>NC_069081.1:38965196-41465196 GCF_025698485.1 Gossypium arboreum
TCTTAACATGTAACTCCTATGACCATTTCGTTTCTTCCATATGAAAATAGACTCATCAATGTTCATTTACATAGCTGATTCACTATTTAATACCATTCCTACAAATTTTGGTGATTTTTCACATTCACGTTACTGCAGCTGGCAGCATCTGTTTTAAGGTAGGTCTTACCTATTTTGTAGTCTCCATGAACCAACTAGTCTTGCCTTACATAGGTCCACATATGATCATTTTAACCATGCCAATGGCTGATCATGTGACCAACATTCCCATTTCAATTCATAGTCACATCATGACACCATATATATATATACAAACCGCAAATAGTTTAAGTTGATACTTTACTATTACGAGCCATTTTCGCATGGCCGTATACATATACATCATAACATATTTAAACCAACAAGGGTAGTCCTATACATGCCATTTCAAGTTCAACCAAGAATTTATACCAAAATGGGGGCTTGATAGTGTGGATGACTTCGACTTCAACGATCCCGAATCCGATTGCTATCGGCGAAATCTAGAAAAGCGAGAGCCAAAGCAATGAGTAAGCATTTTATGCTTAGTAAGTCTCAAGGAATATAATCAACTTTAATTACAGCAATACATTCACATAGTTAAATGCATCATTTCATTAATGCACATCCACATAATCATACTTACTTCACCATCCCAATTCTTCTGTTCATACACAAATAACGGCTTCATTAAGGCCGATATCTCGCTCCATCATAGGAGCGGATATTCATACGCTCTTACTCCTAGCGCCAAGCACACACCGCACTTACCTTGTCATTGGGAAATTTCACAAGTGCATTAGCTGAAATTTTCCAGCAAGCTTATAATTTTCAAATCACATACCTTCGAGTTTATCCGGATGTCGCTACTCGTTCAATCGCCTTGGGACATAGCCCGTTATGGTAACCCGCACCAAGGCCTCACGGACTTAACCCGGATATCACGATTTGCACAAACGCCTTGGTCTTAGCCGGATTTAACAACTTGCACGAATGCCTTGGTCTTAGCCGGATATAGCTACTAGCACAATTGCCTTGGTCTTAACCCGGATAAAATTTTCAGCATAATTGTCTTCGGGCTTAGCAGGATATCATTCAATTTCTCATGCACACATACATCAATAATCATTGGACATACATATTTCATTTTCGTTACTAAGGCTCAAACACAATTATAATCATTAGCATATTCGCCTTTGGGACTTAGCCGGTGGAATTCAAATACTCATACACATAATTAATAATCATACACATCCATATTTCATCTCACATAATTCAAGTAAGGTCACTTCTTGAGGACTTACCTCGGATGTTGTCGAACGGCTTTTACGGCTATTCGATTACTTTTTCCTTCCCCTTGTCCAATTGTGGCCCTCTTAGCTCTTGAGCTAATTCAAACAAATTCAATTTATCAAAACCTCATTGTGCTAGCTTATGGCCGAATATGACAAGGAATTTAAATGGTCATATGGCCACCCTTTAGCTTGAATACACAATGGTCATGCACATTTTATACTACATCAAGCAATTCAATACAATTTATTCGAGCATCAAGGAAAAGCTAAGGCCTTCAATAGGCTACCCAAGGCGAATATACTTGTCCATGTTGAGGCCAATTATGCACTTAATACCACACAAAACAGCATGCATTTTACTAGTTAATGCATTGCATATTGTAGCTCAAAACTTACAATATAGCATCAAGCACTCATATGTGTGCTAGGCCGAATGTGCTTACAATTTCACAATTATTCTTCAACATCTTCTTCTTTAAACAAACTTATTCATCACTTCCTTCATAACCAAAACATCATGTGCAAACATATATATACATATATGAGCATGGCGAATTTCAAGGTGTCCATAGCCATCCAAAACACAAATTTTAACTAACATGCAAGAAGCATGAACCATGCTCATGAATGCATCATGGCGAATATGACAATCATGCTCCTTTTCAACTTCAATCATGATAAAACAAAAAGAAAGCTCAAAATCTTACTCAAGAGTAGACAATCCATCATTGCATGCATCATCATCAAGCTTCACACTTAGCATGCAATGGCTTTATCACCATAACAACTTTGGCCAAATACCATTTCCATGGCTTAACAAAGATTTGAGCCATGGCTAACATGCACATCAAGTTAGCAACCAAAACATGCATGAAACTCCTAACACAACCTCATACATACCTTAATCTTGATGCAAACTTAGCCAAATCTCCTTCTAGATCTCTTCCAAACCAAGCATGAAGCAAAAATCCTCCTTCTTCCTTAGTTTTGGCTCAAAGAAAGGATGAACAAAATTTTTTCTTTCCTTCTCTACAACTCACGGCAATGGGGGGGGATTACCACACTCACACACATTTTTTTTTCATTTTTTATCACCCATACACCTTTGTTTATTATTTCACCCTAATGCACCAACAAAACATGTTTCATGACATGTTTAGCCCATCCTCCTTGTCATGGCCGCCACCACCTATAAAGGGGGAATTTGACATGCAAGTCCATTATTTTGCATGCATGCTTTAATTAGTCATCACACATTTCCCTATCATACTTTCAAAGTTCACTACTAAGTCCTTTCTTGTGGAATTCACCCTTATAACACTAAATCAATCATCATAAAATGTCATACATGAGCACACACATATTATAGGCATCAAAATAAATTTTTAATTATTTTTATGCCTCGGTTTTGTGGTCCCGAGACCACCTTCCGACTAGGGTCAATTTTGGGCTGTCACATTATACCAACAACCAAACGTTGCACACATAGTGCTTATTATGTTCGCACACATAGTGCCATAGTAAATCGCACACATAGTGCTATAGTAAATCGCACACATAGTGCCATAGTAAATCGCACACATAGTGCATTTGAGATTCCCTCATGCTTCAACCTCCCAATCGGCACACATAGTGCCACTTAAATTTTTTGCACACATTGTGCCCTATGTCAATTCATCATGGTAAAGCAATTTGCTAAATTCAAATTGTACATATGGTCATATTAACAAGTAGGAGAATCACTCCGAAAAATATCTATCCAAGGAGTTCTCACAACAAGTGCTTAAGGACTTACCTTGCGTTGAGTATAACCCGGCTACTCGATGTCCTTGGCTTTGCCCTTGCTTGTTTCTCCTTCTTTAACTTCTCGGGCTTAATAGATAAATAAACTAGTTTAATCATCTTGCTGTACACTTATAATTCAATTACACATGCATATGTATATTTGCATATTCGGCAACCCCTCTTACTAATTACCCATTTAGTCGATTATATACATGATTAAAGGTAACATCATGAATGGGCATACTTATATATATATATACATACCCGATTGTGCACCAAAAATTTGACTCAACATCACCTACATACTCACTTTGATGGTAGAATATATATATACATGTATAGTGTTATCTACAACATCATCTAAACACCTAAATTTTTCTCATGCACACTTGATCAACCTTTTCCCAATCTAGTATAGCTTCACCTCCATTTGTGATATCATATAAATTTGCATGTTGCTACATTTCTTAAGTTCAACATCTCTATGCCCATTATAGCCACTCCCATAATCAAATTCTAAAATCGGCAACATCCCCTTTCAACTATGTTAGCGAATACTCCTCCCTTCTTAGTCCCAACTTGGCACCTCCAACAAAAAGGACTTAACATCTTCCCTTTCATGCTAACATAACAAGCAACTTAGTTCATCCATACAACTAACATGTTAATAGCATCAATGTATCAACTAAAATTTTTAAGCTTCTTGTCAACTTCCAACTCTCCAACAACCCCAAATCCAACCTTGGGATAGATAGTATTTAGACCCATCACCCAAAGGTTGTGTAAACTTCAAAAAAAATATCATTGAACATACCTTGATCTAAAGGACCACCTTGGCGAATCTTGCTTCCTCTTCTTCCTCTAGATATCGACAATTGCAAAAGAAAGAAAACATGAGCACTCCTTCTTCCCTCCTTATTAAGCATTCAAACTCTCTCATTTTCATGCCACAAGAAGTGAAAGAAAATGATGAACATTTTTTCTTTCTTCCTCCCTCAACTCACGGCAATGGGGGTACACCCACACCATTCTCTTTTCTTTTTTTTTCTTTATTACCCATGTTTCTTATTTTATTTTTTCTACATACCCACTAACTAAACATGTTTGCAATATGTTTCCACCCATAGCATGGCCGGCCATCATGCTTAAATTTGGGTAAATTGACATGCAAACCCACCTTTTTTTCACAACATGCACTTATAGGCCACCCTACATTTGCCTAGCGCATTTCTAAATTTTCTCACATAAGTCCTATTTGACAAAATTCACTTATAATTAACAAAATTCAAACATGAAATTTTCACACATGCATATGTACATATAATGAACATCAACTATGACAGTTAATTATTTTTATGACTCGGTTTAGTGGTCCCGAACCCACTTTCTGACTAAGGTCAATTTAGGGCTGTTACATCCATAGAGTCTATGGGATTTGTGATTAAAGTATCGAATCCATTGGGTCAATATGTATTAGAAAACAAAGTATGTAAAAATTGCCCTTTGATGATTAAAGGTTATTGTTTTCCGGCCGATCTCATGTTATTTCCATTTGATGAGTTTGATGTGATTCTTGGTATGGATTGGTTAACTGTGCATGATGTGATAGTGAATTGTGGAAATAAATTTATTGAGTTGAAATGCGAATGGTGAAATTCTTCGGGTTAATTCAGATGAGTTGGATAGTTCAATTACCATGATTTCTGTTATGTCTGCTCAGAAATGCTTGAGAAAAGGATATGAAGCTTATCTTGCTTTTGTGTTGAATACTAAAGATCCAGAGTTTAAAATTGAATCAGTGCCTGTGGTAAGTGAGTTTCCTGATGTGTTTCCGGAAGAACTACCAGTTTGCCTCCTATCAGAGAAGTTGAATTTGCTATTGAATTGGTTTCGGGTACAACACTCATTTCTATTGCTCCTTATATAATGGCTCCAATGGAATTGAGGTATTGAAAGTTTAGTTGCAGGAACTAACAGAGAAATGCTTTCAAAGACCTAGTTGTTCACCATAGGGTGCACTAGTGCTCTTTGTGAAAAAGAAAGATGGTTTGATAAGATTGTGCATAGATTATCGACAGCTTAACAAGGTGACTATTAAGAATAAGTATCCACTGCCTAGAATTGATGATTTGTTTGATCAACTGAAGTAAGATTAGTTCAAAGTAACTTCGTGCTCCCCAGTTCCAACTTTGGAAAATCACTAGAAATTTTTAAAAAATAATTATAGGTCAAAGTTTATATGTCTAGATTTCTTAGTGAGTCTTATTTTATTATAAACAAATGAAAATGTTATCCGATTTCTGTATAATGAGATAATCGATTTCTAGTGAAAAGAGATCAGGTCCGCTGAACTGCAAAACAGGGGAACATTTAAGGAATAAGTAATTGGCCAAACCAAAAATTCTAGAAAAATTATGGTAAGAAGATATATGAGTCTAATTGTTTTGATTTGTGTAAGTAATCGAAAATTTTTTTAATGTTCTCAGTTTGGTCCCGAACCGTTCCAATTGCACGTTTTAGGGCCTCAAGAGCCCTTTTTAGGAATTTATTGGATGATTGTGAGCGAATTAATTTTTTTTAAAAGTAATTTTTTTATGCCCCGAACAAGTAAGATAAATCTAGTAACGCCTCGTGCTCGACTCGATGACAGTTTCGAGTAAGGGGTGTTACACATAGCTCATCTTACCATTTCATAAAATCATCGATATTCATAATTCATATCTAAACCTTTCCATTACTTTACTTACTCGTTGAACCGTATAAAAACATCAGATACTCGACAACACCGTTCCATATATCCATAACATTTTCAATAATACTCACACAAGCTGTGAAATGGGCCTACTCACACGAGCTTTGGGTTGAGATGTTAGCTACACAATGCTGCTCACAGGAGCTTTGGAGAATCTGTAACAAATGCAAGACCTCAGCCATCGGTAAGACATTCAGGCCCAGCACCCGAACATATAATCCCTAATGACATGACATTTGTATCCTAAGAATTCTCTAGGTTCAAATGAGACTTTTGTCATCAAATATTCAATTATCGAATTATTACCAAATTAATTGTAAAAAATATAATATTAACAAATAATAAACCAAGATAACATTTAATAAATATAAAATTCATACAAACTTACCTTGACCATAACGGTTGTATCAACAAAAATCGAGAATTAGTCCAAGACTTTTTCTTTTCCTTGATTCAAGTTCAGTTGATTCTTTTCTTAAAATAAATAATAATTTCACTCAATTAAATAATAATTACGGTTTATCAAATACCCCCACACTTAAGCGTTTGCTTGTCCTCAAGCAAAATCCTCAATTCACAATTAAAATAAATTCTTCTCAACTTATAATTCTCATCAATAGTGTCTCAAAATGATCCATAAGTAATCATACATTGAAAATTCAACTCGAAGAACATTAAAGTTTCAAACATTCCAAGTTGAGCATTTTATCATGAAAACCTAGGTGCCTCCCCTCATTTAAGTAATCAACTTTGATTCAAAATATCACAGAGTTTCACATCCTCACTAAAGATTCACTCAAATCATTCGAGGTGTTTAAGGACAAGAAATTTAGCACTCAACGGCCAATATGAGAAGTTATTACCATAGGCTTGCGTGAAAATCAAATCTCCACCACTATATATTGAGATGATACATCAATCAAAAGGTCTTTAGAGGGTTGTAACGTGGATTTGGTTAAGGGGTGTGGCCATAAACTGAAAGAGAAGGTTAGAATCGAGATTGAATTGAAAAATTACCTAACTAGAAAAATACTACAATTGACAATTTACATTCCTAATTGAGTTTTTCTTCATGGATAACATTGTTTTAATCTAAGCATTACATAATTTCATAATAATTTTTTTTTAAGAACAAGTCATATATTATAGAACTTTGCTAAAAATACAACATAGCTAAGCAGTTTATTCAAATCGAATCTCGACAAAATTAGGGATCAAATTAATTAAGGGGATTTCAATAATAATGGGTTATGGGTTAATATTGAGGGAAAATCAATGAATGGCTTGTTAGGCTCAAAGGGGTTCTCTAAGGGTTAATTATAGAGGTAGGCTTTTTATAGAACGAGTGGGTTAAACCTAGGTGCCTTTATCATCTCAACATATCAAATCAAAGGTGTGGTCTTGACATGCATAATCAACCAAGTTCTAGAATAATAATTCGATACTGACGCACTCAAAGCAACAATAAATGTGAGCATGAAAGAAATAATATATGCTTTAAAGGCTCAAGATCTCACAAAAATTATGGCTTTTTGATGTTTAACCTGTGAATTTCAACGCAAGATAATACCTAAACTTGGGGAAACAACCTAAAAAAAATTGTTTTAATTCTCAAAAATCAACTTATCATGCTTGATTATCTAATTCCTTAAGGTTTAAACAATCAATGCATAAATTCCTATGTTTTAATTCAAGACATATCAATAAAAATCACAAATTAATCAAAATTTATTCTAATAATGATATGAGAAGATTATTTGAGAACAAGACAAATTTCAGGGATTGTTTTTTTATGATGATATGAATTCCCCACACTTAAGATGTACATTGTCCTCAATGTACAAAGATAGATTCTTGAAAAATATAGAAATAAGAGAGGGAAAGAAGTGAAACTTCCTAAATATGTGGATGAATTCCTTGAATCGAAGTTATGGAGAATAATCGGCTAAGGCAAGTGTGAGATTGGAGGAGGATACTCTAGTGGTGGCTAGAGGTTCGTTAGTTCACAAGTCCTGTGCCAAAAGAATATTATATCTGGTGGTAGCTATGGTCGTGGTGGAGCAGGACATAGCGGTCGTGAAGAACCTTTGCCAGTGGAGTTGCAAATTCCTAAGTAATAGTGAGCTTTGGAGCTCTTCATAATTGCTATAGAATCAATAACTCTTTAAGAAATATAAAGTAACATGATTACTCGTAAAGAAATGGCCGAAAATATAAATTGTTTAATATAAATTATAAAACCTAAGGATGTAATAAAAATAAAATTAAAGAAAAATAAAATAAAATGTAAGTTTAAACCAAATAAAGATAAAAGTAAAAACATAGAAATAATAAATAAAAGTCTTTAAACATCTTCGTCGCTAGATGGCTCTTGAGGTGGAGGCAGCGATGAGATGTGAAGGTGCTAACAAATCTGATGTAGAGTAGCATAAATGTGATCAAAGAGCTGAAAACACTGCTGCTCGAATCGAATAAGACACTTAGATATGTCAGAAAGTGAGGACGCCGCAAGAACTAGATGATGAATTGGTGGTGGCTGAGAGGCTGGATCCTCGTGAGATGGAGGGGCATCATCAACAATGTCCTCTGGGTCCTCCTGCTCAGCTAACTAGATGAGGAGGTACTGGGGAGGATCAAATCCACGTCATCGCTCAGTCATCCTTATATGCAGCATACTCGAGATGCCCTTTGGGAACGTCTGACTGATGTGAGTGAGGGAGGATGCTTATGTCGCCGTGTTGATGAGACCAAAGTACTGCGCCAGACGAGTCACATAAGGGTCGATGGATATGACTCCCTTCTTGTGCCACTCCATCTGATGGCGAATGGCGAGGGCGATGAAATAGGCGAGGTCGAACACGTGCCAATTCGTCATGCTCCATAAAAAGTAGGTGTCATTGGTGTTGACGATTCCAGTACTCTCTCGCCGCCCTGTCAAAGTGTGGGCTAAGATAGAGTGTAGGTACCTCAGGGATGGGGCGAGAGCCAATGCCTTAGAGCAGCTGGGGTCATAAGTGGCCGAAGCAGGAACGAGGGCCCTCCAAAGTTTGAAGGAGAGTAGTGGATGTGGCGATGGAGGCTGGCAAAGTCGTCGTCGTCCATGAACTCCTCTGTATATAGTCCCAACGTGACTCCGAAGTCAAGCACACTCAGCTGGCGAACTAAACCTCCGAGACTGAACTGGACCGTTCCAGGATTATCAAACTCTGTCATAACGACTTGGAGGTGAAAGGTGGAATAGAGTTAGAGTGTGATTCGAGGTACATCAGCTCGACGATCTCGAAGAATAGCCCCCACAGGTCAGTCATCAGAAGGGCCCGAACTACATCAACTAGTTGGATTGCTCTAAAACGGTTTAGTCGATGCAACGGCCCACACCTAGGGGTCGGGCTCGTAATATCTGGAAAAGTTTCTCCTATGGTCCTAGTAGAAATTGGAGGAATGGGTGCCTAATCCCAGCAGTAGGACTCGAGGATGATGCTGCTCCTTTCCTTTTCTTCGAGGCAGAGACAGCAGTTTTCTTGCCGCATGGGTTTGACATGATATACCTGCAAGAAACATATATTAACAAGTTCAAAAAGGAATTAACCATGAATTAAACTAACAAATGCAATCAAAAATTACTAACATTAACAGGATTCAACCAAAAGCAATCAAACTTGAAGAGATTTTATGGCAAATGGCAAAGTGATAGCATGACTAAATTAAAAACAAACTAGATGAAAGTAGCTAAGAATGGTAAGAGTATGGTACAAAGTATGTGAACTAAATCCTAAGAATGAGGATGATAATATATACAATCAGTAGCAATATAAAAGAATAAAAATTAGGACTATCTGTTAGTAAGCATCATAAGAAAGTAAAAGAAAAGAGAAAACCGTTAGAAGAGGACCGGTGGTCGGAGGAGCGACAGTGTGAAGGTTGGGTGCGATTGGGGTAGGCTACGAGCGTGAGTGGTGGGGACGTGTAGGTCGCGTAAAGGGAGAAGAGGAGAGCGGAGAAAGAGAGTGGAGAAAAATGGGAGAAGAGAAGAGGGCTAGGGGTGGCCGGTCGGTGGTGGGGAAGAAGATTTCGGTGACTAGGGTTAGGTTTTGGGGAAGGGGATGATGAATAGTGAGGACTTTATATAGATTTTGAGGCACATGGACATGGGGCACGCCCGTGTGTCCTTATTGCAACTCGTGTGTTTCATGATTTTCAAATTTAGGCACATTTGAAATTCGGCCCATGCCCGTGTCTTTTAGCCGTGTTGGTGCACACGGTCGTATCCTGCTTCGTTCGCTTCTCTCACGCCTGTGTATGCATGCAAACACTCGTATTATTTTCATAATCTCGAGCACGGGTAGTGGCACGCCCGTGTTAATTTCTCAGTTTTAACCACGGCTTCTAGACATGGGCGTGTCGCACGCCCATGTTGTTTTGACAGTTTCATCCACGCCATGACGCACGACCGTGGGAAAGTATCGAATCCCGTGTTGGGGAAAACTTTCGCTCTATTTTCACATAACCGTATCATACAGCCGTGTCACCGCCCGTGGTATGAGCACGGCCTAAGGCACGCCCGTGTGCCTGGCCGTGTGGATTTGGACAATCTGTGTTCCAGGACTCAGTTAGTGAATTAGATGTTAAAAACTAAAATTAAAAGAAGTT
The DNA here is from genome assembly GCF_025698485.1 of Gossypium arboreum. NCBI lineage: Eukaryota > Viridiplantae > Streptophyta > Magnoliopsida > Malvales > Malvaceae > Gossypium > Gossypium arboreum. The sequence goes on from NC_069081.1 coordinate 38,975,697, forward strand.
AACACTATTAGTGCTCAGGTTACCTCCCGAGAAGCGTTTATTTATAGTCTAAGCTCGACTTACCTCTCTATTGCGTGGTTATGGTGGTGCGAGGAGTTTACACTCCTCATTCTTACTATCAAACACAAAATAAGGTTTTAGACGGGTATGATTTACCTTAAAGGTGCCAAATTTAGGATGGATTACCTCGACTGTCCCAAATGGAAAAATGCTGAGTACCGTAAGAGGGATTGCTCCATTAGGTTCAGAAATGGCAATACGAGGGTCTGCTACATCTAGTAGTACTTTGTCTCCAACCTTAAGTTGATTTGGTGAAACATTGAGCTCATCATGGCGTGGTTTTGGTCTATCATGTGCTCTCGGTTTCTGTGTCCACCATTCATCTAGTTCCTCGATTTGTAGCCTTCGTTCTTCATAGATGGGTTCTTTGTTGTTACTTGAACAAAGCTCATGTATGATTTTCGAACATATTTCCTACAAAGAAGGTTGCACCACATGATCAATGTTAGTAGAATTCCGAGCTTGAAGAGTGATTGTTCCACCACCCACACGAAGTGTGAGTTCACATGTACCAACATCAATTATAGTTCTAGCAGTTGCTAAAAAGGGTCTTCCTAAAATTAAAGGCACATCACTATCCTCTTCTATGTCTAGAACAACAAAATCTATTGGGAATATAAATTTGTCAATTTTAACGAGTACATCTTTAATAATGCCCTTAGAAAATCTAATTGTTTTATCTGCTAACTGGATGCTCATCCTAGTTTGTTTGCGTTTCCCAAGACCTAGTTGTTTAAATATTTTGTAGGGCATAACATTAATACTAGCCCCTAAATCAGCCAAAGCATTACTAAAGTCTAGGCTACCAATTAAACAAGGAATCGTAAAACTCCTTGGATCTTTCAATTTGTTGGCCAGCTTATTCTGTAGAATGGCTGAGCAAACTGCATCCATCTCCACATGCGACGCCTCATCCAACTTCCGCTTTTTTGCTAAAAGCTCCTTTAAAAAATTTAACTGCTTTTGGCATCTGCGAAAAAGCTTCAATAAACGGTAAGTTAATATGCAATTTTTTTAATAGTTTAAGGAATTTACCAAATTGTTCATCTGTGCGGTCTTTCCTTGTTGCATTGGGGTATGGCACTCTTGGTTGGTACTCTTTACTTACCGATTTTTGACCACTGTGGACTACCTCACCTTTACCTTTACTTACCACAATTCCTTGCCTCTGTTCTGGTTCAAGTTCAACTAACCTTTCCTTGTCTTGAACGGTAATCGCGTTGAGTTGTTCCCTTGGGTTAGATTCAGTATTACTCGGCAGGCTACCTTGTGGTCATTCAAAAATTAGTTTAACGAGCTGTCCTATCTGAGTTTCAAGCCCTTGGATCGATGCTTGTTGATTCTTAATTGTTGTTTCGGTATTCTGAAAGTGAGTTTTTGACACCGAGATAAACTTTGTTAGCATCTTCTCCAGGTTTGACTTTTTTTCCTATTAGTAAGGTGGTTGTTGAAAACCCAGAGGATGTTGTGTCCTTTGATTCCCTTGACTTCCCGATGAGAAGTTGGGATGGTTCCACCAACCTGTATTATATGTGTTACTATATGTGTTATTTTGAGATCTAGAATTATTGTTACCCATGTATTAGACTTGTAACTCCTCGATGCTAGGGTTGAAAAATTGATATTCTGTGTGTACTCCTCCTCCATTAGAATCACACCTCATCACAAGATGTACCTGAGTAGAACCACATAAACAGTTAATCTTTTTATTTAAAAGTTCTACATGGTTAGATAGCATAGTAACCGTATCGAGGTTGAAAACACCGGCTGCTTTTGTCGAATTTGTTCTCATGACTTGCCATTGATAGTTATTTAGTGACATCTCTTCAATAAATTTGTAAGCTACTTCAAGTGTTTTGTTATTGATAGTCCCACCAGCAGCTATGTCGATAAGTTACCTTGTTATGGGGTTCACACCGTTGTAAAACGTTTGAACCTGCAACCATAAAGGTAACCCATGGTGAGGGCACCTTTTCAATAGATCCTTGTATCTCTCCCATGCATCATAGAGCATTTCTAGATCCATCTGCACAAAAGAACAGATGTCATTCCTCAACTTAGCCGTTTTAGCTGGCAGGAAATATTTAAGTAAGAATTTTTCGATCATTTGTTCCCAAGTAGTGATTGACCCTCTTGGTAACGAGTTCAACCACTGTTTAGCTTTGTTCCTCAACAAAAAGGGAAACAATCAAAGGTGAATGACGTCATCAGAAATGCCATTGATCTTAAAAGTGTCACAAAATTCTAAGAAATTCGCCAAATGAGCGTTTGGGTCCTCGTCCGGCAAGCCATCAAACTGAACAAACTGTTGGATCATTTGAATTGTGTTAGGTTTCAGTTCAAAATTATTCGCAACAACAGCAGGCCTAACTATACTTGACTCAGTTCCTATTAAAGTAGGTTTAGCATAATCATACATAGTGCATGGAGTAGGATTCTGATTTACTGGATCAGCAGCAATTGCAGGAGGTAGCTGGTTTTCCTGATTTTCAGCCATCTCCTCGGTTGTGGTGGAAATATCGTCCTCTTGTTCTTCCAATGTATATCATAGGCTTCACCTTATTTCTCTTCGGTTTCTGCGAGCTGTGCGATCGATCTCACTATCAAAAAGTAATGGTCCTGACAGGTTTCTTCTAGTCATAAACTATAAAAACCTACCAGAAGGAAAAAGAAAATTTAGTAACAAAAATCAAAATAAATTTTAAATTGCAATAAAGTAAATGGCTAAAGTAATAAAAATTAAGTGTTCCTAATATCTTAGTTCCTTGGCAACGGCACCAAAAACTTGATGTGATGCAAATCGCGATAAATTTTATAATTTATGAATGTCCATTCTTGAAAACTAACTATTATCACGACAAAGGCAAGCGTACCTTATCTAACAGTAGTATGTCTTATGGCAAGACCGGGATGTCCAACCCAAAGGAACCAAAAGTACTAGTATTAACTTTCTTTTTATTATCTAGCCAAAAAATAGAGGGGTTTGTTTTATCTAAACTAATTACTAAACTAAGAATGCACAAAAAGTAAATTGGGGAAATAACTTTTGGGAAAACTGTATGATTTGGACAATACCCAAGGGAAAAATCCACCTAGCTTCACTTGTTATTGACTTTGAATTAGACGATTTATTCATTTGACTTGATCCGTAGAAATTCCTAAGTTACATTATTATCTCTCTCGAGACTAACAACATCTAACCCTAGGTTGTTTAATTGAAATCTCTTTCCAATTAAAACCCCTAGTGTGTCATTAACTCGATCTATGGATTCCTTTATTAGGTTTCACCCTAATCTGGAAAAATTGTGTCACCCTATGCTAGATCTACTCTTAGTCAGGGACTTTTTCTCATCTAAATAAGCACATCAATACTTGAATCAATATCCTGGAATATTAAAGCAAGAATTAAGAACTAATAATTAACAACAAGTCAAATATTTATCATATAATTCAGAAAATAATAACAAGATCCGTCATAGGTTTCATTCCCCTTAGGTATTTAGGGGGTTTAGTTCATAAGTGTAAAAGAAAACATCTCAGAAGAATAATGATAACAAAACAAAAAGAAAACCCAAAAGCTTTTGAAGGAAATTGAAGGGAGATCTTCAGTCTTGAACGATAATCTGGCTTCTGAGATGGATCAATCGGCTTTCTTCGAGTAATTCCTTGCCTCCTACTCTGTGTCTCCATTCTAGGTACCTCCTGGGGTGTTTATATAGGCTTTAGAATGCTTCTAAACCCTCAAGAGTGACCTTTTCCGAATAGGACTAGACTTGGGCTCGACAAGGACACGCCCGTGTGCAAGTGCTTCAACCCGTGTTCGAGCCTGTTGAATGGACACGGGTGTGTGAACTACCCATGTGAGGAAGTCCAGGCCATGTTGATTTCCCACGTTGAGCCATTTTCTCCATTTTTGGCCCGTTTCTCGCTCTTTTTACTCTCTTATGCTCACCTAAGTATAAAACATGAAATTAAAGGATTAGGAGCATCGAATTCACCAAATCTAAGGATAATTCATCCAAAAATATGCTAAGCATGGGATAAAAATATGTATAAATTACGGTTTATCACTATTCACCAAAGGAAACTAACATGTCATTTGTATCCTAAGCATTCTCTATGTTCAAACGGGACTTTTGTCGTAAAGTATTCAATTATCTAATTATTACCGAATCAATTATAAAAAAATATAATATTAACAAATAATCAACCAAAATAACATTTAATAAATATAAAATTCATACGAACTTCCCTCGACCACAACAGTTGTATCAACAAAAGTCAAAATTTAATCCAAGACTTTTGCTTTTCCTCGATTCAAGTCCTGTTGATTCTTTTCTTGATCTAAATAATAATTTCACTCAATTAAATATTTAAATTGACTACAATTATCCAATTCAAACCTATAATCCATACTAAATTGAAATTACAAAATTTCCCTAAAATTTTAACTTTTTATCATTTAGTCCCTAAATCTAAATCTTATAATTTAACGAATAAAATAAAATTTCATAATACCCAAATATTCTTAAGGTTCCAAACAACCCCTAACTGTCTCTATTTCACAACATTAACCATGAATTTTACCATTAAGTCCTTAAACTTTAAATTCACCAAAAATTATTTAACAAAACATGTTTATCTAACAATTAGACTTAATAATCTATCAAAAAAATTCAAAAATATTATTGAATCATTCATGGAAAAACCCTAAATTTTTTATAACTTTACAATTCAAGCCCTAAGTTAAGTAGATTAAGCTAAAACGAGTTCAAAAATATAAAAATCATTAAAAACGGGGTTCAAAAACCTTACTATTCACCAAAGGAAACTGACATGTCATTTGTATCCTAAGCATTCTCTATGTTCAAACAAGAAAAATAATCTCAAATTTTTTAGAATGAAATGGTTGACCATTTCTTTCAATCAAGAAAAATAAATACCTAATACCCAAATTGATTAATATTAATAACACCTAATCTCTTGCTTTTCATTCTCATTTTTTTGCTCAAAAAAAAATCTAAAATCATGTTACTTTAATTACACAAAGAAAAAAAAGGGAAATATTGGGTATTGTTAGTTTTATTTTAGTAAGGTAAGATAAATACAACCTCTAAGATTTGGAACCATTTATTTTATCTAATGACTAAGATTATTTGGTTATCATAATTTTAATTTAATTTTTTAACTATAATGCCACCCTTTTAATCACCTTGAATGTTTTATATATTTTTTAGAAATTAAATTAAATTAATGGATATCTAAATATCTATATTACAATTTACTCACAAATTCTTTAAATTTGAAATACCTCCATTGGTGATGATCCTTTGACTATTTTTATTTGATTAATTATCACTAATATCGTAATTACTAGATAATTGATAAACTATACCTCCATTAAATTAAATTAAATTAAATTATTTATTGTTTTCTTTTTTCTTTACCTTCATGTTTTTCTTGCACACCATGTTTCTATTTTCATTCTTCCATTTGTTGATCTGCCACTTTGGTGTCGATCTTTGTCTTAAATGGGCACTTGAAATCATTGAGAGAGACGAAATTAAAAGAGAATGGATTTGTAGTGGGGAAAAGGGATTTGTAAAGATTGTAACTTTAAGGGATTTTTCTAGTACACAGGCGTGTGCCTTGGCCGTGTGCCCCTAAATGGTTGATGACGTCAAAAACAGAATATCAAGGTTTTAATACACGGGATGAGACACGGGCGTGTCATGGCCGTGTGAGGGACACAAGCCATGGACATGGGCGTGTGCCAGGCTATGTGAAAACCCTTGTAGGTTTGAATTGAGAAATAAATCCACACAGGATAGAGACACGGGCATGTCTGATAGGTTCAGGCTGTGTGAGCTAAACGGGCCTTCAGCATGGCCATGTTAAGAGGACACACGGGCATGTGCCCCTATTTGCATTGAAATTTTTCAAAGTTTTCTAAAGTGTTCAGTTTATTCCCGAACCATTTCCAAGGTGTGTTTTAGGCCTCGTAGTTCCATATTAGGGATGTTAAGAGAAAGTTTGAAAGTTTTAAATATGAGAGAAATTTTATGATCCGAAAATGTTTGTATCCATGTGTTTAAGCCCAATAACGCCTCGTGCCCTATCCTGGCGTAGGATACGGGTAAGGCATGTTATATTTAGTAGTATCAGAGCTATGATTTAATCAATTTTTAGACTAACCTAGCATGAGTACAACTCTATCTATACATGCCATATATGTGATATGATAGTGTGACGACTCCTGACGAATTTAAAATGTGTTTTCATATAATAAAGAGATCCCAACGGAGTAGTAGTGGATGATGTAGAGAGTAATAAGCCGGCTCCCGCTGAGGGGACCGCACCAATCGAGAGTGGGCCCATGACACTGAGTCAGGGTGGAGGGGCTAGAGAAGCCTACCTCTATATGATGGATGCTTGGTATTTGGAGTTTGTTTGTGCAAATCTGAACACTACACCTCTTCCACCCCCTCCAATCCCCCAATCTGCCCCTGTAGCTCCCCAAGTGGTGGAGATATTAAGAAGGGAAAAACCTCTAGTTGACAGAATTCAGAACCAAGGGACCGAGGAATTTAGAGTGAATAGATGATGACTAGAGAAGGCAAAGTTCTGGCTAGAAAATACCATTAGGGTATTTGATGAATTGTCTTGCACACCTGAGGAGTGCATAAAGTGTGTTGTGTCACTCTTGCGAGACTCGGCCTACCAATGGTGGAACACTCTTGTATCGATTATACCAAGGGAAAGGATTACATAAAAGTTTTTCCAAGAGGAATTCCAAAAGAAGTATATAGTCAGAGGTTTATTGACCAAAAGAGGAAGGAATTTCTAGAATTGAAGCAATGACAAATGGCAGTAACAAAGTATAAGTGTGAGTTCGTGAGGCTCAGCAAATATGTTAGGGAGTGCATATCTACCGAAGCCATCATGTGCAAGAGATTTGAGCATGGATTGAACGAAGACATTCGATTATTAGTTGGCATCTTAGAGTTAAGGGAGTTTGTAGTGCTTGTTGATAGAGCTTGTAAGGCAGAAGAGTTAGTCAAGGAGATCAGAAAAGCTAATAACGAGTCTTGTGACTCAAAGAAAAGACAAATAGGAAGATAATTTCAGACCTCATCCAAGAGATTGAGAGAGTTTCCTACTCGATCAAATGCGTGAGTAAGATTCTCGAGCAGGAATAAGAATAAGTAGTATACGGTGTCTAAAGCTCAAACCACTTCTATCGCAAGTGTTGGTAGTGCTCAATCGAACAAACTAGAATGTTCACAGTGCGGTAGACGTCATTTCGGTGAGCACCAAAGAAATGAAAGAGACTGTTTCAAATGTGGGTCGCTAGACCATTTTATTCGTAGTTGTCCTGAGATGGTCGAGAAAGATAGAGATCAAGGTGTGAGATCGGGTAACGCTCCTTTTAGGAGTAAACCACAAAAGAACCTAAAAAGTGGGGCTAGCAGTAGAGATGCGCCTAGAGATTCCACCGCGAGGCCGAGGGCGGAGTGCCTGCAAGGGCTTATGCCATTTGCGCTCGCAAAGAGGCATCGTCACTGGATGTGATTACGGGTACTTTTTCTCTTCACGATATTTCTGTTGTTGTTTGATTGATCCGAGGTCTACCTATTCGTATGCTTGTGTGAAATTGGTGTCTAGCATGAATATGCCTATTGAGTCTACAAAATTTGTGATAAAAGTGTCAAACCTGTTAGGCAAGCATGTGATAGTTAACAAAGTGTGTAGAAACTATTCTTTGATGATTAGAGGTCATTGTTTTCCAGCTAACCTCATGTTACTACCATTTGATGAATTTGACCTTATTCTTGGCATGGATTGGTTGACTGTTCATAACGTGTTAGTAAATTGTAGTAGTAAGTTTATTGAACTGAAATGTGAAAATGGGGATATTATTCGAGTTGAATCAGGTGAACTGGATAGCTTACCTGTACTGATTCCTTCTATGACTTCTGAGAAATACATGAGAAAAGGGTATGAGTCCTATCTTGCATTTGTGTTGAATACCCAAGAGTCGGAAGTAAAGATTGATTTAATGCCTATGGTATGTGAGTACCTGGATGTGTATCCGGAAGAGTTGCCCGAATAGCCTCTAACTAGGAAAGTCGAGTTTGGTATTAAGTTGGTCCCTAGTACAACACCTATTTCAGTTGCCCTGTATAGGATTACACCGTTGGAGTTAAAAGAGTTGAAGGTTCAGCTATAAGAGTTAATGGATAAGGGTTTTGCGAGACCGAGCTATTCTTCGTGGGGTGCTCCAGTCCTTTTTGTGAACAAGAAAGATGGGTCGATGAGGTTATGTATAGATTACAGATAGCTCAACAAGGTGACTGTGAAGAACAAGTATCCTTTTCCAAGGATCGATGATCTGTTTGACCAATTCAAAGGAGCCACAGTGTTTTCTAAGATAGACTTCAGGTCCAGTTATTACCAGCCAAGAGTTAAGGAGCAAGAGTACCGAAAATCACGTTTTGGACGAGGTTGGGCACTATGAGTTCCTAGTCATGTCCTTTGGCTTTACAAATGCTCCCATTGTGTTTATGGATTTAATGAATCGTATTTTCCAACCGTATTGATAAGTTCACTGTTATTTTTATCGATGATATATTAATTTAGTCTCATAATGAGAGTGAGCACGTAAAGCATTTGAGAACTGTTTTGCAGACTTTAAGAGATAAACAGTTGTATGCCAAGTTTAATAAAAATGAGTTTTGGCTCCAAGAGGTCAGATTCTTAGGACACATCGTTTCGAGCGATGGAATTAGAGTTGACCCGAGTAAGATCTTAGCTATTTTTGAGTGGAAATCGTTGAGGAATGTATTGGAGATTAGAAGCTTTCCAAGCTTAGCAGGTTACTACAGACGATTCGTTAAAGGATTCTCCATGATTGCTTCTCTGATAATGAGGTTGCTACAAAAAGATGTCAAGTTCGAATGAACAGACAAATGCCAATAGAGTTTCAAGAAACTAAAGGCATTGTTGACTGAAGCTCCAATTTTAGTGCAACCGGAACCAGGAAAAGAATTCGTAGTGTATAGTGACACATCCTTGAATGGATTGAAATGCGTGCTCATACAAGAAGGCAAGGTAATAGCATATGCCTCGAGACAACTCAAGCTGTATGAGAAAATCTATCCGACTCACAATTTAGAGTTAGCCGCCATAGTATTCGCACTGAAGATTTGGAGACACCATTTGTATGGTGAGAGATGCTGAGTATTCACCAACCATAAAAGTCTAAAGTATTTGATGGCTAAAAAAGAACTGAACCTTTGCAAATGGAGATGGCTAGAGCTCATAAAAGACTACAAACTGGTGATTGACTATCACCCGGGGAAGGTGAACGTGGTCGCCGATGCTTTGAGTAGGAAGTCATTGTTTGCCTTGAGGGCTACGAACACTCAATTGTTAGTAACCAATAATGGTTTGATTTTAGCTGAGTTGAGAGTGAAGCCATTGTTGTTGTGAGAGATCTGCGAAGCTTAGAAAGGTGATAAAGAATTGCAAGCTAAGATAACTCAGTGCGAGACGGGTATAGAATCAGACTTTCAAATTGGTTCAGATGGCTGTCTAATGTTTCGAGACAGAATTTGTGTACCCAAAGATGATGAGCTTATTCAGAAAATTTTGCATGAGGCACATAGTAGTTGTATGTCTGTCCATCCGAGTAGTGTGAAAATGTACAACAACTTGAAGAAAATGTATTGGTGGTCGGGAATAAAGAGGGACGTTTTAGAGTTTGTCTCTAATTGCCTAATTTGTCAGCAAGTGAAAGCCAAACACCAAGTACCTTCAGGTTTACTTCAACTGTGATGGTTCCTAAATGGAAATGGGACTGTATTACTATGGATTTCGTGTCTGGGCTGCCTTAGACGCCAAGGAAGAAAGATGTCGTATGGGTTGTGGTTGATAAGCTAACAAAGTCAGCTCATTTTATACCAGTGCATATGGATTATCTGCTTGAAAATTTGCCTGATTTGCATGTATCCGAAATTGTGAGACTCCATGGAGTGCCCTTGTCGATTATTTCGGATAGAGATCTGAGGTAAACCTCGCGGTTTTGGAAAAAGTTACAAGAAGCTTTAGGGACAAAGTTGAATTTTAGCAGGGCTTTCCATCCACAAACTGACGGTCAGCTGGAGAGAGTAATTCAGATTCTTGAAGACATGTTGCAGTGTTGTGTCCTTCAATTCCAAGGCAGTTGGGAAAAGTATTTGCCGCTGGTAGAGTTTGCCTACAGCAATAACTATCAGTCGAGTTTGAAAATGGCACCTTTTGAGGCTTTGTATGGGTGTAAGTGTCGAACACCCTTGTACTGGACCGAACTCAGAGAAAATCAGATTCAGTGAGTTGACTTAGTCAAAGAGACTGAAGAGAAAGTAAAGGTAATTCATGATTGTTTGAAGGTCGCTTCAGATAGACAGAAATCGTATGCAGATTTGAAATGAAAAGAAATTGAGTTTCAAGTCGTTGATAAGTTGTTTCTGAAAGTATCCCCGTGGAAGGAAGTCTTCAGATTTAGTAAGAAAGGAAAATTAAGTCCACGTTTTATTGGACCTTATGAGGTAACTGAGAGAATTGGACCAGTAGGTTATCAACTAGCCTTGCCATTCGAGTTAGAGAAGACCCACAATGTTTTTCATGTGTTGATGTTGTGTCGTTATCGTTCTGACCCTTCACACGTTCTTTCACCCACAGAAATTGAGATTCGATCAGACATTACTTATGGTAAAGAGCCGGTTAAGATCTTGGCCTGAGAGGTCAAGCAATTGATAAATAAAAGTATAGCACTTGTGAAAGTACTATGGCATAGGCATGGGGTTGAAGAGGCCACATGAGAGCTCGAGGAGACTATGAGAGATCAATACCCAAACCTTTTCACTGTTAAGATTTTCAGGGACGAAAATCCCTAAGGAAGGAGAATTGTAACAGCCCGATTTTGGCGCTTGTCGGAACAATGGTTTTGGTACCACTAATTGGAGGCTAGAGAAATTATTTTTAATATTATTTTATGTGTTAAAGCATGATTATATGAGTGCATGAAAATTTTGGTGAACTAATTTTAGCAATTGCTTGCTTAATTTCGAAAAAGGACTAAATCACATAAAGTACGAAAGATTTGTTTTAGTAGCTAAAAGAGTTAAATGGCTATGAAACATTAAATTAGAGGTCCTTAGTGAGTAAATAGACCACAAAGTTATTAGTGGCTGGACATGGAGCCTTAATTCATGGAATGGTCAAATGTTAGGTGACTTAAATTATAGTAACATATTAACCTAAAAGGCTAGCTATCATCTTTTGTATTTTCCTTTATCCTCCACTGAAAATTTCAGCAAAGAGTGGGGTTTTGAGAGCTCAAAATTTCAGCAACTTCTATCCCTTGCAAGTAAGTGATTTTGATGGTCATTTTTGTTGATTTTTTGTGTTTTTGGAACCCTTATAGCTTAATATAGCTAATGAGGGGCCTATTTTGCAAAATGGTTAATAGTTTAGAGATTTACCATGAGAGGATTTGTGATGTTTGCTGAGTGTTTATAGAAGAAAATGAATCATGGTTGTTAAATAAACAACTTTAGTCAAAGGGGTTTTCATGAAAACACCTAAAAGGACCATTTTGTGAAGTTTATAAAATAGGTTGTAAATGTGTGAAATAATTGAAAATTTTGAGTTGCTATTAGAGTAATAAAGGTTCGGCTAGGCTTTTTAAAGGAAGAAATTTGATTAAAATCATTTTATGAGCCTAGGGGCAAAATTGTTACTTTGTAAAGTCTAAGGGCAAACTGGTCATTTTGCCAAAGTAGGAATTTTGGAATGTCTTGATTAATGGATGATTGAATAAATTGATGTTGTCATTATAGATCAAGAAATATGGAATCCAGACTTAGACCAGGGGAAAACCAAGCAAGTGGATTAAATCAAACTAGTCGCCCATATTTTGCATACCGAGGTAAGTTCGTGTGTAACTAATGTACTTTATATTATGCAATTAATAATTGATGCTGAATGAGTTATTTAATTAATGTCAAAAATATATCCAAAGAGACTTGATGTAGTAAAAACTCCCGGTTGAACCTTAGGAATAGATTGGATATCCATGCCATGACAATTGGGTGATATGTGTGCTACTGTAAGACCATGTCTGGGACATGGCATCGGCGTTGATATGTGTGCTAGTGTAAGACCATGTCTGGGACATGGCATCGGCATTGAGACGAGAGCTAGTGTAAGACCATGTCTGGGAAATGGCATCGGCCTCGACATGTGAGCCAGTGTAAGACTATGTTTGAGACATGACATTGGCAATTTACCCTCTTGTGTGAGGCTTATCGGGTATCTTTTAGTATTCCAAATGGTTCCACGTGTTTTTTTAAGCTTATGATAAAGATATGAAAGGATATAATCATGTTCTGAGTGGTACAGGTTCTTACTCGAAACTCATGAGATATGAGCTTAGTTATGATTCTTTAATGGTAAGGATGAAATTGAGTAAGTTCTATCTATGAGAATGATTGTGGGGACGATCTTGAAATCTTTGGCTTATTCTTGTGATGTGTAAATATGTAGTAAATCTACCATTGTTAAATCAAGAATGTTGTGCTGGTTTATAATATGCTATGTGTTTGAAGATGCATGGTTGATGTTGTTACTTATTTACATACAACTTACTAAGCTTTACGCTTACTCCCTTTCCTTTCCATTTTCTTATAGCATTACCAAGCTAACTCAGGGATCAAAGGATGTCGGAAGCTCGATCGCACTATCAATAGAATATTTGGTATAGTTAGATTTATCATTTTGAGTATGGCATGTACAGGGACTTAGTCTTTTTGCTAAGTGTCATATTGTTTTAGCCAAATATGTTGGCTTGTCATGAAGGTTGATTCATTTTGTATAAGGCTATGGATGATGGCTAATATTTATTATTGCTAAATGCATTTGATAAGGATTTCCATGGATGTGGTTATTGCATGGCTTGTATTGATAAGTAGGAGATGTTTATGTGATAGAAAATAGCTAAGAATTGATGTGTGAATGTTTGGTTGTGGTTGTTTTGGTTATGTGTTTATGCTTGGATTGAAGATGTTTGATGTTGTGTAGGTTGGTGCAAGTAAGGGTGGCAAAAAGGCTTGGTAGATAGCCTTGTTTTTGTCCACACAGGCATGTGTCTAGGCCATGTGTAACACACGGTCTACCCCATGGGCATGTAGTCAGGCCTTGTGTCTCCTGCACCTAAATTTGGCAAAACAGAATGCCCAGTAGTAACCAAATGGGTGGAGACAAGGCCGTGTGTCTCAACTGTGTGGAGGATAAGGCCGTAGTACATGGGCATGTGCCCAGGCCGTGTGAAATCTGCACCTTAAATGCGAAATTAAATTCGCCACACGGCCTAACACATGGGCTTAAGCCTTGGCCATGTGCCCCTAAATGGTTGATGACGTCAGAAACAGAATGTCAAGGTTTTAATACACGGGCTTAGACACAGGCGTGTCATGGCTGTGTAAGGGACATGGGCATTGACACGGGTGTGTACTAGGCTAACTGAAAACCCCTATAGGTTCGAATTGAGAAATAAATCCACAAGGGATAGGGACACGGGCGTGTCCCAATAGGTTTAGGCGGTGTTAGCTACACGGGCCTTCAAGATGGCCATGTTAAGAGGACACACGGGGGTGTCGCCCTTCCACAGGCGTGTGCGCCTGTTTGTATTGAAAATTTTCAAAGTTTTCTAAAGTGTTCAGTTTATTCCCAAACGGTTTCCAAAGTGTGTTTTAGGCCTCGTTGGTCCATATTAGGGACATTAAGAGGAAGTTTGAAAGTTTTAAATTTGAGCGAAATTTTATGACCTGAAAATGTTTGTATGCATGTGCTTAAGCCCAGTAACACCTCGTACCTTGTCCCGGCGTAGGATACGAGTAAGGGGTGTTACAACAACATTAATCATGAATTTTACTATTTTCACCATGAAGTCCTTAAACTTTATATTCATTAGAAATTACTTAACAAAACATGTTTATCTAACAATTAAACTTAATAGTCTTTCAAACAAATTTACAAATATCATTAAATCATTCATGACAAAGCCCTAAAATTTTTATAACTTTACAATTCAATCCTCGAGCTAAGTAGATTAAGCTAAATCGAGTTCAAAAATATAAAAATCATTAAAAACGGGATTCAAAAACCACACCATGCACCAAAGGAAACTTGTCGAAATTTTGTCAAGCTCAACAATGGTGATTTTTAGCAAACAGAAGAAAATGAAAAAAGATGATAGCATTATTTTACTTGTACATGCTTTTATTTATTATTTTACCACTTTACCCTTTAATTAACACTTATAAAAAACCAACCCATGTCCATCATTGTCCATCATTGCCCATCATTGTCCACCGCCAATATAAATGGCATAATTACCTTATAGATCTACCAACTTAAATTTCCAAGGCCACTCAATCCGTTTAATTAACTTTTGCACCTTTTTCAATTTAGTCCTTTTTATTTACCTAACCATTTAAACTTTAGAATTTCTTAACGAAAATTTAATACGACTCTAATTTATCCCTATAAACAATAAAAGAAACATTAAAATGTTTACTCACTCATCGAAATTATGGTCCCAAAACCACTATTTCTTAGACCAGCGAAAACGGGATGTTATATTATCTTATCTTACATTTTGATATTTTAATTATTGAAATACCATTGAATTTATTACTCAGCGTACAATTTTGTTTTCTGTGTATAGGTTAGGTACAACTTGAGATCCTAAACATCAACCTCAGCATCCAATCAATGATCCTAAACTCAACAAAGTTTGTATCTTTTTGGCTTTGGTGTTAGTTGGCATGTACCTAATAGGTTAAGTCATTTGGAGTTGATGACTTAAAAAATAATTATAAATGCTTGATATGTATGCGTTTATGCAACTTAAATTGACATAGCTTGATTATGATATGATATGTGTAATGGAAATATGTTTATATTATGCCTCCAAATCCTTTTCATATATGTTTTATATGATGTGAATGATTGAATGTTTAAGATTTGGTGAAACTAGGTATGAATAGGTATGTTCTAAATGAATTGCAACAATGATTGGCATTGATGATAATGTTATAAGCTTAGTTTGTTATATATATACATTTTAGATTTGCTATAGTTTGATTACATATGTTATATGAAATGTCAATATGAGTATATTGTAATGAATAAATATGTATAGGTTATATCTAATGAGTCATGAATACTAGGTAAGTTAATGAAAATGCTTGAATGAATAGAGGTATTGGTAGTTCAATCATGATATTATGTGATTTGAAAATGTTGTTACTTAATATGAAATTCATAGGTACTGTGCAATTGGTCAAAAATAAAGTAGAAATTGACTATGCATTGGTATTTTTTAAAATTACAAGTGTTGTGAACTAAAATTTCAGAAACAGTCTATGACGTCCCAACGTCGTCATGACTAGAAGTTACCTAGAAGGTCACGGTGCAACGAAGAACCTAACGTCCTTATAAGCCCGTGTCACACGCCCATGTGGATAGACCATGTGGTTGATTAAAATTTCATAATTTTTCATAAAATGGTGCAGACTTCACACGGCCTGGGCACATGCCCATGTCTCCAAGCCATGTCCCTCACACGGCCAAGACGCACACCCGTGTCTCAGGCCGTATGTTTACTACTGGACATTTTGTTTTGCAAAACTAAAGTGCAGGGGACACACGGCCAGACTACACGCCCATGCGGCAAACTAAGTGTCACACATGGCCTAGACACATGCCCGTGTGTCTACCCGTGTGGACAACTTTGAGGTATGTTCAAAGCCATTTGCGACCCTTAAATGCTCACACAGTTATACATTTTTGATGGCATGCATCATAGCATATTTAATCACTCAAATACTTACAATCATGATTAATTTATGACTTTATAAATTCAACATATCACATGCTCAAACCATCATGCTTTCATATGGCATTCCACACCAATTTCATATTTATTCAACCTTATAAACCTACCTTCAGTCTACTCAATTATACCATAGCTATGGTCATACCTTTTAGTCCTAATTCATTCATTAAGCATATGTGCCATTTATCACGGCCATTACCAGCAAGCAACCACCAACCACATCACAAAACATAAACACATTGCATGCATGCATAAATAATTAGGGTTACAACCTGAGAAGCAAATATAAGCAACATCTCATGACCTTATACAAAATGAATTAGAATACCAACATAAGCCAACTCATTTGGCTAATCAATATAACACATAACAAAATGACCAAGTCCCCTATACATGCCATACTCAAAATGTTGAGACTAACGATACCCAAATATCCAATTAATAGTGTGATTGAGTCTCCGACATCCCTCAATCCCCGAGCTAGCTTGGCGACACTATAAAAGATGGAAAGGAAGGGGGGTAAGCATTAAAGCTTAGTAGGTCCATATGCAAATAACATGCTATCTAAACAAGTATTTAAAATACATTTAACATAATGAAGAAAAATTTATATTTCATCAAATCACTTAAACTTACTCATCACATAAACAACCTTGTCATAAGTTCTTCACATACCAAGGCATTACTCATGAGTTCAGTATACATACCTGTATCAACTCATAACATAACTTCTTACTCATTCTTTTCATTAACTTACCCATTGGGTCTTCTATTAAGTTACTCGATAATTTACCAATTGAACACTCGGAATACTATTGGATACATGGAAGGCTCGTACATAAGTGCCACATATGTAGCTAAAGCTACCTCATATCGCATAACACATAAAAGCACATTCTCAAGCTACTAACAGGTCTACTCACACAAGCAATCGGTTAGGATGTAGCTACACGGGCTGCTCATACAAGTTGTCAGGTATCCACAACACATGGCGGACTACCCAGCCACTGGTAGGACGTACAAGACCAGCACTCGGAACCACATAAACATATATCACATATCTCATGAGCTCATAAATCACATGGTTCCTAGTGACATGTCACTTGTATCCTAAACTATTCCTAAGGTTCAAACGGGATTCTTCGATATCACATCTCCGTCAAGATTGCTCGTAATGTCAATCTTAATACCCATTATACCAATCACTTGCTCATGGAGCAATAAAAGCATAACTCATAATAACATTAAAGAATTTGAATTCACATAATACTCAAACATCAAAAATATAACATAACCTCACATTATTTATATATGAACTTACCTCGGTACAAAATGATGAAAACAAGCCTATTCTTCGTAAACCTTATTTTTCCCCCAATCAAGACCCGAATCACGTATTTCTTCATCTATAATGCCAAATTTAACTTGTTTAATACATACATTGTTTGAATCAACCCATAACACATAATTTTGTAAAATAATTTTTTACCCCTAACTTTTCACTTATTTACAAATTGGTCATTAGGCTCGTTAATCGAAATGAATGCATTTTCTTTCCAAGCTTAGACGATTCATATTCCTACTCCTAGCAGCCCACATTTTCTTTATGTCACATATTTACTACCCATTTTACAACTTTTACAAATAGGTCTTTTTAAAGTGTTTTCATGCAAAAATCACTTTGTAAAAGATGTTTCTCACACATCAAACTTTCATATTCTGCCATTAAGCATCAAAATACATGCATGTCATACATGGGTAAATTTTTGAACATAAACCCTACTTCAAAATAAGGGTAGAAATGGATAGATCAAGCTTCAAGGATCTCAAAAATGTAAAGAACGTTAAAAATGGGCTTGGAGGTACTTACGAATCAAGCTTGAAAAGTTGAAAACCCCTAGCTATGGAGACCACCTAAATTTTGGTACCTAGGGAAGAAGATGGACATGAATTTTGCTTCTTTTTCCCTTTTTATTCTTTTAATTACTAAATGACCAAAATGCCCTTAAGGCTTTTCTTTCAAAATTTTCCTATTCATGCCCATTTTTGTCCAAAATTTTAGAATTTGGTGAAATTGCATTTAAGGACCTCTAATTAATAATCCATACCAATTTCATGCTAAAAGCTTCTAGAACTCAAGTTTTGCAACATATTTAATTTAGTCCCTAGCTTCAAATTGGACACTTTAGGCATAAAATTTCTTCATGAAAATTTCGCACAAACACGCAATCATATCATGGATCATCAAATAGTTATAAAATAATTATTTCTACTTCAGATTTATAGTCTCGAAACTATTGTTTTGACTAAACCCTAATTTGGGATGTTACAACTCTCCCCCTTTAGGGATTTTCGTCCCCGAAAATCTCATCGATGTAAAGGTGTGGGAATTGGTTTCTCATGGCATCCTCAGGTTCCCATGTAGCCTCTTCAACCCTATGTATTTGCCATAACACTTTCACAAGGGCAATACTTTTGTTTCTCAATTGTTTGACTTCCCGAGCCAAAATCTTAACTGGTTTTTCACCATAAGTCATACTCGGTCAAATCTCAACCTCTGTCAGCAAAATCACATGTGAAGGATCAGATCGGTAACGATGCAACATAGAGACATGGAACACATCATGAATCTTTTCCAATTTGGATCGTAAGGCTAACCGATAGGCAACTGGCCATACTTCTCAGTGATCTTATACGATCCAATAAAATGCGGACTCAACTTGCCCTTTCTACCAAATCTCAAAACCTTTTTCCATGGACACACTTTCAAAAATACCTTATCACCGACTTGAAACTCAATTTCTTTCCTTTTTAAATCCGGGTAGGATTTCTGTCTATCCAAAGTAGCTTTCAAACAATCACAAATTATCTTCACTTTCTCTTTAGTTTCTTTGACTAAGTCTACCCCGTGAATCTGATTTTCTTTGAGTTCGGTCCAATACAGAGATGTTCGGCACTTACGCCTATATAATGCCTCATAAGGTGCCATTTTCAAACTTGACTGATACTGTTGTTGTAGGCAAACTCTACCAATGGTAAGTACTTTTCCCAACTACCTTCAAATTCCAATACCCAACATCGGAGCATTTCTTCAAGTATTTGAATTACTCTCTCTGACTGACCGTCAGTTTGCGAATAGAAAGTGGTACTAAAGTTTAACTTCATACCCAAAGCTTCTTGTAACTTTTTCCAAAACTGCAAAGTGAACCTCGGATCTCTATCCGAAATAATTGATACTAGTACTCCATGAAGTTTGACAATTTCACCAATGTACAAATCAGCTAACTTATCACGTGAGTAATCAATATGTACCGGTATAAAATGAGTTGTTTTAGTTAATCTATCAACAATGACCCATATGGCATCTTTCTTTCTCGGAGTTAAAGGCAACCCTGTCAAAAATCCATAGTAATCAGGTCCCATTTCAACTCGGGAACTATCATGGGCTGAAGCAAACCTGAAGGTACTTGGTGTTTGGCCTTTACCTGCTGACAAATTAAACATTTCGATACAAACTCTAAGATATCTCTTTTCATACCATTCCACTAATACATTTTCCTCAAGTCATTATACATTTTTCTACTGCTCGGGTGAACTGCCAAACAACTATTGTGTGTGTGACAGCCTTAAATTGACCCTAGTCGAAAAGTGGTTTCGGGACCACAAAAGTCATAAAAATAATTAACCGTTATATTTGATGCTTATTATATGTAGATAGGCATGTGTGAAAATTTCATGTTTGAATTTTGTTAATTGTAAGTGAATTTTGCTAAATAGGACTTGTGTGAGAAAATTTAGAAATGTGCTAGGCAAATGCTAAAGTGGCCTATTGATGCATCTTTGGAAAATGCTTGTCCTTGCATGTCAAATTACCCAAAACTTAGGATGGTGGCCGGCCATGCTATGGGTTAAAAGGTATTATAAACATTTTATGTTAGTGTTTTATGTTAGGAATAATAAAATAAGGAGCATGGGTGATGAAAAAAAAAAAAGAGAAAAAGTTCTCATTTTGTTCTTCTTGACCGAAAAATCAAAGGAAAGAAAGGAAGAAAGGTTGAAGAGGTTCGGCCATGCTTGTAACTAGGTTAAGCTCAAGAACAAAGGGGAACTAAATCTGATAAAGGAAAGGAAAAGGTGATCGAATAGCCGTTGAAATCGTTCGACAACATCCGAGGTAAGTTTTCGAGTAATGGAACTTAGATTATGATTCGATTAGATCATGTTATGAGCAAATCAAAATCATGTTCTTTGTATGTAGCTATTGAGCCAAAAATGATAATGCTTGATAAGTGACTTGTGTTTGAATTCTAGTTATGAAAATGAAATATAGATGTGTCATGATTTATTGATATGTGCATGAATATTCGGATGATAATCGGGGTAAGTCCCGAAGGCATTTGTGCTAGTGACTAATTTCGAGCTAAGCCCTGAAGGCATTTGTGCGAGTTACTATATCCGGGCTAAGTCCCGAAGGCATTTGTGCAAGTTACTATATCCGGGCTAAGTCCCGAAGGCATTTGTGCGAGTTACTATATCCGGGCTAAGTCCCGAAGGCATTTGTGCGAGTTACTATAACCGGGCTAAGTCTCGAAGGCATTTGAGTGAGTAGCTATATCCGGCTAAATCCCGAAGGTACTTGGTTTGCGAATGAGCAATATTGCTGTAATAATTTCAATTAATACGCTCGTAAAACCCCAACGTTGAGGTATGTTTTGTATATGCATTGGAATAATTGATTCCTTTTAAATAGTATTCGCTCAATCGATTAACAAGCTTCCGGCCTTTAGTCAAGTTGATTTCTTATGTATGAATATAAAGGTTGGAAATGTGAAGTAGGTATGGTTGTGAGAAAATGTGTATATGGAATCATTCGTTTAGTCATATAAATGTTGTACTTTAGTTGTGCATGATTTCATTACCCAAAACTTACTAAGCATTAAATGCTTATTCTGTTTTTTTGATTCTCTGTTTTATAGATTTTGGTTCGTCAGCTATCGGACTCGGGAGTGTCAAAGTCAAAGTCGTCCATACTATGAAAGCCCTTTTGGTAATCTTTTAGTTGAACTCTGATAATGGCATGTATAGGGCTGCCCTTTTGTTGTTAGTCAAGTACTTTGGTATTGTATATATTTGGATAGCCATGCGAAAATGGCTTATATATTTTGAGCATAGCGTGATAATCATTTTGTATATATAGGGTTATTGAGAGGTGTGGAAATGCTTGGCAATGATTAGCCATTGGAATGGTTAATCACGATCATATTTTTGTGCTATGTATGTAAAAGGGCTAGTTGAATCATGGAAATTATGAAATAGGTAAAGTCTACCTTAAAAGCAGAATCTGACAAAGAAGAAGTGATGTGAATTTGAAAAATCACTAAAAATAGTACGAATAGAATTAAATTGTGAATAAATTATGTAATTGAACCTTGATAAATCTATTTTCATATGAAAGTAATGAAACGATCATATGAGCCGTATTTTATGAGATGATTAAGTTTTCGTGAAACAGGGCCAGAGCAATTTCTGGATCCCCTATTCTGAATTTGGAAATTCATTATAAATTAACCAGAGATAGTTAGAAGTCATACCATATATGTATAGATTCATTTTCGAGTCTAGTTTCTTTAAAAACCAACGGTATAAGTATTGAAGACCTGTAGAGGGAGATATATAAGTCGTAATGCATGAAGGTCAGAATAGTCAAACCCTGAAATAGGGGAGACTTTAACTAATAAACTGTACTAATTGGCTCGACCAAAAATTCTAGAAAAAATTTTTTAAATGGACATATGAGTCTAGTTTCAGAAAAATTTACGGAACTGGTTTTCGAGTTTTGGAACTTGAGATATGACTTTTAAGGTGACAATGACGCAGATTAGCCGACTTGTCTGGAAATTTTAAAATGGATTTGTGCAAATAAATGAATTAAGTCTGTTTGCACCTCGTGTTCGACTCGCAGCGGTCTCAGTGCACGGGTGTTACAATTTTATTGGTATCGAGCTACAGTTTAGTCGATTCTAGGACTACCGTAATACGTTTGGGTCTAGCTATACATGCCATTATGTGATTATTTGATAGTGTGGTGATTTCGACAATTGAAAATGTGTTTATTTATAGTAATGGATCCCGATCCCAACCGAAGCGGTAGTGATGATCTTGAGAGTGTAGCGCTGCTCTGCACAAGGGACAGACCAGGAAGACTCTCAACCTATTGCTAGTAATCGAATGATGAAGCTAGACAAGCTTTTATAGCGTGATGAATGATTGGTTCAACCAATACATTCGAACTAATACTACTGTTCCACAACCTCCATTCCCGACTAATACAACCCCGCACCTACAATACCTCCGTAGAATCGACCAAATAAGTTCAAATAAGCCCCAGTTGATGAATCCGAAAACACGGGGCTCTTGAATTTAAAGCTACGGACAATGACGATGCCGAGCAAGCTGAATTTTGGTTGGACAACACTATTCGAGTACTTGATGAACATCTTGTACACCCGATGAATGCCTAAAGTGTACTATCTCTTTGCTACGTGATTACGCCTACTATTGGTGGAATCGTTGATTTCTGTCGTGCCAGAGAGCAAGTAATTTGGGAGTTTTCCAAATCGAGTTTGAAAAAAGTATATCGATCGAGATTCATTGATCAAAAGCGGAAAGAATTTCTTGAACTTAAACAGGTTCCATGTCGGTTCATGACTATGAGCGAAAGTTTGTAAGGCTCGGCCGGTATCTGCGAGAATGCATTTCTTGAAAGCGTGATGTGTAAATGTTTGAAGATGGGTGAACGATGATATAAAGTCGTATGTTGGCATTTTAGAAACCGAGAATTTGTGGTACTTGTCGAGCGAGCTTGCAAAGCCGAGGAGCTCAGTATGGAGAAAAGAAAAGCTGATATGGGAGAAAAGGAGTTTCGTAAGAGGTCTTCGGGGAGGCCCTTTCAACAGACATCAAAAAAATTTAGAGATAATTTAGGCGATCTAGAGACACTTGGGCTTTTCTAGACGAGATCGTGATCGACCCCCGTGAGTGCATGAGTCACTTGATGCATGATGTTGGGAATGATCGTCGAGACGAGCGAGTGTTAGTATTGTGGTAAATGGCATTCGGGAGTTGTAGATTCCATGACCGCTCTGTTACAAGTCGGATCGGTGACCACTTTATTAAAGATTGCCCGAGATTATGCGAGCAGAATGTAAATCAGAGTGGGAAACCTGGTGCTACTACTTCTCAGGGTAGACCATCTAGAAATACGGGCAATGCTAGTGGCGGTCAGAGAGGATCTAGAGATGCTACAACCAGATCTGAGGCTTGTGCTCCTGCTAGAGCTTATGCTATACACGCTCGCGAGGATGCTTCCTCGCCAGATGTTATTACCGGTACTTTTACTCTCTTTGATACTAATGTGATTGCTTTGATTGACCCTGGTTCTACTCATTCTTATATATGTGAAACCTTAGCATCCAGTAAGACTTTACCTGTTGAGTCTACTGAGTTCGTAATTCGGGTGTCAAATCCCTTGGGTCGTTACGTGCTTGTCGACAAAGTGTGTAAGAAATGTCCCCTAATAATCCGAGGTTCCTGTTTTCCGGCCGATTTGATGCTTTTATCGTTTGATGAATTTGATGTTATCCTCGGTATGGATTGGTTGACCGTACATGATGCAATTTTAAATTGCAAAAGAAAAACCATCGATTTGAGGTGTGTAAATAACGAGATAATCCGAGTTGAGTCTACTGACTGGAATGGGTTGCCAGCTGTAATATCATCGATGTTGGCTCAGAAGTATGTAAGAAAGGGGTGTGAAGCATACCTAGCGTATGTACTTGATGACAAAGAGTTAGAAAAGAAGCCTGAATGTAACACCCCGAACCCGAGACCGTCGCCGGAGTCGAACGCGAGGTGTTAACAGACTTCAACCCACTTATTGACAATTTTCAGACAAGCTGCCAATCTGAGTACTAGTCGCTCCAAAATTCATAACTTGAGTTTTACAACTCGAAAATCAGTTCCGTAAATTTTTCCTGAAACTAGACTCATATGTCCATCTACATATTTTTTCTAGAATTTTGGTCGAGCCAATTAGTACAGTTTATTAGTTAAAGTCTCGCCTGTTGTAGGGATCGACTACACTGACCTTTGTGCGTTACGAATTGGATATCTCCTGTACAGGGCTTCAATACTAATGCCGTTTGTTTCTATAGAAACTAGACTCAGAGAGGAATCTACACATATATGGAATGACTCCTAATTATCTCTGGTTAATTTACAATGATTTTCCAAAGTTGGAACAGGGGATCCAGAAACCGTTCTGGCCCTATTTCACAAGAACTTTAAAATCTGTTAACTTATGACTCATATGACCATTTCGTTTCTTCCATATGAAAGTAGATTCGTCAAGGTACACTTACATAATTTATTTGCTATTTAATACCATTCCTACTATTTTTAGTGATTTTTCACATCCACGTCACTGCTGCTGTCAGCATCTGCCTTTAGTAGGCTTTACCTATTTCATAATTTCCATGATTCAATTGGCCCTTTTTACATACATAGCACAAAGCGTGATCATGATTAACCATTCCAATGGCTAATCGTTTCAAAATAATTCCATACCTCATAAGGGTCAACATACAAACGATTATAGTTCTATGCTAAAAACGTATATAAGCCATTTTCGCATGGCTATCCAAGTTTACACAAACCGGAAGGTACATGACCTTCAACAAAGGATGGTCCTATACATGCCATTTCAAAGTTCAACCAAAATTTGTACCAAAATGGGGCTTCGATAGTGTGGATGACTTGACTTCTTTGATCCCGAATCCGATAGCTAACGAGCGAAACCTATAAAACAGAGAGCCAAAGCAACGGGGTAAGCATTTTAATGCTTAGTAAGTCTCATGCAATGAAATCAGCTTTGACTAAGGTATTTTATTCACATGGCTAATTAAACCACTTTACTAATTCACATTCCCATACTCATACTTATTTCACATCACCGACCCTTATGTTCATACACAAAAGAACAACTTAGCCCAAGGCGGTAGCTCGTTTATCAACTTAGCGCATACTTACTTGTAAGAATTCAATTAGTACAAGCACATACAAACATACCTCATTGCTGGAATTTTCACAAGTGTATAAGCTGAAATTTTCACAGCAAGATTGCTCACTTCGAATCACATACTTTCGGATTTAACCGGATATAGCGACTTCAGACGATTGCCTTGGTCATAACCGGATTTGGTGACTTGCACAAAGGCCTTGGTCTTAGCCGGATATATCAACTTCATACGAATGCCTTGGTCTTAGCCGGATATATCAACTCGCACGAATGCCTTGGTCTTAGCCGGATATATCAACTCGCATACGAATGCCTTGGTCTTAGCCCGGATATATTTCCAATGTTCACTTACACATATATCAATATTCAAGACACGTCCATAGTTCATTTTCGTTACTAAAGCTCTAACACAAAATATTTATCAACCTTTACTATTTGGCTCAATGGCCACACAAACAAGGAGCATAATTTTGATATAATTCAAGTAGGGTCATCACTCGAAGACTTACCTCGGATGTTGTCGAGCGATTTCGACGACTATTCAACTACTTTTTCCTTCCCTTTATCGGATTTAGCTCCCTTTGCTCTTGAGCTAATTCACACAAATTTAACTTATTAAAATCTCATCATGATAGCTTATGGCGAATATGACAAGGAGTGTAAATGGTCATATGGCCATCCTTTAGCTCAAATACACAATGGTCATGCACATTTTACATCACAACAAGCAATTCAATACATTCAAACATCAACGTGAAGTTCAAAGTACTTGGCCCTTATATACATTAGGCATCAAAGTTGCATATGTACGAAATCATAAATCGAACTCAACACATTAGTTAATATTCCTCTTAGCGAATTTTCTAAGCCAAGAATAGGCATCAATATGCTTGCCTCAAACCGAATGCATGCACACTAATTACCCCTCATGTGGCCGAATATACACTTAATACCACACAAAAAAACAGCATACATTTTACTACTAACACATTACATATCGTAATTCATTGCACATCTCTTATTTACTTCATAATCAACACATCATCACAAGCAAATATACACATTTCCAAAGCTTAAATCTTACTTACCATGCAACATGCATGAATTATACTTATGGATATATCATGGCCGAATACCACAACACCACACCATTTCAATTTGGTCATGGTGAAACAAAGAACTTAGTATCTCATTCAAAAAAAAAATGCTAAAAGAAAATCTAAGAATCTTCAATCCTCCATCACATGTATCACTTTCAAGCTTGTTATTTAACATGCAATGGCATTAACACCACATTCATTTTGGCGAATTTCATTCCCATGACATAACAAGGATTTGAACCATGGGCTAACAAGAACATTAAGCTAGCAACTAAAACATGCATGAACCTCAAACATACCTTAATCTTGATGCAAGTTTAGCCAACCTCTTCCTAATCCTCTTCCAAACCAAGTATGAAGCAAAACTCCTTCCTTAACCTTAGTATTTTCGGCCAACAAGAGAGTGAAAAGAGATGAACAAAATTTTTCTTTCTTCCTTTAGGACATTCGCCAAGCTATGGAGGAAGATGGACACTTTTTTTTTGTTTCTCATCTACTAACATTAATTGTTTATTCCATACCCTTATTTTATTCTTTCCATCATAACCCATTTACCAAACATGTTTCATGACATGATTTTTGCCCATAAATCCTTGTCATGGCCGGCCACTAGCTATGGGGGAATTTGACATGCAAGTCCATTGTTTTGCATGCATCCTTTAATTAGTCATCACACATTTCCCTCATACTTTCAAAGTTTATTACTAGGTCCTTTCTAGTGAAATTCACATCTATAATTCTAAATCAAAGCATAAAAATATCACACATGAGTTAACACACATTATAGGCAATAAAATAAATATTAAATTATTTTTATGCCTTGGTTTTGTGGTCCCGAAACCACATTTCGACTAGGGTCGTTTTAAGGTGTCACAACTCTCCCCACTTTAGAAATTTTCGTCCCGAAAATCTTACCGGTAAATAGGTTTGGATATTGCTCTTTCATAGAGTTCTCGGGTTCCCAAGTAGCTTCTTCTATCCCGTGTTTGAGCCATAACACTTTCACTAGCGGAACCTTTTTGTTTCGCAACTCTTTCATTTCACGAGCTAGGATACGAATCGGTTCTTCTTCATAACTCATATCGGCTTGAATTTCAACCTCTGATGGACTAATTACGTGCGACGGATCAGATCTATAGCGTCGAAGCATTGAAACATGGAAGGCGTTGTGAATCTTTTCAAGTTCAGGGGCAAGATCAAACGATACGAATCGGGCCAACTCGTTCGGAGATTTAAATGCGGCCCAATGAATCTCGGGCTCAACTTGCCCTTACGGCCGAATCGAGTATCTTTTCCACGGCGAAACTTTAAGAAACACTTTATCTCCCACGATACTCAATGTCCTTTCGTTTCAAATCCGCATACGATTTACGACGATCGGAGGCTATCTTGATTTTCACGGATTACTTTTACTTTACATTCAGCATCTTTAATCAAATCCACTCCAAAAATTTTGTTCTCACCGAGCTCGGTCCAAAACAATGGTGTACGGCATTTACGCCCGTACAAAGCCTCGTAAGGCGCCATCTTAATACTTGATTGAAAACTATTGTTGTAGCGAATTCAATCAAAGGTAGGTACCGTTCCCATGAACCACTCGAACTCGAGGATGCAACATCTCAACATATCCTCAAGTATCCGAATTATCGCTCGGATTGACCATCGGTTTGGGGGTGAAAGGCGGTCTTGAAATGCAACTTGGTGCCCAATGCTTCTTGTAATTTCTTCCAAAATCGCGAGGTAAACCTCGGATCTCTATCCGACACAATGTAAATCGGTACCCGTGTAATCTCACAATCGAGAAGCGTACAATTCAGCTAGTTTATCCAATGAAAATCCATACATACGGGGATAAAGTGAGCCGACTTAGTCGATCTATCAATAATAACCCAAATTGCATCCTTCTTACTTGCGACAACGGGTCCGGACACAAAGTCCATTGTGACTCGATCCTATTTCCACTCGGGTATCGTGATCGGCTGAAGTAACCCTGAAGGCACTTGATGCTCCGCTTTCACTTGTTGACATATTAAACATCTTGCAACAAAGTCGGAGATGTCTCGTTTCATACCATGCCACCAAAACCGACGTTTCAACTCATTGTACATCTTCGTACTCCGGGTGGATTGCCATTCGGCTACAATGAGCTTCGTTCGAATTATCGAAATAAGTTCAATTCTTTGGAACACACAAACGACTTCGAACCTCAAACAATCGTCATCATCAATTTGAAACTCCGATTCCTTGTTCGAACACACTCGGCCCGTTTTGCACGCAACTCCTCATCAACTTTACGAGCTTCACGAATTTGATGAGTCAACAATGGTTTGGCCTTTAATTGGCTACCAACACATTGTCGGGTAGGATAGACAAGTGTACATTCATCGCTCAGTAAAAGCAAGCGGTGATTTCGGCTTAAGGCATCCGCAACCACATTAGCCTTTCCGGGTGATAGTCAATGACCAGCTCATAATCCTTTAACACTCGAGCCAACGTCTTTGTCGCAGATTTAAGTCTCTTTGAGTCATCAAATATTTGAGACTTTTGTGATCCGAATACACATGGCACTTCTCACCAAATAAGTAATGTCGCCATATCTTTAAAGCGAATCGATGGCGACCAATTCGAGATCATGGGTCGGATAATTTTTCTCATGTGGCTTTAATTGTCTCGACGATAGGCCACAACTCGACCTTCTTGCATCAATACGCAACCTAACCCAAGTAGGGAGGCGTCACTATAGATGACAAACTCTTTGCCGATTCGGTCGTACTAGTCTTGGAGCTTAGTCAAATGAGTTTTCAATTGGTCAAAACTTTTCGACACTTTTCCGTCCATTCAAACTTGACATCTTTACGAAGCGGTTTCGTCATGGGTGTGGCTATCATCGAGAATCCTTTTACAAACCGTCGGTAGTAGTAAGCAAGTCCCAAAAAGCTCGAACCTCGTAATATTTCTTGGAGGTTTCAGTTAAGTATGGCTGAAATTTTGCTTGGGTCGACTCGAATACCCGATCTGAGATACCACGTGACCCAAGAAGCTAACCTCTCTTAACCGAACTCACACTTGCTAAACTTAGCATATAAGCGCTTATCCGTAAAATTTGCAACACTAATCTCGGGTGCTCGCATGTTCGGTCTCATCTCTTGAATAGACCAAGATGTCGTCGATGAACACAACTACGAACCGATCCAAATATGATCTGAAGATCCGATTCATCAAATCCATAAATACCGTAGGGCATTAGTGAGCCCAAGCGGCATCACTAAGAACTCGTAGTGACCATATCTCGATTCGAAGGCGGTTGTGGGTATGTCCGAATCTCGGATTACATGGCGATAATAGCCCGATCTCAAATCTATTTTTGAGAACACCGAGGCTCCTTCAGTTGATCGAACAAATCATCGATACGTGGTAGCGGATACTTGTTCTTTATTGTCACTTTATTAAGGCGGCGATAGTCGATGCACAACCTCATGGTTCCGTCCTTCTTTTCACAAACAACACCGGTGCACCCCAAGGTGAAAAACTCAGGCGAGCAAAACCTCTATCCATCAACTCTTGCAACCGAGCTTTCAACTCCTTTAATTCCGTTGGTGCCATACGATATGGAGCTATCGAAATCGGTGTGGTCCTGTACAAGCTCAATGCCAAACTCTATCTCCCGAACAGTGGCAAACCGGCAATTCTTGGGAAAAACGTCCGGTATTCACAAACCACCGCGCAGATTTGGGTTCTATTCCTAACTCCTTATCATCAAGTACATACGCAAGGTATGCTTCACACCCTTTTCTTACATATTTACGGGCCAACATTGATGATATTACGGTGGCAACCCTTCAAGTTCGTAGACTCAACTCGGATCATCTCGTTGTTTGCGCATCTCAAATCAATAGTCTTGCTTTTGCAATTCACAACCGCATCATGCACGGTCAACCAATCCAACCCAAGAATAACATCAAATTCATCGAACGGCAAAAGCATCAAGTCCATGGGAAAAGCAGTACCTCGAATTACTAGGGGCATTTCTTACACACTTTGTCGACCAGCACATAACGACCCAAAGGATTTGACACCGAATTACGAACTCGAAGAGACTCAATAGGTAAAGTCTTCTTTGGATGCTAAGGTTTCGCATATATAAGAATGAGTAGAACCGGGGTCAATCAAAGCAATCACATTAGTATCAAAGAGAGTGAAAGTACCAGTAATAACATCGG
Source organism: Gossypium arboreum (assembly GCF_025698485.1). NCBI lineage: Eukaryota > Viridiplantae > Streptophyta > Magnoliopsida > Malvales > Malvaceae > Gossypium > Gossypium arboreum. Next base: position 39,006,096 of record NC_069081.1, read on the forward strand.
CGAGGAGGCATCCTCGCGTGCAGCGTATAGCATAAGTCCTAGCTGAGCGCGAGCCTCGGATCTGGTCGCGACATCTCTAGATCCTCTCGACCACCACTAGCCTTGCCCGTATTTCCAGATGGTCTACCTCGGCGGTGGTAGTACCGGTTTCCCACTCCGATCTACATTCATTCGAGACAACCTCGGGCAATCTTTAATGAAGTGGTCAACTGATCCACACTTGTAACAGAGCGGTCACGGAATCTCTGACTTCAAAATGCCATTTGCCACAATCTGGCACTCAGTCCTCTCTCGTCGATCATTCCCACTCTCGGCGATCAAGTGATTCGTGTGGTCACGGGGTCGATCGCGATCTCGTCTAGAAAAGCCCGAAGTGTCTCTAGATCGGCCTAAGCCATCTCTAAGTTTCTTTGATGATTGTTGGAAGGGCTTCCCGAATACCTCTTCTGAAACTCCCTTGCTCCGCTTGACTTTCCTTTTCTCCATACTAAACTCCTCGGCTTTGCATCGCGCTCGACGAGAGTCACAAACTCTCGGATTTCCAAAATGCCAACATACAGCTTTATCTCATCATTCAGTCCATCTTGAGCGTTTACACATCACGACTTCGAAGAAATGCATTCTCGCGTCTGGCTAAGCCTCACGAATTTTCGTTCATAGTCGGTAACCGACATGGAACCTTGTTTAAGTTCGAGAAATTCCTTTCGTTTTGGTCCATAAATCTCGATCGATATACTTTTTCCGAAACTCGGTTTGGAAGAACTCCCAAGTTACTTGTTCGCGGGGCTGTGAAGTCGAGTACTCCACCAATAGTAGGCGAGAATCACGTAGCAAGGAGATGGTACACTTTAGGCATTCATCGGGTGTACAAGATAGCTCATCGAGTGCCGGATCGTGTTGTCCAACCAAAATTCGCTTGCTCGGCATCATCACTATCCGTAGCTTTAAATTCAGTAGCCCCATGTTTTCGGATTCTATCAACGGGGCTTATTCGACCTTATTTGGTCAATTAGGAGGCATTGTAGGTCTTGGTGTGTTTGTTGGGAATGGAGGTTGTGGAAGCAGCCAGTATTAGTTCGAATGTATTGGTTGAACCAATCATTCATCACGCTATAAAAGGCTTGTCTAGCCTCGTCATTCGGATTACTAGCAACAGGTTGAGAGTCATGGCGCTGTCCCTTGTGCGGAGCAGCGCCACACTCTCCACATCATCAGCTATCGCTCGGTTGGGATCGGGATCCATTACTATAAATAAACACAAGTTCAAACGTCAGAAATCACCACACTATCATATAATCACATAAAATGGCATGTATAGCTAGACCCAAACGCATTACGGTAGTCCTAGAATCGACTAAACCGTAGCTCTGATACCAATAAAATTGTAACACCCGAACCCGAGACCGTCATGGGAGTCGAACGCGAGGTGTTAATGACTTCAACCCACTTATTGACAATTTTCAGACAAGCTGCCAATCTGAGTACTAGTCGCTCCAAAATTCATAACTTGAGTTTTACAACTCGAAAATCAGTTCCGTAAATTTTTCCTGAAACTAGACTCATATGTCCATCTACATATTTTTTCTAGAATTTTGGTCGAGCCAATTAGTACAGTTTATTAGTTAAAGTCTCGCCTGTTGTAGGGATCGACTACACTGACCTTTGTGCGTTACGAATTGGATATCTCCCTGTACAGGGCTTCAATACTAATGCCGTTTGTTTCTATAGAAACTAGACTCAGAGAGGAATCTACACATATATGGAATGACTCCTAATTATCTCTGGTTAATTTACAATGATTTTCCAAAGTTGGAACAGGGATCCAGAAACCGTTCTGGCCCTATTTCACAAGAACTTTAAAATCTGTTAACTTATGACTCATATGACCATTTCGTTTCTTCCATATGAAAGTAGATTCGTCAAGGTACACTTACATAATTTATTTGCTATTTAATACCATTCCTACTATTTTTAGTGATTTTTCACATCCACGTCACTGCTGCTGTCAGCATCTGCCTTTAGTAGGCTTTACCTATTTCATAATTTCCATGATTCAATTGGCCCTTTTTACATACATAGCACAAAGCGTGATCATGATTAACCATTCCAATGGCTAATCGTTTCAAAATAATTCCATACCTCATAAGGGTCAACATACAAACGATTATAGTTCTATGCTAAAAACGTATATAAGCCATTTTCGCATGGCTATCCAAGTTTACACAAACCGGAAGGTACATGACCTTCAACAAAGGATGGTCCTATACATGCCATTTCAAAGTTCAACCAAAATTTGTACCAAAATGGGGCTTCGATAGTGTGGATGACTTGACTTCTTTGATCCCGAATCCGATAGCTAACGAGCGAAACCTATAAAACAGAGAGCCAAAGCAACGGGTAAGCATTTTAATGCTTAGTAAGTCTCATGCAATGAAATCAGCTTTGACTAAGGTATTTTATTCACATGGCTAATTAAACCACTTTACTAATTCACATTCCCATACTCATACTTATTTCACATCACCGACCCTTATGTTCATACACAAAAGAACAACTTAGCCCAAGGCCGGTAGCTCGTTTATCAACTTAGCGCATACTTACTTGTAAGAATTCAATTAGTACAAGCACATACAAACATACCTCATTGCTGGAATTTTCACAAGTGTATAAGCTGAAATTTTCACAGCAAGATTGCTCACTTCGAATCACATACTTTGGATTTAACCGGATATAGCGATCAAGACGATTGCCTTTGGTCATAACCGGATTTGGTGACTTGCACAAAGGCCTTGGTCTTAGCCGGATATATCAACTTCGCACGAATGCCTTGGTCTTAGCCCGGATATATCAACTCGCATACGAATGCCTTTGGTCTTAGCCGGATATATTTCCAATGTTCACTTACACATATATCAATATTCAAGACACGTCCATAGTTCATTTTAGTTACTAAAGCTCTAACACAAAATATTTATCAACCTTTACTATTTCGGCTCAATGGCCACACAAACAAGGAGCATAATTTTGATATAATTCAAGTAGGGTCATCACTCGAAGACTTACCTCGGATGTTGTCGAGCGATTTCGACGGCTATTCAACTACTTTTTCCTTCCCTTTATCGGATTTAGCTCCCCTTTGCTCTTGAGCTAATTCACACAAATTTAACTTATTAAAATCTCATCATGATAGCTTATGGCCGAATATGACAAGGAGTGTAAATGGTCATATGGCCATCCTTTAGCTCAAATACACAATGGTCATGCACATTTTTACATCACAACAAGCAATTCAATACATTCAAACATCAACGTGAAGTTCAAAGTACTTGGCCCTTATATACATTAGGCATCAAAGTTGCATATGTACGAAATCATAAATCGAACTCAACACATTAGTTAATATTCCTCTTAGCGAATTTTCTAAGCCAAGAATAGGCATCAATATGCTTGCCTCAAACCGAATGCATGCACACTAATTACCCTCATGTGGCCGAATATACACTTAATACCACACAAAAAAAAACAGCATACATTTTACTACTAACACATTACATATCGTAATTCATTGCACATCTCTTATTTACTTCATAATCAACACATCATCACAAGCAAATATACACATTTCCAAAGCTTAAATCTTACTTACCATGCAACATGCATGAATTATACTTATGGATATATCATGGCCGAATACCACAACACCACACCATTTCAATTTGGTCATGGTGAAACAAAGAACTTAGTATCTCATTCAAAAAAAAATGCTAAAAGAAAATCTAAGAATCTTCAATCCTCCATCACATGTATCACTTTCAAGCTTGTTATTTAACATGCAATGGCATTAACACCACATTCATTTTGGCCGAATTTCATTCCCATGACATAACAAGGATTTGAACCATGGGCTAACAAGAACATTAAGCTAGCAACTAAAAACATGCATGAACCTCAAACATACCTTAATCTTGATGCAAGTTTAGCCAACCTCTTCCTAATCCTCTTCCAAACCAAGTATGAAGCAAAACTCCTTCCTTAACCTTAGTATTTTCGACCAACAAGAGAGTGAAAAGAGATGAACAAAATTTTTCTTTCTTCCTTTAGGACATTCGCCAAGCTATGGAGGAAGATGGACACTTTTTTTTTGTTTCTCATCTACTAACATTAATTGTTTATTCCATACCCTTATTTTATTCTTTCCATCATAACCCATTTACCAAACATGTTTCATGACATGATTTTTGCCCATAAATCCTTGTCATGGCGGCCACTAGCTATGGGGGAATTTGACATGCAAGTCCATTGTTTTGCATGCATCCTTTAATTAGTCATCACACATTTCCCTCATACTTTCAAAGTTTATTACTAGGTCCTTTCTAGTGAAATTCACATCTATAATTCTAAATCAAAGCATAAAAAATATCACACATGAGTTAACACACATTATAGGCAATAAAATAAATATTAAATTATTTTTATGCCTTGGTTTTGTGGTCCCGAAACCACATTTCGACTAGGGTCGTTTTAAGGCTGTCACACTGAATCTGTGCCGGTGGTTTGCGAATATCTGGATGTTTTTCTCGAAGAATTACCGGGTTTACCACCTGTTTGGGAGGTAGAGTTTGGCATTGAGCTTGTACCTGGGACTACACCGATTTCGATAGCTCCGTATCATATGGCACCAACGGAGTTAAAGGAATTGAAGGCTCAGTTGCAAGAGTTGATGGATAGAGGTTTCGCTCGACCAAGTTTCCCACCGTGGGGTGCACCAGTATTGTTTGTGAAAAAGAAGGACGGAACCATGAGGTTGTGCATCGACTATCGTCAGCTGAATAAGGTGACAATAAAGAATAAATATCCGATACCGCGCATTGACGATTTGTTTGATCAACTAAAGGGAGCCTCAGTGTTTTCAAAGATAGATTTGAGATCGGGTTATTATCGATTCTTGAATTCGAGATTTGGATATACCCAAAACAGCTTTCTTTAAGCGAGATACATCACTACGAGTTCTTAGTGATGCCGTTTGGGCTCACTAATGCCCTCGGTATTTATGGATTTGATGAATCGGATCTTGAGACGATATTTGGACCGGTTTGTAGTTGTGTTTATTGATGACATCTTAGTCTATTCAAGAGATGAGACCGAACATGCTTTGAGCACCGAGATTAGTGTTACTGATTTTACGGGATAAGCGGTTATATGCTAAGTTCGATGAAGTGCGAGTTCTGGTTAAGAGAGGTTAGCTTTTTGGGTCATGTGGTATCTGCATCGGGCATTCGAGTTGATCCGAGCAAAATTTCAGCCATACTTAACTGGAAGCCTCCGAGAAATATTACGAGGTTGGAGCTTTTGGGACTTCTTTGGTTACTACAGATGGTTTGTAAAAGGTTTCTCGATGATAGCCACACCAATGACGAAACTACTTCAGAAAGATGTTGAGTTTGAATGGACAGAAAAGTGTCAAAAAAATTTCGATCAATTGAAAACTCATTTGACGGAAGCTCCAGTACTAGTGCAACCCGAATCAGGCAAGGAGTTCGTCATCTACAGTGATGCATCCTTACTTGGGTTGGGTTGTGTATTGATGCAAGAAGGTCGAGTTGTAGCTTACGCGTCGAGACAATTGAAGCCACATGAGAAAAATTATCCAACCCATGATCTCGAATTAGCTGCCATCGTATTCGCTTTGAAAATATGGCGACATTACTTATTTGGTGAGAAGTGCCATATATTTTCGGATCACAAAAGTCTCAAATATTTGATGACTCAAAGAGACTTGAATCTGCGACAAAGACGTTGGCTCGAGTTGTTAAAAGATTATGAGCTTGTCATTGACTATCACCCAGGAAAGGCTAATGTGGTTGCAGATGCTTTGAGTCGTAAATCACTGTTTGCTTTACGAGCGATGAATGTACACTTGTCCGTTCTATCCGACAATGTGTTAGTAGCGGAATTAAAGGCTAGGCCATTGTTGATTCATCAAATTCGTAAGCTCAGAAAGTCGATGGTGAATTAGTTGCAAAACGGGCTGAATGTGTTTCGAATATGGAATCAGAGTTTCAAATTGATGATGACGATTGTTTGAGGTTGAAGTCGTTTGTGTGTTCCAAGAAATTCGAACTTATTTCACGATTACGAACGAAGCTCATTGTAGCCGAATGTCAATTCACCCGGGGAGTACGAAAATGTACAACGATCTGAGACGTCAGTTTTGGTGGCATGGTATGAAATGAGACATTTTTGATTTTGTTTCGAAGTGTTTAATATGCCAACAAGTGAAAGCGGAACATCAAGTGCCTACAGGTTTACTTCAGCCGATCATGATACCTGAATGGAAATGGGAACGAATCACGATGGATTTTGTATCTGGGTTACCATTGTCGGCGAGTAAGAAAGAGGCGATTTGGGTTGTTGTTGATAGACTGACTAAGTCGGCTCATATTATTCCCGTACGTACGAATTATTCATTGGATAAACTAGCTGAATTGTATGTTTCTCAGATTGTGAGATTACACGGGGTACCCATTTCTATTGTGTCGGATAGAGATCCGAGATTCACCTCGCGATTTTGGAAGAAATTGCAAGAAGCTTTGGGTACCAAGTTGCATTTTATCACCGCTTTTCATCCCCAAACCGGTGGTCAATCCGAGCGGATAATTCAGATACTCGAGGATATGTTGAGATGTTGCATCCTTGAGTTTAGTGGTTCATGGGAACGGTATTTACCTTTGATTGAATTCGCTTACAACAATAGTTTTCAATCAAGTATTAAGATGGCACCTTACGAGGCTTTGTACGGTCGTAAATGTCGTACACCATTGTTTTGGACCGAGCTCGGTGAAAGTAAAATTTTCGGAGTTGATTTGATTAATGATTTGAGCGGAAAGTAAAATAATTCGTGAAAGTCTCAAGGCGACATCCGATCGTCAAGTCGTGCGGATTTAAAACGAAGAGATATTGAGTATCAGGTGGGAGACAAAGTGTTTCTTAAGGTTTCACCTTGGAAAAAGATACTCAAATTTGGCCGTAAGGGCAAACTGAGTCCAAGATTCATTGGGCCGTATGAAATCTCTGAACGAGTTGGTCCGATTGCATATAGGTTGCTTTTACCCCGAACTTGAAAGGATTCACAACGTTTTTCACGTTTCGATGCTTGACGTTCTGATCGATCCTTCGCACATAATTAGTCCATCAGAGGTCGAAATTCAATCTGACTTGAGTTATGAAGAAGAACCGATTCGTATCCTAGCTCGTGAAGTGAAAGAGTTGCGAAACAAAAGAGTTCCGTTAGTAAAGGTGTTATGGCTCAAACACGGAATCGAAGAAGCTACTTGGGAAACTGAGAACTCTATGAAAGAACGATACCCAAATCTATTTACCGGTAAGATTTTCGGGGACGAAAATTTCTTAAGTGGGGGAGAGTTGTGACAGCCCTAAATTGACCCTAGTCGGAAAGTGGTTTCGGGACCACAAAACTGAGTCATAAAAATAATTAACCGTTATATTTGATGCTTATTATATGTAGATAGGCATGTGTGAAAATTTCATGTTTGAATTTTGTTAATCGTAAGTGAATTTTGCTAAATAGGACTTGTGTGAGAAAATTTAAAAATGTGCTAGGTAAATGCTAAAGTGGCCTATTGATGCATGCTGGAAAATGCTTGTCCTTGCATGTCAAATTACCCAAAACTTAGGATGGTGGCCGGCCATGCTATGGGTTAAAAGGTATTATAAACATTTTATGTTAGTGTTTTATGTTAGGAATAATAAAATAAGGAGCATGGGTGATGAAAAAAAAAAGAGAAAAAGTTCTCATTTTGTTCTTCTTGACCGAAAAATCAAAGGAAAGAAAGGAAGAAAGGTTGAAGAGGTCCGGCCATGCTTGTAACTAGGTTAAGCTCAAGAACAAAGGGGAACTAAATCCGATAAAGGAAAGGAAAAGGTGATCGAATAGCCGTTGAAATCGTTCGACAACATCCGAGGTAAGTTTTCGAGTAATGGAACTTAGATTATGATTCGATTAGATCATGTTATGAGCAAATCAAAATCATGTTCTTTGTATGTAGCTATTGAGCCAAAAATGATAATGCTTGATAATTGACTTGTGTTTGAATTCTAGTTATGAAAATGAAATATAAATGTGTCATGATTTATTGATATGTGCATGAATATTCGGATGATAACTGGGCTAAGTCCCGAAGGCATTTGTGCTAGTGACTAATTTCGGGCTAAGCCCCGAAGGCATTTGTGCGAGTTACTATATCCGGGCTAAGTCCCGAAGGCATTTGTGCGAGTTACTATATCCGGGCTAAGTCCCGAAGGCATTTGTGCGAGTTACTATAACCGGGCTAAGTCCCGAAGGCATTTGAGCGAGTAGCTATATCCGGCTAAATCCCGAAGGTACTTGGTTTGGGAATGAGCAATCTTGCTGTAATAATTTCAATTAATACGCTCGTAAAACCCCAACGTTGAGGTATGTTTTGTATATGCATTGGAATAATTGATTCCTTTTAAATAGTATTCGCTCAATCGATTAACAAGCTTCCGGCCTTTAGTCAAGTTGATTTCTTATGTATGAATATAAGGGTTGGAAATGTGAAGTAGGTATGGTTGTGAGAAAATGTATATGAAATCATTCGTTTAGTCATATAAATCTGTACTTTAGTTGTGCATGATTTCATTACCCAAAACTTACTAAGCATTAAATGCTTATTCCGTTTCTTTGATTCTCTGTTTTATCGATTTTGGTTCGTCAGCTATCGGACTCGGGAGTGTCAAAGTCGAAGTCGTCCACACTATCAAAGCCCTTTTGGTACTCTTTTAGTTGAACTCTGATAATGGCATGTATAGGGCTGCCCTTTTGTTGTTAGTCAAGTACTTTGGTATTGTATATATTTGGTTAGCCATGCGAAAATGGCTTATATATTTTGAGCATAGCGTGATAATCATTTTGTATATATAGGGTTATTGAGAGGTGTGGAAATGCTTGGCAATGATTAGCCATTGGAATGGTTAATCACGATCATATTTTTGTGCTATGTATGTAAAAGGGCTAGTTGAATCATGGAAATTATGAAATAGGTAAAGTCTACCTTAAAAGCAGAATCTGACAAAGCAGCAGTGATGTGAATTTGAAAAATCACTAAAAATAGTAGCAGTAGAATTAAATTGTGAATAAATTATTTAATCGAACCTTGATGAATCTATTTTCATATAAAAGTAACGAAATGATCATATGAGCCGTATTTTATGAGATGATTAAGTTTTCGTGAAACAGGGCCAAAGCAATTTCTGGATCCCCTGTTCTGACTTTGGAAATTCATTATAAATTAACCAGAGATAATTAGAAGTCATACCATATATGTATAGATTCATTTTTGAGTCTAGTTTCTTTAGAAATCAACGGCATAAGTATTGAAGCCCTGTACAGGGAGATATCTAAGTCGTAAGTCGTAATGCATGAAGGTCAGAGTAGTCGAACCCTGAAACAGGGGATACTTTAACTAATAAACTGTACTAATTGGCTAGACCAAAAATTCTGGAAAAATATTTTTAGATGGAAATATGAGTCTAGTTTCAGGAAAAATTTAGGGAACTGGTTTTCGAGTTTTGGAACTTGAGATATGACTTTTAAGGTGACAGTGACGCAGTTAGCCAGCTTGTCTGGAAATTTTAAAATGGACTGTGCAAATAAATGAATTAAGTCTGTTTGCACCTCATGTTCGACTCCGGCAACGGTCTCGGGTACGGGGTGTTACAGTGTGACTCATTTAAAATATTTTAAATCAACTCAGCATCTTTCGAAACACAAATCCTACCACAGAATCTCAAACAACTATTGAGTCACTCAGAAAATCAGTTCACTACTGGACTCACACTGAACTCTCTTAGCTTGCAACTCTTTATCAACTTTCTAAGCATCATAAATCTGTTGAAGAAAAGTTGGTCTAGCTCTTAACTCAGCTAGAATCGAACCATCATCAGACAAAGTCAGCCGTGTATTCATAGCCCTCAAGGCAAACAACGACTTCCTACTCAAAGCATCGGCGATCACATTCGCCTTATCCAAATGGTAATCAATCACAAGCTCATAATCCTTTAACAATTCTAACCATCTTTGTTGTCGTAATTTCAAGTCCTTTTGAGTCATTAAGTACTTAAGACTTTTTTGATCAGTATAGACATGGCATTTCTCACCAAATAAATAATGTTGCCAAATCTTCAAAGCAAACACTATGGCGGCCAACTCTAAGTCATGTGTCTGATAGTTCTTCTCGTGAGGCTTCAACTGCCTCAAATCGTAAGCTATGACTTTACCCTCTTGTATAAGTCCACATCCCAAACTATTTAAGGAAGCATCATTATAAATCACAAATTCTTTACCCGACTCGAGTTGTACCAAAACTGGTGCTTCAGTCAATAACATCTCCAATTTCTCAAAGCTTTGCTGACACTTTTGCGACCACTCAAACTTAACATCCTTTTGAAGAAATCTTGTCATGGGAGTGGCAATCATAGAAAATCCTTTCACAAACCGTCAGTAGTAACCAACTAAGCCTAAAAAGCTTCTAACCTCAGATACATTCATCGATGGTTTCTATTCGACGATAGTAGAAATCTTGCTAGGATCAACTCAGATACCATCACCTGAAATAATGTGGCCCAAGAATCCAACTTCTAGAAGCCAAAACTCGCTTTTACTGAACTTAGAATACAATTGTTTGTCTCTTGAAGTCTGCAAAACAGTTTTCGAGTGCTCGGCATGCTCTGCCTCATCTCTCGAATAAATCAGAATATCATCAATAAACACAACAACAAACTTGTCCAAATATGGCAAAAATATTATGTTCATTAAATCTATAAACGCAACAGGAGTATTTGTTAACCCGAATGGCATAACAAGAAATTCATAGTGGCCATACCTCATTCTAAAAGCAGTTTTAGGCACATTTGACTTTTTAACTCGCAACTGATAGTAGCCTAACCTCAAGTATATTTTAGAAAACCATGACGTCCCTTTCAATTGATCAAACAAGTCATCAATCCTTGGCAAAGGATATTTATTCTTGATTGTTATCTTATTGAGCTGTCGATAGTCTATACACAATCTCATAGAAAAATCTTTCTTTTTCATGAATAATACCGGAGCACTTCAATGTGAAAAGTTCGGTCTCACAAAACCCTTGTCGGTCAATTCTTGCAACTGTGACTTCAGTTCTTTCAACTTAGTCAGGGCCATCCTATACAGAGCAATCGAAATAGGTGTTGTCCCTAGCATTACATCAATACCAAACTCCACTTCTCTAATTGGAGGTAAACCTAGCAATACTTTAGGAAATACATCTAAATATTCACATACAACAAGCACTGATTCAATTCTCAATTCAGACCCTTTTGTATTCAACACATAAGCCAAATAAGCCTCACACCCTTTCCTTATACGTTTTTGAGCAGACATCGAAGAAATCACGATTGGAAACTTATCTGACTCCTTTGATTCAACTCGAAGAATTCCACCATTTTCACATTTCAATTCAATAACTTTGTCTACAATTTACTACAGCATCATGAAGTGTCAACCAATCCATACCCAATATAACGACAAATTCATCAAACAGCAACAACATCAAGTCAGTCGAAAAACAATGACCTCTAATCATCAAGGGACATTTCTTGCATACCTTATCAACTAAAACATGATTGCCTAACGGGTTTGACACTTTAAGCATAAATTCCATAGACTAAATAGGCATATTCATGCTAGATACCAATTTCATGCACACATACGAATAAGTAGAACCAGGGTCAATCAAGGAAATAACAGTAGTATCATAAAGAGAAAAAGTACCAGTGATCACATCGGGAGAAGATGCGTCCTCACGCGCACGTATGGAGTAGGCCCTAGCTGGAGCTCTAGCTTTGGATCTCACCATTGTATCCCTCGCTACATTTTTGCTACTAGCCCCATTACTAGATTTCTCAAGGGTCTCCCTTTTGTAGCTGTACTACTCGGCCTTGTACTTTAAAATTTTTCTTTCTCAATCATCTTGGTCCAGTCCTTGATATAGTGGTCTTGAAAACCACATTTAAAACAAGATCTGTCATTCATCCTACACAAACCAAGATGACATCTACTGTAATGTTGGCACTCGAGTTTAAAAAGTCTAGTGTTACCCACACTAGCCATAGATATAGCCTAAGATTTAAAACATGAATTTTGCTTCCTACGATTTCTGTGCGAATGCCTGGCAGAAACATGAGAACGAGAATACATATCTCTGGATTTCTTAGACTGAGAGGAGAATGAATTGCTCATCGGCCTCTTTCTTGTATCTTTAGCCTCCGCCTCAACTTTTCTCTTTTCCTTAGTCAGTTCCTCTGCTTTACAAGCCCGATCAACGAGCACCACAAATTCCTTCAGCTCAAGAATACCCACTAACAGTCTAATATCCTTTTTAAGTCCGTCTTCAAACCTTCTACACATTTTAGCCTCGGAGGATACACACTCCCGACCATATTCGCTCTACCGGACAAACTCTTTTTCGTACTCGGTCACTGACATGTGACCTTGTTTCAATTCTAAAAATTCCTTGCACTTCTGATCAATGAATCGTTCACTGATGTATTTCTTTCAGAATTCTTCTTAGAAGAATTCCCATGTGGTCCTCTCTTCAGGTACCACAGATACTAGTGTCTTCCACTAGTGATATGACGTGTCTCTCAACAAGGAAATATCACACTTCAAACATTCTTCTTGTGTGCATAATAGTTCATCAAATACCCTTATCGAATTCTCAAGCCAAAATTCTGCTTTCTCAACATTATCCTTAGCATTAGCTTTGAACTCTTCTGCCCCTTGTTTCCAAATCTTATCAACAGGGGTTATGAAACCTCATAAAGTCCATACCTTACGGCACTAGGGGTACGGGTTGAGGATTTTGAGGGGGTGGAGGTTGTTGTTGAATAGTCAGATTCGTACGAACAAACATAGCAAACCATTCATTCATAACGTGGAAGAAGGTCTCTCGAGCCTCTCCCCCTTGACTCATAGTTACGGGTCTACTCTTCACTGGCATTGTTCTTTGGACGGGGGCTGGTGTGCTACTTTCCACATTATTTTCCATAGCTCATTTGGGATCCATTTACTATATGAATACACATTTTAAAATCGTCAGGAGTCATCACACTATCATAATATATCTATGGCATGTATACCTAAACTCAAACAAGTGCTACCTAGTCCGAAAACTGACTAAACTGTAGCTCTAATACCAATAAATGTAACACCCCTTACCCATGTCTGATGCCGGGACAGGATACGAGGCATTACCGGACTTAAACACAAGCAAACATACAAAATCGGGCCATAAAATTTCATTCAAATCAAATTTATTCATACATATGCAAATTGTCCCTTATATGGGCCTAGGAGGCCCAAAACATACATCGGGAGTAGTTTAGGATTAAACCGAGAACTTTAGAAAACTTTGGGATAACTTAGAAAAATTTTCATTAAACAGGGGAACACGCCCGTGTAGAGATAAGAGATACGCCCGTGTCCCCAGAGCATGTAACTCTCTGATTATGACGTCAGTACCGTAATATAGTCACAAAGCTGTGTCACATGCCCGTGTGGCTAGACCATGTGGTTGATTAAAATTTCATAATTTTTCATAAAATGGAGCAGACTTCACACGGTCTGGGCACACGCCCATGTCTCCAAGTCGTGTCACTCACACGGCCAAGACGCATGCCCATGTTTTAGCCCGTGTGTTAACTACTGGACATTTTGTTTTGCAAAACTAAAGTGCAGGGGACACACAGCCAGACTACACGCCCATGAGGGCAGACCGTGTGTCACACACAGCCTAGACACATGCCTGTGTGTCTACCCGCGTAGACACTTTGAGGCTATTTTCAAAGCCATTTATGACCCTTAAATGCTCACCCACTTATATATTTTTTATGGCATGCAACATAGCATATTTAGTCACTCAAATACTCACAATCATGATTAATCCATGACTTTGTAATGTCAATATATCACATGCTCAAACCATCATGCTTTTATATGGCATTCCACACCAATTTCATATTTATTCAACCTTATAAACCTACCTTCAATCCACTCAAAAATACTATAGCTATAGTCATACCTTTTAGTCCCAATTCATTCATTAAGCATATATGCCATTTATCATGGTCATTACCAACAAGCAACCACCAACCACATCATAAAGCATAAACACATTTCATGCATGCATAAATAATTAGGGTTACAACCCGAGAAGCAAATATAAGCTACATCTCATGGCCTTATACAAAATGAATCATAATACCATCATAAGTCAACTCATTTGGCTAATCAATATGACACATAACAAAATGAACAAGTCCCCTATACATGCCATACTCAAAATGTTGAGACTAACTATACCCAAATATCCAATTGATAGTGTGATCGAGTCTCCGACGTCCCTCAATCCCTGAGCTAGCTTGGCGGCACTATAAAAGATGGAAAGGAAGGAGGGTAAGCGCTAAAGCTTAGTAAGTTCATATGCAAATAACATGTTATCTAAACAAGTATTTAACATACATTTAACATAATGAACATAAATTTCTATTTCATCAAATTACTTAAACTTACTCATCACATAAACAACCTTGTCATAAGTTCATCACATACCAAGGCATTACTCATGAGTTCGGTATACATACCTATATCAATTCATAAAATTATTTCTTACTCATTCTTCTCATTGACTTACCCATTTGGTCTTCTGTCAAGTTACTCGATAATTTACTCGTTGAACACTCAGAATACTATTGGATACACGGAAGGCTCACACATAAATGCCACATACGTAGCTAAAGCTACCTCATATAACATAACACATAAAAGCTCATTCTCGAGCTACTCACGGGTTTACTCACATAAGTTTTCAGTCAGGACATAGCTAAACGGGCTGCTCACACAAGCTGTCAGGTATCTACAACAAATGCCGGACTACCCAGCCACCGGTAGGACGTACAAGACCAGCACCCAGAACCACATAAACATATATCACATATCTCATGAGTTCTTAAATCACATGGTTCCTAGTGACATGTCACTTGTAACCTAAACTATTCCTAAGGTTCAAACAGGATTCTTTGCTACCACATATCTGTCAAGCTTGCTCGTAGTCAATCTCAATATCCATAATACCAATCACTTACTCATGGAGCAATCAAAACATAACTCATAATAGCATTAAAGAATTTGAATTCGCATAATACTCAAGCATCGAAAATATAACATAACATCACATTATTTCTTTATGAACTTACCTCGGTACAAAATGATGAAAATGAGCCTATTCTTCGTAAACCTTATTTTTCCCCCGATCAAGACCCGAATCACTTTTTTCTTAATCTATAATGCCAAATTTAACTTGTTTAATACATACATTGTTTGAATCGACCCATAACACATAATTTAGTAAAATACCTTTTTACCCCGAACTTTTCACTTATTTATAAATTGGTCATTAGGCTTGTAAAACAAAATGCATGCATTTTATTTGTTATCCAAGCTTAGACGATTCATATTCCTACTTCTAGCAACCCACATTTTGCTTTATGTCACATATTTATTACCCATTTTACAACTTTTACAAATAGGTCATTTTTAAGTGTTTTCATGCAAAAATCACTTTGTAAAAGATGTTTATCACACATCAAACTTTCATATTCTGCCATTCAACATCAAAATACATGCATGTCATACATGGGTAAATTTTTGAACATAAACCCTACTTCAAAATAAAGGTAGAAATGGATAGATCATGCTTCAAGGATTTCAAAAAAGTAAAGAACATTAAAAACTTGTTTGGAGGTACTTACAATCAAGCCTGAAAAGTTGAAAAACCCTAGCTATGGAGACCACCTAAATTTCGGCACTTAGGGAAGAAGATGGACATGAATTTTGCTTCTTTTTCCCTTTTTATTCTTTTAATTACTAAATGACCAAAATGCCTTTAAGGCTTTTCTTTCAAACTTTTCCTATTCATGCCCATTTTTGTCCAAAATTTCAAAACTTGGTCAAATTTCTATTTAAGGACCTCTAATTAATAATCCATATCAATTTCATGCTAAACAATTCTAGAACTCAAGTTTTGCAACTTATTCAATTTAGTCCCTAACTTCAAATTGGACACTTTAGGCATAAAATTTCTTTATGAAAATTTCACACAAACATGCAATCATATCATGGATCATCAAATAATCATAAAATAATTATTTCTACTTCGGATTTGTGGTCTCAAAATCACAGTTTTGACTAAACCCTAATTCAGGATGTTACAAGTACATGCCAAAGTCGAGTTGTATCTAAGCTGGGAATTGTGCAAAAATATAGGCCCAAAAATTGGGCTTAGGCAATAAAAAGGCCCGTTTAGAAAAATGGGTTGGGCCTTGGGTAAGGTTTTTTTGGCCTGAGCTCAGTACGACCCGAATTTTCAATAAAAATATCCCTTGCTACTTTTGCTGTTGTTTTTCCATGTTTTACTGTTATTTTCCCACTTTTTCTCACTGTTTTACTACCATTTAGCTATTATGTTGCTACTATTTTGTAGTTAATGTTTGGATATTGCATGACACTTGTTTTATTGTTAATTTTGCTACTATTTTAGAGGCATTTGCTTGTCAAGTTGCACTTATCTTAATGTTATATAACTATAAATATTTTTTAATTTATTTTCAATTTGTTAGGAAACATTTATTTTAATATTTTTAATGTATTTGTTGTATCATATTTTTAAAAATAAGATTGTATAAAAATAAAAAATTAATACTGAGTTAGGCGGATCTTGTTTTTAGTATTTTTTATCCGAACTAGGCTTAAACAAAAATTCAAATTCATTTTTCAGGCCGAGTTGAATCCAACATTCAAATCTAAAATTTTATTAGGACTCGATTCAAATCTGGCTTGATCCATAAACAATTCTATTTAGAATAAACCCTTTAAATATGAATGAAAGAGTTATCGAATTCACTTATGGCAACAAATTTATTTTATTATTTTTACTAGCTTTTTGGAATGAGCCATGTATATCTTTAATGATCCAATCATCTATGCGCAATTAATAAGCCTAACACAGATGTTATAAAAGACTCAGTAGGACTAAGACTACTCAACTTTTATATTTCCGAACAAGTGCCCAAATTATTCCAACCTTTTCATATATAGTTACAAAAATAGAAATTGAAAAACTAGCAAGCAAGATCAGGATAAGATAGAAACTAATATTAGTTTAATGAAGGTTTCGGATGCGATATAATAGAAAATTCACTATGTAATCTAGATAATTAAATATTTATCAAAAATATTTTATAATAATTAAATAAGATAGATACAACTAAGAGGAAAGAGGCTGATATGCTCGATTTAATACAGTTAAAGATACACCAACATGGCCTTGCCCTATCAACCACCAACAATTTCATGTAACTGAAGCCCGACTTGATTCGACGCCTATAACTCACACAAATGCATGGCCATATGCATATGTTAGGGTGAATAATTTAAAATTTTAATATTAATTATATTTATTTAACTTATAAAATCTTATTATATTAATTTAAAATCGATTTAAGTGAATAGTTTGACTGGTTAATCAGCTTAGTAATTGTGAAATTAAATTATAATTAATATATAATATATTTAACATAATTCTTAAATAAGTTTATAATTTCTTATTATTAAAAATAAAGAGAATATGAAAAAACGTATTTAAATTCACATATCTTAAAATATTATAACAATTATGATGCCAACCAAACTATTACTTAATATTATAATATAAATAATATAATATATATATTCAAATTATTACCTATTATGTTTTGTTTTTCATACAAAATAAATATATTGTATTATATTAGTTGTATATGTATTGCCATTTCAATTATAATACAAGAACAACCACAATCATTGAAATCAAAGGCTATATAAAGCCTTACCCCTGGCTTAATTTCCTCATACTTCAACTTAAATCATCTCATTACTTCCCTCGTTTATTTGGGTATGCAAGACCTCCAAGTTCTTTTTTCTGTCTTTTTTTCTGTTTTATATTGGTTTTATCTAAATGTTAGATTGATGTTGTGCAGAAGCATGTCTTCACCATTTTGGATTCTTTTGCTGGGTTTTTTGTTTATGGCCTCTGGAACACTGGCAACTCCACCTAGAAGGCCAATAGCAGTTCCATTCGGGAGGAACTATGTGCCTACATGGGCTTTTGATCACATTAAGTACTACAATGGAGGCTCCGAGATTGAGCTTTACCTTGACAAATATACTGGTACTGGTTTCCAGTCAAAAGGATCCTACTTGTTCGGACATTTTAGTATGCAAATAAAGCTAGTTCCTGGAGACTCTGCTGGAACTGTTACTGCCTTCTATGTGAGTATAATTGTTGCCCCATTGCTGGATCGATACAACCTAACTCCCAACAAGTAAAGCTTAAAATTTGTTTAATTGATCTCTTGCATTGCAGTTATCTTCTCAAAATTCGGAGCATGACGAGATAGATTTTGAGTTCTTGGGGAACAGAACGGGCCAGCCATACATTTTACAGACAAATGTGTTCACTGGAGGAAAGGGTGACAGAGAACAGAGGATTTATCTTTGGTTTGACCCAACAACAGCCTACCATTCCTACTCTGTGCTCTGGAACTCCTATCAGATTGTGTTAGTCTCTCATTTCTTACTCATCTAATTTCAACTTTTGGTGATCTTTCAGGGTGTTTTTTTTTATCTTTGGTTATCATTAAATACTTTAGAGTGGTTGACATACTTCTATGACCTTTAATGGGACTCGACAAAGCTTTCAACTTGAAAGTAATTTTTTAAAATCATTTCTAAACTAATATTTCAATACGTATGGACAGATTCTTTGTCGACGACGTACCAATAAGAGTGTTCAAGAACTGCAAAGATTTGGGAGTGAGATTCCCATTCAACCAGCCAATGAAGATATACTCGAGCCTGTGGAATGCGGATGACTGGGCCACTAGGGGTGGACTGGAGAAGACAGATTGGTCCAAAGCCCCATTTATAGCTTCCTACAAGGGCTTCCACATTGACGGGTGCGAGTCGTCGGTGGAAGCCAAGTTCTGTGCCACCCAGGGGAAGCGGTGGTGGGATCAAAAGGAGTTCCAGGACCTTGATTCTTATCAATGGAGGAGGCTCGCCTGGGTTCGCAACAAGTTCACCATCTACAACTATTGTAGTGATAGGGTCAGATTCCCCACCATACATCCCGAGTGCAAGAGGGATAGGGACATCTAATATTTAATATCAGTAAGAACTCATGTCCACAATCAACATTTTATATCCCTTATCGCCAGTACTATAACATATAAATATGTATAAGGTCGACCCTGTTATGGTCGACTTTTTTATTTCTTCCGAGCCTCATCATTTGGAGGCCTTCAATTCCATTTTCATGAAATTTATTTCAATTATTTGTTATCATGGCAATGATAATATTAAGTTTATACTATTTTTGTGTGTACGATGAATTAATTTATCAATATTCAATAATTATTATAATATTTTTATTTATTTTGAAGAGAATTTTTTTATAATTACAATATATGTATTAGATATTGAACTCAAAATCTTATTGTGGAATATAAGAATCTTACCACTAGCTTAAAAATTGTTGACATAAAGTATATTATTTAAATCTATATAATTAATTTAATGTTATACAAAGTAATAAATCTGTCCATATTTTGTTTGATGCGTCTCTTCTCAACAGCTAGTCGTGGAAGCTTTTAAACGTAAGCTCTTTGGCCGAACTTTTCATTCGCTTTCCATCTAGTGTTAAATATTTATTTTGGCTTTTCTATAAGACATAAAAGTAAAGGTCAATTGACTTCACATTCCATTGTAAAATGTCATATCATTTTATTTAGAAAAAGTCCAAACATCATAAATAATAGCTGTAATTCCAAAAAATTATGAAAAAGGATCTGTTGAATTTTGGAATAAAACAATAGTCTTACATGATAATATGATTTAAGATATGAAAGATGAGATATGTCAACTATTATGATTTTGTTTTTGAGATTTATTGACTTGAAAATATTTTTCAAGTATTCATGTGAATTTCTGTTTAATCACAAATACAAGTTTGGATTTACATGATATATGCAGGGTAAATTTTTCTATTTGATTTTGAATACACATATGCATGAATTGTTTTGGCGTTTTGTCTATGCCAAAATTATGAATACATGTGCTAGTTAATTATTTGGCCTTAAATCACTACATTATTTTTGTTTGGTTTTGACATATATGGTTTTGGAAAAAAAACCAATCGAAAATTAAGGTTTTTGCTTCTTTTATTGCAGTATTTAGACAACTTTATTTTATGTTATTTCAGAAATTTTAGTGCAATGAAAAAAATTAGTTTTGACCTTTGACTATTGGGTAAATTTTAAATTTGAATATCGATATGTTAATATGTAGTTTAAAAATAACTTAATCGAAGTAATAAGTCGCCAAAGTGACATCTGTTCTGAAAAATTATTTTATTTTAAAGGATAAAATATTGTGTGCATGTAACTTAAGTTAAGTTAGTATTGATCGGCCCAAAGGAAGGTTAATATTTAACAAAATTACATATGCAAATGTGGTAATAAACATGTGACGATTATTCGCTTTTACATGTGAGTAATAATTCAACCCAAAGGAAGATTTATTGTTCGACATGTTTTTATTGTCAGTCTTTGATTACTACAATAAGATATCACTTACACGCTAATATTTTTTCCCAAATATGAAATATTAATGGAGTGTTTGATATCTTAATATGGACTTTACTTTTATTCAAAATATTTTGATTTAAATTTGAAGTATTATGTGAGGGTTTTTTTTATTCAACTATTATTATATTTGCCAACATCATTGTATGCTTTTTGGGATAATTATATATACATATATATACTATTATCTTTTAATTTGATTGAAAGATGAAATTAAAAGAAACATTTTGAAACAAATAAATCCAGATTTTAGTTTTGGGTTTTAATTAAGGATGTCTAATATTTTAAATAGATTAGTTGAAACAAAATGCCACCAAAGTGACCTCTTTTGCATAGATTAGTTTATTTAAAACATCAAGATGATTATATGTTTTTATGATTCATGTGTTTACTAATTGGCCCAAAGGTAAGTTAATATTTGGTAGAATTTCAACGACATTTGTGGTGATAAATGTGTGAGAATTATAAGGTACTTTATGTGAGCAATAAGTTAGTCTAAAGATTGATTCATTGTTTGACATAATTTATTGTCAATATTTGATTGCTAAAACAAGAGTATTGCTTACTGTTAATATTATTGTCCAAAGACTTGATATTAATGTTTTGTTTGGTATCTAGAGATGTAATTAACCATTATCTTGAATTTATTGTTTACTTATGAATTGATGTGAGCTTGTTTTTATTTATTTTTTGTTCTATATTCAACTAGTTCATATTCTGCTGCCACAATATCTACTAATATCAATTTTATACCCATTCTTAATGGGACCAATTTCAAGGAATGGAAAAGACACTTACCTATAGTGCTTAACTGTATGGACATAGACTTTGCACTAAGAGAAGAATAACCTACACCTTTCATTGAGCAAGCACCCCTGATGTTAAAAGGTATTTTGAGAGGTGGGATAGTTCAAACTGTATAAGTCTAATGATCATGAATCACATCATTCCAGAAGCCTTTACGGGCACAGAATCTGAAGAGATTACTCGAGCCAAGGGTTTTTTTGACGAAATTGAGAAACGCTTTGCTAAAAATAATAAGGTTGAGATAACACAGTTCTGACTCCTTTGACGTCTATGAAGTATAAGGGTCAAGGAAACGTGAGGGAGTACATAATGGAGATGTTCCATATTGCTTTAAGACTTAAGGCACTTAATATCGAGCTTTTTGTAACGTGGTTTTTCCAAGTGTACACAGTCGTTCAAGTAATAAGTAAGTAAAAATAAATTATCATCTCCATAGGGGCTGTGCATGTTAATTGATTATTTGTAAAATTATGAATTCACAATTTGGTATAAAAACACAATAATTTGCATGGTGATATTTAGGCTAAGTGAAATTAACTAGATGCAAAGATTGATCCCTAATGAAATCTTTAATCTAAATGCAACTTATCTAGATGTATGAATGAATGAATGAATGGCTTCAGCAACAAAAACAATCAACATTAAATGGGCTAGGATAATTATATTAATAAACTCAATTCATTTTCATCATGCTTAACAATGTTCGGAAAACATTTCATGGGAATTCAATCTTTCATGAGTTGGAAAACCAAATTAAGTCCTCTCGAATCTTTTACTTAGTGAAATATGCATTTTACTGATCATATTAGATTAAGGGTTTCTTAGCATTTATACGAGGTTACAGGGACATTTACGTTTGCAACAGTTTAATCACATAAACCTAAAAACTATGCAAGATAATAGAGTCAACTAAAGATATTATGAACCTCAACTTAGTTGGTTTTAATGATCTAAATCAAGCATTGCACTTTTCAATCTACTAGCTGTCGTCTGGTTAGGATCGCTCAGCTAATTTGAATGCACCCATTCACGTATGAATGAAATGCATCATGATGTTAATTGAAAACATGATCAACTGAGGCCTAAACATATTAAACATGAATAAAATAAATCTTATTGAATTAACATAATCATCCTAGCAAATAGATTTAAAATACCATAGTTGATGTCAAAAACAATAAACTCAAAGCAAACATCATTAAAATAAATAACAAGGGGAAAGAGTAAAATCTATTTAGGTTAGAAGCCTTTTAGATTTATTCTAACAGATGTGTTCGTCTGTTCTGATCCATGCTTCTTTCCTAAGGGTTTCAAGGTGGTCAGCTAAAGAATGCTTTTGACAGAGCTTGTGTTGGCTAAAGGATAGAAAGAGACATGGTGGATATGCAAGGGAAAGGAAAATGGAAATGAGATAGAATGATGAATGAGAGATGAGTGTTGAGGGATGAGGGATGAATTGAGAAGTGGGATTTGTATGGTATTTATAGGTGAAGGTAAGGGGTAGAGTTTGCTAAAAATAGAATTTAAATTCCTTCCTTTTCTTTCACATATGGCCAGCCACAATTCATGGAAAAGGGGATGGCTTAGTCTTTTTATTTTGAATTCAAACGAAGGTTATTAATAGCCATAGGGTGGACGGTTTCAACAGCAAAGTTGTTAGGTTGATTTCTAATTATTTTTCAACTGTAAAGACCTTCAATTAAATACTCCAAAGCTTGTATTTGTGCAGCCATATACTTATGCCGAAACTGGGCTTTAATTCCCCATTGTTGGACGGTTTCCTAGTCCAGTAATTAATTAGACATATCCATCTTTTAGTACATCTTTTACTAGGTCAATTTATCAACCTCATGACCCAGTTTGCATGGTCTTGCCGTCCACATGGATTGATTTGTGCATGACCATGTTTCATTCATATTTAATCACATCTTCAATGGTCCTCCTATATAGTGAAAAATCACATATTAATCAATTAACATGAAATAATATAAAATATGCACAAAATAATGTAATTAAGCGTAATTTCACATACTTTATAAATTAATGTCCAATATTAATATTTAAGTAAAATTCACTTATTTTAATTACAATTACGCAAGATTAACATATTTATTAATTAAAAAGGTGGTAAAAATATATAATTTCGAGTTTACACACCCTCAAACTTAAAGCATTGCTTGTCCCGTGTAATGTTCATGCACAACACAACTTTTTGCTAAGGCAATTTTTGCAAAGTGATAAAGCAACATCAGTCTTCGCACATAATCATGCATCAACAAAATCATGCTAAAAAATTCTTTTTATTAATAAATAGCTTGAATGTAAATATTATTTCCAAAATTTATATTAAATATATCATAATGTCAACATGAGTCATAGTATGTATGCATTTTTAAATCATATATAATATTTACCAATCAATATGCTTTCCTTATCAACTAAATATAGCAATCACAAGGTTTAATTAGTGGTCTTCATATGTTGAACTTAGCAATTCCTCTTCACTAATGTAGTCAGTATAATCATCAAATCAATAGGTCTTTTATTAGGTTTTAATGGGGCTAGACTAAAGGTAAGGATAAAGAGAAATGAATTTTTAGGTTCAATCATCTTAACCTTAACTTTGTCTTGGATCCTTTTGTGCCACAACTTCGTACAATTGGGTCTTTGGAACACCCCCAAACTTATTTCGAACTCATGCTCAACCTTTACTTTTTAGACTCTGGGCAAAATTTTCTTTTCTTTTTATTCTTTTGAAGAAACTTACCTTTGTTCTTTTTTTCAAAAAAAATGTGAAGAGCATGTACATCTTTTGTAGTTTTTCTCAAACTTTGATCACCAAGACAAATTCAATTAAGATAGGTGCAAAGAATAACATAAAATCAAAAAGATAATAATACGACTTATGATGTAGGTGATTTGCAATAAACAGACCATTAAGCTAAAAAAATTAAGTTTCAAGGGTTAATTTAATAAGGTCAGCTTGAAAGGCTTAAATGATCCAAAGAAAGTGTGCTTATAACATATTATATTCTTATACCTTCTAGGATTTGACCTGAAGAATGTTACTAAGTCAATTCTAAAGAATTAAACCTTCATGCATGTCTATATCTAAAGAAATCAATTTTTCATGACAAATACTACGTAAATCTAAAGAACATACAAGCATTCCATCACTCAAGGTAACATAAGTGTAACATCCCAATTTAGGGTCTAGTCAGAACAATGGTATCGAGACCATAATTTGACGTAATAAAATTTATTTTTATTATATTGTTTTGTCTATAATTTCATGGGATGCTTTTGTGAAAATTTCATTTGAAAATTTTAACGTTTGGGCACTCAATTTGGTCAAAACGACTAAATTGTAGAAAGTGCAAAACTTGAGTTCTATATGCTAGAGGTGTCCAATTGTTATGAAATTTTAAATTGGAGGTCCTTATATGGTAACTAGACCATTGGTTAATTTTTTGGACAAAAATTGACATGAAATAGGTGAAATATAATATTTTTAAGTTAGGGGCATTTTGGTCATTTAGTAATTAAAATGAATTAAAAACAAAATTAAAAGCCAATTTTTGTCCATCTTCAAGCTACGGCCGAAACTTGCATGGAGAAACCATGGGTAGGGTTTTTCAAGCTTCCAAGCTCGATTGTAAGTCCGTTCTTGCCCCGTTTTTAATGATTTTTACATTTTTAAAATTCTTGTAAAAGGATCTAGCTATTTCTACTATTTATTTGAGCTAGGGTTGATGTTTAAAAATTTAACCATGTGCTACATGTATGTATTTTGATGTTTAAGGGAGGAATATGAATGTTTTTTGTGTGTTAAACGACTTTTACTAAGTAGTTTTCAATGAAAACGCTAAAAAGGACTAATTTGTAAAAGTTATAATATTTGTCATAAAAGTGTGATTTAGTGGAAATTGTGGGCTGCTATAGTTATGAAAATGATTCGGCTAGGCTTAAAGTACAAACAAATTGAATAAATTTCATTTTATGAGTTTAGGGGTAAAAATGTAAATATGACAGAGTTTAGGGGGCAAAAATGTAATTTTGCCATAATATGATTTTTGGGTCACAATGAATAATGTGACTAATTAGTAAGCCAAATGTGATGTTATAGATCAAGGAAAACGAGATTTAGACTTAGATCGAGGAAAAACAAGTATTTGACGATTAAGTCCTTTTTTCACCATTTTTGGTATCGAGGTAAGTTCGTGCGATAATAATAATGAAATGTTATACTTGAATGTTAATGCTTGATATTACATGAATTGTAAGTACATGTGTAAATAATGTGTCAATATAACATATTTTAATGTATTGATATTATGTGATAAATATTTTATTTTCATTATATATGTTATGCCTAATGGTGGTTATGAAAGTATGAATGATACTATGTTCGTTATCCAAGACATCACTAGCAAGTGTAATAGAGATGTTATGTGCATGTGAGGAAGAATCCCGTTTGAACTTTAGGAATAGTTTAGGATACAAGTGGCATGTCACTAGAAAATTATATAATCTGAACTCATTGAGTTGGTTTGAGTTCATGATATATGTGACATCTGAGCTCATTGAGTTGGTCTGAGTTCATGATGTACGTGACACATGTAATTTGTTTTCGGGTGCTGGTCTTGTGCGTCCTACTGGTGGCTGGTAGTCCTGAGAGTGTCAGATGCCCAACAGCATGTGTGAGCAGCCCATGTAGTTACGCCCTGATCAACTGCTTGTATGAGCAGGCCTGTGAGTAGCTTGATGACGAGTGTTACATGATATGAGGTAGCTTTGGCTACGTATGTATATGTGGCACTTATGTGCAAGTTTTTCGCATATCCAATAATATTCCAAGTGTTCAACGGGTAGTTCAAAGAATGATTTGATGATAGTCCAAAAAGGGTATGTCAAAGACAAGAATGAATATGTGAAAAATGTTGAAAGGGTACAGGTATGTACGCTAAGCTTATGGTTATTGAGATTTTGAAATCTCGAGACCTCGGTGAGCTAAGATGTATAAATTATGATTATGAATTTTGTTGCAATATCATGATAATTTAAATTGTTTCAATACATGATTAGTTGGAAATAAACTTATGATAGTTATCATTATATTGCACTAAAACGGTTTTGGACAGCAGCAATAGTCTGAATTTGAAAATCCACCAAAAATTGTGTAAATCGAATTAGAGACTGAATAAAATATAAAATTAAAGCGTATTGAGTCTAGTCTTACATAGAAAAACTTTGTATGTAAAATAATATCATATTATGAGATATTTGAATTTTCGTAAGACAAGGTTAGAATGATTTCAGATTCCCCTATTCTGAGTTTGGAAAATCATTAAAAATTGTACAAAAATAATTATGGGTTAGAATTTATATGAATAAATTCTATGAGTCTATTTTCAAGAGAAATAGATTGGAACATCATCCGAATCCTGTATTAAGATATAATTAATTTTTAGTAAAGAAAGGTCAAAGATGTCGAACAGCAGAACAAGGGTAATTTTGAAGAACAAAATGTACTTATTGACTAATCCTTAAATTCTGAAAATTTCATGGTAGAAAGATATATGAGTTTAGTTTTAAATTATTTTAACAGATGTTAATTTAGAATTCTGTAGCTCAAGTTATAAATAATTGAGTGACCATGACTCGAGTGGACAACTTGTTGTGAATATAAGTAAAAAAAAAAGTGCAAATATGATTGTATTACCTTGAGATCATGTTGTGAGAATTGGTAGAACCATGTTAATAAAATGCTTATTATTTTCATACAGACTTACTAAGCTTTAAAGCTTACTCCCCTTATTTTCCCATCTCTTATAGGTTAATTTAGCTAGCTCGGGTTGGAGATCGCCAGAGATTCTATACACTATCAAGCTATCATGTTGGGTGTAAGTGAATGTAAACCCCTTTAAGTTTATGGCATGTATAGGGACTTGGTTATTTGCTGTATGAGTCATTATAAATAGGTTAAATGTATTGGCTTTTGAAGGCTAAAAGTTGGATGTAATTTGTAGCCATGCAAATTGGCTATATTGGCTAATTGGTTGTAAGCCCATATAACTATGCATGTACGTATGGCAATGTTTTGTGATGTGATTTATATTTGCTTGATATATATATAACGGATATGAATTTATTCATATGTTAATGCCTTTTGAGTTTGAATTTAGCATGAAGTGATTTAGTAAGGCATGATGTTATAATGCATGATAGATGATGGTGTGAAAATGATATGCTATTGCCTGATGATTGTTTATTTATTCCATGAAATGTATTATTGTAGTTGTGTTTAAGTGTGTGCAAATAAGGGTGACAAATGGCTTGGTAAATAGCCATTTTCTCGGCCACACGGGTAGAGACAAGGCCATGTGTCTTAGCTGTGTAGAGGACACGGCCAAGCACACGGGCGAGTGACTCAGTCGTGTGATCCTTATTTGTTGATGACGTCATAAATAGAGAGTTACACGGGCTGAGGACATGGGTGTGTCCCAAGCCACATGGGCGTGTGACACTCCAATCATGGAAAATTTATTAAGTGTTGTAAAACTTTCAAAAATTTTCGGTTTAGTCCTGAATCACCTTCGGTGTATGTTTTGGCCCTCGTAGGCCTATATATGGGACAATGTACATGTGTTTGATTCATTTTAAATTGAATGAAATTTTATGGGCTTATTTTATGAAATTGTGTATGTTGAAGTTCAGTAATACCTCATACCTTATCCTGGCCTCAGGTACGGGTAAGGGATGTTACATTTAGTGGTATTAGAGCTATAGTTTAGTCGATTCTTGAACTAACCTAGTGTTTGTGAGTGTAGCTATACATGCCATATTACTACTCGTGATAGTGTGATATCTCCCGACTGTAGCGAAATTGTTTTGTTAAGACAGATATGACTTCCATCCGAGTTATTTTCGATAATGCTGAAAATGATATTGAGATGATTGAAATGTGTTTACGATGTGTTAAAATCTGGGAGGGTATGAATAGAAGTTCATGATATGTATGTGATAAAGTATGAAATGGGATAACCCTAAGTTGAGAAATGTGGAAATGTGAAATGAAATGGAAGCTCATATGATGCAATGTCCATCCATGTTTGTTTAGCATTCATATGATGTTGTGTGCTCAGCAAGCTTGATTAAGTGAAAATCATAAATAGAGTTACTCAAAATTGATGAAATGTGTGTTTATGTGCAATTGTCTGAATAAATGCAACCGGTAAGTTCGTGTAACATAAATACGAATGTTAATTTACCTAAGGTGAATTATATGATTAGGATGATGTTATGTTAATGATGAATGCAAAGTCATATGTGTGTATTTACGAGAGTCAAGTGAGAGGCTTTACGACCTCATCCCCTTAGCAGTGTTGCTTTATGATGAAGATTCTCGAGAATTACATTAAATAAATTCATAAGAGGGAAACTAAAGAGTTTGGTGGTGAAATAATTAGTAAAGCATACGGAGTCGGGAATAGTTTGGCAAGTGAATACAGTTCTGTAAGAGATGTCAGCTTGTTTTAAAGATCATATGAATTATGCAATATCATGGTTAAACAAAAAGTTAATCTTGGGTAATCGACTTATTCATATATGATGTCTAAAGTATGAGTATGCTAAAATTTTTCCTAAATTGGTTTTCGTTAGTGAATGGAATAATACGAGGTTATTGATGACAGAATTAGTCAGAGAAATGATAATTGAGTAGTAAAGATGTCTGTGTGCGATAGTTCCAGTTGAAATGAATATGACAATCTTTTTTGGGTATTCTATAAATTCTTTTTTCATCAGAGATATGTGTGTGATTGCTCATTTTCTGATAAAGTTCTTATGTTGTAAAAATTTTGGCTAACTCTAACGTTACTATGAGTCTATTTGAATTACAATCGACATTTTCTTATCTCTCTAGGATTCTATTCTAATATGTTGGGGTAAAGACAATGGTGAAAATTTATGTGAGGTTATTATTCTATTTCTACTGGATGTTGCTTTGTCTTATGTGTATATACGAAAAATATATTATCTCTATTACAAAGGAAGTCCAGAGCTGGTAAGCAGTGTTTTTCTTCTAGTTTTCTCTGGGGGATCATCCTGATCTTTATAATTATTTCCTTATGCATTATGTTCTCAGATTTCTATTATGATATCATATTTGGTTTTTCTTATCCTATTTATTGTGTAAATTTTTGGGCATGGCTCATCTTTAAAGTATGTTCTTTAGTCTGTGATGAATATGTTTATTATGATTATATTCCTGGATTCGACAATAGGAATGGGCTGATTCTGGTGTCTGGATTTCTCTAATTTTCATGGAAGGAATTGTCTCTGGCAAAGGTATAAACAATGAGAGCACAAGCTCAAAATTATATGATGGATCCCTTCCCTCAGGTAAGTCTGATTAAAGTCAAAGAATTAAATCAGATATTCTGTTTCCTTGAGTTAATATGGTTTCTAGACCTTTCATTAGCATGTTAAGAGAAATTTGAAAGACTGTGTGTTTGAGTTGCTTTATCAACGTGAAGAAAAGAGAACTTTGGTATGTTATTATTTGACAGTTGAAATTAACTCAGTTGTTTTATCAGAGTGAATTGGTCAATTGAATTTATGAATTTCGGTGATGCACTATCGAATGGATTGGTATGTGTTTTACTACTAGAAAGTAAAGTGACGGTTTCAGATTTTAGACGGTTAATGCCACATTAAAAAGGAACTATTCGACTAGTGATTTAGAGACGGTCACTACTATGTTTGTATTGAGAATTTGACGACATTGTTTGTTCAACAAAGATTGTTACATGTTTCTTATTCTTAAGAGTTTAATGTATCTGTTGGCACAGAAAAAAATTGTAACACCCCGTACCCGAGTCCATTACAGGAGTCGAACACAAGGTGCACACAGACTTAACTTAATTGTTTTCACAGTCCATAAAAAAATTTCCAGACTAGCTGGTTACTGCATCACTGTCGCCTTAAAAATCATATCTTGAGTTTTAAAGCTCGAAAATCAGTTTTGTAATTTTTCCCTGAAACTAGACTCATAAGTCCACCAACATATTTTTTTCTAGAATTTTTGGTCGGGCCAATTAGTACAGTTTATTAGTTAAAGTCTCCCCTAATCCAGGGTTCGACTACACTGCCCTTCATGCATTACGAATTGGATATCTCCCTGTACAGGGATTCAATTCTGATGTCGTTTGTTTCTATAGAAACTAGACTCAGAGAGGAATCTATACATATATGGCATGACTCCTAATTATCTCTGGTTAATTTATAATGAATTTCGAAAGTCGGAACAGGGGATCCAGAAACTGTTCTGGCCCTGTTTCACGAGAACTTTAATATCTCTTAACATATAACTCATATGACCGTTTTGTTTCTTCCATATGAAAGTAGATTCATCAAGGTTCATTTACATAATTTATTAACAATTTAATTCCATTTCTACAATATTTAGTGATTTTTCAAATCCACACCACTGCTGCTGTCAGCATCTGTGAAATAGGTAAACCTTACCTATTTCGTGGTTTCCATGGACCAACTAGAGTTTTGTCATACGTAGGTCCACATATGATCATATTTAGCCATTCCAAGGGCTGATCATTGCCCAACACTTCCATTCCAGTCCATAGTCACATCATGAAACCATATATATATACATAAACACAAATGGTCTAATGCCATACTCCACTTTTACGAGCCATTTTCGCATGGTGTATACACATACATCACAAAACGCACTTGAAAAACAGCAAAGGGTAGTCCTATACATGCCATATCCAGAGTTCAACTAAAAGAGTACCAAAGGGCTTTGATAGTGTGGATGACTTGACTTGATGATCCCGAATCCGATAGCTAACGAACAAAATCTAGAAAACAAAGAGCCAAAGCAACGGGGTAAGCATTTTATTGCTTAGTAAGTTTCAAGTAATGAAATCAGCTTTGACTAAAGTATTACATTCACATAGCTAAATGAATCACTTTATTAATACACATTCTCATAATCATACTTACTTCACACTTCATCAACATATATATATACACAAGGTATCAACCTATCTAAGAGCCGAAAGTTCGTTAGTCGATTGAACGAACACTATTTCAAACGAATCAACTTTTCCGATGCACATGTGAACATACCTTATCGTATGGGTTTTTCGAGCGTATTAACTGAATTTATTACAGCACCAAAACACTCACCTTCAAACCGAGTTTCTTCGGAATTTAGCCGGATATAACCACAAGCACAATTGCCTTTGGGTCTTAACCCGGATTTGGTAACTTGCACAAATGCCTTCGGGTCTTAGCCCGGATATAACAACTCGCACGAATGCCTTCGGGTCTTAGCCCGGATTTGGTAACTTGCACAAATGCCTTCAGGTCTTAGCCCGGATATAACAACTCGCACGAATGCCTTCGGGTCTTAGCCCGGATATAATCACTAGCATAAATGCCTTCGGGACTTAGCCCGGCTATCATTCAAATGCTCATGTACACATATATCAATAATCACGACACATCCATATTTCATTTTCGTTACTAAGGCTTAAACACAAAACATTTATCAAACCTTTCCAATTTCGGCTCAATAGCCACACACAAAGGCATGATTTTGATTTGTTTATCACATAATCTAATTAGACCGTAATCTAAGTTCCATTACTCGAAAACTTACCTCGGATGTTGTCGAATGATTCCGATGGCTATTCGACCACTTTTTCCTTCCCTTTATCGGATTTAGCTCCCCTTTGCTCTTGAGCTTAATTTAACAAATAAATTGATTTAATCATTTGAGCATCGAAAGAGGAATTCAAGGTACTTAGCCCACATATTTTCATTAGACATTAAAGTCACATATGTACGGAAATCATGAATCAAACTCAACACATTAGTTAGTACTCTCCTTAGCCGAATTTTCCAAGCCAAGAATAGGCATCAATATGCTTGCCTCTAAAACCGAATGCATGCACACCAATCCCCCTCATGTGGCCGAATATGCATGTCCATGTTGAGGCCAATTATACACTTAATATCACACATGAACGGCATACATTTTACTAACTAATGCATTCCATATTGTAACTCAATACACATCTATCATTTCCTTCATAACCGAAACATCATCATAAGTAAATATATACCTTGAGATAGTATATATGTCATACCAATACATCATGTGCAAACATATATACATATATATATGCTAGAGCCGAATCTCAAGTTGATTGTAACTAAACATGAACATAAATCCAAAACACAAATCTTACTTTCCATGCAATGAGCATAAATCATACTTATGGATGTACCATGGCCGAATACATCACAACACCATAATTTTTGGTCATGATTAAACAAAGAACTTAATGTCTTACTCAAAAATACTAAAAAGAAAGTCCAAGAGCCATCAATCCACCATCACATGTATCATTAGCAAGCTTCATATTTAACATGCAATGGCATTAATACAAAATCCACCTTGGCCAAATACCATCCCCATGATATAACAAAGATTTGAACCATGGGCTAATAAGAGCATCAAGCTATCAACTAAAAACGTGCATGAATCTCATGGCACAACCTCAAACATACCTTAATCTAGATACAAGTATGGCCAAACCTCCTCCTAATCCACTTCCAAACCAAGCATGAAGCAAAACTTCTTCCTTCTTCCTTAGTATTTTCGGCCAAAAGGAATGAAAAAGGATGAACAATTTTTTTTTCTTTGCTTTTCTTCAACTCACGGCAAAGGGGAGGGGGAGAAGCCTTCACACACATTTTTTTTCATTTTTTATTACCATACAACTTATTTTATTTATTCCAACATAAACCACTTACAAAACATGTTTCATGACATGTTTTGCCCATCCCCTTGTCATGGCGGCCACTAGTTCTTAAATGGGGAAATTTGACATGCAAACCCTCATTTTTGCATGCATGATCAACTAGTCATCACACATTTCCCATCATACTTTCAAAGTTTACTACTAGGTCCTTTCTAGTGAAATTCACATTTATAACTCTAAATCAAAACATCAAAATGTTACACATGAGTTAACACATTATAGGCATCAAAATAAATTTTAAATTATTTTTATGCCTCGGTTTTGTGGTCCCGAAACCACATTTCGACTAGGGTCATTTTAAGGCTGTCACAACTCTCCCCCACTTAAGAAATTTTTGTCCCCGAAAATCTTACCGGTAAATAGGTTTGGGTATCACTCTTTCATAGAGTTCTCGGGTTCCCAAGTAGCTTCTTCTATCCCGTGTTTGAGCCATAACACTTTCACTAGCGGAACCCTCTTGTTTCGCAACTCTTTCACTTCACGTGCTAGGATACGAATCGGTTCTTCGTCATAACTCATATCGGCTTGAATTTCGACCTCTGATGGAGTAATTATGTGCGATGGATCAGATCTATAACGTCGAAGCATCGAAACATGAAAGACATCATGAATCTTTTCAAGTTCCAGAAGGCAAAATCAATCGATATGCAACTGGACCGACTCGTTCGGATACTTCATATGGCCCGATGAACCTCGGACTCAATTTGCCTTTACGGCCAAATCTGAGTATCTTTTTCCAAGGTGAAACTTTAAGAAACACTTTATCTCCCACCTGATACTCAATGTATTTTCGTTTCAGATTCGCGTACGAGTTCTGACGATCGGAGGCTATCTTCAGATTTTCACGGATTACTTTTACTTTCTGTTCAGCATCTTTAATCAAATCCACTCCGAAAATTTTACTTTCACCGAGCTCGGTCCAAAACAATGGTGTACGGCATTTACGCCCGTACAAGGCCTCGTAAGGCGCCATCTTAATACTTGATTGAAAACTATTGTTGTAAGCAAATTCAATCAAAGGTAAATACCGCTCCCATGAACCACCGAACTCGAGGATGCAACATCTCAACATATCCTCAAGTATCCGAATTATCCGCCGGATTGACCATCGGTTTGTGGATGAAAAGCGGTGCTAAAATGCAGCTTGGTACCCAAAGCTTCTTGCAATTTCTTCCAAAATCGCGAGGTGAATCTCGGATCTCTATCCGACACAATGTAAATCGGTACCCGTGTAATCTCACAACTGAGAAACGTACAATTCAAATGAGTTTATCCAATGGAAAATCCGTGCGACGACGGGATAAAGTGAGCCGACTTAGCCAGTCTATCAACAACAACCCAAATCGCATCTATCCTTTCCCTTAAACAAGGACTTCGAGACCTAAAACATGCCTACAGGCGGTGCGGGACAAAACCTAGAACGTTTGATAAACTTTGGGCACCTTGGAAAATTTCTTTTAACTTGAAGTGTCAAACGCCCGTGTGACTTGGGACATGCCCGTACAATCACCCCGTGTCCAAGACTTGAGCATTCTGTTAAATTCACATGACCAAGACACATGCCCGTGTGTCTAGCCCGTGTTCGTTTAAAAGACTTACCATTTTAGATGCAGGGGACACACGACCATGCCACACGCCTACAGGTATGGCCTGTGTGTTACACACGGCCTAGACACACGCCCGTGTACCCAACCGTGTAGACCCTATTAGGCTATTTTCCAAGCCTATGGTCACCCCCTTTTAACACTTGTACTTAATAAATATTAAAAACAAAGTAAAACATAATTATGCTCTCATAAATGATCTTTCCAAAAACTCATTGCATGGAAACCTCATATCATTGGTTTCGTACATGCTAGGTTATTTCCCATCTTATACTTATGTGTTGTCATACCACTCTAATACATTCAAGATTGGCTTGTTCTTATGACTCATTGCCAATTGGAATTCAACCATCGCACATGATTATAAACTTGCATGGAAATTTTGTAGGTCATAGCCTACTTCAAAATAAGCCGATCTCTATGGCCATAAACAAAAAGATAGATTTATCTTTACAAGCCTTCATTTGGCAAATCAAATGACACATATAACAAATACTCAAAAGACCTATACATGCCATTGAACAATTTAGAAATGTCTTTATACCAAAGTTGGTCTATTTGATAGTATGCTGATTCTCCAACCATCTTCCAATCTTTACGAGTCCTCGAGCTTTGTGAAAGATAGGGAAAAGAGAGGGGTAAGCATTTTCATGCTTAGTAAGCTCGAAATAACTGGAAAGTAAACTTACCAAGTAATTAGCATGCAATCAAATTGGGCAATAAATTCAATGAGCATAGGATGGCTTCCTTATCACTTACACTCAACCAATGAGTTAGTCATATAACAATACACTATGAAAGTTATCTTAGATGAGCTCATCATTCAACATCTCATTTGTATATATATCACATTAATCTCGTTGAGTTTTTAGGAAATCTCGATGGAATATCCATTTACTGTCAATTCGTACAATGATCGTTTTAGATATGCACTCTCGCGAACCTCACATCTTATGGCGGAATTACCAGTCCAGGCTAAGTTCCCCATTTTATGAACTCATAAGGTGATGTTGGGATTACCAGTCTAGGCTAAATCCCTTATAATGACAAACACCTTTATTGAGCTCAGATTTGAATTACCAGTCCAGGCTAAATTCACATCCTAATCGGATTACCTGTCCAGGCTAAATCTATAATGCACACATATTCTTCGGGAGGCTTGACCATTAAAAGGAACACTTGTCTGGGCTAGATCCTTTTATAAATGAGATCAACAGATTACTTGTCCGGGCTAAATCCTGGTTGCAACACATGCAGGACCTCATTACACATGTCAATTATGGTTTATCCATCGAATTCCCTTTTTAACCTCAATCAAGACATTTATCACAATTCATACTTAAACATTCATTTCATAGAATTTCATGATATTAATAAATTCAATCATCATGCATTCATAAATCATATAATTAGGCACATTGAGTGTTTACTTTAAGTTACCCGAACTTACCTGGTATTCGTTTCGGTGTCGTGTTTTGGTTATTCTGAAACCTTTTGTTTTCCTCGATCGACCTCCGGAATTTGTTCCTCAGGGCCTATAATAATTAAAATAGATCATTAACACTCCACATTATACATTTCAAGTTTAAATTCCACCCCGGTCCAAATGACTGTTTTGCCTCTAACCTTTTACATTTATACAATTTAGTCCCTAGGCTCGTATAATGAAACACATGCAATTTTTACCTTACTCAAGCCTAGACGAACACTTTTCGCTCTTATGGTAGCCCACATTTTCCATTATTTTCACACTTCTACCACACATTTTACAACTTTTGCAAAAAGGTCCCTTTAGGGGTTTTTCATGAAAATCACCTACGAAAAGTTGTTTAACACACCTCAAACTTTCATATTCCTCCATAAAACATCGAAATACAAGTAAATCATGCATGGGTAAATTTTTAAACATGAACCCTAGCATGAAATATGGGTAGAAATGGAGAGAGTAAGCTAGCGGGATCTCAAAATTACAAAGAACATTAAAAACGGGGCTTGGGAGCACTTACTAATGAGCTTGAAAAGCTTGGAAACCCTAGCTATGGTGGCTTAGGAATTTCGGCTGGACAAGGGAGAAGAATGGCTGATTTTTGCCTTCTTTTTTCCCATTTTATTTCATTAATATGCCAAATGACCAAAATGCCCTTAAGCCATTTCTTTGAAATTTCATTCATGCAAACCCATTTTTGTCTAAAAACTTAGAAATTGGGAAAATTTCTCCCCAAGACCTTTGATTTTATAATCTAAAGCAATTTCATTCAAATTGCTTCTAGAATCCATGTTTTGTAAATTATTCAATTTAGTCCCTAATTTTCCAATTGGGCACTTACTCAAAGAATTCCTTCATGAAACTTTAACACATACATATTCTCATATTCTAAGCCTTGTAATAATCATAAAATAAATATTTTGATGTCAGATTTGTTGTCCCGAAACCACTATTTTGAATAGGCCCTATTTTGGGATGTTACATTTCTCCCCCTTTAGGGACTTTCATCCTCGAATGTCTTACCAGTGAACAGATTTGGATATTGGCCTCTCATGGTTTCTTCTGGTTCCCATGTAGCCTCTTCTACACCATGTCGATGCCATAAAACTTTTACTAAGGCCACATATTTAATCCTCAGTTGTTTAACCTCACGAGCCAATATCTTAACTTGTTCCTCTCCACAGATCATGTCCAGTTGAATTTCAATCTCGGTCGGTGAAATCACGTGAGAGGGGTCTGATCGGTATTGCCTTAACATAGATACATGGAACACATCATGAATCTTTTTCCAGTTCAAGTGGCAATGCCAAGCGATAGGCTAACGGTCCAACTCTTTCAATGATCTCGTACGGTCCGATAAATCGCGGACTCAATTTGCCTTTCCAGCCAAATCTCAACACCTTTTACCATGGAGACACTTTTAAGAATACTATATCTCCAACTTGAAACTCAATTTCCTTTCTTTTCAGATCAGCATATGACTTTTGCCTATCCATTTCCGTTTTCAAACATTCTTGTATCACTTTAACTTTCTCTTCAGTTTCTTTAATCAAGTCAACTCCGTGAATCTGATTTTCCTTAAGTTCTGTCTAGTACAATAGAGTTTGGCACTTCCTACCATACAAGGCCTCATAAGGTGCCATCTTCAAACTCGTTTGAAAACTGTTGTTGTAGGCGAATTCTACTAGCGGCAAATATTTTTCCCAGTTGCCCTGAATTTCAAGGATGCAACATCGCAACATATCCTCAAGAATCTGAATCATCCGCTCAGATTGACCATCTGTCTGAGGGTGAAAAGCTGTACTAAAGCTTAACATCATACCCAAGGCTTCTTGTAATTTCTTCCAGAATCTCGAAGTGAACCTCGGGTCTCTATAAAAATAATCGACAGTGGTACCCCATGCAATCTTACAATCTCAGAAATGTACAAGTCAGACAATTTACTAAGGGAGCAATCTGTCCTCACCGGAATAAAATGAGCTGACTTCGTTAACTTATCTACTACGACCTATACGGCATCTTTCTTATTTGGAGTAAATGGCAATCTTGTTAGGAAATCCATAGTAACTCTGCCCCACTTCCATTCGGGGACCATCACAGGCTGTAGCAAACCTGAAGGCACTTGATGTTCAGCTTTAACTTGCTGACATACTAGGCATTTCGACACAAATTCAGAAATATCTCTTTTCATGCCTTTCCACCAGTACATTTTCTTCAAATTGTTGTACATCTTGGTACTTTTCGGGTCAATTGACAAACGGCTGTTATGTGCTTCTTGCAAAATTTTTCGAATAAGTGCATTGTTTTTGGGTACAGAAACCCTATCTCTGAACATCAAACATCCATCAGAACCAATTTGAAAATCTGATTCAATACCTGACTCACATTGAGTTCTTTTAGCTAACAAGTCATCATCATTAGTTTAAGCATCATAGATTTCCTGAAGGAATGTCAGCCTAGCCTCTAGCTCAGCCAAGATTGAACCATCATCAAGCAATGCCAAACGAGCATCCATGGCCTTTAATACAAACAAGGATTTTCTACTCAATGCGCTAGCAGCCACATTTGCCTTTCCCTGGTGATAGTCAATAATTAGTTAATAATCCTTGATTAACTCTAGCCACCTCCGCTGCCTCAAATTTAATTCTTTTTGAGTCATCAAATACTTCAAACTCTTGTGGTTAGTGAAAATGAGGCAAGTCTCACCATATAAATAATGCCTCCAAATTTTCAAAGAAAAAACGATGGCTGCAAGTTCTAGGTCGTGTGTAGGATAGTTCTTCTTATGTGGCTTCAACTGTCGTGATGCATAGGCTATTACCTTGCCATCTTGCATAAGTACACAACCCAGTCCATTTGAGGATGCGTCACTGTAGACTACAAATTCTTTTCCTGACTCAAGCAATACTAAAACATGAGCTTCAGTTAACAGTGTGTTTAACTTCTCAAAACTTTGTTGACACTTTTTCGTCCATTCAAACTTAATGTTTTTCTGTAACAATCTCGTCATCGGAGTTGCTATCATAGAGATTCTTTTTACAAATCATCGATAGTAATCGGCTAAGCCCAAAAAGCTTCTAACCTTAGTTATATTCTTAGGTGGTTTCCATTGACGATAGCAGAAATCTTACTTGGATTGACTCGGATACCTTCACCCGAAACGATATGGCCTAAAAATCGAACTTCCTAAATCCAAAACTCACTCTTGCTAAACTTAGCATACAACTGCTTTTCCCGCAAAGTCTGCAACACAATTCTCAAGTGCTTTGCATGTTCTGACTCATCTTTGGAATAAATCAAGATGTCGTCAATAAACACAACAACAATGTTATCCAAATATGGCCGGAAGATCCTATTTATTAGATCCATGAATACGGCCAGTGTATTCGTTAACCCAAACGGCATGACGAGAAATTCATAATGACTGTACCTCATTCTGAAAGCTGTCTTAGGTACATCCGATTCTTTAACTCGCAGCTAATAATAGCCAGACCTTAAGTCTATCTTAGAGAACACGTGGCTCCTCTCAACTGATCGAATAAATTGTCAATCCTTGGTAAAGGATACTTATTCTTGATAGTTACCTTGTTCAGTTGGCGGTAATCTATACATAACCTCATCGAACCATCTTTTTTCCTTACAAATAGAATGGGAGCACCCCAAGGTGAAAAGCTCAGCCTTACAAAATCTTTATCCGTCATCTCTTGCAACTCTGCTTTTAACTCTCTCAGTTCAGTTGGTGCCATCCTATACGGAGCAATTGAAATAGGAGATGTCCCTGGCACCAGCTCAATACCAAATTCTATTTCCCTTTCAGGAGGTAATCCGAGTAATTCTTCTGGAAATACATCTGGGTACTCACATACTATAGGTACAGACTCAATATTCAACTCTGTTTCCTTAGTGTTCAATACAATCGCAAGGTAGGCTTCATACCCTTTTCTCATATATCTCTGAGCAACCATTGCCGTGATCACAACTGGATACGTACCTAACTCTCTTGAATCAACTCGTAGAATCTCACCATCCGGGTATTTCAATTTAATATACTTACTACCACAATTTACAATTACATCATGCAGTGCTAACCAATCCATACCAAGTATTACATCAAATTCTTCAAATGGTAACAACATAAGATTAGCCGAAAAACAATGACGCTGAATCGTCAAAGGACAATTCTTACAGATTTTATTAACCATGACTAATCTGCCTAGTGGGTCGACACTTTAATAATAAATTCCGTAGGCACAATGAGTATGTTCATTCTAGATACCAAGCTCATGCAAATGTATGATTGTGTCGACCCCGGGTCAATTAAGGAAATAACACATATATCGAAAAGAGAAAAAGTACCCGTGATAACATCAGAAGTAGTGGCTTCCTTTCGGGCTTGTATCCCATACGTTCTTGCTGGGGCTCGAGCCTCTATTTTTGCAGCGTCTTTAGCCGTAACTTGACTACCACTGGCACTTTCACAATATCTCAGAGGTCTACCTCATGAAATGGGAGTACTCGACTTTGAGGCTACTTCCACTTCTTTCTTGACTCGCTCTGGGTAGTCCCTAAGAAAGTGGTCAAGAGATCCACATCTGAAACACGCACTGCTCTTCACTCAGCATTCTCTATAGTGCAATTTGTTGCAACTCTTACACTTCAACTTTTGATTATCTACAATCCCCGCACTAGTTACCATCGGGAGGAAGACTTTTGGTTTCGTCGTTTAAAGCTTTTCACTCTACCCAAATATCCTACTGATGAAATGGAGAGTTCATGCTGGCTCATTGAGTTCTTTATGGGAAACAAGAGTGTTTTACCACTGGACCTCTTGTTGGCGACTCGGGCCTCTCTCTTTGCTTGTTTTCTTTCGTTGTTAAGCTCCACAGCCTTCTTGGCCTGATCAGCCAAAGCGGCAAATTCTCGTATTTCCAGGATCCCAATCAACAACTTAATTTCCTCATTCAGACCTTCCTCAAAGTGTTTACACATTTTCGACTCGGTTTGGACTCATTCAGTTGCATACTGACTTAGCCTCACGAACTCTCGTTCATATTCTACTACAGTCTTGTTCCCTTGTTTGAGTTCCAAGAACTCTTTTTGTTTCGAGTCTAGAAACTATTGGCTAATGTATTTCTTCCTAAACTCTGCTTGGAAGAAATACCAAGTGATATTTTCCTTTGGTACTACTGAGGATACAGTCTTCTACCAATGATACGCAATATCTTTTAGGAGGGACACGGCACACTTCAAACACTCCTCAGGTGTGCGCGACAAATCATCTAACACCCGTGTAGTGTTCTCGAGCCAAAACTCAGCTCTTTCAGCATCATCATCAACTTCAGCTCTAAATTCCTTAGACCCATACTTTCTAAGCTTATCAACGGGGCTTTACCAATTCTTACCGGTGCCATTCCTCATGGCACATCCTTATCAGGTTGGTTAGGGGGCAGGGGAGGTCTTGGTATGTTGGGGTGATTCCTCAGGTAATCCCCAAACCATTCGTCCATCATATCAAAGAAGGAAGCTTGGGCCTCTTCCTAGCCTTTAGATATAAGCCTTCTAATATTACCAGATACAGCTCATTGTACGGAAGCTGGAGCATGGCTCTCGGCTCCCTTGGACTCATCTTGTGCTTGATTAGAAGACATTTACTATATTCAAAACAATTTAAACAGTTAGGAGACGTCACACTATCAATATTCGAATAATGACATGTATAGCAAACCTCAATACTTTCTACGATAGTCCTAGAACCAACTAAACTGTAGCTCTGATGCCACTAAATGTAACACCCCTCACCCATATTCGACGTCGGGATAGGGCTCGAGGCGTTACCGGGATTTCACATTTATAAAAATATTAAATCAAGTCACTAAGTCGTGCTCTAATTTAAAACTTTTCAAATATGTATATCCTTTCCCTGAAATAGGCCTTCGAGACTAAAACATGCCTAGAGGCGGTGCGAGACAAAACGGAGAACGTTTGATAAACTTTGGGCACTTTGGAAAATTTCTTTTAACTTGAAGTGTCACACGCCCGTGTGACTTGGGACATGCCCGTGCAATCACCCTGTGTCCAAGACTTGAGCATTCTATTAAATTCACACGGCCAAGACACACGCTCGTGTGTCTAGCCCGTGTTTGTTTAACAAAGAACTTGCCATTTTAGATGCAGGGGACACACGACCATGCCACACGCCCACGGGTGTGGCCTGTGTGTCAGACATGGCCTAGGCACACGCCCATGTACCCAACCGTGTAGACCTTATTAGGCTATTTTCCAAGCCTATGGTCACTTCCTTTTAACACTTATACTGAATGAATATTAAAAACAAAGTAAAACATAGTTATGCTCTCATGAATGATCTTTGCAAAAACTCATTGCATGGAAACCTCATATAATTGGTTTCGTACATGCTAGGTTATTTCCCAACTTGTATTTATGTGTTGTCATACCACTTTAATACATTGCCAATTGGAATTCAACCATCGCACATGATTATAAACTTGCATGGAAATTTTGTAGGTCATAGCCTACTTCAAAACAAGCCGATCTCTATGGCCATAAACAAAAAGATAGATTTATCTTTACATGCCTTCATTTGGAAAAGCAAATGATACATATAACAAAATACTCAAAAGACCTATACATGCCATTGAACAATTTAGAAATTTCTTTATACCGAAGCTGGTCTATTTGATAGTATGCTGACTCTCGAACCATCTTCCAATCTTTACGAGTCCTCGAGCTCTGTGAGAGACAGGGAAAAGAGAGGGGTAAGCATTTTCATGCTTAGTAAGCTCGAATAACTGAAAAGTAAACTTACCAAGTAATTAGCATGCAATCAAATTGGGCAATAAATTCAATGAGCATAGGATGACTTCCCTATCACTTACACTCAATCAATGGCTTAGTCACATAACAATGCACTATGAAAGTTATCTTAGATGAGCTCATCATTCAACATCTCATTTGTATATATATATCACATTAATCTCGTTGAGTTTCTAGGAAATCTCGATGGAATATCCATTTACTGTCAATTCGTACAATGATCATTCTAGATATGCACTACCGCAAACCTTACATCTTATGGCGGGATTACCAATCCAGGCTAAATCCCTCATTATATGAACTCATAAGGTAATATCGAGATTACCAGTCTAGGCTAAATCCCTTATAACGACAAACACCTTTATTGAGCTCAGATCTAAATTACCAGTCCAGGCTAAATTCAAATCCTAATCGGATTACCCGTCCGGGCTAAATCCATAATGCACACATATTCTTCGGGAGGCTCGACCATTCAAAGGAACACTCGTCCGGGCTAGATCCTTTGATAAATGAGATAAACAGATTACTTGTCTAGGTTAAATCCTTACTATAACATATGCAGGACCTCATTACACATGTAAATCATGGTTTATCCATCGAATTCCCCTTTTAACCTCAACAAGACATTTATCACAATTCATACT
This sequence comes from Gossypium arboreum, assembly GCF_025698485.1. NCBI lineage: Eukaryota > Viridiplantae > Streptophyta > Magnoliopsida > Malvales > Malvaceae > Gossypium > Gossypium arboreum. The sequence continues at coordinate 39,050,140 of NC_069081.1, forward strand.
TAAACATGCATTTCATAGAATTTCATGTTATTAATAAATGCAATCATCATGCATTCATAAATCATATAATTATCACATTGAGTGTTTACTTTAAGTTGTCCAAACTTACCTGGTTTCGTTTCGGTGTCGTGTTTCGGTTATTCCGAAACCTTTCGTTTTCCTCGATCGACCTCCAAAATTTGTTCCTCGGGGTTTATAAAAATAAAAATAGATCATTAACACTCCACATTATACATTTAAAGTCTAAATTCCACCCCCGGTCCAAATGACTATTTTGCCCCTAACCTTTCACATTTTTACGATTTAGTCCCTAGGCTCGTATAATGAAACACATGCAATTTCTACCTTACTCAAGCCTAGCCGAACACTTTTCCCTCTTATGGTAGCCCACATTTTCCATTATTTTCACATTTCTACCACACATTTTATAGCTTTTGCAAAAAGGTCCTTTAGGGGTTTTTCATGAAAATCACCTACGAAAAGTTGTTTAACACACCTCAAACTTTCATATTCCTCCATAAAACATCGAAATACAAGTAACTATGCATGGGTAAATTTTTAAACATGAACCCTAGTATGAAATATGGGTAGAACTGGAGAGAGTAAGCTACGGGATCTCAAAATTACAAAGAACATTAAAAACGGGGCTTGGGAGCACTTACTAATGGGCTTGAAAAGCTTGGAAACCCTAGCTATGGTGGCTTAGGAATTTCGGCTAGACAAGGGAGAAGAATGACTAATTTTTGCCTTCTTTTTCCCATTTTATTTCATTAATATGCCAAATGACCAAAATGCCCTTAAGCCCTTTCTTTGAAATTTTATCCATGCAAACCCATTTTTATCCAAAAACTCAGAAATTGGGCAAATTGCTCCCCAAGACCTTCTACTTTATAATCTAAAGCAATTTCATGCAAATTGCTTCTAGAATCCATGTTCTCCAATTTATTCAATTTAGCCCCTAATTTTCCAATTGGGCACTTACTCAAAGAATTCCTTCATCAAACTTTAACACATGCATATTCTCATATTGTAAGCCTAGTAATAATCATAAAATAAATATTTTGATTTCAGATTTGTGGTCCCGAAACCACTATTCTGACTAGGCCCTATTTTGGGATGTTACATTTATGGTCGGTGAACACTCGACATTTTTCACCATACAAATGGTGTCTCTATATTTTCAATACGAACATGATGGCGGCTAACTCTAAATCATGTGTCGGGTAGTTTTTCTTGTGTGGCTTCAACTGTCTCGAGGCGTAGGCTACAACCTTACCTTCTTGCATTAGCATGCACCCCAATCCATTTAAGGAGGCATCATTATATACCACAAATTCCATTTTCGGTTCCACTTACACTAAAACTGGGGCTTCGATCAATAAAGCCTTTAATGTCTTAAAACTCTATTGACACTTATCTGTCCATTCAAACTTGACCTCTTTCTGTAGTAACATCGTCACTGGAGTAGCTATCACAGAGAATCCTTTAACGAATCGTCGGTAGTACCCCGCTAAGCCTAGGAAGCTTCTAATCTCCGATACATTCCTCGGTGGTTTCCACTCAACAATAGCCGAGATCTAATCCCATCACCCGATACAATGTGTCCTAGGAATCTAACCTCTTGGAGCCAAAACTCACTTTTACTGAACTTGGCATACAACTGCTTATCCGTTAAGGTCTGCAAAACAGTTCTTAAATGCTCCGCGTGCTCTCTTTCATCTCAAGAATAAATTAATATATCATCGATAAAGACCGCAATGAACTTATCTAAATACGGTCGGAAAATGTGGTTCATTAAGTCCATGAACATTGCAGGAGAATTTGTTAAACCAAAGGGCATGAAAAGAAACTCATAATAACCATACCTTGTCCAAAAAGCAATTTTCGACACATCTTGCTCCTTTACTCTGAGCTGGTAATAACCGGGCCTCAGGTCAATCTTTGAAAACACAGTTGCTCCTTTCAATTAGTCAAATAGCTCATTGATTCTTTGCAAAGGATAATTATTCTTCACAGTCACCTTGTGGAGCTATTTGTTGTCTATACATAACCTTATCGACCTGTCTTTATTTTTCACAAAAATTACTGGAGCACCCCACGGAGAATAGCTCAGTCTCACAAAACCCTTATATGTTATCTCTTGTAGCTGCATTTTCAACTCCTTTAACTCCTTCGAAGCCATCCTATACGGAGCAATCGAGATAGGTGCCGCACCAGGGACTAGCTCGATACCAAAGTCAACTTCCCTAGTTGGGGGCAATCCAGGCAATTCTTTCGGAAACACATCCGGGTACTCACATACCACTTGTACTGACTCGATCTTCACTTCAGATACTTGAGTATTCAACACAAAAGTGAGATAAGCTTCGTACCTTTTTCTCAAATATCTTTCCGCAGTTAAAGGCAATATTACTACAGGAAAGCTATCTGCTTCACCTGACTCAACCAGAAGAACATCCCCCCGTTCACATTTCAATTCGATAACTTTTTGTCCACAATCCACTACAACACCATGAGAAGTCAACTAGTCCATATCGAGGATTACAACGAAATCGTCAAACGGCAATAACATAAGGTTAGCCGGAAAACAATGACCTCTAATTGTCAAGGGACAATTTGTACATACTGTAACACCCCGTACCCGAGACCGTTGCTGGAGTCGGACACGAGGGGTTTGCAGACTTAAATCATTTACTCTCACAGTCCATTTAAAAATTTTCCAGACAACTGGCTAACTGCGTCACTGTCACCTTAAAAATCATAACTTTAGTTCCACAACTCGAAAATCAGTTTCGTAATTTTTCCACAAAACTAGACTCATATATTCATCTACATATTTTTTTTCTAGAATTTTTGGTCAGGCCAATTAGTACATTGTATTAGCTAAAGTCTCCCCTGTTACAGGGTACGACTACACTGACCTTCATGCATTACGACTTGGATATCTCCCTGTACAGGGCTTCAATACTGATGCCGTTTGTTTCTATCGAAACTATACTCAAAAAGGAATCTATACATATGTGGCATGACTTCTAAATGTCTCTGGTTAATTTATAATGAATTTCCAAATTCAGATCAGGGGATCCAGAAACCGTTCTGGCCCTGTCTCACGAAAACTTTAACATCTCATAATATACTGTTCATATGAACTTTGTGTTACTTTCCTATGAAAATAGATTCATCAAGGTTCGATTATATAATTTATTCACTATTTAATTCCATTCCTACTTTTTTTAGTGATTTTCCACATCCACATCACTGCTACTGCCAGCATCTATTTTTAAGGTAAACCTTACCTATTTCATGGTCCTCCATGGATCAACTAGAGTTTGTCATACATATACCAAAAGTGATCGTGAATAACCATTCCCATGGCTAACCGTTACCAACATTTCCATACCTCTCGACGGACAACATACAAAATGATTATAATGCTATGATCAAAGTATATTTAAGCCATTTTCGCATGGCTATCCATATTTACACAAAACTGAAGGGTTCATGAACAAAAGGGTGGTCCTATACATGCCATTTCAAAGTTCAACCAAAAGTATACCAAAAAGGAGCTTTGATAGTGTGGGCGACCTCGACTTCAAAATCCCGAGTCCGATAGCTGAAGAACCAAAATCTATAAAATAGAAAATCAAAGAAACGGAGTAAGCATTAAATGCTTAGTAAGTTTTGAGCAAAGAATTTAAGCACATCAGAAGTATAGCATTCATATAACTAAATGGATAATTCCATATATACATATTTTCAAATCATTCCTACTTCACATTCCAACCCCTATATTCATACATAAGGGATCATCTTAGCCAAATACTGGAAGCTCATTACTCGACTGAACGAATATTATTTGAAGGGAATCAACTATTCCAATGCACATACGAAACATACCTTATTGTTGGGATTTTACAAGCGTATTAACTGAAATTTTACAGCAAGATTGCTCATTCCCGAATCACGTACCTTCGAAATTTAACCGGATATAGCTACTTGTTCAAATGCCTTCGGGACATAGCCCGGTTATAGTAACTCGCACAAATGCCTTCGGGACTTAACCCGATTTAGTAACTCGCACAAATGCCTTCGGACTTAACTCGGATTTAGTAACTCGCACAAATGCCTTGGATCTTAGTCCGGATATAGTCACTTAGCACAAAAGCCTTGGGACTTAGCCGGATATCATTCAATAACCAAGCACATATATCAATAAATCATGACACATCCAGTATTTCATTTTCATTACCATAGCTCAAACACAAGACACTTATCACACTTGCAATTTCGCTCAATAGCCACATACAAAGAGCATGATTTTGATTTGCTTAAAACATGATCTAATCAAATCATAATCTAAGTTCTATTACTCAAAAACTTACCTCGGATGTTGTCGAACGGCTTCTGTGACAGCCCTATAGTGACCCTAGTCGGAAAGCGGTTTCGGGACCGCTAAACCGAGTCACCAAATTATTTGAATGTGATATTTATGGTCTAAAATATGTGAATATGAATGTGCAAAAATTTTTAAGCTTCGATTTAGTTAATTACATGTGAATGTAGTACATAGGACTTGTGTGACACTTTTGAAATATGATAGGCTAATCTACAAGGATCAACTAGTGCATGTAATCAAAAGGGAGGACTTGCATGTCAAATTTTCCCCCCCATCTAGTAGTGGCCGGCCATGACATTAGGGTGGACAAAGGATGATGGGCAAAACATGTCATAGACATGTTGTGTTGGTGCATCATGGGAGGAAACAATAAACTAAAGTTAGTAATAAAGAAATGGAAAAAATGAAAAGAATGGAGAGATTGTTTCTCCCCCTCCCCATTGCCGTGAGTGTAAGAAAGAAAACAAGAAAAAAAAAGTGTCCATCTTTCTTCATAGCTCTTGGCCGAATGTTCTAAGGAAGAGAGAAAAACAAGTTGTGCTCTTTGGTTTTTTTTTTCTTGACCGAAAATTCAAAAGAAAGAAGGGAGGAAATGTTGAAGAGATTCGACCATGCTTGTAGCTAGGTGAAGGTAAGTTTGATGTTGTGCCATGAGATTCATGCATGTTTTTTTTGTTAGCTTGAGTTCTAACTAGCCCATGGTTCAAATCTTTACTATGTCATGGAGATGATATTTGGCTAAGGTGGATTTGTGTTGATGTTATTTGCATGCTAAAAGTGAAGCTTGTAATGATGCATGTGATGGTAGATTGATAACTCTTGAATCTCCTTTTTAGAATCCTTGAGTGAGACATTAAATTCCTTGTTCAACCATGACCAAAAATTGAAATGGTAAGGTGTTGTGATGCATTCGGCCATGGTAGGAAATAGAAGAGAAATAAGGTTGTTTTTAGATGAAGTAGAGTCTAACAAATGAGCTCGTATGTGCATTAGTTGCTAGATGGAGAAGAATCGGCTAGCAAGTTGTGTGCTAAGGCCGAATATAATTTTGTATATTATGGGTAATGCATGTGTTGAATTAGTGTAAAGGGAGAGGATGCTTTAATAGTGTATATATGTGTATTAGCCAAGTTTTGAGCTTGAAACAAATGGTGTTTAGTCAATACAAGTGACCATACTTGTAGAATGTATTAAGCGTTGCAATCGGCCTTAGCATAGATGTGTATGTTCGGCCACATGACTGAGTGCATGAGTTGATGGGTATGTTAGGCCATTGGTAGCCTATTGATGGCTTTAGCTTGACTTAGAAAATTCGCTAAGGGAAATATTAGCTAGTATGTTGAATTGATTCGTGATTTCATACATATGTGACTCTAATGTCTAATGTATATATGGGCTAAGTACCTTGAGCTTCTCTTTTGATGTTCGAATGAATTGTATTAAATTGCTTGATGTAATTAAAATGTGTATGATCATTGTGTATTTGAGCTAAAAGGTGGCCATATGACCTATCAAACTCCTTGTCATATTCGCCATAAGCTAGCAAAATGAGACTTTAATAAGTTAAATTTGTTTGAATTAGCTCAAGAGCTTAGGGGACCACAGTTGGATAAGGGAAAGGAAAAAGTGATCGAATAGTCGTTGAAGCCGCTTCGACAACATCCGAGGTAAGTTTTGAGTAATGGAACTTGGATTATGATTTGATTAGATCATGTTTTAAGCAAATCAAAATCATGCTCTTTGTGTGTGGCTATTGAGCCGAAATTGCAAGTGTGATAAGTGTCTTGTGTTTGAGTTTTGCTAATGAAAATGAAATACTGAATGTGTCATGATTTATTGATAATTGTGCTTGGTTATTGAATGATGTCCGGACTAAGTCCCAAGGCTTTGTGCTAAGTGACTATATCCGGACTAAGATCCGAAGGCATTTGTGCAAGTTACTAAATCCGGGTTAAGTCCCGAAGGCATTTGTGCGAAGTTACTAAATCCGGTTAAGACCAAGACATTTGTGCGAAGTTACTATAATCGGGCTATGTCCCAAGGCATTTGAACGAGTAGCTATATCCGGTTAAACTCAAGGTACGTGATTCGGGAATGAATGAACTTGCTGTAAAATTTCAGTTAATACGCTTGTGAAATCCCAACCATGAGGTATGTTTCAGTATGTGCTTTGAATTAGTCGAGCCCTTACAAATAAGTATTCGCCGGTTGATAAATGAGCTACCGCCTTTGGCTAAGTTGATCTTTGTGTATGAATATAAGGGTTGGTAATGTGAAGTAAGTATGATATTGAGAATTTGCATATGAAATTATCTGTTTAGCTACATAAATACTCTACTTTGGTTGTGTCTAAATTCATGACTCAAACTTACTAAGCATTAAATGCTTACTCCGTTTCTTTGATTCTCTGCTTTATAGATTTTTGGTTCTTCACTATCGGACTCGGGGTTTTTGAAGTCAAGTCGCCCACACTATCAAAGCTCCTTTTGGTATATTTTTGGTTGAACTTTGAAATGGCATGTATAGGACTACCCTTTTGTTGTAGGTCATGTACCTTTCGGTTTTGTGTAAATTTGGATAGCCATGCGAAAATGGCTTAAGTATACTTTGGGCATTGTATTATAATCATTGTATGTTGTTCATTAAGAGGTATGGAAATGTTTGGAAACGATTAGCCATTGGGATGGTTAATCATGATCATATTTTGTGCTATTTATGTTAAAGGGCTAGTTGAATCATGGAAACTATGAATTAGGTAAAGCCTACCTTAAAGACAGATGCTGACAGCTGCAGTGACATGGATGTGAAAAATCACTAAAAATAGTAGAAATGGAATTAAATAGTGAATAAATTATGTAAATGAACCTTGACGAGTCTATTTTCATAGGAAAATAACAAAACGATCATATGAACAATATGTTAAGAGATATTTAAGTTTTTGTGAGACAGGGCCAGAACGGTTTCTGGAGTCCCTGTTACGATTTTGGAAATTCATTATAAATTTACCAGAGATAATTAGAAGCCATTCCATATATTTACAGATTCCTTTTCGAGTCTAGTTTCTGCAGAAACAAACAGAATCAGTATTGAATCCCTGTACAGGGAGATATCCAAGTCGTAATGCCCAAAGGTCAGTGTAGTCGATCCTTGTAACATGGGGGACTTTAACTAATAAAATGTACTAATTGGCCCAACTAAAAATTCTATAAAAAATTTTGTAGATGCATATATGAGTCTAGTTTCAGGGAAAAATCACGAAACTGATTTTCGAGTTGTGGAACTCAGGATATGATTTTTAAGGTGACAGTGACATAGTTAGCTGGCTGTCTGGAAATTTTTAAAATGAACTGTGCAAGTAAGTGGATTAAGCCCGTTAACCCCTCGTGTCCGACTCCGGCAACGGTCTCGGGTACGGGGTGTTACAGCTTCAACGGCTATTCAATCACTTTTTCCTTCCCTTTATCGGATCTAGTTCCCCTTTGCTCTTGAGCTTAATTTAACAAATAAATTGATTTAATCATTTGAGCATCAAAAGAGGAACTCAAGGTACTTAGCCCATATATATACATTAGACACTAAAGTCACATACATATGAAATCATGAATCAACTCAACACATTAGCCAATATTCACCTTAGCCGAATTTTCTAAGTCAAGATAAAGCCATCAATATGTTTACCTATGGCCGAACATACACATCAACCTATGTACTCATTCATGTGGTCGAGTATACATATTCCAATATGATTTCATTTCCATTTCGTTTAACACTTAACTTTTACCACATATCAAATAACCCATTTCTTTACTCATGTGGCCGATTATATTCGGTCATGCATACACACATAAAATCAATTTGGAGACTCTATCAATCCAACATACATTCGGCAATAGTCCATAATTCTCTCTCTCGGCCACTCATTTCACACTTAACAAAGCTTCCATTCGAACTCATTAGGGCGTATCAATTTACTTAAGCTATCTTTTAAACCTTTATTTATCACTTCATGCCAAACCAAAGACCACATTCGGCACTTTCATCCACCATTCTACCTAGCATGCAATATTCAACCAGAACCAACTCACATTCGGCCCTAGTTCATAACAAGGTAGCCGAATTCTTTTCATGGTTCAAACACTCATCCATCATCATCATTCACCTAACTTTAACATGAAACAACAAAACTCACCATTATTTACTACCATAGTCAAAAACCTTACTCAATACCAAATAAACATATACTTCGTGGGTCTATGGTAGAACCAAGAAAGGAACTCATAGATATCAAGATGTAAGCAAACTACCTTTATTCATCTAAGTTTAGCATGAAACACAACCATCACCCTTATTAATCTTTTATAGCCGAAAACCATACTTACCCCAAAAATCAAAATTTCAACATGGTTTACAAAAATCACTTGATATCTCACTCAATATCAACTAAAATTTCAAGAGCTAATACAAACTTCCTTACCTTAATAGTGACCTAAGATGACCGATTGCTTCACTCCTTCTTCTTCCTTTCAATTCGCCAAGAAGAACCAAAGAACACAACTTGTTTTTCTTTCTTCCTTAGAACATTCGGCCAAGAGAGATGTAAAAGATGGACACTTTTTTTTGTTTTCTTTCTTACATTCACGGCAATGGGGAGGGGGAGAAACAATCACACACATTCTTTCCTTTTTCCATTTCTTTATTACCCATACTCCTTATTTTATTGTTCCTAACATACATCACTAACATAACATGTTTGTGACATGTTTCCACTCATAGCATGGCCGGCCACTAGCTCAAATATTGGGCAATTTGACATGCAAACCCACCATTTCTATAACATGCATTAATAGGCCACTTTACATTTGCCTAGCACATTTCTAAATTTTCTCACATAAGTCCTATTTACTAAAATTCACTTACAATTAACAAAATTCAAACATGAAATTTTCACACATGCATAAGTACATATAATGAGCATCAACTAGGACGGTTAATTATTTTTTTTATGACTTGGTTTAGTGGTCTCGAAACCACTTTTCGACTAGGGTCAATTTAGGGTTGTCACAACTCTCCCCCACTTAAGAAATTTTCGTCCCCGAAAATCTTACCGGTAAATAAGTTTGGGTATCGCTCCTTCATAGAGTTCTCGGGTTCCCAAGTAGCTTCTTCGATTCCATGTTTGAGCCATAACACTTTTACTAACGGAACCCTTTTGTTTCGCAACTCTTTCACTTCACGAGCTAGGATGTGAATCGGTTCTTCTTCATAACTCATATCGGGTTGAATTTCAACCTCTGATGGATTAATTACGTGTGATGGATCAGATCTATAACGTCGAAGCATCGAAACATGGAAGACGTCGTGAATCTTTTCAAGTTCAGGGGGCAAAATCAATCTATACGCAACTAGACTGACTCGTTCGGATATCTCATATGGCCCGATGAACCTCGGACTCAGTTTGCCCTTACGGCCAAATCTGAGTATCTTTTTCCAAGGTGACACCTTAAGAAACACTTTCTCTCCCACCTGATACTCAGTATCTCTTCGTTTTAAATCCGCATACGACTTCTGACGATCTGATGCTACCTTCAGACTTTCACGAATTATTCTTACTTTCTGTTCAGCATCTTTAATCAAACCCACTCCGAAAATTTTACTTTCACCGACCTCGGTCCAAAACAATGGCGTACGGCATTTTCGACCGTACAAAGCCTCGTAAGGTGCCATCTTAATACTTGACTGAAAACTATTGTTGTAAGCGAATTTAATCAAAGGTAAATACCGTTCCCATGAACCACTAAACTCAAGGATGCAGCATCTTAACATATCCTCGAGTATTTGAATTATCTGCTCGGATTGACCATCGATTTGGGGGTGAAAAGCGGTGCTAAAATGCAACTTGGTGCCCAAAGCTTCTTGCAATTTCTTCCAAAATCGTGAGGTGAATCTCGGATCTCTATCCGACACAATAGAAATCGGTACCCCGTGTAATCTCACAATCTAAGAAACATACAATTCAGCTAGTTTATCCAATGAAAAATCCGTACGTACGGGGATAAAATGAGCTGACTTAGTCGATCTATCGACAACGACCCAAATCGCATCTTTCTTACTTGCAAACACCGCAACCCGGATACAAAATCCATCGTGACTCGTTCCCATTTCCATTCGGTATCATGATCAATTTGAAGCAAACCCGTAGGCACTTGATGTTCGCCTTCACTTGCGACATACTAAGCACTTCAAGACAAAATCGAAATGTCTCGTTTCATACCATGCCACCAAACCGACGTCTCGATCGTTGTACATTTTCGTACTCCCGGGTGAATTGACATTCGGCTACAATGAGCTTCGTTCGAATCGTCGAAATGAGTTCGAATTTCTTGGAACACACAATCGACTTCGAACCTCAAACAATCGTCATCATCAATTTGAAATTTGGATTCCATATTGAACACATTCAGCCCGTTTGCAACCAATTCATCGTCGACTTTCGAGCTTCACTTAATTTGATGAATCAATAATGGTTTGGCCTTTAATTCATTTACTAACACATTGTCGGGTAGAATAGACAATTGTACATTCATTGCTCATAAAGCAAATAGTGATTTACGGCTTAAGGCGTCCGCAACCACATTAGCCTTTCCCAGGTGATAATCAATGACCAGCTCATAATCTTTCAACAACTCAAGCCAACGCCTTTGTCGCAGATTCAAGTCTCTTTGAGTCATCAAATATTTGAGACTTTTGTGATCCAAAATACATGGCACTTCTCACCAAATAAGTAATGTCGCCATATTTTCAAGGCGAATACGATGGCGACTAATTCGAGATCATGGGTCGGATAATTTTTCTCATGTGGCTTTAATTGTCTCGGACGCATAGGCCACAACTCGACCTTCTTGCATCAATACGCAACCTAACCCAAGTAGGAGGCGCCACTATAGATGACAAACTCTTTGTCCGATTCGGTCGCACTAAAATTGGAGCTTCAATCAAATAAGTTTTCATTGATCAAAACTTTTCGACATTTTTCCGTCCATTCAACTTAACATCCTTTCAAGTAGCCGTCATGGGTGTGGCTATCATCGAGAAACCTTTCACAAACCGTCGGTAGTAACCGGCGAGTCCCAAGATGCTCCGAACCTCAGTAATATTTCTCGAAGGCTTCCGATTAAGTATGGCTGAAATTTTGCTCGGTCAACTCGAATACCGATCGCGGATACCACATGGCCCAAGAAGTTAACCTCTCTTAACCGTAACTCTTACTTATCGAACTTAGCATATAACCGCTTATCCGTAAAATTTGCAACACTAATCTCAGGTGCTCAGCATGTTCGGTTTCATTTCTCGAATAGACCAAAATATCATCAATAAACACAACTACAAACCGATCCAAATACGGTCTAAAGATTCGATTCATGAAATCCATAAATACCGCAGGGGCATTAGTGAGCCCAAACGGCATCACTAAGAATTTGTAGTGACCGTATCTCGCTCGAAAGCGTTTTGGGTATATCCGAATCTCGAATTCAAGAATCGGTAATAACTCGATCTCAAATCTATCTTTGAAAACACTGAGGCTCCCTTTAGTTGATCAAACAAATCGTCAATACGTGGCATCGGATATTTATTCTTTATTGTCACCTTATTCAGCTGACGATAGTCGATGCACAACCTCATGGTTCCGTCCTTCTTTTTCACAAACAATACTGGTGCACCCCAAGGTGAGAAACTTGGTCGAGCGAAACCTCTATCTGTCAATTCTTGCAACTGAGCTTTCAACTCTTTTAACTCTCGGTTGGTGCCATACGATATGGAGCTATCGAAATCGGCATAGTCCCAGGTACAAGCTCAATACCAAACTCTACCTCTCGAACAGGTGGTAAACCCGGTAATTCGTTGGGAAAGACATTTGGGTATTCACAAACCACCGGCACCGATTCGGGTTTCTTTTCTAACTATTTTTCATCAAGTACATACACAAGGTATGCTTCACACCCTTTTCTTACATACTTCTGAGCCAACATTGACGATATTATAGCTGGCAACCTATTCAAGTCAGTAGACTCGACTCGGATTATCTCATTATTTGTGCACCTCAAATCAATAGTCTTACTTTTGCAATTCACAACCGCATCATGCACGGTTAACCAATCTAAACCGAGGATAACATCAAATTCGTCAAACGGTAACAGCATCAAATCGGCCGGAAAACAGGAATCTCGGATTACTAGGGGACATTTCTTACACACTTTGTCGACAAGCACGTAACGACCCAAGGGATTTGACACCCGAATTACGAACTCAGTAGACTCAATAGGTAAAGTCTTACTGGATGCTAAGGTTTCACATATATATGAATGGGTAGAACCAGGGTCAATCAAAGCAATCACATTAGTATCAAAGAGAGTAAAAGTGCCAGTAATAACATCTGGCGAGGAAGCATCCTCGCGTGCACGTATAGCATAAGCCCTAGCAGGAGCACGAGCCTCAGATCTGGTCGTAGCATCCTTAGATCCTCTCTGACCACCACTAGCATTGCCCGTATTTCTAGATGGTCTACCTCGAGCAGTGGTAGCACCCGGTTTCCCACTCTGATTTGCATTCTGTTCAGACAATCTCAGGCAATTTTGATAAAGTGGTCAACTGACCCGCACTTGTACCAGGAGCGGTCATGGAATCTACAACTTCCAGAATGCCATTTGCCACAATACTGGCACTCCGTTCTGTCTCGACGATCATTTCCAACACTGGTGATCGAAGTGACTCGTGTGTTCACAGGGGGTCGATCGCGATCTCGTCTAGAAAAGCCCGAAGTGTCCCTAGACCAGCCTAAGCCATCTCTAAATTTCTTCGACGACTGTGGAAAGGGCTTCCCCGAAGACCTCTTACGAAACTCCCTTGCTCCCACCTCAGCTTTTCTTTTCTCCATACTGAGCTCCTCGGCCTTGCAAGCTCGCTCGACAAGTGCCACAAATTCTGATTTCCAAAATGCCTACATACTGACTTTATATCGTCATTCAGCCCATCCTCAAACGTTTACACATCACGGCTTCAAGAAATGCATTACGCTGCGTCGGCTAAGCCTTACAAATTTTCATTCATAGTCGGTAACCGACATGGACCCTTGTTTGAGTTCAAGAAATTCCTTCCGTTTTTGGTCAATGAATCTCTGACTGATATACTTCTTTCAAACTCGGTTTGGAAGAACTCCCAAGTTACTTGCTCTCGGGCACGACAGAAGTCAATGTGTTCCACCAATAGTAGGCGAATCACGTAGCAAGGAGATAGTACACTTTAGGCACTCATCGGTGTGCAAGATAGCTCATCGAGTACCCGGATAGTGTTGTCCAACCAAAATTCAGCTTGCTCGGCATCATCGCTGTCCGTAGCCTTAAATTCATAGCCCCATGTTTTGGATTCTATCAACTGGGGCTTATTTGACATTATTTGGTCGATTCTGGGAGGTATTGTAGGTCTTGGGGTGGTATTTGTCGGGAATGGAGGTTGTGGAACAACAGATTAGTTCGAATGTATTGGTTGAACCAATCATTCATCACGCTATAGAAAGCTTGTCTAGCTTCATCATTCGGGTTACTAGCATTAGGTTGAGAGTCCATGGTGCTGTCCCTTAAAGGGAGCAGCGCTACACTCTCAAGATCATCACTACCGCTTCGGTCGGGATCGGGATCCATTACTATAAATAAACACATTTGCAAATGTCAGAAATCACCACACTATCAAATAATCACATAAAATGGCATGTATAGCTAAACCCAACGCATTTACGGTAGTCCAAGAATCGACTAAACCGTAGCTCTGATACTAATTTAATTGTAACACCCCGTACCCAAGACCATTGCCGGAGTCGGAAACGAGGGGTTTGCAGACTTAAATCATTTACTCTCACAGTCCATTTAAAAATTTTCCAGACAACTGGCTAACTGCATCACTGTCACCTTAAAAATCATAACTTGAGTTCCACAACTCGAAAATCAGTTTTGTAATTTTCCCCAAAACTAGACTCATATATCCATCTACAGATTTTTTTTCTAGAATTTTTGGTTGGGCCAATTAGTACAGTTTATTAGTTAAAGTCTCCCCTGTTACAGGGTGCGACTACACTGACCTTCATGCATTACGACTTGGATATATCCCTGTACAGGGCTTCAATGCTGATGCCGTTTGTTTCTATAGAAACTAGACTCAAAAAGGAATCTATACATATATGGCATGTCTTCTAAATATCTCTGGTTAATTTATAATGAATTTCCAAAGTTAGATCAGGGGATCCAGAAACCGTTCTGGCCCTGTCTCACGAAAACTTTAACATCTCATAATATACTGTTCATATGAACGTTTTGTTACTTTCCTATGAAAATAGATTCATCAAGGTTCGATTACATAATTTATTCACTATTTGATTCCATTCCTACTTGTTTTAGTGATTTTCCACATCCACATCACTGCTACTACCAGCATCTATTTTTAAGGTAAACCTTACCTATTTCATGATCCTCCATGGATCAACTAGAGTTTGTCATACATATACCAAAAGTGATCATGAATAACCATTCCCATGGCTAACCGTTACCAACATTTCCATACCTCTCGACGGACAACATACAAAATGATTATAATGCTATGATCAAAGTATATTTAAGCCATTTTCGCATGGCTATCCAAATTTACACAAAACCGAAGGGTTCATGACCAACAACAAAAGGGTGGTCCTATACATGCCATTTCAAATTTCAACCAAAAGTATACCAAAAAGGAGCTTTGATAGTGTGGGTGTCTTCGACTTCAAAATCCCGAGTCCGATAGCTGAAGAACCAAAATCTATAAAACAGAAAATCAAAGAAACGGAGTAAGCATTAATGCTTAGTAAGTTTTGAGCAAAGAATATAAGCACATCAGAAGTATAGCATTCATATAACTAAACGGATAATTCCATATATACATATTCTCAAATCATTCCTACTTCACATTCCAACCCCTATATTCATACATAAGGGATCATTTTAGCCAAATACCGGAAGCTCATTACTCGACTGAGCGAATATTATTCGAAGGGAATCAACTATTCCAATGCACATACGAAACATACCTCATTGTTGGGATTTTACAACCGTATTAACTGAAATTTTACAGCAAGATTGCTCATTCCCGAATCACGTACCTTCGGAATTTAACCGGATATAGCTACTCGTTCAAATGCCTTCGGGACATAGCCCGGTTATAGTAATCGCACAAATGCCTTCGAGACTTAACCCGGATTTAGTAACTCGCACAAATGCCTTCGGATCTTAGTCCGGATATAGTCACTTAGCACAAAAGCCTTCGGGACTTAGCCCGGATATCATTCGAATAACCAAGCACATATATCAATAAATCATGACACATCCGTATTTCATTTTCATTACCATAGCTCAAACACAAGACACTTATCACACTTGCAATTTCGGCTCAATAGCCACATACAAAGAGCATGATTTTGATTTGCTTAAAACATGATCTAATCAAATCATAATCTAAGTTCTATTACTCAAAAACTTACCTCGGATGTTGTCGAACGGCTTCAATGGCTATTCAATCACTTTTTCCTTCCCTTTATCGGATCTAGTTCCCCTTTGTTCTTGAGCTTAATTTAACAAATAAATTGATTTAATCATTTGAGCATCAAAAGAGGAACTCAAGGTACTTAGCCCATATATATGCATTAGACACTAAAGTCACATACATATGAAATCATGAATCAACTCAACACATTAGCCAATATTCACCTTAGCCGAATTTTCTAAGTCAAGATAAAGCCATCAATATGTTTACCTATGGCCGAACATACACATCAACCTATGTACTCATTCATGTGGTCGAGTATACATATTCCAATATGATTTCATTTCCATTTCGTTTAACACTTAACTTCTACCACATATCAAATAACCCATTTCTTTACTCATGTGGCCGATTATATTCGGTCATGCATACACACATAAAATCAATTTGGAGACTCTATCAATCCAACTTACATTCGGCAATAGTCCATAATTCTCTCTCTCGACCACTCATTTCACACTTAACAAAGCTTCCATTCGAACTCATTAGGGTGTATCAATTTACTTAAGCTATCTTTTAAACCTTTATTTATCACTTCATGCCAAACCAAAGACCACATTCGGCACTTTCATCCACCATTCTACCAAGCATGCAATATTCAACCAGAACCAACTCACATTCAGCCCTAGTTCATAACAAGGTAGCCGAATTCTTTTCATGGTTCAAACACTCATCGATCATCATCATTCACCTAACTTTAACATGAAACAACAAAACTCACCCTTATTTACTACCATAGTAAAAAACCTTACTCAATACCAAATAAATATATACTTCGTGGGTCTATGGTAGAACCAAGAAAGGAACTCATAGATATCAAGATGTAAGCAAACTACCTTTATTCATCTAAGATTAGCATGAAACACAACCATCACCCTTATTAATCTTTTATAGCCGAAAACCATACTTACCCCAAAAATCAAAATTTCAACATGGTTTACAAAAATCACTTGATATCTCTCTCAATATCAACTAAAATTTCAAGAGCTAGTACAAACTTCCTTACCTTAATAGTGACCTAAGATGACCGATTGCTTTACTCCCTTCTTCTTCCTTTCAATTCGGCCAAGAAGAACCAAAGAACACAACTTGTTTTTCTTTCTTCCTTAGAACATTCGGCCAAGAGAGATGTAAAAAGATGGACACTTTTTTTTTGTTTTCTTTCTTACATTCACGGCAATGGGGAGGGGGAGAAACAATCACACACATTCTTTCCTTTTTCCATTTCTTTATTACCCATACTCCTTATTTTATTGTTCCTAACATACATCACTAATATAACATGTTTGTGACATGTTTCCACTCATAGCATGGCCGGCCACTAGCTCAAATATTGAACAATTTGACATGCAAACCCACCATTTCTATAACATGCATTAATAGGCCACTTTACATTTGCCTAGCACATTTCTAAATTTTCTCACATAAGTCCTATTTACTAAAATTCACTTACAATTAACAAAATTCAAACATGAAATTTTCACACATGCATAAGTACATATAATGAGCATTAACTAGGATGGTTAATTATTATTTTTTATGACTCAGTTTAGTGGTCTCGAAACCACTTTCCGACTAGGGTCAATTTAGGGCTGTCACACATACTTGGTCTACTAACACATGTTTTCCTAACGGGTTAGACACTTTTACCAGAATTTCAATGGACTCGACTAGTATTTTCATTAGACCCCAGATCAATCAAAGCAACAACAGGTATATCATGGATGGAAAAGGTACCTGTAATCACATCGAGAGACGCAGCCTCTTCACGGGCGCGAATGGTGTAAATCCTTGTAGGCGCTCTGCCCTCGGGCCTCATAACAGTATCTCTAGGTGCACCTCTACTACTAGCCCCACTTCCCAGGTTCTTATTTTGTCTACCCCTCGAAGGGGCATTACCCAATCTCACACATTGATCCTTATCTTTCTTTACCATATCGGGATAGCTACGAATAAAATGGTCCAGCGACCCATATTTGAAACAGCCTCTTTCATTACCTCGGCACTCACGAAATGACGTCTACCGTACTATGAACATTCTGGTCTGTTTGGTCGAGCACTACCAACATTAGCGATAGAAGTGGTTTGAGCTTTAAACACTGTATGCTACTTGTTCTTATTTCTGCTCGAGAATCCTACTGATGCATTTGATCGAGTAGGAAACTCTCTCGATCTCTTGGATGAGGTCTGGTGTGATTTTCCCATCTGTCTTTTCTTTGAGTCACGAGACTCGATGTCAGCTCTTCTCTTCTCTTTGGCCAATTCTTCAGCCTTGCAAGCTCTCTCAAGAAGTACCACAAATTCCCTCAACTCTAAGATGCCAACTAATAGACGAATGTCTTCGTTCAGACCATCTTCAAACCTCTTGCACATGGTGGCTTCTGTAGATACGCACTCCCGCGCATATTTGTTGAACCTCACAAACTCGCGCTCGTATTCCATCACTGTCATACGACCTTGCTTCAATTCAAAGAATTCTTTCTTCTTTTGATCAATAAACCTTTGGCTAATATAATTTTTACAAAATTCTTCCTGGAAGAATTCCCAAGTTACTCTTTCTCTCGGTACCACTGACACGAAAGTATTCCACCATTGGTAGGCTGAGTCTCGTAGGAGTGACACTAACACACTAACACACTTCATGCACTCCTCCGGCGTGCACGATAGCTTATCAAATACTCTGATGGTATTTTCTACCCAAAATTCTACTCTCTCTGGTTCATCATCAACACTAGCCTAAAATTCCTCAGCCCCATGCATTCGAATTCTGTCCATAGGAGGTTTCTCTCTCCTAACCATTTCTACTCCATGAGGAGCTATAGGGGCAGGCTGTGGGATCGGAGGAGGTGGGGAAGGTGGAGTGTTCAGATTTGCACGAATGAACTCTGAGTACCAAGCGTCCATCGTACGAAGGTAGGCTTCTCTAGCCCCTTTGTAACACCCGTTACCCAAGTCCGAGACAAGAGTTGGGCAAGAGGCATTACCTGACTTAAACACATGCATTCAATCTTTTTGAAATGTAAAATCTAGGTCAAATTAAAACTTTCCTTTCATGGTCTGTTGAATCCTAATATGGGCCTACGAGGCCCAAATCATACTTTGGAAACAGTATAAGATTAATTCGATCACTTAAGAAAACTTTGGAAAAAGTCACTTGAAATAGGAAACACGCCCGTGTGGAAGGGCAACACGCCCATGTGGCCCTGTTGACCTGGCCGTGCAAAGACCCGTGTGGTTCACACTGCCTAAGCATAAGGGGACACGCCTATGCCTCAAGCCCGTGTGAATTAACTTCCAAATTCGAGCCCACAGGGGCTTTCACACGGCCTGAAACACGCCCGTGTCCATAGCCTGTGTCCCTCACACAGCCATGACACGCCCGTGTCTAAAAGCTTTAACATTCTATTTTTGACGTCAGCAACAATTTAGGGGCACACGGCCAAGGCACACGCCCGTGGCCAGAGATTGTGTCCTCCCCATGGCTGAGACACACGGATGTGTCTCTTCCGTGTGTTTATTACCATGCATACTGACTTGCAAATTCGAGGTGCAGGGGGCACACTGTCGAATAACACGCCCATGGGACTGACTGTGTGTCACACACGGCCTAGACACACGCCCGTATGTCTACCCGTGTGGATGATATAAGGCTATCTACCAAGCCTTTTTCCACCTCGAAACACAATACAACACCCTTCATCATACCAAAGCCTCACGTAACCTGATTTCTAAACCAAGCAACCTTAACTAAGGCCTATACACATTTCAAATATGCTTTAACAACTAATTTATGCACCTTGCTATCCATATGCTGAAATTCACACGTTTAACCATACCAATAACTTCACATTCATGAAAGACCTTCTTGTACTCGTATAACAAATTTCAATATTATCCATTTTTCATGGCCTTCTACAAAATGAGTCAAATACTAAAGTAAGCCAACATATTTGGCCCCAAAACATTGTGACACTAAAACAAGATTAAAAGCTCCTATACATGCCATAATCAAAATAAAACAACTAACTATACCAAGTGCTTCAAACGATAGTGTGACTGGCTTTTCCGACGTAAGACGATGATCCACGAGCTACTTTGGCAGTAATATAAGAAAATAGAAAGGAAAAGGGGTAAGCATAGAGCTTAGTAAGTTGAATGTACATAAACATCAACTATTTATCATACAACAATATGCTCATAACATTTCATATCTTATCCTTGAATACAATAAATAGATATAAGTACAACTTACTCATCACCATCCAATGCAATTCATATAGTATATATTGAGCCCACATCTCATACATTTCAAGTAGGTACCTGTACCACTCACCACAGGGTCATAACTTTTCTCATTTCAATATAAATCATGAATCTTCGGTTGAACCATTTGAAATATTACCAGATACTCAATAGCCTCGAACATGGGATAAGATGCCGACGCCATGTCACAGACATGGTCTTACATTGGCTAGCACATTAAAGTTGATGCTGTGACAGCCTTAAAGTGACCCTAGCCAGAAAGCGGTTTCGGGACCGCTAAACCGAGTCACCAAATTATTTGAATATGATATTTATTGTCTAAAATATGTGATTATGAATGTGTGAAAGTTTTAAGCTTCGATTTAGTAAATTGCATGTGAATTTAGTCAATAGGACTTATGTGTGACACTTTTGAAATGTGATAGGTTAATCTATAAGGATCTATTAGTGCATGTAATCAAAGGGGTGGACTTGCATGCCAATTTCCCTGTAACACCCCGAAGCCGAGACCATCGCCGGTGTCAGACACGAGGGGTTAACAAGCCAAGTTCACATGTTTTGCCCACCAATTTGGCATTTCCAGTCAGGCTGGAAGACTGCGTCACCGTCGCCTTAAAAATCATATCTCGAGTTTCAAAACTCGGAAAGTGGTTTCGTAAATTTTCCCTGAATTTAGACTCATATATCCATCCATGGATTTATTTCTAGAATTTTTGGTCGGGCCAATTGGTACAGTTTATTAGTTAAAGTCACCCATGTTACAGGGATCGACTGCTCTGACCTTCTCGCGGTATAACTTGAATATCTCTCTGTACAGGGCTTTAATGCTGGTGTCGTTTGTTTCTAATGAAACTAGACTCAAAATGGAATCTGTACATATAAGGTATGTCTCCTAATTCTTTCTGGATAATATATAGTGAATTTTTAAAGTTGCGACAGGGGACCCAGAAACCGTTCTGGCCCTGTTTCACAATAGCTTCAATATCTCTTAACATGTAACTCCTATGATCATTTCGCTTCTTCCATATGAAAATAGACTCATTAAGGTTCATTTACATAGCTTATTCACTATTTAATACCATTCCTAAAATTTTTGGTGATTTTTCACATTCACGTCACTGCAGCTGGCAGCATCTGTTTTAAGGTAGGTCTTATCTATTTTTTGTAGTCTCCATCAACCAACTAGTCTTGCCATACATAGGTTCACATATGATCATTTTAACCATACCAATGGCTGATCATGTGACCAACACTCCCATTTCCGATCCATAATCACATCATGACACCATATATATACATTCAAACCACAAATAGTCTAAGTTCATGCTTCCTTTTACGAGCCATTTTCGCATGGTCGTATACATATACATCGCCACATTTTTAAACCAACAAGGGTAGTCCTATACATGCCATTTCAAAGTTCAACCAAAATTTATACCAAAATAGAGGCGTGGATAGTGTGGATGACTTCGACTTTATTGATCCCGAATCCGTTTGCTATCGGCGAAATCTATAAAACAGAGAGCCAAAGCAACGGGTAAGCATTTTATGCTTAGTAAGTCTCAAGGAATATAATCAGCTTTAATTAAAGCAATACATTCACATAACCAAATGCATCATTTCATTAATGCACATTCACATAATCGTATTTACTTCACCATCCCAACACTTATGTTCATACACAAATAACGGCTTCATTAAGGCCGATAACTCGCTCCATCATAGGAGCGGATATTCATACGCTCTTACTCCTAGCGCAGCAAAGCACACACCGCACTTACCTTGTCATTGGGAAATTTCACAAGTGCATTAGCTGAAATTTTCCAGCAAGCTTATAATTTTCAAATCACATACCTTCGGAGTTTAACCGGACGTCGCTACTCGTTCAATCGCCTTGGGACATAGCCGGTTATGGTAACCCGCACCAAGGCCTACGGACTTAACCCGGATATCACGATTTGCACAAATGCCTTGGTCTTAGCCCGGATTTAACAACTTGCACGAATGCCTTGGTCTTAGCCCGGATATAGCTACTAGCACAATTGCCTTCGGTCTTAACCGGATATAATTTTCAGCATAATTGTCTTGGGCTTAGCCGGATATCATTCAATTTCTCATGCACACATACATCAATAATCATTGGACATACATATTTCATTTTCCTTACTAAGGCTCAAACACAATTATAATCATTAGCATATTCGCCTTGGGACTTAGCCGGGTGGAATTCAAATACTCATACACACATAATCAATAATCATACACATCCATATTTCATCTCACATAATTCAAGTAAGGTCACTTCTTGAGGACTTACCTCGGATGTTGTCGAACGGCTTTTACGGCTATTCGATCACTTTTCCTTCCCTTGTCCAATTGTGGACCTCTTAGCTCTTGAGCTAATTCAAACAAATTCAATTTATTAAAACCTCATTGTGCTAGCTTATGGCGAATATGACAAGGAATTTAAATGGTCATATGGCCACTCTTTAGCTTGAATACACAATGGTCATGCACATTTTATACTACATCAAGCAATTCAATACAATTTATTTGAGCATCAAGGAAATGCTAAGGCCTTCAATAGGCTACCCAAGGCGAATATTCATGTACATGTTGAGGCCAATTATGCACTTAATACCTCACAAAAACAGCATGCATTTTACTAGTTAATGCTTTGCATATTGTGGCTCAAAACTTATAATATAGCATCAAGCACTTATATGTGTGCTAGGCCGATTTGTGCTTGCAATTTCACAATTATTCTTCAACATCTTCTTCTTTAAACAAACTTATTCATCACTTCCTTCATAACCAAAACATCATGTGCAAACATATATATACATATATGAGCATGGCGAATTTCAAGGTGTCCATAGCCATCCAAAACACAAATTTTAACTAACATGCAAGAAGCATGAACCATGCTCATGAATGCATCATGGCGAATATGACAATCATGCTCCTTTTCAACTTCAATCATGATAAAACAAAAGAAAGCTCAAAATCTTACTCAAGAGTAGACAATCCATCATTGCATGCATCATCATCAAGCTTCACACTTAGCATGCAATGGCTTTATCACCATAACAACTTTGGCCAAATACCATTTCCATGGCTTAACAAAGATTTGAGCCATGGCTAACATGCACATCAAGTTAGCAACCAAAACATGCATGAAACTCCTAACACAACCTCATACATACCTTAATCTTGATGCAAACTTAGCCAAATCTCCTTCTAGATCTCTTCCAAACCAAGCATGAAGCAAAATCCTCCTTCTTCCTTAGTTTTGGCTCAAAGAAAGGATGAACAAATTTTTTTCTTTCCTTCTCTACAACTCACGGCAATGGGGGATTACCACACTCACACACATTTTTTTTTCATTTTTTATCACCCATACACCTTTGTTTATTATTTCACCCTAATGCACCAACAAAACATGTTTCATGACATGTTTAGCCCATCCTCCTTGTCATGGCCGCCACCACCTATAAAAGGGGAATTTGACATGCAAGTCCATTATTTTGCATGCATGCTTTAATTAGTCATCACACATTTCCTATCATACTTTCAAAGTTCATTACTAAGTCCTTTCTTGTGGAATTCACCCTTATAACTGTAACACCCCGAACCCGTGACCGTCGCCGGTGTCGGACACGAGGGGTTAACGGGCCAAATCCTCTCAAAGTACCAACCAATTTGGCATTTCCAGACAGGCTGGAAAACTGCGTCACTGTCGCCTTAAAAATCATATCTCGAGTTCCAAAACTCGGAAACTGATTCCGTAAATTTTCCCTGAATTTAGACTCATATATCCAACAATGGATTTATTTCTAGAATTTTTGGTGGGGCCAATTGGTACAGTTTATTAGTTAAAGTCACCCATGTTACAGGGGTCGACTACACTGACCTTCGCACGTTACAACTTGAATATCTCTCTGTACAGGGCTTTAATACTGGTGCCGATTGTTTCTAATGAAACTAGACTCAAAATGGAATCTGCACATATAAGGCATGACTTCTAATTCTTTCTGGATAATTTATAGTAAATTTTCAAAGTCGCGACAGGGGACCCAGAAACCGTTCTGGCCCTGTCTCACGAGAGGATTAATATCTCTCAGTATACTGCTCATATGGTCGTTTCGTTTCATCCATATAAAAATAGATTCATCAAGGCTCAATTTCATAATTTATTCACTATTTAATTCTACTTCTTCTATTTTTAGTGATTTTTCAATCTCGTCTCACTGCTGCTGTCCGCAACAGTTACTACAGTAGACTATGCCAATTTCATGAATCTTTCCTTGGCCTTAATCCTCCATCATACATGACACAAATTATGGCCACCTTATCAAAATTAAAGTTTCTAAGACTCGTGGCTATAGGTTCTAACATCCCACTCGACGACCACATAGGCCATTTTCACATGGCTTAAAGTTTACAACCCACAGTTCAACAAAACATAATAGCCTATACATGCCAAATGTTCTTCAAAGAACGAAGACAATACCACAAGATTTCCAGCGGTGTGATGACTTCAACGACGGTTCTGAGCACGCAACAATACGAGTC
Organism: Gossypium arboreum; assembly: GCF_025698485.1. Lineage (NCBI taxonomy): Eukaryota > Viridiplantae > Streptophyta > Magnoliopsida > Malvales > Malvaceae > Gossypium > Gossypium arboreum. The sequence continues at coordinate 39,074,996 of NC_069081.1, forward strand.
CAAGAGACCTAAAATGGGTGACAAGAAAACACCGAGTGAGTTTATAACTCAGTAAGTCATAAGCATTCAACAATCATCCATTGATAAAGTTATCACAACATGAACAATAGACGAGGCTAGGTACTCATCCATATTGAAGCTATACCATAAATCCTCGGACCTTTCGGTTCAATCTCATACCAAGTCATACATCCACATTTCATATTCTATACAACAAGATATTTGAGGCATTTTCACACACTAACTCATTTCCACCATAATCATACAATTTCAATCATCACATAGATTTAAGGCTTACCAAGTTCAACCCCGAGCATGAACGTATTTTCTATTCGTCATGAGCTCAAGGTACTTACCCGATCCGCTGTCCGGGATTAGCTCAATGATGTCGCACACTCAATGCCAATTGTAATGCAAGAGCATATAGTGAATCTGCACACTTAGTGCTATATGTATTCAACTCGCACACTTAGTGCTATATAATCAAACTCGCACACTTAGTGCTGTACAATTTTAAACCCGCACACTTAGTGCCATACCCTTCGAGCTCGCACACCCAGTGCCGTATATTTCCAGCATGCACACTTAGTGCCATATATTTCCAGCATGCACACTTAGTGCCAATCTCGTCACCGTACACACGTATTGCCCGCACACTTAGTGCCGAAAGCAACTTTCTACACATTTCACTATTTCTTTTACATTCAACAAATGTCATCACTCCATACACATACATTTCATTTATATATATATATCATCCCATTAAGCACAATTGCATAGATTTTTACAATCATTTAAGCAATATCAAATATATGCTTAATGACTTACCTTATATTGGATGAACGATTTCCAATCGACTACTCGATTATCTTTGTTTTGCCTTTGTTTGATTCTCCCCTTTTGATGTCTTGATTTCCTAGTATAAATACATTTAGTAGTTAAAATTCTTGCTGGATACTTATGTGTATAATTTAATGGTTTTCACTCCATTCACAACTATCCTTGTTCAAAATATCAAAACCTTAGCCAACATTCAATTAATGCATCAAGGCCGAATGTATTATCACTATTAAGGTAATCTAGTCTCAAGTATTTTCAATTCTAATGTACAACATCTCAAATTCCCATGACCGATCACACCTATTCTTACTTTTCAATATTCGAAATATTCAAAATCACATCTTAAACACAATAGTCATGGACAATGCCGAATCCTCAAGTGTTTGAACATAAATTATTTTACTATATAAACATTCACGAATCATATTCATAGGAAGACCAATTTCTTTCCATAGCACATTCATCATCCATACTTAGATGAAACAACCAAAATCTCTTCCTTTATACCCTAGCCGAATGCTCCAATCATCCATACAAATTACAAATTTTTGCATGGCTAAGTAGGAGCCATTTAACATGCAAGAAAAATAATCATAGGAGAAGAATTTATCATTCTAAGTAAGCTCCTATCTCCAACACTTAATCATTTGGCATTTTGCCTAGACACACACAAGAAATCTCAACTTCCTTGACCTTACCAAGAGTGCATCCACCATTCAACTTAGCATATTACAAAACCAAATCAACAAATTCAATGCTTACCTCCTAGTAGCCGAAGATACTTGCCGAATTGACCTAGGTAATCTTCCTTCCTTTCATTTTTTTTTTCTCAAGAACAACCAAAAGAATGAACAATGAATGAACAAAACCTTTTTTTTTTCTTTTCTTTCTCTCTAGCTACGGCACAATGGGGGGGCATCCATGCTCATTTTTTTTCATTTCTTTAATGCTAGTTTTTATTTTATGGCTTCCTACATACACCACTAGCAAAACATGTTGGAAACATGTTTCCTTGCCCATAATCTTGTCATGGCGGCCACTCACCTTAGGAAAGGGGGTTATTTGACATGCAAGGACAACCATTTTCCCACATGTATTAATAGGCCACCTTACATTTGCCTAGCACATTTTTAAATTTTCTCACATAAGTCCTATTTGATAAAATTCACTTACAATTAACAAAATCCAAACATTCAATTTTTCACACATTCATATTCACATATTCTAGACAATAAATATTACGTTAGAACATTTCGGTGACTCGGTTTAGCGGTCCCGAAACCACTTCCCGACTAGGGTCAATTTTGGGCTGTCACAATAACACTAAATCAATCATCATAAAATGTCATACATGAGCACACACATATTATAGGCATCAAAATAAATTTTTAATTATTTTTATGCCTCGGTTTTGTGGTCCCGAGACCACCTTCCGACTAGGGTCAATTTTGGGTTGTCACATTCCCCCATTTAATTACTAGTGGCCGGCCATGACAAAGGGTGATGGGCAAAACATGTCATAAAACATGTTGTGCTAATGGGTTATGTGAGAAAGGATAAAATAATAATGGGAAGGTAAATGATGACAAAAAAAAAATGTGTGTGGTTGCCCCCCCTCCATTGCCGTGAATGGAAGAAAGAAAAGACTTCAACTTTTATTTTTCTATCTTGCTTCCTTGTCTCTTTCAAATGAAGCTAGAGAGGAGAGACCGGCTGTATGTAGTGGAAAACCATGAAATTTGTTTGCTTATAAGTTGAAATTTTCAAGTAGAAGTTGGATAAGGGAAGGGAAAAAGTGATCGAATAGCCGCCGAAATCGTTCGACCACATCTGAGGTAAGGTTTAAGTGAGTAAATGTTGAGTAAATTCAATTATAATAGGACATAATGAGTTGATTTAATAAGATATGATGTGGCCATGATATGTCTTAAACTCAAATGGTAAGTTCCTAAGTGTTTGGACTTGAAAATTTAAGAGCAAATTGTAATAATTTGCTCAGGACAGCAGCAGTAACGTGATTTTAGAAAATCACTATAAATGTTTGGTGTGGAATTATAGGCTGAATAAAATATGTAATCAAAGATTAATTAGTCTAGTTTCTTATAAAAGAAACCGTGTAAGCAAAGAAATTTCCTATAAAGAGATATTTAAAGTTGTGTGAGACAGTGTCACAATGACTCCGAAATCCCCTATTCTGTTTTAAGAAAATCACTATAATTTGTACAAAAATGGTTACAAGATAAAATTTATATACCTAGACTCCTTAATGAGTCTAGTTTCAAATGAAATCAAATATAACATACTTTGAATTCTGTACAATGATAATTTTGATTCGTAGTGAAGACTGGTCAGATTAGTCAAACTGTGAAACAGGGGAAACTTTAAGAAACATCTGGTATTGATTGGCCAAACCTAAAATTCTGAAAAATATATGGATGGAAGATATACGAGTCTATATTCAGGGAAAATTAACGGCAAGTGATTTGGAGTCTTGTAGCTCCGGTTATAAATAATTTAGTGACCATTGCTAGGAAAAATAGCTCGTAGTGAATATGTGATTTCGTTGTAAACATGGATAAAACTTGTTTTAGTTGCTCATAAGCTATTGATTAAACCCATACTTGAATTCTAAATCGTGATATTGTAAAATGATATATGAGTGTTAGATGGATCTTTGATATTAAAATTTGTGAAATTGTAAGTTTATGAGTATTCGAATATGAAATGATAGTATGGCGTGAAATTGAATTATTCATTGGAAAATGATTGATGTAGATTCGGCCAAGACCAAGTCTGTACATGATAGTATATGTGGTATGTGAAGTATATTTGAAGAATTGTGATGTGAATACATGAAAATTTATATTTTGATTTAGGATTTTATGCGATGAATGTGAATGTGTATATATGAGATAAGGCTGAATGGCCGATGTGATGAATGTGAAAGTGTATATATATGTGATAAGGCCTAATGGCCGATGTGATGAATGTGAAAGTGTATATATATGTGATAAGGCCTAATGGCCGATGTGATGAATGTGAAAGTGTATATATGTGATAAGGCCTAATGGCCGATGTGATGAATGTGAAAGTGTATATATATGTGATAAGGCCTAATGGCCGATGTGATGAATGTGAAAGTGTATATATGTGATAAGGCCTAATGGCCGATGTGATGAATGTGAAAGTGTATATATATGTGATAAGACCTAATGGCCGATGTGATGAATGTGAAAGTTTATATATGTGATAAGGCCTAATGGCCGATGTGATTAATGTGAAAGTGTATATATGTGATAAGGCCGAATGGCCAATGTGATGAATGTGAAAGTGTATATATGTGATAAGGCCCAATGGCCAATGTGATCAATGTGAAAGTGTATATATGTGATAGGGCCGAGTGGCCAACGTGATGGATGTGAAAGTGTATAAATGTGATAAGTCCCGAAGGGCATTTGTGTCAGTACTATATCCGGGTTAAAACCCCGCAGGCTTTATGCGAGAATATTATCACTGATTAATGTTCGTAGGCTTCGTGCTCGTACTATATCCGAGCTCTAAAGACCCGATGACTACGTGTGGAGATTTTGTCCGGGTAAGCCTGAACTATAGGTTTTGCTGAAGATTCAAGTAAAGCGTAAGATTATACGACTTCACAGTAATAATTGGTAATAAATACGTTCAATGCGTTAAGTTGGTCAGGTATGTATTTTGAGATTATATTTAAGTTTGATTTAGACTAAATCACAAGGTCATTATGTGATGCACATGTGAGTAAAGCAATAAGACGTTCTATGATTATTGTGCATTTGGTCAATGTGGAAAGTCGGTAAAATATGTAATGTACCTATGATCATAAGAGGTCACTATCAAGTGAGAATTTATCGCCTATTATATATGATGAGATGTGCATATTCGGTAAAGGGATGGTATGCCCGAAGGAAGAGTGAAATAAAATACGAACAACTATGTTATAATTTGATTGTTATCTGTTGACACTGCTTAAAACTTACTAAGCATTGTAATGCTTACTCCGTGTACTTTGTTTCCTCTGTTTTATAGATCTCATTTGGAAGCTACGGGCTCGGGGATCGTCAACAACTAGTCACACTATCACTATCCTTTGTTTGGTATTTGCTACGTTTTGGATTATCTTATGGCATGTATAGAATAGACTAGTAGTGAGAGGATATTTTGGTTAATGTATATAAGCCATGCGAAAATGGCATCTTTTGAATGTGCACTTATAGAAGTTTAAATTGTATCCCTGACTGCCTTTAGTACTTATCTAAAGGATGTTCAAAAAAAAAAAAATTTTACTGTTCTGATATGAGTTTCAAGTCTGGTAATGCCCCTTTATCTATTCCGGCGACGGATACGGGATTGGGGTGTTACATTTTATTGGTATCAGAGCTACGGTTTAGTCGATTCTAGGACTAACGTAGCACGCGTGAGTCTATTTATACATGCCATAAAGTGATAAGATGATAGTGTGATGATTTTTGACTATTAAAATGTGTTTGCTGTATTGTAATGAATCTTGATCCCGATCGAGCTGTAGCAAGCTTCTGACTCTGAGAATTTGCGATATAACTTCACTTAGATATGCCTAAATTATTAAGTTGATCAGGTACGTATCATGTACTCGTATTTGAATTTCGATTTGGATTGAATTATAAGGGTATAAGTGATGCAATTTTGAAAGAGTGTTATGACTATAAATGTGATTTTTGTATGTGGCTATGGAACTGGAAGTTGAATGGTCGATAAGCATGTTGTGTTTGTATTCAAGTAATGTAAATGATATACTAATGTGTATTGCCATATGTGTATATGTACATGAGAATTGAGAGTGATATATCCGGGCTAAGTCCCGAAGAGCATTCGTGCTAGTGATATATCCGGGCTAAGTCCCGAAGAGCATTCGTGCTAGTGATGTATCCGGGCTAAGTCCCGAAGAGCATTCGTGCTAGTGATGTATCCGGGCTAAGTTCCGAAGAGCATTCGTGCTGGTGTTATATCCGGGCTAGGTCCCGAAGAGCAATCATGCTGGTGACGTGTATTCGGGCCTTCGTGCCGGTAATTTGAGCAAAGTTTAAGTGTTCATTACTATACTAATTCAAACTTAAATGAGATGATATGTTTAAAAGTGTACATACATGATGTTTATAGACTTGGTTAAGTCATTTCAATGTGTAATAACGAATGAATAAGAGCACTAAGTGTGTGAAATGGAATTCATGTAAGACCTCGTCTGGGACGAAGGCATTGATTTGAGATAGTGTGTAAAACCATGTCTGGGACATGGCATCGGCTCGATATGTGAGAATATGTAAGACCATATCTAGGATATGGCATTGTAAGAGCTATATGTGCTTAATGAGTATCCGTAATGATTTCGAATGATTCAACGGGTATATTTAAGATGATAAATAAAGTAAGATCAGAATAAGTGATACAGGTATGTACGGAAGGTATGTGAAAATCAAATGAAAGTAAAAATTGGTGAGTTCATATTATATTATGTTATGTATACTAAATAAGTGAATACGTAAAAAGATGGTGGATATGTTGTTAAGAAGTGAATTCATGTTATAAATGTGTTACGGATTTAGTCTATGGAATGCTTGGTATATGAAGTCATATGTGCTATTGCTAAATGACCCTTATTTTTTTTTTGTTAATCATATTCAAGAAATTATTTCGATTAAGTTCGACATTTGAAAGTCTGTAAGAACTTTTGATGAATGCTGATAATTTTGGATATATGGGTTATGTGCTAAAATAAATCCCATGCCGGTATACTATATGAGGCTTTATGCCAAATCGGTTGTATACGGGTATCGTTAACGGTGATTGAATGTGCTAAATGAATTCAATGTTCAAGTATGTGGAAGTTGATTTTCTGTTGGAAATAGGTTAAGTTGAATAGTGAGATATGATGGATTTATAAAGGATATTTATTGGGATGTTTGAGTATATGTGTACTCTCGGTCAGGTTACAGCTTATACATGAATGAAAATGTGGGTTACAAATATGTGGGTTGATGATGTGAATTATACATGTTAATATGTGCTTAATATGTGTTTGAAATGCATTTGTGAATTAAATTAAGTGATTATTGCTTATGGAATCAAGAAAATGAGATATATGTGCATACTTGTAGAAATGTTTATGTATTTGTTTTAAGATAAGAAAATGATTTTATAAATCGATGCAAAATCAATAATGAATTACAATTGCTATCGATGAGCTAATGTTTATATGAATATAATTCAATAAGAGGACGTTATCCTAAACTATGATCGGTAGAAATTTTGGGGACGAAAATTTCTTAAGTGGGGAGAGTTGTGATGCCCTAAAGTGACCCTAGTCGAAAGCGGTTTCGGACCGCTAAACCGAGTCACCAAATTATTTGAATATGATATTTATTGTCTAAAATATGTGATTATGAATGTGTGAAAGTTTTAAGCTTCGATTTAGTAAATTGCATGTGAATTTAGTCAATAGGACTTATGTGTGACACTTTTGAAATGTGATAGGTTAATCTATAAGGATCTATTAGTGCATGCAATCAAAGGGGTGGACTTGCATGTTAATTTCCCTCATTTAATTACTAGTGGCCGGCCATGACAAAGGGTGATGGGCAAAACATGTCATAAAACATGTTGTGCTAATGGGTTATGTGAGAAAGGATAAAATAATAATGGGAAGGTAAATGATGACAAAAAAAAAGGTGTGTGGTTGCCCCCCCCTCCATTGCCGTGAATGGAAGAAAGAAAAGACTTCAACTTTTATTTTTCTATCTTGCTTCCTTGTCTCTTTCAAATGAAGCTAGAGAGGAGAGGTCGGCTGCATGTAGTGGAAAACCATGAAATTTGTTTGCTTATAAGTTGAAATTTTCAAGTAGAAGTTGGATAAGGGAAGGGAAAAAGTGATCGAATAGCTGCCGAAATCGTTCGACCACATCCGAGGTAAGTTTTAAGTGATTAAATGTTGAGTAAATTCAATTATAATAGGACATAATGAGTTTATTTAATAAGATATGATGTGGCCATGATATGTCTTAAACTCAAATGGTAAGTTCCTAAGTGTTTGGACTTGAAATTTAAGAGCAAATTGTAATAATTTGCTCAGGACAACAAGAGTAACGTGATTTTAGAAAATCACTATAAATGTTTGTTGAGGAATTATAGGCTGAATAAAATATGTAATCAAAGCTTAATTAGTCTAGTTTCTTATAAAAGAAACCGTGTAAGCAAAGAAATTTCCTATAAAGAGATATTTAAAGTTGTGTGAGACAAAGGTCGAATGACTCAAATCCCTGTTCTGTTTTAAGAAAATCATTATAATTTGTACAAAATGGTTACAGGATAAAATTTATATGCTTAGACTCCTTAATGAGTCTAGTTTCAAATTAAATCAAATATAACATACTTTGAATTCTGTACAATGAGAATTTTGAGTAGTGAAGACTGGTCAGATTAGTCAAACAGTGAAACAGTTGAAACTTTAAGAAAAATCTGGTATTGATTGGCCAAACCTAAAATTCTGAAAAATTTATGGATGGAAGATATACGTGTCTATATTCAGGGAAAATTAACGGAAAGTGATTTGGAGTCTTGTAGCTCCGGTTATAAATAATTTAGTGACCATTGCTCAGGAAAAACAGCTCGTAGTGAATATGTGATTTTGTTGTAAACATGGATAAAACTTGTTTTAGTTGCTCATAAGCTATTGATTAAACCCATACTTGAATTCTAAATCGTGATATTGTAAAATGATATATGAGTGTTAGATGGATCTTTGATATTAAAATTTGTGAAATTGTAAGTTTATGAGTATTCGAATATGAAATGATAGTATGGCGTGAAATTGAATTATTCATTGGAAAATGATTGATGTAGATTCGGCCAAGACCAAGTCTGTACATGATAGTATATGTGGTATGTGAAGTATATTTGAATAATTGTGATGTGAATACATGAAAATTTATATTTTGACTTAGGATTTTATGCGATGAATGTGAATGTATATATATGAGATAAGGCCGAATGGCCGATGTGATGAATGTGAAAGTGTATATATATGTGATAAGGCCTAATGGCCGATGTGATGAATGTGAAAGTGTATATATATGTGATAAGGCCTAATGGCCGATGTGATGAATGTGAAAGTGTATATATGTGATAAGGCCTAATGGCCGATGTGATGAATATGAAAGTGTATATATATGTGATAAGACCTAATGGCCGATGTGATGAATGTGAAAGTGTATATATGTGATAAGGCCGAATGGCCAATGTGATGAATGTGAAAGTGTATATATGTGATAAGGCCGAATGGCCAATGTGATAAATGTGAAAGTGTATATATGTGATAGGGCCGAGTGGCCAACGTGATGGATGTGAAAGTGTATGAATGTGATAAGTCCGGAAGGGCATTTGTGTCAGTACTATATCCGGGTTAAAACCCCGCAGGCTTTATACGAGAATATTATCACTGATTAATGTCCGTAGGCTTCGTGCTCGTACTATATCCGAGCTCTAAAGACCCGATGACTACGTGTGGAGATTTTGTCCGGGTATGCCCGAACTAATGGTTTTGCTAAAGATTCAAGTAAAGCGTAAGATTATACGACTTCACAATAATAATTGGTAATAAATACGTTCAATGCGTTAAGTTGGTCAGGTATGTATTTTGAGATTATATTTAAGTTTGATTTAGACTAAATCACAAGGTCGTTATGTGATGCACATGTGAGTAAAGCAATAAGACTGTTCTATGATTATTGTGCATTTGGTCAATGTGGAAAGTCAGGTAAAAATATGTAATGTACCTATGATCATAAGAGGTCACTATCAAGTGAGAATTTATCTGCCTATTATATATGATGAGATGTGCACATTCGGTAAAGGGATGGTATGCCTGAAGGAAGAGTGAAATAAAAATACGAACAACTATGTTATAATTTGATTGTTATCTGTTGACACTGCTTAAAACTTACTAAGCATTGTAATGCTTACTCTGTGTACTTTGTTTCCTCTATTTTATAGATCTCATTTGGAAGCTATAGGCTCGGGGTTCGTCAGCAACCAGTCACATTATCACTATCCACTATTTGGTACTGCTACGTTTTGGATTATCTTATGGCATGTATAGAATAGACTAGTAGTGAGAGGATATTTTGGTTAATGTATATAAGCCATGCGAAAATGGCATCTTTTGAATGTGCACTTATAGAAGTTTAAATTTTATCCCGGACTGCCTTTAGTACTTATCTAAATTATGTTCAAAAAAAAAAATTTTACTGTTCTGATATGAGTTTCAAGTCTGGTAATGCCCCTTTATCTATTCCGGCGACGGATACGGGATTGGGGTGTTACATTTTATTGGTATCAGAGCTACGGTTTAGTCGATTCTAGGACTAACGTAGCACGTGTGAGTCTATTTATACATGCCATAAAGTGATAAGATGTAACACCCCGAGCCCGAGACCATCGCCGGTGTCGGACGCGAGGGGTTGACGAGCTAAATCCTCTTAAAGTACCGACCAATTTGGCATTTCCAGACAGGCTGGAAAACTGCGTCACTGTCGCCTTAAAAATCATATCTCGAGTTTCAAAACTCAGAAAATGATTCCGTAAATGTTCCCTGAATTTAGACTCATATATCCTTCCATAGATTTATTTTTAGAATTTTTGGTTGGGCCACTTGGTACAGTTTATTAGTTAAAGTCACCCATGTTACAGGGATCGACTGCTCTGACCTTCGCGCGTTACAACTTGAATATCTCTCTGTACAGGGCTTTAATACTGGTGCCGTTTGTTTCTAATGAAACTAGACTCAAAATGGAATCTTCACATATAAGGTATGACTTCTAATTCTTTCTGGATAATTTATAGCAAATTTTTAAAGTCGCGAAAGGGGACCCAGAAACCGTTCTGGCCCTGTCTCACAATAACTTTAATATCTCTTAACAAGTAACTCCTATGACCGTTTCGTTTCTTCCATATGAAAGTAGACTCATCAAGGTTCATTTACATAACTTATTCACTATTTAATACCATTCCTACGAATTTTAGTGATTTTTCAAAACCACACCACTGCTGCTGCCAGCATCTGTTTTCAAGGTAACCTTTACCTATTTCATGATTTCCACGATTCAATAGGCCCTTTCGCATACATAGCACAAGTGTGATCATGATTAACCATTCCAATGGCTAATATTTTCAAAACCATTCCATACCCCATAATGATCATCATACAAACGATTATAGAATCATACTAACAACGTATCTAAGCCATTTTCGCATGGCTATCCAAGCTTACATAAAACCGAAAGGTACATGACCTTCTACAATAGGGTAGTCCTATACATGCCATTTCAAAGTTCAACCAAAATTATACCCAAAATGGAGGCTTTGATAGTGTAGATGACTTCGACTTTAATGATCCCGAATCCGATCGCTAACGAGCAAAATCTATAAAACAGAGAGCCAAAGCAACGGGGTAAGCATTTTTATGCTTAGTAAGTCTCAAGCAATAAAATCAGCTTTAACTAAGGCATTACATTCACATAGCCAAATGAATCATTTCATTAATACACATTCACATAATCGTACTTACTTCACACTTCATCATTGTATACTTTCACAAGATATCAACCAATTCAATAGCTGAAAATTCGTTAGTCTATTGAACGAATGTTACTCAAACATATCGACTTTTCCAATGCACATATAAACATACCTTTTCCTTTGGGCTTTTCGAGCGTACTAATTAAATTTATTACAGCAACCAACGCTCACCTTCAGCCCAAGCTTCTTCGGAATACAACCGGATATAACCACATGCACGAATGCCTTGGTCTTAGCCGGATAGAACGACTTGCACAAATGCCTTGGTATTAGCCCGGATTTAACAACTTGCACGAATGCCTTGGTCTTAGCCGGATGTGGTCACTAGCACAATGGCCTTGGTCTTAACCCGGATATAATTACTAGCATAAATGTCTTGGGACTTAGCCGGATATCATTCAATTGCTCATGCACACACATACATCAATAATCATTACACATCCATGTTTCATTTTCGTTACTAAGGCTCAAACACAAACATATCACTTGCATAATCGCCGGGACTTAGCCGGGTATCATTCAAATACTCATACACACATAAATCAATAATCATTACACATCCATATTTCATTTCACATAATTCGAGTAGGGTCATTTCTTGAGGACTTACCTCGAATGTTGTCGAACAACTTCGACGGCTAATCGATCACTTTTTCCTTCCCTTATCCAATTGTGGCCCTCTAAGCTCTTGAGCTAATTCAAACAAATTCAATTCATTAAAGTCTCGCTTGCTAGCCTTGGCGAATACACATATCATTGACTCAACATCACATAACTAAGCACTTTAGTCAATTTTCTTTAATTACGCTTTTACATTCGGCCTTAGCTCACAACAAGGTAGCCGATTACCTAAGTCAAGAATAGGCATCATTAAGCTTGCCTCTAACCGAATGCATGCACAATAATTCCCCCATGTGGCCGATTGTACTTAGTCATACTTGCACAAAATCAACAATAAATTGCAAGATTTTCACATCATATGTGTACTAGGCCGATTGTACATGCAAATTTCACAACATTCTTCAACAAATTTCTTCTTTAAACAACATATTTATCACTTTCTTCATAATCAAAATATCATGTGCAATCATATATACACATATAGGTGCAAGGCCGAATTTCAAGGTGTCCATAGCCATCCAAAACACAAATTTTTACTAACATGCAAGAAGCATGAACCATGCTCATGAATGCATCATGGCTGAATACATCACAATCATGCCCCTTTCAACTTCAATCATGGTTAAGCAAAAAGAAAACTCAATGTCTTACTCAAGATGGCTACAAAGAAATTTCAAGAGTAGAAAATCCATCATTGCATGCATCATTAGCAAGCTTCACATTTAGCATGCAATGGCTTTAACACAATAACAACTTTGGCCAAATACCATTCCCATGGCATAACAAGGATTTGAACCATGGCTAACATGAACATCAAGTTAGCAACTAAAACATGCATGAAACTCATAACACAACCTCATACATACCTTACTCTTGATGCAAGTTTAGCCAAATTTCCTTCTAGATCTCTTCTAAACAAAGAAAATGAAGCAAAAATCTCTTCTTCCTCTTAGTATTTTCGCCAAAAGGAGAGAACAAGGATGAACAAAATTTTTTTGTTTTCTTTCTTAGTTGCACGGCAATGGGGGGTGGCATCCATGCTCATCTTTTATTTTTTGTTCATTTCTTTAATGCTAATTCTTATTTTATTTCTTCATACATAACTCACTAACCAAACATGTTGGAAACATGTTTCCCTTGCCCATCAACACCTACCTTGGCCGGCCACTATGCTTCTTTTAGGGAAATTTGACATGCAAATCCCTTATTTTTGCATGCATGATCAACTAGTCATCCCACATCTTCCCATCATACTTTCAAAGTTTACTACTAGGCCCTTTCTAGTGAAATTCACATTTATAACACTAAATCAAATCATCAAAAATGTCACACACAATTTAACACATATCATAGGCATCAAAATAAATTTTAAATTATTTTTATGCCTCGGTTTTGTGGTCCCGAAACCACATTCCGACTCGGGTCAATTTTGGGCTGTCACAACTCTCCCCCACTTAAGAAATTTTCGTCCCCGAAAATCTTACCGGTAAATAGGGTTGGGTATCGCTCTTTCATAGAGTTCTCGGTTTCCCAAGTAGCTTCTTCTATCCCGTGTTTGAGCCATAACACTTTCACTAGCGGAACCCGCTTGTTTCGCAACTCTTTCACTTCACGTGATAGGATACGAATCGGTTCTTCCTCATAACTCATATTGGCTTGAATTTCAACCTCCGATGGACTAATCACGTGCGATGGATCAAATCTATAGCGTCGAAGCATCGAAACATGAAAGACGTCGTGAATCTTTTTGTGTTCAGGGGGCAAAATCAGACGATATGCCACTGGACCGACTCGCTCGGATATCTCATATGGTCCAATAAACCTCGGGCTCAACTTGTCCTTACGGCCGAATCTGAGTATCTTTTTCCAAGGTGAAACCTTAAGAAACACTTTATCTCCCACCTGATACTCGATGTCCTTACGCTTCAGATCCGCGTACGACTTCTGACTATCGGAGGCTATCTTCAGACTTTCACGGATTACTTTCACTTTCTGTTCAGCATCTCTAATCAAATCCACCCCGAAAATTTTGCTTTCAACGAGCTCAGTCCAAAACAATGGTGTACGGCATTTACGACCGTACAAAGCCTCGTAAGGTGCCATCCTAATACTTGATTGAAAACTATTGTTATAAGCGAATTCAATCAAAGGTAAATACCGCTCCCATGAACCATCGAACTCGAGGATGCAACATCTCAACATATCCTCAAGTATCCGAATTATCCGCCGGATTGACCATCGGTTTGGGGGTGAAAGGCGGTCTTTGAAATGCAACTTGGTACCCAAAGCTTCTTGCAACTTCTTCCAAAATCGCGAGGTAAATCTCGGATCTCTATCCGACACGATAGAAATAGGCACCCGTGTAATCTCACAATCGAGAAGCGTACAATTCGGCTAATTTGTCCATTGAAAAATCCGTGACGTCACGGGGACAAAGTGAGCCGACTTAGTCAATCTATCTACAACGACCCAAATCGCATCCTTCTTACTCATCGACAATGGCGGTCCGGATCGAAGTCCATTGTGACTCGATCCCATTTCCACTCGAGTATCGTGATCGGTGAAGTAATCTCAAGGCACTTGATGTTCCGCTTTCACTTGTTGACATATTAAACACCTCGAAACAAAGTCGGAGATGTCTCGTTTCATACCATGCCACCAAAACCGACGTTTCAAATCGTTGTACATCTTCGTACTCCGGGTGGATTGCCATTTGGCTACAATGGGCTTCGTTCGAATTATCGAAATAAGTTCAATTCTTTGGAACACACAGACGACTTCGAACCTCAAACAATCGTCATCATCGATCCGAAACTCCGATTCCTTGTTCGAACACACTCGCCCGTTTGCAACCAACTCATCGTCGACCTTCCGAGCCTCACAAATTTGATGTATCAATAATGGTTTTGCTTTCAATTCAGCTACTAACACGTTGTTGGATCGAGCAGACAAGTGCACATTCATCGTCAGAAGCGAATAATGATTTACTGACTCAAGGCATCCGCAACCACATTCGCCTTTCCCGGGTGATAGTCAATGACCAGCTCATAATCCTTTAACAGCTCGAGCCAACGTCTTTGTCGCAGATTTAAGTCTCTTTGGGTCATCAAATATTTGAGACTTTTGTGATCCGAGTACACATGGCACCTCTCACCAAATAAGTAATGTCGCCAAATCTTTAAGGCGAATACGATGGCAGCCAATTCGAGATCATGGGTCGGATAATTTTTCTCATGTGGCTTTAATTGCCTCGACGCATAGGCCACAACTCGATCTTCTTGCATCAATACACAACCTAACCCAAGTAGGGAGGCGTCACTATAGATGACAAACTCTTTGCCAGATTCGGGTTGCACTAGAATTGGGGCTTCAGTTAAATAAGTTTTCAGTTGATCGAAACTCTTCTGACATTTCTCCGTCCATTCGAACTTAACATCCTTTTGGAGTAGCTTCGTCATTGGCGTGGCTATCGTTGAGAAACCTTTTACAAATCGTCGGTAATAACCGACAAGCCCCAAAAAGCTCCGAACCTCGGTAATATTTCTCGGAGGCTTCCAGTTAAGTATGGCTGAAATTTTGTTCGGGTCGACTCGAATGCCCGATGCAGATATCACATGCCCCAAGAAGCTAACCTCTCTTAACCAGAACTCACACTTGCTGAACTTAGCATATAATTGCTTATCCCGTAGAATTTGCAGACTAACCTCGGTGTTCAAAGATGTTCGGTCTCATTTCTTGAATAGACCAAGATGTCATCAATGAATACGACTACGAACCGATCTAAATATGGTGCAAGATCGATTCATCAAATCCATAAATACCGCAGGGCATTAGTAAGTCCAAACGGCATCACTAGAAACTCGTAGTGACCATATCTCGTTCTGAAGGCAGTCTTGGGTACGTCCGAATCTCGAATTCACAACTGATAATAGCCCGATCTCAAATCTATTTTCGAGAACACTGAGGCTCCCTTCAGTTGATCGAACAAGTCATCAATACGCGGTAACAGATATTTGTTCTTTATCATCGCTTTATTAAGCTGACGATAGTCGATGCACAACCTCATGGTCCCATCCTTCTTTTTCACAAACAACACTGGCGCACCCCAAGGCGAAAAACTCGGGCGGGCAAAACCTCTATCCACCAATTCTTGCAACTGAGCTTTCAACTCCTTTAATTCCGTTGATTGCCATACGATACGGAGCTATCGAAATTGGAGTGGTACCAGGTACCAATTCGATGCCAAACTTTATTTCCCGAACAGGTGGTAAACCCGGCAATTCTTCAGGGAAAACATCCGGGTATTCACAAACCACTGGCACTGATTCGGGTTTCTTTTCTGACTCCTTGTCATCGAGCACATACGCAAGGTACGCTTCGCACCCTTTTCTTACATATTTCCGGGCCAACATTGCTGATATTACAGCTGGCAACTCCTTTAAGTCCGTAGACTCAACCCGAATTATCTCGTTATTCATGCACCTCAGATCGATAGTCTTGCTTTTGCAATTTACAACCGCATCGTGCATGGTCAACCAATCCAAACCAAGAATAACGTTGAATTCATCGAACGGCAAAAGCATCAAGTCCGCCAGAAAACAAGAACCTCGGAATACTAAGGGACTTTTCTTGCACACTTTGTTGACAAGCACGTAATGACCCAAGGGGTTTGACAACCGAATTACAAACTCAGTAGACTCAATAGGCAAAGTCTTCTTTGGATGCTAAGGTTTCACATATATAAGAATGAGTAGAACCAGGTCAATCAAAGCAATCACATTAGTATCGAAAAGAGTGAAAGTACCGTAATAACATCCGGTGAGGCAAGATCCTCGCGTCTTGGCGTGATGGCATAAGTCCTAGCAGGAGTACGAGCCTCGGGTCTCGTTGTAGCATCTCTCGACCCTCTCTGACCACCACTAGCATTGCCCACATTTCTGGATGGCCTACCTCGAGCAGTGGTAGCACCCGGTTTTCCACTTTGACTTACATTTTGTTCAAGCAACCTCGGGCAGTCCTTGATAATGTGGTCAGCCGATCCACACTTATAGCAGGAGCGATCACGGAACCTACAGCTCCCCGAATGCCATTTGCCACAATGCAGACACTCTGCTCTCTCTCGGCGATCATTTCCACCACTGGTGATCGGAGTGACTCGTGTGGTCACAGGAGGTCGACCGCGATCTCGTCTAGAAAAGCCCGAAGCGCCTCTAGACCGGCTCACATCATCTCGAAATCTCTTCGATGCCTGTTGAAGAGACTTTCCCGAGGACCTTTTCGAATTCTCCGGTTCCCACATCAACTTTTTGTTTCTCCTTCCTAAGCTCTTGACTTTACAAGCTCGCTCAACAAGTACTACGAACTCGTATTTCGAGAATGCCAACGAACATCCTTATATCATCATTCAGCCCATCCTCAAGCGTTTACACATAATAGCTTCGGACGAAATGCATTCTCGTGCGTCTTGGCTAAGCCTCACAAATTTTCGTTCAGTAGTCGATGGCGACATAGAGCCTTGCTTAAGATCAAGAAATTCCTTTCGCTTCGGTCGATGAATCTCGATCGATATACTTTTTTGAACTCGGTTTGAAAGAACTCCCAAGTCACTTGCTCTCTAGGCACCACGAAGTCGAGTACTCCACCAATAGTAGGCGGAATCACGTAACAAGGAGATGGTACACTTTAAGCACCCATCGGTGTACAAGATAGCTCATCGAGCACCGGATAGTGTTGTCCAACCAAAATTCAGCTTGCTCGGCATCGTCATCATCCGTAGCTTTAAATTCAGTGGCCCCATGTTTTCGAATCCTATCGATCGGGGGCTTACTTGACCTTATTTGGTCGGGTTACGGAGGTATTGTAGGTGCGGGGTTGCATTTGTCGGGAATGGAGGTTGTGGAACAAAGATGTTAGTTCGAATGTATTGGTTAAACCAATCATTCATCACACTATAAAAGGCTTGCCTAGCCTCATCATTCGGATTGCTGGCCATAGGTTGAGAGTCCGCCGACGCTGTCCCTTGCACGGGAGCAGGCGCCACACTCTCCACATCATCAGCTATTGCTCGGTTGGGGTCGGGATCCATTGCTAAAAACAAACACAAAGTCAAATTGTAAGAAATCACCACACTATCAATTCATCATTTAATGGCATGTATAGCTAGACCCCAAACATATCACGGTAGTCCTAGAATCGACTAAACCGTAGCTCTGATACCAATAAAATTGTAACACCTCGAGCCCGAGACCATCGCCGGTGTCGGACGCGAGGGGTTGACGAGCTAAATCCTCTTAAAGTACCGACCAATTTGGCATTTCCAGACAGGCTGGAAAACTGCGTCACTGTCACCTTAAAAATCATATCTTGAGTTTCAAAACTCGGAAACTGATTCCGTAAATTTTACCTGAATTTAGACTCATATATCCTTCCACGGATTTATTTATAGAATTTTTGGTCAGGCCAATTAGTACAGTTTATTAGTTAAAGTCACCCATGTTACAGGGATCGACTGCTCTGACCTTCGTGCATTACAACTTGAATATCTCTCTGTACAGGGATTTAATACTGGTTCCGTTTGTTTCTAATGAAACTAAACTCAAAATGGAATCTGAAAATATAAGGTATGACTTCTAATTCTTTCTGGATAATTTATAGCAAATTTTTAAAGTCGCGAAAGGGGACCCAGAAACCGTTCTGGCCCTGTCTCACAATAACTTTAATATCTCTTAACAAGTAACTCCTATGACCGTTTCGTTTCTTCCATATGAAAGTAGACTCATCAAGGTTCATTTACATAACTTATTCACTATTTAATACCATTCCTACGAATTTTAGTGATTTTTCAAAACCACACCACTGCTGCTGCCAGCATCTGTTTTCAAGGTAACCTTTACCTATTTCATGATTTCCACGATTCAATAGGCCCTTTCTGCATACATAGCACAAGTGTGATCATGATTAACCATTCCAATGGCTAATATTTTCAAAACCATTCCATACCCCATAATGATCATCATACAAACGATTATAGAATCATACTAACAACGTATCTAAGCCATTTTCGCATGGCTATCCAAGCTTACATAAAACCGAAAGGTACATGACCTTCTACAATAGGGTAGTCCTATACATGCCATTTCAAAGTTCAACCAAAATTATACCCAAAATGGAGGCTTTGATAGTGTAGATGACTTCGACTTTAATGATCCCGAATCCGATCGCTAACGAGCAAAATCTATAAAAAGAGAGCCAAAGCAACGGGTAAGCATTTTTATGCTTAGTAAGTCTCAAGCAATAAAATCAGCTTTAACTAAGGCATTACATTCACATAGCCAAATAAATCATTTCATTAATACACATTCACATAATCGTACTTACTTCACACTTCATCATTGTATACTTTCACAAGATATCAACCAATTCAATAGCTGAAAATTCGTTAGTCGATTGAACGAATGTTACTCAAACATATCGACTTTTCCAATGCACATATAAACATAACTTTTCCTTTGGGCTTTTCGAGCGTACTAATTAAATTTATTACAGCAACCAACGCTCACCTTCAGCCCAAGCTTCTTCGGAAAACAACCGGATATAACCACATGCACGAATGCCTTCGGGTCTTACCCCGGATAGAACGACTTGCACAAATGCCTTCGGGTATTAGCCCGGATTTAACAACTTGCACGAATGCCTTCGGGTCTTAGCCCGGATGTGGTCACTAGCACAATGGCCTTCGGGTCTTAACCCGGATATAATTACTAGCATAAATGTCTTGAGACTTAGCCGGATATCATTCAATTGCTCATGCACACACATACATCAATAATCATTACACATCCATGTTTCATTTTCGTTACTAAGGCTCAAACACAAACATATCACTTGCATAATCGCCTTGGGACTTAGCCGGGTATCATTCAAATACTCATACACACATAAATCAATAATCATTACACATCCATATTTCATTTCACATAATTCGAGTAGGGTCATTTCTTGAGGACTTACCTCGGATGTTGTCGAACGGCTTCGACGGCTAATCGATCACTTTTTCCTTCCCCTTATCCAATTGTGGCCCTCTAAGCTCTTGAGCTAATTCAAACAAATTCAATTCATTAAAGTCTCGCTTGCTAGCCTTGGCGAATACACATATCATTGACTCAACATCACATAACTAAGCACTTTAGTCAATTTTCTTTAATTACGCACACATTCGGCCTTAGCTCACAACAAGGTAGCCGATTACCTAAGTCAAGAATAGGCATCATTAAGCTTGCCTCTAACCGAATGCATGCACAATAATTCCCCCATGTGGCCGATTATACTTAGTCATACTTGCACAAAATCAACAACAAATTGCAAGATTTTCACATCATATGTGTACTAGGCCGATTGTACATGCAAATTTCACAACATTCTTCAACAAATTTCTTCTTTAAACAACATATTTATCACTTTCTTCATAATCAAAATATCATGTGCAATCATATATACACATATAGGTGCAAGGCCGAATTTCAAGGTGTCCATAGCCATCCAAAACACAAATTTTTACTAACATGCAAGAAGCATGAACCATGCTCATGAATGCATCATGGCCGAATACATCACAATCATGCCCTTTCAACTTCAATCATGGTTAAACAAAAGAAAACTCAATGTCTTACTCGGGATGGCTACAAAGAAATTTCAAGAGTAGAAAATCCATCATTGCATGCATCATTAGCAAGCTTCACATTTAGCATGCAATGGCTTTAACACAATAACAACTTTGGCCAAATACCATTCCCATGGCATAACAAGGATTTGAACCATGGCTAACATGAACATCAAGTTAGCAACTAAAACATGCATGAAACTCATAACACAACCTCATACATACCTTACTCTTGATGCAAGTTTAGCCAAATTTCCTTCTAGATCTCTTCTAAACAAAGAAAATGAAGCAAAATCTCTTCTTCCTCTTAGTATTTTCGGCCAAAAGGAGAGAACAAGGATGAACAAAATTTTTTGTTTTCTTTCTTAGTTTCACGGCAATGGAGGGGGCATCCATGCTCATCTTTTTTTTTGTTCATTTCTTTAATGCTAATTCTTATTTTATTTCTTCATACATAACTCACTAACCAAACATGTTTGAAACATGTTTCCCTTGCCCATCAACACCTACCTTGGCCGCCACTATGCTTCTTTTGGGAAATTTGACATGCAAATCCCTTATTTTTGCATGCATGATCAACTAGTCATCCCACATCTTCCCATCATACTTTCAAAGTTTACTACTAGGCCCTTTCTAGTGAAATTCACATTTATAACACTAAATCAAATCATCAAAAATGTCACACACAATTTAACACATATCATAGGCATCAAAATAAATTTTAAATTATTTTTATGCCTCGGTTTTGTGGTCCCGAAACCACATTCCGACTAGGGTCAATTTTGGGCTGTCACATAAGATGATAGTGTGATGATTTTTGACTATTAAAATGTGTTTGCTGTATTGTAATGAATCTTGATCCCGATCGAGCTGTAGCAAGCTTCTGACTATGAGAATTTGCGATATAACTTCACTTAGATATGCCTAAATTATTAAGTTGATCAGGTACGTATCATGTACTCGTATTTGAATTTCGATTTGGATTGAATTATAAGGGTATAAGTGATGCAATTTTGAAAGAGTGTTATGACTATAAATGTGATTTTTTGTATGTGGCTATGGAACTGGAAGTTGAATGGTCGATAAGCTTATTGTGTTTGTATTCAAGTAATGTAAATGATATACTAATGTGTATTGCCATATGTGTATATGTACATAAGAATTGAGAGTGATATATCCGGGCTAAGTCCCGAAGAGCATTCGTGCTAGTGATGTATCCAGGCTAAGTCCCGAAGAGCATTCGTGCTAGTGATGTATCCGGGCTAAGTCCCAAGAGCATTCGTGCTAGTGATGTATCCGGCTAAGTTCAAGAGCATTCGTCTGGTGTTATATCCGGGCTAGGTCCCGAAGAGCAATCATGCTGGTGACGTGTATTCGGGCCTTCGTACCTAGTAGGCTTCGTGCCGGTAATTTGAGCAAAGTTTAAGTGTTCATTACTATACGAATTCAAACTTAAATGAGATGATATGTTTAAAAGTGTGCATACATGATGTTTATAGACTTGGTTAAGTCATTTCAATGTGTAATAACGAATGAATAAGAGCACTAAGTGTGTGAAATGGAATTCATGTAAGACCTCGTCTGGGACGAAGGCATTGATTTGAGATAGTGTGTAAAACCATGTCTGGGACATGGCATCGGCTCGATATGTGAGAATATGTAAGACCATATCTAGGATATGGCATTGTAAGAGCTATATGTGCTTAATGAGTATCCGTAATGATTTCGAATGATTCAACGGGTATATTTAAGATGATAAATAAAGTAAGATCAGAATAAGTGATGCAGGTATGTACGGAAGGTATGTGAAAATCAAATGAAAGTAAAAATTGGTGAGTTCATATTATATTATGTTATGTATACTAAATAAGTGAATACGTAAAAAGATGGTGGATATGTTGTTAAGAAGTGAATTCATGTTATAAATGTGTTACGGATTTAGTCTATGGAATGCTTGGTATATGAAGTCATATGTGCTATTGCTAAATGACCCTTATTTTTTTTTTTGTTAATCATATTCAAGAAATTATTTCGATTAAGTTCAACATTTGAAAGTCTGTAAGAACTTTTGATGAATGCTGATAATTTTGGATATATGGGTTATGTGCTAAAATAAATCCCATGCCGGTATACTATATGAGGCTTTATGCCAAATCGGTTGTATACGGGTATCGTTAACGGTGATTGAATGTGCTAAATGAATTCAATGTTCAGGTATGTGGAAGTTGATTTTCTGTTGGAAATAGGTTAAGTTGAATAGTGAGATATGATGGATTTATAAAGGATATTTATTGAGATGTTTGAGTATATGTGTACTTTCGGTCAGGTTACAGCTTATACGTGAATGAAAATGTGGGTTACAAATATGTGGGCTGATGGTGTGAATTATACATGTTAATATGTGCTTAATATGTGTTTGAAATGCATTTGTGAATTAAATTAAGTGATTATTGCTTATGGAATCAAGAAAATGAGATATATGTGCATACTTGTAGAAATGTTTATGTATTTGTTTTAAGATAAGAAAATGATTTTATAAATAGATGCAAAATCAATAATGAATTACAATTGCTATCGATGAGCTAATGTTTATATGAATATAATTCAATAAGAGGGCGTTATCCTAAACTATGCATCGGTAGAAATTTTCGGGGACGAAAATTTCTTAAGTGGGGGAGAGTTGTGACAGCCCTAAAGTGACCTTAGTCAGAAAGCGGTTTCGGGACCGCTAAACCGAGTCACCAAATTATTTGAATATGATATTTATTGTCTAAAATATGTGATTATGAATGTGTGAAAGTTTTAAGCTTCAATTTAGTAAATTGCATGTGAATTTAGTCAATAGGACTTATGTGTGACACTTTTGAAATGTGATAGGTTAATCTATAAGGATCTATTAGTGCATGTAATCAAAGGGGTGGAATTGCATGTCAATTTCCCCCATTTAATTACTAGTGGCCGGCCATGACAAAGGGTGATGGGTAAAACATGTCATAAAACATGTTGTGCTAATGGGTTATGTGAGAAAGGATAAAATAATAATGGGAAGGTAAATGATGACAAAAAAAAATGTGTGTGGTTGCCCCCCCCCTCCATTGCCGTGAATGGAAGAAAGAAAAGACTTCAACTTTTATTTTTCTATCTTGCTTCCTTGTCTCTTTCAAATGAAGGTAGAGAGGAGAGGTCGGCTGCATGTAGTGGAAAACCATGAAATTTGTTTGCTTATAAGTTGAAATTTTCAAGTAGAAGTTGGATAAGGGAAGGGAAAAAGTGATCGAATAGCCGCTGAAACCGTTCGACCACATCTGAGGTAAGTTTTAAGTGATTAAATGTTGAGTAAATTCAATTATAATAGGACATAATGAGTTGATTTAATAAGATATGATGTGGCCATGATATGTCTTAAACTCAAATGGTAAGTTCCTAAGTGTTTGGACTTGGAAATTTAAGAGCAAATTGTAATAATTTGCTCAGGACAGCAGCAGTAACGTGATTTTAGAAAATCACTATAAATGTTTGGTGTGGAATTATAGGCTGAATAAAATATGTAATCAAAGCTTAATTAGTCTAGTTTCTTATAAAAGAAACCGTGTAAGCAAAGAAATTTCCTATAAAGAGATATTTAAAGTTGTGTGAGACAGTGTCAGAATGACTCCGAAATCCCCTGTTCTGTTTTAAGAAAATCACTATAATTTGTACAAAAATGGTTACAAGATAAAATTTATATGCTTAGACTCCTTAATGAGTCTAGTTTCAAATTAAATCAAATATAACATACTTTGAATTCTGTACAATGATAATTTTGATTCGTAGTGAAGACTGGTCAGATTAGTCAAACAGTGAAACAGTTGAAACTTTAAGAAAAATCTGGTATTGATTGGCCAAACCTAAAATTCTGAAAACTTTATGGATGGAAGATATACGAGTCTATATTCAGGGAAAATTAACGGAAAGTGATTTGGAGTCTTGTAGCTCCGGTTATAAATAATTTAGTGACCATTGCTCAGGAAAAACAGCTCGTAGTGAATATGTGATTTTGTTGTAAACATGGATAAAACTTGTTTTAGTTGCTCATAAGCTATTGATTAAACCCATACTTGAATTCTAAATCGTGATATTGTAAAATGATATATGGGTGTTAGATGGATCTTTGATATTAAAATTTGTGAAATTGTAAGTTTATGAGTATTCGAATATGAAATGATAATATGGCGTGAAATTGAATTATTCATTGGAAAATGATTGATGTACATTCGGCCAAGACCAAGTCTGTACATGATAGTATATGTGGTATGTGAAGTATATTTGAATAATTGTGATGTGAATACATGAAAATTTATATTTTGATTTAGGATTTTATGCGATGAATGTGAATGTGTATATATGAGATAAGGCCGAATGGCCGATGTGATGAATGTGAAAGTGTATATATATGTGATAAGGCCTAATGGCCGATGTGATGAATGTGAAAGTGTATATATATGTGATAAGGCCTAATGGCCGATGTGATGAATGTGAAAGTGTATATATATGTGATAAGGCCTAATGGCCGATGTGATGAATGTGAAAGTGTATAAATGTGATAAGGCCTAATGGCCGATGTGATGAATGTGAAAGTGTATATATATGTGATAAGACCTAATGGCCGATGTGATGAATGTGAAAGTTTATATATGTGATAAGGCCTAATGGCGGATATGATGAATGTGAAAGTGTATATATGTGATAAGGCCGAATGGCCAATGTGATGAATGTGAAAGTGTATATATGTGATAAGGCCGAATGGCCAATGTGATAAATGTGAAAGTGTATATATGTGATAGGGCCGAGTGGCCAACGTGATGGATGTGAAAGTGTATAAATGTGATAAGTCCCGAAGGGCATTTGTGTCAGTACTATATCTGAGTTAAAACCCCGCAAGCTTTATGCAAGAATATTATCACTGATTAATGTCCGTAGGCTTCGTGCTCGTACTATATCCGAGCTCTAAAGACCCGATGACTACGTGTGGAGATTTTGTCCGGGTATGCCCGAACTAATGGTTTTGCTGAAGATTCAAGTAAAGCGTAAGATTATACGACTTCACAGTAATAATTGGTAATAAATACGTTCAATGCATTAAGTTGGTCTGGTATGTATTTTGAGATTATATTTAAGTTTGATTTAGACTAAATCACAAGGTCGTTATGTGATGCACATGTGAGTAAAGCAATAAGACGTTTCTATGATTATTGTGCATTTGGTCAATGTGGAAAGTCGGTAAAAATATGTAATGTACCTATGATCATAAGAGGTCACTATCAAGTGAGAATTTATCGCCTATTATATATGATGAGATGTGCATATTCGGTAAAGGGATGGTATGCCGAAGGAAGAGTGAAATAAAATATGAACAACTATGTTATAATTTGATTGTTATCTGTTGACACTGCTTAAAACTTACTAAGCATTGTAATGCTTACTCCGTGTACTTTGTTTCCTCTGTTTTATAGATCTCATTTGGAAGCTACAGGCTCGGGGATCGTCAGCAACTAGTCGATCTATCACTATCCACTGTTTGGTACTGCTACGTTTTGGATTATCTTATGGCATGTATAGAATAGACTAGTAGTGAGAGGATATTTTGGTTAATGTATATAAGCCATGCGAAAATGGCATCTTTTGAATGTGCACTTATAGAAGTTTAAATTGTATCCCTGGCTGCCTTTAGTACTTATCTAAAGGAATGTTCAAAAAAAAAAATTTACTGTTCTGATATGGGTTTCAAGTCTGGTAATGCCCCTTTATCTATTCCGGCGACGGATACGGGATTGGGGTGTTACAGATGCCGTGTCCCAGATAGGTCTTACATTGACTTTCATATATCGAGGCTGATGCCATGTCCTAGATAGGTCTTACACTGGCTCTCATTTATCGGTGTCGATGCCATGTCCTAGACTAGTCTTACACTGACACACAATATGCTGACGCCATGTCCCAAGCAGGTCTTACACTAGCTTGTATATCCTGAGGCCGATGCATGTCCCAGACATGTCTTACACTGGCTCTCATAACATGGCCGATGCATGTGCCAGACATGTGTTACACTGTCTCGCATACCACCCAATGTCATTGTACGGATATCCAAGTCTACTCCAAATGTTCGATCGAAAGTTTTTACTACATTAATTTCTCGACGTGCAGTCTCATAATCACAATCAAACAATTTATGCAATATCAATTCAATCATAGATCATAGCAATATAGTTGCATTATTAACATACAATTGCCTCGAATTACAAAATGTAGGCGACTAGTCGATTTACTCTACTTGCTTAGCTTTCCCCAGGTCCAAGTCCCATTTTCGTGTTTCTTGATCTAAAATAATAAAAATCACTCATTTAATCTCTAAATAAATTAAGCAATCATAAGTTCACATTTTTGGCTAAATGACCATTTTGCCCTTAGACTTTCACAAAATGACCATTTTACCCTTAGTCTAAAAAATCAATTTTTATCGAATTTCTTCAAGTCTTAAGCCTAGCTGAAACCTTTTTTCTCTTATAGTGACCCAAAATTCCCATTATTACACAACTTTACTCTCTATTTTTGCAAACTTACAAAATGGTCCTATTAGGGTTTTCATGAGAAGTTCTTTCACAAAAGTTTTTTACAACACAACTAAGATTCATTTTCTTTCATAAAAACTGAGCAAAAATCATAAATCCTCTCATGGAAAATCCCTAGACTATCACCATTTTGCAAAATGGTCCCCCCAATAGCTAGCTCATGCCATAAGGGTTTTAAAAGTAAATATATTATAAAAAATAAGCATCTTAATCACTTACTTGCAATAGGATAACCTAGTTGAAATTTTAAAGGTTCAAAACCTTCCCTTTTCTGAAAATTTCAGTGATAGTGAAGAAGATAAGAAGGTGATATCGTCTTCCCTTTATTTTATTTCAATTTTTATCAATTTAGCTACCTACTCACCTAATATTTGACAATTTGACCTCCCTTGTCTCCTATGGCCGGTCACGCCTCTCTAAATATTCTAATTGCTCTTTAGAGACCTCCAATTATTATTGTCTAGCTATGTGGTATATCTATCATGTAAAATGGAACTTTTACCCCTTATGTGATTTAGTCCTTTATCAAAATTAAGCTCACAAATGCTAAAATTACCTCACCAAATTTTTCATGCACTAATATAATCATGTATAACATGAACATAATAATAAAAATAATTTCACTGAGTTTGGATTAGTGGTCTTGAAACCACTGTTCCATCTACGCCCAAAACCGGACTGTTACAATTCTCCCCCTTAGGGATTTTCATCCCCGAAAATCTTACCGGTGAATAGATTCGGGTATTGGTCTCTCATAGTCTCCTCGGGTTCCCACGTGGCTTCCTCGACTCCATGTCTATGCCACAAAACTTTCATGAGTGTTACACTTTTATTCCTCAATTTCTTGACCTCTTGGTCCAAAATTTTAATCGGTTCTTCACCATAGGTCATATCCAGGCTTATTTCAATTTCTTCCGGTGAAATCACGTGTGAGGGGTCAGATCGGTAGCGATGCAACATCGATACATGGAACACATCATGAATTTTCTCTAGCTAACGAGGCAAGGCTAATCGGTATGGTATCGATCCAATTCTCTCTGTCACCTTATAAGGTCCAATAAACCGCTGACCTAATTTACCTTTTCTACCAAATCGAAGGACTTTCTTCCACGGAGACAATTTCAAAAACACCTTATCACCAACTTGAAATTTGATTTCTTTTAGTTTCAAATCCGCTTAGGATTTTTGTCTATCTGAAGCAGTTTTCAAACAGTCATGAATCACCTTAACCTTCTCTTCAGTTTCTTTAACTAAGTCAACCCCGTGAATTTGATTTTCTCTAAGTTTAGTCCAATATAAGGGCGTTCGACACTTACGCCCATACAAAACCTTATAAGGCTCCATTTTCAGACTTGACTGATAACTATTATTGTAGGCAAACTCTACCAACGGTATGTACTTTTCCCAATTGCCTTGAAACTCGAGAACCAACGTCGCAACATGTCTTCTAAGACCTGAATCACTCTTTTGACTGATCATCGGTTTGCGGGTGAAATGTCGTACTAAAATTTAATTTTGTTCCCAATGCCTCTTGCAACCTCTTCCAGAAATGCGAGGTAAACCTCCAATCTCTATCCAAAATAATTGACAAGGGTATTCCATGGAGTGTCACGATCTCGGAAACATACAATTCAACCAATTTCTCAAGAGAATAGTCGGTACGCACTGGTATAAAATGTGCCAACTTTGTTAATCTATCAACAATGACCTAAACGAAATCCTTTTTCCTTGGCATAAAAGGCATGGTTACACAGTCCCATTTCCACTCGGGAACCATCACAGGTTGAAGTAAACCTGAAGGTACTTGATGTTCGACCTTCACTTGTTGACAAACTAGACATTTAGAAATAAACTCTGAAATATCTTTTTTCATTCCTGACCACTAGTACATTTTCCTCAAGTCATTATACATTTTCACACTACTCGGATGGATAGATAAGCAATCACTATGTGCTTCTCGCAAAATCTTTTGAACAAGTTTGTCGTCCTTAGGTACACAAATCATGTCTCAATATATCATACAACTATCGGTACCAAGATGAAATTCAGATTCGTTTCCCATCTCACATTGAGCCATCTTGACTTGCAAATCCTTAACACCTTTCCGAGCTTAACAAATTTCTTGAAGGAACATTGGTTTAGCTCTCATCTCGGCTAGAATTTAGCCACCATCAATCACAGGTCAATTGAGTATTCATAGCCCTCAAGACGAACAATGATTTCCTACTCAATGCATTGGCGACTACATTCGCCTTCTTGGGGTCGTAGTCAATCACCAACTCCTAATCCTTTATCAACTCCAACCGTCTTCGTTGTCATAAATTCAACTCCTTTTGAGTCATCAAATACTTTAAACTCTTATGGTCAGTATATACCTGACATCTCTCGCCATACAAATGGTGTCTCTAAATTTTCAACGTGAACACAATGGCGGCCAACTTTAAATCATGTGTCGGGTAGTTTTTCTCAAGTGGCTTCAGTTGTCTCAAAGCGTATGCTATCACTTTGCCTTCTTGCATGAGCACGCACCTTAATCCATTCAAGGATGCGTCACTGTACATCGCAAACTCTTTTCTCGGTTCCAATTGCACTAAAATTGGGGTTACGATTAACAAAGCCTTTAGATTTTCAAAACTCTGTTGGCACTTTTCTGTCCATTCAAACTTAACCTCTTTTTGTAGCAACATCGTCATTGGAGTAGCTATCATGGAAAACCCTCTAACAAACCGTATGTAGTAGCCCATTAGGCCTAAAAAGCTTCTAATCTCTGACACATTTCTCGGCGCTTTCCACTCAATAATGGCCAATATCTTACTATGGTCAACTCTAATTCCATCACCCGACACGATGTGTCCTAAGAATCTGACCTCTTGGAGCCAAACCTCAGTTTTACTAAACTTTGTATACAACTGCTTATCCCTCAAGGTTTGCAAAACAGTTCTCAAATGCTCCGCTGTTCACTCGCATCTCAAGAATAAATCAATATATCATCAATAAAGACCACCACAAACTTATCCAAATACGGTCGAAAAATGCAGTTCATCAAATCCATAAATGCCATAGGGGCATTTGTTAAACCGAAGGTCATGACAAGGAATACATAGTGCCTATACCTCGTCCTAAACACAATTTTCTGTACATCTCGCTCCTTTTCTCTGAGCAGGTAATAACCAGACCTCAAGTCTATCTTGGAAAACACAGTGGCTCCTTTCAATTGATCAAACAAATCATCGATCCTTAGCAACGGATACTTTTTCTTCACTGTCACCTTGTTGAGCTATCTATAGTCTATACATAACCTCATCGACCCGTCTTTCTTTTTCACAAAGAGCACCAGATCACCCCACAAAGAATAGCTCAATCTCCCAAAACCTTTACCTGTTAACTCTTGTAAATGGACTTTCAATTATTTTAACTCCGTCAAAGCCATCCTATATGGAGCAATATAGATGGATCCCTTACCACGGACTTACTCAATCCCGAATTAAACTTCCCTCCCTGAGGGCAATCTGGGTAATTCCTCCAGAAACACATTTTAGAACTCACATACCACTGGTACTGACTCAATCTTCAATTCAGATGCTTGAGTATTCAATACAAAAGTGAGGTAAGCTTCATACCCATTCCTCAAATATCTCTCTGCAGTCATAGGCGATATCACTACAGGTGAATTATTTAATTCACCTATTTCAACCCGAAGAACATTCCCGCTCTTAGATTTCAACTCAATGATCTTTCATCCATAGTCCACTACAACACCATGAGAAGTGAACCAATCCATCCCAAGGATTACATCAAATTCATCGAACGAAAATAACATCAAGTTAGCCGAAAAACAATGACCTCTAATTGTCAAAGGACAATTTCTACAAACTTGGTCAACTAACACATGTTTGCCTAAAGGGTTCGACACTTTTACCAAAAATTTTTGGACTCAAGTAGCATGTTCATATGAGGTATCAATTCCATATAGATATAAGAATAGCTAGACCCTAGGTCAATTAAAGCAATGACAGATATATCATGGATAGAAAAGGTACCCGTAATCACATCGAGAGACTCTACCTCTTAACGGGCACTATAGCATAAGTCATTGCAGGCACTCTGCCCTCGGACCTCACAACAGCATATCTAGGTGCACCTCTACTGCTAGCCCCACTTCCCAGGTTCTTATGTGGTCTACCTCTTGAAGAAGTATTACCTGATCTCACACTTTGATCCTTGTCTTTCTCTACCATCTCGGGACAGCTACAAATAAAATGGTCCAACGACCCACATTTAAACAGTCTCTTTCATTTCCTCGAAACTTATTGAAATGACATCTGCCGCACTGTGAACATTCTGGTCTATTCGGGTGAGCACTACCAACACTTGTGATAGAAGTGGTTTGGGCTTTTGTCACCGCATACTGCTTATTCTTGCTCTTGCTTGAGAACCCCACTGGCGCATTTGATCGAGTAGGAAACTCTCTTGATCTCTTGGATGAAGTTTGATCTGCTTTCCCCATCTGTCTTTTCTTTGAGTCACGAGACTTAATGTCAGCTTTTCTCTTCACTTTGGCCAATTTTTCGGCCTTGCAATGTGACAGCCCTATAGTGACCCTAGTCGGAAAGCGGTTTCGGGACCGCTAAACCGAGTCACCAAATTATTTGAATGTGATATTTATGGTCTAAAATATGTGAATATGAATTTGGGAAAATTTTAAGCTTCGATTTAGTTAATTACATGTGAATGTAGTACATAGGACTTGTGTGACACTTTTGAAATGTGATAGGCTAATCTACAAGGATCAAATAGTGCATGTAATCAAAAGGGAGGACTTGCATGTCAATTTTCCCCCCTAATTAGTAGTGGCCGGCCATGAGCATGGGTGGACAAAATGTTATGGCTAAAAAACATGTCATAGACATGTTGGGTTAATGCATTATGTAAGGAAAAATAAAATAAGGGGCATGGTAATAAAATAATGAAAGGGAATATGATGAAAACAAAGAAAACAAAGTGTGTGGTTGTTTTCCCCCTCCATTTGGCCGAAACTAGAAAAAAAAAAAAGAGAAGGCTTCCTCCTTTGGTTCATCCTTGGCCTAAAATTTTAAGGAGAAAGGAAGAAGAAGGGTTGAAGAGGCTCGGCCATGCATGTAACTAGGCTAAGGTATGTTTGATGATGTTCCATGAGATGCATGCATGTTTTAGTTGATAGCTTGAGTTCTACCTAGCCCATGGTCTAAATCTTGGTAGGTGATGGAAATGACACTCGGCCATGGATGCATCATTCTTGCTTGGTGTTGATGTCATTCACATGCTAAAAATGAAGCTTTGTAATGATGCATGTGATGGTGGATTGATGACTCTTGAATCTTTTTTTTAGCATTTTTTTTTTGAGTGAGACATTAAGTTCTTTGTTTAACCATGACCAAAATCGAAATGGTGTGGTGCTGTGATGCATTCGGCCATGGTAGAAAGTAGAGGAAAAATATGGTTGTTGTTAGATAAAGTAGAGTCTAACAAATGAGCACATATGTGCATTAGTTGATATATGGAGAAGAATCGGCTAGCAAGTTGTGTGCCAAGGCCGAATATAATTTTGTATATTAATGAGTAATGCATGTGTTGAATTGATGGAAAGGGAGAGGATGCTTTAATAGTGTATATATGTGTACTAGCCAAGTTTTGAACTTGAAACAAAATGGTGTTTAGTCAATACAAGTGACCATACTTGTAGAATGTATTAAGTGTTGCAATCGGCCTTAGCATAGATGTGTATGTTCGGCCACATGAATGAGTACATAAGTTGATGTGTATGTTCGGCCATAGGTAAGCATATTGATGGCTTTATCTTGACTTAGAAAATTCGGGTAAGGGGAAATATTAGCTAATATGTTGAATTCGATTCGTGATTTCGTCAATATGTGACTCTAATGTCTAATGTATATATGGGCTAAGTACCTTGAGCTTCTCTTTTGATGTTCAAATGAATTGTGTTAAATTGCTTAATGTGATTAAAAATGCGCATGACCATTGTGTATTTGAGCTAAAGGGTGGCCATATGACCTATTAAACTCCTTGTCATATTCGGCCATAAGCTAGCATAATGAGACTTTAATAAGTTAAATTTGTTTGAATTAGCTCAAGAGCTTAGAGGACCACAGTTGGATAAAGGAAAGGAAAAAGTTATCGAATAGCGCGAAATCGTTCGACCACATCCGAGGTAAGTTTTGAGTAATGGAACTTAGATTATGATTTGATTAGATCATGTTTTAAGCAAATCAAAATCATGCTTTTGTATCGCTATTGTCGAAATTGTAAGTGTGATAAGTGTCTTGTGCTTGAGCTTTGGTAATGAAAATGAAATACGGATGTGTCATGATTTATTAATAAATGTGCATGGTTATTCGAATGATGTCCGGGCTAAGTCCCGAAGGCTTTGTGCTAAGTGACTATAACCGGACTAAGATCCGAAGGCATTTGTGCGAGTTACTAATCCCGGGCTAAGCCCGAAGGCATTTGTGTGAGTTACTAAATCCGGGTTAAGTCCCGAAGGCATTTATGCGAGTTACTAAATCCGGCTTAAGTCCCGAAGGCATTTATGCGAGTTACTATAACCGGGCTATGTCCCGAGGGCGTTTAAACGAGTATCTATATTCGGTTAAATTCCGAAGGTACGTGATTTGGGAATGAGCAATCTTGCTGTAAAATTTCAGTTAATACGCTTGTAAAATCCTAACAATGAGGTATGTTTCGTATGTGCATTGGAATAGTTGATTCCCTTCGAATAATATTCGCTCAGTCGAGTAATGAGCTTCCGGTATTTGGCTAAGATGATCCCTTATGTATGAATATAGGGGTTGGAATGTGAAGTAGGAATGATTTGAGAATATGTATATACGGAATTATCCGTTTAGTTATATGAATTCTATACTTCTGATGTGCTTAAATTCTTTGCTCAAAACTTACTAAGCATTTAATGCTTACTCATTTCTTTGATTTTTACTTTTATAGATTTTGGTTCTTCATTTATCGAACTCGGGATTTTGAAGTCGAAGTCGCCCACACTATCAAAGCTCCTTTTTGGTATACTTTTGGTTGAACTTTGAAATGGCATGTATAGGACTACCCTTTTGTTGTTGGTCATGTACCCTTCGGTTTTGTGTAAATTTGGATAGCCATGCGAAAATGGCTTAAATATACTTTGATCATAGCATTATAATCGTTTTGTATGTTGTCCGTCGAGAGGTATGGAAATTTTGGTAACGGTTAGCCATGGGAATGGTTATTCATGATCACTTTTGGAATATGTATGACAAACTCTAGTTGATCCATGGAGGATCATGAAATAGGTAAAGTTTACCTTAAAAATAGATGCTGGCAGCAGCAGTGATGTGGATGTGAAAAATCACTAAAAATAGTAGGGATGGAATTAAATAGTGAATAAATTATGTAATCGAACCTTGATGAATATATTTTCGTAGGAAAGTAACGAAACGTTCATATGAACAGTATATTATGAGATGTTAAAGTTTTCGTGAGACAGGGCCAGAACGGTTTCTGGATCCCCTGATCTGACTTTGGAAATTCTTTATAAACTAACCAGAGACATTTAGAAGTCATACCATATAGGTATAGATTCCTTTTTTAGTCTAGTTTCTATAGAAACAAACGTCATCAGTATTGAAGCCCTGTACAGGGAGATATCCAAGTCGTAATGCATGAAGGTTAGTGTAGTCACACCCTGTAACAGGGGAGACTTTAACTAATAAACTGTACTAATTCGCCCGACCAAAAATTTTAGAAAAAAATCTGTAGATGGACATATGAGTCTAGTTTCATGAAAAAATTACAAAACTAATTTTCGAGTTTTGGAACTCAAGATATGATTTTTAAGGTGACAGTGACGCAGTTAGCCAACTGCCTGGAAATTTTTAAAATGGACTGTGAAAGCAAGTGATTTAAGTCTGCAAACCCCTCGTGTCCGACTGCGGCAATGGTCTTGGGTACGGGGTGTTATAATTATATTGGTATCAGAGCTACGGTTTAGTCGATTCTAGGACTACCGTAATGCGTTGGGTTTAGCTATACATGCCATTTTATGTGATTATTTGATAGTGTGGTGATTTCTGACATTTGCAAATGTGTTTATTTATAGTAATGGATCCCGATCCCGACCGAGCGGTAGCTGATGATCTTGAGAGTGTAGCGGCTGCTCCCACACAAGGGACAGCGCCGGTGGACTCTCAACCTATTGCTAGTAATTCGAATGATGAAGCTAGACAAGCTTTTTATAGCGTGATGAATGATTGGTTCAACCAATACATTCGAACTAATACTGACTTTTCCACAACCTCCATTCCGCACAAACACAACCCCGCACCTACCATACCTCCCAGATCGACCAAATAAGGTCAAATAAGTCCCCAGTGTACTCGATGATACCGAGCAAGCTGAATTTTGGTTGGACAACACTATTCGGTACTCGATGAGCTATCTTGCACACCGATGAGTGCCTAAAGTGTGCCATCTCCTTGCTACGTGATTACGCCTACTATTGGTGGAATACGTTGACTTCATTGTGCCTAGAGAGCAAGTAACTTGGGAGTTTTTCCAAATCCGGTTTGGAAAAAGTATATCATCGAGATTTATGGATCAAAAGCGGAAGGAATTTCTTGAACTTAAACAAGGTTCCATGTCGGTTCTGACTATGAACGAAAGTTTGTAAGGCTTAGCCGATGCATGCGAGAATGCATTTCCTCGAAGCCGTAATGTGAAAACGTTTGAGGATGGATTGAATGATGATATAAAGTCGTATGTTGGCATTTTGGAAATCAGAATTTGTGGCACTTGTCGAGCGAGCTTGCAAAGCCGAGGAGCTCAAGATGGAGAAAAGAAAAGTGAGGTGGGAGCAAGGGAGTTTCAGAAGAGGTCTTCGAGGAAGCCCTTCCCACGATCATCAAAGAAATTTAGAGATGGCTTAGGCGGTCTAGAGACACTTCGGGCTTTTCTAGGCGAGATCGCGATCGACCCTGCGAGTGCACGAGTCACTTTGGTCGCCAGTGTGGGAAATGATCGTCGAGATAGAACGGAGTGCCAATATTGTGGCAAATGGCATTCTGGAAGTTGTAGATTCCATGACCGCTCCTGTTACAAGTGCGGGTCTGTTGACCACTTTATCAAAGATTGCCCGAGATTGTCTGAACAGAATGTAAATTAGAGTTGAAAACCGAGTGCTACCACTGCTCGAGGTAGACCATCTAGAAACACGGGAAATGCTAGTGGTGGTCAGAGAGGATCTAGAGATGCTACGACTAGATCTGAGGCTCGTGCTCCTGCTAGGGCTTATGCTATACGTGCACGCGAGGATACTTCCTCGCCGGATGTTATTACCGGTACTTTTACTCTCTTTGATACTAATGTGATTGCTTTGATTGACCCCGGTTCTACTCATTCTTATATATGCGAAACCTTAGCATCCAAAGAAGACTTTACCTATTGAGTCTACTGAGTTCGTAGTTCGGATGTCAAATCCCTTGGGCCGTTCGTGCTTGTCGACAAAGTGTGTAAGAAATGCCCCCTAGTAATTGAGGTTCTTGTTTTCCCGGACTTGATGCTTTTGCCGTTTGATGAATTTGATGTTATTCTTGGTTTGGATTGGTTGACCATGCATGATGCGGTTGTGAATTGTAAAAGCAAGACTATTGATTTGAGGTGTAAATAATGAGATAATCCGAGTTGAGTCTACGGACTTAAAGGGGTTGCCGGTGTGATATCGCAATGTTGGCCCGTAAATATGTAAGAAAGGGTGCGAAGCATACCTTGCGTATGTACTTGATGACAAAGAATTGGAAAAGAAACCCGAATCTGTGCCGGTGGTTTGTGAATACCCGGATGTTTTTCCCAAAGAATTACCGGGTTTACCACCTGTTCGGGAAGTAGAGTTTGGTATTAAGCTTGTACCTGGGACTACGCCAATTTTGATAGCTCCGTATCGTATGGCACCAACCGAGTTAAAAGAATTGAAAGCTCAGTTGCAAGAGTTGACGGATAGAGGTTTCACTCGACCAAGTTTCTCACCTTAGGGTGCACCAGATTGTTTGTGAAAAGAAGGACGGAACCATGAGGTTGTGCATTGACTATCATCACGGTGAATAAAGTGACGATAAAGAATAAATATCCGCTATCTGCGTATTGATGATTTGTTTGATCAACTAAAGGGAGCCTCCGTGTTTTCAAAGATAGATTTGAGATCGGGTATTATTACCGATTAATTCGAGATTGAATATACCCAAAACCGCTTTTAAGCGAGATCGACCACTACGAGTTCTTAGTGATCTTGTTTGGGCTCACTAATGCCCTGCGGTATTTATGGATTTGATGAATCGGATCTTCGACGATGATTTGGACCGGTTCATAGTTGTGTTCATTGACGACATCTTGGTCTATTCAAGAGATGAGACCGAACATCTTTGAGCACACGAGATTAGTGTTGCAAATTTTACGGATAAGCGGTTATATGCTAAGTTCGAGAAGTGTGAGTTCGGTTAAGAGAGGTTAGCTTCTTGGGTCACGTGGTATCCGTGATCGGGTATTCGAGTTGACGAGCAAAATTTCAGCCATACTTAGCTGGAAGCCTCGAGAAATATTACTGAGGTTCGAGCTTTTGGGACTTGCCGGTACTACCGATGGTTTGTAAAAGGTTTCTCGATGATAGCCACACCCATGACGGCTACTTCAAAAAGATGTTAAGTTGAATGGACGGAAAAATGTCGAAAAGTTTTGATCAACTGAAAACTTATTTGGTGAAGCTCAATTTTAGTGCTGCCGAATCGGGCAAAGAGTTTGTCATCTATAGTGACGCCTCCCTACTTGGGTTAGGTTGCGTATTGATGCAAAAGGTCGAGTTGTGGCCTATGCGTCGAGACAATTAAAGCCACATGAGAAAAATTATCCGACCCATGATCTCGAATTAGCTGCCATCGTATTCGCCTTGAAAATATGGCGACATTACTTATTTGGTGAGAAGTGCCATGTATTTTTGGATCACAAAAGTCTCAAATATTTGATGACTCAAAGAGACTTGAATCTACAACAAAGGCGTTGGCTTGAGTTGTTGAAAGATTATGAGCTGGTCATTGATTATCACCCGGGAAAGGCTAATGTGGTTGCGGACGCCTTAAGCCGAAAATCACTTTTTGCTTTACGAGCAATGAATGTACACTTGTCTGTTCTACCCGACAATCTGTTAGTAGCTGAATTAAAGGCCAAACCATTATTGATTCATCAAATTCGTGAAGCTCAAAAAGTCGACAATGAATTGGTTGCAAAATGGGCTGAATGTGTTCCGAATATGGAATCCAAATTTCAAATTGATGATGACGATTGTTTGAGGTTCAGAAGTCGGTTGTGTGTTCCAAGAAATTCAGAACTCATTTCGACGATTCTGAACGAAGCTCATTTTAGCCGAATGTCAATTCACCCGGGGAGTACGAAAATGTACAACGATTTGAGACGCCAGTCGTTGTGGCATGGTATGAAATGAGACATTTTCGATTTTGTTTCAAAGTGTTTAATCTGTCAGCAAGTAAAGGCGGAACATCAAGTGCCTACGGGTTTACTCCAGCCAATCATGATACCTGAATGGAAATGGGATCGAGTCACGATGGATTTCGTATCTGGGTTGCCAGTATCGGCAAGTAAGAAAGATGCGATTTGGGTTGTTGTGGATAGACTGACTAAGTCGGCTCACTTTATCCCCGTACGTATGGATTTTTCATTGGATAAACTAGCTGAATTGTATATTTCTCAGATTGTGAGATTACACGGGGTACCTATTTCTATCGTGTCGGATAGAGATCCGAGATTCACCTCGCGATTTTGGAAGAAATTGCAAGAAACTTTGGGTACCAAGCTGCATTTTAGCACCGCTTTTCATCCACAAACTGATGGTCAATCCGAGCAGATAATTCAGATACTTGAGGATATGTTGAGATGTTGCATCCTCGAGTTTAGTGGTTCATGGGAACGGTATTTACCTTTAATTGAATTCGCTTACAACAATAGTTTTCAATCAAGTATTAAGATGGCACCTTACGACGCCTTGTACGGGCGTAAATGCCGTACACCATTGTTTTGGACCGAGCTCGGTGAAAGTAAAATTTTCGGAGTGGATTTGATTAAAGATGCTGAACAGAAAGTAAGAATAATTTGTGAAAGTCTAAAGGAAGCATCAGATCGTCAGAAGTCGTATGCGGATTTAAAACGAAGAGATATTGAGTATCAGGTGGGAGACAAAGTGTTTCTTGAGGTCTCACCTTGGAAAAAGATACTCAGATTTGGCTGTAAGGGCAAGTTGAGTCCGAGATTCATTGGGCCGTACGAAATCTCCGAACGAGTTGGTCCAGATTGCATATAGGTTGCTTTTACCCCGAACTCGAAAGGATTCTAACGTTTTCATGTTTCGATGCTTGACGTTCTGAGATCCGATCCTTCGCACGTAATAAACCCCTCCGGGGTCGAAATTCAAGCTGATATGAGTTACGAAGAAGAACCGATTCGTATACTAGCTCGTAAAGTGAAAGAGTTGCGGAACAAAAGGGTCCGTTAGTGAAAGTGTTATGGGTCAAACACGAGATCGAAGAAGCTACTTGGGAACCCGAGAACTCTATGAGAGAGCGATACCCAAACCTATTTACCGGTAAGATTTTCAGGGACAAAAATTTCTTAAGTGGGGGAGAGTTGTGACAGCCCTATAGTGACCCTAGTCGGAAAGCGGTTTCGGGACTGCTAAACCGAGTCACCAAATTATTTGAATGTGATATTTATGGTCTAAAATATGTGAATATGAATGTGCGAAAATTTTAAGCTTCGATTTAGTTAATTACTTGTGAATGTAGTACATAGGACTTGTGTGACACTTTTGAAATGTGATAGGCTAATCTACAAGGATCAAATAGTGCATGTAATCAAAAGGGAGGACTTGCATGTCAATTTTCCCCCCTAATTAGTAGTGGCCGGCCATGAGCATGGGTGGACAAAATGTTATGGCTAAAAAACATGTCATAGACATGTTGGGTTAATGCATTATGTAAGGAAAAATAAAATAAGGGGCATGGTAATAAAATAATGAAAGGGAATATGATGAAAACAAAGAAAAAAAAAGTGTGTGGTTGTTCCCCCCCCCATTTGGCCGAAACTAGAAAAGAAAAAGAAAAAGAGAAGGCTTCATCCTTTGGTTCATCCTTGGCTGAAAATTTTAAGGAGGAAGGAAGAAGAAGGGTTGAAGAGGTTCGGCCATGCATGTAACTAGGCTAAGGTATGTTTGATGATGTTCCATGAGATGCATGCATGTTTTAGTTGAAAGCTTGAGCTCTACCTAGCCCATGGTCTAAATCTTGGTAGGTGATGGAAATGACACTCGGCCATGGATGCATCATTCTTGCTTGGTGTTGATGTCATTTACATGCTAAAAATGAAGCTTTGTAATGATGCATGTGATGGTGGATTGATGACTCTTCAATCTTCTTTTTAGCATTTTTTTTTTTGAGTGAGACATTAAGTTCTTTGTTTAACCATGACCAAAATCGAAATGGTATGGTGTTGTGATGCATTCGGCCATGGTAGAAAGTAGAGGAAAAATATGGTTGTTGTTAGATGAAGTAGAGTCTAACAAATGAGAACATATGTGCATTAGTTGATATATGGAGAAGAATCAGCTAGCAAGTTGTGTGCCAAGGCCGAATATAATTTTGTATATTAATGAGTAATGCATGTGTTGAATTGATGGAAAGGGAGAGGATGCTTTAATAGTGTATATATGTGTACTAGCCAAGTTTTGAACTTGAAACAAAATGGTGTTTAGTCAATACAAGTGACCATACTTGTAGAATGTATTAAGTGTTGCAATCGGCCTTAGCATAGATGTGTATGTTCGGCCACATGAATGAGTACATAAGTTGATGTGTATGTTCGGCCATAGGTAAGCATATTGATGGCTTTATCTTGACTTAGAAAATTTGGCTAAGGGGAAATATTAGCTAATATGTTGAATTCGATTCGTGATTTCGTCAATATGTGACTCTAATGTCTAATGTATATATGGGCTAAGTACCTTGAGCTTCTCTTTTGATGTTCAAATCAATTGTGTTAAATTGCTTAATGTGATTAAAAATGTGCATGACCATTGTGTATTTGAGCTAAAGGGTGGCCATATGACCTATTAAGCTCCCTGTCATATTCGGCCATAAGCTAGCATAATGAGACTTTAATAAGTTAAATTTGTTTGAATTAGCTCAAGAGCTTAGAGGACCACAGTTGGATAAAGGAAAGGAAAAAGTTATCGAATAGCCGCCGAAATCGTTCGACCACATCCGAGGTAAGTTTTCGAGTAATGGAACTTAGATTATGATTTGATTAGATCATGTTTTAAGCAAATCAAAATCATGCTCTTTGTATGCGGCTATTAAGCCGAAATTGCAAGTGTGATAAGTGTCTTGTGCTTGAGCTTTGGTAATGAAAATGAAATACGGATGTGTCATGATTTATTAATAAATGTGCATGGTTATTCGAATGATGTCCGGGCTAAGTCCCGAAGGCTTTGTGCTAAGTGACTATAACCGGACTAAGATCCGAAGGCATTTGTGCGAGTTACTAATCCCGGGCTAAGCCCGAAGGCATTTGTGCGAGTTCCTAAATCCGGGTTAAGTCCCGAAGGCATTTATGCGAGTTACTAAATCCGGGTTAAGTCCCGAAGGCATTTATGCGAGTTACTATAACCGGGCTATGTCCCGAAGGCGATTGAATGAGTATCTATATCCGGTTAAATTCCGAAGGGACGTGATTTGGGAATGAGCAATCTTGTTGTAAAATTTCAGTTAATACGCTTGTAAAATCCTAACAATAAGGTATGTTTTGTATGTGCATTGGAATAGTTGATTCCCTTCGAATAATATTCGCTCAGATGAGTAATGAGCTTCCGGTATTTGGCTAAGATAATCCCTTATGTATGAATATAGGGGTTGGAATGTGAAGTAGGAATGATTTGAGAATATGTATATAGGGAATTATCCGTTTAGTTATATGAATGCTATACTTCTGATGTGCTTAAATTCTTTGCTCAAAACTTACTAAGCATTTAATGCTTACTCCGTTTCTTTGATTTTTTGTTTTATAGATTTTGGTTCTTCAGCTATCAAACTCGGGATTTTGAAGTCGAAGTCGCCCACACTATCAAAGCTCCTTTTTGGTATACTTTTGGTTGAACTTTGAAATGGCATGTATAGGACTACCCTTTTGTTGTTGGTCATGTACCCTTCGGTTTTGTGTAAATTTGGATAGCCATGCGAAAATGGCTTAAATATACTTTGATCATAGCATTATAATCGTTTTGTATGTTGTCCGTCGAGAGGTATGGAAATTTTGGTAACGGTTAGCCATGGGAATGGTTATTCATGATCACTTTTGGAATATGTATGACAAACTCTAGTTGATCCATGGAGGATCATGAAATAGGTAAAGTTTACCTTAAAATAGATTTGGCAGCAAGAGTGATGTGGATGTGAAAATCACTAAAAATAGTAGGGATGGAATTAAATAGTGAATAAATTATGTAATCGAACCTTGATGAATATATTTTCATAGAAAAGTAACAAAACGTTCATATGAACAGTATATTATGAGATGTTAAAGTTTTCGTGAGACAGGGCCAGAATGGTTTGTGGATCCCCTGATCTGACTTTGGAAATTCTTTATGAATTAACCAGAGACATTTAGAAGTCATTCCATATATGTATAGATTCCTTTTGAGTCTAGTTTCTATAGAAACAAACGGCATCATATTGAAGCCCTGTGCACAGGAGATATCCAAGTCGTAATGCATG
Organism: Gossypium arboreum; assembly: GCF_025698485.1. Lineage (NCBI taxonomy): Eukaryota > Viridiplantae > Streptophyta > Magnoliopsida > Malvales > Malvaceae > Gossypium > Gossypium arboreum. The sequence goes on from NC_069081.1 coordinate 39,118,231, forward strand.
AAGGTCAGTGTAGTCGCACCGTGTAACAGGGGAGACTTTAACTAATAAACTGTACTAATTGGCTCGACCAAAAATTTTAGAAAACATATGTAGATGGAAATATGAGTCTAGTTTCAGGGAAAAATTACGAAACTGATTTTCGAGTTTTGGAACTCAAGATATGATTTTTAAGGATGTGACGCAGATTAATAACCGCACTGGAAATTTTAAAATGGACTGTGAAAGCAAGTAATTTAAGTCTGCAAACCCCTGTGTCCGACTCCAGAAACGGTCTCGGGTACGGGGTGTTACATGCAAGTTCTCTCAAAAAGTACCAAATACTCCCTCAACTTTAAAATACAAACTAATAAACGGATGTCTTCGTTTAGACCATCTTCAATCCTCTTGCACATAATGGCTTCTGTAGATACGCACTCTAGTGCATATTTGCTAAGCCTCACAAACTCACGCTTGTACTCAGTCACCGTCATACGGCCTTGCTTCAACTCAAGGAATTCTTTCCTCTTTTGATCTATGAACCTTTGACTAATATACTTTTTACAGAACTCCTCCTGTAAGAAATCCCAAGTTACTCTCTCTCGGTACCACTGACATGAGGTTATTCCACTGTTGATATGCCGAATCTCATAAGAGTGACACTATACACTTCATACACTCCTCCGATGAGCACGATAATTCATCAAATACCCTAATGGTATTTTCCAACCAAAACTCGGCCCTCTCTGGGTCATCATCAATATTTGCCCGAAATTCCTGAGCCCCATGCTTACGGGTTATGTCTACTGGAGGTTTCTCTATTCTAGCCATTTCTACTCCTTGAGGAGCTATAGAGATGGGTTGAGGAATTGGAGGAGGTGCGGGAGGTGGAGTATCCGGATTCGCACGAATAAAATCTAAGTACCAAGTGTCCATCATATGGAAGTAAGCTTCTCTAGCCCTCACCCTGGCTCATTGTCATGGGCCCACTATCCATGGGCATAGTCCTTTTACTTAGAGCCAACACATTACTTTCCACGTCATCCGCGGCAGCCATGTCAGGATCCATTTACTATATATATATAAAAACACAATTTATCTCATCAGAAGCCATCACAATATCAATATATAATTATGGCATGTATAGCTAGACTCATACTCACGCTAGGTTAGTCCTAGAATCGACTAAACTATAGCTCTGATACCATTAAATGTAACACCCCTTACTCGAGTCTGAGACCAGAGCTGGGCACAAGGCATTACTTGACTTAAAGGCATGCATTCAATCTTTTCTAAAATGTAAAAACTAGGTCAAATTAAAACTTTCATTTCATAGTTTGTTGATTCCTAATATGGGCCTACAAGGCTCAAATCATACTTCGAAAATAGTTTGGGATTAATTTCATCGCTTATGAAAACTTTGGAAAAAGTCACTTGAAATAGGGCACATGTCCGTGTGGAAGGGCAATATGCCCGTGTGGCTCACATGACCTAAGCATAAAGGGACACGTTCGTGGCCTAGGCCCGTGTAAATTAAATTCCAAATTCTAGCCTACAGGGGTTTTCGCTTAGCCTGAAACACGCCCGTGTCCGTGGCCCGTGGCCCGTGTCCCTCACATGGCCATGACACTCCCATGTCTTAGCCTGTGTCTAAAAACCTTAACATTCTATTTCTGACATCAGCAACAATTTAAGGGCACACAGCCAAGGCACACGCCTGTGGCCAGAGACCGTATCCTCCACACGGCTGAGACACATGGCCGTGTCTCTGCCCGTGTGTTTAGTACCATGCATACTGACTTGCAAATTCAAGGTGTAGGGGCCACACGATCAAACAACACGCCCATGGGACTGGCCGTGTGTCACACACAGCCTAGGCACATGCTCGTGTGGCTATCTATGTGGACGATATAAGGCTATCTACCAAGCTCTTTTCCCACCTTGAAACACAATACAACACCCTCCATCATACCAAAGTCTCATGTAACCTGATTTCTAAACCAAGCCACCTTAACTAAGGCCTATACATATTTCACATATGCTTGAACAACCAATTTATGCACCTTGCTATCCATACGCTAAAATTCGCACGTTTAACCATACCAAAAATTTCACATTTATGAAAGGCCTTCTTGTATTCATATAACAACGTCCAATATTAGCCATTTTTCATGGCCTTATACAAAATAAGACAAATACTAAAGTAAGCCAACACATTTGGACCCAAAACATTGTGACACTAAAACAAGATTAAAAGCTCCTATACATGCCATAATCAAAATAAAAGAACTAACTATACCAAGTGCTTCAAATGATAATGTGACTGCCTTCTCCGACATAAGACGATGATCCACGAGCTACTTTGGCGGTACTATAAGAAAATGGAAAGGAAAAAGGGTAAGCATAAAGCTTAGTAAGTTACATGTAAATAAACATCAACTATTTATCATACAACAATATGTTCATAACATTTCATAACTTATCCATGAATACAATAAATAGACATAAGTACAACTTTCTCATCACCGTCCAATGCAATTCATATTGTATATATTGAGCCCACATCTTATACATTTCAAGTAGGTACTTGTACCACTGACCATAGGGTCATAACTTTTTCCATTTCGATATAAATCATGAATCTTCCATTAAACCATTTGAAATATTACCAGATACTCCATAACCTCAAACATGGGATAAGATGCCGACGCCATGTCCCAGACATGGTCTTACATTAGCTAGCACATTAAAGTTGATGCCGTGTCCTAGATAGGTCTTACACTGAGTTTCATATATCGAGGCCGATGCCATGTTCCAGACAGGTCTTACACTGGCTCTCATCTATCGGCACACAACAAGCTGATGCCATATCCCAAACAGGTCTTGCACTAGCTTGTATATCCCGAGGCCGATGCATGTCCCAGACATGTCTTACACTAACTCTCGTCTCACATGTCCAAGACATGTCTTACACTGGCTCTCATAACGTGGCCGATGCATGTCCTAGACATGTCTTACACTGGCTCACATACCACCCGATGTCATGGTAAGAATATCCAAGTCCATTCCAAATGTTCAAGCGGAAGTTTTTACTACATTAATTTCTCGACGTGCATTCTCATAATCACAATCAAAAATTTATGCAATAGCAATCAATCATACATCATAGCAATATAGTTGCATTATTAACATACAACTTAACTCGGATTACAAAATGTAGGCAACTAGTCGATTTACTCTACTTGCTTGGCTTTCCCCCGGTCCAAGTCCAGTTTTCATGTTTCTTGATATAAAATAATAAAAATTCACTCATTTAATCTCTAAATAAATTAAGCAATCATAAGTTCACATATTTGGCAAAATGACCATTTTGCCCTTAGACTTTCATAAAATGACCATTTTACCCCTAGGCTCGAAAATTGATTTTTATCAAATTTCTTCAAGTCTTAAGCCTAACCGAACCCTTTTTACTCTTATAGTGACCCAAAATTCCCATAATTACACAACATTACTCTCTATTTTTGCAAACTTACAAAATGGTCCTATTAGGGTTTTCATGAGAAGTTCTTTCACAAAAATCCTAAATCCTTTCATGGAAAATCCCTAGACTATCAACCATTTTGGAAAACGGTCCCCCAATAGCTAGCTCATGCCATAAAGGTTCCAAAAGTACAAATATTATCAAAAATAACCATGTTATTCACTTACTTGTAAGAGGATAACCTAGCTAAAATTTTAAAGCTTTAAAACCCTTCCCTTTGCTGAAAATTTCAATGGTAGTGAAGAAGATAAGAAGGTGATGTCATCTTCCCTTTATTTTATTTCAATTTTAATCAATTTAGCTACTTACTCACCTAATATTTGATAAGTTGACCTCCCTTGTCTCCTATGGCCGGTCATGCCTTTCTAAAGAGTCTAATTACTCTTTAAAGACCTCCAATTATGGTTCTCTAGCTATGTGGTACATCTATCAAGTAAAATGAAACTATTACCCCTTATGTGATTTAGTCTTTTTTCAAAATTAAGCTCACAAATGCTAAAATTACCTTACCAAATTTTTCATGCACTAATATAATCACGTATAACTTCAAAATAATAATAAAAATAATTTCTCTGACTTCAAATTCATGGTCTCAAAACCAGTGTTCCAACTAAGCCTAAAACTGGGCTGTTACACCCTCCGCCCTGACTCATCGTCACCGGCTCAATTTCAACTGGCCTAGTCCCTTCAGCGGGAGTTGACACATTCCTTCCAACATTGTCCGCCACAGCTCCATCGGGATCCATTTACTATATAAAAATATGATTTATATTCATTAGGATTCATCACACTATTAATATACAACTATGGCATGTATAGCTAGACTCGTACTCACGCTAGGTTGTCCTGTAATCTACTAACCATAGTTCTGATATCACAAAATGTAACACCCCATAGCCGAGTCGAGGCCGGGATTGATTACGAGGCATTACTAAACTTAAACATATGCAGCCCAACATTTACAAATCATAAAAATTTGATCAAACTTAAAACTTTTCAAACCATGTCTAGAATTCCTTCTTATGGGCTTATGAGGCCTAAAGCAAGCTTTAAGGATGATTCGGAACCAAACCAAGTCCTTTAAAGAAGTCTGGAAAATGACTCTTGAAACAGGGGTGCACGCCTCGTGTGGAAGGGGCGACACACCGTGTGGCCTTCTTGACATGGCCGTGTTGAAGGCCTGTGCAGTTCACACGTCCTAAACAGATCAGGACACGCTCGTGTCCCCAACCCGTGTGGAATTAATTACTAATTTGAACCTACAGGGGTGTTAACACAGCCTGGCACACGCCCGTGTCCATAGCTCCTGTCCCTTACACGGCCATGACATGCCTATGTCTCAGCTCTGTCCAACAACCTTGACATTCTATTTTTGACATTAGCAACCACTTAGGGGCACACGGGTAAGGCACACGCCCATGTGCTAGGCTGTGTGGTGAATTTAATTCCACATTTAAGGTGCAGACTTCACGCGGCCTAGGCACATTCCCATGCCCAGAGGCCATGTCCTCCACACGATTGAGACACACGGCCGTGTCTCTACCCATGTGTTTACTACCATGCTTACTGAATTGAAATTTTAAGGAGCAAGGGACACACGGCTGGACAACACGCCCATGGGGCTGACTGTGTGTCGCAAATGACCTAGACACAAGCCCGTGTGTCTACCCATGTGGACAAATACAAGGTTATCTACCAAGCGTTTTTGCCACCCTTACTTGCACCAACCTACACGACAGCAAAGATATCCAATCCACACAACAATATAAGACTAAATCAACCGCAACATGACATTCAAATGCAAACCTCATGACACTCTAACAAACCAAACATGCATTTGATCATTCATAAATTTCATTCATCCATGGAAGCATCATCATTTACAATTATCAATAATTAATATTAGTCATCAACCATGGCCTAAAAAAAGGTTTTCGTCCAAAGCCAACACAATTGGCTAACTTAAAAATATGACACATAACAAAAAGACTCAATCCCTATACATGCCATACTCAAGATAATAGAACTAACTATACCAAAAGCTTCGAGTGATAGTGTGAACGATGCCTTCAACGTTCCTTGATCCACGGGCTAATTTGATGTACCGCAAAAAAATGGAAAGGAAAAGGGTAAGCACAAACTTAATAAGTTGCATGTAAAATATCAAATAACAACCATGTTACCACATGTGATCATACCCTCATTATATCATAACTCGCACAAAGAGTAAATGTTCATAACACAACTTACTCATGTTCATACCTCGTTATTCATACAACAAGAATAGAGTTCAAATATCAACAATTTCATATAAGTACTTGTACCACTCACAACATGGTCATAAGCGCTATCATTTTGACATAAACCGTAAATTTCCTGTTGAACCATTTGGAATACTACAAAATAACCACTAAGTCTCAAACATAGGGTACAATGCTGATCCCATGTTCCAAACATGGTTTTACACTGGCTCTCACATCTAAGTCAATGCCATGTCCCAAACAAGTATTAAATTGACTTCCATGCATCGAGGCCAATACCATGTCCCAGACAGGTCTTACACTGGATCTCACTTATCTGTGTCGATGCCATGTCCCAGACAGGTCTTACACTGACTTCCATATATCAAGGCTGATGCCATGCCCAGACAGATCTTATACTGGCTCTCACTTATCTGTGTTGATGCCATGTCCCAGACAGGTCTTACACATACACACCTCAACCCGATGCCATGTCCCAGACAGGTCTTACACTAGCTTGCATATCTTGAGGCCGATTCCGTGTCCCAAACAGGTCTTATACTGGCTCCCATCTATTGGCACAGAAGCTATGTCCCAGACAGGTCTTACACTAGCAAACACATCACCCAAGTGTCATGGCATGGATATCCAAATTATTCCTAAGGTTCAACTGGGAGTCTATACTACATTAATTCTCATCATGGACATTCATAGCAATAGTCCACAATTTATGTCATATTAATTATACAATACATAAATACAAATAAGTTACATTATTTATGTACAACTTACCTTAGTACACAAAATGTGGGAGACTAATTGTATTTAATCCTCTTGCTTAGCTTTTCCCCGGTCTATGTCCGGATTGTATATTTCTTGATCTATAATAATAAAATTTCACTCATTTAATTATCACATTAACAAAAACATACTACAATTCACAATTCGGCAAAATGATCGCTTTGCCTCAGACTTTACAAAAATTTTGATTTTGTCCTTAGGCTCGTAAATCAATTTTTATCATGTTTCCTCATCAACCAAACCTAGCCGAACTCTTTTTATACCTATAGCAACTCACAATTTCAAACATTTCACACAATTACCAACTATTTTACACGCTTTACAAAATAGCCCGTTTAGGTGTTTTCATGAAACCCTTTTTTCACAAAAGTTATTTATTTAACAACCAAGATTCATTTTCTTCCATAAAATTTCAGCTAACAACATAAATCCTTTCATAGCAAAACCCTAGACTTTCATCCATTTTGCAAAATAGTCCCCTTATTAGAAAGATCATGCTATAAGGGGTCCAAAAATACAAAAATCATCAATAATAACCTTCTAAATGACTTACTTGCAAGAGATACAAATGGCTTATAATTTTAGCTCTTTAAACCCCCTTAGTTTCTGAAAAAAGCGATGGAGAAGATGACACATAGCCTTTCTTTTCTTTATTTTTATTTTAGTCAAATAAGTCACCAAATCTCCACCTAACCTAGTCAACCTGACTCTCTTTGTCCCCTATGGCCAACCACCACTTTTAAAAGGGTCTAATTGCACTTTAAAGACCCAAAATTATGGTTCTCTAGCTATTTAACACATCTAGCTAGTACAACAAAACTTTTTCCCTTTATGCAATTTAGTCCTTTTTTGTAATTGAGCTCACAATCGCTAAAATTAATTCACCAAAATTTTCATGCACTCATATAATCATGTTGTAACACCAAAAAATAATAAAAAGATTTCTCCAACTCTGGATTTGTGGTCCCAAAACCACTATTTTGACTAGGCCCAAAATTGGGATGTTACATTTAACACATTACCCAAAACATTATCTAAGAATATTTCTACCAAATTTTAACATTCACAAGTCTAATTATTAAATATTATCGAGTTTCCCTATCGTTAAAGGCTTTAATTAGTCAAATCAAGTTTTAGAACTAAATTATAATCATACTTAGCAACCATCAATTATATCACACAAGGTACATACCTTAGCCACAAGTATTCCACTCCTTGGCAAGATACAATTAAACAATGTTAGTATAGAATACATGCTTCAAACGCCATGTTCTCAATCACCATATGAAATCTCATCAACATACCATAAACCACACAACAATTAAGTATAAAAATCAAGCATTAAAGTAATTATAACATCTCCAAAATAACTGTCCAAATAAATGTCCAATGTCCATTACAATTGAATTAAATCTAGTCTTAATAAGTTCCACAATGGCCCCTATTATTTCTAAAGAAAAATCCTTAAGCTACTACCAATCCTTAATCTTAGATCGGCCTTGCACTCACTCCTCAACTCTTGAAGTCAAAAAAGTCTCTACACAAAGATGTGAGGGTGTGAGCTTAAAAAACTCAGTGAATGATTATAAAAACAATAAGTAAATCGCACCTGATTCATGCATAAATCTAGGAAAATTAAGCATTAAAATTTCAGTCACAATATCACATATTGTAATCATAATAACATATTCTATTCCATGAATAATGTTCCAATTTAATATGGCATATGAAATCATAATTTAACTTATAAACATACAGTTATTTTGGCATAATACATCCATGGCAATATTTAAACGTGTGATCACACATTGGATAAACGAATCTCCAAACCCATACATATCAGAAATAGTCCTGGGTTAAGTGGGCTGAAGCCACATGCTCCCTTATATTACCTCACAGTCCTGTCGAATGGAGACACAAGCTCAACGTTCCCTTATTTACTTCAAAAATCAAAACTTCTTGAGCCATATGCTCCCAAATAACACATATAATGGTAAAATCTGATGGCGTGCTAACTATATCGAATAGATCAACCATGTAATGTTTCCAATAAAATCATACATACAAGGCTTAAAATCTGATGTTTAAGCACTTAATTTGATATGTAAAAATGTCATTAAAAGCATGTAGCTTATCGATTTCAACATCAATATAATTAAACACAACAAATGCCTTTGTCCATGAGTCTTAAACCAATCATAACACCAACATTAAGTGCTCAAAATTTCAGTAACTTATGCTCCAATTAACAATCCATTCAATCGAAATTAATCATGCCAAAAGCTTAATACACAAGCCAATTGCAATAATGCTATTGTAAAATAAAATAAAATAAGATGTGATTAAGTCATTAAAAACACTATTTAAACTTCAATTTAACACATAACTAGGAAAATTTACCAATAGCCTTTAAAATCACTCACCTCCACAATTTGTTTTTAAAACAAAAGTGTTTTCAAGTAGGTAACTTTGAGCCTCAAATATGGTTAGCATCTTCCTTATCTCGGTGTGACGCTTTAACAGAGACAAAATATGCATTAGAAACTATTATTAACCTTTAAGAAAGTCGAAATTTCATAAACTATACAGATCTAAATCGTTTTTCTAATCTACCTTATCAAAATTGAACAATTAAGCGGAAACATAAAATTTATCCACTAAACAACCTTCTTAGCAGAACAAACCACTTCTAAACTTCATTCCTAGTCCATTAACATAAAACCTAAGTGTTAATTTCATCTATTAAATTGTTTTAAAGTTTTTCGAAAAATAAACTCATCTTCTTGATTAAAAATGAATTTATCAAAATTGATAAACCAAAAAAGTTTGATCTCTTATTTTATGATTAAAAACCTCTTAATAAACATATTTTGAGCTTATACATCTATTAAAACTTAGATTCCAACTCAAAATCATAGATTCACTATTGTTGAGTTCCATGTTCAAGAAAGAAGAAACCAAATCTTGAAAATCCATTTTAATCAATTTAAATAGCAAATAATGATCAAAATAACTTAAAAAAATGAATTTAGAGTTGAGAATTACCTTGAATTGATCACAAATCATCAACTTAGAAGATTGAATCAGGGTACTTAAAGAAACTTCGGATGACTTTTGCTTAAATTTGGTAAACTTTTATGGAGATTTTGGAGACAATTTTGAGAGAGTAAAAGTTTAGATATATTCTCTGATATGTGGTCTATGAAAATGACCAAAAAGAGAGAGAGAGAGAGAGAGAAAATGTAACATCTTGAAATAGGGCCTAGTCGAAATGGTGGTTTCGGGACCACAAATTCGACATCAAAATATTTACTTTATGATTATTATGAGGCCTAGAATATGAGTATATGCATGTGTTAAAGTTTCATGAAGAAATTCTTTGAGTAAGGTGTTCAATTGGAAATTAGGGACTAAGTTGAATAAATTGCAAAACTTTAATTCTAGAAGCAATTTGTATGAAACTACTTTGGGTTATGAATTAGAAGGTCTTGGAGAGAAATTTTCCCAAATTCTAAGTTTTTGGACAAAAATGGGCTTGCATGGATGGAATTTTAAGTAAAGGGCTTAAAGGCATTTTCGTCATTTGGTATTTTAATGAAATAAAATGGAAAAAATGAAACAAAATCAGCCTATTCTCTTCCTTGTCCAATCAAAACTTCAAGGGTTTCCATAGCTAGGGTTTTCAAGCTTTCCAAGCTCAATAGTAAGTGTTTCCATGCCCCGTTTTTCATGCTCTTTGTATTTTTGAAATCCCGGTAGCTTGCTATCTCCATTTCTATGCATATTTCATACTAGGGTTCATGTTTAAAAATTTACCCATGCATGATTTGCTTGTATTTTTATGGATTATGGAGGAATATGAAAGATGAATGTGTATTAAACATCTTTTCCTAGTTGATTTTCATGAAAAACCCTTATAGGGACTATTTTGAAAAAGATGTAAATGTGTGGTAGAAATGAGAAAATAATGGAAAGTGTGGGCTACCATAAGAAGGAAAAGTGTTTGGCTAGGCTTAGGCAAGATAGAAAGTGCATGTGTTTCATTATACGGTCATTTGGACCGGGTGGTAGATATTAAACTTGAAATGTATAATGTAGTGTATTAATGAGTTAAAATTTGTTCTTATAGACCTCGAGGAACAAATTTCAGAGGTCGATCGAGATAAACGCAAGGTTTCGAAATAACCGAAACATAATTCCGAAAAGAATACCAAGTAAGTTCGGATAACTTAAAGTAAACCCCAAATATGCATAATTGAATAATTTATGAATGCATGATGATTGCATTTATTATTAGCATGAAATATCATAGAAATGCATATTTGATGGTAACATGTGAAAAATGTCTCAGATGAGGTTGACAAAGGGAATTCGATGGATAAACCATCATTGATATGTGTAAAGAGATATTATATGTGTTGCAGTAAGGATTTAGCCCGAACGGGTAATTTGTGATCTCAAGTATGAAAAGGATCTAACTCAGACGGGTGTTCCTTGAATGATCAAGCCTCCCGAAGAATATGTGTGCATTATGGATTTAGCCCAGACGGGTAATCCGATTAGGGTCTGAATTTAGCCTGGAATGGTAATTTAGATCCGAGCTCATTAAGGGTGTTTGTCGTTATAAGGGGTTTAGCCTGGACTGGTAATCCCAACATGACCTTATGAGTTCATGATATGGGGGATTTAGCCTAGACTGGTAATCCTTCCATGAGATGTGAGGTTCGCGAGAGTGCATATATGTGAAATGATCATTCGTAAGAATTGACGGATAATGGGTATTCCATCGAGATTTACTAGAGACTCAATGGGATTAATATGATGTATGTCAATACAATGATGAATGATGAGCTCATCTACATAAATTACATGATGCTTTGTTACGTAACTAACTCATTGATTGAGTGCATGTGATAGGGAATCGTTTCATAATTGATGATTTCATGATTTAAATATGGATGTATGCTAATTACTCAGTAAGTTTACTTTTTGGTTATTCGAGCTTACTAAGCATGTAAATGCTTATCTTTCTCTTTTTTCCTATCTCACAGAGCTCGACGATTCGAAAGGATTGGAAGACGATTGGAGAGTCAGTACACTATCAACTAGACAAGCTTTGGTATAAAGACCTGGTTTGTTTTGTTCAATGGCATGTATATTATTTTCGAGTATTTTGTTATATGTGTCATTTGATTTGCCAAATGAAGGCATGTAAGAATATGTTTATCTCTTTGTATATGGCCATGAAAATTGGCATAATTGAAGTAGGCTATGACCTACGAATTTGTGCATGATTTTATTTACAAGTGATGGGTCATTACCAATTGGCAATGAGTCACATGAACGAGCCAATTTCGGATGTATTAAAGTGACATGGGAACCTATAAACACTAAGTGGAAAATAACCTATCATGTATGAAACAATTGATATGAGGTTTCCATACATCTAGTTTAATTAAGATTATTTACAAGTGTATAATTGTGTTTTACGTTGAATTTGGTAACCACTAAGCACAAGTAGTAGAAAGGGGTGACTAAAGGCTTGGAAAATAGCCTATTAGAGTCCACATGATTAGAAACACGGTCGTGTGTCTAGGCCGTGTGTGACGCATGGTTCCCTTCCATGGGCGTGTGCTATGGCCATGTGTCCCCTGCACTTAAAATTTTAGCTCAAAGTTGCACACGGGTAGGCCACACGGGCGTGCTCCATGGCCGTGTTAAAAAGACAATGTCGTCCACGAGTAGGCAGCACGGGTGTGTGCCATGGCCGTGTTGATAAGTCAGTGTTGCCCACGGCTGAAGGGCACGGGCGTGCCCCAAGTCACATGGGTGTGTTAGTCCACACGACCCACTTACACGGGCATGTGACACTTTATGACAAGGAAAAATTACCTAAGGAGCCCAAGTTATTGGACATACCCGATTTGTCCTGCACTGCCTCTAGGTATGTTATAGGCCTCGAAAGCCTATATAAGGGACGAGTTATACATGGATGAAAAGCTTAAAATTTGAGAAAAACTTGGTGACCCAATTTGGTACGTTTCAAAATGTAAAGTCTTGGTAATGCCTCGAACTGTATCCCGTCGTCGGGTATGGGTGAGGGGCGTTATATTTATTGGTATCAGAGCTACAGTTTAGTCAGTTTTAAGACTACCGTAGAGGATGTTAAAGTTCGCTATACATGCCATTATTCGAATATTGATAGTGTGACGTCTTCTAATTGTTGAAACTGTTTTGAATATAGTGAATGCCTTCCAATCAAGCACAAGATGAGTCCGAAGGAGTCGAGAGCCATGCTTCAGCTTTCGTGCAGTGAGCTGTATCTAATAGTAGTAGAAGGCTGATGTCAGAAGGTCGAGAAGAGGCCCGAGCTGCCTTCTTCGATATGATGGATGAATGGTTTGAGGATTCTCTGAGAAATTGCCCCAATATACCAAGACCTCCCCCGCCCCCTAACCAACCTGATGAGGATGTGCCACGAGTGGTATGGCACCGGTGAGAATCGATAAAGCCCCTGTAGATAAGCTTAGAAAGTGTGAGGTTGAGGAATTTAGAGCTAAAGTTGATGATGATGCTGAAAGAGCTGAGCTCTGGCTCAAAAATACTACACGGGTGCTAGATGATTTGTCATGCACACCCGAGGAATGTTTGAAGTGTGCTGTGTCCCTTTTGAAGAACACTACATACAATTGGTGGAAGACTGTATCCTCGGTAGTGCCGAAAGAAAATATTAGTTGGGATTTCTTCCAAGCAGAATTTAGGAAGAAATATATTAGCCAACGGTTTTTGGACTCGAAGCTAAAGGAGTTCCTGGAACTCAAACAAGGGAATAAGACTGTAACAGAATACGAGAAAGAGTTCGTACGACTAAGTCAGTACGTAAATGAATAGGTCCAAACTGAATTGGAAATGTGTAAACGCTTCAAGGAAGGTCTGAATAAGGATATCAAGTTGTTGATTGGGATCTTGGAAATATGAGAGTTTTCCGTATTGGCTGATCAAGCCAAGAAGGCCGAGGAACTTAATAATGAAAGAAAACAAGCTAAGAGAGTGGCTCGAGTTGCGAGCAAGAGGTCTAGCGGTAAAACACTCTCGTTCTCCACAAAGAAAGCCAGGAGCCTGCATGAACGCTCCAGTTCATCAGTGGGATATTCGGGTAAATCGAGAAGCTCTAAAAGACAAGGTCAAAAGTCTTCCTCCCCGATGGTGACTAGTGTGGGGAGTGTAGATGATCAAAAATCAAAGTGTAAGAGCTGTAACAAATTTCACTTCAGAGAGTGCCGAATAAAGAGCGGCGCGTGTTTCAGATATGGTTCTCTTGATCACTTTCTCAGAGACTGTACGAAACGAGCCGAAAAAGAAGTGGAAATAGCTCTGAAGTCGAGTGCTCCCATTCTACGAGGTAGACCTCCGAGATACCATAGGAGTGCTAGTGGCAGTCGAGTCGTGACTAAAGACGCTGCAAAATCAGAGGTTCGAGCCCCTACAAGAACGTATGCGATACGTGCTCGAGAGGAAGCCACTGCTCCTGATGTTATTATGGGTACTTTCTCTCTTTTTAATATAAGTGTTGTTGCTTTAATTGACCTGGGGTCGACACATTCATATATCTACATGAGATTGGCGTCTGGTATGAAAATACCTATTGAACATACAGAAGATATTATTAGAGTGTTGAATCCACTAGGCAGATCAGTTCTAGTTGATAAAGTCTGTAAGGATTGTCCTTTGACGATTCAAGGTCGTTGTTTCCTGACTAACCTTATGTTGTTACCATTTGATGAATTTGATGTAATACTTGGTATGGATTGGTTAGCCCTTCATGATGTAATAGTAAATTGTGGTAGTAAGTATATTAAGTTAAAAACCCGGGTGGTAAGATTTTACGGGTCGAATCAAGAGAATTGGGTTCGTCGCTGGTTGTAATCACGTCAATAGTTGCCTAGAGATATATGAGGAAAGGATATGAAGCCTACCTTGCATTTGTACTGAACACTAAGGAAACAGAGCTGAAAATCGAGTTTGTGCCGATAGTATGTGAGTACCCAGATGTGTTTCTGGAAGAATTACCTGGATTACCTCCTGAAAAGGAGATAGAGTTTGGTATTGAATTGGTGGCAAGGATGACTCCCATTTCTATTGCCCCGTACAAAATGGTACCTACCGAGCTGAAGGAGTTAAAAGCACAGTTACAAGAGCTGACAGATAAAGGATTCGCTAGGCCAAGTTTTTCACCTTAGGCTGCCCCTGTATTGTTCATAAAGAAAAAAGATGGTTCGATGAGGTAATGTATCGATTATCGACAACTGAACAAGGTGACTATCAAGAATAAGTATCCTTTTCCAAGGATCGATGATTTGTTTGACCAGTTGAGAGGAGCCACCATATCTCCAGGATAGACTTGAGGTCTGGCTATTATCAGCTGCGAGTTAAAGACTCGGATGTACCCAAGATAACTTTTAGAATGAGGTATTGCCATTATGGATTCCTTGTCATGGCGTTTGGGCTGACGAATGCACCGAATGTTTTTATGGATCTAATGAATAGGATCTTTCAGCCATATTTGGATAAGTTTGTCGTTGTATTTATTGACGACATTTTGATCTACTCTAAAGATGAGACAGAGCATACGACGCACCTGAGAATTGTGTTGAAGACCTTGCAGGAAAAGAAATTGTATGCTAAATTTAGCAAGAGTGAGTTTTGGTTCCAGGAAGTTGGATTTTTGGGTCATATAGTTTCGGGTGAAGGCATCCGAGTTGATCCATGTAAGATTTCTACAATTGTTGAATGGAAATTGCCTAAGAATGTAACCGAGGTTAGAAGCTTTTTGGGCTTAACCGGTTACTATCGAAGGTTTGTAAAAGGATTTTCCATGATAGCGACTCCGATGAAAAAGCTGCTACAGAAAGACGTTAAGTTTGAATGGACAAAGAAGTGTCAGGAAAGTTTTGAGAAGTTAAAGACATTGCTGACCAAAGCTCCTGTTTTAATGCTACCTGAATCGAAAAAAGAGCTTGTGGCCTACAGTGATGCATCCTTAAATGCATTGGGTTGTATACTTATGCAAGATGGCAAGGTGATAACCTATGCTTCACGGCAATTGAAGCTTCATGAGAAGAATTATCCAACCCACGACCTAGAGCTTGCCATTATTATTTTTGCCTTAAAAATTTGGAGGCATTATTTGTATGGTGAGACTTGCCGTATATTCACGGACCACAAGAGTTTGAAATACTTGATGACTCAGAAAGAATTAAATTTGAGACAGCGGAGATGGTTTGAATTAATTAAGGATTATGATCTGATTATCGACTATCACCCAGGACAGGCGAATGTGGTCGCCGATGCATTGAGTAGAAAATCCCTGTATGCTTTGAAAGCCATGGATACTCGTTTGACATTGCTTGATGATGATTCAGTTCTAGCCGAGCTAGAGGCTAGGCTAATATTTTTGCAGGAAATTTATGATGCTCAGCTTAATAATGATGACTTGCAAGCAAAAAGAGCTCAATATGAGTCTAATGTTGAGTCAGATTTCTGAATTAGTCCTGATGGATGTTTAATGTTTAAAGATAGGGTTTGTGTACCCAAAGACAATGAACTTATTCGGAAGATTTTGTAAGAAGCACATAACAACCGTCAGTCTGTTCACCCGGGAAGTACCAAGATGTACAACGATTTAAAGATGATGTACTAGTGGAACAGAATGAAAAGATATGTTTCTGAATTTGTATCGAAATGCTTGGTATGTCAGCAAGTTAAAGCTGAACATCAAGTGCCTTCAGGTTTGTTACAGCATATAATGGTCCCCGAATGGAAATGGGACAAAGTTACCATGGACTTCGTGACGGGATTACCTTTAACTCCTAAAAAGAAAGATGCCATATGGGTTATAATGGACAAATTGACAAAGTAAGCTCATTTCATCCTGGTAAGGACAGATTATTCTCTTGATAGATTGTGTGATTTGTACATTTCTGAGATAGTAAGATTGCACGGAGTACCACTGTCGATTATTTCAGACAGAGACCCAAGGTTAACTTTAAGGTTCTGGAAGAAGTTACAAGAAGCCTTGGGTACAAACTTGAGCTTTAGCACAACTTTTCACCCTCAGACTGATGGCCAGTCTGAACGGATGATTCAGATTCTCGAGGACATGTTTCGTTGTTGCATCATCGAATTTCAGGGTATCTGGGAAAAATACCTACCATTGGTAGAATTTGCCTACAACAATAGTTTCCAAACAAGTTTGAAGATGGTGCCTTATGAGGCCTTGTATGGCAGGAAGCACCGAACTCCATTGTACTGGACAGAACTCAAGGAAAATCGGATTCATGGAGTTGATCTGATTAAAGAAACTAAAGAAAAAGTTAAAGTAATACGGGATTGTTTAAAAGCGACATCAGATAGGAAAAAGTCTTATGCTGATCTAAAAAGAAAGGAAATTGAGTTTCAAGTTAGAGATAGAGTATTCTTGAAAGTATCTCCATGGAAAAAGGTATTGCGATTTGGTCGGAAAGGTAAACTGAGTCCACAATTTATCGAATCGTACGAGATCACCGAAAGAGTTGGACCGTTAGCCTATCGTTTGGCGTTGCCACCCGAAGTGGAAAAGATTCATGGCGTGTTCCATGTATCCATGTTAAGGAGATACCGATCAGACCCTTCTCATGTAATTTCACCGACTGAGATTGAAATTCGGTCGGACATGACTTATGGAGAGGAACCGATTAAGATATTGGCTCCTGAAGTTAAATAGTTGAGAAATAAAGATGTGGCTCTAGTAAAAGTTTTATGGCATTGACATGGTGTAGAAGAGGCTACATGGGAGTCAGAAGAAACCATGAGAAGTCAATATTCGAATCTATTTTCTGCTAAGACTTTTGAGGATGAAAGTCCCTAATGGGGAGAAATGTAACATCCTGAAATAGGGCCTAGTCAGAATGGTGGTTTCGGGACCACAAATTTGACATAAAAATATTTACTTTATGAATATTATGAGGCCTAGAATATGAGTAAGGTGTTCAATTCGAAATTAAGGATTAAGTTGAATAAATTGAAAAACTTGAATTCTAGAAGCAATTTGTATGAAATTGCTTTGGGTTATGAATTAGAAGGTCTTGGAGAGCAATTTTCCCAAATTCTAAGTTTTTGGACAAAAATGGGTTTGCATGGATGGAATTTTAAGAAAAGGGCTTAAGGGCATTTTGGTCATTTGGTATTTTAATGAAATAAAATGGAAAAAATGAACCAAAATCAGTCCATGCTCTTCCTTTTCCAGCTGAAACTTCATGGGTTTTCCATAGCTAGGGTTTTCAAGCTTTCCAAGCTCAATAGTAAGTGCTCCCAAGCCCTATTTTTCATGCTTTTTGTATTTTTGAAATCCCGGTAGCTTGCTCTCTCCATTTCTACCCATATTTCATGCTAGGGTTCATGTTTAAAAATTTACCTATGCATGAGTTGCTTGTATTTTGATGGATTATGGAAAAATATGAAAGATAAATGTGTATTAAACATCTTTTCCTAGTTGATTTTCATAAAAAACCCTTATAGGGACTATTTTGCAAAAGATGTAAATATGTGGTAGAAATGAGAAAATAATGGAAAATGTGGGCTACCATAATAAGGAAAAGTGTTCGGCTAGGATTGGGTAAGATAGAAAGTGCATGTGTTTTATTATAAGAGCCTAGGGACTAAATCGTAAAAATGTGAAAGGTTAGGGGCAAAACCATCATTTGGACCAGGGGTAGATATTAAACTTGAAATGTATAATGTAGTGTATTAATGAGTTAAATTTTGTTGTTATAGACCCCGAGGAACAAATTTCGGAGGTCGATCGAGGTAAACGCAATGTTTCGGAATAACCGAAACACAACTCCGAAAAGAATACCAGGTAAGTTCAGATAACTTAAAGTAAACCGCTAATATGCATATTGAATGATTTACGGATGCATGATGATTGCATTATTATTAGCGTGAAATATTATAGAAATGCATATTTGATGGTAACATGTGAAAAATGTCTCGGATGAGGTTGACAAAGGGAATTCGATGGATAAACCCTCATCGATATGTGTAAAGAGATCCTGCATGTGTTGCAGTAAGGATTTAGCCCGGACGGGTAATTCGTGATCTCAAGTATGAAAAGGATCGAACCCAGATGGGTGTTCCTTGAATGATCAAGCCTCTCGAAGAATATGTGTGCATTATGTATTTAGCCCGAGCAGGTAATCTGATTAGGGTCTGAATTTAGCCTGGACTGGTAATTCAGATCCGAGCTCATTAAGGGTGTTTTTCGTTATAAGGGATTTACCCTGGAGTGGTAATCCTGCCATGAGATGTGAGGTTTGCGGGAGTGCATATATGTGAAATGATCATTCGTAATAATTGACGGATTATGGGTATTCCATTGAGATTTCCTAGAAAATCAATGGGATTAATATGATGTATGTCAATAAGATGATGAATGATGAGCTCATCTACATAAATTACATGATGCTTTGTTACGTAACTAACTCATTGATTGATTGCATGTGATAGGAAATCGTTTCATAATTGATGATTTCATGATTTAAATATGGATGTATGCTAATTACTCGGTATGTTTACTTTCCAGTTATTCGAGCTTACTAAGCATGTAAATGCTTATCCTTCTCTTTTTCCCTGTCTCACAAAGCTCGAGGATTCGAAAGGATTGGAAGACGATTGGCAAGTCAACACACTATCAACTAGACAAGCTTTGGTATAAAGACTTTGTTTGTTTTGTTCAATGGCATGTATAGTATTTTTGAGTATTTTGTTATATGTGTAATTCGATTTTCCAAATGAAGGCATGTAAGAATATGTTTATCTCTTTGTATATGGCCACGAAAATTGGCTTAATTGAAGTAGGCTATGACCTACGAATTTATGCATGATTTTATTTACAAGTGATGGGTCGTTACCAATTGGCAATGAGTCACATGAACGAGCCAATTTCAGATGATTTAAAGTGACATGGGAACCCCTAAACACTAAGTGGGAAATAACCTATCATGTATGAAACCAATGATATGAGGTTTCCATACATCTAGTTTAATCAAGATTATTTACAAGTGTATAATTGTGTTTTATTTTGAATTTGGTATCCACTAAGCACAAGTAGTAGAAAGGGGTGACTAAAGGCTTGAAAAATAGCCTATTAGAGTCCATATGGTTAGACACACGGGGGTGTGTCTAGGCCATATGTGACACACGGTTCCCTTCCATGGGCGTGTGCTATGGCCGTGTGTCACCTGCACTTAAAATTTTAGCTCAAAGTTGTACACAGGTAGGCCACACGGGCGTGCACCATGGTCGTGTTAAAAAGACAGTGTCGTCCACGGGCAGGCAGCACGAGTGTGTGCCATGGACGTGTTGATAAGTCAGTGTTGCTCACAGCTGAAGGGCATCGGCGTGCCACAAGTCACACGGGCGTGTGAGTCCACACGACCCACTTACACGGGCGTGTGAGTCTACACGGCCCACTTACACGGGCGTGTGATACTTTATGATAAGGAAAATTTTCCTAAGGAGCCCAAGGTTTATCGAATGTACCCGAATTTGTCCCGCACTACCTCTAGGTATGTTATAGGCCTCGAAGGCTTATAGGGGATGAGTTCTTCATGGATGAAAAGCTTAAAATTTGAGTAAAACTTGGTGACGCAATTTGGTACGTTTCAAAATGTAAAGTCCTGGTAATGCCTCGAACCCTATCCCGGCGTCGGGTACAGGTGAGGGGTGTTACAGAAAAAGCTTTTAATTTGGGTGAAAATGGTGTGCAAAGTGAGGTAGTTGTAGTGTTTTTAAAACTAAAAACCTCCACTTGATTTTGAAAAATTGTGAAAATTGCCATCAGGCCACTCCTACATTTCCCTTGTTTTACAAAATATCCTTTGCCTCCAAAATTATGAAAATAAGGATAATTTGCTATAAAACCACTCTTGTTTCCCTTGTTTTGCAATATGGTCCTATTTAGTTAATATTTTAAACTCTTTCAATTAAACCCCATTTAATTTATTTTCAATTCTAATTAGACCCAAAATATTTATTTTACCTAAAATTATTTAAAACCATAAAATTAAATTTTCTAAAAATATTTTTATTCTCGGATTATTATTTACTGATTTTTAAATAAAATTAATTTAACTAAATAAAAAAATCACTAATATACCCGATTTAACTCCTAATTTTCAATTGGAACCCGGTAAACTTACCTAAAACTACTAGATCTATTTTCAGGGCCTTATAGATAGGCTTGCGATAACGATAAGTTTGCAGTGGTGATAGGCGTGCGACAGCGATAGGGTCATGGCACTGATGGGGGACCCTTATGGGCAACACTGATGGGGAAAATTTCTCCTTTTTGTTGTTTCAGGCCTTGAGCCCAAACTGTATTTACAAACTAAACTGCTTAAGATAAAAAAAAATTGATTAGTACTTAGGCCAATTTGACCCCCTTATTAAACATAAAAAATTAAAGTTAACATTAAAAAAAATTAAAGTGAAAAATAAATTTAAAATTAATTAGAAAATTTATTCTTAAAAGGTTACATTAAATTAATTCCTAGGAAAGGTTAGAGGGGTCACACTAGTCCCGCTTAAGTTCTAATCTCCTTAGAAAGAATTAATTAAATGTACTAATTTAAGAAAATGATTTCTAACTTTTTATTAAAAAGTAACACCATGAAAAATTAAGGGTTTAATAATATGAACGAGGTTTTAATTAGCTCGACTTCACCATCCCAATAATACTTGAGACGTTAACCATTAACTTTAAACGTACATCCGTGGTTTTTGTACAATTCGATAGCTCCATATGGATAAACTTTGTAGATGATATAAGGTCCTTTCCATTGAGATTTGAGCTTTCTCAGAAATAACCTTAGCCTTGAATTAAACAATAAAACTTTCTAACCTTCTCTGAATTCACAAGGTTGTATATGACTATCATGTCATCTCTTATATTTTTCTTTACACATCTTGGCATTCTCGTATGAAAATCACTTCAACTCTTGCAACTCATCAAGCTGTAACATCTTTCTTTCATCGGCTTGCTTAAGATCCAAATTCAATTGTTTCATTACCTAGTGAACTTTATTCTCCAATTCGAGCGGCAAATGACATGCCTTTCCAGAAACTAGCTAATAGGGAGTCATTCCTAACAGTGTCTTAAAAGCAGTTCAATAGGCCTATAGAGCATCATTAAGCCTTCGAGACCAATTTTTTCTATTAGGGAGCACCACCCTCTCAAGAATACCTTTGATTTTTTGATTCACCCTTTCAACTTGCCCATTAGACTATGGGTGATAGGCAATAGCAATCTTATGCTTCACATCATACTTTTCAATGAAGGCATGTAAGAATATGTTTATCTCTTTGTATATGGCCATGAAAATTGGCTTAATTTGTAACACCCCGAACCCGAGACCATTGCCGGTGTCGGACACGAGGGGTTAACAAGCCAAGTCCACATATTTTGCCCACCAATTTGACATTTCCAGTCAGGCTGGAAAACTGCGTCACTGTCGCCTTAAAAATCATATCTCGAGTTTCAAAACTCAGAAACTGGTTTCGCAAATTTTCCCTGAATTTAGACTCATATATCCATCCATGGACTTATTTCTATAATTTTTGGTCGGGCCAATTAATACAGTTTATTATTTAAAGTCACCCATGTTACAGGGATCGACTGCTCTGACCTTCGCGCGTTACAACTTGAATATCTCTCTGCACAGGGCTTTAATACTGGTCCCGTTTGTTTCAAACGAAACTAGACTCAAAATTGAATCTGTACATATAAGGCACGACTCCTAATTCTTTCTGGATAATTTATAGTAAATTTTTAAAGTTTCGACAGGGGACCCAGAAACCGTTCTGGCCCTGTCTCACAATAGCTTTAATATCTCTTAACATGTAACTCCTATGACCCTTTCGTTTCTTCCATATGAAAATAGACTCATCAAGGTTCATTTACATAGCTTATTCACTATTTAATACCATTCCTACAAATTTTGGTGATTTTTCACATTCACGTCACTGCAGCTGGCAGCATCTGTTTTAAGGTAGGTCTTACCTAGTTTGTAGTCTCCATGAACCAACTAGTCTTGCCATACATAGGTTCACATATGATCATTTTAACCATACCAATGGCTGATCATGTGACCAACATTCCCATTTCCAATCCATAATCACATCATGACACCATATATATATATACAAACCGCAAATAGTCTAAGTTCAGTACTTCACTTTTACGAGCCATTTTCGCATGGCCGTATACATATACATCACAACATATTTAAACCAGCAAGGGTAGTCCTATACATGCCATTTCAAAGTTCAACCAAAATTTATACCAAAATGGAGGCTTTGATAGTGTGGATGACTTCGACTTTAATGATCCCGAATCCGATTGCTATCGAGCACAATCTATAAAAAGAGAGCCAAAGCAACGGGTAAGCATTTTTATGCTTAGTAAGTCTTAAGGAATAAAATCAGCTTTAATTAAAGCAATACATTCACATGGTCAAATGCATCATTTCATTAATACACATTCACATAATCATTCTTACTTCACACTTCATCATTATATACTTTCACAAGGTATCAACCAATTCAATAGCTGAAATTGTTAGTCGATCGAGCTTAATGTTGCTCAAACATGTCGACTTTCCAATGCACATATAAACATACCTTATTCTTTGGGCTTTTCGAGCGTACCAATTGAATTCATTACAGCAACCAACACTCACCTCCAGCCCAAGCTTCTTGAATACAACCGGATATAACCACGCACGAATGCCTTCGGTCTTAGCCCGGATAGAACGACTTCGCACGAATGCCTTCGGTCTTAGCCCGGATGTAGCCGCTTAGCACAATTGCCTTGGTCTTAACCGGATATAATTTCCAGCAATAACGTCTTGGGACTTAGCCGGATATCATTCAATTGCTCATGCACACATACATCAATAATCATTAGACATTCATATTTCATTTTCATTACTAAGGCTCAAACACAAATATAATCACTAGCATAATCACCTTCGGGACTTAGCCCGGGTATCATTCAAATACTCATACACACATAAATCAATAATCAATACACATCCATATTTCATTTCACATAATTCAAGTAGGGTCACTTCTTGAGGACTTACCTCGGATGTTGTCGAACGGCTTTTACGGCTATTCGATCACTTTTTCCTTCCCTTTATCCAATTGTGGCCCTCTAAGCTCTTGAGCTAATTCAAACAAATTTAATTTATTAATACCTCATTATGCTAGCTTATGGCCGAATATGACAAGGAGTTTAAATGGTCATATGGCCACCCTTTAGCTTGAGTACACAATGGTCATGCACATTTTATACTACATCAAGCAATTCAATACAATCCATTCAAGCATCAAGGAAAAGCTAAGGCCATCAATCGGCTACTTAAGGCCGAACATACATGTCCAATTTGAGGCCAATTATACACTTAACACCACACAAAAACAGCATGCATTTTACTAGTTAATGCTTTACATATTGTGGCTCAATACTTATAATACATCATCAAGCACTCATATGGCCGATTATACTTAGTCATACTTGCACCAAATAAACAATAAATTCCAAGATTTCCACATCATAGGTATTCTAGGCCGAATGTACTTGCAATTTCACAAACATTCTTCAACATTTTCTTCTTTAAACAAACATATTCATCACTTACTTCATAACCAAAACATCATGTGCAAACATATATATACATATATGTGCATGGCCGAATTTCAAGGTGTCCATAGCCATCCAAAACACAAATTTTAACTAACATGCAAGAAGCATGAACCATGCTCATGAATGCATCATAGCCGAATACATCACAATCATGCCCTTTCAACTTCAATCATGGTTAAACAAAAGAAAACTCAATGTCTTACTCAAGATGGCTACAAAGAAATTTCAAGAGTAGACAATCCATCATTGCATGCATCATCATCAAGCTTCACACTTAGCATGCAATGGCTTTATCACAATATCAACTTTGACCAAATACCACTTCCATGGCATAACAAGGATTTGAACCATGGCTAACATGAACATCAAGTTGGCAACTAAAACATGCATGAATCTCATGACACAACCTCATACATACCTTAATCTTGGTGCAAGTTTAGCCAAATCTCCTTCTAGATCTCTTCTAAACAAATAAAATGAAGCAAAATCTCTTCTTCCCCTTAGTTTTGGCTCAAAGAAAGGATCAACAAATTTTTTCTTTCTTCCTTTACAACTCAACGCAATGGGGAGATACCACACTCACGCACACATTTTTTTCATTCTTTTCTTACCCATGCTTATTTGTTTATTATTTCTCCCTAATGCCCAACAAAACATGTTTCATGACATGTTTAACCCATATTTCTTGGTCATGGCCGGCCACCACCTATAAAAAGGGGAATTTGACATGCAAGTCCATTGTTTTGCATGCATGCTTTAATTAGTCATCACACATTTCCCTATCGTACTTTCAAAGTTCACTACTAAGTCCTTTCTAGTGAAATTCACCTTTATAACACTAAATCAATCATCAAAAAATGTCATACATGAGCATACACATATTATAGGCATCAAAATAAATTTCAAATTATTTTTATGCCTCGGTTTTGTGGTCCCGAAACCACATTCCGACTAGGGTCAATTTTGGGCTGTCACATAATTGAAGTAGGCTATGACCTACGAATTTATGCATGATTTTATTTACAAGTGATGGGTCGTTACCAATTGGCAATGAGTTACATGAACGAGCCAATTTCAGATGAATTAAAGTGACATGGGAACCCATAAACACTAAATGGAAAATAACCTATCATGTATGAAACCAATGATATGAGGTTTCCATACATCTAATTTAATCAAGAGTATTTACAAGTGTATAATTGTGTTACAAGTGTATAATTGTGTTTTACTTTGAATTTGGTAACCACTAAGCACAAGTAGTAGAAAGGGGTGACTAAAGGCTTGGAAAATAGCCTATTAGAGTCCTCATGGTTAGACACACGGTCGTGTATCTAGGCCGTATGTGACACATGGTTCCCTCCCATGGGCGTGTGCTATGGCCATGTGTCCCCTGCACTTAAAATTTTAGCTCAAAGTTGTACACGGGTAGGCCACACGGGTGTGCACCATGGCCATGTTAAAAAAACCGTGTCGTCCACGGGCAGGTAGCACGAGTGTGTGCCATGGCCATGTTGATAAGTAAGTGTTGCCCACGGCTAAAGGGCATGGGCGTGCCCCAAGTCACACAGGCGTGTGAGTCAACACGACCCACTTACACGGGCATGTGACACTTTATGATAAGGAAAAATTTCTTAAGGAGCCCAAGTTATCGGACGTACCCGAATTTGTCCTACACTGCCTCTAGGTATGTTATAGGCCTTGAAGGCCTATACAAGGGACGAGTTGTTCATGGATGAAAAGCTTAAAATTTGAGTAAAACTTGGTGACCCAATTTGGTACGTTTCAAAATGTAAAGTCCTGGTAATGCCTCGAAATGTATCCCGGCATCGGGTACGAGTGAGGTATGTTATATTTATTGGTATCAGAGCTACGATTTAGTCGGTTCTAAGACTACCGTAAGGGATGTTAAATTTCACTATACATGTCATTATTCGAATATTGATAGTGTGATGTCTTCTAATTGTTTAAACTGTTTTGAATATAGTGAACATCTTCCAATCAAGCACAAGATGAGTCCGAGGGAGCCGAGAGCCATGCTTCAGCTTTCGTATAGCGAGTTGTATCTAATAGTAGTAGAAGGCTGATGTCAGAAGGCCGAGAAGAGGCCCGAGCTACCTTCTTCGATATGATGGATGAATGGTTTGAGGATTATTTGATAAATCGCCCCAATATACCAAGACCTCCCCCGCCGCCTAACCAACCTGATGAGGATGTGCCACGAGGTATGGCACCAGTGAGAATCAGAAAAGCCCCTGTAGATAAGCTTAGAAAGTATGAGGCTGAGGAATTCAAAGCTAAAGTTGATGATGACGCTAAAAGAGCCAAGTTTTGGCTCGAATATACTATATGGGTGCTAGATGATTTGTCATGCACGTTTTAGTTTGCTTTAGTTTTAAGAATATTATTTTCATTTTTCTTAATTTAATAAATTTAATGAATATTTAAAATTAATAAAATAGAAAATTTGTGTTGTGTCCCTTTTGAAGGACATTGCATACAATTGGTGGAAGACCATATCCTCGGTAGTGCCGAAAGAAAATATTAGTTTGGATTTCTTCCAAGTAGAGTTTAGGAAGAAATATATTAGCCAACGGTTTTTGGACTCGAATCGAAAGGAGTTCCTGGAACTCAAACAAGGGAACAAGATTGTAGCAGAATACGAGAAAGAGTTCATACGACTAAGTTAGTACGCAATTGAATGGGTCCAAATTGAATTGGAAACGTGTAAACGCCTCAAGGAAGGTCTGAATGAGGATATCAAGTTATTGATTGGGATCTTAGAAATATGGGAGTTTTTCGCATTGGCCGATCGAGCCAAGAAGGCTGAGCAACTTAATAATGAAAGAAAACAAGCTAAGAGAGAGGCTCGAGTTACGAGCAAGAGGTCTAGCAGTAAAACACTCTCGTTCTCCATGAAGAAAGCCAGGAGCCTGCATGAACGCTCCACTTCATCAGTGGGATATTCAGGTAGATCGAGAAGCTCTAAACGACGAGGTCAAAAGTCTTCCTCCCCGATGGTGACTAGTGTGGGGAGTGTAGATGATCAAAAATCGAAGTGTAAGAGCTGTAACAAATTTCACTTCGGAGAGTGCCGAATAAAGAGCGACGCGTGTTTCAGATATGGTTTTCTTGATCACTTTCTCAGAGACTGTACGAAACAAGCCGAAAAAGAAGTGGAAATAGCTCTGAAGTCGAGTGCTCCCATTCTACGAGGTAGACATCCGAGATACCCTGGGAGTGCTAGTGGCAATCGAGTCGCGACTACTCTTGATATTATTACGAGGTAGACATTCGAGATACCGAGGTTCGAGCCCCTGCAAGAACATATGCGATACTTGCTCGAGAGGAAGCCACTACTCCTAATATTATTACGGGTACTTTCTCTCTTTTTAATATAAGTGTTGTTGCTTTAATTGATCTGGGGTCGACGCATTCATATATCTGCATGAGATTGGCGTCTAGTATGAACATACCTATTGAACATACGGAAGATATTATTAGAGTGTCAAACCCACTAGGCAGATTAGTTCTAGTTGATAAAGTTTGTAAGGATTGTCCTTTGACGATTCAAGGTCGTTGTTTCCCGACTAACCTTATGTTGTTACCATTTGATGAATTTGATGTAATACTTGGTATGGATTGGTTAGCCCTTCATGATGTAATAGTGAATTGTGGTAGTAAGTACATTAAGTTAAAATGCCCAGATGGTGTTGTAATCATTACAATAGTTGCCCAGAGATATATGAGGAAAGGATATGAACCTACCTTGCATTTGTACTGAACACTAAGGAAACAGAGCTGAAAATCGAGTTTGTGCTGATAGTATGTGAGTATCCAGATGTGTTTCCGAAAGAATTACCCAGATTACCTCCTGAAAAGGAGATAGAGTTTGGTATTGAATTGGTGCCAGGGATGACTCCCATTTCTATTGCCCCTTACAGAATGGCACCTACCGAACTGAAGGAGTTAAAAGCACAGTTGCAAGAGCTGACGAATAAAGGATTCGCTAGGCCAAGTTTTTCACCTTAGGGTGCCCCCGTATTGTTCGTAAAGAAAAAAGATGGTTCGATGAGGTTATGTATCGATTATCGGCAACTGAACAAGGTGACTATCAAGAATAAGTATCCTTTTCCAATGATTGATGATTTGTTTGACCAGTTGAGAGGAGCCACCATATTCTCCAGGATAGACTTGAGGTCTGGCTATTATCAGCTGTGAGTTAAAGACTCGGATGTACCCAAGACAACTTTTAAAACGAGGTATGGCCATTATGAATTCCTTGTCATGCCGTTTAGGCTGACGAATGCACTGACTGTTTTTATGGATCTAATGAATAGGATCTTTCGGCCATATTTGGATAAGTTTGTCGTTGTGTTTATTGACGACATTTTGATCTACTCTAAAGATGAGACAGAGCATGCGAAGCACCTAAGAATTATGTTGAAGACCTTGCGGGAAAAGTAACTGTATGCTAAGTTTAGCAAGAGTGAGTTTTGGCTCCAGGAAGTTGGATTTTTGGGTTATATAGTTTCGGTTGAAGGCATCCGAGTTGATCCAAGTAAGATTTCTGCAATTGTTGAATGGAAATTGCCTAAGAATGTAACTGAGGTTAGAAGATTTTTGGGCTTAGCCGGTTACTATCAAAGGTTTGTAAAAGGATTTTCCATGATAGCGACTCCGATGACGAAGCTGCTGCAGAAAGACGTTAAGTTTGAATGGACAAAGAAGTGTCAGGAAAGTTTTGAGAAGTTAAAGAATTGCTAACCGAAGCTCCTGTTTTAGTGCTACTGAACCGGGAAAAGATCTTGTGGTCTACAGTGATGCATCGTTAAATGTATTGGGCTGTGTACTTATGCAAGATGGCAAGGTGATAGCCTATGCTTTACGGCAATTGAAGCTTCACAAGAAGAATTATCCAACCCACGACCTAGAGCTTGCCGTTATTGTTTTTGCCTTGAAAATTTGGAGGCATTATTTGTATGGCGAGACTTGCCATATATTCACGGACCACAAGAGTTTGAAATACTTGATGACTCAGAAAGAATTAAATTTGAGACAGCAGAGATGGTTTGAATTAATTAAGGATTATGATCTAATTATCGACTATCACTCGGGAAAGGCGAATGTGGTTGCCGATGCATTGAGTAGAAAATCCCTGTATGCTTTGAAAGCCATGGATACTCGTTTGACATTGCTTGATGATGATTCAGTTCTGGCCGAGCTGGAGGCTAGGCCAACATTTCTGCAGGAAATTCATGATGCTCAGCTTAATGATGATGACTTGCAAGAAAAAAGCGCTCAATGTGAGTCTAATGTTGAGTCAGATTTCTAAATTAGTCCTGATGGATGTTTAATGTTTAGAAATAGGGTTTTTGTACCCAAAGACAATGAAATTATTCGGAAGATTTTGCAAGAAGCACATAACAGCCGTCAGTCTGTTCACCCGGGAAGTACCAAGATGTACAATGATTTAAAGAAGATGTACTGGTGGAACGCCATGAAAAGATATGTTTCTAAATTTGTATCGAAATGCTTGCTATGTCAGCAAGTTAAAGCTGAACATCAAGTGCCTTCAGGTTTGTTACAGCCTATAATGGCCCCCGAATGGAAGTGGGACAAAGTTACCATGGACTTCGTGACGAGATTACCTTTAACTCCTAAAAAGAAAGATTCCATATGGGTTATAGTGGACAAATTGAAAAAGTCAGCTCATTTCATCCCGGTAAGGACAGATTATTCTCTTGATAGATTGGCCGATTTGTACATATCTGAGATAGTAAGATTGCACAGAGTACCACTGTCGATTATTTCAAACAGAGACCCAAGGTTAACTTTGAGATTCTGGAAGAAGTTACAAGAAGCCTTGGGTACAAAGTTTAGCTTTAGCACAAGTTTTCACCCTTAGACTGATGGCCAGTCTGAGCGAATGATTTAGATTCTCGAGGACATGTTGCGTTGTTGCATCCTTGAATTTCAGGGTATCTGGGAAAAATACCTACCATTGGTAGAATTTGCCTACAACAATAGTTTCCAAAAAAGTTTGAAGATGGTGCCTTATGAGGCCTTGTATTGAAGGAAGTGCCGAATTCCATTGTACTGGACAGAACTCAAGGAAAATCGGATTCATGGAATTGATCTGATTAAAGAAACTAAAGAAAAAGTTAAAGTAATACGGGATTGTTTAAAAGCGACATCAGATAGGCAAAAGTCTTATGCTGATCTAAAAAGAAAGGAAATTGAGTTTCAAGTTGGAGATAGAGTATTCTTGAAAGTATCTCTATGGAAAAAGGTATTGAGATTTGGTCAGAAAGGTAAACTGAGTCCACAATTTATCGAACCGTACGAGATCACCGAAAGAGTTGGACCGTTAGCCTATCGTTTGGCATTGCCACCGCCACCCGAACTGGACAAGATTCATGGCGTGTTTCATGTATCCATGTTAAGGAGATACCAATCAGACCCCTCTCATGTAATTTCACCGACAGAGATTGAAATTCGACCGGACATGACTTATGGAGAGGAACCGATTAAGATAGTGGCTCATGAAGATAAACAGTTGAGAAATAAAGATGTGGCTATAGTAAAAGTTTTATTGCATCGACATGGTGTAGAAGAGGCTACATGGGAGCCGAAAGAAACCATGAGAAGTCAATATTCGAATCTATTTCTGCTAAGACTTTCCAGGATGAAAGTCCCTAAGGGGGAGAAATGTAACATCCTAAAATAGGGCCTAGCCGGAATGGTGGTTTTGGAACCACAAATCCGACATCAAAATATTTACTTTATGAATATTATGAGGCCTAGAATTTGAGTATATGCATGTGTTAAAGTTTCATGAAGAAATTCTTTGAGTAAGGTGTTCAATTGGAAATTAAGGACTAAGTTGAATAAATTGCAAAACTTGAATTCTAGAAGCAATTTGTATTAAATTGCTTTAGATTATGAATTAGAAGGTCTTGGAGAGCAATTTGCCCAAATTCTAAGTTTTTGGAAAAAAATGGGCTTGCATGGATGGAATTTTAAGAAAAAGGGCTTAAGGGCATTTTGGTCATTTACTATTTTAATGAAATAAAATGGAAAGAATGAACCAAAATCAGTCCATTCTCTTTCTTTTCCAGCTAAAACTTCAAGGGTTTCCATAGCTAGGGTTTTCAAGCTTTCCAAGCTCAATAGTAAGTGCTCCAAAGCCCCGTTTTTTATGCTCTTTGTATTTTTGAAATCCCGGTAGCTTGCTCTCTTCATTTCTACCCATATTTCATGCTAGGTTTCATGTTTAAAAATTTACCTATGCATAAGTTGCTTGTATTTTGATGGATTATGGAGCAATATGAAAGATAAATGTGTATTAAACATCTTTTCCTAGTTGATTTTTATAAAAAACCCTTATATGGACTATTTTGCAAAAGATGTAAATATGTGGTAGAAATAAGAAAATAATGGAAAATTTGGGCTACCATAAGAAGGAAAAGTGTTCGGCTAGGCTTGGGTAAGATAGAAAGTGCATCTGTTTTATTATACGAGCCTAGGGACTAAATCGTAAAAAAGTGAAAGGTTAGGGGCAAAACGGTCATTTGGACCGGGGTAGATATTAAACTTGAAATGTATAGTGTAGTGTATTAATGAGTTAAATTTTGTTGTTATAGACCCTGAGGAACAAATTTCAGAGGTCGATCGAGGTAAACGCAATGTTTCGGAATAACCGAAACACAACTCCGAAAAGAATACCAGGTAAGTTCAGATAACTTAAAGTAAACCCCTAATATGCATAATTGAATGATTTATGGATGCATGATGATTGCATTTATTATTAGCATGAAATATCATAGAAATGCATATTTGATGGTAACATGTGAAAAATGTCTCGGATGAGGTTGACAAAGGGAATTCGATGGATAAACCCTCATCGATATGTGCAAAGAGATCATGCATGTGTTGCAGTAAGGATTTGGCCCAGACAGGTAATTTGTGATCTCAAGTATGAAAAGGATCTAACCCGGACGGGTAATATGTGTGCATTATCGATTTAGCCCGTACGGGTAATTTGATTAGGGTCTGAATTTAGCCTGGACTGGTAATTCAGATCCGAGCTCATTAACGGTGTTTTTCGTTATAAGGGATTTAGCCTGGAGTGGTAATCCTGCCATGAGATGTGAGGTTTGCGGGAGTGCATATATGTGAAATGATCATTCGTAAGAATTGACGGATTATGGGTATTCCATTGAGATTTCCTAGAAACTCAATGGGATTAATATGATGTATGTCAATAAGATGATGAATGATGAGATTATCTACATAAATTACATGATGCTTTGTTGCGTAACTAACTCATTGATTGAGTGCATGTGATAGGGAATCGTTTCATAATTGATGATTTCTGGTTTAAATATGGATGTATGCTAATTACTCAGTAAGTTTACTTTCCAATTATTCGAGCTTACTAAGCATGTAAATGCTTATCCTTCTCTTTTTCCCTATTTCACAGAGCTCGAGGATTCGAAAGGATTGGAAGACGATTGGAGAGTCAACACATTATCAACTAGACAAGCTTTGGTATAAAGACTTTGTTTGTTTTGTTCAATGGCATGTATACTATTTTTGAGTATTTTGTTATATGTGTCATTCGATTTTCCAAATGAAGGCATGTAAGAATATGTTTATCTCTTTGTATATGGCCACAAAAATTGGCTTAATTGAAGTAGGCTATGACCTACGAATTTATGCATGATTTTATTTACAAGTGATGGGTCGTTACCAATTGGCAATGAGTCACATGAACGAGCCAATTTCGGATGAATTAAAGTGACATGGGAACCCATAAACACTAGTGGTAAATAACCTATCATGTATGAAACCAATGATATGAGGTTTCTATACATCTACTTTAATCAAGATAATTTACAATTGTATAACTGTGTTTTATTTTGAATTTGGTAACCACTAAGCACAAGTAGTAGAAAGGGGTGACTAAAGGCTTGGAAAATAGCCTATTAGAGTCCATATGATTAGACACACGGGGGTGTGTCTAGGCCGTGTGTGACACACGGTTCCCTCCCATGGGCGTGTGTTATGGCCGTGTGTCCCCTGCACTTAAAATTTTAGCTCAAAGTTGTTCATGGGTAGGCCACACAGGCGTGCACCATGGTTGTGTTAAAAAGACAGTGTTGTCCACGGGCAGGCAGCATGGGTGTGTGCCATGGCCGTGTTGATAAGTCAGTGTTGCCCACGGCTGAAGGGCATGGGTGTGCCCCAACTCACACGGGCGTGTGAATCCACAGGGCCCACTTACACGAGCGTGTGACACTTTATGATAAGGAAAATTTTCCTAAGGAGCCCAAGGTTTATCGGATGTACCCGAATTTGTCCTGCACTGCCTCTAGGTATGTTATAGGCCTCGAAGGCCTATAGGGGACGAGTTGTTCATGGATGAAAAGCTTAAAATTTGAGTAAAACTTGGTGACCCAATTTGGTACGTTTCAAAATGTAAAGTCCTGGTAATACCTCGAACCCTATCCTGGCGTCGGATACGGGTGAGGGGTGTTACAGAAGAAGCTCTTAATTTGGGTGAAAATGGTCTGCAAAGTGAGGTAGTTGCAGTGTTTTTAAAACTAAAAACCTCCACCTGATTTTCAAAAATTGCGAAAATTGCCATCAGGCCACTCCCACAATTTCCTTGTTTTACAAAATATCCTTTGCCTCCAAAATTATGAAAATAAGGATAATTTGCTATAAAACCACTCTTGTTTCCCTTGTTTTGCAATATGGTCCTATTTAGTTAATATTTTAAACTCTTTCAATTAAACCCCATTTAATTTATTTTTCAATTCTAATTAGACCCAAAATATTTATTTTACCCAAAAATTATTTAAAACCATAAAATTAATTTTTCTAAAAATATTTTTATTCTCCGGATTATTATTTACCGATTTTTAAATGAAATTAATTTAACTAAATAAAAAATCACTAATATACCCGATTTAACTCCTAATTTTCAATCGGAACTCGGTAAACTTACCTAAAACTATTAGATCTATTTTCAGGGCCTTATAGATAGGCTTGCAATAACGATAGGTTTCCAGTGGTGATAGGCATGCGAAAGCGATAGGGTCGTGGCGCTGATGGGGGACCCTTATGGGCAACACTGATGGGGAATATTTCTCCTTTTTGTTGTTTCAGGCCTTGAGCCCAAACTGTATTTACAAACTAAACTGCTTAAGATAAAAAAAAAATTGATTAGTACTTGGGCCAATTTGACCCCCTTATTAAACATAAAAAATTAAAGTGAAAAATAAATTTAAAATTAATTACAAAATTTATTCTTAAAAGGTTACATTAAATTAATTCCTAGGAAAGGTTGGAGGGGTCACACTGGTTCCGCTTAAGTTATAATCTCCTTAGACAGGATTAATTAAATGTACTAATTTAAGAAAATGATTTCTAACTTTTTATTAAAAAGTAAAACCATGAAAAATTAAGGGTTTAATAATATGAACGAGGTTTTAATTCGCTCAACTTCACCATCCCAATAGTGCTTGAGACATTAACCATTAACTTTAAACGTACATCCGTGGTTGCTGTACAATTCTATAGCTCCATATGGATAAACTTTGTAGATGATATAAGGTCCTTTCCATCGAGATTTGAGCTTTCTCAGAAATAACCTTAGCCTTGAATTAAACAATAAAACTTTCTAACCTTCTCTGAATTCACAAGGTTGTATATGACTATCATGTCATCTATTATATTTTTCTTTACACATCTTGGCATTCTTGTGTGACAATCACTTCAACTCTTCCAACTCATCAAGCATGTATCTACCTCTAAAATATCTGTTAAGGGCTTCTTGTTCCTCCTTGATATGTTTCTAGTTCTTTGGCATCTATAGCAACATTTCACATACGCATATACATCCTTAAACACTGTAGGCCAAAAGAATCCAGCTTGTAAAATCTTCATTATTGTATGGGAACCACCAAAGTGTCCCCCACTCGAAGATGAATGGCAGTGGCTCAAAATCTTATCAATTTTCACTTCCAACTAGGCACTTCGTGATTATGTTATCTACACATTGTTTAAACAAAAACAAATCCTCCCAAAAATGATATCGGCTATCATGAAGGAATTTCTTTCTTTGTTGGTATATCATTTCTCGAGGAATTATTCCACATGTTAAATAATTGACAAAATCGGCAAGCCAAGATGTTTCATGAATTTGACTTACCTCAAGATAGGCTCATTCGAAAATTCTCATTAATTGGAATAAGTGAAGAAGTTACCTCATTCTGTTCTAGCCTCGACAGATGATCAACTACTTGATTTTCAACACCTTTTCTATCTTGGATCTCAAGGTCAAATTCTTGGAGTAAAAGTACCCAATGAATTAGCCTCGATTTAGCATCTTTCTTCGTGGGTAAGTACTTAATGGCAGCATGACCGGTAAACACTATAACTTTGGTACCTCTAAGATATGAACGAAACTTGTCAAAAGCAAAAACTATAGCAAAGAGTTCTTTTTCGGTTACTGCATAATTGATCTGGGCTCCTGTTAAAGTTCTGCTTGCGTAGTATATAAGATGAAAGCTTTTG
This sequence comes from Gossypium arboreum, assembly GCF_025698485.1. Classification (NCBI taxonomy): domain Eukaryota; kingdom Viridiplantae; phylum Streptophyta; class Magnoliopsida; order Malvales; family Malvaceae; genus Gossypium; species Gossypium arboreum. The sequence goes on from NC_069081.1 coordinate 39,154,115, forward strand.
TTTCTTCTTTGACCCATCACTACTCCAGCAGCAAAATCATTTGCATCACATATCAACTCAAAAGATGAGTTTCAATCAAGTGTAACAATTATTAGGGATGAGATTAACTGGCTTTTAAATTTTTCAAAAGCTTCTAAATATTCTTTGTTAAAATAAAAAATAATATCTTCTTCTAAAAGCATACACAAAGGTTTAGAAATTTTTGAAAATCTTTGAAAAATCTATGATAAAAACCAGCATGGCTTAAGAAACTTTTAACTCCATTCACATTAACTGGAGGTGGTAATCTTTCAATTACATTCACCTTTGCTCTATCCGCTTCAATTCTATCCTCTTTAACCATAAAATGACATTTCTCCCAATTAAGGATAAGATTCGCCTCCTCGCATCTTTTTAGTACCTTGGCTAAATTATTCAAACAAACCTCATAAGTGTTACCAAAAATAGAAAAATCATTGATGGTCGTGAAACTAACTAAAAATTGACTTAAGGCAAGTGCACCTATCGAACAGTAGTATAGTTATGGTGAGACCAAAAATATCGTATCCAAGAGGACTAAAAGTACTAGTAATTACTATCTTCTTATTATCTAGCCTAAAATTTAAGAGAATGTTTTATCTAAAACTAATTATCTAATTAACTAAGATTGCGACAGAGATTAAAGTTGAAAAATACTTTTTTAAAAACCAATTTAGAAGATAATACCCAAGGAAGAATCCACCTAGACTTCACTTATCACCTTTGAATTAGATGATTTATTCACTTGACTTAACCTGTAGAAATCCCTGATTTATGTTAATTTCTCTCTCGAGACTAAAAACAACTGACTCTAGGTTGATTAATTGAAATCTCTTTCAATTAAAACCCCTATTGTCGCATTAACTCGATCTATGGATTCCCTTATTAGATTTGACTCTAATTCGGTAGATTTATGTTGTCCTATCTCTAGGATTGCATGCAACTCCGCTTAATTATGAATGATACACTATTAAACAGGGACTTTTTCTCCACTGAATAATCACATCAAAACCTGAATTAATATCCTGGAATATTAAAGCAAGAGTTAAATTCACAATTAAGAATTAGAACAAGTATTTATCATATAACTCAAATAATAATAAGATCCGTCTTAGGTTTTATCTCCCTTAGGTATTTAGGTAGTTTAGTTCATAATAATAATGGAAAACATCTCAAAGTTTGGGAAACAACAAAACATAAAGAAACCCAAAGAACATCTAGGAAATTGGATGGAATTTTTCAGTCTTGATGTAGATCCTGCCTCTGAGGTGATTCTGGTGGCTGTTTTTGAGTATTTTCTACCTTCAACTCTTCGTGTTCCCTCTAATCCTCTTCTAAGGTGTTTATATAGACTTTCGAATGCCCAAAATAGCCCAAAATTAGCCTTTTTAGAGTAGAACTAGACTTGGGCTCTACAGGGACACGGCCATATGCCACGCCTATTTGAAGGTGCTCAGGCCGTGTGCAATTCTGACTTGGATTAATGTTGACACGGTCATGACACACGGGCATGTGGTCTACCCGTGTGTCACACACAGGCGTGTGGATCACCCGTGTGGAAGTGCCTAGGCCGTGTGAAACACTGATTTAGGCCCAATTTCTCTGTTTTTGGCCCGTTTCTTGCTGTTTTTGCTATTCTAAGCTTTCCTGAGTATAAAACATGAAATTAAAGGATTAGGAGCATCAAATTCAATGAAACTAAGGAAAAATCAAATATACATATGCCAAGCATGGGGTAAAAATAAGTATATGTTATGGTTTATCAAATATCCCCACATTTAAGCATTTGCTTGCCCTCAAGAAAAATCCTCAACTCTCAAATAAAATAAATGTAACACCCCGTACCCGAGACCGCTGCCGGAGTCAGACACGAGGGGTTAACGGCTTAAACCATTCATTTTCACAGTCCATTTTAAAAATTTTCCAGGCAGTTGGCTAACTGCGTCACTATCACTTTAAAAATCATATCTTGAGTTCCAAAACTCGAAAATCAGTTTCGTAATTTTTCCCTGAAACTAGACTCACATATGCATCTACAAATTTTTTCTAGAATTTTTGGTCGGGCCAATTAGTACAGTTTATTAGTTAAAGTCTCCCATGTTATAGGGATCGACTACACTGACCTTCGGGCATTATGACTTGGATATCTCCCTGTACAGGGCTTCAATACTGATGCCATTTGTTTTTATAGAAACTAGACTCAAAGAGGAATCTATACATATATGGAATGACTCCTAATTATCTCTGGTTAATTTATAATGAATTTCCAAAGTCGGAACAGGGAATCCAGAAACCGTTCTGGCCCTGTTTCACGAAAACCTAAATATCTCTTAACATACAACTCATATGACAGTTTCGTTTCTTCCATATGAAAGTAGATTCACCAAGGTTCATTTAAATAATTTATTCACTATTTAATTCCATTCTTACTATTTTTAGTGATTTTTCACATCCACATCACTGCTGCTGTCAGCATCTACCTTTAAGGTAGACTTTACCTATTTCATAGTTTCCATGATTCAATTAGCCCTTTTTGCATACATAGCACAAAGTATTATCACGATTAACCATTCCAATGGCTAATCGTTTCTAAACATTTCCACACCTCTTAGTGATCAACATACAAAACGATTATAGTACTATGCTAAAAACGTATATAAGCCATTTTCGCATGGCTATCCAAATTTACACAAAATCCATGGGTACATGACCAACAACAAAAAGGGTAGTCCTATACATTCCATTTCAAAGTTCAACCAAAATTGTACCAAAAGGGGGCTTTGATAGTGTGGGAGACTTTGACTTCCAAATATCCCGAGTCCGATAGCTGACGAGCCAAAATCTATAAAACAGAGGAACAAAGAAACGGAGTAAGCAATTTATGCTTAGTAAGTTTTGAGCAAGGATTCCAAAGACAACAAAAGCATAACATTTGTATAGCTAAACGGATAATTTCATATGCACAAATTCTCAATATCATACTTACTTCACATTACCAACCCTTATGTTCATACACAAAAGATCAACTTAGCCAAAGGCCGGTAACTTATTTATCAACTGAGCGAATACTTATTTGTAAGGGCTGGACTAATTCAAAGCACATACGAAACATACCTCATTGTCGGGATTTCACAAGTGTATTAACTGAAATTTTTACTGTAAGTTCATTCATTCCCGAATCACGTACCTTCGGAGTTAGTTCGGATATAGCCACTCGTTCAAATACCTTCGGGACATGGCCCGGTTATAGTAACTCGCACAAATGCCTTTGGGACTTATCCCGGATTTAGTAACTCGCACAAATGCCTTCGGATCTTAGTCCGGATTTAGTAACTCGCACAAATGCCTTCGGATCTTAGTCCGGATATAGTCACTTAGCACAAAGCCTTCGGGACTTAGCCCGGACATCATTCGAAGAACCATGCACACATATATCAATAAATCATGACACATCCATATTTCATTTTCATTACCAAAGCTCAACACAAGACACTTATCATATTTACAATTTCGGCTCAATAGCCACATACAAAGGGCATGATTTTGATTTGCTTAAGACATAATCTAATCGAGTCATAATTTAAGTTCCATTACTCGAAAACTTACCTCGGATGTTGTCGAACGGCTTCAACGGCTATTCGATCACTTTTCCTTTCCCTTATCCAACTGTGGTCCCTAAGCTCTTGATCTAATTCAAACAAATTTAACTTATCAAAGTCTCATTTTGCTAGCTTATGGCGAATATGACAAGGAGTTTGATAGGTCATATGGCCACCCTTTAGCTCAAATACACAATGATCATACGCATTTTTAATCACATCAACAATTTAATACAATCCATTCAACATCAAAAGAGAAGCTCAAGGTACTTAGCCCATATATATATACATTAGACATTAGAGTCACATATGTACGAAATCACGAATCGAATTCAACATACTAGCTAATATTTCCCTTAGCCAATTTTCTAAGTCAAGCTAAAGCCATCAATAGGCTACCAATGGCCGAACATACACATCTATGCTAAGGCCGATTGCAACACTTAATACATTCTACAAGTATGGTCACTTGTGTTGACTAAACACCATTTGTTTCAAGTTCAAAACTTGGCTAATACACATATATACACTATTAAAGCATCCTCTCCTTTACACTAATTCAACACATGCATTACCCATAATATACCAAATTACATTCGGCCTTAGCACACAACTTGCTAGCCGATTCTTCTCCATCTAGCAACCAATGCACGACGAGCTCATTTGTTAGACTCTACTTCATCTAACAACAACCTTATTTCTCTTCTATATCCTACCATGGCCGAATGCATCACAACACCTTACCATTTCAATTTTTGGTCATGGTTGAACAAGGAACTTAATGTCTCACTCAAGGATGCTAAAAGGAGATTCAAGAGTTATCAATCCACCATCACATGCATCATTAACAAGCTTCACATTTAGCATGCAATGATATCAACACAAAATCCACCTTGGCCGAATACCATCCCCATGACATAGCAAAGATTTGAACCATGGGCTAATAAGAACATCAAGCTAGCAACTAAAAACATGCATGAATCTCATGGCACAACATCAAACATACCTTAATCTTGATACAAGTATGGCCGAACCTCCTCCTAATCCTCTTTTAAACCAAACATGGAGCAAGAATTCCTTCCTTCTTCCTTAGAATTTTCGGCCAAAAGAAAATGAAAAGGATGAACAAATTTTTTTTCTCTTTTCTTCAACTCACGGCAATGGGGGGGAACACACACCTTCTTTCCCTTTTTTTTTTCTTTATTACCCATACTCCTTATTTTATTTATTCCAACATAAACCACTTACACAACATGTTTTATGACATGTTTTGCCCATCCCCCTTTGTCATGGCAGGCCACTAGGCTTTAATCTAGGGAAATTTGACATGCAAGCCCATCATTTTCACAACATGCATTAATAGGCCACTTTATATTTGCCTAGCACATTTCTAAATTTTCTCACATAAGTCCTATTTGATAAAATTCACTTACAATTAACAAAAATTCAAACATGAATTTTTCACACATGCATATGTACATATAATGAGCATCAACTATGACGGCTAATTATTTTTATGACTCGGTTTAGTGGTCCCGAGACCACTTTCCGACCAGGGTCAATTTAGGGCTGTCATAATAAATCCTTCTCAACTTATAATTCTCATTAATAATGTTCGAAATAATCCACAAGTAATCATACGTTAAGAGCTTAACTATAAGAACATTAAAGTTTCAAACAATCCAAATTGAGCATTTTAATCATAAATCATAGGTATCCATCCCCCTTTATCTAAGTAATCACCTTTAATTCCAAATTGACAAGGTTGACATCCTCACTAATGATTCACTCAAATCACTCAAAGTGTTAAAGGTTTAATAATTAAGCACTCAATAGTCAAACAGGAAAAGTTATTACCATAGGCTTGCATGAAAATCAAATCTCCACCACTATAATAAGATGATAAACAAATCAAAAGGTCTTTAACAGGGTTATAATGAGGCTTGGCTTAAAGGTGTGGATAAAGGCTGAAAAAGAGGGTTAATATCGAGATTAATTTAATAGATTACCAAACTTAAAAAAATAAAGCTAATCATTAAATTACAAACAAGTGCCAGAATTAACACTAACCAAAACTAATGAATTTCTCTCAATATGATAGCTTATCCAAGCTCTTTAGAATAATATGTAATTTGAATGAATATACGGGTTTTTTTAAGAATAAGAACAATGATGGAAATTAGATAATAAGAAATAATTCAGAAATTGTAATGAACGAACATAATTAGGTAACTAATAAAATTAAATCTCAATAAAAAGGGAGTCAATAAAAAAGGAGAAATTCTTAATGAATCAAAAAGAGTTAAGTTGTGGGTTAATATTAAGGGGAAAAATTGAGAAATAATTGTTAAGGCTCAAAGGGGCTCACTAGGGGTCAATTATGTGGGTAGGCTTTTTATGGGGTAAATGGGTTAAAACCTAAATGCCTTTATCATTTTGGTATATCAAATCAAAGGTGTGGTCTCGACATGTATAATCGATGCAAGTTCTAGAATAGCAAATCAATGTTGACATACTCATATAAACAATCAGTGAGCAAGAAAGATGTATGCTCTAAAAGGCTCAAAATCTCACGAAATTTATGGGTATTTGATGTCAATCCTGTAAATTCAAAACTTCAAGATCAAGCCTCGATTTAGGGAAACAACCTAGAAATTTTAATTCTCAAAAGTCAACTTATCATGCTTGATCCTCTAGTGTCTTAAAGTTTAAGCAATCAATGCACAGTTACATATGATTTAATTTAAAACATATCAATAAAAATCATAAGTCAATCAAGATTCATTCTAATAGTAATATGAGGAAATTATTTGAGAACAAGATAAGAATTTAGGTCTTTTTCTGATAATCACATAAATAACCTACCCACACTTAAGATGTATATTGTCCTCAATGTACAGAGATAGGTAATAGCAATATAAGCATAATATCAGAAGAGAGGGAGAGAAGCGAAACTGCCCTAAATTTGGATGTAATCCTTGAAAGAGCGGAAATAGGTTTAGAGGTATTGAAAGTGATGTGTATATGACATGTAGATAAAGGTGAAGGTGGTAGTAGAGGTTGGGTTCCACAATCACAATGCCCAGTGAAGAGGTCATCGTGGTGGTCGGTGTCATGGTAGCTATGGTCACGGTCGAGCAGGACATGGCAGTCGTGGAGGATTGTTTGTATATTCCTTAGTAGTACCCATCGACTGAAACTTTTAAAACTACGATGCCATCAATAATATTTAAGGGATATATATGTATAGGTTTGTTATGGTAGTAATAATGAAATAACTAGATAAAAGAAAATTCAAATTATACTAATAAAAGTCTTGTAAGAAAATGATAACGAAAGTGCAAAAGAAACGCAAAAATAAAAATAAAAGAAAAAGAAAAACAAGTTGAAAATTAAATGGACTTAAAAGTCCTCGTCGACATCTGGATTGTGAGGTGGCAGTGCTGAAGCAATATGTGAAAATGTTGTCAAATTTGTTGTAGAGCTGCCTCGATGCTATCGAGTCACTGATTGCAATATTTCTCAAAGCGATGAAGGTGGTCAGAAACTCAGACAATGAAGCAGCCGGATGAACTGGTCGATGACTCGGTGGTGGCTGTGAAGGTGGGTCCCCCTGAAATGCAGGGATATCATCATCGGCATCATCCTCATTGGTAGCTCGTACGAGCCGGTACTGAGGAGGGTCGAACCCACGATGACTCTCAATCATTCACATATAGAGCATACTTTGGATGCCCTATGGGGACATCTGGCCAATGAGAGTGAGCGATGAAGACTACGCCACTGTATTTAGGAGTCCAAAATATCACGCTAGATGAGTCACATATGGGCCGATGTTGATGACTCCCTTTTGGTGTCGTTTTGTCTGGTGGCGAAAGGCAAGGGCAACAAAGTAAGCGAGATAAAAAATATGCTCTTGCCTCATGCTCCACAGGAAGTATGCGTCGTGGGTGTTGACAGCGCCAATGCTCTCTTGCCCCCTGTTAATGTGTGTGCCAAAAGGGCATGGAGATAGCGCAGAGCTAGAGCTAGAGCCGATGCATTTGAATGACTAGGATCATAAATGCCTATACCAGGCTAGAGGTCTACCCAACACGATGAAGGTGAACGATGTATGTGGCGGTGGACGTGAGGGAAATGGTCGGCCTCTATAAACTCGTCGGTATATAGTCCCAAGGCAGCTCCAAATTTGGGGACACTCAACTGACGTACTAGACCACCAAGGCAGAATTTAACTTTTCCTGGGACGTCGTACTCTGCCATCACTGTTTGTAACTGGAAAGTCGAGCCGAGTTCCAAGGTGAATTCCAAATATGTCGGCTCGATGATATCAAGGAAATGATCCCACGGAGTGGTGGCAAGCAATGCCCGAACCAAATCAGCTAGGTGGACCTGCTCTAGTGCGGCCCAATTGATGCAACGCCCCACACCAAGGGGTCGGGCACGTAGAATTTGAAATAGTTCCTCCTGGGGCCTTGGTGAAAATTGAAGGAATGGATGTCGTATCTCAACGGTGGGGCCAAAGGAGGATGTCACTCCTTTTCATTTTTTAGAGGCGGAACCGCAACTTTCTTGCCTTTTAGGTTTGTCATGATATCTGCAAATAAAATATTAGGTCATTAATAACAATGCCCACATATGCAACCAAAATCTGAGTAGTCCAAAATAATAACTTGTTCAGTAAAATAATATGGCAAAAAACTCAAGCAGGATAAAACCAAGTGGTGATACTGCATATGAATCAAAGGGGCAAAGGGATATTAACAAATAAAAAAAGAAAATAGTACAAAACTAAACAAAGCCGAGCTAAAAGACAAATCAAGTTATAATAGAGAATACCCGAAATAGTGATAAATATTTAAAATGACTAGGAACTGATTTAGACTAATAATAGGCATGAGAGCATTATGAACAATTAAATAGATACTGAGACATAAATGAAATATGGTAAGGACCTATTGATAATGCTAATCATGTGGGTAGAGCAGAAGGAATGGAAATCAATGAAGACACAAAAGACTAAGTAAAACTTTATCATCAATAAAATTAAAAATCACTAAATAGAAATAAGAATCATAAGCATGCAATTCATTAGCAGTGGAAAGAATAACCAAGAATAAATCAAGAAATAGAATAAAGAAATGAAGGTAGTAAGGGTCAAAGGAGGGACAAACGACTGATGAACAACGGTGGTGCTTGACGGGGTTTGTGCGCGCATGGGGTAGGTTGGTTGATGGGGAGTGCGTGAACTGAGGAGGAAAAAGTGAGGGAGGAGGAAAGGAAAGGAAAGGCGGAATAAAAGGGGAGAAGAGGAATGGGGCTAGTTGGGGAAGAAAATAGGGAGATAGTGGAAAGAAGAAGGGAAAAGAGAGAAAGGAAAGAAAAATAAAGAAAAGAAAAGAGAAAAAAAAGGGTGCCTGGTGGGAGAAGATGATGAATAGTGAAGGGAGATAGGAAGAAATTAGGGTTAGGGGGGTATAAAAAAGGGGGGCAGCGGTCGTGTAAGCCTTGTTTTGGGCCACACGACCATGGCCCACGCCCGTGTGGTATGCTCCAAGCCCATTTTTGTCGTGAAATCATAGTCAAATTCCCACACGGTCTTTCGACATGCCCATGTTCCCAGGCTGTGTGGTGCTCACGGCTACGGTGCATGGTCGTGTACACTTTCGTTTGTTTCTCCCATTCCCATGTTCATGGCTTATGCTTGTGGGTCGATGTTTTAAGTCAGAATCGCACACGGCTTGCAGACATGCTCGTGTGTCTATGCCGTGTGCCCAACACGGCCACATCGAATGGCCATGTGCTACTCCCTTTCATTTCTCACACGCCCGTGTTCAGTCCAACACGCTTGTGTTCAGTCCAACACGCCCGTGTCAATTAATCAGGATTACACACTGCTGTTAAGCATGGCTGTGGCCTACTCCCATGTTCTATTCTGACTTTGTTTATCGTTTCAATTTTTGGGCAAGTTCTCACACGGCCTCAAGCACGCCCGTGTGACAGGCCGTATGACTGCCACGGCCACCTTGTACGGTTATGGTGATTTATCGTAGGCCATGTCTCTGTTGATCTTTTTTTTTGAAATTAAGGTCTAGTTTTACCACGGTCTGGGACACGCCTGTGTCCCTTAACCGTGTGGTGCCCACGGCTGTGGCTATTTATCGCAGCCCGTGTGTCATCCTATCTTGGGAAAAATGTTTGTCCTATTTTAGCACGGCCAGGGTGCCCGTGTCACCTCCCCATGGGGAGCCCACAGACTAAAGCACGCTCGTGTGCTAGGTCGTGTTTGCGGAAAATACCTGCTGTCAGATTATAAAGCGAAAGGCAAAACAACTAAGTTATTTAGTTGGGTTAGTGCTTGGGTTGCCTCCCGAGAAGTGCTTATTTAGAGTCTAAGCTCGACTTTACCTGGTATGTATGTTTATTCAGTTTCGCGGAGCCATAGCTCCTCTCCTTTATCTTTGAAATCCTCACCGTTATAAAATTTAAGCCGATGTCCATTTACCTTGAAAGTGCCTTGGGTTGGGTGACTTTACCTCTACTGTGCCATATGGAAAGACAATTTGGACTATTGATGGACCTGACCATCGTTATTTAAGCTTCCCAGGGAACAATTTGAGCCTTGAGTTGTATAACAGGACAAAATCTCCAATTTCAAATTGCCTCTTTTGCTTTAAACGAGCATCATGGCGACGCTTTATTACTTCCTTTTGTATTCGTAAATTCTCATAGGCATTAGCTTTCCATTCATCTAACTCGTTTAGCTACATCAATCTCCTTTCACCTGCAAGTTTTGGATCAAAGTTTAGAAATTTTATAGCCCAGAATGCTTTATGCTCCAATTCAAATAGTACATGACAACTCTTCCCACAAACAAGTCTGTAAAGGGATATTTCTATGAGGATCTTAAAAGCAGTTCTATAGGCCCATAAAATATCATCTATTTTCTTTGCCCAATCCTTCCTATTTGACTCTACAGTCTTTTCTATAATGCATTTAAGTTCTCGGTTAGCGACTTCGACTTGTCCACTAGTTTGAGGATGGTAAGGGGTAGCTGTTCTGTGGTAAACTCCATATTTCTTAAGTGTTTTATCAAATTTAGTATTACTAAATCAGTTCCCCTATCACTGATGATTACTCTAGGTGTTCCAAATTGAGAGAAAAGTTTCTTAAGTAACTTCACCACTACTCTAGCATCATTAGTAGGTAAGGCTTGGGCTTCCACCTATTTAGACATATAATCAACGGCTACTAATATGTATTTATTCCCAAATGAGCTAGGGAATGGACCCATGAAATCGATACCCCATACATCAAATATTTCACATAAGAGCATGTACATTTGGGGCATTTAATCACATTTAGAAATATTACCTATTCGTTGGCATTTATCGCAAGTAGCAACATACCTGTTGGCGTCTTTGAATAGTGTGGGCCCGTAAAAACCTGATTCAAGTGTTTTATGTGTGGTCCTGGTTCCAGTGTAATGTTCCCCAGCAGTCTTGGGTGACAATGCTCCAAAATTTTAATTGCTTCTGTCTTTGTAATGCATCTTCAAATTACTTGATCTGCATATATACGAAAAAGAAAAGGTTCTTTCCAAAAAAGATTTTTCACATCAGTGAAGAATCGTATATTTTGCTGATGTGTCAACCTTTTTGGTATAATGTTAACGGGTAAATAATTTGCAATGTCTGCAAACCAAGGTCCCTCAGAGTCAGAGATAGCAAAAGTTGTTCTTTTGGGAATGAGTCATTTATCTCTTGTTCGTTCAATTCATTGAGATGTGGGTTTTCTAATCTGGATAGATGATCTGCTGCAAGATTTTTTGCTCCTTTCTTATCTTGAATTTCTAAATCGAATTCCTGTAATAATAAAATTCATCTTATTGGTCGAGGTTTCGCATCTGTTTTAGTAAGGAGGTATCAAAGAGCTGAATGGTCAGTGTAAATGAAAACTTTAGACAATATTAAATATGGTCTAAATTTATCGAATGCAAAAACCACAGCCAACAATTCTTTCTCAGTCGTCATATAGTTTTCTTGTGCAGCTGTCAATGTTTTGCTAGCATAATAAATAGGTTAAAAGTGCTTGTCTTTTTGCTGTCCAAGAACTGCTTCTACTGCAAAATCACTCGCATCACACATTAATTCAAAAGGTAAATTCCAATCAGGTGCAACTACAATCGGAGCGTTAATTTATTTATCCTTAAGAGTGTTGAACACTTTTAAACAATTCTGACTGAAATTAAAAGGTACGTCTTTTAAACAAAATCTTTAATAGATCTTCTATAAAATCCAGCATGACCTAAGAAACTACGAATAGCCTTAACTAAATTAGGGGGAGGTAGTTTCTCAATAGTTTCAACTTTTGCTTTATCAACCTTGATTCCCTTACTAGAAATTTTATGGCCTAACACAATTCCTTCACGAACCATGAAGTGACATTTTTCCCAATTCAGTACAAGATTTGTTTCCTCACATATAATTAAAACTCATTTTAAATTTTTAAGGCAAATATGGAAAGAGTTCCTGAATACCGAGAAGTCATCCATAAATACCTCCATAATGTCTTCCACGAGTTCATCAAAAATGGCCAACATGCATCGCTGAAAAGTAGCAGGAGCATTACATAATCCAAAAGGCATTCGTCGATAAGCAAACGTACCTTATGGACATGTAAATGTTGTTTTCTCTTGGTCCTCACGAGCTATCAGGATTTAGAAATAACCGGAGAGTCCATCTAGAAAGCAATAATACATATGTCCAGATAATCTTTCCAACATCTGATCAATGAATGGTAGGGGAAAGTGATCTTTTCTTGTGGCATCGTTCAATTTCTTATAGTCAATGTAGACTCTCTATCCCGTGACTATTCGTGTTGGAATTAATTTGTTCTTCTCATTTGCCACGATAGTCATGCCTCCTTTCTTAGGAACAACTTGCACAGGACTCACCCAGGAACTATCAGAAATAGGATAAATAATTCTAGCATCTAGAAGTTTGATTACCTCAGCTTTTACGACTTCTTTCAAGTTAGGATTCAACCATTTTTGAGCTTGTACACAGGGTTTGAATTCATCTTCCATTAAAATTTTATGTGTGCAAAAAAGAAGGGTTAATCCCTCTTATGTCAGAAATCTTCCAAGCTATGGCTATTTTATGCTCCTTTAATACTTTGAGTAACCCGTCTTTTTCGGTTGGCTATAAATCTGAAGTAATAATTACTGGTAATGTTGAATTATCTCCAAGAAACCCGTATTCTAAGTAATCTGGTAATTTCTTTAATTCCAATTTAGGCGGTTCTTCAACAGAGGGTTTTAATTTTAATTTATTGTTTACCTCAATACCCTCGTATCTCTTCTGTCTCGGTGAAGGCTCATTGGAATTTAGTTCAGCCTTTAACTTACCTATCTCAGAGTCATCATCATTTACCTCCTCTCCTTTGGTAAGACACAGTTCCAACGTGTCCTTATGTACGATTTCCTGTAAAGAGTCTTGAGTAGCATGATCAATAGAGTCAATAAAATAACATGAGTCATCCTGTTCCCTAGAAAATCTCATGGCATCATAAATTTTAAAAATAATCTCTTCGTCACCTACTCTAAGCATAAGTTTACCATCACCCACATCAATAACAGCCCTAGTAATGGCTAAAAATGGATTACCTAAAATTAAAGGCACCTTAACATCCTTATCCATGTCAAGTACAACAAAATCAACAGGGAATATAAATTTATCTACTTTTACAAGTACGTCCTCTATAATACATCTAGGATATTTAATAGATCTAACAGCTACTTGAACACTCATCCTAGTGGGTTTCCGTTCCTCAAGACCAAGTTGCTTGAACACTTTATATGGCATCAAATTAATGCTAGCACCTAAATCAGCTATTGTTTTCTCAACATTCAAACTACTAATTAAGCAGGGAATAGTAAAACTTCTTGGATCTTTCAGTTTGGTTGGCAATTTATTTTAGAGTATGGCCGAGCATTCCTTATTGAGTTCCACTTGTAGACAAGTCTTCAAACTTCCTTTTATTTGTTAGAAGATCCTTTAAAAATTTTGCATATGTAGGCATCTGCGAGATAGCTTCAACAAAAGGTAAATTAATATGTAATTATTTAAAAAGTTCGAGAAATTTACCGAATTGTGCATCCATACGGTCTTTCTTCAACTTTTCTGGGTATGGGATTGGTGGTTTATATTTCCTCAACACCGGTTTTTTATTGTTTTCGGGTTTTTCCTCCTCAACTTCTTTTCTATCAGTTCTGGTTGCAGCTTCTTTTTAGATTCAGCTAACACTTTCCCACTCCTTAATGTAACTGCTTTCACATGCTCTTTTGGATTGGGTTCGGTATTGCTAGGTAGGCTCCCTGGTGGTCTCTCTGAAATCATCTTAGCTAACAGTCCTATTTGGTTCTTAAGCCCTTGAATTGATGCTTGTTAATTTTTAAGTGCAGTTTTAGTATTCTGAAAATGATTCTCCGCTACTGAGATAAATGTTGTCATCATCTCCTCAAGGTTCGGCTTTTTCTCTGGCTGGTAAGGTTGTTGTTGGTAGCCTGGAGGGGGTGGTGGTCTTTGATTTCCTTGGCCTCCCCATGAGAAATTTGGGTGGTTCCTCCAACCTGCATTGTAAGTGTTACTATAAGGATTATTTTGAGGTCGAGGTTTATTACCCATAAAGTTCATTTGCTCATTTTCCATGTTAGGGCCGTAGGATGGATAGTCTAAATTGCTTGTTCCACCTCCACTTACATCACACTGCATTACTGGATGAACCTGTGAAGAACCAAGTAAACCATCAATTTTCCTATTCAAAAGTTCTACCTGATTAGAAAGCATAGTAAATGAATCAACGTTAAAAACACCGGCTACTTTCGTCGGCTTTGTCCTCATGACTTGCCACTGATAATTATTCAGTGACATCTCTTCTATAAACTCATAAGCCTCTTCAAGTGTCTTATTGTTAATAGTCCCACCAGTAGCTGCGTCAATCATCTGTCTAGTCGAGGAATTCAAACCGTTGTGGAAAGTTTGAACTTGTAGCCAAAGAGCTAACCCATGGTAAGGGCACCTTCTCAATAGATCCTTGTATCTCTCCCATGCATCGTAGAGTGTTTCTAAATCCATCTGCACAAAATAAGAAATATCATTCCTTAGTTTAGCCATTTTAGCCGGCAAAAAATATTTTAGTAAAAAAATTTCGGTCATTTGTTCCCAAGTAGTGATTGACCCTCATGGTAACGAGTTTAACCACTGTTTAGCTTTGTTCCTCAATGAGAATGGAAACAACTGAAGGCGAATTGCACCGTCAGAAATGTCATTGATCTTAAAAGTGTCGCAGAATTCTAGAAAATTTGCTAACTAAGTGTTTGGATATTCGTCCTGCAAACCATCAAACTGAACAAACTGTTGTATCATTTGA
Organism: Gossypium arboreum; assembly: GCF_025698485.1. NCBI lineage: Eukaryota > Viridiplantae > Streptophyta > Magnoliopsida > Malvales > Malvaceae > Gossypium > Gossypium arboreum. The sequence goes on from NC_069081.1 coordinate 39,169,165, forward strand.
ATTGTGTTACGTTTCAGTTCAAAATTATTTGCAGCAACAGTAGGCCTAACTACACTCGATTCAGTTCTTGTTAAAGTAGGTTTAGCATAATCATACATAGTACGAGGAGTAAGATTTTGATTTACTGGATTTGCAGCAACCACAGAAGGTAGTGGATTATTCTAATTTTCAGCCATCTCCTCGGTTGTGGTGTGAATATCGTCATCTTGCCCTTCCTCTATGTATTGTAGGCTTCGCCTTATTTCTCTTCAATTTCTGCGATATGTACTTTCGATCTCACTATCGAAAAGTAGAAGTCCTGATGGGTTTCTTCTAGTCATAAACTATAAAAACTTGCCGGAAGTAAAGAAAATAAAATTTATTAATTTAGAAAAATTAAAAACAAAATTAAATTGCAATAAAAATAAAGAATGGCTAAAGTAATAAAAATTAAGCGTTCATAATATCTTAGTCCCCAGCAATGGAGCCAAAAACTTGATGGTCGTGAAACTAACTAAAAATTCGACTTAAGGCAAGTTCACCTATCAACAGTAGAATAGTTATGGTGAGACCAGAAATATCGTATCCACGAGGACTAAAAGTACTAGTAATTAATATCTTCTTATTATCTAGCCTAAAATTTAAGAGAATGTTTTATGTAAAACTATTTATCTAATAAACTAAGATTACAACATAGATTAAAGTTGAAAAATACTTTTTTGAAAACTAATGGAGAAGACAATACCTGAGGAAGAATCCACCTAGACTTCACTTATTACCTTTGAACTAGACGATTTATTCACTTGACTTAACCCATAGAAATCCCTGATTTATGTTAATATCTCTCTCGAGACTAAAAACAACTGACTCTAGGTTGATTAATTGAAATCTCTTTCTAATTAAAACCCCTATTATCGCATTAACTCAATCTATGGATTCCCTTATTATATTTGACTCTAACTCGATAGATTTATATTGTCCTATCTCTAGGATTGCATGAAACTCCACTTAATTATGGATGATCTACTCTTAAACAGGGACTTTTGCTCCACTGAATAAGCACATCAAAAACCTAAATTAATATCCTGGAATATTAAAGCAAGAGTTAAATTCACAATTAAGAATAAGAACAAGTATTTATCATATAACTCAAATAATAATAAGATCCGTCTTAGGTTTTATCTCCCTTAGGTACTTAGGTAGTTTAGTTCATAATAATAATGGAAGACATCTCAAAGTTTGGGAAACAAAAAACATAAAGAAACCTAAAGAACTTCTAGGAAATTGGATGGAATTCTTTAGTCTTAATGTAGATCCTACCTCTGATGTGATTTTGATGGCTGTCATTGGGTATTTTCTACCTTCAACTCTCCGTGTTCCCTCTAATCCTCTTCTAGGGTGTTTATATAGACTTTCAAATGCCTAAAATAGCCCAAAATTAGCCTTTTCCGAGTAGAACTAGACTTGGGCTTGACAGGGACATGACTGTGTGCCACGCCCGTGTGAAGGTGCTTAGGCCGTGTGCAATTCTGACTTGGATTAATGTCGACACGGCCATGACACACGGGCGTGTGGTCTACCCGTGTGTCACACATGGGATGTGGATCACCGTGTGGAAGTGCCTAGCCCGTGTGAAATATTGATTTAGGCCTAATTTGTCCATTTTTGGCCCGTTTCTCACTCTTTTTGCTATCCTAAGCTTTCCTAAGTATAAAACATGAAATTAAAGGATTAGGAGCATCAAATTCAATGAAACCAAGGAAAAATCATCCATAAATATGCCAAGCATGGGGTAAAAATATGTATATATTATGGTTTATCAATCATCTATGAAAACCTTAACAAAATTTTCAACCATATCAGTTAAAATTGTCATCATACATTGCTGAAATGTGGCAGGTGCATGACTTAAGCCGAAAGGAATTTGCCGAAAGGCAAAAGTATCGTATGGGCAAGTAAAAGTGGTTTTATGTTGGTCTTCCGGGGCTACAACTATTTGGTTGTATCCTGACTATCTATATAAAAAGTAATAAAATTCGTTACCTTCCAGTCAATCTAACATCTGATCCATTAAAGGAATGAAATATAATCCTTATAAGTGGCTTTGTTCAATTTGCAATTGTCAATACAAATTCTCCAACCCGTGAGGGATTAACTCCTTACGTTCATTCTCGATCATGATTCCACCTTACGTTGGTACACATTGTACTGGACTTACCCAAGAATTATATGAGATGGAGGTAGATAATTCCTGCATCAAACCATTTGATCACCTCCTTCTATACCACTTCTTTCATGATAGGGTTAAGCCTCCTTTTCCCATTGATTCTACCTCGCTCACCTTCCTCTAAAATAATCTTATGTATATAGAAGGAAGGGCTTATACCAAGTATATCAACTATGGTTCAACCAATTGGCTTTCTAAATTTCTTTAAAACAATAATCAATTGCTCCTCTTGGTGTTCTGTCAGTTCTACTGAAACAATCACAGTAAAGAAGAACTATTACCTAAATAAAGATATTTTAAATGGGATAGAAGTACCTTTAGTTCAAGGTTAGGCAGTTCCTCGATTGGCAACTTGGGTTGTGTAAATTCCTAAACTTCCAACTCTAGTGGTTCGAACCATAGTGGTTGAACATAACTCCTCAAATTGGGTTCCATCAAAGCCATACCTTCATTATCTTCTTCATCTTCCAAGGGTTTAGACCCTAAAGTGTACTCGATGGGTCTTCTTTAAAATTTCTCTTGTATTCCATAGAAAGTAAGGTTCCTAATTTCTCCATTACTGAAGATTCCTTCATCAGATCGAGAAATTTCATGGCCTTCAGAATGTTAAATGTTACATTATCATCTTGAACTCTCATTGTGAGTTCTCCTTTTGCACATCTATCAATGTTCTTCTTGTGATTAGGAAAGGTCTCCCTAGGATGATCGGAACTTCTTTATCTGCTTCAAAGTCTAACACAATAAAGTTAGCTAGAAAAATAAACTTATCAACCCTTACCAAAACATCCTCGATCTTTCCCCTGAGACATGCTAACGAATAATCCGTAAGTTGAAGTGTCACAGTAGTGGTTCTTACTTCACCTATTCCTAACAGTTTGAAAATAGATTTGGGCATCAAGGTGATGATTGCTCCAAGGTCGCACAAAGCTTTATCGGAGTAAGATTCTCTGATGTTACAGTGTATCATTAAGCTTCTAGAGTCCTTCAGTTTTGGAGGTAGCTTGTTTTGTAAGAACGCACTACATGTAACACCCTTACCCGTATTCGACTCGGAACAAGGTACGAGGCATTACCGGACTTAAACACAAGAAAACATACACTTCTGAGCCATAAAATCTGGCATTAAATTCAAACTTTTTGGAATTAATTATAAAGTCCCTATTACGAGCCTACGAGGCTCAAAACATGCATTGGAGGTGGTTCGGGACTAAACCGAGAACTCATGAAAATTTTACCAAGCTTAGAAAATTTTTGCTAAAATAGGAGTCACATGCTCGTGTGGCTTGGGACATGCCCGTGTGGGCAGGCCATGTGGTCAAACATGCCCGTGTCCCTAACCCATGTAACTCTCTGTTTTTCACCCAAGAGCAAATTGAAGTCACACAGCCATGGCACATGCCCGTGTCTCGAGGCTGTGTCCTTCATATGGCTGAGACACACAGCCGTGTTTCATACCCGTGTGCTCGATACTAGCATTCTGTTTTGCAAAAATTTAGGTGTAGGGGACACACAGCCGGATCACACGCCCATGGGTCTTACCGTGTGTCACACACGACCTAGACACGCACTGTGTGTCTACCCGTGTGGATAAAAACAAGGTTATTTACCAAGCCATTTTGCCACCATCACTTGCATATATCTACTCAACATCACATGGCACAAACTCAAGCATGAAAATCACAACCAAGACAATAACATGTCATTCTCATACCATTTGTAAACATGCTTAAAACATCGACCTCTCCACATCAAATTATGAAAGTTTCCACATTTCAAATGACATTAATATAAATATACTCATAACCAACATTAGCCAACTTCCAAGGCTATATACAAAATGATAGCCAACACATATGACCAAAAGACCAAGTCCCTATACATGCCATAAACTCTAAATACTTGAATTCATCAATACCTAATATGATAGCTTGATAGTGTGATAGGATCTCCGACGACCTCCAACCCGAGCTAGCTTAACGACACTATAAAACATGGGAAAGGAAGGGGTAAGCTATATAGCTTAGTAAGTCCATATGAACATAATAAGCAACTCTTACCAATCATTTACCAAATCCAATGATATAAACACAAGATAATATAAATTGCATTAAAACTCATAGTTATAACTTATTTAGTCACATTGTTTGTTCTATCAATTTGCAAGCATAATTTAACATGTCTTGACATTAGCCAAATAAGCGAAATCTCTCCATGAACCTGCACATTAATTATGTGTTCACTTTTCAAGCATATATTCTAACATCTTTCAATTGTTTAAAGACCATATCTTCTCATAATCATTTTAATAAGCAATTATGCCAATCTTTCCTTTTTCTCATATCCGATAAATCACAATTTGTGTGAATCAAACATGCTAGATCATAACTCAATTTGGCCCGAAAGCCAATTACACGATCGCTAACTGAATTTACTAAATATTTTGTACATGACAAGTATAAATCAATAATCAAAAGGCTTTCGCAAAAACATTCTCGTGGAAACCATGAACTCACAATATCATAAAGTCAATGCTTGTAAACTTTATGTATATACTTGTGTAAATTTGTAATACATACATGCTTTTTCTCCTCTTTGACATACCCATTAAATTACCCACTGAACAACTGAAATACTAAAGGATACTCGGGAATCTAGTACACACAGTATCGTACCAATGTCATATCCCAGATATGGTCTTACATGTAATCTCGTATTGACGCCAATAGCCCAGCTATTGTCTTACACAAAGTCTCATATCGATGTCATATCCCAGATATGGTCTTACACGTAATCCTAGTAACCCTAATTCCATGACATTTGTATCCTATCTATTCGTAAGGTTCAACCGGAACTTTCTCTGTATTGAATTTTTGTCTGTCATCTCCGTAGTATTACACTCAATAGCATTCACATTTCATTTCAATAATATAGCATTTACCACAACTATATCAATTAAGCATTTATACATATATAATTTAATGCTTATTAAACATACGAACTTACCTCAAGATAGAAATGGCGAAAAAGACCTAATCGTCAAATACTCTTTTTCCCCGTTCTAATTTTGAACCTTGTTTTTCTTGATCTACAATATCACATTTAACTTATTTAATCATTATACTATTCAAATCAGCCCAAAATCACATTATGGCAAAAAATACATTTTTGCCCCTAAAGTTTGACATTTTTACATTTTAGTCCATAGACTTGTAAAATGAAATGTACTCAATTTCTTCAATACCCATGCCTAGCCGAACTTCATACATGCTTATAGCAGCCCACATTTTTTTATTATCATTTTAACACCCATTTTACAACTTTTTACAAATAGGTCCCTTTAGTCATTTTCATCGAAAATCACTTAGCAAAAGTCATTTATCATACACCAAACATACATTTCCTACCATTAGACATCAAAATATACATATATCCATCATGGGCAAAATTTTATACTTTTATTATTTCTTAATTTAGTGGTAGAAATAGATAGATCATGTTACGAGGATTTCAAAATATAAAACTCATTAAAAACGGGCTAGAACGGACTTACAACCGAGCTTGGAAGCTTCAAAACCCCTAGCCATGGTTTCTTCTTGTAAATTTCATCCATGGGAGGAAGATGGACAAAAATTGGCTTTTAATTTGGCTTTTTAATTCATTTAATTACCGAATTACTAAAATGCCCTTAATGAAAAACTTTAGAAACATACCTAACCATGTCCATTTTTTACAACAACTTAAAAATGGTCTAATTACCATTTAAGGACGCCCAATTTAAAATTTCATAACAATTAGACACTTCTAACATGTAGAATTAAACTTTTGCACTTTTTACAATTTAGTCCTTTTGACTAAATTGAGTGCCCAAACGTCAAATTTTTGAACGAAATTTTCACAAAATCATTCAATAAAATTTTAGACCATAATAATAATATAATAAAATAAATTTTTCTACATCAAATTTGTGGTCTCGAAACCACTGTTCGACTAGACCCAAAATTGGGCTGTTACACTTCACTCCTTCATCAAAGCAATAGTCTCATACTCACTAAGTCATTTCTTCTTGGATAGAATATCCTTCATAAACTTCACGTAGTTGGGCATCTGTTCTAAAGCCTCCACCAACAGGATGTTGATGTAAAGTTGTTTTAGAATATCCAAGAACTTCTTGAATTGTACCTCTTTTTTATATTTATTCTACTGAAGTCTTTGAGGATTTGGAACTTTAGGTTGATATGGACAAATTTTTGAAGAGGCAAATCTGCAAAAGAAGGTGTTAGATACTTAGAATTTACTAGTTTAGTGTTTTATCAGATTTTCATTATTTGATTTTTTTTGGTGTAGGAACTTCAATTATTGGTTGACTTTCATCCTTCTTAGTAGGTTCATCTTCAATCATAAGCTCCTTGGGTTCCAAAGCCTTTCCACTTCGTAACGCAACCAATTTGGAATGCTCCTTACCTAAACTTCTTAGATTTTTTTATTACTCGGCAAAGCTCCTTGCGGTCTACTACAAAGCTCAATAGCTAACTAACCCATCTGGTTCTCCAGATTTTTTAGTGTTGCTACTTTACTTTGAATGTAACGCCCCCACGCCCGAGACCGTCGTCGGAGTCGAGTATGAGGTGTTACTAAGCTTAATTTAAAATATTTAGAACTTTGGATTATTTATTTCTACATTCGCAGCTTTTAAGCTACTTGCATCACAGTCACAAGAAAAATCATATCTCGAGTTACAAAACTTGAAATCAAGATCCATAAATTTTCCCTGAATCTAGACTCATATACCTATCTACTAATTTTTTTCTAGAATTTTTGGTTGTGCCATTTAGTACAGTTTATTAGTTAAAGTTACCCCTGTTTCAGGACTTGACTGGTCTGACCTCTGTTTACTACGGATCACATTTCTCTCTGTACAAAATTCATATGAATATGAGGTTTATTTATCCTGAAACTAGACTCAATAAGTATTCTGAGAATATAAAATAAACTACCTAATTATATCTTTACAGTTTATGGTGAAATTCTAAAGTTGGAACAGGGGATTCAGAAACTGATATGACCCTGTTTCACTAAAATTCTAATATCTTCTAATATATAATTCCTTTTCTTGTTTCATTTGTTTCATGTGAAACTAGACATAATAAGCTTCAATTTGATATGTATTCCATCACCAAATTCAATTTCTATGATTTTTAGTAAATTTTAAAACTCGAGTCAGTGTTGCTGCAGTATCCTGTTTATGGCAAATTTCATCCCTTTTGATGAGTTTTTATACACTAAGTATCTTATTAATTTCCCTTATCATCAAACATAATCTAAACTAACCATTTTCATAATTTATCATTATCAAACATTTCCTCAACCATTCCATTACCATACCATAAGATCATTTACACAAAATAGATATATTGCTATACATGCCATACTTAAATTTACAAGCCTTTACCAAAAGTCTTAGGATAGTGTGGTGAGCCTTGACCTATCCCGACTCTGAGCTGGCTTGGCCAAAACTACAATGAGTAAGAAGGAGGAGTAAGCATAAATGCTTAGTAAGTTCATATGCAAATAATAAGTAACATAACAAACAGTCATACCAATCAACATTAGCATGCATCACTAAAACACATGTCACATTTCTAATCATTTTTCATCATCTTATTACCTTATCGTGGTTGTATCAATACTCAACCCGAGGGTTAAATACATACCTGTCCAAAATATCCACTTCACATCACTTACCAATACGTCTCTTTACATCTCGAATATTCCTCCATTGAGTAGAACTTTACCCGTTGAACACATCGGAATATAATTTGGATACATGGATAACTTGCACATAAGTGCCATATATGAAATCAAGCAATCATGTAACCCGCCCATAAATGAACTCGGACTCAACTCAACGAGCTCGGGCGTTCGCATCCATAAGTGAACTCGGACTCAACTCAACGAGTTCGGATGCCTAGTTACATCTCACGAACTCGGACTCAACTCAACGAGTTCGGACATTCGCATCCATAAGTGAACTCGGACTCAACTTAACGAGTTCGGATGCTCAACCATCCTAGTGACATGTCACTTGTATCCTAATCTATTCCTAAGGTTCAAACGGGATTTTTCTCGAACACTTATCCTTGCCGTCTTCCGTAGAATGTCGAAATCAATACTCGGTAACAATTATATTTAACAAGTAGCTCACATAATTTACATATTATTTGAAATTAACCACAAAGCATACATTTCATAATGAAATTCAGCATAACACATAATTAATATCAATAATTTAAAAATAACAATTATGCTACATTATTTACACATGAACTTACCTTGGTACCAAAATACAAGGATTTTGCAATCTAGTCCACAATCTTTTCTTTTCCTCGATTGAGGTCGATTCCACGTCTTTCTTGATCTAAAATAACACATTTAGCTTATTTAATACTCACATTATCAAATTAATCCTTAACTCAAATTTTGGCAAAATTACAATTTTACCCCTAAACTTTTGCATATTTACATTTTTGCCCCTAGGCTCGGGATTAAACTTTATTCCTTATTCTTATGTTTTACAACATGCTGATCACTTTTCTCTTCTATGGCAACATCAAATTCTCACTCTAACATGTACTTGTGACTATTAGGTATTTTTACCGATTAAGCCCTTTTACTCGTTTTTGCTTAAAATCGAGTAGTACAAGTTGTCTAACATAATTTAAAACTTCATATTCTATCATAAAACATCAAAATACACAAATTTCACCTATGGGTATTTTTCCAAATATAAACCCTAAGTTAAATTATTGCTAACATAAGCTTTATCGAGTTAGGGATCTCAAAACGTAAAAATCATTAAAAGCGGGCTTGGAATCACTTACTATGGAGCTTGGAAGCTTGAAACAAACCCTAGCTATGGAGAACCCTTGAAATTTCGGCCTAATGAAGAAGATGGACAAAAATTGGCTTTTAATTTTGTTTTTAATTCATTTTAATAACTAAATGACCAAAATACCCTTACTACTAAACTTTCCAAAAATTCCTTCCATGTCCTAATTTTGTCCATGAACTTAAAATTGGTAAAATTGCTATTTAATACCTCCTAATTAATATTTCAAAGTAATTTCATACTAAAAACTTCTAGAATGCAAATTTTGCAACTTATTCAATTTAGTCCCTAACTTTAAATTAAACTCATTATGCCCAAAATTTCTTCACGAAATCTTCACACAATTATGCATTCATATCATAAACCTCAAAATAATTATAAAATAATTATTTCTATCTCGGATTTGTGGTCACAAAACCACTATTCCGATTAGGCCCTAATTCGGGATATTACATTGAATCAAGGCGTCATTTGTCACCATGTATGCCTTCAACAAGTCCTCCAAATTGTTTAATGACTCAGCTTAAGGTGGTTTTAGAGCTTATTGGTTAAACCCTTGAGATTGATTAGGTTTATACTGCATATGAGTGTTTAGTCCATTTCCTTAGTTACTGTAGGAAAAGTTCAGATGATTCTGCCATGATGGATTGTAGAAATTGGATTGTGGTTTGTAACAGTCCGTTTTTCAATAGTGTCAAAAAAAAATGGTTTCGGGGCCACCAAATTCAACGTGTAAGTTCATAAATATTACTATTTAATATTTATGAGTCAAATATGGTTTTAAAAATATTTTTGATATGATAATTTATGTTATTCTTATGATTAATTAAGTTCAAGTGGTAAGACAATAAGGTCAAATGATTTTAGAAAATGAGGTATCGAGACCTCATTTCTATAAACCAAGTCGTAAATATTTTTATAAATATTTACGGAGTGTCATTAAGGTGGTATTAAAGTTTCATTAAGAAATTTTAACGTTTCAAAAGTTAATTAATAAAAAAGGACTAAATCATGAAATATGTAAAATTTGATCACTATTAGATTTGAATGATTAAATGGCCTAATGAATATAAGTGGAAGGATTAATATGGTAAATTAACCAGTCTTAGAATGGTGGCACGACATATGGTTGAAAATAAATTAAATAATATAAATTCAATGGCAATTTTGTAATTAAATGGAAATTAAAACAAATAAAAGTGAAATTAAAACATTTTAACTTCATTTCTTCTTCTTCACACGATTGAACACCATAGCTATAGAGGAGGTTTTGGTTTTGGCTTTATTTCTTTGCATGCGAGTATAATCAATCCTATTTATTGTAATTTTTATGTTTTTGAGATTGTTGTAACTAGGTCCAGCTAGCCTATATATTCGATTTTGAAACTGTTAAAGATTTTGAATGTTTCCATTGATGAACCTTGTGATTTTATATGTTAAATGATGAATTTTGAGATATTAGTTGCTATTTAAAAGTATTTTATTAAGTGATTTTTGATGAATTTTTTGATTACGGACTAAGTTGTTTAAATAGTAAAAATAAAAGGGCTTGTTGTGAAACTATTGCAAAAATGGGTTGTATTGAATGCCATGAATATTCAGCTAGCACGGGTTTGCATTAAAAAGGTTAATTTGCATATTTTAGGCTCAGGGACCAAATTAAATAAAAGTAAAATGTTAAAGGTCATTACATAAAAATTTCAAAAATACTAAATTTCATAATATAAAATTTTTACTGTCTTAATTAATAAATTAAATGAAATTATTAATTTAGATCAAGGTCAAGTGAAAAATCGAGGGGAATGGAAAATTACCAAAATTTCCGTATACTTTGATATTTCTGCAATTTAGCCAGGTAAGCTCGTACAGTTAGAATTTAACATCAATATGAATTTTTAGTAGATTAACATGGTACAACTTGTATATTTATTTTTAATTGTTGATAATTAATGGTCATTTGAGATATAATATTGAATTTGATTACTCGGATTGGAATGAACACGGGATAGAGTACAGTCGTGATTTGGTGTGTTACGAGGATTGAAGTGGTGATGATTATGGAGTGATGTATATTCACATTACTCAAGTAAACCAAGGTTCAGCATTTGCTGCGTACTCTCATGTTATACACTCTATTTGGTGTGTTGGTTGGATTAGCTCTTATGAGCATTAGTGTGTTTGAGGGATTGGCTCGTGTGAGCATCTTGTGTGTTCGGTTGGACTGACAATGTACTCTTATCTGTAAGTCATTCTTCATATGAAAAATCTTGATAAGGTAAATTGTTTAATGAATTTGAAAGATTTTTTATTTATTGAATATTAACCAGAACATAAATGAATTATCAGTTGAGATTGTGGATGATGCTTAGGTTTGTGCCAAGCTTTTGGTTGCATTATATCATGTTTAGTATTAATGATATACATTGAAATGGTAATTGGCCAAATGGAAATATGCTTATGTTCATCAAAATGTGGTAAGATTCAAAAGATGTAATTTCTTGTAAAATGATCTATCATGTGATTGACCCCAAATGAGTTATATACATAAATGCACTAACTTGTGTAGTGATGATGGTGATTAGGTTTATGTCAAGCTTGAGATTATGATTGATGTATATGCTTATGTCTGGTATTATACAAATGAAAAGGTAAGAAAAGGTAATGAAACGGTAAGTTCAAAATTGAAATATGATATGATGAAAAAGGGATTGATGAGTTGAATAATGTACTTATACATGAGAAATTACGTATGTTATGGTTGAACTTACCTATGTTATGAATAAATATATTAATTAGTTAATTGATGTTGTTATTTAAGTTTATGCTTAGTAAATGGAATGAAAAGTAAGTAAAGGAAGTTATTCGTAGTTTTACGAAAAGGTTAATGATGGTATAAAATGTTTTATAAAATCCTATTATGTGAGGAATGAAAATATATATGATGTTGTTAGAATTACTTAATTATAAGCTGGTGGTTATGTAGTTGATAAATCTTGAGGCATTGGTATAGCTTTATATTTATCATATAAAATTCATTATTGAGTTGAATATTAAGTTTAAAGTTAGGACAAGCTTACTAAGCATTCATTGCTCACGGAGTTGTTTATCCCTTACTTTATAGATTATCGAAAGCTCGATTAGGTTGGGAGCTAGTTACGATCCATCACACTATCTATCGACTATATCGGTATATTTTGATGATTTTGAGTCATGGTTATAATGGCATGTATAGGTGTCTTTGTTTGATGAAATTAGTCATTATGCTTGGCTTGTATATATGCTATTTTGGGTGATGAAATAGTTGATATGATATCATGTATATTTGGCCTTATAGTGGTTGTTATTTTGGTGTTGTGTGATTAAATGATGGAAGTTGATATGGTAGTTAAAGTATGTATGCCATGAGTTGTTCTTGTTATGCTAGAATGTGTATTTGAAATGTTGGTTGGTATTTAATGAGATGGTATATCAAGTTGAGAACGGCTAGTTTTGGTAGCCTTGAATGTATTTGGCATTTGGTAAATTTATTAAGATAGATGGTATATGTAGAAATGGTCATAATGGTATTAGTTGTGCATGGGATTGGTATGCAAACATTATGGTAAACGTAATATTTAAGTTGTGCAATTGGTTGATTGAATTATCAATGAATTTAGTAAATGTTTAATCAAGTTTGATTGTTGAGATTAAGGTGCCATTTTGCTATATTGGTTGAATGATTAGTTACTATGATATTTTAGCTTGAATATGCATATGTTAAGTGTGTTTTGAATGTATGAATATAGCTACATTTGGGTTGTAACAACCCATTTTCGGTGAGGTCGAATTCGGTTTCGAGGCCACAAATCAAAGCCAAAAATTTTATTTTATTTTATTTTATGGTTGGCATTATGATAGGAAGGTCACATGAAAATTTTGGTACAAAAATTTTACCGATTGTGTGTTTAATTAAGGAAAGGACTAAATTGCATAAAATGCAAAAGTTGAGTTCTGGTAGATATAGGTATTAAATAGATATGAAATCCAAAACTTAAGGTCCTTATAAGGTAATTAGACCATTGAAGAGTAGTTAGTAGATATTTGAATGACTCATCGATGAAAAAAATAGAATAAGGTAGGGATTAAATTGGAAATCAATAAAATTATTAGATGATAATTAATTAAAAAGAAAAAAATCATCTAATTTCATATCACCTTCCCCAATTTTTCTATGGAAACCCTAGGAGAGAGGAAGAAAACATTTCAAGCTCAATAAGGTATGAAATCAAGTCCCGTTTTTAGTAATTTCTATATCTTTTGAATCGAGATAGCCTAATCTTTCTATTTAGGGGATTTATTTGAAAAGTTATCAAGGTATGAAATTTGTGTCATGGATGAATATGCTGAAAATTAGGACTTTATGGTAGAAAATGAAAAGTTATTCATAGATAAACAACTTTTATAAAGCAATTTTTGATGAAAACTTGATTTAGGGACTAAAATGAAAAAGTGGTAAAACCCATGGAAAATTCTAAAATTTATAGAAAATAAGTGCTGTAAATTTTAAGTTGAAATTTTGGTTAGGCTTGGAATAGGGAGTAAATTGCATGAATTTCATTTTTCGGGCCTAGGGATGAAATCGAAATTTTTGAAAAGGATAGGGACGAAATGGTAAATTTTACCTAGGATGTAATAAAATGCAAATGTAATGAAATGTGATAGATTAATAGTTCAACGGAAAGGACCATTAAAGTGTGGAAAGGTGAAATTAATGGAAGCTTGTATTGTGATGAGCTTATTTATGTCTACTTGATATTCATATGTTATTATGTGACTAACTTGTGGAATAAGTGTATGTGTGTTTAGGTAGCTTACCCAAAATCGATGGAATGTAAATTTCTATATGCTTGTATTATTAAATATGACTAGTAAGTTTATTTTTCGTTTTACGAACTTACTAAGCATAAAATGCTTACTCCGTTTAATTTTCCCTATTTTATAGAGCTCAAAGCTCGTGAAGGTTGGAACTCGGTCAGAGCAGTCATCAGATTATCCACTGTCTCATTTTGGTATAAATAGAAATCTCATTTTGGTATAATGGCATGTATAACCTTATTTGGCTAATGATGGATTGTAATTGTGGTTTTGTAAACTAGCCATTGGAGTGGCTAGTGATGGTCTAAGTTGGCTATTTTTGAAGTAATATTTTGGTACTCACATAAGTGCTTATTATGTTTTAGTTTGTTGAAATTATGGGAGCAGATAAGTTTATGTTAAGAGTAAGTTTATATCCTTTGATGCATGAGATAATACCACATGATTGATGGCAAATTTTATGTGAATATGATGTTGGATTGGTGGATATATGCTTGTGAGTTTTGGTGTAGGAAAATGGTAAGTCTTGGGTGACAAATGAGGCTAGGAAATGGTCTTATTTTGTCCGCACGGGCAGACACACAGACGTGTGTCTTGACCGTGTGTGACACACAGGCTGAGCTCAATATAAAGAATATATGTATTTGATATGTTTGTTTCATAAATTGACAAAGAAGTTATTTTAGTCATAATGTAAATTCGGTTATGTTATTAAATAATTTGATGTGTTTTTATTACTTATTTATTGAGATGGATTGATATGATATATATATGTATATGATAAGATATATTTGTAATGTATTTGATTTGAGGTGTAAATTATGGTTGGTATATATGTTTATTAATTCATTTTTATGGTAGAATATATGTATATGAAGTGGTAGGGTAAAATGAAGAAAATGTAACTTTGAACATAGCATGATTATCAAGCATGGTTATATTCAGTTAATGCAATGAAATAAATGACCGAATGAATAGTGAATTTTGTATTGGTAAACAAATAAGTAATATGACTTTATAATTCATTTATGCTCGGTTTGGACAAAATGATGTGATCATGTTTAATTGGTTTTCTGAGTAACTTATTAGTTTAGTTATCTTGATATATATACGAATATGCTTAGACATATATATATGTGGAATGATTAGTAATGTACTTATGAAATAGATGTAATGATGTATGTTTTTACTAATTAAAGTAGGTGCATATAAATTGTAAGTGGATAGATTATTACATATATAAATCATTCAAATACTTTAAATGTTAAGTTTGCATATATGATTTGAATATAAAATGAAATATGTTGGGTTATAAGTTAAGCATTTGATTTCTATGATTATTTGTTTGTATTGATTTAACAGAAATTCAAATAATTAGATAAATGGTAAAATCGAAACATGTTAGTTTGTTTAAAAAAGAAATTATACTAGATAATTAACTTTGTAATGAAAGTCTATTCTAAATTGTATTATGTTCGGTAATGCCTCGTAACCCCATTCCGGTGACGGATACGGGTTAAGGGTGTTACAAGCAATTAAATCAATTCAATTCAATGACCTTTATCATTCAACTCAATTAAAACAAACCATACTAACCATAACCACGTACACAATTATTAAGCTTGTAACTACATGTATCAATACATATACTTTAGCATTATTTTCCACTTGGCGAATACACATAGATTCATATATATCTAACTCTTATTTTCATAATGCATATTTCATATATTCATATAAAGTATATACTTACCTTACTACTCAATCATTTAACTTAGTACATGCCGGTCCTTTTAGCTCTATTTCACATTTGATCTTAACTCGATATTGCCTATTGAACCATTCGGAATTAATAAGGATACTCGGATAGTCGAAAAGCTCGTACAACAACAATGTCCCAGACGTGGTCTTACATGTAATCACATATCGATGCCACTGTCCTAGACATGGTCTTACACGAACTTATATATGATGCTGATGTCTCAGACATTGTCTTACACGTAAATTACAAATCAATGCCAATGTCCTAGATGTGGTCTTACGAAATCACATATCGGAACCTCATGTCATGAGATATGTATCCTAACTATTCCTAAGGTTCGTAAGGGACTTTTAGACGTTGTAACTCTATCGATTCAAGCTCGTAAATATTGCTCCCATGCTTAATTCAATTCAACATACACATATACACAAGAAATAATTCAATTCGGCACTATTAAAATATATACAATTGAATTTAATGACATTTATTTACTTATGAACTTACCTCGTACAAAGACGAACAGACCGGGTCGACTATTCAACAACTTTAGATTTCCCCCGATCCAAATCTGATTTTCTCTTTTCTCAATCTAAAATAATATAAATTAAACTTACTAAATCAAATATTCAATCAAATTCATCCAAAAACACATAAATTGGCTAATTACATTTTTCCCCTAACATTTCACATTTTTCACAATTTAGTCCCTATTTCACAAAACAAAAAATATTCAAAATTTAACGACACCCATGTTAGGCCAAATTTACCCCTAGCCCATATAAGTCCATATGTTTCATTTATTTCACATTTTGACCCCTCAATTTACAAAATTTACAATTTAGTCCTAAACAAACATTTTTTTATCAAAAATCACTTAATTAAACTTGATAATCTAACAACATATATTTATTTTTCATCATCAAATAAAAAATCATCAAGCTATCAATAATGGCAATTCATGAATACATCATCAAATTCAAAAATTCAAGCATGGGCTAGCTAGTACTCAAAGCAACGATCTCAAAAACGTAAAAATTATCAACAATCAAACAAAATCCTTACCTTAATTGAGCAAAATGAGTGTCGAACCTAAAACCACATTCAAAGCTTTTTTTCTTCTCAACTTTTGGCAATTAGAAAGATGAACATGTAAAAATTTTTGTAACACCCCAAACCCGGCCTAGACGTTATGACCGGATCCGGTGCGCCACATCGATGCGTTGAAAACGTTCCGTTTTACTTAGTTTGGAAAATTTAGTTGGGGTTGTAAAAGATACTTTTTAAAGCAGGTTAAGGTGAATAGAAGCTGTGCACCAGGTAGGAAACCAGGAAGAAGAGGAGGTGAGTCCGTCGGACTGCTTAAGTACCAAGCTCCCTTCGGATCCAATCCTAGACATGCACACCACCATTGCCACACCCTAACGACTCGTATAATTTTGAGAAAATCGTTTGGTTATGTCTATCTTAAGAAAATGATTAAGTTTGAAAACGTTTGTTTAGCGGAAGTCTTACTTGTAAACGTGTTATTTTGAAATCCCTTAATGTTTTTGAAAACACGTCCTAAAGCTAACCCATTTTCCTTAGTCATCATAGTTTTTTCATCATAGTAAAATAAAATAATAAAAGTAAAACAAAACCATAAGAATAATTAAAAGGCCTTATTACACTTAAAACCCAAAACCATAGATGAAATTAAAAGGATGTCCAGTTCACTAGAAAGAAACCAGGTTCGTAGAAACATGTGGCCAATCCAAATCCCTCACAGCTCCAAGCCCACTATGGTTGAGGATTACCTGCGAGGGTGAAAATAATGGGTGAGTTTTGGAAAACTCAGTGTGTAATTCAACCTAACCATAGCCTAAATCAGTTCAAACCACAGAGACAGAATAAGTTGGCCTGAGCCCAGAACAGATATCGAATAAAGCCCGTAGGCCCGCAGCACTGAACAGATATATCATGCTTATGCGAAACCCAACCCTATCCAACCACATACACCCCATACCATCCTTTCACCATGTGGGAGACTACTCGACCCACCCAATCGCTACTACGCCACGAAATATGCAAAGCATGGCGCAGATCTGAAAAATGTGTGAGTCACCAGATCTGATATTTTGTGGCGGTGCCACCGAATCAGAATAATTTGTGGCATAGCCACCGGGCGCTTCCTCCATAATATAACCCATGTCCCCATGCAGCAGATATACATTCATGGCATGCATCATACAGATTTAATTCATCATGCTTTTCAGACAAAATTAACCCTAGGGGTATAAAGGTCATTTAGCATACATAGGGGTATAATGGTAATTTTGCATACATAGGGGTATTCTAGTAAATCTAACTATTTCTAAGGTTTTCATGCATATCATAGCTATTACGTTTAGCCAGAAGCACTTACCGAGCGTTCTTACCGAATTGGGCCCGTTGGCCCATTAACCCAGTTTTGGCCCATTAAGCCCAAAATATCAAAACGCATGAAATCGCGCGTACTACAGTTTTATCACTTCCAATTACCAGTAATAATTACCCATACGTCTCACGAGCATTCGCTTTTCATAGCGCCCAAAATACCGATTTTTGGTATTTGACCTTTCGACTTTTGCCGATCTAGCCTATGAAAGGGTGTCGATTACACACGATTTGTGACGACTTGTCGACAAGATCCACGCATGAACTGCCTACAATTACGTTGCTACAATTCTTAGATTGCAAATCACAACACTAATCTCCATAATAACTTACCCATATTCGACTCGCCCTAAAAGCCTTTAAAACTTTACCTTCTTGCCGAAATCCGATAGCTAGATCCAAGTCGATCGCTCCAAAGATCCAAGCCTTGATCCAACCCTTGAGAAGACACTAATCATCAAAATAAATCATCGGTTAAAGACCCTTTATGCCCTATGCCCAAATCGATAGCCTCCCTAGATTTTAGGGACTTCGGCTTCTTCCTAACTTGAAAAATAAGACTAGATTTGGAGTGATGAGCACTTACCACTTATTCCTTCCTGCTTTCCACGTAGATCTGATGCAAATTCAACCTTTAAACGACGGTAAAACTTGAATGTAGAAGCTTTGAAGTTTCAGATACAAGTACCTAACTCTATAGTAGTTTCGGCTTTTCTAGGTGATATAGAAAATAACGATTTGAGGCTATAACCCTGGGTAATGTTGTCGACAGATGCTAGGGGTTTAGAGGAGAGGAATGTTGGTCAAAAACGAAAACATATTAAGGAATATGGCTTTGGAAAAACGGCACAAGAATATAGCTTTCGGGATTTTGAGATTTGAGGTTCGGCTTTAGTCTAAGAAAATTAATGGAGGAAAGTGATGTAGAGTAGGGTGGAGATGGACAAGAGGTTTGAAAGGTTGGCTATGGAGAAAGAGAATAAGAAGAAAGCAAAAATGGCTAAAGGGAGAAGGTGAGAAAAGCGACAAGCGGCACAACTCCTCCCTATTGCGAATTTATCTTGGCACTTTAACCTAGCCGAATTTACCCCCTAAAGAAACCCTTGGCGGCCACCTCTTGCTCCTCAAGAGTCCAAAATTCGCCAACACACTCACCCCAATCAGCTCCTAGATTTCCTCCTTATCTCTATCCTTATTCAATCCCTTACCCTCTTAAACTATTCTGACAGACTTTTATTTCGGTTCCACTACTTCCCTTTCTGTACATAAAATTAATCACTTAATTTCTTTGTCATTGTGACTTGAACACAGGTCCTCCCCAAGCTTCCACACGCCACTACATCCTTCCGGTGGCATCACATGCCACTTTACCACTTGCTTCCTTGTGATCCATTTTTCACAGATAATTCCTAAAAGCCCAATTTATCAGAACCCCTTTCTCTTATAGAATTAAATTTAATTAAAACTACCGGGTTTTATCCTAAGCTTGGGCCTTCTAGAGGCCCACCAACATGACTAATCCTACACATAACAAACAGAACACAGAATTTTAAATTTTACAACTCTTACAGAATTCCCGAAAATTGGGGCGTTACAACTCTACCCTCCTTAAAGAAATTTCGTCCTCGAAATTTACCTGATCTGAACAGATGAGGGTATTGTTGTTGCATTGCCTCCTCTGGCTCCCAAGTAGCTTCTTCTCTGCCATGGTTACGTCAAAGCACTTTCACTAATGGTACCGATTTCCTCCTCAAAACCTTAACGTCTCGATCCAATATTTGTACAGGCTCCTCCTCAAAGGTCAAATCAGTTCGCACCTCAATTTCTGCAACCGGCACGACATGAGTAGGGTCAGAACGATAACGCCTTAACATGGAGACTTGAAAAACATCGTGAATCCTGTCTAGCTCTAGAGGCAATTCCAACTGAGAAGCCACTGGGCCTACTCGCTTCAAAACCCGATAAGGCCCAATGAACCACGGACTCAACTTGCCCTTCTTGCCAAACCTTAGTATCTTTTTCCAAGGTGAAACCTTCAAGAAGACCATATCGCCCACTGAGTATTCAATCTCCTTACGCTTCAGATCTGCATACGACTTTTGCCTATCAGACGCTTCCTTCAACCGATCTCTAATTAACTTGACCTTATCCTCAGTATCTGTCACCAACTGAGGTCTAAGAACTTGTTGCTCCCCCAGTTCAGTCCAACAACTAGGTGTTCAACACCTTCACCCATCTGATGCTTCATAAGGTGCCATTCGAATCTTGGATCGATAACTATTGTTGTATGCAAACTCGCCAAAGGCAAGTAATCCTCCCAACTACCTCGAAATCAATAACACATCCCTCAACATGTCTTCCGAATCGAATAACTCGTCCGATTGACCATCGGTTTGGGGATGGAAAGCCGTACTAAAGTTCAATCGTGTTCCCAATGCCTCATGCAACTTTTGCCAAAGCGAGATGTGAATCTAGGATCCCGATCGAGATAATCGAAACCGAACTCCATGCGATCGCACAATCTACGCCACATACAACTTGGCTAACCAAGAGAAAAGTCATTGAACAGGTATAACATGAGCCGACTTGGTCAACCTATCCACAATCACCCATATCGAGTCTTTCTTTGATGGTGACAAGGGTAGCCCACTCACAAAGTCCATGGTTACCCTCTTCCACTTCCACTGTGGTATTTTTACTGGCTGCAATAATCCGGAAGGTGGCGATGCTCGACTTTCACTGGCGGCATGTCGACATTTCCCACAAATTCGATTACCTCTCGCTAAGTCCGGGCCACCAATACAGTTCTCGCAAGTCATGGTACAACTTATTCTCTCCGGGATGCATGGCACAAAGTCCCCATGAGCTTCCTTCAAAATTGGTATCTCAAGTCAGAGTCCTTTGGAACACAAATTCTTCCTCGGAAACACAGAACCCCTTCATCATTTATCCCAAACTCAGAAGTTTCCCCTTCCTTAACTTATTGAAAACGAGGGACCAAAGACTCATCTTTCAACTGCTTCTCTTTAATTTGATCCACCCAGGTTGGCCTTACTTGCAATTCAGCCAACAGACTTCCATCGTCAAATAGACTGAGATGAGCAAACATTGCTCTCAGATCAGATACAGCTCTATGACTTAGAGCATCGGCCACCACATTAGCGTTGCTTGGGTGATATTCGATTGAACAATCATAATCCTTAAGCAACTCGATCCATCTCCTTTTCCTAAGGTTTAGTTCCTTCTGAGTCAGCAAATACTTGAGACTCTTATGATCTGTGTATATAATACACCTTTCCCCATACAAGTAGTGTCTCCAGATTTTAAGCGCAAAGATCACTGCTGCTAACTCCAAATCATGAGTAGGATAGTTCCCTTCGTGAGGCTTAAGTTGTCGAGACGCATAAGCAACCACCTTACCCTCTTGCATCAATACACAACCAAACCTACGTGTGATGCATCACTGTACACAGTAAAATCTTTTCCAGACTCTGGTTGAATTAACACAGGTGCTTCAGTTAGAACTTTCTTCAACCTCTCAAAAGCTTCTTGCTGCTTCTCCGTCCAAACAAACGGTACTCCTTTCCTTATAAGTTTTGTGAGAGGTCTTGCCATCACGAAAAACCTTCCACAAACCTTCAGTAGTAACCCGCCAATCCTAGGAAACTTGAATTTCGAAACCGACCTAGGTGGCTTCCATTCCAAAATTGCTTCAATCTTTCGAGGATCCACTCTAATCCCTCTGCAGAGACCACATGCCCCAAAAGGTTACCTCCTCAACCGAACTCACACTTCTTGAACTTCGCATAAAGTTCTTTCTCCTTAACACTTGTAACACGATGCGGAGATGCTCATCATGTTTTGCTTCAGTCTCGAATATACTAGAATATCGTCAATAAAGGCGACCACGAACCGATCGAAATGGTTGGAACACACGATTCATCAGATCCATAAACGCTGCGCAGGCGTTTGTTAGTCCAAATGGCATAACCGAAACTCATAATGACCATAACGAGTCACGAATCTTTGTCTTATGAATATCGCCTCCTTGACCCTTAATCGATGATACCCGGATCGAAGATCGATCTTGGAAAATCTGAAGCTCCTTTAAGCTAGTCGAACAGATCGTCAATCCTTGGCAGAGGGTACTTATTCTTAATCGTCAGTTTGTTCAACTGGCGATAGTCAATGCACATGCGCATCGTCCCATCCTTCTTCTTCACGAATAGCACCGGTGCTCCCCACGGAGACACACTTGGCCTAATAAAGCCCCTATCCAACAATTCTTGAATTTGCGCCTTTAACTCCACTAACTCCTTTGGTGCCATCCTATATGGTGTAATGGACACTGGTGCTGTTTCAGGCAACAGGTCGATTCCAAATTCGACTTCCCGATTTGGAGGCAATCCCGAAAGCTCCTCCGGAAAGACATCTTGAAACTCTTTTACAGTTCTAACCTTATCCACTGTCAGCCCCTTTACATCTGTTTGACTTACAAATGCCAAATAGGCTTCACACCCTTTCCGAATCCACTTTTCAGCCCTCAATGCCGATATCACATTAGACAAATAGTCCCTTCGCTCACCGATCACCATAACCTCATCCCCTTCCGTGGTCCTTAGCACCATTCGCTTAGCAGCACAGTCCAGAGTCGCCTTATGCTTAACAAGCCAGTCCATTCCCAGAATGATGTCAAATTCTCCAAACGGCAACTCCATTACATCGCCAGGAAAGATCCTACCTTGAGTTTTTAAGGGTACATCCTTATACAGCTTGTCTACCCTAACCGATTGACCCAAGGGACTTAGCACAGATACCCCACTCACTATATTCTCAGAATGCACTCCCAAAGACCTAGATATGGCACACGCAACATAAGAATGAGTAGATCCAATATCCACCAAGGCAGTATACGGCATATTAGAAACTAAGAACGTACCAGTTATGACATCAGGTACGTCGCCCTCCTCTCGACGACGAGCTGCATACACCAACGCTGGCTGTCGAGCCTCAGCATTTTCGGCTCCCCTGCCAGGCGCTCCTCGACCTCGACCATTTCCATTCCCAATTTCGCCCCTACCTTGTCCACGTCCTCTCGGTGGTTGTGGTCCACCTCTCATGGGTTGAACAACCCTCTGTAAAGCAACCTGAGCCTGATCAACTCTCTGTGGACAGTCTTTAACTCTGTGCTCCATAGATCCGCATCGGAAACAAGCACCAGAACGTTTCCTACACTCACCCAGGTGTACCTTACCACAGTCCCTACAGATTGGCGGTCTAACCACATTCATCGGAACGGCTCGAACTGGCTCCTCCACTCTCGCCCTTTTAGCATTCTTGTTTGCTCCACCCGAAGGTCCAGAATCCCTCCGAAAATGGTTCCGATCTTTCTCACAGTTCTGCCTCTCAGTATGCTTTACCTCCTCAGCAATCTTAGCTTTTTCCACCAGAACAGCGAAGTCACGCTCCCTCTGCGGAGCAATCAACACCTTACGGTCATCTCTGAGTCCATCCTTAAAGCGAACGCTACGCTCATACTTTGTAGCAACTATTCCCACAAACATACCCTGTGACCTCGAAATTCACCTCGTACTCAAAGCAGTTTTGCCTCCTTGGACCAGATTCAGGAATTCTTTTCTACGGGCGTCCACATAACTTGCCCCGACGTACTTTCCTTTAAAGGCTGTCTTAAACAGCTCCCAAGTAACCCTATCAGCTGGGGTTCCATCCCTCACGGTGAGCCACCACTGATAAGCCTCATCTTGCAGCAACGATACGGCCCCCTTCAGCTTTTGCTCCACAGAACAGTCCAAGTCACCCATAATTCGTTCCGTGGCCTCCAACCAATATTCCGCCACATTCGGGGCTACACCAGATACGGCCCTAAAGATCTCCGCTCCATTAGCCCGGAGTCGTTCTGAAATCGACCCTCGAATTTCGTTGCCCGAACTTGCCCCGGTAACCCTTTCTAGAACTCGAAGCATTGCCTGCGACAAGGCGTCATCCCCGGCACCATGATCATGAGATTCCACTTCTGTTGCCAAAGGTACCGGTGCTTCTGCCGCTGGCATATGTCCTGAAGACGAAGATCCCACTCGAGCTCTTCCTCGGCCTCGTCCACGGCCTCTACCTCGAGCTGTTCGCGTACTCATATCGTATAATCTGATTACGAATTTTATGCATTAATTTTAGCATTCCAGTGATTATTACAGATGTTTTATGATTCAAATAGTAATTCAGAGATGGTTTTCGTAGAATCGACGTCTAACTACAGTTTTAGTCTTTTAGCAAGCTTTTCTAGGGTTTCAGTAGCATCCTATCTAGAGTATTCTAGTAAAGTTTCAGTACAGACAGATAATTCAGAATATATTCAGAAAAATTCAGAATACTTACAGGCTTGGGCTGGAGATTCGGAATGCCAGCTCTAGAAGTCTAGATTTAAAAACTGATTTTTTTTTTGAAAATCTTCGTTTTTGTAAACCCATTCAATAGCCGAGTTGTTGCAACTTGGTTCTGATACCAATAAATGTAACACCCTAAACCCGGCCTAGACGTTATGACCGGATCCAGTGCGCCACATCGATGCGTTCAAAACGTTCCGTTTTACTTAGTTTGGAAAACTTAGTTGGGGTTGTAAAAGATACTTTCTAAAGCAGGTTAAGGTGAATAGAAGCTGTGCACCAGGTAGGAAACCAGGAAGAAGAGGAGGTGGGTCCTTCGAAATGCTTAAGTACCAAGCTCCCTTCAGATCCAATCCTAGACATGCACACCACCATTGCCACACCCTAACGACTCGTATAATTTTGAGAAAACCGTTTGGTTCTGTCTATCTTAAGAAAATGATTAAGTTTGAAAATGTTTGTTTAGCGGAAGTCTTACTTGTAAACGTGTTATTTTGAAATCCCTTAATGTTTTTGAAAACGCGTCCTAAAGCTAACCCATTTTCCTTAGTCATCATAGTTTTTCATCATAGCAAAATAAAATAATAAAAGTAAAACAAAACCATAAGAATAATTAAAAGGCCTTATTACACTTAAAACCCAAAACCATAGATGAAATTAAAAGGGCGTCCAGTTCACGAGAAAGAAACCAGTTCAGTAGAAACAAGTGGCGATCCAAATCCTCACAGCTCCAAGCCCATTATGGTTGAGGATTACTGCGAGGTGAAAATAAGGGTGAGTTTTGGAAAACTCGGTGTGTAATTCAACCCAACCATAGCCTAAATCGGTTCAAACCACGAGAGAGAATAAGTTGGCCTCGGCCCGAGCAGATATCGAATAAAGCTCGTAGGCCCGAGCAGACTGAGCAGATATATCATGCTTATGCGAAACCCAACCATATCCAACCACATACACCCCCATACCATCCTTTCACCATGTGGGGAGACTACTCGACCCACCCAACCGCTACGCCACCAGAAATATGCAGCATGGTCGCCAGATCTGAAAAATGTGACAGAGTCACGGATCTGAATATTTTGTGGCGGTGCCACCGTATCAGAATAATTGTGGCATAGCCACCAGGATGCTTCCTCCATAATATAACCCATGTCCCCATGCAATAGATATACATTCATGGCATGCATCATACAGATTTAATTCATCATGCTTTTCAGACAAAATTAACCCTAGGGGTATAAAGGTCATTTAGCATACATAAGGGTATAATGGTAATTTTGCATACATAGGGGTATTCTAGTAAATCTAACTATTTCTAAGGGTTTCATGCATATCATAGCTATTACGTTTAGCCAGAAACACTTATCGAGCGTTCTTACCGAATTGGGCCCGTTGGCCCATTAACCCAGTTTTGGCCCATTAAGCCCAAAATATCAAAACGCACGAAATCGCGCGTACTACAGTTTTATCACTTTTGATTACCAGTAATAATTACCCATACGTCTCACGAGCATTCGCACACTCACAAGCGCCCAAAATACCAGTTTTTTGGTATTTCGGCTTTTCGGCTTTTGCCGATCTAGCCTATGAAAGGGTGTCAGTTACACACCTGATTTGTGACGACTTGCTGACAAGATCCACACACGAACTGCCTACAATTACGTTGCTACAATTCTTAGATTGCAAATCACAACACTAATCTCCATAATAACTTACCCATATTCGACTCTGTCTCTAAAAGCCTTTAAAACTTTACCTTCTTACCGAAATCCAATAGCTAGATCCAAGTCTGATCGCTCCAAAGATCCAAGCCTTCGATCCAACCCTTGAGAAGACACTAATTATCAAAATAAATCATCGGTTAAAGACCCTTTATGCCCTATGCCCAAATCGATAGCCTCCATAGATTTTAGGGACTTCGGCTTTTTCCTAACTTGAAAAATAAGACTAGATTTGGAGTGATGAGCACTTACCACTTATTCCTTCCTGCTTTCCACGTAGATCTGATGCAGATTCAACCTTTAAATGACGGTAAAACTTGAATCTAGAAGCTTTGAAGTTTCAGCTACAAGTCCTTAACTCTATAGTAGTTTCGGCTTTTCTAGGTGATATAGAAAATAATGATTTGAGGCTATAACCCTGGGTAATGTTGTCGACAGATGCTAGGGGTTTAGAGGAGAGGAATGTTGGTCAAAAAGGAAAACATATTGAGGAATATGGCTTTGGAAAAATGGCACAAGAATATAGCTTTCGGGATTTTGAGATTTGAGGTTCGGCTTTAGTCTAAGAAAATTAATGGAGGAAAGTGATGTAGAGTAGGGTGGAGATGGACAAGAGGTTTGAAAGGTTTGGCTATGGAGAAAGAGAATAAGAAGAAAGCAAAAATGGCTAAAGGAGAAGTTGAGAAAAGCGACAAGCGGCACAACTCCTCCCTATTGCCGAATTTATCTTGGCACTTTAACCTAGCCGAATTTACCCCTAAAGAAACCCTTGGCGGCCACCTCTTGCTCCTCAAGAGTCCAAAATTCGCCAACACACTCACCCCAATCAGCTCCTAGATTTCCTCCTTATCTCTATCCTTATTCAATCCCTTACCCTCTTAAACTCTTCTGACAGACTTTTATTTCGGTTCCACTACTTCCCTTTCTGTACATAAAATTAATCACTTAATTTCTTTGTCATTGTGACTTGAACACAGGTCCTCCTAAGCTTCCACACGCCACTACATCCTTCCCAGTGGCGTCACATGCCACTTTACCACTTGCTTCCTTGTGATCCATTTGTCACAGATAATTCCTAAAAGCCCAATTTATCAGAACCCCTTTCTCTTATAGAATTAAATTTAATTAAAACTATCGGGTTTTATCCTAAGCTTGGGCCTTCTAGAGGCCCACCAACATGATTAATCCTACACATAACAAACAGAACACAGAATTTTAAATTTTACAACTTTTACAGAATTCCCGAAAATTGGGGCGTTACAATTTTACTTATGTTTTATTATATTAACTTACATTACTAATTTACAGAATTAACCTTGATAATTTAATAAGTAAACCAGATATTATAAACCCAAAACCATCCATGCTACCCTTTAATGGCTTAATTTCCTTTTCAGAACCCCACATTATAAAAACAATAACAATTTGGCACTTACACAATTAGCTAGCCATTTTTACAATTTACGCGATTAAGTCCTTTTAATTAAATCAAATACTCAAATGATAAAATTAAATCACGAAAATTTCACACATATAAATTAACATGCTATAGACGCCAAAAATAATATTAAAATATTTTTTTGACTCAGATTTGTGGTCCCAAAACTACTATTCTAAATAGGGTCTAAACTACGCATTACATTTCCTTAGGGTCACACGAGTCGTTCCGATCGACTGTGGCCTACCGTAGGGTTGGTAAGGGCTAACCAAATCCCAAAACTATGTGATCTATTAGTTTAATATTCTACCTTGAATATGATATTGTTATGCATGTCTGATTAGTCTGATGTATAAATATATATATTTGATATCTGTTTATGAGCATGTGTGCATGATAACTCTGATTATATATATCTAATTGGGGTGGGCTTTGCATCTGTGGAGGAAGTCATCGCCTATATTTTGGCAGCTTGGCTACACATTATCTGATATGTGTCGTAACGACATGATATGGTGTGTAGAGATGAGTGAGTGTTTTTAACCCCACATGGTGTGTTGGGATGGTCTAAGTTGGTGTGTAGAGGATGGGGGTAGGACTCTATATATTTGTTCTATATATTTGTTTCTACTATCTGAATCTGTAAAGGACATAGGTCTGAATCTGAATCTAAATCTGAATCTGACTGTGTATGTGTAATATCCTGAATTAAGGCCTAATCAGAATAGTGGTTTCGTGACCACAAATTTGAGATAGAAATAATTATTTTATAATTATTTTGAGGTTTATGATATGATTACATAATTGTGTGAAAATTTCGTGAAGAAATTTTTGGCATAACGCGTTTAATTTAAAGTTAGGGACTAAATCAAATAAGCTGCAAAACTTGCATTCTAGAAGTTTTTAGTATGAAATTGCTTTGAAATATTAATTAGGAGGTCTTATGTGACAGCCCAAAATTGACCCTAGTCGGGAAGTGGTTTCGGGACCGCTAAACCGAGTCACCGAAATGTTTGAATGTAATATTTATTGTCTAGAATATGTAATTATGAATGTGTGAAAATTTCAAGCTTCGATTTAGTCGATTGCATGTGAATTTAGTCAATAGGACTTAGGTGTGACACGTTTGAAATGTGATAGGTTAATCTATAAGGACCTAATAGTGCATGTAATCAAAAGGGAGGACTTGCATGTCAAATTTTCCCCCCCTAATTGCTAGTGGCCGGCCATGACAAAGGATTATGGGCAAAACATGTCATAGACATGTTATGTTGGTGCATCATGGGAGGAAAAATAAATAAATTAATGACTATGGGTAATAAAGAAATGAAAAAGAAAAAAAAAAGAAAGAATGTGTGAGTGTTACCCCCCATTTTGCCGTGAGTTGAAGAAAAAAGAAAAAAAATTTATTGTTCATCCTTTTTCATTTCTTTGAGCCAAAAATTCTAAGGAAGAAGGAAGGAGTTCTTGCTTCATGCTTGGTTTGGAAGAGGATTAGGAGGAGGTTTGGCCATACTTGTGTCTAGATTAAGGTATGTTTGAGGTTGTGTCATGAGATTCATGCATGTTTTTAGTTGCTAGCTTGATGTTCTTATTAGCCCATGGTTCAAATCTTTGCTATGTCATGGGGATGATATTCAGCCAAGGTGGATTTTGTGTTAATGCCATTGCATGCTAAATATGAAGCTTGATAATGATACATGTGATGGTGGATTGAGGACTCTTGGATTTTCTTTTAGCATTTTTGAGTGAGACATTAAGTTCTTTGTTTAACCATGACCACAATTGAAATGGTATGGTGTTGTGGTGTATTCGGCCATGGTATATCCATAAGTATGATTTATGCATATTGCATGGTAGGTAAGATTTGAGTTTCGGATATATGTTTATATTTGGTTATAATCAACTTGAGATTCGGCCCTTGCACCTATATGTATATATATTGCACATGATGTATTGGTATGACATATATACTATCTCAAGGTATATATTTACATATGATGATGTTTCGGTTATGGAGTAAATGATAGATGCGTATTGAGCTACAATATGTAATGCATTAGTTAGTAAAATGTATGCCATTTATGTGCGGTATTAAATATATAATTGGCCTCAACATCAACATGCATATTCGGCCACATGAGATGGATTGGTGTGCATGCATTCGGTTAGAGGCGAGCATATTGATGCCTTTATCTTGGTTAGGACAATCGGCTAAGAAGGGGAGTGTGGGTTAATATCTTGAGTTGATGCATGATTTCACATGTATGTGACTTTAAGGTCTAATGTATAAATGTGGGCTAAGTGCCTTGTGTTCCTCTTTTCGATGGTCAAATGATTAAATCGATTCATTTGTTTAATTAAGCTCAAGAGCAAAGGGATCTAAATCCGATAAAGGGAAGGAAAAAGTGGTCGAATAGCCATCGAAATCGTTCGACAACATCCGAGGTAAGTTCTTGAGTAATAGAGCTTAAATTATGATTTGATTAGATCATGTTTTAAGCAAATTGAAATCATGCTCTTTGTGCGTGGATATTGAGCCGAAATTGCAAGTGTGATAAGTGTCTTGTGTTTGAGTTTTGCTAATGAAAATGAAATACGAATGTGTCATAATTTAGTGTTAAATGTGCATAGTTATTCGAATGATGTCCGGGCTAAGTCCCGAAGGCTTTGTGCTAAGTGACCATATCCGGACTAAGGTCCGAAGGCATTTGTGCGAGTTACCAAATTCGGGTTAAGTCCCGAAGGCATTCGTGCGAGCTATTATAACCGGGCTATGTCCCGAAGGCTTTTGAGCGAGACGCTATATCCGGATAAAAATCCGAAGGTACGTGATTCGGGAATGAGCAATCTTGCTGTAAAAATTTTAGTTAATACGCTTGCAAAATTCCAGCAATGAGGTATGTTCGTATGTGCATTGGAATAGTTGAGTTCCTTCGAATAATATTCACTCAGTTGAGTAATGAGCTTCCGGTATTTGGCTAAGATGATCCCTTATGTATGAACATAGGGGTTGGAATGTAAAGTAGAAATGATTTGAAAGTATGTATACACGGAATTATCCGTTTAATTATGTGAATGCCATACTTCAGTTGTGTTTAAATTCTTTGCTCAAAACTTACTAAGCATAAATTGCTTACTCCGTTTCTTTGTTCTCTGTTTTATAGATTTTGGCTCGTCAGCTATCGGACTCGGGATTTTTGGAAGTCGAAGTCTCCCACACTATCAAAGCCCCCCCCTTTTGGTACAATTTTGGTTGAACTTTGAAATGGCATGTATAGGACTACCCTTTTTGTTGTTGGTCATGTACCCATGGATTTTGTGTAAATTTGGATAGCCATGCGAAAATGGCTTGTATACGTTTTTAGCATAGTACTAAAATCGTTTTGTATGTTGATCATTAAGAGGTATGGAAGTGTTTGGAACGATTAGCCATTGGAATGGTTAATCATGATCATGCTTTGTGCTATTTATGCAAAAAGGACTAATGGAATCCTGGAAGCTATGAAATAGGTAAAGTCTACCTCAAAGGCAGAGGCTGTCAGCTGCAGTGACGTGGAAGTGAAAAATCACTAAAAATAGTAGGAATGTAATTAAATAGTGAATAAATTATGAAAATGAACCTTGATGAATCTATTTTCATAGGAAAGTAATGAAACGATCATATGAATGGTATGTTAAGAGATATTGAAGTTTTCGTGAGACAGGGCCAGAACGGTTTCTGGATTCCCTGTTCCGAATTTGGAAATTCATTATAAATTAACCAGAGATAATTAGGAGTCATGCCATATATGTATAGATTTCTCTTTGAGTCTAGTTTCTATAGAATGAAATGGCATCAGTATTGAAGCCCTGTACAGGGAGATATCTAAGTCGTAATGCGCAAAGGTCAGTGTAGTCGATCCCTGTAACATGGGGGACTTTAACTAATAAACTGTACTAATTGGCCAAACCAAAAATTCTAGAAAAAAAATTGTAGATGTATATATGAGTCTAGTTTCAGGGAAAAATCATGAAACTGATTTTCGAGTTGTGGAACTCAAGATATGATTTTTAAGGTGACAGTGACACAGTTAGCCAGCTGGCTGGAAATCGTTAAATGGACTGTGGAAATAATTAAGTTAAGTCCGTATGAACCTTGTGTTTGACTCCGGTAACGGACTCGGGTACGGGGTGTTACAATTTTATTGGTATCAGAGCTACGGTTTAGTCGATTCTAGGACTACCGTAATACGTTTGGGTCTAGCTATACATGCCATTATGTGATTAATTGATAGTGTGGTGATTTCTGACATTTGAATTTGTGTTTATTTATAGTAATGGATCCCGATCCCAACCGAGCGATAGCTGATGATGTGGAGAGTGTGGCGCCTGCTCCCGCACAAGGGACAGCGCCGGCGGACTCTCAACCTATTGCTAGCAATCCGAATGATGAGGCTAGGCAAGCTTTTTATAGCGTGATGAATGATTGGTTCAACCAATACATTCGAACTAATACGGCTGTTCCACAACCTCCATTCCCGACTAATACAACCCCCGCACCTACAATACCTCCGGTAACTGACCAAATAAGGTCAAATAAGCCCCCATTGATGAATCCGAAAACATGGGGCTCTGAATTTAAAGCTACGGATAGCGACGACGCCGAGCAAGCTGAATTTTGGTTGGACAACACTATCCGGGTACTCGATGAGCTATCTTGTACACCCGATGAATGCCTAAAGTGTACTATCTCCTTGCTACGCGATTCTGCCTACTATTGGTGGAGTACTCTGACTTCTGTTGTGCCCCGAGAGCAAGTAACTTGGGAGTTTTTCCAAACTGAGTTTCGGAAAAAGTATATCAGTCAGAGATTTGTTGATCAAAAACGGAAGGAATTTCTTGAGCTTAAGCAAGGTTCTATGTCAGTTACCGATTACGAGCAAAAATTTGTTAGACTTAGTAGATACACTCGGGAATGTGTTTCGTCTGAGGCTATCATGTGTAAATGCTTCGAGGATGGGCTGAATGAAGATATAAAAATGTTCGTTGGCATTCTTGAAATACGAGAGTTCGTAGTACTTGTCGAGCGAGCTTGTAAAGCCGAAGAGCTTAGAAAAGAAAAACAAAAAGTTGATGTGGGAACTGGGGAGTTTCGTAAAAGATCCTCGGGAAAGTCTTTTCAACAGGCATCGAAGAAATTTTGAGATGATGTGTGCCGGTCTAGAGGCACTTCAGGCCTTTTTAGACGAGATCGTGATCGACCCCACAATGGGTACACGAGGCACTTCGGTCACCGGTGTTGGGAATGAGCGTCAAGATAGAGCGGAGTGTCGACATTGTGGTAAATGGCATTCGGGAGTCAGAGGTTCCATGACCGCTCTGCTATAAGTGTGGATCGGTGACCACTTTATCAAGGATTGCCCGAGGTTGCCTGAACAAAATGTAAGTCAGAATGGGAAACCAGGTGCTACTACTGCTCGGGGTAGACCGTCTAGAAACACGGGCAATGCTAGTGGCGGTCAGAGAGGATCTAGAGATGCAACAACCAGATCTGAGGCTCGTGCGCCTGCTCGAGCTTATGCTATACGTGCCCGCGAGGATGCTTCTTCGCCTGATGTTATTATTGGTACTTTTACTCTCTTTGATACTAATGTAATTGCTTTGATTGACCCCGGTTCTACTCATTCTTATATATGTGAAACCTTAGCATCCAGTAAGACTTTACCTATTGAGTCTACTGAGTTCGTAATTCAGGTGTCAAATCCCTTGGGTCGTTACGTGCTTGTCGACAAAGTGTGTAAGAAATGTCCCTTAGTAATTCGAGGTTCCTGTTTTCCGGCGGACTTGATGCTTTTGCCGTTTGATGAATTTGATGTTATTCTTGGTTTGGATTGGTTGACCGTGCATGATGCGGTTGTGAATTGCAAAAATGAGACTATTGATTTGAGGTGCGGAAATAATGAGATAAACCGAGTTGAGTCTACTGTCTTGAGTGGATTGCCAACAATAATATCCTCGATGTTAACTCAAAGATATGTGAGAAAGGGGTGTGAACCGTATCTTGCATACGTACTTGATAATAAAGAGCCAGAAAGGAAACTTGAATCTGTGCCGGTGGTTTGTGAATACCCGGATGTTTTCCCGAAGAATTACCGGGTTTACCACCTGTTCAGGAGGTAGAGTTTGGTATTGAGCTTGTACCTGGGACTACACCGATTTTGATAGCTCCGTATCGTATGGCACCAACCGAGTTAAAAGAGTTGAAAGCTCAGTTACAAGAGTTGACGGATAGAGGTTTCGCTCGACCAAGTTTCTCACCTTGGGGTGCACCAGTATTGTTTGTGAAAAAGAAGGATGGAACCATGAGGTTGTGCATCGACTATCGCCAACTGAATAAGGTGACAATAAAGAATAAATATCCGATACCGCGCATTGACGATTTGTTTGATCAACTAAAGGGAGCCTCGGTGTTTTCAAAGATAGATTTGAGATCGGGTTATTATCAGTTGCTAATTCGAGATTCGGATATACCCAAAACTGCTTTCAGAACGAGATACGGTCACTACGAGTTCTTAGTGATGCCGTTTTGGATCACTAATGCCCCTGCGGTATTTATGGATTTGATGAATCGGATCTTTAGACCGTATTTGGATCGGTTTGTAGTTGTGTTTATTGATGACATCTTGGTTTACTCAAGAGATGAAACCGAGCATGCTGAACACCTGAGATTAGTGTTGCAGATCTTATGAGATAAGCAGTTATATGCTAAGTTTAGTAAGTGTGAGTTCTGGTTAAGAGAGGTTAGCTTCCTGGGTCACGTGGTATCTGTATCGGGCATTCGAGTCGATCCGAGCAAAATTTCAGCCATACTTAACTGGAAGCCTCCGAGAAATATTACTGAGGTTCGGAGCATTTTGGGACTTGCAGGTTACTACCGACGGTTTGTAAAAGGTTTCTCGATGATAGCCACACCTATGACGAAGCTACTTCAAAAAGATGTTAAGTTCGAATGGATGGAAAAATGTCAGAAATGTTTTGATCAACTGAAAACTTATTTGACGGAAGCTCCAATTTTAGTGCAGCCCGAATTAGGCAAAGAGTTTGTCATCTATAGTGACACCTCCCTACTTGGGTTAGGTTGCATATTGATGCAAGAAGGTCGAGTTGTGGCCTATGCGTCGAGACAATTAAAGCCACATGAGAAAAATTATCCGACCCATGAGAAAATATGGCGACATTATTTGTTTGGTGAGAAGTACCATGTATTTTCGGATCACAAAAGTCTCAAATATTTGATGACTCAGCGAGACTGAATCTGCGACAAAGGCGTTGGCTTGAGTTGTTGAAAGATTATGAGCTTGTCATTAATTATCACCCGGAAAGGCTAATGTGGTTGCGAGCGCCTTAAGCCGAAATCACCGCTTGCTTTATGAAGCGATGAATGTACACTTGTGCGTTTCTACCCGACAATGTGTTAGTAGCTGAATTAAAAGCCAAGCCATTATTGATTCATCAAATTCGTGAAGCTCAGAAAGTCGATGATGAATTGGTTGCAAAACGGGCTAAGTGTGTTCCGAACCAGGAATCGGAGTTCCAAATTGATGATGATGATTGTTTGAGGTTCAGAAGTCGTTTGTGTGTTCCAAGGAATTCGGAACTCATTTCGATGATTCTGAACGAAGCCCATTGTAGCCGAATGTCAATTCACCCGGGGAGTACAAAGATGTACAACGATTTGAAACGTCGATTTTGGTGCCATGGTATGAAATGAGACATCTCCGACTTTGTTTCGAGATGTTTAATATGTCAACAAGTGAAAGCGGAACATCAAGTGCCTTCAGGATTACTTCAGCCGATCACGATACCCGAGTGGAAATGGGATCGAGTCACAATGGACTTTGTGTCCGAACTGCCATTGTCAGCAAGTAAGAAGGATGCGATTTGGGTTGTTGTTGATAGACCGACTAAGTCACTCACTTTATCCCCGGCGCACGGATTTTCATTGGATAAACTAGCTAAATTGTACGTTTCTCGGTTGTGAGATTACACGGGGTACCGATTTCTGTTGTGTCGGATAGAGATCCGAGATTTACCTCACGATTTTGGAAGAAATTGCAAGAAGCTTTGGGTACCAAGCTGCATTTTAGCACCGCTTTTCATCCACAAACCGATGATCAATCTGGCGGGTAATTCGGATACTTGAGGATATGTTGAGATGTTGCGTCCTTGAGTTTAATGGTTCATGGGAACGATATTTACCTTTGATTGAATTCGCTTACAACAATAGTTTTCAGCCAAGTATTAAGATGGCACCTTACGAGGCTTTGTACGGTCGAAAATGCCGTATGCCGTTGTTTTGGACCGAACTTCGGTGAAAGTAAAATTTTCGGAGTGGACTTGATTAAAGATCTTTGAATGAAAGTAAAAGTAATCCGTGAAAGTCTAAAGGCGTACCGCAGATCGTCAGAAATCGTACGCGGATTTGAAACGAAAAGACATTGAATATCAAGTGGGAGATAAAGTGTTGCTTAAAGTTTCACCTTGGAGAAAGATACTCCGATTTGGCCGTAAGGGCAAACTGAGTCCGAGATTCATTGGGCCATATGAGATATCTGAACGAGTCGGTCCAGTTGCGTATCTTTTGATTTTGCCCCCTGAACTTGAAAAGATTCATGACGTCTTTCATGTTTCGATGCTTCGACGTTATAGATCTGATCCGTCGCACGTAATTAGTCCATTAGAGGTTGAAATTCAAGCCAATATGAGTTATGAAGAAGAACCGATTCGTATCCTAGCACGTGAAGTGAAAGAATTGCGAAACAAAAGGGTTCCGCTAGTGAAAGTGTTATGGCTCAAACACGTGATAGAAGAAGCTACTTGGGAACCCGAGAACTCTATGAAAGAGTGATACCCAAACCTATTTACCGGTAAGATTTTCGGGGACGAAAATTTCTTAAGTGGGGGAGAGTTGTGACAGCCCAAAATTGACCCTAGTTGGGAAGTGGTTTCGGGACCGCTAAACCGAGTCACCGAAATGTTTGAATGTAATTTTATTGTCTAGAATATGTAATTATGAATGTGTGAAAATTTCAAGCTTCGATTTAGTCGATTGCATGTGAATTTAGTCAATAGGACTTAGGTGTGACACGTTTGAAATGTGATACGTTAATCTATAAGGACCTAATAGTGCATGTAATCAAAAGGGAGGACTTGCATGTCAAATTTCCCCCCTAATTGCTAGTGGCCGGCCATGACAAAGGATTATAGGCAAAACATGTCATAGACATGTTATGTTGGTGCATCATGGGAGGAAAAAAAATAAATTAATGAGTATGGGTAATAAAGAAATGAAAAAGAAAAAAAAAAGAAAGAATGTGTGAGTGTTACCCCCCATTTTGCCGTGAGTTGAAGAAAAAAGAAAAAAAAATTTGTTGTTCATCCTTTTTCATTTCTTTGAGCCGAAAATTCTAAGGAAGAAGGAAGGAGTTCTTGCTTCATGCTTGGTTTGGAAGAGGATTAGGAGGAGGTTTGTCCATACTTGTGTCTAGATTAAGGTATGTTTGAGGTTGTGTCATGAGATTCATGCATGTTTTTAGTTGCTAGCTTGATGTTCTTATTAGCCCATGGTTCAAATCTTTGCTATGTCATGGGGATGATATTCGGCCAAGGTGGATTTTGTGTTAATGCCATTACATGCTAAATATGAAGCTTGATAATGATACATGTGATGGTGGATTGAGGACTCTTGGATTTTCTTTTAGCATTTTTGAGTGAGACATTAAGTTCTTTGTTTAACCATGACCAAAATTGAAATGGTATGGTGTTGTGGTGTATTCGGCCATGGTATATCCATAAGTATGATTTATGCATATTGCATGGTAGGTAAGATTTGAGTTTCGGATATATGTTTATATTTGGTTATAATCAACTTGAGATTCGGCCCTTGCACCTATATGTATATATGTTGCACATGATGTATTGGTATGACATATATACTATCTCAAGGTATATATTTACATATGATGATGTTTCGGTTATGGAGTAAATGATAGATGCGTATTGAGCTACAATATGTAATGCATGATTTCACATGTATGTGACTTTAAGGTCTAATGTATAAATGTGGGCTAAGTGCCTTGTGTTCCTCTTTTCGATGCTCAAATGATTAAATCGATTTATTTGTTTAATTAATCTCAAGAGCAAAGGGGATCTAAATCCGATAAAGGGAAGGAAAAAGTGGTCGAATAGCCATCGAAATCGTTCGGCAACATCCGAGGTAAGTTCTTGAGTAATAGAGCTTAAATTATGATTTGATTAGATCATGTTTTAAGCAAATCGAAATCATGCTCTTTGTGCGTGGATATTGAGCCGAAATTGCAAGTGTGATAAGTGTCTTGTGTTTGAGTTTTGCTAATGAAAATGAAATACGAATGTGTCATAATTTAGTGTTAAATGTGCATAGTTATTGAATGATGTCGGGCTAAGTCCCGAATGCTTTGTGCTAAGTGACCATATCCGGACTAAGGTCGAAGGCATTTGTGCGAGTTACCAAATTCGGGTTAAGTCCCAAGGCATTCGTATGAGCTATTATAACCGGCTATGTCCCGAAGGCTTTTGAGCGAGACGCTATATCCGGATAAAAATCCGAAGGTACGTGATTCGAGAATGAGCAATCTTGCTGTAAAAATTTCAGTTAATACGCTTGCAAAATTCCAGCAATGAGGTATGTTCGTATGTGCATTGGAATAGTTGAGTTCCTTCGAATAATATTCGCTCAGTTGAGTAATGAGCTTCCGGTATTTGGCTAAGATGATCCCTTATGTATGAACATAGAGGTTGGAATGTAAAGTAGAAATGATTTGAAAGTATGTATACACGGAATTATCCGTTTAATTATGTGAATGCCATACTTCAGTTGTGTTTAAATTCTTTGCTCAAAACTTACTAAGCATAAATTGCTTACTCCGTTTCTTTATTCTCTGTTTTATAGATTTTGGCTCGTCAGCTATCGGACTCGGGATTTTTGGAAGTCGAAGTCTCCCACACTATCAAAGCCCCCCTCCTTTTGGTACAAATTTGGTTGAACTTTGAAATGGCATGTATAGGACTACCCTTTTTGTTGTTGGTCATGTACCCATGGATTTTGTGTAAATTTGGATAGCCATGCGAAAATGGCTTATACACGTTTTTAGCATAGTACTATAATCGTTTTGTATGTTGATCATTTAGAGGTATGGAAGTGTTTGGAACGATTAGCCATTGGAATGGTTAATCATGATCATGCTTTGTGCTATGTATGCAAAAAGGACTAATGGAATCTGGAAGCTATGAAATAGGTAAAGTCTACCTCAAAGGCGAGAGGTCATCACCGCAGTGACGTGGAAGTGAAAAATCACTAAAAATAGTAGGAATGAAATTAAATAGTGAATTATGCAAATGAACCTTGATGAATCTATTTTCATAGGAAAGTAATGAAAAGATCATATGAACGGTATGTTAAGAGATATTGAAGTTTTAGTGAGCAGGGCGAACGGTTTCGGATTCCTGTTCCGACTTTGGAAATTCATTATAAATTAACCAGAGATAATTAGGAGTCATGCCATATATGTATAGATTCCTCTTTGAGTCTAGTTTCTATAGAACCAAATGGCATCAGTATTGAAGCCCTGTACAGGGAGATATCTAAGTCGTAATGCGCAAAGGTCAGTGTAGTCGATCCCTATAACATGGGGGACTTTAACCAATAAACTGTACTAATTGGCCCAACCAAAAATTCTAGAAAAACATTTGTAGATGCATATATGAGTCTAGTTTCAGGAAAAAAATCACGAAACTGATTTTCGAGTTGTGGAACTCAAGATATGATTTTTAAGGTGACGGTGATACGCTTAGCCGGTGGTGGAAATCGTTAAATGGACTGTGGAAATAATTAAGTTAAGTCCGTATGCACCTTGTGTTCGACTCCGGTAACGGACTCGGGTACGGGGTGTTACATCTTAAATGGTACTTTGACCAATTTTAAGTTCATGGACAAAATTAGGACAGGGAAGGAATTTTTTTGAAAGTTTATTAAGGAGGGGCATTTTGGTCATTTGGATATTAAATGAAATAAAAAGGGAAAAATAACACAAAATTGGTTATCATCTTCCTTAGTTGCTGCCAAATGCTCCCTCTCTCCATAGCTAGGGTTTCTTCAACTTTCAAGCTTCATAGTAAGTGATTCCAAGCCCCGTTTTTAATTATTTTTACGTTTTTGAAATCCCGGTAACTCGGTATAGCTTATGATAGTAATATTTTGAGTTAGAGTTCATATTTGGAAAAATACCCATAGGTGAAACTTGTGAATTTTGATGTTTTATGATAGAATATGAGGTTTTAAATTATGTTAGACAACTTGTGCTACTTGGTTTTGAGTGAAAACGAGTAAAAGAGCTTAATCGGTAAAAATACCTAATAGTCATAAGTACATGTTAGAGTGAGAATTTGATGTTGCCATAGAAGGGAAAAGTGATCATCATGTTATAAAACATAAGAATAAGGAATTAAGTTTAATTCCCGAGATTTGGGGCAAAAGTGTAAATATGCAAAAGTTTAGGGGTAAAATTATAATTTTGCTAAAATTTGAATTAAAGACTAATTTGATAATGTGAGTATTAAATAAGCTAAATGTGTTATTTTAGATCAAGAAAGATGTGGAATCGACCCCAATCGAGGAAAAGAAAAGATTGTGGACCAAATTGCAAAATCATTATATTTTGGTACCAAGGTAAGTTCATGTGTGAATAATGTAGCATAATTGGTATTTATAAGTTATTGATGTTAATTATATGATCTGCTAATTTTTATCATGAAATATATGCTTTGTGGTTATTTTCGAATAAAATACAAATTATGTGTATTATTTGTTAAATATAAAGTGCTACCAAGTATTGGTTTCGGTATTTTACGGAAGATGGCAAGGATATGTGTTCGATGAAAATCCTGTTTGAACCTTAGGAATAGATTAGGATAGAAGTGACATGTCAATAGGATGGTTGAGCATCCGAACTCGTTGAGTTGAGTCCGAGTTCACTTACGGATGCGAATGTTCGAACTCGTTGAGTTGAGTCCGAGTTCGTGAGATGTAACTAGGCATTCGAACTCGTTGAGTTAAGTCCGAGTTCACTTATGGATGCGAACACCCGAGCTCGTTGAGTTGAGTCCGAGTTCACTTAGGGGCGGGTTACATGATTTCATGATTACATATGTGGCACTTATGTGCAAATTATCCATGTATCCGAGTTATATTCCGATGTGTTCAATGGGTAAAATTTCTAGTGAAATGGAAGAACACTTAAGATGCAAGTGACGTTTTAATAAGTGTTGTGAAATGGATACTTTGGACAGGTATGTACTTAGCCCTCGGGTTGAAAATAGATACAACAACGATAAGGTGGTAAGATGATGAGTGATGTTTAGAAATGTGATATATGTTTTGGTGATACTATGCTAAGGTTGTTTGGTATAATTGTATTGTTATGTTACTTGTTATTTGCATATGAACTTACTAAGCATTTATGCTTACTCCCTCCTTTTTATTCACTATAGTTTTGAACAAGCCTGCTCGGAATCGGGACAGTCGAAGGTTCAATCACATTACCGAAGGACATTTTTGGTAAATGGCTTGTAAAACTTAAGTATGGCATGTATAGCAATATACCTATTTCGTGTAAATAATTTTGTGATATGGCAGTGATTTGGTTGAGAAAATGCGTGATAATGATAGGTCATGGAAATGACTAATTTAGACCATGTTTGATGTCATGGAAAGTTAATAGGTTATCTAGTCCATAAAAACTCATGAAAAGATGAAATTTGCCATAAACAGAACATTGTAGCAACACTGATGTGAGTTTGGAAATTTACTAAAAATCATAGAAATCGAATTTGGTGCTGGATTAAATATGATATTGAAGCCCAATATGTCTATTTTCACATAAAATAAACAAAACAGGTAAAGGAATTATATGTTAGAAGATATTTGAATTTTTGTGAAACAGGGCCAGAGTGATTTCTGGATCCCCTGTTCCAAATTTAGAAATTCACCATAAATTGTAAAAAAAATAATAAGGTATTTTATTTTGTATTATTGGAATCCTTATTGAGTCTAGTTTCAGGATAAACAAACGGTATAGTCATATAAATTTTTCACAGAGAGATATATGGTTTGAAGTAAACAGAGGTCAGTCCAGCCAAGTCATGAAACAGGGGTAACTTTAACTAATAAACTGTACTAATTGGCCCAACTAAAAATTCTAGAAAAAAATTAGTAAATAAATATATGAGTCTAGATTAGGTAAAATTTACAGATCTTGATTTCGAGTTTCGTAACTCAAGATATGATTTTTCTTGTAACTGTGATGCAGGTAACTAATAAGCTGTGAATGCAGAAACAAATGATTCAAAGTTCTTAATTTGATAAATTATGTTCAGTAACACCTCAAGCTCGACTCCAGTGACGGTCTCGGGCATGGGGGCGTTACATTATGTGGTATCAGAATAGGTTTAGTCTGTTCTCGGACTACGTGTTGTATGTACGGATTTTGCTATACATGCCATATGTATAAATTGTGATAGTGTGATGACTTTTGACCTTTTTTAAATGATTTTTTTATATAATAAATGGATCCCGATCCAGCTGTGGTAGATGAAGTAGAGAGTAATGCGCCACTCCGGTGAATTTGAAGGCGGTCTTGATGAAAATCCACCCCTCTTGTTGGTCAGGGAGGAGGAGAAAGGGATCGGGAAGCCTTTCTCCAAATGATGAGTGCATGGTATACTGAGTTCGTTTGTTCGAACCCAAATGTACGACCTCCCCCACCTCCTGCAATTCCTCAGCCTATACCCCCGATGCCTTAGGGTGCGGATATGATAAAATTTCATAGAACTCCAGTTGACAGAATTTGTAAACAAGGGGCCAAAGAATTTAGGGCAAATATTGATGATGATGCTGAGAAAGCAGAGTTCTGGCTTGAAAATTCTATCCGGGTATTTGATGAATTATGTTGTACACCTGAAGAATGTTTGAAATGTGCTATATCTTTGTTGAGGGATTCAGCCTATAATTGGTGGAAGACTTTGATTTCGGTGGTACCGAAAGAGAAGGTAACCTGGAAATTCTTTCAAGAAGAGTTTCGAAAGAAATATATTAGTGAAAGATTTATTGATCAGGAACATAAAGAGTTTCTTGAGCTGAAGCAAGGTAATATGACAGTTATAGAATATGAAAGAGAGTTTGTTCGATTGAATAAGTATGCTAGAGAATATGTTCCTACAGAGGCCAAGATGTGCCGACGATTTGAAGACGGGCTCAACGAAGACATCAAGGTATTTGTTGCCTTGAACTAAAAGAAATGGTGGTACTTGTCAATCGAGCTTGCAAGGCTGAAGAACTACTTAAGGAAAAGAAAAAGGTAGAATCTAAGACACGAAATTGGAAGAAAAGACCAATGAGTAATGCACCCTTACAGCAATTCGGAAAGTCAAGAAATATGAATCCTCGTCCCCAAGTTTCAGCTGGGCAATCATATGGGAATTTTAAGAAGAAAAATGTGGGTCCTAAGTCCCAGACTACTTCGACAGCCAGTGTAGGGAACTCGAGATTTGTTAAACCCGAGTGCCAGCGGTGTGATAGAAATCATTTTGGTCCATGCAGAGCAAATGAATGTTTTCGATGTGGTTCTCCGGATCATTTTATTAGAGACTACCCAGAGAGAGTTGAGAAAGAAAAATTTCAATATACAAAAGCAAGTGGTGCAGATTCGAGGGGAAGGTATCCAAGAAAAGCTGGGAGTGAAGCAAGCAGTAAGAATGTAGCCAGAGATGCAGCAGT
Organism: Gossypium arboreum; assembly: GCF_025698485.1. Taxonomy (NCBI): domain Eukaryota; kingdom Viridiplantae; phylum Streptophyta; class Magnoliopsida; order Malvales; family Malvaceae; genus Gossypium; species Gossypium arboreum. The sequence continues at coordinate 39,212,695 of NC_069081.1, forward strand.
TAGACCTGAAGGAAGGGCTTCGGCTAGAACTTATGCTATTAAAGCACGTGAAGATGCTTCCTCACCCGATGTGATTACCGGTATATTTTCTCTTTATGATGTTAATGTTATTGCTTTGATTGATCCCGGTTCTACTCATTCATATGTATGCATGAAACTGGTGTCTAGCATGAATATACCTATTGAGAACACAGAATTTATGATTACAGTGTCGAATCCGTTAGGCAAATGTGTGATAGTTGATAAAGTATGCAAGAAATATCCAGCCGACTTGATGTTGTTGCCGTTTGATAAGTTTGATGTTATTTTGGGTATGGATTGGTTGACGTTGCATAATGCTATAATAAATTGCAAAGAAAGGTTATAGAATTAAAGTGTGAAAATGGTGAAACTCTACGGGTTGAATCAGATAAATCAGAGGTATTGTCTAGTGTGATTTCTTCAATGTCGGCTCAAAGATATTTGAGAAAGGGTTATGAAGCTTACTTGGCGTATGCAATTAATAAAAAAGAAGTTGAAAAGAAAGTTGAATTAGTGCTGGTTGTGTGTGAATTTGCGGATGTATTTCCAGAAGAATTGCCAGGTTTGCCTCCAGTCAGGGAAGTAGAATTTGGTATTGATTTGATACCGGGAACACCTCCGATCTCGATTGCTCCATATAGAATGGCACCAATAGAGTTAAAAGAGTTAAAGTCACAGTTGCAAGAGTTGACTGATAAAGGCTTTGTGAGACCGAGTTTTTCACCTTGGGGTGCTCCCGTGTTATTTGTGAAAAATAAGGATGGTTCTATGAGGTTGTGTGTTGATTACCGGCAGTTAAACAAGGTGACAATCAAAAATAAGTATCCGTTGCCAAGAATTGATGATTTGTTTGATCAGCTAAAAGGAGTGACATGGTTTTCAAAGATTGACTTGAGATCTTGGTATTATCAGCTGCGAGTAAAAGAGTCGGGTGTGCCTAAAACTACTTCTAGAACAAGGTACGGTCATTATGAATTTTTAGTTATGCCATTCGGGTTGACAAATGCTCTTGTTGTGTTTATGGATTTAATGAATCGCATATTTCTGCCATACTTGGACAAATTTGTTGTGGTGTTTATAGATGATATTTTAATTTATTCAAAAGATGAGACAGAACATGCTGAGCATTTGAGGATAGTTTTGCAAACTTTGAGAAATAAGTAGCAGTATGCTAAATTTAGTAAAAGTGAATTTTGGCTCCGGGAAGTTGGATTTTTGGGTCATATTGTTTCAGGTGATGGTATACGAGTTGATCCTAGTAAAATTTCAGCCATTGTTGATTGGAAACCACCGAAAAATGTAACCGAAGTTAGAAGTTTCTTGGGGCTAGCTGGCTATTATCGGCGGTTTGTAAATGGATTTTCTATAATTGCTGCTCCTATGACTAGACTACTCCGAAAGAATGTTAAATTTGAATGGATGGAAGAATGTGAACAGAGTTTTGAAGAATTGAAAAAGTTATTAACAGAGGCACCAGTGTTAGTACAACCCGAATCAGGTAAAGAATTTGTGTTGTATAGTGATGCTTCTCTAAATGGTTTGGGGTGTGTACTTATGCAAGAAGGAAAAGTGGTGGCTTATGCTTCGAGACAGTTAAAACCTTATGGGAGGATTATCCTACTCACGATTTGGAATTGGCTGCGGTGGTGTTTGCTTTGAAGATTTGGCGACATTATTTGTATGGTGAAAAGTGTCGAGTATATACCGACCACAAAAGTCTTAAGTACTTGATGTCACAAAAAGACTTGAATTTGGGACAGCGAAGATGGTTAGAGTTATTGAAAGATTATGAGCTTGTTATTGATTATCATCCGGGAAAAGCGAATGTGGTTGCCGATGCTTTAAGCAGAAAGTTGTTGTTTGCTTTGAGAGCTATGAACACTCAGTTGAAAATGTCAGATGATGGTTCGATTCTAGCAGAGTTAAGAGCAAGACCGATGTTTTTACAAGAGATTTCTGAAGCTCAGAAAAATGATCAAGATTTGCAAGCCAAGAGAAAGCAGTGTGAAGCTGATACGGGATCAGATTTCAGAATCAGTTCTGATGGTTGCTTGATGTTTAAAAATCGGATTTGTGTATTGAAAAATGATTAATTGATTCAAAAGATTTTGCATGAAGCACGTAATGGCTGTTTGGCGGTTCATCCGGGCAGTACGAAAATGTATAATGACTTGAAGAAAATGTACTGGTGGAGTGGAATGAAAAGAGATATTTCCGAGTTTGTATCAAAATTCTTAATTTGTCAATAGGTGAAAGCTGAACACCAAGTGCCTTCGGGATTACTTCAGCCTATTATGGTTCCTGAATGGAAATGGGATCGGATTACTGTGGATTTTATTTCAGGGTTGCCATTGACTCCAGGAAAGAAAGTTGCAATCTGGGTAATAGTTGACAGATTAACTAAGTCGGCTCATTTTATCTCAGTACGTATGGATTATTCTCTTAACAAGTTGGCTGAACTATATGTTAGAGAAATTGTTAGACTACACGGAATACCATTGTCGATCATTTCGGATAGAGATCCGAGGTTTACCTCGCAGTTTTGGCAAAAGTTGCAAGACGCGTTAGGTACGAAGTTAAATTTTAGTACTGCTTTCCATCCACAAACTGATGGGCAATCAGAGAGAGTAATTCAAATTCTTGAAGATATGCTTAGATGTTGTGTATTGGAATTTCAAGGAAGTTGGGAAAGATATTTACTGTTGGTAGAATTTGCTTACAGTAATAATTATCAGACGATTTTGAAGATGGCACCTTATGAAGCATTGTATGGTCGTAGGTGTCGAACGCCTTTGTTTTGGACTGAAATCAAGGAAAATTTGACCTATGGAGTTGATCTAATAAAAGAAACCGAAGAAAAAGTGAAGATAATTTGAGATTGTTTGAAAGTTGCTTCAGATAGACAGAAATCTTATACAAATTTAAAACGAAAAGACATTGAATTTCAAGTTGGTGATAAAGTATTTTTAAAAGTGTCTTCGTGGAGGAAAGTTCTCAGATTTGGACGGAAGGGCAAATTAAGTCTGCGTTTTATCGGGCTGTATGAAATAATTGAAAGAGTTGGACCAGTAGCCTATCGGTTAGCATTGCCATCTCAATTGAAGAAGATTCATAATGTATTCCATGTGTCTATGTTACATCGGTATCGTTTGGATCCTTCACATGTGGTTTCACCGACAGAAATTGAACTACAACCAAACATGACCTATGAAGAAGAACCGATTAAGATTTTAGCTCGAGAGGTCAAACAGCTAAGGAACAAAAGTATTGCACTTGTGAAAGTGCTGTGGCAAAAGCATGGAATAGAAGAAGCTACATGGGAACCCGAATAAACTATGAAGAATCAATACCCACATTTGTTTACCGGTAAGATTTTCGAGGACGAAAATCTTTAAAGGGTGGGAGAGTTGTAATATCCCGATTTAAGGCCTAGTCGGAATAGTGGTTTCGTGACCGTAAATCTGAGATAGAAATAATTATTTTATAATTATTTTGAGGTTTATGATATGATTACATAATTGTGTGAAAATTTCGTGAAGAAATTTTTGGCATAACGAGTTTAATTTAAAGTTAGGGACTAAATCGAATAAGCTGCAAAACTTGCATTCTAGAAGTTTTTAGTATGAAATTGCTTTGAAATATTAATTAGGAGGTCTTAAATGGTACTTTGACCAATTTTAAGTTCATGGACAAAATTAGGACATGGAAGGAATTTTTTTGAAAGTTTATTAAATAGGGGCATTTTGGTCATTTGGATATTAAATGAAATAAAAAGGGAAAAATAACACAAAATTGGTTATCATCTTCCTTAGTTGCTTCCGAATGCTCCCTCTCTCCATATCTAGGGTTTCTTCAACTTTCAAGCTTCATAGTACGTGATTCCAAGCCCCGTTTTTAATAATTTTTACGTTTTCGAAATCCCGGTAACTCGGTATAGCTTATGATAGTAATATTTTGAGTTAGAGTTCATATTTGGAAAAATACCCATAGGTGAAACTTGTGAATTTTGATGTTTTATGACAGAATATGAGGTTTTAAATTATGTTAGACAACTTGTGCTACTCGGTTTTGAGTGAAAACGAGTAAAAAAGCTTAATCAACAAAAATACCTAATAGTCATAAGTACATGTTAAAGTGAGAATTTGATGTTGCCATAGAAGGGAAAAGCGATCAGCATGTTATAAAACATAAGAATAAGGAATTAAGTTTAATTCCTGAGATTTGGGGCAAAAGTGTAAATATGCAAAAGTTTAGGGGTAAAATTGTAATTTTGCTAAAATTTGAATTAAAGACTAATTTGATAACGTGAGTATTAAATAAGCTAAATGTGTTATTTTAGATCAAGAAAGACCTGGAATCGACCCCAATCGAGGAAAAGAAAAGATTATGGACTAAATTGCAAAATCATTATATTTTGGTACCAAGGTAAGTTCATGTGTGAATAATGTAGCATAATTGTTATTTATAAGTTATTGATGTTAATTATATGATATGCTGATTTTTATCATGAAATATATGCTTTGTGGTTATTTTCGAATAAAATGCAAATTATGTGTATTATTTGTTAAATATAAAGTGCTACCGAGTATTGGTTTCGGTTCTTTACGGCAGATCGCAAGGATATGTGTTCGATGAAAATCCCGTTTGAACCTTAGGAATAGATTAGGATACAAGTGACATGTCACTAGGATGGTTGAGCATCCGAACTCGTTGAGTTGAGTCCGAGTTCACTTACGGATGCGAATGTTCGAACTCGTTGAGTTGAGTCCAAGTTCGTGAGATATAACTAGGCATTTGAACTCGTTGAGTTGAGTCCGAGTTCACTTATGGATGCGAACGCCCGAGCTTGTTGAGTTGAGTCCGAGTTCACTTAGGGGCGGGTTACATGATTTCTTGATTACATATGTGGCACTTATGTGCAAATTATTCATGTATCCGAGTTATATTCCAACAACGATACTTTGGACACTTTGGACAGGTATGTACTTAGCCCTCGGGTTGAAAATAGATACAACAACGATAAGGTGGTAAGATGATGAGTGATGTTTAGAAATGTGATATATGTTTTGGTGATACTATGCTAAGGTTGTTTGGTATAATTGTATTGTTATGTTACTTGTTATTTGCATATGAACTTACTAAGCATTTATGCTTACTCCCTCCTTTTTATTCACTATAGTTTTGAACAAGCCAGCTCGGGAATCGGGACAGGTCGAAGGTTCAATCACATTACCCGAAGGACATTTTTTGGTAAATGGCTTGTAAAACTTAAGTATGGCATGTATAGCAATATACCTATTTCGTGTAAATAATTTTGTGATATGGCAGTGATTTGGTTGAGAAAATGCTTGATAATGATAGGTCATGGAAATGACTAATTTAGACCATGTTTGATGTCATGGAAAGTTAATAGGTTATCTAGTCCATAAAAACTCATGAAAAGATGAAATTTGCCATAAACAGAACATTGTAGCAACACTGATGTGAGTTTGAAAATTTACTAAAAATCATTGAAATCGAATTTGGTCATGGATTAAATATGAAATTGAATCCCAGTATGTCTATTTTCACATAAAACAAATGAAACAGGTAAACAAATTATATGTTAGAAGATATTTGAATTTTTGTGAAACAGGGCCAGAGTGATTTCTGGATCCCCTGTTCCAAATTTAGGAATTCACCATAAACTGTAAAAAAATAATTAGGTGTTTTATTTTGTATTCCTAGAATCCTTATTGAGTTTAGTTTCAGGATAAACAAATTTCATAGTCATATAAATTTTTCACAGAGAGATATATGGTTTGAAGTAAACAGAGGTCAGTCCAGCCAAGTCCTGAAACAGGGGTAACTTTAACTAATAAACTGTACTAATTGGCCCAACCAAAAATTCTAGAAAAAAAATTAGTAAATAAATATATGAGTCTATATTTAGGTAAAATTTACATATCTTGATTTCGAGTTTTGTAAGTCGAGATATGATTTTTCTTGTAACTGTGACGCAGGTAACTAAAAATCTGTGAATGGAGAAACAAATGATTCGAAGTTCTTAATTTGATAAATTATGTTCAGTAACACCTCAAGCTCGACTCTGGTGACGGTCTCGGGCATGGGGGCGTTACATTATGTGATTTCTGTATGTATAGCATGTCTATTTCTGTTGGGTTACACACTGAGTTTACAAAAACTCACATCTGTTTGTCTATTCATGTTCAAGTAATCCACAGACTTAGATGGGTCGTTACGACGGAGGCTCAACGGTGACCACTTGATCTAGAACTACTTTACTTAGTAGACTACGATTTTTCTTATTTATAATTTTTGTTTTTTATTTGAGAGTTTGTAATTTTTGGGACTATCTAGACTGTTGGTTTTATTTTCTTTTGGATGCGTTTTTGACTCTTTCATTGTGATGATTGTCTGAAACCATGGTTTTACGAAAACAAAGGGTTCTCTGAAAAGATTAACTTTATTTCTAAAATATAACGATTTTAAGACTTTCACTAGAAAATTATGTTTTGGAAAATGAACTAATTAAATGATGTTTTCAGTAATAATCACGAATGAATATGAGTTATAAAAGTTGAATGGTTTATTAAAACAACTCAGTTTTCAAAACCCATTCTTTGTGACATCTCCGGATTCAGCCATAATGTCTAGGCCAGTTTTGGGGTGTTACATTTAGTGGTATCAGAGTCAGGTTGCAAAACTCGGGCTGTGAATTTTGGGTTCCAAAATTGTGTTTCAAAAAGAACAGATTCAAAAAGTATGTGGTACACCGAGTCTCTAGCGCTGATCCTGTAAGTATTTCTAAATTTTAGATAGAATATTCTGAAAACATTATATATAGTACTTTCTGAAACTGTACTGAAATAGTTAGAGACTAAAACCTCTGAAAACATTTCTAAACTTCTGATAAATTACGCATAGAATATTTGCTAATAAACACTAGAACCGATGCATAAAACTTTATAATGTAGATAAAATTTGAAATACACAATAAGTGCTCATGGAACTCATAGACGTGGTATTCGTGGTCATGATAGAGGCCGTAGGGGGCTCGAGCTGGGTCTTCCTCTGTACACAGTATGCTATTTAGACACGAGTGAGACACCAGTTTCGCCTGTTACTGAGACTGGGTCTGAAAGCCGCTCGGCTGGGGACGACGAATTGTCCCAAGCCATGTTGAGGGTATTAGAGAGGGTTGTTGGACCCCATTCTGGATCTAGGGGTTGTGGGTTGGTAACTGAACGACTCGGTCTAATGGTGCTGAGCTGTTTGGGGTGTCAGTGGAGTCACCCCTCTTGTAGCCGAGTATTGGTTGGAGGCCACTGAGAGGATTATGAATGATATAGATTGTACTCCCGAGCAGAAACTTAAGGGTGTAGTCTATTTGCTTCACGACGAGGTGTATCAGTGGTGGTTATCGGTTGAGGAACCGGATCGTCTGAACTAGGATTTCTTTAAACTGCCTTCCAAGGGAAGTATGTTAGGGTGAGCTAGTTTCTTCTCTCTCTCCTAGGGTTTCCATGTATTTGGGGAAGAAGATGACATAAAATAAAATGATATTTTCTTTTTAATTATCTATATTCTTTTAATTATTTTAATTTCCAATTTACTCCCTAACTTTTTCTAAGTTTTCCATGGATGAATCACCAAAATATCAACCAACTTTTTTTTAATAGTCTAGTTACCATATAAGGACCTCAAGTTTTGAATTCCATAGCTATTTGATCCTTCTAGCTATTAGAATCCAACTTTTGCATTTTATACAACTTGGTCATTTCCATAATTAAGTACCTAATCGATAAAATTTTCTTATCAGAATTTTCATATGACATTCCTAACATAATTCAAACCATGCAAAAATATAAAAATAAATTTTCTTTTTGGCTCAGATTTATGGTCCCGAAACCACTGTTCTGATTTCACTAAAAATGGGTTGTTACAACTCTCCCACCTTAAGAATTTTCGTTCTCGAAAATCTTACCAGTAAAGAGATTTGGATATTGCTTTCTCATGGTATCCTCTGGTTCCCAGGTAGCTTCTTCTATACCATGTCGTTGCCAAAGAACTTTTACTAAAGCACCCTTTTTATTTCTTAATTCTTTGTTTCACGGGCCAAGATTTTAATCGATACCTTCGTAACATAGACACATGAAAAAAATTATGAATTCAATCAAGTTTTGGTGGTAAGGCTAACCGAAATGCAACAAGTCCAATTCTTTCTGTGATTTCATATAGCCCAATGAATCGTGGACTCAATTTTCCTTTACAACCAAACCAGAGAACTTTCTTCCAAGGTGATACTTTCAAGAATACCTTATCACCAACCTGAAATTCTATTTCTTTTTTATTAAGATCAATATAGGACTTTTGACTATCGAGGCTACTTTCAAACTATCCTAAATTAATTTCACATTTTCTTTAGTTTCACGGACTAAGTCAACTCCGTGTATCTTTTTCTCACTAAGCTCTGTCCAATACAACGGTGTTCTACATTTCCAACCATACAAACCTTCGTACAGTGTCATTTTGATACCGGACTAATAACTATTATTGTAAGCGAATTCAACTAAAGGGAGATATTTTTCCGGTTTCCTTCAAATTCCAAAATACAACACCGAAACATATCTTCTAAAATTTATATCACACGTTTAGAGCTTCTTGCAATTTGCTGAAATGTAACAGTGTAGCCAGAGCTTCTTGTAATTTGCTCTAGAATCGAGATGTAAATCAAGGATCTCTATCTGAAATAATTGAGACAGGTATTCCATGCAATCTGACAACCTCAAAGACATATAATTTAGCCAATTTATCCAATGAAAAATCCATAAGTACCAGAATAAAGTGAGTAGATTTTGTTAACCGATCAATAATTACGAAATGGCATCTTTCCTCTTTGGAGACAGAGGTAATCCTGACACAAAGTCCATGGTAATTCTTTCCCATTTCCATTCTGGTATTGTAACTGGCTGTAATAATCTCGAAGGCAACTGATGTTCAGCTTTTACTTGCTGACATATCAAACATTTTGATACAAACTCAGAAATATGTCGTTTCATTCCTGGCCATCAATACATCTTTTCCAGATCATTGTAAATTTTATTACTACCAGGATGAATAGACATGTTACCATTTTTGTAATGCCCCATACCCGAGACCATTGCCGGAGTCCAACACGAGGTGTTAACAGACTTAATTCATTACTTAAACAGCTCAAACAATTTATTTTTAAAATTTCCAGTCAAGCTAGAAATCTGCGTCACAGTCGCTTAAAAATTCATATCTCGAGTTCCAAAACTCGAAATCCAATTCTGTAAATTTTCACTGAAACTAGACTCATATATATATTTACTATTGTTTTCTTGAATTTTTGGTTGAGCCAATTAGTACAGTTTATTAGTTAAATTCTCCCTTATTTCAGGGTTCAACTGCTCTGACCTCTGTATATTACGAATCAGATATCTCTCTGTACAGAATTTAAATAACTATGAAGTTTGTTTCTCTTAAAACTAGACTCAATAAGGAATCTGTACATATAAAGCATGACTTATAATTATTTTTTTTACAATTTATGATGAATTTTTAAATTTAGAACAGGGGATCCAGAAATCACTCTGGCCCTATTTGACAAAAATTCAAATATCTCATAAAATATAATTTATATACCTGTTTTGTTCAATCCATATGAAAATAGACTAATTAAGCTTCAATTTCATAACTTACTCATCATTTGATTCCATTTCTACTATTTTTAGTGATTTTTCAAATTTACATCACTGCTTCTTTATCGATTACATTTTATGGCAAATTTCACTTTACTAAGGATTTTCATGGACTAAATAGCATTTTAAACATACATAACATCAAATATGACTTAAATTGGCCATTCCAATGGCTAATAATTTACAAACCCTTTTCTTACCAAAGCATCGCCATATCATAAGATCAATTGCACAAAGTGAGTGTTTTGCCATACATGCCACATTCAAAATACACAAGCCATTTTACCATTTTAAGCCTTCGGATAGTGTGAACGAGTCTTCGACCTATCCCGATTCTCAAGCCGGCTTGTCAACACTACAATGAAAGAAAAGGAGGGAGTAAGCACAAATGCTTAGTAAGTTCACATGCAAATAGCAAGTAACATAATCACACAATCTCACACAAAACATCATTTGCATAAACAACACCAAGACATTCATGTTTCATTTACATTTAATATCTTCCTACGATTTCATCATACCAAGTTTTCAACCCAAGGATTTAAGCACATACCTGTCAAATTTTCTCATTTACCACACTTACCAACATGTCACCTTCGTTTTAGGCCTTCTTCTTATTCACTTAAGATTCATCCGTTGAACACATCGGAATATAATTCGAATACATGGATTTCATGAACGTAAGTGTCATACCCGCAGCTAGACAAACTCAATAGCCTACGGAACCTATGTAGCCAAGCTACTATGTAACCCGCCCATAAGTGAACTCGGACTCAACTCAATGTGCTCAGGCGTTCGCATCCATAAGTGAACTCGGACTCAACTCAACGAGTTCGGAACTCAAGTATCCTAGTGACATGTCACTTGTATTCTAATCTATTCCTAAGGTTCAAACGAGCGTTTTCCTCGATCACACATCTTTGCCGTCTTCCACGGGATATCGAAATCGATACTTCGGTGATAGTTCATACTCATCAAGTAATTCACATAATTACATATTATTCAATAATAACCACAAAACATGACAATTCATGATAATAATAAGCATCATAACATATAAACAACATTAATTGCTCAAAATGACAATTATGTTACTACATTTACACATGAACTTACCTCGGTACCAAATTATTAGCAATCGAGCCTATTCTTCGTAAACTTTATTTTTCCCTCGATTGCGACTTGAATCTCGTTTCTCTTGATCTATAATGCCAAATTAATCTTATTTAATACATACATTCATCAAAACAGCATTTAATACGAACTTTGGCAAAATTAAATTTTTGCCCCTAAACTTTTGCATAATTACACTTTTGCCCCTAGGCTCGGGAATTAAACTTCATCCCTTATTATTATGTTTTATGACATGCTGATCATTTTTCCCTTCTATGGTAACATCAAATTCACACTCTAACATATAGTTATGACTATTAGGTATTTTTACCGATTAAGCCCTTTTACCCATTTTCACTTAAAACCGAGTAGTACAAGTTGTCTAACATAATTTAAAACCTCATTTTCTATCATAAAACACCAAAATAAACAAATTTTACCTATGGGTATTTTTCCAAATATGAACCCTAGGTTGAATTATTGCTAGCATAAGCTTAATCGAGCTACTGGGATTCGAAAAACGTAAAGAACATTAAAAACGGGGCTTGGAATCACTTACTATGGAGCTTGAAAGGTTGAAACAAACCCTAAGCATGGAGAACCCTTGAAATTTCGGCCTAATGAAGAAGATGGAAAAAAATTGGCTTTTAATTTTGTTTTTAATTCATTTTAATAACTAAATGACCAAAATGCCCTTACCACTAAACTTTCCAAAAATTCCATCCATGTCCAATTTTTGTCCATAGACTTAGAAATTGGTCAAATTTCTATTTAAAACCTCCTCATTAATATTCCAAAACAATTTCATACAAAAAACACCTAGAATGCAAGTTTTGCAAATTATTCGATTTAGTCCCTAATTTCAATTTAAGCACTTTAGGCATAGGATTTCATCACGAAATTTTACAAAATCATGCAATCATATCATAAACATCAAAATAATTATAAAATAATTATTTTTATCTCGAATTTGTGGTCACGAAACCACTATTCCGATTAGGCCCTAATTCGGGATATTACAACTCTCCCCCCTTTAAGGATTTTCATCCTCGAAAATCTTACCGGTAAGCAGGTGTGGGTATTGGTTTCTCATAGTTTCTTCAGGTTCCCATGTAGTCTCTTCTACCCTGTGCTTTTGCCACAATACTTTCACGAGAGCGACGCTTTTATTTCTTAGTTGTTTGACTTCTCGAGCTAAAATCTTAATTGCTTCTTCTTCGTAAGTCATATCCGGTCGTAGTTCAATTTTTTTCGGTGAAATTATATGTGAAGGATCTGAATGATACCGATGTAACATAGATACGTGGAACACATCATGAATCTTCTCTAATTCGGTGGTAATGCTAGCCGATATGCTACCAAATTCAACTTTTCCAATTATTTCATATGGTCCAATAAAACGCGGACTTAACTTGCCCTTCCGTCCAAATCTAAGGACTTTCTTCCTGGAGACACTTTCAAAATACCTTATCACCAACTTGAAACTCGATTTCCTTCGTTTCAAATCCGCATAAGATTTCATCTATTTGAAGCGACTTTCAAACAATCTCGAATCACTTTCACCTTTTCTTCGGTTTCTTTTATTAGATCAACTCCATAAATTTGATTTTCCTTGAGTTCAGTCCAATACAATGGCGTTCGACATTTACGACCATACAATGCTTCATAAGGTGCTGTGACAGCCCTAATGTGACCCTAGTCGGAAAGCGATTTTGGGACCGCTAAATCGAGTCACCAAATTATTTGAATATGATATTTATTGTCTAAAATATGTGATTATGAATGTGTGAAAGTGTTAAGCTTCAATTTAGTAAATTGCATGTGAAATTAGTCAATAGGACTTATGCGTGACACTTTTGAAATGTGATAGGTTAATCTATAAGGATCTATTAGTGCATGTAATCAAAGGGGTGGACTTGCATGTCAATTTCCCCTATTTAATTACTAATGGCCGGCCATGACAAAGGGTGATGGGCAAAACATGTCATAAAACATGTTGTGATAATGGTTTATGTTAGAAAAAAATAAAATAAGGAGTATGGGCAATAAAATAATAATGGAAAGGTAAATGATGATGAAAAAAATTGTCTCATCCATGTTTCCCCCCCCCCATTGCCGTGAATTGAAGAAAGAAAACAAAAAAAAAGTGTTTATTCTTGAACATCTTTGGCCGAATAGAGGAAAGAAAGGAAGGGGAAGAGCTTGAGAAAATCGGCTATAGTGGTTTGCTAGACTAAGGTATGTTTGATGTTGTCCATGAGATTCATGCATGTTTTTAGTTGTTAGTTTGAGTTCTACCTAGCCCATGGTTTAAATCTTTGCTATGAGATGGAGATGATATTCGGCCTTAGGTGTTGTCTTCTTGGTTGATGTTTGATGTTGTGGTGATGAGGCATGAAGATGAGTCAAGTTTCGGCTAAGGTGGATTTGTGTTGATGTCATTTGCATGCTAAGTGTGAAGCTTTGTAATGATACATGTGATGGTGATTGATGACTCTTGTATTTTCTTTTTGGCATTTTTGAGTTAGACATTAAGTTCTTTGTGTAACCCATAACCAAAATTGAATGGTATGGTGTCTTGATGCATTCGGCCATGGTAGAAAATAGATGTGAAATGGTAGTAAGGTGAAGTGCAAAATGTTAGTATTTGATTACTAGTGTATATATGCGTATTAGTCGAGTTTTGAACTTGAAACAAGATGATATATAATGAATACAAGTAACCATACTTGTAGGAAGTATTAAGCATATAATCGGCCTCAACATAGACATGCATATTTGGCCATAGGAAGAAGATTGGTGTTGCATGTATTCGATTAGAGGCAAGCATATTGATGCTTTTATCTTGGCTTAGACAATCGGCTAAAAGGAAGTGTGGGTTAATGTGTTGAGTTGATTCATGATTTCATATGTATGTGATTTTAATGTCTAATGTATATATATATGGGCTAAGTACCTTGAGTTCCTCTTTTCGATGCTCAAATGATTAAGTCAATTTATTTGTTAAATTAAGCTCAAGAGCAAAGGGGAACTAAATCCGATAAAGGGAAGGAAAAAGTGTTCGAATAGCCATCGAAATTGTTCAAAAACATCCGAGGTAAGTTTTCGAGCAATGAGACTTAGTTTATGATTTGATTAAGTCATGATGTTTGAGCATAACAAATATACGGTGATATGATGATTCTACTTGAATTATATGATGAGTAAATTAGTCTATACGCATGACGGGTAGCCGTATGTGCATAGAGATCGTGTCATAAAGCAAACTAAACCATGCTGTTTGTATGTGGCTAGTGAGCCGAAAATGGGAGTGCTTAATACGTGACTTGTGTTTGAACTTTAATTATGAAAATGAGATATAAATGTGTCATGATTTATTCATTTGTGCATGAATATTCGGACTATAACCGGGCTAAGTCCCAAAGGCATTTGCGCTAGAGACTAGTTCCGGGCTAAGTCCCGAAGGCATTTGTGCGAGTTACTATATCCAGGCTAAGTCCCGAAGGCATTTGTGCGAGTTATTACATCCGGGCTAAGTCCCGAAGGCATTTGTGCGAGCTACTATATCCGGGCTAAGTCCCGAAGGCATTGGTGCGAGTTACTATATCCGGGCTATGTCCCGAAGGCATTGAGCGAGTAGCTATATCCGGTTAAATCCCGAAGGTACTTGGCTTGGGAATGAGCGACCTTGCTGTAATAGTTTCAATTAATATGCTCGTAAAATCCCAGCAATGAGGTATGTCTCGTATATGCATTGATTTAGTTGATCCCTTACAATTAGTATTCGCTCAGTCGATAAATGAGCTACAGGCCTTTGGCTAAGTTGATCTTTTGTGTATGAATATAAGGGTTGGTAATGTGAAGTAAGTATGATATTGAGAATTTGTGCATATGAAATTATCTGTTTAGCCACATGAATGCTACACTTTAGTTGTGTCTAATTTTATGGCTCAAACTTACTAAGCATTAAATGCTTACTCCATTCTTTGAATCTCTGTTTCATAGATTTTGGTTCGTCAGCTATCGGACTTGGGATTATTGAAGTCGAAGTCGCCCACACTATCAAAGCCCCTTTTGGTACACTTTTGGTTGAACTTTGAAATGGCATGTATAGGACTACCCTTTTTGATGTTGGTCATGTACCTTTTGGTATTGTACGAATTTGGATAGCCATGCGAAAATGGCTTATATACATATTTTGAGCATAATATTATAATCATCTTGTATGTATATGGTTATTGAGAGGTGTGGATGTGCTTGGCAATGATTGGCCATTGGAATGGTTAATCACAATCATGTTTTGTGCTATATATGCTAAAGGGTTAGTTAAATCATGGCAACTATGTAATAGGTAAAGTCTACCTTAAAAATAGATGCTGATAGCAGTAGTGATGTGAATGTGAAAAATCACTAAAAATAGTAGGAATGGAATTAAATAGTGAATAAATTATGTAATCGGACCTTGATGAATCTATTTTCATAGGAAAGTAACGAAATGATCATATGAACAGTATATTATGAGATATTTAAGTTTTCGCAAAATAGAGCCAGAATGGTTGCTGGATTCCCTGTTCCGACTTTGGAAATTCATTATAAATTAACCAGAGATAATAAGAAGTCATGCCACATATGTACAGATTCCTTTTCGAGTCTAGTTTCTATAGAAACAAACGGCATCAGTATTGAAGCCCTGTACAGGGACATATCCAAGTTTTAATGCGCAAAGGCAGTGTAGTCAAACCCTGAAACAGGGGGGACTTTAACTAATAAAATGTACTAATTGGCTTGACAAAAAATTCTATAAAAATATTTTTAGGTGAAAATATGAGTCTAGTTTCAGGAAAAATTTACAGAACTGGTTTTCGAGTTTTGGAACTCGAGATATGATTTTTAAGGTGACAGTGATGCAGTTAGCCAGCTCGTCTGGAATTTTAAAATGGACTGTGCAAATAAGTGGATTAAGCCCGTTAACCCCTCGTGTCTGACTCCGGTAACGGTCTCGGGTATGGGGTGTTACAATTTTATTGGTATCAGAGCTACGGTTTAGTCGATTCTAGGACTACCGTAATACGTTTGGGTCTAGCTATACATGCCATTTTGTGATTATTTGATAGTGTGGTGATTTCTGACAATTGAAAATGTGTTTATTTATAGTAATGGATCCCGATCCCGACCGAGCGGTAGCTGATGATCTTGAGAGTGTAGCGCCTGCTCCCGCACAAGGGACAGCTCCAGCGGACTCTCAACCTAATGCTAGTAATCCGAATGATGAAGCTAGACAAGCTTTTTATAGCATGATGAATGATTGGTTCAACCAATACATTCGAACTAATACGGCTATTCCACAACCTCCATTCCCGACAAATACCACCCCCGCACCTACAATACCTCCGGTATCTAACCAAGTAAGGTCAAATAAGCCCCCAGTTGATAGAATCCGAAAGCATGGGGCTACTAAATTTAAAGCTACGGACAGCGATGATGCCGAGCAAGCTGAATTTTGGTTGGACAACACTATTCGGGTACTCAACGAGCTATCTTGCACACCCGATGAGTGCCTAAAGTGTACTATCTCCTTGCTACGTGATTCTGCCTACTATTGGTGGAATACGTTGACTTCTGTTGTGCCCAGAGAGCAAGTAACTTGGGAGTTTTTCCAAACTGAGTTTCGAAAGAAGTATATCAGTCAGAGATTCATTGACCAAAAACGGAAGGAATTTCTTGAACTCAAACAAGGTTCCATGTCAGTTATCGACTATGAATGAAAGTTTGTAAGGCTTAGCCGGTACGCTCGAGAATGCATTTCCTCAAAATCCGTAATGTGTAAACATTTCGAGGATGGACTGAATGATGATATAAAGCTGTATGTTAGCATTTTGGAAATCCAAGAATTTGTGGTACTTGTCGAGCGAGCTTGCAAAGCCGAGGAGCTCAGTAAGGAGAAAAGGAAAGCCGATGTGGGAGCAAAGGAGTTTCATAGGAGATCTTCAGGAAAGCCCTTTCAACAGTCATCGAAGAAATTTAGAGATGACTTAGGCCGGTCTAGGGACACATCGAGTTTTTCTAGACGAGATCGCGATCGACCCCCTGTGAGCACACGCGTCACTTCGATCGCTAGTGTTGGAAATGATCGTCGAGACAGAACGGAGTGCCAGTATTGTGGTAAATGGCATTCGGGGAGTTGTAGATTTCATGACCGCTCCTGTTACAAGTGCGGATCAGTTGACCACTTCATTAAAGATTGCCCGAGGTTGTCTGAACAGAATGTAAATCAGAGTGGGAAACCAGGTGCTACCACTGCTCGAGGTAGACCATTTAGAAATACGGGCAATGCTAGTGGTGGTCAGAGAGGATCTAGAGATGCTACGACCAGATCTGAGGCTCGTGCTCCTACTAGGGCTTATGCTATACGCGCACGCGAGGATGCTTCCTTGCCAGATGTTATTACCGGTACTTTTACTTTCTTCGATACTAATGTGATTGCTTTGATTGACCCTGGTTCTACTCATTCTTATATATGTGAAACCTTAGCATCCAGTAAGACTTTACCTATTGAGTCTCTCGAGTTCGTAATTCGGTGTCAAATCCCTTGGGTCGTTCGTGCTTGTCGACAAAGTGTGTAAGTAATGTCCCTAGTAATTCGAGGTTCTGTTTTCTGGCGGACTTGATGCTTTTGCCGTTTGATGAATTTGATGTTATCCTTGGTTTAGATTGGTTGACCGAGCATGATGCGGTTGTGAATTGCAAAAGCAAGACTATTGATTTGAGGTGCGCAAATAACGAGATAATCCGAGTTGAGTCTACGGACTTAAAGGGGTTGCCAGCTGTAATATCATCAATGTTGGCCCAGAAATATGTAAGAAAGGGGTGCGACGCATACCTTGCGTATGTAATTGATGACAAAGAGTTAGAAAATAAACCCAAATCTGTGCGGTGGTTTGTGAAGACCGGATGTTTTTCCGAGGAATTACGGGTTTACCACTGTTCGGAGGTAGAGTTTGGTATTGAGCTTGTACACAGGACTACGCCGATTTCGATAGCTCCGTATCGTATGGCACCAACCGAGTTAAAAGAGTTGAAAGCTCAGTTGCAAGAATTGACGGATAGAGGTTTCGCTCGACCAAGTTTCTCACATTGGGGTGCACCAGTATTGTTTGTGAAAAAGAAGGACGAAACCATGAGGTTGTGCATCGACTATCGTCGTCGGTGAATAAGGTGACAATAAAGAATAAATATCCGATGCCACGTATTGACGATTTGTTTGATCAACTAAAGGAGCCTCGGTGTTTTCAAAGATAGATTTGAGATCGGGTTATTACCGATTCTTGAATTCGAGATTCGAGCTTTTGGGACTTGCCGATTACTACCGACGGTTTGTAAAGGTTTCTCGATGATAGCCACACCAATGACGAAGCTACTTCAAAAAGATGTTAAGTTCGAATGGACGGAAAAATGTCAGAAAAGTTTTGATCAACTGAAAACTTATTTGACTGAAGCTCCAATTCTAGTGCAACCCGAATTAGGCAAAGAGTTTGTCATTTATAGTGATGCATCCCTACTTGGGTTGGGTTGCGTATTGATGCAAGAAGGTCGAGTTGTGGCCTATGCGTCGAGACAATTAAAGCCACATGAGAAAAATTATCCGACACATGATCTCGAACTAGCTGCCATCGTATTCGCTTTGAAAATATGGCGACACTACTTATTTGGTGAGAAGTGCCATGTATATTCGGATCACAAAAGTCTCAAATATTTGATGACTCAAAGAGACTTGAATCTGTGTCAAAGACATTGGCTCGAGTTGTTAAAAGATTATAAGCTTGTCATTGACTATCACCCGGGAAAGGCTAATGTGGTTGCGGATGCCTTAAGTCGTAAATCACTTTGTTTGCTTTCTGAGCGATGAATGTACACTTATGCATTCTATCCGACAATGTGTTAGTGGCAGAATTAAAGGCCAAACCATTATTGATTCATCAAATTCGTGAAGCCCAGAAAGTCGATGATGAATTGGCTACAAAACGGGCTGAATGTGTTCCGAATATGGAATCAGAGTTTCAAATTGATGATGACGATTGTTTGAGGTTTAGAAGTCGGTTATGTGTTCCAAGAAATTCAGGACTCATTCCGATGATTCTGAACGAAGCTCATTGTAGCCGAATGTCAATTCACCCGGGGAGTACAAAAATGTACAACGATCTGAGACGTCAGTTTTGGTGGCATGGTATGAAACGAGACATTTCCGATTTTGTTTTGAAGTGTTTAATATGTCAGCAAGTGAAGGCGGAACATCAAGTGCCTACGGGTTTACTTCAGCCGATCATGATACCTGAATGGAAATGGGATCGAGTCACGATGGATTTTGTATCTGGGTTGCCATTGTCAGCAAGTAAGAAAGATGCGATTTGGGTTGTTGTTGATAGACTGACTAAGTCGGCTCATTTTATCCCCGTACGTACGGATTTTTCATTGGATAAACTTGCTAAATTGTACATTTCTCAGATTGTGAGATTACACGGGGTATGTGACAGCCCAAAATTGACCCTAGTCGGAATGTGGTTTCGGGACCACAAAACCGAGGCATAAAATAAAAAAAAAAAATTATTTTGATGCCTATGATATGTGTTAAATTGTGTATGACATTTTGATGTTTCAATTTAGAATTATAAATGTGAATTTCACTAGAAAGGACCTAGTAGTAAACTTTGAAAGTATGATGGGGAAATGTGTGATGACTAGTTGAGCATGCATGCAAAAATAAGGGATTTGCATGTCAAATTTCCCCAAAGATGGTATAGTGGCCGGCCATGACAAGGGAATATGGGCAAGGAAAACATGTTATGACATGTTTTGTTAATGAATGATGTGATAAATGATAAAAAAATTAAGCATGTAGGAGGAGAAACAAAAAAAATCAAAAATTTGCTCATCCTCCCCCCCTTTTGCCGTGAGTGAAAGAGAAGCAAAGAAAAAAATTTTGTTCACCTATTTTTCTCTTCTTTGGCCGAAAATACCAAGGAAAAAGGAAGGATTTTTGCTTCATTTTCTTTGTTTAGAAGAGATCTAGAAGGAAATTTTTTATAATCTTGCAACAAGAGTAAGGTATGTATGAGGTTGTGTTGGGAGTTTCATGCATGTTTTGGTTGCTAATTTGATGTGCATGTTAGCTATGGCTCAAATCTTTGTTATGCCATGGAAATGGCATTTGGCCAAAGTTGTTATGGTGATAAAGCCATTGCATGCTAAGTGTGAAGCTTGATGATGATGCATGCAATGATGGATTGTCTACTCTTGAGTAAGATTTTGAGTTTTCTTTTTGTTTAACCATGATTGAAGTTGAAAAGGGGCATGATTGTCATATTCGGCCATGATGCATTCATGAGCATGGTTCATGCTTCTTGCATGTTAGTTAAAATTTGTGTTTTGGATGACTATGGACACCTTGAAATTCGGCCATGCTCATATATGTATATATATGTTTGCACATGATGTTTTGGTTATGAACTAAGTGATGAATATATTGGTTTAAAGAAGAAGATGTGGAAGAATGCTTGTGAAATTGCAAGCACAATTCGGCCTAGCTCACATATAAGTGCTTGATGCTATATTATAAGTTTTGGGCCACAATGTGCAAAGCATTAATTAGTAAATTGCATGCTGTTTTTGTGAGGTATTAAGTGCAAAATTTACCTCAACATGTACATGAATATTCGGCCTTGGGTAGCCTATTGAAGGCCTTAGCATTTCCTTGATGCTCGAATAAATTGTATTGAATTGCTTGATGTAGTATAAAATGTGCATGACCATTGTGTATTCAAGCTAAAGGGTGGCCATATGACCATTTAAACTCCTTGTCATATTCGGCCATAAGCTAGCACAATGAGGTTTTAATAAATTGAATTTGTTTGAATTAGCTCAAGAGCTTAGAGGGCCACAATTGGACAAGGGGAAGGAGAAAGTGATCGAATAGCCGAAAAAGCCGTTCGACAACATCCGAGGTAAGTCCTCAAGAAGTGACCTTACTTGAATTATGTGAGATGAAATATGAATGTGTATGATTATTGATTATGTGTGTATGAGTATTTGAATTCTACCCGGGCTAAGTCCCGAAGGCGAATATGCTTGTGATTATATTTGCGTTTGAGCCTTAGTAACGAAAATGAAATATGTATGTCCAATGATTATTGATGTATGTGTACATGAGAAATTGAATGATATCCGGGCTAAGCCCGAAGACAATTATGCTGGAAATTATATCCGGGTTAAGACCCGAAGGCAATTGTGCTAGTGGCTATATCCGGGCTAAGACCGAAGGCATTCGTATGCGAGTTATTCTATCCGGGCTAAGACCGAAGGCATTTGTGCACGTGATTATATCCGGTTATATTCGAAGAATCTTGGGCTGGAGGTGAGTGTTGGTTGCTGTAATGAATTCAATTAGTACACTCGAAAAGCCCAAAGGATAAGGTACGTTATATGTGCATTGGAAAGTCGACATGTTTGAGCAACATTCGCTCAATCGACTAATGAATTTCAGTTATTGAATTGATTGATACTTTGTGAAAGTATATAATGATGAAGTGTGAAGTAAGAATGTGTATTAATGAAATGATGCATTTGGCTATGTGAATGTATTGCTGTAATTAGAGTTGATTATATTCCTTGAGACTTACTAAGCATAAAATGCTTACCCGTTGCTTTGGCTCTCGGTTTCTAGATTTCGCTCAAGCAATCGGATTTGGGATCGTTGAAGTCGAAGTCATCCACACTATCAAGCCTCCATTTTGGTATAAATTTTTGGTTGAACTTGAAATGGCATGTATAGGACTACCCCTTGTTTGTTAAATATGTTGTAATGTAAGTATGTACGGCCATGCGAAAATGGCTCGAAAAGGGAAGCATGAACTTAGACTAATTGTGGTTTGTATGTATATATTTGGTGTCATGATGTGGCTATGGCTTGGAAATGGGAATGTTGGTCATATGATCAGCCATTGGCATGGTTAAAATGATCATATATGAACCTATGTATGGCAAGACTAGTTGATTCATGGAGACTACCAAATAGGTAAGACCTACCTTAAAAACAGATGCTGCCAGCTGCAGTGACGTGAATGTGAAAAATCACCAAAATTCATAGGAATGGAATTAAATAGTGAATAAGCAATGTAAATGAACCTTGATGAGTCTATTTTCATATGGAAGAAACGAAATGGTCATAGGAGTTACAGGTTAAGAGATATGAAAGCTATTGTGAGACAGGGCCAGAATGGTTTCTGGGTTCCCTGTCGCAACTTTAAAAATTCACTATAAATTATCCAAAAAGAATTAGGAGACATACCTTATTTGTACAGATTCCATTTTGAGTCTAGTTTCATTATAAACAAACGGCACCAGCATTAAAGCCCTGTACAGAGAGATATTCAAGTTATACCACACGAAGGTCAGAGCAGTCGATCCCTGTAACATGGGTGACTTTAACTAATAAACTGTACCAATTGGCCCGACCAAAAATTCTAGAAATAAATCCATGGATGGATATATGAGTCTAAATTCAGGGAAAATTTACGAAACCAGTTTCCGAGTTTTGAAACTCGAGATATGATTTTTAAGGCGACAGTGACGCAGTTTTCCAGCCTGACTGGAAATGTCAAATGGATGGGCAAAACAAGTGAACTTGGCTTGTTAACCCCTCGTGTCCGACACCGGCGATGGTCTCGGGTTCGGGGTGTTACAATTTTATTGGTATCAAAGCCACGGTTTAGTCGATTCTAGGACTACCGTGATGTGTTTGGGGTCTAGCTATACATGCCATTAAATGATGAATCGATAGTGTGGTGATTTCTGACAATTCGACTTTGTGTTTGTTTGTAGCAATGGATCCCGATCCCAACCGAGCGATAGCTGATGATGTGGAGAGTGTGGCGCCTGCTCCCGCGCAAGGGACAGCGCCGGCGGACTCTCAACCTATGGCCAGCAATCCTAATGACGAGGCTAGGCAAGCCTTTTATAGTGTGATGAACGAATGGTTTAATCAATACATTCGAACCAACACTACTGTTCCACAACCTCCATTCCCGACAAATGCAACCCCGCACCTACAATACCTCCGGTGACTGACCAAATAAGGTCAAGTAAGCCCCGATCGATAGGATTCGAAAACATGGGGCCACTGAATTTAAGGCTACGGATGATGATGATGCCGAAGCGAGCTGAATTTTGGTTAGATAACACTATCCGGGTGCACGATGAGCTATCCTGTACACCGATGAGTGCTTAAAGTGTACCATCTCCTTGCTACGTGAGTCCGCCTACTATTGGTGGAGTACTCTAACTTCGTGGTGCCTAGAGAGCAAGTGACTTGGGAATTCTTTCAAACCGAGTTAGAAAAAAGTATATCGATCGAGATTCATCGACCAAAAGCGGAGGAATTTCTTGATCTTAAGCAAGGTTCTATGTCCGTTACGACTACGAACGAAAGTTTGTGAGGCTTAGCCGATGCTGCGAGAATGCATTTCGTCCGAAGCTATTATGTAAACGCTTGAGGATGGGCTGAATGATGATATAAGGATGTTTGTTGGCATTCTCGAGATACGAGAGTTCGTAGTACTTGTTGAGCGAGCTTGTAAAGCCGAAGAGCTTAGAAAGGAGAAACAAAAAGCTGATGTGGGAACTGGAGAATTCCGAAAGAGGTCCTTGGGAAAGTCTCTTCAACAAGCATCGAAGAGATTTCGAGATGAGGCGAGCCGGTCTAGAGGCGTTTCGGGCTTTTCTAGACGAGGACGCGATCGACCCCCTGTGACCACACGAGTCACCTCGATCGTCGGGGGTGGAAATGATCGCCGAGAGAGGGCGGAGTGTCCACATTGTGGCAAATGGCATTCGGGAGCTGTTGGTTTCGTGATCGCTCTGCTATAAGTGTGGATCGGCCGACCACTTTATGAAGGATTGCCCGAGGATGCATGAGCAGAATGTAAGTCGAGTGCAAACCCGGGTGCTACCTTCGCCGAGGTAGGCCACCTAGAAATATGGGCAATGTTAGTGGCGGTCGGAGAGGATCTAGAGATGCTACCATCGGATCCGAGGCTCGTGCTCTGCTAGGACTTATGCCATACGCGCACGCCGAGGATCTTGCCTCTCCGGATGTTATTACGGTACTTTCACTCTTTTCAATACAAATGTGATTGCTTTGATTGACCCTGGTTCTACTCATTCATATATATGTGAAACCTTAGCATCCGAGAAGACTTTGCCCATTGAGTCTCGAGTTTGTAATTCGGTGTCAAACCCTTGGGTCATTACGTGCTTGTCAACAAAGTGTGCAAGAAAAGTCCCTAGTGTTCCGAGGTTCTTGTTTTCCGGCGGACTTGATGCTTTTGCCGTTCGATGAGTTCGATGTTATTCTTGGTTTGGATTGGTTGACCATGCACGATGCGGTTGTAAATTGCAAGAGCAAGACTATCGATTTGAGGTGCGAATAATGAAATAATTCGGGTTGAGTCTACGGACTTAAAGGGTTGCCGGTATGTAATATCAGCGATGTTGGCCCGAAATATGTAAGAAAAGGGTGCGAAGCGTACCTTGCGACGCTTTCGATGACAAGGAATCGGAGAAGAAACCCGAATCTGTGCCCGTGGTTTGTGAATACCGGATGTTTTCCCAAGAATTGCGGGTTTACCACTGTTCGGAAATAGAATTTGGCATCGAATTGGTACTGGTACCACTCCAATTTCGATAGCTCGTATCGTATGGCACCAACGGAATTAAAGGAGTTGAAAGCTCGGTTGCAAGAATTGGTGGATAGAGGTTTTGCTCGCTTGAGTTTTTCGCCTTGGGGTGCTTGGTGTTGTTCGTGAAGAAGAAGGATGGAACCATGCGTTGTGCATCGACTATCGTCGACTTAATAAGCGACGATAAAGAACAAATACCGTTGCCACGTATTGATGACTTGTTCGATCAATGAAGGGAGCCTCGGTGTTCTCGAAAATAGATTTGAGATCGGGCTACTATCAATTGCGAATTCGAGATTCGGACGTGCCCAAGGCGCCTTGAGCGAGATATGGTCACTATGAGTTCCTAGTGATGCCGTTTGGGCTCACTAATGCCCTGCGGTATTTATGGATTTAATGAATCGGATCTTTAGACCATATTTGGATCGATTCGTAGTCGTGTTCATTGATGACATCTTGGTCTATTCAAGAAATGAGACCGAACATCTTGAACACACGAGATTAGTGTTGCAAATTTTACGGGATAGCGGTTATATGCTAAGTTCAGCAAGTGTGAGTTACGGTTAAGAGAGGTTAGCTTCTTGGGTCATGTGGTATCTGCATCGGGTATTCGAGTCGACCGAATAAAATTTCAGCCATACTTAATTGGAAGCCTCAGAAATATTGAGGTTCGAGCTTTTTGGGGCTTCTAGGTTATTACCAAACGATTTGTAAAGGCTTCTCAACGATAGCCACGCCGATGATGGCTACTCCAAAAGGACGTTAAGTTGAATGGACGGAGAAATGCCAAAAAGTTTCGATCAATTGAAAACTTATTTGTTGAAGCCCCAATTCTAGTGCAACCCGAGTCCGGCAAAGAGTTTGTCATCTATAGCGACGCCTCTCTACTTGGGTTAGGTTGCGTATTAATGCAAGAAGGTCGAGTTGTGGCCTATCGTCGAGGCAATTAAAGCCACATGAGAAAAATTATCCGACTCATGATCTCGAATTGGCGCCATCGTATTCGCCTTAAAGATTTGGCGACATTACTTATTTGGTGAAAGGTGCCATGTATACTCGGATCACAAAAGTCTCAAATATTTGATGACCCAAAGAGACTTAAATCTGCGACAAAGGCGGTGGCTCGGTATGTTAAAGGATTATGAGTGATCATTGACTATCACCGGGAAAGGCGAATGTGGTTGTGGATGCCTTGAGTCGTAAATCATTATTCACTTTCGAGCGATGAATGTGCACTTGTCCGTCCGATCCGACAGTGTGTTAGTGGCTGAATTGAAAGCCAAACCATTATTGACACACCAAATTCGAGAAGCTCAGAAAGTCGACGACGAGTTGGTGGCAAAACGGGCTGCATGTGTTCCGAACAAGGACTCGGAGTTTCAAATCGACGATGACGATTGTTTGAGGTTCAAAAGTCGTCTGCGTGTCCCAAAGAATTCGGAACTCATTTCGATAATTCTGAATGAAGCCCATTGTAGCCGAATGGCAATCCACCCGGGAGTACGAAGATGTACAATGAATTGAAGCGTCGGTTTTGGTGGCATGGTATGAAGCGAGACATCTCCGACTTTGTTTGAGATGTTTAATATGTCAACAAGTGAAAGCGGAACATCGGTGCCTTGAGATTACTTGACCAATCACGATACCCGAGTGGAAATGGGATCGAGTCACAATGGACTTTGTATCCGGACCGCCATTGTCGACAAGTAAGAAGGATGCGGTTTGGGTCGTGGTAGATCGATTGACTAAGTCGGCCCACTTTGTCCCGTCACGCACGGATTTTTCAATGGACAAATTAGCGGAATTGTGCGTTTCTCAGTTGTGAGATTACACGGGTGCCTATCTCTATCGTGTCGGATAGAGATCCGAGATTTACCTCGCGATTTTGGAAAAAGTTGCAAGAAGCTTTGGGTACCAAGTTGCATTTCAAGACCGCCTTTCACCCCAAACCGATGGTCAATCCGGCGGATAATTCGGATACTTGAGGATATGTTAAGATGTTGCGTCCTCGAGTTTAGTGGTTCATGGGAGCGGTATTTGCCATTGATTGAATTCGCCACAACAACGGTTTTCAATCAAGTATTAAGATGGCACCCTACGAGGCCTTATGCGGTCGTAAATGCCGACGCCATTGTTTTGGTGAGCTTGGTGAAAGCAAGATTTTCGGGTGGATTTGATTAGGGATGCTGAGCGAAAGTGAAAGTAATCCGTGAAAGTCTGAAGATAGCCTCCGATCGTCAGAAGTCGTACGCGGATCTGAAGCGTAAGGATATCGAGTATCAGGTGGGTGATAAAGTGTTTCTCAAGGTATCGCCTTGGAAAAAGATACTCGAGTTGGCCGTAAGGGCAAGCCGAGCCGAGGTTCATTGGACCATATGAGATATCGAGCGAGTCGGTCCGGTGGCATATCGCCTGATTTTGCCCCCTGAACTCCAAAAGGTTCACGATGTCTTTCACGTTTCGATGCTTCGATGCTATAGATCCGATCCATCGCACGTGATTAGTCCATCAGAAATTGAAATTCAAGCTAATATGAGTTATGAGGAAGAACCGATTCGTATCCTATCACGAGAAGTGAAAGAGTTGCGAAACAAGCGGGTTCCGCTAGTGAAAGTGTTATGGCTCAAGCACGGGATAGAAGAAGCTACTTGGGAGACCGAGAACTCTATGAAAGAGCGATATCCAAACCTATTTACGGTAAGATTTTGGGACGAAAATTTCTTAAGTGGGGAGAGTTGTGACACCCAAAATTGACCCTAGTCGGAATGTGGTTTCGGGACCAAAAACCGAGGCATAAAAATAATAAAAAAATTATTTTGATGCCTATGATATGTGTTAAATTGTGTATGACATTTTGATGTTTCAATTTAGAATTATAAATGTGAATTTCACTAGAAAGGACCTAGTAGTAAACTTTGAAAGTATGATGGGGAAATGTGTGATGACTAGTTGAGCATGCATGCAAAAATAAGGGATTTGCATGTCAAATTTCCCCAAAGATGGTATAGTGGCCGGCCATGACAAGGAATATGGGCAAGGAAAACATGTTATGACATGTTTTGTTAATGCATGATGTGATAAATGATAAAAAATTAAGCATGTAGGAGGAGAAACAAAAAATCAAAATTTGCTCATCCTCCCCCTTTTGCCGTGAGTGAAAGAGAAGCAAAGAAAAAATTTTGTTCACCTATTTTTCTCTTCTTTGGCGAAAATACCAAGGAAAAGGAAGGATTTTGCTTCATTTTCTTTGTTTAGAAGAGATCTAGAAGGAAATTTTTTATAATCTTGCAACAAGAGTAAGGTATGTATGAGGTTGTGTTGGGAGTTTCATGCATGTTTTGGTTGCTAATTTGATGTGCATGTTAGCTATGGCTCAAATCTTTGTTATGCCATGGAAATGGCATTTGGCAAAAGTTGTTATGGTGATAAAGCCATTGCATGCTAAGTGTGAAGCTTGATGATGATGCATGCAATGATGGATTGTCTACTCTTGAGTAAGATTTTGAGTTTTCTTTTTGTTTAACCATGATTGAAGTTGAAAAGGGCATGATTGTCATATTCGGCCATGATGCATTCATGAGCATGGTTCATGCTTCTTGCATGTTAGTTAAAATTTGTGTTTTGGATGACTATGGACACCTTGAAATTTGGCCATGCTCATATATGTATATATATGTTTGCACATGATGTTTTGGTTATGAACTAAGTGATGAATATATTGGTTTAAAGAAGAAGATGTGGAAGAATGCTTGTGAAATTGCAAGCACAATTCGGCCTAGCTCACATATAAGTGCTTGATGCTATATTATAAGTTTTGGGCCACAATGTGCAAAGCATTAATTAGTAAATTGCATGCTGTTTTGTGAGGTATTAAGTGCAAAATTTACCTCAACATGTACATGAATATTCGGCCTTGGGTAGCCTATTGAAGGCCTTAGCATTTCCTTGATGCTCGAATAAATTGTATTGAATTGCTTGATGTAGTATAAAATGTGCATGACCATTGTGTATTCAAGCTAAAGGGTGGCCATATGACCATTTAAACTCCTTGTCATATTCGGCCATAAGCTAGCACAATGAGGTTTTAATAAATTGAATTTGTTTGAATTAGCTCAAGAGCTTAGAGGGCCACAATTGGACAAGGGGAAGGAGAAAGTGATCGAATAGCCGAAAAAGCCGTTCGACAACATCCGAGGTAAGTCCTCAAGTGACCTTACTTGAATTATGTGAGATGAAATATGAATGTGTATGATTATTGATTATGTGTGTATGAGTATTTGAATTCTACCCGGGCTAAGTCCCGAAGGCGAATATGCTTGTGATTATATTTGCGTTTGAGCCTTAGTAACGAAAATGAAATATGTATGTCCAATGATTATTGATGTATGTGTACATGAGAAATTGAATGATATCGGGCTAAGCCGAAGACAATTATGCTGGAAATTATATCCGGGTTAAGACCGAAGGCAATTGTGCTAGTGGCTATATCCGGGCTAAGACCGAAGGCATTCGTGCGAGTTATTCTATCCGGCTAAGACCGAAGGCATTTGTGCACGTGATTATATCCGGTTATATTCGAAGAATCTTGGGCTGGAGGTGAGTGTTGGTTGCTGTAATGAATTCAATTAGTACACTCGAAAAGCCCAAAGGATAAGGTGCGTTATATGTGCATTGGAAAGTCGACATGTTTGAGCAACATTCGCTCAATCGACTAATGAATTTCAGTTATTGAATTGATTGATACTTTGTGAAAGTATATAATGATGAAGTGTGAAGTAAGAATGTGTATTAATGAAATGATGCATTTGGCTATGTGAATGTATTGCTGTAATTAGAGTTGATTATATTCCTTGAGACTTACTAAGCATAAAATGCTTACCCGTTGCTTTGGCTCTCGGTTTCTAGATTTCGCTCAAGCAATCGGATTTGGGATCGTTGACGTCGAAGTCATCCACACTATCAAGCCTCCATTTTGGTATAAATTTTGGTTGAACTTGAAATGGCATGTATAGGACTACCCTTGTTTGTTAAATATGTTGTAATGTAAGTATGTACGGCCATGCGAAAATGGCTCGAAAAGGAAGCATGAACTTAGACTAATTGTGGTTTGTATGTATATATTTGGTGTCATGATGTGGCTATGGCTTGGAAATGGGAATGTTGGTCATATGATCAGCCATTGCCATGGTTAAAATGATCATATATGAACCTATGTATGGCAAGACTAGTTGATTCATGGAGACTACCAAATAGGTAAGACCTACCTTAAAAACAGATGCTGCCAGCTGCAGTGACGTGAATGTGAAAAATCACCAAAATTCATAGGAATGGAATTAAATAGTGAATAAGCTATTTAAATGAACCTTGATGAGTCTATTTTCATATGGATGAAACGAAATGGTCATAGGAGTTACAGGTTAAGAGATATGAAAGCTATTGTGAGACAGGGCCAGAATGGTTTCTGGGTTCCCTGTCGCAACTTTAAAAATTCACTATAAATTATCCAAAAAGAATTAGGAGACATACCTTATATTTACAGATTCCATTTTGAGTCTAGTTTCATTAAAAACAAACGGTACCAGCATTAAAGCCCTGTACAGAGAGATATTCAAGTTATACCACTCGAAGGTCAGAGCAGTCGATCCCTGTAACATGGGTGACTTTAACTAATAAACTGTACCAATTGGCCTGACCAAAAATTCTAGAAATAAATCCATGGATGGATATATGAGTCTAAATTCAGGGAAAATTTACGAAACCAGTTTCTGAGTTTTGAAACTCGAGATATGATTTTTAAGGCGACAGTGACGCAGTTTTCCAGCCTGACTGGAAATGTCAAATGGATGGGCAAAACAAGTGAACTTGGCTTGTTAACCCCTCGTGTCCGACACCGGCGATGGTCTCGGGTTCGGGGTGTTACAGGGTACCTATCTCTACTGTATCAGATAGAGATCCGAGATTCACCTCGCGATTTTGGAAGAAATTACAAGAAGCTTTGGGTACCAAGCTGCATTTTAGCACCACTTTTCATCCACAAACCGATGGTCAATCCGAGCGGATAATTCAGATACTTGAGGATATGTTGAGATGTTGCATCCTCGAGTTTAGTGGTTCATGGGAGCGGTATTTACCTTTGATTGAATTCGCTTACAACAATAGTTTTCAATCAAGTATTAAGATGGCACCTTACGAGGCTTTGTACGGGCGTAAATGCCGTACGCCATTGTTTTGGACCGAGCTCGGTGAAAGTAAAATTTTTGGAGTTGATTTGATTAAAGATGCTGAACAGAAAGTAAAAGTAATCCGTGAAAGTCTGAAGGCAGCCACAAATCGTCAGAAATCATATGCGGATTTGAAACGAAAAGACATTGAATATCAGGTGGGAGATAAAGTGTTTCTTAAAGTTTCGCCTTGGAAAAAGATACTCAGATTTGGCCGTAAGGGCAAGTTGAGTCCGAGATTCATTGGGCCGTACGAAATCTCCGAACGAGTTGGTCCAGTTGCGTATAGATTGATTTTGCCCCCTGAACTTGAAAAGATTCACGACGTCTTTCATGTTTCGATGCTTCGACATTATAGATCTGATCCGTCACACGTAATTAATCCATCAGAGGTTGAAATTAAATCCGACATGAGATATGAAGAAGAGCCAATTCGTATCCTAGCTCGTGAAGTGAAAGAGTTACGAAACAAAAAGGTTCCTTTAGTAAAAGTGTTATGGCTCAAACACGGGATAGAAGAAGCTACTTGGGAACCCGAGAACTCTATGAAAGAGCGATACCCAAACCTATTTACCGGTAAGATTTTCGGGGACGAAAATTTCTTAAGTGGGGGAGAGTTGTGACAGTCCTAAAGTGACCCTAGTCGGAAAGCGGTTTCGAGACCGCTAAACCGAGTCACCAAATTATTTGAATATGATATTTATTGTCTAAAATATGTGATTATGAATGTGTGAAAGTGTTAAGCTTCGATTTAGTAAATTGCATGTGGAATTAGTCAATAGGACTTATGTGTGACACTTTTGAAATGTGATAGGTTAATCTATAAGGATCTATTAGTGCATGTAATCAAAGGGGTGGACTTGCATGTCAATTTCCCCCATTTAATTACTAGTGGCCGGCCATGACAAAGGGTGATGGGCAAAACATGTCATAAAACATGTTGTGATAATGGTTTATGTTAGAAAAAATAAAATAAGAGTACAGGCAATAAAATAATAATGGAAAGGTAAATGATGATGAAAAAATTGTCTCATCCACGTTTCCCCCCCCATTGCCGTGAATTGAAGAAAGAAAACAAAAAAAAAAGTGTTCATTCTTGAACATCTTTGGCGAATAGAGGAAAGAAAGGAAGGGAAGAGCTTGAGAAAATCGGCTATGGTGGTTTGCTAGACTAAGGTATGTTTGATGTTGTCCATGAGATTCATGCATGTTTTAGTTGTTAGTTTGAGTTCTCGTAGCCCATGGTTTAAATCTTTGCTATGAGATGGAGATGATATTCGACCATGGGTGTTGTCTTCTTGGTTGATGTTTGATGTTGTGGTGATGAGGCATGAAGATGAGTCAAGTTTCGGCTAAGGTGGATTTGTGTTGATGTCATTTGCATGCTAAGTGTGAAGCTTTGTAATGATACATGTGATGGTGATTGATGACTCTTGGATTTTCTTTTTGGCATTTTTGAGTTAGACATTAAGTTCTTTGTGTAACCCATGACCAAAATTGAATGGTATGGTGTCTTGATGCATTCGGCCATGGTAGAAAATAGATGTGAAATGGTAGTAAGGTGAAGTGCAAAATGTTAGTATTTGATTACTAGTGTATATATGCGTATTAGCCGAGTTTTGAACTTGAAACAAGATGATATATAATCAATACAAGTAACCATACTTGTAGGAAGTATTAAGCATATAATCGGCCTCAACATAGACATGCATATTCGGCCATAGGAAGAAGATTGGTGTTGCATGTATTCGGTTAGAGGCAAGCATATTGATGCTTTTATCTTGGCTTAGACAATCGGCTAAAAGGAAGTGTGGGTTAATGTGTTGAGTTGATTCATGATTTCATATGTATGTGACTTTAATGTCTAATGTATATATATATGGGCTAAGTACCTTGAGTTCCTCTTTTCGATGCTCAAATGATTAAATCAATTTATTTGTTAAATTAAGCTCAAGAGCAAAGGGGAACTAAATCCGATAAAGGGAAGGAAAAAGTGGTCGAATAGCCATCGAAATCGTTCGACAACATCCGAGGTAAGTTTTCGAGCAATGAGACTTAGTTTATGATTTGATTAAGTCATGATGTTTGAGCATAACAAATATACGGTGATATGATGATTCTACTTGAGTTATATGATGAGTAAATTAGTCTATACGCATGACGGGTAGCCGTATGTGCATAGAGATCGTGTCATAAAGCAAACTAAACCATGCTGTTTGTATGTGGCTAGTGAGCCGAAAATGGGAGTGCTTAATACGTGACTTGTGTTTGAACTCTAATTATGAAAATGAGATATAAATGTGTCATGATTTATTCATATGTGCATGAATATTCGGACTATAACCGGGCTAAGTCCCGAAGGCATTTGCGCTAGTGACTAGTTCCGGGCTAAGTCTCGAAGGCATTTGTGCGAGTTACTATATCCGGGCTAAGTCCCGAAGGCATTTGTGCGAGTTATTACATCCGGGCTAAGTCCCGAAGGCATTTGTGCGAGCTACTATATCCGGGCTAAGTCCCGAAGGCATTGGTGCGAGTTACTATATCCGGGCTATGTCCCGAAGGCATTGAGCGAGTAGCTATATCCGGTTAAATCCCGAAGGTACTTGGCTTGGGAATGAGCGACCTTGCTGTAATAGTTTCAATTAATATGCTCGTAAAATCCCAACAATGAGGTATGTCTCGTATATGCATTGATTTAGTTGATCCCTTACAATTAGTATTCGCTCAGTCGATAAATGAGCTACCGGCCTTTGGCTAAGTTGATCTTTTGTGTATGAATATAAGGGTTGGTAATGTGAAGTAAGTATGATATTGAGAATTTGTGCATATGAAATTATCTGTTTAGCCACATGAATGCTACACTTTAGTTGTGTCTAATTTTATGGCTCAAACTTACTAAGCATTAAATGCTTACTCCGTTCTTTGAATCTCTGTTTCATAGATTTTGGTTCGTCAGCTATCGGACTCGGGATTATTGAAGTCGAAGTCGCCCACACTATCAAAGCCCTTTTGGTACACTTTTGGTTGAACTTTGAAATGGCATGTATAGGACTACCCTTTTTGATGTTGGTCATGTACCTTTCGGTATTGTGCAATTTGGATAGCCATGCGAAAATGGCTTATATACATATTTTGAGCATAATATTATAATCATCTTGTATGTATATGGTTATTGAGAGGTGTGGATGTGCTTGGCAATGATTGGCCATTGGAATGGTTAATCACAATCATGTTTTGTGCTATATATGCTAAAGGGTTAGTTAAATCATGGCAACTATGTAATAGGTAAAGTCTACCTTAAAAATAGATGCTGATAGCAGTAGTGACGTGAATGTGAAAAATCACTAAAAATAGTAGGAATGGAATTAAATAGTTAATAAATTATGTAATCGAACCTTGATGAATCTATTTTCATAGGAAAGTAACGAAATGATCATATGAACAGTATATTATGAGATATTTAAGTTTTCGCAAAACAGAGCCAGAACGGTTTCTGGATTCCCTGTTCCAACTTTGGAAATTCATTATAAATTAACAAGAGATAATCAGAAGTTATGCCACATATTTACAGATTCATTTTCGAGTCTAGTTTCTATAGAAACAAACGGCATCAGTATTGAAGCCCTGTACAGGGAGATATCCAAGTTGTAATGCACAAAGGTCAGTGTAGTCGAACCCTGAAAAAGGGGGACTTTAACTAATAAACTGTACTAATTGGCTCGACCAAAAATTCTAGAAAAACATTTGTAGATGAACATATGAGTCTAGTTTCAGGAAATATTTACGGAACTGGTTTTTGAGTTTTGGAACTTGAGATATGATTTTTAAGGTGACAGTGACGCAGTTAGCCAGCTCGTCTGGAATTTTAAAATGGATTGTGCAAATAAGTGGATTAAGCCCGTTAACCCCTCGTGTCCGACTCCGGCAACGGTCTCGGGTACGGGGTGTTACAGGTTCCATCTTCAAACTCGTCTGATAACTATTATTATAAGCAAATTCTACCAATGGTAAGTATCTTTCCCAACTACCTTGAAATTCCAATACGCAACATCTGAGCATGTCTTCAAGAAGCTGAATTACTCTCTCTGATTGTCCATCAGTTTGTGGATGAAAGGCAGTGCTAAAATTTAACTTTGTACCTAATGCCTCTTGTAAATTTTGCCAAAACCGTGAAGAAAATCTTGGATCTCTATCCGAAATGATTGACAAAGGTATTCCATGAAGTCTAACAATCTCACGGATATACAATTCGGCCAACTTATTAAGAGAATAATCCGTACATACCAGAATAAAATGAGCCGATTTATTCAGTCTGTCAACTATTACCCAGATGGCATTTTTCTTCCCCGGAGTTAACGGTAACCCTGATATAAAATCCATAGTAATCCGATTCCATTTCCATCCAGGAACCATGATAAGCTGGAGTAATCTCGAAGGTACTTGGTGTTCAACTTTCACTTGTTGACAAACTAAGCACTTTGATACAAACTAGGAAATATCTCTTTTCATTCCACTCCACCAGTACATTTTCTTCAAGTCACTATACATTTTCGTACTGCCCGGATGAACCACCAAACAACCATTATGTGCTTCATGCAAAATCTTTTGAATCAACTCATCATTTTTCGGTACACAAATCTGATTTTTAAACATCAAGCAACCATCAGAACCGATTCTGAAATCTGATCCCATATCAGCTTCACACTGGTTTCTCTTGGCTTGCAAATCTTGATCATTTTTTTGAGTTTCAGAAATCTCTTGTAAAAACATCGGTCTTGCTCTTCACTCTGCTAGAATCGAACCATCATTTGATATCTTTAACCGAGTGTTCATAGTTCTCAAAGCAAATAGCAATTTTCTGCTTAAAGCATCGGCAACCACATTCACTTTTCCGGATGGTAATCAATAACAAGCTCGTAATCTTTTAATAACTCCAACCATCTTTGCTGTCTCAAATTCAAGTCTTCTTGTGACATCAAGTACTTAAGACTTTTGTGGTCGGTATATACTTGGCGCTTTTCACCATACAAATAATGTCGCCAAATCTTCAAAGCAAACACTATAGTAGCCAATTCCAAATCATGAGTCGGATAATTCCTTTCGTGAGATTTTAACTGCCTCGAAGCATAAGCCACCACTTTTCCTTCTTGCATAAGTACACATCCTAAGCCATTTTGAGAAGCATCACTATACACCACAAATTCTTTACCTGATTCGGGTTTTACCAACACTGGTGTTTCAGTTAATAACTTTTTCAATTCTTCAAAACTCTGTTGACATTCTTCCGTCCATTCAAATTTAACATTCTTTCTTAGTAGTCTGGTCATAGGAGCAACAATTATAGAAAATCCATTTACAAACCGCCGATAATACCCAGCTACCCCTAAGAAACTTCTAACCTCGGTTACATTTTTCAGTGGTTTCCAATCAACAATGGCTGAAATCTTACTAGGATCAACCCGTATACCATCACCTGAAACAATATGACCCAAAAATCCAACTTCCCGGAGCCAAAATTCACTTTTACTAAACTTAGCATACAACTGCTTATCTTTCAAAGTTTGCAAAACTATCCTCAAATGCTCAGCATGCTCTGTCTCATCTTTTGAATAAATTAAAATATCATCTATAAACACCACAACAAATTTGTCTAAGTATGGCCGAAATATGCAATTCATTAAATCTTTAAACACAATAGGAGCATTTTTCAACCCGAATGGCATAACTAAAAATTCATAATGACCGTACCTTGTTCTAAAAGCAGTTATAGGCACATCCGACTCTTTTACTCGCAATTTGGTAATACCGGATCTCAAGTCAATCTTTGAAAACCATGTCGCTCCTTTTAGCTGATCAAACAAATCATCAATCCTTGGCAACGGATACTTGTTTTTGATTGTCACCTTGTTTAACTGCCGATAGTCAACACACAATCTCATAGAACCATCCTTCTTTTTCACAAATAACACGGGAGCACCCCAAGGTGAAAAACTCAGTCTCACAAAGCCTTTATCAGTCAACTCTTGCAACTGTGACTTTAATTCTTTCAACTCTACTGGTGCCATTCTATATGGAGCAATCGAGATCGGAGCTGTTCCCGGTATCAAATCAATACCAAATTCTACTTCCCTGACTGGAGGAAACCCGGCAATTCTTCTGGAAATATGTCCGCAAATTCACACACAACCAGAACTGATTCAACTTTCTTTTCAACTTCTTTTGTATTAATTACATAAGCCAAATAAGCTTCATAACCCTTTCTCAAATATCTCTGAGCCGACATCGAAGAAATCATACTAGATAATGCCTCGATTTATGCGGTTTAACCCGAAATTTCACCACTTTCACACTTTAATTCTATAACCTTTTCTTTGCAATTTATTATAGCATCATGCAATGTCAACCAATCCGTACCCAAAATAACATCAAATTCATCAAACGGCAACAACATCAAGTCGGCCAGAAAGTAATGACCCCGAATCATTAAAGGGCATTTCTTGCATACCCAAGTTAATTTCTCTTTCGGTACTACTGAAGTTAATGTCTTCCACCAATGATAAGCTGAATCCCTCAACAATGATATATCACATTTCAAGCAGTCCTCAGGTGTACAAGACAATTCATCAAATACTCGAATAGAATTCTCGAGCCAAAACTATGCTTTCTCAGTATCATCATCAATATTTGCCTTGAATTCTTCGTCCCCTTGTTTACGGATTTTGTCAATTGGAGTTCTGTGAAATTTCATCAGATCTACACGTTGTGGCATCGGGGGTATAGGTTGAGGAATCGGGGGAGGTGGGGGAGGTTGTGCATTCGGGTTCGTACAAACGAACTCAGTATACTAGGCACTCATCATTTGGAGAAAGGCTTCCCGAGCCCATTCTCTTCCTCTTTGACCAACAGTAGGAGGTGGATTTTCAGTTGGCACTGCCCCTTCAGCCGAAGCTGGTGCATTACTCTCTACATCATCAGCCACAACTGGATCGGGATCCATTTACTATAAAAAATTATTTAAAAGGTCAGAAGTCGTCACACTATCACAATATATATATGGCATGTATAACAAAACCCGTACATACAATACATTAGTCCGAGAACCGACTAAACCTGCTCTGATACCACCAAATGTAACACCCCGTACCCGAGACCGTCGCCGGAGTCGAACACGAGGTGTTAACAGACTTAATTCATAACTTAAACAGCTTAAACAATTTATTTTTAAAATTTCCAGTCAAGCTAGAAATCTGCGTCACAGTCTCTTAAAAATTCATATCTCGAGTTCTGGAACCTAAAATCCAATTCCGTAAATTTTCCCTGAAACTAGCCTCATATATCTATTTGCTAATTTTTTTCTAGAATTTTTGGTCAAGCCTATTAGTACAGTTTATTAGTTAGAGTCTCCCCTGTTTCAGGGTTCGACTGCTCTGACCTCTGTATATTACGAATCAGATATCTCTCTGTACAGAATTTCAATGACTATGAAGTTTGTTTCTCTTAAAACTAGACTCAATAAGGACTCTATACATATAAATCATGACTTCTAATTATTTTTTTTACAATTTATGATGAATTTTTAAAGTCAGAATAGGGGATCCAGAAATCACTCTGGCCCTATTTCATAAAAATTCAAATATCTCATAAACTATAATATATACACCCGTTTTGTTCAATCCATATGAAAATAGACTAATTAAGCTTCAATTTCATAACTTACTCATCATTTAATTCCATTTCTACTAGTTTTAGTGATTTCTCAAATTTACATCACTTCTTTCTTTGTCGATTCATTTTATGGCAAATTTCACTTTACTAAGGATTTTCATGGACTAAATAGCATTTTAAACATACATAACATCAAATATGACTTAGATTGGCCATTCCAATGGCTAATCATTTACAAACCCTTTTCTTACCAAACCATAGCCATATCATAAGATCAATTACACAAAGTGAGTGTTTTGCCATACATGCCACATTCAAAATACACAAGCCATTTTACCAATTTAAGCCTTCGGATAGTGTGAACCAGTCTTCGACCTATCCCAATTCTCAAACCGGCTTGTCAAAACTACAATGAAAGAAAAGGAGGGAGTAAGCACAAATGCTTAGTAAGTTCACATGCAAATAGCAAGTAACATAATCACACAATCTCACACAAAACATCATTTGCATAAACAACACCAAAACATTCATGTTTCATTTACATTTAATATCTTCCTACGATTTCATCATACCAAGTTTTCAACCCGAGGGTTTAAGCACATACCTATCAAATTTTCTCATTTATCACACTTACCAACACGTCACCTTCATTTTAAGCCTTCTTGTTATTCACTTAAGATTCACCCATTGAACACATCGGAATATAATTCGAATACACGGATTTCATGAACGTAAGTGTCATACCCGCAGCTAGACAAACTCAATAGCCTGCGGAACTTCTGTAGCCAAGCTACTATGTAACCCGCCCATAAGTGAACTCGGACTCAACTCAACAAGCTCGGGCATTTGCATCCATAAGTGAACTCGGACTCAACTCAACGAGTTCGGATGCCTAGTTACATCTCACGAACTCGGACTCAACTCAACGAGTTCGAAACTCAAGTATCCTAGTGACATGTCACTTGTATTCTAATATATTCCTAAGGTTCAAACGGGCATTTTCCTCGATCACACATCTTTGCTGTCTTCCACGGAATATCAAAATCGATACTTCGGTGATAGTTCATACTCATCAAGTAATTCACATAATTACATATTATTCAACAATAACCACAAAACATAACAATTCATGATAATAATAAGCATCATATCATATAAACAACATTAAATTACTCAAAATGACAATTATATTACTACATTTACACATGAACTTACCTCGGTACTAAATTATTAGCAATCGAGCCTATTCTTCGTAAACTTTGTTTTTCCCTCGATCGCGACTTGAATCTCGTTTCTCTTGATCTATAATTCCAAATTAATCTTATTTAATACATACATTCATCAAAATAGCATTTAATACGAAATTTGGAAAAAGTACATTTTTACCCCTAAACTTTTGCATAATTACACTTTTGCCCCTAGGCTCAGGAATTAAACTTCATCCCTTATTCTTATGTTTTATGACATGCTGATCATTTTTCCCTTCTATGGCAACATCAAATTCACACTCTAACATGTACTTATGACTATTAGGTATTTTTACCGATTAAGCCCTTTTACTCGTTTTCACTTAAAACCGAGTAGTACAAGTTGTCTAACATAATTTAAAACCTCATATTCTATCATAAAACACTAAAATACAAAAATTTCACCTATGCGTATTTTTCCAAATATGAACCCTAGGTTGAATTATTGCTAGCATAAGCTTAATCGAGCTACTGGGATTCTAAAAACGTAAAGAACATTAAAAACGGGGCTTAGAATCACTTACTATGGAGCTTGAAAGGTTGAAACAAACCCTAAGCATGGAGAACCCTTGAAATTTCGGCCTAATGAAGAAGATGGACAAAAATTGGCTTTTAATTTTGTTTTTAATTCATTTTAATAACTAAATGACCAAAATGCCCTTACTACTAAACTTTCCAAAAATTCCATCCATGTCCAATTTTTGTCCATAGACTTAGAAATTGGTCAAATTGCTATTTAAGACCTCCTCATTAATGTTCCAAAACAATTTCATACTAAAAACTCCTAGAATGCAAGTTTTACAAATTATTCGATTTAGTCCCTAATTTCAATTTAAGCACTTTAGGCATAGGATTTCATCACGAAATGTTCACACAATCATGAAATCATATCATAAACATCAAAATAATTATAAAATAATTATTTCTATCTCGAATTTGTGGTTACGAAACCACTATTCTGATTAGGCCCTAATTCGAGATATTACAATTTTGAGCTTTATTCAAAATCTTCTATAATAGTTCTAAATTCTTCGGTGCACATATTCTGCCTCTAAATAATAAACAACCATAAATCAATCTGAAATTCTGAATTTGGAGTCGATTCACACTGAATCCGTTTTGCTTGTAACTTACTATAATCTTTCTGAGCTTTAGAAATCTACTGCAAAAACGTCGGTCTAGCTTTTAGCTTAGTTATGATTGAACCATCATCAGATAACATCAATCGAGTATTCACTTTTCGCAAAGGAAATAGGGGTTTTCTACTCAGAGCATCTGCAACATATTGGCTTTTCCGGATGATAGTCAATAACCAAATCATAATCTTTTAATAACTCAAGCTACCTATGTTGTCTCAAATTCAAATCTTTCTATGACATCAAATACTTCAAACTTTTATGATTAGTAAATATATGACATTTTTCACCAAACAGATAATGCCGCCATATGTTCAATGCAAACAAAATTGCAGCTAACTGAAGATCATGTGTCGAGTAATTTCTTTCATGTGCTTTTAGCTGTGTTGAAACATAGGCTATTACTTTACCTTCTTGCATCAAAACACAGCCTAAACCATTTAATGAAGCATCACTATAAATTACAAATTCCTTACGATTCAGGCTGAACTAACATATGTGCCTCTGTTAATAAAGCTTTCAACCTATCAAAACTTTGCTGACATTTATCAGACCACTCAAATTTCACATCTTTTTGCAGCAAACGAGTCATTAGAAAGGCTATCATTGAAAACCCTTTTACAAACCTCTAATAATATCCAGCAAGTCCCAGAAAACTTCTGACTTCAGACACGTTCTTTGGTGGCTTCCAATTTACAATAGCTAAAATTTTACTTGGATCTACTCGAATACCTTCTGCAAATACAACATGTCCGAGAAAACTAACTTTCCGTAGCGAAAGTTCACATTTACTAAATTTGGCATACAGTTGCTTCTCACGCAGAGTTTGCAACACAATTCTCAGATGATCTGCATGTTCAATTTCATCTCAAGAGTAAACCAAAATATCATTAATAAATACCACCACAAACCTATCTAGATACGGTCTAAAAATTCTATTCATCAAATCCAAAAACACTGCAAGTGCATTTGTTAAACCGAATGGCATCACAAGAAACTTATAATGTCCATACCTTATTCTAAAAGTTATCTTTGGCACATTAGAATCTTTTACTCTTAGCTGATAGTAGCTAGAACGAAGATTAATATTTGAAACTACAATAGCACCTTTCAATTGGTCAAATAGAGCATCAATTTGAGGCAATGGATACTTGTTCTTTATTGTAACTTTGTTGAGTTATCTGTAATCAATGCACAGCCTCAAAGATCCATCTTTCTTCATTACAAACAGAACTGGTACACCCCACGGTGAGAAATTAGGTCGAGCAAAACCTTTGTCAATCAGTTCTTGCAACTGTGCTTTCAACTCTTTTAATTCGGTAGGAGCCATTCTATAGGGTGCTATAAATATTGGTGTTGTTCTCTGTACAATATCTATAGATAACTCCACTTCTCTAACTAGTGGTAAAATAGGTAATTCCTCAGGAAACACATCAGGAAATTCACATACAACCGGGAATCGATGAATCTTCGACTCAAATATTTTAGTGTCCAACACATAAGCAAGATAAGCTTCATAACCCTTTCTGACATTTTTCTGTATTGATATTACTGAAATCACATTAGATAACCCATCTAATTTATCAGATTCAACATGGAGTAATTTACCATTCTGACATTTCAATACAATATATTTCTGTTTACAATTCACCACTGCATCATGTTAGGTTAACCAGTCCATTCCCAAAATCACATCAAATTCATCAAATGAAAATAACATCAAATCAGCCAAAAAGTAATAACCCTTTACCATCAATGGACAATTTTATAGACTTTATCCACCATAACATACTGGCCTAGGGGGTTTCAAACTTCAACCAAAAATTCAGTGAATTCAAAAGGTAAATTTTTAATAGACACTAGATTTGTGCATATGTATGAATATGTGGATCTAGGATCAATCAAAGCAGTAATATCAGTATCAAGTAGAGAAAATGTACCAATAATAACGTCTGTGCAGAGACATCTTCACTAATACGAATAGCATATGTCCTCGCCGGTGCTCGTGCCTCAGATTTAACTGTTGTATCCCTTGTAGTACCTCGGCTACCACTGACATTGCCGGGATGATGGGGTGGTCTGGCTCTTGAAGAGGGTTACTCAACTTTGAAGTCTGTTTAATATCTCTTTCAATTGTTTCTGAACAATCTTTAAGAAAATGATCAAGAGAGCTACATTTATAACATGCTCCACTTCTCAATCGACATTCACCAAAATGAAATTTGTTACAAAATTTGCATTTCAATTTAGGATTACCGACACTACCAACATTGGTTACAAATGGAGATGAGGGTCTTAGGTTAGAGCATTGAAAGCCTAGCTCTTTTCCGAATATCCTACTAATGTTGTAAAACGATCATAATACTATTTTTACCGAAACATGAGCTTCTCTTTCAGCTTTTTTTTTTACTCAATTCTTCAGCTTTATGTGCTCAATTAGCTAATACCACAAATT
Organism: Gossypium arboreum; assembly: GCF_025698485.1. Classification (NCBI taxonomy): domain Eukaryota; kingdom Viridiplantae; phylum Streptophyta; class Magnoliopsida; order Malvales; family Malvaceae; genus Gossypium; species Gossypium arboreum. Next base: position 39,256,008 of record NC_069081.1, read on the forward strand.
CCCTTAATTCAAGAATACCAATCAGCATCTTAATATCTTCATTTAAGCTCGCTTCAAAATGTTTGTACATATCAGCCTCAGTTGGAACCCACTCTCTAGCATACTTGCTCAACCAAACAAATTCTCGCTCATGCTTAGATACAGTCTTATTTCCCTATTTGAGTTCTAAAATTCTTTCTTTTTCTGATCCAGAAATCTCTGACTAACAAACTTCTTTTTTAATTTGGTCTGGAAAACTTCCCATGTAATGTTTTCTCTCGGTACAATAGAAATTATGGTATTCCACCAATGATAAGCTGTGTCTTTGAATAAAGAAACTACACATTTCAAACATTCAGTTGGTGTACAAGATAATTCATCTAAAACCTAGATGGTATTTTCCAACCAAAACTTAGCTCTTTCTAGATCATCCTCTATAGTAGCTCTAAATTCCTCTACCCTATACTTAGAGATTTGATCAATCGGAGGCTTACCAGTTCTAATGGGTTCAGCACCTTGTGGTACCTCAGGAACTGGTTGAGGAGCAGGTAGGAGAGGTTGTTGTACAATGGGATTGTTCTTATATACTGAGTGAACCATTCATTCATCATTTGAAAGAAGGCTTGTTTTCCTCTTCACTTCACCTTTAGATACGAGACTTCCACTACTAGATGCAACTCTTTGAACTGAAGCTAAAGCATTGATCTCAGCTTTCTCGAATTCAACTCTAGATTGGTTGGATGACATTACTATATGAAAAACACATTTAAAATGGTTAGGAGATATCACACTATCACAAATTATATAATGGCATGTATAACTAAACTCATACTTGCTACATTCAATCCAAGAATTGGCTACACTAACTCGATACCAATAAATGTAAAACCCATAACTCGTATCCTTGTCCAAAACAAGGTTCTGATATTACTGGAGTTTACAAAATATTTTCAGATAATTTATGTCACTTATTATTCATTTATCAGGATTATTCATAACGTCCTTTAAATGGACCCCCGAGGCCCAATATGAGTATTAGAATCGAGTAGGAACTAAAACAAAAACTCAAAGAAGTTTTCGCAAAATTTCTTAAATTTTCCTAGATTCAAGGTACACACACCCGTGTGGTCCAGGACACGCCCGTGTGACCCTAAGACACGCCCGTGCGTTGCAAGCTGTGTTCGACCCTGTGTAACTCTTTGACTTGTGCCACACAACCAGCCACATGTTCGTTTGCTATATAACAACCCATTTTTCAGAGAAATCGAAACAGTGCTTTTGAGACCACAAATCCGATCCAAAAATAAAGTTTATTTTTATTTTATTATATGGTCCATATTATGATAGACATGTCGTGTGAAAATTTTGATACAAAAATTTTATCGATTAAGTGTTTAATTATGAAAAGGACTAAATTGCATAAAATGCGAAAGTTGAATTCTAGTAGCTATAAGGATTAAATAGCTATGGAATTCAAATCTAGAGGTCCTTATATGGTAATTAGACCATTAAAGAAAAGTATGTAGATTTTTCGTGACTCATCCATGGAAAAATTTGAAAAGAGTAGGGACTAAATTGGAAATCATAAAAATTCAAAGATGATAATTAATTAAAAAGAAATTATCATCTTATTTTTATGTCTTCTTCCCCAAAATTTCTATGGAAACCCTAAGAGAGAGGAAGAAAACTTTGCAAGCTTAAAAAGGTATGAAATCAAGCTATCAAGTAACCACAACATATGCCGGTATACTAAGCCACTGGTAGGACGTACAAGACCAGCACCCGGATCACATAACATAAAATCCTAGTGACATGTCACTAGTAGCCTAATCTATTCCTAAGGTTCGATTGGGATTTCTCGCTTGCCAAAACATCGTCAAACTTGTTCGTAGAGTCATTTACACAATTCATGAAGTATTAAAGCATTTAAAATACAATTTTAATAAAGCTTATTTAACATACGAACTTACCTCGACTACAAAAACAACCAAAAGGATCTATTCGTTAGTTACTTTGTTTTTCCCCCGATCTAGACCCGAACTTTATTTTTCTTGATCTACAATACCATATTCGACTTATTTAATCATCACATTATTCAATTAAGCCCAAAAACACATTATGGAAAAATTTACATTTTTGCCCTTAACTTTTAAACATTTTACAATTAAGTCCCTAGGCTTTTAAAATGAATTTCATTCAATTTCATAGACTTTTAACGTTTTACAATTAAGTCCCTAGGCTTTTAAAATGAATTTCATTCAATTTCATTAAATTGAATTTCATTCAATGTCCCTAGCCGATTATTGTTTGTACTCATAACAATCCATAATTTTCATTTATTCACACTTTTCTACACATTTTATAGACTTTTACAAATAAGTCCCTATTTGATGTTTTTACCGAAATCACTTCACAAAAGTTGTTTAACAAACAACAAACATGCAGTTTCTACCATCAAATATCAAAATACAAGCATATTCAACATGGGTCAAATTTTATACTTTAATCCTTCTTCAAATTAGTCCTTGGAAAGGCTAGATTAGGTTAAGACAACTTCAAAAACATAGAAATCTTTAAAAATGGGGCAAGAATGGACTTACAATCGAGCTTGAAAGTGGACGAAACCCTAGCTATAGACTCCTTGTGGATTTTGGCTATAGGGGATGAAATTGAAAAGATGGACATCTTTTATTTAGTAAATTTTGTCCTTATTAGCCAAATTACTAAAATACCCTTAATGCATAACTTTAAATTTCACCTAACCATGTCCATTTTTGTCCATCATAAGGCATAATGGTCTAATTGTCATTTAAGGACCTCTAATTAAAATTTCATAACTATTTGACGCATTTAACTTATAGAATTCAAGTTTTGCAACTATTGCGATTTAGTCCTTCTAGTCAAATTATGCACTAAATCGATAAAATTTCTTAACGAAATTTTCACACAAGTTTTCTATCATGCTGTAGACCTTAAAGGAATAGTAAAATAAAAATTTATACTTTGAATTTGTGGTTCTGAAACCACAGTTCTGATTTGACTGAAAAATAAACTCTTACAACTCTCCCATTTTAGGGATTTTTGTCCCCAAAAATTTTACCAGAAAAGATGTTAGGTTACTATTTTCTCTATAATGCCCCAAATCTTAAGTGATTAAATTTGTATGTTGTGTTACATAAATGCTTGCTTGCTTTAGTGGTTAGGCGTCCTGAGAAGTGTGAGAAGTCTTGGGTTCAAACCTTGGCTTTAGCAAAAATTTTTGTTTTAATTGAATAATACCCTTGTCTCTAGTCAGTAGGCTTTTAAATGAAAATGGATAAAACATGACAAAAAAGGGCCTGCTAATTTAGTGGTAAGTGGCGTGTGAAGTTTTCCTTGAGATCTGAGGTTCAAGGTTTGGCGATGAAAAATAAGCATTTCATTTTCTCGTTGTGCGATGTAAGAGGTTGGGTAGCATAGAGTTTCTATACTGATGGGGTGGTTGGAGTGTTTGAGGGGAGTGGGGTGTGTGTAGCTGAAATTTAAGAGGAAGTATAGGGGAGTTGGCTAGGGATTGGTTGGAGTAAATTGAGGAGAGATTTTAGGAGGGATTAAGGGAGGAAAAAGTTGGATTGAAGTATGGTAGAGTTGTGCCAAAATTGAATGGTATGAGCACAGTAATTTCGGCTGCGTTAGCCATTCCTTCAAAACTTTCGGTTTGGATGCTCATTCCTTTTTACGTTTTGCTCTTTTTGCCTTAGGTGTTGAAATTTGGTTTCTGCTGTCCTTCTTTCTGCTTTTCATTTTAGCTTTCTACCTTTTTTGATCGGATATTACTTTTAGGGTATCTTTTCATTTATTTTTGTCCATTATTTCAATTTTGCTTCTTCCCTTTCCTCTCTTAAATTGTCTCTCTCTTGGACTGAACACTCTTTTCTTCCATCCATAACCCTTTGCCGAATACCCTTGTTTCTTCTCCCTCTCTACGTTTTGGCTTTCTTCAAGTTTCACTCCTATATTGCTAACCGAATTCTCTTGTAGCTGAACCTTCTTCTGTCGCCATCTCTATTTTGGGGTTCACGATTATTCTCTTTCCCTTTCTTATTTCTCTGTCGAAATAGCTTTCCCATTAACATCTTCTTTGCTTTGTCGATTACTGAAAGGGTGTGATTGTACCATCTCATGCCTCGATTTTAGGGTGTGCTTTTGTAGGCTAATTACTTCTATCTACCATTCTCAGTTCTACATTTTGGTAAGTCGTTCACTTGGTTCAAGTTAGTTACGTTTATGGTAATAGTTAACAAGATTAGGTTGCAATGCAGATTTTTACCAAGGATCTTGAAGTCAATATTGGTCAGCGAATTAAGTGGGCTAAACTACATTCTTCCATTCAAGGCAGGTAGCAGTTACCATTTTGGGATTAAGTATTAATAAGAGGGTGTTTAACCCTAGTGAATTAAAAGACTAACGAAGTGTTGTGATTGAATCTAGGTTTGGGTGTTCGTGGATTTTTGCACTCTTTCGCAAACAGATGTGTAAAACACTGCTCCTAATCGTAAATTGGCAAAAGCCAAAATAAGTGACCGTTGATGCTACATGAGCGTGCACTCACTCGTGTAGAAATTAGAATGCATAAACGCGGGCATTTGATTGTAGAGGCCACCGTGAGCGATTTCATGTGCTTGGGCCATTTTGGGCCATGTTGGGCCGAAATGGGCTATGTGGGCCCACACAGATGTGTGGAGATTATTGGGCTAGGCTGTGTAATTCGTACTGCCAAGGCATTTTTGGACTTTGTAGGCCATACAGGTGAGTGGGCCAACATGGCCACATTGTGGGCCTTAGGCCCATTCTTACTGTTTGACTGTTAAGGTTGCACGGCTCACCCGAGATGACTATGGACCTATGTTGGGTCGGTACGTATACCTAGACCCCAATTCAATAAAATGACTGTTATACTCTTATGAGGTAAAATGACTGATATGCCCCTATGATATATATGAATGTAATCAAGCATGACATTTTTGCACAAATGTATGATATTATGACATGACATATTGTATGGGGGCGGTTTTATTATGTTTGGAGGAAGTGTATTGTACTGGCAGCTCTGCTGCAAATACTGTTTAGTGCTGCAACTGGTGCTATATTTTGGAGTGCAGGGATGGGTGGGTTGATTTTATCCCCACATGGAGTGTAGGGCTAGACGGAATGGAGTGTAGAGGATGGATGGGTAGGATTTTTGATTGCATTTCTGTTACTGATACTGTAATGGGCTAAGGCCCTAACTAATACTGGACTGTTATTGAAACGGGCTTAGGCCCAGACTATTGATAAGTGATATTCGCGATAGGTTTTAAAGATTTATGAATGAATCGTTATTGAGACTAACTTATTATCATGATTAAGGCAAGTGTACCCATCGAATAGTAGTATAGTTCAGCAAGACCGGATTGTCAAACCCAAAGGAACCACGAGTACTAGTATTTACTTCCTTAGCCTAAAAATTAAGAGGTTTGGTTATCTAAACTAATTACTAAACTAAGAATGCACAGAAAGAAAATTTGGGATTTTTAGAAAATTTGATTGATTAAGACAATACCTAAGGAAAAATCCACCTAGACTTCACTTGTTATTTGACTCTAAATCAGACGATTTATTCATTTGACTTGATCCGTAGAAATCCCTAAGTTATATTATTATCTCTCTCGAGACTAATAACGTCTAACCATAGGTTGAATAATTGAAATATCTTTCTAATTAACACCCTAGAATTGCATTAACTCGATCTATGGATTCCATTTTTTGGTTTCACCCTAATCTGGCAAAATCTTGTCACCCTATCTCTAGGCGCTCAATTAACTCCGCTTAATTATGACAATTTTACTCTTAGACAGGGCCTATTCCTCCTCTGAATAAGAGCATTAACTTGAATCAATATCCTGGAATATTAAAACAAGAATTAAGAACACATAATAAAAAACAAGTCAAATATTTATCATACAATTCAGATAATAATAACAAGATCTATCTTAGGTTTTATTCCCCTTAGGTATTTAGGGGGTTTAGTTCATACATATGAAAGAAAACATCTCAAAAGCATAAAGATAACAAAACATAAGAAAATCCAAAACTCCTGAAGGAACATGAAGGGAGATCTTTAGTCTTGATGATGAATCCGGCTTCTGAGATGGATCAATCGGCTTTCCTTGAGTAATTCCTTGCTTCCTACTCGCGTCTCCCCTATAAGTTCCTCCTCCGGTGTTTAAATAGGCTTTAGAATGCCTAAGAGCCCTCAAAATTGGCCTTTTTCGAATAGGGCTATACTTGGGCTCAGCAAGGACACGCCTGTGTGTGATTACTTTAACCCATGGTTAAGATTGTTGAATAAGCACGGGTGTGTAGTCTATCGGTGTAAGTCTCGCTTCGATCCTGCCTAATGGACACGGCCGTGTGACACGCCCGTGTGAGGAAGTACAGGTCGTGTTGATTTCCCATGTGGGTCTATTTTCTCTATTTTCGGCCCGTTTCTCGCTCTTTTTACCCTCTTATGCTAACCTAAGTATAAAACATGAAATTAAAGGATTAGGAGCATTGAATTCACCAAATCTAAGGCGAAACCATCCATGAATGTGCTAAGTATGGGATAAAAATATGTATGAATTACGGTTTATCAAATACCCCCACAGTTAAGCGTTTGCTTGTACTCAAGCAAAATCCTCAACTCACAATTAAAATAAATTCTTCTCAATTTATAATTCCTATCAATAATATCTCAAAATAATCCATAAGTATTCATACTTTGAAAATTCAACTAAAAGTACATCAAAGTCTCAAACATTCCAAGTTGAGCATTTTATCACAAAAACATAGGTGTCTCCCCTCATCTAAGTGATTACCTTTGATCAAAATATCACAGAGTTTAACATCCTCACTAAAGATTCACTCAAATCACTCGGGGTGTTTAACGACATCAATTAAAGCACTTATTAGTCAATATGAAAAGTTATTACCATAGGCTTGCTTGAAAATCAAATCTCCACCACTATAAATTGAGATGATACATCAATCAACAAGGTCTTTAAAGTGTTGTAACGTGGCTTTGGTTAGGGGGTGTGGTCACAAGCTAAAAGAAAAGGTTAGAATCGAGATTGAATTGAAAAATTACCTAGCTAGAAAAATAACTAGTCATCAGTTGAATACAAGTGAGCTTCTTTTCAGAATATTGAATTAACACTCAAGCTCAAAAATGACGAATTACTACTAATATGTATGTAAGTATTTTTTTTAAGAATAAGTTAAATAAAATAGAACTTAATTATCACAATGAAGAATAAAACATCGCTAAGCAATTATTTCAAATTAAATCTCGACAAAAATAGGGGTCAAATTAGGGGATTTCAATAATAATGGGTTATGGGTTAATATTGAGGGTAAATCAATTAATGGCTTATTAGGCTCAAAAGGGGTTCACTAAAGGTTAATTATGAAGGTAGGCTTTTGTGGAGTGAGTGAGTTAAACCTAAGTGCCTTTATCATCTTGAGATATCAACTCAAATGGTGTGGTCTTGACATGTATAATCAAGCAAGTTCTAGAATAACAAATCAAAACTGACGCACTCATAATGAAAGTGAGCATGAAAGAAATAAAATATGCTCTAAAGGTTCAAAATCTCACAAAAATTATAGCTTTTTGATGTTTAAACTTGTGAATTTCAACTCAAGATAATACCTAAACTTAGGGAAACAACCTAAAAGTTTTTAATTCTTCAAAAATCAACTTATCATGCTTGATTCCCTAACGTCTTAAAGTTTAAACAATCAATGCATAAATGCCTATGTTTTAATTCAAGACATATTAATATAAATCATAAATTAATTAAAATCCATTCTAATAGTGATATGAGTGATTCAAGTGAGAATAAGACAAAATTCAGGGATTTCTAATGATGATATAAAAGACCTCCCACACTTAAGATGTACATTGCCCTCAATGTACAAAGATAGATATATTAAAAAATATAGATAAATAATCATAAGATAGGGAGAGAAGTGAAACTTCCTGAATGATGAATGAACTTCTTGAATTGAAGTTATGGAGAATAATCGGCCAAGGCAATGGTGAGAGTGGAGGAGGATACTCCGGTGGTGGTAGACGTTTATTAATCCATAAGTCCTGCGCCAAAAGAATACTATATCTGGTGGTAGCTGTGGTCGTGGTCGAGTAGGACATGATAGTCATGGAGAACGTTTTCCAGTGTAGTTTTTAGTTTTTATGTGATGATGAGCTTTGGAGCTCTTTATAACTGTGATAAAATCAAGAAGTTTTTAGGAGATATAAGGAAGCCTAATTACTCGTAATGAAATAGCTGAAACTATAAATTATTCAATAAAAATTATAAAAAAACTAAAATTAAAATAATATTAAAGATAAATGAAATAAAAAGTACTTAAATAAGATAAATAAAGATAAAAGTGAAAATAAAAATAAGAAATAAAAAGTTTTTAAATATTGTCATCACTGAATGGTTCGGGAGGTGGTGGTGGCGATGAGATGTGAAGGTGTTGACAAATCTGGTGAAGTGTAGCATCAATGTGATCAAAGAGCTAAAAACATTGCTGTTCAAATCGTGTAAGGTGTTCAGAGATGTCAGACAGTGAAGCCGCCGCATGAACTGAACGATGGATGGGTGGTGGCTGAGACGGTGGATCCTCATGACGTAGAGGGACATCATCAGTAACGTCCTCTAGGTCCTCCTCTTCAGTGGACTGGACGAGACGGTACTAAGGAGGGTAGGTGCCACGTCGTTTCTCGATCATCCTCATATTTAGCATGCTCGAAATGCCCTTTGGGGATATCTGGCTGATGAGAGTAAGGGAGGATGATTGTGCTACTGTGTTGAGGAGCCCAAAGTGCCGAGCCAATGGAGTCACATAGGGCCCAATAGAGATGACCCCTCTCCTATGTCGCTCCGTCTGATGACGGATGGCGAGGGCGATGAGGTAGGCAAGGTCAAGGATGTGCCCATTCGCCATGCTCCATAAGAAATTGGCATCGTGAGTGTTGACGATGCCAGTGCTCTCTCGTCATCCCGTCAAAGTGTGGGCCAAGATGGAGTGTAGGTATCGCAGGGATGGGGCGAGGGCTGATGCCTTAGAGCGGCTAGGATCATAGGTGGCCGAGGTAGGGACGAGGTCCTTCTAGAACTTTGAGGGAGAGTAGTGGATGTGGCGGTGGAGGGTGTTGAGTTCATTGTCCTCCATGAAATCCTCAGTGTATAGCCCTAGTCCAATCCCGAACTTAGGTACGCTCAGCTGGGGCACTAGACCACCAAGGCGGAACTAGACCGTTCCAAGATCGTCGAAGTTGGTCATGACGGTCTGAAGATGGAACATCGAGTAGAGTTCCAATGTGAGCTCGAGATACGTCAGCTCAACGATCTCAAAGAAGATCCCCCACGGGTCAATCGTCAGGAGGGCTCGGAGCACGCCAGCCAATTGAATCTGTTCAAGTGTGGCCCATTCAATGTAGTGGCCCACACCTAGTGGTCGGGCCCGTAATATCTGATATAATTCCTCTTGGGGTCCCAAGGGAAACTCGAGGAAAGGGTGATAGATCTCAACCGTAAGACCCGAAGATGACGCTGCTCTTTTCCTCTTCTTCGAGCCGAGGACAGCGGTCTTCTTACCACTTGAGGATGACATTGTATAAGCAAAAGGGAGAAGCTTGGGTCATCGAAAACAGTGTAGTAGGCGACGCACGAGTGTGTGGAGTTACAGCGGCTAGTTAGAGTTTTTTGGGGAGGGGAATGATGAATAGTGTGGGGTTTATATAGATTTTGGGAACACAACCGTGGGGCACACCCGTGTGCCCTAATTCTTTCCCGTGTGTTTAGTGATTTTTAAATTTAGGCGCGTCTGACATTCGGCCCAAGCCCGTGTTCCTTGGGCGTGTGGGTGCACATGGCCGTGTCTCACGGCTGTGTCTTGCTTCGTTTGCTTCTCCCATACTCGTGTCCATAGGTCCATGCCCGTGTTAGTTTGACAGTGTCGACCACGGGTGAATGGCATGGGCGTGTTCGCCCAGGGTTTCAAAACACGGGCTTGTCGCACGCCCGTGTTGTTTTGGCAGTTTGCCCCACAGCCTTATCACATGACCGTGGCGACTTATCGGATCTCGTGTTGGGGAAAAATTTTGCCTTGTTTTCACACGGCCGTGTCTCCTCCTGTGGTGTGAGCATGGCCTAAGGCACGCCCGTGTGCCTGGCTGTGTGGATGGGAAAACCCTGTGTTTCAAGACTTAGTTAGTAAGTTAGATGTGAAAAACTAGAATTTCAATAAATCATTACTGTTAGTGCTTGGGTTGCCTCTCGAGAAGTGCTTATTTATAGTCTTAAGCTGGACTTACCTCTCTTCTGCATGGTCAAGGTGGTGCGAGGAGTTTACATTCCTCATCCCTGCTATCAACTTTATCAAAATAAGGTTTAAGACGAGTATTGTTTACTTTAAAAGTGTCAAATTTGGGATGAATTACCTCGATTGTACCATATGGGAAAATACTGAGTACCGTGAGAGGAATTTCCTCATTAGGTTTAGAAGTGGCAATGCGAGGATCTGCTGCATCTAGTAGTACTTTGTCTTCAACCTTATGTTGATTTGGTGAGGTATTGAGCTCATCCTGGCTCGGTATTGATTTATCGGGTGTTTTCGATTTTTGTGTCAGGCATTCATCTAGCTCCTCGATTTGTAGCCTTCGTTCTTCATAGATAGGACCTTTGATGTTGCTTGAACATGGCTCATGTAGGTTCTTCAGACTTATTTCTTGCAAAGTACGTTGCACCACATGGTCAGTTTTAGTAGAATGATTAATACAACCACCTTAAATTTTCAATGTGTAACTCAAATTACGAGCTTGAAGGGTGATTGTTTCGTCTCCCACACGAAGTGTGAGTTCACCTGTGCCAACATCAATTATCGTTCTAGCGGTTGCTAAAAAGGGCCTCCCTAAAATTAAAGGAACGTTACTATCCTCCTCTATGTCTAGAACAATGAAATCAACTGGAATATAAATTTGTCAATTTTAACGAGTACATCTTCAATAATCCCCCTAGGAAATCTGATTGTTTTATCGGCTAATTGAATACTCATCCTAGTTTGTTTGGGTTTCCCAAGACCTAGTTGCTTAAACATTTTGTAAGGCATGACATTGATACTAGCCCCTAAATCAGCCAAAGCATTATTAACATCTAACTACCAATTAAATAAGGAATCGTAAAACTCCCTGGATCTTTTAATTTGCTGGCCAGCTTATTCTGTAGTATGGCTGAGCAAACCGCATTTAGTTCCACATGCGACGCCTCATCCAACTTCCACTTATTTGTTAAAAGCTCTTTTAATAATTTGACTGCGTTTGGCATCTGCGAAAGAGCTTCAATAAACGGTAAGTTAATATGTAACTTCTTTAATAATTTAAGGAATTTACCGAATTATTCTTCTGTGCAGTCTTACTTTGTCGCGTTTGGGTATGGCACACAAGGTTTGTATTCTTTACTTTCCGGTTTCTGGTCATTGTGGTCCACCTCACCCTTACCGGTACTTACCACATTTTCTTGCCTCGGTTCTGGTTTAGGTGTAACTAACCCTTCCTCATCTTGAATGGTAATTGCATTGATTTGCTCCCTTGGGTTAGATTCAATGTTACTCAGCAGGCTACCTTATGGTCGTTCCGATATCAATTTAGCGAGCTGACCTATCTGAGTTTTGAGCCCTTGGATCGATGCTTGTTGATTTTTTAGTGCTGTCTCGATATTTTGAAAATGAGTTTCTGACATCGAGATGAATTTTGTTAGCATTTCCTCAAGGTTTGGCTTTTTCTCTTGTTGGTAGGGTGGTTGTTAGAAGCCTGGAGGTGGTGGTCTCTGATTCCCTTGGCCTCCCCATGAGAAATTTGGGTGGTTCCTCCAACATGCACTATAAGTATTACTATAAGGATTATTTTGAGATCGAGGATTATTACCCATGTAATTTAACTTCTCGCTATCCATGCTGTGGCCATAGGGTGGGTAATCTGAATTGCTTGATCCACCTCCTCTTGCTTCACACTGCATTACTAGGTGAACTTGTGAAGAACCAAGAAAACCATCAAATTTTTTTATTCGAAAGTTCTACCTGATTAAAGAGCACGGTGATCGAATCGACGTTAAAAACGCCGGATGTTTTCGTTGGTTTTGTCCTCATGACTTGCCACTGATAATTATTCAGTGACATCTCTTCTATAAATTCATAAACATTTTCAGGTGTCTTATTATTGATAGTTACACCAGCGGCTGTGTCAATCATCTTTCGAGTCGAAGGATTCAGGCCATTATGAAACATTTAAACCTGTAGCCAAAGTGGTAACCCATGGTGAGGGCATCTTTGTAAAAGGTCCTTGTATCTCTCCCATGCATCGTAGAGTGTTTCTAAATCCATCTGCACAAAAGAGGAGATATCATTACGTAATTTGGCTATTTTAGCCAGCGAAAAATATTTTAATAAAACCTTTTCCCAAGTAGTGATTGACCCTTGTGGTAACGAGTTCAACCATTGTTTAGTATTATTCCTCAACGAAAAAGGGAATAACCAAAGGCGAATGGCATCATCAGAAATGCCATTAATTTTAAATTATCACATAGTTCCAAAAAGTTTGTCAAGTGAGCGTTGGGATCTTCGTCTTGCAAACCATCAAACTGAACAAATTGTTGTATCATTTGAATTGTGTTAGGTTTCAGTTAAAAAGTATTTGCAACAACAGCAGGCCTAACTATGCTCAATTCAGTTCCTGTTAAAGAAGGTTCAGCATAATCATACATAGTATGTGGAGTAGGATTCTGATTAGCAGCAATTGCAGGGTGTAGCGAATTTTCATGGTCTTCAGCCATCTCCTCGGTTGTGGTTGAAGTATCATCCTCTTGCTATTCTTCTGTGTATCGTAAGCTTTGCCTTATTTCTCTTCGGTTTCTACGAACTATGCGATTGGTCTCACTATCAAACAGTAATGGTCCCGACGGGTTTCTTCTGGTCATAAACTGGAAAAAACCTGTCAGAAGAAAATAAATGAAGAATTAGAAAAGAAAATAAAAATTTAAATTGCAATAAAAGTAAAATGGATAAAGTAATAAAAATCGAGTGTTCCTAATATCCTAGTTCCCCGAAAACGGTGCCATAAACTTGATACGTCATATTCGCGACAGGTTTTAAAGATTTATGAATCTTGAGACTAACTTATTATCATGATTAAGGCAAGTGTACCTATCGAACAATAGTATAGTTCAGAGACTGGATTATCAAACCCAAAGGAACCACGAGTACTAGTATTTACTTCCTTTTTATTATCTAGCCTAAAAATTAAGAGGTTTGGTTATTTAAACTAATTACTAAACTAAGAATGCACAGAAAGAAAATTTGGGATTTCTAGAAAATTCGATTGATTAAGACAATACCTAAGGAAAAATCCACCTAGACTTCACTTGTTATTTGACTCTGAATCAGACGATTTATTCATTTGACTTGATCCGTAGAAATCCCTAAGTTATATTATTATCTCTCTCGAGACTAATAACATCTAACCATAGGTTGAATAATTGAAATCTCTTTCTAATTAACACCCTAGAATTGCATTAACTCAATCTATGGATTCCCTTATTAGGTTTCACCCTAGTCTGAAAAAATCTTGTCACCCTATCTCTAGGTGCGCAATCAACTCTGCTTAATTATGACAATTTTACTCTTAGACAGGGTCTATTCCTCCTCTAAATAAGAGCATTAACTTGAATCAATATCCTGGAATATTAAAACAAGAATTAAGAACACATAATTAAGAACAAGTCAAATATTTATCATACAATTCAGATAATAATAACAAGATCTGTCTTGTGTTTCATTCCCCTTGTGACAGCCCTAAAGTGACCCTAGTCAGAAAGCGGTTTCGGGACCGCTAAACCGAGTCACCAAATTATTTGAATATGATGATTATTGTCTAAAATATGTGAATATGAATGTGTGAAAGTTTTAAGCTTCGATTTAGTAAATTGCATGTCAATTTAGTTAATAGGACTTATGCGAAAAAATTTAGAAATGTGCTAGGCAAATGTAAGTGGCCTATTAATGCATGTTATAAAGGTGATGGGTTTGCATGTCAAATTACCCAAAATTTGACTAGTGGCCGGCCATGTTATGGGATAAAAGGTATTATAAACCTTTTATGTTAGTGTTTTATGTTAGGAAAAATAAAATAAGGAGCATGGGCAATAAAATAATAATGGTTAGTAGGATGATGAAAAAAAAAAAGTTCTCATTTGTTTCTTCTTGACCGAAAAAAAAAATCAAATGAAGGAGGGGAAGAAAAGGTTGAGGAGGTTCGGCCATACTTGTATCTAGATTAAGGTATGTTTGATGATGTTCCATGAGATGCATGCATGTTTTAGTTGTTAGCTCGAGTTCTACCTAGCCCATGGTTTAAATCTTTGCTATGTGATGGAGATGATATTCGGCCATGGGTGTTGTCTTCTTGGTTGGTGTTTGATGTTGTGGTGATGATGCATGAAGATGAGTTAAGTTTCGGCTAAGGTGGATTTGTGTTGATGTCATTTGCATGCTAAATGTGAAGCTTTGTAATGATACATGTGATGGTGGATTGATGCCTCTTGGATTTTCTTTTTTAGCATTTTTTTTTAGTTAGACATGAGGTTCTTTGTTTGACCCATGACCAAAATTGAAATGGTATGGTGTCTTGATGCATTCGGCCATAGTAGGAAATATGGTTGTTGTTCATGTTATTTGCATGAGAAATGGTAGTAAGGTGAAGTGCAAATATTAGTATTTGATTACTAGTATTATATGTGTATTAGCCGAGTTTTGAACTTGAAACAAAATGGTATGTAGTTAATACAAGTAACCATATTTGTAGGAAGTATTAAGCATATAATTGGCCTCAACATAGACATGCATATTCGGCCACATGAGATAGATTGGTGTTGCATGTATTCGGTTAGGGGCAAGCATATTGATGCTTTTATCTTGACTTAGATAATCGGCTCAAGGAGAATTTGTTAAAGTGCTTAGTTAATTGATATTAGGTTAATGATGTGTGTATTCGGTCATGAAGGTGCACATGAGGAAATGTTAGATTAATTGTATTAAATTGCTCAATGTGATTAAAAATGCGTATGACCACTTTGTATTTGCGCTAAAGGTGGGCATATGACCTATCAACTCCTTGTCATATTCGGCCATAAGCTAGCATAATGAGACTTTAATAAGCTAAATTTGCTTGAATTAGCTCAAGAGCTTAGAGGACCAAAGTTGGACAAGGGAAAGGAAAAAGTGATTGAATAGCCGCCGAAATCGTTCGACAACATCCGAGGTAAGTTTTTGAGTAATGGATCTTAGATTATGATTTGATTAGATTATGTTTTAAGTAAATTAAAATCATGCTCTTTGTATGTAACTATTGAGCCGAAAATGATAATGCTTGATAAGTGACTTGTGTTTGAATTCTAGTTATGAAAATGAAATATAGATGTGTCATGATTTATTGATATGTGCATGGATATTTGGATGATAACCGGGCTAAGTCCCGAAGGCATTTGTGCTAGTGACTAATTCCGGGCTAAGCCCGAAGGCATTTGTGCGAGCTACTATATCTGGGCTAAGTCCCGAAGGCATTTGTGCGAGCTACTATATCCGGGCTAAGTCCCGAAGGCATTTGTGCGAGTTACTATAACTGGGCTAAGTCCCGAAGGCATTTGTGCGAGTTACTATAACCGGGCTAAGTCCCGAAGGCATTTGAGCAAGTAGCTATATCCGGCTAAATTCCAAAGATACTTGGTTTGGGAATGAGCGATCTTGCTGTAATAATTTCAATTAATACGCTCGTAAAATCCCAACGATGAGGTACGTTTCGTATATGCATTGGAGTAGTTGATTCCTCTTAAATATTATTCGCTCAGTCAATTAATGAGCTTCCGACCTTTGGTTAAGTTGATCCCTTATGTGTGAATATAAGGGTTGGAAATGTGAAGTAGGACTGATTTTTGAAAATATGTGTATATGAAATTATCCGTTTAGTTATATGAATGCTATACTTCAGTTGTGCCTAATTTCATTGCTCAAAACTTACTAAGCATTAAATGCTTACTCCGTTTCTCTGATTTTCTGTTTTATAGATTTTGGTTCGTCAGCTATCGGACTCGGGATTGTCGAAGTCGAAGTCGTCCACACTATCAAAGCCCTTTTGGTACACTTTTGGTTGAACTTTGAAAATGGCATGTATAGGACTACCCTTTTTGTTGTTGGTCATGTACCCTTTGGTTTTGTATAAATTTTGGATAGCCATGCGAAAATGGCTTATATACACTTTGAGCATAGCATTATAATCATTTTGTACGTTGTTCATTGAGAGGTATAGAAATGTTTGGTAACGATTAGCAATTGGAATGGTTAATCATGATCATTTTGGGTGCTTTGTATGACAAATTCTAGTTGATTCATGGAAAACCATGAAATAGGTAAAGTTTACCGTAAAAACAGATGCTGACAGTAGCAGTGGTACGGATTTGAAAAATCACTAAAAATAATAGGAATGGAATTAAATAGTGAATAAATTATGTAATCTAACCTTGATGAATCTACTTTCATATGAAAGAAACGAAACGATCATATGAGTTGTATTTTAAGAGATATTTAAGTTTTCGTGGAACAGGGCCAGAGCAATTTCTGGATCCCCTGATCTGAATTTGGGAATTCATTATAAATTAACCAGAGATAATTAGAGGTCATGCCATATATGTATAGATTCCTTTTTGAGTCTAGTTTCGTTAGAAACAAACGGCATAAGTAATGAAGCCCTGTACAGGAAGATATATAAGTGGTAATGCACGAAGGTCAGAGCAGTCGAACCCTGAAACAGGGGAGAATTTAACTAATAAACTGTACTAATTGGCTTGACCAAAAATTCTAGAAAAAACTCTTTAGATGGATATATGAGTCTAGTTTCAGGTAAAATTTACGAACATGGTTTTCGAGTTTTGGAACTCAAGATATGATTTTTAAGGTAACAGCGACACGCTTAGCCACTTTTGTCGGAAATTTTAAAATGGACTGTGAAAATAAATGAAATAAGTCCGTAAATACCTCGTGTTCGACTCCGGCAACGGTCTCGGGTATGGGGTGTTACAATTTTATTGGTATTAGAGCTACGGTTTAGTAGATTCTAGGACTACCGTAATACGTTTGGGTCTAGCTATACATGCCATTATGTGATTATTTGATAGTGTGGTGATTTCTGACAATTGAAAATGTGATTATTTATAGTAATGGATCCCGATCCCAACCGAGCAGTAGCTGATGATCTTGAGAGTGTAGTGCCTACACCCGCACAAGGGACAATGCCGGTGGACTCTCAACCTATTGCTAGTAATCCGAACGATGAAGCTAGACAAGCTTTTTATAGCGTGATGAATGATTGGTTCAACCAATACATTCGAACTAATATGGCTATTCCACAACCTCCATTCCCGACTAATACCACCCCCGCACCTACAATACCTCTGGAAACTAACCAAATAAGGTCAAATAAGCCCCCAGTTGACAGAATCCGAAAACACGGGGCTGCAGAATTTAAAGCTACGGACAGTGATGATGCCGAGCAAGCTGAATTTTGGTTGGACAACACTATTCGGGTACTCGATGAGCTATCTTGCACACCCGATGAGTGCCTGAAGTGTACCATCTCCTTGCTACGTGATTACGCCTACTATTGGTGGAATCGTTGACTTGTTGTGCCTAGAGAGCAAGTAACTTGGGAGTTTTTCCAAACCGAGTTTGGAAAAAGTATATCATCGAGATTCATGGATCAAAATGGAAGGAATTTCTTGAACTTAAACAAGGTTCCATGTCGGTTACCGATTATGAACGAAAGTTTGTAAGGCTTAGCCAGTACGCTCGAGAATGCATTTCTTCAGAAGCCGTGATGTGTAAACGTTTCGAGGATGGACTGAATGATGATATAAAGCTGTATGTTGGCATTTTGGAAATCCGAGAATTTGTGGTACTTGTCGAACGAGCTTGCAAAGCCGAGGAGCTCAGTATGGAGAAAAGAAAAGCTAATATGGGAGCAAAGGAGTTTCGTAAGAGGTCTTCGGGAAGGCCCTTTCAACAGTCATCGAAGAAATCTAGAGATGATTTAGGCCGATCTAGAGACACTTTGGGTTTTTCTAGACGAGATCGCGATCGACCCCTGTGAATGCACGAGTCACTTCGGTCGCCAGTGTTAGAAATGATCGTCGAGACAGAACGGAGTGTCAGTATTATGGTAAATGGCATTCGGGGAGTTGTAGATTCCATGATCGCTCTGTTATAAGTGCGATCAGTGACCACTTTATTAAAGATTGCCCGAGATTGTGCGAAGTAAGCGTAAATCGAGTGGAAAACCTAGTGCTACTACTGCTCGGGGTAGACCATCTAGAAATGCGAGAAATGCTAGTGGCGGTCAGAGAGGATTTAGAGATGCTACAACCAGATCTGAGGCTCGTGCTCCTGCTAGAGCTTACGCTATACGTGCACGCGAGGATGCTTCCTCGCCAGATGTTATTACCAGTACTTTTACTCTCTTTGATACTAATGTAATTGCATTGATTGACCCTGGTTCTACTCATTCTTATATATGTGAAACCTTAGCATCCAGAAGACTCTACCGTTGAGTCTCGAGTTTGTAATTCGGTCTCAAATCCTTTGGGTCGTTACGTGCTTGTCGACAAAGTGTGCAAGAAATGTCCCTAGTAATCCGAGGTTCTGTTTTTCGCCGATTTGATGCTTTTACCTTTTGACGAATTTGATGTTATCCCGGTATGGATTGGTTGATCAGTACATGATGCAATTGTAAATTGCAAAAGAAAACCATTGATTTAAGGTGTGTAAATAACGAGGTAATCCGAGTTGAGTCTCTCGACTTGAATAGGTTGCCACCGTAATGTCATCAATGTTGGCTCGAAATATGTAAGAAAGGGTGTGAAGCATACCTTGCGTATGTACTTGATGACAAAGAGTTAGAAAGGAAGCTGAATCATGCGATGGTTTGTGAATACCGGATGTTTTTCCGAAGAATTATCGGGTTTACCACCGATTCGGGAGGTAGAGTTTGGTATTGAGCTTGTACCTGGGACTACACCGATTTCGATAGCTCCGTATCGTATGGCACCAACAGAATTAAAGGAATTGAAAGCTCGGTTGCAAGAGTTGACGGATAGAGGTTTCGCTCGACCAAGTTTCTCACATTGGGGTGCACCAGTATTGTTTGTGAAAAAGAAGGACGGAACCATGAGGTTATGCATCGACTATCGTCAGCTGAATAAGGTGACAATAAAGAATAAATATCCGATACCACGTATTGACGATTTGTTTGATCAACTAAAGGGAGCCTCAGTGTTTTCAAAGATAGATTTGAGATCGGGTTATTATCGATTCATAATTCGAGATCCGGATATACCCAAAACCGCTTTGAATGAGATACGATCACTCTGAATTCTTAGTGATGCCGTTTGGGCTCACTAATGCCCCACAGTATTTATGGATTTGATGAATCGGATCTTCGAACCGTATTTGGATCGGTTTGTAGTTGTGTTTATCGATGATATTTTGGTCTATTCGAGAAATGAAACCGATCATCTTTGAACACAGGATAAGTGTTGCAAATTTTACGGAATAAGCGGTTATATGCTAAGTTGATGAAGTGTGAGTTCGTTAAGAGAGGTTAGCTTCTTGGGTCATGTGGTGTCTGCAGACGGTATTCGAGTTGATCCGAACAAAATTTCGCCATACTTAACTGGAAGCCTCGAGAAATATTCTGAAGTTCGAGCTTTTGGGACTTGCCGATTACTCTGAGACGCTTTGTAAAAGGTTTCTCGATGATAGCCACACCAATGACGAAACTACTTGTAAAGATGTTAAGTTTGAATGGACGAGAAAAGTGTCGTAAAAGTTTCGATCAATTGAAAACTCATTTGACGGAAGCTCAAAGACTAGTGCAGCCCAAATCAGGCAAGGAGATCGTCATTTACGGTGATGCATCCTTACTTGGGTTGGGTTCTGTATTGATGCAAGAAGGTCGAGTTGTAGCTTATGCGTCGAAGCAACTAAAGCCACATGAGAAAAATTATCCAACCCATGATCTCGAACTGGCTGCCATCGTATTCGCTTTGAAAATATGGTGACATTACTTATTTGGTGAGAAGTGCCATGTATATTCGGATCACAAAAGTCTCAAATATTTGATGACTCAAAGAGACTTAAATCTGCGACAAAGACGTTGGCTTGAGTTGTTAAAAGATTATGAGCTTGTCATTGATAATCACCCGGGAAAGGCTAATGTGGTTGCGGATGCTTTGAGTCGTAAATCACTGTTTGCTTTACGAGCGATGAATGTACACTTGTCGGTTCTATCCGACAATGTGTTAGTGGCAGAAGTAAAGGCCAAACCATTGTTGATTCATCAAATTCGTGAAGCTCAGAAAGTCGATGATGAACTGGTTGCAAAATGGGCTGAATGCGTTTCGAAAATGGAATCAGAGTTTCAAATTGATGATGACGATTGTTTGAGGTTCAGAAGTCGTTTGTGTGTTCCAAGAAATTCAGAACTTATTTCGATGATTCTGAACGAAGCTCATTGTAGCCAAATGTCAATTCACCCGGGGAGTACAAAAATGTACAATGATCTGAGACGTCAGTTTTGGTGGCATGGTATGAAACGAGACATTTCCTATTTCGTTTCGAAGTGCTTAGTATGTCAGCAAGTGAAAGCGGAACATCAAGTGCCTACGGGTTTACTTCAGTCGATCATGATACCTGAATGGAAATGGGATCGAGTCATGATGGATTTTGTATCCGGGTTGCCGGTGTGGCGGAGTAAGAAAGATGCGATTTGGGTTGTTGTTGATAGATCGACTAAGTCGGCTCGGTTTATCCCTCACGCACTAATTTTTCATTGGATAAACTAGTTGAGTTGTATGTTTCTCAGTTGTGAGATTACACGGGTTACCCATTTCTATTGTGTCGAGACGAGATCCGAGATTCACCTCGCGATTTTGGAAGAAATTGCAAGAAGCCTTGGGTACCAAGTTGCATTTAGCACCGCTTTTCATCCCCAAACCGATGGTCAATCCGAGCAGATAATTCGGATACTCGAGGATATGTTGAGATCTCTGCATCCTTGAGTTTAGTGGTTCATGGGAGCGGTATCTACCTTTGATTGAGTTCGCACAACAATAGTTTTCGATCAAGCATTAAGACGGCGCCTTACGAGGCTTTGTACGGTCGAAAATGCCGTACACCATTGTTTTGGACCGAGCTCGGTGAAACTAAAATTTTGGAGTTGATTTGATTAAACATCGAGCGAAAGTAAAATAATTCGTGAAAGTCCGAAGGCAACATCGATCGTCGAAGTCGTATACGGATTTGAAACGAAAGGACATTGAGTATCGTGGGAGATAAAGTGTTTCTTAAAGTTTCACCTTGGAAAAGATACTCGATTTGGGCGTAAGGGCAAATTGAGTCCGAGGTTCATCGGGCCATATGAAATATCCGAACGAGTCGGTCCGATTATGTATAGATTGATTTTGCCCCGAACTTGAAAGGATCCACAACGTTTTCATGTTTCGATGCTTGACGTTCTGAGATCGATCCTTCGCACATAATAAGTCCCTCCGAGGTTAAAATTCAAGCCGATATGAGTTATGAAGAAGAACCAATTCGTATCCTAGCTCGTGAAGTGAAAGAGTTACGAAACAAAAACGTTCCTTTAGTAAAAGTGTTATGGCTCAAACACGGAATCGAAGAAGCTACTTGGGAAACCGAGAACTCTATGAGAGAACGATACCCAAACCTATTTACCAGTAAGATTTTCGGGGACGAAAATTTTTTTAGTGGGGAGAGTTGTGACACTACGAAGTGACCCTAGTCGGAAGCGGTTTGGGACCGCTAAACCGAGTCACCAAATTATTTGAATATGATGATTATTGTCTAAAATATGTGAATATGAATGTGTGAAAGTTTTAAGCTTCAATTTAGTAAATTGCATGTGAATTTAGTTAATAGGACTTATGCGAAAAAATTTAGAAATGTGCTAGGCAAATGTAAGTGGCCTATTAATGCATGTTATAAAGGTGATGGGTTTGCATGTCAAATTACCCAAAATTTGATTAGTGGCCGGCCATGTTATGGGTTAAAAGGTATTATAAACCTTTTATGTTAGTGTTTTATGTTAGGAAAAATAAAATAAGGAGCATGGGCAATAAAATAATAATGGTTAGTAGGATGATGAAAAAAAAAAAAGTTCTCATTTGTTTCTTCTTGACCGAAAAAAAAAATCAAAGGAAGGAGGGGAAGAAAAGGTTGAGGAGGTTCGGCCATACTTGTATCTAGATTAAGGTATGTTTGATGATGTTCCATGAGATGCATGCATGTTTTAGTTGTTAGCTCGAGTTCTACCTAGCCCATGGTTTAAATCTTTGCTATGTGATGGAGATGATATTCGGCCATGGGTGTTGTCTTCTTGGTTGGTGTTTGATGTTGTGGTAATGATGCATGAAGATGAGTTAAGTTTTGGCTAAGGTGGATTTGTGTTGATGTCATTTGCATGCTAAATGTGAAGCTTTGTAATGATACATGTGATGGTGGATTGATGCCTCTTGGATTTTCTTTTTTAGCATTTTTTTTTAATTAGACATGAGGTTCTTTGTTTGACCCATGACCAAAATTGAAATGGTATTGTGACAGCCCTAATGTGACCCTAGTCGGGAAGTGGTTTCGGGGCCACAAAACCGAGTCATAAAAATAATTAACCGTCATAGTTGATGCTCATTATATGTATATATGCATGTGTGAAAAATTCATGTTTGAATTTTGTTAATTGTAAGTGAATTTTATCAAATCGGACTTATGTGAGAAAATTTAGAAATGTGCTAGGCAAATGTAAAGAGGCCTAATAATGCATGTTGTGAAATGGTGGGTTTGCATGTCAAGTTGCCTAATATTTGAGCTAGTGGCCGGCCATGCTATGGGGCATAGCATATTTTAAGCATGGTGTGCTAATGTGGTATGTAGGAAACAATAAAATAAAAAGCTAGTAATAAAGAAATGGAAAAAGGAAAATGATGAAAACAAAGAAAAAAAAAATGTCCATCCTTTTTCATTCTTCTTGACCGAAATTCAAAAGGAAAGAAAGGAGGAAATGTTGAAGAGATTCGGCCATGCTTGTAGCTAGGTTAAGGTAAGTTTGATGTTGTTCCTTGAGATTCATGCATATTTTTGATGTTAGTTTGAGTTCTACCTAGCCCATGGTTTAAATCGTGCTATGTGATGAAGATGATACTTGCCATGGGTGTTGTTTTCTTAGTTGGTGTTTGTTTCATGCTAAATCTAGATGAACAATGGGGTTGTCATTTAGGTTAAGATCAAAGAAATTAATCTTGTTAAAACTTTGAACTAATAATGCCCATATGTGTGATAGTCGAACATAGACTTTGTTTAAAGTCTTGGTCAAAGGCAGTTAAGTGTTTTGGAAATGATTAAGCTAGGTGTTTGATCTTTTGGTTCGACATAGTACATAAAATGTTGCTAGATGGAGAAAAATTCGGCCAACAAGATGTGTGCTAAGGCCTAATATAATTTTGTATATCAATGAGTAATGCATGTGTTGAATTGATGGAAAGGAGAGGATGCTTTAATAGTGTATATATGTGTAATAGCCAAGTTTTGAACTTGAAACAAAAGCGGTGTTTAGTCAATACAAGTGACCATACTTGTAGAATGTATTAAGTGTTGCAATCGGCCTCAAAGATAGACATGTATGTTCGGCCACATGAATGAGTACATAAATTGATGTGTATGTTCGGCCATAGGTAAGCATATTGATAGCTTTATCTTGACTTAGAAAATTCGGCTAAGGGGAATATTAGCTAATATGTTGAATTCGATTTGTGATTTCGTACAATATGTGACTCTAATGTCTAATGTATATATGGGCTAAGTACCTTAAGCTTCTCTTTTGATGTTTGAATGAATTGTATTAAATTGCTTAATGCGATTAAAAATGTGCATGACCATTGTGTATTTGAGCTAAAAGGTGGCCCTATGACCTATCAAATTCCTTGTCATATTCGGCCATAAGCTAGCATAATGAGACTTTAATAAGTTAAATTTGTTTGAATTAGCTCAAGAGCTTAGAGGACCACAGTTGGATAAGGGAAAGGAAAAAGTGATCGAATAGCCGTCGAAATTGTTCGACCACATCCGAGGTAAGTCTTTGAGTAAAGGAGCTTAGATTATGATTCGATTAGATCATGTTTTAAGTAAATCAAAATCATGCTCTTGTATGTAGCTATTGAGCCGAAATGATAATGCTTGATAAGTGACTTGTGTTTGAATTCTAGTCATGAAATTGAAATAGAGATGTGTCATGATTTATTGATATGTGCATGGATATTCGGATGATAACCGGGCTAAGTCCCAAAGGCATTTGTGCTAGTGACTAATTTCGGGCTAAACCCGAAGGCAATTGTGCGAGTTATTATATCCGGGCTAAGTCCCGAAGGCATTGGTGCGAGTTATTGAACCAGGCTAAGTCCTGAAGGCATTTGTGCGAGTTACTATAACCGGGTCAAGTCCCGAAGGCATTTGAGCAAGTAGTTATATCTGGTTAAATTCCGAAGGTACTTGGGTTGGGAATGAGCGATCTTGTTGTAAAAATTTCAATTAATACGCTCGAAAAATCCCAACGATGAGGTACGTTTCGTATACGCATTGGAGTAGTGATTTCGTTTAAATATTATTCGCTCAGTCGATTAGTGAGCTTCAGGGCTTTGGCTAAGTTGATCTTTTGTGTATGAATATAAGGGTTGGTAATGTGAAGTAAGTGATATTGAGAATTTGTGCATATGAAATTATCCGTTTAGCCATATGAATGCTACCCTTTAGTTGTGTCAAATTTTATGGCTCAAAACTTACTAAGCATTAAATGCTTACTCTGTTTCTTTGAATCTCTGTTTTATAGATTTTGGTTCGTCAGCTATCGGACTCGAGTTTATTGAAGTCGAAGTCGCCCACACTATCAAAGTCCCCTTTGGTACACTTTTGGTTGAACTTTGAAATGGCATGTATAGGACTACCCTTTTTGTTGTGGGTCATGTACCCTTTGGTTTTGTATAAATTTGGATAGCCATGCGAAAATGGCTTATATATATTTTTGAGCATAATGTTATAATCATTTTGTATGTATATGGTTATTGAGAGGTGTGGGTATGCTTGGCAATGATTGGCCATTGGAATGGTTAATCACGATCATACTTTGTGCTATATATGCTAAAGGGTTAGTTGAATCATGGAAACTATGTAATAGGTAAAGTCTACCTTAAAGGCAGATGCTGACAGCAGCAGTGGTGTGAATTTGAAAAATCACTAAAAATAGTAGGAATGAAATTAAATAGTGAATAAATTATGTAATCTAACCTTGATGAATCTACTTCCATATGGAAGAAACGAAACAGTCATATAAGTCGTATTTTAAGAGATATTTAAGTTTTCGTGGGACAGGGCCAGAGCGATTTCTGGATCCCCTGATCTGAATTTGGAAATTCACTATAAATTAACCAGAGATAATTAGAAGTCATGCCATATATGTATAGATTCCTATTTGAGTCTAGTTTCATTACAAACAAACTGAATAAGTATTGAAGCTCTGTATAAGGAGTAATATAAGTCGCAATGCAGGAAGGTCAGTGTAGTCGAACCCTGTAACAGGGGAGACTTTAACTAATAAACTGTACTCATTGGCTCGGCCAAAAATTCTAGAAAAAAGGTTGTGGATGGATATATGAGTCTATTTTCAGGGAAAAATTACGAAACTGATTTTCGAATTTTGGAACTCAAGATATGATTTTTTAGGTGACAGTGATGCAGTTAGCCAGCTGTCTGGAAATTTTTAAAATGGACTGTGAACATACATGAATTATGTCTGTTAGCACCTCGTGGTCGCTTCCGACAATGGTCTCGGGTACGTGGTGTTACAATTTTATTGGTATCAGAGCTACGGTTTAGTCGATTCTAGGACTACCGTAATACGTTTGGGTCTAGCTATACATGCCATTATGTGATTATTTGATAGTGTGGTGATTTCTGACAATTGAAAATGTGTTTATTTATAGTAATGGATCCCGATCCCGACCGAGCGGTAGCTGATGATCTTGAGAGTGTAGTGCCTGCTCCCGCACAAGGGACAGCTCCGGCGGACTCTCAACCTATTGCTAGTAATCCGAATGATGAAGCTAGACAAGCTTTCTATAGCGTGATGAATGATTGGTTCAACCAATACATTCGAACTAATACGGCTGTTCCACAACCTCCATTCCCGACTAATGCCACCCCCGCACCTATAATACCTCTAGCATCTGACCAAATAAGGTCAAATAAACCCCCAGTTGACAGAATCCGAAAACATGGGGCTACTGAATTTAAAGCTACGGACAGCGATGATGCCGAGCAAGCTGAATTTTGGTTGGACAACACTATCCGGGTA
This sequence comes from Gossypium arboreum, assembly GCF_025698485.1. Classification (NCBI taxonomy): domain Eukaryota; kingdom Viridiplantae; phylum Streptophyta; class Magnoliopsida; order Malvales; family Malvaceae; genus Gossypium; species Gossypium arboreum. The sequence goes on from NC_069081.1 coordinate 39,282,571, forward strand.
CTCGATGAGCTATCTTGCACACCCGATGAGTGCCTAAAGTGTACCATCTCCTTGCTACGTGATTCTGCCTACTATTGGTGGAATACGTTGACTTCTGTTGTGTCCAGAGAGCAAGTAACTTGGGAGTTTTTCCCAACCGAGTTTCGGAAAAAGTATATCAGTCAGAGATTCATGGATCAAAAACGGAAGGAATTTCTTGAACTTAAACAAGGTTCCATGTCGGTTACCGACTATGAACGAAAATTTGTAAGGCTTAGCTAGTACGCTCGAGAATGCATTTCTTCAGAGGCCGTGATGTGTAAACGTTTCGAGGATGGACTGAATGATGATATAAAGCTGTGTGTTGGCATTTTAGAAATTCGAGAATTTGTGGTACTCGTCGAGCGAGCTTGCAAAGCCAAGGAGCTCAGTATGGAGAAAAGAAAAGCTAATATGGGAGCAAAGGAGTTTCGTAAGAGGTCTTCAGGGAGGCCCTTTCAACAGTCATCGAAGAAATTTAGAGATGATTTAGGCCGATCTAGAAACACTTCTGGCATTTCTAGACGAGATCGCGATCGACCCCCTGTGAGTGCACGAGTCACTTCGGTCGCCAGTGTTGGAAATGATCGTCGAGACAGAGCGGAGTGCCAGTATTGTGGTAAATGGCATTCGGGGAGTTGTAGATTCCATGACCCCTCCTGTTACAAGTGCGGATCAGTTGACCACTTTATTAAAGATTGCCCGAGGTGGTCTGAACAAAATGTAAATCAGAGTGGGAAACCGGGTGCTACCACTGCTTGAGGTAGACCATCTAGAAACACGGGAAATCCTAGTGGTGGTCAGAGAGGATCTAGAGATGCTACGACCAGATCTGAGGCTCGTGCTCCTGCTAGAGCTTATGCTATATGCGCACGCGAGGATGCTTCCTCGCCAGATGTTATTACCGATACTTTTACTCTCTTTGATACTAATGTGATTGCTTCAATTGACCCTGGTTCTACTCATTCTTATATATGTGAAACCTTAGCATCCAGTAAGACTTTACCTATTGAGTCTACTGAGTTCGTAATTCGGGTGTCAAATCCCTTGGGTCGTTACGTGCTTGTCGACAAAGTGTGTAAGAAATGTCCCCTAGTATTTCGAGGTTCCCGTTTTCCGGCGGACTTGATGCTTTTGCCGTTTGATGAATTTGATGTTATTCTTGGTTTGGATTGGTTGACCGTGCATGATGCGGTTGTGAATTGCAAAAGTAAGACTATTGATTTGAGGTGCATAAATAATGAGATAATCGAGTTGAGTCTACGGACTTAAAGGGTTGCCGTTGTAATATCATCAATGTTGGCTCGTAAATATGTAAGAAAGGGTGCGAAGCATACCTTGCGTATGTACTTGATGACAAAGAGTTAGAAAGGAAACCCGAATCTGTGCCGGTGGTTTGTGAATACCCGGATGTTTTTCCCGAAGAATTATCGGGTTTACCACCTGTTCGGGAGGTAGAGTTTGGTATTGAGCTTGTACCTGGGACTACGCCGATTTCGATAGCTCCGTATCGTATGGCACCAACCGAGTTAAAAGAGTTGAGAGCTCGATTCTGTGAATTGACGGATAGAGGTTTCGCTCGACTAAGTTTCTCACCTTGGGGTGCACCAGTATTGTTTCTAGAAAAGAAGGACGGAACCATGAGGTTGTGCATTGACTATCAGTAGCTGAATAAAGTGACGATAAAGAATAAATATCCGTTATCAGCGTATTGATGATTTGTTTGATCAACTAAAGGAGCCTCGGTGTTTTCAAAGATAGATTTGAGATCGGGTTATTACCGATTATGAGTTCGAGATTGGATATACCCAAAGCGCTTTCGAGCGAGATACGATCACTATGAGATCTTAGTGATGCCGTTTGGTCTCACTAATGCCCCTGCGGTATTTATGGATTTGATGAATTGGATATTCAGACCGTATTTGGATCGGTTTGTAGTCATGTTTATCGATGATATTTTGGTTTATTCGAGAAATGAAACCGATCACGCTGAACACCTGGGATTAGTGTTGCAAATTTTGCGGGATAAGCAGTTATATGCTAAGTTCAGTAAGTGTGAGTTCTGGTTAACAGAGGTTAGCTTCTTGGGTCATGTGGTATCCGCATTGGGTATTCGAGTTGACCCGAGCAAAATTTCAGCCATACATAACTGGAAGCCTCGGAGAAATATTACTGAGGTTCGGAGCTTTTTGGGACTTGCCAGTTACTACCGACGGTTTGTGAAAGGTTTCTCGATGATAGCCACACCAATGACGAAACTACTTCAGAAGGATGTTAAGTTTGAATGGACAGAAAAGTGTCAGAAAAGTTTCGAACAATTGAAAACTCACTTGACGGAAGCTCCAGTACTAGTGCAGCACGAATCAGGCAAGTAGTTCGTCATTTATAGTGATGCATCCCTACTTGGGTTGGGTTGCATATTGATACAAGAAGGTCGAGTTGTGGCCTATGCGTCGAGACAATTAAAGCCACATGAGAAAAATTATCCGACCCATGATCTCGAATTAGCTGCCATCGTATTCGCTTTGAAAATATGGCGACATTACTTATTTGGTGAGAAGTGCCATGTATTTTCGGATCACAAAAGTCTCAAATATTTGATGACTCAAAGAGACTTAAATCTGCGACAAAGACGTTGGCTCGAGTTGTTAAAGGATTATGAACTTGTCATTGATTATCACACGGGAAAGGCTAATGTGGTTGCGGACGCCTTAAGCTGGAAATCACTTTGTTTGCTTCTGACGATGAATGTACACTTGTGTTTCTACCCGACAATGTGTTAGTAGCTGAATTAAAGGCCAAACCATTATTGATTCATCAAATTCGTGAAGCCCAGAAAGTCGATGATGAATTGGCTACAAAACGGGCTGAATGTGTTTCGAATATGGAATCAGAGTTTCAAATTGATGATGACGATTGTTTGAGGTTCAGAAGTCGGTTGTGTGGTCCAAGAAATTCAGGATTCATTTCGATGATTCTGAACGAAGCTCATTGTAGCCGAATGTCAATTCACCCGGGGAGTACGAAAATGTACAACGATCTGAGACGTCAGTTTTGGTGGCATGGTATGAAACGAGACATTTCCGATTTTGTTTCGAAGTGTTTAATATGTTAGCAGGTGAAGGCGGAACATCAAGTGCCTACGGGTTTACTTCAGCCGATCATGATACATGAATGGAAATGGGATCGAGTCACGATTGATTTTGTATCTGGGTTGCCATTGTCAGCAAGTAAGAAAGATGCGATTTGGGTTGTTGTTGATAGACTGACTAAGTCGGGTCACTTTGTCCCCGTACGCACGGATTTTTCAATGGATAAACTAGCTGAATTGTATGTTTCTCAGATTGTGAGATTACACGGGGTACCTACTTCTATTGTGTCGGATAGAGATCCGAGATTCACCTCACGATTTTGGAAGAAATTGCAAGAAGCTTTGGGTACCAAGTTGCATTTTAGCACCGCTTTTCACCCCCAAACCGATGGTCAATCCGAGCGGATAATTCAGATACTTGAGGATATGTTGAGATGTTGCATCCTCGAGTTTAGTGGTTCATGGGAGCAGTATTTACCTTTGATTGAATTCACTTACAACAACAGTTTTCAATCAAGTATTAAGATGGCACCTTACGAGGCACCTTAAGATGCTGAACAGAAAGTAAAAGTAATCCGTGAAAGTCTGAAGGCAGCCACAAATCGTCAGAAATCGTACGCGGATTTGAAACGAAAAGACATTGAGTATCAGGTGGGAGACAAAGTGTTTCTTAAAGTTTCACCTTGGAAAAAGATACTCAGATTTGGCCGTAAGGGCAAATTGAGTCCGAGATTCATTTGGCCATATGAAATCTCCGAACGAGGTGGTCCAGTTGCGTATAGATTGATTTTGCCCCCTGAACTTGAAAAGATTCACGACGTCTTTCATGTTTCGATGCTTTGACGTTATAGATCTGATCCATCACACGTAATTAATCCATCAGAGATTGAAATTCAATCCGATATGAGTTATGAAGAAGAACCGATTCGTATCCTAGCTCGTAAAGTGAAAGAGTTGCGAAACAAAAGGGTTCCGTTAGTAAAAGTGTTATGGCTCAAACATGGGATGGAAGAAGCTACTTGGGAACCCAAGAACTCTATGAAAGAGCGATACCCAAACCTATTTACCGGTAAGATTTTCGGGGACGAAAATTTCTTAAGTGGGGGAGAGTTGTGACAGCCCTAATGTGACCTAGTCAGGAAGTGGTTTCGGGGCCATAAAACCGAGTCATAAAAATAATTAACCTTCATAGTTTATGCTCATTATATGTATATATGCATGTGTGAAAATTTCATGTTTGAATTTTGTTAATTGTAAGTGAATTTTATCAAATAGGACTTATGTGAGAAAATTTAGAAATGTGCTAGGCAAATGTAAAGAGGCCTAATAATGCATGTTGTGAAATGGTGGGTTTGCATGTCAAATTGCCCAATATTTGAGCTAGTGGCCGGCCATGCTATGGGGCATAGCATATTTTAAGCATGGTGTGCTAATGTGGTATGTAGGAAAGAATAAAATAAAAAGCTAGTAATAAAGAAATGGAAAAGGAAAATGATGAAAACAAAGAAAAAAAATGTCCATCCTTTTTCATTCTTCTTGACCGAAATTCAAAAGGAAAGAAAGGAGGAAATGTTGAAGAGATTCGGCCATGCTTGTAGCTAGGTTAAGGTAAGTTTGATGTTGTTCCATGAGATTCATGCATATTTTTTATGTTAGTTTGAGTTCTACCTAGCCCATGGTTTAAATCTTGCTATGTGATGAAGATGATGCTCGGCCATGGGTGTTGTTTTCTTAGTTGGTGTTTGTTTCATGCTAAATCTAGATGAACAATGGGGGTTGTCATTTAGGTTAAGATGAAAGAAATTAATCTTGTTAAAACTTTGAACTAATAATGCCCATATGTGTGATAGCCGAACATAGACTTTGTTTAAAGTCTTGGTCAAAGGCCGGTTAAGTGTTTTGGAAATGATTAAGCTAGGTGTTTGATCTTTTGGTTCGGCATAGTACATAAAATGTTGCTAGATGGAGAAAAATTTGGCCAGCAAGATGTGTGCTAAGGCCGAATATAATTTTGTATATCAATGAGTAATGCATGTGTTGAATTGATGGAAAGGGAGAGGATGCTTTAATAGTGTATATATGTGTAATAGCCAAGTTTTGAACTTGAAACAAAATGCTGTTTAGTCAATACAAGTGACCATACTTGTAGAATGTATTAAGTCTTTTTAATCGGCCTCAAAGATAGACATGTATGTTCGGCCACATGAATGAGTACATAAATTGATGTGTATGTTCGGCCATAAGTAAGCATATTGATGGCTTTATCTTGACTTAGAAAATTCGGCTAAGGGGAATATTAGCTAATATGTTGAATTCGATTTGTGATTTGTACAATATGTGACTCTAATGTCTAATGTATATATGGGCTAAGTACCTTAAGCTTCTCTTTTGATGTTCGAATGAATTGTATTAAATTGCTTAATGTGATTAAAAATGTGCATGACCATTGTGTATTTGAGCTAAAAGGTGGCCATATGACCTATCAAATTCCTTGTCATATTCGGCCATAAGCTAGCATAATGAGACTTTAATAAGTTAAATTTGTTTGAATTAGCTCAAGAGCTTAGAGGACCACAGTTGGATAAGGGAAAGGAAAAAGTGATCGAATAGCCGTCGAAATCGTTCGACCACATCCGAGGTAAGTCTTTGAGTAAAGGAGCTTAGATTATGATTCGATTAGATCATGTTTTAAGTAAATCAAAATCATGCTCTTGTATGTAGCTATTGAGCCGAAATGATAATGCTTGATAAGTGACTTGTGTTTGAATTCTAGTCATGAAATTGAAATAGAGATGTGTCATGATTTATTGATATGTGCATGGATATTCGGATGATAACCGGGGTAAGTCCCGAAGGCATTTGTGCTAGTGACTAATTTCGGGCTAAACCAGAAGGCAATTGTGCGAGTTATTATATCCGGGCTAAGTCCCGAAGGCATTGGTGCGAGTTACTATAACCGGGTCAAGCCCGAAGGCATTTGAGCAAGTAGTTATATCCGGTTAAATTCCGAAGGTACTTGGGTTGGGAATGAGCGATCTTGCTGTAAAAATTTCAATTAATACGCTCGAAAAATCCCAACAATGAGGTACGTTTCGTATACGTATTGGAGTAGTGATTTCGTTTAAATATTATTTGCTCAGCCGATTAGTGAGCTTCTGGCCTTTGGCTAAGTTGATCTTTTGTGTATGAATATAAGGGTTGGTAATGTGAAGTAAGTGATATTGAGAATTTGTGCATATGAAATTATCCGTTTAGCCATATGAATGCTACCCTTTAGTTGTGTCAAATTTTATGGCTCAAAACTTACTAAGCATTAAATGCTTACTCCGTTTCTTTGAATCTCTGTTTTATAGATTTTGGTTCGTCAGCTATCGGACTCGGGATTATTGAAGTCGAAGTCGCCCACACTATCAAAGCCCCCTTTGGTACACTTTTGGTTGAACTTTGAAATGGCATGTATAGGACTACCCTTTTTGTTGTGGGTCATGTACCCTTTGGTTTTGTATAAATTTGGATAGCCATGCGAAAATGGCTTATATATATTTTTGAGCATAATGTTATAATCATTTTGTATGTATATGGTTATTGAGAGGTGTGGGTATGCTTGGCAATGATTGGCCATTGGAATGGTTAATCACGATCATACTTTGTGCTATATATGCTAAAGGGTTAGTTGAATCATGGAAACTATGTAATAGGTAAAGTCTACCTTAAAGGCAGATGCTGACAGCAGCAGTGGTGTGAATTTGAAAAATCACTAAAAATAGTAGGAATGGAATTAAATAGTGAATAAATTATGTAATCAAACCTTGATGAATCTACTTCCATATGGAAGAAACGAAACGGTCATATGAGTCTTATTGTAAGAGATATTTAAGTTTTCGTGGGACAGGGCCAGAGCAATTTCTGGATCCCCTGATCTGACTTTGGAAATTCATTATAAATTAACCAGAGATAATTAGAAGTCATGCCATATATTTATAGATTCCTTTTTGAGTCTAATTTCATTAGAAACAAACGGTATAAGTATTGAAGCTCTGTATAAGGAGTTATCTAAGTCTCAATGCAGGAAGGTCAGTGTAGTCGAACCCTGTAACAGGGGAGACTTTAACTAATAAACTGTACCAATTGGCTCGACCAAAAATTCTAGAAAAAAATTTGTAGATGGATATATGAGTCTAGTTTCAGGGAAAAGTTACGAAACTTATTTTCGAGTTTTGGAACTCAAGATATGATTTTTAAGGTGACAGTGATGCAGTTAGCCAGCTGTCTGGAAATTTTTAAAATGGACTGTGAACATACATGAATTATGTCTGTTGGCACCTCGTGGTCGCTTCCGACAACGGTCTCGTGTATGGGGTGTTACAGGTATGGTGTCTTGATGCATTCGGCCATAGTAGGAAATATGGTTGTCGTTCATGTTATTTGCATGAGAAATGGTAGTAAGGTGAAGTGCAAATATTAGTATTTGATTACTAGTGTATATATGTGTATTAGCCGAGTTTTGAACTTGAAACAAAATGGTATGTAGTTAATACAAGTAACCATATTTGTAGGAAGTATTAAGCATATAATTGGCCTCAACATAGACATGCATATTCGGCCACATGAGATAGATTGGTGTTGCATGTATTCGGTTAGGGGCAAGCATATTGATGCTTTTATCTTGACTTAGATAATCGGCTCAAGGAGAATTTGTTAAAGTGCTTAGTTAATTGATATTAGGTTAATGATGTGTGTATTCGGTCATGAAGGTGCACATGAGGAAATGTTAGATTAATTGTATTAAATTGCTCAATGTGATTAAAAATGCTATGACCACTTTGTATTTGCACTAAAGGTGGCCATATGACCTATCAACTCCTTGTCATATTCGGCCATAAGTGTGACAGCCTTAAAACGACCCTAGTCGGAATGTGGTTTCGGGACCACAAAACCGAGGCATAAAAATAATTTAATATTTATTTTATTGCCTATAATATGTGTTAACTCATGTGTGACATTTTTGATGTTTTAATTTAGAGTTATAAATGTGAATTTCACTAGAAAGGACATAGTAGAAAACTTTGAAAGTATGATGGGGAAATTTGTGATGACTAGTTGATCATGCATGCAAAAATGAGGGGTTTGCATGTCAATTTCCCCTTTTATTTGCTAATGGCTGGCCATGACAAAGAATTATGGGCAAAACATGTCATAAAACATGTTGGGTGAATGCTTGATGTTAGAAATAATAAAATAAAGAGCATGGGCAAAGAAAGAAAAAAAAATGGTCTCATCCATGCCCCCCTTGCCGTGAATGAGAGAAAGAAAACAAAGAAAAAAAATGTGTGTGTTCATCCTTGAACATCTTTTGGCGAAAATTGAAGGAAAAGGGAAGAAGGGAGTGAAGCATTCGGCTATCCTAGGTCACTATTAAGGTAAGTTTGATGTTGTGCCATGAGATTCTTGCATGTGTTAGTTGTTAGCTTGAGCTCTCTGTGACAGCCCAAAATTGACCCTAGTCGGAAGTGGTTTGGGACCACTAAACCGAGTCACCAAATGTTTGAACGTAATATTTATTGTCTAGAATATGTATTTACGAATGTGTGAAAATTTCAAGCTTGGTTTAGTCGATTGCATGTGAATTCAGTTAGTAGGACTTGTATGTCACTTTTGAAAAATGATAGGCTAATCTATAAGGACCTAATAGTACATGTAGTCAAAAGGGAGGACTTGCATGTCAAAATCCCCCCCCCAAGTGCTAGTGGCCGGCCATGACAAGGAAGCATGGGCAAGACATGTCATGAAACATGTTGGGTGAGTGTTTTATGTTGAAATAAATAAAATAAGGTGCATGAGTAATAAAAAAAAAAGTGTGTGTGTGAAGGCTTTCCCTCCCTCCCCATTGCCGTGCAAGTGAGAAGAAAAACAAAAAAAAGCTCTGTTCATCTTTTTTTTCATCCTTTGGCCGAAAATCTCAAGGGAGAAGAAAGGGTCCTTGCTCATGGTTGGTTTGGAATAGGTTGGCCATCCTTGTAGCTAGATTAAGGTATGTTTAATATGGTGCCATGAGATTCATGCATGTTCTTAGTTGCTAGTTTTAGTTCTAATTAGTCCATGATTCAAAACCTTGCCATGTCATGGGGATGATAGTATGAAATGAAAATTTGAGATAAGTAAGGTTAAATTTGATTTGGTAAAATCGGCCATATGGGTGTATATGTTTGTAAAAATATATTTTCTTTGTTAACTCCTTACAATCGGTTGTAGGAGTAATATTGGCTTATAAGGTTGAGTTGATTCATGATGTTGTATGTTAGGATTAAAATACTTGAGACTAGATTAGCTTAATGGTGACCATGCATTCGGCCTTGAAGCATTAAACAAATGTTGGTTGAGATTTTGATATTTTGAACAAAGATAGTTGTGAAATGGGGTGAAAACCATTAAGTTATACACATAAAAATCCAGCAAGAAGATTAAACTACTAAATGTATTCATTTTAGATCAAGACATCAAAGAGGGAGAACCAAGCAAAGGCAAAGCAAAGATAATCGAGTAGTAGATTGGGAATCATTTCATCCGATATAAGGTAAGTCATTAAGCACTTATTTTGTACTAATTTAAAGGGTCGTAATGTCCAAGTAATGATGCTGAATGGAATGGTAGAATATATATATAAACATGTATGTATGTGGTGATAAAAATATTGAATTGAAAGAAAAGAGGTGAGATGTATTGAATGATCGGTTTCAAGCACTAAGTGTGCGGTGTAAACATTTATAATCACAAATTGGCACTAAGTGTGCGGGTTCAAATTATACAGCACTAAGTGTGCAAGTTTGATTATATAGCACTAAGTGTGCGAGTTCGACTATTAAGCACTAAGTCTGCGGGCTTATTGCACATCCTCTAATAAACGTACATGTTCTATGTGCACGGCCTTACCGAGTCAATCATGGACAGCGGTACGAGTAAACACCTTGAGCTCATGAGGAATGGACATTTTATTTATATTTGGAATTTTGGTTTGGTAAGTCTTGATCTATGTGGTGATTATGCTCGAAAGTAAATGCATGCAATGTCATATGGCGTAATGTATGAAATATCAAGTAGGGCTTGGTATGTGACCAAACCGAAATGCCTAAAGAATTATAGTACCGTTTGGGGTGTGGATGGAGGATTTTAATCCCGCATTAATTATTTTCTTTTGTGGTATATTATTACTGAACGGAAATATAATGCTTATGGCTTACTGAGTTATATACTCACCCGGTGTTTGCTTGTCGCCATTTTAGGTTTCTCGGACTCGTCCTTTTTGCGTGCTCGTGATCGTCATTGGAGTCATCACACCGGCTAGCAACTTTTGGTATTTTTTTTGTGTAGTCGGTTTAGGAGAACATTTTGGCATGTATAGGCTAATATGCTTTGTTGAACTTTGGTATGTAAACTTTTAGCCATGCGAAAATGGCATAAATGCTCGGTTGGATTTAGTTCTCAAATGTTAAGTCACAAGTCTTGGTAATTCGATTTCCATGCCTTATGCCATGGTTGATTATTTTGGTGTTAAAATGCATGTTATGGCAATAGTGTAGTAGGGAGATGTTGGATAATGATTAGCCTCTGGTATGGCTAGTCATGATCATGATTTGTGACATGTATGATGAATCACTAGTTAGATCAAAGGAAATCATGAAATAGGCATAGTTGCTTTAGTGACAGGTGCTGGCAGCAGCAGTAATGTGAGATTGAAAAATCACTAAAATAGTAGGAATAGTATTAAATAGTAAATAAATTATGTAAATGTACCTTGATGAATCTACTTTTATATAGAAGAAACGAAATGGTCATATGAGTTATAAGTTAACAGATATTAAAGTTCTTGTGAAACAGGGCCAGAACGGTTTCTGGATCCCCTGTCCCGACTTTGGAAAATCATTGTAAATTAACCAGAGATAATTAGGAGTCATTCCATATATTTGTAGATTCCTCTCTGAGTCTAGTTTCTATAGAAACAAACGGCATCAGTATTGAAGCCCTGTACAGGGAGATATCCAATTCGTAATGCACAAAGGTCAGTGTAGTCGATCCCTGCAACAGGGCAGACTTTAACTAATAAACTGTACTAATTGGCTCGACCAAAATTCTAGAAAAAAATATGTAGATGTAAATATGAGTCTAGTTTCAGGAAAAATTGCGAAACTGATTTTCGAGTTGTAAAACTCAAGTTATGAATTTTGGAGCGACTAGTACACAGATTGGCAGCTTGTCTGAAACTCTCAATAAGTGGGTTGAAGTCTGTTAACACCTCGTGTTCGACTCCCGACGGTCTCGGGTTCGGGTGTTACATTTTATTGGTATCAGAGCTATGGTTTAGTCGGTTCTAGGACTACCATAGCGTATGAGTCTAGCTATACATGCCTTAATGTTAATGTTTAAATGTGTGATGACTTCGACGGTTAAAATTTTTGTTTTGATTAGTAAATGGATCTCGGTGTAGAGAGAACCTTGGCGAGATGACGTTGAAAGTGTAGCGGCTGCTCCTGCACAAGGGACGCCACTGTTGAACCTCAGTCATCTGCGAATAATCAAGGTGAGGAGGCAAAACAAGCCTTCTTTACCATGATGAATGAGTGGGTAGCAATACGCCCGAACCAATCCGGCTGTCCAACAATTCCCGAATTTAAATAATCCACCCCAAGGGCTGTAATGCCATCGCCATCGATCCTATGAGGCCGAGTAAGCCACCTGTAGACTTGATTAGAAAGCGCGGGGCTGAGGAGTTTAAGGCCATAGTTACTGATGATGCCGAAAGAGCCGAGTTCTGGCTTGATAACACCATTCGGGTGTTTGATGAACTGTCATGCACACCCGATGAATGTCTAAAGTGTGCTATATCCTTGTTGCGAGACTCAGCTTACTATTGGTGGAGGACTTTGATCTCCATAGTCCCAAACGAGTGAGTTACTTGGGATTTCTTTCAAACAGAATTTAGAAAGAAGTATATTAGTCAACGGTTCATCGATCAAAAGCGTAAGGAATTCTTGGAACTCAAGCAAGGCCGTATGACAAGACTGAATACTGAACATGAGTTCGTAAGACTTAGTCGGTATGCTCGGAGTGTGTGGCGATGAGGTTGCTATGTGCAAAAGAGTTGAAGAAGGATTGAATGAAGATTTAAAACTACTAGTGGGTATTTTGGAGATAAAGGAGTTCGTGATTTTGGTCGAACGAGCCTGCAAGGCGGAAGAACTTGGAAAGGAGAAGAAGAAGGCTGAATTTGAAGCTAAAGACTATCGTAAGAGATCGATGGGTAAAGCTCCGTTCTCATTGTAAAGAAGTTCGGGAGGACACTAATAAATCAAGGACGCATCATGGAATTTCCATTAGAGCACGACCATCGACGGACTCGAGCTACTTGGTGGCTAGTGTGGGCAATAATCGTCAAGAGAGACTGAATGCCCCCAATGTGGAAGACGACACCTAGGTGAATGTTGGGGTAAGCCCGTTAACCTGCTGTTACGGATGTGGTTCAAGGACCACTTCATTAGAGATTGCACGAGCTAGATGAGAAGAATAAGATGCAAGGTGCAAGATCGAGTGGGGCTGACGACTAGAGGTAGACCCCGAGGATTTCGGGAGGAGGGGGTGGTAATCGAGAGGAGCCACCGACACGGCTGTTCAATCCGAGACCCGTGCTCTCGCTAGAGCATATGCCATCCGCGCACGAGAGGAGGCATCCTCCCCGACGTTATCATTGGTACTTTTACTCTCTTTGATACTAGTGTGATTGCATTGATTGACCCCGCTCTACTCATTCATATGTATGTGAAACTTTAGCATCCAAAGAAGACTCTACCGTTGAGTCTCATCGAGTTAAATGAATCGAGTGTCAAACCCTTTGGGTCAATACGTATTGTTGATAAAGTGTGCAAGAGATGCCCCTAATAATTCGAGAATCCTGCTTTCCTACCGATCCGATGCTTCTACCATTTGATGAATTCGATGTTATTCTTGGTATGGATTGGTGACCGTACATGATGCGGTGGTGGATCGCAAAAGGAAAACCATTGATTTGAGGAGTGCAAATAATGAGGTAGTCCGAGTCGAGTCTCTCGATTTAAAAGGAGTGCGGCGATAATATCTTCTATGACCGCTCGGAGATATGTGAAAAGGGTGTGAAACATACCTTGCGTATGTGTTTGAAGTAAAGAGACGGAAAAGAAACTCGAATCGGTACCAGTGGTTTGTGAGTATTCAGATGTTTTTCGGGAGGAGTTCTGGGATTGCCACCGGTTCGAGAAGTGGAATTCGCATCGGTTGTACCGGTACTACGCCGATCTCAATAGCTCCGTGATCGTATGGCATTAACGGAGTTAAAGGAATTGAAGGTCCAATTGCAAGAATTGACGGATAGAGGTTTCGCTCGACCGAGTTTTTCTCCATGGGCGCACCAAGATTGTTTGTGAAAAGAAGGACGGAAGCATGAGGTTGTGCATCGACTATCGTCAACTCAATAAAGTGACGATAAAGAATAAATATCCGCTGCCACGAATTGACGATTTGTTTGATCAATTAAAGGAGCCTCGGTGTTTTCAAAGATAGATTTGAGGTCGGGTACTATCAGTTGAGGGTCCGAGAATCGGACATACCCAAAACCGCTTTTAGAACGAGGTACGGTCACTACGAATTCTTGGTGATGCCGTTTGGGCTCACTAATGCCTCAACGGTGTTTATGGATTTAATGAATAGAATTTTCAGGCCATACTTGGATCGGTTCGTAGTTGTATTTATCGATGACATTTTGGTCTATTCGAGAGATGAACCGAACATGCTGAACACCGAGGCTAGTGTTGCAAATCTTACGAGATAAGCGATTATACGCAAAGTTCAAGAATGTGAATTTTGGTTGAAAGAGGTTAGCTTTTTGGGGCACGTGGTGTCCGCATCGGGTGTCAGGATGGACCCGAACAAAATTTCGGCCATAGTCGATTGGAAACCACCAAGGAATGTTACCGAAGTTAGGAGCTTTTTGGGGCTTGCCGGTTATTACCGACGATTTGTAAAAGGTTTCTCGACGATAGCCACGCCAATGACGAAGCATTAAACAAATGTTGGTTGAGATTTTGATATTTTGAACAAAGATAGTTGTGAAATGGGGTGAAAACCATTAAGTTATACACATAAAAATCCAGCAAGAAGATTAAACTACTAAATGTATTCATTTTAGATCAAGACATCAAAGAGGGAGAACCAAGCAAAGGCAAAGCAAAGATAATCGAGTAGTAGATTGGGAATCATTTCATCCGATATAAGGTAAGTCATTAAGCACTTATTTTGTACTAATTTAAAGGGTCGTAATGTCCAAGTAATGATGCTGAATGGAATGGTAGAATATATATATAAACATGTATGTATGTGGTGATAAAAATATTGAATTGAAAGAAAAGAGGTGAGATGTATTGAATGATCGGTTTCAGCACTAAGTGTGCGGGTGTAAACATTTATAATCACAAATTGGCACTAAGTGTGCGGGTTCAAATTATACAGCACTAAGTGTGCAAGTTTGATTATATAGCACTAAGTGTGCGAGTTCGACTATTAAGCACTAAGTCTGCGGGCTTATTGCACATCCTCTAATAAACGTACATGTTCTATGTGCACGGCCTTACCGAGTCAATCATGGACAGCGGTACGAGTAAACACCTTGAGCTCATGAGGAATGGACATTTTATTTATATTTGGAATTTTGGTTTGGTAAGTCTTGATCTATGTGGTGATTATGCTCAAAGTAAATGCATGCAATGTCATATGGCGTAATGTATGAAATATCAAGTAGGGCTTGGTATGTGACCAAACCGAAATGCCTAAAGAATTGTAGTACCGTTTGGGGTGTGGATGGAGGATTTTAATCCCACATTAATTATTTTCTTTTGTGGTATATTATTACTGAACGGAAATATAATGCTTATGGCTTCTTGAGTTATATACTCACCGGTGTTTGCTTGTCGCCATTTTAGGTTTCTCGGACTCGTCCTTTTTGCGTGCTCGTGATCGTCATTGAGTCATCACACCGGCTAGCAACTTTTGGTATTTTTTGTGTAGTCGGTTTAGGAGAACATTTTGGCATGTATAGGCTAATATGCTTTGTTGAACTTTGGTATGTAAACTTTTAGCCATGAAAATGGCATAAATGCTCGGTTGGATTTAGTTCTCAAATGTTAAGTCACAAGTCTTGGTAATTCGATTTCCATGCCTTATGCCATGGTTGATTATTTTGGTGTTAAAATGCATGTTATGGCAATAGTGTAGTAGGGAGATGTTGGATAATGATTAGCCTCTGGTATGGCTAGTCATGATCATGATTTGTGACATGTATGATGAATCACTAGTTAGATCAAAGGGAAATCATGAAATAGGCATAGTTGCTTTAGTGACAGGTGCTGGCAGCAGCAGTAACGTGAGATTGAAAATCACTAAAAATAGTAGGAATGGTATTAAATAGTAAATAAATTATGTAAATGTACCTTGATGAATCTACTTTTATATAGAAGAAACGAAATGGTCATATGAGTTATAAGTTAACAGATATTAAAGTTCTTGTGAAACAGGGCCAGAACGGTTTTGGATCCCTGTCCCGACTTTGGAAAATCATTGTAAATTAACCAGAGATAATTAGGAGTCATGCCATATATGTGTAGATTCCTCTCTGAGTCTAGTTTCTATAGAAACAAACGGCATCAGTATTGAAGCCCTGTACAGGAGATATCCAATTCGTAATACACAAAGGTCAGTGTAGTCGATCCCTGCAACAGGGAGACTTTAACTAATAAACTGTACTAATTGGCTCGACCAAAATTATAGAAAAAAATATGTAGATGGAAATATGAGTCTAGTTTCAGGGAAAAATTGCGAAACTGATTTTCGAGTTGTAAAACTCAAGTTATGAATTTTGGAGCGACTAGTACACAGATTGGCAGCTTGTCTGGAAACTCTCAATAAGTGGGTTGAAGTCTGTTAACACCTCGTGTTCGACTCCGGCGACGGTCTCGGGTTCGGGGTGTTACATTTACCTAGCCCATGGTCTAAACCTTGCTATGTGATGGAGATGACACTCGGCCATGGATGTATCATTCTTGCTTGGTGTTGATGTTGTGTTGATGAGATATTAAGTGATTTTTGTAAACCATGTTGAAATTTGATTTGTGGGGTGAGTATGGTTTTCGGCTATAAAAGATTAATAAGGGTGATGGTTGTGTTTTATGCTAAACTTAGATAAATAATGGTAGTTGCTTACATCTTGATATCTATGAGTTCCTTTCTTGGTTCTACCATAGACCCATGAAGTATATGTTTATTTGGTGTTGTTGGAGATTATGATAGAAGCTAATAAGTGAGAGTTTGATAGATACTATGAGGTTAAACTTCATGAGATTGTAAGCTTGTAATTTGGATGATGAAATTCATGCTTTGTGAAGGTAAATGGTGAGGAAGGAGCATTCGCCATGGTAGTAAGATGAAATGCAAAATGTTAGTATTTGATTACTAGTGTATAAATGCGTATAGCTTTAGTCTTGAATTTGAAACAAACGAGATATAATCAATACAAGTAACCATACTTGTAGGAAGTATTGAGCATAATTGGCCTCAACATGTACATGCATACTCGCCACATGAGAAGATTAGTGTTGCATGCTTTGGTTAGAGGCAAGCATAATGATGCCTTTATCTTGGTTAGGACAATCGGCTAAAAGGGATGTGGGTTAATATGTTGAGTTGATGCATGATTTCACATGTATGTGACTTTAATGTCTAATGTATAAATATGGGCTAAGTGCCTTGCATTCCTCTTTTCGATGCTCAAATGATTAAGTCAATTTGTTTGTTTAATTAAGCTCAAGAGAAAAGGGGATCTAAATCCGATAAAGGGAAGGAAAAAATGGTCGAATAGCCATCGAAATCGTTCGACAACATCCGAGGTAAGTTCTCGAGTAATGGAACTTAGATTATGATTTGATTAGATCATGCTCTTTGTGTGTGGCTATTGAGCCGAAATTGCAAATGTGATAAGTGACTTGTGTTTGAATTTTGCTAATGAAAATGAAATACGAATGTGTCATGATTTATTGATAATTGTGCTTGGCTATTTGAATGATGTCGGGCTAAGTCCCAAAGGCTTTGTGCTAAGTGACTATATCCGGACTAAGATCCGAAGGCATTAAATGCGAGTTAATAAATCCGGGTTAAGTCCCGAAGGCATTCGTGCGAAGTTACTATAACCGGCTTTGTCCCAAGGCATTTGAGCGAGTCATTATATCTGGATAAATTTCAAGGTACGTGATTCGAGAATGAGCGATCTTGCTGTAAAAATTTCAGTTAATACGCTTGAAAAATTCCAGCAATGAGGTATGTTCGTATGCGCTTGAAATTAGTTGATTCCTTCAATGATATTCGCCAATCGAGTAATGAGTTTCCGGTATTTGGCTAAGATGATCCCTTATGTATGAATATAGGGGTTGGAATGTGAAATAAGTATGATATTGAGAATTTGTGCATATGAAATTATCCGTTAGCTATATGAATGCTATGCTTTTGTTGTGCTGGAATCCCTTGCTCAAACTTACTAAGCATAAATTGCTTACTCCGTTTCTCTGTTTCTCTGTTTATAGATTTTGGTCATCGGTTATCGGATTCGGGATCATCGAAGTCGAAGTCATCCACACTATCAAAGCCCTTTTGGTATTCTTTTAGTTGAACTCTGGATATGGCATGTATAGGACTACCCTTTGCTATTTTTCAAGTACGTTTTGTGACGTATGTGTGTACAGCCATGCGAAAATGGCTCGTAAAGGTGGAGTATGGCATTAGACCATTTGTGTTTATGTATATATGTATGGTTTCATGATATGACTATGGACTGGAATGGAATTGTTGGGCAAATGATCAGCCATTGGAATGGCTAAATATGATTATATGTGGACCTATGTACGACAAAACTCTAGTTGGTCCATGGAAACCACGAAATAGGTAAAGTTTACCTTGATAACAGATGCTGACAGCAGCAGTGGTGTGGATGTGAAAAATCACCAAAAATAGCAGGAATAGAATTAAATAGTGAATAAATTATGTAAATGAACCTTGATGAATCTACTTTCATATGGAAGAAACGAAATGGTCATATGAGTTGTATATTAAGATATGTTTAGGTTTTCGTGAAACAGGGCCAGAACGGTTTCTGGAATCCCTATTCCGACTTTGGAAATTCACTATAAATTAACCAGAGATAATTAGGAGTCATGCCATATATGTATAGATTCCCTTTTGAGTCTAGCTTCTAGAAAAATAAACGGCATCAGTATTGAAGCCCTGTACAGGGAGATATCCAGGTCGTAATGCATGAAGGTCAGTGTAGTTGTACCCTGTAACAGGGGAGACTTTAACTAATAAACTGTACTAATTGGCCCGACCAAAAATTCTAGAAAAAATATGTAGATGGACATATGAGTCTAGTTTCAGGGAAAAATTACGAAACTGATTTTTGAGTTTTGAAACTCAAGATATGATTTTTAAGGACAAGTGACGAAGAACCATATTTTGTCTGGAAATTTTTTTATGAATTTGTGAAAACAATTAAGTTAAGTCTGTGTGCACCTTGTGTTCGACTTCGGTAACGGACTCGGGTACGGGGTGTTACAATAAGCTAGCATAATGAGACTTTAATAAGCTAAATTTGCTTGAATTAGCTCAAGAGCTTAGAGGACCAAAGTTGGACAAGGGAAAGGAAAAAGTGATCGAATAGCCGCCGAAATCGTTCGACAACATCCGAGGTAAGTTTTTGAGTAATGGATCTTAGATTATGATTCGATTAGATTATGTTTTAAGTAAATTAAAATCATGCTCTTTGTATGTAACTATTGAGCCGAAAATGATAATGCTTGATAACTGACTTGTGTTTGAATTCTAGTTATGAAAATGAAATATAGATGTGTCATGATTTATTGATATGTGCATGGATATTTGGATGATAACCGGGCTAAGTCCCGAAGGAATTTGTGCTAGTGACTAATTCCGGGCTAAGCCCGAAGGCATTTGTGCGAGCTACTATATCCGGGCTAAGTCCCGAAGGCATTTTTGTGAGCTACTATATCCGGGCTAAGTCCCGAAGGCATTTGAGCAAGTAGCTATATCCGGCTAAATTCCAAAGATACTTGGTTTGGGAATGAGCGATCTTGCTGTAATAATTTCAATTAATACGCTCGTAAAATCCCAACGATGAGGTATGTTTCGTATATGCATTGGAGTAGTTGATTCCTTTTAAATATTATTTGCTCAGCCAATTAATGAGCTTAGGCCTTTGGTTAAGTTGATCCCTTATGTGTGAATATAAGGGTTGGAAATGTAAGTAGGACTGATTTTTGAGAATATGTGTATATGAAATTATCCGTTTAGTTATATGAATGCTATACTTGATTGTGCCTAATTTCATTGCTCAAAACTTACTAAGCATTAAATGCTTACTCCGTTTCTCTGATTTTCTGTTTTATAGATTTTGGTTCGTCAGCTATCGGACTCGGGATTGTCGAAGTCAAAGTCGTCCACACTATCAAAGCCCTTTTGGTACACTTTTGGTTGAACTCTGAAAATGGCATGTATAGGACTACCCTTTTTGTTGTTGGTCATGTACCCTTTGGTTTTGTATAAATTTTGGATACCCTTGCGAAAATGGCTTATATACACTTTGAGCATAGCATTATAATCGTTTTGTACGTTGTTCATTGAGAGGTATGGAAATGTTTCGTAACGATTAGCCATTGGAATGGTTAATCATGATCATTTTGGGTGCTTTGTATGACAAATTCTAGTTGATTCATGGAAAACCATGAAATAGGTAAAGTTTACCTTAAAAACAGATGCTGACAGCAGCAGTGGTGCGGATTTGAAAAATCACTAAAAATATTAGGAATGGAATTAAATAGTGAATAAATTATGTAATCGAACCTTGATGAATCTACTTTCATATGGAAGAAACGAAACGATCATATGAGTTGTATTTTAAGAGATATTTAAGTTTTCGTGGAACAGGGCCAGAGCGATTTCTGGATCCCTTGATCTGACTTTGGAAATTCACTATAAATTAACCAGAGATAATTAGAGGTCATGCCATATATGTATAGATTCCTTTTTGAGTCTAGTGTCGTTAGAAACAAACGGTATAAGTAATAAAGCCCTGTACAGGAAGATATATAAGTCGTAATGCACGAAGGTCAGAGCAGTGTAACCCTGAAACAGGGGAGATTTTAACTAATAAAATGTACTAATTGGCTCAACAAAAAATTCTATAAAACAATTTGTAGATGGATATATGAGTCTAGTTTCAGGTAAAATTTACGAAACTGGTTTTCGAGTTTTGGAACTCAAGATATGATTTTTAAGGTAACAAATGACACAGTTAGCCACTTGTCTGGAAATTTTAAAATGGATGTGAAAATAAATGAAATAAGTCCGTAAATACCTCGTGTTCGACTCCGGCAACGGTCTCGGGTACGGGGTGTTACACCCCTTAGGTATTTAGGGGGTTTGGTTCATACTTATGAAAGAAAACATCTCAAAAGTATAAAGATAACAAAACATAAGAAAACCCAAAACTCCTGAAGGAACTTGAAGGGAGATCTTCAGTCTTGATGAAGAAGTTGGCTTTCGAGATAGATCAATCGGCTTTCCTTGAGTAATTCCTTGCTTCCTACTCCGTGTCTCCCCTGTAAGTGCCTCTTCCTGTAATATCCTGATTTTGGGCCTAGTCGGAATAGCGGTTTCGTGACCACAAAATCCGAGATAGAAATAATTATTTTATGATTATTTTGAGGTCTATGATATGATTGCATGATTGTGTGAAAATTTCGTGAAGAAATTTTATGCATAAAGTGCTTAAATTGAAATTAGGGACTAAATCGAATAATTTGTAAAACTTGCATTCTAGAAGTTTCTAGTATGAAATTGTTTTGAAATATTAATTAGGAGGTCTTAAATAGAATTTTACCAATTTCTAAGTCTATGGACAAAAATTGGACATGGATGGAATTTTTGGAAAGTTTAGTAGTAAGGGCATTTTGGTAATTTAGGGGTAAAAATAAATTAAAATACAAAATTAAAAGCCAATTTTGCTCATCTTCAACCCCATGGCCGAATGTAGCAAGGAGAAACCATGGCTAGGGTTTTTCAAGCTTCCAAGCTCGATTGTAAGTCCGTTCTAGCCTCATTTTTAATGATTTTACGTTTTAGAGTCCCTTAGCTCGATTAAGCTTATGCTAGCAATAATTCAACCTAGGGTTCATATTTGGAAAAATACCCATAGGTTAAATTTGTGTATTTTGGTGTTTTATGATAGAATATGAGGTTTTAAATTATGTTAGACAACTTGTACTACTCGGTTTTAAGTGAAAACGAGCAAAATGGCTTAATCCAGTAAAAATACCTAAGTCATAAGTACATGTTAGAGTGAGAATTTGATGTTACCATAGAAGGAAAAATGATCAGCATGTCATAAAACATAAGAAAATAGGCTGAAGTTTAATTTACGAGCTTTGGGGCAAAAGTGTAAATATGCGAAAGTTTAGGGCAAAGCGTAATTTTGCCAAAATATGATTTTAGGTCAATTCAGTATAATGTGAGTCCTAATTAGACTATATTTTAAATGATAGAGCAAGGAAAACTAAAATTCGGGCTAAAATGGGGAAAATACCAAGTTGTGGACGAAATGGTAAAAGTAGCCATTTTCGCATACGAGGTAAGTTCATGTGTAAATGTAGTAACATAATTGTCATTTTAAGCAATTTAATGTTGTTTATATGATATGATGCTGATTATTATCATGAAATATTATGCTTTGTGGTTATTTTCGAATAAAATGCAAATTATGTGTATTAATTGTTAAATATAAAGTACTACCGAGTATTGGTTTCAGTATTTTACAGAAGACGGCAAGGAGATGTGTTCGAGGAAAATCCCGTTTTAACCTTAGGAATAGATTAGGATACAAGTGACATGTCACTAGGATGGTTGAGTATCCGAACTCGTTGAGTTGAGTCCGAGTTC
This sequence comes from Gossypium arboreum, assembly GCF_025698485.1. Classification (NCBI taxonomy): domain Eukaryota; kingdom Viridiplantae; phylum Streptophyta; class Magnoliopsida; order Malvales; family Malvaceae; genus Gossypium; species Gossypium arboreum. Next base: position 39,304,754 of record NC_069081.1, read on the forward strand.
ACTTATGGATGCGAATGTCCGAACTCGTTGAGTTGAGTCCGAGTTCGTGAAATGTAACTAGGCATCCGAACTCGTTGAGTTGAGTCCAAGTTCACCTATGGATGCGAACGCCCGAGCTTGTTGAGTTGAGTCCGAGTTCACTTATGGGCGGGTTACATGGTAGCTTGGCTACATATGTGGCACTTATGTGCAAACTTTCCATGTATCCGAATTATATTTCGATGTGCTCAACGGGTAAAATTCTACTCAAATGGAGGAATACTCGAGATGAAAGGGACGTATTGGTAAGTGTTGTGAAATGAATACTTTGAACAGGTATGTACTTAACCCTCGGGTTGAAAACTCGATATAACAACAATATGGTAAGATGATAAATGAAAATATGATATGAATGTCTCGATGATGATTATGCAAATGATGTTTTATGTTTGAGTATATAGTTGTGTTACTTGCTATTTACATGTGAGCTTACTAAGCATTTATGCTTACTCCCTCCTTTTCATTCCTTTTAGTGTTGACAAGCCAGCTCGGAAATCGGGAACGGTTGGAGGCACACTCACATTATCCGTATACCATCTTGGCATAATGGCTTGTATATTTTGAGTATGGCATGTATAGCATTATAATCATTTTGTATATATGGTCTTATGATATGGTTATTGAGTGGTATGGAAATGCTTGGTAATGATTAGCCATTGGAATGGCTAATCATGATCATATTTGATGTTATGTATGCTAAATTGCTAGCTAATCCATGGAAACCATGAAATAGGTAAAGTTTACCATAAAATAGATTCAGACAGCAACAGTGATATGAGTTTGAAAAATCATTAAAAATAGTAGAGATACAATTAGATGATGAATAAAATATGGAATTTAAGAATTATGAGTCTATTTTCATATGGATGGAACAAAACAGGTATATGAGTTATATTTTATGAGATGTTTAAATTTTTGTGAAACAGGTCCAGAGCGATTTCTGGATCCCCTGTTCAGACTTTGGAAATTCACCATAAATTGTTCAAAGATAATTATAAGTCATAATTTATATTTACAGATTCCTTATTGAGTCTAGTTTTATTAGAAACAAACGGCATAGTCATTGAAACTCTGTACAAGGAGATATCTGATTCGTAATAGATAGAGGTCAGAGCAGTCGAACCCTGAAACAGGGGAGACTTTAACTAATAAACTATAATAATTTTCTAGACTAAAAATTCTAGAAAAAAATTATTAAATAGATATATGAGTCTAGTTTTAGGAAAAATTTACGGAATTGGATTTAGAGTTTTGGAACTCAAGATATGAATTTTTAAGCGACTGTGACGCAGATTTCTAGCTTGACTGAAAATTTTAAAAATAAATTGTTTGAGCTGTTTAAGTAATGAATTAAGTCTGTTAACACCTCGTGTTCGACTCCAGCGATGGTATCGGGTACGGGGCATTACATTTGGTGGTATTAGAGCAGGTTTAGTCAGTTCTCGGACTAACTTAGCATGTGTAAAAGTTTAGCTATACATGCCACTGATCTGTGATAGTGTGATGTCTTCCGACGCGTATGAGTACCGTCTTATTTAGACAGGGTACTCTCCAACCGAGCTGCGCCGACCATGTTCAATGTTATGTGAAGGTATTTGAGTAAAATTATGATTATGATAATTCTCGGTTCAGAAAAGTATGAATAAAAGTTTATGATACATATGTGATAAATATTCATATTTGCTTAATGCTTATATGATGTAGTGTATATGGCTTACTTGATAAGATGAACGGAATAAATAGAAAGTAGTAGAGGTATGAATAAAAGTCATAATATTATGATAGGAATGAAAATGTCCTTGTCTTGATTTGGACGTCGAATGTTGATGAATGCTAATGATATATAATTTTTATAAGCTAAAGGATTATAATGAAATGAACTTATCTATGTTAAATTGTTGGAGTGAATTATATGATTGTAATGATATGTACATGATGATGCACGAAATGAATGTTGTGATTGTGATACAAATATCTATGTTTGTTTGGCCTTATATGATGTCATGAGCATGAATTAATTTAATTAAATGAATGGATAAGTAAAGCTATCTAGAAAACATAGAATGTATGCATAAGTATATTGTCTAAATGGGACAATAGGAAAATTTGTGTAAGCCAACATGAATGTTGCATTGCCTGAATGAATGACATGATTTTGATGATGTTGCTATGATGATGGAAGTTGTGTCATATGTGTATGTATAAGAAAGTCGAGTCGGAGGTCCTACAACCCTCCCCCATCAAGTGGTACTTATAATGGAATTTCATGAGATTTGTATTGAATAAGTTTCCGGTTGAGAACCCAAAGAGTTCAAAGTGATAGAATAATTATAAGTATGATCAGAGATTGAAAATGAGCTGATAAGTAAAGTCGAGTCGAGAAAGTATCGGATTGATATAAAGATTATTGGAATTATGCAATGTCCAGTTAGAGAAGGAAATTCTCTTTGGTAAATCGAATTACTCGGTGCAAGGTCGAGAAAAGTGTAAATCAAAATTTATTCGAATTGACCTTCTTTAGTGAATGGTTTAATATGAAATTTGTGATGGCGTAACTAGTTGGGGAAATGATATTTGAAATGTGAACTATCTGAGTGTGACAGTTATGACCGGATGATTTAGCGATCTTTTGAAATGTTCTATGTGTTTACCCGTTCTCAAAAATATTTCTATGGCTATTGATCTTTTGAAGAAATTCTTGTTATATGGGAATGTCTTCTAATTCTAGTGTTGGATGAAAGCATTGGTAGTCCGATTGGTTTATAATTTATATTGCTCTATTTCATCTTAAAAAAAAAAAAGAAAAAAAAAAAGGGAGGTTTTTCCCCATTTAAAAAAAAAAAAAAAAAATTTTTTTCCTTTTTTTTTGGGAAAAAAAAAGGGTTTTTTTTTTAAAAAGGAAGGAAAATTTTTTTAATTTTTAAAATTTTGGGTTTTTGGTTTTTAAAATTTTTTTTTTTTTTTTTTTTAATTTCCAAAATTTTTTTTGGGGGGGAAATTTGGTTTTTTTTTTGAATTTAAATTGGTTTAAATGGAAAGGGGATTGGGGTTTGGTTTTTTTTTTTTTAATTTAAAAAATTTTTTTTTTAACCAAAAAAATTGGAAAGGGTTTGGGTTTTTGGGGGGAAAAAATAATTTTTTATTTTTTTTTTTTTTTTTGGTTTTTTTTTTAAAATTAATTGGTTGCCCATATAATATATATTTTGGTTTGGGGTATTTTAAAAAACCCAATTAAATTTTTAATTTTTAATGTTTTTTTTTTTGGGGGAAAATTGAAAATTGGGGTTTTGGAAAAAGGGTTGTTTTTTGGTTTTTTTTTTTTAAAAAAAGGCCTTTCCCCTTTTTCCCATGGGGGTTTTGGGGCAAGCAAATTTTAAAACTTTTAAAATTTTGGGGAAAAAAAGGGGTTTTAATTAATGGTTTAATTTTTTAAATTTAAAAAATTTGGGAATTTAAAAATTTCCCTTGGCCTTAAATTTTTTCAATTTTTTAAAAAAAAAAAAAAAGGGGAAAAAGGGGAAAAAAAAGGAAAAAATTTAAAACCCAAAATTTTTAAAATTTAAATTTTTTAATTTTTTTAAGGAAAAAAATTTTTTTTTTAAAAATTAAATTTTTTTTTAAAAAAATTTTGTTTTGGTTTGGGGGAAAAATTAAAAAATTTTTTTAATAAATTTTTTTTGAAGGGGGTTTTGTTTTTTTTTAAAAAAAAAAATTTGGGGGCCCCCTTAAAAACCAAAAAAAAAAAATTTTTTTAATAAAATTTTAAAAGGAATTTTTAAAAAAAAAAAAAATTTTTTAAAAAGGGTTTCCCTTTAAAGGGGTTTTAAAGGTTTTTTGAAAAAAAGGGCTTGGAAAAAAAAAATTTTTTTGGTTTTGTTTGAAATTTTTTTAAAATTAATTTCCCTTTTTTGGGGAACCCCTTTTTTAAAAAATTTTTTTAAACCCCTTTTGGTTTTTTTAATTTTTTAAATTTGGAAGGAAATTTTTTTTAAAAATTTTTTTTGGTAAAATTTTTTCCCTTTGAAAATTTTAAACCCTTCCCTTTTTTTTTTAAATTTTTTGGGAAAAAAAAAAAGGGGGGGTTTTTTTTTTTTTGGTTTTTTTTTTTTTTTTTGGGTTTTGGGTTTTTTTTGGGGAAAAAATTAAAAGGGGGGTATGGCAAAACCATTTGGGGAAAAAAATTTTTAAAGTTTTTGGAAAAAGGAAAATTGGGAATTTTTAAAAATTAAAAATTAATTTTTAAAAAAATTTTTTTTCCCCCAAAAGGAAAAAAAGGAAAAAGGTTGGGGGGTTTTAGGTTTAAAACAAAAAAAATTTTGGAATTTTTAAAAAAAATTAAATTAAATTTAAAAAATTTTAAAAGAAAAAAGTTTTTTTAAGTTAAGGTTTTAAAAAAGGGGAAACAGGGGAAAATTTTTGGGTTTTTTTTGGAAAAAAATTAACCCCGGAAATTGGGGTTTAAAATTAAATTGTTTTTTTTTTTAAAAAAAAAATTTAATTGGAAATTTCCAAAAAAATTTTTTTGGGGGGTTTTAAACCCAAAATGGGGAAAAAAAATTTTAAAATTTTAAAAATTTTTAAAAATTTTAAAAAAAAATTTTTTTTTTTCCCGAATTTTGGGTTTGGGTTTTAAAATTTTTTTTTGGGCCCAATTTTAAAATTTTTGGGGGAAAAATTAAGAATTTTTGGTTTTTGTTGGTTTTTTTTTTTGGGGTTTTTAAATTTTAATTGGCCCCCAAAATTTAGGTTTTTGGGTTTGGGCCTCCCAAAGGGGGGTTTTTTAAAATTGGTAATCCAAATTTAAAAGGAAATTTTTAAAGGGGAAATTTTAAAAAACTTTTAAAGGGCCCCCAAAAAACCAAAAAGGGCCCCCAACCCAAAAAAAAAAAAAACCCCAAGCAAAAAAAAAAAAAAAAAACAACCCCAAAAAAAAAGGGACCCCCCCCAAATCCCAAATTTTAAAAAGGCCCCTAAAGTTCCCCCTGGGTTTTAATTTTAAAATTTTCCCTTGCCCGGGAAGCAAATTTTGGGGCCCAAACCGGTTTGGAAAAGGGAAAAATTTTAATTAAAAAGGGGAAAATTTCCTTTAAAATTTTCCCTTTTGGGGGTTTAAAAAAAGAATATTTGGGGTTTTTTGGGGTTTGGAAAAATTGGGTTTGGGAAAAAAAAAAGGTTTTGGTTTTGAAAAATTTTTTTTCGAAAAATTTTTTAAAAAGGAAAAAAAAAATTTTTAAAGGGGTTTTTTGGGGGAAAAAAAAAAAAATTTTTTAAAAGGGGGTTTAAGGTTTTGGGGGGAAAAAGGGGAAAAAAAAAAAGGGGGGGGGAAAGGAAAAAAATTTAAAAGGCCTTTAAAAAAAATTTCCCCGGGGGGGGAAGGGGTTTTTTTTTGGATTGGGGGGGGTTTGGAAAACGCCAAACGGGGGCCAATTGGGAAAAAAGGGGGGTTTGAAATTTTCCTTTGGGCCGGGGGCCCCCTTTAAAATTAAAGGGCCCGAAAATTTTTAAAAAACCGGTTTTCCCCTTTTAAAAAAAGGGGTTTTTGGGGGGGTTTTTTAAATGCAAATTTCCCCGGGTTTTTTTAAATTTGGGGGAATTTTCCCCTTTTTCGTACCCCAAAAAATTGGGTTTTTTAAAAGGGGTTTTTTTCCCAAAAAATTTTTTTCCAAAAAATTTTTTTTTTTTGGGGTTGGGGGAAAAAGGTTTAAAAAAAAATTTAAAAGGTCCCAATAAAAACCCTTTTTTACCTTTTTTTTGGGGGGAAATTTATTTTTTTTAAATTTTAAAAGGGTGGGCCCCAAAAAAAAAAGGGGGTTTAGGGAAAAAAAAATTTTTGGGGTTTTAAACCCAAAGGTTTTCCCCAAAATTCTTTTTTGGGTTTTAAAAAAGGGTTTGGGTTTTGGGGGTTTTTTGGGTTTTTAAAAAAGGCCCCCAGGGGTTTTTGGTTTTTCCAAAATTACGGGGGCCCCCAAAATTTGGGTTTACCTTTCCCAAAAAAAACCCGGGGGGTTTTTAAAAGGGTTGAAAAAGGGGAAAAAAAAATTTTTTAAAGTTTTTTTTTTGTTTAAAAAAAAATGGGTTTTTTTTTAAAAAAAACAAAAGTTAAAAAAAGGAATTTTTTTTCCTTGGGGCCCCCCCCAAAGATTTTGGAATTTGGGGTTTTTTTGGATTTGGGGGAAAACCCCTTTAAATTTTTTCAAGGTTTAGGGCCCCCCACAAAGGGTTTTAAATTTTGGGAAAATTTTTTAAAAGTTTGGGGGGTTTTAAAAGGGGGTTTTTTTTAAAAAACCCCCCAAAAATTTTTAAAATTTTTGGAAAAGGTTTATTTTTTTGGGGGGAAAAGGGTTTAAAGGGTTTCCCCAAAAAAAATTTCAAAAATTTAAAAAAAAATTCCGAAAAGGGGTTTTAAAATTTTTTCCCTTTTTAAAGGGGTTTTGAAAAAAAAGGGGGGCCCCCAAAAGGGTTTGGGTTAATGGAAAAAATTGGGTTTTTAAACAAAAAAAAAAAATTTTGGCCCAAAAAAAATTTTTTTTTTCCTTTAAAATTTTTTTTGGGGAAAATTTATTTTGGTTGGGCCAAATTAAAAAAAAAAATTTAACCCAAAAAAGGGCCCAATTTTTTGGAAAAAGGGCATTTTTGGGGAAAAGGAATGTTTTTCCCCAAAATTAAATTTTGTTTCTTTGAATTAAAAAAACCCGGGGTTTTAAAAAATTTAAAAAATTTTTAAAAATTTGGTTAAAAGGGGAAAATTTGGTTTTTTGGGGAAAGGTGGAACAAATTTCCCTTTTTAATGGGGGGGGGTTTTTTTTTTTTTAAAAAAATTTCAAAATTTTGGGGGGTTTTAAAATGGGGGGGCCAAGGAAAAATTTAAAATTTTTTTGGGGTTTTTCCCCAACCCGGTTTAAATTTTTAAATGGAAAAGGGGAAAAACCCCTTTTTTTGGGATTCCCCGAAAAAATTGGGTTTGGTCCAAGGAAAGGGAAACCCCTTTGGGAAAAGGGAAATTGGGGTTTTGGGAAAAAATTTTGGGTTTCTTCCCCCAAATTTTTAAAAACAGGAAATTGGATTTTTTTTTAAAGGGGGGTTTTTTGGGTTGGGGGGAAAAAAATCCCCCAAAAATTTTTTTTTAAAAATTTAAATTTTTTCCCCCCTTTTCCCCCGGGGAAATTCGGAAAAAGGGGTTTTTGGTTCCCGGAAATTTTGGGTTTTTTTTTTTAAACCCCCCCAAAATTTTTTAAAAAAAATTTTTAAACGGGTTTTAAAATTATCCCAATTTTTTGGCCGGGGGGTTTTTTTTTTGGTTTAAAAAAGTTTTCAAAGAAATTTAAAATTCCTTAAAAAACCCCCAAAGTTAAAATTTGGGCCCAAAAAAATTAAATTTTGGGGGTTTAAATTTTTTTAAATTAAAAAATCCGGAAAAGGGGAAGGGTTTTAAAGGGGGAATTAAAAAAACCGGGGGTTAAAAATTTTGTTTTTTTTAAAAAAAAAAATTTTTTTGGGTTTGGGGGTTTTTTTAAAATCCGGGCCCAAAATTACCAAAAAATTTTTGGGTTTTTAAAAAATTTAAAATTTTGGGGTTTAAGGGTTTGGGAAAAAGGGTTTAATTTTTTATTTTCCAGGGGGAAACCCAAAAATTTTTAAAAAAAACCGATTCCAAACCTATTTTGGGGAAAGGGGAAAAAATTTTTGGGGAAAATTGTTACCCAAAAATTTGGGAAGGGTTTTGGGAAAAAAAAAAAAATTTCCCAAAATTTTTTTAAAATTTTTTTAAAATTTTTTAAAAATTGGAAAAAAAAAAGGGTTTTGGGAAACCCAAAAATTTAAAAAAAAATTTAATTTTTAAAAAAATTTTTAAAAAACCCCCGATTTTTTTTAAAAAGGTTTTGGGGGTTTTTTAAAAATTTGGGAAATTTATTAAAAAAAAATTAATAAAGGGGGAATTTTAAAAAGGGAAAAAAGGGGGAAAAATTTTTTAAAATTGGAAAAAAAAGGGAAAAAATTTTTTTTAAAAATTTTTAAAAAAAAAAAAAGGGAAAAGGGAAAAAATTTTTGGGAAAAAGGGGGGGTTTGGAAAAAAAAAAAATTTTAAATTTTTTTTTCCTTGGGTTTTTTTTGGGGGGGAATTTTTTCTTTTGGTTTGGGAAAAAAAAGGGGGGGGGGAAAAAGGGTTTTGGTTTTTGGTTTGGTTTGAAAAAGGGGTTGTTTTGGTTTAAATTTTTTTTTTTTTTTTTTTTTGGAAATTAATTTTTTTTTTTAAAATTAAATTGGGGGTTTTTTGGAAGTTTCCCCCAAAAAATTTTTTTTTTTCTTTTTTAAATTTTTGGTTTAAATTTTTTTTTTTTAAAAACCAAAAATTTTAATTTTTAAATTATTTTTGGGTTTAAATTTAAATTTTTTGGGGAAAATTTTTTTGGTTTTTGGTTAAGTTTAAAATTTAATTTTGAGTTCCCAAAAAATTTAATTAAAAATGTTTGCCTTTATGTTTGGTTTTAAATAATTTAACCCTTTTTTTTAAAAGGGGGTTTTTGGGTTTTTGGTTTTTAAAAAAAAATTTTGGGGAAAAATTTGGGGAAATTTTTTTTTAATTTTTAAAAAAACCCCCAAAAAAAAGGGGGGGGTTTTTGGGGGGCCCCCAAATTTTTTAAAATTTTTTAAAAAAAAAAAGGGGGGTTTTTTAAAAAAAAAAAAATTTTTTTAAAAAAATTTGGGAAAACCCGGGTTTTTGAAAAATTTAAATTTTTTTTTAAATTTTTAAAAAAAAATTTCCGGGGGGAAAAAGGGGTTTAAAATTAAATTTCCCTTTTGGGTTTTTGGGGAATTAAAAAAAATTTTTGATTTGTTAATTTTTTTTAAAAAAAGGGGCCTTTGTTGGGGTTTTTTAAAATTTAAAAAAATTTTTCCGGTTTTTTGGTTAAAAAGGGTTAAGGGAAAATTTGTTGTTAATTTTTGGGGTTAATTTTTTGGCCCAAAATTTTTAAAAAAACCCCCGGGGGATTTTAAATTAAAAACCGGGGTTGGGCAATTTTGCAAAATTTTTAAAAAAAATTGGAAAATTTAACCAAGGTCCCAAAAAAACCCCAAAATTTTTTAAAGGGGAGGAATTAAATTGGTTTTTTAAAAAAGGGCAAAATTTTTTTTAAATTTTTTAAAATTTCCTTTAAGTTTTAAAAACCCCTTTTATTTTTTTTAAAAATTTAAGGGGGTTTTTAAATTTTTTTTGGGGTTTTTAAATTACCGGGTTTTTTGGAACAAATTTTTTTTAAAAACCCCTTTTAAAATTTTTTTTGGGGTTTTTTTTTTCCCTTTTTTTTTTTCCCTTTTTTGGGGGTTTTAAACAAAACCCCAAAAGGGTTTTAAAATTTTTTGGTTTTTAAATTTTTTTTTTTTTTTGGGAATTTTGGGTTTGGTTGGAAAAAAAGGGGAAAAAGGGGGTTTTTTTTTAAAAAAATAGGGTTTTATTTAAAAATTTGGGAAAAAGGGGGGATTGGAAAAAAAAAAAATTTAAAATAAAAAAAAAATTGGCCAAAACCCAAAAATTAAAAAACCAAAAATAAGGGGTTTTTGGGTTTTGGAAAAAAAAGGGGGGGAAAAAAATTTGGAAAATTTGGAAATTTTTAAAAACCAAAAAAGGGCAAAAAAAAATTTTTTTGGGTTTTTTTTAAAAAAAACGGCCAATTGGGTTTTTCCCGGGGTTTAAATTTTTAAAAAAAAGGGTTAAAGGGCATTTTTTAAAACCTTTTAATTTTTTAAAAAAAAAAAAAATTTTGGAAATTGGTTGGGGAAAAATTTAAACCCTTTTAAGTTTTGGCCCCGAAAAAAAATTTTTTTTTAAAGGAAATTTTCCCAAAAATTTTTTAAAAAAAAAAATTGGTTTTTGGGAAAATTCCCAAAGGTTTCCGGGGTTTAAAAGGTTTTTGGGGTTAAAAATTTTTTAAATTTTTTATTTTTTCCTTTTTTGGGGTTTTTTGGTTTAAGGAAACCCCCCCGGGTTTTTTTTAAAGGGGAAAAAAAATTTTTTTTTTTTTAAAAATTTTTTTTTTGGGGAAAAATTTTTTCCCGGGGTTTTTTTGGTTCAAATTTAACCGGATTTTTAGGAAAATTTCCCTTAAATTTTTTTTTTTTAATTTTGGAATTTCCCAAAAATTTAAAAATTTTGGTTTTTGGGGTTAGGCCTTTTTTGGGGGTTTAACAAAGGGTTCCCATTTCCCTTTTTTTTTTTTAATTTTCCCCCCCCAAAAATTTGGTTTTTTTTAAAATGTTTGAACTTAAATTTAAATTTAAAATGGGGGATTTTTTTTCATCCTTTGGCTGAAAATCTCAAGGGAGAAGAAAGGGGTCCTTGCTCATGGTTGGTTTGGAATAGGTTGGCCATCCTTGTAGCTAGATTAAGGTATGTTTAATATGGTGCCATGAGATTCATGCATGTTCTTAGTTGCTAGTTTTAGTTCTAATTAGTCCATGATTCAAAACCTTGCTATGTCATGGGGATGATAGTATGAAATGAAAATTTGAGATAAGTAAGGTTAAATTTGATTTGGTAAAATCGGCCATATGGGTGTATCTGTTTGTAAAAATATATTTTCTTTGTTAACTCCTTACAATCGGTTGTAGGAGTAATATTGGCTTATAAGGTTGAGTTGATTCATGATGTTGTATGTTAGGATTAAAATACTTGAGACTAGATTAGCTTAATGGTGACCATGCATTCGGCCTTGAAGCATTAAACAAATGTTGGTTGAGATTTTGATATTTTGAACAAAGATAGTTGTGAAATGGGGTGAAAACCATTAAGTTATACACATAAAATCCAGCAAGAAGATTAAACTACTAAATGTATTCATTTTAGATCAAGACATCAAAGAGGAGAACCAAGCAAAGGCAAAGCAAAGATAATCGAGTAGTAGATTGGGAATCATTTCATCCGATATAAGGTAAGTCATTAAGCACTTATTTTGTACTAATTTAAAGGGTCGTAATGTCCAAGTAATGATGCTGAATGGAATGGTAGAATATATATATAAACATGTATGTATGTGGTGATAAAAATATTGAATTGAAAGAAAAGAGGTGAGATGTATTGAATGATCGGTTTCAGACTAAGTGTGCGGTGTAAACATTTATAATCACAAATTGGCACTAAGTGTGCGGGTTCAAATTATACAGCACTAAGTGTGCAAGTTTGATTATATAGCACTAAGTGTGCGAGTTCGACTATTAAGCACTAAGTGCGGGCTTATTGCACATCCTCTAATAAACGACATGTTCTATGTGCGGCCTTACCGAGTCAATCATGGACAGCAGATACGAGTAAACACCTTGAGCTCATGAGGAATGGACATTTTATTTATATTTGGAATTTTGGTTTGGTAAGTCTTGATCTATGTGGTGATTATGCTCGAAAGTAAATGCATGCAATGTCATATGGCGAATGTATGAAATATCAAGTAGGGCTTGGTATGTGACCAAACCGAAATGCCTAAAGAATTATAGTACCGCTTGGGGTGTGGATGGAGGATTTTAATCCTGCATTAATTATTTTTTTATGGTATATTATTACTGAACGGCAATATAATGCTTATGGCTTACTGAGTTATATACTCACCGGTGTTTGCTTGTCGCCATTTTAGGTTTCTGACTCGTCCTTTTTGCGTGCTCGTGATCGCTATTGGAGTCATCACACCGCTAGCAACTTTTGGTATTTTTTGTGTAGTCGGTTTAGGAGAACATTTTGGCATGTATAGGCTAATATGCTTTGTTGAACTTTGGTATGTAAACTTTTAGCCATGCGAAAATGGCATAAATGCTCGGTTGATTTAGTTCTCAAATGTTAAGTCACAAGTCTTGGTAATTCGATTTCCATGCCTTATGCCATGGTTGATTATTTTGGTGTTAAAATGCATGTTATGGCAATAGTGTAGTAGGGAGATGTTGGATAATGATTAGCCTCTGGTATGGCTAGTCATGATCATGATTTGTGACATGTATGATGAATCACTAGTTAGATCAAAGGAAATCATGAAATAGGCATAGTTGCTTTAGTGACAGGTGCTGGCAGCAGCAGTAACGTGAGATTGAAAATCACTAAAAATAGTAGGAATGGTATTAAATAGTAAATAAATTATGTAAATGTACCTTGATGAATCTACTTTTATATAGAAGAAACGAAATGGTCATATGAGTTATAAGTTAACAGATATTAAAGTTCTTGTGAAACAGGGCCAGAACGGTTTCTGGATCCCCTGTCCTGACTTTGGAAAATCATTGTAAATTAACCAGAGATAATTAGGAGTCATGCCATATATTTGTAGATTCCTCTCTGAGTCTAGTTTCTATAGAAACAAACGGCATCAGTATTGAAGCCCTGTACAGGAGATATCCAATTCGTAATGCACAAAGGTCAGTGTAGTCGATCCCTGCAACAGGGGAGACTTTAACTAATAAACTGTACTAATTGGCTCTACCAAAATTCTAGAAAAAATATGTAGATGGAAATATGAGTCTAGTTTCAGGAAAAATTGCGAAACTGATTTTCGAGTTGTAAAACTCAAGTTATGAATTTTGGAGCGACTAGTACACAGATTGGCAGTTTGTCTGAAACTCTCAATAAGTGGGTTGAAGTCAGTTAACACCTCGTGTTCGACTCGTGACGGTCTCGGGTTCGGGTGTTACATTTTATTGGTATCAGAGCTATGGTTTAGTCAGTTCTAGGACTACCATAGCGCGTATGAGTCTAGCTATACTTGCCTTAATGTTAATGTTTAAATGTGTGATGACTTCTTACGGTTAAAATTTTTGTTTTGATTAGTAAATGGATCCGGTGTAGAGAGAACCTTGGCGGATGACGTTGAAAGTGTAGCGGCTGCTCTGCACAAGGGACGCCGCTGTTGAACCTCGGTCATCTGCGAATAATCAAGGTGAGGAGGCAAAACAAGCCTTCTTTACCATGATGAATGAGTGGGTAGCGAATACGCCCAACCAATCCGGCTGTCCAACAATTCCGAATTTAAATAATCCACCCCAAGGGCTCTGTAATGCCATCGATGCCATCGATCCTATGAGGCCGAGTAAGCCACCAGTAGACTTGATTAGAAAGCGGGGCTGAGGAGTTTAAGGCCATAGTTATCGATGATGCCGAAAGAGCCGAAGTTCGCTTGATAACACCATTCGGTGTTTGATGAACTATCATGCACACCGATGAATGTCTAAAGTGTGCTATATCCTTGTTGCGAGACTCACTTACTATTGGTGGAGGACTTTGATCTCCATAGTCCCAAATGAGCGAGTTACTCGGGATTTCTTTCAAATGTAATTTCGAAGAAGTATATTAGTCAACGGTTCATCGATCAAAAGCGTAAGGAATTCTTGGAACTCAAGCAAGGCCGTATGACAAGATTTAATACGTAACATGAGTTCGTAAGACTTAGTCGGTATGCTCTGGAGTGTGTGGTCGATGAGGTTGCTATGTGCAAAAGATTTGAAGAAGGATTGAATGAAGATTTAAAACTACTAGTGGGTATTTTGGAGATAAAGGAGTTCGTGACGCTGGTCGAACGAGCCTGCAAGGCGGAAGAACTTGGAAAGGAGAAGAAGAAGGCTGAATTTGAAGCTAAAGACTATCGTAAGAGATCGATGGGTAAAGCTCCATTCTCGACTGTAAAGAAGTTCAGGGAGGACACTAATAAATCGAGGACGATCAAGGGAATTTCCATTAGAGCACGACCATCGACGGACTCCCGAGCTACTTCGGTGGCTAGTGTGGGCAATAATCGTCAAGAGAGACCTGAATGCCCCCAATGTGGAAGACGACACCTAGGTGAATGTTGGGGTAAGTCTGTTAACCTGACTTTATTACGGATGTGGTTCAAGGACCACTTCATTAGAGATTGCACGGAGCTAGATGAGAAGAATAAGATGCAAGGTGCAAGATCGAGGGGCGATGCCTAGAGGTAGACCCTCGAGGATTTCAGGAGGTAGGGGTGGTAATCGAGAGGAGCCACCGACACTGGCTGTTCGATCCGAGACCCGTGTTCTCGCTAGAGCATATGCCATCCGCGCACGAGAGGAGGCATTCTCCCCGATGTTATCACCGGTACTTTTACTCTCTTTGATACTAGTGTGATTGCATTGATTGACCCCGCTCTACTCATTCATATGTATGTGAAACTTTAGCATCCAAGAAGACTCACCGTTGAGTCTCATCGAGTTCGAATTCGAGTGTCAAACCCTTTGGGTCAATTCAGATTGCGTTGATAAAGTGTGCAAGAGATGCCCCTAATAATTCGAGAATCTGCTTTCCTACCGATCCGATGCTTCTACCATTTGATGAATTCGATGTTATTCTTGGTATGGATTGGCTAATCGTACATGATGCGGTGGTGGACTGCAAAGGAAAACCATTGATTTGAGGAGTGCAAATAATGAGGTAGTCCGAGTCGAGTCTCATCGATTTAAAAGGAGTGCCGGCGATAATATCTTCTATGACCGCCGGAGATATGTGAAAAGGGGTGTGAAACATACCTTGCGTATGTGTTTGAAGTAAAGAGACGAAAAAGAAACTCGAATCGGTATCCGATGGTTTGTGAGTATTCAGATGTTTTAGGAGGAGTTACCGGATTGCCACCGGTTCGAGAAGTGGAATTCGCATCGGTTGTACCGGTACTACGCCAATCTCAATAGCTCCGATCGTATGGCATTAACGGAGTTAAAGGAATTGAAGGTCCAATTGCAAGAATTGACGGATAGAGGTTTCGCTCGATCGAGTTTTTCTCCATGGGGCGCACAAAGATTGTTTGTGAAAAAGAAGGACGGAAGCATGAGGTTGTGCATCGACTATCGCCAACTCAATAAAGTGACGATAAAGAATAAATATCTGCTGCCACTTAATTGACGATTTGTTTGATCAATTAAAGGGAGCCTCGGTGTTTTCAAAGATAGATTTGAGGTCGGGGTACTATCAGTTGAGGGTCCGAGAATCGGACATACCCAAAACCGCTTTTAGAACGAGGTACGGTCACTACGAATTCTTGGTGATGCCGTTTGGGCTCACTAATGCCCCTTCGGTGTTTATGGATTTAATGAATAGAATTTTCAGGCCATACTTGGATCGGTTCGTAGTTGTATTTATCGATGACATTTTGGTCTATTCGAGAGATGAAACCGAACATCTTTGAACACCGAGGCTAGTGTTGCAAATCTTACGAGATAAGCGATTATACGCAAAGTTCAAGAATGTGAATTTTGGTTGAAAGAGGTTAGCTTTTTGGGGCACGTGGTGTCCGTGATCGGTGTCGGTGGACCCGAACAAAATTTCGACCATAGTCGATTGGAAACCACCAAGGAATGTTACCGAAGTTAGGAGCTTTTGGGGCTTGCTGGTTATTACCGACGATTTGTAAAAGGTTTCGATGATAGCCACGCCAATGATGAAGCTACTCCAAAAGGATGTTAAGTTCAATGGACGGAGAAATGTCGAAAAGTTTCGATCAATCGAAAGCTTATTTGACTGAAGCCCCAATTATAGTGCAACCTTAATCGGGCAAAGAGTTTGTCATTTATAGTGACGCATCCCTACTTGGGTTGGGTTGCGTATTGATGCAAGAAAGGCGAAGTTGTGGCCTATGCGTCGAGATAATTAAAGCCACATGAGAAAATTATCCGACCCATGATCTCGAATTGGCGCCATCGTATTCTCCTTAAAGATATGGCGACATTACTTATTTGGTGAGAAGTGCCATGTATTCGGATCACAAAAGTCTCAAATATTTGATGACTCAAAGAGACTTAAATCTGCGACAAAGACGTTGGCTCGAATGTTAAAGGATTATGAGTTGGTCATTGACTATCACCGGAAAGGCTAATGTGGTTGCGGATGCCTTAAGTCGTAAATCACTATTTGCGTATGCGGCGATGAATGTACACTTGTATGTTTCTACCCGACAATGTGTTAGTAGCTGAATTGAAAGCCAAACCATTATTGATACGCCAAATTCGTGAAGCTCGTAAAGTCGACGATGAGTTGGTTGCAAAACGGGATGAGTGTGTTCGAACAAGGAATCGGAATTTCAGATTGACGACCATGATTGCTTGACGTTCAAGGGTCGATTATGTATTCCAAGGAATTCGTAACTTGTTTCGATGATTTTGAACGAGGCTCACATGAGTCGAATGTCAATCCACCCGGGAGTACGAAAATGTACAACGACCGAGACACAGCTTTGGTGGCATGGTATGAAACGAGACATTTCCAACTTTGTTTCAAGTGCTTAGTATGTCGCAAGTAAAAGCGGAACATCAAGTGCCCACGGTTTGCTTCACCAATCATGATACCTGAATGGAAATGGGAACGAGTCACGATGGATTTTGTATCTGGCTTGCCAGTGTCGGCAAGCAAGAAAGATGCAATTTGGGTCGTCATTGATAGATTGACTAAGTCGGCTCACTTTATCCCCGTACTTACGGATTTTTCATTGGATAAGCTAGCTGAATTGTATGTTTCTCAGATTGTGAGATTACACGGGGTACCGATTTCTATTGTGTCGGACAGAGATCCGAGATTCACCTCACGATTTTGGAAGAAATTGCAAGAAGCATTGGGTACCAAGCTGCATTTTAGCCCCGCTTTTCATCCCCAAACCGATGGTCAATCCGAGCGGATAATTCAGATACTTGAGGATATGTTGAGATGTTGCATCCTCGAGTTTAATGGTTCATGGGAACGGTATTTACCCTTGATTGAATTCGCTTACAACAATAGTTTTCAGTCAAGCATTAAGATGGCGCCTTACGAGGCTTTGTATGGTCGTAAATGCCGTACACCATTGTTTTGGATGAGCTCGGTGAAATCAAAATTTTCGGGTGGATTTGATTAGAGATCTTTGAGCAAAAGTTCGAGTAATTCGTGAAAGTTTGAAGGTCGCTTCAATCGCCGAAGTCGACGCGGATTTAAAACGAAGAGATATTGAGTACCGTGGGAGACAAAGTGTTTCTTAAGGTATCACCCGAAAAGATACTCGATTTGGCCGTAAGGGCAAATTGAGTCCGAGATTCATTGGGCCATATGAGATCTCCGAACGAGTCGGCCCAAGAGCGTATAGGTTGCTTTACCCCGAACTCGAAAGGATCCACAACGTTTTCCATGTTTCGATGCTTGACGCTACCGATCCGATCCTTCGCATGTAATAAACCCTCCGAGATTGAAATTCAAGCCGATATGAGTTATGAAGAAGAACCGATTCAGTATCCTAGCTCGTGAAGTGAAGGAGTTGCGAAACAAAAGGGTTCCGTTAGTAAAAGTGTTATGGCTCAAACACGGATGGAAGAAGCTACTTGGGAACCCGAGAATTCTATGAAAGAGCGTTACCCAAACCTGTTTACCAGTAAGATTTTCGGGACAAAAATTCCTTAAGTGGGGAGAGTTGTGACAGCCCAAAATTGACCCTAGTCGGAAGTGGTTTGGGACCACTAAACCGAGTCACCAAATGTTTGAACGTAATATTTATTGTCTAGAATATGTATTTACTGAATGTGTGAAAATTTCAAGCTTTGGTTTAGTCGATTGCATGTGAATTCAGTTAGTAGGACTTGTATGTCACTTTTGAAAATGATAGGCTAATCTATAAGGACCTAATAGTACATGTAGTCAAAAGGAGGACTTGCATGTCAAAATCCCCCAAGTGCTAGTGGTCGGCCATGACAAGGAAGCATGGGCAAGACATGTCATGAAACATGTTGGGTGAGTGTTTTATGTTGAAATAAATAAAATAAGGTGCATGAGTAATAAAAAAAAAGTGTGTGTGTGAAGGCTTTCCCCTCCCCTCCCCATTGCCGTGCAAGTGAGAAAGAAAAACAAAAAAAAAAGCTTTGTTCATCTTTTTTTTTCATCCTTTTGGCCGAAAATCTCAAGGGAGAAGAAAGGGGTCCTTGCTCATGGTTGGTTTGGAATAGGTTGGCCATCCTTGTAGCTAGATTAAGGTATGTTTAATATGGTGCCATGAGATTCATGCATGTTCTTAGTTGCTAGTTTTAGTTCTAATTAGTCCATGATTCAAAACCTTGCTATGTCATGGGGATGATAGTATGAAATGAAAATTTGAGATAAGTAAGGTTAAATTTGATTTGGTAAAATCGGCCATATGGGTGTATATGTTTGTAAAAATATATTTTCTTTGTTAACTCCTTACAATCGGTTGTAGGAGTAATATTGGCTTATAAGGTTGAGTTGATTCATGATGTTGTATGTTAGGATTAAAATACTTGAGACTAGATTAGCTTAATGGTGACCATGCATTGGCCTTGAAGCATTAAACAAATGTTGGTTGAGATTTTGATATTTTGAACAAAGATAGTTGTGAAATGGGGTGAAAACCATTAAGTTATACACATAAAAATCCAGCAAGAAGATTAAACTACTAAATGTATTCATTTTAGATCAAGACATCAAAGAGGAGAACCAAGCAAAGGCAAAGCAAAGATAATCGAGTAGTAGATTGGGAATCATTTCATCCGATATAAGGTAAGTCATTAAGCACTTATTTTGTACTAATTTAAAGGGTCGTAATGTCCAAGTAATGATGCTGAATGGAATGGTAGAATATATATATAAACATGTATGTATGTGGTGATAAAAATATTGAATTGAAAGAAAAGAGGTGAGATGTATTGAATGATCGGTTTCAAGACTAAGTGTGCGGGTGTAAACATTTATAATCACAAATTGGCACTAAGTGTGCGGGTTCAAATTATACAGCACTAAGTGTGCAAGTTTGATTATATAGCACTAAGTGTGCGAGTTCGACTATTAAGCACTAAGTGTGCGGGCTTATTGCACATCCTCTAATAAACGTACATGTTCTATGTGCTGCTGGCCTTACCGAGTCAATCATGGACAGATGCACGAGTAAACACCTTGAGCTCATGAGGAATGGACATTTTATTTATATTTGGAATTTTGGTTTGGTAAGTCTTGATCTATGTGGTGATTATGCTCGAAAGTAAATGCATGCAATGTCATATGGCGTAATGTATGAAATATCAAGTAGGGCTTGGTATGTGACCAAACCGAAATGCCTAAAGAATTATAGTACCGCTTGGGGTGTGGATGGAGGATTTTAATCCGCATTAATTATTTTCTTTTATGGTATATTATTACTGAACGACAATATAATGCTTATGGCTTACTGAGTTATATACTCACCGGTGTTTGCTTGTCGCCATTTTAGGTTTCTCGGACTCGTCCTTTTGCGTGCTCGTGATCGCTATTGAGTCATCACACCGCTAGCAACTTTTGGTATTTTTCGTGTAGTCGGTTTAGGAGAACATTTTGGCATGTATAGGCTAATATGCTTTGTTGAACTTTGGTATGTAAACTTTAGCCATGCGAAAATGGCATAAATGCTCGTTGATTTAGTTCTCAAATGTTAAGTCACAAGTCTTGGTAATTCGATTTCCAAGCCTTATGCCATGGTTGATTATTTTGGTGTTCAAATGCATGTTATGGCAATAGTGTAGTAGGGAGATGTTGGATAATGATTAGCCTTTGGTATGGCTAGTCATGATCATGATTTGTGACATGTATGATGAATCACTAGTTAGATCAAAGGGAAATCATGAAATAGGCATAGTTGCTTTAGTGACAGGTGCTGGCAGCAGCAGTAACGTGAGATTGAAAAATTACTAAAAATAGTAGGAATGGTATTAAATAGTAAATAAATTATGTAAATGTACCTTGATGAATCTACTTTTATATAGAAGAAACGAAATGGTCATATGAGTTATAAGTTAACATATATTAAAGTTCTTGTGAAACAGGGCCAGAACGGTTTCTGGATCCCCTGTCCCGACTTTGGAAAATCATTGTAAATTAACCAGAGATAATTAGGAGTCATGCCATATATTTGTAGATTCCTCTCTGAGTCTAGTTTCTATAGAAACAAACGGAATCAGTATTGAAGCCCTGTACAGGGAGATATCCAATTCGTAATGCACAAAGGTCAGTGTAGTCAATCCCTGCAACAGGGGAGATTTAACTAATAAACTGTACTAATTGACTTGACCAAAAATTCTATAAAAAAATATGTAGATGGAAATATGAGTCTAGTTTCAGGGAAAAATTGCGAAACTGATTTTCGAGTTGTAAAACTCAAGTTATGAATTTTGGAGCGACTAGTACACAGATTGGCAGCTTGTCTGGAAACTCTCAATAAGTGGGTTGAAGTCTGTTAACACCTCGTGTTCGACTCCGGCGACGGTCTCGGGTTCGGGGTGTTACACCTTGTATCTCTCCTATGCATCGTAAAGTATTTCTAAATCCATCTGCACAAAAGAAGAGATATCATTACGTAATTTAGCTGTTTTAGCCAGTGAAAATATTTTAGTAAAAATTTCTCGGTCATTTGTTCCCAAGTAGTGATAGACCCTTGTGGTAATGAGTTCAACCACTGTTTAGCTTTGTTTCTTAGTGAAAAGGGAAATAACTGAAGACGAATGGCATCATTAGAAATGCCATTGATTTTGAATGTATCGCAAAATTCCAGGAAATTTGCTAAGTGAGCGTTGGGATCTTCATCATGCAAACCATCAAACTGAACAAACTGCTGTATCATCTGAATAGTGTAAGGTTTTAATTCAAAAGTATTTGCAGTTACAGCAGGTCTAACAATGCTAGATTCAGTTCCTGTTAAAGAAGGTTTAGCATAATCATACATAGTACATGGAGCAGGATTTTGATTAGCAGCAATTGCAGGAGGTGGTTGATTGCCTTGATTTTCAGCCATCTCGTCGGTTGGGGTTTGAGTATCGTCTTCTTGCTCATTCTCCATGTATCGTAAACTACGCCTTATTTCTCTTTGATTTTTGCAAATTGTACTATCGATTTCTTCGTCAAAAAGTAATGGTCCTGACGGGTTTCTTCTAGTCATAAACTATAAAAACCTACTAAGAGAGAGAAAAAGTAAATTAATAAATAATAAAATAAAATAAAATTGCAAGAAAAATAAATGGCTAAAGTAATAAAAATTTAGCGTTCCTAATATTTCATTTCCCCGGCAATGGCACCAAAAACTTGATTGCGTGATTCGTAACAAGTAATAAATATTTATAATGAAGATCAAACCTAGACTAACTATTATCACAACGAAAAGGCAATCACACCTTGTAACACCCCGAACCCGAGACCATCGCCGGTGTCGGACGCGAGGGGTTAACGAGCTAAATCCTCTTAAAGCACCGACCAATTTGGCATTTCCAGACAGGCTGGAAAACTGCGTCACTGTCGCCTTAAAAATCATATCTCGAGTTTCAAAACTCGGAAACTGGTTCTGTAAATTTTCCCTGAATTTAGACTCATATATCCTTCCATGGATTTATTTCTAGAATTTTTGGTCGGGGAAATTGGTACAGTTTATTAGTTAAAGTCACCCATATTACAGGGATCGACTGCTCTGACCTTCGCGCGTTACAAATTGAATATCTCTCCGTACAGGGCTTTAATACTGGTGCCGTTTGTTTCTAATGAAACTAGACTCAAAATGGAATCTTCACATATAAGTCATGACTTCTAATTATATCTGGATGATTTATAGTAAATTTTTAAAGTCGTGACAGGGGACCCAGAAACCGTTCTGGCCCTGTCTCACAATAACTTTAATAACTCTTAACATGTAACTTCTATGACCGTTTCGTTTCTTCCATATGAAAGTAGACTCATCAAGGTTCAATTAAATAACTTATTCACTATTTAATACCATTCCTATAAATTTTGGTGATTTTTCAAAACCACATCACTGCTGCTGCCAGCATCTGTTTTCAAGGTAACCTTTACTAATTTCATGATTTCCACGATTCAATTGGCCCTTATTGCATACATAGCACAAAGTGTGATCATGATTAACCATTCCAATGGCTAATCTTTTCAAAACAATTCCATACCCCATAATGATCATCATACAAACGATTATAGAATCATACTAAAAACGTATATAAGCCATTTTCGCATGGCTATCCAAGCTTACACAAAACCGAAAGGTACATGACTTCAACAATAGGGTAGTCCTATACATGCCATTTCAAAGTTCAACCAAAATTATACCAAAATGGAGGCTTTGATAGTGTAGATGACTTGACTTTAATGATCCCGAATCCGATCGCTAACGAGCAAAATCTATAAAACAGAGAAACAAAGGAACAGAGTAAGCAATTTATGCTTAGTAAGTTTGAGCCATAATTTACACACAACCAAAGCATAGCATTCAAGTAGCTAAACAATAATTCATATGCACAATTTCTCAATGACATGCTTACTTCACAATCCCAACTCTTATACTCATACACAAATAACGGCTTAGTTAAGGCCGATAACTCGTTTATCATTGGAGCAAATATTCATACGCACTTACTCCTAGTGTGCAAAGCACACACAACACATACCTTGTTGTTGGGAATTTCACAAGTGCATTAACTGAAAATTTTCCAGCAAGCTTATAATTTTCAAATCACATACCTTCTGAGTTTAACCGGATATAGCTACTGTTCAAACGCCTTGGGACATAGCCCGGTTATGGTAACCCGCACAAATGCCTTCGGGACTTAACCCGGATATCACAACTCGCACAATTGCCTTCGGGCTTAGCCCAGATATCATAGCTCGCACCATTGCCTTCGGGCTTATCCCAGATATCACAACTCGCACAATTGCCTTCGGGCTTAGCCCGGATATCACAATTCACACATTCATACACATCTTTGTTTCAATTTCATAACAAAGTTTTATGCACAATTTACTTAATCAAGAATATCATTTCGGCTCAATGGCCACATACAAGGGCACAATTTCGATTGCTTATTACTTTGTTCAATCGAATCAAAATCTAAGTTTCGATACTCGAAAACTTACCTTGGAGATTATCGAGCGCTTCCAACGGCTATTCAATCACCTTTTCTTTTCCTTTATTGGAGCTAGTTCCCCTTTGCTCTTGAGCTTAATGTTAACAAATAAATTGATTTAATCGTTTTGAATATCAAAAGGGGAATCCAAGGTACTTAGCCCTTATAAGGCCGCTTTACACTTACATCCACATACTTAAGCTCAATAATTATAACATAGCATCAAGCACTCATATGGCCGATTATACTTAGTCATACTTGCACAAATCAACAATAAATTTGAGATTTTCACACCATAGAAGTACTAGGCCGAATATACATGCAAGTTTCACAAACATTCTTCAACCATTTCTTCTTTAAACAAACATATTTATCATTTACTTCATAACCAAATCATCATGTGCAAACACATATACACATATAGGTGCAAGGTCGAATTTCAAGGTGTTCATAACCATCCAAAACACAAATTTTAACTAACATGCAAGAAACATAAACCATGCTCATGAGCATGCCATGGCGAATACCTCACACACCATACTCCTTTTAAATTTTTGGTCATGGTTAAACAAAGGACTCAATGCCCTACTCAAGAATACTAAAAGAAATTTCAAGAGTAGTCAATCCATCATTGCATGCATCATCATCAAGCTTCACATTTAGCATGCAATGGCTTTATCACAATATCAACTTTGACCAAATACCACTTCCATGGCATAACAAGGATTTGAACCATGGCTAACATGAACATCAAGTTGGCAACTAAAACATGCATGAATCTCATGACACAACCTCATACATACCTTAATCTTGATGCAAGTTTAGCCAAATCTCCTTCTAGATCTCTTCTAAACAAAGAAAATGAAGCAAAATCTCTTCTTCCTCTTAGTATTTTCGGCCAAAAGGAGAGAACAAGGATGACCAAAATTTTTTGTTTTCTTTCTTAGTTGCACGGCAATCGGGGAATGCTACACTCTCACACACATTTTTTTTTGTTTCTCTTCCCACATCTAATTATTAATCATTTCTTTCATGCTCCATTAACAAAACATGTTTCAACATGTTTTCTTTGCCCATAAACCATGTCATGGCCGGCCACCACCTATAAAAGGGGGAATTTGACATGCAAGTCCATTGTTTTGCATGCATGCTTTAATTAGTCATCACACATTTCCCTATCGTACTTTCAAAGTTCACTACTAAGTCCTTTCTAGTGGAATTCACCTTTATAACACTAAATCAATCATCAAAAATGTCACACATGAGCACACACATATTATAGGCATCAAAATAAATTTTAAATTATTTTTATGCCTCGGTTTTGTGGTCCCGAAACCACATTCCGACTAGGGTCAATTTTGGGCTGTCTCACACCTATCGAACAATAGTATAGTAATGGCAAGACCGGGATATCGTACCCAAAGTAACCAAAAGTACTAGTAATAACTATCTTTTTATTATCTAGCCTAAGAATAAAATGATTTATTTTAATTAACTAATACTTTAAACTAAGAATGCACAGAGAACAGAATTGGGGAATTGCTTTTGGGAAAATCGATTGACTTGAGACAATACCTAAGGAAAAATCCACCTATACTGTACTTGTTATTCTGGCGCTGAATCGGACGATTTATTCATTCAACTTGTTCCGTAGAGATCCCTAAGTTATGTTATTATCCCTATTCAAGACTAATAACGTCTAATCCCTAGATTGAATAAACGAGACTTTTCTCTAATTAACACTCTAGGGTTGTATTAACTCGATCTATGGATCCCCTTATTAGGTTTCACCCTAATCCGACAAAATCTTGTCACCCTATTTCTAGGGGCGTAATCAACTCCGCTTAATTATGGCAAATGTACTCTTAGACAGGGTCTATTCCTCCACTGAATAAGAGCGTGTCTTGAATCAGTATCCTGGGATATCAAAACAAGAATTAAGAACACATAATTGAGAACAAGTTAACTATTTATCATACGATTCAGAAAATAATAACAAGATTCATCTTAGGTTTCATTCCCCTTAGGTATTTAAGGGATTTAGTTCATAACTAAATAAGAAAACATTTCAGAAGAATAAAGAATACAAAAGATAAAGAAAACCCAAATCTCCTGAAGGGGAATAGAGGAGAGATCTTCAGTCTTGATGATGAATCCGGCTTCTGAGATGGATCAATTGGCTTCTTTGGGGTAATTCCTTACCCCTCTTCTCTGTCTCCTCTTTTCTCATCTTCTAGAGTGTATTTATAGGCTTTGGAATGCCTAGAAGCCCTCAAAAATGGCCTTTTCTGAATTAGACTTAACTTGGGCTCGACAGGGACACGCCCGTGTCCACGGCCGTGTGACGTGATTGCCAAGCCGTGTTCTATCCGTTAAATTGCACACGGCCGTGTAGGTCAATGGCCAGGTCGTGTGAATCGTGAAAGCCTTGGTCGACACTCTCAAAAGACACGGCCGTGTGAGCTACCCGTGTGGCAAGGCTTAGGCCGTGTCATCTTCTGGGTTTGGTCCGTTTTGTCCCTTTTTGGCTCATTTTTGGCTCCTTTCGCTCTCTTACGCTATCCTAAGTGTAAAACATGAAATTAAAGCATTAAGCGCATCAAATTCACAAATTATAATGAGAAATCATCCATAAAATGCATTAAACATGGGTAAAAATATGTATAATTTATAGTTTATCAATGTGCTTAATATTCCTAGTTATGTGCTAATTATGTGTTATTAGGCCTGGGTTAGTTCTGGGGTTCGAACTTAGGGGTGAAGGAAATTATAGTTTAATAACCAAAAGAACCTTGTTGGCTAGTGGGTTGGTTTTTAAATAAATGAAAGAGGATTTGGACACAAAAAGCCTTGTGTTGGAGTGGCTAGTGGCATCACATGTGGGGCCCAAAAGTGGCGTCACATACATGATAAGGAGGTTTGGGGTTCGAATCCCTCATTCCTTAAAAGGAGGATTTTTTTTACTCTATAGATGGTCAGTAGTGGCGTTGGATATGAACTCTGTAGAGAGTGATAAGAGGAGAAATTTAAGGAAAGGATTAAGGAGTTATCACAGAGAAAAATTAGGGGATGAGAGATGAGAAGAGAGGTGGAGCCGAATTGGGAAGTTGGGGATAGGAAATTCGACTGTTATATATGTAGGGGCTAAAACTATTTCCCTTCCTTTAGCCAAATTCTTCATTTTGTGTTGCCTAAACACTTTTCATTCTAAGTGCTCAGAAGCCAAATTCCTTACCCTTTGCTTGCCTTTCTCTTCTCGATTCTCTTTTGACTCACCTTTGGTTTAGCTGATTTCTTCTTCTCTTCTTCCTTGTGTCGAATAACCCTTTTCACCATATAAATCTCAAAAGCCGAATACCTTTTGTGCCACCACTACTCCCTTTACTTCGGCCTATTCTAGGGTAAGTACTTACTCTTTCAGTCGATTTTTGCTAGTGTCGATTACTCCTGTCCTTTACTCTTTCTAAATCAGTTTTGGTAGGGGATTAGTATCGAATCTCAGTCTTTTGGATCTCTGCCGATTTGCTCATTAGGTGTTGGGACTTTGGTAAGTGTTCTTCACTTTGGTAAGGATTGGCTGAATGGGCCTTAGCAGGGAAGGGTGACTTATGTTGGATACAAGCCACCATTATGTATTTTTTTAAAGATAAAGGTTAATGCAGAACTGGGAAGTACTCGTGATTAGTGATCAAATAAAAACTATTACGGCTTGGCGTTTCAAGTAAGGTTAAGGTGAGATTTCGGCTCTTGGTAAACGTATTCGATAAGTATGTGTGATTAATCATTGAGTGACATCGATTGTAGGTTCGTTGCTAGGGAGATCGCAGCGCGCTCTATTACCAAGTGTGTACATACACTGCACACACAGTAGATCGATAAATCTCGAAATGTCGAAAAACCGAAATGCCAATAAGCTAAAATTTTGGCTACAATAGACTTGCGAGTACGCGAACAGTCGTAAGGGGAAACCGATATGTTATCAGAGGTCCCATGAGTGATACCATGGACTTAGGCCGTGTATTGGCCAATAGGGCCAAAATGGGCTAAATGGGCCCGATGGGCTGTAGGGTCCATACTAGGCAAAATTGGCAATTTGATACTAAGTGATGAGAAATTGTATGAAAGCACGACTATGAAAGTGATTTGGGCCTAATGGGCTATGCAAATGTGATTTGGGCCTAATGGGCCATATGAATGAGATTGGGCTAGTGGGCCATATGCATGTATGTAGACTTGTTTGGGCTTTGTAAGGGGTTTTGGGCTTAGTATCCAAAACTGGTTAAACGAACATAAAACTTAATTAATTAATTGCGACCGTAGACGAGTCATAAGGTTAAGGTGTGGCAATGGGTGTATGCATGTCTAAGATTGGATCTAGGGAGAGCTTGGTATTTAAGTGATCTCAATGACTCACCTCCTCTTCTCTGGAATCTTACCTGGTGCATAGTATCTGTTCACTTTAGCCAACGAGGACTTGTTAACGGGCCAAGGTAAGTAATAAACCCACAATAAAGAGAAATTACCAAAATGCCCCTAATGGCAAAAAATAACCAAAATACCCCTATATGTTGAAGGTAAGATTTACAAATGTTACATGTATATCTGTGGCAGTCATATGATATTCTGTTTAGGTTGCATATGGGTTGGGAATTACGGAACAGAGGAAGCATATAAGGATCGCATGGTTGTTTGAGAATCGTGGATCCACCGACGGCTATTAAGCCCAATATGTGATTAGCAACTTGTTGCAATGAAGGTAGTACCACAACCGAGCTACCATTAATGTGTATCGGATGGGTGGGTCGATATTTATATCCCTACATGATCTGTACCGGGGG
This sequence comes from Gossypium arboreum, assembly GCF_025698485.1. Classification (NCBI taxonomy): domain Eukaryota; kingdom Viridiplantae; phylum Streptophyta; class Magnoliopsida; order Malvales; family Malvaceae; genus Gossypium; species Gossypium arboreum. The sequence continues at coordinate 39,332,506 of NC_069081.1, forward strand.
ATGGAGTTGGTGTATAGCGGTTGGAATGTTGGGTGGGTTGCACAGCATTTCATGTATGACATTATAGTGATTGATGTTTGCTTAAGACTCTTTGAGGGTTGTACACACTAAGTTTTCAAAAACTTACCCCTTCTTTTATTTTTCTCAGGTGATGCTCAGTAGGAGGATCGACGGTTGGAGGGACTCCGTGGTGGCCAGCAAGCAAGACGACTTGGACTTGATTTTTGTTTTGAAAAAACATATAGTTGCTAGTTTATTACGTTATTTCAGATTGGATTGTAATAAGGCCCTCCCTCTGGTTGTTGTTCAAATTAAGATTATTATTTTCATGCATTATATTTGTGAAAAGATGAACATGGGTTCCCTAAACCATAGTTTTTGAAATGCTACATTTCCGTAACTAAATTTTTAAATGACAAGTTTCCATAAATCATATGTTTTAAATAAAGCTTCCGCAACTGAAAAAGTAATTATGGTTTTTCATTCTAAGGAAGGGTTTTCAATGAAAAAAATGTTTTCGATAAAACACTTCAATGTGGCACGCTGGATCCGGTCATAATGTCCGGGTCGGGTTTGGGGTGCTACATTTAGTGGTATCAGAGCCCAGATTACAAAACTCGGGCTGTGAAGTGGGCCTTATTATTTGGGTTTTTTTTTAAAATTTGATCACAATTTTTAGAAGAAAAATCTTACTATGTGGCACACCGAGACTCCGATGTCAAGCCAAGTAAGTTCTTTTTCTATTAAGCTTGTTGAATTTGATATACTGTAGATAGTTAGTGGGCTACTTTAGATGATTATACTAAGGATTTTAGCTTGAAACTGAAGCTCGTAGGACCTTGAAACTGTAGAGGATTTACAAAAACAACCTTCTTCTTAATACTTTCATAAAACATCTGTTTAATTATTGAAACTAACTAAAACTTCATAAAATTTCTAATCCAAATAATACGCGAATCAACGATGAGTGTTAGAATAGGTGCAAGAGGCTGTAGCCGTGGCCACGGAAGTGTTAGGGCTGAATCGTCGGATCGGGCTATATGCCCAATATTGGGGTAGAAGAGGCTTCGGCCTCACCCATGGCTAGGACTGGACCGTATGATTGGACCGTGGGGCAAGATGCATTCTTGTAGGCAATGCTGAGGATTTTGGAAAGGGTCGCAAGGCCCAATAATGGCACGGGAAATCGGTGGTCTATTCCAGAGCGACTTCGATCAAATGGGGCTGAGATCTTCAAGGGCGTGGGTGGTGTGGCTCTTAACGTGGCTGAATACTGGTTGGAGGCCACTAAAGGAATAATGGAAGAGTTGGAATGTTCACCTGAACAAAAGTTGAAAGGGGCAGTGTCACTGCTTAGGGAAGAAGCTTTCCAATAGTGGCTGACGGTGAAAGAGGGCACCCAACCTGAGCAGGTCACTTGGGAGTTTTTCACAACTACGTTTCAAGGAAAGTATGTGGGTGCAAGTTATGTGGATGCTAAAAGGAAGGAGTTCCTGAACCTGACCCAGGGAAACAAATCTATGGCAGAGTATGGGGTGAAATTTTTACGCCTTAGTAGGTATGCAAAAGCTATGGTGGCAACGGACTATGAGCATTACGTTAGGTTTGAGGATGGTCTTGTGGATAGCCTTAGAGTATTGATGGCTCCATAAAGGGAGCGAGTTTTCTCGGAGTTGGTTGAGACAGCAAAGATAGCGGAGGAGGTGAAGCGCACTGAGCACTTAAATCGGGAAAAAGGAAGGGGTAAGAATAAAAGGGAAGCTGAGACTCCTGGTGTGGGACAGAAGCCTAGGGCTAGGGCCAGAGTTAATGGGCTAGTTAGAGCAGGGCCCTCTGCTGTTAATCCAGGGGTGCCACCTTGTGCTGATTGTGGGAACGGTCATGTAGGCAAGTGTTGGAAGATGACGGGAGTTTGTCTACCTTGTGGATCTATGGAGCATAGGATTAGGAACTACCCTAGAATGCCAGTTCAGGTACCAGGCGTGGGCCGAGGTGGTGTTCAGCCACCAAGGGGTGGTCAGCTGTCGCCAAGGGGTGGTAATGGAAATGGACGTGGACATGGAGCATCAGTAAGAAGTGCAGACCATACTAAGGTGAGACAGCCAGCTTTGGTTTACGCTGCTCGTCACTGAGAAGACGGGGATGCCCCAGATGTGATAACGATTATGTTCTTTATACATGAGTTACCTTACATTGCATTGATTGATATTGGATTGACGCATTCATATATTGCATGCAATATGATTGTGTAACAGCCCGAACCCGAGACCGTTGCCGGTGTCGGACACGAGGGGTTAACAAGCCAAAACCACTTATAGCACCGACCAACTTGACATTCACAGGCAAGCTGGAAAACTGCGTCACTGTTTCCTTAAAAAGCATATCTCGAGTTACAGAACTCGGAAACTGATTCCGTAAATTTTCCCTGAATTTAGACTCATTTATCCATCTGTGGATTTTTTTCTAGAATTTTTGGTCGGGCCAATTGGTACAGTTTATTAGTTAAAGTCACCCATGTTACAGGGGTCGACTACACTGACCTTCGCGCGTTACAACTTGAATATCTCTCTGTACAGGGTTTCAATTGTAACACCCCAAACCCGAGACCATCGCCGGTGTCGGACCCGAGGGGTTAACAAGCCAAGTTCACATGTTTTTGCCCACCAATTTGACATTTCCAGTCAGGCTGGAAAACTGCGTCACTGTCGCCTTAAAAATCATATCTCGAGTTTCAAAACTCGGAAACTGGTTTTGTAAATTTTCCCTGAATTTAGACTCATGTATCCATCCATGGTTTTATTTCTAGGATTTTTGGTCAGGCCAATTGGTACAGTTTATTAGTTAAAGTTACCCATGTTACAGGGATCGTCTGCTCTGACCTTTGCGCGGTATAACTTGAATATCTCTCTGTACAGGGCTTTAATGCTGGTGTCGTTTGTTTCTAATGAAACTAGACTCAAAATTGAATCTGTACATATAAGGTATGTCTCCTAATTCTTTTTGGATAATTTATAGTGAATTTTTAAAGTTGCGACAGGGAACCCAGAAACCATTCTGGCCCTGTCTCACAATAGCTTTAATATCTCTTAACCTGTAACTCCTATGACCATTTCGTTTCTTCCATATGAAAATAGACTCATCAAGTTTCATTTACATAGCTTATTCACTATTTAATTCCATTCCTATGAATTTTGGTGATTTTTCACATTCACGCCACTGCAGCTGGCAGCATCTGTTTTTAAGGTAGGACTTACCTATTTGGTAGTCTCCATGATTCAACTAGTCTTGCCATACATAGGTTCATATATGATCATTTTAACCATGCCAATGGCTGATCATATGACCAACATTCCCATTTCAAGCCATAGCCACATCATGACACCAAATATATACATACAACCCACAATTAGTCTAAGTTCATGCTTCCTTTTCGAGCCATTTTCGCATGGCCGTACATACTTACATTACAACATATTTAACAAACAAGGGTAGTCCTATACATGCCATCTCAAGCTCAACCAAAAATTTATACCAAAATGGAGGCTTGATAGTGTGGATGACTTCGACTGCAGCGATCCCAAATCCGATTGCCTCGAGCGAAATCTAGAAAACTGAGAGCCAAAGCAACGGGGTAAGCATTTTTATGCTTAGTAAGTCTCAAGGAATATAAACAACTCTAATTACAGCAATACATTCACATAGCCAAATGCATCATTTCATTTGTACACATTCCTACTTCACACTTCATCATTATATAATTTCACAAAGTATCAATCAATTCAATAACTGAAATTCATTAGTCGATTGAGCGAATGTTGCTCAAACATGTCGACTTTCCAATGCACATATAACGTACCTTATCCTTTGGGCTTTTCGAGTGTGCTAATTGAATTCATTACAGCAACCAACACTCACCTCCAGCCCAAGATTCTTGAATATAACGGATATAACCACGTGCACAAATGCCTTCGGGTCTTAGCCCGGATAGAATGACTCGCACGAATGCCTTCGGGTCTTAGCCCGGATGTAGCCACTAGCACAATTGCCTTCGGGTCTTAACCCGGATATAATTTCCAGCATAATTGTCTTCGGGATTTAGCCCGGATATCATTCAATTTCCCATGAACACATACATCAATTATCATTGGACATACATAATTCATTTTCGTTACTAAGGCTCAAACGCAATTATAGTCACAAGCATATTCGCCTTCGGGACTTAGCCCGGGTAGAATTCAAATACTCATGCATACACAATCAATAATCAATACACATCCATACTTTATTTCACACAATTCAAGTACGGTCACTTCTTGAGGACTTACCTCGGATGTTGTCGAACGGCTTTTTCGCTATTCGATCACCTTTTCCTTCCCTTGTCCAATTGTGGTCTTCTAAGCTCTTGAGCTAATTCAAACAAATTCAATTTATTAAAACCTCATTGTGCTAGCTTTTGGCGAATATGACAAGGAGTTTAAATGGTCATATAGCCACCCTTTAGCTTGAATACACAATGGTCATGCACATTTTATACTACATCAAGCAATTCAATACAATTTATTCGAGCATCAAGGAAATGCTAAGGCCTTCAATAGGCTACCCAAGGCGAATATTCATGTACATGTTGAGGTCAATTTTGCACTTAATACCTCACAAAAACAGCATGCAATTTACTAATTAATGCTTTGCACATTGTGGCCCAAAACTTATAATATAGCATCAAGCACCTACATGTGTGCTAGGTCAATTGTGCTTGCAATTTCACAAGCATTCTTCCACATCTTCTTCTTTAAACCAATATATTCATCACTTAGTTCATAACCAAAACATAATGTGCAATCATATATATGCATATATGAGCATGGTCAATTTCAAGGTGTCCATAGCCATCCAAAACACAAATTTTAACTAACATGCAAGAAGCATGAATCATGCTCAAGAATGCATCATGGCGAATATGACAATCATGCTTCTTTTCAACTTCAATCATGATAAAACAAAAGAAAGCTCAAAATCTTACTCATGAGTAGACAATCCATCATTGCATGCATCATCATCAAGTTTCACACTTAGCATGCAATGGCTTTATCACCATAACAACTTTGGCCAAATGCCATTTCCGTGGCATAACAAAGATTTGAGCCATGGCTAACATGCACATCAAATTAGCAACCAAAACATGCATGAAACTCCCAACACAACCTCATACATACCTTACTCTTGATGCAATTTTAGCCAAATCACCTTCTAGATCTCTTCTAAACAAAGGAAATGAAGCAAAATCCTTCTTCCTCTTAGTATTTTTGGCCAAAAGGAGAGAACAAGGATGAACAATTTTTTGTTTCTCTTCTTGGTTGCACAGTAATGGGGGGAATGCTACTCTCTCACACATTTTTTTTCATTCTTTTCTTACCCATGCTTATTTGTTTATTATTTCTCCCTAATGCCCAACAAAACATGTTTCATGACATGTTTAGCCCATATCTCTTTGTCATGGCGGCCATCACTTGTAAAAGGGAATTTGACATGCAAGTCCATTATTTTGCATGCATGCTTTAATTAGTCATCACACATTTCCCTATCGTACTTTCAAAGTTGACTACTAAGTCCTTTCTAGTGGAATTCACCTTTATAACACTAAATCAATCATCATAAAATGTCATACATGAGCACACACATATTATAGGCATCAAAATAAATTTTAATTATTTTTATGCCTCGGTTTTGTGGTCCCGAAACCACATTCCGACTAGGGTCAATTTTGGGCTGTCACAACTCTCCCCACTTAAGAAATTTTCGTCCCGAAAATCTTACCGATAAATAGGTTTGGATATCGCTCTTTCATAGAGTTCTCGGTCTCCCAAGTAGCTTCTTCTATCCGTGCTTGAGCCATAACACTTTCACTAGTGGAACCCGCTTGTTTCGCAACTCTTTCACTTCCCGTGATAGGATACGAATCGGTTCTTCCTCATAACTCATATTGGCTTGAATTTCAATTTCGATGGACTAATCACGTGCGATGGATCGGATCTATAGCGTCAAGCATCGAAACATGAAAGACATCGTGAACCTTTTGAGTTCGGGGGCAAAATCAAGCGATATGCCATTGGACCGACTCGCTCGATATCTCATATGGTCCAATGAACCTCGGGCTCAACTTGCCCTTACGGCGAACACGAGTATCTTTTCCAAGGCGATACCTTGAGAAACACTTTATCACCCACCGATACTCGACATCCTTACGCTTCAGATCCGCGCACGACTTCGACGATCGGAGGCTATCTTCGATTTTCACGGATTACTTTCACTTTACATTCAGCATCCCTAATCAAATCCACCCGTAAATCTTGCTTTCACCGAGCTCACCAAAACAATGGCGTCACGGCATTTACGACCGCATAAGGCCTCGTAGGGTGCCATCTTAATACTTGATTGAAAGTTGTTGTTGTAAGTTTAATTCAATTAACGGCAAATACCGCTCCCATGAACCACTAAACTCGAGGACGCAACATCTTAACATATCCTCAAGTATCTGAATTATCCACTCGGATTGACCATCGGTTTGGGGGTGAAAGGCGGTCTTTGAAATGCAACTTGGTACCCAAAGCTTCTTGCAACTTTTTCCAAAATCGCGAGGTAAATCTCGGATCTCTATCCGAACACACGATAGAAATAGGCACCCGTGTAATTTCACAACTGAGAAACGTACAATTCCGCTAATTTGTCCATTGAAAAATCCGACGACGGGGACAAAGTGGGCCGACTTAGTCAATCGATCTACCACGACCCAAACCGCATCCTTCTTACTCACCGACAATGGCGGTCCGGATACAAAGTCCATTGTGACTCGATCCCATTTCCACTCGGGTATCGTGATTGGTCAAGTAATCCTGAAGGCACCGATGTTCCGCTTTCACTTGTTGACATATTAAACATCTCGAAACAAAGTCGGAGATGTCTCGCTTCATACCATGCCACCAAAACCGACGTTTCAAATCATTGTACATCTTCGTACTCCCCGGGTGGATTGCCATTCGGCTACAATGGGCTTCATTCAGAATTATCGAAATGAGTTCAATTCTTTGGGACACATGACGACTTTTGAACCTCAAACAATCGTCATCGTCGATTTGAAACTCCGAGTCCTTGTTGAACACACGCAGCCCGCTTTTGCAACCAACTCGTCATCGACTTTTCGAGCTTCTCGAATTTGGTGTGTCAATAATGGTTTGGCTTTCAATTCAGCCACTAACACTTTGTCGGATCGGATAGACAAGTGCACATTCATCGCTCGTAATGTGAATAACGATTTACGACTCAAGGCATCCGCAACCACATTCGCCTTTCCCGGGTGATAGTCAATGATCAGCTCATAATCCTTTAACAGCTCGAGCCAACGTCTTTGTCGCAGATTTAAGTCTCTTTGGGTCATCAAATACTTGAGACTTTTGTGATCCGAGTATACATGGCACCTTTCACCAAATAAGTAATGTCGCCAAATCTTTAAGGCGAATACGATGGATGGCCAATTCGAGATCATGAGTCGGATAATTTTTCTCATGTGGCTTTAATTGCCTCGACGACAGGCCACAACTCGACCTTCTTGCATTAATCGCAACCTAACCCAAGTAAAGAGGCGTCGCTATAGATGACAAACTCTTTGCGGACTCGGGTTGCACTAGAATTGGGGCTTGGTCAAATAAGTTTTCAGTTGATCGAAACTTTTTGGCATTTCTCCATCCATTCGAACTTAACGTCCTTTTGGAGTAAGCCGTCATCGGCGTGGCTATCGTTGAGAAGCCTTTACAAATCGTCGGTAATAACAAGCAAGCCCCAAAAAGCTTGAACCTCAAGAATATTTCTGAGGCTTCCAATTTAGTATGGCTGAAATTTTATTCGGGTCGACTCGAATACCCGATGCAGATACCACATGACCCAAGAAGCTAACCTCTCTTAACCAGAACTCACACTTGCTGAACTTAGCATATAATTGCTTGTCCCGTAAAATTTGCAGCACTAACCGCAGTGTTCGGCATGTTCGGTCTCATTTCTTGAATAGACCAAGATGTCATCAATGAACACGACTACGAATCGGTCCAAATATGGTCTAAAGATCCGATTCATTAAATCCATAAATACCTAGGGCATTAGTGAGCCCAAACGGCATCACTAGGAACTCATAGTGACCATATCTCGCTCAAGGCGTCTTGGGCACGCCCGAATCTCGGATTCGCAATTGATAGTAGCCCGATCTCAAATCTATTTTCGAGAACACCGAGGCTCCCTTGATTGATCGAACAAGTCATCAATACGTGGCAACGGATATTTGTTCTTTATCGTCGCTTTATTAAGTCGACGATAGTCGATGCACAATCGCATGGTTCCATCCTTCTTCTTCACGAACAACACCGGCGCACCCCAAGGCGAAAAACTCAAGCGAGCAAAACCTCTATCCACCAATTCTTGCAACTAAGCTTTCAACTCCTTTAATTCCGTTGGTGCCATACGACACGGAGCTATCGAAATTGAGTGGTACCGGTACCAATTCGATGCCAAATTCTATTTCCGAACAGTGGTAAACCCGGCAATTCTTTGGGAAAACATCCGGTATTCACAAACCACGGGCACAGATTCGGGTTTCTTCTCGATTCCTTGTCATCGAGCACGACGCAAGGTACGCCGCACCCTTTTCTTACATATTTACGGGCCAACATCGCGATATTACGGTGGCAACCCTTTAAGTCCGTGGACTCAACCCGAATTATTTCATTATTCGCGACCTCAAATCGATAGTCTTGCTCTTGCAATTTACAACCGCATCGCATGGTCAACCAATCCAAACCAAGAATAACATCGAACTCATCGAACGGCAAAAGCATTAAGTCCGCGGAAAACAAGAACCTCGGAACACTAGGGGACTTTTCTTGCACACTTTGTTAACAAGCACGTAATGACCCAAGGGTTTGACACCGAATTACAAACTCAAGAGACTCAATAGGCAAAGTCTTCTTTGGATGCTAAGGTTTCACATATATATGAATGAGTAGAACCGGGGTCAATCAAAGCAATCACATTTGTATTGAAAAGAGTGAAAGTACCGGTAATAACATCCGGAGAGGCAAGATCCTCGCGTATGGCAGATGGCATAAGTCCTAGCAGAGCACGAGCCTCAGATCCGATGGTAGCATCTCTAGATCCTCTCGACCGCCACCGACATTGCCCATATTTCTAGGTGGCCTACCTCGAGCGGTGGTAGCACCCGGTTTGCACTCGACTTACATTCTGCTCATGCATCCTCGGGCAATCCTTCATAAAGTGGTCGGCCGATCCACACTTATAGCGCAGAGCGATCACGAAACCAACAGCTCCCGAATGCCATTTGCCACAATGTGGACACTCCGCCTCTCTACGATCATTTCCACCATGGTGATCGAAGTGACTCGTGTGGTCACAGGGGTCGATCGCGTCCTCGTCTAGAAAAGCCCAAACGCCTCTAGACCGGCTCGCATCATCTCGAAATCTCTTCGATGCTTGTTGAAGAGACTTTCCGAGGACCTCTTTCGAATTCTCCAATCCCCACATCAGCTTTTTGTTTCTCCTTTCTAAGCTCTTGACTTTACAAGCTCGCTCAACAAGTACTACGAACTCTCGTATCTTGAGAATGCCAACAAACATCCTTATATCATCATTCAGCCCATCCTCAAGCGTTTACATAATAGCTTCGGACGAAATGCATTCTCGCACAGATCGGCTAAGCCTCACAAACTTTCGTTCGTAGTCGGTAACGGACATAGAACCTTGCTTAAGATCAAGAAATTCCCTCCGCTTTTGGTCGATGAATCTCGATCGATATACTTTTTGAACTCGGTTTGAAAGAATTCCCAAGTCACTTACTCTCTAGGCACCACGAAGTCGAGTACTCCACCAATAGTAGGCGGACTCGTAGCAAGTAGATGGTACACTTCAAGCACTCATCGGGTGTACGAGGATAGCTCATCAAGCACCCGGATAGTGTTATCTAACCAAAATTCAGCGCTTCGGCATCATCATCATCCGTAGCCTTAAATTCAGTGGCCCCATGTTTTCGAATCCTATCGACCGGGGCTTACTTGACCTTATTTGGTCAGTCACGGAGGTATTGTAGGTGCGGGGGCTGCATTTGTCGGGAATGGAGGTTGTGGAACAGCCGTGTTGGTTCGAATGTAGTGATTAAACCATTCGTTCATCACACTATAAAAGGCTTGCCTAGCCTCGTCATTAGGATTGTTGGCCATAGGTTGAGAGTCTGCCGGCGCTGTCCCTTGCGGGGCAGGCGCCACACTCTCCACATCATCAGCTATCGCTTTCTACTGGGATCGGGATCCATTGCTACAACAAACACAAAGTCAATTGTCGTAATCATCACACTATCGATTCATCATTTAATGGCATGTATAGCTAGACCCCAAACACATCACGGTAGTCCTAGAATCGACTAAACCGTGGCTCTGATACCAATAAAATTGTAACACCCCAAACCCGAGACCATCGCCGTGTCGGACCCGAGGGGTTAACAAGCCAAGTTCACATGTTTTTGCCCACCAATTTGACATTTCCAGTCAGGCTGGAAAACTGCGTCACTGTCGCCTTAAAAATCATATCTCGAGTTTCAAAACTTGGAAACTGGTTTCGTAAATTTTCCCTGAATTTAGACTCATGTATCCATCCATGGTTTTATTTCTAGGATTTTTTGTCGGGCCAATTGGTACAGTTTATTAGTTAAAGTTACCCATGTTACAGGGATCGTCTGCTCTGACCTTCGCGCGGTATAACTTGAATATCTCTCTGTACAGGGCTTTAATGCTGGTGTCGTTTGTTTCTAATGAAACTAGACTCAAAATTGAATCTGTACATATAAGGTATGTCTCCTAATTCTTTTTGGATAATTTATAGTGAATTTTTAAAGTTGCGACAGGGAACCCAGAAACCATTCTGGCCCTGTCTCACAATAGCTTTAATATCTCTTAACCTGTAACTCCTATGACCATTTCGTTTCTTCCATATGAAAATAGACTCATCAAGGTTCATTTACATAGCTTATTCACTATTTAATTCCATTCCTATGAATTTTGGTGATTTTTCACATTCACGCCACTGCAGCTGGCAGCATCTGTTTTAAGGTAGGACTTACCTATTTGGTAGTCTCCATGATTCAACTAGTCTTGCCATACATAGGTTCATATATGATCATTTTAACCATGCCAATGGCTGATCATATGACCAACATTCCCATTTCCAAGCCATAGCCACATCATGACACCAAATATATACATACAACCCACAATTAGTCTAAGTTCATGCTTCCTTTTCGAGCCATTTTCGCATGGCCGTACATACTTACATTACAACATATTTAACAAACAAGGGGTAGTCCTATACATGCCATCTCAAGTTCAACCAAAAATTTATACCAAAATGGAGGCTTGATAGTGTGGATGACTTCGACTGCAGCGATCCCAAATCCGATTGCCTCGAGCGAAATCTAGAAAACTGAGAGCCAAAGCAACGGGGTAAGCATTTTTATGCTTAGTAAGTCTCAAGGAATATAATCAACTCTAATTACAGCAATACATTCACATAGCCAAATGCATCATTTCATTTGTACACATTCCTACTTCACACTTCATCATTATATAATTTCACAAAGTATCAATCAATTCAATAACTGAAATTCATTAGTCGATTGAGCGAATGTTGCTCAAACATGTCGACTTTCCAATGCACATATAACGTACCTTATCCTTTGGGCTTTTCGAGTGTGCTAATTGAATTCATTACAGCAACCAACACTCACCTCCAGCCCAAGATTCTTGAATATAACCGGATATAACCACGTGCACAAATGCCTTGGTCTTAGCCCGGATAGAATGACTTCATACGAATGCCTTGGTCTTAGCCCGGATGTAGCCACTAGCACAATTGCCTTCGGTCTTAACCGGATATAATTTCAGCATAATTGTCTTGATTTAGCCGGATATCATTCAATTTCCCATGAACACATACATCAATTATCATTGGACATACATAATTCATTTTCGTTACTAAGGCTCAAACGCAATTATAGTCACAAGCATATTCGCCTTGGGACTTAGCCGGGTAGAATTCAAATACTCATGCATACACAATCAATAATCAATACACATCCATACTTTATTTCACACAATTCAAGTACGGTCACTTCTTGAGGACTTACCTCGGATGTTGTCGAACGGCTTTTTCGCTATTCGATCACCTTTTCCTTCCCTTGTCCAATTGTGGTCTTCTAAGCTCTTGAGCTAATTCAAACAAATTCAATTTATTAAAACCTCATTGTGCTAGCTTTTGGCGAATATGACAAGGAGTTTAAATGGTCATATGGCCACCCTTTAGCTTGAATACACAATGGTCATGCACATTTTATACTACATCAAGCAATTCAATACAATTTATTCGAGCATCAAGGAAATGCTAAGGCCTTCAACAAAGCTACCCAAGGCCGAATATTCATGTACATGTTGAGGTCAATTTTGCACTTAATACCTCACAAAACAGCATGCAATTTACTAATTAATGCTTTGCACATTGTGGCCCAAAACTTATAATATAGCATCAAGCACCTACATGTGTGCTAGGTCAATTGTGCTTGCAATTTCACAAGCATTCTTCCACATCTTCTTCTTTAAACCAATATATTCATCACTTAGTTCATAACCAAAACATAATGTGCAATCATATATATGCATATATGAGCATGGTCAATTTCAAGGTGTCCATAGCCATCCAAAACACAAATTTTAACTAACATGCAAGAAGCATGAATCATGCTCAAGAATGCATCATGGCGAATATGACAATCATGCTTCTTTTCAACTTCAATCATGATAAAACAAAAGAAAGCTCAAAATCTTACTCATGAGTAGACAATCCATCATTGCATGCATCATCATCAAGTTTCACACTTAGCATGCAATGGCTTTATCACCATAACAACTTTGGCCAAATGCCATTTCCATGGCATAACAAAGATTTGAGCCATGGCTAACATGCACATCAAATTAGCAACCAAAACATGCATGAAACTCCCAACACAACCTCATACATACCTTACTCTTGATGCAATTTTAGCCAAATCACCTTCTAGATCTCTTCTAAACAAAGGAAATGAAGCAAAATCCTTCTTCCTCTTAGTATTTTTGGCCAAAAGGAGAGAACAAGGATGAACAATTTTTTGTTTTCTCTTCTTGGTTGCACAAGCAATGGGGGGAATGCTACTCTCTCACACACATTTTTTTTCATTCTTTTCTTACCCATGCTTATTTGTTTATTATTTCTCCCTAATGCCCAACAAAACACGTTTCATGACATGTTTAGCCCATATCTCTTTGTCATGGCCGGCCATCACTTGTAAAAAGGGGAATTTGACATGCAAGTCCATTATTTTGCATGCATGCTTTAATTAGTCATCACACATTTGCCTATCGTACTTTCAAAGTTCACTACTAAGTCCTTTCTAGTGGAATTCACCTTTATAACACTAAATCAATCATCATAAAATGTCATACATGAGCACACACATATTATAGGCATCAAAATAAATTTTTAATTATTTTTATGCCTCGGTTTTGTGGTCCCGAAACCACATTCCGACTAGGGTCAATTTTGGGCTGTCACATCAATACTGATATCGTTTGTTTCTAATGAAACTAGACTGAAAAAGGAATCTGGAAATATAAGGCATGACTTCTAATTCGTTCGGATAATTTATGGTAAATTTTCAAAGTCATGACAGGGGACCCGAAACCGCTCGGTCCCGTCTCACGAGAACTTTAATATCTCTCAAGATACTGTTCATATGATCGTTTCGTTACTTTCATATGAAAATAGACTCGCCCAGGTTCGATCACATAATTTATTCACTATTTAACACCATTCCTAAAAATTTTGGTGATTTTTAACATCCACGCCACTGCAGTGGCAGCCTCTGCTTTTAAGGTAGGCTTTACCTATATTGTAGTTCCCATGGACCAACTATAGTCTAGTCATACTTAGGTCCACATATGATCATATTTAGCCATTCCAATGGCTGATCATGTGACCAACACTCTCATTCCAAACCATAATCACATCATGAAACCAAATATAATTACAAACCACATATGGTCAAATTCCATACTCCACTTTTACGAACCATTTTCGCATGGCGCACACATATACATCACAAAGTACTTAAAACAACCGAGGGTGGTCCTATACATGCCATATCCAAAACTCAACTAAAGGAGTACCAAAAGGGCTTTGATAGTGTGGTTGACTTCAACTTCTATGATCCCGAATCCGATCGCTAACGAGCAAAATCTATAAGCAGAGAAACAAAGAAACGGAGTAAGCAATTTATGCTTAGTAAGTTTCGAGCCATAATATACACACAACCAAAGCATAGCATTCAAGTAGCTAAACAATAATTCATATGCACAATTTCTCAAAGACATGCTTACTTCACAATCCCAACTCTTATATTCATACACAAATAATGGCCTAGTTAATGCCGATAGCTCATTTATCATTAGAGCGAATATTCATACAAGACTTACTCATAGTGTGCGAAGCACACACAAAACATACCTTGTTGTTGGGAATTTCACAAGTGCATTAACTGAAAATTTTCCAGCAAGTTCAAAGTTCTCGAATCACATACCTTGGAGTTTATCCGGATATAGCTACTCGTTCAAACGCCGGGACATAGCCCTGTTATGGTAACCGCACAAAGGCCTTCGGGACTTAACCCGGATATCACAATTTGCACAATTGCCTTGGGCTTAGCCGGATATCATAACTCGCCTAATTGCCTTGGGCTTAGCCCGGATATCATAACTCGCACATTGCCTTGGGCTTAGCCCTGATATCACTCGAACATTCATACACATCTAACACAACTTTTATGCACAATTCACTTAGCAAAATATCATTTTGGCTCAATGGCCACATACAAAGGCACAATTTCGATTGCTTATTACTTCATTCAATCGAATCAAAATCTAAGTTTCGATACTCAAAACTTACTCGGACGTGGTCGAACGATTTCGACGGCTATTCGACGACTTTTTCCTTCCCTTATCGGATTTAGCTCCCTTTGCTCTTGAGCTTAATTTAACAAATAAATTGGTTTTATCATTTGAGCATCGAAGAGGAATTCAAGATACCTAGCCAATATATATGCTCATTAGGCATCAAAGTCGCATATGTACGAAATCATTTAATCGAACTCAACACATTAGTTAATATTCCTCTTAGTCAATTTTCTAAGCCAAGAATAGGCATCAATATGCTTGCCTCAAACCGAATGCATGCACACCAATTTCCCTCATGTGGTCGAATATGCATGTCCATGTTGAGGCCAATTATGCACTTAATACCACACAAAAACAGCATGCATTTTACTAACTAACGATTACATATTGTAGCTCAATACACATCTCTCATGTACTTCATAACCTAAACATCATCACAAGCAAATATATACCTTGAAATAGTATATATGTCATGCCAATACATCATGTGCAAACATGTATACACATATAGGTGCAAGGTCAATCTCAAGGGGTTCATACCTATCCAAACACAAATTTTACCAATCAAGTAACAAGCATAAATCATGCTCATGAATGCACCATGGTCAATACATCACAACCATACTCTTTCAACTTCGGTCATGGTTAAACAAAGAATTCAATGTCCTACTCAAGAATACTAAAAAGAAATTTCAAGAGTAGTCAATCCATCATTACATGCATCATCAACAAGCTTCACATTTAGCATGCAATGGCTTTAACACAATATCAACCTTGGCCAAATACCATTTTTCATGGCATAGCAAGGATTTGAACCATGGCTAACATGCACATCAAGTTAGCAACCAAAACAAGCATGAATCTCATGACACAACCTCAACATACCTTAATCTTGATGCAAGTATAGCCAAATCTCCTTCTAGATCTCTTCTAAACTAAAAATGGAGTAAAATTTCCTTCCTTCTTAGAATTTTCAGCCCAAAGAAAATGAGAATGGATGAACCAAATTTTTTTCTTTTCCTTTCTCTCAACTCACGGCCAAGGGGGGGGGGAAGCATGGATGAGACCATTTTTTTTTTCTTTCTTTGCCCATGCTCTTTATTTTATTATTTCACCCTAATGCACCAACAAAACATGTTTCATGACATGTTTTGCCCATCCACTCTTGCCATGGCCGGCCACTTCATGTTGGGGGGGAAATTGACATGCAAATCCCTTATTTTTGCATGCATGTTCAACTAGTCATCACACCTTTCCCCATTATACTTTCAAAGTTTACTACTAGGTCCTTACTAATGAAATTCACATTTATAACTCTAAATCGAAACATCAAAATGTCACACATGAATTAACACATATTATAGGCATCAAAATAAATTATAAATTATTTTTATGCCTCGGTTTTGTGGTCCCGAAACCACCTCCCGACTAGGGTCAATTTTGGGCTGTCACAGATTGAACCTTTGGGTGATATGGTTGAAATTACTGCGAATGAGATTACCATGATAAGTTCGTTAGTTCAGTCAGTGGGAGTGAATAAGTTGTTTAGGGAGGTACCCCTAGTAGTCCAAGGGTTACCTTTTTAGCGGATTTGATGGAACTGCCATTTAGCGAGTTTGATTTAATCTTGGGTATGGATTGGCTGGTGAAACACTGAGCCACCTTGGATTGCACTGCAAAGCGAATGGTGTTAAGAACGATAAAGGATAAGGACGTGGTGGTGATTGGGGAACGTCAAAATTATTTGTCTAATGTGATTTCAGTATTAAGGGATGAGAAGTTGGAATAAAAGGAATGCAAAGCCCATTTGGCTTATATTAGCGATACGGAAGTTGAGAGCCCTACTGTTAAGGAGTTGAGAACAGTTAAGAAATTTCTTGATGTTTTTCCCAAGGAGCTGCTAGGGTTCCCATCCAGTAGAGAAGTAGAATTTGGAATCGAGTTATTACCTGGTACGACTTCGATGTCTATCGCCCTTATCGGATGGCACCGAAGGAGTTGGTAGAACTTAATGCACAAATTCAAGAATTGTTGGATCAAGGATTCATCCGACCAAGTGTGTCTCCGTGGGGAGCACCGGTGTTATTCGTAAAGATGAAAGATGGGACGTTGCAAATGTGCATTGACTACCGACAGTTGAACAAGTTAACTATTAAAAACAAGTACCCTCTGCCGAATATCGATGACCTTTTTTATTAGTTTAGGGGAGCTTTCGTTTTCTCGAAAATTGATCTGCGTTCAGGGTATAACCAATTGAGGGTTAAGGAAGTGGATGTTTATAAGACGGCTTTCAAAACTTGTTATGGGCACTGCGAATTCTTGGTGATGCTATTTGGGCTGACGAATGCACCTGCCACTTTCATGGATCTCATGAATTGGGTCTTCCAACCCTACCTGGATCGATTCATGGTAGTTTTTATAGATGACATTTTAGTGTACGCAAGAGATGAGGATGAGCATTATGCACACTTAAGGATTGTGTTGCAGACTTTGAGGGAGAAGCAGTTGTATGACAAATTCAGTAAGTGTGAATTTTGGCTAAAGAATGTTACTTTTCTAAGGCATGTGGTGTCAGCAAGGGGATTAAGGTGGATCCCCAGAAAATTGAAGCAGTGTTAGACTGGAAAACACCCAAGTCAGTGTAAAAAATCTGAAGTTTTCTGAGCTTGGCAGGGTACTATAGGCGGTTTGTTAAGGGCTTTTTGTGACAGCCCAAAATAGACCCTAGCCGGAATGTGGTTTCGGGACCACAAAACCGAGGCATAACAATAATTTAAAATTTATTTCGATGCCTATAGTATGTGTGTATTCATGTATGACATTTTTTGATGATTGATTTAGTGTTATAAAGGTGAATTCCACTAGAAAGGACTTAGTAGTGAACATTGAAAATACGATAGGGAAAGGGGTGATGACTAATTAAAGCATGCATGCAAAATAATGGACTTGCATGTCAAATTCCCCCTTTTTACAAGTAATGGCCGGCCATGACAAAGAGATATGGGCTAAACATGTCATGAAACATGTTTTGTTGGGCATTAGGGAGAAATAGTAAACAAATAAGCATGGGTAAGAAAAGAATGAAAAAAAAATGTGTGAGAGAGTAGCATACCCCATTGCGCGTGCAACCAAGAAGAGAAAAACAAAAAATTTGTTCATGCTTGCTCTCTCCCTTTTGGCCGAAAATACTAAGAGGAAGAAGGGATTTTGCTTCATTTCCTTTGTTTAGAAGAGATCTAGAAGGTGATTTGGCTAAATTTGCATCAAGATTAAGGTATGTATGAGGTTGTGTTGGGAGTTTCATGCATGTTTTGGTTGCTAACTTGATGTGCATGTTAGCCATGGCTCAAATCTTTGTTATGCCATGGAAATGGTATTTGGCCAAAGTTGTTGTAGTGATAAAGCCATTGCATGCTAAGTGTGAAGATTGATGATGATGCATGCAAAGATGGATTGCCTACTCTTGAGTAAGACTTTGAGTTTTCTTTGTTTTATCATGATTGAAGTTGAAAAGGAGCATGATTGTCATATTCGCCATGATGCATTCTTGAGCATGATTCATGCTTCTTGCATGTTAGTTAAAATTTGTGTTTTGGATGGCTATGGACACCTTGAAAATTCGCCATGCTCATATATGCATATATATGATTGCACATTATGTTTGGTTATGAACTAAGTGATGAATATATTGGTTTAAAGAAGAAAATGTGGAAGAATGCTTGTGAAATTGCAAGCACAATTCGACCTAGCACACATATAAGTGCTTGATGCTATATTATAAGTTTTTTTAATACAATGTGCAAAGCATTAATTAGTAAATTGCATGCTGTTTTTGTGAGGTATTAAGTGCAAAATTGACCTCAACATGTACATGAATATTCGCCTTGGGTAGCCTATTGAAGGCCTTAGCATTTCCTTGATGCTCAAATAAATTGTATTGAATTGCTTGATGTAGTATAAAATGTGCATGACCATTGTGTATTCAAGCTAAAGAGTGGCCATATGACCATTTAAAATCCTTGTCATATTCGCCATAAGCAAGCACAATGAGGATTTAATAAATTGAATTTGTTTGAATTAGCTCAAGAGCTAAGAGGGCCACAATTGGACAAGGGAAGGAAAAGGTGATCGAATAGCCGAAAAAGCCGCTCGACAACATCCGAGGTGAGTCCTCAAGAAGTGACCTTACTTGAATTATGTGAGATGAAATATGGATGTGTATGATTATTGATTATGTGTGTATGAGTATTTGAATTCCACCGGGCTAAGTCCCAAGGCTAATATGCTAATGATTATAATTGTGTTTGAGCCTTAGTAACGAAAATGAAATATGTATGTCCAATGATTATTGATGTATGTGCATGAGAAATTGAAGGATATCCGGCTAAGCCCCAAGACAATTATGTTGAAATTATATCCGGTTAAGACCAAGGCAATTGTGCTAGTGGCTATATCCGGGCTAAGACCAAGGCATTCGTATGAAGTTATTCTATCCGGCTAAGACCCAAAGGCATTTGTGCACGTGATTATATCCGGTTATATTCAAGAATCTTGGGCTGGAGGTGAGTGTTGGTTGCTGTAATGAATTCAATCAAGACACTCGAAAAGCCCAAAGGATAAGGTACGTTATATGTGCATTGAAAGTCGACATGTTTGAGCAACATTCGCTCAATCGACTAATGAATTGATTAATACTTTGTGAAATTATATAATGATGAAGTGTGAAGTAAGAATGTGTATAAATGAAATGATGCATTTGGCTATGTGAATGTATTGCTGTAATTAGAGTTGATTATATTCCTTGAGACTTACTAAGCATAAAAATGCTTACCCCGTTGCTTTGGCTCTCAGTTTTTTTTTAGATTTCGTCAAGCAATCGGATTTGGGATCGTTGAAGTCAAGTCATCCACACTATCAAGCCTCCATTTTGGTATAAATTTTGGTTGAACTTGAGATGGCATGTATAGGACTACCTCATGTTTGTTAAATATGTTGTAATGTAAGTATGTACGGCCATGCAAAATGGCTCGAAAAGGGAAGCATGAACTTAGACTAAATGTGGTTTGTATATATATATTTGGTGTCATGATGTGGCTATGGCTTGAAATAGGAATGTTGGTCATATGATCAGCCATTGGCATGGTTAAAATGATCATATATGAACCTATGTATGGCAAGACTAGTTGATTCATGGAGACTACCAAATAGGTAAGCCCTACCTTAAAAACAGATGCTGCCAGCTGCAGTGGCGTGAATGTGAAAAATCACCAAAATTCATAGGAATGGAATTAAATAGTGAATAAGCTATGTAAATGAACCTTGATGAGTCTATTTTCTTATGGAAGAAACGAAATGGTCATAGGAGTTACAGGTTAAGAGATATTAAAGTTATTGTGAGACAGGGCCAGAATGGTTTCTGGGTTCCCTGTCGCAAATTTAAAAATTCACCATAAATTATCCAAAAGGAATTATGAGACATACCATATATGTGCAGATTAAATTTTGAGTCTAGTTTCATTAGAAACAAACGGCATCAGCATTAAAGCCCTGTACAGAGAGATATTCAAGTTATACCACGCGAAGGTCAGAGCAGTCGATCCCTGTAACATGGGTGACTTTAACTAATAAACTGTACCAATTGGCCCGACCAAAAAATTCTAGAAATAAATCCATGGATGGATATATGAGTCTAAATTCAGGGAAAATTTACGAAACCAGTTTCCGAGTTTTGAAACTCGAGATATGATTTTTAAGGCGACAGTGACGCAGTTTTTCCAGCCTGACCGAAATGTCCAATGGATGGGCAAAACAAGTGAACTTGGCTTGCTAACCCCTCGTGTCCGACAACATCGGCGATGGTCTCGGGTTCGGGTGTTACAATTTTATTGGTATCGAGCCACGGTTTAGTCGATTCTAGGACTACCGTGATGTGTTTGGGGTCTAGCTATACATGCCATTAAATGATGAATCGATAGTGTGGTGATTTCGACAATTTGACTTTGTGTTTGTTTATAGCAATGGATCCCGATCCCAACCGAGCGATAGCTGATGATGTGGAGAGTGTGGGCGCTTGCTCCGCAAGAAGGGACAGCGCCAGCGGACTCTCAACCTATGGCCAGCAATCCTAATGACGAGGCTAGGCAAGCCTTTTATAGTGTGATGAACGAATGGTTTAATCAATACATTCGAACCAACACTACTGTTCCACAACCTCCATTCCCGACAAATGCAACCCCGCTTCTACAATACCTCCGTGGATCGACCAAATAAGGTCAAGTAAGCCCCAATGATAGGATTCAAAACATGGGGCCACTAAATTTAAGGCTACGGATGATGATGATGCCGAAGCGAGCTGAATTTTGGTTAGATAACACTATCCGGTGCTTGATGAGCTATCCTGTACACCCGATGAGTGCTTAAAGTGTACCATCTCCTTGCTACGCGAGTCCGCCTACTATTGGTGGAGTACTCGACTTACGTGGTGCCTAGAGAGCAAGTGACTTGGGAATTCTTTCAAACCGAAGTTCAAAAAGTATATCATCGAGATTCATCGACTAAAAGCGGAGGGAATTTCTTGATCTTAAGCAAGGTTCTATGTCCGCTATCGACTACGAACGAAAGTTTGTGAGGCTTAGCCAGACGCGCGAGAATGCATTTCGTCCGAAGCTATTATGTGTAAACGCTCGAGGATGGGCTGAATGATGATATAAGGATGTTTGTTGGCATTCTCGAGATACGAGTTCGAGTACTTGTTGAGCGAGCTTGTAAAGTCAAGAGCTTAGAAAGGAGAAACAAAAAGCTGATGTGGGAACCGGAGAATTCGAAGAGGTCCTCGGGAAAGTCTCTTCAACAAGCATCAAGAGATTTCGAGATGATGCGAGCCGGTCTAGAGGCGTTTGGGCTTTTCTAGACGAGGACGCGATCGACCCCTGTGACCACACGAGTCACCTCGATCACGGTGGTGGAAATGATCGCCAGAGAGGGCGAGTGTCCACATTGTGGCAAATGGCATTCGGGAGCTGTTGGTTTCGTGATCGCTCTCGCTATAAGTGTGGATCGGCCGACCACTTTATGAAGGATTGCCCGAGGATGCATGAGCAGAATGTAAGTCGAGTGCAAACCCGGGTGCTACCATCGCCGAGGTAGGCCACCTAGAAATATGGGCAATGTCATGGCGGTCGAGAGGATCTAGAGATGCTACCATCGATCCGAGGCTCGTGTTCTGCTAGGACTTATGCCATACGCGCACGTGAGGATGCTTGCCTCTCCGGATGTTATTACCGTACTTTCACTCTTTTCAATACAAATGTGATTGCTTTGATTGACCCCGGTTCTATTCATTCATATATATGTGAAACCTTAGCATCCAAAGAAGACTTTGCCCATTGAGTCTCATCGAGTTTGTAATTCGGTGTCAAACCCTTGGGTCATTACGTGCTTGTCAACAAAGTGTGCAAGAAAAGTCCCTAGTGTTCGAGGTTCTTGTTTTCCGGCGGACTTGATGCTTTTGCCGCTCGATGAGTTCGATGTTATTCTTGGTTTGGATTGGTTGACCATGCACGATGCGGTTGTAAATTGCAAGAGCAAGACTATCGATTTGAGGTGCGCGAATAATGAAATAATTCGGGTTGAGTCCACGACTTAAAGGGTTGCCAACCGTAATATCAGCGATGTTGGCCCGTAAATATGTAAGAAAAGGGTGCGAAGCGTACCTTTGCGACGTGCTCGATGACAAGGAATCGAGAAGAAACCCGAATCGGTCCGTGGTTTGTGAATACCGGATGTTTTCCCAAGAATTGCCGGGTTTACCAATTGCTCGAAATAGAATTTGGCATCGAATTGGTACCGGTACCACTCCAATTTCAATAGCTCCGATCGTATGGCACCAACGGAATTAAAGGAGTTGAAAGCTCGGTTGCAAGAATTGGTGGATAGAGGTTTTGCTCGCCGAGTTTTTCACCTTGGGGTGCGCCGGTGTTGTTCGTGAAGAAGAAGGATGGAACCATGCGATGCGCATCGACTATCGCCGCCTTAACAAAGCGATGATAAAGAACAAATATCCGCTGCCACGATTGACGACTTGTTCGATCAACTCAAGGGAGCCTCGGTGTTCTCGAAAATAGATTTGAGATCGGGCTACTATCAATTGCGAATCCGAGATTCGGACGTGCCCAAGACCGCCTTCGTAATCGAGATATGGTCACTATGAGTTCCTAGTGATGCCGTTTGGGCTCACTAATGCCCCCGCGGTATTTATGGATTTAATGAATAGGATCTTTAGACCATATTTGGATCGATTCAGTAGTCGTGTTCATTGATGACATCTTGGTCTATTCAAGAAATGAGACCGAACATCTTTGAACACCTACGGTTAGTCTTTGCAAATTTTACGGACAAGCAATTATATGCTAAGTTCAGCAAGTGTGAGTTCGTTAAGAGAGGTTAGCTTCTTGGGTCATGTGGTATTCAGATCGGTATTCGAGTCGATTCAATAAAATTTCAGCCATACTTAATTGGAAGCCTCCGAGAAATATTAACGAGGTTCGAGCTTTTTGGGGCTTGCGGTTATTACCGATGATTTGTAAAGGCTTCTCAACGATAGCCACGCCGATGACGGTTACTCCAAAAGGACGTTAAGTTCGAATGGATTTGAGAAATGCCAAAAAGTTTCGATCAATCGAAAACTTATTTGATGAAGCCCCAATTCTAGTGCAACCCGAGTCCGCAAGGAGTTTGTCATCTATAGCGACGCTCTCTACTTGGGTTAGGTTGCGATTAATGCAAGAAGGTCGAGTTGTGGCCTGCGCGCCGAGGCAATTAAAGCCACATGAGAAAAATTATCCGACTCATGATCTCGAGTTGGCCGCCATCGATTCGCTTTAAAGATTTGGCGACATTACTTATTTGGTGAAAGGTGCCATGTATACTCGGATCACAAAAGTCTCAAATATTTGATGACCGAAAGAGACTTAAATCTGCGACAAAGACGTTGGCTCGAGTGTTAAAGGATTATGAGTGATCATTGACTATCACGGGAAAGGCGAATGTGGTTGCGGATGCCTTGAGTCGTAAATCGTTATTCACTTTACGAGCGATGAATGTGCACTTGTCTATCCGATCCGACAGTGTGTTAGTGGCTGAATTGAAAGCCAAACCATTATTGACACACCAAATTCGAGAAGCTCAGAAAGTCGACGACGAGTTGGTTGCAAAACGGGCTGCGTGTGTTCCGAACAAGGACTCGGAGTTTCAAATCGACGATGACGATTGTTTGAGGTTCAAAAGTCGTCTGTGTCCCAAAGAATTGAACTCATTTCGATAATTTTGAATGAAGCCCATTGTAGCCGAATGGCAATCCACCCGGGGAGTACGAAGATGTACAATGATTTGAAACCTCGGTTTTGGTGGCATGGTATGAAGCGAGACATCTCCGACTTTGTTTCAAGATGTTTAATATGTCAACAAGTGAAAGCGGAACATCAGGTGCCTTCAGATTACTTCACCAATCACGATACCCGAGTGGAAATGGGATCGAGTCACAATGGACTTTGTATCCGACCGCCATTGTCGCAAGTAAGAAGGATGCGGTTTGGGCCGTGGTAGATCGATTGACTAAGTCGGCCCACTTTATCCCGTGACGTCATGATTTTTCAATGGAAAACTAGCCAATTGTACGCTTCTCAGTTGTGAGATTACACGGGTGCCTATTTCCATCGTGTCGGATAGAGATCCGAGATTTACCTCGCGATTTTGGAAAAAGTTGCAAGAAGCTTTGGGTACCAAGTTGCATTTCAGACCGCCTTTCACCCCCAAACCGATGGTCAATCCGAGCGGATAATTCGGATACTTGAGGATATGTTAAGATGTTGCGTCCTCGAGTTTAGTGGTTCATGGAACGGTATTTGCCGTTGATTGAATTCGCCACAACAACAAATTTTCAATCAAGTATTAAGATGGCACCTACGAGGCCTTGTACGGTCGTAAATGCCGTACACCATTGTTTTGGACCGAGCTCGGTGAAAGCAAGATTTTCGGGTGGATTTGATTAGGGATCTTTGAATGAAAGTGAAAGTAATCCGTGAAAGTCTCAAGATAGCCTCCGATCGTCGAAGTCGACGCGGATCTAAAGCGTAAGGATATCGAGTATCATGTGGGTGATAAAGTGTTTCTCAAGGTATCGCCTTGGAAAAGGATACTCGTGTTCTACCGTAAGGGCAAGTTGAGCCCGAGGTTCATTGGGCCATATGAGATATCGAGCGAGTCGGTCCAAAGTGGCATATCGCTTGATTTTGCCCCCGAACTCAAAAGGTTCACGATGTCTTTCACGCTTCGATGCTTCGACGCTATAGATCCGATCCATCGCACGTGATTAGTCCATCGAAATTGAAATTCAAGCTAATATGAGTTATGAGGAAGAACCGATTCGTATCCTATCACGAGAAGTGAAAGAGTTGCGAAACAAGCGGGTTCCGCTAGTGAAAGTGTTATGGCTCAAGCACGGATAGAAGAAGCTACTTGGGAGACCGAGAACTCTATGAAAGAGCGATATCCAAACCTATTTACCGGTAAGATTTTTGGGGACGAAAATTTCTTAAGAGGGGAGAGTTGTGACAGCCCAAAATAGACCCTAGCCGAATGTGGTTTCGGGACCACAAAGCCGAGGCATAACAATAATTTAAAATTTATTTCGATGCCTATAATATGTGTGTATTCATGTATGACATTTTTGATGATTGATTTAGTGTTATAAAGGTGAATTCCACTAGAAAGGACTTAGTAGTGAACTTTGAAAATACGATAGGGAAAGGGTGATGACTAATTAAAGCATGCATGCAAAATAATGGACTTGCATGTCAAATTCCCTTTTTACAAGTAATGGCCGCCATGACAAAGAGATATGGGCTAAACATGTCATGAAACATGTTTTGTTGGGCATTAGGGAGAAATAGTAAACAAATAAGCATGGGTAAGAAAAGAATGAAAAAAATGTGTGTGAGAGAGTAGCATACCCCATTCTTGTGCAACCAAGAAGAGAAAAACAAAAAATTTGTTCATGCTTGCTCTCTCCCTTTTGGCCGAAAATACTAAGAGGAAGAAGGGATTTTGCTTCATTTCCTTTGTTTAGAAGAGATCTAGAAGGTGATTTGGCTAAATTTGCATCAAGATTAAGGTATGTATGAGGTTGTGTTGGGAGTTTCATGCATGTTTTGGTTGCTAACTTGATGTGCATGTTAGCCATGGCTCAAATCTTTGTTATGCCATGGAAATGGTATTTGGCCAAAGTTGTTATAGTGATAAAGCCATTGCATGCTAAGTGTGAAGCTTGATGATGATGCATGCAAAGATGGATTGCCTACTCTTGAGTAAGACTTTGAGTTTTCTTTGTTTTATCATGATTGAAGTTGAAAAGGAGCATGATTGTCATATTCGCCATGATGCATTCTTGAGCATGATTCATGCTTCTTGCATGTTAGTTAAAAATTTGTGTTTTGGATGGCTATGGACACCTTGAAAATTCGCCATGCTCATATATGCATATATATGATTGCACATTATGTTTGGTTATGAACTAAGTGATGAATATATTGGTTTAAAGAAGAAAATGTGGAAGAATGCTTGTGAAATTGCAAGCACAATTCGCCTAGCACACATATAAGTGCTTGATGCTATATTATAAGTTTTGGGCCACAATGTGCAAAGCATTAATTAGTAAATTGCATGCTGTTTTTGTGAGGTATTAGTGCAAAATTGACCTCAACATGTACATGAATATTCGCCTTGGGTAGCCTATTGAAGGCCTTAGCATTTCCTTGATGCTCAAATAAATTGTATTGAATTGCTTGATGTAGTATAAAATGTGCATGACCATTGTGTATTCAAGCTAAAGAGTGGCCATATGACCATTTAAAATCCTTGTCATATTCGCCATAAGCAAGCACAATGAGGTTTTAATAAATTGAATTTGTTTGAATTAGCTCAAGAGCTAAGAGGGCCACAATTGGACAAGGGAAGGAAAAGGTGATCGAATAGCCGAAAAAGCCGCTCGACAACATCCGAGGTGAGTCCTCAAGAAGTGACCTTACTTGAATTATGTGAGATGAAATATGGATGTGTATGATTATTGATTATGTGTGTATGAGTATTTGAATTCCACCGGGCTAAGTCCCAAGGCTAATATGCTAATGATTATAATTGTGTTTGAGCCTTAGTAACGAAAATGAAATATGTATGTCCAATGATTATTGATGTATGTGTGCATGAGAAATTGAAGGATATCCGGCTAAGCCCAAGACAATTATGCTGAAATTATATCCGGTTAAGACCAAGGCAATTGTGCTAGTGGCTATATCGGGCTAAGACCAAGGCATTCGTGCGAAGTTATTCTATCCGGCTAAGACCAAGGCATTTGTGCACGGATTATATCCGGTTATATTCAAGAATCTTGGGCTGGAGGTGAGTGTTGGTTGCTGTAATGAATTCAATCAAGACACTCGAAAAGCCCAAAGGATAAGGTACGTTATATGTGCATTGAAAGTCGACATGTTTGAGCAACATTCGCTCAATCGACTAATGAATTGATTAATACTTTGTGAAATTATATAATGATGAAGTGTGAAGTAAGAATGTGTATAAATGAAATGATGCATTTGGCTATGTGAATGTATTGCTGTAATTAGAGTTGATTATATTCCTTGAGACTTACTAAGCATAAAAATGCTTACCCCGTTGCTTTGGCTCTCGGTTTTTTTAGATTTCGTCAAGCAATCGGATTTGGGATCGTTGAAGTCGAAGTCATCCACACTATCAAGCCTCCATTTTGGTATAAATTTTTGGTTGAACTTGAGATGGCATGTATAGGACTACCTCATGTTTGTTAAATATGTTGTAATGTAAGTATGTACGGCCATGCGAAAATGGCTCAAAAGGAAGCATGAACTTAGACTAAATGTGGTTTGTATATATATATTTGGTGTCATGATGTGGCTATGGCTTGGAAATAGGAATGTTGGTCATATGATCAGCCATTGGCATGGTTAAAATGATCATATATGAACCTATGTATGGCAAGACTAGTTGATTCATGGAGACTACCAAATAGGTAAGCCCTACCTTAAAACAGATGCTGCCAGCTGCAGTGGCGTGAATGTGAAAATCACCAAAATTCATAGGAATGGAATTAAATAGTGAATAAGCTATGTAAATGAACCTTGATGAGTCTATTTTCTTATGGAAGAAACGAAATGGTCATAGGAGTTACAGGTTAAGAGATATTAAAGTTATTGTGAGACAGGGCCAGAATGGTTTCTGGGTTCCCTGTCGCAACTTTAAAAATTCACCATAAATTATCCAAAAATAATTAGGAGACATACCATATATTTGTAGATTCCATTTTGAGTCTAGTTTCATTAGAAACAAACGGCATCAGCATTAAAGCCCTGTACAGAGAGATATTCAAGTTATACCACGCGAAGGTCAGAGCAGTCGATCCCTGTAACATGGGTGACTTTAACTAATAAACTGTACCAATTGGCCCGACCAAAAAATTCTAGAAATAAATCCATGGATGGATATATGAGTCTAAATTCAGGGAAAATTTACGAAACCAGTTTCCGAGTTTTGAAACTCGAGATATGATTTTAAGGCGACAGTGACGCAGTTTTTCCCTTTGTTGGAAATGTCCAATGGATGGGCAAAACAAGTGAACTTGGCTTGCTAACCCTCGTGTCCGACACCGGCGATGGTCTCAGGTTCGGGGTGTTACAATTTTCATTAATTGCTACACTGTTAACTAAGTTGTTGAGGAAGGGGTTACCATTTGAATGGACAGACAATTAGCAAGAGAGTTTTGGAAAGCTTAAGAAGGTCTTAACTGAGGCCCTGTGTTGATTCAGCCAGAGCCTGGGAAGGAGTTTACGGTTTTTAGTGACGTGGCACATGTGGGCTTGGGTTATGTATTGATACAAGAAGGAAAGGTGGTTGCATATGCATCACGATAACTTAAGACTCACGAGGTGAATTACCCAACCCATGACTTGGAACTAGCCGTGGTGGCCTTTGCGCTAAAAATATGAAGGCATTATTTATACGGAGAGAGGTGCATAATTTATTCAGATCATAAGAGTTTGAAGTACCTCCTCACCTAGAAGGAGCTAAACCTTAGGCTGCACAGGTGGGTGGAATTGTTGAACTATTATGATTGTATGATTGAATAACACCCTGGCAAAGTCGTTTAAGTTTGTTGGATGATGGTAGCTTGTTAACTGAGCTTCAAGTAAAGCCGGTGCAGGTTGAGCCGATAAGGAGTAAGCAATTAGTGGATGAGACTTTGGGTGCTGGTTTTAGACAAGTAGAGAATAAGGAGACGTTAGACTTTCGGATAAATAGTGAAGAAGTGTTGTGTTTCTATGGGAGAATGTGTATACCAAAGGACGATGATCTAAGGTAGTCTATTCTACGAGAAGCACATAGCAGTCTCTATGCTATGCAACCTAGTGGAAATAAGATGTATCAAAATTTGCGTGAGCTTTATTGGTGGCATGGACTTAAGTGCGAGGTTAAGGAATTAGTAAGTAAATGCTTGGTTTGTCAAAAGGTGAAGGCGGAGCATCAGTTGCCTTCAGGATTGCTTCAACCAGTAAAGATTCCACTCTAGAAGTGGGAAAGGATTACTTTGGCCTTTGTTAATGGGCTACCCTTGACGCCTACTAAGAAAGACTCAATATGGGTTATAGTGGATTGGTTAACTAAGTCTGCCCATTTTATATCGGTCCACACCGATTACTCATTACAAAAGCTGGCTAGATTATATGTAGCGAAGATTGTAAGATTACATGGAGTGCCAGTTTCCATAATATCTGATGGGAACCCACGTTTCACCTCACGACTTTGGAAGAAGATGTATGAGGCGTTGGGTACTAGGTTGAACTTCAGTACGGCATTCCACCCTCAAATTGATGGGCAGTTAGAGAGGGTGATCCAAGTTTTGGAAGATATATTGAGAGGGTGTGTAATTGAGTTCCGTTGTAGCTGGGAAGACTATTTGTCGTTAGTCGAATTCGCGTACAATAATAGTTATCAAGTGAGTATTTGGATGGCTCCGTATGAAGCACTTTATGGATGAAGGTGTCAAACTCAAACGTGTTGGACGAAATTAGGCAAACAAAGAATTTTCAGCCTAGAGTTAGTGGCAGATACTGAGGATAAGGTAAAATTGATTCAGGATCGGTTGAAGGAGCGAGGCTTCGGATAGGCAGAAGTCTTATGCTGACCTTCAGCATCAAGAGATAGAGTATGCAGTGGGAGGCTTAGTTTTGCTTAAGGTCTCTCCATAGAAGAAGGTGTTAAGGTTTGGACGGAAGGGAAAGCTAAGCCCAAGGTTCATTGGGCCATATCGGGTTGTGAGGCAGATTGAGCCAGTCACTTATCAGCTGGAATTACCTTCTGAACTAAGCCAAATTCACGACGTGTTTGATGTTTCCATGCTAAGACGGTATCGCTCGGATCCTTCACATGTTGTGGTGGTTGAGGAAATCAAGGTTAGGCAAGACCTAACTTTCGAGGAGGATCCCATACAAATAATTGGACGTGACATTAAGGTACTGAGAAGGAAGTCCGTTCCATTAGTCAAAGTGCTTTGGTGTAATCACAAGGCTGAGGAGGCCACTTGGGAACCTGAGGAAGCAATGCGACATCAATACCCTTAACTGTTTGGATCAGGTAATTTTAAGGACGAAATTTCTTTAGGGGGTAGAGCTGTAACGCCCCAAAATCCCGAACTTTCTTATTATTTCAATTTTGATAAAATGTGTGCTTAATATTCCTAGTTAAATGCTAATTATGTGTTAATAGGCCTGGGTTAGTTTTGGGGTTCGAACTTAGGGGTGAAGGAAATTATAGTTTAATACCCAAAAGAACCTTGTTGGCTAGTGGGTTGGTTTTTAAATAAATAAAGGAGGATTTGGACACAAAAAGCCTTGTGTTCGAGTGGCAAGTGGCGTCACATGTGGGGCCCAGAGGTGGCGTCACATGCATAATAAGAAGGATTGGGGTTTGAATCCCTTCTTGCTCAAAAGGAGGATTTATTTTTGCTCTATAGATGGTCAGTAGTGGCGTTGGATATGAACTCTATAGGGAGTGATAAGAGGAGAAATTTAAGGAAAGAATTAAGGAGTTATCAGGCAGAAAAATTAGGTGATGAGAGATGAGAAGAGAGGTGGAGCCAAATTGGGAAGTTGGGGATAGGAAATTCAGCTGTTATATATGTAGGTGCCGAAACTATTTCCCTTCCTTTAGCCAAATTCTTCATTTTGTATTGCCGAAACATTTTTCAGTCTAAGTGCTCAAAAGACGAATTCCTTGCCCTTTTCTTGCCTTTCTCTTCTCGATTCTCTTTTGACTCACCTTTGGTTTAGCTAATTTCTTCTTCTCTTCTTCCTTGTGCCGAATAACCTTTTTCACCATATAAATCTCAAAAGTGAAATACCTTCTGTGCCACCACTACTCCCTCTACTTCGGCCGATTCTAGTGTAAGTACTTACTCTTTCAGTCAATTTTTGCTAGTATCGATTACTCCTGTCCCTTAATCTTTCTAAATGGATTTTGGTAAGGGATTAGTATCGAATCTCAGTCTTTTGGATCTCTACTGATTTGCTCCTTAGGTGTTGGGACTTTGGTAAGTGTTCTTCACTTTGGTAAGGATTGGCTGAATAGGCCTTAGTAGGGAAGGGTGACTTATGTTGGATACAAGTCACCCACTATGTCTTTTCTTAACGATAAAGGTTAATGCAGATGGGAAGTACTTGTGATTAGTGATCAAAGAAAAGCTATTAAGGCTTGGCATTTCAGGTAAGGTTAAGGTGAGATTTCGGCTCTTGGTAAAAATATTCGATAAGTATGTGTGATTAATCATTGAGTGACATCGATTTTAGGTTCGTGCCTAGGGAGATCGTAGCATGCTGTATTACCAGGTGTGTACATACACTGGACACACACAGTAGATCGACAAATCCCAAAATACCGAAAAGCTGAAATGCCAAAAAGCTAAAATTTTGGCTACAATAGACTTGCGAGTGCGTGAACACTCGTAAGGGGAAATCGATAGGTTATTAGAGGCCTCATGAGCGATACCATGGACTTGGGCCGTGTATTGGCCAACTAGGCTAGAATGGGCTAAATGGGCTCGATGGGCTGTAGGGCCCATAATAGGCAAAATTGGCAACTTGATACTAAGTGATGAGAAATTGTATGGAAGCATGACTATAAATGTGATTTGGGCCTAATGGGCCATACGAATGTTATTTGGGCCTAATGGGCCATATGAATGAGATTGGGCCTAGTGGGCCATATGCATGTATGTAAACTTGTTTAGGCTTTGCAAGGGGTTTTGGGCTTAGTATCTGAAACTGCTTAAACGGACAAAAACTTAATTAATTAATTGCAACCGTGGACGAGTCATAAGGTTAAGGTGTGGTAATAGTTGTATGTATGTCTAAGATTGGATCTAGGGAGAGCTTGGTACTTAAGCGGTCTTAATGACTCACCTCCTCTTCTCTAGAATCCTACTTGGTGCATAGTATCTGTTCACTTTAGCCAACGAGGACTTGTTAACAGGCCAAGGTAAGTAATAAACCCATAATAAACAGAAATTATTGAAATACCCCAAGGGTAAAAAATGACCAAAATACCCCTATGTGTTGAAGATAATATATACGAAAGTTAAATGTATATATGCTGCATTCATATGATATTCTATTTAGGTTCCATATGGGTTGGGAATTACGGAACAGAGGAAGTATATGAGGATCACATGGTTGCTTGACAACCGTGGATCCACTGATGGCTATTAAGCCCAATATGTGATTAGCAGCTTGCTGCAATGAAGGTAGTACCACAACAGAGCTACCATTGATGTGTATCGAATGGTTGGGTCGATATTTTTAACCCCACATGATGTGTACCGGGGGACAGAGTTGGTGTATAGCGGTTGGAATGTTGGGGTGGGTTGCACTGCATTGCATGTATGACATTATGGTGATTGATGTTTGCTTAAGACTCTTTGAGGGTTATACATACTGAGTTTTCGAAAACTCACCCCCTTTTTTAATTTTCTCAGGTGATGTTCAGTAGGAGGATCGACGGTTGGAAGGACTCTGTGCTGGCCAGCAAGCATGACGATTTGGACTTGATTTTTGTTTTGAAAAAACATATAGTTTCTAGTTTATTAAGTTATTTCAGACTGGATTGTAATAAGGCCCTCCCTCTGGTTGTTGTTCAAATTAGGATTATTATTTTCATGCATTATATTTTTGAGAAGATGAACATGGGTTCCCTAAACCATAGTTTTTGAAATGCTACGCTTTCGTAACTAAATTTTTAAATAACAAGTTTCCATAAATCATATCTTTTAAATAAAGCTTCTGCAACTGAAAAAGTAATTAAGGCTTTTCATTCTAAGGAAGGGTTTTCAATGAAAATAAGGTTTTCGATAAAACAGTTCAATGTGACACACTCGATCCAGTCATAACGTCTGGGTCGGGTTTGGGGTGTTATAGATGGATCAGATCTATATCAGCACAACATCGATATATGAAACACGTTGTGATTCTTGTCTAACTCAATCAGTAAGCCTAGTCAATATGCCACTTGCCGTATTCTTTCAATAATCTCATACGGTCCAATGAAATGCGGGCTCAACATGCCTTTGGGACCATATCTAAGAATTTTCATCCATAGAGACACTTTTAGAAACACTTTATCGCCAACCTGTACTTCGATATCCTTCTGCTTCAAATCCGCGTACGATTTCTGTCGATCCGAAGCTGCTTCCAAACTATCATGAATTACTTTCACCTTCTCTTCAGTTTCTCTGGCCAAATCAACCCCGTGAATTTGTTTCTCACTAAGCTCAGTCCAGTACAATGGAGTTCGACACTTACAGCCATACAATGCTTTATAGGGTGCCATCTTTATACTCGATTGATAACGGTTGTTATAAGAAAATTCGACCAACAATAGATATTTCTCCCAACTACCTTCGAAGTCTAAAACACAACAGTGAAACATATCCTCAAAATTTGAATCACTCTCTCAGATTGGCCATCGATTTGTGGATGAAACACAGTACTAAAATTGAACTTCATACCCAACGCTTCTTGCAATTTCTTCCAAAATCTCAATGTAAACCTCGGATCTCTATCCAAAATAATAGAAGTAGCCACTCTTTGTAATCTAACAATTTTAGCAATGTACAATTCAGCTAGTTTATCAAGTGAATAATTGGTACGTACCAGAATGAAATGAGTCGATTTTGTCAATCTATCAACAACAACCCATATAGGATCTTTCTTTTTCGGAGTCAAAGGTAGCTCCAATACGAAATTCATTGTAAGTCTATTCTATTTCCACTCGGGTATAGTCACAGGCTGAAGTAAACCCAAAGGCACTTAATTTTCAGCTTTCACTTGTTGACAAATCAATC
Organism: Gossypium arboreum; assembly: GCF_025698485.1. NCBI lineage: Eukaryota > Viridiplantae > Streptophyta > Magnoliopsida > Malvales > Malvaceae > Gossypium > Gossypium arboreum. The sequence goes on from NC_069081.1 coordinate 39,367,069, forward strand.
ACCTCGTTACAAACTATGAAATGTGTCGTTTCATGCCTGACCACCAATGCAATTCCTTCAAATCATTATACGTCTTGGTACTTCCAGGATGAACAAATAAACAACCATTATGTGCCTCATGAAGAATTTACTGAATTAGTTCAGTATCTCTCAGTACAAAAATCCTACCTTGGAACCTCAAACAATCATTCGATCCAATCTGATATTTTGAGTCACTATCCGATTGGCACTGAACTCTTTTAGCTTGCAACTCATTATCACCTTTCTAAGCTTTGCAAATTTGCTAAGGAAATATTGGTCTAGCTTTCAACTCGGCCAGAATAGATCCATTATCAGATAAAGTTAACTGCGTATTCATTACCCTCAAAGCAAACAAATCCTTTCTACTTAAAGCATCTGGGACTACGTTCGCTTTCCCTGGGTGATAGTCGATCACTAATTCATAATCTTTCAATAGTTCGAGCCATCTCCATTGTCACAAATCCAAATCTTTCTAAGTCATCAAATACTTTAAACTCTTGTGATCAGTAAACATATGGCATTTCTCACCGAATAAATGGTGTCTCCAATTTTTTAAAGCGAACACAATAGCAGCCAATTCCAAGTCATGCGTCGGATAATCCTTTTCATATGGTTTCAACTATCTCGAGGCATAAGCTATCACTTTACCTTCTTGCATCAACACACAACCAAGACCGTTCAAGGACGCATCGTTGAAAATCACAAAGTTTTTCCTCAACTTAGGTTGCACTAGTACTACTGCCTCAGCCTACAACACTTTCAACTGTTCAAAACTCTTTTGACATTTCTCAGGCCACTCGAATTTCACATCTTTTTGTAACAATTTGGTCAAAGGTGTAGCAATTATCAAAAATCCCTTAACAAAATGTTGATAATAAGTAGCCAAACCCAAAAAGCTTCTAACTTCTGATACATTTCTCAGTGGTTTCTAATCAACAACTGCTGAAATCTTACTCGGATAAACTCGTATACCTTCCGCTGAAACAATGTGTCCTAGAAATCCGACTGCTCGAAGCCAAAACTCACTTTTGCTGAATTTAGCAAACAATTTCATATCTCTCAAAGTTTGTAATACAATTCTTAAATGTTCAGCATGCTCAGACTCTTCTCAGGAATAAATCAAAATGTAATCAAATAAAACAACCACAAATTTATCTAAATATGGTCAAAAAATTCGATTCAACCACAAATTTATCTAAATATGGTCAAAAAATTCGATTCATCAAGTCCATAAAAACTGCAGGAGCATTAGTTAATCCAAAAGGCATAATAGGAAATTCATAATGGCCGTACCTTGTTCTGAATGCGGTCTTTGGCACATCCAACTCTTTAACTCTCAACTGATAATAGCCTGATCTCAAGTCTATCTTCGAGAACACTATTTCCCTTTTCAACTGATCGAATAAATCATCAATTCTTAGTAAGGGATACTTTTTGTTTATCGTAACCTTATTAAGCTGGCGAAAATCAATACAAAGACTCATGGATCTATCTTTCTTCTTACCCTAGGGCGTAAAAATCGGTCTCGCAAAACCCTTATCTGTCAACTCTTATAACTAAGACTTTAATTCTTTCAATTCAGTCGGAGCCATTCTATATGGAGCTATCGATATCGGTGAAGTTCCTCGTACCAAATCAATAGTAAACTCAAACTCTTTGACTGGTGGTAATCCAGAAAACTCTTCTAGAAACACATCTGGGTATTCAAAAACTATTGGAACAAATTAAATTTTCAATTCACACACTTTTGTATTTAGCACATACGCAAGATAAGTTTCACAACCATTTCTTACGTACCTCTAAGTCGACATTGACGAAATCAGAATAGGCAACTCACCAGACTTACACTTATTCTCGTAATAATTTCATACTTATTCTCTTCTTTGTTGTTATACCCAATGAACCACTCGGAATATTAATATCGGATACTCGGGAAAACCTTTCACACAAGATGCCACATATGTAGCCATTGCTACCTCTATCTCATATCACATATATGCTCGCTCTCGAGCTATTAACGGACTTGCCCACACAAGCTGTCAAGTAACTGCAACATATGCCACTATACTTAGCCACCGGTAGGACGTATAGGACCAGCACCCGAATCACATAACATAAAACCTTAGTGACATGTCACTTGTATCCTAATCTATTCCTAAGGTTTGATTGGGATTTCTCGCTTGCCAAAATGTTGTCGTACGAGTCATTGACACAATTCGTGAAGTATTAAAGCATTTAAAATACAATTTTAATAAAGCTTATTTAACATACGAACTTACCTAGGTTACAAAAACAACCAAAAGGATCTATTCGTCAGTTACATTATTTTTCCCCCGATCTAGACTCGAACTTCATTTTTCTTGATCTATAATACCACATTTAACTTTAGTTAATCATCACATTATTTAATTCAGCCTAAAAACACATTATGGCAAAATTTACATATTTGCCCTAACTTTTCAATATTTTATAATTTAGTCCCTAGACTCGTAAAATGAATTCCATTCAATTTCATCACAACCAAAGCCTAGTTGATTATTCATTGTACTCATACCAAACCACAATTTTCATTTATTCACACTTTTCTACACATTTTATAGACTTTTACAAACAAGTCCCTATTTGACTTTTTATCAAAAATCGCTTTACAAAAGTCATTTAACAAACAACAAACACGCATATTCTACCATCAAACATCAAAATATAAGCATATTCAACATGGGTCAAATTTTAGACTTTAATCCTTCTTCAAATTAGTCCTTGGAAAGGCTAGATTAGGTTAAGACAACTTCAAAAACATAGAAATCATTAAAAACAGAGCAAGAACAGACTTACAATCGAGCTTGAAAGTGGCCAAAACCCTAGCTGTGGACTCCTTGTGAATTTCGGCTATGGGGGGATGAAACTGAGAAGATGGACATCTTTTATTTAGTAAATTTTGTCCTTATTAGCAAAATTACTAAAATACCCTTAATGCATAACTTTGAAATTTCACCTAACCATATCCATTTTTGTCTATCCTAAGGTATAATGGTCTAATTGTCATTTAAGGACCTCTAATTAAAAGTTCATAACTATTTGACACCTTTAACTTATAGAATTCAAGTTTTGCACCTATTACAATTTAGTAATTCTAGTCAAATTACTCAATTGATAAATTTTATTAACGAAATTTTCACAAAAATTTTCTATCATGCTGTAGACCTTAAAGGAATAATAAAATAAATATTTCTACTTCAGATTTGTGGTTCTAAAACCACAGTTTTGATTTGACTCAAAAACGGGTTGTTACATAGATTTAATAAACGGGATTGGTAAGTTTAGTTTCTGTTCTATGAACTTACTAAGCATGTAGTGCTTACTCCATTTTATTTTCCCTATTTTATAATGCTTAGAAGCTCGTGAAGGTTGGAGATCATTGGAGCATCGTCCCACTATCAACTAGTTATTTTAGGGTATACATATAGTAGAATCATTTTGGTATAATGGCGTGTATAGGACAACTTGACCATTAGTGGCTTGAAAATGATGTTTGTAATCAAGCTATTGGAATGGCTAGTAATGGTTGTTTTGGTATACTTGTAATGTCATGCTATGGTAGCTAAATATATGTTAAGTGGTTGTTCAAATTTTGCCTAACATATGGAATATACCAAGGTAAGATTATAAACATATATGCATGTAATGTTATGCCTTGTTGAATGATGGAATTTGCTTAATTTGAATGCCTGAATTGGTTGGTATTTGGATGTGTGTTTTAGTGCAAGAAAATGGTAAATTTGGGTAACAAATAAGGCTAGAAAATGGCTCTATTTTATCCATACGGGCAGACATATGGGCGTGTGTCTAGACTATGTGTGACACAAGGCCTGGTAACATGGGCATGTAGTTAGGCTGTGTGTCAACTGCACCTTAATTTTGAGAAACAAAATGCTCAAAATTGAGCACATGGGCAAAGGCACGGGCGTGTGTCTCAGCCATGTGTGCTACACAGCTTAGAACACAGGCTTGTGTCTTGGCCATGTGAAACCTGCACCTAATTTTGAATTAAATTAATTAACCACAATGCCTAGCACACGGGTGTGTGGCATGGTCGTGTGCACAAGTCAAAGAGTTACACGAGGTCGAACATGGCCTATAGCACAGACATGTCCCAAGGTCACACGAGCATGTCTTTTGGACCACACTGGCGTGTGAGCCCTGCACCTTGGAGAATTTTTGCAATTTTGCAAAAAATTCTTAGAGCTCTCGATTAAGTCTCGACTCGATTCTAATGCTCGTATTGGGCCTTGAGGGTCTAATTAATGGACATTTAGTATAACCTCAGTTAATGAATAGTAATTTACATAAATTATTGTAAATTTTTTTAAAAGTTTTAGTAATACTCTGAAACCTTGTTTTGACGACAGAGAGCATCCGTAACTACGTTTTCTTTTCTTGGATGATAATGAATAACTTACTTGTAATCTTTCAATAGTTTGAGCCATCTACGTTATCTCAAATTTAGGTCTTTTTGCGACATCAGATGCTTTAAACTCTTGTGATCGGTAAATATGTGACATTTTTCACCACACAAATCGTGTCATAAATTTTCAATGCAAACACAATAGCTGTCAATTTTAAGTCATGTGTCGGATAGTTTTTCTCGCACGGCTTTAACTGTCTAGAGGCATAAGCTATGACTTTTCCTTTCTACATCAAAACACACCTTAAACCATTCAATGATGCATCATTAAAAATCACAAATTCTTTACTCGATTCAGGTTGAACTAGAACTAGTGTTTCGGTCAATAGTGCTTTCAACTGGTTAAAACTTTGCTGACGTTTATTAGACCATTCAAACTTCACATATTTTCTAATAACCGCAACATTGGTGTAGCTATCATCGAGAACCCTTTTAAAAATCTTTGATAATAACTAGCAAATCCCAGAAAAATTTTGACTTCGAATACGTTTCTCGGTGGTTTCCAGTCAGTAACTACTGAAATCTTTCTCGGATCAACTTTTATGCCTTCAATTGATATTATATGTCCCAAAAAATCGACTTCTCAGAGCTGGAACTCGTATATGCTAAATTTAGCAAATAGTTATTTATCTCGCATAGTTTGTAGAACAATTCTCAAATGCTCGGCAAGTTTAATCTCATCTCGGGAATATATCAGTATATCATTAATAAATACTACAACAAATCTGTCTAAATATGGTCTAAAGATTCTGTTCATCAAATCTATAAATACTACAAGTGCATTAGTTAAACCAAACGACATCACAAGAAGTTCATAGTATCCGTACTTGGTTCCAGATGTAATTTTCCACACATTTGAATTTTTCAATCGTAGCTGATAATAACCAAAATGAAAATTAATCTTTGAGAATACTGTGGTACATTTCAACTGGTCAAACAAATCGTCAATGCGAGGCAGTGGATAATTGTTCTTGACTGTAACTTTGTTGAGCTGACGGTAGTCAATGCATAATCTCATCAATCCATCATTTTTCTTAACAAATAGAACCGGTGCACCCTAAGGTTAAAACATAGGTCAAGTAATACCTCTATCAGTCAATTCTTGTAACTGTGCTTTCAACTCTTTTAACTCAGTAGGATCCATTCTGTAAGGTGCTATCGATATCAGTGTTGTTCCTGGTACAAGTTCTATAGCAAACTGGACCTCTCTTACTAGCGGTAATCCAGGTAACTCCCCTAGAAACACATCAGCATACTCACAAACCATTGGCACTGATTCCAACTTCGACTCGGACACTTTAGTATCTAATACATAAGCAAGGTAAGCATTACAACCTTTTCTCACATATTTTTGTGCTGATATAGCTGATATCACAATAGGCAACCCGTTTGAATTATCTGACTCAATATGAAACATCTCACTATTCCAACATTTCAATACAATATGCTTTCATCTATACTTTGCCACAACATCATGCAGAGTTAGCCAATCCATGCACAAAATCACAATGAATTCATTGAACGATAATAACTTCAAATCAGCCGAAAAACTATGACCTCAAGTCCTCAATGGAAAATTCTTGGAAACCTTATCAATTAGCACATACTGGCCTAAGGGGTTTGATACTTCAATCACGAATTTAGTGGACTCAATAGGTAAATTCTTACTAGACACTAAATTCATGCAAATATATGAATGGGTTGATCCAGGATCAATCGAAGTAGTTACATTAGTATCATCGAGAGAAAAATTACTGGTAATAACATCTCGTGCAGAAGCATCTTCACATGCGCGAATAGCATAAGCCTTAACTGGTGCTCATGCCTCGAATCTCACAGTAGAGTCATTCGTTACACCACAGCTACCACTCATATTTCTAGGATTACGAGGTGATCTACCTCTCGTAGTAGTATTGCTTGGCCTCCTGGTCTGAGCTTTCTCTTTCTCGTGTTTTTTTGGGCAATCTCTAAGATAATGGTAAAAAAAACCACATCAGAAACACGCTCCGCTCTTCATTCAACGCTCACTATATTGTGGCTTGTTACAGTGCTTGCACTCAGGTCTGGTGTTTCTAACACTACCCACACTTGCTACAGATGTATCCTGAGGATTAGGATTGGAGCGTCTAGTATCTCTATCTCTGTTAGAATGTCACATAGAAGCAATAGAACAGTAGTGATGTTCGTTAGATTTCTTCGATGCTGACTAATATCACTTTCCCGTCAATCTCTTTCTCGAAGCTCTAGCTTCGAATTTAGCGTGTCTTTTCTCTTTACCTAGCTCTTCAGCTTTATATCCCGACTAATCACTTTATATCCTCGTTTAATCCATCTTTAAATTGCTTACACATTTCAATCTTGGTCAGAATGCACACTGGAGCATATTTACTTAATCGAACAAATCCTCGTTCATATTCAGACATTGACATACAACCTTGCTTGAGCTCCAGAAATTCTTTACATTTCTGATCGAAAAACCTCTGACTGATATATTGCTTTCAGAATTTGACTTGAAAGAAGTTCCAAGTGATCCTCTCTCTCGGCACTACAGAAGTCAATGTATTCCACCACTAGTAACCTGAATCTTTTAGTAGAGATACTGCACACTTCACACATTTAGTCGGTGAACAAGATAATTCATCAAGAACTCTGATGGTATTCTCTAACCAGAACTCAACTCTCTCTGGATCATCTTTGATGGTAGCTCAAAATTCTTCAGCCCCGTACTTACAAATCTTATCAATAGGAGGCTTACTAACTCGGATTGGTTCCGTACCTTGAGGAATAATGGGAACCGATTGGGAAACAGGAGGGGTGAAGGTTGTTAAGTAGCCGGGTTCGTCCGTACAAACTTGGTGCACCGCTCATTCATCATTTGGAATAAGGCTTCCATTGCCTCTCCTCCTCAGCCCTCAGATTAGGCCATTTTACAAGCCACATTTCTTACCTAAATTGGTACCAACCTAAACACAACAATTTGCATCTAATGAAGTCATAAATAAGCATCCAAAACCAGCCAAAATCAAGTTTAAAACATGTAATATCACCACATACGACCAATATGCCCTTAGGCACCTTAAATGACAAATTATATCATGTAAATCTAAACATTCAATATATCTAATTGTTTTAACTAACTTATAAGCATAGTTGTACCAAAACTTACTATGTATTTTATTAATCAAAACATACAATTTAGTACCATTTATGTACTTGATCTCTAGCATCAAATGGTCATATGAATCATTTGTAACTTGTTTACTAAAAACACCGATGCAAACCATTCAAAAACTAACATCATTGTACATATTTGCTTTCCACAACAAGTACTAAATCACTCCAAATTATAATACATAATCATATGCATATTCAACTACCATTTAATTTTCATCCATCAAACCTAAATCAATTCATATGTTAACCATACCAAACTATATATCAAACATGGTAAAGGCATTTATATTTACATTGCAAAATATACCAAAATACAAGCCAATTCAAATGGCTAAAAATATAATAAAACATGTAGGCTATCCTTAGTCAAAATAACCCATACATGCCATTATAACCAAAAGTACCAAAAGAGCTGATAGATGGTGTGATATAGCTCCAACAAGCTTCCAACCTAAACGAGCTTCTGAATCACTATAAAACACAAAAAATAACATAGTGTAAGATTTTAAGCTTAGTAAGTTCGTATAATAGAGAATTTAACTTACCATTTTAATCACATTTAAGGTAAGCATACAAAACACTTCCAACTTAATTTGGCCAAAAGCCTAAACACATATCCTCAACAACGATGTTAGTCATGTAATTCATATAGAATCAAGAAACATGTAGTTCAATAATAATAAAAAATCCATGTACATATAATTTCCACTTCATATGACTATATATCATGTACAAATCATTTTCATATATCTCAAGTAAATGCTTGTAGTAGTTCATATTAAACTAATGTAATCTTGTAACAGAGCAGTACCTAATGAACCATTTAGAATATCACTGGATACGCGGGTAGTATCATACGAGCTGTAAGCAGCAAGCTCCTCTGAGCTGAATAACAGTAAGCTCCTTCGAGCTGAGTATCGATAAGCTCATACGAGCTGAGTATCGATAAGCTCATATGAGCTGAAATTGGTAACCCTAATGACATGTCAATTGTATCCTATGAATTCCTAAGGTTCAAACAGGGCTTGATAATCGTCGTACGTCGTTAGGTAAGCTATCAGTACTCATATATGATGGTAATGCAACTAGCATACATCTAATTCGATCAAAGCATATAATTACACAATTTAATTACACGAACTTACCTCGACAAGTTTACGTAAATACGAAGGTGACTAATCTGATATTTTTCCTTGGCTTCGATCTAACTCTATACGAGGTCTAACAGGTTCTATACGAATGAATTTAACCCAATTAAATATAATTCAAATGCAATTTAGTGCAACACACATTTTTGAAAAATTACCATATTGCCCATATACTTTTAATTCTTTGCAATTTAGTCCCTAGGCTCAGAAAATGAAATTCATTCAATTTTATCCCTACCCAAGCCTAGCCGAACTACAAACATGCTTATAGTAGCCGATATATTTCACGAGTTCAAAATTTACCCCACAATTTATCATATTTTTCAATTTAATCCTTATTTGACAATTTCAGTAAAAATTCCTTTACGAAAGTTGTTTATCCAACAAAAACCATTCATTTTCTATCATCAAACATCAAAAATCAAGCATGCTTATCAATGGAAAAACCCTAATACTTTAATAATTTCACAAATTAGTCCCTGGGCTAGTTAAATTAAGCTACAACAATCCCGGAACATAGAAATCATTAAAAATAGGTCAAAAATACATACCAAATAGACAATGAGAAGTTGTCAAAATCAAAAGCCCTTCAATGGATTTTCTTTCACCCTAAATTTGGTTGAGAAGAATTAGAGAAGATGAAGTTCAATTTGTTTTTGTTTAATATTAACATTATTTTCTAATTACCTAAATATCCTTTAAAATTATTCATAATTTCAATAATACCAACCCATGTACATACACTAACTTCACTAATGGTCTAATTACAATATAAGGACCTCCACTTTAAATTTCTATAGCTATTAGACACATTTAGCTATGAGAACACAACTTTTGCACTTTATGTGATTTAGTCTTTTTTTATCAAAATGAGCATGTAGACAGTAAAATTTCTTAACAAAACTTTTATATAGTAATAATATCATGCTATAGACCATAAAATAATAATAAATTAATTTTTTTAACTTTGGATTTGTTGCCATAAAACCACTGTTCTAATTTCACTGAAAACATGCTATTACAGCCTGGCATACGGGCGTGTGGCTTGGCCATGTGACCCAAGTCAGTGAATTACACGGGTAAGGAAATAAGTTGGGACACGACCGTGTGTCCCTATTTCGAATGCCCACACGGCCTAAGACACAATCTTGTCTCTTGGCCGTGTGAGTCACAAAGCCTGGCCACATGGCCGTGTGACCCTTGCAGCTTTAAAAATTTGTAATGTTTTCTGAAAAATTCTACAAGTTTTTTATTTAGTCCCAGCTTGTTTCTAACGCGTATTTAGGACTTCGATGGCTTGTATAAGGGACAGTATGTATGATTTTGATTAATTTTATTATGAATATTGATAAGTAATGAAATGATCAAAATTATGATTGTTTGTACTGTAAACTTCAGTAATACTCCATAACCTTGTTTTGGTGATAGATACAGGTTAGGGGAGTTAAAAAATAGGATCATATTAGGAGAATGAACATTATCCCAAAGATATCAAGGATATCCTATGAGGGTAATACACGTATGACAAGGTCATAATTGATTCTCTCCGAAATAAAGTACACCAATTTCGTCAATCTATCGAGAACAACCTAAATAACATCTTTCTTATCTAGAGACAGTGATAATCTCGATAAAAAATCCATTGTGACTCGTTCCCATTTCCACTCTATAATTATTACATGCTGTAATAAACCTGATGGAACATGATGCTTGGCATTCACCTGTTGATATACCAAACATTTAGTCACATACATGGCCACCAATACATCTGTTTGACATCATTATACATTTTAGTATTACTAGATGAATTGAATGGGCACTACTGTGAGCTTCGTACAAAATCTCTCGTTTTAACATTCTATCATTCAGATTCTATTTTATACTAAATTAGTATATTGTCAACAAACACAACTATGAACCTATCCAAGTGATGCTGCCATACCCGATTCATCAAATACATAAAATGTAACACCCTGAATTTGGGCCTAGAAGTTTTGGGCCTTGAGCATGGAGCGATTGAAGGCAACTTATAATATTCTGTTGTGCGTGAAAATTTTGTAGTTGAAGGCTTGTTTTAGTGGTTAAGTGTGTTGAGAAGTGTTGGAGAAGTCCTGGGTTCAAACCTGGACTCTAGCAAAAATTTTGGTTTAAGGTGAATCAAACCCTGGTTGTAGTAGGTAGGCCTTAAGAATATTGTTGGAGAAATATGACACAAAAAGCCTTGTGGCTTAGTGGCAAGTAGCGTGTGGAGCATCTGAGGGGAGGCATGCGTTCGAATCCCATGGCAAGCAATGAGCATTTATTTTGCTAACAGGGGGCGACAAGAGTTGGTGTTGAATTTAAACTTCAATGTTGGAAGGATCCCACATCGGGAAGCTAACATAAGGAGGGATGCGAAGCTGGCTTTAAATAGAGAGAACCATGAGGAGAGCAGAGGTACCTTTCTTAGCTGATCCCTTTCGTTGTATGGCGTGCTCGTTTGGGTTAGGCGTCGGCTAAGAGTGCTCGGAGCGTGGATTAAGTTTGATACAACCACATCTTTAATGGAGTTTCGTATGTTGTCCATAATGCCCATAGAGCGTCATCCAGCCTGGAAGACCAATCTTTCCTCGAAGACAACCTTTTCAAGAATGTTTTTAATTTGTCGATTCGATACTTCGGCTTGTCCACTAGTTTGCGGATGATAAGTAGTATCCATTCTATGATTAACTCCATATCTCTTCAGTGCAGCTGCCACTTGGTTGCAATGAAGTGTGTACCTTGATCAGTAATCAATGCCTTTGGTGTGCCAAAGTGGTTAGTATGTGCTTGTGAAAAAGTTTAAACACTATATTTGCATCATCCTTTGGGATTGCAACGGCTTCAACCCACTTCGAGACATAGTCAACTGCTAGTAATATATAAAGATTTCAAAATGAACTTGGAAATGGTTCTGTAAAATCCATACACTAAACATCAAACAATTCAACCTCCAAAATTGGCTGTTGCAACATTTCATTGGGTCGGGATATAGAACCAGTGCACTGACACCTATCGCATTGATTCACAAAATTGTGGACAGCCTTGAATAATGAAGGCCAGTAGAATCTTAATTGGAGAACCTTAGCGGCAGTTCACATGCCACCGAAATAACCTCTATAAAGAGCATCATGACAGTGTTCTAGGATGAAAAGCAGCTCCTCTTCCGAAACACAATGCTGAATAATGCTGTCATTGCAGACCTTGAATAAATACTGTTCATTCTAATGATACTTCACTACTTCACAAAGAAATCTTTTTTTTTATAGCCTGTGACACCCAATGGGATTTTTCCACACTAGATAATTAACCAAATCCGCATACTAAGAGGTTACATCGACAACAAATAACTTCTCATCTGGGAATGTGTTGACAATTTGATGTATGTTTCCATCTTCATTGCCAACTTCCAATCGAGCCAGATGGTCTGCAACCTAATTCTCTGAATCCTTGCTATCTTTCTTTTAAATGTCAAATTCTTGCAATAGTAAGATCCAACGTATCAATCTTGGTTTTGTATCCTTCTTCACAAAAAGATATCTCAATTTCGAGTGATCAGTAAATACGATAACCTTTGCACCAACAAGATAAGAACAAAACTTGCTGAAAGCAAATACTACAACCAACAATTCTTTCTCTGTAGTGGTAGAATTGATTTGAGCCTCTGTAAGAGTTTTGCTAGAATAATAGATAGCGTGAAATATTTTTCCCTTGCATCGTCCTAGAACAGCACCCACAGCAAAGTCGCTTGCATCGTACATAACTTCAAAAGGTTGAGACCAATTTGGTGCAACAAAAATGGGTGCATTCACTAGCTATGTCTTTAATTGAATGAATGCATCCAGACATGCATCGTCAAAGAAGAATTTTCAATTCAATTCTAGTAATGAGCATAAGGGCTTTGCAATTTTTGTGAAATCTCTAATAAATCTTTGGTAAAACCCCGAATGCCCAACAAAACTTCGAATAATTTTCACATTTTTCTGTGGAGGTAATTTCTCAATGATTTCCACTTTAGCTTTGCCTACTTCAATGCCTTAACTGGAGATGCGATGGCCTAATACAATGCCTTCAATTGCCATAAAATGACATTTTTCCCAATTTAGAACAAGATGTTTGTCTTCACATTGCTACAATACTGTATCCAACTTATCAATGCGATGATCAAAATATTTCCCATAGACTAAGAAGTTATCCATAAAAAACTCTAAAGAATCTTCAATCATATCCAAGAATATTACCATCATGCTCATTTGAAATGTGGTTGGTCTGTTGCAAAGAATGAAAGGCATACGACAAAAAGAAAAAGTACCAAAAGGACAGGTGAAAGTCATTTTCTCTTGATCCTCTGGTGCAATAGCAATTTGATTGTACCCAAAATAGCCATCTAAGAAGCAGTAATAGGCTTTTCCAGCAAGCCTGTCTGACATTTAATCCATGAAAGGAAGTGTGAAGTGGTCCTTTTTTGTGGCAGCAAGAAGTTTACGATAATCCACACAGAATCGCCATCCATAGAAATGCATGTAGAAATTAATTCATCTTTGTCGTTACTAACCACAGTGATGAAACTTTTTTTGGAACGCATTGCACTGGACTTACCCAATTGCTATCAGCATAAAGGTTAATAATTCCAGCATCAAGCCCTTTTATAATTTCTTTCTTAACAACTTCCTTCATCTTCTCCTTTAATCTTTTTTGTTGCTCAATCGATTGCTTGCCTTCATCTTCCAGCTTGATCTTGTGCATGAAAAAAAATGGACTATACCACGAATATCAGAAATACTCCAAGTAATAGCTTATTTATCTTGCTTAAGAATATGGACCAATTTCTCTTCTTGATTTACATCCAGTGCTGCGGAGACAATAATTGGGAAAGTACCATTATCACCAAGAAAGACATATTTAAGATGAGTAGGTAATTGTTTCAATTCCAAAGTAGGAGCTTCGTCGATAGATGGCTTGAAAATTGGAGCTATTCTGTTGGCTAAGTCTAAAGATTCAATCTAGCATCCATACCTGAGTTCAATATTATTAGCTTCAACCATGCTGTCACAATCATCTAAGAATTCATCATTAGATGTCACTATAAACTCCTCAAAAAGTATTGTGCTTTAGCCATTGAATTCTTCCTTGATTAGATCATTTAGCACACCAACAATATGTCATTCTTCTTTATTCTCGCATTGAATAGATTCGAAAAACATGAAGGTAACGTGCTCATCATTAAGTTGCATGGTCAGTTCACCTTTGTAAACATCAATAATAGTTTGTTTGGTGGCTAAAAATGGTCGTCCCAAGATTATGGGAACCTCCTTGTCTTTCTCGCAGTCAAGTATAACAAAACCAGCCAAAAAAATGAATTTTTCCACATGAACTAAGATATCTTTGATCTGTCCTTCAAGTTGAGCCAAGGATCGATCAGCTAGTTGCACTATCACTGCAGTAGGTTTCATGTGACCAATTCCTAACTTTTTAAAAGTAGATAGTGGTATTAGGTTGATGCTAGCTCCTAAGTCGCATAAAGCATTGCCCAAATAATGGTTGCCAATTGAACATGGGATAGTAAAGCTCCCATGATCTTTCATTTTAGGGGGCAACTTATTTATCAAAACAACACTACAGCCCTCTATGAGTGCAATAGTTTCCATATCACTAAGCTTCTTTTTCTTGGACAAGAGCTCCTTCACAAATTTCCCATAATTTGGAATTTTCACAAGGGCGTTTACTAAAGGAATATTGACCTGAAGTTGCATTAGTGTGTCCAGGAACTATTGGTACTACTTATCCTACTCATTTTCCTTGAATCTTTATGGAAAGGATAAAGATGGAGATACATATGATTGCATCAATACCTTTGATAGCATCGAGAAAATCGAGGGTTGGACATTAGGCATATCAGTAACAATTTGTGGAACTTCCTTGTCGGGTACATCGACAAGCTCTTCAAATTTAACCTTCTCACCAGGGATCATTTCACTAGTATGTTGAGGCGCTATAATAGAGTCTGTAGTCAGGTCGCCAGTTTGTTTACCACTCTTGAGAGTGATAGCCTTACAGTGTTCTTTCCCTCTCGGTCTGGGATTTTTCGTGTTCTAAGTAGTGTGTGCATCAAGCATTCAGATTCGAAGTAAGTTCTCCTAATTGTGCCTCCAACACTGGAATAGAAGATAAATTCCCTTGCACAATAGCTTCTATGCGAGTCATATGCTCCCGTGTTAAAGCTTCAAGAGCTGCTAACGGGTCAAAAGGAGAAGCTTGCGTGTACTGTTGTCATCGATGTTCTAGAACATGTTGATTTAGCATTGAAGAGTGTTATGGTTGCGTCTAATTCTGATGTCGATGCATCTGGCTCTAATTGTAGTTCTGTTGTTGTTGATTGTAATTTCTTTGTCTTGAATTATAAGTGCCTTGGATAGATATATTCTCATATCAGAATGTCGCAGCATTTTGTCCAGCATAGTGATTTCCCCAAGACTATTGATTACATACAAAATTATTAGAAGAGTAAGAATTGCTGCGGATGTTACTGACATAAAAGGCATCTCTTCATGTTGTGGAAAATCTTCATAGCTGCAGTTGTCACTGCAAATCTCACAACAAAAAGTTAGGTGCAACGTCACTATCCCTTGTATATTTTTTATCATATTTGCAAGAGAAGAAACTTCAGATCTAAGTGTAGATATTTTGTCCAATTCAATAACTCCCAGAGTAGATTTTTCTTGTGCAACTCTAGAGATAGGATGTTGATAATCATTCTGAGCAATTCTCTCAAGAATTTGAATAGCATCATTATAAGTACAATCCAACAGAGGACCATT
Source organism: Gossypium arboreum (assembly GCF_025698485.1). Lineage (NCBI taxonomy): Eukaryota > Viridiplantae > Streptophyta > Magnoliopsida > Malvales > Malvaceae > Gossypium > Gossypium arboreum. The sequence continues at coordinate 39,382,713 of NC_069081.1, forward strand.
GGCTGATGCATCGACAAGATTCCTCGTGTGTGAATTTAGCCCAGTATAAAAAATCTCAATTTGTGTTTCCTATTGAATGTTGTGTAACACCCCGAACCCGAGACCATTGCCGGTGTCGGACACGAGGGGTTAACAAGCCAAAACCACATGTTTCGTCCATCAATTTGACATTTCCAGTCAGGCTGGAAAACTGCGTCACTGTCGCCTTAAAAATCATATCTCGAGTTTCAAAACTCGGAAACTGTTTTCGTAAATTTTCCCTGAATTTATACTCATATATCCATCCATGGATTTATTTCTAGAATTTTTGGTCAGGCCAATTGGTACAGTTTATTAGTTAAAGTCACCCATGTTACAGAGATTGACTGCTCTGACCTTTGCGCGTTACAACTTGAATATCTCTCTGTACAGGGCTTTAATACTGGTGCCGTTTGTTTTCAATGAAACTAGACTCAAAATGGAATCTGTACATATAATGCATGACTCCTGATTCTTTCTGGATAATTTATAGTAAATTTTTAAAGTTTTGACAGGGGACCCAGAAACCGTTCTGGCCCTGTCTCACAATAGCATTAATATCTCTTAACATGTAACTCCTATGACCGTTTCGTTTCTTCCATATGAAAGTAGACTCATCAAGGTTCATTTACATAACTTATTCACTATTTAATACCATTCCTACAAATTTTGTGATTTTTCAAAACCACTCCACTGCTGCTGCCAGCATCTGTTTTCAAGGTAGGTCTTATCTATTTGTAGTCTCCATGATCCAACTAGTCTTGCCATACATAGGTTCACCTATGACCATTTTAGCCATTCAATGGCTGATCATGTGACCAACACTCCCATTTCCAATCCATAATTACATCATGAAACCATATATATATATATACAAATCACAAATGGTCTAAGTTAGTACTTGACTTCTCTGAGCCATTTTCGCATGGCCAGTACACATATACATCACAACACAATTGAACCGACAAGGGTAGTCCTATACATGCCATTTCAAAGTTCAACCAAAAGTTATACCAAAATGGAGGCTTTGATAGTGTAGATGACTTGACTTTTGTGACAGCCCAAAATTGACCCTAGTCGGGATGTGGTTTGGGACCACAAAACCGAGGCATAAAAATAATTTAAAATTTATTTTGATGCCTATGATATGTTAATTTGTGTGTGACATTTTGATGTTTCGATTTAGTGTTATAAATGCGAATTTCACTAGAAAGGACCTAGTAGTGAACTTTGAAAGTATGATGGGGAAATGTGTGATGACTAGTTGCTCATGCATGCAAAAATAAGGATTTGCATGTCAAATTTCCCCCCAACATGAAGTGGCGGCCATGGCAAGAGAGGATGGGCAAAACATGTCATGAAACATGTTTTGTTGGTGCATTAGGGAGAAATAATAAACAAAGGTGTATGGGTAAGAAAAGAATGAAAAAAAAATGTGTGTGAGTGTGGTATTCCCCCCCCGCCGTGAGTTGTAGAGAAAGAAAGAAAAATTTTGTTCATCCTTTCTTTGAGCCAAAACTAAGGAAGAAGGAGGATTTTTGCTTCATGCTTGGTTTGGAAGAGATCTAGAAGGAGATTTGGCTAAGTTTGCATCAAGATTAAGGTATGTATGAGGTTGTGTTAGGAGTTTCATGCATGTTTTGGTTGCTAACTTGATGTGCATGTTAGCCATGGCTCAAATCTTTGTTATGCCATGGAAATGGTATTTGGCCAAAGTTGTTATGGTGATAAAGCCATTGCATGCTAAGTGTGAAGCTTGATGATGATGCATGCAATGATGGATTGTCTACTTTTGAGTAAGATTTTGAGTTTTCTTTTTGTTTAATCATGATTGAAGTTGAAAAGGGGCATGATTGTCAATTTCGGCCATGATGCATTCATAAGCATGGTTCATGCTTCTTGCATGTTAGTTAAAATTTGTGTTTTGGATGGCTATGGACACCTTGAAATTCGGCCATGCTCATATATGTATATATATGTTTGCACATGATGTTTGGTTATGAACTAAGTGATGAATATGTTTGTTTAAAGAAGAAGATGTTGAAGAATGAAGGTGAAATTGCAAGCACATTCGGCCTAGCACACATATGAGTGCTTGATGCTATATTATAAGTTTTGAGCAACAATATGCAAAGCCTTAACTAGTAAAATGCATGCTGTTTTTGTGAGGTATTAAGTGCATAATTGGCCTCAACATGTACATGAATATTCGGCCTTGGGTAGCCTATTGAAGGCCTTAGCTTTTCCTTGATGCTCGAATAAATTGTATTGAATTGCTTGATGTAGTATAAAATGTGCATGACCATTGTGTATTCAAGCTAAAGAGTGGCCATATGACCATTTAAACTCCTTGTCATATTCGCCATAAGCTAGCACAATGAGGTTTTAATAGATTGAATTTGTTTGAATTAGCTCAAGAGCTAAGAGGGCCACAATTGGACAAGGGAAGGAAAAAGTGATCGAATAGCCGTAAAAGCCGTTCGACAACATCCGAGGTAAGTCCTCAAGAAGTGACCTTACTTGAATTATGTGGAATGAAATATGGATGTATTGATTATTGATTTATGTGTGTATGAGTATTGAATAATACCGGGCTAAGTCCCGAAGGCGATTATGCTAGTGATTATAATTGTGTTTGAGCCTTAGTAACGAGAATGAAATATGTATGTCCAATGATTATTGATGTATGTGTGCATGAGAAATTGAATGATATTCGGGCTAAGCCCCGAAGACAATTATGCTGGAAATTATATCCGGGTTAAGACCTGAAGGCAATTGTGCTAGTGGCTACATCCGGGCTAAAGACCGAAGGCATTAAATGCGAGACATTCTATCCGGGCTAAGACGAAGGCATTTGTGCGTGGTTATATCCGGTTATATTTGAAGAATCTTGGGCTGGAGGTGAGTGTTGGTTGCTGTAATAAATTCAATTAGTACACTCGAGAAGCCCAAAGAATAAGGTACGTTTATATGTGCATTGGAAAGTCGACATGTTTGAGCAACATTCGCTCAATTGACTAATGAATTTCAGTTATTGAATTGATTGATACTTTGTGAAAGTATATAATGATGAAGTGTGAAGTAAGAATGTGTATTAATAAAATGATGCATTTGTCTATGTGAATGTATTGCTGTAATTAGAGTTGATTATATTCCTTGAGACTTACTAAGCATAAAAATGCTTACCCCGTTGCTTTGGCTCTCTGTTTTATAGATTTCGCTCGATAGCAATCGGATTCGGGATCAATAAAGTCGAAGTCATCCACACTATCAACGCCTCTATTTTGGTATAAATTTTGTTTGAACTTTGAAATGGCATGTATAGGACTACCCCTTGTTGGTTTAAAAATGTGGTGATGTATATGTATACGGCCATGCGAAAATGGCTCGTAAAAGGAAGCATGAACTTGGACTATTTTTGGGTTGTATGTATATATATGGTGTCATGATGTGATTATGGATTGGAAATGGGAGTGTTGGTCACATGATCAGCCATTGGTATGGTTAAAATGATCATATATGAACCTATGTATGGCAAGACTAGTTGGTTCATGGAGACTACAAAATAGGTAAGACCTACCTTAAAAACAGATGCTGCCAGCTGCAGTGACGTGAATGTGAAAAATCACCAAAATTTGTAGGAATGGCATTAAATAGTGAATAAGCTATCTAAATGAACCTTGATGAGTCTATTTTCATATGGAAGAAACGAAATGGTCATAGGAGTTACATGTTAAGAGATATTAAAGCTATTGTGAGACAGCGTCAGAACGGTTTCTGGGTCCCCTGTCGCAACTTTAAAAATTTTCTATAAATTATCCAGAAAGAATTAGGAGTCATGCCTTATATGTACAGATTCCATTTTGAGTCTAGTTTCATTAGAAACAAACGGCACCAGTATTAAAGCCCTGTACAGAGATATATTCAAGTTATAACGCGCGAAGGTCAGAGCAGTCGATCCCTGTAACATGGGTGACTTTAACTAATAAACTGTACCAATTGGCCTGACCAAAAATTCTAGAAATAAATCCATGGATGGATATATGAGTCTATATTCAGGGAAAATTTACGAAATCAGTTTCCGAGTTTTGAAACTCGAGATATGATTTTTAAGGCGACAGTGATGCAGTTTTCCAGCCTGACTGGAAATGTCAAATTGGTGGGCAAAACATGTGAACTTGGCTTGTTAACCCTCGTGTCCGACACGGCGATGGTCTCGGGTTCAGGGTGTTACAATTTTATTAGTATCGAGCCACGGTTTAGTCAATTCTAGGACTACCGTGATGTGTTTAGGGTCTAGCTATACATGCCATTAAATGATGAATCGATAGTGTGGTGATTTCGACAATTTGACTTTGTGTTTGTTTATAGCAATGGATCCGATCCCAACCGAGCGATAGCTGATGATGTGGAGAGTGTGGCGCTGCTCCGCGCAAGGGACAGCGCCGGCGGACTCTCAACCTATGGCCAGCAATCCGAATGGCGAGGCTAGGCAAGCCTTTTATAGTGTGATGAACGAATGGTTTAATCAATACATTCGAACTAACACTACTGTTCCACAACCTCCATTCCCGACAAATGCAACCCCGCACCTACAATACCTCCGGTGGATGACCAAATAAGGTCAAGTAAGCCCCGATCGATAGGATTCGAAAACATGGGGCCACTGAATTTAAGGCTACGGATGATGATGATGCCGAAGCGAGCTGAATTTTGGTTGGATAACACTATCCGGTGCTCGATGAGCTATCTGTACACCCAATGAGTGCTTAAAGTGTACCATCTCCTTGCTACGTGAGTCCGCCTACTATTGGTGGAGTACTCGACTTCTGTGGTACCTAGAGAGCAAGTGACTTGGGAATTCTTTCAAACCGAGTTCGAAAAAGTATATCGATCGAGATTCATCGACCAAAAGCGAAGGAATTCCTTGACCTTAAGCAAGGTTCTATGTCGATTCTGACTACTGAACGAAAATTTGTGAGGCTTAGCCATGCAGCGTGAGAATGCATTTCGTCCAAAGCCATTATGTATAAACGCTTCGAGGATGGGCTGAATGATGATATAAGGATGTTCGTTGGCATTCTCGAGATCGAGAGTTCGTAGTACTTGTTGAGCGAGCTTGTAAAGCGAAGAGCTTAGAAAGGAGAAACAAAAAGCTGATGTGGGAACGGAGAATTCGAAAGAGGTCCTCGGAAAGTCTCTTCAACAAGCATCGAAGAGATTTTGAGATGATGCGAGCGGTCTAGAGGCGTTTGGCTTTTCTAGACAAGGACGCGATCGACCCCTGTGACCACACGAGTCACTTCGATCGCCGATGGTGGAAATGATTGCGAGAGAGGCGGAGTGTCCACATTGTGGCAAATGGCATTCGGGAGTTGTTGGTTTCGTGATCGCTCTGCTATAAGTGTGGGTCGACCGACCACTTTATGAAGGATTGCCCGAGGATGCATGAGCAGAATGTAAGTCGAGTGGAAACCGGGTGCTACCACTTCGCCGAGGTAGGCCACCTAGAAATATGGGCAATGACGATGGCGGTCGAGAGGATCTAGAGATGCTACCATCGATCCGAGGCTCGTGTTCTGCAAGGACTTATGCCATCTGCGCACGTGAGGATCTTGCCTCTCGGATGTCATTCTGGTACTTTCACTCTTTTCAATACAAATGTGATTGCTTTGATTGACCCGGTTCTACTCATTCATATATGTGAAACCTTAGCATCCAATAAGACTTTGCCTATTGAGTCTCTCGAGTTTGTAATTCGGTGTCAAACCCTTGGGTCATTACGTGCTTGTCAATAAAGTGTGCAAGAAAAGTCCCTAGTGTTCCGAGGTTCTTGTTTTCCAGCGGACTTGATGCTTTTGCCGTTCGATGAGTTCGACGTTATTCTTGGTTTGGATTGGTTGACCATGCGATCGCGGTTGTAAATTGCAAAAGTAAGACTATCGATTTGAGGTGCGCGAATAATGAGATAATTCGGGTTGAGTCTACGGACTTAAAGGGTTGCCACCGTAATATCGCAATGTTGGCCCGAAAATATGTAAGAAAAGGTGCGGCGTACCTTGCGACGTGCTTTCGATGACAAGGAATCGGAAAAAAAACCCGAATCGTGTCGGTGGTTTATGAATACCGGATATTTTCCACGAAGAATTGCGGGTTTACCACTGTTCGAGAAATAGAATTTGGCATCGAATTGGTACTGGTACCACTCCAATTTCGATAGCTCCGTATCGTATGGCACCAACGGAATTAAAGGAGTTGAAAGCTCGGTTGTAAGAATTGGTGGATAGAGGTTTTGCTCGCCTTGAGTTTTTCGCCTTGGGGTGCGCCGGTGTTGTTCGTGAAGAAGAAGGATGGAACCATGCGGTACGTGCATCGACTATCGTCGACAATAAATCGACGATAAAGAACAAATATCCGTTGCCACGTATTCATGACTTGTTCGATCAAGCGAAGGAGCCTCGGTGTTCTCGAAAATAGATTTGAGATCGGGCTATTATCAATTGCGAATCCGAGATTGGACGTACCCAAGGCGCCTTGAGCGAGATATGGTCACTATGAGTTCCTAGTGATGCCGTTTGGGCTCACTAATGCCCTGCGGTATTTATGGATTTAATGAATCGGATCTTGGACCATATTTAGATCGATTCGTAGTCGTGTTCATTGATGACATCTTGGTCTATTCAAGAAATGAGACCGAACATTTGAACACTGCGGTTAGTCTTTGCAAATTTTACGGGATAAGCAATTATATGCTAAGTTCAGCAAGTGTGAGTTCTAGTTAAGAGAGGTTAGCTTCTTGGGTCATGTGGTATCGCGACGGGTATTCGAGTCGGCAGAATAAAATTTCAGCCATACTTAATTGGAAGCCTCAGAAATATTACCGAGGTTGAAGCTTTTAGGGCTTGCCAATTATTACCGACGATTTGTAAAAGGCTTCTCAACGATAGCCACGCCGATGATGAAGCTACTCCAAAAGGATGTTAAGTTCGAATGGATGGAGAAATGCCAAAAAGTTTCGATCAATGAAAACTTATTTGGTGAAGCCCCAATTATAGTGCAACCCGAATCGGCAAAGAGTTTGTCATCTATAGTGGCGCCTCCTTCCTTGGGTTAGGTTGCGTATTGATGCAAGAAGGTCGAGTTGTGGCCTATCGTCGAGGCAATTAAAGCCACACGAGAAAAATTATCCGACCCATGATCTCGAATTGGCCGCCATCGTATTCGCCTTAAAGATTTGGCGACATTACTTATTTGGTGAAAGGTGCCATGTGTACTCGGATCACAAAAGTCTCAAATATTTGATGACCCAAAGAGACTTAAATCTGCGACAAAGACGTTGGCTCGGTACATTAAAGGATTATGAGTGGTCATTGACTATCACCCGGAAAGGCGAATGTGGTTGCGGATGCCTTGAGTCGTAAATCATTATTCACTTCTGAGCGATGAATGTGCACTTATGCATTCGATCCGACGGTATGTTAGTGGCTGAATTGAGAGCCAAACCCTTATTGACACGTCAAATTCGAGAAGCTCGAGAAAGTCGACGACGAGTTGGCTGCAAAACAATTTGAGTGTGTTCGAACAAGGACTCGGAGTTTCAAATCGATGATGACGATTGTTTGAGGTTCAAAGGTCGTCTGTGTGTTCCAAAGAATTGAACTCATTTCGATAATTCGAATGAAGGCCATTGTAGCCGAATGGCAATCCACCCGGAATGCGAAGATGTACAATGATTTGAAACGTCGGTTTTGGTGGCATGGTATGAAGCGAGACATCTCCGACTTTGTTTGAGATGTTTAATATGTCAACAAGTGAAAGCGGAACATCGGTGCCTTGAGATTACTTCACCAATCACGATACCGAGTGGAAATGGGATCGAGTCACAATGGACTTTGTATCCGGATTGCCATTGTCGCAAGTAAGAAGGATGCGGTTTGGGTCGTGGTAGATAGATTGACTAAGTCGGCCCACTTTGTCCCCGTGACGTCACGGATTTTCAAAGGACAAATTAGCGAATTGTACGTTTCTCGATTGTGAGATTACACGGGTGCCTATTTCCATCGTGTGGGATAGAGATCCGAGATTTACCTCACGATTTTGGAAAAAGTTGCAAGAAGGTTTGGGTACCAAGTTGCATTTCAGCACGCCTTTCACCCCCAAACCGATGGTCAATCCGGCGGATAATTGAGATACTTGAGGATATGTTAAGATGTTGCATCCTCGAGTTTAGCGGTTCATGGGAGCGGTATTTGCCGTTGATTGAATTCGCTTACAACAATAGCTTTCAATCAAGTATTAAGATGGCACCCTACGAGGCCTTATGCGGTCGTAAATGCCGTACACCATTGTTTTGGTGAGCTCGGTGAAAGCAAGATTTTGGGGTGGATTTGATTAGAGATCTTTGAGCAGAAAGTGAAAGTAATCCGTGAAAGTCGAAGATAGCCTCCGATCGTCGAAGTCGACGCGGATCTGAAGCGTAAGGATATCGAGTATCGGTGGGTGATAAAGTGTTTCTCAAGGTATCGCCTTGGAAAAAGATACTCGATTCTACCGTAAGGGCAAAAGTGAGCCCGAGGTTCATTGGGCCATATGAGATATCCGAAGCGAGTCGGTCCAGTGGCATATCGTTTGATTTTGCCCCCGAACTCAAAAGGTTCACGATGTCTTTCACGTTTGATGCTTGACGCTATAGATCCGATCCATCGCACGTGATTAGTCCATCGAAATTGAAATTCAAGCTAATATGAGTTATGAGGAAGAACCGATTCGTATCCTATCACGAGAAGTGAAAGAGTTGCGAAACAAGCGGGTTCATTGGTGAAAGTGTTATGGCTCAAGCACGGGATAGAAGAAGCTACTTGGGAGACCGAGAACTCTATGAAAGAGCGATATCCAAACCTATTTACGGTAAGATTTTGGGACGAAAATTTCTTAAGTGGGGAGAGTTGTGACAGCCAAAATTGACCCTAGTCGGGATGTGGTTTCGGGACCACAAAACCGAGGCATAAAAATAATTTAAAATTTATTTTGATGCCTATGATATGTGTTAATTTGTGTGTGACATTTTGATGTTTCGATTTAGTGTTATAAATGCGAATTTCACTAGAAAGGACGTAGTAGTGAACTTTGAAAGTATGATGGGGAAAGTGTGATGACTAGTTGCTCATGCATGCAAAAATAAAGGATTTGCATGTCAAATTTCCCTCCCCAACTTGAAGTGGCCGCCATGGCAGAGAGGATGGGCAAAACATGTCATGAAACATGTTTTGTTGGTGCATTAGGGAGAAATAATAAACAAAGGTGTATGGGTAAGAAAAGAATGAAAAAAAAATGTGTGTGAGTGTGGTATTCCCCCCCATTGCCGTGAGTTGTAGAGAAAGAAAGAAAAATTTTGTTCATCCTTTCTTTGAGCCAAAACTAAGGAAGAAGGAGGATTTTTGCTTCATGCTTGGTTTGGAAGAGATCTAGAAGGAGATTTGGCTAAGTTTGCATCAAGATTAAGGTATGTATGAGGTTGTGTTAGGAGTTTCATGCATGTTTTGGTTGCTAACTTGATGTGCATGTTAGCCATGGCTCAAATCTTTGTTATGCCATGGAAATGGTATTTCGCCAAAGTTGTTATGGTGATAAAGCCATTGCATGCTAAGTGTGAAGCTTGATGATGATGCATGCAATGATGGATTGTCTACTTTTGAGTAAGATTTTGAGTTTTCTTTTGTTTAATCATGATTGAAGTTGAAAAGGGCATGATTGTCAATTTCGCCATGATGCATTCATAAGCATGGTTCATGCTTCTTGCATGTTAGTTAAAATTTGTGTTTTGGATGGCTATGGACACCTTGAAATTGGCCATGCTCATATATGTATATATATGTTTGCACATGATGTTTGGTTATGAACTAAGTGATGAATATGTTTGTTTAAAGAAGAAGATGTTGAAGAATGAAGGTGAAATTGCAAGCACATTCGGCCTAGCACACATATGAGTGCTTGATGCTATATTATAAGTTTTGAGCAACAATATGCAAAGCCTTAACTAGTAAAATGCATGCTGTTTTTATGAGGTATTAAGTGCATAATTGGCCTCAACATGTACATGAATATTCGGCCTTGGGTAGCCTATTGAAGGCCTTAGCTTTTCCTTGATGCTCGAATAAATTGTATTGAATTGCTTGATGTAGTATAAAATGTGCATGACCATTGTGTATTCAAGCTAAAGAGTGGCCATATGACCATTTAAACTCCTTGTCATATTCGGCCATAAGCTAGCACAATGAGGTTTCAATAGATTGAATTTGTTTGAATTAGCTCAAGAGCTAAGAGGGCCACAATTGGACAAGGGGAAGGAAAAAGTGATCGAATAGCCGTAAAAGCCGTTCGACAACATCCGAGGTAAGTCCTCAAGAAGTGACCTTACTTGAATTATGTGGAATGAAATATGGATGTATTGATTATTGATTTATGTGTGTATGAGTATTGAATAATACCGGGCTAAGTCCGAAGGCGATTATGCTAGTGATTATAATTGTGTTTGAGCCTTAGTGCGAGAATGAAATATGTATGTCCAATGATTATTGATGTATGTGTGCATGAGAAATTGAATGATATTGGGCTAAGCCCCAAAGACAATTATGCTGGAAATTATATCCGGGTTAAGACCGAAGGCAATTGTGCTAGTGGCTACATCCGGGCTAAGACCGAAGGCATTAAATGCGAGACATTCTATCCGGGCTAAGACCGAAGGCATTTGTGTGCGTGGTTATATCCGGTTATATTTGAAGAATCTTGGGCTGGAGGTGAGTGTTGGTTGCTGTAATAAATTCAATTAGTACACTCGAGAAGCCCAAAGAATAAAATGCGTTTATATGTGCATTGGAAAGTCGACATGTTTGAGCAACATTCGCTCAATCGACTAATGAATTTCAGTTATTGAATTGATTGATACTTTGTGAAAGTATATAATGATGAAGTGTGAAGTAAGAATGTGTATTAATGAAATGATGCATTTGGCTATGTGAATGTATTGCTGTAATTAGAGTTGATTATATTCCTTGAGACTTACTAAGCATAAAAATGCTTACCCGTTGCTTTGGCTCTGTTTTATAGATTTTTTCGATAGCAATCGGATTCGGGATCAATAAAGTCGAAGTCATCCACACTATCAACGCCTCTATTTTGGTATAAATTTTGTTTGAACTTTGAAATGGCATGTATAGGACTACCCCTTGTTGGTTTAAAAATGTGGTGATGTATATGTATACGGCCATGCGAAAATGGCTCGTAAAAGGAAGCATGAACTTGGACTATTTTTGGGTTGTATGTATATATATGGTGTCATGATGTGATTATGGATTGGAAATGGGAGTGTTGGTCACATGATCAGCCATTGGTATGGTTAAAATGATCATATATGAACCTATGTATGGCAAGACTAGTTGGTTCATGGAGACTACAAAATAGGTAAGACCTACCTTAAAAACAGATGCTGCCAGATGCAGTGACGTGAATGTGAAAAATCACCAAAATTTGTAGGAATGGCATTAAATAGTGAATAAGCTATGTAAATGAACCTTGATGAGTCTATTTTCATATGGAAGAAACGAAATGGTCATAGGAGTTACATGTTAAGAGATATTAAAGCTATTGTGAGACAGGGTCAGAACGGTTTCTGGGTCCCCTGTCGCAACTTTAAAAATTTTCTATAAATTATCCAGAAAGAATTAGGAGTCATGCCTTATATGTACAGATTCCATTTTGAGTGTAGTTTCATTAGAAACAAACGGCACCAGTATTAAATCCCTGTACAGAGATATATTCAAGTTATAACGTGCGAAGGTCAGAGCAGTCGATCCCTGTAACATGGGTGACTTTAACTAATAAACTGTACCAATTGGCCCGACCAAAAATTCTAGAAATAAATCCATGGATGGATATATGAGTCTATATTCAGGAAAAATTTACGAAATCAGTTTCCGAGTTTTGAAACTCGAGATATGATTTTTAAGGCGACGGTGATGCAGTTTTCCAGCCTGACTGGAAATGTCAAATTGGTGGGCAAAACATGTGAACTTGGCTTGTTAACCCCTCGTGTCCGACACCGGCGATGGTCTCGGGTTCAGGGTGTTACAATTTTATTGGTATCAGAGCCACGGTTTAGTCAATTCTAGGACTACCGTGATGTGTTTGGGGTCTAGCTATACATGCCATTAAATGAGGAATCGATAGTGTGGTGATTTCGACAATTTGACTTTGTGTTTGTTTATAGCAATGGATCCCGATCCCAACCGGCGATAGCTGATGATGTGGAGAGTGTGGCGCTGCTCCGCGCAAAGGACAGGCGGCGGACTCTCAACCTATGGCCAACAATCCGAATGGCGAGGCTAGGCAAGCCTTTTATAGTGTGATGAGCGAATGGTTTAATCAATACATTCGAACTAACACGGCTGTTCCACAACCTCCATTCCGACAAATGCAACCCCCGCACCTACAATACCTCCGGTGGTGACCAAATAAGGTCAAGTAAGCCCCGATCGATAGGATTGAAAACATGGGGCCCTTGAATTTAAGGCTACGGATGATGATGATGCCGAGCGAGCTGAATTTTGGTTGGATAACACTATCCGGTGCTCGATGAGCTATCTGTACACACCGATGAGTGCTTAAAGTGTACCATCTCCTTGCTACGTGAGTCCGCCTACTATTGGTGGAGTACTCGACTTACGTGGTACCTAGAGAGCAAGTGACTTGGGAATTCTTTCAAACCGAGTTCGAAAAAAGTATATCGATCGAGATTCATCGACCAAAAGCGAAGGAATTCCTTGACCTTAAGCAAGGTTCTATGTCGCCATCGACTCACTGAACGAAAATTTGTGAGGCTTAGCGATGACGCGTGAGAATGCATTTCGTAAAGCCATTATGTAAACGCTCGAGGATGGGCTGAATGATGATATAAGGATGTTCGTTGGCATTCTCGAGATCGAGAGTTCGTAGTACTTGTTGAGCGAGCTTGTAAAGTCGAAGAGCTTAGAAAGGAGAAACAAAAAGCGATGTGGGAACCGGAGAATTTCGAAGAGGTCCTCGGAAAGTCTCTTCAACAAGCATCGAAGAGATTTCGAGATGATGCGAGCCGGTCTAGAGGCGTTTGGGCTTTTCTAGACGAGGACGCGATCGACCCCTGTGACCACACGAGTCACTTGATCGCCGATGGTGGAAATGATCCGAGAGAGGCGAGTGTCCACATTGTGGCAAATGGCATTCGGGAGTTGTTGGTTTCGTGATCGCTCGCTATAAGTGTGGGTCGGCCGACCACTTTATGAAGGATTGCCCGAGGATGCATGAGCAGAATGTAAGTCGAGTGGAAACCGGGTGCTACCATCGCTCGAGGTAGGCCACCTAGAAATATGGGCAATGACGATTGGCGGTCGAGAGGATCTAGAGATGCTACCATCGGATCGAGGCTCGTGTTCTGCAAGGACTTATGCCATCTGGCGCACGTGAGGATCTTGCCTCTCCGGATGTCATTACCGGTACTTTCACTCTTTTCAATACAAATGTGATTGCTTTGATTGACCTGGTTCACTCATTCATATATATGTGAAACCTTAGCATCCAATAAGACTTTGCCTATTGAGTCTCTCGAGTTTGTAATTGGTGTCAAACCCTTGGGTCATTACGTGCTTGTCAATAAAGTGTGCAAGAAAAGTCCCTAGTGTTCCGAGGTTCTTGTTTTCCAGCGGACTTGATGCTTTTGCCGTTCGATGAGTTCGACGTTATTCTTGGTTTGGATTGGTTGACCATGCACGATGCGGTTGTAAATTGCAAAAGTAAGACTATCGATTTGACGTGCGTGAATAATGAGATAATTCGGGTTGAGTCTACGGACTTAAAGGGGTTGCCGGTTGTAATATCGCAATGTTGGCCCGAAAATATGTAAGAAAGGGTGCGAAGCGTACCTTGCGTCACGCTTTCGATGACAAGGAATCGAAAAGAAACCCGAATCGTGTCGATGGTTTATGAATACCCGGATATTTTCACGAAGAATTGCGGGTTTACCACTGTTCGAAATAGAATTTGGCATCGAACGGTACGGTACCACTCAATTTCGATAGCTCCGTGATCGTATGGCACCAATGGAATTAAAGGAGTTGAAAGCTCGGTTGCAAGAATTGGTGGATAGAGGTTTTGCTTTCCCGAGTTTTTCGCCTTAGGGTGCACCGGTGTTGTTCGTGAAGAAGAAGGATGGAACCATGCGGTTGTGCATCGACTATCGTCGACTTAATAAAGCGCGATAAAGAACAAATATCCGTTGCCACGTATTCATGACTTGTTCGATCAACTGAAGGGAGCCTCGGTGTTCTCGAAAATAGATTTGAGATCGGGCTATTATCAATTGCGAATCCGAGATTGGACGTACCCAAGGCGCCTTCGAGCGAGATATGGTCACTATGAGTTCCTAGTGATGCCGTTTGGGCTCACTAATGCCCTGCGGTATTTATGGATTTAATGAATCGGATCTTGAGACCATATTTAGATCGATTCGTAGTCGTGTTCATTGATGACATCTTGGTCTATTCAAGAAATGAGACCGAACATCTTGAACACTGCGGTTAGTCTTTGCAAATTTTACGGGATAAGCAATTATATGCTAAGTTAAGCAAGTGTGAGTTCTAGTTAAGAGAGGTTAGCTTCTTGGGTCATGTGGTATCTACATCGGGTATTCGAGTGGGCCGAATAAAATTTCAGCCATACTTAAATGGAAGCCTCAGAAATATTCTTGAGGTTGAAGCTTTTTAGGGCTTAGGTTATTCCGACGATTTGTAAAAGGCTTCTCAACGATAGCCACGCCGATGATGAAGCTACTCCAAAAGGATGTTAAGTTCGAATGGGAGAAATGCCAAAAAGTTTCGATCAACTGAAAACTTATTTGTTGAAGCCCCAATTTTAGTGCAACCCGAATCGGCAAAGAGTTTGTCATCTATAGTGACGCCTCCTCCTTGGGTTAGGTTGCGTATTGATGCAAGAAGGTCGAGTTGTGGCCTGTCGCGTCGAGGCAATTAAAGCCACACGAGAAAAATTATCCGACCCATGATCTCGAATTGGCGCCATCGTATTAGCCTTAAAGATTGGCGACATTACTTATTTGGTGAAAGGTGCCATGTGTACTCGGATCACAAAAGTCTCAAATATTTGATGACCCAAAGAGACTTAAATCTGCGACAAAGACGTTGGCTCGAGCTGTTAAAGGATTATGAGCTGGTCATTGACTATCACCGGGAAAGGCGAATGTGGTTGCGGATGCCTTGAGTCGTAAATCATTATTCACTTCTGACGATGAATGTGCACTTATGCATTCGATCCGACGAGTGTGTTAGTGGCTGAATTGAAAGCCAAACCCTTATTGACACGTCAAATTCGAGAAGCTCGAGAAAGTCGACGACGAGTTGGTCGCAAAAGCGGGTGAGTGTGTTCGAACAAGGACTCGGAGTTTCAAATCGATGATGACGATTGTTTGAGGTTCAAAGGTCGTCGTGTGTTCCAAAGAATTGAACTCATTTCGATAATTCGAATGAAGGCCATTGTAGCGAATGGCAATCCACCGGGAGTACGAAGATGTACAATGATTTGAAACGTCGGTTTTGGTGGCATGGTATGAAGCGAGACATCTCCAACTTTGTTTGAGATGTTTAATATGTCAACAAGTGAAAGCGGAACATCGGTGCCTTGAGATTACTTGACCAATCACGATACCCGAGTGGAAATGGGATCGAGTCACAATGGACTTTGTATACGGATTGCCATTGTCGACAAGTAAGAAGGATGCGGTTTGGGTCGTGGTAGATAGATTGACTAAGTCGGCCCACTTTGTCCCCCGTCGCACGGATTTTTCAAAGGACAAATTAGCGAATTGTACGTTTCTCGATTGTGAGATTACACGGGTGCCTATTTCCATCGTGTGGGATAGAGATCCGAGATTTACCTCACGATTTTGGAAAAAGTTGCAAGAAGCTTTGGGTACCAAGTTGCATTTCAAAGACGCCTTTCACCCCAACCCGATGGTCAATCCGAGCGGATAATTCGAGATACTTGAGGATATGTTAAGATGTTGCATCCTCGAGTTTAGCGGTTCATGGGAGCGGTATTTGCCGTTGATTGAATTCGCTTACAACATTCGCTTTCAATCAAGTATTAAGATGGCACCTACAAGGCCTTATGCGATCGTAAATGCCGTACACCATTGTTTTGGGTGAGCTCGGTGAAAGCAAGATTTTGGGGTGGATTTGATTAGAGATCTTTGAGCAGAAAGTGAAAGTAATCCGTGAAAGTCGAAGATAGCCTCCGATCGTCGAGAAGTCGTCACGCGGATCTGAAGCGTAAGGATATCGAGTATCGGTGGGTGATAAAGTGTTTCTCAAGGTATCGCCTTGGAAAAAGATACTCGATTCGCCATAAGGGCAAGCTGAGCCCGAGGTTCATTGGGCCATATGAGATATCCGAGCGAGTCGGTCGATGGCATATCGTTTGATTTTGCCCCCGAACTCAAAAGGTTCACGATGTCTTTCACGTTTGATGCTTGACGCTATAGATCCGATCCATCGCACGTGATTAGTCCATCGAAATTGAAATTCAAGCTAATATGAGTTATGAGGAAGAACCGATTCGTATCCTATCACGAGAAGTGAAAGAGTTGCGAAACAAGCGGGTTCACTGGTGAAAGTGTTATGGCTCAAGCACGGGATAGAAGAAGCTACTTGGGAGACCGAGAACTCTATGAAAGAGCGATATCCAAACCTATTTACGGTAAGATTTTGGGACGAAAATTTCTTAAGTGAGGGACAGTTGCCACAGACCCAAAATTGACCCTAGTCGGGATGTGGTTTCGGGACCACAAAACCGAGGCATAAAAATAATTTAAAATTTATTTTGATGCCTATGATATGTGTTAATTGTGTGTGACATTTTTGATGTTTCGATTTAGTGTTATAAATGCGAATTTCACTAGAAAGGACGTAGTAGTGAACTTTGAAAGTATGATGGGGAAAGTGTGATGACTAGTTGCTCATGCATGCAAAAATAAGGATTTGCATGTCAAATTTCCCTCCCCAACATGAAGTGGCCGCCATGGCAAGAGAGGATGGGCAAAACATGTCATGAAACATGTTTTGTTGGTGCATTAGGGAGAAATAATAAACAAAGGTGTATGGGTAAGAAAAGAATGAAAAAAAATGTGTGTGAGTGTGGTATTCCCCCCATTGCCGTGAGTTGTAGAGAAAGAAAGAAAAATTTTGTTCATCCTTTCTTTGAGCCAAAACTAAGGAAGAAGGAGGATTTTGCTTCATGCTTGGTTTGGAAGAGATCTAGAAGGAGATTTGGCTAAGTTTGCATCAAGATTAAGGTATGTATGAGGTTGTGTTAGGAGTTTCATGCATGTTTTGGTTGCTAACTTGATGTGCATGTTAGCCATGGCTCAAATCTTTGTTATGCCATGGAAATGGTATTTGGCCAAAGTTGTTATGGTGATAAAGCCATTGCATGCTAAGTGTGAAGCTTGATGATGATGCATGCAATGATGGATTGTCTACTTTTGAGTAAGATTTTGAGTTTTCTTTTTGTTTAATCATGATTGAAGTTGAAAAGGGGCATGATTGTCAATTTCGGCCATGATGCATTCATAAGCATGGTTCATGCTTCTTGCATGTTAGTTAAAATTTGTGTTTTGGATGGCTATGGACACCTTGAAATTCGGCCATGCTCATATATGTATATATATGTTTGCACATGATGTTTGGTTATGAACTAAGTGATGAATATGTTTGTTTAAAGAAGAAGATGTTGAAGAATGAAGGTGAAATTGCAAGCACATTCGGCCTAGCACACATATGAGTGCTTGATGCTATATTATAAGTTTTGAGCAACAATATGCAAAGCCTTAACTAGTAAAATGCATGCTGTTTTTGTGAGGTATTAAGTGCATAATTGGCCTCAACATGTACATGAATATTCGGCCTTGGGTAGCCTATTGAAGGCCTTAGCTTTTCCTTGATGCTCGAATAAATTGTATTGAATTGCTTGATGTAGTATAAAATGTGCATGACCATTGTGTATTCAAGCTAAAGAGTGGCCATATGACCATTTAAACTCCTTGTCATATTCGGCCATAAGCTAGCACAATGAGGTTTTAATAGATTGAATTTGTTTGAATTAGCTCAAGAGCTAAGAGGGCCACAATTGGACAAGGGGAAGGAAAAAGTGATCGAATAGCCGTAAAAGCCGTTCGACAACATCCGAGGTAAGTCCTCAAGAAGTGACCTTACTTGAATTATGTGGAATGAAATATGGATGTATTGATTATTGATTTATGTGTGTATGAGTATTCGAATAATACCCGGGCTAAGTCCCGAAGGCGATTATGCTAGTGATTATAATTGTGTTTGAGCCTTAGTAACGAGAATGAAATATGTATGTCCAATGATTATTGATGTATGTGTGCATGAGAAATTGAATGATATCCGGGCTAAGCCCCGAAGACAATTATGCTGGAAATTATATCCGGTTTAAGACCAAGGCAATTGTGCTAGTGGCTACATCCGGGCTAAGACCGAAGGCATTAAATGCGAGACATTCTATCCGGGCTAAGACCGAAAGCATTTGTGCACGTGGTTATATCCGGTTATATTTCGAAGAATCTTGGGCTGGAGGTGAGTGTTGGTTGCTGTAATAAATTCAATTAGTACACTCGAGAAGCCCAAAGAATAAGGTACGTTTATATGTGCATTGGAAAGTCGACATGTTTGAGCAACATTCGCTCAATCGACTAATGAATTTCAGTTATTGAATTGATTGATACTTTGTGAAAGTATATAATGATGAAGTGTGAAGTAAGAATGTGTATTAATGAAATGATGCATTTGGCTATGTGAATGTATTGCTGTAATTAGAGTTGATTATATTCCTTGAGACTTACTAAGCATAAAAATGCTTACCCCGTTGCTTTGGCTCTCTGTTTTATAGATTTCGCTCGATAGCAATCGGATTCGGGATCAATAAAGTCGAAGTCATCCACACTATCAACGCCTCTATTTTGGTATAAATTTTGTTTGAACTTTGAAATGGCATGTATAGGACTACCCCTTGTTGGTTTAAAAATGTGGTGATGTATATGTATACGGCCATGCGAAAATGGCTCGTAAAAGGAAGCATGAACTTGGACTATTTTGGGTTGTATGTATATATATGGTGTCATGATGTGATTATGGATTGGAAATGGGAGTGTTGGTCACATGATCAGCCATTGGTATGGTTAAAATGATCATATATGAACCTATGTATGGCAAGACTAGTTGGTTCATGGAGACTACAAAATAGGTAAGACCTACCTTAAAACAGATGCTGCCAGATGCAGTGACGTGAATGTGAAAATCACCAAAATTTGTAGGAATGGCATTAAATAGTGAATAAGCTATGTAAATGAACCTTGATGAGTCTATTTTCATATGGAAGAAACGAAATGGTCATAGGAGTTACATGTTAAGAGATATTAAAGCTATTGTGAGACAGGGCCAGAACGGTTTCTGGGTCCCCTGTCGCAACTTTAAAAATTTTCTATAAATTATCCAGAAAGAATTAGGAGTCATTCCTTATATGTACAGATTCCATTTTGAGTGTAGTTTCATTAGAAACAAGCGGCACCAGCATTAAAGCCCTGTACAGAGATATATTCAAGTTATAACGCGCGAAGGTCAGAGCAGTCGATCCCTGTAACATGGGTGACTTTAACTAATAAACTGTACCAATTGGCCCGACCAAAAATTCTAGAAATAAATCCATGGATGGATATATGAGTCTATATTCAGGGAAAATTTACGAAACCAGTTTCCGAGTTTTGAAACTCGAGATATGATTTTTAAGGCGACGGTGACGCAGTTTTCCAGCCTGACTGGAAATGTCAAATTGGTGGGCAAAACATGTGAACTTGGCTTGTTAACCCCTCGTGTCCGACACCGGCGATGGTCTCGGGTTCAGGGTGTTACAACTTTAATGATCCCAAATCCGATTGCTATCGAGCAAAATCTATAAAACAGAGAGCCAAAGCAACGGGGTAAGCAATTTTTTGCTTAGTAAGTCTCAAGGAATAAAATCAGCTTTAATTAAAGCAATACATTCACATAGCCAAATGCATCATTTCATTAATACACATTCACATAATCATTCTTACTTCACACTTCATCATTATATACTTTCACAAGGTATCAACCACTTCAATAGTTGATATTCGTTAGTCGTTTGAGCGAATGTTGCTCAAACATGTCGACTTTTCCAATGCACATATAAACATACCTTATTCTTTGGGCTTTTCGAGCGTACTAATTGAATTTATTACAGCAACCAACACTCACCTCCAGCCCAAGCTTCTTGAATACAACCGGATATAACCATGTGCACGAATGCCTTGGTCTTAGCCGGATAGAACGACTTGCACGAATGCCTTGGTCTTAGCCGGATGTAGCCGCTAGCACAATTGCCTTGGTCTTAACCGGATATAATTTCCAGCATAAATGTCTTGGGACTTAGCCGGATATCATTCAATTGCTCATGCACACATACATCAATAATCATTAGACATTCATGTTTCATTTTCGTTACTAAGGCTCAAACACAAAGGTAATCACTAGCATAATCGCCTTGGGACTTAGCCGGGTATCATTCAAATACTCATACACACATAAATCGATAATCATTACACATCCATATTTCATTTCACATAATTCAAGTAGGGTCACTTCTTGAGGACTTACCTCGGATGTTGTCGAACGGCTTTTACGGCTATTCGATCACTTTTTCCTTCCCCTTGTCCAATTGTGGCCCTCTAAGCTCTTGAGCTAATTCAAACAAATTTAATTTATTAAAACCTCATTATGCTAGCTTATGGCCGAATATGACAAGGAGTTTAAATGGTCATATGGCCACCCTTTAGCTTGAATACACAATGGTCATGCACATTTTATACTACATCAAGCAATTCAATACAATTCATTCAAGCATCAAGGAAAAGCTAAGGCCATCAATAGGCTATCTAAGGCCGAATATACATGTCCAATTTGAGGCCAATTATCCACTTAATACCACACAAAAAAAACAGCATGCATTTTACTAGTTAATGTTTTACATATTGTGGCTCGATACTTATAATATGGCATCAAGCACTCATATGGCCGATTATACTTGCAATTTCACAAACATTCTTCAACATTTTCTTCTTTAAACAAACATATTCATCACTTACTTCATAACCAAAACATCATGTGCAAACATATATATACATATATGTGCATGGCCGAATTTCAAGGTGTCCATAGCCATCCAAAACACAAATTTTAACTATCATGCAAGAAGCATGAACCATGCTCATGAATGCATCATGGCGAATACATCACAATCATGCCCTTTCAACTTCAATCATGGTTAAACAAAAGAAAACTCAAAGTCTTACTCAAGATGGCTACAAAGAAATTTCAAGAGTAGACAATCCATCTTTGCATGCATCATCATCAAGCTTCACACTTAGCATGCAATGGCTTTATCACCATATTCACTTGGGCGAATTTCATTCCCATGACATAACAAAGATTTGAACCATGGGCTAACAAGAACATCAATCTAGCAACCAAAAACATGCATGAATCTCATGGCACAACCTCAAACATACCTTACTCTTGATGCAAGTATAGCCAACCTCTTCCTAATCCTCTTCCAAACCAAGTATGAAGCAAAACTCCTTCCTTATCCTTAGTATTTTCGGCCAAAAGGAGAGTGAAAATAGATGAACAAAATTTTTTTTTCTTTGTTTTTGTTTCTCTCATATGTACGTCACAAGGGGGGAAAGCATCCACACTCATTTTTTTTCATTTCTTTACCCATGCTCTTATTTTATTATTTCTAACATCCACCACTAGCAAAACATGTTTAAGACATGTTTTCTTTTGCCCATCTTCATCACCATGGCGGCCACTTCCTTCTCTTTGGGTAAATTGACATGCAAAACCATTCTTTTGCATGCATATACTATTAGACCATTGAAGATTGGCCTATCACCTTTCAACAATGTTTCATATAAGTCCATCTTAATAAATTCACATAGAAATGATCAAATTAATGCATGCAACTTTCACACATGCATTTGCTAACATCATAAACATAGAATATAACTTTTAATTACTTATAAGACTCGGTTTAATGGTCCCGACACCACTTCCGACTAGGGTCAAATTAGGGATGTCACAACTCTCCCCACTTAAGAAATTTTCGTCCCCGAAAATCTTACCGGTAAATAGGTTTGGATATCGCTCTTTTATAGAGTTCTCGGTCTCCCAAGTAGCTTCTTCTATCCCGTGCTTGAGCCATAACACTTTCACTAGCAGAACCCGCTTGTTTCGCAACTCTTTCACTTCCGTGATAGGATACGAATCGGTTCTTCCTCATAACTCATATTAGCTTGAATTTCAATTTCGATGGACTAATCACGTGCGATGGATCGGATCTATAGCGTCGAAGCATCGAAACATGAAAGACATCGTGAACCTTTTCGAGTTCAGGGGCAAAATCAAGCGATATGCCCTTGGACCGACTTCTTCGGATATCTCATATGGCCCAATGAACCTCGGGCTCAACTTGCCCTTACGGCCGAATCGAGTATCTTTTTCCAAAGCGATACCTTGAGAAACACTTTATCACCCACGATACTCGATATCCTTACGCTTGAGATCCGCGTCGACTTACGACAATCGGAGGCTATCTTGAGACTTTCACGGATTACTTTCACTTTCATTCAGCATCTCTAATCAAATCCACCCGAAAATCTTGCTTTCACCGAGCTCGGTCCAAAACAATGGTGTACGGCATTTACGACCGTACAAAGCCTCGTAGGGTGTCATCTTAATACTTGATTGAAAGTTGTTGTTGTAAGCGAATTCAATCAGCGGCAAATACCGTTCCCATGAACCACTAAACTCGAGGACGCAACATCTCAACATATCCTCAAGTATCTCGAATTATCCGCTCGGATTGACCATCGGTTTGGGGTAAAAGCGGTCTTTGAAATGCAACTTGGTACCCAAAGCTTCTTGCAACTTTTTCCAAAATCGCGAGGTAAATCTCGGATCTCTATCAAACCACGATGGAAATAGGCACCCGTGTAATCTCACAATCGAGAAGCGTACAATTGGCTAATTTGTCCATTGAAAAATCCGTATGTGCGGGGACAAAGTGAGCCGACTTAGTCAATCTATCTACCACGACCCAAACCGCATCCTTCTTTTCGCTAACAATGGCGTCCGGATACAAAGTCCATTGTGACTCGATCCCATTTCCACTCGGGTATCGTGATTGGTGAAGTAATCTGAAGGCACTTGATGTTCGCTTTCACATGTTGACATATTAAACATCTCAAACAAAGTCGGAGATGTCTCGTTTCATACCATGCCACCAAAACCGACGTTTCAAATTGTTGTACATCTTCGTACTCCCGGTGGATTGCCATTCGGCTACAATGGGCTTCATTCGAATTATCGAAATGAGTTTGAATTCTTTGGAACACACAGAGCGACTTTTGAACCTCAAACAATCGTCATCATCGATTTGAAACTCCGAGTCCTTGTTCGGAACACACTCGGCCGTTTTGCGACCAACTCGTCGTCGACTTTCCGAGCTTCTCGAATTTGATGTATCAATAATGGTTTGGCTTTCAATTTAGCTACTAACACTTCGTCGGATCGAGCAGACAAGTGCACATTCATCGCTCGTAAAGCGAATAATGATTCTGACCCAAGGCATCCGCAACCACATTCGCCTTTCCGGGTGATAGTCAATGACCAGCTCATAATCCTTTAACATTTCGAGCCAACGTCTTTGTCGCAGATATAAGTCTCTTTGGGTCATCAAATATTTGAGACTTTTGTGATCCAAGTACACATGGCACCTCTCACCAAATAAGTAATGTCGCCAAATCTTTAAGGCGAATACGATGGCGCCAATTCGAGATCATGGGTGAATAATTTTTCTTATGTGGCTTTAATTGCCTTGGCGATAGGCCACAACTCGACCTTCTTGCATCAATACACAACCTAACCCAAGTAGGGGGCGTCACTATAGATGACAAACTCTTTCTTGGGATTCGGGTTGCACTAGAATTGGGGCTTCATCAAATAAGTTTTCAGTTGATCGAAACTTTTCTGACATTTCTCCGTCCATTCGAACTTAACATCCTTTTGGAGTAGCTTCATCATCGGCGTGGCTATCGTTGAGAAACCTTTTACAAATTGTCGGTAATAACCAAGCAAGCCCCAAAAACTCGAACCTCGGTAATATTTCGGAAGCTTCCAATTAAGTATGGCTGAAATTTTATTCGAGTCGACTCAAATACCCGATGCAGATACCACATGACCCAAGAAGCTAACCTCTCTTAACCAGAACTCACACTTGCTGAACTTAGCATATAATTGCTTATCCCGTAAAATTTGCAGCACTAACCTCAGGTGTTCAGCATGTTCGGTCTCATTCCTTGAATAGACCAAGATGTCATCAATGAACACGACTACGAATCGATCCAAATATGGTCTGAAGATCCGATTCATTAAATCCATAAATACCGCAGGGGCATTAGAAGCCCAAACTGTAATATCCTAAATTAGGGCTTAATCGGAATAGTGGTTTCGTGACCACAAATCTGAGATAGAAATAATTATTTTACAATGATTTTGATGTTTATGATATGATTGCATGATTGTGTGAAAATTTCGTGATGAAATTCTATGCCTAAAGTGCTTAAATTGAAAGTAGGGACTAAATCGAATAAGTTGCAAAACTTGCATTCTAGAAGTTTTTAGTATGAAATTGTTTTGGAATATTAATGAGGAGGTCTTAAATAGCAATTTTACCAATTTTAAGTTCATGGACAAAATTAGGACATGGAAGGAATTTTTGGAAAGTTTAGTAGTAAGGGTATTTTGGTCATTTAGTTATTAAAATGAATTAAAAACAAAATTAAAAGCCAATTTTGTCCATCTTCTTCATTAGGCCGAAATTTCAAGGGTTCTCCATAGCTAGGGTTTGTTTCAAGCTTCCAAGCTCCATAGTAAGTGATTCCAAGCCCGTTTTAATGATTTTTACGTTTTTGAGATCCATTAACTCGATAAAGCTTATGTTAGCAATAATTTAACCTAGGGTTTATATTTGGAAAAATATCCATAGGTGAAATTTGTGTATTTTGATGTTTTATGATAGAATATAAAGTTTTAAATTATGTTAGACAACTTGTACTACTCGATTTTAAGCAAAAGCGAGTAAAAGGGCTTAATCGGTAAAAATACCTAATAGTCACAAGTACATGTTAGAGTGAGAATTTGATGTTGCCATAGAAGAAAATTGATCAGCATGTTGTAAAACATAAGAATAAGGAATAAATTTTAATCCAGAGCCTAGGGGCAAAAATGTAAATATGCAAAAGTTTAGGGGTAAAATTGTAATTTTGCCAAAATTTGAGTTAAGGATTAATTTGATAATGTGAGTATTAAATAAGCTAAATGTGTTATTTTAGATCAAGAAAGGCGTGGAATCGACCTCAATCGAGGAAAAGAAAAGATTGTGGACTAAATTGCAAAATCTTTGTATTTTGGTACCAAGGTAAGTTCATGTGTAAATAATGTAGCATAATTGTTATTTTAAGTTATTGATATTAATTATGTGTTATGCTGAATTTTATTATGAAATGTATGCTTTGTGGTTAATTTCAAATAATATGTAAATTATGTGAACTACTTGTTAAATATAATTGTTCTGAGAGTATTGATTTGGCATTCTACGGAAGGCGACAAGGATAAGTGTTCGAGGAAAAGCCCGTTTGAACCTTAGGAATAGATTAGGATACAAGTGACATGTCACTAGGATGGTTGAGCATCCGAACTCGTTGAGTTGAGTCCGAGTTCACTTATGGATCGAATGTCCGAACTCGTTGAGTTGAGTCAGAGTTCGTGAGATGTAACTAGGCATCGAACTCGTTGAGTTGAGTCCGAGTTCACTTATGGATCTGACGCTCGAGCTCGTTGAGTTGAGTCCGAGTTCACTTATGGGCGGGTTACATGATTGCTTGATTGCATATATGGCACTTATGTGCAAGTTATCCATGTATCCGAATTATATTCCGATGTGTTCAACGGGTAAAGTTCTACTCAAATGGAGGAAAATTTCGAGATGTAAAGAGGCGTATTGGTAAGTGATATGAAATGGATATTTTGGACAGGTATGTATTTAACCCTCGGGTTGAGTATTGATACAACCACGATAAGGTAATAAGATGATGAAGAATGATTAAAAATGTGATATGTGTTTTAGTGATGTATGCTAATGTTGGTGGT
The DNA here is from genome assembly GCF_025698485.1 of Gossypium arboreum. Classification (NCBI taxonomy): domain Eukaryota; kingdom Viridiplantae; phylum Streptophyta; class Magnoliopsida; order Malvales; family Malvaceae; genus Gossypium; species Gossypium arboreum. Next base: position 39,409,136 of record NC_069081.1, read on the forward strand.
ATAAGCTGTTTGTTATGTTACTTATTATTTGCATATGAACTTACTAAGCATTTATGCTTACTCCTCCTTCTTACTCATTGTAGTTTTGGACAAGCCAGCTCAGGAGTCGGGATAGGTCGAAGGCTCAGTCACACTATCCAGAAGATTTTTGGTAAATGGCTTGTAAATTTAAGTATGGCATGTATAGCAATATACCCATTTTGTGTAAATGATCTTATGGTATGGTTGTGAAATGGTTGAGGAAATGCTTGATAATGATAAATTATGAAAATGGTTAGTTTAGATTATGTTTGATGTTAAGGAAAACTATTAAGATACTTAGTGCATAAAACTCATAAAAGGATGAAATTTACCATAAGCGAATACGCAGCACAACACTAACACGAGCTTGAAAATTTACTAAAAATCATAGAAATTGAATTTGGTGGTTAAATACATATCAAATTGAAGCTTATTATGTCTAGTTTCACATGAAATAAATGAAACAAGTAAAGGAAGTATATGTTAGAAGATATTTTAATTTTAGTGAAACGAGTCATAGCAGTTTCTGAATCCCTATTCCTACTTTAGAAATTCACCATAAATTGTAAAGATATAATTAGGTGGTGTATTTTATATCCTCAGAATCCTTATTGAGTCTAGTTTTAGTATAAACAAACCTCATAGTCATATGAATTTTTACAGAGAGAAATGTGGTTCGTAGTAAATAGAGGGCAGACCAGTCGAGTCTTGAAACAGGGTAACTTTAACTAATAAACTGTACTAATTGGACCAACCAAAATTCTAGAAACAAATTAGTAGATATTTTTATGAGTCTAGATTCAGGGAAAATTTATGGATCTTAATTTTGAGTTTAAGTAACTCGAGATATGATTTTTCTTGTGATTTGTGGACTTAAGTAGCTTAAAAGCTGTGAATGTAGAAACAAATAATTCAAAGTTCTAAAAATGTTAAACTAAGCTTAGTAACACCTCATACTCGACTCGTGACGGTCTTGGGTGTGGAGTGCGTTACATTTAGTGGTATCGAGCAGGTTTAGTCGGTTCTCGGACTCGTGTTGTATGTACGGATTTTGCTATACATGCCATATGTATGAATTGTGATAGTGTGACGACTTGACCTTTTAAATGAAATTTTTTATATAGTAAATGGATCCCGATCCATTTGTGGCGAGATGAAGTCTGAGTGTCGCCACTCCCTACTGATGGAGCGGCGCCGACTGCCCACCCCCTCTTGTTGGTCGGGGAGGAGGAAAGGGATCGAAGCCTTTCTCCAAATGATGAGTGCATGGTACATCGAGTTCGTTAAATGCGAACCCAAATGTCGACCTCCCCACCTCCCCAATTCCTCAACCTATGCCTCCAATGCCTCAAGGAGTGGATATGATAAAATTTCACAGAACCCCGTTGATAGAATTCGTAAACAAGGGCTGAAGAATTTAGAGCAAATATTGATGATGATGAGAAAGCGAGTTACGGCTTGAAAATTCTATTCGGTATTTGATGAATTATCTTGTACACTGAAGAATGTTTGAAATGTGCTACATCTTTGTTGAGAGATTCAGCCTATAATTGGTGGAAGACTTTGATTTGGTGGTACCGAAGAGAGGGTAACACAGGAATTCTTTCAAGAAGAGTTTGGAAGAAATATATTAGTGAAAGATTTATTGATCGAAATGTAAAGAGTTTCTTGAGTGAAGCAAGGTAATATGACGATCTCGAGAATATGAAAGAGAGTTTGTTCGATTAAGTAAGTATGCGGGAATATGTTCCTCTGAAGCCAAGATGTGCCGATGATTTGAAGGCGGGCTTAACAAAGACATTAAGGTATTTGTTGGGATCCTTGAACTAAAAGAAATGGTGGTACTTGTCGATCGAGCTTGCAAGGCTGAAGAATTCTTGAAGAAAAGAAAAAGGTAGAATCTGAAACACGAAATTGGAAGAAAAGACCAATGAGTAATGCACCCTCACAGCAAATCGGAAAGTCAAGAAATATGAATCCTCGTTCCCAAGTTTCAGCTGGGCAATCATATGGAAATTTTAAGAAGCGAAATGTGGGTCCTAAATCTCGGACTATCTGCGGCTAGTGTGGGAAATCGAGATTTGTTAAACCCGAGTGCCAGCGGTGTGGTAGAAATCATTTTGGTCCGTGCAGAGCAAATGAATGTTTTCGATGTGGTTCTCCGGATCATTTTATTAGAGACTGCCCAGAGAGAGCTGTGAAAGAAAAATTTCAGAATGTAAAAGCTAGTGGTGAGACTCGAGGGAAGGTATCCAGAAAAGTTGGAAGTGAAACAAGCGGTAAGAATGTAGCGAGGATGCAGGTTAGAACTGAAGGAAGGGCTCGGCTAGAACTTATGCTATTAAAGCGTGAAGATGCTTCCTCACCGATGTGATTACCGGTACATTTCTCTCTATAATGTTAATGTTATTGATTTGATTGATCCGGTTCTACTCATTCATATGTGTGCATGAAATTGGTGTCTAGTATGAATATACTGTTGAGAATACAAAATTTATGATTAGAGTGTCGAATCCGTTAGGCAAATGTGTGACTATTGATAAAGTATGTAAGAAATGTCCTTTAATGATTCGGGATCATTACTTTCCTACCGACTTGATGTTGTTGCCGTTTGATGAATTTGATGTTATTTTGGGTATGGATTGGTTGACATTGCATGATGCTATAGTAAATTGCAAAGAAAAGGTTATAGAATTAAAGTGTGGAAATGGTGAAACTCTGCGGGTTGAATCGGATAAATCGAGGCATTGCCTAGTGTGATTTCTTCAATGTCGGCTCAAAGATATCGAGAAAGGGTTATGAAGCTTATTTGGCGTATGTAATTAATACAAAAGAAGTTGAAAAGAAAGTTGAATCGGTCTTGGTTGTGTGTGAATTTATGGACGTATTTCGGAAGAATTGCGGGTTTACCTCGGTCGGGGAAGTAGAATTTGGTATTGATTTGATCTAGGAACAGCTCAATCTCGATTGCTCCATATAGAATGGCACCAACAGAGTTGAAAGAATTAAAGTCGTGATTGCAAGAGTTGGTGATAAAGGCTTTGTGAGACCGAGTTTTTAACCTTGGGGTGCTCCGTGTTATTTGTGAAAAGAAGGATGGTTCTATGAGATTATGTGTTGATTATCGGCGGTTAAACAAGGTGACAATCAAAAACAAGTATCCGTTCTTGAGAATTGATGATTTGTTTGATCACTAAAAGGAGCGACATGGTTTTCAAAGATTGACTTGAGATCTGGGTATTACCAAGCTGCGGGTAAAGGAGTCGGATGTACCTAAAGCGCTTTTAGAACAAGGTATGGTCATTATGAATTTTAGTTATGCCATTCGGATTGACAAATGCTCTATTTGTGTTTATGGATTTAATGAATCGCATATTTCGGCCATACTTGGACAAATTTGTTGTGGTGTTTATAGATGATATTTTAATTTATTCAAAAGATGAGACAGAACATCTTGAGCATTTGAGGATAGTTTTGCAAACTTTGAGAGATAAGCATTTGTATGCTAAGTTTAGTAAAAGTGAATTTTGGCTCAGGAAGTTGGATTTTTGGGTCATATTATTTGGTGATGGTATACGGGTTGATCCTAGTAAAATTTCAGCCATTGTTGATTGGAAACCACCAAAAACGTGAATCGAAGTTAGAAGTTTCTTGGGGCTAGTGGGTATTATCGACGGTTTGTAAATGGATTTTCTATAATTGCTGCTCCTATAACTAGATTACTCGAAAGGATGTTAAATTTGAATGGACGGAAGAATGTCAATGAGTTTTGAAGAATTGAAAAAGTTATTAACGAGGCACCGGTGTTATACGGCCGAATCGGGTAAAGAATTTGTGGTGTATAGTGATGCTTCTCTAAATGGTTTGGGGTGTGTGCTCATGCAAGAAGGAAAAGTGGTGGCATATGCTTGAGGCGATTAAAACCTCATGAGAGGAATTATCCTACTCACGATTTGGAATTGCTGCGGTGGTGTTTGCTTTGAAAATTTGGCGACATTATTTGTATGGTGAAAAATGTCGGGTATATACCGACCACAAAAGTCTTAAGTACTTGATGTCACAAAAAGACTTGAATTTGAGACAACGAAGATGGTTGGAGTTGTTGAAAGATTACGAGCTTGTTATTGATTATCATCCGGGAAAAGCGAATGTGGTTGCTGATGCTTTGAGCAGAAAGTTGTTGTTTGCTTTGAGAGTTATGAACACTCAGTTGAAAGTGTCAAATGATGGTTCGATTCTAGCAGAGTTAAGAGCAAAACCAATGTTTTTACAAGAGATTTCTGAAACTCAGAAAAATGATCAAGATTTGCTAGCCAAAAGAAAACAGTGTGAAGCTGATACGGGATCAGATTTCAGAATTGGTTCTGATGGGTGCTTAATGTTTAAAGATCGGATTTGTGTACCGAAGAATGAGGAATTGATTCAAAAGATCCTACAGGAAGCACATAGTGGTTATTTCTCGATTCATCCGGGTAGTACGAAAATGTATAATGACTTGAAGAAAATGTATTGGTGGAATGGAATGAAAAGAGATATATCAAAGTTTGTGTCCAAATGCTTAATTTGTCAACGGTGAAAAGTTGAACACCAAGTACCTTCAGGATTACTCTAGCCTATTATGGTTCTGAATGGAAATGGGATCGGATTACTATGGATTTTGTTTCAGATTGCCATTGACTCGGAAAGAAAGATGCCATCTGGGTAATAGTTGATGATTAACTAAGTCGGCTCATTTTATCCGATGCGTCTGAATTATTCTCTTAACAAGTTGGCTGAGCGTATATTAAAGAAATTGTTAGATTACGGAATACCATTATCGATTATTTCAGATAGAGATCCAAGGTTTACCTCGCGGTTTTGGCAAAAGTTGCAAGACGCGTTAGGTGCAGTTAAATTTCGATCTTGCTTTTCATCCACAAAGCGATGGACAAGCAGAGAGAGTAATTGATTCTTGAAGACATGCTCGGATGTTGTGTATTGGAATTTCAAGGAAGTTGGGAAAGATATTTGCCGTTGGTAGAATTTGCTTACAAAAATAGCTATCGACGAGCTTGAAAATGGCACCTTATGAAGCATTGTATGGTCGCAAGTGTCGAACGCCTTTGTATTGGGTGAACTCAAGGAAAATCAGATTTATGGAGTTGATTTAATAAAAGAAGCGAAGAAAAGTGAAGATAATTCGAGATTGTTTGAAAGCTGCTTCAGATAGACAGAAATCTTATGCAGACCTAAAGCGAAAGGACATTGAGTTTCAAGTTGGTGATAAGGTATTTTTGAAAGTGTCTCCATGGAAGAAAGTCCTTAGATTTGGATGAAAGGGCAAGTTAAGTCCGCGTTTTATTGGACCGTATGAAATAATTGAAAAAGTTGGACCGGTAGCATATCGGCTAGCTTTACCACCCGAATTAGAAAAGATTCATGATGTGTTTCACGTATCTATGTTACGTCGGTATCGTTCGGATCCTTCACATATAATTTCAAGCGAAATTGAGCTGCGACTGATATGACTTATGAAGAAGAACCGATTAAGATTTTAGCTCGAGAAGTCAAACAACTAAGAAATAAAAGTGTTACACTTGTGAAAGTGTTGTGGCAAAAGCATGGGGTAGAAGAGACTACATGAGAAACTGAAGAAACTATGAGAAACCAATACCCACACATTTCTGGGTAAGATTTTCGAGGACGAAAATCTTTAAAAGGGGAGAGTTGTAATATCCTAAATTAGGGCTTAATCGAATAGTGGTTTCGTGACCACAAATCCGAGATAGAAATAATTATTTTACAATGATTTTGATGTTTATGATATGATTGCATGATTGTGTGAAAATTTCGTGATGAAATTCTATGCCTAAAGTGCTTAAATTGAAAGTAGGGACTAAATCGAATAAGTTGCAAAACTTGCATTCTAGAAGTTTTAGTATGAAATTGTTTTGGAATATTAATGAGGAGGTCTTAAATAGCAATTTTACCAATTTTAAGTTCATGGACAAAATTAGGACATGGAAGGAATTTTTGGAAAGTTTAGTAGTAAGGGTATTTTGGTCATTTAGTTATTAAAATGAATTAAAAACAAAATTAAAAGCCAATTTTTGTCCATCTTCTTCATTAGGCCGAAATTTCAAGGTTTCTCCATAGCTAGTGTTTGTTTCAAGCTTCCAAGCTCCATAGTAAGTGATTCCTAGCCCCGTTTTTAATGATTTTTACGTTTTTGAGATCCCGGTAACTCGATAAAGCTTATGTTAGCAATAATTTAACCTAGGGTTTATATTTGGAAAAATACCCATAGGTGAAATTTGTGTATTTTGATGTTTTATGATAGAATATAAAGTTTTAAATTATGTTAGACAACTTGTACTACTCGATTTTAAGCAAAAACGAGTAAAAGGGCTTAATCGGTAAAAATAACTAATAGTCACAAGTACATGTTAGAGTGAGAATTTGATGTTGCCATAGAAGAGAAAAGTGATCAGCATGTTGTAAAACATAAGAATAAGGAATAAATTTTAATCCCGAGCCTAGGGGCAAAAATGTAAATATGCAAAAGTTTAGGGGTAAAATTGTAATTTTGCCAAATTTTGAGTTAAGGATTAATTTGATAATGTGAGTATTAAATAAGCTAAATGTGTTATTTTAGATCAAGAAAGACGTGGAATCGACCTCAATCGAGGAAAAGAAAAGATTGTGGACTAAATTGCAAAATCTTTGTATTTTGGTACCAAGGTAAGTTCATGTGTAAATAATGTAGCATAATTGTTATTTTAAGTTATTGATATTAATTATGTGTTATGCTGAATTTTATTATGAAATGTATGCTTTGTGGTTAATTTCAAATAATATGTAAATTATGTGAACTACTTGTTAAATATAATTGTTACTGAGTATTGATTTGGCATTCTACGGAAGGCGACAAGGATAAGTGTTCGAGGAAAAGCCCGTTTGAACCTTAGGAATAGATTAGGATACAAGTGACATGTCACTAGGATGGTTGAGCATCCGAACTCGTTGAGTTGAGTCCGAGTTCACTTATGGATGTGAATGTCCGAACTCGTTGAGTTGAGTCCGAGTTCGTGAGATGTAACTAGGCATCCGAACTCGTTGAGTTGAGTCCGAGTTCACTTATGGATCTGAACGCTTGAGCTCGTTGAGTTGAGTCCGAGTTCACTTATGGGCGGGTTACATGATTGCTTGATTGCATATATGGCACTTATGTGCAAGTTATCCATGTATCCGAATTATATTCCGATGTGTTCAACGGGTAAAGTTCTACTCAAATGGAGGAAAATTTGAGATGTAAAGAGACGTATTGGTAAGTGATATGAAATGGATATTTTGGACAGGTATGTATTTAACCCTCGGGTTGAGTATTGATACAACCACGATAAGGTAATAAGATGATGAAGAATGATTAAAATGTGATATATGTTTTAGTGATGTATGCTAATGTTGGTGGTATAACTGTTTGTTATGTTACTTATTATTTGCATATGAACTTACTAAGCATTTATGCTTACTCCTCCTTCTTACTCATTGTAGTTTTGGACAAGCCAGCTCAGAGTCGGGATAGGTCGAAGGCTCGATCACACTATCCAGAAGATTTTTGGTAAATGGCTTGTAAATTTAAGTATGGCATGTATAGCAATATACCCATTTTGTGTAAATGATCTTATGGTATGGTTGTGAAATGGTTGAGGAAATGCTTGATAATGATAAATTATGAAAATGGTTAGTTTAGATTATGTTTGATGTTAAGGAAAACTATTAAGATACTTAGTGCATAAAAACTCATAAAAAGGATGAAATTTACCATAAACAGAATACCGCAGCAACACTAACACGAGCTTGAAAATTTACTAAAAATCATAGAAATTGAATTTTGTGGTGAAATACATATCAAATTGAAGCTTATTATGTCTAGTTTCACATGAAATAAATGAAACAAGTAAAGGAAGTATATGTTAGAAGATATTTTAATTTTAGTGAAACAGAGTCATAGCAGTTTCTGAATCCCCTGTTCCTACTTTAGAAATTCACCATAAATTGTAAAGATATAATTAGGTGGTGTATTTTATATCCTCAGAATCCTTATTGAGTCTAGTTTTAGTATAAACAAACCTCATAGTCATATGAAGTTTTTATAGAGAGAAATCTGGTTCGTAGTAAACAGAGGTCAGACCAGTCGAGTCTTGAAACAGGGGTAACTTTAACTAATAAACTGTACTAATTGGCCCAACCAAAAATTCTATAAAAAAATTAGTAGATAGTTTTATGAGTCTAGATTCAGGGAAAATTTACGGATCTTAATTTCGAGTTTCGTAACTCGAGATATGATTTTTCTTGTGACTGTGACGCAAGTAGCTTAAAAGCTGTGAATGTAGAAACAAATAATTCAAAGTTCTAAAAATGTTAAACTAAGCTTAGTAACACCTCATACTCGACTCTGGCGACGGTCTCGGGTGTGGGTGCGTTACACAAACGGCATCACTAGGAACTCATAGTGACCATATCTCATTCTGAAGACGGTCTTGGGTACGTCCGAATCTCGGATTCGCAATTGATAATAGCCCGATCTCAAATCTATTTTCGAGAACACTGAGGCTCCCTTCAGTTGATCGAACAAGTCATCGATACGTGGTAACGGATATTTGTTCTTTATCATCGCTTTATTAAGCTGACGATAGTCGATGCACAGCCTCATGGTTCCATCCTTCTTTTTCACAAACAACACTGGCGCACCCCAAGGCGAACAACTCGGGCGAGCAAAACCTCTATCCACCAATTCTTGCAACTGAGCTTTCAACTCCTTTAATTCCGTTGGTGCCATACGATACGGAGCTATCGAAATTGGAGTGGTACCAAGTACCAATTCGATGCCAAAATCTATTTCCCGAACAGGTGGTAAACCCGACAATTCTTCAGGGAAAACATCCGGTATTCACAAACCACGGCGCAGATTCGGGTTTCTTTTACGATTCCTTGTCATCGAGCACATACGCAAGGTACGCCGCACCCTTTTCTTACATATTTCGAGCCAACATTGCTGATATTACGGTGGCAACCCTTTAAGTCCGTAGACTCAACCCGAATTATCTCGTTATTCGCGCACCTCAAATCGATAGTCTTGCTTTTGCAATTTACAACCGCATCGTGCATGGTCAACCAATCCAAACCAAGAATAACGTCGAATTCATCGAACGGCAAAAGCATCAAGTCCGCCGGAAAACAAGAACCTCGGAACACTAGGGGACTTTTCTTGCACACTTTGTTGACAAGCACGTAATGACCCAAGGGTTTGACACCGAATTACAAACTCGAGAGACTCAATAGGCAAAGTCTTCTTTGGATGCTAAGGTTTCACATATATAAGAATGAGTAGAACCGGGGTCAATCAAAGCAATCACATTAGTATTGAAAAGAGTGAAAGTACCGGTAATGACATCTGGAGAGGCAGCATCCTCGGCGTGCGCGTATGGCATAAGTCCTAGCAGAACACGAGCCTCAGATCTGATGGTAGCATCTCTAGATCCTCTCGACCGCCCACGACATTGCCCATATTTCTAGGTAGCCTACCTCGGCGGTGGTAGCACCGGGTTTCCACTTTGACTTACATTTTGTTCAAGCATCCTCGGGCAATCCTTCATAAAGTGGTCGGCCGATCCACACTTATAGCAGGAGCGATCACGGAACCAACAGCTCCCCGAATGCCATTTGCCACAATGCAGACACTCGCCTCTCTCGGCGATCATTTCCACCATGGCGATTGAAGTGACTCGTGTGGTCACGGGGTCGATCGCGTCCTCGTCTAGAAAAGCCCGGCGCCTCTAGACCGGCTCACATCATCTCAAAATCTCTTGATGCTGTTGAAGAGACTTTCCGAGGACCTCTTTCGAATTCTCCGGTTCCCACATCACTTTTGTTTCTCCTTTCTAAGCTCTTGACTTTACAAGCTCGCTCAACAAGTACTCGAACTCTCGTATTTCGAGAATGCCAACAAACATCCTTATATCATCATTCAGCCCATCCTCGGCGTTTACACATAATAGCTTCGGACGAAATGCATTCTCGCGTCTGGCTAAGCCTCACAAATTTTCGTTCGTAGTCGATGGCGACATAGAACCTTGCTTAAGATCAAGAAATTCCTTCGCTTTTGGTCGATGAATCTCGGTGATATACTTTTTGAACTTCGGTTTGAAAGAATTCCCAAGTCACTTGCTCTCTAGGCACCACGAAGTCGAGTACTCCACCAATAGTAGGCGGAATCGCGTAGCAAGGAGATGGTACACTTTAGGCACTCATCGGTGTACAAGATAGCTCATCGAGCACCGGATAGTGTTGTCCAACCAAAATTCAGCTCGCTCGGCATCATCATCATCCGTAGCTTTGAATTCAGTGGCCCCATGTTTTCGAATCCTATCGATTGGGGCTTACTTGACCTTATTTGGTCGATTCTGGGAGGTATTGTAGGTCTTGGGGTTGCATTTGTCGGGAATGGAGGTTGTGGAGCAGTAGTGTTAGTTCGAATGTATTGGTTAAACCATTCATTCATCACACTATAAAAGGCTTGCCTAGCCTCATCATTCGGATTGCTGGCCATAGGTTGAGAGTCCGCCGCGCTGTCCCTTCTTGGCGGGAGCAGGTGCCACACTCTCCACATCATCAGCTATCGCTTCGGTTGGGATCGGGATCCATTACTATAAACAACACAAAGTCAAATTGTCGAAATCACCACACTATCGATTCATCATTTAATGGCATGTATAGCTAGACCCCAAACACATCACGGTAGTCCTAGAATCGACTAAACCGTGGCTCTGATACCAATAAAATTGTAACACCCCGAACCCGAGACCATCGCCGGTGTCGGACACGAGGGGTTAACAAGCCAAATCCACATGTTTCGCCCATCAATTTGACATTTCCAGTCAGGCTGGAAAACTGCGTCACTGTCGCCTTAAAAATCATATCTCGAGTTTCAAAACTCGGAAACTGTTTTCGTAAATTTTCCCTGAATTTAGACTCATATATCCATCCATGGATTTATTTCTAGAATTTTTGGTCGGGCCAATTGTTACAGTTTATTAGTTAAAGTCACCCATGTTACAGAGATCGACTGCTCTGACCTTTGCGTGTTACAACTTGAATATCTCTCTGTACAGGGCTTTAATACTGGTTCCGTTTGTTTCTAATGAAACTAGACTCAAAATGAAATCTGTACATATAATGCATGACTCCTGATTCTTTCTGGATAATTTATAGTAAATTTTTAAAGTTGCGACAGGGGACCCAGAAACCGTTCTGGCCCTGTCTCACAATAGCATTAATATCTCTTAACATGTAACTCCTATGACCGTTTCGTTTCTTCCATATGAAAGTAGACTCATCAAGGTTCATTTACATAACTTATTCACTATTTAATACCATTCCTACAAATTTTTGTGATTTTTCAAAACTAACTCCACTGCTGCTGCCAGCATCTGTTTTCAAGGTAGGTCTTATCTATTTGTAGTCTCCATGATCCAACTAGTCTTGCCATACATAGGTTCACCTATGACCATTTTAGCCATTCCAATGGCTGATCATGTGACCAACACTCCCATTTCCAATCCATAATTACATCATGAAACCATATATATATATATACAAATCACAAATGGTCTAAGTTAGTACTTGACTTCTACGAGCCATTTTAGTATGGCCGTACACATATACATCACAACACAATTGAACCGACAAGGGGTAGTCCTATACATGCCATTTCAAAGTTCAACCAAAATTATACCAAAATGGAGGCTTTGATAGTGTAGATGACTTCGACTTTAATGATCCCGAATCCGATTGCTATCGAGCAAAATCTATAAAACAGAGAGCCAAAGCAGCGGGGTAAGCATTTTTATGCTTAGTAAGTCTCAAGGAATAAAATCAGCTTTAATTAAAGCAATACATTCACATAGCCAAATGCATCATTTCATTAATACACATTCACATAATCATTCTTACTTCACACTTCATCATTATATACTTTCACAAGGTATCAACCACTTCAATAGTTGATATTCGTTAGTCGATTGAGCGAATGTTGCTCAAACATGTCGACTTTTCAATGCACATATAAACATACCTTATTCTTTGGGCTTTTCGGCGTACTAATTGAATTTATTACAGCAACCAACACTCACCTCCAGCCCAAGCTTCTTTGGAATACAACCGGATATAACCACGTGCACGAATGCCTTGGTCTTAGCCGGATAGAACGACTTGCACGAATTCCTTGGTCTTAGCCGGATGTAGCCGCTAGCACAAGCGCCTTGGTCTTAACCGGATATAATTTCAGCATAAATGTCTTGGGACTTAGCCGGATATCATTCAATTGCTCATGCACACATACATCAATAATCATTAGACATTCATGTTTCATTTTCGTTACTAAGGCTCAAACACAAAGGAAATCACTAGGATAATCGCCGGGACTTAGCCGGGTATCATTCAAATACTCATACACACATAAATCGATAATCATTACACATCCATATTTCATTTCACATAATTCAAGTAGGGTCACTTCTTGAGGACTTACCTCGGATGTTGTCGAGCGGCTTTTACGGCTATTCGATCACTTTTTCCTTCCCCTTGTCCAATTGTGGCCCTCTAAGCTCTTGAGCTAATTCAAACAAATTTAATTTATTAAAACCTCATTATGCTAGCTTATGGCCGAATATGACAAGGAGTTTAAATGGTCATATGGCCACCCTTTAGCTTGAATACACAATGGTCATGCACATTTTATACTACATCAAGCAATTCAATACAATTCATTCAAGCATCAAGGAAAAGCTAAGGCCATCAATAGGCTACCTAAGGCCCAATATACATGTCCAATTTGAGGCCAATTATCCACTTAATACCACACAAAAAAAACAGCATGCATTTTACTAGTTAATGTTTTACATATTGTGGCTCGATACTTATAATATAGCATCAAGCACTCATATGGCCGATTATACTTGCAATTTCACAAACATTCTTCAACATTTTCTTCTTTAAACAAACATATTCATCACTTACTTCATAATCAAAACATCATGTGCAAACATATATATACATATATGTGCATGGTCAATTTCAAGGTGTCCATAGCCATCCAAAACACAAATTTTAACTATCATGCAAGAAGCATGAACCATGCTCATGAATGCATCATGGCGAATACATCACAATCATGCCCTTTCAACTTCACTCATGGTTAAACAAAAAGAAAACTCAAAGTCTTACTCAAGATGGCTACAAAGAAATTTCAAGAGTAGACAATCCATCTTTGCATGCATCATCATCAAGCTTCACACTTAGCATGCAATGGCTTTATCACCATATTCACTTGGGCGAATTTCATTCCCATGACATAACAAAGATTTGAACCATGGGCTAACAAGAACATCAATCTAGCAACCAAAAACATGCATGAATCTCATGGCACAACCTCAAACATACCTTACTCTTGATGCAAGTATAGCCAACCTCTTCCTAATCCTCTTCCAAACCAAGTATGAAGCAAAACTCCTTCCTTATCCTTAGTATTTTCGGCCAAAGGAGAGTGAAAATAGATGAACAAAAAATTTTTTTTCTTTGTTTTGTTTCTCTCATGTACGGCACAAGGGGAAAGCATCCACACTCATTTTTTTTTTTCATTTCTTTACCCATGCTCTTATTTTATTATTTCTAACATCCACCACTAGCAAAACATGTTTAAGACATGTTTTCTTTTGCCCATCTTCATCACCATGGCCGGCCACTTCCTTCTCTTTGGGTAAATTGACATGCAAAACCATTCTTTTGCATGCATATACTATTAGACCATTGAAGATTGGCCTATCACCTTTCAACAATGTTTCATATAAGTCCATCTTAATAAATTCACATAGAAATGATCAAATTAATGCATGCAACTTTCACACATGCATTTGCTAACATCATAAACATAGAATATAACTTTTAATTACTTATAAGACTCGGTTTAATGGTCCCGACACCACTTCCCAACTAGGGTCAAATTAGGGATGTCACATGTTGTGTATGGGACAATGTCGAAACAAAGATTTACAACATTCCCATATGGTGTGAAGATTCTTATCGTACAACATTCCCATGAGACGAGCGTTCATTGTCGGTGGGTTAAATTGCAAAATAAACTGAGAAGTAATTGATCCGACAGGTAGCCTAAGGAATCATGTACGAGATCTTCCTTGTAAGGAATAAGGAAATAATTGTATCTTCAAAGCGTCATCAAGAACGTCTTGTAGACTAAAGGAAGCACAAATCAATAAAAATGATTTAAGATGTTCTTGAGCACTTTCATGTGGCAGTCCATCATATTGCCCATTAGAATTCAGCATTTGAAACATTATTGGCTTGAGTTTAAAATTTTCAGCTTGGATTGCTGGCCGAACATCTCCCGGTTGTATGTCATCCAAGTTAGGTACTACAAAATCTTGTATAGTCTAGTTTTGCATTTGAGCGTTTTTTGGAAATGGTGGGTCATTAGCATTTTGTTGCTGCATCGAGGGTATGACTTCATAGTTTTTGGGTAAAGCCATATTCCTTTATTCTCAAAGTCTCCTCCAAATGGTTCTTTCAATTTTTGGATCAAAATTGGCAATAAACTCTGAATTGTTTTGGGTCATACAACACTTAAAATAAAATGTGAAAATAACAACGAAAAGAAAACAAGTTAGTAACAACTAAATATTATGAAATAAAAAAAAACATCAAACAAATGCCATCCCCAACAATGGCACCAAAACTTGATCGGTTGTTTAACGTCACAACAATAATATGCAAGCATACAGTGTCGATGCAAGTATAGTAGACAAATATGAGTCTGTCGAATATCGATCCCACGAGGATGGTTCTCTTTTTTTTATCAATGTCAGTGCAATAAATAGACGGGAATGAGATAAATTATGAGTCTAGTTGTCAAAGCAATAACTTGAAAATAGTAAGATAAAATATAATACTGATAAACTGGGATCCCCAAACTGAATATTTAACAGAATACTAAGTGCTCATAAGGTATAAAATGATAGGTGATTGTCGATGCATTAAATTGCAATGAATATCTTACCAAGCTTAACTTCTATATTTAATCAAAAACTTAAACATGCACATTAGCCACACCTTCCAATGATGGAAATGGAACACTATTAAGAATGGATTAAATTCCTCTACTCCACAAGCAACTTCTGCTATCATACTTGTTAGCTTGAACTGTCGGTGCAATTTTAAGTGTCAGTGACCGCAAGTAACACTTCCATGCTAAAAACATTCAAACCTAAAGATTAAATAGTAGAAGTGAGATTGAATAAAGTAACATTTAACCCAGAAATCATGTATATTTCCATACAGACAAGAAATAGAAAGTAATCACGCTCGTTTAGAAAAGAAATAAGTGGAGAGGACTATTCCTAGAAAATCTTGACTTGATATCTTAACTCCCCCTTGTATCTCACTCAGGGATCCTTATCAAGAACTAATCTACATCCCTTTCATGTTGGTTCACCAGTAGGAGGTTTAAGCCGCCATCACCCAAAAGCTTCAAAAGATAGGTTGAAGAAGATAATCCTAAAAAACAACTCTCTCTTTTTTCTTTTTACGTGAATATTTATCTTCTTCTAGATAGTACAAGTGTCCTTTCATCAAAATCATGCTACCTCTGTACGTACAAGTTGGTTATACTAGACTAGATAGCTCACACATTTTTGTTCTCATCCAGATAGCTATCAGGTGCGACGACAATTCTAGGCGCAATCTAGAAATACTCATGCAGAGACATCAGTACCAAAACATGAAAAAATTAAGTATAAATTGGCTAAGATCCACTGACCTAGAAAATGCAATTTACTGAACTAAAAATGCAAAAATATGTGCTAAACATAACTAAATGGGTACAAATTAACCAATAAGTATGGAGAAAACATATGTTCTTTCTAGTATTATCACTTACAATTTGGTGAACTAACTACCAAAGTGTGTCAGAACAGACAACTTCGCGTCTACCTACCTTCAATTCAAATTAACCTAATTTGGGTGTGATACGGTTGACACAATTTCACGGGCATATTTACTAAGTTGCATGAACTCTTGCTCGTATTCGACTACAAATTTATTTCCTTATTTCAATTTAAGAAATTCTTTCTTTTTCTTATCCATGTATTGTTTGCTGACATATTTATTTCTAACCTCGAATCTAAAGAAATCCCAATTAACCTTGTCTCTCAATACCACAACTATTGGTGTTGATAGCCAGTTATATGCCTTATCTTTAAGCAAAGACATGGCACATCTGAGATAATCATTAAGGGAATAAGCCATTTCATTAAAACCTCCCTAAATGTTTTCAAGCTAGTATTCAACCCTTGTTGGGTCATCATCTATTTTACCTCCAAATTCCTCGGCACCATTGATCTATCATAATTCGATGTAGTAGACTAAACTATTTTTCATGCTTTAAAAGTTTGAACATAAGCATTTTAGTTCAGTTTTAATTACATTTTTGTAAAGTTAAGTTAAGTTTAATAAAGTGCGTAATTTGAGTCTTTTATGGACCTTAAGGGCCAAATGAGGCCTAAGGGTGAGCTAATACACTTTGGGAGAGTGCAGGAGACCATTAGAAGGTGCAATCACTTGATACTGGTTGTTAGGTTGCAACACGGAGCACTCGATGTTGTAACATAGGAAGCAGAATAGAATAGTCTCAAGACCACCTTTAGTGTCACGACATAGCATGAGGATGTTGCGACATACCACTGATGTAACACCCCTCACCCGTATTCAATGCCGGAATAGGGTTATAGAGTATTACCGAGCATATTATACAATTACACATACATTTTCTCATACATTTTCAATTTCATGCAATTATCAATAAATAACATTCATATCATCCCTAATACGAGCCTACGAGGCCTAATACATGCTTTCAAGGCGGTTTGGGACTAAACCGATAACTTTGAAAACTTTTAATACACTTACAAATTTTTTTCCAAAAACAGGTGACACACACCCGTGTGGCTTGGCTATGTGTCTCACACGGCCAAAGACACGTCCGTGTCATAGGCCGTGTGTACATTCAAAATGGAATCATATGGCCGTGTCTGACCCCATGTAACACTCTGACTTGGGTTACACAGCCAACACAAAAGCCTGTGTGGCTAGCCCCTGTGCCCTAAAAATAGCCACACACGCCCGTGTACTAGGTCGTGCCAAATTGTAGGGTATATTGACTTATGCCACACGGCCAAGTCAGACGCCCGTGTGTGAGGCCGTGTGGAGCATACTGACTTGATTTCGAATTCAACGCCAAGGGACACATGGTCGTGCAACTTGACTGTGTGTCACACATGGCTGAGACACACGCCTGTGTCTCTGCTCGTGTGGACAAAAATAGGCTATTTACCAAGCCATTTTGCCACCCAAACTTGTGCACACCTACATCAATCCAAATGGCACAAAACATAGAAAAGCTACAAATCTAAAACAACTTCAACTCAATTCATACCATTCAATGCCAACCAATACATAACACAACAATGACATAATATACCATTCAATTCCATATCAAATCTCCAATTTTCAAATGCCAATATGAACACTTTAAAATTTTGCATCATTTAGCTTAATCTCACAACATACCAAATTCAATTCTCAACTATTTAGTCCCCAAAATTGCCAAATATCAACAAGCATTACATGTTTATATTTAATCACATAACCAAGCCATATACACATTGATATATACATAACCACATCAACCTAAACTCACAACCCCGTAATTGCCAAATATCAACAAGCATAACATGTTTATATTTAATCACATAACCAAGCCATATGCACGTTGATATATACATAACCACCTCAACCTAAACAGGCCAACTCTCATGGCTATATACAAACCAAAACATTTAACATTTACAAGTCATTTCAAATGACCAAAATCATTATCAACTCATAACCAAAATAACCATAAATCCTATACATGACATATAACCAAAACATATGCTCAAAAGTACCAAAATGATAGTAGGATAGTGTGAGGACGTCTCCAACGATCCCGAAATCTGAGTTAGATTTGAATTCACTATAACACGATAAAATAAACAGAGTAAGCTTTATAGCTTAGTAAGCTCGTATGGCATAAATTCCATTTGATTATAAATATACAATTCAACAAATTGAATATATCAACATGTAACTCATATTAACTAACAAACCTTTCATATATTCAATCATAAGATTATAAGTGTCTTTCACAAATTTCTTCGATTTAAAGCTTATACGATTCATGTACATACCTGTACCATCTCGTATTAATCTCATACTCAACCAAGTCTTTCATTTACCCTTTGAACCATTAAGAATACTATTGGATACTCAGGAAACTCACACCCTAAGTGCCACATATTTAGCCGAAGCTATCTCAATCTCGTATGACATATACTGCTCACACTAGAGCTATCAACGTGCCTACTTACAAAAGCTATCAATCGAAATATAGCTACATGGTGTTGCTCACACAAGCTGTCAAGTAACCACAACTCATGTCGATATACTCAACCGCCGATAGGACATACAGGACCAGCACCTGGATCACAATAATAACCCTTAATGACATGTCATTCGCATATTAATCTATTCCTAAGGTTCAACCGGGATTTTCACGTTTGTCGAATCATCGTTGAATGTGTCTGTAGTCTCGTATTCATAGTTTATACAATATCAAAGCATTTAAAATACATTTATAACAAAACTTATTACAGACAAACTTACCTCGATTCACAAAAAATATGAAATACGTTGATTAGTCGAGTGATCGCGTGATTTCGTGATAGATTTTAAATATTTATACTTACTCGTTCTTGAACTAACTAATATCGGGATGTAGGCAAGTGTACCTATCGAATAGTAGTATAGTTTTAGCAAGACCAAATTGTTGAACCCAAAGGAACTAAAAGTACTAGTAATGACTATCTTTTTATTATCTAGCCTAAGAATAGAGAGGTTTTTGTTTTAACTAACTAATTATCTAAACTAAGAATTCACAGAGAATGGAATTGGGGAATTGCTTCTGGGAAAATCGATTAAATTAAGAAAATACCTAAGGAAAAATCCACCTAGACTGTAATTGTTATTCTGGCTCCAAATCGGACAATTTATTCATTCAACTTGTTCCGTAGAGATCCCTAAGTTATGTTATTATCCCTATTGAAAACTAATAACGTCTAATCCCTAGATTGAGTAGTTGAGACCTCTCTCTAATTAACACCCTAGGGTTGCATTAACTCAATCTATGGATCCCCTTATTAGGTTTCACCCTAATTCGGCAAAATCTTGTGACCCTATGTCTAGGCGCGCAAACAACTCCGCTTAATTATGAAAAATGTACTCTTAAACAGGGTCTATTCCTCCTCCGAATAAGAGCTTATCTTGAATCAGTATCTTGGGATATCAAAACAAGAATTAAGAACACATAATTAAGAACAAGTTAAATATTTATCATACAATTCAGAAAATAATAACAAGATTCGTCTTAGGTTTCATTCCACTTAGGTATTTAAGGGTTTTAGTTTATAACTAAATAAGAAAATATCTTAGAATAATAAAGAATACAAAACATAAAGAAAACCCAAAACTCCTGAAGGGGAAATTGAGGGGAGATCTTTAGTCTTAATGGTGAATTCGGCTTCTAAGATGGATCAATCGGCTTCCTTGGAGTAATTCCTTACTCCCTATTCTCCGTCTCTCTTTTCTTCCTCCTCTAGGGTGTATTTATAGGTTTTAGGATGCCTAAGAGCCCTCAAAATTAGCCTTTTCCAAATTGGACTCAACTTGGGCTCGGCAGGGACACGCCCATCTACTATTTCTTCAGGCCGTGCTCGAGCCTGCCAAATTGACACGGCCATATGGTTTGCCCATGTGAGGAGTTCCGGGCCGTGTTGATTTCGTACTTTGCCCATTTTCTCCGGTTTTGGCCCATTTCTCGTTCCTTTCACTCTCCTATGCTCTACTAAGTATAAAACATGAAATTAAAGCATTAGGAGCATTGAATTCACCAATTCTAATGGGAAATCATCCAAAAAATGCGTTAAACATGGGGTCAAAATATGTATAAATTACAGTTTATCAAATACCCCCACACTTAAGCATTTGCTTGTCCTCAAGCAAAATTCTCAACTCATAATCAAAATAAATTCTTCTTAACTTATAATTTCTATCGATAATATCTCAAATTAATCCATAGGTAATCATACATTGAGAATTCAACTAAAAGAACATAAAAGTTTCAAACATTCAAAGTTGAGAATTTTATTCTGAAAACATAGGTGTCTCCCCTCATCTAAGTAATTACGTTCGATTCAGAATATCACAGAGTTTCACATCCTCACAAAAGATTCACTCAAATCACTCGAGGTGTTTAAGGACAATAAATGAAGCACTCAATAGTCAATAATGAAAAGTCATTACCATAGGCTTGCATGAAAATCAAATCTCCACCACTTTAATTTAAGATGATACATCAATCAAAAGGTCTTTAGAGGGTTATAATGAGGCTTGGTTAGGGGGTGTGGTCACAAGCTGAAAGAAAGGGTTAGAACAGAGATTGAATTGGAAAATTGCCAACCTAGAAAAATAGTTAATCATCACTTGCGTACAAAAGAGCTTCTTCTCAGAAAATGGAATTACTAATGTTTATACATAATTATTATATATATATATATATTTAAGAACAAGTTAAATAACATAAACTAATTATTAAGAACAAGACATAGCTAAGCAATTTATTCAACTCAAATCTCGACAAAAGTAGGGATTAATTTAGGGGATTTCAACAATAATGGGTTAAGGGTAAATATTAAGGATAATACAAGAAATGGCTTGTTAGGCTCAAAGGGGTTTACTAAGGGTTAATCGTGGAGGTAGGCTTTTCATGGCATGAGCGGGTTAATCCTAAGTGCCTTAATCATTTTGACATATCAAAACAAATGGTGTGGTCTCGACATTCGTAATCAAGCAAGTTCTAGAATAACAGTTCAATACTGATGCACTCAAAGCAATAATAAAAGTGAGCATGAAAGAATTAATAGATGCTCAAAAGGCTCAAAAATCTCACAAAAATTATGGCTTTTTGATGTTTAAAACTTGTGAATTCCAACTCAAAGTAATACCTAACTTTTGGGTATACAACCTAAGATTTTAAATTCTTAAAAATCAACTTATCATGCTTGATTCTCTAATGTCTTAAAGTTTAAACCATCAATGCATAATTGCCTACGTTGTAATTCAAGATATATCAACAAAAATCATAAATCAATCAAAATTTATCCTAAAGATGATATAAGAGCTTTTCAAGAGAACAAGGTAGTCATTCAGGGATTTTTCTAATAATAAAATAAAGACCCCCCATACTTAAGATGTACATTGCCCTCAATGTAAAAAGATAAGTATTAGAATACAAAAATAAGATATGGAGAGAAGTGAAACTTCTTGAGTTAAAAATGGATGGAATTCCTAGATTAGCGAGAGCGAGTTGTTGGAAATAAAGCTGGAGGACAAATATGATTCTGAAGAACAACAAGAGGATTGGGGAAATAATTTGGTAGCAATTATAAAGATAAGCCGTGTTTAAAAACAGAAGAATCTTAAAAAATTTATAAAAGAAAATTAAAATAAAATAATATAGATAATCTAATTTTTCAAGTGGCACGGCCGGTTCACACGCCCGTATGGATCGTGTCCCGCCCATGTTTGTCACGAAGTGAGATGTCGTCACACGGCTTTCAGGCACGCTTGTGTGTATAGGTCGTGTGTCTTCATGATCATGTTACACGACTGTGTGTGATGTGGTTCGCTTCTCCCACGGTCGTGTAGGTCTTCGTACGCCCGTGTCATTTTGACAGTGTCATCCACGGGTGCTAGGCACGGGCGTGTTGCACGCTCGTGTTCATTTGGAAGATTTGACGATGGCCAGGTCGCACACCCGTGGCCACTTATCGCATCCTGTGTTGGGAAAGATAACTTTTACCCTGTTTTTACACGGCCGTATCACACCCCGTGTTTCCGTCTGTGTTGGTCACACGGCCTTAAGCATGGCCATGTGATCGGCCGTTTGGAGTTGGGAACCTGTGCTTCAAATACTCTGTTAGTGACCTAAATGTTTAAAACTTGAAATTTAAATAATTTAAAACAATTAGTACTCGGGTTGCCTCCCGAGAAGTGTAACACCCCGTACCCGAGTCCGTTACCGGAGTCGAACACAAGGTGCACGCAGACTTAACTTAATTATCCTCACAGTCCATTTAAAATTTTCCAGACAAGCTAGTTACTGCATCACTGTCGCCTTAAAAATCATATCTTGAGTTTCAAGGCTCGAAAATCAGTTTTGTAATTTTTCCCTGAAACTAGACTCATATTTCCATCTACATATTTTTTTCTAGAATTTTTGGTTGGGCCAATTAGTACAGTTTATTAGTTAAAGTCTCCCCTAATCCAGGGTTTGACTACACTGACCTTCACGCATTATGAATTGGATATCTCCCTATACAGGGCTTCAATACTGACGCCGTTTATTTCTATAGAAACTAGACTCAAGGAGGAATCTATACATATATGGCATGACTCCTAATTATCTCTGGTTAATTTATAGTGAATTTCCAAAGTCGGAATAGGGATTCCAGAAACCGTTCTGGTCCTGTTTCACGAAAACCTAAACATATCTTAATATACAACTCATATGACCATTTCGTTTCTTCCATATGAAAGTAGATTCATCAAGGTTCATTTACATAATTTATTCACTATTTAATTCTATTCCTGCTATTTTTGGTGATTTTTCACATCCACACCACTGCTGCTGTCAGCATCTGTTTTCAGGTAAACTTTACCTATTTCGTGGTTTCCATGGACCAACTAGAGTTTTGTCATACATAGGTCCACCCATGATCATATTTAGCCATTCCAAGGGCTGATCATTGCCCAACACTTCCATTCCAGTCCATAGTCACATCATGAAACCATATATACATACATAAACACAAATGGTCTAATGCCATACTCCACTTCTACGAGCCATTTTCGCATGGCCGTACACACATACATCACAAAAAGTACTTGAAAAACAACAAAGGGTAGTCCTATACATGCCATATCCAGAGTTCAACTAAAAGAGTACCAAAAGGGCTTTGATAGTGAGGATGACTTGACTTGATGATCCCGAATCCGATAGCTAACGAGCAAAATCTATAAAAGCAGAGAACAAAGAAACGGAGTAAACAATTTATGCTTAGTAAGTTTTGAGTAAGAATTTAAACACAATCAAGTATAGCATTCACATAATTAAACGGATAATTCCGCGTATTCATATATTCAAATCATTTCTACTTTACATTCCAACCCCTATGTTCATATATAAGGCATCATCTTAGCCAAATACGGAAGCTCATTACTCAACCTGGCGAATATTATTCAAGGAACTCAACTATTCCAATGCACATACGAACATACCTCATTGCTGGAATTTTTGCAAGTGTATTAATGAAATTTTACAGCAAGATTGCTCATTCCCGAATCACGTACCTTGAATTTAACGGATATAGTGACTAGCTCGATTGTCTTGGGACATAGCCCGGTTATAGTAATTCGCACAATTGCCTTTGGGAATTAACCGGATTTAGTAACTTCGCACAAATGCCTTTGGGACTTAACCGGTTTTGGTAACTTCGCACAAATGCCTTGGGACTTAACCCGATTTTGGTAACTCGCACAAATGCCTTCGGGAATTGACCTGGATTTAGTCACTTAGCACAAAAGCCTTCGGGACTTAGCCCGGACATCATTCGAATAAACATGCACATTTAACACTAAATCATGACACATTCGTATTTCATTTTCATTAGCAAAACTCAAATACAATACACTTATCACTCTTGCACCTTTCGGTTCAATATCCACACACAAAGAGCATGATTTCAATTTACTTGAGACATGGTCTAATCAAATCATAATTTAAGCTCTATTACTCAAGAACTTACCTCGGATGTTGTCGAATGATTCCGATGGCTATTCGACCACTTTTTCCTTCCCTTTATCGGATTTAGCTCCCCTTTGCTCTTGAGCTTAATTTAACAAATAAGTTGATTTAATCATTTGAGCATCGAAGAGGAATTCAAGGTACTTAGCCCACATATTTTCATTAGACATTAAAGTCACATATGTACGAAATCATGAATCAAACTCAACACATTAGTTAGTACTCTCCTTAGCGAATTTTCCAAGCCAAGAATAGGCATCAATATGTTTGCCTCTAACCGAATGCATGCACACCAATCCCCTCATGTGGTCGAATATGCATGTCCATGTTGAGGCCAATTATACACTTAATACCACACATAAAGCGGCATACATTTTACTAACTAACGATTCCATATTGTAACTCAATACGCATCAATCATTTACTTCATAACCGAAACATCATCATATGAAAATATATACCTTGAGATAGTATATATGTCATACCAATACATCTTGTGCAAACATATATACATGTAGGTGTAAGGGCTGAATCTCAAGTTGCTTATAACCAAATATAAACATATATCCAAAGCTCAAATCTTACCTACCATGCAATATGCATAAATCATACTTATGGATCTACCATGGCCGAATACTTCACAACACCATACCATTTCAATTTTGGTCATGGTTAAACAAAGAACTTAATGTCTTACTCAAAAATTCTAAAAGGAAATCCAAGGGTCATCAACCCACCATCACATATATCATCAACAAGCTTCATATTTAGCATGCAATGGCATTAACACAAAATCCACCTTGGCCGAACATCATTCCCATGACATAGCAAAGATTTGAGCCATGGGCTAATAAGAACATCAAGCTAGCAACTAAAAACATGCATGAATCTCATGGCACAACCTCAAACATACCTTAATCTTGATACAAGTATAGCCAAACCTCTTCCTAATCCTCTTCCAAACCAAACATGAAGCAAAAACTCCCTCCTTTTTCCTTAGAATTTTCGGCCAAGAGAGAATGAAAGGATGAACAAATTTTTTTTTTCTCTTTTCTTCAAGTCACGGCAAAGGGGGGGAACACTCACCATTCTCTTTTTTTTTTTTCTTCCCTTTCATTATTCAATTCCCATGCTCATTATTTTATTTTATTTTTACATACACCATTGTCACAACATGTTTTATGACATGTTTTTGCCCATAATCCCTTGTCATGGCCGGCCACTACCAATTTGGGGGGGAAATTTGACATGCAAGTCCCCCCTTTTTGATTACATGCACTATTGGGTCCTTATAGATTAGCCTATCACATTTCAAAAGTGTCACACAAGTCCTAATAACTGAATTCACATGCAATCGACTAAATTGAAGCTTGAAATTTTCACACATTCATAAATACATATTCTAGACAATAAATATTACGTTCAAACATTTGGTGACTCGGTTTAGCGGTCCGAAACCACTTCCGACTAGGGTCAATTTTGGGCTGTCACAACTCTCCCCACTTAAGAAATTTTCGTCCCGAAAATCTTACCGTAAATAGGTTTGGGTAACGCTCTTTCATAGAGTTCTCGGGTTCCCAAGTAGCTTCTTCCATCCCGTGTTTGAGCCATAACACTTTTACTAACGGAACCCTTTTGTTTCGCAACTCCTTCACTTCACGAGCTAGGATACGAATCGATTCTTCTTCATAACTCATATCAGCTTGAATTTCGACCTCTGATGGACTAATTATGTGCGATGGATCAGATCTATAGCGTCGAAGCATCGAAACATGGAAGACGTCGTGAATCTTTTCGAGTTCAGGGGGCAAAATCAAACGATACGCAACTGGACCAACTCGTTCGGAGATTTCGTACGGCCCAATGAATCTCGGACTCAACTTGCCCTTACGGCCAAATCTGAGTATCTTTTTCCAAGGCGAAACTTTAAGAAATACTTTATCCCCCACCTGATATTCAATGTCTTTTCGTTTCAAATCCGCGTACGATTTCTGACGATCTGTGGCCGCCTTCAGACTTTCACGGATCACCTTTACTCTCTGTTCAGCATCTTTAATCAAATCAACTCCGAAAATTTTACTTTCACCGAGCTCGGTCCAAAACAATGGTGTACGGAATTTACGACCGTACAAAGCCTCATAAGGTGTCATCTTAATACTTGATTGAAAACTTTTGTTGTAAGCGAATTCAATCAAAGGTAAATACCGTTCCCATGAACCACTGAACTCGAGGATGCAACATCTCAACGTATCCTCAAGTATCTGAATTACTCGCTCAGATTGACCATCGGTTTGTGGATGAAAAGCGGTGCTAAAATGCAGCTTGGTACCCAAAGCTTCTCGCAATTTCTTCCAAAATCGCGAGGTGAATCTCGGATCTCTATCCGACACAACAGAAATCGGTACCCCGTGTAATGTTACAATCTGAGAAACGTACAATTCAGCTAGTTTATCCAATGAAAAATCCGTACGCATGGGGATAAAGTGAGGCGACTTAGTCAGTCTATCAACAACAACCCAAATCGCATCCTTCTTACTTGCGGACAATGGCAGTCCGGACACAAAGTCCATTGTGACTCGATCCCATTTCCACTCAGGTATCTTGATCGGCTGAAGTAATCCTGAAGGCACTTGATGTTCCGCTTTCACTTGTTGACATATTAAACATCTCGAAACAAAGTCGGAGATGTCTCGTTTCATACCATGCCACTAAAACAGACGTTTCAAATCGTTCTACATCTTCGTACTCCCAGGGTGAATTGACATTCGGCTACAATGGGCTTCGTTCAGAATCATCGAAATGAGTTTCGAATTCCTTGGAACACACAAACGACTTCTGAACCTCAAACAATCATCATCATCAATTTCAAACTCCGATTCCTTGTTCGGAACACACTCAGCCCGTTTTGCAACCAATTCATCATCGACCTTCTGAGCTTCACGAATTTGATGAATCAATATTGGTTTGGCTTTTAATTCAGCTACTAACACATTGTCGGGTAGAACAGACAAGTGTACATTCATCGCTTCATAAGTTGACAGTGATTTCCGGGTTAAGGCGTCCGCAACCACATTAGCCTTTCCCGGGTGATAATCAATGACCAGCTCATAATCTTTCAACAACTCGAGCCAACGCCTTTGTCGTAGATTCAAGTCTCTTTGAGTCATCAAATATTTGAGACTTTTGTGATCCGAAAATACATGGCACTTCTCACCAAATAAGTAATGTCGCCATATTTTCAAGGCGAATACGATGGTAGCTAATTCGAGATCATGGGTCGGATAATTCTTCTCATGTGGCTTTAATTGTCTCGATGCATAGGCCACAACTCGACCCTCTTGCATCAATACGCAACCTAACCCAAGTAGGGAGGCGTCACTATAGATGACAAACTCTTTGCCTGATTCGGGTTGCACTAAAATTGGAGCTTCCGTCAAATAAGTTTTCAGTTGATCAAAACTTTTCTGACATATTTCCGTCCATTCGAACTTAACATCTTTTGAAGTAGCTTCATGGGTGTGGCTATCATCGAGAATCCTTTTACAAACTGTCGGTAAGTAAGCAAGTCCCAAAAGCTCGAACCTCGATAATATTTCTGAGGCTTCCAGTTAAGTATGGCTGAAATTTTGCTCGAATTCGACTCGAATACCGATCTGAGATACCACATGACCCAAGAAGCTAACCTCTCTTAACCGAACTCACACTTCTTGAACTTAGCATACAACGCTTATCCCGTAAAATTTGCAACACTAATCTCGGTGTTCAGCATGTTCGGTCTCATCTCTTGAATAGACCAAGATGTCATCAATGAACACAACTACGAACCGGTCCAAATCATTCAAGATCCGATTCATCAAATCCATAAATCTGCGTAGGGCATTAGTGAGCCCGAACGGCATCACTAAGAACTCGTAGTGACCGTACCTCGTTCGAAAGCGGTTTTGGGTACGTCCAATCTCGAATCCATCGCCCGATAATAACCCGATCTCAAATCTATCTTTGAAAACACCGAGGCTCCCTTTAGTTGATCAAACAAATCATCAATACGCTGTAACGGATATTTATTCTTTATCGTCACTTTATTCGGTGACGATAGTCAATACACAACCTCATGGTTCCGTCCTTCTTTTCACAAACAATCTTGGTGCACCCAAGGTGAGAAACTTGGTCGGCGAAACCTCTATCCGTCAATTCTTGCAATCGAGCTTTCAACTCATTTAACTCGGTTGGTGCCATACGATACGGAGCTATCTAAATTGGCATAGTCCCAGGTACAAGCTCAATACCAAACTCTATCTCCCGAACAGGTGGCAAACCCGGTAATTCTTCGGGAAAAACATCCGGGTATTCGTAAACCACCGGCACAGGCTCGGGTTTTATTTCTAACTCCTTATCATCAAGTACATACGCAAGGTATGCTTCCCACCCCTTTCTTACATATTTCTGGGCCAACATTGATGATATTACAGCTGGCAACCCCTTTAAGTCCGTAGACTCAACTCGGATCATCTCGTTATTCGCGCACCTCAAATAAATAGTCTTGCTTTTGCAATTCACAACCGCATCATGCACGGTCAACCAATCCAAACATAGAATAACATCAAATTCATCGAACGGAAAAAGCATCAAGTCCGCCGGAAAACAGGAACCTCGAATTACTAGGGGACATTTCTTACACACTTTGTCGACCAACGACGTAACGACCCAAGGATTTGACACCGAATTACGAACTCGAGAGACTCAATAGGTAAAGTCTTCTTTGGATGCTAAGGTTTCGCATATATAAGAGTGAGTAGAACTAGGGTCAATTAAAGTAATCACATTAGTATCAAAGAGAGTGAAAGTACCCGTAATAACATCTGGCGAGGAAGCATCCTCGCGTGCGCGTATTGCATAAGCCCTAGCAGGAACGCGAGCCTCGGATCTGGTCGTAGCATCTCTAGATCCTCTCTGACCACCACTAGCATTGCCCATATTTCTAGATGGTCTACCTCGAGCAGTGGTAGCGCTCGGTTCCCACTCTGATCTACATTCTGTTCAGACAACCTCGGGCAATCTTTAATGAAGTGGTCTACTGATCCGCACTTGTAACAGGAGCGGTCACAGAATCTACAACTTCGTAATGCCATTTGCCACAATGTCGACACTCGTTCGTCTCGGCGTTCATTCCCAACACTGGCGATCAAGTGCCTCGTGTACCCACAGGGGGTCGATCACGATCTCGTCTAAAAAGGCCCGAAGTGCCTCTAGACCGGCCCACATCATCACGAAATTTCTTTGATGCCTGTTGAAGAGATTTTCCCGAGGATCTTTTACGAAACTCTCCAGTTCCCACATCAACTTTTTATTTTTCTTTTCTAAGCTCTTCGGCTTTACAAGCTCGCTCGACAAGTACTACGAACTCTCGTATTTCAAGAATGCCAACGAACATTTTTATATCTTCATTCAGCCCATCCTCGAAGCGTTTACACATGATAGCCTCGGACGAAATACATTCCTGAGCGTATCTACTAAGTCTAACAAATTTTCGCTCATAATCGTGGATGACATAGACCCTTGCTTAAGCTCAAGAAATTCCTTCCGCTTTTGATCAACAAATCTCGATCGATATACTTTTTCCGAAACTCGGTTTGGAAAAACTCCCAAGTTACTTGCTCTCGGCACTGTAAGTCGAGTACTCCACCAATAGTAGGCAAAATCGCGTAGCAAGTAGATAGTACACTTTAGGCATTCATCGGTGTACAAGATAGCTCATCGAGTACCGGATAGTGTTGTCCAACCAAAATTCAGCTTGCTCGGCATCGTCGCTATCCGTAGCTTTAAATTCAGTAGCCCTTGTTTTCGGATTCATCAGCTGGGGCTTATTCGACCTTATTTGGTCGATTCCATCGGAGGCATTGTAAAAGGGGTTGTGTTTGTTGGGAATGGAGGTTGTGGAACACCAGTATTAGTTCGAATGTATTGGTTGAACCAATCATTCATCACGCTATAGAAAGCTTGTCTAGCTTCATCATTTGGATTACTAGCATTAGGTTGAGAGTTCGCATTGTTGTCCCTTGTCTTGGGAGCAGCGCTACACTCTCAAGATCATCACTACCGCTTCGGTCGGGATCGGAATCCATTACTATAAATAAACACATTTGAAATTGTCGAAATCACCACACTATCAAATAATCACATAAAATGGCATGTATAGCTAGACCCAAACGCATTACGGTAGTCCTAGAATCGACTAAACCGTAGCTCGATACCAATAAAATTGTAACACCCGTGCTCGAGTCCGATTCGAGTCGAACACAAGGTGCTACAGACTTAACTTAATTATCCTCACAGTCCATTTAAAATTTTCCAGACAAGTTGGTTCTTGCATCACTGTCGCCTTAAAAATCATATCTTGAGTTTCAAGGCTCGAAAATCAGTTTCGTAATTTTTTCCTGAAACTAAACTCATATGTCCATCTACATATTTTTTTTCTAGAATTTGTGGTTGGGCCAATTAGTACAGTTTATTAGTTAAAGTCTCCCCTAATCCAGGGTTCGACTACACTGACCTTCACGCATTACGAATTGGATATCTCCCTATATAGGGCTTCAATACTGATGCCGTTTGTTTCTATAGAAACTAGAATCAAGGAGGAATCTATACATATATGCCATGACTCCTCATTATCTCTGGTTAATTTATAATGAATTTCCAAATTCGGAATAGGGATTCCAGAAACCGTTCTGGCCCTATTTCACGAAAACCTAAACATCTCTTAATATACAACTCATATGACAATTTCGTTTCTTCCATATGAAAGTAGATTCATCAAGGTTCATTTACATAATTTATTCACTATTTAATTCCATTCCTGTTATTTTTGGTGATTTTTCACATCCACACCACTGCTGCTGTCAGCATCTGTTTTCAGGTAAACTTTACCTATTTCGTGGTTTCCATGGACCAACTAGAGTTTTGTCATACATAGGTCCACCTATGATCATATTTAGCCATTCCAAGTGCTGATCATTGCCCAACACTTCCATTCCAGTCCATAGTCACATCATGAAACCATATATACAAACATAAACACAAATGGTCTAATGCCATACTCCACTTCTACGAGCCATTTTCGCATGGCCGTACACACATACATCACAAAAAGTACTTGAAAAACAACAAAGGCTAGTCCTATACATGCCATATCCAGAGTTCAACTAAAAGAGTACCAAAAGGGCTTTGATAGTGCGGATGACTTCGACTTCGATGATCCCGAATCCGATAGCTAACGAGCAAAATCTATAAAACAGAGAACAAAGAAACGGAGTAAGCAATTTATGCTTAGTAAGTTTTGAGTAAGAATTTAAACACAACTGAAGTATAGCATTCACATAATTAAACGGATAATTCCGCGTATTCATATATTCAAATCATTTCTACTTTACATTCCAACCCCTATGTTCATACATAAGGGATCATCTTAGCCAAATACCGGAAGCTCATTACTCAACTGAGCGAATATTATTCGAAGGAACTCAACTATTCCAATGCACATACGAACATACCTCATTGCTGGAATTTTTGCAAGTGTATTAACTGAAATTTTTACAGCAAGATTGCTCATTCTCGAATCACGTACCTTCGGAATTTAACCGGATATAGCGACTAGCTCGATTGTCTTCGGGACATAGTCCGGTTATAGTAATTCGCACAATTGCCTTCGGGAATTAACCCGGATTTAGTAACTCGCACAAATGCCTTCGGGACTTAACCCGGTTTTGGTAACTCGCACAAATGCCTTCGGGACTTAACCCGGTTTTGGTAACTCGCACAAATGCCTTCGGGAATTGACCCGGATTAAGTCACTTAGCACAAAAGCCTTCGGGACTTAGCCCAGACATCATTCGAATAAACATGCACATTTAACACTAAATCATGACACATTCATATTTCATTTTCATTAGCAAAACTCAAATACAATACACTTATCACTCTTGCACCTTTCGGTTCAATATCTACACACAAAGAGCATGATTTCGATTTACTTGAGACATGATCTAATCAAATCATAATTTAAGCTCTATTACTCAAGAACTTACCTCGGATGTTGTCGAATGATTCCGATGGCTATTCGACCACTTTTTCCTTCCCTTTATCGGATTTAGCTCCCTTTGCTCTTGAGCTTAATTTAACAAATAAGTTGATTTAATCATTTGAGCATCGAAGAGGAATTCAAGGTACTTAGCCCACATATTTTCATTAGACATTAAAGTCACATATGTACGAAATCATGAATCAAACTCAACACATTAGTTAGTACTCTCCTTAGCGAATTTTCCAAGCCAAGAATAGGCATCAATATGTTTGCCTCTAACCGAATGCATGCACACCAATCCCCTCATGTGGTCGAATATGCATGTCCATGTTGAGGCCAATTATACACTTAATACCACACATAAGCGGCATACATTTTACTAACTAACGCATTCCATATTGTAACTCAATACGCATCAATCATTTACTTCATAATCAAACATCATCATATGAAAATATATACCTTGAGATAGTATATATGTCATACCAATACATCTTGTGCAAACATATATACATGTAGGTGTAAGGGCGAATCTCAAGTTGCTTATAACCAAATATAAACATATATCCAAAGCTCAAATCTTACCTACCATGCAATATGCATAAATCATACTTATGGATCTACCATGGCGAATACTTCACAACACCATACCATTTCAATTTTGGTCATGGTTAAACAAAGAACTTAATGTCTTACTCAAAATGCTAAAAGAAAATCCAAGGGTCATCAACCCACCATCACATATATCATCAACAAGCTTCATATTTAGCATGCAATGGCATTAACACAAAATCCACCTTGGCCGAACATCATTCCCATGACATAGCAAAGATTTGAGCCATGGGCTAATAAGAACATCAAGCTAGCAACTAAAAACATGCATGAATCTCATGGCACAACCTCAAACATACCTTAATCTTGATACAAGTATAGCCAAACCTCTTCCTAATCCTCTTCCAAACCAAACATGAAGCAAAAACTCCCTCCTTTTTCCTTAGAATTTTCGGCCGAGAGAGAATGAAAGGATGAACAATTTTTTTTTTCTCTTTTCTTCAACTCACGGCAAAGGGGGGGAACACTCACCATTCTCTTTTTTTTTTTTTCTTCCCTTTCATTATTCAATTCCCATGCTCATTATTTTATTTTTTTCTTACATACACCATTGTCACAACATGTTTTATGACATGTTTTTGCCCATAATCCCTTGTCATGGCCGGCCACTACCAATTAGGGGGGAAATTTGACATGCAAGTCCCCCCTTTTGATTACATGCACTATTAGGTCCTTATAGATTAGCCTATCACATTTCAAAAGTGTCACACAAGTCCTAATAACTGAATTCACATGCAATCGACTAAATCGAAGCTTGAAATTTTCACACATTCATAAATACATATTCTAGACAATAAATATTATGTTCAAACATTTCGGTGACTCGGTTTAGCGGTCCCGAAACCACTTCTCGACTAGGGTCAATTTTGGGCTGTCACAAGAAGTGCTTGTGTATAGTCTAAGCTCTACTGTTACCTTGTTGGTTTATTCAAGGCGGTTTGTGGAGTCATAGCTCCTCTCCATCATTTTTTAAAATTCTCACCATTATAAAGTTTGAGTCGATGTCCATTTACTTTGAAAGTACCGTGTGATGGGTGACTTACCTCTATTGTGCCATATGGTAGAACAGATTGAATTATGAAAGGTCCTGACCATCGTGATTTAAGTTTCCCAGGAAACAATTTGAGTTTTGAGTTGTATTGGAGGACAAGATCTCCAACTTCAAATTATTTGCGCTGCTTTAAATGAGTGTCATGGCGCCACTTTGTTGCTTCCTTGTATAGGCGTGAGTTTTTCGTATGCATTGACTCACCACTCATCAAGTTCGTTCAGCCACATCAACCTGTTTTACCTGCAAGTTCGGGATCAAGGTTTAGAAATTTAATAGCTCAAAAAGCTTTATGCTCTAGTTCTAATGGTAGATGGCAACTTTTTCCATAAACAAGTCTGTACGGTGATGTCCCTATGGGGGTCTTAAAAGCAGTTCTGTAAGCCCATGAGGCATCATCTACTTTTATTTCCCAATCTTTCCTGTTGGATTCTACTGTTTTTTCAAGGATCCATTTGATTTCTTAGTTTGCCACTTCAACTTGTCCATTAGTTTGAGGTTGGTATGGGGTGTTCTATGATGAACTCTGTATTTCTTAAGGGTTTTTTCAAATTGGGCATTACAAAAATGAGTGCTCTTGTCACTGATAATTGCTCTAGGTGTTCTGAATCTCGAGAAGAGTTTCTGAAGTAAACGTACTACCACTCTAGCATCATTAGTAGGTAGAGCTTGGACTTCCACCCATTTAGACATGTAATCAACTGCTACTAAGATGTATTTATTTCCAAATGAACTGGGGAATGGGCCCATGAAATCGATACCCCAAACGTCAAATATTTCACATGAAAGCATATAGTTTTGGGGCATTTCATCACGTTTAGATATGTTACCTGTCCGTTGGCATTTGTCACATGAAATAACGTACCTATTAGCATCTTTGAATAACGAAGGTCAATAAAAACCTGATTCAAGTATTTTGCGTGTGGTTTTAGTTCCACTATAGTGTCCTCTGGTTGGCCCTGAGTGGCAATGTTCCAATATTTTTGATGTTTCTGATCTTGTAACACATCTTCTAATGACTTGATCTGCACATCTGTGAAACAGAAAGAGGTCATCCCAAAAGTAATTTTTCACATCATTAAAGAATCGCTTCTTTTGCTGGTGTGTTAACCTTTTTTGGATAATGTTAGCGGCTAAAAAATTTGCGATGTCTATAAACCAAGGTACCTCGGAGTCAGATATAGCGAAAAATTGTTCTTCAGTGAATGAATCATTTATTTCAACTTCATCTAGTTCTCTGGTATTGGAGTTCTCAGGCCTAGACAGATGATCAGCCGCGAGATTTTTAACTCCTTTCTTATCCTGAATTTTCAATTCAAATTCCTGTAATAGGAGAATCCATCGAATGAGCCGAGGTTTTGCATCAGTTTTAGTTAAAAGGTAGCGAAGGGTGGAATGGTCAGTGTAAACAACAACTTTAGACAATATGAGATATGATCGAAATTTATCAAATGCAAAAACCACTGCTAGCAAATCTTTTTTCGTAGTAGTATAATTCTCTTATGCAGCTGTCAAAGTTTTGCTAGCATAATAGATAGGTTGAAAATGCTTGTCTCTTCGCTATCCCAATACTGTACCTACTGCAAAATCACTCGCATCACACATTAGTTCAAATGGTAAGTTCCAAGTAGGTGCAATTATGATTGGATGATTAATTAATTTATCATTTAAAGTATTAAATGCTTCTAAACACTCCTGATCGAAATTAAAAGGTATATCTTTTTCTAGCTATTTAGTTAAAGGCTTAGCTATTTTAGAAAAATCCTTAATAAATCTTCTAAAAAAACCAACATGTCCTAAAAAGCTTCTAATGGCCTTAACCGAACTAGGAGGGGGTAGTTTTTTGATTGTTTCTATTTTAGATTTGTCTACTTCAATCCCATTACTAGAAATTTTATGCCCTAATACAATACCTTATTGAACCGTAAAGTGACATTTCTCCCAGTTAAGCACATGGTTTGTTTCCTCACATATTATTAAAACTCGTTTTAAATTTTTAAGGCAAAGATGGAAAGAGTTACTGAATACCTAGAAATCATCCGTAAATACTTCCATGATATCTTCCACGATATCTTCCACGAGTTCATCGAAGATGGCAGCTCTAAAAAGTGGCAGGAGCATTACATAATCCAAAAGGCATTCTACGATAAGCGAACGTATCATATCGGTGTGTGAATGTCATTTTTTCTTGATCTTCAAGAGCTATTGGGATTTGGAAGTAACCAGAAAGTCCATCTAGAAAGCAGTAATACATGTGCTCGGATAATCTTTCCAACATTTGGTCAATGAATGGCAAGGGGAAGTGATCTTTTCTTGTGGCATCATTCAGTTTCCTATAGTCAATGCAAACTCTCCATCCTGTGACTGTCCTTATTGGGATTAATTCATTCTTCTTGTTGGTCACAACCGTCATGCCTCCTTTCTTAGGGACAATCTGTACTGGACTTACCCAATAACTATTAGAAATAGGATAAATAATCCCAGCATATAGAAGTTTAATTACCTTGGCTTTTACAACTTCTTTCATGTTGGGGTTCAGTCGTCTTTGAGCTTGCACACACGGTTTGTATTCATCTTCCATCAAAATTTTGTGGGTGCAAAAAGAAGGGTTGATTCCTTTAATGTCAGAAATTTTCCAAGCTATGGCCTTTTTATGTTCCTTTAATACTTCGATCAATTCCTCTTTCTCCTTGGGTTGAAAGTTACAAGCAATAATAACTGATAATGTAGAATTATTTCCAAGGAATGCGTACTCCAAGTGGTTTGGTAATTATTTAAGTTCCAGTTTGGGAGGCTCTTCAATAGAGGGTTTTTGTTTAAGTTCATCGTTTATCTTAATGCCCTCATATTCTACTTGTCTTGAAAAATACGTATTAGGTTCATCATCTGTCTCCTCTTCTTGAGCTAGATACAGTTCCATCGTGTCCTTCTGTATAATTTCCTGAAAAGAGTCTTGAGTAGTATGATCAATAGAGTCAATAAAATAACATGAATCATCCTGTTCCCTAGAAAACTCATAGCATCATAAATTTTAAAGATAATCTCCTCGTCACCTACTCTCAGTACCAATTTATCGTCACCCACATCGATCACAGCCCTAGCAGTGGCTAAAAATAGGAGCCCTAAGATTAAAGGCACTTCCACATCTTCGTCCATGTCAAGCACAACAAAGTCAACAGGAAATATGAATTTATCTATTTTCACAAGTACGTCTTCTATAATACCCCTAGGATATTTAACAGATCTATCGGCTAATTGAATACTCATCCTAATGGGTTTAGGTTCCCCAAGACCAAGTTGTTTGAACATTTTAGATGGCATCAAATTAATGCTAGCGCCTAAATTAGCTAGTGCTTTCTCAACATTCATACTACCAATTAAGCAAGGAATAGTAAAACTTCCTGGATCTTTTAGTTTGGTTGGTAGTTTGTTTTGGAGTATGGCTGAGCACTCATCGTTGAGTTCTATTGTAGATACGTGCTCGAACTTCCTTTTATTTGTTAGAAGCTCCTTCAAAAATTTTGCGTATGTAGGCATCTGCGAGATGACTTCAACAAAAGGTAAGTTGATATGTAATTGCTTAAAAATTTCAAGAAATTTACCGAATTGTGCATCAATGCGGTCTTTTTTCAATTTTCATGGGTATGGAACTGGTGGTTTATATTCCTTTGACACTGGTTTGTCACTATTTTCGGGTTTTTCTTCCCCCCTTTCGCTCATCATGGATTCTTGTGTTAGCTTCTTTTCAGATTCAGCTAGCATTTTCCACTCCTTAGTGTAACTGCTTTTACATGCTCTTTGGATTTGGTGTTACTATGTAAACTTCCTAGTGGTCTTTCGGAGATTAGTTTGGACAGTTGGCCTATCTGAGTTTCGAGCTCTTGGATCGACACTTGTTGATTTTTAAGTGTTGTCTTAGTGTTTTGAAAATGGGTTTCTGACACCAATATAAACTTTGAGAGCATCTCTTCAAGGTTCGGCTTCTTTTCCTGTTGGTAGGGTGGTTGCTGAAAACTCGGAGGATGTTGTGGTATTTGATTTCCTTGACCGCCTCACGAGAAATTGGGATGGTTCCTCCAACCTACATTGTAAGTGTTACTATATTGATTGTTTTGAGGTCGAGGATTATTACCCATGTAATTTAATTGCTCGTTATCCATGTTGTGGCCATAAGCTTGGTATTCTGAATGGCTTGTTCCACCTCCACTTGCTTCGCACTGCATCACTGGGTGAACCTGTGAAAAACTAAGAAAACCATCAATTTTCTTATTCAAGAGTTCTACCTGATTAGAGAGCATGGTGACCGAATCCACATTATAAATGCCAGCCGTTTTCGTTGGCTTTATCCTCATGACTTGCCACTGATAGTTATTCAGTGACATCTCTTCTATGAACTCATAAGCATCTTCAGGTGTTTTATTGTTAATGGTTCCGCCAACAGCTGCGTCAACCATTTACCGAGTCGAAAGATTCAGACCATTATGGAATGTTTGAACTTGGAGCCAAAGTGGTAACCATGGTGAGGGCACCTTCTCAGTAAGTCCTTGTATCTCTCCCATGCATCGTAGAGTGTTTCTAAATCCATCTACACAAAAGAAGAGATATGATTACGTAATTTAGCCATTTTAGCTAGCGGAAAATATTTTAGTAAAAATTTTTAGGTCATTTGTTCCCAAGTAGTAATTGACCCTCGTGGTAACAAGTTCAACCACTGTTTAGCTTTGTTCCTTAATGAAAAGGGAAACAACCGAAGACATATGACATCATTAGAAATGCCATTGATTTTAAATGTATCGCATAGATCTAAGAAGTTGGCTAAATGAGTGTTGGGATCCTCATCCTCCAAACCATCAAACTGAACAAATTGCTGTATCATTTGAATAGTGTTTGTAACGCCCCGTACCTGAGACCGTCGCAGGAGTCGAACACGAGGTGTTAACGGACTTAATTCATTACTTAAATAGCTCAAACAATTTATTTTTAAAATTTCCAGTCAAGCTAACAATCTGCGTCACAGTCATTTAAAAATTCATATCTCAAGTTCCGAAACTTGAAATCCAATTCTATAAATTTTCCCTGAAACTAGACTCATATATATATTTACTAATTTTTTTTCTAGAATTTTTGTTAAATCCAATTAGTAAAGTTTATTAGTTAAAGTCTCCCCTATTTCAGGGTTCGACTGCTCTGACCTCTGTATATTACGAATTAGATATCTCTCTGTATAGAATTTCAATGACTATTAAGTTTATTTCTACTAAAACTAGACTCAATAAGGAATCTGTACATATAAATAATGACTTATAATTATTTTTTACAATTTATGATGAATTTTAAAGTCAGAACACGGGATCCAGAAATCGCTCTGGCCCTGTTTCACAAAAAAATTAAATATCTCATAAAATATATCTTATTTACCCATTTTGTTTCTTCCATTTGAAAATAGACATAATAATATTTGATTTCATAACTTATTCATCATTTAATTCCATTTCTACTATTTTTAGTGATTTTTCAAATTCACGTCACTGCATCTGTCTCGATTCATTTTGTGCTAATTTCACCTTTTTCATGATTTCCATGGAATAACTAGCATTTAGGCATACATAACACCAAACATGTCCTTGATTAGCCATTCCAACAGCTAATCATTATCAAGCATTTACATACTATTTATTAGCCATATCATAAGATCATATACACAAAATGGCTACGATGCAATACATGCCATACTCAAAATGAAACGTCTAGCTATACCAAAATAATCCTCGTGATAGTGTGCTCGGACCTCCGATGTACTTTACGATCCCCGAGTTAGCTTGACAAAACTATAAAAAGAAGGAAAATAAAGGGGGTAAGAATTAAGCTTAGTAAGTTTGCATGCAAATAAATAACAACATTCATAAGAACTTTCTTACTACTTGGCATGATACTACATAATGCAACTTCATTAATTGTCATAGACATATTTTAAACTTCTTCACTTACTCACTTACTTAAATACTTACTTAATCAAATTTATTAATACATTTTCTTACCTTTTTCCTTATCAAGCATACATGAACATTATGTACTTACCTTTACTCTTCTAGCATAAACTTGTCTTACCTTTTTAGTATAACTCGTCTTACCTTACCTTACCTTGATATTCTCTTTAAATTTTCCCGTTAAACCACTTGGAATACTAAGGATACACGGGTACTTTACCATTGCCATGACTTGTCATGGTCTTACGTGGTATCCTTTTGAAACTTACCATTGCCATGTCTTGACATGGTCTTACATGGTAGCCTTGCCTTATGAACTCACCAATGCCATGCCTTAGCATGGTCTTACACGGTATCCTTAAACCCTAATGTCATGACATTTGTATCCTACACATTCCTAAGGTTCAACCGGGACTTTTTGAAATTTCTTCTCCGTCAATTCATGCTTAAGTCTTCTTTCAATAATTTCATAAAATAAATATACACATGCTGGAAATTAACAAAATTAACATAAAATAATAGAATATTGCATTTATTTACCACAAACTTACCTCGAAACAAAATACGATCAACTATATCGATTTAGTCCACTATCTTTTTCTTTCCCCGGTCTAACACTGGATTTTGTTCTTCTTGATCTATAATAAAAAAAAATTAGCTTATTTAATACTCACATTTATTAAAACAGTCATTGACCCAAACTTTGGTAAAATTACATTTTTACCCCTAAACTTTCACATAATTTCACTTTTGCCCCAAGGCTCGTAAATTACACTTCATCCTATTTTCTTATGTTTTATGACATGCTGATCATTTTTACCTTCTATGACAACATCAAATTCACACTCTAACATGTACTTATGACTATTAGGTATTTTTACCAATTAAGCCCTTTTACTCGTTTTCACTTAAAACCGAGTAGTACAAGTTGTCTAACATAATTTAAAACCTCATATTCTATCATAAAACATCAAAATACACAAATTTCACCTATGGGTATTTTTCCAATTATGAACCCTAGGTTGAATTATTGCTAGAATAAGCTTAATCAAGTTATCGAGACTCCAAAAACGTAAAGATCATTAAAAACGGGGCTTGGAATCACTTACTATGGAGCTTGAAAGCTTGAAAAAAACCCTAGCTATGGAGAACCCTTGAAATTTCGGCCTAATGAAAAAGATGGACAAAAATTGGCTTTTAATTTTGTTTTTAATTCATTTTAATAACTAATGACCAAAATGCCCTTACTACTAAACTTTTCAAAAATTCCATCCATGTCCAATTTTTGTCCATAGACTTAGAAATTGGTAAAATTTCTATTTAAGACCTCCTCATTAATATTCCAAAGCAATTTCATACTAAAAACTTCTAGAATGCAAGTTTTACAAATTATTCGATTTAGTCCCTAATCTCAACTTAAGCACCTTATGCATAGAATTTCATCACGAAATTTTCACACAATCATGCAATCATATCATGAACCTCAAAATAATAATAAAGTAAATTTTTTAC
This sequence comes from Gossypium arboreum, assembly GCF_025698485.1. Classification (NCBI taxonomy): domain Eukaryota; kingdom Viridiplantae; phylum Streptophyta; class Magnoliopsida; order Malvales; family Malvaceae; genus Gossypium; species Gossypium arboreum. The sequence goes on from NC_069081.1 coordinate 39,450,463, forward strand.
CTCAGATCTGTGGTTTAGCAACCACTGTTCCGTTTAGGCCCTATTTCGGGATGTTACAGTGTTAGGTTTTAATTCAAAAGTATTTGCAGCTACAGCAGGTCTAACTATGATTGATTCAGTTCCTGTTAAAGAAGGTTTAGCATAATCATACATAGTGTGTGGAGCAGGATTTTGATTAGCTGCAATTGCAGGAGGTAGCTGATTGTCTTATTTTTCAGCCATCTCTTCGGTTTGGGGTTGAGTATCGTCTTCTTGCTCGTTCTCTGTGTATCTTAAGCTTCGCCTTATTTCTCTTTGGTTTCTGCAAACCGTGCGATCGATTTCTTCGTCAAAAAGTAGTGGTCCTGACGGGTTTCTTCTAGTCATAAACTATAAAAACCTACCAAGAGAAGGAAAAAGTAAATTAATAAATAATAATAATAAATTAAAGTGCAAGAAAAATAAATGGCTAAAGTAATAAAAATTGAGCGTTCCTAAAATCTTAGTTCCCCTAAAACGGTGCCAAAAACTTGATCGTGTGATTTCGTGATAGGTTTTAAATATTTGTACTTACTTGTTCTTGAACTAACTATTATCACGATGTAGGCAAGTGTACCTATTGAACAGTAGTATAGTTTTAGCAAGACCGGATTGTCGAACCCAAAGGAACTAAAAGTACTAGTAATGACTGTCTTTTTATTATCTAGCCTAAGAATAGAGAGGTTTTTGTTTTAACTAACTAATTATCTATACTAAGAATTCACAGAGAATGGAATTGGGGAATTGCTTTTGGGAAAATCGATTGAATTAAGACAATACCTAAGGAAAAATCCACCTAGGCTGTACTTGTTATTCTGGCTCCGAATCAAATGATTTATTCATTCAACTTGTTCTGTAGAGATCCCTAAGTTATGTTATTATCCCTATTGAAGACTAATAACGTCTAATCCCTAGATTGAATAATTGAGACCTTTCTCTAATTAACACCCTAGGGTTGCATTAACTCGATCTATGGATCCCCTTATTAGGTTTCACCCTAATCCGGCAAAATCTTGTCACCCTATGTCTAGGCATGCAAACAACTCCACTTAATTATGACAAATATACTCTTATAAAAGGTCTATTCCTCCTCCGAATAAGAGCTTATCTTGAATCAATATCCTAGGATATTAAAACAAGAATTAAGAACACATAATTACGAACAAGTTAAATATTTATCATATAATTCTGAAAATAATAACAAGATTCATCTTAGGTTTCATTCCCCTTAGGTATTTAGGGGTTTTAGTTCATAACTAAATAAGAAAACATCTCAGAATAATAAAGAATACAAAACATAAAGAAAACCCAAAACTCCTGAAGAGGAAACTGAGGGGAGATCTTCAGTCTTGATGGTGAATCCGGCTTCTGAGATGGATCAATCGGCTTCCTTGGAGTAATTCCTTACTCCCTATTCTCCGTCTCTCTTTTCTTCCTCCTCTAGGGTGTATTTATAGGCTTTGGGATGCCTAAGAGCCCCCAAAATTAGCCTTTTCCGAATTGGACTCAACTTGGACTCGACAGGGACACGCCCGTGTGCGATTTCTTCAGGCTGCGCTCGAGCCTGCCAAATTGACACGACCGTGTGGTTTGCCCATGTGAGGGGGTCCAGGCCGTGTTGATTTCATACTTTGGCCCATTTTCTCTGATTTTGGCCTGTTTCTCATTCCTTTCGCTCTCCTATGCTCTGCTAAGTATAAAACATGAAATTAAAGCATTAGAAGCATCGAATTCACCAATTCTAATGGGAAATCATCCAAAAAATACGTTAAACATGGGGTCAAAATATGTATAAATTACGATTTATCATCGAGTACTTTGTTTTTCGCCTGATCTATATCCAAATTTCACTTTTCCTGATCTATATGTAATCAAACTTAGCTTATTTAGTAATCTTTCTATTCAATTTAATCCAAAACACTCATTAAAACACATTTATACTTTTGCACCAAGTATTTCACAACTTTTACAATTTAGTCTTTATTTCATAAAATCACAAATTTATACAATTTAATACCAACCCATGCTAGCCGAATTTTCCTAGTACACTTATTAGCCCATGTTTCTCAATTATTTCACATTTTAACCACAAAGTTTTCACATTTCACAATTTAATCTTTAATTTGCATTTTCACTAAAAACCACTTAACAAAACTTGTATAACTATCATCAAACATTCATAATCTATCATCAATCACTAAAATAAATGCTTATTCATCAATGGCAACATCCTCAATCTTTAATAGCTTTGCGAAATAGAGCTTGGGCTAGCTAGACTAAGCTGCAACGGTTTCAAAAACATAAAAGTCAGTAAAAACCGGACAAAATTCACTCACCTATTGAGCTAGGAAGCTTGACCGATTATAATGCCCTAACAATGGTTTTTCTTCTTGCTTATTTTAACTAGAGAAGATGAGTGAATCAAATTTTTGGCTTTTGTTTTATTTAATTTACCTTAATTAACCAAATTACCTTTTTGTTTTATTCATTAATCTTTAAAACCATTTAAAAGATGTCCATCGTTGTCCACTCATACATTTAGCTATTAGAACATCACTTTCGTACTTAATGTGATTTAGTCATTTTTATCAAATTGACCACTTAAATGATAAAATTTCTGAATGAAACTTTCATACAAACACACTATCATGCTGTAAACATTAAAATAATAAATAAATAAATATTTTAACCTTAGATTTTTGGTTCCAAAACCACTGTTCTGATTTGACTAAACACGGGCTGTTACACCTGAATACACCCTGAAGTTGAACATACTACCCTTGATGTTTGACATAGGACCTGGTGTGTCACAACATCTCCTCTGTACGAGAAATAATTATGAGCCAGGGGCATTTTGGTTCGTACAGTCAAATGTTAAGCCCGAGGACAACAACTGACCTAGGTTTGAAGATGATGAATACTCTAACGTCTATAAATAGGCTTATTTATCGCATGCTACACGTTTACATTGTATAATTTTATTTTTAGAGTTTTAGTTTTTCTTTTTTCTTATGTTCTAGATATCCCAGTTCTTGTTATTTTCTGTGTAGAGATCAAATTTTTGAAGTACTATTACACACTATGAGGATTTTGCGTTTAATTTTAATACAAATTAGGCTTCTTTTAAACTCTATTCTCTTGAATTGTTCTTTATGTTTATTATTTATATCAACTTTATATTGTTTATTAGATCTATGAGCGACTAATCCTCTTGTGGGGGATTAGTGAGTGGAGGTATGATTGATTAATAGTTTTATAGAGATTTCTAGTGGACCAATTGTTCAGGATAGGAAGAGCCTAAAACCGTAGGCCTTACAACTATTAGGAAGCCATTAAGGTCAGAATTAACCCAGATTTGTTATGGCATATCCCTGAACACCTTAACCTTAACCCAGTCTAGACTCTGAGGTCGAGAGATAAGTAGTTCTTTCTGACATAATATGCCAATGGAAGATTGGAAGATCTTTCTAGGATATTGACTAGTTGATTGAACAAGAAAACCCAAGGCGACAGTTGGTTATGAGCATTTACATAGGTTGATAATATTTATAATAAATTTGGCATGAGAATAGGTGATTTTAAATTTTTTTATTAGACTAAAAGGTTTTATTTATTACACTATAAATAGGTATTAAACAATTTAATATACTAAATGATATAGAGAATACAAGGAAACGAGTATGGTGGTATGAATGATAAATTGTTGAATCTGTGATTGTCTGGTGGATTAAAGTTGTGAGTATTGAGATACCTAGGGATTACCTAAGGCAATGTTTGGTATACACCCATAGCCAAAAATCCAACCCTATTTATTTATCTTGAATACCTATTTTTGAGCCAAAAAACACTTCTTGATGAGCCTACATACAAAACCCGAGCCAAGATATCAATTTGTACTTACCCTTTTTCTTTGGTCCTAAACTACACGACTATAGACATCTGACCATTCATATTAAGGGTTAAGTAGACACATTATGGTGGATTTTTGCAAAAACAAAATGCAATAGGATGGATTAGTGTGATATAATGATTATAGGTTAGCCAATATGTGCAACAAAAGAAAATTTTAGAAAGAAAACGAGTAGAAAAAGTACTTGAAAAGTTTTATTTTAATAAAAAGCATTTGTGAGTGAGATATGCTGAAAAAGGAAAAAAATATGAAAAACTAAAAAAAATAGAGTAGTCCATTCGTTAGGGCACAAAAACTCGTAAGCTAACCGTAATTATTATATTATGATGTGACCTCCTATGTGGAGAAATAAGGAATGTGAGAGAAGGAGAAATAAGGAATATGATGTGCCAAACTATTTTCATGCTTGAAACTGTTTGATGCTTACCATTCTTGAAATCCATACCTATCCTAAAGCCTCAGAACGTTGCAAGCCAAAAAGCCCTATGTGATCTAGGTAGGCTTATTCGCAATTTGACATCATATAGAATAATGGCACAACTGACTGTTTGTATTCTACTAGGATAATCAAATTGCTTGTATACTTTATTGATGGATTCTTACGTTTGAGATCCTTAATGCTTATTGCTTTGTAATATATTGAACTTAGGTGTTTGATATTAAAAGTGATAAGTCAGTTATATCTCATGCCAAGATTTTGTGTGAATATTAAATACCTATTCATGTGCTCCAAAGCTAACACTTGTACCATAGTTGCTAAAGGATCGTCTTTTCATTTATTGTTTTTGTTTTTGTTGCTTGAGGAGAAGCAATGACTTAATTGTGGGGGAGTTTGATCTCTTGTAATCCGGTGTAGCAGATTAAAATAGTTTTCAAACTTTAGGAGCTTGAACATAAGCATTTTAGTTAAGTTTTAATTACATTTTCGTAAAGTTTAGTTAAGTTTAATAATGTAAGTAATTTGAGTCTTTTATTGAACTTAAGGACCAAATGAGGCCTAAAGGTGAGTTAATACACTTTGGGAGCATGCATGAGACCATTAAAAGTTATGATAACTCGATATTGGTCATTAGGTTGCAACAAGGAGAATTAGATGTCGTAACAAAGAGAGTAGAATAGAAGAATTCCAAGACTGCCTTCAATGTTGCGACATAGCTTGAGTATGACATGACATATCCTTGAAGGCACTCTAAAGTTGAGCATACTGCCCTCAATGTCACGACACAGGACTTGGTGTGTCGCGACATCACCTCTGTATAAGAAATAGTTTCGAGCTAGGGGCATTTTGGTATGCACTATTAAATGTTAAGCATGAGGACGAAAGCTGACCTAGGCTTTAGGAAAACAACCACCCTAAAGTCTATAAATAGGCTCATTTAATAGCTATTTGACATGTAACACCCCTTACTCGTACCCGAGATCGGGATAGGATACGAGGCATTACCAAACACATACACAGTCATTCATGCAAAAATCGGGCCATAAAATTTTTGTCCAAATTAAAACTTTTCAAACACATGTATATCATCCCTTATACGGGCCTTCGAGGCCTAAAACATACATCGGGGTGGTTCGGGACTAAACCCAGAACTTTCAATAAACTTTGGACAACTTAGTAAATTTCTTGCTTTGGAGATTTACATGCCCATGTGTGTTGAACCATGTAACTCTCTGTTTGTGACATCAGCAAAACAATTTGAACCACACGGCCAGGCCATACGCCCGTGTGCTAGGCCGTGTCCTCCACAAGGCTGAGACATATGGTCGTGTCTCTGCTTGTGTGGCTAACACTTAGGCTATTTTCCAATCCTTCATGTTTCCCATAAACCCTTACAACCTTATACACATCAAATTCACAACTCATGTCATCATTTTAGTGATTAAACACCCTTTATTAAGACACATTCAACATTAGCTTGTCATTATACATATGTTCACCTACTCATGATAAACTACTCTAGCCACATTATTACACGTTCATTTGACCTTGTCATCTCATTAATCACTTATACCATTAAACTATTGTTACTAACTTATACATCAAACATCCATGTTCAAGGCACTATCATCTTATTACCATATTACACGTTTAATTCATGGTCATGACCACCTCGATTGGTCATAAAACATGCATTCAACAAACATGACATAGTACCAACCATGCATGGAAAACAAACATATTCATATCATCACATCATATGCATAGAAACGTAACATGATTAGCTAGACTTACAAACCATAATTGTGACAGCCCAAAATTTACCCTAGTCGGGAAGTGGTTTCGGGACCACTAAACCGAGTCACCGAAATGTTTGAACGTAATATTTATTGTCTAGAATATGTATTTACGAATGTGTAAAAATTTCAAGCTTCGGTTTAGTCGATTGCATGTGAATTCAGTTAGTAGGACTTGTATGTCACTTTTGAAAATGATAGGCTAATCTATAAGGACCTAATAGTACATGTAGTCAAGAGGAGGACTTGCATGTCAAAATTCCCCCAAGTGCTAGTGGCCGCCATGACAAGGAAGCATGGGCAAGACATGTCATGAAACATGTTGGGTGAGTGGTTTATGTTGAAATAAATAAAATAAGGTGCATGAGTAAAAAAAAAAAAAGTGTGTGTGTGTGAAGGCTTTTCCTCCCTCCCCATTGCCGTGCAAGTGAGAAAAAAAAAAAAAAAAAAGCTTTGTTCATCTTTTTTCCATCCTTTGGCCGAAAATCTCAAGGAGAAGAAAGGGTCCTTGCTCATGGTTGGTTTGGAATAGGTTGGCCATCCTTGTAGCTAGATTAAGGTATGTTTAATATGGTGCCATGAGATTCATGCATGTTCTTAGTTGCTAGTTTTAGTTCTAATTAGTCCATGATTCAAAACCTTGCTATGTCATGGGGATGATAGTATGAAATGAAAATTTGAGATAAGTAAGGTTAAATTTGATTTGGTAAAATCGGCCACATGGGTGTATATGTTTGTAAAAATATATTTTCTTTGTTAACTCCTTACAATCGGTTGTAGGAGTAATATTGGCTTATAAGGTTGAGTTGATTCATGATGTTGTATGTTAGGATTAAAATACTTGAGATTAGATTAGCTTAATGGTGACCATGCATTCGACCTTGAAGCATTAAACAAAGGTTGGTTGAGATTTTGATATTTTGAACAAAGATAGTTGTGAAATGGGGTGAAAACCATTAAGTTATACACATAAAAATCCAGCAAGAAGATTAAACTACTAAATGTATTCATTTTAGATCAAGACATCAAAGAGGAGAACCAAGCAAAGGCAAAGCGAAGATAATCGAGTAGTAGATTGGGAATCATTTCATCCGATATAAGGTAAGTCATTAAGCACTTATTTGTACTAATTTAAAGGGTCGTAATGTCTAAGTAATGTTGCTGAATGGAATGGTAGAATATATATATAAACATGTATGTATGTGGTGATAAAAATATTGAATTGAAAGAAAAGAGGTGAGATGTATTGAATGATCGGTTCGGCACTAAGTGTGCGGGTGTAAACATTTATAATCACAAATTGGCACTAAGTGTGCGGGTTCAAATTATACAGCACTAAGTGTGCAAGTTTGATTATATAGCACTAAGTGTGCGAGTTCGACTATTAAGCACTAAGTGTGCGGGCTTATGGCACATCCTCTAATAAACGTACACGTTCTACGTGCGCGGCCTTACCGAAGTCAATCATGGACAGCGTGCGAGTAAACACCTTGAGCTTATGAGGAATGGACATTTTATTTATATTTGGAATTTTGGTTTGGTAAGTCTTGATCTATGTGGTGATATTACTCGAAAATAAATGCATGCAATGTCATATGGCGTAATGTATGAAATATCAAGTAGGGCTTGGTATGTGACCAAACCGAAATGCCTAAAGAATTATAGTACCGTTTGGGGTGTGGATGGAGGATTTTAATCCGCCTTTAATTATTTTCTTTTATGGTATATTATTACTGAACGGCAATATAATGCTTATGGCTTATTGAGTTATATACTCACCCGGTGTTTGCTTGTCGCCATTTTAGGTTTCTCGGACTCGTCTTTTTTGCGTGCTCGTGATCGTCATTGAGTCATCACACGGCTATCAACTTTTGGTATCTTTTTGTGTAGTCGGTTTAGGAGAACATTTTGGCATGTATAGGCTAATATGCTTTGTTGAACTTTGGTATGTAAACTTTTAGCCATGCGAAAATGGCATAAATGCTCGGTTGGATTTAGTTCTCCAATGTTAAGTCACAAGTCTTGGTAATTCGATTTCCATGTCTTATGCCATGGTTGATTATTTTGGTATTAAAATGCATGTTATGGCAATAGTGTAGTAGGGAGATGTTGGATAATGATTAGCCTCTGGTATGGCTAGTCATGATCATGATTTGTGACATGTATGATGAATCACTAGTTAGATCAAAGGGAAATCATGAAATAGGCATAGTTGCTTTAGTGACAGGTGCTGGCAGCAGCAGTAACGTGAGATTGAAAAATCACTAAAAATAGTAGGAATGGTATTAAATAGTAAATAAATTATGTAAATGTACCTTGATGAATCTACTTTTATATAGAAGAAACGAAATGGTCATATGAGTTATAAGTTAACAGATATTAAAGTTCTTGTGAAACAGGGCCAGAACGGTTTCTGGATCCCCTGTCCCGACTTTGGAAAATCATTGTAAATTAACCAGAGATAATTAGGAGTCATGCCATATATGTGTAGATTCCTCTCTGAGTCTAGTTTCTATAGAAACAAATGGCATCAGTATTGAATCCCTGTACAGGGAGATATCCAATTGGTAATGCTCAAAGGTCAGTGTAGTCGATCCCTACAACAGGGGAGACTTTAAGTAATAAACTGTACCAATTGGCTCGACCAAAAATTCTAGAAAAAAATATGTAGATGGAAATATGAGTCTAGTTTCATGGAAAATTTGCGAAACTGATTTTCGAGTTGTAAAACTCAAGTTATGAATTTTGGGGCGACTAGTACACAGATTGGCAGCTTGTGCGAAACTCTCAATAAGTGGGTTGAAGTCTGTTAACACCTCGTGTTCGACTCCGGCGACGGTCTCGGGTTCGGGGTGTTACATTTTTATTGGTATCAGAGCTATGGTTTAGTCGGTTCTAGGACTACCATAGCGCGTATGAGTCTAGCTATACATGCCTTAATGTTAATGTTTAAATGTGTGATGACTTCGACGGTTAAAATTTTTGTTTTGATTAGTAAATGGATCCCTGTAGAGAGAACCTTGGCGGATGACGTTGAAAGTGTAGCGGCTGCTCCTGCACAAGGGACGCCACCTGTTGAACCTCGGTCATCTGCGAATAATCAAGGTGAGGAGGCAAAACAAGCCTTCTTTACCATGATGAATGAGTGGGTAGCATAATACGCCCGAACCAATCCTATTGTCCAACAATTCCAATTTAAATAATCCACCCCAAGGGCTCTGTAATGCCATCGATTCTTGATCCTATGAGGCCGAGTAAGCCACCAGAGACTTGATTAGAAAGCGGGGCTGAGGAGTTTAAGGCCATAGTTACCGATGATGCCGAAAGAGCCGAAGTTCGCTTGATAACACCATTCGGTGTTTGATGAACTATCATGCACACCGATGAATGTCTAAAGTGTGCTATATCCTTGTTGCGAGACTCACTTACTATTGGTGGAGGACTTTGATCTCCATAGTCCCAAACAAGCGAGTTACTTGGGATTTCTTTCAAACAGAATTTGAAGAAGTATATTAGTCAACGGTTCATCGATCAAAAGCGTAAGGAATTCTTGGAACTCAAGCAAGGCCGTATGACGAAGACTGAATACGAACATGAGTTCGTAAGACTTAGTCGGTATGCTCTGGAGTGTGTGGCCGATGAGGTTGCTATGTGCAAAAGATTTGAAGAAGGATTGAATGAAGATTTAAAACTACTAGTGGGTATTTTGGAGATAAAGGAGTTCGTGACGCTGGTCGAACGAGCACGCAAGGCGGAAGAACTTGGAAAGGAGAAGAAGAAGGCTGAATTTGAAGTTAAAGACTATCGTAAGAGATCGATGGGTAAAGCTCCGTTCGATCGTAAAGAAGTTCGTGGAGGACACTAATAAATCGAGGACGATGCGGGAATTTCCATTAGAGCACGACCATCGACGGACTCGAGCTACTTTGGTGGCTAGTGTGGGCAATAATCGTCAAGAGAGACTGAATGCCCCCAATGTGGAAGACGACACCTAGGTGAATGTTGGGGTAAGTCATTAACAAGGCTCATTACGGATGTGGTTCAAGGACCACTTCATTAGAGATTGCACGAGCTAGATGAGAAGAATAAGATGCAAGGTGCAAGATCGAGTGGGGCGACGACTAGAGGTAGACCCCGAGGATTTCAGGAGGTAGGGGTGGTAATCGAGAGGAGCCACCGACACGGCTGTTCGATCCGAGACTCGTGCTCTGCTAGAGCATATGCCATCCGCACGAGAGGAGGCATCCTCCCCGATGTTATCACCGGTACTTTTACTCTCTTTGATACTAGTGTGATTGCATTGATTGACCCCGCTCTACTCATTCATATGTATGTGAAACTTTAGCATCCAAGAAGACTCTACTGTTGAGTCTCTCGAGTTCGTAATTCAGTGTCAAACCCTTTGGGTCAATACGCACTCGTTGATAAAGTGTGCAAGAGATGCCCCTAATAATTCGAGAATCTGCTTTTCCTACCGATCCGATGCTTCTACCATTTGATGAATTCGATGTTATTCTTGGTATGGATTGGTGACCGTACATGATGCGATGGTGGATCGCAAAAGGAAAACCATTGATTTGAGGAGTGCAAATAATGAGGTAGTCCGAGTCGAGTCTCTCGATTTAAAAGGAGTGCCAACGATAATATCTTCTATGACCGCCGGAGATATGTGAAAAGGGTGTGAAACATACCTTGCGTATGTGCTTGAAAGTAAAGAGACGGAAAAGAAACTCGAATCGGTACCGGTGGTTTGTGAGTATTCAGATGTTTTTCGGAGGAGTTACCGGATTGCCACCGGTTCGAGAAGTGGAATTCGCATCGGTTGTACCGTACTACGCCGATCTCAATAGCTCCGTGATCGTATGGCATTAACGGAGTTAAAGGAATTGAAGGTCCAATTGCAAGAATTGACGGATAGGGTTTCGCTCGACCGAGTTTTTCTCCATGGGCGCACAAGATTGTTTGTGAAAAAGAAGGACGGAAGCATGAGGTTGTGCATTGACTATCGTCAACTCAATAAAGTGACGATAAAGAATAAATATCCGCTGCCACGAATTGACGATTTGTTTGATCAATTAAAGGAGCCTCGGTGTTTTCAAAGATAGATTTGAGGTCGGGTACTATCGGTTGAGGGTCCGAGAATCGGACATACCAAAACCGCTTTTAGAACGAGGTACGGTCACTACTTAATTCTTGGTGATGCCGTTTGGGCTCACTAATGCCCTGCGGTGTTTATGGATTTAATGAATAGAACTTTCAGCCATACTTGGATCGGTTCAGTAGTTGTATTTATCGATGACATTTTGGTCTATTCGAGAGATGAAACCGAACATCTGAACACCGAGGCTAGTGTTGCAAATCTTACGAGATAAGCGATTATACGCAAAGTTCATAAATGTGAATTTTGGTTGAAAGAGGTTAGCTTTTGGGGCACGTGATGTCCGCATCGGGTGTCGTGGTGGACCGAACAAAATTTCGCCATAGTCGATTGGAAACCACCAAGGAATGTTACGAAGTTAGGAGCTTTTTGGGGCTTGCGGTTATTACCGACGATTTGTAAAGGTTTCTCGACGATAGCCACGCCAATGACGGCTACTCCAAAAGGATGTTAAGTTCGAATGGACGGAGAAATGTCGTAAAAGTTTCGATCAACTGAAAGCTTATTTGATGAAGCCCCAATTCTAGTGCAACCCGAATCGGGCAAAGAGTTTGTCATTTATAGTGACGCATCCCTACTTGGGTTGGGTTGCGTATTGATGCAAGAAGGGCGAGTTGTGGCCTATGCGTCGAGACAATTAAAGCCACATGAGAAAATTATCCGACCCATGATCTCGAATTGGTCGCCATCGTATTCGCCTTAAAGATATGGCGACATTACTTATTTGGTGAGAAGTGCCATGTGTATTCGGATCACAAAGTCTCAAATATTTGATGACTCAAAGAGACTTAAATCTGCGACAAAGACGTTGGCTCGAGCTGTTAAAGGATTATGAGTTGGTCATTGACTATCACCCGGAAAGGCTAATGTGGTTGCGGATGCCTTAAGTCGTAAATCACTATTTGCGCTATGAACGATGAATGTACACTTGTCCGTTTCTACCCGACAATATGTTAGTAGCTGAATTGAAAGGCAAACCATTATTGATACGTCAAATTCGTGAAGCTCGAAAGTCGACGATGAGTTGGTTGCAAAACGGGATGAGTGTGTTCGAACAAGGAATCGAATTTCAGATTGATGACCATGATTGCTTGACGCTCAAGGGTCGATTATGTATTCCAAGGAATTGAACTTGTTTCGATGATTTTGAACGAGGCTCACGATGAGTCGAATGTCAATCCACCGGGAGTACGAAAATGTACAACGACCGAAACACGGTTTTGGTGGCATGGTATGAAACGAGACATTTCCAACCTTGTTTGAAGTGCTTAGTATGTCGCAAGTAAAGGCGAAACATCAAGTGCCCACGGGTTTGCTTCACCAATCATGATACCGAATGGAAATGGGAACGAGTCACGATGGATTTTGTATCCGGCTTGCCGATGTCGGCAAGCAAGAAAGATGCAATTTGGGTCGTCGTTGATAGATTGACTAAGTCGGCTCACTTTATCCCCGTACATACGGATTTTTCATTGGATAAGCTAGCTGAATTGTATGTTTCTCAGATTGTGAGATTACACGGGGTACCGATTTCTATTCTGTCGGACAGAGATCCAAGATTCACCTTACGATTTTGGAAGAAATTGCAAGAAGCTTTGGGTACCAAGCTGCATTTTAGCACCGCTTTTCATCCCCAAACCGATGGTCAATCCGAGCGGATAATTCAGATACTTGAGGATATGTTGAGATGTTGCATCCTCGAGTTTAATGGTTCATGGGAACGGTATTTACCCTTGATGGAATTTGCTTACAACAATAGTTTTCAATCAAGCATTAAGATGGCGCCTTACGAGGCTTTGTATCGTCGTAAATGCCGTACACCATTGTTTTGGACTGAGCTCGGTGAAAGCAAAATTTTCGGGTGGATTTGATTAGAGATCTTTGAGCAAAAGTTCGAGTAATTCGTGAAAGTTTGAAGGTCGCTTCAATCGTCCGTAAGTCGACGCGGATTTAAAACGAAGAGATATTGAGTATCGGTGGGAGACAAAGTGTTTCTTAAGGTATCACCCGAAAAGATACTCGATTTGGCCGTAAGGGCAAATTGAGTCCGAGATTCATTGGGCCATATGAGATCTCCGAACGAGTCGGCCCGATGGCGTATAGGTTGCTTTTACCCCGAACTCGAAAGGATCCACAACGTTTTCCATGTTTCGATGCTTCGACGTTACCGATCCGATCCTTCACATGTAATAAACCCTCCGAGATTGAAATTCAAGCCGATATGAGTTATGAAGAAGAACCGATTCAGTATCCTAGCTCGTGAAGTGAAGGAGTTGCGAAACAAAAGGGTTCCGTTAGTAAAAGTGTTATGGCTCAAACACGGATGGAAGAAGCTACTTGGGAACCCGAGAATTCTATGAAAGAGTGTTACCCAAACTGTTTCTCGGTAAGATTTTCGGGACGAAAATTCCTTAAGTGGGGAGAGTTGTGACAGCCAAAATTTACCCTAGTCGGGAAGTGGTTTGGGACCACTAAACCGAGTCACCGAAATGTTTGAACGTAATATTTATTGTCTAGAATATGTATTACTGAATGTGTAAAAATTTCAAGCTTGGTTTAGTCGATTGCATGTGAATTCAGTTAGTAGGACTTGTATGTCACTTTTGAAAAATGATAGGCTAATCTATAAGGACCTAATAGTACATGTAGTCAAGAGGGAGGACTTGCATGTCAAAATTCCCCCCCCAAGTGCTAGTGGCCGGCCATGACAAGGAAGCATGGGCAAGACATGTCATGAAACATGTTGGGTGAGTGGTTTATGTTGAAATAAATAAAATAAGGTGCATGAGTAAAAAAAAAAAGTGTGTGTGTGTGAAGGCTTTCCCCTCCCCTCCCCATTGCCGTGCAAGTGAGAAAGAAAAACAAAAAAAAAAAGCTTTGTTCATCTTTTTTCCATCCTTTTGGCCGAAAATCTCAAGGAGAAGAAAGGGTCCTTGCTCATGGTTGGTTTGGAATAGGTTGGCCATCCTTGTAGCTAGATTAAGGTATGTTTAATATGGTGCCATGAGATTCATGCATGTTCTTAGTTGCTAGTTTTAGTTCTAATTAGTCCATGATTCAAAACCTTGCTATGTCATGGGGATGATAGTATGAAATGAAAATTTGAGATAAGTAAGGTTAAATTTGATTTGGTAAAATCGGCCACATGGGTGTATATGTTTGTAAAATATATTTTCTTTGTTAACTCCTTACAATCGGTTGTAGGAGTAATATTGGCTTATAAGGTTGAGTTGATTCATGATGTTGTATGTTAGGATTAAAATACTTGAGATTAGATTAGCTTAATGGTGACCATGCATTGACCTTGAAGCATTAAACAAAGGTTGGTTGAGATTTTGATATTTTGAACAAAGATAGTTGTGAAATGGGGTGAAAACCATTAAGTTATACACATAAAAATCCAGCAAGAAGATTAAACTACTAAATGTATTCATTTTAGATCAAGACATCAAAGAGGAGAACCAAGCAAAGGCAAAGCGAAGATAATCGAGTAGTAGATTGGGAATCATTTCATCCGATATAAGGTAAGTCATTAAGCACTTATTTGTACTAATTTAAAGGGGTCGTAATGTCTAAGTAATGTTGCTGAATGGAATGGTAGAATATATATATAAACATGTATGTATGTGGTGATAAAATATTGAATTGAAAGAAAAGAGGTGAGATGTATTGAATGATCGGTTCGGCACTAAGTGTGCGGGTGTAAACATTTATAATCACAAATTGGCACTAAGTGTGCGGGTTCAAATTATACAGCACTAAGTGTGCAAGTTTGATTATATAGCACTAAGTGTGCGAGTTCGACTATTAAGCACTAAGTGTGCGGGCTTATGGCACATCCTCTAATAAACGTACACGTTCTACGCATGCGCCTTACCGAGTCAATCATGGACAGCGGTACGAGTAAACACCTTGAGCTTATGAGGAATGGACATTTTATTTATATTTGGAATTTTGGTTTGGTAAGTCTTGATCTATGTGGTGATATTACTCGAAAATAAATGCATGCAATGTCATATGGCGTAATGTATGAAATATCAAGTAGGGCTTGGTATGTGACCAAACCGAAATGCCTAAAGAATTATAGTACCGTTTGGGGTGTGGATGGAGGATTTTAATCCGCCTTAATTATTTTCTTTTATGGTATATTATTACTGAACGGCAATATAATGCTTATGGCTTACTGAGTTATATACTCACCGGTGTTTGCTTGTCGCCATTTTAGGTTTCTCGGACTCGTTTTTTTTGCGTGCTCGTGATCGTCATTGGAGTCATCACACGGCTATCAACTTTTGGTATCTTTTGTGTAGTCGGTTTAGGAGAACATTTTGGCATGTATAGGCTAATATGCTTTGTTGAACTTTGGTATGTAAACTTTTAGCCATGCGAAAATGGCATAAATGCTCGGTTGGATTTAGTTCTCCAATGTTAAGTCACAAGTCTTGGTAATTCGATTTCCATGTCTTATGCCATGGTTGATTATTTTGGTATTAAAATGCATGTTATGGCAATAGTGTAGTAGGGAGATGTTGGATAATGATTAGCCTCTGGTATGGCTAGTCATGATCATGATTTGTGACATGTATGATGAATCACTAGTTAGATCAAAGGGAAATCATGAAATAGGCATAGTTGCTTTAGTGACAGGTGCTGGCAGCAGCAGTAACGTGAGATTGAAAAATCACTAAAAATAGTAGGAATGGTATTAAATAGTAAATAAATTATGTAAATGTACCTTGATGAATCTACTTTTATATAGAAGAAACGAAATGGTCATATGAGTTATAAGTTAACAGATATTAAAGTTCTTGTGAAACAGGGCCAGAACGGTTTCTGGATCCCTGTCCCGACTTTGGAAAATCATTGTAAATTAACCAGAGATAATTAGGAGTCATGCCATATATGCGTAGATTCCTCTCTGAGTCTAGTTTCTATAGAAACAAACGGCATCAGTATTGAATCCCTGTACAGGGAGATATCCAATTGGTAATGCTCAAAGGTCAGTGTAGTCGATCCCTACAACAGGGGAGACTTTAAGTAATAAACTGTACCAATTGGCTCGACCAAAATTCTAGAAAAAATATGTAGATGGAAATATGAGTCTAGTTTCATGGAAAATTTGCGAAACTGATTTTCGAGTTGTAAAACTCAAGTTATGAATTTTGGGGCGACTAGTACACAGATTGGCAGCTTGTCTGGAAACTCTCAATAAGTGGGTTGAAGTCTGTTAACACCTCGTGTTCGACTCCGGCGACGGTCTCGGGTTCGGGGTGTTACATTTTTATTGGTATCAGAGCTATGGTTTAGTCGGTTCTAGGACTACCATAGCGCGTATGAGTCTAGCTATACATGCCTTAATGTTAATGTTTAAATGTGTGATGACTTCGACGGTTAAAATTTTTGTTTTGATTAGTAAATGGATCCGGTGTAGAGAGAACCTTGGCGGATGACGTTGAAAGTGTAGCGGCTGCTCTCGCACAAGGGACGCCACTGTTGAACCTTAGTCATCTGCGAATAATCAAGGTGAGGAGGCAAAACAAGCCTTCTTTACCATGATGAATGAGTGGGTAGCATAATACGCCCGAACCAATCCGGCTGTCCAACAATTCCGAATTTAAATAATCCACCCCAAGGGCTGTAATGCCATCGATTCTTGATCCTATGAGGCCGAGTAAGCCACAGTAGACTTGATTAAAAAGCGGGGCTGAGGAGTTTAAGGCCATAGTTCTTGATGATGCCGAAAGAGCCGAAGTTCGCTTGATAACACCATTCGGTGTTTGATGAACTATCATGCACACCGATGAATGTCTAAAGTGTGCTATATCCTTGTTGCGAGACTCACTTACTATTGGTGGAGGACTTTGATCTCCATAGTCCCAAACGAAGCGAGTTACTTGGGATTTCTTTCAAGCGAATTTGAAAGAAGTATATTAGTCAACGGTTCATCGATCAAAAGCGTAAGGAATTCTTGGAACTCAAGCAAGGCCGTATGACAGTAACTGAATACGAACATGAGTTCGTAAGACTTAGTCGGTATGCTCGGGAGTGTGTGGCCGATGAGGTTGCTATGTGCAAAAGATTTGAAGAAGGATTGAATGAAGATTTAAAACTACTAGTGGGTATTTTGGAGATAAAGGAGTTCGTGACGCTGGTCGAACGAGCCTGCAAGGCGGAAGAACTTGGAAAGGAGAAGAAGAAGGCTGAATTTGAAGTTAAAGACTATCGTAAGAGATCGATGGGTAAAGCTCCGTTCTCGACTGTAAAGAAGTTCAGGGAGGACACTAATAAATCGAGGACGACTGCGGGAATTTCCATTAGAGCACGACCATCGACGGACTCCCGAGCTACTTCGGTGGCTAGTGTGGGCAATAATCGTCAAGAGAGACCTGAATGCCCCAATGTGGAAGACGACACCTAGGTGAATGTTGGGGTAAGTCCGTTAACAAGACTCATTACGGATGTGGTTCAAGGACCACTTCATTAGAGATTGCACGAGCTAGATGAGAAGAATAAGATGCAAGGTGCAAGATCGAGTGGGGCTGACGACTAGAGGTAGACCCCGAGGATTTCAGGAGGTAGGGGTGGTAATCGAGAGGAGCCACCGACACGGCTGTTCGATCCGAGACTCGTGCTCTGCTAGAGCATATGCCATCCAGCGCACGAGAGGAGGCATCCTCCCCGATGTTATCACCGGTACTTTTACTCTCTTTGATACTAGTGTGATTGCATTGATTGACCCGGCTCTACTCATTCATATGTATGTGAAACTTTAGCATCCAGTAAGACTCTACCTGTTGAGTCTACTGAGTTCGTAATTCGAGTGTCAAACCCTTTGGGTCAATACGTACTCGTTGATAAAGTGTGCAAGAGATGCCCCCTAATAATTCGAGAATCCTGTTTTCCGGCCGATCTGATGCTTCTACCATTTGATGAATTCGATGTTATTCTTGGTATGGATTGGCTGACCGTACATGATGCAGTGGTGGACTGCAAAAGGAAAACCATTGATTTGAGGAGTGCAAATAATGAGGTAGTCCGAGTCGAGTCTACTGATTTAAAAGGAGTGCCAGCGATAATATCTTCTATGACCGCTCGGAGATATGTGAAAAAGGGGTGTGAAACATACCTTGCGTATGTGCTTGAAAGTAAAGAGACGGAAAAGAAACTCGAATCGGTACCAGTGGTTTGTGAGTATTCAGATGTTTTTCCGGAGGAGTTACCGGGATTGCCACCGGTTCGAGAAGTGGAATTCGGCATCGAAGTTGTACCGGGTACTACGCCGATCTCAATAGCTCCGTGATCGTATGACATTAACGGAGTTAAAGGAATTGAAGGTCAATTGCAAGAATTGACGGATAGGGGTTTCGCTCGACCGAGTTTTTCTCCATGGGCGCACCAGTATTGTTTGTGAAAAGAAGGACGGAAGCATGAGGTTGTGCATTGACTATCGTCAACTCAATAAAGTGACGATAAAGAATAAATATCCGTTGCCACGAATTGACGATTTGTTTGATCAATTAAAGGGAGCCTCGGTGTTTTCAAAGATAGATTTGAGGTCGGGGTACTATCAGTTGAGGGTCCGAGAATCGGACATACCAAAACCGCTTTTAGAACGAGGTACGGTCACTACGAATTCTTGGTGATGCCGTTTGGGCTCACTAATGCCCTACGGTGTTTATGGATTTAATGAATAGAACTTTCAGGCCATACTTGGATCGGTTCGTAGTTGTATTTATCGATGACATTTTGGTCTATTCGAGAGATGAAACCGAACATCTTTGAACACCGAGGCTAGTGTTGCAAATCTTACGAGATAAGCGATTATACGCAAAGTTCAATAAATGTGAATTTTGGTTGAAAGAGGTTAGCTTTTGGGGCACGTGATGTCCGTGACGGGTGTCGAGGTGGACCGAACAAAATTTCGACCATAGTCGATTGGAAACCACCAAGGAATGTTACGAAGTTAGGAGCTTTTTGGGGCTTGCCGGTTATTACCGACGATTTGTAAAGGTTTCTCGACGATAGCCACGCCAATGACGGTTACTCCAAAAGGATGTTAAGTTCGAATGGACGGAGAAATGTCGAAAAGTTTCGATCAACTGAAAGCTTATTTGGTGAAGCCCCAATTCTAGTGCAACCCGAATCGGGCAAAGAGTTTGTCATTTATAGTGACGCATCCCTACTTGGGTTGGGTTGCGTATTGATGCAAGAAGGGCGAGTTGTGGCCTATCGTCGAGACAATTAAAGCCACATGAGAAAAATTATCCGACCCATGATCTCGAATTGGTCGCCATCGTATTCGCCTTAAAGATATGGCGACATTACTTATTTGGTGAGAAGTGCCATGTGTATTCGGATCACAAAAGTCTCAAATATTTGATGACTCAAAGAGACTTAAATCTGCGACAAAGACGTTGGCTCGAGCTGTTAAAGGATTATGAGTTGGTCATTGACTATCACCCGGAAAGGCTAATGTGGTTGCGGATGCCTTAAGTCGTAAATCACTATTTGCGTTATGAACGATGAATGTACACTTGTGCATTCTACCCGACAATGTGTTAGTAGCTGAATTGAAAGGCAAACCATTATTGATACGTCAAATTCGTGAAGCTCGAAAGTCGACGATGAGTTGGTTGCAAAGCGGGATGAGTGTGTTCCGAACAAGGAATCGGAATTTCAGATTGATGACCATGATTGCTTGACGTTCAAGGGTCGATTATGTATTCCAAGGAATTCAGAACTTGTTTCGATGATTTTGAACGAGGCTCACAGTAGTCGAATGTCAATCCACCTGGGGAGTACGAAAATGTACAACGACCTGAAACACCGGTTTTGGTGGCATGGTATGAAACGAGACATTTCCAACCTTGTTTCGAAGTGCTTAGTATGTCAGCAAGTAAAGGCGAAACATCAAGTGCCCACGGGTTTGCTTCAGCCAATCATGATACCTGAATGGAAATGGGAACGAGTCACGATGGATTTTGTATCTGGCTTGCCAGTGTCGGCAAGCAAGAAAGATGCAATTTGGGTCGTCGTTGATAGATTGACTAAGTCGGCTCACTTTATCCCCGTACATACGGATTTTTCATTGGATAAGCTAGCTGAATTGTATGTTTCTCAGTTGTGAGATTACACGGGTACCGATTTCTATTCATCGGACGAGATCCAAGATTCACCTTACGATTTTGGAAGAAATTGCAAGAAGCTTTGGGTACCAAGCGCATTTTAGCACCGCTTTTCATCCCCAAACCGATGGTCAATCCGGCGGATAATTCAGATACTTGAGGATATGTTGAGATGTTGCATCCTCGAGTTTAATGGTTCATGGGAACAGTATTTACCCTTGATGGAATTTGCTTACAACAATAGTTTTCAATCAAGCATTAAGATGGCGCCTTACGAGGCTTTGTATCGTCGTAAATGCCGTACACCATTGTTTTGGGTGAGCTCGGTGAAAGCAAAATTTTCGGGTGGATTTGATTAGAGATCTGAGCAAAAGTTCGAGTAATTCGTGAAAGTTTGAAGGTCGCTTGAATCGTCGAAGTCGTGACGCGGATTTAAAACGAAGAGATATTGAGTATCGTGGGAGACAAAGTGTTTCTTAAGGTATCACCGGAAAAAGATACTCGATTTGGCCGTAAGGGCAAATTGAGTCCGAGATTCATTGGGCCATATGAGATCTCCGAACGAGTCGCCCAAGATGGCGTATAGGTTGCTTTTACCCCGAACTCGAAAGGATCCACAACGTTTTCCATGTTTCGATGCTTCGACGTTACCGATCCGATCCTTCACATGTAATAAACCCCTCCGAGATTGAAATTCAAGCCGATATGAGTTATGAAGAAGAACCGATTCGTATCCTAGCTCGTGAAGTGAAGGAGTTGCGAAACAAAAGGGTTCCGTTAGTAAAAGTGTTATGGCTCAAACACGGGATGGAAGAAGCTACTTGGGAACCCGAGAATTCTATGAAAGAGTGTTACCCAAACCTGTTTACCGGTAAGATTTTCGGGGACGAAAATTCCTTAAGTGGGGGAGAGTTGTGACAGCCCAAAATTTACCCTAGTCGGGAAGTGGTTTCGGGACCACTAAACCGAGTCACCGAAATGTTTGAACGTAATATTTATTGTCTAGAATATGTATTTACGAATGTGTAAAAATTTCAAGCTTCGGTTTAGTCGATTGCATGTGAATTCAGTTAGTAGGACTTGTATGTCACTTTTGAAAAATGATAGGCTAATCTATAAGGACCTAATAGTACATGTAGTCAAGAGGAGGACTTGCATGTCAAAATTCCCCCAAGTGCTAGTGGCCGCCATGACAAGGAAGCATGGGCAAGACATGTCATGAAACATGTTGGGTGAGTGGTTTATGTTGAAATAAATAAAATAAGGTGCATGAGTAAAAAAAAAAAAAGTGTGTGTGTGTGAAGGCTTTCCCTCCCTCCCCATTGCCGTGCAAGTGAGAAAGAAAACAAAAAAAAAGCTTTGTTCATCTTTTTTCCATCCTTTTGGCCGAAAATCTCAAGGAGAAGAAAGGGTCCTTGCTCATGGTTGGTTTGGAATAGGTTGGCCATCCTTGTAGCTAGATTAAGGTATGTTTAATATGGTGCCATGAGATTCATGCATGTTCTTAGTTGCTAGTTTTAGTTCTAATTAGTCCATGATTCAAAACCTTGCTATGTCATGGGGATGATAGTATGAAATGAAAATTTGAGATAAGTAAGGTTAAATTTGATTTGGTAAAATCGGCCACATGGGTGTATATGTTTGTAAAAATATATTTTCTTTGTTAACTCCTTACAATCGGTTGTAGGAGTAATATTGGCTTATAAGGTTGAGTTGATTCATGATGTTGTATGTTAGGATTAAAATACTTGAGATTAGATTAGCTTAATGGTGACCATGCATTCGCCTTGAAGCATTAAACAAAGGTTGGTTGAGATTTTGATATTTTGAACAAAGATAGTTGTGAAATGGGGTGAAAACCATTAAGTTATACACATAAAAATCCAGCAAGAAGATTAAACTACTAAATGTATTCATTTTAGATCAAGACATCAAAGAGGGAGAACCAAGCAAAGGCAAAGCGAAGATAATCGAGTAGTAGATTGGGAATCATTTCATCCGATATAAGGTAAGTCATTAAGCACTTATTTGTACTAATTTAAAGGGGTCGTAATGTCTAAGTAATGTTGCTGAATGGAATGGTAGAATATATATATAAACATGTATGTATGTGGTGATAAAAATATTGAATTGAAAGAAAAGAGGTGAGATGTATTGAATGATCGGTTCGGCACTAAGTGTGCGGGTGTAAACATTTATAATCACAAATTGGCACTAAGTGTGCGGGTTCAAATTATACAGCACTAAGTGTGCAAGTTTGATTATATAGCACTAAGTGTGCGAGTTCGACTATTAAGCACTAAGTGTGCGGGCTTATGGCACATCCTCTAATAAACGTACACGTTCTACGTGCTTGGCCTTACCGAGTCAATCATGGACAGCTGATGCGAGTAAACACCTTGAGCTTATGAGGAATGGACATTTTATTTATATTTGGAATTTTGGTTTGGTAAGTCTTGATCTATGTGGTGATATTACTCGAAAATAAATGCATGCAATGTCATATGGCGTAATGTATGAAATATCAAGTAGGGCTTGGTATGTGACCAAACCGAAATGCCTAAAGAATTATAGTACCGTTTGGGGTGTGGATGGAGGATTTTAATCCGCCTTAATTATTTTCTTTTATGGTATATTATTACTGAACGGCAATATAATGCTTATGGCTTACTGAGTTATATACTCACCCGGTGTTTGCTTGTCGCCATTTTAGGTTTCTCGGACTCGTCTTTTTTGCGTGCTCGTGATCGTCATTGGAGTCATCACACCGCTATCAACTTTTGGTATCTTTTGTGTAGTCGGTTTAGGAGAACATTTTGGCATGTATAGGCTAATATGCTTTGTTGAACTTTGGTATGTAAACTTTTAGCCATGCGAAAATGGCATAAATGCTCGGTTGGATTTAGTTCTCCAATGTTAAGTCATAAGTCTTGGTAATTCGATTTCCATGTCTTATGCCATGGTTGATTATTTTGGTATTAAAATGCATGTTATGGCAATAGTGTAGTAGGGAGATGTTGGATAATGATTAGCCTCTGGTATGGCTAGTCATGATCATGATTTGTGACATGTATGATGAATCACTAGTTAGATCAAAGGAAATCATGAAATAGGCATAGTTGCTTTAGTGACAGGTGCTGGCAGCAGCAGTAACGTGAGATTGAAAAATCACTAAAAATAGTAGGAATGGTATTAAATAGTAAATAAATTATGTAAATGTACCTTGATGAATCTGCTTTTATATAGAAGAAACGAAATGGTCATATGAGTTATAAGTTAACAGATATTAAAGTTCTTGTGAAACAGGGCCAGAACGGTTTCTGGATCCCCTGTCCCCACTTTGGAAAATCATTGTAAATTAACCAGAGATAATTAGGAGTCATGCCATATATGTGTAGATTCCTCTCTGAGTCTAGTTTCTATAGAAACAAACGGCATCAGTATTGAAGCCCTGTACAGGGAGATATCCAATTCGTAATGCTCAAAGGTCAGTGTAGTCGATCCCTACAACAGGGGAGACTTTAACTAATAAACTGTACCAATTGGCTCGACCAAAAATTCTAGAAAAAAATATGTAGATGGAAATATGAGTCTAGTTTCATGGAAAATTTGCGAAACTGATTTTCGAGTTGTAAAACTCAAGTTATGAATTTTGGAGCGACTAGTACACAGATTGGCAGCTTGTCTGGAAACTCTCAATAAGTGGGTTGAAGTCTGTTAACACCTCGTGTTCGACTCCGGCGACGGTCTCGGGTTCGGGGTGTTACAATAATCAATATGAGCCACCTCTCATGGCCATATACAATAGCTCGATATAGGCCAATACATTTAGCCAAATCATAATAGCACATGTCATAGAACTAGGTCCCTATACATGCCACTCACTTGATATTTCTAACATATGTATTAATACTCCAAAGGTATTGGCTTGATATGGAAAGGAGGGAGTACGCTTCACTCTTAGTAAGTTCACATGAAAAATAATAAGCAATGTATTAACATGCTATTTTCCAATTCCTCTCTATTTATTCAAAGTCCAGTTAAGCTATTTTCTAGAGTCACGGTCACTAAATTATTTATATCTGGAGCTACGGGACTCCAAATTGAGAACAGCTAATTTTACCAGAAACTGGACTCATATATCTTCTTACCATAAAATTTTTAAAATTTTTGGTCTAGCCAATAAGTACAGTTTATTCTTTAAAGTCATCCACGTTTCGCTGTCTGACAGTTTTGACCCCTTTGCACTAAAAATTAATTATCTCTTCGTACAAGATTTTGATAATGTTTCCATTTGTTTCTTATCAAGATAGACTCATTAAGGATTTTAGGCATATAAATTATATTTGTACAACTTTAATGATTTTTCCAAGTCAAAACAGGGGATTCCAAAATCATTCTAACCCTATCTCACAAAAATTCAAATATCTCATAATATGAAATTCTTTTGCTTACACCGTTTCCTTTATATGAAAATAGACTCAATAAGCTTTAATTTCATATCTTATTCAACCTCTAATTCAATTTCCACGATTTTTGGTGATTTTTCAAAGTTACACAACTGCTGCTGTCCAAAACTGTCTTATTTCAAATTTCACTCTTACATAATTTCACTTACTCCATTCCATCTTACCTAAAGTTTGCTCAACTATCGAGCACATTGCTTGTAACAGCCCGATTTGGATCCTAATTGAAATGGTGGTTTTGGGACTTAAAATTATTTTATGTGTTTATTTTGTATGAATTTATATCTGTGAAATTTTCGTGACTTAATTTTATCATTTGAGTGTCCAATTAAATAAAAGGACTTAATCGCGTAAAATGAAAATTTGGTGGTTATTTCTAAAAGGGGGCCAAATTGCATTTGCCTTTTTAAATGGATTTCTTTATGTTGCAATTAGCCCATTTTTAGCTAAAGTGGACAGTAATGGCCATAGTTATAAAGGTTTTATAATTTAATAAATAAGGTTAAAATTGTAAATGAAATAAAATGTTATAATATATCATATTATAATATAATTAAGAAAGCCATGTTATCATTTTTATTTTCTAATTGCCGAAAAAAAAGGAAAGAACAACAAGTTAGGGTTCGACCATCTGTTTAGCTCAATCAAGGTTCCTTTTTTGTTCGATTTTTGATAACTTCTACGTTTTTTTAGATCGTTTCTTCGAGTACTACAAAACCCATTCTTGAATTTTTGATTTTGATAAATATTTTGAGCTGTGCCATTGTTAAGAGCTTGTGATTTTTGTTATTTGATGATGAAATATGAAAGATATGTTTTAGATTAACATGTTTTGTATTGGAGTTTTTGAGTAATTAAGACTAAATTGCAAAAATAATAATTTGAGGGACTAAAATGTGAAATAAATGAAATATATGGACTTGTATGAACACTAGGAACATTCGGCCTAACATGAGTATCTTGTGATTTTTCATATTTTGTGTTTTGCGCAATAGGGACTAAATTGTAAAAATTGTAAATGTTAGGGGTAAAATGGTAATTTGCCCATTTATGTGTTTTTGGACTAAATTGAATGAAAATATGTTTGAATGAGCTTAATTTGAATATGTTTAGATTAAGAATCAAAGAAATTGAATTTGGATTGGGGGAAAGCGAAAATTGTAGACTAGCTGCCCTATTCCGTTTTGTATTGTTCGAGGTAAGTTTATAAGCAAATAGACGTGCCTAATTGTAATTAAATGCTAAATATATATGCTGGTATGTAATGTATGAATTTATACATGCTATTGTGGAATGTGTATAAGCCTGGTAACCATGTTCAAGCATTCATTTCGACTGAGTTACGACGTCTGAAAGCCCTATATGAACCTTAGGAATAGTTAGGATACATATGTCATAACATAGGATTCTGATATATGTGTGCGAGTAAGACCATGGCATCGATATGTGATTCCGACATATGTGTGCGAGTAAGACCCTGTCAGGGACGGTGGCATCAATATGTGATTACATGTAAGACTATGTCTGGGATTTTAGCATTGTACGATGTGTGTGATTATCCAAGTGTCCTATCCAATTTCGAATGGTTCATCAGGCATCGATAAGTGGTGAACAAATATGTAAAATTAGCTAAGTGATCAGGTATGTATTAGCCTGATACTTATTTGAAATAAGGTGAGTATTATGATATTAGTTACAAGCATGTGTAACATGAATGAAATGTATATGTGAAATTGACATGTGTATTCGGCCTTGTGAACAAGAAGTATGATTCTTGTTGAAATGATTTTTATTATGCATATATATATGATCTTGCATAATCGGCCATTTAGTTAATGTATGTATATAAAATTTTATCTTGATTTAAGAGCTTACGTATACAAATACATGTGCATTAGGTTTTATAATGACAATTTGGCTTTTGAAAATTGAACAATGATTTGATGACTTAACCCTGTGAATATTCGGCCAAGGTAATGGTTATGTGTACAGGTATATTATTTATGAAATTTGTAAGTTGAGAATAAGCTTGATATTAATAATGTAATTTGGTTAGATAAAATAAGTTGATTACATCATCGGTTTGTTTGTTTGCTTATGACTTACTAAGCTTAAATAGCTTACTGTGTGTATATGTTTGTCTCTGTTTTATAGATTTTGGATTCAAGTTACAAGCTCAGGGATCGTCAGCAAAGTCTATCACACTATAGACCGCTTTCGGTATTTTATAAGTTGCATTTTGAAACTATGGCATGTATAGGCTGGATTACGTTTGGAAATATTGAACTTTAGTTATGTATAAAGGCCATGCAAAAATGTCTTAATTCCCATGTTTAAATTCGGTTATGCTTGGTTGTGGCTTGAGTTTGATTTAGTAATATTGTTTAGTGCTATGAAGGAAATGATGTTTATGATAAGTGTTTAATGTTTTAGTAATGATTAATGATTTTGGTTGAACATAAGATTGATACAACTAAGTATACAAAGAGTAAAATATATGTGATTGTGGTGAGTATATGTGGACATTATATTAAATGTGATTCGGCATCATAGACTTGGCTAAGTCCGAACATAGCTTAAATTAATTTAATATGGTCATTACATGGCATGTAATAACCCGATTTTTGGGCTAGTAGGAATAGTGGTCTCGGGACCGCAAATCCAAAGTCAGAGAAATTATTTTATTATTATTTTGGAGTCATAGCATGTTTATATTAGTACATGAAAAATTTGGTGAGTTAATTTTGACGTTTGTGAGTCCAATTGTGAAAAAGGACTAAATTGCATAAAGTGAAAAAGTTCTATTTTGATAGTTAAAGGTGTTATTTTATTAGAGAAGCAAAATTGGGAGATTTTAAAGGGTAATTAGACCCCTAGAAATAGAGTGGCCAGCCATAGGAGACATATGTGGTCAAAATGTTCAAAATTTGTTGGGTTAGGTGGCCAATTTTGACTAAAATAGAAATAAAATAAAATAAGGATGATATCATCCCTTACTCATCTCTTTTCTCACCAAAAAATAGCCATGGAAGCGGTTTTGAGAGCTTAAAAATGTTCAGCAACTTGAAGCACTCACAAGTAAGTTATTTTCATACCCTTTGTTGATGATTTTTGCATTTTTGAGACCCTTGAAGCATGAGCTTTGAAATAAGGGTACTATCTTGCAAAATGGTTGAAGGTCTAGGGTTTTTCTATGAGAGCATTTAGGGTGTTTTCTGAAATTTTATGGAAGAATATGAGTCTTATTTGTGTAATAGACAACTTTGTGAAAGGTGTTACCATGAAAACACCTAAAGGGACTATTTTGCACAAGTTGTAAAATAAGTGATAAATGTGTGAAATAGAGAGAATATGGGGTTGCTATAAGAGTAAAAAGAGTTCAAATAAGCTTAAGATGCAAAGAAATTTGATAAAAATTGATTTTCGAGCATAGGGGTAAAATGGTCATTTTGTCAAAGTTTAGGGGCAAAATAGTCATTTTACCGAAGATGTGAATTTTTAATTTCTTAATTTTATCTAGTGATTAAATGAGTGCATTTTTATATTTTAGATCAATAATTTCCAAATCTGAACTTAAACCGAGGAAAAGCCAGGCAAATCGACTAAACTAACTAGTCGTGTACGTTTTGTAATCCGAGGTAAGTTGTATGTAAATAATACAACTACATTGTTATTGTATGTATTGAGTTAATATATCATGAATTGTTTGGTTGTGAAATTAAGAAATGGATAATGATAATTGAGATAGTGGAAATTCCATTGTAACCTTAGGAAGTAAATCGAATATTCATGCCATGAAGTTTGGGTCATTTGTTTGTGAGCTAGTGTAAGACATGTCTGGGACATGCATTGACCACATTATGAGAGCCAGTGTAAGACTGTGTCTGGGACATGGCATCAGCATTGAGACGAGAGCTAGTGTAAGACATGTTTGGGACATGCATCGGCTACGAGATGATAGTCAGTTTAAGACCGTGTCTAGGACATGGCATCGACTTGAGATATGACCCAGTGTAAGACCGTGTCTGGGACATGGCGTTGGAACCTTACCCAGGTTTAAGGCTTAATAAATATCCGGTAGTATTCTGAATGGTTCAACAGTGAGAGTTATGTTCTTACGTTAATAAGGAAAGTATAACCGTGTTATGAGTGGTACAGGTACCTAATTGGTACGTATGAGATATAAGCCATATATACATATAACTTGTGATTTGTATGGATGGTAATGTGTAAGTTATACTTATGCCTACCTCGGTATTATGAGCATGTTGATCATTGATATATTGTTGTTGTATATTTACTTATATGCAACTTACTAAGCTTCTATGCTTACTCCCTTTCCTTTCCATTTCCTTACAGTGCCGCCTATCTTGCTTAAGGATCACCGAAAGTCAGAGATATCGATCATAATAAGAAGTTTATAGTAGAAATTGAAAAAGTTTTAAATTTGCACCGAGTCCCGATGACTTGGGATTGGTTGTATGCATGAGACCAGGTTAGGTAACGCCTTATACTCTGCCCTGACGTGGGTTACGGGTATAGGGTGTTACATTTAGTGGTATCAAAGTTATGATTTAGTCTGTTCTAGGACTAACCTAGCGAGGGTACAAGTGTAGCTATACATGCCATAAATGTATATTGATAGTGTAATAATTTCTGATGATTATAAATTATGTTTTTATATAGTAAATGGATCTTGATAGAGCCACGGCGGATGACGTGGAAATTAACGCCCCGACTCTCGCTGAAGGGACCGCACCAGTTGAGAGTGAGCCCATTACTATGGGCCAAGGCGGAGGGGCTAGAGTACCCTATCTCTAAATGATGGATGCTTGGTATACGGAGTTTGTTCGTGTGAATCCAAACACTCCACCTCCTTCATCTCTTTCGATTCGTAAGTATGCCTTGGTAGATCCGCAAGGTGCGGGCAAGTTTAGAAGAGATAAGCCTTCGATAGAAAAAATCCAGAAACAAGGGGCCAAGGAATTTCAGGCAAACCTCAATGATGACTTGGAGAAAGCAGAGTTTTGGTTAGAGAATACCATCAGGGTATTCGATGAATTGTCTTGCACGCCTAAGGAGTGCGTGAAATGTGTCGTGTCGCTCTTGCGAGATTCAGCTTATCAATGGTGGAATACTCCGTGTCTGTCATACTGAAAGAGAGGATCACATGGGGATTCTTCCTGGAGGAAATTTGAAAAAAATATATTAGCCAAAGATTGTAACACCCCTATCCCGTAACCGTTTTCGGAATAGGAAAGGGGTATTACCAGACTTGTAACTCATGTCAGAACAGTAAAATTTTAAACTTTTTCTTGAAATAAAGATCATTCATTTAGATAAATGCTAAATACAGCCAGGAAAAAAAATTAAACTTTTATAAGTACACATTCAAAGGATACCATTTTCGCATGGCTCATAAACATTAACCAGAGTATTATTCCGCTACTAGTCTATTCTATACATGCCATGAAATAATCCAAAACATAGCAGTACCAAACAGTGGATAGTGATAGTGTGACGAGTTGTTGACGATCCCCGAGCAAAGGCCAAATTTGATAATCTATAAAACAGAGAAACGTAACAACAGAGTAAGCTTTCAAGGCTTAGTAAGTCTTAAGTAAAACAATTAACTTTCCTAGATTAAATACATTTATAACTTACACAAAATCCAAGTGACGTCTCGATGGGCTTAATAAGCCTACACAAGTACATAATACATACCTGGCCAACTTAATGTGCTGAACATCCGAAATTGTTGATTTATTACTAAGTCGCTTAAGATTAGACCTTACACAAATCACGTTTTGAAATGTCAAGATATATCACCATTCGATCAAATAGATTAAACCCTATGTATGCACAAGTAATTCATCTATTTCATCCAAATTTAAGAGTATATACCCTTCGCATAAAAAAAAACATCAATGCTATTTTTAGTTTAATCAGTCAAACTAAAACATAACACTATAATCACATTCGGTTTTCATATTTGGAAACACATATTCATGTTTCACATTAGATAAACAATTTGATAGAGTCAATACTCATTGAATATAACTTATAACCATCTCATAAGTGATTCCCAAACTACATTTGTAATACAAAGGAAATCGAGTTCACATAGCAAGTAAGTATCACTTACCATAAACTTAACCTTTGTACACTTACTGTTTCCATAGTTACCAATTACCAATTAAATCCTTCAATACCTCTAATCACTTAGTCATATGCACTCATTTCGTGCACATACACAAATGTGTATATATATGTATTTAGGAGCTTAGTTCTTTAGTTCATATTCACATTAATATTTCAAATAATCAAATCATGACAAGTATTAAAGTTTCAGATATCGTATATAAAGGACTAAACATATTCCTTATCACATATACATAAATGACCAAACATAATCCATACCTTGTATTTGCACATCCTGCCGAATACAACTCAAATTAATAAATTTTTTATGAAACTAATTAAATCCTTATCTTAAAGATATACAAATGGTCTTCGGTTTGAAATAATTCAAGACACTTAGCCATAGCCTGTTAGGTATCACTTCATTCGAACTTATTCGTATCTCAATATAACTAGTCTCATTTCACGGGAGCCATTAGGCCACATCACGTAGTCAGCGAGTCTTAACCCAGATACTTTCCAAATTCCATGTATATTTAATCACATGTTACTACATTTCACACAAACTATCACCTTTGTAATTCATTAACCTCATTCGAATATAAGCATATAGTATGTACCTTATCTTCATGTCATAATATCATTCGACTTTAATACATATATATATATATCACTATCAATAAACTTCCAACTAAATAAGAAAATACACACATGACTTACATTCTTCTCATGGCAACCATTCGGCTAAACAACATATAAGTCACTACACCTTCAATTTATAAAACTATCAACACATATTACATATACATTGCTTACGTTTATAAAATAGCCATTCAGATAACTTACACACATTTAAATTTTAGCCATTATGGCCTCACCACCTATATATTTATCTTGTACATCAATTCAGCAATAGCTTATAAGCAACTCAATTAGTTTCATCAATGTTTACAACAAAATCACAGATTCACTACAAGCTGTTTTATTGAGCAACAATCATTAAATTATTTGTAACTGTAGCTACGGGACTCCAAATGAAGTGACGTAAATTTTCCCCAAAAATAGACTCACATATCTTCTATCCATAAAAGTTTCAGGATTTTTGGTTTGGAAAATAAAAACCAGAATTTTCTTAAAGTTTCCCCTATTTCACTAATCGACTATACTGACCACTCTTCACTACGAATCAAATTTCTCATTGTAAAAATTTCAAAATATGTTCTTGTTTATTTCATTTGAAACTAGACTAATTAAGGAGTCTAAAAATATAAATTTTATCTTATAACCATTTTTGTACTATTTATAATGATTTTCTAAAAACAGAACAGGGGATTCCAGATTCATTCTGACACTGTCACACAAAACTTTAAATATCTCTCTATAGGAAATTCCTTTTCTTGCATTGTTTATTTTATAAGAAACTAGACTCATTAAGATTTAATTACATATTTTATTCAGTCTCTAATTCCAGTCCAACAATTTATGGTGATTTTCAAAAATCACACTACTGCTGCTGTCCTAAGCAGATTATTACAATTTGTTCTTAAATTTCCAAGTCCAAACACTTAAGAACTTACCATTTGAGTTTAAAACATATCATCATATATAAGTACTTCTTATTATCACATACAAATCATAATTTAAATATTACTTTTCTAGTAACCAATCGGCTAAGGCTCATAGAAGTAACTTATTCCTTATCATTTTACTATAGGTAATTACACCAACTCATAGTCCCATCTTTACCCGTATTCCATATCATTCTTCATTATAACTAAACTTATATGCTAGAAACTTACCTCGGATGTTGTCGAACGATTTCAACGGCTATTCGATTACTTTTTCCTTTCCCCTATCCAACTTTGATCCTCTAAGCTCTTGAGCTAAATCAAACAAATTTACTTCCCAATCAAACATAGTTACGGCATCCATATACATTTTAAAACCAATTCATTTGAATCAATTGATCACTTAAGTCTATTATCATTTCGTTTTCAAATTTGTGTACTTGTTAAGTCACATTAAACAATTATATATGTAACTTTAATACATATTTATATTCAAATGTCTCTATGACACAAGGCGTATACATAAGGCATTAACATTCATATAAATATATTTTAGTCGATTACTCAAGTTATGCACAACATGTATATATATATACACTCTCATATACATCATTATAAATATTGCCGAATACTTAACATAACTAAACTAAGAATTTACTCAATATCATCTTAATTAACTTCTACTTATACATCAAAGTTTCAATACAAAGTATTTAGCACCTATGCATTTAAACCGGATTAGCAAACACCCATAGACCTTGACCGAATGCCATTAAACACAAATCAACAGAATCTTATGATTTCAAATTGAACTCTTAGCAAGAATGCACAATGACGAACCCTTGATGATTAAACATCTAATTTAGACAATTTAGAACACCTAAACGCACTTGTTCAAAACATTAAACAACTACATGTTCGACTATTACACATATGAGCATTGAAAATTTACTATCAATAAGCTCAACTTCTTGCAACAACAAATTCTTCATCAAAGCTTAAAGGCTACAATCAAATTATTTTCTCATTAACCATAACCGAATGTGCCCTACATCCATCAAGATTTAAATTTTTTTTTTGGTATGGGCTAAGTAAGAAACAAGATGATTAACCTAAAACAAGCTTAAATTTCAAAAAAAATCTAACACCATTCACTAACCTTCTTCTCCTTAAAAATGACCGAAAGTCTCCCCCTTTTTTTCTTCTTTTCAATTCGGCAAAGAAGAACAAAGATGAGCTTTGTTTTCTTCACCCAAATTTTCACTTATTTTCTTAGTCAATAATTCATTTTTGTATATTAAATTGTAAGTAAACAAACTAAAAAAAATGCATATAATATGTGTTAGTCATTAGCATGGCCGGCCACTATCTCTAATTGGTTAATTAGACATGCAAGTACAATTTTTTTTATCATGCACTATTTGATCACTTTTATATTTGTCTAAACATTTCACAATTTTCTCACATAAGTCCCTACTAATAAATTTCACATATACTGATAAAATTAAAGCATGAAACTTTTACACATTCATATTCACATAAAATAATCGTAAAATATGACAGTTAATTATTTTTATGACTCGGTTTTGTGGTCCCGAAACCACTTTTCGACTAGGGTCAAATTAGGGATGTCACAAAGATTCATAGACCAAAAGAGGAAAGAGTTCCTAGAGCTAAAGTAGGACCGAATGTGAGTAATGGAATATGAACATGAATTTGTGAGGCTTAGCAAGTATGCGCGGGAGTGCATATCTACAGAAGCCACCATGTGTAAGAGGTTTGAGGATGGCCTCAATGAAGATATTTGAGTGTTTGTTGGCATTTTAGAGTTGCGGGAATTTATAGCACTTGTTGAAAAAGCCTGTAAGGGCGAAGAGATGATTAAAGAAAGGAAGAAAGAGGCTTTTGAGTTGCGAAATTTAAAGAAAAGACAGATGGGGAAATCATATCAGGTCTCATCTAAAAGATCGAGAGAGTTCACTACCCGATCAAATGCTTCGGTGGGGTATTCGAATAGGAACAAGAACTGACAGAACACAACTTCGAAAGCCCAGACCACTTCGGTTGCAAGTGTTGGTAGCATTCAGCCAATTAGGCCAGACTGCTTGCAATGTAGAAGGCATCATTTTGGGTAGTGTCGAGGGAATGAAAGAGGCTATTTCAAGTGCGGATCATTGGAACATTTCATCCGTGATTGTCCTGATTAGGATGAGAGAGAGAGAAAATAAGATGTGAAAGCAAATAGTGCTCCCTTGAGGGGTAGATCACAAAAGAACCCTAGAAGCGGGGCTAGCAGTAGAGGCACACCAAAAGATGCTGTGGTGAGGCCCGAGGGCAGAGCGCCTGCAAAGACTTATGCTATTCAAGCTCGGGAATAGGAAGAGTCTCCCTACATGATCACGGGTACCTTTTCTATCCAAGAAATATTTGTTGTTTCTTTATTGACCCGGGGGAATTGATACCTCGTATGGGTAAGCTAGTAGAGTCCACTGAGTTCGTAATAAAAGTGTCCAATCCTTTAGGCAGACATGTACTAGTGGATCAAGTATTAAGAAATTACCCTTTGACAATTAGAGGTCATTGTTTTCCGGCTAACTTGATGTTATTGCCATTTAATGAGTTTGATATAATCCTTAGGATGGATTGGTTGACTACTTATAGTGTTACAGTGGACTGTGGGAAAAAGATAATTGAGTTGAATTGTAAAGATGGGAATGTTCTTCGAGATGGACCAAATGAGTCAGATAATCTGCCTGTAGTAATATCATCTTTAACTACCGAGAAATATTTGAGGAAAGGATATGAGGCTTATCTAGCTTTTGTGTTGAATACTCAAGTGTTTGATTTGAAGATTGAATCGGTACCAGTGGTTTGTCAATTTACAGATGTGCTTCCAGAAGAATTACCTGATTGCCTTCGGTGAGAGAAGTTGAGTTAGGAATTGAGTTGGTCTCTGGTATGATGCCCATCTCAATTGCTCTGTACAGGATGGCTCCAATGGAATTAAAAGAGTTGAAAGAACAGTTGCAAGAGCTAACAGACAAGGGCTTTGCAAGACTGAGCATTCCCCATGGGGTGCTCTGGTACTCTTCGTAAAAAAGAAAGATGGGTCGATGAGACTATGTATCAACTACAGACAGCTCAATAAAGTAACAGTGAAGAACAAGTATCCTTTGCCACAGATCGACGACCTATTTGATCAGTTAAAGGGAGCCACTGTATTTTCTAAGATTGACCTGAGATCTGGATACTACCAATTAAGAGTGAAAAAGAAAGATGTACCGAAGATTACGTTTCAGACAAGATACGGGCATTATGAGTTCCTCATCATGACCTTTGGTTTGACTAATGCCCCGGTGGTGTTTATGGATTTGATGAACCATATTTTTTGACCATATCTTAATAAGTTTATCGTCGTCTTTATCGATGATATATTGGTTTATTCACGTGATAAGAGTGAGCACGCGGAGTATCTAAGAGTTGTGTTGCAAACCATGAGAAACAAGCATTTATACGCCAAGTTCAGTAAGAGTGAATTTTGGCTTAAGGAGGTTGGATTCCTAGGACACATTGTGTCGGGAGACGGGATCCCAGTTGACTTAAGCAAGATCGTGGCTATTGTGGAGTGGAAACCACTAAGGAATGTGATAGAAGTCTGAAGCTTTTTGGGTTTGGCTGGATACTATAGACGATTTGTAAACAGATTCTCTATCATAGCTACACTAATGACAAGGCTACTGCACAAGGATGTCAAGTTTGATTGGACAAAAATGTGTCAACAGAGTTTCTAGAAATTAAAGGCTTTGTTGACCGAAGCCTCAGTGTTAGTGCAACAAGAGTCGGGCAAGGAGTTTGTGGTATATAGCGACACCTTCTTGAATGGTTTGGGGGGTATGCTTATGCAAGAAGGTAAGGTTATAGCTTATGCTTCAAGGCAACTAAAGCTACATGAGAAGAATTACCCGACGCATGATTTGGAGTTGGCTGCCACCGTATTCGCGTTGAAAATTTGGAGACACCATCTGTATAGCGAGAAATTTTGGGTATTCACCGACCATAAGAGCTTAAAGTACTTGATGACTCAAAAGGAGTTGAATTTGCGGTAGCACCGGTGGTTAAGAGCTATTAAAGGATTACGAGTTGATTATCGACTATCATCCGGGGAAGGCGAACGTCGTCGCTGATGCATTGAGTAGAAAATCATTAGTTGCACTAAGAGGAATGACTATCAGTATGGCTTTGTCTGATGATGGTTCAGTTCTACCAGAGTTGGGAGCTAGATCAACGTTTCTTTCAGAGATCCGCGAAGCTCAGAAAAGTGATGAAAAGCTACAAGCCAAGAAAACTCAATATGAATCAGGAGTTGAATTAGATTTTCGTATTAGTACTGATGGATGTATAATGTTCAAAGACAGAGTCTGTGTACCCAATGACAATGAGCTTATCCAAAAGATTCTACAAGAAGTGCATAGCGGTTGTTTGTCCGTCCACTTGGGCAGTGTGAAAATGTACAACGACCTTAAGAAAATGTACTGGTGGTTGGGTATGAAAAGAGACATTTCAAAGTTTGAGTCTAAGTGCATAGTGTGTCAGCAAGTAAAGGCTGAACACCAAGTACCTTTGGGTCTACTTCAACCTATCATGGTTCTTGAGTGGAAGTGGGATCAGATTACTATGGACTTTGTATCAGGTTTTTCATTGATCCCGAAGAAAAAGGATGCTATTTGGGTTATTGTGGATAGGCTAATGAAGGTGGCACACTTCATACCTATGCGTACCAAATACTCTCTTGAGAGATTAGCCAGCTTGTACGTTTCTGAAAATGTGAGACTACACGGGGAGCCCATCTCGATTATTTCAGACAGAGATCTGAGATTTACCTCGAGGTTTTGGAAAAAGTTAAAAGAGGCATTGGGAACAAAGTTGAATTTTAGCACAGCTTTCCATCCACAAACCGACGGTCAATCAGAGAGAGTAATTCAAATATTAGAGGACATGTTACGGTGTTGCGTCATTGAGTTCCATGGCAGTTGGGAAAAGTATCTACCGCTGGTTGAATTCGCCTATAATAACAATTATTAGACAAATTTGAAAATGGCGCCTTATGAGGCTTTGTATGGTCGAAAGTATCGAACGCCCTTATATTGGACTGAGCTAAGAGAGAGTCAGATTCATGGGGTCAATTTAGTCAAAGAGACTGAAGAGAAAGTTAAAGTAATTCGTGACTGCTTGAAAGCTGCCTCGGATAGATAGAAATCCTATGTGGACTTGAAACGAAAGGAAATTGAATTTCAAGTCGGTGATAAGGTTTTTTTAAAAGTGTCCCCATGGAGGAAAGTCCTTAGATTTGGTAGAAAATGCAAGTTAAGTCCTTGTTTCATAGGGCCTTATGAGGTTATTGAGAGAGTAGGATCGGTTGCTTATCGATTGCCTTTACCACCAGAGTTGGAAAAGATTCACGATGTGTTTCATGTGTCCATGTTACGTCGATATAGATCAAACCCTTCGCATGTGATTGAGCCGACGAGGTTGCGATTCTTCTGAATATGACATATGGTGAAGAGCTGGTCAAGATTTTAGCCCGAGAAGTCAAACAATTGAGAAATAAGAGTATTGCACTTGTGAAAGTTTTACGGTGTCGACAAGGAGTCAAGGAAGCCACATGGGAACCCAAGGAGACTATGAGAGATCAATACCCGAGCTTATTCACTGGTAAGATTTTCGGGGACGAAAATCCCTAAGGGGGAGAAATGTAATAGCTCGATTTTGGGGCTAGTTGGAATAGTGGTCTCGGGACTGCAAATCCGAAGTCAAAGAAATTATTTTATTATTATTTTGGAGTCATAGCATGTTTATATTAGTACATGAAAATTGCATAAAGTGCAAAATTTCTATTTTGATAGTTAAAGGTGTTATTTTATTGTAGAAGCAAAATTGGGGGATTTTTAATGGCAATTAGACCCCTAGAAATAGAGTGGCCGACCATAAGAGACATATGTGGTCAAAATTTTCAAAATTTGTTAGGTTAGGTGACCAATTTTGACTAAAATAGAAATAAAATAAAAGAAAGATGATATCATCCCTTACTCATCTCTTTTCTCAACCAAAAATTAGCCATGGAAGCGGGTTTGAGAGCTTAAAAATTTTCAGCAACTTGAAGCACTCACAATAAGTGAATTCCATACCCTTTGTTGATGGTTTTTGCATCTTTGAAACCCTTGAAGCATGAGCTTTCAAATGAGGGTACTATCTTCCAAAATGGTTGAAGGTCTAAGGTTTTGCCATGAGAGCATTTAGGGTGTTTTCTAAAATTTTATGGAAGAATCTGAGTCTTAGTTGTGTAATAGACAACTTTTGTAAAAGGTGTTACCATAAAAACACCTAAAGGGACTATTTTGCACAAGTTGTAAAATAAGTGATAAATGTGTGAATAGAGAGAATTTGGGGTTGCTATAAGAGTAAAAAGAGTTCAAATAAGCTTAGGATGCAATGAAATTCGATAAAAATTGATTTTCGAGCATAGGGGTAGAATTATCATTTTGCTAAAGTTTAGGAGCAAAATGGTCATTTTAACGAAGAAGTGAATTTTTAATTGCTTGATTTTATTTAGTGATTAAATGAGTGCATTTTTCTATTTTAGATCAAAAATTGCCAAATCCGAACTTAGACCGAGGAAAAGCCAAACAAATTGACTAAACCAACTAGTCGTGTACGTTTTGTAATCCCAGGCAAGTTGTATGTAAATAATACAACTACATTGTTATTGTATGTATTGAATTAATATATCATGAATTGTTTGGTTGTGGAATTGAGAAATGTATAATGATAATTGAGATAGTGGAAATTCTATTGTAACCTTAGGAAGTAAATCGCATATTCATGCCATGATGTTTGGGTAATTTTTTTGTGAGCTAGTGTAAGACATGTCTGGGACATGCATCAGCCACATTATGAGAGCCAGTGTAAGACCGTGTCTGGGACATGGCATCTTCATTGAGAAAGAGCTAGTGTAAGACATGTCTGGGACATGCATCGGCTACTAGATGATAGCCAGTGTAAGACCGTGTCTGGGTCGTGGCATCAGCACCTTACCCACATTTCAGGCTTAATGAATATTCGGTAGTATTGCGAGTGGTTCAACAGTGAGAGTTTTGTTCTTACGTTAATAAGGAAAGTATAATCGTGTTGTGAGTGGTACAGGTACCTAATTGGTACGTATGAGATATGAGCCCTATATATATATAACTTGTGATTTGTATGGATAGTAACGAGTAAGTTATACTTATGCCTACCTTGGTATTATGAGCATGTTGATCATTGATATATTGTTGTTGTATATTTACTTATATGCAACTTACTAAGCTTTTATACTTACTCCCTTTCCTTTCTGTTTCCTTACAGTGCTGCCTATCTAGCTCAAGGATCACCGAAAGTCAGATATATCAATCACACTATCAATCGAAGCATTCGGTATAGTTGGATTTATATTTTGATTATGGCATGTATAGAACTTAGAATTTAGTATTTTGTGTCTTTGAGATTTGGCCAAATTTTGGCTTGGGTTGGAAGCCTTTCAATTTGTATTATGCCTTGAATGATGGCTAACATTCATTTTCAATTTATAAATGATGCAGTATCATGGTCGAATGAATGTCTATTGTGGCTGATTTGATTTTAGAAATTGTGCTTGTTTTAGTATTGGTTAGAATTTGTATGGAAATTGTAACGCCCCAAAAATCCCGAAATCTCAATTTTTTCTTTTTTTTGTGCTTTGCATTTCCAGTTAAGTGTTAATTATGTGATGGTAGGTCTTGGTCAATTATAGTTTAATTGTTAAAAGAAATTATTATTTAACCTAGGGGTAAAAGAAATTATAGTTTAATTATTAAAAGAACCCT
This sequence comes from Gossypium arboreum, assembly GCF_025698485.1. Lineage (NCBI taxonomy): Eukaryota > Viridiplantae > Streptophyta > Magnoliopsida > Malvales > Malvaceae > Gossypium > Gossypium arboreum. The sequence goes on from NC_069081.1 coordinate 39,490,982, forward strand.
AATGGCATGTAGGTGGGCTTTTGAATAAATGAAGGGAAAATTGGACAGAAAAGAGCCTGTTGGCCTAGGGGATGAATGTCGTGTTGCTAGTGCCAAATGTCTGGGGTTCGAATCCCACATTGCTCAAATAAGGGATTTATTTTTGCTTAAAGGGTGGACAAAGGTGGCGTTGGATTTGAACTCTGTAAGGAGTGATAAGAGGAGAAATTTGAGGAAAGGATCAAGGGGTTATCAGGGAGAAAAACGAGGAGATGAGAAGTGAGGAGGAGGTGGAGCCGAATTGGGAACTTGGTCTTGAGAAATTCGGCTATAGGGGCTATAAATAGGTGTCGAATGGGAGGTGGCCAGGCTAATGCTGAATTCCCTTCACGTTGTTGCCAGAAACCTTTTTCCCTAAAAGACGAAAACCCTTTGCTTTACTTTCTTTATGTCAATTTCTATCCTTCCTCTACACAATTTTCTTTGTTTCACTTGTGGTTTAGCTAACTTTTTATTTCTTCTTCCCTTGGTACCGAATAATCTTTTGTTGCCATACAAATCTCAAGGGGACGGCCACCTCTTTGGCCGAATACCCTTGGTGCCGCCACTACCCTTTCCACTCAGTCGATTCTAGTGTAAGTATTCACCCTTCTAATCGGTTTGTTTTGCTAAGTATCGATTATAGTCCCTCACTTCTTCTAATAGGTTTTGGGTAGGAATAGGTATCGAATCTCAGTCTTTAGATCTCTGCCAATTTGCTCATCAAGAGAGAAACCTTGGTAAGTGTTCTTGATCTTAGTTGGCTGAATGGTCATAGTTAAGTTAAGGGGGACTTGTGTTGGATACAAGTTACCTACTATTCTGGTTTTAATAATTAAGATTGGCGCAGATCTAGGGGTTGATCGTGGTTAGTGATTAAATAAGAGACCGTTATAACTTGTCATGCAAGGTAAGGTGAAAAGTGAAGTTTCAGTTTTGGTAAAGATATGTATTAAGCAAGCGATTACTTGAAGGGTGATATCAATTGTAGGTTCGGGGCTAAGGAAATCGCAGCACGCTTTATTACTAGGTGTATACATACACTGCACACACAAGTAGATCGGCAAAAGCCAAAATACCGAAAACCCAAAATGCTGAAAAGCTGAAAGTTTGGCTACGGTAGTCTCGCGAGTGTGCGAACACTCGTAAGAGGGAAACCGATAGGTTTTCTGAGGCCTATGGGCGATTCCATGGACTTGGGTTGTGAATCGGCCAAGCGGGTCGAAATGGGCTAAATGGGTTCGATGGGCTATTGGGTCGATAATAGGAAAAAATTGATATTTGATACTATGTGATGGAAAATTGTATGTGAGCATGACTGTAAATGTAATTTGGGCCTAATGGCCATATGACTGTGATTTGGGCTTAATGGGCCACATAAATATGATTGGGTCTAATGGGCCATATGAAAGAGATTGGGCCTAGTGGGCCATATATGGGTATGTGGATTTGTCTGGGCTTTGTAAGAGGTTGTACGCCTAGTATATGATGACTGCATAAAACTTAATTAATTTATTAAGGACCGTGGACAAGTTATAGGTTTAAAGTGTGGCAACGGGTATGTGCATGTCTAGGATTGGATCTAGGGAGAGCTTGGTATTTAAGCGGTCTTAATGACCCACCTCCTCTTCTCTGGAATCCTACTTGGTGCATAGTATTCGTTCATCTTAGCTCACCAGATTTGTTAACGGGGCAAGGTAAGTAAGACTCGTAATAAAGTAAAATTACCAAAATGCCCCTGAGGGTGAAAATGACCAAAATACCCCTAAGTGTTGAATGTAAGATTTATTGATGTTACATGTATAACTTCTGCATACATAGGATATTCTGTTTAGGTTGCATATGGGTTGGGAATTATGGAATGGAGGAAGTATATGATGATCGCATGGTTGCTTGACAACCGTGGATCCACCGACGGCTATTAAGCCCAATATGTGATTGGCAGCTTGCTACAATGAAGGTAGTTCCGCAATCTGGCTACCATTGATGTGTATCAGATGGGTGGGTCGATATTTATATCCCCACATGATATGTATCGGGGGATAGAGTTGATATGTATCAGTTGGATTATTGGGGTGGGTTGCACTGCATTGCATTGCATGTATGATTTTATGGATTGATGAATGCTTATTACTCTTCGAGGGTTGTACACACTGAGTCTTCAAAAACTCACTCCCTATTTTGTTTTTCTCAGGTGATGCTCAGTAGAAGGTTCAATGTTTGGAGGGACTCGGTAGTGGACAGCTAGCAAGACGACTTGGACTTGTTTTTTTTAAAAGAAAGCATATAGTTTCTAGCTTATTAAGTAATTTCAAACTGGAATGAAATAAGGCCTTCCCTTTTATTATTATTTGGATTGTTATTTTTATGCATTGTAATTATGAGAAGGTGAACATGGGTTTCCTAAATAATAGATTATTTTTCTACGTTTCCGCAACTAAATTTTAAAACGATAGGATTTCATAAATCATATGTTTTAAACAAGCTTTCACGATTGAAAGAGAGTTTTTATAAGTTAATTGAGGTTTCTCATTTAAAGAAGGGTTTTCAATGAAAACAAGGTTTTCGCTAAAACACTTCAATTTGACGCGCCAGATTCAGCCATAACGTCTGGGTCAGGTTTGGGGTGGTATAGAAATAGGCAAGTAAGGGTGGCAATGAGGCTTGGTAAATAGCCTCATATTGTTCACAAGGGTAGACACATGGGCATGTGTATAGGCCGTGTGTGACACATAGTTTTCCTCATGGGCATGTAGTTCGGCCGTATGTCCCTTGCGCGTAAAAATTTTAAGTCAGTATGTCTCAAACGTGTGGATGGCACGGCCTAGCACACGGGAATGTGCCTTGGCTATGTGACATCATGAGCATGCTGACGTCAGAAACATAATGTCCATGTTTTTGCACACGGGCGTGTCGTGGCCGTGTGAGGGACACGAGCAATTGGCACTAGCGTGTGTCTGGCTGTGTGAAAACCCCTGTAGGTGTGAATTAGAATTAATTCTACACGGATATGGGACACGGGCGTGTCCAAGGTGCTTAGGCCGTGCGAGTCACATGGGCCATCAGCACGACCATGTGGAATGATCAAACGGGCGTGTTACTTTTCCACACGGGCGTATACCCTATTTTAAAGGCAAATTTCTTACGGTTAGTTTAAGGACCCGGAATAGTTTTGAATAGTTTTCAACGATCGATTTGGGGCTCGTAGGCCCATAATAAGAAGTTTATAGTAGAAATTGAAAAAGTTTTAAATTTACATTGAGTCTTGGTGATTTGAGATCGGTTGCATGCATGAGACTAGGTTAGGTAACGCCTTGTATATAGCCCCGACGTGGGTTACGAGTATAGGGTGTTACATGGCAGGTAAAATTTGTGATTTGATTAAATGTCTATTTGTAGTTAATGCCTTATTCTTGAAAGGTATAAATTGTAATATAAGTTGGTTTGATAATAATATGATAATGCATTACAAATATTTGTGCGTATGATAAGGTGACTTGATTTGTTTGTATATGATATATATGATTTATGTTTTGGGTATGTTTATATATATATGGCTTGCATTTTACAATGATAGAAATAATTACTCTTAGTTGATAAGTATTTTCAGTCAAACATATTAGATTATGGTTGCATGTTCAGACTTGGTTATCATGATTATGCTATTAAAGTTGAGTCTTAAATGTCAATGAGTAAACAAAAGCTTAAGTTGACCGAGTGTTAACAGTTATTTGGCTTTTTAGTATGTCATCTCAAACATATTGATTGGCATAAATAATTAGTGTACTTTTAGATGGTATGTGTATTCATAGAATGATTAAATTTACTAAGGTTAATTGAGCATGTTTTAATGACCTAGACATATAGTATTTAATATTAATATTTTTAAAAGAAGTAAATGGTAGTACTTGGTTAATGCTGAATGGATGTTTAGCTTTTATATTTGAGTGCAAAGCATGCAAATCCAAAATTGACCTTAACCCTAGTTGCATATGTAAGAAATTTTTATTTTTGTGTATTATGGCTTATTAAATTATAAGAACATGTGTGTGATATTTAGTGATTCAAGCATAATTTCATAAGTGACTTAATAATATGTTAAATCATGTACTCAATGATTAATGTCGTATATATGTATATATATGCATTATATGCAGTGAGTTTTAAGTTGAAATTTGACATGATCTGTGTTTACAATGAGCAAAACAGAATATGTTCTAAAATGTTAGTTAACTATATTTTATTTATAAATAAGTTTGACTTGGGTGAAAATTTATTAATGTTCAGATTTGTACTTTTAATCTGTAATGCCTCATAACCCTAGTCCGGTGACGAATACGAGTTAGGGGTGTTACATTTTGTTAGTATCAGAGCTACGGTTTAGTCTATTCTAGGACTAACGTGGCGTATGTGAGTCTAGCTATACATGCCATATTATATACTGTGATAGTGTGATGACTTCAGACATTTGAAAATGTGTTTTCATATAGTAAATAGATCCCGATAGAGCTGTAGCTGATTATGTCGAGAGTGTAGCGCCTGTTCCTGCACAAGGGATAGTGCCGGTTGATTCTCGACCTATTTCGAGTAACCAGGCAGGAGAGGCTAGACAAGCCTTTTACCAAATGATGAATGACTGGTTTACTCAGTATACCCAGGCTAACCCGGCTGCACAACAGCCTCCACCCCTGACTAATCCATCTTCGATGCCCATTGTACCTGAAGTAAGTGATCCGTTGAGATTGTATAAGCCACCTGTTGATAAAATCAGAAAACATGGGGCTGGAGAGTTTAAAGCTACTGATGATGATGATGCTGAGTGGGCTTAGTTCTAGCTTGATAATACTATCTGTGTGTTTGATGAGCTGTCCTGTACCTCGGATGAATGTTTGAAGTGTGCCATATCTTTGCTTCGAGGCACAGCATATCACTGGTGGAATACCCTAGTATCAGTGGTTTCGAGGAAGCGAGTGACCTGGGAATTCTTCCAGACTGAGTTCTGTAAGAAGTATATCAGCCAGAGATTTATTGATCAAAAATGAAAAAAATTTCTAAAGCTGAAACAGGGTCAGATGATCGTGACAGAGTATGAACGGAAATTTGTGAGACTCAGTCAGTATGCCCGAGAGTGTGTTTCTGCCGAAGCCATAATGTGTAAAAGATTCGAAGATGGGTTGAATGAAGACAATAAATTTCTAGTTGGCATAATTGAGATAAAAGAGTTCGTAGTACTGGTTGAGCGATCCTGCAAAGCTGAAGAGCTCGGGAAAGAGAAAAGAAAAGCTAATTTTGAAGCTAGAGACTCGCGCAAGTGACCATTCAGTAAGTCAATCCAGTCAACACCAACGAATTTTTGAGATGATTTCAGTCGTTCAAAAGCTACTTCAGGTTACTCTCGATGAGATCAGAATAGACTACCTGTGAGCTCGAGAGCTACCTCGGTAGCCAGTGTGGGTAATGTCAGATCTAATCAACCTGGGTCTAAGAAATGTGGTAAATGACATCCCAGTAGTTGCAGATTGCACGATCGAGCCTATTTTAAATGCGGATCGATGGATCATTATATTCCAGATTGCCCAGGGTTACTTGAAGAAAATCCAAAGCAGAATATGAGATCGGGTAATATTGCAGCTCGAGTTAGACCACCCAAAAATATGGGTAATATGAGTGGCAGTCAGAGAGGGACTAAAGATGCAGCAGCCAGATCTGAGTCTCGTACACCTGCAAGAGCCTATGCTATACGCGCACGCAATGAGGCTTCATCCCCAGATGTCATTACTGGTACATTTACTCTTTATGATACTAATGTAATTGCATTGATTGATCCTGGTTCAACTCATTCTTATGTCTGTGAGACTTTAGTATTTAGCAAGACTCTACCTGTTGAGTTTACTGAGTTTGTGATTAAAGTGTCAAACCCTTTGGTCCGGTGTGCTATGGTTGATAGAGTGTGTAAGAACTGTCCCTTGATGGCTCGAGATTCATGTTTTCTGGCTGATTTGACGTTGCTGCCATTTGATGAGTTCGACATAATACTGGGTATGGATTGGTTGACTTTACATGATACTGTTGTGAACTGCAAGAGAAAGACCATTGATCTATGGAGCCAGAATGATGAGGTTATTCGGATTGAATCTAGTGAATTGAATGGTTTACTAGTAGTGATTTCTTCGATGCTAGCTCAGAAATATGTGAGAAAAGGGTGTAAAGCTTATTTTGCCTACGTGCTCGACAGTAAATTGACTGAAAGAAACATTGATCAGTAACAGTTGTATGTGAGTATCCAGATGTGTTTCTTGAAGAATTACCGGGTTTGCCACCTATTCGGGAGGTAGAGTTTAGTATTGAGTTAATGCTTGGACGACTCTGATGTCCATAGCTTCGTACTGAATGGAACCTACAGAATTAAAAGAATTGAAAGCTCAATTGCAAGAGTTGACAGATAGAGGTTTCGCGCGACCGAGTTTCTCTCCTTGGGGTGCACCAGTACTGTTTGTGAAAAAGAAAGAAGGAACTATGAGAATGTGCATTGATTATAGACAGCTGAATAAGGTGACTATTAAGAATAAGTATCCGTTGCCATAGATTGATGATCGGTTTGATCAACTAAAATGGGCTACAGTGTTTTCGAAGATAGATTTGAGATTAGGCTACTATCAGATGCAAGTTAAAGACTTTGATGTGCCAAAGACTATTTTTTGAACGAGGTACGGACATTACGAGTTTTTGGTTATGCCATTTGGACTGACTAATGCTCCTGCTATTTTCATGGATTTGATGAATCGAATTTTCAGATCGTATTTGGGTCGGTTTGTGGTTGTGTTCATAAAAGACATATTGATCTACTCTCTTGATGAAACGGAACATGCCGAACATTTGAGACTTATGTTACAAACTTTGCGAGAGAAGCAGTTGTATGCGAAGTTTATTAAATGTGAGTTTTGGTTAAGTGAAGTAAGTTTTCTGGGTCATGTGGTATTAGCATCAGGTATTCAAGTTAATCCGAGTAAAATATCAGCTATAGTTGATTGGAAACCTCCTAAGAATGTTTCTGAAGCCCCAAGTTTTATGGGACTTGCTGGTTATTATAGACGGTTCGTGAAAGGCTTCACTATGATTGCAGTCCCGATAACAAACCTATTATAGAAAGATGTTAAGTTCAAGTGGTCAGAAAAGTGCCAGAAAAGCTTTGATCAATTGAAAGCCCTTTTAACCGAAGCTCTAGTACTAGTTCAACGAGAATTGAGTAAAGAATTTGTTATTTATAGTGATGCATCTTTAAATGGTTTGGGCTGTGTTTTGATGCAGGAAGGCAAAGTTATAGCTTATGCCTCAAGACAGTTAAACCCACATGAAAGGAACTATCCGACACACAACTTAGAATTAGCAGCTATTGTTTTCGCATTGAAAATATGGGGCCACTATCTGTTCGGTGAGAAATGTCATGTTTATTCTAATCACAAAAGCCTGAAAAACTTGATGACTTAGAAAGATTTGAATTTGAGACAACGCTGATGGTTAGAACTGCTAAAAGACTACGAGCTTGTGATTGACTATCATCTTGGAAGGGCTAATGTTGTTGCTGATGCTTTAAGCCAAAAATCACTATTTACTTTGCGTGCAATGAATGCACATATGGCTATGTCTAATGATGGTTTGATAATAGCTAAACTGAAAGCAAGACCATTATTTGTTCAACAAATTTTTGATGCCTAGAAGGTTGATAATTAGTTGATAGCGAAACGAGATCAATGTGATTCAAATCCTAATTTAGAGTTTTGAGTTGATGCTGATGACTTTTTGAGATTCAAAAATCGAATATGCGTTCCAGGAATTCAAAATTGATTCAGATGATTTTGAATGAAGCCCATAGTAATCGGTTATCTATTCACCCAGGTAGTACAAAGATGTATAATGATCTGAAACAGCTTTATTGGTGGCATGGTATGAAACGAGACATCTCTAACTTTGTTTCGAAATGCTTAATATGTCAATAAGTAAAAGTTGAATATCAGGTACCTTTTGGATTACTTAAGCCAATCATGATACCTGAGTGGAAATGAGACAGGGTTACTATAAATTCTGTATCTGGTTTACCGTTAAACACCGAGCAAGAAAGATGTAATCTGGAATTGTGGATAGATTGACTAAATCGGCTCATTTTGTTCTGATACATACAGACTACTCGCTTGATAAGCTAGCTGAATTGTATGTTTCTCAGATTGTGAGATTACACAGGGTACCTATATCTATTGCTCCGGATAGAGATTCAAAGTTTACATCGCTATTTTGAAAGAAACGAAAAGAAGCTTTAGGTACGAAATTACATTTCAGTATTACTTTCAATCCGCAAACAGACGATCAGTCTAAGCGAATCATTCAGATACTTGAAGATATGTTGAGATGTTGCATTCTCTAGTTCGAAGGTACGTGGGAACAATACCTATCTTTGATTGAATTTGCATACATAATAGCTTTCAATCGAGCATCAAAATGGCACATTATGAGGCTTTGTATGGTCTTCAATGTCGTACACCATTGTATTGGACTGAGATCAGTGAAAATAAGATACATGGGGTTGACTTGATCAGAGAAACTGAACAGAAAGTGAAAGTGATTCGTGAAAGTCCAAAAGCAGCATCAGACCGTCAAAAATCATATGCAGACATAAAGATATAGAGTTTCAGATCCGAGATAAAGTCTTTTTGAAAGTCTCACCATGGAAGAAGATACTCAGATTTAGTCAGAAAGGCAAATTGAGTTTGAGGTTTATTGGGCCATATGAGGTAATAGAACGCATCGAACCGGTTGCTTATAGACTATTGTTGCCATCTGAAAAAAAAAAGATTCACATTGTATTCCATGTTTTGATGCTTCGTAGATATCGATCTGATCCTTCACATGTGATTAGTCCTACTGAGGTTGAGATTAAGCCCAATATGATGTACAAGATTAAGCCCGATTCATATTCTGGCTCATGAGATTAAAGAGTTGCGAAATAAGAAAATTTTGTTAGTTAAAGTACTGTGGAATAAACATAGAGTTTAGGAAGAAACATGGGAGTTAGAGGATACAATGAAAGAATGCTATCCGAACCTATTCACTGGTAAGATTTTCGGGGACGAAAATTGTAACACCCCTAACTCGTGACCGACGCCGGTGTCGGACACGAGGGGTTAACGGCCAAACCCTCTCAAGATACCAACCAATTTGACATTACCAGTCAGGCTGGAAAACTGCGTCACCGTCACCTTAAAAATCATATCTCGAGTTTCAAAACTTGGAAACTGGTTTTGTAAATTTTCCCTGAATTTAGACTCATATACTCATCCATGGATTTATTTTTAGAATTTTTGGTCTGGCCAATTGGTACAGTTTATTAGTTAAAGTCACCCATGTTACAGGGACCGACTGCTCTGACCTTCGCGTGTTACAACTTGAATATCTCTCTGTACAGGGCTTTAATACTGGTTCTTTTTGTTTCTAATGAAACTAGACTAAAAATGGAATCTGTACATATAAGGCATGACTCCTAATTCTTTCTGGATAATTTATGGTAAATTTTCAAAGTCGCAACAGGGGACCCAGAAACCGTTCTGGACCTGTCTCACGAGAACCTTAATATTTCTCAGTATACTACTCATATGGTCGTTTCGTTTCGTCCATATAAAAATAGATTCATCAAGGTTCAGTTCCATAATTTACTCACTATTTAATTCTACTTCTACTATTTTTAGTGATTTTTCAATCTCGTCTCACTGCTGCTGTCCGCAACAGTTACTGCAGTAGACTATGCCAATTTCATGAATTTTTCCTTGGCCTTAATCATCCATCATACATGACACAAATTATGGCCACCTTATTAAAATTTGAGTTTCTAAGACTCGTGGCTATAGGTTCTAGCATCCCACTCGACGACCACATAGGCCATTTTCACATGGCTTAAAGTTTACAACTCACAATTCGACAAAATATAATAGCCTATACATGCCAAATGTTCTTCAACAACAAAAACAATACCACAAGATTTCAGCCGGTGTGATGACTTCAACGACGGTCCCGATCACACAAACAATACGAGTCCGAGAGACCTAAAATGGGTGACAAGAAAAACACCGAGTGAGTTTACAACTCAGTAAGTCATAAGCATTCATCAATCCACTGATAAAGTTACTACTACATGTACAACAAATGAGACTAGGTACTCGTCCATATCGAATCTATACCATAATACCTCGGACCTTTCGGTCCAATCTCGTACCAATTCATACATCCACATTTCATATTCTACACAACAAGATAATCGAAGCATTTTTACACATTAACTCATTTTCCAGCACAACCATACAATTTCAATCATCACATAGATTTAAGGCTTACCAATTTCAACCCCAAGCATGAACGTATTCTCTATTCGTCATGAGCTCGAGGTACTTACCCGATCCGCTGTCCATACTCAATTCAATGGAGACACACCTCCATATATTTAAAGTACACACACACAGTGCTTACTACTCGATTTCGCACACTTAGTGCCACGTAATTTAAGCCCTTTTACGATTGCCATACCTCCGAGCTCGCACACCCAAAGGTCAGTATTTTTCCAGCTTGCACACTTAGTGCCATATATTTCCAGCACACACACTTAGTGCCGATCTAGTCACCGTACACGTATTGCCCGCACACTTAGTGCCGATCTAAATCACCGTACACACGTATTGCCCGCACACTTAGTGCCGAAAGCAAACTTTCTACACATTTCACTATTTCTTTTACATTCAACAAATGTCATCACTCCATACACATACATTTTCATTCATATATATATATATCATCCCATTAAACACAATTGTATAAATTTTACAATCATTTAAGCAATATCAAATACGTGCTTAATGACTTACCTCGTGTTGGGTAAAATAGTTCCAAGTCGGCTACTCGATGACCTTCGTCTTTCCCTTGCTTGATTCTCCTTCTTTAACTCCTTGAGCTTAATCTTGACACAAGTATGACCAAATCTCCTTCTAGTTCTCTTCTAAACCAAGCATGAAGCAAAAATCCTTCCTTTTTCCCTTAGTATTTTCAGCCAAGATTTGAGAATGGATGAACAAATTTTTTCCTTTCTTTTTCCTCTACTCACGGCAACAAAAGGGGGCATCCATGCTCATTTTTTTCATTTCTTTATTTTTTCTACATAATCCACTAACTAAACATGTTGGAAACATGTTCCCTTGCCCATATTCTTGTCATGGCCGCCACTCTTCCCTTTTTTTGGGCAAATTGACATGCAAAACCACTCTTTTGCATGCATGTACTATTAGACCATTGTAAGATTAGCCTATCACCTTTCAACAATGTTTCATACAAGTCCATTTTAATAAATTCACATAGAAATGATCAAATTAATGCATGAAACTTTCACACATGCATTTACTAACATCATAAACATAGAATATAACTTTTAATTACTTATAAGACTCGGTTTAGTGGTCCCGAAACCACTTTCCGACTAGGGTCAAATTAGGGATGTCACAACTCTCCCCCACTTACGAAATTTTCGTCCCGAAAATCTTACTAGGTAAATAGGTTTGGGTATCGCTCTTTCATAGAGTCCTCGAGTTCCCAAGTGGCTTCTTCAATTCGTGTTTATGCCACAACACCTTCACTAATGGGATTTTCTTATTGTGCAACTCTTTTACTTCACGCATCAGAATGCGAACCGGTTCCACTTCATAGCTCAAATTAGGCTGAATCTCAATCTCAGACGGAGCGATTACATGCGATGGATCAGACCTATATCGTCAAGCATCGAGACATGGAAAACGTTGTGGATCCTTTCAAGCTCGGGGTAAAATTAATCGATGCGCTCTTGGTCCAACTCGTTCGGATACTTCATACGGACCGATGAACCTCGGACTCAATTTTCCTTACGGCCAAATCTAAGCACCTTCTTCCAAGGTGAAACTTTGAGAAAGACCTTGTCTCCAACACGATATTCAATATCTTTTCTTTTCAAATCCGCATACGACTTTTGGCGATCCGGCGACTTTCAAACTTTCACGAATTACTCGAACTCTTTGCTCGGCATCCTTAACCAAATCAACTCGAAGAATTTACCTTCACTAAGTTCAGTTCCGAATAATGGGGTACGGCATTTACGACCGTATAAAGCCTCGTAAGGCGCCATCTTAATACTTGATTGAAAGCTATTGTTGTAAGCGAATTCAATCAAAGGCAGATACCGTTCCCATGAACCACTAAACTCAAGGATACAACATCTCAACATATCCTCGAGTATTTGAATTATCCGTTCGGATTGACCATCGGTTTGGGGGTGAAAGGCGATGCTGAAATGCAACTTGGTACCCAAAGCTTCTTGCAACTTCTTCCAAAATCGCGAGGTAAATCTCGGATCTCTATCCGACACGATGGAAATAGGCACCCCGTGTAATCTCACAATCTGAGAAACGCATACAATTCGGCTAGTTTGTCCATTGAAAAATCCGTGCGACGGGATAAAGTGAGCCGACTTAGTCAGTCTATCGACAACGACCCAAATCGCATCCTTCTTACTCACTGACAATGGCAGTCCGGATACAAAGTCCATTGTGACTCGATCCCATTTCCACTCGGGTATCGTGATCGGCTGAAGTAATCCTGAAGGCACTTGATGTTCCGCTTTCACTTGTTGACATATTAAACATCTCGAAACAAAATCGAGATGTCTCGTTTCATACCATGCCACCAAAACCGATGTTTCAAATCGTTGTACATCTTCGTACTCCCGGGTGGATTGCCATTCGGCTACAATGGGCTTCGTTCAAAATTATTGGAATAAGTTCAATTCTTTGGAACACACAGACGACTTCGAACCTCAAACAATCGTCATCATCGATTTGAAATTCCGAGTCCTTGTTCGAACACACTCATCCCGTTTGCAACCAACTCATCATCGACTTTTCGAGCTTCACGAATTTGACGTATCAATAATGGTTTGGCTTTCAATTCAGCTACTAACACATTGTCGGGTAGGATAGACAAGTGTACATTCATCGCTTCATAAAGCAAATAGTGATTTCGCTTAAGGCATCCGCAACCACATTAGCCCTTCCGGGTGATAATCAATGACGAGCTCATAATCTTTTAACAACTCGAGCCATCGCCTTTGTCGCAGATTTAAGTCTCTTTGGGTCATCAAATATTTGAGACTTTTGTGATCCGAATACACATGGCACTTCTCACCAAATAAGTAATGTCGCCATATCTTTAAGGCGAATCGATGGCGACCAATTCGAGATCATGGGTCGGATAATTTTTCTCATGTGACTTTAATTGCCTCGACGCGCAGGCCACAACTCGCCCTTCTTGCATCAATACGCAACCCAACCCAAGTAGGGATGCGTCACTATAAATGACAAACTCTTTGCCCGATTCGAGTTGCACTAGAATTGGGGCTTCAGTCAAATAAGCTTTCAGTTGATCGAAACTTTTCTGACATTTCTCCGTCCATTCGAACTTAACATCCTTTTGGAGTAAGCCGTCATTGGCGTGGCTATCGTCGAGAAACCTTTTACAAATCGTCGATAATAACCGGCAAGCCCCAAAAAGCTCCTAACTTCGGTAACATTCCTTGGTGGTTTCCAATCGACTATGGCCAGAATTTTGTTCGGGTCCACCCTGACACCCGATGCGGACACCACGTGCCCCAAAAAGCTAACCTCTTTCAACCAAAATTCACATTTACTGAACTTTGCGTATAACTGCTTATCTCGTAAGATTTGCAACACTAGCCTCAAGTGTTCAGCATGTTCAGTTTCTTCTCTCGAATAGACCAAAATGTCATCATGGTGAAGAAGGCTTGTTTCGCCCCTTCATTTTGATTATTCGCGGATGACTGAGGCTCAACGGGCGGTGTCCCTTGCGCAGGACCAGCCGCTACACTTTCAACGTCATCCGCCAAGGGTCTCTCTACCCCGGGTTCCATTGCTAATCAAAACAAAAATTCCAACCGTCAGAAGTCATCACATTATTAAGCGCTAACAATTTGGCATGTATAGCTAGACTCACACGCGCTATGGTAGTCCTAGAACCTACTAAACCATAGCTCTGATACCAATAAAATTGTAACACCCCTAACTCGTGACCGACGCCGGTGTCGGACACGAGGGGTTAACGGCCAAACACTCTCAAGATACCAACCAATTTGACATTACCAGTCAGGCTGGAAAACTGCGTCACCGTCACCTTAAAAATCATATCTCGAGTTTCAAAACTCAGAAACTGGTTTCGTAAATTTTCCCTGAATTTAGACTCATATACCAATCCATGGATTTATTTTTAGAATTTTTGGTTGGGCCAATTGGTACAGTTTATTAGTTAAAGTCACCCATGTTACAGGGACCGACTGCTCTGACCTTCGCGCGTTACAACTTGAATATCTCTCTGTACAGGGATTTAATACTGGTGGCGTTTATTGCTAATGAAACTAAACTCAAAATGGAATCTGTACATATAAGGTATGACTCCTAATTCTTTCTGGATAATTTATGGTAAATTTTCAAAGTCGTGACAGGGGACCCAGAAACCGTTCTGGACCTGTCTCACGAGAACCTTAATATTTCTCAGTATACTGCTCATATGGTCGTTTCGTTTCGTCCATATAAAAATAGATTCATCAAGGTTCAGTTCCATAATTTACTCACTATTTAATTCTACTTCTACTATTTTTAGTGATTTTCAATCTCGTCTCACTGCTGCTTTCCGCAACAGTTACTGCAGAGACTATGCCAATTTCATGAATTTTTCCTTGGCCTTAATCATCCATCATACATGACACAAATTATGGCCACCTTATCAAAATTTGAGTTTCTAAGACTCGTGGCTATAGGTTCTAGCATCCCACTCGACCACCACATAGGCCATTTTCACATGGCTTAAAGTTTACAACCCACAATTCGACAAAATATAATAGCCTATACATGCCAAATGTTCTTCAACAACAAAACAATACCACAAGATTTCAGCCGGTGTGATGACTTCAACGACGGTCCCGATCACGCAAACAATACGAGTCCGAGAGACCTAAAATGGGTGACAAGAAAAACACCGAGTGAGTTTACAACTCGAGAAGTCATAAGCATTCATCAATCCATCGATAAAGTTACTACTACATGTACAACAAATGAGGCTAGGTACTCGTCCATATCGAATCTATACCATAATACCTCGGACCTTTCGGTCCAATCTCGTACCAATTCATACATCCACATTTCATATTCTACACAACAAGATAATCAAAGCATTTTTACACATTAACTCATTTTCCAGCACAACCATACAATTTCAATCATCACATAGATTTAAGGCTTACCAATTTCAACCCCAAGCATGAACGTATTCTCTATTCGTCATGAGCTCGAGGTACTTACCCGATCCGCTGTCCATACTCAATTCAATGGAGACACACCCTCCATATATTTAAAGTACGCACACACAGTGCTTACTACTCGATTTCGCACACTTAGTGCCACGTAATTTAAGCCCGCACACACAGTGCCATACCCTCCGAGCTCGCACACCCAGTGCCGTATTTTTCCAGCTTGCACACTTAGTGCCATATATTTCCAGCACACACACTTAGTGCCGATCTCGTCACCGTACACACGTATTGCCCGCACACTTAGTGCCGATCTCGTCACCGTACACACGTATTGCCCGCACACTTAGTGCCGAAAGCAAACTTTCTACACATTTCACTATTTCTTTTACATTCAACAAATGTCATCACTCCATACACATACATTTTCATTCATATATATATATATCATCCCATTAAACACAATTGTATAAATTTTACAATCATTTAAGCAATATCAAATACGTGCTTAATGACTTACCTCGTGTTGGGTAAAATAGTTCCAAGTCGGCTACTCGATGACCTTCGTCTTTCCCTTGCTTGATTCTCCTTCTTTAACTCCTTGAGCTTAATCTTGACACAAGTATGACCAAATCTCCTTCTAGTTCTCTTCTAAACCAAGCATGAAGCAAAAATCCTTCCTTTTTCCCTTAGTATTTTCAGCCAAGATTTGAGAATGGATGAACAAATTTTTTCCTTTCTTTTTCCTCTACTCACGGCAACAAAAGGGGGCATCCATGCTCATTTTTTTTCATTTCTTTATTTTTTTCTACATAATCCACTAACTAAACATGTTGGAAACATGTTCCCTTGCCCATATTCTTGTCATGGCCGGCCACTCTTCCCTTTTTTTGGGCAAATTGACATGCAAAACCACTCTTTTGCATGCATGTACTATTAGACCATTGTAAGATTAGCCTATCACCTTTCAACAATGTTTCATACAAGTCCATTTTAATAAATTCACATAGAAATGATCAAATTAATGCATGAAACTTTCACACATGCATTTACTAACATCATAAACATAGAATATAACTTTTAATTACTTATAAGACTCGGTTTAGTGGTCCCGAAACCACTTTCCGACTAGGGTCAAATTAGGGATGTCACAAAAATCGCTAAGGGGGAAGAGTTGTAACAGTCCGATTTGGACCCTAACCGAAACGGTGGTTTCTGGACCATGAATTTGAATTAGAAAAATATTTAAAATTATTTTTTGTATTTATTTTGTGCGAATTTATATCTGTGAAAGTTTCGTGATTTAATTTTATCGTTTGAGTGTCTGATTAAATAAAAGGACTTAATCGTGTAAAATGAAATTTTGGTGGTTATTTTTAAAAGAGGGCCAAATTGCATTTGGCTTTTTAAATGGAAGCCTTTATGTGGCAATTAGCCCATTGTTAGCTAAAGTGGACGGTAATGGCCATAATTATAGTGGTTTTATAATTTAATAAATAAGGTTAAAATTGTAAATGAAATAAAATGTTATAATATATCATATTATAACATAATTAAGAAAGCCATGTTCATCATTTTTATTTTCTAATTGCCGAAACAAAAGGAAAACAACAAGAAGTTAGGGTTTGGCCATCTATTTAGCTCAATCAAGGTTCAGTTTTTGTTCGGTTTTTTATAATTTCTACGTTTTTGAGATAGTTGCTTCGAGTACTATAAAACCCATGCTTGAATTTTTTATTTTGATGAATATTTTGAGTTATGCCATTGTTTAGAGCTTGTTATTTTTGTTGTTTGATGATGAAATATGAAAGATATGTTTTAGATTAACATGTTTTGTATTGGAGTTTTTGATGATTTTGAGTAATTAGGACTAAATTGAAAAATAATAATTTGAGAGACTAAAACGTGAAATAAATGAAATATATGGACTTGTATGAACACTCGCAACATTCGGCTTAACATGAGTATCTTGAGATTTTGCATATTTTGTGTTTTGTGCAATAGGGACTAAATTGTAAAAATTATAAATGTCTGGGTAAAATGGTAATTTTCCCATTTATGTGTTTTTGGAATAAATTGAATAAAAATGCGTTTGACTGAGCTTAATTTGAATATGTTTAGATCAAGAACCAAAGAAATCAGATTTAGATCGGGGGAAAGTGAAAATTGTCGACTAGCTACCCTATTCCATTTTGTATCGTACGAGTTAAGTTTATAAGCAAATAGACGTCCCTAATTGTAATTAAATGCTAAATATATATGCTGGTATGTAATGTATTGAATTTGTAAACGCTATTGTCGAATGTGTATAAGCTTGGTAACCATGTTCAAGCATTCGTTTCGACCGACTTACGACGTCCGAAAGCCCCGTATGAATCTTAGGAATAGTTAGGATACATATGTCATGACATAGGACTCCGATATATGTGTGCAAGTAAGACCATGGAATCAATATGTGATTCCGACATATGTGTGCGAGTAAGACCCTATCTGGGACATTGGCATCGATATGTGATTACATGTAAGACAACGTCTGGGACGTTGGCATTGTACGATGTTTGTGATTATTCGAGAGGTGAGAAAGAAAATGAATAAATACGGGAAAGTTCAGATATGTACTAAACCTATGTGGTAAATGCTATTATGTGTATAAAGCTTGATGAATTAATATGAACATATTAATTGTGATGGAATAGAATTCATGGATGATTTGAGAACTACTAAGTGTTTATTAGTTGATGTTTTGTATTATATAAATTGTTGATTATATTTAGTACGAACTTACTAAGCTTCAAGCTTACTTTGTAGAATGTTTTCTGTTTTATAGTGTTATAAAGCTAACTCGGATCCGGGAATCGTTAGTGACTCATTCACACTATCAGGCATTTATTTTGGTATCATTTTGAAAGTTGTATACATGGTATATGGTGTGTACAGGCTAATTTCAGTTTGGCATGTTTTGTGTTGTGAATATTAGCCATGAGTTATGGCTTGTAGATGTTGATATGTTTGGTCTCTTAAGTTGGCCTAAATGGTGTGTTTGTTAAGTAAGTTATATGATATATATATTGCTTATACGATAGTTTAATTGTGAAATGTTGAAATGGTAAATTTTGTGGTATGAAATAGGTGATAAGATGATGAGATTATACTTTTGGAACTTATGTGAGTTTTAATGACTTTGGTATATTTAGATTGTGGAATTGAGTAGTGAATTGGATGGTATTTGGATGTTATGGAATATGTATGAAATGGTTGATTTGGTTGCTTATAAATGATGCAAAATGTTGTGGTTTTGGTGTGATTGAGATAGATGGGAAATGTGGCTTAAATCAAGCCCAATTTTACCCCACACGGTTGAGCACATGGACATGTGTCTCAACCATGTGCCTGCTGTAACTTAGTTATACAAGTCAGTCTCAAGCACGGCCTAGATACATGGGCATGTCTGGTAGCCGTGTAAGGCACACAGTCTTGGCACATAGGCGTGTGTGGCCATTTTGAAGGATACATGGGCCGGACACACGGGCATGTGGTCGACCATGTGACCCAAGTCAGCTTCGACCATGACCAAGGCAGGCAGGCGTGCCTTATGGCCTTATGGTTAAGTCAGTATGTATGTCCTGTTTTGCCATGACTTAGACATACGGGCGTGTCTAATGCCGTGTGAGGCACACGGTCTATTCACACAAGTGTGTGACCTGTGTAACTTGGAAAAATGTTTGAGATTTGAAAATTTTGTATGTGCTCAGTTTAGTCCCAACCTCTTTCTAAATCATGTTTAAGGTCTTGTTGACTTATGTAAGGGACTCTATAATGATGTATAACAATGATGCTATGATGTTTATGATATGAATGTGAAATGTTTTGATGTGTCCGGTAATGCCTCTTAACCTAATCTGGCAACAAATACGGGATAAGGGTGTTATATTTGGTTGGTATCAGAGCTATGGTTTAGTCTATTCTAGGACTAACGTAGCGTGTGAGAGTTTAGCTATACATGCCATATATATGAATTGTGATAGTGTAATTATTCTTGACAGTTAAAATATGTTTTTCATATAGCTAATGGATCCCGAACGAGTGATAGCTGATGATGTTGAGACAATGCACCTACTCCTGCTCAAGGGATAGCGCCAGCTGAATCTAGGCTGATATCTAGTAGTCAGGGAGGAGAGGCTAAGCAAGCCTTCTTTCAAATGATGACTGAATGGTTCACGGAATTGATACGGACGAATCCGGCTGCTCAACAACCTTTAGCCCTACCTGTTCCTCAACAAGTCCAGTTGTGCCACAAGTAATAGCCCGATTTGATTAAGTAAACCACCTATTGATAAGATTTGTAAACATGGGGCTGAATAATTTCGAGCTATAGTTGATGGTGATGCCGAGAGGGCTAAGTTCTGGCTGGAGAACACTATCCGAGTATTCGATGAGTTGTCCTGTACTCTAGATGAATATATCAAATGTGTAGTATCTTTGCTTAAAGATCATGCATATCACTGGTGTAAAACATTGACATCGGTGGTTTTTAGGGAACGAATTACTGGGAACTCTTTCAGACCAAGTTCTGGAAAAAGTACATAAGCTAGAGATTCCTCGATCAGAAAAATAAAGAGTTTCTAGAATTGAAACAAGGCCGAATGATTGTTACTGAGTATGAAAGAGAATTTGTACGTTTAAGTAAATATGCCCGAGAATATGCATCTACTGAAGAGATCATGTCTAAAAGATTTGTTGATGGGTTAAACGAAGACATAAAACTGTTAGTCGAGATACTTGAATTGAAAGAATTTGTAGTATTGGTTGAGAAAGCCTGTAAAGCCGATGATCTCAGTAAAGAAAAGAGAAAAGCTGATTCAGATGCTAGAGATTTGATAAAGAGATCAATGAATAAACCTTATCATTCCTCATCAAAGAAATCTAGAGATTTTATTGATCGATCAATAGTGGGATATCAGAATAGAGATCGTGGAAAGCAATATACCAACCCTAAAGCTCAAACTACCTCAGTATAGAGTGTTGGTAACATAAAGGATGTAAAGCCTGAGTGTAAATAATGTGGAAGATGACATTTTGTAGATTGTTGGGGAAAAAGTAATAACGGAGCTTGTCATAGTTGTGGTTCACTAGATCATTTTATAAAAGATTGCCCAGAGTTAGCTGAAAAAGATAATTCTCAGAACACGAGGCCTAGTAACATCCCAGCTAGAGGTAGACCACCAAGAAACATGGGAAATGTGAGTCGCGGTAGAGGTGTAACGCGAGACACTACAGCGAGATCTGATGCTAGAGCACTTGCACGAGCCTACGCTATTCGAGCACGCGAAGAAGCATCATCTCCAGATGTTATTATTGGTAATTTTACTCTCTATGATACTGAAGTTATTGCATTGACAGATCCAGGGTCTACTCATTCCTATATATTGTGAATTTAGTATCCAGTAAGACTTTGCTTGTAGAGTCTACTGAATTTGTAATTAGAGTATCGAACCCCTTAGGCAAGTGTGTATTGGTTGATAAAGTGTGCAAGAATTGTCCATTGATGATTCAAGAAAATTACTTTTCGGCCGATTTGATGTTGTTACAATTTGACAAGTTCGACATAATCCTGGGTATGGATTGGCTAACATTGCATGATGCTGTTATGAACTGTAAACAGAAAACTATTGATTTGAGATGCAAGAATGATGAAATAGTCCGAATTGAATCTAGTGAATTGAATGGGTTACCGACTGTGTTTTCGTCAATGAAAGCTCTGAGTATTATGAAATAGGGTTGTGAAGCTTACTTTGCTTATGTGATTGAATCGAAAGTATCAGAAAAGAAAGAGGAACCAGTGCCTATTGTCTGTGAATTCGCTGATGTGTTTCCTATAGAACTTCCAAGATTACCTCTGATTTGAGAAGTTGAATTTGGGATTGAGTTAGTTCTAGGAACTACTCCGATTTCTATAACTCTGTATAGAATGACTCCGGCTCCGACTGAGTTAAAAGAGTTAAAGTCTCAGTTGCAAGAATTAACCGATAGAGGATTCGCAAGACTGTGTTTCTCACTTTGGGGTGCACCTATTCTATTTGTGAAAAAGAAAGATGGCAGGATGAGAATGTGCATTGATTATCGTTAGTTGAACAAAGTGACTATCAAGAACAAATACCCTCTGCCCTGAATTGATGATTTGTTTGACCAATTAAAAGGAGCTACTATGTTTTCAAAGATAGATCTGAGATCGAGTTATTATCAGTTGCGAGTAAAAGATTCAGACATTCTGAAAACTACTTTCCAAACGAGGTACGAACATTATAAGTTTTTGGTTATGCCTTTCGGATTAACAAATCACCTGCAGTTTTTATGGTTTTGATGAACAAAATTTTCAAATCGTATTCAGATCGATTTGTTGTCGTATTCATTGACGACATTTTGATTTATTCGCATGATGAAGCTGAGCATGCTGAACATTCGAGAATAGTGCTACAGAGTTTGTGAGAAAAGCAGTTATATGCAAAGTTTAGCAAATGTGAATTTTGGTTACAAGAATTTGGTTTTCTGGGACATGTTGCGTCGACATCTAGCATCCAATTTGATCCAAGCAAGATTTCAGCTATTTTGGATTGAAACCCTCCGAGAAATGTTTCTGAAGTCTGTAGTTTTCTGGGACTTGCTGGTTATTATCGACACTTCGTAAAAGGCTTTTCAATGATCGCGACTCTGTTGACGAAACTGCTTCAGAAGGATGTGAAATTTGAAAAGTCTAAAAAGTGTCAGAAAAGTTTTGATCAGTTGAAAGCCCTATTAACAAAATCTCCGGTGTTAGTTCAGCCAGAATCGGGTAAAGAATTTGTGATCTATAGTGATGGATCTTTGAATGGTTTAGGCTATGTTTTGATGCAAGAAGGTAAAGTCATAGCTTATTCCTTGAGACAGCTGAAGCCGCACGAAAAGAACTATCCGACGCATGATCTTGAATTAGCTGCGATTGTGTTTTCTTTCAAGATTTGGCGTCACTATCTATATGGTGAGAAATGCCATGTATACTCTGATCACAAAAGCTTAAAATACTTGATGACTCAGAAAGATCTGAATCTACGACAGTGAAGATGGTTAGAGTTGTTAAAAGATTACGAGCTTGTAATTTATAATCATCCGGGAAAGGCCAATGTTGTTGCTGATGCTTTAAGTTGGAAATCATTTTTTGCATTACATGCGATGAATACGCTGTTAACTTTATTTAATGACGGTTTTGTTTTAACTGAGTTGAAAGCGAGACCATTATTTATTCAGCAGATTGACGAAGTTCAAAAAATTGATAATGAATCGTTAGCAAAACGGGCTCAATGTGATTTGAATACTAATTTAGAATTCCAAGTTGATGTTGAGGTTTGTTTGAAATTCAGAGGCTGAGTATGTGTTCTGAGAAATCCAGAGTTGATTCAGACGATTTTAAACGAAGCTCATAGCAGTCAGTTATCTATTCATCTGGGTATTACTAAAATGTATAATGATCTGAAACAGCATTATTGGTGGCATAGTATAAAATGAGATATTTCTGATTTTGTTTCAAAATATTTGATCTGTTAGCAAGTTAAAGCTGAACATCAGGTGCCATCCCATTTGTCACAAGCGATTATGATTCCGTAGTGGAAATGGGACAGAATCACGATAGATTTTGTATCCGGTTTACCTCTGACACCAAGTAAGAAAGATGCAATCTTGGTTGTTGTTGATAGATTGACTAAATCAGCTCATTTTATCCTGATTCGTACAGATATTTCACTTGGCAAGCTTGCTGAGTTGTACATTTCTCAGATTGTGAGATTGCACGGAGTACCTATTTCTATTGTTTCGGATAGAGATCCGAGATTCACATCACGCTTTTGGAAGAAACTGCAAGATGTGTTAGGTACAAAACTACACTTTAGCACTGCTTTTCACCCACAGACGGATGGTCAATCCGAATGGATTATTCAGACACTCGAGGATATGTTGAGATGTTGTATTCTTGAGTTTGAAGGTACGTGGGGACAATACTTGCCATTTATTGAATTTGCATATAATAATACTTTCAATTGAGTATCAAATGGCTCCTTACGAAGCTTTGTACGGTCGCAAGTGCCTAACACCTTTGTATTGGACTGAGCTCAATAAGAATAAGATTCACGGGGTTGATTTGATAAAAGAGACTAAACATAAAGTAAAAGTGATCCGAGATAGTTTGAAGACAGCTTCCGATCATCAGAAATCTTATGCAGATTTGAAACGAAAAGATATTGAATATGAGATTGGTGAAAAAGTGTCTTTGAAAGTATCTCCTTGGAAGAAAGTACTTCGATTCAGCAGAAAAGGCAAATTGAGTTCGAGATTCATAGGGCCGTCTGAGATCATTGAGCGTATTGAGCCGGTTGCTTATAGATTGTTGTTGCCACCAGAGTTAGAAAAGATTCATAATGTGTTTCACGTATCGATCTTCAACGATACATATCTGATCCCTCGAATGTCATTTCTCCGTCTGAGATTGAGATTCAGTCCGATATGACCTATGATCAAGAATCGATCTGTATTTTGGCTCGCAAGGTTAAAGAATTGTGAAATAAGAAAATTATGTTAGTTAAAGTGATATGGCATCGACATGATGTTGAAGAGGCTACGTGGGAGCCCGAAGATGCTATGAGAAAAAAATATCCAAACCTATTCACTGGTAAGATTTTCGGGGACGAAAATCCCTAAGGGGGGAGAGTTGTAGTAGCCTGGTTTAGACCCTAGTCAGAATAGTGGTTTTGAGACCACGAATCTGAGTCAAAAAAATATTTTAATATTATTTTTCTATTTACAGTATGTGGTTAAGCATATGTGAAAGTTTCGTATGAAAATTTTATCATTTGTGTGCTTAATTTGATAAAAGGACCTAATCGCGTAAAATGTAAAAGATGTGTTCTATTTGCTAAAGTGTCAAATTGCTATGACTTTTTAAATTGTAAGGTCCTTATGTTGCTCTTATGCTATTGAAAATATTAATGGACATAAATGACCTAATGTATAATGGTTTATTAATGATTACTATGTTATTAATTAAACAAAACATGAAATAAGGCATTTTGTGTTCATCCTTGCCAAAAATCAAAGAAACAGAAAAGAAAAAGAGATAGTTAGGGTTCGTCTAGTTCAAGCATCAATTAAGGTATGAGTTTTGTTTGGTTTTTGATAATTTCTACATTTTTGTGATTGTTGCTCAGTATTCTATCAAGCCCATGTCTCAATTTCTGAAATTGTTGATGATTTTGAGTTGAACCATTGATGAAACTACTATGAGTTTTATGAAGATTGATGATAGTATATGGAAGCTTGATGTTAAGCTAACATGTTTTGTCTTTGAATTTTTGATGAATTTGAGTAAATTAGGTTAAATTATGAAAATAGAAAATTGAGGGACTAAAATGTGAAATAGATGGAATATGGGTTCATATGAACTCTATGAACATTCAACCTAACATGTGTAAATGGAGATTTTGTGTATTTTGTTATTTTGTGAATTAGGGTCTAAATTGTCAAAATGTGAAAATATGAGGGCTAATTTGTAAAATGCCCTAAAATGTGTATATGGATTAAATTGAATGATTTGTTGAATAAAAGGGTTAATTTTGAATACACATAGATCAACAAAAGAGGAATTCATAATTAGATTGGGGGAAATCGAATGTTATAGAGTAAACTATCCAAATAATCAATTTCGTTTACGAGGTAAGTCTGTACATGATAAATAATGTTACAAGTATGTTTTAATGCTTTAATAATGCATAAGTTGTTTATATATTTGACTATGGTTTGAGTAAGATGATAAATCGACTATGTTCAGCACTAAGTGTGCGATTTGAAATAGCTTCGGCTATAAATAGCACTAAGTGTATGAAATGGAATAGCTTCGGCTATATAAGGCACTAAGTATGCAATACCGAGATAGTTTCTGTTATTTGAGATGGCACTAAGTGTGCGGGATCGTTCCATCTTTGGCTAACCATTAAAGCACTAAGTGTGCAAATTCTTATAGCATGGAAAGATTTCTGAATGAATTAATGTATTCTAACGAGGGGTGAGAATGAAAATGAATAAATACGGGAAAGTTCAGATATGTACGAAACCTATGTGGTAGATGATATATGTGTATAAAGCCTGATGAATTATTATGAACATATTGAATGTGATGGAATAGAATTGATGGATGATTTGAGAACTACTAAGTGTTTATTAGTTGATGTATTGTATTATATAATTTGTTGATTATATTTAGTACGAACTTACTAAGCTTCAAGCTTACTGTGTGAAATGTTATCTATTTTATAGTATTATAAAGCTAGCCCAGATTCGGGAATCGTCAGCGACTCATTCACGCTATCAGACATTTATTTTGGTACCATTTTGAAAGTTGTATATATGGTATATGGCATTTATACGCTAGTGTAATTTTGGCATGTTTTGTGTTGTGAATATTAGCCATGAGTTTTGGCTTGTAGATGTTGATATGTATGGCCTCTTAAGTTGGCCTAAATGGTGTGTTTGTTAAGTAAGTTATATGATAGTTTAATTGTGAAATGTTGAAATGGTAAATTTGGTGTCTCGACCGTGTGCCTGCTGTAACTTAGTTATACAAGTCAGTCTCAAGCACAGCCTAGACACATTGGCATGTCTGGTAGCCGTGTAAGGCACACAGCCTTGACGCATGGGTGTCTGTGGCCATTTTAAAGGATACATGGGCTGGATACACGGGCATGTGGTCGACCGTGTAACCCAAATCAGTTTTGACCACGGCCAAGGCACACGGGCGTGTCTTGTGGCCGTATGGTTAAGTCAGAATGTATGCCCTGTTTTGCCATGGCCTTGACACACGGGCATGTCTAATGCCATGTAAGGCAAATGGTCTGTTCACACGAGCGTGTGACCTGTGTAACTTTGAAAAATGTTTGAGTTTTGAAAATTTTTGTATGTGCTCTGTTTATTACCCCTTTCTAAAGCATGTTTAAGGCCTTGTTGACCTATGTAAGGGACTCTATAATGATGTATAACAATGATGCTATGATGTTTATGATATGAATGTGAAATGTTTCGATGTGTCCGATAATGCCTCTAAACCCTATTTCGGTAACAAATATGGGATAGGGGTGTTACACAAGTAACCCGTTCATTAAAAACCACGGATATCAATGTTTTCCACCAATGGTACGCATTATCTCTTAGCAACGATACAACACATTTGATGCATTCCTCAAGAGTACAAGACAATTCATCGAATACTTGAATCGTGTTTTCGAGCTAGAACTCAACTCTCTCAGGATCATCATCAACAGGAGCCCGAAACTCTTCAGCCCCATGTTTTCGAATCTTATCTACACACAGCTTGTTCAATCTTATCGGATCTATAACTTGAGGAATAACAGGGATTTGTTGAGGGACAGGTGAGGGTGGATCGGATTTGTTCGAACGAACTCCGTGAACCACTCACTCATCATATGGAAAAAGGCTTCTTTAGCCTCTCCCTCGTGGCTATTCGTCACAGGTCTAGATTCAGTAGGCGCTGTCCCTTGAGTAGGAGCAGGCGCATTACTCTTTGCATCATCAAATATAGCCCTTTCAGGATCCATTAATATATGAAAACACAATTTAAGCTGTCAGGAATCATCACACTATCGCAGAGTATATATGGCATGTATAGCTAGACTCTCAAACAAGCTACGTTAGTCCTAGAATCGACTAAACC
Source organism: Gossypium arboreum (assembly GCF_025698485.1). Classification (NCBI taxonomy): domain Eukaryota; kingdom Viridiplantae; phylum Streptophyta; class Magnoliopsida; order Malvales; family Malvaceae; genus Gossypium; species Gossypium arboreum. The sequence continues at coordinate 39,518,122 of NC_069081.1, forward strand.
GTAGCTTCAATACTAATAAAATGTAACACCCCTAACCCATATCCGTTGTTAGAATAGTGTTATGAGGCATTACCTATCAAATCACAACATACAATAGAAATTTCTCATCCAAGAATCCTTTAATACATAAACATCAATCAAACATAGTCACATTGTCCCTTATAAGATTCTACGAGACCTTAAAACAAGCCTAGAAGAGGTTCGGAACTAAACTAATAACATTTGAAAACTTTGGAAAACTTACCAAAATTTTCATGTACAAGGATCACACGCCCATGTGAACAGGCCGTGTGAGGACAGACATGCTGGAAACACAAAAATTTACACACTTTTTCATACCCTTTTTAACTTAAATTCATACGAATTTGGTTAAATTCTTGTAGAAAAATAATTATTTTTTATAAATTAATTAAAGTGAACTTAAAATATGAACATGTTGAAAATTATTTAATTTTATAATTATTTTTGATGAATTTTGGTTATTTTTGACAGATTTGCGCAAAGGGCGAAAAATTGCTCGACAGACACTACTAGAAGTACAAAACCTAGAAGCAATTTGAAGTATCAAGGTAATTAATTTCCAGCCTAAGACGGTCCAATTATGTATATTAATTCATAATATAATTAATTTTAATTTATACCCAATTTAATTTTGGCTAAATAAATTATTATTATTAATTAATTATGAAAAAAGTGGTCCAGTTGAACCAAACCGATTGAACTGAACTGGCCAAGGATTGGGCAGCCTAAAACCTTCCATATGCTAACCCAAATCAGCTTATTAGCTGGTTAATTAAGCTTGCAATGAAGCCCTTGAAGGCTTGTCAAAGTTACATTCAAGCCCCTCCACAATTGGTGGCTTTATTGATTTGCCCCAAGGCATATTTAGCAAAGTTGAAGCCATCAACTTTGCCACATAGATGGCCAGCCAAGGGGTGGCTCTTTGGCTGATATTTTTAGAAAATTTTAGCTGCCACGTTCAGCTATAAAAACCCCCCGTGGCTGATCATTCAAAGCACACCTCAATTCATTCACATCTCTTCTCTCCTCTCTCAATTTCTCCCCTCATTTTTCCATTTCAAGTCCTTTGCTCTTGTGCTAATTTCTCCCCTTAGGAAAGGGTTATTCTTCAGCTATTTTGGAACAACATTGAAGTGTTCATAGCAGCCTTGATCAGCGAGGACAACGAAGAATGAAGACAGAGCAACCTAGTCAAGCCACAGAAAAACATCGGATTTGATTCTTGTTCCCTATCTCTTTAATTTTTGTTTTTGTTATGATAAACATATCTATGAATATTTATGTTGTTGGAATGGTTAATTTAATTAGTTTAGCTTAAATTTAATTCACATTGGTTTGATTGCATTTCATCTACTTAAATTATTAAAATTGTGTTTATGCTGTTATAGGCCTCGGTAAAATGCTTGATTAAGTAAAATCATGCCTAAGTTATTCTAACAATACAATTGTGAGGTAGCTAATGAATTAATTATTTAAACGGATTGAAATTGTAATTAATGGATGCAATACTTTGATCAATGCATGTTTATTATTCTAAGGTAGCTGAAGGTTAAATTAGCAATGTATCTGGCGATACACTTGCCTTGCATAACTTGCAAGATTATTATGATTAAACTGTTTCAAGGTAGGGATACCTTGTTACCTCACATAGTCTTTTATGTGCTTATTAGATTTAATTAATCGGTTGAATGTGCTTATTAGATTTAATTAATCGGTTGAATTGACATAGGGATATGAAAGAGATTAGTTCAATTTAATGAGTATGTATGTGCCATAACATATTTGCTTATTAAAATTTGTTTAATCGTTTGAATTAACATAGGGATATGTTAAGAGATGGATGGATTTGTGTAAGTGAATATGTTCATAAGTTAGCAAATTACCGAGTTACCGTAAATTTATTCGTAACAACATAAGCATGAGTTTAATAATTCTAAGTTAAAGAAATGTAATTAAATCAACACAATTATGTCATCTTGATTAAATCATATTTTGAAATTGTGCATTTGAGATTTATTCCTTTTCACAGTCCCTGTGGGTACGATAACTCGGCATTTACTTATCACTTTATTACTTGTTGTGATTGTGTACACTTTCCCATTTCCGTCATTCCAAGTTTTTGGCGTTGTTGCCAGGACTGTTTTAAAAAGTCATTATTGGTGAATTTTTTAGTTTTACATTTTGGTTTATTTTTCCTGATTAAATTTTAATTTAATTAATTTTTCTGTGATTATTTCAGGTGTTTATGAGTATTGACCGAATTATTGACCTACTCCCTGTACACCTGAGATTGAACGAACTTTCTAATAGCGAAGAAGACAAGCAAATCAGAGAAGGACCGAAGATATGAACTTTGAAAATCTAATCCTAGGAAATGGAGCAAACCCTGCTCAAAATCCTATCCTTATTGCTGATGATAGGGATAAAGCTTTACGAAAGTATGGCGTGCCAGTATTTAATGATCTTAATCCAGGTATTAAGAGACTCGAAATTGAGGCACAACGGTTCGAGCTGAAGCCAGTCATGTTCCAGATGCTTTAGACAGTGGGCCAATTCAGTGGAATGCCTATCGAAGATCCTCACCTACATTTAAGACTATTTATGGAGGTGAGCGATTCTTTTAAATTAGTCGAAGTACTCGAAGATGCATTACGATTGAAATTGTTCCCATATCCACTAGGGGATAGAGATCCAGCTCAGTTGAACTCATTGCCACTAAACTCAATCTCCACATGGGAAGAGTTAGTAGAAAGATTCCTTATGAGGTATTTCCCTCCTAGCAAGAGTGCTAAGTTGAGGAATGAGATCACTGCCTTCCAACAAATGGATGATGAATCCTTGTATGAGGCATGGGAAAGATACGAGTTATTCTGAAAGTGCCCTCATAATGTAATCCCACATTGCGTCCAACTTGAGACATTTTATAGTGGTCACAATTCTCACACAAAGATGGTAGTGGACACTTCTGCTAATGGTGCTCTCCTTTCAAAGTCTTATAACGAGGCTTATGAAATCATTTGGAGGATTGCCAGCAACAATTACCAATGGCCAACCAATCGAGCCGCGTCAGGAAATCGAGTTGCTGGAATACATGAAGTAGACGCTCTTACTTCACTCGCATCTCAGGTATCATCAATATCCTCAATGTTAAAAACCTTACTACTAATGCGTCTAACAGTTTTACAGCATAGCCACCAACCAAATTTGAAAGTATAGCCTACGTCTACTGTGGGGAAGGACATTTGTTCGAAGAATGTCCATCAAACCCAGAATCCATGTACTACATAGGTAACCAGAACTAAAATCGAGTAAGGTAAGGACTGCAATCCAATTTTTATAATCTATCGTGGCAAAATCACCTTAATTTTTCCTAGAGTAACCAAGGGGCTGGAACCAGTAACACTTACGCCCAACGCAAACCAACCCAGCTACCTAGTTTTCCCCAACAAGTTCATAAACCAACCCAAGCAGAACCATCCAATAGCTTAGAAAATATGTTGAAGGCATACATGGCCAAAAATGATGCTTTAATCCAAAGCCAAACAGCTACATTTAAAAACCTGGAAAACCAAATAGGCCATCTTGAACCTGAACTCAAGAATAGACCACCAAGTGCTTTACCTAGTGATACGGAGAATCTAAGGAATCCAGGGAAAGAGCATTGTAAAGCATTGACATTGAGGAGTGGAAAAACAGTAGAGCCCAACACCATCGAAGTTGAAAAGGAGCAAGTTGACATTCAAGATTCAGAGGAAGTTCAACCGAGTGTTGAACTTCCAGTTTCACAAGAACCAGAATCTGCAAAACCCGACAAGGTAATTTTAGAACCAGTTAATTCTAATCAACTAACGACTCCGTTAGATGCAGAATTGCCACAGAAAATGAATCAACCAGTTTCAGTAAAGAAACCACCACTACCCTACCCTCAAAGACTTTAAAAGCAGAAGCAGGAGATTCAATTCAAAAAGTTCCTAGACGTACTCAAGCAACTTCATATCAACATCCTGTTGGATAAAGCACTTGAATAAATGCTGAACTACGTCAAATTCATGAAGGATATCCTATCTAGAAAATGAAGACTTGAAGATTTTAAGATGGTAGCTCTGACGAAGGAATGCAGTCTATATCTTCAAGACAAACTACCCCAAAAGTTGAAGGATCCTGGATGTTTTACCATACCTTGCAACATTGGAGAAACATATTATGGTAAGGCATTATGTGAGTTAGGTGCGAGTATTAACTTGATGCCTATGTCAATATTTAGGAAGTTGGGGATAGATGATGTTAGACCAACTACGGTTAAACTTCAATTAGCAGATTGATCCTTAACACATCCAGAAGGAAAAATTGAGATGTATTGGCATGTGTAGATAAATTTATCTTCCTTGCTGATTTTGATATCCTAAACTTTGAAGCAGAAAAAGAAGTACCAATTATCTTAGGAAGACAGTTCTTAGCAACCAAAAGGACCTTATTGATGTTCAGAAGGGCAAGAGTACTATGCGTGTTCAGGATGATCAGGTAACATTTAACGTTTTTAAGTCTATGTGATTTCCTGACACAATTGATGATTGTTCTGCAGTATCTGATTTAGAGGATTTAATAGTGAAGAAGGAGCTCAACTATGTTGAGGATCCATTGGAACAAATTTTGACATCAGATCCTCCAAATGATGAAGAGGAGGAGGAATACTTAGCGTTGTTAGAAGCTAATCAAAAGGGATTTAATCCGAAATCCCATTCTGAATCTTTGGAATTAGAGAAAAGGGATTATGCCCAACCAAAAGTGTCAATCGAGGAGCCACCAAAATTAGAACTCAAGGTATTACCTTCACATTTGAAATATGTTTATTTAGGTAATGCTTCTACTCTGCTTGTGATTGTTTCTGTAAAATTAACTAGTGAGAAAGAAGAGAAACTCATCCTCGTATTGAAATAATTCAAGAAGGCTATTGGATGGACCATAGTCGATATTTGTGAAATTAGTCCATCTGTACGCATGCACAAGATTATCCTGGAAGATGGCAAAAAAGGGACGATTGATGGACAATGAAGACTGAACCCCATCATGAAGAACGTAGTAAAAAAAGAAACCATCAAGTGGTTAGATGCGGGTATAATTTACCCCATCTCAGATAGTTCATGGGCAAGTTCGGTCCAGTGTGTGCCAAAGAAAGGAGGTATCACGGTCATTGAAAATGAGAATAACGAGTTGATACTGACTAGAACGGTTATGGGATGGAGAACTTGTATCGATTACCAGAAGCTGAACAAGGTGACTAGGAAAGATCACTTTCCTTTATCGTTTTTGGACCAGATGCTAGATACACCCATGGGGCGAGACTACTACTGTTTTTTTTGATGGATACTTGGGGTATAATCAGATTATAGTAGCACCAGAAGATTAACACAAGACAACATCACCTGGCCGCATGGTACATTTGCATTTAAATGCATACCATTTGGTGTATGTAATGCACTTACTACATTTCAAATATGTATGATGTCTATTTTTACTGACATGGTTGAGAAGTATTTGGAAGTTTTTATGGATGATTTTTCAGTATTTGGAGATACTTATGATAATTGCTTAGCCAATCTAGCAAAGGTACTAAGGCGATGCAAAGAAACAAACCTAGTACTCAACTAAGAAAAGTTGCATTTCATGGTACAAGAAGGTATTGTTCTAGGGCATCGGATAACAAGACATGGAATAGAGGTTGATAAAGAAAAGGTAGATGTTATAGAAAAACTCCCATCTTCAACATCTGTAAAGAGTGTTAGGAGTTTTTTGGGCCATGCCAGTTTTTATCGAAGATTTATCAAGGACTTCTCCAAAATTGCTAAACCCTTATGCAAATTATTGGAGAAGGACTCGACATTCAAATTTAATGAGGAATGCTTAAAGGCTTTCAAAGATTTGAAGAGTCAATTAATTAGGGCACCCATAATCGTCACACCAGATTAGGATTTGCCATTCGAATTGATATGTGACGCAAGTGACTTCGCGATAGGAGTTGTCATGGGCCAGCAAAGGAACAAAGTTTTTCATCGCATCTACTATGCAAGTCAAACTCTGACAGGAGCTCAAATGAATTATATGGTAATAGAAAAAGAGTTACTTGCTATTTTGTTTGCTTTCAACAAGTTTCGATCTTATCTTGTAGGTACCAAAGTGACTGTCTATACGGACCACTCGGCAATTAAGTACTTACTTTCTAAGAAAGATGCTAAGTTGAGATTGATCCTATGGATACTTCTACTTCAAGATTTCGATTTAGAAATTCAAGATCGAAAGTGAGTGGAAAATCAAGTAGCAGATCACTTGTTTAGATTGAAGCCGCCAGAAGAGAACTCTCCTCTTATACCAATTCGAGAGACGTTTCTGAATAAACACATACTGAAGGTAAATCATGTCCATAATACCCCTTGGTTTGTTGGTATTGCTAATTATTTAGCTTGTGGTTTGATGCCAATTGATAAGACATATCATCAAAGGAAAAAGTTCCTTTACGATGTGAAGTACTATTTTTGCGAAGAACCATACTTGTTTAAAAAGCGCGCAAATCAAATGATTAGGAGATCCATGGTAGAAGATGAAGTACAAAAGATTGTATACCATTGTCACTCAGCTCCAAGTGGGGGACACTTCGGAGGTACTCGTACTACGGCCAAAGTATTACAAGCCAGATGCTTTTGGCCAACACTATTTAGGGATGCATATGCTTACATAAAGAGTTATGATCAATGTCAAAGGGTTGGAAATGCCACCAACAGAAATGAGATGCCTCGAACAAATATCATTGAGGTAGAATTGTTTGATGTATGGAGTATTGACTTTCTTGGTCCTTTTCTACCATCTTTTGGTCACAAGTACATATTAGTAGCAGTGGACTATGTGTCTAAGTGGGACGAGGCGGAAGCTTATCTAAAAAATGATGCTAAGGTTGTAATTAAGTTTTTACAGAAACACGTGTTCACAAGGTTTAGAACCCCAAAAGCTATTATCAACGATGAAGGGTCCCATTTTGTGAACAAGTGGTTGAAATGGTTATTAGATAAACATGGAGTGGAACACAAGGTCACTACAAATTACCATCTGCAGACGAATGGGCAAGCTTAATTGGCCAACAAGAAGATCAAAGGCATACTTGAGAAGGTAGTTTGCCCGAACAGATGAGATTGGTCCAAAAGACTAGATGATGCTTTATGGGCTTACAGAACAGCATACAACACACCTTTAGGGATGTCACCCTACAGGTTGGTCTTTGAGAAAGCCTGTCATCTACCCCTAGTGTAACACCCCGAACCCGAGACCGTCGCCGGAGTCGAACGCGAGGTGTTAACAGACTTCAACCCACTTATTGACAATTTTCAGACAAGCTGCCAATCTGAGTACTAGTCGCTCCAAAATTCATAACTTGAGTTTTACAACTCGAAAATCAGTTCCGTAAATTTTTCCTGAAACTAGACTCATATGTCCATCTACATATTTTTTCTAGAATTTTGGTCGAGCCAATTAGTACAGTTTATTAGTTAAAGTCTCGCCTGTTGTAGGGATCGACTACACTGACCTTTGTGCGTTACGAATTGGATATCTCCCTGTACAGGGCTTCAATACTAATGCCGTTTGTTTCTATAGAAACTAGACTCAGAGAGGAATCTACACATATATGGAATGACTCCTAATTATCTCTGGTTAATTTACAATGATTTTCCAAAGTTGGAACAGGGGATCCAGAAACCGTTCTGGCCCTATTTCACAAGAACTTTAAAATCTGTTAACTTATGACTCATATGACCATTTCGTTTCTTCCATATGAAAGTAGATTCGTCAAGGTACACTTACATAATTTATTTGCTATTTAATACCATTCCTACTATTTTTAGTGATTTTTCACATCCACGTCACTGCTGCTGTCAGCATCTGCCTTTAGTAGGCTTTACCTATTTCATAATTTCCATGATTCAATTGGCCTTTTTACATACATAGCACAAAGCGTGATCATGATTAACCATTCCAATGGCTAATCGTTTCAAAATAATTCCATACCTCATAAGGGTCAACATACAAACGATTATAGTTCTATGCTAAAACGTATATAAGCCATTTTCGCATGGCTATCCAAGTTTACACAAACCGGAAGGTACATGACCTTCAACAAAGGATGGTCCTATACATGCCATTTCAAAGTTCAACCAAAATTTGTACCAAAATGGGGCTTCGATAGTGTGGATGACTTGACTTCTTTGATCCCGAATCCGATAGCTAACGAGCGAAACCTATAAAACAGAGAGCCAAAGCAACGGGTAAGCATTTTAATGCTTAGTAAGTCTCATGCAATGAAATCAGCTTTGACTAAGGTATTTTATTCACATGGCTAATTAAACCACTTTACTAATTCACATTCCCATACTCATACTTATTTCACATCACCGACCCTTATGTTCATACACAAAAGAACAACTTAGCCCAAGGCCGTAGCTCGTTTATCAACTTAGCGATACTTACTTGTAAGAATTCAATTAGTACAAGCACATACAAACATACCTCATTGCTGGAATTTTCACAAGTGTATAAGCTGAAATTTTCACAGCAAGATTGCTCACTTCCGAATCACATACTTTCGGATTTAACCGGATATAGCGACTCAAGACGATTGCCTTGGTCATAACCCGGATTTGGTGACTTGCACAAAGGCCTTGGTCTCAGCCGGATATATCAACTCGCACGAATGCCTTGGTCTTAGCCCGGATATATCAACTCGCATACGAATGCCTTCGGTCTTAGCCCGGATATATCAACTCGCAGACGAATGCCTTCGGTCTTAGCCGGATATATTTCCAATGTTCACTTACACATATATCAATATTCAAGACACGTCCATAGTTCATTTTCGTTATTAAAGCTCTAACACAAAATATTTATCAACCTTTACTATTTGGCTCAATGGCCACACAAACAAGGAGCATAATTTTGATATAATTCAAGTAGGGTCATCACTCAAGACTTACCTCGGATGTTGTCGAGCGATTTCGACGGCTATTCAACTACTTTTTCCTTCCCTTTATCGGATTTAGCTCCCTTTGCTCTTGAGCTAATTCACACAAATTTAACTTATTAAAATCTCATCATGATAGCTTATGGCCGAATATGACAAGGAGTGTAAATGGTCATATGGCCATCCTTTAGCTCAAATACACAATGGTCATGCACATTTTTACATCACAACAAGCAATTCAATACATTCAAACATCAACGTGAAGTTCAAAGTACTTGGCCCTTATATACATTAGGCATCAAAGTTGCATATGTACGAAATCATAAATCGAACTCAACACATTAGTTAATATTCCTCTTAGCCGAATTTTCTAAGCCAAGAATAGGCATCAATATGCTTGCCTCAAACCGAATGCATGCACACTAATTACCCCTCATGTGGCCGAATATACACTTAATACCACACAAAAAAAAACAGCATACATTTTACTACTAACACATTACATATCGTAATTCATTGCACATCTCTTATTTACTTCATAATCAACACATCATCACAAGCAAATATACACATTTCCAAAGCTTAAATCTTACTTACCATGCAACATGCATGAATTATACTTATGGATATATCATGGCCGAATACCACAACACCACACCATTTCAATTTGGTCATGGTGAAACAAAGAACTTAGTATCTCATTCAAAAAAATGCTAAAAGAAAATCTAAGAATCTTCAATCCTCCATCACATGTATCACTTTCAAGCTTGTTATTTAACATGCAATGGCATTAACACCACATTCATTTTGGCCGAATTTCATTCCCATGACATAACAAGGATTTGAACCATGGGCTAACAAGAACATTAAGCTAGCAACTAAAAACATGCATGAACCTCAAACATACCTTAATCTTGATGCAAGTTTAGCCAACCTCTTCCTAATCCTCTTCCAAACCAAGTATGAAGCAAAACTCCTTCCTTAACCTTAGTATTTTCGGCCAACAAGAGAGTGAAAAGAGATGAACAAAATTTTTCTTTCTTCCTTTAGGACATTCGCCAAGCTATGGAGGAAGATGGACACTTTTTTTTTTTTGTTTCTTATCTACTAACATTAATTGTTTATTCCATACCCTTATTTTATTCTTTCCATCATAACCCATTTACCAAACATGTTTCATGACATGATTTTTGCCCATAAATCCTTGTCATGGCCGGCCACTAGCTATGGGGGAATTTGACATGCAAGTCCATTGTTTTGCATGCATCCTTTAATTAGTCATCACACATTTCCCCTCATACTTTCAAAGTTTATTACTAGGTCCTTTCTAGTGAAATTCACATCTATAATTCTAAATCAAAGCATAAAAATATCACACATGAGTTAACACACATTATAGGCAATAAAATAAATATTAAATTATTTTTATGCCTTGGTTTTGTGGTCCCGAAACCACATTTCGACTAGGGTCGTTTTAAGGCTGTCACAACTCTCCCCCACTTTAGAAATTTTCGTCCCCGAAAATCTTACCGTAAATAGGTTTGGATATTGCTCTTTCATAGAGTTCTCGGGTTCCCAAGTAGCTTCTTCTATCCCGTGTTTGAGCCATAACACTTTCACTAGCGGAACCTTTTGTTTCGCAACTCTTTCATTTCACGAGCTAGGATACGAATCGGTTCTTCTTCATAACTCATATCGGCTTGAATTTCAACCTCGATGGACTAATTACGTGCGACGGATCGATCTATAGCGTCAAGCATTGAAACATGGAAGACGCTAGAATCTTTTCAAGTTCAGGGGCAAGATCAAACGATACGAATCGGGCCAACTCGTTCGGAGATTTCAGACGCCCAATGAATCTCGGCTCAACTTGCCCTTACTACCGAATCTGAGTATCTTTTTCCACGGCGAAACTTTAAGAAACACTTTATCTCCCACCGATACTCAATGTCCTTTCGCTTCAAATCCGCATACGATTTTCGACGATCGGAGGCTATCTTGATTTTCACGGATTACTTTTACTTTGCTCAGCATCTTTAATCAAATCCACTCCAAAATTTTGTTCTCACCGAGCTCGGTCCAAAACAATGGTGTACGGCATTTACGCCGCACAAAGCCTCGTAAGGCGCCATCTTAATACTTGATTGAAAACTATTGTTGTGCGAATTCAATCAAAGGTAGGTACCGCTCCCATGAACCACCGAACTCGAGGATGCAACATCTCAACATATCCTCAAGTATCTGAATTATACGCTCGGATTGACCATCGGTTTGGGGTGAAAGGCGGTCTTGAAATGCAACTTGGTGCCCAATGCTTCTTGTAATTTCTTCAAAATCGCGAGGTGAACCTCGGATCTCTATCCGACACAATGTAAATCGGTACCGTGTAATCTCACAACTGAGAAACGTACAATTCAGCTAGTTTATCCAATGAAAAATCCATACGCATGAGGATAAAGTGAGCCGACTTAGTCATCTATCAATAATAACCCAAATTGCATCCTTCTTACTTGTCGACAACGGCAATCCGGACACAAAGTCCATTGTGACTCGATCCCATTTCCACTCGGGTATCGTGATCGGTCAAGTAACCTCAAGGCACTTGATGCTCCGCTTTCACTTGTTGACATATTAAACATCTTGCAACAAAGTCGGAGATGTCTCGCTTCATACCATGCCACCAAAACCGACGCGTTTCAACTCATTGTACATCTTCGTACTCCCGGTGGATTGCCATTCGGCTACAATGAGCTTCGCTCGAATTATCAAATAAGTTCAATTCTTTGGAACACACAAACGACTTCGAACCTCAAACAATCGTCATCATCAATTTGAAACTCCGATTCCTTGTTCGTAACACACTCACCCGCTTTTGCACGCAACTCCTCATCAACTTTCGAGCTTCACGAATTTGATGAGTCAACAATGGTTTGGCCTTTAATTCGCTACCAACACATTGTCGGGTAGGATAGACAAGTGTACATTCATCGTCGTAAAGCAAACGGTGATTTCGCTTAAGGCATCCGCAACCACATTAGCCTTTCCGGGTGATAGTCAATGACCACTCATAATCCTTTAACACTCGAGCCAACGTCTTTGTCGCAGATTTAAGTCTCTTTGAGTCATCAAATATTTGAGACTTTTGTGATCCGAATACACATGGCACTTCTCACCAAATAAGTAATGTCGCCATATCTTTAAGGCGAATACGATGGCACCAATTCGAGATCATGGGTCGGATAATTTTCTCATGTGGCTTTAATTGTCTCGACGATAGGCCACAACTCGACCTTCTTGCATCAATACGCAACCTAACCCAAGTAGGGAGGCGTCACTATAGATGACAAACTCTTTGCCGATTCGGTCAGTACTAGTCTTCGAGCTTCCGTCAAATGAGTTTTCAATTGGTCAAAACTTTTCGACACTTTTCCGTCCATTCAAACTTGACATCTTTTCAAGCGGGCGTCATGGGTGTGGCTATCATCGAGAATCCTTTTACAAACCGTCGGTAGTAACCGCAAGTCCCAAAAAGCTCGAACCTCGGTAATATTTCTTGGAGGTTTCCAGTTAAGTATGGCTGAAATTTTGCTTGGGTCGACTCGAATACCGATGCAGATACCACGTGACCCAAGAAGCTAACCTCTTAACCGTAACTCACACTTGCTAAACTTAGCATATAACCGCTTATCCCGTAAAATTTGCAACACTAATCTCGGGTGCTCCGCATGTTCGGTCTCATCTCTTGAATAGACCAAGATGTCGTCGATGAACACAACTACGAACCGATCCAAATATGATCCAAGATCCGATTCATCAAATCCATAAATACCGCAGGGCATTAGTGAGCCCAAACGGCATCACTAAGAACTCGTAGTGACCATATCTCGCTCAAGGCGGTTTTGGGTATGTCGAATCTCGGATTCAAGAATCGATAATAGCCCGATCTCAAATCTATTTTTGAGAACACCGAGGCTCCTTCAGTTGATCGAACAAATCATCGATACGTGGTAACGGATACTTGTTCTTTATTGTCACTTTATTGTCGACGATAGTCGATGCACAACCTCATGGTTCCGTCCTTCTTTTCACAAACAACACCGGTGCACCCCAAGGTGAAAAACTCAAGCGAGCAAAACCTCTATCCATCAACTCTTGCAACCGAGCTTTCAACTCCTTTAATTCCGTTGGTGCCATACGATATGGAGCTATCGAAATCGGTGTGGTCCTGGTACAAGCTCAATGCCAAACTCTATCTCCGAACAGTGGCAAACCCGCAATTCTTCGGAAAAACGTCCGGGTATTCACAAACCACCGGCACAGATTTGGGTTCTATTCCTAACTCCTTATCATCAAGTACATACGCAAGGTATGCTTCACACCCTTTTCTTACATATTTCTGGGCCAACATTGATGATATTACAGCTGGCAACCCCTTCAAGTTCGTAGACTCAACTCGGATCATCTCGTTGTTTGCGATCTCAAATCAATAGTCTTGCTTTTGCAATTCACAACCGCATCATGCACGGTCAACCAATCCAACCCAAGAATAACATCAAATTCATCGAACGGCAAAAGCATCAAGTCCACGAAACAGTACCTCAATTACTAGGGGCATTTCTTACACACTTTGTCGACCAGCACATAACGACCCAAAGGATTTGACACCCGAATTACGAACTCAGTAGACTCAATAGGTAAAGTCTTACTGGATGCTAAGGTTTCGCATATATAAGAATGAGTAGAACCAGGGTCAATCAAAGCAATCACATTAGTATCAAAGAGAGTGAAAGTACCCGTAATAACATCCGGCGAGGAGGCATCCTCGCGTGCCAGATAGCATAAGTCCTAGCTGGAGCGCGAGCCTCGGATCTGGTCGCAAAGATCTCTAGATCCTCTCGACCACCACTAGCCTTGCCCGTATTTCCGGATGGTCTACCTCGGCGGTGGTAGTACCCGGTTTCCCACTCCGATCTACATTCTGCTCGCACAACCTCGGGCAATCTTTAATGAAGTGGTCAACTGATCCACACTTGTAACAGAGCGGTCACGGAATCTCTGACTTCCAAAATGCCATTTGCCACAATATCGCACTCCGTCCTCTCTCGTCGATCATTCCCACTCATGGCGATCAAGTGATTCGTGGTCACAGGGGTCGATCGCGATCTCGTCTAGAAAAGCCCGAAGTGTCTCTAGATCGCCTAAGCCATCTCTAAGTTTCTTTGATGACTGTTGGAAGGGCTTCCCGAATACCTCTTACGAAACTCCCTTGCTCCCGCTTCACTTTCCTTTTCTCCATACTAAACTCCTCGGCTTTGCGCGCCGCTCGACGAGAGTCACAAACTCGGATTTCCAAAATGCCAACATACGCCTTTATCTCATCATTCAGTCCATCTTGAGCGTTTACACATCACGACTTCAAGAAATGCATTCTCGCAGCGTCTGGCTAAGCCTCACGAATTTTCGCTCATAGTCGGTGAACCGACATGGAACCTTGTTTAAGTTCGAGAAATTCCTTTCGTTTTGGTCCATAAATCTCGATCGATATACTTTTTCCAAACTCGGTTTGGAAGAACTCCCAAGTTACTTGTTCGCGGGGCACAACAAGTCGAGTACTCCACCAATAGTAGGCGTAATCACGTAGCAAGGAGATGGTACACTTTAGGCATTCATCGGTGTACAAGATAGCTCATCGAGTACCGGATCGTGTTGTCCAACCAAAATTCGCTTGCTCGGCATCATCACTATCCGTAGCTTTAAATTCAGTAGCCCCATGTTTTCGGATTCTATCAACTGGGGCTTATTCGACCTTATTTGGTCAATTAACGGAGGCATTGTAGGTGCGGGGTGTGTTTGTTGGGAATGGAGGTTGTGGAACAGTAGTATTAGTTCGAATGTATTGGTTGAACCAATCATTCATCACGCTATAAAAGGCTTGTCTAGCCTCGTCATTCGGATTGCTAGCAACAGGTTGAGAGTCCCGGCGCTGTCCCTTGTGGGAGCAGCGCCACACTCTCCACATCATCGCCTATCGCTCGGTTGGGATCGGATCCATTACTATAAATAAACACAAGTTCAAACGTCGTAAATCACCACACTATCATATAATCACATAAAATGGCATGTATAGCTAGACCCAAACGCATTACGGTAGTCCTAGAATCGACTAAACCGTAGCTCTGATACCAATAAAATTGTAACACCCGAACCCGAGACCGTCACGAGTCGAACGCGAGGTGTTAATGACTTCAACCCACTTATTGACAATTTTCAGACAAGCTGCCAATCTGAGTACTAGTCGCTCCAAAATTCATAACTTGAGTTTTACAACTCGAAAATCAGTTCCGTAAATTTTTCCTGAAACTAGACTCATATATCCATCTACATATTTTTTCTAGAATTTTGGTCGAGCCAATTAGTACAGTTTATTAGTTAAAGTCTCGCCTGTTGTAGGATCGACTACACTGACCTTTGTGCGTTACGAATTGGATATCTCCCTGTACAGGGCTTCAATACTAATGCCGTTTGTTTCTATAGAAACTAGACTCAGAGAGGAATCTACACATATATGGAATGACTCCTAATTATCTCTGGTTAATTTACAATGATTTTCCAAAGTTGGAACAGGGATCCAGAAACCGTTCTGGCCCTATTTCACAAGAACTTTAAAATCTGTTAACTTATGACTCATATGACCATTTCGTTTCTTCCATATGAAAGTAGATTCGTCAAGGTACACTTACATAATTTATTTGCTATTTAATACCATTCCTACTATTTTTAGTGATTTTTCACATCCACGTCACTGCTGCTGTCAGCATCTGCCTTTAGTAGGCTTTACCTATTTCATAATTTCCATGATTCAATTGGCCCTTTTACATACATAGCACAAAGCGTGATCATGATTAACCATTCCAATGGCTAATCGTTTCAAAATAATTCCATACCTCATAAGGGTCAACATACAAACGATTATAGTTCTATGCTAAAACGTATATAAGCCATTTTCGCATGGCTATCCAAGTTTACACAAACCGAAGGTACATGACCTTCAACAAAGGATGGTCCTATACATGCCATTTCAAAGTTCAACCAAAATTTGTACCAAAATGGGGCTTCGATAGTGTGGATGACTTCGACTTCTTTGATCCCGAATCCGATAGCTAACGAGCGAAACCTATAAAACAGAGAGCCAAAGCAACGGGTAAGCATTTTAATGCTTAGTAAGTCTCATGCAATGAAATCAGCTTTGACTAAGGTATTTTATTCACATGGCTAATTAAACCACTTTACTAATTCACATTCCCATACTCATACTTATTTCACATCACCGACCCTTATGTTCATACACAAAAGAACAACTTAGCCCAAGGCCGGTAGCTCGTTTATCAACTTAGCGATACTTACTTGTAAGAATTCAATTAGTACAAGCACATACAAACATACCTCATTGCTGGAATTTTCACAAGTGTATAAGCTGAAATTTTCACAGCAAGATTGCTCACTTCGAATCACATACTTTCGGATTTAACCGGATATAGCGACTCAAGACGATTGCCTTCGGTCATAACCCGGATTTGGTGACTTGCACAAAGGCCTTTGGTCTCGGCCGGATATATCAACTCGCACGAATGCCTTCGGGTCTTAGCCCGGATATATCAACTCGCACGAATGCCTTCGGGTCTTAGCCCGGATATATCAACTCGCACGAATGCCTTCGGGTCTTAGCCCGGATATATTTCCAATGTTCACTTACACATATATCAATATTCAAGACACGTCCATAGTTCATTTTCGTTATTAAAGCTCTAACACAAAATATTTATCAACCTTTACTATTTCGCTCAATGGCCACACAAACAAGGAGCATAATTTTGATATAATTCAAGTAGGGTCATCACTCAAGACTTACCTCGGATGTTGTCGAGCGATTTCGACGGCTATTCAACTACTTTTTCCTTCCCTTTATCGGATTTAGCTCCCTTTGCTCTTGAGCTAATTCACACAAATTTAACTTATTAAAATCTCATCATGATAGCTTATGGCGAATATGACAAGGAGTGTAAATGGTCATATGGCCATCCTTTAGCTCAAATACACAATGGTCATGCACATTTTACATCACAACAAGCAATTCAATACATTCAAACATCAACGTGAAGTTCAAAGTACTTGGCCCTTATATACATTAGGCATCAAAGTTGCATATGTACGAAATCATAAATCGAACTCAACACATTAGTTAATATTCCTCTTAGCAATTTTCTAAGCCAAGAATAGGCATCAATATGCTTGCCTCAAACCGAATGCATGCACACTAATTACCCCTCATGTGGCCGAATATACACTTAATACCACACAAAAAAACAGCATACATTTTACTACTAACACATTACATATCGTAATTCATTGCACATCTCTTATTTACTTCATAATCAACACATCATCACAAGCAAATATACACATTTCCAAAGCTTAAATCTTACTTACCATGCAACATGCATGAATTATACTTATGGATATATCATGGCGAATACCACAACACCACACCATTTCAATTTGGTCATGGTGAAACAAAGAACTTAGTATCTCATTCAAAAAAATGCTAAAAGAAAATCTAAGAATCTTCAATCCTCCATCACATGTATCACTTTCAAGCTTGTTATTTAACATGCAATGGCATTAACACCACATTCATTTTGGCGAATTTCATTCCCATGACATAACAAGGATTTGAACCATGGGCTAACAAGAACATTAAGCTAGCAACTAAAAACATGCATGAACCTCAAACATACCTTAATCTTGATGCAAGTTTAGCCAACCTCTTCCTAATCCTCTTCCAAACCAAGTATGAAGCAAAACTCCTTCCTTAACCTTAGTATTTTCGCCAACAAGAGAGTGAAAAGAGATGAACAAAATTTTTCTTTCTTCCTTTAGGACATTCGCCAAGCTATGGAGGAAGATGGACACTTTTTTTTTTTTGTTTCTTATCTACTAACATTAATTGTTTATTCCATACCCTTATTTTATTCTTTCCATCATAACCCATTTACTAAACATGTTTCATGACATGATTTTTGCCCATAAATCCTTGTCATGGCCGGCCACTAGCTATGGGGGAATTTGACATGCAAGTCCATTGTTTTGCATGCATCCTTTAATTAGTCATCACACATTTCCCTCATACTTTCAAAGTTTATTACTAGGTCCTTTCTAGTGAAATTCACATCTATAATTCTAAATCAAAGCATAAAAAATATCACACATGAGTTAACACACATTATAGGCAATAAAATAAATATTAAATTATTTTTATGCCTTGGTTTTGTGGTCCCGAAACCACATTTCGACTAGGGTCGTTTTAAGGCTGTCACACCTAGAGTTAGAGCACAAAGCTTACTGGGCCCTAAGACAACTCAACTTTGATCCGAAGCTTGCTAAAGAGAAATGGATGTTCCAACTCAATGAGCTAGAGGAATTTCGAATGTTCTCGTATGAAAATGCCAAATTACTCAAGGAAAGACTTAGAAATAGCATGACAAGCACATTCAAGTTTGAGAATTTGAAGCAGGTCAGCAAGTCTTGTTATTTAATTCCAAATTAAGGTCTTTCCAGGTAAATTAAAATCACGTTGGTCTAGTCCATTTACAATTCATCACGTCCATCCATACGGAGTTGTTGAACTCCAAGGTAAGTGAGGTAATTTTCAAGTTAAGGCTCAGCATCTGAAACATTACCAGGGAGATAAGACTGAATGGAATCAAATTTTGTTCATTTTATCAGATGTTTGAATTTTCTTATTTTACTTTTTAATAAGAGATTTATGGTATATTTTCGGGATTAGTATGTTTAAATAACTTCTATCTAGGAGATTGGAACTTAAGCGGGACCGCTTGTGACCTCTCCAATCTTTCCTGGGAATTGATTTTAACATAATTTCCTAAGAAATTATTCCTTAAATAAAATAAAATTTTTGGTTTTGCAAATAAAAGGGTCAATTTTGATCCAAGTTTTAAATTGCAACACAATTTCGAACTTTCATTAAGTATAAAGACTTAATTGAAGTATTTTTAAAATTTGGTTTCTTGTAATGCCCCAAAAATCCCGAAATCTCGAACTTTCTTTTTTTTTTGGTTTCGATAAAAATTGTGCTTAACATTCCTAGTCAAGTGTTAATTATATGATAGTATGTCTTGGTTAAGGTTTGAGTTCGAGCTTATAGGTGAAGGAAATTATGGTTTAATTATTAAAAAAACCTTGTTGGCAAGCAGATTGGCTTTTACATAAATGAAGGAAGAATTGGACACAAGAAAGCCTTGTGGTGGAGTGGCAAGTGGCGTCACATGCAGGGCAAGGGGTTTGGGGTTCGAATCTCTCCTTGCTCAAAAGAAGGATTTATTTTTACTTAAGAGATGGTCAGTGGTGGCGTTGAATGTGAACTCTGTAGGGAGAGATAATAGGATAAATTTGAAGAGGCGATTAAGGGGTTATCATAGAGAAAAATAAGGATATGAGAAGTGTAAAGAGGTGGAGCCAAATTGGGGATTAGGGGATAGGAAAATCGGCTAGAGCTTATATATAGATGCCGAATGTGAGGTTGCCAGGCTAATATCGAATTCTCCCTCACCTTGTCGCTAAAAAATGCCTTTTTCTCCAAAGATTAAAAGCCGAAAATCCCTTGTTCTTCCTTCTTTACTTGTGCCGATTTTCAATTCTTTCCCCTACTAAATACTATTATTTTGATTCATCATTGGTTGTAAATGGTTTCTACTGCTCTTTTTCTTTGTGACAAATAACCTTTTCCATCATACAAACCTCAAAAGCCGAATATCCTCTGTGCCGCCACTACTCCTTCTACTTCGGCAAATTCTAGTGTAAGTGTTTTGTTCTTTCAGTCAATTTTTCTAAGTATCGATTACTCCTATCCCTCACTTCTTCTGAATTGATTTTGGTAGGATTAGTATCGAACCTCAATCTTTTGGATATCTGCCGATTTGCTCCCTAGGTGTTGAAACTTTGGTAAGTGTTCTTCACTTTGGTAAGGGTTGGCCGAATAAGCTTTAATGCGAAAGGATGACATATGTTGGATACAAGTCACCCATTATGTTTTTAACGATAAAGGTTAATGCAGATCTGGGAAGTACTCGTGATTAGTGATCAAGCAAAAGCTAATAAGGCTTGGGATTTCAGGTGAGGTTAAGGTGAGACTTCGGCTTTTGGTAAAGTATTCGATAAGTATACGTGAGTAATCATTGAGTGACATCGACTGTAGGTTCGTGGTCAGGGGGATCGCAACACGCTTTATTACCATGTAACACTCCTAACCTATATCCGTTGCCGGAATAAGGTTATGAGGTATTACTTGAGTAAACAAAACTTCTATAAGGTCAAAGATACTTACCAGACATAAATTATCAACAATGCAAACATGTCTCATTGATTTTCCATAAGAGCTCTTATAAATTTCTAAAATGACTCACTATCAAAACATAACCGAATATCTAATAACAAATTAACTGCTATCAAGTTATAACTAAAACATTTCACCACATTAGTTCAATTATAAGGCTTCTCTAAACAAAATGAGCAAGCCATCTTCGCATGGCTATAATGTATACAAAGTCGAAATATCATTCTACCTATAGTCTATCCTATACATGCCTTAAACCATGATGATATACAATCTTCTCAACTCACATAATGACTAGATAGTGTGATGATATCTCCGGCGCCCTTCCAACTCGAGCTAAAGTATATACCTATAAGAAATGGAAAAGAGAACACGGAATAAGCTTCAATGCTTAGTAAGTTTTAAGCAATGTAAACAATTAATTTACTTATAGATCGATTATTCAAATTTTCAAGAAATCATTCCTAGATAATTGCCATTTTGGCCAAGTATCCATGAACATAATGCATATTTAGCAAATTCACCTCAGTTGAATCTGAACTCAATTAAAACCAAATATTGAAATTTCAAATAAGATCATAAGAACTCGAAAAGCATCTCATTAACAAGTTTTAACCATGTTTGCAACAAAATCACAAATTCACTACAAGTTGTCTTCCTGAGCAATAGTCACTAAATTATTTATAACTAGAGCTAAGAAACACCAAATCAAGTGTCGTTAATTTTCCCTGAAAATAGACTCATATATCTTCCATCCATCAAATTTTCAGAATTTTTGGTTTGACCAATCAATACCAGGTTTTTATTGAAGTTTCCCCTGTTTCACTGTTTGACAAATCTGACCACTCTTCACTACGAATCAAATTTCTCATTATAAAGAATTCAAAATATGTTATCGTTTATTTCATTTGAAACTAGACTCATTAGGGAGTCTAATAATATAAATTTTATCTTATAACCATTTTTGTACCATTTATAATGATTTTCTGAAAATAGAACAGGGGACCTTGAAGTCATTTTGACTCTGTTCCACGCCACTTCAAATATCTCATTATTGGCAACTCTTTTGCTTACACGGTTTCTTTTATAAAAACTAGACTCATTAAGATTTCATGACATAATTTATTCAGCCTCTAACTCAACTTCTACAATTTATGGTGATTTTCTGAAATCACGTTACTGCTGCTGTCCCAAGCAGATTTATTACCCATTCTTTGGATTCATATTATTTAACATGTATATCACCAAATCAATCTCATATAACCTTTCACCATAACCGAATACACACATACACATATGAGATTGTCACATATACTTCTCATTTCGCATTCATGATTCAATTCTGATCAATCTAACATATAAAAGTATATAATACATACCTGACCGACTTAATGTATTGAACATATTCAATGGTAGTTTGCTACAAACATTCGAAATCATAATCTTACTCCAATCATCGGCATTAAGTCCGCTAGATTTAAAACCAAAATCAAATCACCACCACAAAGCATGCGGACTTTAAGCCCAGATATAATACCAAGATTTAATGCCTTCGGACTTAGCCCGGATATAACGCCAAAGATTTAATGCCTTCGGACTTAGCCCGGATATAGCACCAAAGACGAATGCCTTCGGACTTAGCCGGATATAATACCAACACGAATGCCTTCGGACTTAGCCCAGATATAATACCAAAGACGAATGCCTTCGGGACTTAGCCGGATATTTTTCCAGATTTAGCTCATGGACTTTAAGTCCGGATATATTTCAAGATAAAGCTCGGACTTCAAGTCCGGATATATTTCAAAGATAAAGCTTACAGACTTCAAGTCCGGATATTTTTCCAATACCATGCATACTTAGTTATATATTTAACACATCTCAATCAACCTATCACTTAGTAATCATTTAATACATTCGGATATAAGTTCAATAGGCACATCATCATTAACATTTCAACTCAAAAATTATACCTAATTTCACACAATCATTTCGCCATTCAAGCTTAAACTCAAAGTTACCATCGACCTCAAAGTCATATACACGCATTGTTTATTAAACAACTTTGTACAAGTGCTAACTGAATTTAAATTCACCTATTATACTCTTATAAACCAGCATCAATTATATATTAAAGGAAACTACTCAAAACTTACCTCGGATATTTTGAACAGTTGCGGATAGGCTACTCGACTGCTTTTTCCTTTCCCTTATCTGATTTAGACCTCTTTGCTCTTGAGCTTAATTAAAACAAATAGATTTATTTAATGACTTATTCAACTTTACTAAATACAAATATCAATTTTTTTCAAAACAATATTCAAACATTATATCCAATGAACCACAACTATCGAGTATTTAACTTATAATCGGACATATGATATTACCCGTATGTCATAAGTGATTACGTAACCTATTACTTCAATTCATGTACATATCGAATGGAGTAATCCTTACTTGAACTATTAGTCAACCTTATCAAATGGACAAATATACTTAAGATACCTTATATATATATATATGTGCATAGATACCATGTTACCGAAAATTATTTTTCTAGCTTAGTTGCCGAACCAATATACAAAACCCATATGCTAAACAACTCGTCAATGTTACCTATATATATATCAAATTCATTACTCATCCATTCGAATAGCTAAGTTAATATCACGACACACTATCATATAATCCTTACGGCCACAAAGCATGCTCATTATTTATTATTTCCAAACCAATTTATAAGCTAATTTATACAATCAAAACAAGTCTATAATAAGCCACAACCTAATCATATCCACCAATCACATTTACTTTACCTAAACTGAATAAGCAAGCACATTTAGTCCTTGGCCGAATATCACTAAACACAAGTCAACAATAGTCTTAATATTTATCCCCTATATATATCATTTGCAAAAGAAAAGAAAAAAATGGATTAATCATACATATATACTACAAAAGCCGAATACAAAATTTAACCTATGCATAACATTACTTACATTCCAATACTCAAATTATTCAAAATCAAACTCTTAAAAGTTATGCACAAAGTCAATCCCTAATATGAACAAACCTCAAATTCATTCATTTCAAACATCCACACGGTATTTGTTCAAGTCATTAAGTAAATTTATGTTCGCTATAGTACTCATGAGTATTAAAATTTATAACTTAACTAACTCCAACCTTCCTCTTCAACAATTCTTCATAAAACATAAAGACTATAATCCAATCTCCTCCTTTAATAACCAAAACCGAATGCTCAAATCATCACCAAATTTCAAAATTTTGACATGGGCTATGTATGAAACTATCTAATTAACTAAAATCAAGCTTAAAATTTCAAAAACTAACATAATTTACTAACCTTCCCCAAGCTTAAAGTGACCAAAAATCTTGTCCCTTTTTCTTTCTTCAATTCGCCAAGAAGAACCAAAAAATATGAAGCTTTGTTTTCATCACCTCTTTTTCTATTATTTTTTTTATATACATTAAAACTATAAAATATAAAGCCACTTCACTAATAAACAATACATATATTCTAAATAAAACCACATCATGGCCGGCCATTACACAACAAAATAGATATTTGACATGCAAGTCCATCTTTTTGTATTTATGCATTAATAGGCCACTTTAAAATTAACCTAACATATTTCACAATTGTCTCACCTAAGTCCTATTTAATAAATTTCACATACAAATGACAAAATTAAAGCATGAAACTTTCACACTTGCATGTACACATACTATAAGCATAGAATATAATAGTTAATTATTTTTTTATGACTTGGTTTTGTGGTCCCGAAACCACTTTCCGACTAGGGTCAAATTAGGGCTATTACATATCATGTGTGTACATACACTGCACACACACAAGTAGATCGGCAAATCCAAAAATGCCAAAAATTCGAAATGTCGAAAAGCCAAAATGCCGAAAAGTCAAAAGTCAAAAGTTTGGCTATGGTAGTCTTGTGAGTGTGCAAACACTCGTAAGAGAGAAACTGATAGGTTATCTGAGGCCCCATGGGCGATTCCATGAACTTGGGCCGTGTTTTTGGCCAACTGGGCCAGGATGGGCTAAGTGGGCCCGATGGCTATTGGGCCTATAAGAGGCAAAATTGGCGACATGATGTTAAGTGATGGAAATTATATGAAAGCATGTATATGAATGTGATTTGGGCCTAATGGGCCATATGAATGTGATTTGGGCCTAATGGGCCATACGAATGTGATTTGGGCCTAATGGGCCATATGAATGAGATTGGGCCGAGTTGGCCATATGCATGTATGTAGACTTGTTTGGGCTCTATAAGGGGTTTTGGGCCTAATATCTGATAACTGTTTAATTGACGTAAAACGTGATTAATTAATTGCGACCGTGGATGAGTCATAAGGTTAAGGTGTGGTAATGGGTATATGCATGTCTAGGATTGGATCTAGGGAGAGCTTGGTACTTAAGCGAACTTAATGACCCACCTCCTCTTCTCTGGAATCCTACCTGGTGCATAATATCTGTTAACTTTAGCCAACAAGGACCTGTTAACGGGCCAAGGTAAGTAATAAACCTAATAAAGAGATATTACCGAAATACCCCTATGGGCGAAAATGACCAAAATACCCCTATGTGTTGAATGTAAGATTTATGGATGTTACATGTAGATCCGTTGCATACATACGATATTCTGTTTAGGTTGCATGTGGATTGGGAATTATGGAATAGAGGATGTATATGAGGATCGCATGGTTGCTTGACAACCGTGGATCCACCGACAGCTATTAAGCCCAATATGTGATTGGCAGCTTGCTACAATAAAGGTAGTTCCGCGACCAGGCTACCATTGATGTTTATCGGATGGGTGGGACGATATTTATATCCCTACATGATGTGTATCGGGGGACGGAGTTGATGTGTACCGGTTGGATTATTGGGGTGAGTTGCACTGCATTGCATTGCATGTACGATTTTATGGATTGATGAATGCTTATTACTCCTCGAGGGTTGTACACACTGAGTTTTCAAAAACTCACTCCCTCTTTTATTTTTCTCAGGTGATGTTCAGTAAAGGTTTGATGTTTGGAGGGACTCGGAGGTGGCCAGCAAGATGACTTGGACTTGTTTTTTTTTAAAAGAAAGCATATAGTTTCTAGCTTATTAAGTAATTTCAGAATGGAATGAAATAAGGCTTTCACTTTTATTATTTTTTGGATTGTTATTTTTATGCGTTGTAATTATGAGAAAGTGAACATGGGTTTCCTGAATCATAGATTGTTTTTCTAAGTTTCCGCAACTAAATTTTAAAGCGACACGTTTTCATAACTCATATGTTTTAAACAAGCTTTCACGATTGAAAGAGAGTTTTTGTAAGTTAATTAAGGTTTCTCATTTTAAGAAGGGTTTTCAATGAAAACAAGGTTTTCGCTAAAACACTTCAATGTGACGCGCCAGATTCGGCAATAACGTCCGGGTCAGGTTAAGGTGTTACATTTAGTGGTATTAAAGCCTAGGTTGCAAAACTCGGGCTATGAAGTGGCCCTTATTATTTTGGTTTCTTTTTTAAAAAAAGTTCGGATAATGATGTTTTGGAAGAAAAAAATTTCTTACTATGCGGGACACCTAGCCTCCGACGTCAAACCAAGTAAGTTTCTTTATTCTTAAGCTTGTGTAATTTGATATACTGTAGGTAGTTAGTGGGCTACTTTAGATGATTATGCTATGGTTTTTTTTTAGATTGAAATCAAGCTCAGAATCAGACGTTGAGTATTTAATACTCAGTAGTATTACTATAAATCAAAACTATTTAACATTAATAAATTACAAACATCAACCATAAACTTTATAATCATTTAAACTAATTACATATAATTATGTTACTTCATAACTCTTAAATTCATTTTTCATTTTTCACATACTAATTCAATTCATAATTTAACTCACACATTCTTGCTCATACTTTAAAAATAGTGCCAAAACAATTAATCTTATTTTCAAAATTTAATTTCAATTATTTAACCTATTAACAAGGCTCGGACTCTGACAGATACGCGGATTCCACCCAAACACACCAGAATATCCAGCCCTAACACACCCGGAATATTATAAATCCTCCATAACATGCCAATAAGGCATTAAATGCCTCTTCGGATAAACCGAAGTATATAATAACAGAAACATCTTCTCGGCCGAACTACAAATCTCCTCATCACATCACAAATCCAATGGCATGCCATTTGTATCAAATCTAGTCCGACAAGTTAATAGGGTATTATTTTACTTTTCCAATTACAATTTCATTTCCACAAAAATTTTCAATATTCAATCAATTCAACCATCTATTATCTTAATTCATATACAAATTAATTTTCACACATACTCATATTTAATTTCAAATATAATACTTACCTTATCTTAATTATTTCATAACTATAAATTCAATATACATTTAATAAATAGTTTGAGTTATAGTAATACAAACCCGGAATACGAGTTTACTCCTCAACGATCTTTTCTTTTTCTTTGGATGCCGATGCCTCGTTTTCCTTGTTAGCTACGAAAATAAAAATAAAAATAACATTTTACATTATTAATTAAAACTTTAATTATTTTAAATAATTAATTAAGTTTCTACTCAATTTATGCCTAATTTTAAATTTAATCCTAATTGACCCTTTTATTTGTTTCATTTATTTCATACTTCAATTCTATTCATGTTTCTTCCATATTCATCCTAACTATCAAGTATTCATAATATAACCCTAATTTAAAATTTCTTTTAATTTAATCCTCAAATACTAAACTTATAGCTTACTTTACAATTTAATCCTTTTACTAATTTTAACTTAAAATTTGTTCAATTCAATCCCTAATTCATCTTTTTCTTCAACATGAACTTTTTTTAAAAGCTTATAAACTTTCAAACTACCAAATTCATTTCATCAAATACTTGTTTTAAGACTTCTAAAACATCAAATTTAAGAGAAAAAGACTAAATTTAGCTTACCAAACAAACTTGAAGCTTTAAAATCCCAATTTTCCCCTTTTCTTTTCTTTCCCTTTTCTTCCTCTGTTTTCCGAATGCTCTATGTTTCTTATTTTGTTTGTTGGCTTTTGTTTCTTTTTCATTTACTTTCGTTTTATTCTATTTACTTTAATTTATTTAATTTAATTTATTTGTTTTATATTAATAATTTAATTCTAATTATCTATTACTTTAATATTAAGTAAACAAATTATTTTATAACAAATGTACTAATATTCTTATTACAATTGTCATTATTCAATTTGTTTACTATACAAAAATCATATAATTTAATTTTTAATTTAATAAATATCTTTAACTTAAATAATAAGTAATTTAATTAATTATTTTCCAATTGTACTAATATAATTTTTACATATGCATATATTGTATTAATTGTATACCATACATTTGTCTTAATCTAATTAATTTATTAGATAAAACTTTTATAATATAATAATTTAATTAATAATTAATAAATATCTTTTACTTATTATTTAAGAAAATATACATATATTTTACAATTGTATAAATACAAGCATTACATATGTATTTTATCATATCCACACAATTGGCATAAATTTATTTAATAATATAATATCATTATAATTTAATTATCATAAATTCTTATTATATAAATTATATTTTATATCATTAATTATATAATTTAAAACAAATAAAAGCAAAGATTTTATTCTCTTATGCCACCTCAACTATAGCTAATTGGCTTAATTGCCATTTTAGCCCTTTTTACTTACTATTGTTCTATAATTCAACTTTTATCCTTAATTCAATTTAATCCTTTTTTTTCTATTTTGTCCAAATTAAACTAAATTAGCCTAATTAAAACATAAATTTATTATGAAAACAACCTTCTTTAATACTTCTATAAAACATCGATTTAATTATTAAAACTAACTAAGACTTCATAAAATTTGTATTCCAGATAATATGTGAGACAATGATAAGTGCTAGAAGAGGTGCAAGAGGCTGTAGCCGAGGCCGCGGAAGTGCTGAATCGTTGGCAACAGGCTATATGCCCGATGTTGGAGTAGAAGAGGCTCCGGCCTCACCCATAGCTGGGACTGGGCCATATGATCGGGCCGCGAGGAAGATGCATTGTCACAGGCAATGCTGAGGATTTTGGAAAGGGTCACAGGACCCAATAATGGCACGAGAAATTGGGGGTCCATTCCGGAGCGACTTCGATCAAATGGGGCTGAGATCTTTAAAGGCGTGGCTGGTGTGGCTCCTAACATGGCGAAATATTGGTTGGAGGCCACCAAAAGGAAAATGGAGGACTTGGACTGTTGTCCTGAACAAAAGTTGAAACGGGCAATGTCACTACTTAGGGAAGAAGCTTACCAGTGGTGGCTAACAGTGAAAGAGGGCAACCAACCTGAGCAGGTCACTTAGGAGTTTTTCAAAACTGTGTTCTAAGGGAAGTATGTAGGTGCGAGTTATGCGGATGCTAGAAGGAAGGAGTTCCTAAACTTGACCCAGGGAAACAAATCTGTAGCGGAGTATGAGGTGGAATTTCTACGCCTTAGTAGGTAAGAGTTATGATAGCAACGGACTATGAGCGTTGCGTTAGGTTTGAGGATGGATTTAGGGATAAACTCAAAGTATTGATAGCTCCACAAAGAGAGCGAGTCTTCTCGAAATTGGTAGAGAAAGCAAAGATAGAAAAGGAGGTGAAGTACGCTGAGCGCCTGAATCGAGAAAAAGAAAAGGGTAGGAATAAAAGAGAGGCTGAGACTCCTGGTGTTGGAAAGAGGCCTAGGGCTAGGGCCAGAGATAATGGGCCGATTAGAGCACAGCCCCCTGCTATAAATCCAGGGGTGCCACCTTGTGCTGATTATGGGAAAGGACATGTAGGCAAGTGTTGGAAGAGGACGGGAGCTTGTTTGGCTTGTGGTCTATGGAGCATAGGATCAAGAATTGTCCTAGAATACCAGTTCAGGTGCCAGGCATGGGTAGAGGTGATGTACAGCCACCGAGGGGTGGTCAACAGCCACCTAGAGGCCATGGTCAGGCCAGGGGTGGAAATGGTTTGGGTTGTGGAACACTAGGCAGGGGTGCTAGTCATGCTGAGGCGAGACAGCCAGCGTTGGTCTATGCAGCACGTCGTCGAAAGGACGGAGACGCTCTAGAGGTGAATATTGGTACGTACGTTAACCATAATATGCTATTTATTTAGTTTGGAATTAGAATGCGCAGCAAGAGCGTGGTGTGGAAGTCTATGCTATGTAGTTGCACTAATAGTTGGGAATTTCGAGGATGAAATTTCTTTTAGGGGGTAGAGTTGTAACGCCCCAAAAATCCTGAAATCCCGGACTTTCTTTTTTTCGGTTTCGATAAAAATTGTGCTTAACATTCCTAGTCAAGTGTTAATTATGTGATAGTAGGTTTTGGTTAAGCTTTGAGTTCGAACTTAGGGGTGAAGGAAATTACGGTTTAATTATTAAAAGAACCTTGTTGGCAAGTAGGTTGGCTTTTAAATAAATGAAGGAAGAATTGGACACAAGAAAGCCTTGTGGTGGAGTGGCAAGTGGCATCACATGCAGGGCAAGGGGGTTTGGGGTTCGAATACCTCCGTGCTCAAAAGAAGGATTTATTTTTGCTTAAGAGATGGTCAGTGGTGGCATTGAATGTGAACTCTGTATGGAGTGATAAGATGAGAAATTTGAGGAGGGGATTAAGGGGTTATCATGGAGAAAAATAAAGAGATGAAGAGTGTAAATAGGTGGAGCCGAATTAGGGATTAGGGGGATAAGAAATTTGGCTAGACGCTATATATAGATGCTGAATGTGAGGTTGCCAGGCTAATGCTGAATTCTCCCTCACCTTGTTGCCAAAAAAACGCCTTTTTCTCCAAAGATCTAAAAGCCAAAAATCCCTTGTTCTTCCTTCTTTATTTGTGCCAATTTTCCATTCTTTCCCCTACTCAATACTTTTAGTTTGATTCACCACTAGTTGTAAACAGTTTCTACTACTCTTTTTCTTTGTGACTAATAACCTTTTCCATCACACAAACCTTAAAAGCCGAATATCTTTTGTGCAGCCACTAATCCTTCTACTTCGGCCAATTCTAGTGTAAGTGTTTTGTTCTTTCAGTCAGTTTTCTAAGTATCAATTACTCCTGTCCCTCACTCATTCTGAATCAGTTTTGGTAGGATTAGTATCGAACCTCAGTCTTTTGGATCTCTGCCGATTTTCTCCCTAAGTGTTGAAACTTTGGTAAGTGTTCTTCACTTTGGTAAGGGTTGGCTGAATAGGCTTTAATGGGAAAGGGTGACATATGTTGCATACAAGTGACCCATTATGTTTTTAACGATAAAGGTTAATGCAGATCTGGGATGTACTCGTGATTAGTGATCAAGGAAAAGCTAATAAGGCTTGGCATTTACAGTGAGGTTAAGGTGAGACTTCGGCTTTTGGTAAAGTATTCGATAAGTATATGTGAGTAATTATTGAGTGATATCGATTGTAGGTTCATGGTAAGGGGGATCGCAGCATGCTTTAATTCCAGGTGTGTACATACACTTGACACACACAAGTAGATCGGCAAATCCCAAAATGCCGAAAAGTCGAAAGTTTGCCTATGGTAGTCTTGCGAGTGCGCGAACACTAGTAAATGGGAAATCGATATGTTATCTGAGGCCCCATGGGTGATTCCATGAACTTGGGCCGTGTTTTGTCCAACTGGGCTAGGATGGGCTAAGTGGACCTGATGGGCTGTTGGGCCTATAATAGGCAAAATTGGCTACTTGATGTTAAGTGATGGAAATCATATGAAAGCCTGTATATGAATGTGATTTGGGCCTAATGGGCCATATGAATGTGATTTGGGCCTAATGGGCCATATGATTAAGATTGGGCCGAGTGGGCCATATGCATGTATGTAGACTTATTTGGGCTCTGTAAAGGGTTTTGGGCCTAGTATCTAATAACTATTTAATTGACATAGAACTTGATTAATTAATTGCGACCGTGGATGAGTCATAAGGTTAAGGTGTGATAATGGGTATATGCATGTCTAGGATTGGATCTAGGGAGAGCTTGGTACTTCAGCGGTCTTAATAACTCACCTCCTCTTCTCTAGAATCCTACCTGGTGCATAATATCTGTTCACTTTAGCCAATGAGGACTTGTTAACGAGCCAAGGTAAGTAATAAACCTAATAAAGAGATATTACCGAAATGCCCCTAAGGGCGAAAATGACCAAAATACCCCTATGTGTTGAATGTAAGATTTATGGATGCTACATGTAGATTCGCTGCATACATACGATATTCTGTTTAGGTTGTATATAGGTTGGGAATTATGGAACGGAGGAAGTATGTGAGGATCGCATGGTTGCTTGACAACCGTGGATCCACCGACGGTTATTAAGCCCAATATGTGATTGGAAGCTTGCTGCATTAAAGGTAGTTCCGCAACTGGGCTACCATTGATGTGTATTGGATGGGTGGGTCAATATTTATATCCCCACATGATGTGTATCGGGGGACGGAGTTGATGTGTACCGGTTGGATTATTGGGCTGCATTGCATTGCATGTATGATTTTATGGATTGATGAATGCTTATTACTGGTCGAGGGTTGTACACACTGAGTTTTTGAAAACTCACTCCCTCTTTTATTTTTCTCAGGTGATGCTCAGTAGAAGGTTCGATGTTTGGAGGGACTCGGAGGTGGCCAGCTAGCAAGACGACTTGGACTTGTTTTTTTTTAAAAAAGAAAGCATATAGTTTCTAGCTTATTAGGTAATTTCAAACTGGAATGAAATAAGGCCTTCCCTTTTATTATTATTTGGATTGTTATTTTTATGCGTTGTAATTATGAGAAGGTGAACATGGGTTTCCTAAATCATAGATTATTCTTCTATGTTTCCGCAACTAAATTTTAAAACGACAGGCTTTCATAAATCATATGTTTTCAGCAAGCTTTCACGATTGAAAGAGAGTTTTTATAAGTTAATTAAGGTTTCTCATTTTAATAAAGGTTTTCAATGAAAATAAGGTTTTCGCTAAAACACTACAATGTGGAGCGCCAGATTCGGCCATAACGTCTGGGCCAGGTTAAGGTGTTACATTTAGTGGTATCAGAGCCTGAGTTGCAAAACTCGGGCTGTGAAGTGGGCCTTATTATTTTGGTTTTGTTTTAAAAAAATTCAGATCACAATTGTTTGAAAGAAAAAAATTCTTGCTGTGCAGCACACCGAGTCTCCAACGTCGAACCAAGTAAGTTCCTTTATTCTTAAGCTTGTGTAATTTGATATATTGTAGGTAGTTCGTGGGCTACTTTAGATGCTTATGCTAGGTTTTTTTTTTTTTAGATTGAAACTGAAGCCCGTAACCGTACGCTGAGTATTTCATACTCAGTGGTATTACTATAAATCAAAACTATTTAACATTAATAAATTACAAACATCAACCATAAACTTTATAATCATTTAAACTAATTATATATAATTATATTACTTCATAAGTCCTAAATTCATATTTCATTTTTCACATACTAACTCAATTCATAATTTAACTCATGCATTCTTTCTCATACTTTTCAATAGTGTCAAAACAATTAATCTCATTTTCAAAATTTCATTTCAATTATTTACCCTATTAACAAGGTTTGAACTCCGACAAATACGTGGATTCCACCCAAACACACTAGAATATCCAGCCCAAACACACTCGGAATATTATAAATCCTCCATAACACACCAATAAGGCATTAAATGCCTCTTTGGATAATCCGAAGTATATAATAATAGAAGCATCTTCTTGGCTGAGCTACAAATCTCCTCATCACATAACAAATCCAATGGCATGCCATTTGTATCAAATCTAGTCTGAAAAGTTAATAGGGTATTATTGTACTTTTCCAATTTCAATTACATTTCCACAAAAATTTTCAATCCTCAATCAATTCAAACAACTATTATCTTAATTCATATACAAATTAATTTTCACACATACTCATATTTAATTTCAAATATAACACTTACCTTATCTTAATTATTCCATAACTATAAATTTAATATATATTTAATAAATAGTTTGAGTTATAGTAATACAAACACGAATACGAGTTTACTCCTCAACGATCTTTTCTTTTCCTTTGGATGCCGATGCCCGCTTTTCCTTGTTAGCTACGAAAATAAAAATAATAATAACATTTTACATTATTAATTACAGCATTAATTTAAATAATTAATTAAATTTCTACTCAATTTATGCCTAATTTTCAATTTAATCCTAATTGACTCTTTTATTTGTTTCATTTATTTCATACTTCAATTCTATTCATTTTTCTTCCATATTCATCCTAACTATCAAGTATTCATAATATAACCCTAATTTAAAATTTCTTTTAATTTAATCCTCTAATACAAAACTTATAGCTTACTTTACAATTTAATCATTTTACTAATTTTAACTTAAAATTTGTTCAATTCAATCCCTAATTCATATTTTTCTTCAAGATGAACTTTGTTTAAAAGCTTATAAACTTTCAAACTATCAAATTAATTTCATCAAAACCTTGTTTTAAGACTTCTAAAATATCAAGTTTAAGAGAAAAGGACTAAATTTAACTTACCAAACAAACTTGAAGCTTTAAATGCCAAATTTTTCCCCTTTTCTTTTCTTTCCCTTTTCTTCCCTTGTTTTTCGAATGCTCTCTGTTTCTTATTCTGTTGGTTGGCTTTTGTTTCTTTTTCCTTTACTTTCATTTTATTCTATTTGCTTTAATTAATTTATTTTATTTTATTTTATTTGTTTTATATTAATAATTTAATTCTAATTATCTATTACTTTAATATTAAGTAAACAAATTATTTTATAACAAATGCACTAATATTCTTATTACAATTTTCATTATTCAATTTGTTTACTATAAAAATCTTATAATTTAATTATCTAATTTAATAAATATCTTTAACTTAAGTAATAAGTAATTTAATTATTTATTTTACAATTGTACTAATATAATTTTTACACATGTATAAATTGTATTAATTGTATACCATACATTTGCCTTAATCTAATTAATTTATTAAATAAAAATCTTATAATATAATAATTTAATTAGTAATTAATAAATATCTTTACTTATTATTTAAGAAAATATACATATATTTTGTAATTGTATAAATACAAGCATTATGTAACATCCCTAAATAGGGCCTAGTCGGAATAGTGGTTTCGAAACCATAAATCTGACATCAAAATATTTATTTTATGATTATTATGAGGCCTAGAATATGAGTATATGCATGTGTTAAAGTTTCATGAAGAAATTCTAAGTATAAGGTGTCCAATTAGAAATTAGGGACTAAATTGAATAAATTGCAAAACTTGGATTCTAGGAGCAATTGGAATGAAACTGCTTTAGATTATGAATTAGAAGGTCTTGGAGAGCAATTTTCCCAAATTCTAAATTTTTGGACAAAAATGGGCTTGCATGGATGAAATTTTAAATATTTGGTCACTTGTCATTTTAATGAATTAAAATGGGAAAAATCAAGCCAAAATCAGCCATTTTTCTCCTTCATCTAGCCAAATATTTGCGGTCCTGCATAGCTAGGGTTTCCAAGCTTTCCAAGCTCAATAGTAAGTGCTCCCAAGCCCCATTTTTCATGCTCTATGTATTTTTGAAATCTCGGTAGCTTGCTCTCTCCATTTCTACATATATTTCATGCTAGGGTTCATGTTTAAAAATTTACCCATGCATGAGTTGCTTGTATTTTGATGGATTATGGAGGAATATGAAAGATGAATGTGTATTAAACATCTTATCCTAGTTGATTTTCATGAAAAACCCTTATAGGGACTATTTTGCAAAAGATGTAAATGTGTAGTGTAAATGAGAAAATAATGGATAATGTGGGCTACCATAAGAAGGAAAAGTGTTCAGCTAGACTTGGTTAAGATAGAAAGTGCATATGTTTCATTATACTAGCCTAGGGACTAAATCATAATAATGTGAAAGGTTAGGGGCAAAACAGTCATTTGGATTGAGGGTAGATATTAAACTTGAAATGCATAATGTAGTGTATTAATGAGTTAATTTTGTTTATATAGACCCCGAGGAACAAATTCTGGAGGTCGATCGTGGTAAAAGTAAGGTTTCGGAATAATCGAAACATAACTCTGAAACGAATACCAGGTAAGTTTGGATAACTTAAAGTAAATCCCTAATATGTATAATTGTATGAATTATGAATGCATGATGATTGCATTTATTATTGGTATGAAATATCATAGAAATGGATATTTGATGATACCATGTGAAAAATGTCTCGGTTGAGGTTGAAAAAGGGAATTCGATGGATAAACCCTCATTGACATGTGAACTGAGATCCTGCATGTGTTGCAGTAAGGATTTAGCCCGGACAGGTAATCCGTAATCTCAAGTATGAAAAGGATCTAGCCCAGACGGGTGTTCCTTAAATGATCAAGCCTCCCGAAGAATATGTGTGCATTATGGATTTAGCCCGGGCGGGTAATCAGATTAGGGTCTGAATTTAGCCTGGACTAGTAATTCAGATCCAAGATCATTAAGGTGTTTGTCGTTATAAAGGATTTAGCCTAGACTGGTAATCCTGACATCATCTTATGAGTTCATGATATGGGGGATTTAGCCTGGACTGGTAATCCTGCCATGAGATGTGAGGTTCGCAGGAGTGCATATATGTGAAATGATCATTCGTAAGAATTGACGGATAATGGGTATTCCATCGATATCTCCTAGAAACTCAACGGGATTAATATGATGTATGTCAATAAGGTGATGAATGATGAGCTCGTCTACACAAGTTACATGATGCTTTGATATGTAACTAACTCATTGATTGAGTGCATGTGATAGGGAACCGTTTCATAATTGATGGTTTCATGATTTAAATATAGATGTATGCTAATTACTCGGTACGTTTACTTTCCAGTTATTCGAGCTTACTAAGAATGAAAATCTTACCCCTCTCTTTTTCCCTGTCTCACAGAGCTCGAGGACTCATAAGGACTGGAAGACAATTGGAGAGTCAACACACTATCAACTAAACAAGCTTTGGTATAAAGACTATTTATTTTGTTCAATGGAATGTATAGTACTTTTTTTTTTGACTATTTTGTTATATGTGTTATTCAATTTGCCAAATGAAGGCATGTAAAAATATGTTTATCTCTTTGTATATGGCCATGAAAATTGGCTTAATTTAAGTAGGCTATGACCTACGATTTTATGCATGGTTTTAATTACAAATGATGGGTTGATATCAATTGGCAATGAGTCACATGAATAAGCCAATTTCAGATGGATTAAAGTAACATGGGAACCCATGACACTAAAAGGCAAATAACCATTCATGTATGAAACCAATGATATGAGGTTTCCATACAACTATTTTCATTAAGATTATTTATAAGTGTAAAATTATGTCTTCTCTCAAACTTGGTAACCACTAGGCACAAGTAGTAGAAAGGGGTGACTAAAGGCTTGGAAAATAGCCTAATAGTGTAACAACTCAGTTTTGACCCTAGTTAGAATAGTGGTTTCGGGACCACAAATCTGAGTTAGAAAAATATTTTAATATTAATTTTCGTGTATTTGATAAGTGAATTGACATGTGTGAAAGTCTCGAGTGAAAATTTAACTGTTTGTGTGCTTAATTTGCAAAAAGGACCAAATCGCATAAAATGTAAAAGTTGTATGCTAGATGTTAAAGTGATTATTTGAGTTGGCTTTATATTTGAAAGGTCTTTATGTGGTTATTTGACCATTGGAAGTTTGAATAGACAAAAAAGGATATGTGTTAGGTGAAATTATAATGGTTTAATAAAAGTTATAATGGTCAAATGTTTAATAAAGTAATATATGTTATAACAAAACTTGAAAATAGGCATTATATGCCTTGTTTGTACCGAAAATTGAAGAACAATCTTAAGAGTTCTAGGGTTCGACTAGTTGGAAGCTTAATTCGGGTATGTTTTTGCTTCGATTTTTGATAATTTCTACGTTTTTATGATTTTTGCTAAGTGTACTATAAAGCCCATGCCTCAATTTCTGATTTTGTTGATGATTTGAAAATGTGCCATGGATGAATTCATGAGGTTTGTGTTGTTTAATGGTGAAATATGAAAGCATGATGTTAGGTTTACATGTTTTGTCTTTGGATTTTAGATGAATTTGAGCAAATTGGGCTGATTTGTGAGAATGTTATTTTGAGGGAGTAAAATGTGAAATAAATGAAATGTATGGACTTGTATGAGAGCCATGAAAATTCGGCTGAGCTTGTGTACAAACAAATTTTGTGTATTTTGTGAATTTGTGAAATAGGGACTAAAGTGTCGAAATGTGATAATATGAGGGCTAGTTTGTAAAATGCCCTAAATAAGTGTTTATGGATTGAATTGAATTAATTTGTGAATAAAAGGGTTAATTTTGAAAACCTATAGATCAAGAAAGCAGGAATTCAGACTTAGATCGAGAAAAGTCGAAGGTTATCGAGTAGACAAATTCCGAGTACGAGGTAAGTTCGTACTTAAAAATATGATGTTAAGTATGTTTTGATGTATGTATTATACATAAGTTGTATATAATTGAATTGGATATTATGGTGATGAAACGGAAGTTTTGGCACTAAGTGTGCGATTTAAACTAGTTTTGGCACTAAGTGTACGATTTAACTAGCTTCAGCTACTTGAGGCACTAAGTGTGCGATACCGACTTAGTCTCGGTTATTTGAGATGGCAGTAAGTGTGCGGAAATATTTAGCTTCGGCTAACCTTATAGCACTACGTCTGCTGATGTATAAAATACGAATAACTTATGGAAAGTCTTATAACATTCAACATGAGGTAAGTACAAAGGTGAATAAGTACAGGAAGCTTCAGGTATGTACATTGCCTAAGTGGTAGATGATGTTATGTATATAAATCTCATTGAGTTGATATAGTTATATGGATTGAAATTGTACGAATAGTCATAGGTTATCATTTTATATTCATATATTATGAATGTTTTGAGTACGAGCTTACAAGCTTTTGAAAGCTTACTCTGTGTGATTACTCTCTGTTTTACAGTTATCGTAGCTACTCAAGGCTCGAGGATAGTCAAGAACCATCACCACACTATTGATCTTATTTTGGTACTTTTAAAAATATAAATATTTGAAGTATGGCATGTATAGGTTAGTAGTTGTGAAATATGTTTTGTGATGTATAAAGTTAGCCATGAGATTTAGCTAATTTGTGTTTGAACTCATATTTGATAATGGCTTATGGTATGTGATGTTAATTTGCAACTATGGCATGTCGTAATTGGATAAAGAAGAAGGTAAGTTTGATGAGTTCTTGGTATGAGAATGAATGATGTATGTTTTAGAATGAAGAATGGTTGATTGGGTTGTACATATATGCCTGTTGCCTTGTTGTAGGTTGACCTATAATGGGTGGCAAGTTGGCTTAAACCAAGCCTACATTATGCCACAGATCAGGGGACACGGGCGTTCGGTTCAGTCCTGATCTCTTCCTAATACAAGTTTAAGGTCTCATTGACCTAAGAAAGGGACTTATGTGGATGTTTGACTATGATGCTATGATGTTTGTGAAATGAATGTGAAGTGTTTCGATATGTTTGGTAATGCCGCTTAAGCTGTATTCATCACGATGGATACGGGTTTGGGGTGTTACAAATAGAGTCCACATGGTTGGACACATGGGCGTGTGCCTAGGCCATGTGTGACACACGGTTCCCTCCCATGGGCGTGTGCCATGGTCGTGTGTCTTTGCACTTAAAATTTTAGCACAAAGTTGTACACGGATGTACCACACGAGCATGTGCCATGTTCGTGTTAAAATGATAGTGTCGTCCATGAGCAAGCAGCACGGGCATGTGTCATGGCCTTGTTGATAAGTCAGTGTCGCCCACAGCTGAAGGGCATGGGCGTGCCCCAAGTCACACAGGCGTTTGAGTCCACACGGCCCACCTACAAGGGCGTGTGACACTTTATGTTAAGGAAAATTTTTGAGGAGCCCAACGTTAATCGAACGTGCCCGTATTTGTCCCGCACTGCCTCTTGATATGCTATAGGTCCTGAAGGCCTATATAAGGGACGAGTGTTCATGGATGAAAAGCTTAAAATTTGAGTAAAACTTGGCGACCCAATTTGGTACTTTTCAAAATGAAAAGTCCTGGTAATGCCTCGAACCCTATCCCGGCGTCGGGTACGGATGAGGGGTGTTACACATTTCACATGTATTTTATCATATCCACACAATTGGCATAAATTTATTTAATAATATAATATCATTATAATTTAATTATCATAAATTCTTATTATATAAATTATATTTATATATCACTAATTATATAATTTAAAAGAAATAAAAGCTTAGATTTTATTCTCTTATGCCGCCTCAACTATAGCAAATTGGCTTAATTGTCATTTTAGCTCTTTTTTACTTTCTATTGTTCTATAATTCAACTTTTATCCTTAATTTAATTTAATCTTTTTTTGCTATTTTCTCCAAATTAAACTAAATTAGCCTAATTAAAACATAAATTTATTACGAAAACAAACTTCTTTTAATACTTCCATAAAACATCGGTTTAATTATTAAAATTAACTAAGACTTCATAAAATTTCTAATTTAGATAATACATGAGACAACGATGAGTGCTAAAAGACGTGCAAGAGGCCGTTGCCGAGGCCGCGGAAGTGTTAGGGGTGAATCGTCGGCATCAGGCCATATGCTCGATGTTGGAGTAGAAGAGGCTCCAGCCTCACCCGTAACTGGAACTAGGCCATATGATCGGGCTGAGGGGGAAGATGCATTGTCCTAGGCAATGCTGAGGATTTTGGAAAGGGTCGTAGGGCCCAATAACGGTATGGGAAATGGAGGGCCCATTTCGGATTGACTTCGATCAAATGGGGATGAGATCTTCAAATGCGTGGCTGGTGTTGCTCCTAACGTGGCGAAATACTGGTTGGAGGCCACCGAAAGGATAATGGAGGACTTGGACTATTCTCCTAGACAAAATTTGAAAAGGGCTGTGTCACTACTTAGGGAAGAAGCTTACCAGTGGTGGCTGATAGTGAGAGAGGGCACCTAACCTGAGCAGGTCACTTGGGAGTTTTTCAAAACTACGTTCCAAGGGAAGTATGTGGGTGCGAGTTATGCGGATGCTAAAAGAAATGAGTTCGAGAAATTGTCTCAGGGAAACAAATCTATGGCGAAGTATGAGGCAAATTTTCTACGCCTTAGTAGGTATAGAAGAGTTATGGTGGCAATGGACTATGAGTGTTGCGTTAGGTTTGAGGATGGACTTAGGGATAGCCTCAGAGTATTGATAGCTCCACAAAGGGAGCAAGTCTTCTCGGAATTGGTGGAGAAAGCAAAGATAGCAGAGGAGTTGAAATACGCTGGGTGCCTGAATCGAGAAAAAGAAAAGGGAAGGAATAAAAGAGAGGCTGAGACTCCTGGTGTTGGACAGAGGCCTAGGGCTAGGGCCAGAGATAATAGGCCAATTAGAGTAGGGCCCCCAACTGTGAATCCAGGGGTACCACCGTGTAACACCCCAAACCCGTGACCGTCACCGGATTTGATCACGTGGTGTTACCGGGCTTACTTCCCTTATTTCTCTCTTGACAATAATTGATTTCAGTTCCAGGCAGGCTAGCTAACTGCGTCACTGTCACCTTAAAAATCATATCTCGAGTTCCAGAACTCAAAAGTCAGTTCCGTAAATTTTCCCTGAAACTAGACTCATATATCCATCCCTGGATTTATTTCTAGAATTTTTGGTCAGGCCAATTGGTACAGTTTATTAGTTAAAGTCACTCCTGTTTCAGAGTTTGACTACACTGACCTTTGCGTATTACGACCTGGATATCATCTCGTACAGAGCTCCAATGCTCATTCCGTTTGTTTCTAATGAAACTAGACTCAAAGGGAAATCTATGCATATAAGGCATGACTCCTAATTTTTTCTGGATAATTTATGGTAAATTTTCAAAGTCAAAACAGAGGATCCAGAAACCGTTCTGGACCTGTCTCACGAGAACCTTAATATTTCTCAGTATACTGCTCATATGGTCGTTTCGTTTCATCCATATAAAAATAGATTCATCAAGGTTCAGTTCCATAATTTACTCACTATTTAATTCTACTTCTACTATTTTTAGTGATTTTTCAATCTCGTCTCACTGCTGCTGTCCGCAACAGTTACTGCAGTAGACTATGCCAATTTCATGAATTTTTCCTTGGCCTTAATCATCCATCATACATGACACAAATTATGGCCACCTTATCAAAATTTGAGTTTCTAAGACTCGTGGCTATAGGTTCTAGCATCCCACTCGGCGACCACATAGGCCATTTTCACATGGCTTAAAGTTTACAACCCACAATTCGACAAAATATAATAGCCTATACATGCCAAATGTTCTTCAACAACAAAAACAATACCACAAGATTTCAGCCGTGTGATGACTTCAACGACGGTCCCGATCACGCAAACAATACGAGTCCGAGAGACCTAAAATGGGTGACAAGAAAACACCAAGTGAGTTTACAACTCAGTAAGTCATAAGCATTCATCAATCCACCGATAAAGTTACTACTACATGTACAACAAATGAGGCTAGGTACTCGTCCATATCGAATCTATACCATAATACCTCGGACCTTTCGGTCCAATCTCGCACCAATTCATACATCCACATTTCATATTCTACACAACAAGATAATCAAGCATTTTACACATTAACTCATTTTCCAGCACAACCATACAATTTCAATCATCACATAGATTTAAGGCTTACCAATTTCAACCCCAAGCATGAACGTATTCTCTATTCGTCATGAGCTCGAGGTACTTACCCGATCCGCTGTCCATACTCAATTCAATGGAGACACACCTCCATATATTTAAAGTACGCACACACAGTGCTTACTACTCGATTTCGCACACTTAGTGCCATGTAATTTAAGCCCGCACACACAAGTGCCATACCCTCCGAGCTCGCACACCCGGTCAGTATTTTTCCAGCTTGCACACTTAGTGCCATATATTTCCAGCACGCACACTTAGTGCCATATATTTCCAGCACGCACACTTAGTGCCGATCTCGTCACCGCATACACGTATTGCCGCAGACACTTAGTGCCGAAAGCAAACTTTCTACACATTTCACTATTTCTTTTACATTCAACAAATGTCATCACTCCATACACATACATTTTCATTCATATATATATATATATATCATCCCATTAAACACAATTGTATAAATTTTACAATCATTTAAGCAATATCAAATACGTGCTTAATGACTTACCTTGTTTGGGGTAGAACGGTTCCAAATCGGCTACTCGTTTGCTTTCTCCTTCCCTTTGTCCAATCTAGTTCCCCTTTGCTCTTGAGCTAAATCAAACAATTTACCTCTCCATCAAACACAAACATACGGCATTCACATGCATTATTATGGTTATTGCGAATACTTAACACAACTAAGCTGAAAATTTACTCAATCTCATCTTAATTTATTGCTACTTATTTATCAAAGTTTCCAATACAAGGTATTTAACACCTATGCCCATTTGTACCCCATATGGCCGAATGCTTCATTCCTTACCCAATTAACCATCCAACAATTTTTCAGCCTCATTACCACCCTTTTCATGTCTAATTGTTTAAATACTCTCAAGCTCATTCACAAGTACTATTATACATCTCATTAAGCATTAATCATGTTGCAACATAAATTCTATAGCATGGCCGAATACTCATGCACACACACATAACAACAAGAACTCAATGGCACAAAATTTCCTTTTGTTAAACATTCGAACTTACTCATTTCCATGCTTTCATCACAACAACATCAAAACACTCACCAAGGAAAACAACATGCATGGCGAATTTTAACTCACCTAACAACTTAGTTTCGATTTGAGATTCAAGGAAAATTTTGAACCAATCCTCCAAATCATTCATGCATTTTCAAGAGTGGCATAAAACATACCTTCTTGTATCAAAACACCTTAGTCTAGTAAGCTCCATGGCTGATTTTCTCAAGCTTTTGCCCCTTTCTTCTTAGTATATTCGCCAAGCAAGGAGAAAATGAGAGAATGAACACCCTTTTTTTTCTTTCTTTCTTTGCTTTTGTTTCTCTCATGTACGGCAAGGGGGAAAGCATCCACACTTTTTTTTTTGTTATCATCATTTTCTTTTTCCATTTCTTTAATGCTAACTTTCTTATTTTATTGTTTCCTACATGCATCGCTAGTCTAACATGTTGGAGACATGTTTCCACCCATAGCATGGCCGCCATCATGCTTCATTTTGGCTAATTTGACATGCAAGGACAACACTTTCCCACATGTATTAATAGGCCACCTTACATTTGCCTAGCACATTTCTAAATTTTCTCACATAAGTCCTATTTGATAAAAATTCACTTACAATTAACAAAATCCAAACATGAAATTTTCACACATGCATATATACATATAATGAGCATCAATTATGATGGTTAATTATTATTATGACTCGGTTTAGTGGTCCCGAAACCACTTTCCGACTAGGGTCAATTTAGGGATGTCACATAATTCTACTTCTACTATTTTTAGTGATTTTTCCATCTCACCTCACTGCTGCTGGCAGCATCTGTTACTAAAGCAAACAATGACTATTTCATAATTCTTCCATGGCCAACTATTTCATCATACATAATGTAACTATGGCCACCTTATCAAAATTAAGGTTTCTAAGGCTCGTGACCATAGGTTTTAGAATCACACTCAACCGACCACATAGGCCATTTTCGCATGGCTTAAAGTTTACAACCCACAATTCAACAAAACAAAATAGCCTATACATGCCAAATGTTCTCCTAGTTCAACTACGAAGACAATACCAAAAGATTTCCAGCCGGTGTGATGACTTCAACGACGGTTCCGAGCACGCAAACGATACGAGTCCAAGAGACCTAAAATGGGTGACAAGAAAACACCGAGTGAGTTTATAACTCAGTAAGTCATAAGCATTCATCAACCATCCATTAATAAAATTATCACAACATGAAACGATAAACGAGGCTAGGTACTCCATCCATATCGAAACTATACCATAATTCCTCGGACCTTTCGGTTCAATCTCATACCAAGCCATACATCCACATTTCATGTTCTATACAATAAGATATTTGAGGCATTTTCACATCAACTCATTTTCACCACAATCATACAATTGCAATCATCACATAGATTTAAAGCTTACCAAGCTCAACCCCGAGCATGAACGTATTGCCTATTCGTCATGAGCTCAAGGTACTTACCCGATCCGCTGTCCGGGATTAACTCGATAATGTCGCACACTCAGTGCCAATTGTAATACAAGAGCATATAGTGAATCCGCACA
Organism: Gossypium arboreum; assembly: GCF_025698485.1. Taxonomy (NCBI): domain Eukaryota; kingdom Viridiplantae; phylum Streptophyta; class Magnoliopsida; order Malvales; family Malvaceae; genus Gossypium; species Gossypium arboreum. The sequence continues at coordinate 39,563,005 of NC_069081.1, forward strand.
CTTAGTGCTATATATTTTCAGCTCGCACACTTAGTGCTATATAATTTTCAGCTCGCACACTTAGTGCTATATATTTTCAGCTCGCACACTTAGTGCTATATAATCAAACTCGCACACTTAGTCTTGTACAATTTAAACCCGCACACTTAGTGCCAATCTTGTCACCGTGTCCATTTATACCCGCGTGCCGAGACCAATACCTTATGCATTTTGCTGCCTTTATACATTCAACAATGGCATCATTCCATACACATACATTTCCATTTACACATCAACTCATTTAAACACAATTGTGTATATATTATGGTCATTTAAATCAACACCAAATATATGCTTAATGACTTACCTCGGACGTTGTCGCACGTCTTCAACGGCTATTCAATTACTTTTTCTTTTCCCTTGTCCAACTTCGATCCTTTGAGCTCTTGAGCTAAATCAAACAAATTTACTTCCCAATCAAACACACACATACGGCAACCATATATTGTTTTTAACACATTCGGTCACTTGGGCGACCCATTTAACTTTTAAGCATTCATTTCAAATTTTTAGTTAAACAATGCCGAATGCCATTAGCTCCTAATGCCACACACACATATGCATAAAAATTTAATCATACATGACCCATAGCTCATTTGGTCATTCATCTCTCAAACTTACAAGCTTCATACCACACTTCCTTGGCGAATACATATATAAGCACAATTTAGCATTTTCATTTACTTAATATTTCATACCTATCATGCTAGCGAATATTGTTTAATCAAGTTCAACATCCTCATATACGGTATTAGCATCCAAACAACCTATATGAACATTTAACTAATTCAAGCTTCACCCATCCACACTTATTCATTTAACATAAAGAAAATATATCAACCTCTTCACTATCAACCATGGCCGAATGCTTCATGGGTTTAAGGTAGATTCAAGAAAGAACCTCATAATTATTAAGATGTAAGCAACTACCCTTGTTCATCTAGATTTAGTATGAACAACAACTATCACCATTATTAATCACCATAGCGAAAACCTCACCCTCATGGCGAATGTACCAAACATTTCCTAACTAAACTTTCACAAATTTTAACCTCATATCGATCTCAACTTGTTCAATACAACATGAAACAATCCCTTCTCCTAACCTCTTGATACACGGCTTGATGTTCAAACCCCATGAAAGTTTGATTTTCATGACATTACCAAAATGCATTATGACAATTAGCTCAACAAACTCAAGAAGTTAAAGCCAACATCTCAAAGCTTACCTCCAACTAGAAGAAGGGTTGCGAATTTGCTTAATGAAAAGCTCTCCAATTCTTTCCTTTGGTTCACGACAAGAAGAACAAAGCATAACCAAATTCCCCTTTTTTTTTCTTTCTTTGGTTAGTCACGGCAATGGGGCATCCACACACTTTTTTTTTCTTTTTCTTTTTTTTTTCAACATTTTCTTTAATGCTAGCACATTATTTTATTGCTTCATACATCACTCACTAACCAAACATGTTGGGAGCATGTTTCCTTTGCCCATCAACACCCACCTTGGCCGGCCACTATAGCAATAATTGGGCAATTTGACATGCAAGGACAACATTTCCTAGTATGCATCAATAGGCCACTTCAACATTTGCCTATCACATTTCTAAGTTTTCTCACACAAGTCCTATTTAGCAAAATTCACTTAAAATTTTCAAAATTCAAACACGAAATTTCCACACATGCCTATATACACATATAATAAACACAGAATCCAGTATTTAATTGTTTTTATGACTCGGTTTGTGGTCCCGAAACCACTTCCCGACTAGGGTCAATTTGGGGCTGTCACACACCGTGTGCTAATTATGGGAAAGGTCATTTAGGCGAGTGTTGGAAGAGGACGGGAGTTTGTCTGGCTTGTGGATCTATGGAGCATATGATCAGGAATTGCCCTGGAATGCCAGTTCAGGTGCCAGGCGTGGGTAGAGGTGATGTGCATCCATCGAGAGGTGGTCAGTAGGCGCCCAGAGGCCATGGTCAGGCCAGGGGTGGAAATGGTTTGGCTGTGGAGCACCGGGTAGCGGTGCTGGTCATGCTGAGGCGAGACAGCGAGCGTTTGTCTATGCCGCATGTTGTCGAAAGGACGGAGACGCTCCAGAGGCAAATATTGGTACGTACATTAACCATAATATGCTATTTATTTAGTTTGGAATTAGAGTGCGCAGCGGGAGCGTGGTGTGGAAGTCTATGCTATGTAGCTGTACTAATAGTTGGGAATTTCGAGGATGAAATTTCTTTTAGGGGGTAGAGTTATAATGCCCCAAAAATCTCGAAATCCCGAACTTTCTTTTGTAACGGTTTCGATAAAAATTGTGCTTAACATTCCTAGTCAAGTGTTAATTATGTGATAGTAGGTCTTGGTTAAGGTTTGAGTTCAAACTTAGGGGTGAAGGAAACTACGGTTTAATTATTAAAAGAACCTTGTTGGCAAGTAGGTTGGCTTTTAAATAAATAAAGGAACAATTGGACACAAGAAAGGCTTATGGTGGAGTGGCAAGTGGCGTCACATGTAGGAAAAGGGGGTTTGGGGTTCGAATCCCTCCTTGCTCAAAAGAAAGATCTATTTTTGCTTAAGAGATGGTTAGTGGTGGCGTTGAATGTGAATCCTGTATGGAGTGATAAGAGGAAAAATTTGAGGAGGGGATTAAGGGGTTATCAAAGAGAAAAATTAGGAGATGAAGAGTGTAAAGAGGTAGAGCTGAATTGGGGATTAAAGGATGGGAAATTCGACTAGAGGCTATATATAGATGCCGAATGTGAGGTTGCCAGGCTAATGTTGAATTCTCCCTCACTTTGTTGACAGAAAATGCCTTTTTCTTTAAAGATTTAGCAGCCAAAAATCCCTTATTCTTCATTCTTTACTTGTACCGATTTTCCATTCTTTCCCCTACTCAATACTTTTATTTTGATTCACCACTAGTTGTAAATGGTTTCTACTGCTCTTTTTCTTTGTGACGAATAACCTTTTCCATCAAACAAACCTTACAAACCGAATATCCTCTGTGCCGCCACTACTCCTTCTACTTAGACCAATTTTAATGTAAGTGTTTTGTTCTTTCAGTCAGTTTTGCTAAGTATCGATTACTCCTGTCCCTCACTGCTTCTGAATCGGTTTTGGTAGGATTAGTATCGAACCTCAGTCTTTTGGATCTCTGTCGATTTGCTCCCTAGGTGTTGAAACTTTGGTCAGTGTTCTTTACTTTGGTAAGGGTTGGCTGAATAGGCTTTAATAGGGAAGGGTGACATATGTTGGATACAAGTCACCCATTATGTTTTTAACAATAAAGGTTAATATAGATTTGGGAAGTACTCGTGATTAGTGATCATGGAAAAGCTAATAAGGCTTGGCGTTTTAGGTGACGTTAAGGTGAGACTTTGTCTCTTGGTAAAGTATTCGATAAGTATATGCGAGTAATCATTGAGTGATATCGATTGTAAGTTCTTGGTAAGGGGGATTGCAGCACGCTTTATTACCAGGTGTGTGCCTACACTGCACACACACAAGTAGATCGGCAAATCCCAAAATGCCGAAAAGCTGAAAGTTTCGCTACGGTAGTCTTGCGAGTGCGCGAACACTCGTAAGGGCGAAACCGATAGGTTATCTGAGGCCCCATGGGAAATTCCATGAACTTGGGCCGTGTTTTGGCCATCATGGCCAGGATGGGCTAAGTGGCCCGATGGGCTATTGGGCCTATAATAGGCAAAATTGGCAACTTGATGGTAAGTGATGGAAATTATATCAAAGCATGTATATGAATGCGATTTGGGCCTAATGGGCCATATGAATATGATTTGGGCCTAATGGGCCATACGAATGAGATTGGGCCTAGTGGGCCATATGCATGTATGTAGACTTGTTTGGGCTCTGTAAGGGGTTTTGGGCCTAGTATCTGATAACTATTTAATTAACATAAAACTTGATTAATTAATTGCGACCATGGAGGAGTCATAAGGTTAAGGTGTGGTAATGGGTATATGCATGTCTAAGATTGGATCTAGGGAGAGCTTGTTACTTAAGCGATCTTAATGACTCACCTCCTCTTCTCTGGAATCCTACCTGGTGCATAGTATCTGTTCACTTTAGCCAGCGAGGACTTGTTAACGGGCCAAGGTAAGTAATAAACCTAAAAAAGAGAAATTACTGAAATGCCCCTAAGGGCGAAAATGACCAAAATACCCTTATGTGTTGAATGTAAGATTTATGGAGTTACATGTAGATTCGCTGCATACATACAATATTCTTTTTAGGTTGCATATGGGTTGGGAATTATGGAACGGAGGAAGTATATGAGGATCGCATGGTTGCTTCACAACCGTGGATCCACCGACGGCTATTGAGCCTAATATGTGATTGGCAGCTTGCTGCAATGAAGGTAGTTCCACAACCGGGCTACCATTGATGTGTATCGGATGGGTGTGTCAATATTTATATCCCCACATGATGTGTATTAGGGGACGGAGTTGATGTGTACCAGTTGGATTATTGGGGTGGGTTGCACTGCATTGTATTGCATGTATGATTTTATGGATTGATGAATGCTTATTACTCGTCGAGGGTTGTACATACTGAGTTTTCGAGAACTCACTCCCTCTTTTATTTTTCTCAGGTGATGCTAAGTAGAAGGTTCGATGTTTGGAGGGACTCGGAGGTGGCTAGCTAGCAAGACGACTTAGTCTTATTTTTTTTTAAAAGAAAGCATATAGTTTCTAGCTTATTAAGTTATTTCAGACTGGAATGAAATAAGGCCTTCCCTTTTATTATTATTTGGATTGTTATTTTTATGCGTTGTAATTATGAAAAGGTGAACATGGGTTTCCTAAATCATAGATTGTTTTTCTACGTTTTCACAACTAAGATTTAAAACGACAGACTTTCATAAATCATATGCGTTAAACAACCTTTCATGATTGAAAGAGAGTTTTTATAAGATAATTAAGGTTTCTCATTTTAAGAAGGGTTTTCAATGAAAACAAGGTTTTCATTAAAACACTTCAATGTGATGCACCAGATTCGGCCATAAGGTTCGGGCCGAGTTAGGGTGTTACATTTAGTGGTATCAGAGCCCAGGTTGCAAAACTCGGGCTGTGAAGTGGGCCTTATTATTTTGGTTTTGTTTTAAAAAAAATTCAGATCACAATGTTTTGAAAGAAAAAAATTTCTTCCTGTGCGGCACACCGAGTCTCTGACGTTGAACCAAGTAAGTTCCTTTATTCTTAAGCTTGTGTAATTTGATATACTGTAGGTAATTAGTGGGCTACTTTAGATGATTATGCTAAGGTTTTTTTTTAGATTGAAACTGAAGCCCGTAACCGTACGTTGAGTATTTCATACTCAGTGGTATTACTATAAATCAAAACTATTTAACATTAATAAATTACAAACATCAACCATAAACTTTATAATCATTTAAACTTCATAACACTTAAATTCATATTTTATTTTTTACATACTAACTCAATTCATAATTTAACTCATACATTTTTTCTCATACTTTTCAATAGTGCCAAAACAATTAATCTCATTTTCAAAATTTTATTTCAATTATCTACCCTATTAACAAGGCTCGGACTCCAATAGATACGTGGATTCCACCCAAACACACTAGAATATCCAGCCCAAACACACCCGGAATATTATAAATCCTCCATAACACACCAATAAGGCATTAAATGCCTCTTCGAATAAACCGAAGTATATAATAACAAAAACATCTTCTCGGCTGAACTACAAATCTCCTCATCACATCACAAATCCAATGGCATGCCATTTCTATCAAATCTAGTCCGACAAGTTAATAGGGTATTATTTTACATTTCAAATTTCAATTTCATTTCCACAAAAATTTTCAATACTCAATCAACTCAAACATCTATTATCTTAATTCATATACAAATTAATTTTCACACATACTCATATTTAATTTCAAATATAATACTTACCTTATCTTAATTATTCCATAAATATAAATTCAATATACATTTAATAAATAGTTTGAGTTATAGTAATACAAACCCGAATACGAGTTTACTCCTCAACAATCTTTTCTTTTCCTTTGGATGTCGATGCCTCGTTTTCTTTGTTAGCTACGAAAATAAAAATAAAAATAACATTTTATATTATTAATTACAGCATTAATTTAAATAATTAATTAAATTGCTACTCAATTTATGCCTAATTTTAAATTTATTCATAATTGACTCTTTTATTTGTTTCATTTATTTCATACTTCAATTCTATTCATTTTTCTTCCATATTCATCCTAACTATCAAGTATTCATAATATAACCCTAATTTAAAATTTCTTTTAGTTTAATCCCTCTAATACAAAACTTATAGCTTACTTTACAATTTAATCCTTTTACTAATTCTAACTTAATATTTGTTCAATTCAATCCCTAATTCATCTTTTTCTTTAACATGAACTTTGTTTAAAAGATTATAAACTTTCAAACTATCAAATTAATTTCATCAAAACCTTGTTTTAAGACTTCTAAAACACCAAATTTAAGAGAAAATGACTAAATTTAGCTTACCAAACAAACTTGAAGCTTTAAAATCCCAATTTTTCCCTTTTCTTCCACTGTTTTTCTAATGCTCTCTATTTCTTATTCTGTTGGTTGGATTTTGTTTCTTTTCCTTTACTTTCATTTTATTCTATTTACTTTAATTTATTTTTTTATTTTATTTGTTTATATTAATAATTTAATTCTAATTATCTATTACTTTAATATTAAGTAAAAAATTATTTAATAACAAATGTACTAATATTCTTATTATAATTGTCATTATTCAATTTGTTTACTATAAAAATCATATAATTTAATTATTTAATTTAATAAATATCTTTAACTTAAATAATAGGTAATTTAATTATTTATTTTACAATTGTACTAATATAATTTTTACACATGTATAAATTGTATTAATTGTATACAATACATTTGTCTTAATCTAATTAATTTATTAAATAAAAATCTTATAATAAAATAATTTCATTAATAATTAATAAATATCTTTTACTTATTATTTAAAAAATATACATATATTTTACAATTGTATAAATAAAAGCATTACACATGTATTTTATCATATCCACACAAATGGCATAAATTTATTTAATAATATAATATCATTATAATTTAATTATCATAAATTCAAATTATATAAATTATATTTATATATCATTAATTATATCATTTAAAACAAATAAATGCTTAGATTTTATTCTCTTATGTCGCCTCAATTATAGCAAACCGGCTTAATTATTATTTTAGCCCTTTTTACTTTCTATTGTTCTATAATTCAACTTTTATCCTTAATTCAATTTAATCCATTTTTCTATTTTCTCCACATTAAAATAAATTCGCCTAATTAAAACATAAATTTATTACAAAAACAACCTTCGTTTAATACTTCCATAAAACATCGGTTTAATTATTAAAACTAACTAAGACTTCATAAAATTTCTAATCCAGATAATACGTGAGACAACAATGAGTGCTAGAAGAGGTGTGAGAGGCCATGACCGAGGCCGCGGAAGTGTTAAGGCTGAATCATCGGCATTAGGCCATATGCCTCATGTTGAAGTAGAAGAGGCTCCGGCCTCATCCGTAGCTAGGACTGGACTGTATGATCGGGCCGCGGGGAAAGATGCATTGTCGCAGGCAATGCTGAGGATTTTGGACAGGGTCACAGGGCCCAATAATGACACAGGAAATCAGGGGTCCATTCCAGAGCGACTTCGATCAAATGGGGTTGAGATCTTTAAAGGCGTAGCTGGTGTGGCTCCTAACCTGGCGAAATACTGGTTGGAGGCCACCGAAAGGATAATGAAGGACTTGGACTATTCTCCTGAACAAAAGTTGAAAGGGACAGTGTCACTCCTTAGGGAAGAAGCTTACCAGTGGTGGCTGACAGTGAAAGAGGGCACCCAACCTGAGCAGGTCACTTGGGAGTTTTTCAAAACTTCACTCCGAGGGAACTATGTCGGTGCAAGTTACGCGGATGCTAGAAGAAAGGAGTTCTTGAACTTGACTTAGGGAAACAAATCTGTGGCGGAGTAGGTATGCAAGAGTTATGGTGGCAACGGACTATGAGCGTTGCGTTAGGTTTGAGGATGGACTTAGGGATAGCCTCAGAGTATTTATAGCTCCACAAATTGAGCGAGTCTTCTCAGAAGTGGTAGAGAAAACAAAGATAGCAGAGGAGGTGATGTACGCTGAGTGGCTAAATCAAGAAAAAGAAAAGGGTAGGAATAAAAGGGAGGTTGAGACTCCTGGTGTTTGACAGAGGCCTAGAGCTAGGGCCATAGATAAAGGGCTGGTTAGAGCAGGGTCCCCTGCTATGAATCCAGGGGTGCCACCTTATCCTGATTGTGGGAAAGATCATGTAGGCGAGTATTGGAAGAGGACAGGAGCTTGTCTGGCTTGTGAATCTATGGAGCATAGGATCAAGAATTGCCCTAGAATGCCAGTTCAGGTGCCGAGCATGGGTAGACGTGATGTACAACCACCGATGTAACACCCCTATCCCGTATTCGTCGTCGGAATAGGTAAAGGGCATTACCAGACGAACAGAACATTTCAAACCAATTCAGAATCCCAGATATCATATAACATCATTTCATAAGCAATCATCTCTTAAGATGGTCTACGAGACCTAAAATGTACTTTTAAGAAAGGTCTGGACTAAAACGAACACATTTAGAATTTTTAGAACTTAACCAAATCTTTCAAAACTGTTAAAGTCACTCGCCTGTGTGACTAAGCCGTGTGACACACACGGGCACTAAACACTCCCATGATCCAATCGTGCTAAAAAGAGGTCCTATACTGACTTTTTCACACGGCCAACAGACACGGCCGTGTGCCATGGTCATGTGGTACTTAGCTAGCTACTGACTTAAGCCCACGGCCATATGACACGCCCGTGTGTCTTAACCGTGTGACACAATGCAAGCTTGGTTTAAGCCAACTTACCACCCTTATATGAGTCTTTCCTACTAGCAATGTTAAACAACATTCATACAACAATTTTCAGCCAATTCCATACTCAAAACATGCTTCATTACAACTAAATGATCATCATTCAATAACCCATTCAAAACCATATCAAAACTTCACACATTCATACCATTTGCTAGCCAACTCTCATGGCATAACATATAATTAGAAATCAAAACTTAATACATAGACTTTCTAGCCTATACATGCCATACTTTAAAATATTTATACTTTCAAAAGTACCAAAATGAGGTCGATAGCGTGGTGATGATCCTCGACTATCACCAAGCCTTTAGTAGCTATGATAACTGTAAAACAGACAGAAATCACACATAGTAAGCTACAAAAAGCTTAGTAAGCCAAATACAATTGGTCTAAATACTAAAGCATATAAGTACAATTTAATAGTAAAAATTCATAGCCATTTCATAGAACGATTCATAACCTTAATCGTGCTCCTTTGTTTGTATTTATGTCATGCTTCATTTACAAATTCCATACATATTTCACAGAGAAAGAGTCTTTCATATTCAGAATTTTAGTACAATTCATACATACCTGTATAGGTTATACATTTCATAAACTCATTCTCATATTTCATACTTTATCATCAGACTACTCAAAAATGATACAAATACTCGTAAATAAGTACAACGCCGACGTCCCGGACGTGGTCTTACATGTAATTCAATATCGATGCCTCTGTCTCAAACAGGGTCTTACACAAAATCAGATACGATGCCTATGTTCCAGACATGGTCTTATACGTAAATCTCAATCGAGGCCTGTGTCCCAGACACGGTCTTACATGATATCTCAGATAGATGTCAATGTTCCTTTAGAAGTATACAGAGCTTTTCGGATACTAACATATTATCAGAATTTACTGAAAAGATATTCATTCGGCTCTCAAGGACATCCAATACAGATTACAATTTATATATGTGGAAATTAGTAAATTTAACCCCTAATTGTAATTTGACTAACCTTGGATCAAATTCGGATGAAACGAGTCGACTATTCAACTATTTTGGACTTCCCTTGATCTAAGTCCAATTTTCTTTGTTCTTGATCTAATACAATTCAAATTCAACCATTCAATCATTCATGTCATTCCCATGAACACATATTTAGGGCACTTTGCATTTTAGCCCTTACATTTTCACACTTTGACAATTTAGTCCATTTTTTCACAAAATCACAAATATGCAAAATTCACCAAGACTATAGCTTGTCCGAATATACATGGCTTCCATACCAGCCCAAATAACATATTTAATTCACAATTTAGTCCTTCAAAACCTCATTTTCACAAATTAGCCCAAATAGCTCTATTTCATCAAAATTCAAAGACAAAACTTATAAATCATCTACCAAGCCTTTATAATTCATCCAAAAACATTACAAAACTCATGATATCAACAATGGAATTTCATTAAATCTTTAAAAAAAATAGAAATTCAGACATGGGCTTGGTAGAACACGAAGCAACGATCACAAAAACGTAGAAATTATAAAAAACCGAAAAACTTTCATACCTCAATTGATGCTTGCAAGTGCCAAAACCATAAAGATCTTTTTTTATTTTATTTTTCCTTTTTTTTCGGTAAGTACTACCCATTATGAACACATTTCATGTTTTTGTTTTTATTTAATTATACATAATAAGCCATTTTCCAATTTTGCCCCTTTTTATAACAAATAAAAATTCCATCCACTAGTGTCCATACTTGTCCATGCATTAGTACAATGATCCATTTGACATGCAAGGACCATTATTATAAATGGCAAGCCAAATAGGTGCTTTAATCTTTAGCACACAACTTTTACACTTTACGTGATTTAATCCTTTTTCATAATTAAGCACAGAAACAGAGAAATTAAATAATAGAAATTTTGGAGATATAAATTCACATATCTCAAACACAAAAAATAATATTAAAATATTTTTTAGACTTAGATTTGTGGTCCCGAAACCACTATTTTGACTAGGGTCAAAACTAGATTATTACAATTGAAGGGTGGTCAGCAGCCGCCCAGAAGCCATAGTCAGGCCAGAGGTGAAAACGGTTTGGGTTGTGGAGCACCGGGTAGGGGTGCTAGTCATGAGGCAAGATAGCCAGCGTTGGTCTATGCAGCATGTCATCGAGAGGACGGAGACGCTCCAGAGGCAAATATTGGTATGTTCGTTAACCATAATATGCTATTTATTTAGTTTGGAATTAGAGTGCACAGCGGGAGCGTGGTGTAGAAGTCTATGCTATACAGTAGTACTAATAGTTGGGAATTTCAATTACAAAATTTCTTTTATGGGCGTAGAGTTGTAACACCCCAAAAATCTTGAAATCCTGAACTTTTTTTTTTTTTGGTTTCGATAAAAATTGTGCTTAACATTCCTAGTGAGATATTAATTTATGTGATAGTAGGTCTTGGTTAAGGTTTGAGTTCGAACTTAGGGGTGAAGGAAATTATGGTTTAATTATTAAAAGAACCTCGTTGGCAAGTAGGTTGGCTTTTAAACAAAGGAAGGAAGAATTGGACACAAGAAAGCCTTGTGGTGGAATGGCAAGTGGCGTCACATGTAGGGCAAGGGGGTTTGGGGTTCGAATCCCTCCTTGCTCAAAAGAAAGATCCATTTTTGCTTAAGAGATGGTCAGTGGTGGCATTGACTGTGAAATCTGTAGGGATTGATAAGAGGAGAAATTTGAGGAGGGGATTAAGGGGTTATCAAGGAGAAAAATTAGGAGATGAAGAGTGTAAAGAGGTGGAGCTAAATTGGGGATTAGGGGATAAGAAATTTAGCTAGAGGCTATATATAGATGCCAAATGTGAGGTTGCCAGGCTAATGCTGAATTCTCCCTCACCTTGTTGCCAGAAAATGCCTTTTTCTTCAAAGATCTAAAAGTTGAAAAAACCTTGTTCTTCCTTCTTTACTTGTGCCGATTTTCCATTCTTTCCCCTACTCAATACTTTTATTTTGATTCACCATTTGTTGTAAATGGTTTCTACTACTCTTTTTCTTTGTGAAAAATAACCTTTTCCATCATACAAACCTTAAAAGCTGAATATTCTCTGTGCCGCCACTACTCCCTCTACTTCGGCCAATTCTAGCGTAAGTGTTTTGTTCTTTCTGTCGGTTTTGCTAAGTATCGATTATTCCTATCCCTCACTCCTTCTGAATCAGTTTTGGTAGGATTAGTATCGAACCTCAGTCTTTTGGATCTCTGCAATTTGCTCCCTAGGTGTTGAAACATTCCTAAGTGTTCTTCACTTTGGTAAGGGTTGTCTGAATAGTCTTTAATGGGAAAGGGTGACATATGTTGGATACAAGTCACCCATTATGTTTTTAACAATAAAGGTTAACACAGATCTGGGAAGTACTCGTGATTAGTGATCAAGGAAAAGCTAATAAGGCTTGGCATTTCAGGTGAGGTTAAGGTGAGACTTCGGCTTTTGGTAAAGTATTCAAGAAGTATATGTGAGTAATCATTGAGTGATATCGATTGTAGGTTTGTGGTAAGGGGGATTGCAGCATGCTTTATTACCAGGTGTGTACATACACTGCACACACACAATTAGATCGGTAAATCCCAAAATGCCAAAAAGCCGAAATGCCTAAAAGGTGAAAGTTTGGCTACGGTAGTCTTACGAGTGCGCGAACACTCGTAAGGGGGAAACTGATAGGTTACCTGAGGCCCCATGGGCGATTCCATGAACTTGGGCCGTGTTTTGGCCAACCAGGCCAGGAAAGCCTAAGTGGGCCTGATGGGCTGTTGGGCCTATAATAGGCAATATTGGTGACTTGATGTTAAGTGATGGAAATTATATGAAAGTATGTATATAAATGTGACTTGGGCCTAATCGGCCATATGAATGTGATTTGGGCCTAATGGGCCATACGAATGTGATTTGGGCCTAATAGGCCATATGAATGAGATTGGGCCTAGTGGGCCATATGCGTGTATGTAGACTTGTTTGGGCTCTATAAGGGGTTTTGGGCCTAGTATCTGATAACTGTTTAATTGACATAAAACTTGATTAATTAATTGCGACCGTGGATGAGTCATAAGGTTAAGGTGTGGTAATGGGTATATCCATGTCTAGGATTGGATCTAGGGAGAGTTTGGTACTTAAACGGTCTTAATAACTCACCTACTCTTCTCTGGAATCCTACCTGGTGCATAGTATCTGTTCACTTTAGCCAACGAGGACTTGTTAATGGGCCAAGGTAAGTATTAAACCTAATAATGAGAAATTACCGAAATTCCCCTAAGGAAAAAAATGACCAAAATACCACTATGTGTTGAATGTAAGATTTATGGATGTTACATGTAGATCTGCTGCATACATATGATATTCTTTTTAGGTTGCATATGGGTTGGGAATTATGGAACGGAGGAAGTATATGAGGATCGCATGGTTGCTTGATAACCGTGGATCCACCGACGACTATTAAGCCCAATATGTGATTGGCAGCTTGCTGCAATGAAAGTAGTTCCGCAACTAGGCTACCATTGATGTGTATCGAATGGGTGGGTCGATATTTATATCCCCACATGATGTGTATCGAGGGACGAAGTTGATGTGTACCGGTTGGATTATTGGGGTGGGTTGCACTGCATTGCATTGCATGTATGATTTTATGGATTGATGAATGCTTATTACTTGTCGAGGGTTGTACACACTGAGTTTTCGAAAACTGACTTCCTCTTTTATTTTTCTCAGGTGATGCTCAGTAGAAGGTTCGATGTTTGGAGGGACTCAGAGATGGCAGGTAGCATGGCGACTTGGACTTGTTTTTTTTAACAGAAAGCATATAGTTTCTAACTTATTAAGTAATTTCAGACTGGAATGAAATAAGGCCTTCCTTTTTATTGTTTTTTGGATTGTTATTTTTATGCGTTGTAATTATGAGAAGGTGGACATGGGTTTCTTAAATCATAAATTGCTTTTCTACGTTTCCGCAACTAAATTTTAAAATGACAGTCTTTCATAAATCATATGTTTTAAACAAGCTTTCACGATTGAAAGAGAGTTTTTATAAGTTAATTAAGGTTTCTCATTTTAAGAAGGGTTTTCAATGAAAATAAGGTTTTCGATAAAACACTTGAATGTGATGCGCCAGATTCAACCATAACATCTGGGCTGGGTTAGGGTGTTACATTGCTCTTTTTGTAAATAATAAAAATTAGATGTCTCTTTTTGTAAATATTTTCAAAAGGCTTCTAGAATAAATGTTTTTTTAAAAAAGATGATAATTAGTAATATATAATTATATCCATTATAATATATATTAATTATTATCAACTTTATATAGAGTTAGGATTAGTGTTAATTTAATCATATTTTATTTGATAAGTTTTTTAAGATGATAATCTCTAATATATAATTATATCTATTATAATTTATATATTAATTTTATCAATTTAGCATAGAATTAGAATTATTTTATCTTATTTTTAAATAAATTAATAGCATTAATAATTTAATATACATATTATTAATTGTTGTTAACTGGATTAGAATTAGAATTTAGAGTTTTTAGCTATTAAATTTCTCTAAGAATTCTACTTTAAGTCCTATTTCCTTCATTATAAATACGACCTTCTTCATCATTCATCACTCAAAATCCTAAAGCACCAAAAACCTTCAAGTGCCGAAACCTCCTAGTTGAAAAGTAGCCATTTGGCCAGTAGCCCCAACTCCATCGCACACCGTAGGCCCACCTCGCGGGCACCTGCCCTCAATGCATGCTGTATTGCGCGCTTCGTGCTGTTTCCCACACCAGGCCCTCATCCCGAGCATTGCTACCTACGCCCAGGTCCCGCACTTGCTCATGTTAGGTCTGCTCGACGAGGATCCACACGCTACTTGCACATCTAGCCTAGCCTGCGTGCATTGCTGCTTACTCCCAATGCCTGTTGTGCACTACTACCTCACACACCCGAATGACACCACCCTCTCACCTATCCTTAGCCAAATCCTCCAACCTACTTCCATTTGACCTCTTTTTCTCCCTTACTATTCATTTTTTAGGAGTTCTAAAAAAAAAAAGGGTAGTAAGACTGAATTTTCTACTAAATTTTTAATTTTATTTAATTATTTAAATTTTTAATTTAATGAATCATTAATAATTTTTATTTAATTAAATTTTTGAGAAAATAAAATTTTTTCCATCTTTTGCTTAGGTTAATCATGCCTCGCAAGAGAATTCGTGCTGTGCCCAAATTGATG
Source organism: Gossypium arboreum (assembly GCF_025698485.1). Taxonomy (NCBI): domain Eukaryota; kingdom Viridiplantae; phylum Streptophyta; class Magnoliopsida; order Malvales; family Malvaceae; genus Gossypium; species Gossypium arboreum. The sequence continues at coordinate 39,578,281 of NC_069081.1, forward strand.
AAACACAAAACAAGTTCCATTGTGAAGAAGCCAAAGCAAGATACGAGAGTATCTTCAAAAGTCAATAGATGCATCGAAAGAAAGGATTTACATTGAAAGAGAGCAACTACAAAGATTTTATGACATGTATTTGTCAAGTTGCTGAAACCCTTAATTGGGAAATGTTTTGTGAGAAGAGACCTAGTGTGGATGAGGAACTAGCTCACGAGTTTTATGCGAATTTAACCTCAAGCGAGTTGACGAAAGTTCCAGTTTATGGAATCAAGGTACCAATAACTTCAAATGCTATTAATAAGTTCTTTGAATTTCCTGATTTCGAAAACGATGATTATTCTTCCTTGATGAGCAATATCAAGCCTGAAAATTTGCAAGAAATTCTTGAGGAACTTACAGTTCTAGGTTCTAAGTGGATTGTATCAAAGGAAGGAATCCACACTTGTTGAAGAGAATATCTGACACCACTTGCAAAGGTATGGTTCTATTTCATCCATTTCAGCCTTATGCCTAGCTCACATGGGACTACAATTTCATTAGAGCAAATGGTCTTATTATAGTCGATCTTAATTGGAAAGAGCATTGATGTAGGAAAAATCATCTTGAGAGAGATGCATAATTGTGCTGTTAGACGTTCTGGCCCAATCTACTCTCCCTTTACAATAACAATTTTGTGCTTAAAAGCTAAAATTCTTGTAAATGTAAAGAAGACAAGTTATAGCCAAAGCACAATCACAGATTGGGACCTTTATCGAATAGCTGAAGGTTCTATTTTACAGCAGCGAATTGAAAAAAGTGAGGATCCTGAAGAAGAGGAAGAAGATCCCATAGAGATCAAACTAATGCAATCAGCTAAAGTCCCTGATAAGGTGGAACCACTGGAACCAGAAGTTGAACTTGATGATGAAACCTCAATGTTCACAGCTCAACCGCCTAGCCCAGATCTTCGAGATGAGCTATCAAAGTTGATGGACATAACGCAGCATATGCAATGGCAGTAACAAGCTTACTAGAGATACTTAAAAATAAGGGATGACTTGATGAGAAGTACTGTTAAGAAAATTTACAATAACCCATTTATTTTTGTGCCTAAATTTCCAGATTTTATATTTGAACCGTGGAGTCCATTATCGAAGAAGGAGCAAAGCGATTCATGCAAAGGCAATAATAATGGAGCAAAACATGAGTGAAATTCGAAATAGTCTGCAAATAAATAAAAAGGGGGATCTTGACCTTATTTTATTTCTATTCTTAAGTCATTTTAGGATTAGGTTTAATTAGGATTTTTTATTTTCGTAGAATAAGAGAGAAAAATCATAAATAAAATTTGAACAAGTCACAAAGTATAAAGTGTGGCAATAGGTATAATACATGTCTAAGATTGGATCTAGAGAGAGCTTGGTACTTAAGCAATCAATTTGACTCACCTCCTCTTTTCTAGAATCCTACCTGTTGTATAGTATATATTCATTTTACACAAATGCGAACATTGTTCATCTTAAGTAGGGGGACCGAAAAATTGAAATTGAATTATTTCCACTTAGAATAAAATTTTTTCTATGATTAGGGTATATTTTGTTCAATAATTTGAAATTTTGTTAAGTATGCTAAACTTCATTATAAATAAAGTTCTATTATTTCAATAAATAATTATGTTAGCTTAATAATGATATGAATGTATTTCTAATAAAGCATGCAAATCGTACCATAAATTTTTAGTTCCTTATGAAAGTTAGGCGTGCATGAAAATTTAAGTCTTTAGAATTGACTTAGTAGTTTCTCGAGGCGAAATCCTAGGAAGCATGGAACATTGAAAATGATTTAGACAACTTTTGTTGGACCATTTGAGCCTTTCAAGTCAACCATGATGAAATTTTTATCCTTTGAAACCCGACTTTGAGACTATATGGCCTGATTTTATTTGAACCATTGCAAATTTAACCATCACTTCTCTCTTAACTATCTTAAAATTGTCCCAAACACTAGACTCAGTACTATTCGAAGTATTCTTTAAAACTAAGTTTGGGGGAGTTGAACAGAAGAAAAGAAGTATCTAATTCTCTAAAATTGTAGTACATTCAGCAAAATGCTCGATTTAAAAAAAAAACATGAGTTCTTAAAATAAGATGTACAAAAGAGTATGTGAAAGCAAAGAAAGTTGATGTATTGAAGGTAATTATTTCAATGGTCTGATGCAAGCTGAGTCTATGGTTTAAAAGCCTATATTTATCTATCTTTTACCTACCCTTAAGCCCAGCCACGTTACAACCTTGTTAAAGACCTATTGATTCAAAAGTTCTAATGCTACTTACATTACTGGAGAGAAATTGCTACGTACAACATATGAAGAGATAAGTTAAACTTAATTATCGTAGCTTAATCTTGAATAAAGGGGATAAAATCACATTGGTAAGGTTTAACATGACTTTATTATGAAGTGTTTAGTCTAATTTTTGCTATCATAATAGTTGTTGAGATTAATTTGAATGATATGTATACTTAAGTAGCATAACTATCAAATTTCTTGTCTTTGAGCACAAGCATATTAAATTCATAATTTTGGGAAAAATGTTGTTCTGAAGGAAATTTTCAAAGGTGTTTACGAGAAATTCTTTTTGAAATTTGTGCATTACTTAGGACGAGCAATGAATTAAGTTTGTGGTGTGGAAACAAAAAATTTTTCACACTTTTTCATACTCTTTTTAACTTAAATTCATGCGAATTCGGTTAAATTCTTGTCAAAAAATAATTATTTTTTTATAAAATAATTAAAGTGCACTTAAAATATGAATATATTGAAATTTATTTAATTTTATAATTATTTTTGATGAATTTTGGTTATTTTCAACAGATTGGCGCAAAGGGCAAAAAATGGCTCGGCAGACACTGCCAGAAGCACAAAACCGAGAAGCAATTTGAAGTATCGAGCTGAATTAATTTCCAACCTAGAACTCAAGCTACTTTGGTGTTGAATGTTGGAAACATGAGAAATAATAAACTTGAGTGTCAACAGTATGGTTAACGACATTTTGGTGAGTGCTGGATGAATAATAGAGGTTGTTTTAAATGTGGCTCACAAGATCACTTCATTTGAGATTGTCCAGAGTTAGCCAAAAAAGATAAATTCCAGAATGCAAGACCGAACAACACAGCTACTAGAAGGGGGCCACCTAGAAATACGGGAAATGTGACTAGTAGTAGAGGCACAACAAAAGATTTAACTATGAGATCTGAGGTTAGAGCACCAGCTAGAGCTTACGCTATTCGCGCTCGCGAAGAGGCGTCATCACCAGATGTTATCGTTCCCTCTATGACAATAATGTAGTTGCATTGATTGATCCTGGATCGAATCATTCATATATTTGTATGAATTTGGTGTCTAGTAAGAGTTTACCTATTGAGTCTACCAATTTTTGTAATTAAAGTGTCGAAGCCCTTAAGCAAATATGTCTTAGTTGATAAAGTTTGTGAGAGTTGTCCTTTAATGAATCAAGGTTAATATTTTCTGGATGATTTGATGCTTTTTCCATTTAATGAATTCGATGTGATACTGGGTATGGAATGGTTATTTCTGCATGATGCTGTTGTAACTTGTAGGCGAAAGGCTATTGAATTGAAATGTCAGAATAATGAAATCCTTCAGATTGAATCTGATGAATCGAGTGGATTGCCTGTTATGATATAATCGATGTTAGCTCAGAAATATGTAAGGAAAAGTTATGAAGCTTATTTGGCTTATGTACTGGATACAAAAGTGTCTAAATCAAAGATTGAATCAGTACCACTAGTATGTGAGTATAAGGATGTGTTTCCAGAAAAGTTATCCGGTTTGCCACCGATTAGAGAGGTCGAGTTTGTTGTTGAACTAGTACTGGCAAATCACTGATATCTATAGCTCTGTACAGAATGGATCCAATAGAATTTAAAGAATTGAAAGCTCAGTTGTAAGAGTTAACGAATGAGGTTTCGCACGACCTAGTTTTTCGCCCTGGAGTGCATCGGTATTGTTTGTAAAGAAGAAAGACGGATCGATGAGACTTTGTATTGATTATTGTCAGCTCAACAAGGTTACAATAAAGAACAAGTATCCTTTGCTGAGAATTGATGACTTATTTGATCAATTGAGAGGAGCAACAGTGTTCTCGAATATTGATTTAAGATCTGGTTATTATCAGTTGCAAGTTAAAGATCCAGATGTGCCGAAAACTGCTTTCAGAACAAGGTGCGAGTATTATGAATTTCTTGTTATGCCTTTTGGATTAACTAATCCTACAATTTTTATGGATTTGATGAATCGAATCTTTAGACCATATTTAGACAGATTTTTTGTTGTGTTCATTGACGAAATTTTGATCTATTCACGAGATGAGTTTGAGCATGCGAAGCATTTGAGAATTGTGATAAAAACTTTGAGAGATAAGCAATTGTTCGCTAAATTTAGCAAATGCGAGTTTTGGCTCAGAGAAGTCAGATTTTTGGGACATATTATTTCAGCGGAAGGTATATGAGTTGACCCGAACAAGGTTTCTGTAGTTATCGATTGGAAACCACCAAGAAATGTGTCTGAATTCTGAAGCTTTTTGGGATTAGCTGGTTATTATCAGTGCATTGTTAAAGGATTCTTGATGATTGCTACATCGACGACTAGATTACTATTGAAAGATGTGAAATTCGAGTGGTCCGAGAAATGTCAATAGAGTTTTGAACAATTGAAAGCATTGTTAACTAAGGCATCAGTTCTGGTTCAACCTGAGTTGGGTAAACAGTTTGTGATTTTCAACGATGCGTCATTAAACGGTTTGGGTTGTGTTTCAATGCAATAGGGTAAGATGATAGCTTATGCCTCTAGACAGTTGAAACCATGCGAAAAGAATTATCTGACGCATGATTTAGAGTTGGCCGCTATTGTTTTTGCATTAAAAATTCGGCGACATCATTTATACGGTGAAAAGTGCCACATCTTTACCGATCACAAAAGCTTGAAGTATATAATGACTCAGAAATATTTGAATTTACGACAAGGGAGATGGATCAAGCTGTTGAAAGACTATGAGTTAGTGATTGATTATCATTCGAGGAAAGCAAATGTAGTCGCAGATGCTGTAACAGCCTGATTTTAGGCCTACTTGGAATAGTTGTTTCGGAACCACTAACTTGAGGTCAGAAAAATTATTTTTAATATCAATTTATGTGTTGTAGCGTGATTATATGAGTGCATGAAAATTTTGGTGAATCAGTTTTAGCGATTGTAAGCTTAATTGCGAAAAAGGACTAAATCGCATAAATGGCAAAAGTTTTGTTTTACTAGCAAATGGTGTTAAATAGCTAGAGAATCATAATTAGGGGTCTTTAAAGGGCAAATAGACCCATTCTAATAAGGGTGGCCTACCATAGGGTCAAAGAAAATGAAATGGTCAAAGGTTAGGTGAAATTTGGTGACTAATTTGAATTGTAATAAAATAAAATAAGGAGAAAAGGATATCACCTTTCATCTTCCTCCTCTCCACCAAAATTTTCAAAAAAATAAGGGTTTTGGAAGCTTAAAATTTCATCAACTTTTCACCCTTGCAAGTAAGTGATTTTGGTGGTCTTTCTTAATGATTTTTGTACTTTTGGAGCCCTTATAGCTTGAGCTAACTAATGGAGGGCTATTTTGCAAAATGGTTGAGAGACTAGGGATTTGCCATGAGAGTGTTCATGTTGTTTGCTGAATTTTCATGGAAGCAAATGAATCATGGTTGTTAAATAAACAACTTTTATGAAAGGGGTTTTCATGAAAACACCTAAATGGGCTATTTTGTAAAGCTTGTAAAATAGGTGGTAATTGTAATTGTAACACCGCAAACCCGGCCTGGACGTTATGGCCGGATCTGACGCGCCACATTGAAGCGTTCAAAACATTCCGTATTACTTAGTTGGAAAACCTTAGTTGGTGCTTGAAAAAAACACTTTTAAAAGTAGGTTAAAGTGAATGGAACACATGCACCGGTAGGAAACCAGAAAGAGAGGAGGTGAGTCCGTTGATTGCTAAGTACCAAGCTCCTTGGAACCAATCCTAGACATGCACACCGCCATTGCCACACTCTAACATCTCGTATAATTTTGATAAAACCGTTTGGTTATGTCCATCTTAAGAAAAGGTTGAAAACGTTTGCTTAGCGGAAGTCTTACTTGTATTTGTGTTATTTTGAAATCACTTAGTGTTTTTGAAAACGCGTCCTAGAGCTAATCTATTTCGTTAGTTACCATAGTTCAGTTTTATCATTATAGAATTAAATAATAAGAAAGCAACCCAAACCATAAAATAATTAGCGGCCTTATTACAACAAAAACCCGAAACCATAAAATAAAAATGTCGAAAATCCAGTTCACCAGAAGAAACGAATTTGCAGAAAACGTGTGGCCACTCTGAATCCCTTGACTCCAAGTCCACCAACTAGGGCTCACCGCAAGGATGGAAGAGGAAGGGTGAGTTTGGGAAAACTCGGTGTATCTGAAACCCATCCAAAGCCCAAATCAGCTCGAGCCCATGGGCCTAAGCCCTAATCAGATAATAGTACCCAATAGGCCGAAGCCCTTTTCAGAATACAGTAGCAAGGCCTTAGCCCCTTTTTACAAACAGTATGGCCCATAGGCCCAGTTCAATAACATATGTAACAATATCAGTAATGAATGCAAGCCCAACTGGGGAGACTACTCAACCCACCAACCGCTACCTTGCCTGCACCACCCTACACTCCATGTGGGAATATCTCAACCCACCCATTTTACACTCCACAGTTAAAAGAACAGCGCTCAATTATTAGTCAGTTGAGGCAAAGCCTCCAGTACGTGGATGAACCACATTCAGTACTTCCTCCATCAATACCCCAATCCCATGCAACAGATATTAATAAATGCATATCATGTAAAATACAGTATTAATCAAACATGCAGTTTAACCAATTTAAACCCTAGGGGTATTTCAGTAATTATGCTCTTTAGGGGTAATTTCGTAGTTACGCAACTACACACGTTATTCCAGTAATTCTTAACAATCATATGCAATTTGATTCTCCCATTTAACTGACATGCTACTTTGCCCACCTCTTGCCCATATTGGGCCGTAAGCCCATTGGGCCCAGTTTTGGCCCATCGAGGCCCCTTTTTCCGAAATACGCTAAAATGTCACACGAACCTCCTTACCACTTTGCGGTGCTAGATCTAACAATTACTCTATGTCTTGAGAGCATTTGCATACTCACAAGCCTATGAAATGCCAGAATTTCGGCATTTCGGCTTTTGCCGAATTAATCTAAGGAAAGGTGTTCGGTACACACCTGATTCACGACGACTGCTACTGAGATCACTTTCGATGTCCTACAATTGATTAGCACAGTTCTTAATTACAAACCATAATCACTAAACCCCCAAAACTTACTTATCTAAGATCGAACCATATCCCTAAAAAGCCTTTGAACCCTTACCTTTTTGCCAAAATCGATAGCTAGCTCCGAATCCGATTGTTCCAATGATTCACGCTTTCAATCCAACACTTAAGGAGGCACTAATCATTGATGTAAAACGTCGATTAAAACCCTTAGAGCCACATGCCCAAATCGATGACCTCCCTAATTTTAGGGACTTCGGCTTTTCTTAATTTTGAAAAATAAGAACAGATCTGAGATGATAAGTACTTACCCCTTACTCCTACTTGATTTCCTCGCAATCTGGTGTAGATTTAACCTTAGAACAATGGTAAAACCCGAATCCAGGAGTTTGAAGAAGTTTCGGCTATAAGCCCCTAAACCAGTGGTACTTCGGCTTTTGGGTGGTGAAGGAGATGGAGATATGAGGCTATGACCTTGAAGAAGAATTGCTGTCAGGTGTCTAGGATTAAGATAAGATAATCGTAGATTTAATAAAAACAAAAGAACATAGAAAAACCTGGCTTTGAAGAAATCGGCACAAGCAGTGATCACAGGTTTTCGGCTTTTTATGGATTCGGCAAAAGTATTGATGAATAGCAGGTATGATGAATAGTTTTGAAGTAGAAAAATAGAAGAAGAAGAATAGGGGAGGTGGTAGTTTCGGCTAGAGAGGAAAAAGAGAGGAAAAACAACCCTAAGTGTTAAAGCAGAAGAAAAACGGCACCACTCAATACCCTAAGTGCCGAAATACCAACCTAATACCCCCTGCCGATTTTCCCTCTTCAATTCCCATAATTCGGCCAACTCCTAGCCTCATCCAAATCCCTTAAACCTCCCCCCTTATCCCTCCTTAATCCAAGCATTTAAACTGATCCAACTCTCCTCTAGCAGAATCCACCTGAACTCCAACACTTACCCCTCCTGCATTTAAAAAAAATAAATGTATCTATTTGCCAACACAGGGAATCGATCCCTTGCCTTCCCAAAGCTCCACACGCCACTTTTCTAGGAGCCTAGTGGCGTCAACCTTGCCACTTTACCAAGGCTCTTTTTGTGATTCAACTTACCCACCACTCTACTTAAAGGCCACTTAGCCAGAACCCCTAACTCCTAAGTCTAAAATTCCAAAAATTCAACTGGGTTTTGGCCAAATCATGGTTCCATAAGCCCATTTACTTACTCAAAATATTAATTCCACATCCAAATACAAAATTTTAAAATCTTTACAAAATATTGAAAACCGCGAATAAATCGAAAATCGGGATGTTACAACTCTACCCTCCTTAAAGAAATTTGGCCTCAAAATTTTACCTTATCGAGCAGTTGAGGTCTTGTTGACGATAGCCTCCTCGGTCTCGCAAGTAGCTTCTTCTTTGCCATGGTTTCTCCAAAGTACTTTCACTAGTGGAACTGATTTCCTTCTCAACACCTTGACGTCACGATCAAGTATTTGCACGAGTTTCTCTTGAAAGTTAAATCGATGTACCTCGATTTCAAAGAAGCGGTATGATATGAGTTGGGTCGGATCGATACCGCCTCAAAGCATGGATACATGAAAATGTCGTGGATACGATGCGATTCGGTGGTAACTCTAGTGATAAGCCACTGGTCCAACCGCTTAACAATTCGGTAAGGCCCAATAAACCGTGGGCTCAACTTACCCTTCTTACCAAATCTCAAAATTTTCTTCCAAGGGAAACCTTCAAGAAAACCATATCCCTACAAATGAACTCAATCTCTTTGCGCTTCAAATCCGATCGACTTACATCTATCGGATGCCTCCTTTAACCGATCCCTTATCAGCTTAACCTTGCTTTCAGTGTCTACCACCAATTCCGGTCCAAGCACTCGTCGTTCACCCAACTCTGTCCAACACATCGGCGTACGACATCTTCGCCCATAAAGCGCTTCATATGGAACCATCTGAATACTTGCTTGATAGTTGTTATTATACGCAAACTCCGCCAATGGTAAGTAGTCCTCCCAACTTCCACGAAAATCAATGATACAACCCCTCAACATATCCTCCAGAACCTGAATAACCCTTTCATTGTCCATCATGCGTGGGTGAAAAGATGCTAAAATCCAATCGTGTACCCAACGCTTCTTGCAACATCCACCAAAACCTAGATGTAAACCTAGGGTCTCGATCAGATATTATCGACACTGGCACCCCATGCAATCGCACTACCTCCGCCACATATAACTTGGCCAACTTTTGCAGTGAGGAGTCGGTACGAACAGGTATGAAATGAGCAGATTTTGTTAACCTATCCACAACTACCCACACCGAATCTTTCTTGGTGGGTGTCAAAGGTAACCCACTCACAAAGTCTATTGTTACTTTTTCCCACTTCCATAGTGGAATTTTCACAGGTTGTAGTAATCTCGAAGGCAATTGGTGCTCAGCCTTAACCTGCTGGCACGTCAGACATTTCCCAACAAATTCAGTCACCTCTCGTTTTAATCCGGGCCACCAGTACACCTCTCGCAAGTCTCGGTATAACTTATTCCCTCCAGGATGCATGGCACAGAGTCCACCATGAGCCTCTTTTAGAATTAACTGCCTCAATTCAGGGTCCTTTGGAATACAAACCCTTCCACGAAAGCACAGAACTCCTTCAGTGTTCAACCCAAAATCCTCGTTCTCACCACTCTTAACTTGCTGGAACCGAAGAGCTAATGAATTGTCCTTCAACTGTTTTTCCTTAATCAGCTCAGTCCAAGTAGGCCTTACTTGTAGTTCTGCCAACAAGCTTCCATCGTCGTATAGACTTAATCGTGCGAACAAGGCTCTCAAATCATTAACAACCCTTCGACTCAACGCATCCGCCACCACATTAGCCTTTCCTGGGTGGTACTCTATCGAACAGTCGTAGTCTTTAAGCAACTCCACTCATCTTAGTTGCCTAAGGTTCAACTCCTTCTGAGTCAACAAATACTTTAGGCTCTTATGATCTGTGTATATGATGCACTTTTCCCCATATAAGTAGTGTCTCTAAATTTTTAACGCAAAAATCACTGCTGCTAGCTCCAAATCATGCGTAGGGTAATTCACCTCATGAGCCTTAACCTGTCGCGATGCATAAGTGACCACCTTGCCCTCTTGCATCAGTACGCAACCTAACCCCACATGCGACGCATCGCTATATACGGTAAAGTCTTTCCCAGACACCGGTTGAATCAACACTGACGCTTCGGTTAATACCTCTTTCAACCGATCAAAAGCTTTTTGCTGTTTCTCGGTCCAGACAAATGGTACTCCTTTCCTTATGAGTTTTGTCAAGGGCACCGCCATCACCGAGAAACCCTCTACAAACCTTCTGTAGTAACCTGCCAACCTTAGGAAACTTTGAATTTTCGATACTGACCTAGGTGGCTTCCATTCCAGAATCGCTTCAATTTTACGAGGATCCACTTTAATCCCCTCGGCGGAGACGACATGCCCTAGGAAGGTTACCTCCCTCAACCAGAATTCGCACTTGCTGAATTTCGCATAGAGATCCTTTTCCCTTAACACTTGCAGCACAATACGGAGATGCTCATCATGCTTCGCCTCCGTTTTAGAGTATACCAGGATATCGTCGATAAAGACGACTACGAACTGATCCAAGTAAGGTTGGAATACTCGGTTCATCAGATCCATAAAAGCTGCAGGTGCGTTCGTCAGCCCAAACGGCATGACCACAAACTCATAATGTCCATATCGAGTTCGAAATGCTGTTTTATGAATATCCCCTTCTTTTACCCTTAGCTGATGGTATCCAGAACGAAGATCGATTTTAGAGAATACCGAAGCTCCCCTAAGTTGATCGAACAGGTCATCAATCCTTGGTAGTGGATACTTATTCTTAATCGTCAGTTTGTTCAACTGGCGATAATCGATGCACATGTGCATCGTTCCATCCTTTTTCTTCACAAACAGGACCGGTGCTCCCCAAGGAGACACACTAGGCCTAATGAAGCCTCTATCTAACAACTCTTGAATTTGAGCCTTCAGTTCCACCAACTCCTTCGGTGCCATCCTATAGGGTGCAATAGATACTGGAGCCGTTCCAGGCAACAAATCGATTCCAAACTCAACTTCCCGATTCGGAGGTAATCCAGAAAGCTCTTTCGGAAAAACATCCCGGAATTCCCTAACCGTTCTGATGGTCTCCACAGTCAGATCCTCAGTTTCAGCTTGGCTCACCAAAGCCAGATATGCCTTGCACCCCTTGCGCATCAGTTTCTCAGCCCTCAATGCTGATACTACATTGGATAAGTAATCCCTTCGTTCTCCAATAATCATTACCTCTTCATCATTGCCAGTCCTTAACACCATCCTCTTAGCTGCACAATCTAAAGTTGCCTTATGCCTGGTCAACCAATCCATCCCTAGTATCAAATCGAATTCTTCAAACGGTAACTCCATCAAATCCCCACAGAACACCCTGCCTTGAATCTCCAGAGGCACCTTCTTGAAGAGTTTCTTTACCTTAACTCATGGGCCCGTAGCTTACTCATGGGCCCGACGTTAGCTCCGGCCACCCTTTCCAAAACCCTCAACATAGCCTGAGACAGAGTGTCATCCCCTGCGACCTGGTCATATGGCCCATTTTCATTAACCGGTGGTGGACGTACCTCGCCAGCAGGCATGTGTTCAGATGACGCAGATCCGGCTTGAGTGCTACCTCGGCCTCGACCACGGCCTCTTCCTCGTGCAGCCCTCGTACTCATATCGGTTTATCTGATTATGAATTTTTTGACATTAGTGTACTGGTTTCACTGTTTATTACAAAATGTCTTATGAACAGATAGAGTTTCAGAGTTATTTTCGCGCAATCACAATTTAGCTACGGTCTCAGTTTTGTAGCCCTAATACAACATTATCAATAGCACTATCCCTAAGGCTCAGAACTATCTACAGTATTATTTCCAGTCCAGTTCTATATAAATATTTAAAGCAGAAAAAGAACACTTACAGACTTGGTACCGGGGATTCAGTGTGCCACGTCCTTATCAGTCCATGAAAAATTAAAAACCATGTTTTTGTTTACCGAAAATGAAAAGATTTGATTTGAAAATTGATTTAACCCTGTTTAACAATAGAGAAACTTGAACATTCTTTGAAAAACTTACCATTTCCAAAAATACCCTTCTTAGGCCTGAGTTTTTGAAAAGATTTTCGGACCCGATCCACAGCCGAGTTGTTGCAACCAGGCTCTGATACCACTAAATGTAACACCCCAAACCCGGCCTGGACGTTATGGCCGGATCTGACGCGCCACATTGAAGCGTTCAAAACATTCCGTATTACTTAGTTGGAAAACCTTAGTTGGTGCTTGAAAAAAACACTTTTAAAAGTAGGTTAAAGTGAATGGAAGCTGTGCACCAGGTAGGAAACCAGGAAAGAGAGGAGGTGAGTCCGTCGGACTGCTTAAGTACCAAGCTCCCTTCGGATCCAATCCTAGACATGCACACCGCCATTGCCACACTCTAACATCTCGTATAATTTTGATAAAACCATTTGGTTATGTCCATCTTAAGAAAAGGTTGAAAACGTTTGCTTAGCGGAAGTCTTACTTGTATTTGTGTTATTTTGAAATCACTTAGTGTTTTTGAAAACGCGTCCTAGAGCTAATCTATTTCGTTAGTTACCATAGTTCAGTTTTATCATTATAGAATTAAATAATAAGAAAGCAACCCAAACCATAAAATAATTAGTAGCCTTATTACGACAAAAACCCGAAACCATAAAATAAAAATGTAGAAAATCCAGTTCACCAGAAGAAACGAATTTGCAGAACACGTGTGGCCACTCGAATCCTTGACTCCAAGTCCACCAACTAGGGCTCACCGCAAGGATGGAAGAGGAAGGGTGAGTTTGGGAAAACTCGGTATATCTGAAGCCCATCCAAAGCCCAAATCAGCTCGAGCCCATGGGCCTAAGCCCTAATTAGATAATGATACCCAATAGGCGAAGCCCTTTTCGAATCTGAGTAGCAAGGCCTTAGCCCCTTTTTACAAATAGTATGGCCTATAGGCCAAGTTCAGTAACATATGTAACAATATCGAGAATGAATGCAAGCCCAACTGGGAGACTACTCAACCCACCAACCGCTACATCGCCTGCATCACCCTACACTCCATGTGGGAATATCTCAACCCACCCATTTTACACTCCACAATTGCAACAACGCCGCTCAATTATCAATCGGTTGAGGCAAAGCCTCCGATCGTGGATGAACCACATTCAGACTTCCTCCATCAATACCCCAATCCCATGCAGCAGATATTAATAAATGCATATCATGTAAAATACAAGATTAATCAAACATGCGGTTTAACCAATTTAAACCCTAGGGGTATTTCGGTAATTATGCTCTTTAGGGGTAATTTCGTACTTACGCAACTACACATGTTATTCCGGTAATTCTTAACAATCATATGCAATTTGATTCTCCCATCTAACTGACATGCTACTTTGCCCACCTCTTGCCCATATTGGGCCGTAAGCCCATTGGGCCCAGTTTTGGCCCATCGAGGCCCCTTTTTCCGAAATACGCTAAAATGTCACACGAACCTCCTTACCACTTTGCGGTGCTAGATCTAACAATTACTCTATGTCTTGAGAGCATTCGCATACTCACAAGCCTATGAAATGCCGAAATTTCGGCATTTCGACTTTTGCCGAATTAAACTAAAGAAAGGTGTTCGGTACACACCTGATTCGCGACGACTGCTACTGAGATCACTTTCGATGTCCTACAATTGATTAGCACAGTTCTTAATTACAAACCATAATCACTAAACCCCCAAAACTTACTTATCTATGATCGAACCATATCCCTAAAAAGCCTTTGAACCCTTACCTTTTTGCAAAAATCGATAGCTAGCTCCGAATCTGATTGTTCCAATGATTCACGCTTTCAATCCAACACTTAAGAAGGCACTAATCATTGACAGAAAACGTTAGTTAAAAACCCTTAGAGCCACATGCCCAAATCGACAGCCTCCCTAATTTTAGGGACTTCGGCTTTTCTTAATTTTGAAAAATAAGAATAGATCTGAGATGATAAGTACTTACCCGTTACTTCTACTTCCTCCCAATCCGGTGCAGATTTAACCTTAGAACAATGGTAAAACCCGAATCCAGGAGTTTGAAGAAGTTTCGGCTATAAGCCCCTAAACCAGTGGTACTTCAGCTTTTGGGTGGTGAAGGAGATGGAGATATGAGGCTATGACCTTGAAGAAGAATTGCTGTCAAGTGTCTAGGATTAAGATAAGATAATCGTAGATTTAATAAAAACAAAAGAACATAGAAAAACTTGGCTTTGAAGAAATCGGCACAAGCAGTGATCACAGGTTTTCGGCTTTTTATGGATTCGGCAAAAGTATTGATGAATAGCAGGTATGATGAATAGTTTTGAAGTAGAAAAATAGAAGAAGAAGAATAGGGAGGTGGTAGTTTGACTAGAGAGGAAAAGAGAGGAAAAACAACCCTAAGTGTTAAAGCAGAAGAAAAACGGCACCACTCAATACCCTAAGTGCCGAAATACCAACCTAATACCCCCTGCCAATTTTCCCTCTTCAATTCCCATAATTCGGCCAACTCCTAGCCTCATCCAAATCCCTTAAATCTCTCCCCTTATCCCTCCTTAATCCAAGCATTTAAACCTGATCCAACTCTCCTCTAGCGAATCCACCGAACTCCAACACTTACCCCTCCTGCATTTAAAAAAAATAAATGCATCTATTTGCCAACACAGGGAATCGATCCCTTGCCTTCCCAAAGCTCCACACGCCACTTTTCTAGGAGCCTAGTGGCGTCAACCTTGCCACTTTACCAAGGCTCTTTTTGTGATGCAACTTACCCACCACTCTACTTAAGGGCCACTTAGCCAGAACCCCTAACTCCTAAGTCTAAAATTCCAAAAATTCAACTGGGTTTTGGCCAACTCATGGGCCTTCCATAAGCCCATTTACTTACTCAAAATATTAATTCCACATCCAAATACAAAATTTTAAAATCTTTACAAAATATTGAAAACCGCGAATAAATCCGAAAATCAGGATGTTACAGTAACACCCCTAACTCGTATCCATTGTCGGACTCGGTCACGTGGCATTACTGAACATAAGCACAATTCCAAATATTCTCATGCTAACACAGGTCATATTATTATATACATGTAGAGCATATAACTAATTAAATATTAATCATACATTATAAAACATATTACATATACAAATCATAGGTTCATCACTTTATTGATAAGTGAATACCAAAATAAAAATTCAAACATTTTATTTCTTAATTCTATACATGTGCATATTTAACCAATTAAATAATATCACAAGGCATTTTATCCCTTAGCATATATGGCATTATCAACTTCACAAATGATCAAGAATATTTCATTAAACATTAAAGTCATACCAATTCCACAATTCAATCTTAAACTAGAAGTTTACCAATTGCATACCCGAACACGATATATATATATATAAATATACTTGTTACTTATTAAATATGCAATTTACTAACAAAACATACCTAACACCTACTCAATATTTACCTTCATCAATTGTACCTATTTTACCAACCATATAAGCATAATATATGCATATACATTTCCTTTACAAACCGAATCATAATGATAAGTATCATTCGATTACACACGCATACACATGTACATATATATAATCAACATCTTGCTCCTTTGTTAAGCCAAATTACTAGACCATTCACAAGACAAAACATATCATAATAAACCCTTACCATATTCGAACATATTTATATATCATTTAATGCCCATTCACATATTAACACCTATATCAAACATAACAACCAATTTCATATATACTTTATCTATACACAACCATAGCCGAATATCTAACCATACTTATGAAAATTTATATACACCATGATCGACTCATCAACTATAATCAAGTTCACCAACCATTATCAAGCAATTTCTAAAAGATATAACACCTATCACGTACACAATTCATTCATAGCATATAACATTATAACCAAAACGAATTAAACCATGACCAAACATAACCAAACTCAAGCTTAATAATTATGCCATTTTCGCATGGGTTAAATTTTACATAACCAAAATCCAACATTTCCAAAAGTATAATCCAGGCTATAGACTTTGCTGAGGATCCCCGAACTCGTAACCCGTGTAACACCCCATACCCGATACCGTTGCTGGAGTCGAACACGAGGTGTTAACGGACTTAATTCATTAATTAAACAGCTCATACAATTCATTTTAAAATTTCCAGACAAGCTGGCTAACTGCATCACAGTCGCTTTAAAAATCATATCTCGAGTTACGAAACTCGAAATCCAATTCCGTAAATTTTTCCTGAAACTAGACTCATATATATATCTACTAATTTTTTCTAGAATTTTGGTTGGGCCAATTAGTACAGTTTATTAGTTAAAGTCTCCCTGTTTCAGGGTTCAACTACTCTGATCTCTGTGTATTACGAATCAGATATCTCCTGTACAGAGCTTCAATGACTATGCCGTTTGTCTCTAATAAAACTAGACTCAATAAGGAATCTGTACATATAAAGTGTGATTTCTAATTATCTTTGTAAAATTTATGGTGAATTTCAAAGTCAGAACAGGGGATCCAGAAATCGCTCTGGCCCTGTTTCACAAAAATTTAAACATCTCATAAAATATAGCTCATATACCTGTTTCGCTTATTCCATATGAAAATAGACTCATCAAGCTTCGATTCCATAATTTATTCATTATTTAATTCCATTTCTACTATTTTTAGTGATTTTTCAAACTCACGTCACTGCTGCTGTCTGAATCTATTTTATGGTAAATTTTACCTATTTCATGGTTTCCATGGATTAGCTAGCAATTTGACATACATAATACCAAATATGATCATGATTAGCCATTCCAATGGCTAATCATTACCAAGCATTTCTATCTCCATACCACTCAATAACCATATCATAAGACCATATATACAAAATGATTATAATGCTATACATGCCATACTCAAAATATACAAGCCATTATGTCAAGATGGTATACGGATAGTGTGAGCGTGCCTCCGACCGCTTCCGATTTCGAGCTGGCTTGTCAACACTACAAGGAATGAAAAGGAGGAGTAAGCATAAATGCTTAGTAAGCTCACATGCAAATAGCAAGTAACATAACCATATAAGCAAACATAAAACATCATTTGCATAATCATCACCAAGACATTCATATCACCTTTTCATTTATCATCTTACCATATTGTTGTTATATTGAGTTTTCAACCCGAGGGTTAAGTACATACCTGTTCAAAGTATCCATTTCACAACACTTACCAATCGTCCCTTTCATCTTGAGTATTCCTCCATTTGAGTAGAACTTTACCCGTTGAACACATCGAATATAATTCGGATACATGGAAAGTTTGCACATAAGTGCCACATATGTAGCCAAGCTACCATGTAACCCGCCCATAAGTGAACTCGGACTCAACTCAACGAGCTCGGCGTTCGCATCCATAAGTGAACTCAGACTCAACTCAACGAGTTCGGATGCCTAGTTACATCTCACGAACTCGGACTCAACTCAACGAGTTCGGACGCTCGCATCCATAAGTGAACTCGGACTCAACTCAACGAGTTCGGATGCCCAAATATCCCAGTGACATGTCACTTGTATCCTAATCCATTCACGAGGTTCAACGGACCTTTTTCCCAATCATGTGTCTCAACCATCTTCTACGGAATGCCGATACCGATACTCGGTAGTATTTCACATTTTCCAAGTATATCACATAATTTGACATATTATCAAACAATTATCACAAGTATAATATTTCATAATAATTATCATATCATTTAAAAACATTAAAATATTTAAAATAATAACTATGTTACCAACATTTACATATGAACTTACCTCGTATGCGAAAATGGCTATTTTACCATTTCGTCCACAACTTGGTATTTTCCCCATTTTAGCCGAATTTCAGTTTTCCTTGCTCTATCATTTAAAATATAGTCTAATTAGGACTCACATTATTCAAATTGACCCAAAATCATATTTTTGAAAAATTACAATTTTGCCCTAAACTTTTGCATATTTACACTTTTGCCCCAAAGCTCGTAAATTAAAATTCAGCCTATTTTCTTATGTTTTATGACATGCTGATCATTTTTCCTTCTATGGCAACATCAAATTCTCACTCTAACATGTACTTATGACTATTAGGTATTTTTACCGATTAAGCCCTTTTGCTCGTTTTCACTTAAAACCGAGTAGCACAAGTTGTCTAACATAATTTAAAACCTCATATTCTATCATAAAACACCAAAATACACAAATTTCACCTATGGGTATTTTTCCAAATATAAACCCTAGGTTAAATTATTGCTAGCATAAGCTAAATCGAGCTAGGGACTCCAAAAACGTAAAATCATTAAAAACGAGGCTAGAACGAACTTACAATCGAGCTTGGAAGCTTGAAAACCCTAGCCATGGTTTCTCCTTGCTATATTCGGCCATGGGGTTGAAGATGAGCAAAATTGGCTTTTAATTTTGTATTTTAATTCATTTTACCCTAAATGACCAAAATGCCCTTACTACTAAACTTTCCAAAATTCCATCCATGTCCAATTTTTTGTCCATAGACTTAGAAATTGGTAAAATTACTCTTTAAGGACCTCTAATTAATAATCTAATTCAATTTTATGCAAAATACTTCTAGAACACAAGTTTTGCAATTTATTCAATTTAGTCCCAAATTTCAAATTAGGCACTTTATGCATAAAATTTCTTCAATAAATTTTCACACAATCATGCAATCATATCATAGACCTTAAAATAATCATAAAATAATTATTTCTATATCGGATTTTGTGGTCACGAAACCACTATTCGACTAGGCCCAAAATCGGGATATTACAACTCTCCCCTTCGAGGATTTTCGCCCCGAAAATCTTACCGTAAAAGTGGTCTTCACTTTTAATCTCATATTTGGTGCCAAGAACTTGCACTTAGACTGTACCTCCAATACATCTCTTCAATTTCTCATATGATCTAAAAGCTTACAGTCTCAACTCTTAATCGTTCTTAAATTTTCAACCCTTCTCAATTTCCCATGATATCATGACATAAAACACGGATCTCAACTTGATTTAATGGAGACCGAATTCCAAGAAATCCAACAATCAAAGAGACACGAAATTCCATGAATCGATGAGTAGGAATTCATTCAATACAGATGTGATTTATAGATCTCGCCAAACATTTAACAATAGGATACATCACATTTTCCTCTTTCCGCCATAGAAATAATTCTGATATGGCCTCAAGAATAATCCTTCTCATTTCCATCCCAATATCAACATTGACAAGGATAATTTTGATAGATCCCAATGCTCGGCTTTAACCCCTTTAACAACTCCGATTTTATGTAACATCGGATGCTCTAAACTATCACATTACCTCACCGTCTTGAAACACATCACAATTCATACAACAATACATTCTTGAAAGTCGAAGTCTTTGCTCAATGTAGACTAGTCTAGTTCGACGCTTTGTTACCAATATTCTCATCTATCCGAACTCTGTCAACATGTAATAAACTTTTCAGCTTTCACAAGATGGAAACCTTATCATTCGTAGTGACTTAAACTAATATTCAACTCTTTCTATTAAATATAGACTTCTCGTTCAAACTATTTACTCTTTGATCTGTACAAAATGAAATTCTATTATCAAACTTGGGAAAAATAATCCTGACATAATTATCACATGAAATCTTTCAAATAAATAATTTACCATACCGACTAAAACTCGCGCTTTTATCACCTATGCCTTTCTCGATGTCAAATCCTTACACGAAATTAGAAAAAATCCCAATACTAAAATCACCACATTACCAAGATCAAATTAAAAGTATAGTCATATTTGACATGATTATCATGGGCTGCAGAACCCACTTCGAACATGAGTCGTAATTGACAAATTATGGAACAAAGATAACAAGAAAACCGAATAAAGAAATCCAAGATAGAGAAACCCAGAATAAAGAAATCCAGAATAAAGAGATCCAGGATAAAGAAACCCAAGATACGATACTATGACGGAGAATCGAAAACCAAACTCATAGAGAAAATATGGAATACCCCGATAATTCTTCAAAGAAAGAAAGTCCAGAAGAAAACATCATTTAATCCCACTGAAATCAAATATAACAAGATCAATATATCTTCCCAAACATATATATCAGATGAAGCATCAAGTAGAAGAAACAGAATCATAATATCACACGTATTCTCTCATCAATTCTTATCAGACGAAATGAAATAGAATACCCGATGAAATAGAGCAATATAAATTATAGACCAGTCAGACTACCAATGCTTTCATCCAACACCAGAATTAGAAGACATTCCCATATAACAAGAATTTCTTCAGAAGATCAATAGCCATAGAAATATTTCTGAGAACGGGTGAACACATAGAACATCTCAAAAGAGACTGCTAAATCTGTCCGGTCATAATCTGTCACACTCGGATAATTCACATTTGAAATATCATTTCCCCAACTAGTTCGCCGTCACAAATTTCATATTAAATCATTCACTAAAGAATGTCGGTTCTGAATAAATTTCGATTTACACTTTTCTCGACCTTGCACTTGAGTAATTCGATTTACCAAAGAGAATTCCTTCTCTAATCTGGACGATGCATAACTCCAATAATTTTACGTCAATCCGATACTTTCGCTCGACTTTACTTATCAGCTCATTTTCAATCTCGGATCATACTTATAATTATTCTATCATTGAACTCTTTGGGTTCTCAACCGAAAACTTATTCAATACAAATCTCATGAAATTCCATTATAAGTACCACTTTGGTAAGGGGGAAGGGTTGTAGGACCTCTGACTCGACTTTCTTATACATACACATATGACACAACTTCCATCATCATAGTAACATCATCAAAATCATGTCATTCATTCATGTTGGCTTACACCAATTTTCCTATTGTCCCATTTAGACAATATACTTATGCATACATTCTATGTTTTCTAGACAGCTTTACTTATCCATTCATTTAATTAAATTAATTCATGCTCATGACATTATATAAGGCCAAACAAACATAGATATTTGCATCACAATCACAACTTTCATTTTGTGCATCATCATGTACATATCATTACAATCATATAATTCAGTCCAACAATTTAACATAGATAAGTTCAATTCATTATAATCCTTTATCTCATAAAAAAATTGTATATCATTAACATTCATCAACATTCAACGTCCAATCAAGACAAGGACATTTTCATTCGTATTATGATATTATGACCTTTATTCATACCTCTACTACTTTCTATTTATTCCGTTCATCTTATCAAGTAAGCCACATACACTACATCGTATGAGCATTAAGCAAATATGGATATTTATCACAACATGAACTTTCATCTCACATATTATCACATATGTATCATAAACCTTTATTCATACTTTTCTGAACCGAGACTTATCATAATCATAATTTTACTCAAATACCTTTACTTAACATTGAACATGGTTGGCGCAGCTCGGTTGGAGAGTACCCTGTCTAAATAAGACGGTACTTATACGCGTCGGAAGACATCACACTATCACGATCGCTGGCTGTATAGCTAAACTTTTACACATGCTAGGTTAGTCCGAGAACCGACTAAACCTGCTCGATACCACTAAATGTAACACCCCATACCCGATACTGTTGCGAGTCGAACACGAGGTGTTAACGGACTTAATTCATTAATTAAACAGCTCATACAATTCATTTTAAAATTTCCAGACAAGCTGGCTAACTACATCATAGTCGCTTTAAAAATCATATCTCGAGTTATGAAACTCGAAATCCAATTCCGTAAATTTTTCCTGAAACTAGACTCATATATATATCTACTAATTTTTTTCTAGAATTTTTGGTTGGGCCAATTAGTACAGTTTATTAGTTAAAGTCTCCCCTGTTTCAGGGTTCAACTACTCTGACCTCTGTGTATTACGAATCAAATATCTCCCTGTACAGAGATTCAATGACTATACCGTTTGTCTCTAATAAAACTAGACTCAATAAGGAATCTGTACATATAAAGTGTGATTTCTAATTATCTTTGTAAAATTTATGGTGAATTTCCAAAGTCAGAACAGGGGATCCAGAAATCGCTCTGGCCCTGTTTCACAAAAATTTAAACATCTCATAAAATATAGCTCATATACCTGTTTCGCTTATTCCATATGAAAATAGACTCATCAAGCTTCGATTCCATAATTTATTCATTATTTAATTCCATTTCTACTATTTTAGTGATTTTTCAAACTCACGTCACTGCTGCTGTCTGAATCTATTTTATGGTAAATTTTACCTATTTCATGGTTTCCATGGATTAGCTAGCAATTTGACATACATAATACCAAATATGATCATGATTAGCCATTCCAATGGCTAATCATTACCAAGCATTTCTATCTCCATACCACTCAATAACCATATCATAAGACCATATATACAAAATGATTATAATGCTATACATGCCATACTCAAAATATACAAGCCATTATGTCAAGATGGTATACGGATAGTGTGGCGTGCCTCCGACCGCTTCCGATTTCGAGCTGGCTTGTCAACACTACAAGGAATGAAAAGGAGGAGTAAGCATAAATGCTTAGTAAGCTCACATGCAAATAGCAAGTAACATAACCATATAAGCAAACATAAAACATCATTTGCATAATCATCACCAAGACATTCATATCACCTTTTCATTTATCATCTTACCATATTGTTGTTATATTGAGTTTTCAACCCGAGGGTTAAGTACATACCTGTTCAAAGTATCCATTTCACAACACTTACCAATACGTCCCTTTCATCTTGAGTATTCCTCCATTTGAGTAGAACTTTACCCGTTGAACACATCGGAATATAATTCGGATACATGGAAAGTTTGCACATAAGTGCCACATATGTAGCCAAGCTACCATGTAACCCGCCCATAAGTGAACTCGGACTCAACTCAACGAGCTCGGGCGTTCGCATCCATGAGTGAACTCAGACTCAACTCAACGAGTTCGGATGCCTAGTTACATCTCACGAACTCGGACTCAACTCAACGAGTTCGGACGCTCGCATCCATAAGTGAACTCGGACTCAACTCAACGAGTTCGGATGCCCAAATATCCCAGTGACATGTCACTTGTATCCTAATCCATTCCCGAGGTTCAACGGACCTTTTTCCCAATCATGTGTCTCAACCATCTTCTACGGAATGCCGATACCGATACTCGGTAGTATTTCACATTTTCCAAGTATATCACATAATTTGACATATTATCAAACAATTATCACAAGTATAATATTTCATAATAATTATCATATCATTTAAAAACATTAAAACATTTAAAATAATAACTATGTTACCAACATTTACATATGAACTTACCTCGTATGCGAAAATGGCTATTTTACCATTTCGTCCACAACTTGGTATTTTCCCCATTTTAGCCAATTTCAGTTTTCCTTGCTCTATCATTTAAAATATAGTCTAATTAGGACTCACATTATTCAAATTGACCCAAAATCATATTTTTGAAAAATTACAATTTTGCCCTAAACTTTTGCATATTTACACTTTTGCCCCAAAGCTCGTAAATTAAAATTCAGCCTATTTTCTTATGTTTTATGACATGCTGATCATTTTTCCTTCTATGGCAGCATCAAATTCTCACTCTAACATGTACTTATGACTATTAGGTATTTTTACCGATTAAGCTCTTTTGCTCGTTTTCACTTAAAACCGAGTAGCACAAGTTGTCTAACATAATTTAAAACCTCATATTCTATCATAAAACACCAAAATACACAAATTTCACCTATGGGTATTTTTCCAAATATAAACCCTAGGTTAAATTATTGCTAGCATAAGCTAAATCGAGCTAGGGACTCCAAAAACGTAAAATCATTAAAAACGAGGCTAGAACGAACTTACAATCGAGCTTGGAAGCTTGAAAACCCTAGCCATGGTTTCTCCTTGCTATATTCGGCCATGGGGTTGAAGATGAGCAAAATTGGCTTTTAATTTTGTATTTTAATTCATTTTACCCTAAATGACCAAAATGCCCTTACTACTAAACTTTCCAAAATTCCATCCATGTCCAATTTTTTGTCCATAGACTTAGAAATTGGTAAAATTACTCTTTAAGGACCTCTAATTAATAATCTAATTCAATTTTATGCAAAATACTTCTAGAACACAAGTTTTGCAATTTATTCAATTTAGTCCCAAATTTCAAATTAGGCACTTTATGCATAAAATTTCTTCAATAAATTTTCACACAATCATGCAATCATATCATAGACCTTAAAATAATCATAAAATAATTATTTCTATATCGGATTTTGTGGTCACGAAACCACTATTCCGACTAGGCCCAAAATCAGGATATTACAACCCGACTCCAAAATCTATAAAACAGAGGCAAACACAAACACATACAGTAAGCTAACGTAGCTTAGTAAGTCATAAGCAAATAAACAACCCAATGATATAATCAGCTCAATTAAACTAAACCAAATTATATTATCATTACCACAATTAGTCTCAAACTTAAAAGTTTCATAAATAATACATTTTATACACAAATGCTACCTTGGCCGTATGTTCAAATAATTAAAATAGCAAATTATCATTCAACTTTCAAAACCAAAATGTCATTACATAACCAAATATACATACACCCATATGCACAAGCTCAATAATCATAATATAACATCATGTACATATACTACTTATGTGGCTGAATATACATGATCATATATACACATATTCCAGACTCAATTCCATAATTTTCATAACATTTATTCAAAAATCCAAATACACTTACCATGTTCACAGACATTCTTCATTTACTTCATACAAGACTTACAATAAATATCAAGTAACTTACTTTCCTTATTTCAAGTAGGAAATAAATTAATTCATACCTGATCATTTTAGCTCAATTTACACATTCGATCACACTTATCATTGCCAGATGATCCATTCGGAATTGGATAGGACATATGGATAATCACATATATCATACAATGCCAACGTCCCAGACATGATCTTACATGTAATCACATCTTTATGCCACTGTCCCAAACAGGGTCTTACTTGCACACATATATTGATGCCATGGTCTTACTCACACATCACATATCGGAATCCTATGTCATGACATCTGTATCCTAGCTATTCCTAAGGTTCATATGGGGCTTTCGGACGTTGTAACTCGATTGGAACTAGTTCGTAAACATAGTTGCCAAGCTTACTCACATTCGGCTATTGCATATAAATACTCACATTTTCCATTTCAGCATGTATAATTTACATTTAATTAAAATTAAGTACATCTATTTGCTTATAAATTTACCTCGGACGATGTAAAGCAGAATGGGATCGCAAGTCGACAACTTTAGTTTTCCCCCTATCCAAATCCGATGTTCTCTTTTCTTGATCTAAATTGATATAAATTAAACTGATTTAATTAAATATTCAATCAAATTCATCCAAAAACACATAAATGGGCAAATTACCATTTTACCCTTGACATTTTACACTTTTTACAATTTAGTCCAAATTGCACAAAACACAAAACATGCAAAATTTACACACCATGCTTAGGCCGAAGACTCCTAGTGTTCATACAAGTCCATACATTTCATTTATTTCACATTTTAGTCCCCCAATTTATTACTTTTTCAATTTAGTCCTAATTACTCAAAATCACCAAAAATTCCAATACAAAACATGCTAATCTATCACATATCTTTTATTTTCTACCATCAAACAACAAAAATAAAAAGCTTTCAACAATGGCATAACTCAAAATATTAACCAAAATAAAAAATTCAAGCATTGGTCTTGTAGATAACTTAGCAACGATCTTAAAAACGTAAAAATTATCAAAAAACGAGCTAGTTACATACCTTGATTGAGCTTAAGAGATGGTCGAACCCTAAATTCTCTTATTTCTTTTTCTTTTCTTTAATATTTGGTTTATGAACAAAGATAAATAATGAATATGAGAACTTTAGCTTTAATTAATATAAGTTTATTAACTAAATTACATATATAACCTTTATAATATAATATAAAACGATTATAAACCTTGGCTATTACCATCCACTCAATATGTCAATGGTTTAATTGCAACATAAAACCTCCATATTAAAAGAACAACCACTATTTTGCACCTTTTACACTTAACCACCAAATTTTCATTTTACGCGATTAAGTCCTTTTATTTAATCGGACATGCAAATGACAAATTAAAGCGCAAAAATTTCACACAAATAAACACAGAAAAAAATTTAAAAATATTTTTTTGACTCAGATTCGTGGTCCAGAAACCACCATTCCGATTAGGGTCTAAATCGGGCTGTTAAAGTAATTGTGTGAAATGTTTAAAATTGTGCGATGTTATAGGTATAAAAAGAATTTGGCTAGGCTTGGTTAATGAGGAAACTCAATAAAAATTGATTTATGAGCCTAAGGGTAAAATCATAATTTTTGCAAAGCCTAAGGGCAAAAAGATCATTTTACCGAATTGTGAATTGTAGTATGTTTTTATTAATGTGATGATTAATTGGGTGAAATTTTATTATTATAGATCAAGAAATATGCAACCCGGACCTAGACCGAAGAAAAGCTAAGCAAGCAGATTAAGTACAATTAGTCGCCTACATTTTGTTTACTGAGGTAAGTTGTATGTAAATAATGTAACTTATCTATATTTATGTATTGTAAAATTAATATGGCATAAATTATGGACTATTGCTGTGAATGTGCATGATGAAAATCAATGTAGTAGAGACTCCCAGTTGAACCTTAGGAATAATTTGGACATCCATGCCATTACATTTGGGTGATGTGTGTGCGAGTGTAAGACCTATTTGGGACATGGCATCAACACCGATAGATGAGAGCCAATGTAAGACCTGCCTGGGACACGTCATCAGCCTCAAGATATGCAAGCTAGTGTAAGACATGTCTGGGACATGGCATCAGCTTGAGGTGTGTTAGTGTAATACCTATCTGGGACATAGCATTGACACAGATAAGTGAGAGCCAGTGTAAGACCTGTCTGGGACATGGCATCGACTTAGATGTGAGAGCCAGTGTAAGACCATGTTTGGAACATGGCGTCGGCATTGTACCCTATGTTTGAGACTTGGTGATTATCCTGTAGTATCCAAAATGGTTCAATAGGAAATTTATGGTTTATGTCAAAATGATAGCGGTTATGACCATGTTGTGAGTGGTACAGGTACTTAAATGAAATTGGTGATGTGTGAACTCTGTTCTTATTGTATGAATAGCGTGGAATGAACATGAGCAATAATTGTTATGAGCATTTACTCTTTGTGCGAATTATGATATATTGGGAGTATGACACATGTGGTAACATGGTTTTTTGATATTTACATGCAACTTACTAAGCTTTGTGCTTACCCTTTTCCTTTCCAATTCTTGTAGTACTGCCAGATCAACCCGTGGATCAAAGAACATCGGAGGCATCACTCACACTATCACTCCAAGCTTTTGGTATAGTTAGTTTTATTAACTTGGGTATGGAATGTATAGGGATTGAGTCTTTTTCTTATATGTCATATTGTTAAGTTAGCCAATTGTGTCAGCATGGGACAAAAACCCTCATTTTGTATAAGGCCATGGTTAATGGTTCATATTCAGTATTGATAATTGCAAATGATGATGCTTCCCTGGATGAACAAATGTATGAATGATCAAGTGCATGTTCAATTGTTAGAGTGTTATAAGGTTTGGATTTGAATGTCATGTTGTGGTTGATTTAATCTTATATAGTTGTGTGAATTGAGATATTTGTTGTTATGTAGATTGGTGCAGGAAAGGGTGGAAAAAAGCTTGTTAGATAGCCTTGTTTTGTCCACATGGGTAGACATACTTGCATTTGTCTAGGCCGTGTACGACACACGGTCAGCCCCATGGGCGTGTTGTCTGGCCTTGTGTCTTCTGCACTGATAAGTCGTAATTTATACATATTTTTATCCCATGGTTAGCACATTTATGGATGAATTATCATTAGATTTGTGAAATTTGATGCTCCTAATCCTTTAATTTCATGTTTTATACTTAGGTGAGCATAGGAGAGTAAAAAGAGTGAGAAATGGGCCAAAAAAGAAAAAAATGGGTCAACGTAGGAAATCATCACGGCCTGGACTTCCTTACACGGGTAGACCACACGCCCGTGTCTTTTTAGCAGACTCTAACACGGCCTAAGCCATCTCACACGGGCGTGTCACACGGCCGTGTCCCTGTCAAGCCCAAGACTAGTTCTATTCGGAAAAGGCCACTCTTGAGGGTTTGGAAGCATTCAAGCCTATATAAACACCCTAGGAGGCACCTAGAGGAGACACAGAGTAGGAGGCAAGGAATTACTCGAAGAAAGCCAATTGATCCATCTCAGAAGCTGGATTCTCCTTCAAGACTAAAGATCTCCCTTCAATTTCCTTCAGGGTTTTTTGGATTCTTTATGTTTTGTTATCATTATTCTTCTGAGATGTTTTCTTTTACACATATGAACTAAATCCCCTAAATACCTAAGGGGGATGCAACCTAAGACGGATCTTGTTATTATTTTCTGAATTATGTGATAAATACTTGATTTGTTCTTAATTATGTGTTCTTAATTATTGCTTTAATATTCCAGGATATTGATTCATGTATTGATGTGCTTATTCAGAGAAGCAAAAGTCCCTGTCTAAGAGTAGATCTAGCATAATTCAGCGAAGTTGATTGCACCCCTAGTCATAGGGTGACATAAATCTGCCGAATTAGGGTCAAACCTAATAAGGGAATCCATAGATCGAGCTAATACAACACTAGGGGTTTTAATTAGAAAGAGATTTCAATTAATCAACCTAGGGTTCGATGTTATTAGTCTGAGAGAGATAATAATATAAATTAGGGATTTCTACGGATCAAGTCAAGTGAATAAATTTTCTAATTCAAAGTCAAATAACAAGTGAAAGCTAGGTGGAATTTCCCTTGGGTATTGTCTAAATCAATCAGTTTTCCCAAAAGAATTTCCCCAATTTACTTCTTCTGCATTCTTAGTTTAGTTAATTAGTTTAGATAAAACAAATCCTCTTATTTTTAGGCTAGATAATAAAAAGAAGGTTAATACTAGTACTTTTAGTTCCTGTGGGTTCGACATTCCGGTCTTGCTATAAGCTATACTACTGTTTGATAGGTGCACTTGCTTTTATCGTAATAATAGTTAGTTTTCAAGTACGATCAATCATAAATATAAAACTTATCACGCACATCATGCACCTTAAAATTTCAAGTCAGTATGCATGGTAGTAAATACACGGGTGAGAGACAGAACTGTGTGTCATAGTCGTGTGAAGTCTGCACCTTAAATGTGAAATTAAATTTAAGGTGTCATGGACGTGTGAGGGACACGGGCATGTGCCAAGTCGTGTGAAAACCTTGTAGGTTGTAATTAGGAATTAATTCCACACGATTTTGGGATATGGACGTGTCCTGATGTGTTTAGGCCGTGTGAACTGTACGGGCCATTAACACGGCCATGTCAAGAAAGCCACACGGGCGTGTGCCCTTGTTTCAAGAGTCAATTTCTAGAGTTCTTTAAAGGACCCAGTTTGGTTCTGAATCGTCCTTTAAGTTTGTTTTGGGCCTCACAGGCCCGTTATAAGGAATTCTAGACAAAGTTTGAAAATGTTTAAATTTAATCAAGTTTTTTTATGATTTGTAAATGTTGGAATGCATGTGTTTAAGTTTCGTAAAGCCTCGTACTCAGTCCCGGCCTCAGACTAGGTAAGGAGTGTTACATTTAATGGTATCAAAGCTATGGTTTAGTTGATTCTAGGACTAACCTAGCGTGAGTACGAGTCTAGTTATACACGCCGTAGTTGTATATTGATAGTGTGACGACTCCTAACGAATATAAGTCATATTTTCATATAGTAAATGGATCCTGGCGAAGCTATGGAAAACGATGTGGAAAGTAATGCCCCAGCTCCCACTGAAGGGACCGCGCCAGCTGAAAGTGAGCCTATAACGATGAGTCAGGACGAAGGGGCTAAAGAAGCCTACCTCTATATGATGGATGCTTGGTACTCGAAATTTGTTCATGCAAATCTAAACACTCCACCTTCCTCACCTCCTCCAATCCCACGCCTACCCCTATAGCTCATTATGGAGTACAAATGGTTAGGAGAGAGACTTTTAGTGGACAAAACCTAAAAGCATGAGGCTGGGGAATTTCAGGCTAGTGTTGATGATGAATCGAAGAGAGCAGAGTTCTATTAGAAAATACCATCAGAGTGTTCGATGAGCTATCGTGCACGCCGGAGGAGTGCATGAAGTGTGTAGTGTCACTCCTACGAGACTCAACCTACTAATGGTGGAATACTCTCGTATCAGTGGTATCGAGAGAGAGTAACTTGCGAATTCTTCCAGGAAGAGTTCTATAAAAAGTATATTAGCCAAAAGTTTATTGATCAAAGGAGGAAAAAATTCCTTGAACTGAAGTAAGGCCGTATGACAGTGACAGAGTACGAGTGCGAGTTTGTGAGGCTTAGCAAATATGCACTAGAGTGTGTATCTACAAAGGCCACTATGTGTAAATGGTTTGACGATGGTCTAAACGAAGACATTCGTCTATTAGTTGGCATCTTAGAGTTGAGGGAGTTTGTGGTACTTGTTGAGAGAGCTTGCAAGGCTGAAGAATTGGCCAAAGAGAAGAGAAGCGCTAACATTGAGTCTCGTGACTCAAAGAAAAGACAGATAGGGAAATCACACTAGACATCATCCAAGAGATAGAGAGAGTTTCCTACTCGATCAAATGCGTTAGTAGGATTCTTGAGCAAAAGCAAGAACAAGTAGCATGCAGTGTCTAAAGCTCAAACCACTTCTATCGCGAGTGTTGGTAGTGCTTGACCAAATAGACCAGAATGTTCACAGTGTGGTAGACGTTATTTCGGTGAGTGCCGAGGTAATGAAAGAGGCTGTTTCAAATGTGGATCGCTGGACCATTTTATTCGTAGTTGTCCCAAGATGGTCGAGAAAGATAAGGATTAAGGTGTGAGATTGAGTAACGCTCCTTCGAGGGGTAGATAACATAAGAACCCAGGAAGTGGGGCTAGCAATAGAGGTGCACCTAGAGATGTTACTCTGAGGTCTAAGGGCAGAGCGCCTGCAAGGACTTACTCCATTGCACCCGTGAAGAGGCTGCGTTTCCCAATGTGATTACGGGTACCTTTTCTATCCATGATACACCTGTTGTTGCTTTGATTGATCCGGGGTCTACCCATTCCTATATTTGTATGAATTGATACCCAGTATAAACATGCTAATCGAGTCCACTAAAATTATGGTAGAAGTGTCTAACCCGTTAGGCAAACATGTGTTTGTAGACCAAGTATACAAAAACTGTCCCTTGACAATTACAGGTAATTATTTTCCGACTAGCCTTATGTTATTGTCATTTGATGAATTAGATATAATCCTCGGTATAGACTGGTTGACATCTCAAGGTGTCGTAGTGGATTGTGGACCAAAAGTTATCGAGTTGAAATGTGAAAGCGGGGATATTCTTATGGTTGAATCAGGTGAAGTGGATAGCTTTCTTGTGGTAATTTAGTCTTTCACTACGGAAAGATATTTGAGAAAAGGGTATGAAGCTTATCTCACTTTTGTGTTGAATACTCAAGTATTTGAAGTGAAGATCGAGTCAGTAGATGTGTTTTTGGAAGAATTGTTGAGATTGCCCCCAACTAGGGAAGTTGAGTTTGATATCAGTCCCTAGTGCAGCACCTATCTCGATCGCTCCGTATAGGATGGCTCCAACGGAGTTAAAGGAGTTGAAAGTGCAGCCGCAAGAGTTGACGGATAAGGATTTTGCGAGACCGAGCTATTCTCCGTGGGGTGCTCCAGTACTTTTTGTGAAAAAGAAAGACGGGCCGATGAGGTTATGTATAAACTACAAACAGCTCAATAGGGTGACTGTGAAGAGCAAGTATCCTTTGCCAAGAATCGATGATTTATTAGAACAATTGAAAGGAGCCACTGTATTTTCAAAGATTGACCTGAGGTCCGATTATTACCAACTCAGAGTAAAGGAGAAAAATGTGCCGAAAACTACTTTTCGGATAAGGTATGGTCATTATGAGTTTCTTGTCATGCCCTTTGGTTTAACAAATGCCCTTGTGGTGTTCATGGACTTAATAAACTGTATTTTTCGACTGTATTTAGATAAGTTCATTGTAGTCTTTATCGATGACATATTAATTTATTCTTGTGTTGAAAGAGAGCATGAGCATTTGAGAACTGTTTTGCAGACCTTAAAGGATAAGCAGTTGTATGCTAAGTTTAGTAAAAGTGAGTTTTGGCTCCGAGAAGTCAGATTCCTAGGACACATTGTATCAGGTGATGGAATTAGAGTTGATCCGAGTAAGATCTCAGCTATTGTTGAGTGGAATCCGCCGAGGAATGTATCAGAGATTAGAAGCTTCCTAGGCTTAGCGGGGTACTATTAACAATTCATTAAAGGATTCTCTATTACAGCTACTCTGATGACGAGGTTGCTACAAAAAGAGGTCAAGTTCAAATGGACAGATAAGTGCCGACAGAGTTTTGAGACATTAAAGGCTTTATTGACCGAAGCCCCAGTTTTAATGCAACTAGAACCCGAAAAGGAATTTGTGAAATATAGCGACACCTCCTTGAATGGGTTGGGGTGCATGCTCATGCAAGAAGGTAAGGTTGTAGCCTACGCCTCGAGACAGTTGAAGCCACATGAGGAAAACTACCCGACGCACAATTTAGAGTTGGCCGCCATCGT
This sequence comes from Gossypium arboreum, assembly GCF_025698485.1. Taxonomy (NCBI): domain Eukaryota; kingdom Viridiplantae; phylum Streptophyta; class Magnoliopsida; order Malvales; family Malvaceae; genus Gossypium; species Gossypium arboreum. The sequence goes on from NC_069081.1 coordinate 39,611,620, forward strand.
ATTCGCATTGAAAATATAGAGACACCATTTGCATGGTGAAAAATGTCGAGTGTTCACTGACCATAAAAGTCTCAAGTATTTGATGACTCAAAAGGACTTAAACTTACAGCAACGACGATGGTTAGAGTTGATAATCGACTACCACCCGGGAAAGGCGAATATAGTCGTCGACGCTCTAAGTAGAAAGTCATTATTCGCCTTAAGGGCCATGAATGGTCAGCTGTATGTAGCTGATGATGGTTTAGTTTTGACAGAATTAAGAGCTAGATTGACGATCCTACAAGATATTTGTGAAGCTCAGAAGGGTGATAAGGACTTACAAGCTAAAATGACTCAGGGCAAGATGAACAATGAATTGGACTTTCGGATTGGTACCGACGGCTATTTGATGTTCCGAGATAGGGTATGTGTACCTAAAGACGATGAGTTCCATCCAGGTAGTGTTAAAATGTATAATGACCTGAAGAAAATTTATTGGTGGTCGGGAATGAAAAGAGACATTTCAGAGTTCGTTTCTAAGTGTCTAGTTTGTTAGCAAGTGAAGGTTGAACACAAGTACCTTCAGGTTTACTTCAACCCGTAATCGTTCTCAAGTGGAAATGGGACTGGGTAACCACGGATTTAGTGTCGGTGTTGCCTTTGATGACAAAGAAAGAGGATGTCATTTAAGTTGTTGTTGATAGGCTCACAAATTCAGTACATTTTATCCTAGTGCATACTGACTACTCCCTTGAGAAATTTGCTGACTTGTATGTTTCTGAGATCATGAGACTTCACGGAGTGCCCTTGTCGATTATTTCAGATAGAGATCTGAGATTTACCTCACGGTTCTAGAAGAAGTTACAAGAGGCGTTAGGGACGAAATTAAATTTTAGCATTACTTTTCACCTGCAAACTGACAGTCAGTGGGAAAGAGTAATTCAGATCCTGGAAGACATGTTATGGTGTTGTATTCTCGAGTTTCAAGGTAGTTGGGAAAGGTATTTACCACTGGTCGAATTCGTTTACAACAATAGTTATCAGTCAAGTCTGAAAATGGCACCTTATGAGGCTTTGTATGGATGTAAGTGTCGAACACCCTTATATTGGACTGAACTTAGAGAGGGTCAAGTTCATGGGGTCGACTTAGTCAGAGCTGAAGAAAAAGTAAAGGTGATTCGAGATTGCTTGAAAGTAGCTTCGGATAGACTGAAATCCTATGCTGATTTAAAACTAAAAGAAATTGAGTTTCAAGTCAGTGATAAGGTATTTCTAAAAGAGTCCCCGTGGAAGAAAGTTCTCCAATTCGATAAAAAAGAAAAATTAATTCCGCGGTTTATTGGACCTTATGAGGTGACTAAGAAAATTGGACCAGTAGCATAACGACTTGCCTTGCCATCTAACTTAGAAAAGATCCACAATGTCTTTCATGTGTTGATGTTGTGCCATTATCGTTCAGATCCTTCACACGTTCTTTCGTCAACAGAGGTTGAGATTCATTCAGATATGACTTATGACGAAGAGCCAATTAAGATCTTGGCTCAAGAGGTTCTTTAATTGAGGAACAAGAGTGTAGCACTCGTGAAAGTTTTGTGGCATAGACATGGAGTCAAAGAAGCCATACGGGAACCCAAAGAGACTATGAGAGACCAATACCCAAATCTTTTTGCCAATAAGATTTTCGGGGACGAAAATCTCTAAGGGGGAGAATTGTAACAGCCCGATTTTGGGCCTAGTTGGAATAGTGCTTTCAGAACCAGTAACCTGAGGTCAGAGAAATTATTTTTAATATCAATTTGTGTTGTAGCATAATTATATGAGTGCATGAGAATTTTGGTGAATCGATTTTAGCTATTGTGAGCTTAATTGCAAAAAAGGACTAAATCGCATAAAGGGCAAAAGTTTTGTTTTACTAGAAAATGGTGTTAAATAGCTAGAGAATCATAATTAGGGGTTTTTAAAGGGCAAATAATAGACCCATTCTAATAAGGGTGGCCAGCCATAGGGACAAAGAAAATGAAATGGTCAAAGGTTAGCTGAAATTTGGTGACTAATTTGACTTGAAATAAAATAAAATAAAGAGAAAAGGATATCACCTTTCATCTTCCTTCGCTCCACCGAAATTTTTAGCAAAATAAGGGTTTTGGAAGCTTGAAATTTTAGCAACTTTTCACCCTTGCAAGTAAGTGATTTTGGTGGTCTTTCTTAATGATTTTTGTACTTTTGAAGCCCTTATAGCTTAAGCTAACTAATGAGGGGCTATTTTGCAAAATGGTTGAGAGACTAAGGATTTTCCATGAGAGTGTTCATGTTGTTTGCTGAATTTTCATGAAATAAAATGAATCATGGTTGTTAAATAAATATGTAACACCCCTTACCCATACCCGAGGCCGAGATAAGGTACGAGGCGTTACCGGACAAATATACAAACATTAAACTAAAATACGGGCCATAAAATTTCATTCATATTTCAAAACGTTCATTCACTTACACATAGTCCCTTATTTGAGTCTACGAAGCCCAAAACATACTTTAGAAAGGGTTCAGGACTAAACCGAGAACTTACAAAAATATTGAAAATTTCATGCTTTAAGGCTCCACATGCCCGTTTCCCAAAGTTGTGTTCTATACACGGCTGAGACACATGGTCGTGTCTCTGCCTATGTGGAATATACCTAAACTATTTTCCAAGCTTTGGTCAACCTTAATCTCTTACACACTTATACTAAATCAAAAGCATATAACATGGTAATCATTTATGATTAAATATTCTCAATTAAACCACAAACATATCAAAAGCATATAACATGGTATTCATTTATGATTAAATATTCTCAATTAAACCACAAACATAGCATTTGTATATCATCATACATGTGTCTCTCATACTCATTTTACCTTGTTTATTATAGTACCACTTATACATTTATACCAAGATTATCATCTTACCAAATATCTTCAGCTTAATCATCAAGCATTCATATTTAAAACTAGATCATATCTTTATAAAATACCACAATTCAGATGCGCAAATAACATGTTTGCCTAAAACATTTTAATTCAACTCCATACCCTACAAGCATTACATTGAGACTAGTCATATATATATATACATGTCATGATACATATCATTCTCTTTCTGTTTTCTTATAAACACATATCATTTATTTCATTATATCAATATTTCATATACCATAGTTTTCATATATTCCACATATATTTATTTTCCTCCTCCTCCTCTCCATTCCACATCCTTAATGTATATAGCATTCTTGTAAGTACGATTTCACAATTTACTAATAAATGCTCACATCAAACTGTCCACACGAGTCATAGTGACTTACTTATTTATAATTCGAGATAAAGAACTCCAAATTAAGATCCGTAAATTTCCCCTGAAACTAGACTCACATATCTTTCCACCATAAAGTTTTCATAATTTTTTGTTTAGCCAATTAGTACAGTTTATTCATTAAAATTTATCCTGTTCCACATTCTGACAGTTCTGACCTCTCTTCACAAAAAATTAATTATCTCACAGTACAGAACTCGGATAATTTTCTTGTTGATTTTTCTTGAAAATAGACTCATTAGGAATTTTAAAAATATAAGTTTAAGCCTCTAATTATTTTTATCCAAATTTTTGTGATTTTCCAAAGTCAGAACAGGGGATCACATAATCATTCTGAACCATCTCAATAAAACATAAATATCTCAAAATATAGAACTCCTTTTCTTTCTCTGTTTGTTTTATATGAAAATAGACTCATTAAGATTTAATTTGATGTCTCATTCAATCTCTGATTCAATTTCTACTATTTTTTGGTGAGTTTTCAAAATAATGTCACTGCTACTGTCCAAAACAGTTTTATTGCTAATTCCCTCTTTCACACTTTCTTTGTATTAACCTCATTTTGACATACATATCACAAATCATTTTCACCACATTTCATACATCACAAGTATAGGCCCATGATCACAAGGTCACCATAAAATCATCCTCATGTATAACTTACTTGTTTATAACCTTACCACATCCTGGTCACTTAATGAACACATCATTCACATAACCAAATTCCTGCACTTATTCATCACAAAACTGACAAAGCAATACATAGAGTCTCCCGTTGAACACTTCGGATCAATCCTCGATACTTGGTGGTTTCACCACATAGCTCCACCCATCATATAGTTCGGCTCTCTTGTACACATGGTGAACACTCAGTACCACCCATGTGACCTAGCCAATTTATCTCGTAGCTCTCTTGTCTACATGGTGTCCTTCACCTGGAACCACGCATGCGACCTAGATACATATATCCCGTAGCTCTCTTGTCTACATGGTGTACACATAGTATCACCCATGCGACCTAGCTACATCATAATGTCTTGTAGCTCTCTTGTACACATGATGTGCACTCAGCACCATACATGTGACCTAGCTACATACTATCTGTATCATCTAATCTTTCTGAAGGTTCAACCGGGATTTCTCTCTCTTTTCCAACAATTTCACCAATCAAGTAATTATCCACAAACATATTTCCGATATTCTTATAAAATATCAGAATACAAGTAATATTGATGTATTACTTACACATAAACTTACATCTCATTTAATATCAAGGCAATAACATTAAATTACACATTACCTTATTAAAAATCATATGAACTTACAATTTCCCATAATATCCATAATCATAGAAATCACATTTATGTATGATAATTCAATGCACTTCATGTACCATAGACATATTTTTAAATCAATTCATAAACTTGGCACCATAATCATTTAATTTAACATAATTCAATTAATTCACTAAATTTAGCTTTCAAATTTACAGCATTATTGTTGTATTATTATCATACCAACTTACATACTTTCAACACCTCGGAAATTATAATAAATATATCAATTTTACATTGAAACATGCACAAATTAATGCTTATTATACATATGAACTTACCTCGATACTAAAACGATCATTTTACCAACTTTCCCAATTTTCGATTTTTCTCTTATTTCTAGGTTCAAATCTCATTTTTGGGGGATCTAAAGCATCGTATTTTACTTATTTAATTAATTTACTATTCAAAATAGTCCTTAACTCAAACTTTTGAAAAATTACAATTTGCCCCTAAACTTTTGCATATTTACACTTTTGCCCCTAGGCTCGGGAACTAAACTTCATCCCTTATTCTTATGTTTTATGACATGCTGATCACTTTTTCCTCTATGGCAACATCAAATTCTCATTCTAACATATACTTATGACTATTAGGTATTTTTACCGATTAAGCCCTTTTACTCGTTTTCACTCAAACTGGAGTAGCACAAGTTGTCTAACATAATTTAAAACCTCATATTCTATCATAAAACAGCAAAATAAACACATTTCACCTATGGGTATTTTTCCAAATATGAACCCTAGCTTAAATTATTGCTAGAATAAGCTTAATCAGATTACTGGGATTCCAAAAAAGTAAAGAACTTTAAAAACGGGGTTAGAACGGACTTACTATTGAGCTTGGAAAGCTTGAAAACCCTAGCCATGGTTTCCCCCATGCTAATTTCAGTCTCCATGAAAAAGATGAGTCAATTTTGGCTTTATTTTCCCTTTTTATTTCTTTTAATTACCAAATGACCAAAATGCCCTTCCTTACTAAACTTTCAAAAATTCCATCCATGTCCAATTTTGTCCATCACTTAGAAATTGGTCAAATTTCTATTTAAGACCTCCTAATTAATATTTCAAAGCAATTTCATACTAGAAACTTCTAGAATGCAAGTTTTGCAACTTATCCAATTTAGTCCCTAACTTCAAATTGAGCACTTTATGCATAGAATTTCTTCACGAACTTTTCACACAATCATGGAATCATATCATAGACCACAAAATAATCATAAAATAATTATTTCTCTCTCAGATTTTATGGTCCCGAAACCTTTGTTCCAACTAGACCCAATTTTGGGCTATTACAAAATAACTTTTGTGAATGGGGTTTTCATGAAAACACCTAAATGGGCTATTTTGTAAAGCTTGTAAAATTGGTGGTAACTGTGTGGAATGTTTGAAATTGTGAGATGCTATGGGTATAAAAAGAGTTCGGCTAGACTTGGTTAATGAGGAAACTCGATAAAAATTAATTTACGAGCCTAAGGGAAATATCGTAATTTTTGCAAAGTCTAAGGGCAAAACGGTCATTTTTTGAATTGTGAATTGTAGTATTTTTTTATTAATGTGATGATTAAATGGTGAAATTTGATTAGTATAGATCAAGAAATATGCAATCCAGACCTAGACCGGGGAAAATACAAGCAAGCGGATTAAATGCAATTAGTCACCTACATTTTATGTACTGAGGTAAGTTCTACATAAATAATGTAACTTATCTATATTTATTTATTGTATAATTAATTGGCATAAATTGTGGACTATTGTTATGAATGTGCATGATGAGAATCGATGTAGTAGAGACTCCCGGTTGAACCTTAGGAATAATTTGGATATCCACGCCATGAAATTTTGGTGATGTGTGTGCTAGTGTAAGACTTGTTTGGGACATGGCATCAGCACCGATAGATGAGAGCCGGTGTAAGACCTATCTGGGACACGTCATTGGTACCAGGATATGCAAGCTAGTGTAAGACCTATATGGGACATGGCATCGACTTAAGGTGTGTTAGTGTAAGACCTGTCTGGGACATGGCATCGACTTAAATGTGAGAGCCAGTGTAAGACCGTGTTTGGAACATGGTGTCAGCGTCGTGCCCTATGTTTGAGACTTGGTGATTATCCTGTAGTATTCCAAATGGTTCAACGGGAAATTTACAGTTTATGTCAAAATGATATCACTTATGACCATGTTGTGAGTGGTATAGGTTCTTAAATGAAATTAATAATATATGAAATCTATTCTTGTGGTATGTATAGCGAGGAATGATCATGAGTAAGAATTGTTATGAATATTTACTTTTTTGTGCGAATTATGATATATTGGGAGTATGATCACATGTGGTAACATGGTTGTTATTTCGATATTTATATGCAACTTACTAAGCTTTGTGCTTACCTTTTTCCTTTCCATTTCTTGTAGTGCCACCAAATCAGCCCGTGGATCAAAGAACGCCAGAGGCATCACTCACACTATCACTCTAAGCTTTTGGTATAGTTAGTTTTATTAACTTTGGTATGACATGTATAGGGATTGTGTCTTTTTGTAATGTTTCATATTGTTAAGTTAGACAATTGTGTTGGCATGAGACGAAAACCCTCTTTTTGTATAAGGCCACGGTTAATGGTTAATATTCATTACTGATAATTGCAAATGATGATGCTTCCCTGGATGAACAAATGTATGAATGATCAAGTGCATGTTTAGTTGTTAGAGTGTTATAAGGTTTGCATTTGAATGTCATATTGTGGTTGATTTAGTCTTATATTGTTGTGTGAATTAGAGATATTTGTTGTTGTGTAGGCTGGTGCAAGAAAGGGTGGCTGAAAGGCTTGGTAGATAGCCTTGTTTTGTCCACATGGGCAGACACATGGGCGTGTACCTAGGCCGTGTGCGACACACGGTCAGCCCCATGGGCGTGTTGTTCGGTCGTGTGTCCCCTGCACTTAAAAATTTCAATTCAGTATGCATAGTTGTAAACACATGGACAGAGACATGGCCGTGTGTCTCAGCCATGTGAAGTCTGCACCATAAATGTGGAATTAAATTCACCAAATGGTTTAATGCACGGGCGTGTGCCCCTGCTTCAAGAGTCAATTTCCAGAGTTCTTTAAAGGACCCGGTTTGGTTTCGAATCATCCTTAAAATTTGTTTTGGGCCTCGTAGGCTCGTATTAAGGAATTCTAGACAAAGTTTGAAAATTTTTTAAATTTAATCAAGTTTTTTTAATGATTTGTAAATGTTGGAATACATGTGTTTAAGTTTCATAATGCCTTGTACTTAGTCTTGGCCTTGGACTCGAATAAGGGTTGTTACAGATGCTCTAAGTAGAGAATCTTTATTTTATTTGCGAGCAATAAATACATAGTTAACCTTGTTTGATGATGGTTCGATTTGGGCTGAATTAAAAGCTAAACCGATATTTCTTCAAAAAATCTATGAAGCTCAAAAGTGTGACAACGAGTTGTAAGCTAAAAGAGAGCAATGTGAGTCAATTTCCAATTCAGACTATCAAATCAGATCTGATGATTGTTTAATGTTCTAAGATAGAATTTGTGTACCAAAGAATTCTGAGCTCATTTAGAAAATTTTACACGAAACACAAAGTGGTTGTTTATCTGTTCACCTGGGAAGTACTAAAATGTATAATGATTTGAAACAGTTGTATTGATGGTCGGGCATGAAACGAGACATTTTAGAGTTTGTATCAAGATGTTTGGTTTGTTAACAAGTTAAAGCTAAACATCAAGTGTTTTTGGGATTACTACAACCAGTGATGATACCAGAGTGAAAATGGGATAGAGTTACGAAAGATTTCGTATCGGTATTGCCCCTGTCTTCGAAAAAGAAAGATGTTATTCGAGTTGTCGATGACCGACTAACAAAATCAACACATTTTTCGGTACATTTTGATTATTCGCTTGATAAATTGGTTGAATTGTACATCTCTGATATTATTAAATTGCACGGGGTGTCGATTTCCATTATTTTGGATAGAGATCTAAGGTTTACGTCCTGATTTTGGAAGAAATTGCAAGAAACTTTGGGTTCGCAGTTGTACTTTAGTACTGTGTTCAACTACCAAGCCGATGGTTAGTCTATGAAAGTAATTCAAATTCTCGAAGATATGCTTCGTTGTTGCGTTTTAGAGTTTGAAGGCAATTGGGAGAAATACTGGTTGAATTTAGGTATAACAACAGTTTTCAATCGAGCATAAAGATGGCACCGTATGAAGCATTGTACGGTCATAAATGCTGAACTCTATTGTACTGGACCGAGCTTAGTCAGAAAAAGATTTACGGGGTTGATTTGATCAGAGAGACTACAGACAAAGTGAAAGTAATTCGCGGTAGTCTGAAAATAGCTTTAGATCGATAGAAATCGTATACGAATTTGTAACTTAAAGACATTGAATTTCAAATTGGCGATAGAGTATTTATGAAAGTATCTCTGTGGAAAAAAATACTTTGATTTGGTCGCAAAGGAAAATTGAGACCGTATTTTATCGAGCTATATGAGATTATCAAAACAATAGGACCAGTGTCATATCGAATAGCTTTACCGTCAGAGTCAGTAGTGATCCACAATGTATTTCATGTGTCGATGTTACAACGATACCGATCAGATCCATCACATATCATTTCTTCGACTAAGATAGAAAGTCAACCTGATATGACGTATAATAAAGAACCGATCGTAATCTTAGCCTGAGAGGTTAAAGAATTGAGAAATAAAAGCATAGCTTTGGTGAAAGTTTTGTGGAAACGACACGGTGTTGAAGAAGCTACATGGGAACTCAAGAAAGCTATAAGAAAATAGTACCCTAATCTCTTTTCTGGTAAGATTTTCGGGGACGAAAATTCCTAAGGAGGCAGAGTTGTAATAGCCCGTTTTTAGTCAAATCAGAACAGTAGGTTTGGGACCACAAATCCAAGGTTGAAATGATTATTTTATTATTATTTTAATGTTTACAACATGATAAAATGATTGTGTGAAATTTTCGTTAAGAAATTTTATCATTTGAGTGTTTAATTTGATAAAAAGGACTAAATAGCATAAAGTGCAAAAGTGGTATTCTAATAGTTAAAGGTGTCTAATAGCTATAAAAATTCAAATAGAAGGTCCTTATGTAGTAAATACCCCAATATTATGATAATAGATGATAGTGGCTTGGTAATTTTGAAATTTATGATGTTTATTAAGGTTAATTTGTGTATTTAGTAATTAAAACTAAAAATAAAAAAAAAACCATTATTTTGTGTCCATCTTCCTCTTCAACCAATTTTAACCTAGAGAAAACCATGGATATGTTCGGCCAAGCTTCCTAGCTCAATTGGTGAGTGAATTTTGTCCCATTTTTATTGATTTCTATATTTTTGAGATTGTTGTAGCTTAATCTAGCTAGCCTAGGGACTATTGTGCAAAATTTTTAAAGGTTTAGGGTTTTGCCATTGATGAACCTATATGTACTTTGATGTTTAATGTTAGAAAATGCATGCTTATTGTTAGGTAAACAACATTTGTTGAGTGATTTTTAGTAAAATGTCCAAATAGGGATTAAATTGTGAAATGTGTAAAATTCATGGTTAAATTGTGAAATAAAAAAAATATGGGCTGCTAGGTACCTAATTGAAATTCGGCTAGCATGGGTTTAAGTTGAATTTCATGAATTTGTGTTTTATGAAATAAGGACTAAATTGTAAAAGTGTTGAAGTATTAGGGGCAAAAGTGTAAAGTTGTCTTGATGTGTATTTTGGACTAAATTGAATAGAGAGATTATTAAATAAGTTAATTTTGATTACATTTTGATTAAGAAAGGCGAAATACAGATTTAATTCAGGGAAAGAATAAGGTTTCAGACTAATCGACATATCTCGTCGTTTTTGTATTCGAGGTAAGTTCGTACGTATTAAACATTATCATATTTGTGGTTTAAATGCTTTGATATTGCATAAATTGTGAATAAGACATTGCGAACATATTCAACGATGATTCGACAAGTGAGAAAATCCCGGTTGAACCCTAGGAATAGATTAGGATACGAATGACATGTCATTAGGGGTTATGTGATTGAGTGCTCGTCCGTACATCCTACCAGTGACTGAGTTATCCGACATGTGTTATGGATCCTCGTCAGCTTGTGTGAGCAGACCCGTTGATAGTTTGAGAGTGAGTATTCTATGTGATATGAGATTGAGATAGCTTCGGCTATATATGTGGCACTTAGGGTGTGAGTTTCTCGAGTATCCGAAAGTATTCTGAATGGTTCAACGGGTATATCAAAGATGTGGTAGTGTGATTGTTGATAGAAGGTGGTACAGGTATGTACATAAACTGTACAAGTATTGAATTGAAGAAATTTGTGAAATTTATGTCTAATTTTGGGAATAGAAATTGTGGTAGATTGATGGTTCAAAATGGGATATGTTATTATATGTTTTAATTGCTTAATTTGTGCATATCTGGTAGGTTAAGTTTATTGCTATATGAACTTACTAAGTTTTATAGCTTAATTTGTTTGCTTTCTCTGTTTTATAGTGAAATCAAAGCTAGCTCGAATTCAAGAATCGTCAGAGACTTCATCACACTATCCAACTATCACTTTGGTACTTTTGAACTTAAATATTTGAGTATATGGCATGTATAGGGACTTTGGTCATGTTGGTGTTTGAGTTGTTAATGAATTTAGTCATTTGAAATGGCTTGTAAATTTTTAAGAGTTTGGTTTTGTATATAAGCCATGAGAGTTGGCTTATTTTGGTTGATTTGGTTCTGTATATATATGTGCATATGGCTTGTGTTGTGAGTTTGTTGATGGATGTATGATTCTTGTTAATTATAGGTATTGTGGATGTCAAATGGTTGATATTTGAGAATTAGGATGCTTATTTGTTTATGTAACAGCCCGATTCTGGGCCTAATCGGAATAATGGTTTCAGAGCCACTAATCCGAGGCTAGAGAAATTATTTATAATATTATTCTATGCATTATAGCACGTTCACATGGATGTAAGAAAATTTTGATGAATTAATTTTAGCGATTGTGAGTTTAATTGCGAAAAAGGACTAAATCGCATAAATGACAAAAGTTTTTTTTATAGCAAATGGTGTTAAATAACTAGAGAATCATAAATAGGGGTCTTTAAAGGACAAATAGACCCATCCAATAGGGGTGGCCGGCCATAGAGACAAAGAAGAATAGAAAAGTCGATATTAGTTGGTAGCTTATTTTGACTAGAAATAAGATAAAAAAAAAGGCTTCATCTTTTTACCATTCATCTTCTCCAGCGAAAATATCAGCAAGAAAGGGGTTTTTAAAGCTTGAAACTTTCAACTATTAAGTTCTCTCATAAGTAAGTGATTTTGATGACTTTTCTTGATAATTTTTGTACTTGTGGGACCCTTGTAGCTTAATTTAGCTAATGGAGGGACTATTTTGCAATATGGTTGAGAGTTTAGGGTTTTGCCATGAAAGCATTTACATTATGAGCTGAAACTTTATGGAAGAAAATGAGTTATATTTGTGAAATAAATAATTCTTGTGAAGTATTCATGAAAAACACCTAAAATGGACCTTTTTGTAAAGGTTATAAAATAGGTAGTAATTGTGTGAAATAATCGAAATTGGGAGATGGCATAAGTGTAATAAAGGTTTAGCTAGGTTTGGATAAATAGGAAATTTGATAAAAAAGGATTTACAAGCCTAGGGGTAAAATAGTAATTCAGTGAAAGTCTAGGGGTAAAATGGTCGTGTTGCAAAAATATGAATTATGAAATGCATTGATTAATATGATGATTAAACCAGTGAATTTTTATCATTTTAGATCAAGAAATACGAAATTCAGGCCTAGAATGAGGGAAGGCCAAACCAGTAGACTAAATCCAACTAGTCGCCCACTTTTTGTATACCGAGGTAAGTTCCACGTAAATATTACAACTCTATTGTTATTATGCATTAAATTATGGATATTGAATGAAATGCTCGATTTTGTTACGAATATGCATGATGAAATTTAATGTGATGAAACTCCCAGTTGAACCGTAGGAATAGATTGGATATCCATGCCGTAATACTAGGGTTATGTGAGCCAGTGTAAGACCACGTTCGGAACATGGCATCGGCATTTATATGAGAGTTAGAGTAAGTCCATGTCTGGAACATGGCATCGGCCTCGATATGTGAGCCAGTGTAAGACCCTGTTTAAAACATGGCATCGACATTTATATGAGAGCTAGTGTAAGACCATGTTTGGAACATTGCATCGGCATTTATATGAGAGGTAGAGTAAGACCATTTTTGGAACATGGCATCGGCACCGATATGTGAGAGCCAGTGTATGACCAATTTTGGGACATGGCATCTACATCTTACCGTTTTGTATGAGGCTTAGCTGATATCCATTTATTTTTCCAAATGGTTCAACGGTTGATTCAAAGATTATATCATGATTGAGTAAAGTTATGATTACGTTGCAAGTGGTACAGATACCCACACGAAACTCATAAGAATGAGCTCGAGATATGTATAAGAGTAGTAAGGATGAAATGAGTAAGTTATGTTTATGGTAATTCAAGAATCTTGTGCAAGTGTATGATATGATATGAGTATGAAGTTACTTGGTAAAGAAATGTTAATTATTTACTTGTAACGTACTTATTCCCTCTCTTTTCAATTTTCTTATAGTGCCGCCAAGCTAGCATTGGGAGTCAAAGGACGTCGGAGGCATCGATCATAGTATCACCTGAAGCTTTTGGTATAGCTAGTTTAAATGTTTTAAGGGTGGCATGTATTGTAACACCCCTAACTCGTATCCATCACCGGACTAGGGTTAAAGTTGTTACCGGACAAATAATAACATTTTACAAACAATTCACATACATTACCCACAATCATAGTCAATTATAATCATAATGTCTCTTATATAGGTCATCAAGACCTTAAACATACATTAGAAAATGGTCGGGACTAAACCAAGCTCATACAAATTTTTTTCGAAATTTAAACATTTTTCAAAGTTGTACAGGTCACATGCCCGTATAAATAGGCCGTGTGCCTCACACGGTACTAGACATGTCCGTGTGTCTAGACCGTATCAAATCAGGGCATACATATTGACTTAATCACACGGCCACAAGACATGCTCGTGTGTCTTGGTCATGATCAAAATTGACTTGGGTCACATGGCTAGCCACACGCTCGTGTGCCTTAGCTATGCTCAAGACTGACTTAAAATAGTAGGGTACTCCAGGGGACACACGGTCGTGCAACATAACCGTGAGTCGCACATGGCTGAGACACATGCTCGTGTCTCTGCTCCTGTGGATAAAAATAGGTCATTTGAAAAGCCAATTTGCCACCCAAATTTTGGGTCAAACCTATAAGCATCAAACAAGCACATTTGGACCATAATTTCAACCAATTTCAATACCAAAACATACATTATTCATGCCATTACATTATCAACAAATTCTATACTCAATTCATCAACCAAATCATACTAAATCTAAACCAAATCATACCAAAGCATTTGTTCCAATACTTCAAATTATATCATTCAATCACATGACCATAATCTTACCTTTTTTTTAAAAAATAAACATATACCATTACTTACCAAAATGACCAATTTCTAAAGCCATTCAAAAGACATCATATATTCCACTATTGCATCACATATCATATAATAAAATCAAACCATAAGTTCAACCATAATTAAGCCATATCACATGGCTAAATATACACTTTACAAAACATATTTAACTACCTTTAGCCTATACATGCCATACTTCAATATGTACATTTTCAAAAGGTACCAAAATATAGATTGATAGTGTGGTGACGATCCTCAATGATCCCCGAGCTCCCGATAGCTACAATATCTATCAAACGATGCAAACACACACAAAGTAAGCTTTCAAAAGCTTAGTAAGCCATATACAAATGAACATAACAATATAAACATATAAGCATCATAATATACATATAATCTTTAACCATATGCTATCACAAAACACATAGCTCAAATACATTTCACATATTCTTCATTCATTTGCACATAATGCATATTTTCTAATACTTTTGTTACATACACTCACTTGATCATATAGATACATATTTCATATTATTTTTCATTTCTCAGAATCGGATACACATTTCCTATTATGATTCATCTCTCAAAATGCATGATGAACCGTTCAAAAATCATAAGAATATGCGGATAACTCGAAAAGATCGTACAATGCCAATGTCCCAGGCGTGGTCTTACATGTAATCCAATATCGATGCCACTGTACCAGACAAAGTCTTACACGAAATCAAGTACGATGCCAACGTCCCAAATGTGGTCTTACACGTAAATCATAAGTCAATGCCAACGTCCCAAACGTGGTCTTACACGATAACACATATCGGATCTTATGTTAAGACATATGTATCCTAACTATTCCTAAGGTTCGTAAAGGGTTTTCAGACGTCAGAACTTTGTCAACAATTTCTCGGATGTCTTGTATTCAAGCCATATAGCCATTCATTATAGTTCAATAGCATATAAGCATAAATAAACCATTTCAAATACATTTATTTGTATATAGACTTACCTCGTATGGATTCGAATAAACAGGATTGGCTACTCAACAACTTTTAACTTTCTCTGATCTAATTTCTTTTTTTTTGGTTCTTGATTTATATCAATTCAAATTTAACTTATTCACTTTAACATTCATTCAAATCAATCCCAAAACACATATTTAGGGCACTTTACAAACTAGCCCTCACATTTTCACATTTAGACACTTTAGTCCCTATTTCACAAAATCACAAAATCCACATAATTTCTTTATGCACATGTCTAGCTAAATTTTCATATAGATTGTACAAGCCCACATATTTCATTTATTTCACATTTTAGTCCCTCAAAATATCATTTTTAGAATTTATCCCAAATTACCCAATTTCATCTAAAATTCAAAAACAAAACATGTTAACCCAAAACATATATTCTATTTATCAACAACTAACTTCACAAAACTTATAATTTCATCAATGGAATAACTCAAAATCATCAAAAAATTCAAAAATTTAGATATGGGCTTAGTAAAACTGTAACACCCCTAACCTGAATCCGAACGCCGAATTAAGGCTAAGAGGTATTACCGAACTAAACATTTAATTATCTCATTCACAGTGTCAATAAACATAAACATAGATCGAGCTGAAATACATACTGATATTTAAGTTATACGCCATTTTCGTATGGCCAAACTATTTACAATTTCAAAACATAGTTATCATCAGCCTAACCTATACATGCCATATCGACTCCAAAATATAACTATACCAAAAAGATCGATAGTGTGATGAACTGCTGACGATCCCTGAGTCGGTGGCCAAAATCAACAATCTATAAAACAGAGAAATAAAGAATAGAGTAAGCTTTCAAAGCTTAGTAAGTTTTAAGCATCACAAACAATTAAAGACTTATCGAAAATCGAAACATTCATTCACACTTAAGTATCATTCTTTAGTACTAATAATTCACAAAAATCATTGACTGAATGTACATGAGTACATAAAGAAATTTTAACATATAATTCATATACAAATATACCATGACCGATTAAATCATTCTCATATTCACAAATATAACCATCAATCATATTTATATATTGTAACATCCTAATTTTCGGATTTATTCGCGGTTTTCAATATTTTGTAAAGATTTTAAAAATTTTGTATTTGGATGTGAAATTAATATTTTGAGTAGGTAAATGGACTTGTAGAAGGCCCATGTGTTGGCCAAAACCCGGTTGATTTTTTGAATTTTTGGACTTAGGAGTTAGGGGTTCTGGCTAGGTGGCCCTTGTATAGAGATATGGGCAAATTGCATCACAAAAAGAGCCTTAGTAGAGTGGCAAGGGTGACGCCACTAGGCTCCTAAAAAGGTGGCGTGTGGAGCATTGGGGAAAGCATGGGATCGATTCCCTGTGTTGACAAATAGATGCATTTATTTTTAAGTGTTGGAGTCCAGGTGGATTCTGCTAGAGGAGAGTTTGAATTAGTCTAAACACTTGGATTAAGGAGTGATAAGGGGAGAGATTTAAGGGATTTGGAGAGAGGCAAGAGTTGGCCGAATTAGGGGAATTAGAAAGGGGATTTCGGCAGAGGGGTATTAGGTTAGTATTTCGGCACTTAGGGTGTTGAGTGGTGCCGTTTTCTTTTGCTGAAACACCTTAGGCCTGTTCTTTTCTCTCTTTTCCTCTCTAGCCGAAACCACCATTCTCTCTATTCTTCTTTCTTCATTTTTCTTCTTCAAAACCGTTCATCAAACCTGCTGTTCATCAACACTTGTGTCGAAACCACAAAAATCGAAATCTCGAAAAATACATTAGTTGTGCCGATTTCTTCCAAGCCAAATCCTTCGATATTTTTGTGCCTAATAAACGACAATCATCTTTTATAAACCCTAGATACCTGTCGGCAATTCTACATCAAGGTTATAGCCCCACATTGTCATCTCCTTCATCACCCAAAAGCCGAAAAACCATAAATTTGGGGGCTTATAGCCGAAACTTCAAAACTCTGGGAGTCGAGTTCTATCGTCGTTTGAAAGATAAATCTGCACCAGATTGTGTGGAGATCAAAAAGGAGTAAGGGGTAAGTGTTCATCATCTCAGATTTGGTCTTATTTTACAAAGTTAGGAAAAGCCGAAGTCCCTAAAATTTAGGGAGGCTGTCGATTTGGGCATGTGGCTCTAAGGGTTTTTAACTGATGTTTTCTGTCAATGATTAGTGTCTTCTTAAGTGTTGGATTGAAGGCGTGGGTTGTTGGAGCAATCGGATTCGGAGCTAGCTATCGATTTTGGCAAAAAGGTAAGGTTTCAAAGGCTTTTAGGGACATGGTTCGGTCATGGATAAGTAGGTTGTGGGTTTAGTGATTATGGTTTGTAAATAAGAACTATGCTAATCTATTGTAGGACATCGAAGGGATCTCATAGCGATCGTCACAAAGCAGTGTGTACTAGAACACCCTTTCTTAGTTCAATTGGCAAAAGCCGAAATGCCAAAATTTCGGCATTTCATGGGCTTGTGAGTATGCGAATGCTCTCAAGACGTAGAGTAATTGTTAGATCTAGCACTGCAAGGTGGTAAGTGAGTTTATGTGACGTCTTAACGTACTTCGGGAAAAGAGGGCCTCGATGAGCCAAAACTGGGCCCAATGGGCTTACGGATCAATATGGGTAAGAGATGGGCAAAATAGCCTGTTAGTTAGATGGTGGAACCAAAGCGTATAAAAGCTGTTGAAAATTATCAAGTAGCTTGTGTAGTTTCTAAGTTCTTAAAATTACCCCTAAAGAGCAAAATTACCGATATACTCCTAGGGTTTAAATTGGCTAAACTGCATGATTGATTAATACTGTATTTTACATGATATGCTTTTATTAATATCTGTTGCATGGGATTGGGGTATTGATGGAGGAAGTGTTGAAAGTGGTTCATCCACGTCTTCGGAGGCTTTGCCTCAACTTATCGATATTTGAGTGCGGCGTTCTTTAATGTGGAATGTAGAAATTTGGGTGGGTTGAGATATTCCCACATGAAGTGTAGGGCTGGTACGGGTGCAGTGTAGCGGTTGGTGGGTTGAGTAGTCTTCTTAGATGGGTTTGCATGCATTACTATTATTGTTACCTATGTTACTGAACTGGGCCTATGGGCCACACTGTTATGTAAAAAGGGGCTAAGGCCTCACCATCAGATTCGAAAAGGGCTTGGTCCATTTGTGTATCGTTATTTGAATAGGGCTTAGGCCCAATGGGCTCGAGCTGATTTGGGCTTTGGATGGGTTTCTGTATGCATTGAGTTTCCCAAACTCACCCCTTCCCCTTTCATCCTTGCAGGTGAGCCCTAGTTGGTGGACTTGGAGCTGGGCGGGATTCAGAGTGGCCATGAAGATTGATTGCTGGTTTTAAATAAGTTTTGCATTTATTTTAGATTATTTTTATTATGGTTAAAGTTGTAATAAGGCCGCTCTTCTTAATTAATTTTATTTTGGGGATTATTAAACTGGTTAGCACTAGGGTTCGTTTTATAAAAACTACTTGTTTTTAAAAGATCACGATGACGCGCAAAGTTTCCGCAAAGTAAATGTTTTTCCAAGAAAATAAATATTTTAAGCAGACTTAAACTTGTTTTAATGTTAAGAGACACGTAACTCGCTTAAAGTGTGGCAATGGATGTGTGCATGTCTAGGATTGGATCCGGGAAGAGCTTGGTACTTAAGCGGTCCTATAAGACTCACCTCCTCTTTTCTAGCTTCCTACCTGGTGCACAGCTTCCATTCACTTTAACTTAAAACAAGAACAGATTTTTGCTAAACTCTAAACAAAGAATTTAGATAAACACATGTTTTTTTGAAACGTCTCCATGTGACATACTAAATTCAGCCGTAACGTCTGGGCCGGGTTTGGGGTGTTACATTTAGTGGTATCAGAGCCTGGTTACAACAACTCGGCTGTGGATCGGGTCTGAAAATCTTTTCAAAAAAAAAACTTAGGCCTAAAAAGGGTATATTTGGAAATGGTAAGTTTTTCTAAGAATGTTCAAGTTTTTCTATTGTTAAACGGGGTTAAATCAATAGGTTTAAAATAAAAGTGTTTTCAAATCAAATCTTTTTCGATAAACGAAAACATGGGTATTTTAAAAAAAATTTTAAATGGACTGATAAGGAAGTGGCACACTGAATCCCCGGCACCAAGTCTGTAAGTGTTCTTTTTTCTACTTTAAATATTTATATGGAACTGGACTGGAAATAATACTGTAGATAGTACTGAGCCTTAGAGAAAGTGCTATTGATAATGTAGTATTAGGGCTACAAAACTGGGACCGTAGCTATATTGTGATTGCGCGAGAATAACTCTGAAACTCTATCATTCATAAGACATTCGTAATAAGCAAGTGAAACCATAAACTAATGTCATCAAATTTGTAAGCAGATAAATCGTTATGAGTACAAGGGTTACTCGGGAAGAGGTCAGTAGTCGAGGCCGAGGCAAAGACCAAGCCGGATCTGCATCATCGAACACATACCGGTGGCGAGGCACGCCCACCATCGGTTAATGAAAATGGGCCGTATGACCGGACGCGAGGGATGACGCTTTGTCTCGTGCCATGTTGAGGGTTTTGGAAAGGGTGGCGGAGCTAACATCGGCCCATGAATAGGGGTCATTTCTAAACGACTTCGCCAATGAGTGAGATTTTAGGGCGATCTGGAGTGGCCCCAAATATGGTGAAATCTTGGTTGGGAGCCCAGAGTGGATCATGGATGACTGGGACTGCTCAAGAGAAACGAAGTTGAAAGGGAGGTGTCGTTCTTTGCGGGATGAAGCGTGTCGGTGGTGGATTCTTGTGAGAGAGGGTACCCCAGCTGAGAGGGTAACATGGGAGCTGTTCAAACAGACCTTTAAGGCAAAATATGTTGGAGCTAGCTATGTGGATGCACGCAGAAAGGAGTTCTTGAATCTGGCTCAGGGAAATAAGACCATTGCTGAATATGAGGCGGGGTTTCTACGATTGAGTCGGTATGCTAATGGCATCGTTTCCACCGAATATGAGTGCAGCGTTCGTTTTGAGGATGGCCTCAGAGATGAGTTAAGGGTGGTCATAGCTCCACAGAGAGAGCGAGATTTCACTGCACTGGTAGAGAAGGCTAAGATAGCCGAGGAGGTGAAGCAAACCGAACGGAAGAATCGTGATAAGGATCGGAATCGGTTCAAGAGGGATGCTGGACCAGCGGGTGCTACAAATCGAAATGTTAAGAGAGCTAGGATGGAGGAACCGGTTCGAGCAGTTTCGGTGAACACAGGTAGACTGCAAGCTTGTGGGGATTGTGGCAGAATGCATCAAGGAGAGTGCTGGAAGCGTTAAGGGCTTGTCTTCATTGTGGGTCTAAGGAGCATAGGATTAAGGATTGTCCTAGGAGGGCCACTCAGGCTCAGGGGGCCGAACAAGGGTCTGTCTGATCGCTCAACTGTGAGGATGGACCGCCACCGCCAAGAGGTCGTGGACAAGGTCGCGGTGGTAATGGCCGTGGGACGTGGGGCACCCAAATAGGGTATTGGTAACGCAGATGCTCGTCACCGACTTTGGTGTATCTTGCTCATCGCAATGAGGAGGGTGACTTTTGATGTCATAAGCGAATGCGTTTTTATCTATGGTGTACCTTATCTCGCTCGATTGATGTGGGATCAACCCATTCATATGTGGCATATAACATTTCTGGGGCACTGGATGTGCACTTCGAGGAGACTGTGTGTGGGGTATCTGTGATAAGTCCTTTAGGTCATTCGGTTAAGGTAGAGAAACTCTTCAAGGAGGTGCCTCTGGAGATTCAAGGTGGGGTTTTCTGTGGGGATTTGATGGAGTTACCGCTTGAAGAATTCGATTTGATACTAGGGATGGATTGGTTGACCAAGCATAAGGCAACTTTGGATTGTGCAGCGAAGAGGATGGTGTTAAGGACTGTCAATGATGAAGAGGTAATGATTATTGGAGAACGGAGGGATTACTTATCCAATGTAGTATCGACGTTGAGGGCTGAGAAACTGATGTTCAAGGGGTGCGAGGCATATCTGGCTTTGGTAAGCCAAGCTAAAACTGAGGATCTGACTGTGGAGACCATCAAAACTGTTAGGGAATTCCAGGATGTTTTTCCGGAAGAGCTTCCTGGATTACCTCCGAATTGGGAAGTTGAGTTTGGAATCGATTTGTTGCCTGGAACAGCTCCAATATCTATTGCACCCTATAGGATGGCACCGAAGGAATTGGTGGAACTGAAGGCTCAAATTCAAGAGTTGTTAGATAGAGGCTTCATTAGGCCTAGTGTGTCTCCTTGGGGAGCACCGGTCCTGTTTGTGAAGAAAAAGGACGGAACGATGCGCATGTGCATCGATTATCGCCAGTTGAACAAACTGACGATTAAAAATAAGTATCCACTACCAAGGATTGACGATCTGTTTGACCAGCTTAGGGGAGCTTCGGTATTCTCCAAAATCAATCTTCGTTCTGGATACCATCGGCTAAGGGTAAAAGAAGGGGATATTCATAAGACAGCATTCCGAACTCGATATGGACATTATGAGTTTGTGGTCATACCGTTTGGGCTGACAAACCCACCTGCAGCTTTTATGGATCTGATGAATCGAGTATTCCAACCTTACTTGGATCGGTTCGTAGTCGTCTTTATCGACGATATCCTGGTATACTCTGAAACGGAGGCGGAGCATGATGAGCATCTCCATATTGTGCTGCAAGTGTTAAGGAAAAAGGAGCTCTATTCGAAATTCAGCAAGTGTGAATTCTGTTTGAGGGAGGTAACCTTCTTAGGGCATGTGGTCTCTGTCAAGGGGATTAAGGTGGATCCTCGTAAAATTGAAGCAATTCTGGAATGGAAGCCACCTAGGTCAGTATCAAAAATTTGGAGTTTTCTAGGGTTAGCAGGTTACTACAGAAGGTTTGTGGAGGGTTTCTTAGTGATGGTGGCACCCTTGACAAAACTCATAAGGTGTGACAGCCCTAAAGTGACCCTAGTCGGAAAGCGGTTTCGGGACCGCTAAACCGAGTCACCAAATTATTTGAATGTGATATTTATTGTCTAAAATATGTGATTATGAATGTGTGAAAGCTTTAGGCTTCGATTTAGTAAATTGTATGTGAATTTAGTCAAAAGGACTTATGGGTGACATTTTTGAAATGTGATAGGCTAATCTACAAGGACTAATAGTGCATGTAATCAAAAGGGGGGACTTGCATGTCAATTTTCCCCCCCTAATATGTAGTGGCCGGCCATAAGCATGGGTGGACAAGATGTTATGGCTAAAAACATGTCATAAACATGTTGGGGTAATGCATTATGTAAGGATTAATAAAATAAAGAGCATGGGCAATAAAATATTAGTGTTAGTAGGATGAGAAACAAAAAAAAAGAAAGGATGTGTGTGATTGTCCCCCATTGCCGTGAGTTGAAGGAAAGAAAACAAAAAAAAGTGTTCATCCTTTGGTTCATCCTTGTCAAGAAAATTTTAAGGAGGAAGGAAGAAGAAAGGTTGAAGAGGTTCGGCCATGCATGTAACTAGGCTAAGGTATGTTTGATGATGTTCCATTAGATGCATGCATGTTTTAGTTATTAGCTTGAGTTCTACCTAGCCCATGGTCTAAATCTTGCTATGTGATGGAAATGACACTTGGCCATGGATGCATCATTCTTGCTTGGTGTTGATGTTGTGTTGGTGAGATATCAAGTTATTTTTGTGACCAAGTTGAGATTTGAATTTTTGGAATGAGTAAGGTTTTCGGCTATGGTAAATATAAGGGTGATGGATGTTGTGTCATGCTAAATCTAGATGAACAATGTTAGTGCTTATATCTCGATATTCATGAGTTTCTTTCTTGGTTTTACCTCAAACCCATGAAGTATTTTAATTGGTGTTGTTAGAGATTTCAGTCATGGGATTATAAGCTTGTTAGTTTTGATGGTGAAATTTATCCCTTGCAAGGGTAAATGGTGTCTTGATGCATTCGGCCATGGTAGAAAGTAGATGTGAAATGGTAGTAAGATGAAATGCAAAATGTTAGTATTTGATTACTAGTGTATAAATGCGTATTAGCCGAGTTTTGAATTTGAAACGAAGCGAGATATAATCAATACAAGTAACCATACTTGTAGGAAGTATTAAGCATATAATTGGCCTCAACATATACATGCATACTCGCCACATGAGAAGATTAGTGTTGCATGCATTCGGTTAGAGGCAAGCATATTGATGCCTTTATCTTGGTTAGGAAAATCGGCTAAAAGGAGTGTGGGTTAATATGTTGAGTTGATGCATGATTTCACATGTATGTGACTTTAATGTCTAATGTATAAATATGGGCTAAGTGCCTTGTGTTCCTCTTTTCGATGCTCAAATGATTAAATCAATTTATTTGTTTAATTAAGCTCAAGAGCAAAGGGGATCTAAATCCGATAAAGGGAAGGAAAAAGTGGTCGAATAGCCATCGAAATCGTTCGACAACATTCGAGGTAAGTTCTTGAGTAATAGAGCTTAAATTCTGATTTGATTAGATCATGTTTTAAGCAAATCAAAATCATGCTCTTGTGTGTGGCTATTGAGCGAAATTGCAAGTGTGATAAGTGTCTTGTGTTTGAGTTTTGCTAATGAAAATGAAATCTGAATGTGTCATGATTTATTGTTAAATGTGCATGGTTATTGAATGATGTCGGGTTAAGTCCGAAGGCTTTGTGCTAAGTGACCATATCCGGACTAAGATCCGAAGGCATTTGTGCGAGTTACTAATTTTGGGCTAAGCCCGAAGGCATTGGTGCGAGTTACTAAATCCGGGTTAAGTCCCAAAGGCATTTGTGCGAGTTACTATAACCGGGCTATGTCCTGAAGGCATTTGAACGAGTAGCTATATCCGGTTAAATTCCGATGGTACGTGATTCGGGAATGAACGATCTTGCTGTAAAAATTTCAGTTAATACGCTTGTAACATCCCAACATTGAGGTATGTTTCGTGTAACACCCGTACCCGAGTCCGTTACCGAAATCGAACACAAGGTGTACACAGACTTAACTATTTTCACAGTCTATTTAGAATTTTCCAGACAAGCTGGTTACTACATCACTGTCGCCTTAAAAATCATATCTTAAGTTTCAAAGCTCGAAAATTAGTTTTGTAATTTTTCCCTGAAACTAGACTCATATGTCCATCTACAGATGTTTTTCTAGAATTTTTGGTCAAGCCAATTAGTACAGTTTATTAGTTAAAGTCTCCCTATCCCGTGGTTCGACTACACCGACCTTTGTGCGTTCTTAATTGAATATCTCCTTGTACAGGGATTTAATACTGATTCTGTTTGTTTTTGTAGAAACTAGACTCAGAGAGGAATCTATAAATATATGGCATGACTCCTAATTATCTCTGGTTAATTTACAATGAATTTACAATGAATTTCCAAAGTCGGAATAGGGGATCCAGAAACCGTTCTGGCCCTGTTTCACGAGAACTTTAATATCTCTTAACATGTAACTCCTATGACCGTTTCATTTCTTCCATATGAAAGTAGACTCATCAAGGTTCATTTACATAATTTATTCACTATTTAATACCATTCCTACTATTTTTAGTGATTTAATACCGTTTCAATTTGGTCATGGTTAAACAAAGAACTTAGTATCTCATTCAAAGATGCTAAAAGAAAATCTAAGAGTCCTCAACCCCCCATCACATGTATCATTATCAAGCTTGATATTTAGCATGCAATGGCATTAACACCACATCCACCTTGGCCGAATTTCATTCCCATGACATAGCAAGGATTTGAACCATGGGCTAACAAGAACATCAAGCTAGCAACTAAAAACATGCATGAATCTCATGGCACAACCTCAAACATACCTTAATCTTGATGCAAGTATAGCCAAACCTCTTCCTAATCCTCTTCCAAACCAAACATGAAGCAAAATTCCTTCCTTCCTCTAGTATTTTCGGTCAAGAGAGAAAAAATGGATGAGCAAAATTTTTTTCTTTTCTTTTCTTCCATGCTGCGGCAATGGGGGTTCACTCACACACACATTTTTTTTCTTTCTTTATTACCCATACTTATTTGTTTATTGTTTCTCCCTAATGCACCAACAAAACATGTTTCATGACATGTTTAGCCCATACTCCTTGTCATGGCGGCCATCACTTGTAAAAGAGGGGTATTTGACATGCAAGACCATTGTTTTGCATGCATGCTTTAATTAGTCATCACACATTCCCCATCATACTTTCAAAGTTTTCTACTAGGTCCTTTCTAGTGAAATTCACATTTATAACTCTAAATTAAAGCATCAAAAATGTCACACATGAGTTAACACATATTATAGGCAATAAAATAAATATTAAATTATTTTTATGCCTCGGTTTTGTGGTCCCGAAACCACATTCCGACTAGGGTCATTTTAAGGCTGTCACAACTCTCCCCCACTTAAGAAATTTTCGTCCCCGAAAATCTTACCGGTAAATAGATTTGGGTATCGCTCTTTCACAGAGTTCTCGAGTTCCCAAGTAGCTTCTTCCATCCCCTGTTTGAGCCATAACACTTTTACTAACGGAACCCTTTTGTTTCGCAACTCTTTCACATCACGAGCTAGGATGCGAATCGGTTCTTCTTCATAACTCATATCGGCTTGAATTTCAACCTCTGATGGACTAATTACGTGCGATGGATCAGATCTATAGCGTCGAAGCATTGAAACGTGAAAGACGTCGTGAATCTTTTCGAGTTCAGAGGGCAAAATCAAACGATATGCAACTGGACCGACTCGTTCGGATATCTCATATGGCCCGATGAACCTCGGACTCAATTTGCCCTTGCGCCCAAATCTGAGTATCTTTTTCCAAGGCGAAACTTTAAGAAACACTTTATCTCCCACCGATACTCAATGTCTTTTCGTTTGAGATCCGCGTCGACTTCGACGATCGGAGGCTATCTTGATTTTCACGGATTACTTTTACTTTCTGTTCAGCATCTTTAATCAAATCCACTCCAAAAATTTTGCTTTCGCCGAGCTCGGTCCAAAACAATGGTGTACGGCATTTACGCCCGTACAAGGTCTCGTAAGGCGCCATCTTAATACTTGATTGAAAACTATTGTTGTAAGCAAATTCAATCAAAGGTAAATACCGTTCCCATGTACCACCGAACTCGATAATGCAACATCTCAACATATCCTCAAGTATCTGAATTATCCGCTTGGATTGAGCATCGGTTTGGGGGTGAAAGGCGGTGCTGAAATGCAACTTGGTACCCAAAGCTTCTTGCAATTTCTTCCAAAATCGGGAGGTGAACCTCGGATCTCTATCCGACACAATGTAAATCGGTACCCGTGTAATCTCACAATCGAGAAACGATAATTCAGCTAGTTTATCCAATTAAAAATCCGTGCATACACAGAATAAAGTGAGCCGACTTAGTCGGTCTATCAACAACAACCCGGATCGCATCCTTCTTACTTGTCGACAATGGTAGTCCGGACACAAAGTCCATTGTGACTCGATCCCATTTCCACTCGGGTATCGTGATCGGTCAAGTAACCTCAAGGCACTTGATGTTCCGCTTTCACTTGTTGACATATTAAACATCTCAAACAAAGTCGAGATGTCTCGTTTCATACCATGCCACCAAAACCGACGTTTCAAATCGTTGTACATCTTCGTACTCCGGGTGGATTGCCATCCGCTACAATGGGCTTCGTTCGAATTATCGAAATAAGTTCAATTCTTTGGAACACATAGACGACTTCGAACCTCAAACAATCGTCATCATCAATTTGAAACTCCGATTCCTTGTTCGAACACACTCAGCCCGCTTTTGCAACCAACTCATCGTCAACCTTCGAGCTTCACGAATTTGATGAGTCAACAATGGTTTGGCCTTTAAGTCGGCTATTAACACATTGTCGGGTAGAATAGACAAGTGTACATTCATAGCTCGTAAAAGCAAGCGGTGATTTTTGGCTTAAGGCGTCCGCAACCACATTAGCCTTTCGGGTGATAATCAATGACAAGCTCATAATCTTTTAACAACTCGAGCCAACGTCTTTGTCGCAGATTTAAGTCTCTTTGAGTCATCAAATATTTGAGACTTTTGTGATCCGAATACACATGGCACTTCTCACCAAATAAGTAATGTCGCCATATCTTTAAAGGCGAATACGATGGCGACCAATTCGAGATCATGGGTCGGATAATTTTTCTCATGTGGCTTTAATTGTCTCGACGCATAGGCCACAACTCGACCCTCTTGCATCAATACGCAACCTAACCCAAGTAGGGAAGCGTCACTATAGATGACAAACTCTTTACCAGTTAAAGATGTACTAATCTTGGAGCTTCCGTCAAATGAGTTTTCAATTGGTGAAACTTTTCGACACTTTTCCGTCCATTCAAACTTGACATCTTTACGTAGCAGGTTTTGTCATGGGTGTGGCTATCATCGAGAATCCTTTTACAAACCGTCGGTAGTAACCGACAAGTCCCAAAAAGCTCGAACCTCGATAATATTTCTGAGGCTTCCAGTTAAGTATGGCTAAAATTTTACTCGGTCGACTCGAATACCCGATGAGATACCACATGGCCCAAGAAGCTAACCTCGCTAACCGTAACTCACACTTTGAACTTAGCATATAACCGCTTATCCCGTAAAATTTGCAACACTAATCTCGGGTGCTCGCATGTTCGGATCTCATCTCTTGAATAGACCAAGATGTCGTCAATGAACACAACTATGAACTGATCCAAATACGGTCTAAAGATCTGATTCATCAAATCCATAAATACCGCAGGGGCATTAGTGAGCCCAAACGGCATCACTAAGAACTCGTAGTGACCATATCTCGTTCTGAAGGCAGATTTGGGTATGTCCGAATCTCGATTCAAGAATCGATAATAGCCCGATCTCAAATCTATTTTTGAGAACACTGAGGCTCCCTTCAGTTGATCGAACAAATCGTCGATACGCGGTAACGGATATTTGTTCTTTATTGTCACTTTATTAAGCTGACGATAGTCGATGCACAACCTCATGGTTCCGTCTTTCTTTTTCACAAACAACACTGGTGCACCCCAAGGTGAAAAACTTGGGCGAGCAAAACCTCTATCCACCAACTCTTACAACTGAGCTTTCAACTCCTTTAATTCCGTTGGTGCCATACGACACGGAGCTATTGAAATCGGTGTGGTCCTGTACAAGCTCAATGCCAAACTCTATCTCCGAACAGTGGCAAACACGGTAATTCTTGGGAAAACATCCGGTATTCACAAACCCACAGCGCAGATTCGGGTTTTATTTCTAACTCCTTATCATCAAGTACATACGCAAGGTATGCTTCACACCCTTTCTTACATATTTTGGGCCAACATTGATGATATTACGGTGGCAACCCTTTAAGTCCGTAGACTCAACTCGGATCATCTCGTTATTTGCGCACCTCAAATCAATAGTCTTGCTTTTGCAATTCACAACCGCATCATGCACGGTCAACCAATCCAACCCAAGAATAACATCAAATTCATCAAATGGCAAAAGCATCAAGTCCGCGGGAAAGCAGGAACCTCAATTACTAGGGACATTTCTTACACACTTTGTCGACCAACACGTAACGACCCAAGGATTTGACACCGAATTACGAACTCGAGAGACTCAATAGGTAAAGTCTTCTTGGATGCTAAGGTTTCGCATATATAAGAATGAGTAGAACCAGGTCAATCAAAGCAATCACATTAGTATCAAAGAGAGTGAAAGTACGGTAATAACATCCGGCGAGGAAGCATCCTCGCGCGTGCGCAGATAACATAAGCCCTAGCAGAGCGCGAGCCTCGGATCTGGTCGTAACATCTCTAGATCCTCTCTGACCACCACTAGCATTGCCCGTGTTTCTAGATGGTCTACCTCGAGCAGTGGTAGCACCCGGTTTCCCACTCTGATCTACATTCTGTTCAGACAACCTCGGGCAATCTTTAATGAAGTGGTCAACGATCCGCACTTGTAACAGAGGCGGTCACGGAATCTACAAATTCGAATGCCATTTCCACACATCGGCACTCCGTTCTCTCTCGTCGATCATTCCCACCACTGGCGATCGAAGTGACTCGTGTGGTCACAGGGGGTCGATCGCGATCTCGTCTAGAAAAGCCCGAAGTGTCTCTAGATCGACCTAAGCCATCTCTAAATTTCTTTGATGACTGTGGGAAGGGCTTCCCAAGACCTCTTCTGAAACTCCCTTGCTCCCACTTCACTTTCCTTTTCTCCATCTCGAGCTCCTCGGCTTTGCACGCTCGCTCGACAAGAGCCACAAACTCTCGGATTTCCAAAATGCCAACATACGACTTTATCTCATCATTCATCCATCTTGAGCGTTTACATCACGACACGAAGAAATGCATTCTCGCAGCGTCTTGGCTAAGCCTCACAAATTTTCGTTCATAGTCGTGAACCGACATGGAACCTTGTTTAAGTTCGAGAAATTCTTACATTTTTGATCCATAAATCTCGATCGATATACTTTTTCCAAACTCGGTTTGGAAAAACTCCCAAGTTACTTGCTCTCGGGGCTGTGAAGTCGAGTACTCCACCAATAGTAGGCGTAATCACGTAGCAAGGAGATAGTACACTTTAGGCATTCATCGGTGTACAAGATAGCTCATCGAGTGCGGATCGTGTTGTCCAACCAAAATTCAGCTTGCTCGGCATCGTCGCTATCCGTAGCTTTAAATTTAGTAGCCCCATGTTTTGGATTCTGTCCTGGGGCTTATTCGACCTTATTTGGTCGATTCATCGGAGGCATTGTAGGTGCGGGGTCGTATTAGTCGGGAATGGAGGTTGTGGAGCAGTAGTGTTAGTTCGAATGTATTGGTTGAACCAATCATTCATCACGCTATAAAAGGCTTGCCTAGCCTCATCATTCGGATTGCTAGCAATAGGTTGAGAGTCCATGGAGCTGTCCCTTGTCTTGAGGAGCAGCGCTACACTCTCAAGATCATCACTACCGCTTCGGTCGGGATCGGGATCCATTACTATAAATAAACACATATTCAAACGTCGAAATCACCACACTATCAAATAATCACATAAAATGGCATGTATAGCTAGACCCAAACGCATTACGGTAGTCCTAGAATCTACTAAACCGTAGCTCGATACCAATAAAATTGTAACACCCGTGCACTCCGAGTGCATTACGGAATCGAACACAAGGTGCACACAGACTTAACTATTTTCACAAATCCATTTAGAATTTTCTAGACAAGTTGGTTCTTGCATCTTTGTCGCCTTAAAAATCATATCTTGAGTTTCAAAGCTCGAAAATTAGTTTTGTAATTTTCCCTAAAACTAGACTCATATGTACATCTACAGATTTTTTTCTAGAATTTTTGGTCAAGCCAATTAGTACATTTTATTAGTTAAAGTCTCCCCTATCCCAGGGTTCGACTACACTAACCTTTGTGTGTTAAGAATTGAATATCTCCTTGTACAGGGATTTAATACTGATTCCGTTTGTTTCTATAGAAACTAGACTCAGAGAGGAATCTATAAATATATGGCATGACTCATAATTATCTTTGGTTAATTTACAATGAATTTCCAAAGTCGGAACAGGGGATCCAGAAACCGTTCTGGCCCTGTTTCACGAGAACTTTAATATCTCTTAACATGTAACTCCTATGACCGTTTCGTTTCTTCCATATGAAAGTAGACTCATCAAGGTTCATTTAAATAATTTATTCACTATTTAATACCATTCCTACTATTTTTAGTGATTTTTCACATCCACATCACTGCTGCAGTCAGCATCTGTCTTTAAGGTAGGCTTTACCTATTTCATGATTTCCATGATTCAATTGCCCCTTTTTGCATACATAGCACAAAGAGTGATCATGATTAACCATTCCAATGGCTAATCGTTTCAAAACAATTCCATACCTCATAATGATCAACATACAAACGATTATAGTACTATACTAAAAACATTATATAAGCCATTTTCGCATGGCTATCCAAGTTTACACAAAACCGAAAGGTACATGACCTTCAACAAAAGGGTAGTCCTATACATGCCATTTCAAAGTTCAACCAAAATTATACCAAAATGGAGGCTTTGATAGTGTGGATGACTTCGACTTCAATGATCCCGAATCCGATAGCTAACGAGCAAAATCTATAAAACAGAGAAACAGAGAAAGCGGAGTAAGCAATTTATGCTTAGTAAGTTTGAGCAAGAAATTCCACACAACAAAAGCATAGCATTCATAAAGCTAACGGATAGTTTCATATGCACAAATTCTCAATATCATACTCATTTCACATTCCAACCCCTATGTTCATACATAAGGGATCACCTTAGTCAAATACCGGAAACTCATTACTCGACTGAGCGAATATTATTCGAAGGGAATCAACTAATTCAAGCTCATATGAACATACCTCATTGCTTGAATTTTTCAAGCGTATGAACTGAAATTTTACAGCAAGATCGCTTATTCTCGAATCATGTACCTTCAGAATTTAACCGGATATAATGACTCGCTCAAATGCCTTCGGGACGAAGCCCGGTTATAGTGACTCACACAATTGCCTTCGGGTCTTAACCCGGATTTGGTAACTTGCACAAATGCCTTCGGGTCTTAGCCCGGATATAACAACTTCATACGAATGCCTTTGTGTCTTAGCCTGGATATAATTACTAGCACAATTGCCTTGGGACTTAGCAGGATATCATTCCAATGTTCATTTACACATATATCAATATTCACGACACATCCATAATTCATTTTCGTTACTAAGGCTCAAACACAAAAATATTTATCAAACCTTTACAATTTGGCTCAATAGCCACACACACAAGGAGCATGATTTCAATATAATTCAAGTAGGGTCATTACTCAAGACTTACCTAGGATGTCGTCGAGCGATTTCAATGGCTATTCGACCACTTTTTCCTTCCCTTTGTCGTATCTAGTTCCCTTTGCTCTTGAGCTTAATTTAACAAATAAATCGATTTAATCATTTGAGCATCGAAGAGGAATTCAAGGTACTTAGTCAATATATATACTCATTAGGCATTAAAGTCGCATATGTACGAAATCATGAATCGAACTCAACACATTAGTTAATATTCCTCTTAGCCGAATTTTCTAAGCCAAGAATAGGCATCAATATGCTTGCCTCTAACCGAATGCATGCACACCAATTTCCCTTCGTGTGGCTGAATATGCATGTCCATGTTGAGGCCAATTATACACTTAATACCACACAAAAATAGCATACATTTTACTAACTAACGCATTACATATCGTAGCTCAATACACATCTCTCATTTACTTCATAACCGAAACATCATCACAAGCAAATATACACTTGAAATAGTATATATGTCATACCAATACATCATGTGCAAACATATATTCATGTAGGTGCAAGGGCTGATTCTCAAGTGGCTTATATCCAAATATATACACATATCCAAAGCATGCAACATGCATGAATCATACTTATGGATATACCATGGCCGAATACACCACAACACCATACCGTTTCAATTTGGTCATGGTTAAACAAAGAACTTAGTATCTCATTCAAAGATGCTAAAAGAAAATCTAAGAGTCCTCAACCCCCCCATCACATGTATCATTATCAAGCTTGATATTTAGCATGCAATGGCATTAACACCACATCCACCTTGGCCGAATGTCATTCCCATGACATAGCAAGGATTTGAACCATGGGCTAACAAGAACATCAAGCTAGCAACTAAAAACATGCATGAATCTCATGGCACAACCTTAAACATACCTTAATCTTGATGCAAGTATAGCCAAACCTTTTCCTAATCCTCTTCCAAACCAAACATGAAGCAAAATTCCTTCCTTCCTCTACTATTTTCGGTCAAGAGAGAAAAAATGGATGAGCAAAATTTTTTTTCTTTTCTTTTCTTCCATGCACGGCAATGGGGGGGTTCACTCACACACACATTTTTTCTTTCTTTCTTTATTACCCATACTTATTTGTTTATTGTTTCTCCCTAATGCACCAACAAAGCATGTTTCATGACATGTTTAGCCCATACTCCCTTGTCATGGCCGGCCATCACTTGTAAAAAGAGGGGCATTTGACATGCAAGGCCATTGTTTTGCATGCATGCTTTAATTAGTCATCACACATTCCCCCATCATACTTTCAAAGTTTTCTACTAGGTCCTTTCTAGTGAAATTCACATTTATAACTCTAAATTAAAGCATCAAAAAGGTCACACATGAGTTAACACATATTATAGGCAATAAAATAAATATTAAATTATTTTTATGCCTCGATTTTGTGGTCCCGAAACCACATTCCGACTAGGGTCGTTTTAAGGCTGTCATATTTCGTATGCGCTTTGAATTAGTTGAGCCTTTACAAATAAGTATTCGCTCAGTTGATAAATGAGCTACCGGCCTTTGGCTAAGTTGATCTTTGTGTATGAATATAAGGGTTGGTAATGTGAAGTAAGTATGATATTGAAAATTTGTGCATATGAAATTATCTGTTTAGCTACATGAATGTTATACTTTGGTTGTGTCTAAATTCTTTGCTCAAAACTTACTAAGCATTTAATGCTTACTCCGTTTCTTTGATCTCTGTTTTATAGATTTTGGTTCTTCACTATCGGACTCGGGATTTTGAAGTCGAAGTCGCCCACACTATCAAAGCTCCTTTTGGTATACTTTTGGTTGAACTTTGAAATGGCATGTATAGGACCACCCTTTTGTTGTTGGTCATGAACCCTTCAGATTGTGTAAATTTGGATAGCCATGCTAAAATGGCTTAAATATACTTTGATCATAGCATTATAATCGTTTTGTATGTTGTCCGTCGAGAGGTAAGGAAATGTTGGCAACGGTTAGCCATGGGAATGGTTATTCATGATCACTTTTGATATATGTATGACAAACTCTAGTTGATCCATGAAGGATCATGAAATAGGTAAAGTTTACCTTAAAAATAGATGCTGGCAGCAGCAGTGATGTGGATGTGAAAAATCACTAAAAATAGTAGGAATGGAATTAAATAGTGAATAAATTATGTAATCGAACCTTGATGAATCTATTTTCATAGGAAAGTAACGAAATGTTAATATGAATAGTATATTATGAGATGTTAAAGTTTTTGTGAGACAGGGCCAGAACAGTTTCTGGATCCCTTGATCTGACTTTGGAAATTCATTATAAATTAACCAGAGACGTTTAGAAGTCATTACATATATGTATAGATTTCTTTTTGAGTCTAGTTTCTATAGAAACAAACGACATCAGTATTGAAGCCCTGTACAGGGAGATATCTAGGTCGTAATGCATGAAGGTCAGTGTAGTCCCACCCTGTAACAGGGAAGATTTAACTAATAAACTGTACTAATTGGCCTGACCAAAAATTCTAGAAAAAAATCTGTAGATGGACGTATGAGTCTAGTTTTAGGGAAAAATTACGAAACCGATTTTCGAGTTTTGGAACTCAAGATATGATTTTTAAAGTGACAGTGATGCAATTAGCCAACTGCCTGGAAATTTTTAAAATGGACTGTGAAAATGAATGGTTTAAGCCGTTAACCCCTCGTGTCAAATTCCGGCAGTGGTCTCGGGTACGGGGTGTTACATAAGGAAAGGAGTACCATTTGTCTGGACCGAGAAACAGCAAAAAGCTTTTGATCGGTTGAAAAAGGTATTGACCAAGCGCCGGTGTTGATTCAACCGGTGTGCAGGAAGGACTTTTATATCTGACGATGCGTCGCATGTGGGGTTAGGTTGCGTATTGATGCAAGAGGGCAAGGTGGTCGCTTATGCATCACGACATCTTAAGGCTCATGAGGTGAATTACCCTACGCATGATTTAGAGCTAGCAGCGGTGATTTTTGCGTTAAAAATTTGGAGACACTACTTATATGGGGAAAAGTGCATCATATACACAGATCATAAGAGCCTAAAGTATTTGTTGACTCAGAAGGAGTTGAACCTTAGGCAACGAAGATGGGTGGAGTTGCTTAAAGATTACGACTGTTCGATAGAGTACCACCCAGGAAAGGCTAATGTGGTGGCGGATGCGTTGAGTCAAAGGGTTGTTACTGATTTG
This sequence comes from Gossypium arboreum, assembly GCF_025698485.1. Classification (NCBI taxonomy): domain Eukaryota; kingdom Viridiplantae; phylum Streptophyta; class Magnoliopsida; order Malvales; family Malvaceae; genus Gossypium; species Gossypium arboreum. The sequence continues at coordinate 39,646,977 of NC_069081.1, forward strand.
AGAGCCTTGTTCGCACGATTAAGTCTGTACGATGATGGAAGCTTGTTGGCAGAACTACAAGTAAGGCCTACTTGGACTGAGTAGATTAAGGAAAAATAGTTGAAGGACGATTCATTAGCTCTTCGGTTCCAGCAAGTTAAGAGTGGTGAGAACGAGGATTTTGGGTTGCACACTGAAGGAGTTCTGTGCTTTCGTGGAAGGGTTTGTATTCCAAAGGACCCTGAATTGAGGCAGTTAATTCTAAAAGAGGCTCATGGTGGACTCTGTGCCATGTATCCTGGAGGGAATAAGTTATATCGAGACTTGCGAGAGGTGTACTGGTGGCCCAGATTAAAACGAGAGGTGACTAAATTTGTTGGGAAATGTCGGCGACGCTAGCGAGGTTAAGGTGAGCACCAATTGCCTTCTGGATTATCGCAACTCGTGAAAATTCGGTATGAAAGTGGGAAAGAGTAACAATAGACTTTGTGAGTGGGTTACCTTTGACACCCACCAAGAAAGATTCGGTGTGGGTGGTTGTGGATAGGTTAACAAAATCTGCTCATTTCATACTGTTCGATCGACTACTCACGCAAAAGTTGGCCAAGTTATATGTGGCGGAGGTAGTGCGATTGCATGGGGTGCCGATGTCGATAATTTCGATCGAGACCCTAGGTTTACATCTCGCTTTTGGTAGAAGTTGCGAAGCGTTGGGTACACGATTGGATTTTAGCACCGTTTTCACCCACGACAGATGGACAATGTAAAGGGTTATTCGAGTTCGGAGGATATGTTGAGAGGTTGTATCATTGATTTTCGTGGAAGTTGGGAGGACTACTTGCCATTGGCGGAGTTTACTTACAATAATGACTATCAAGCAAGTATTGAGATGGCACCATATGAAGCGCTCTATGTGCGAAGATGTAAACGCCGACGTGTTGGACGAGTTGGGTGAACGACGAGTGCTTGGATCGGAATTGGTGGCGGATAATCGAAAGCAAGGTTAGGTGATAAGGGATCGATTAAAGGAGGCATCCAATAGATGTAAGTCGATGCGATCTGAAGCGCAAAGAGATTGAGTTATTGTTGGGGATATGGTTTTCTTGAAGGTTTCCCTTGGAAGAAAATTTTGAGATTTGGTAAAAGGGTAAGTTGAGCCCACGGTTTATTGGGCCTTACCGAATTGTTAGCGTGTTGGACCGGTGGCTTATCAGCTATAGTTACCACCGAGCGCATCGTATCCACGACGTTTTCATGTATCCATCTTTGGCGGTATCGATCGACCCAACTCATATCATACCGATTGCGTAAATCGAGGTACAATCGATTTAACTTTCGAAGAGGAACCTGTGCAAATACTTGATCGTGACGTCAAGGTGTTGAGAAGGAAATCGATTCCACTAGTGAAAGTACTTTGAAGGAACCATGGCAAAGAAGAAGCTACTTGGGAGATCGAGGAGGCTATCGTCAACGGTACCCTCAATCGTTCTAATAAGGTAAAATTTCGAGGTCGAAATTTCTTTAAGGAGGGTAGAGTTGTAACATCCTGATTTTCAGATTTATTCGCGGTTTTCAATATTTTGTAAAGATTTTAAAAATTTTGTATTTGGATGTGAAATTAATATTTTGAGTAGGTAAATGGGCTTGTAGAAGGCCCATGTGTTGGCCAAAACCCGGTTGATTTTTTGAATTTTTGGACTTAGGAGTTAGGGGTTCTGGCTAGATGGCCCTTGTATATAGATATGGGCAAATTGCATCACAAAAAGAGCCTTAGTAGAGTGGCAAGGGTGATGCCACTAGGCTCCTAAAAAGGTGACGTGTGGAGCATTGGGGAAAGCATGGGATCGATTCCCTGTGTTGACAAATAGATGCATTTATTTTTAAGTGCTGGAGGGGTAAGTGTTGGAGTCCAGGTGGATTCTGCTAGATGAGAGTTTGAATTAGTCTAAACACTTGGATTAAGGAGTGATAAGGGGAGAGATTTAAAGGATTTGGAGAGAGGCTAAGAGTTGGTCGAATTAGGGGAATTAGAAAGGGGATTTCGGCAGAGGGGTATTAGGTTAGTATTTCGGCACTTAGGGTGTTGAGTGGTGTCGTTTTCTTTTGCTGAAACACCTTAGGGTTGTTCTTTTCTCTCTTTTCCTATCTAGCCGAAACCACTATTCTCTCTATTCTTCTTTCTTCATTTTTCTTCTTCAAAACTGTTCATCAAACCCGCTGTTCATCAACACTTGTGCCGAAACCACAAAAACTGAAACCTCGAAAAATACATTAGTTGTGCCGATTTCTTCCAAGCCAAATCCTTCGATATTTTTGTGCCTAATAAACGACAATCATCTTTTCTAAACCCTAGATACACATCGACAATTGTACATCAAGGTTATAGCCCCATATTGTCATCTCCTTCATCACCCAAAAGCCAAAAACCATAGATTTGGGGCTTATAGCGAAACTTTAAAACTCGGAGTCGAGTTCTCTGTCGTTTGAAAGATAAATCGCGCAGATTGCGTGGAGATCAAAAAGAAGTAAGGGGTAAGTGTTCATCATCTCAGATCTGGTCTTATTTTACAAAGTTAGGAAAAGCTGAAGTCCCTAAAATTTAGGGAGGCTGTCGATTTGGGCATGTGGCTTTAAGGGTTTTTAACTGACATTTTCTGTCAATGATTAGTGTCTTCTTAAGTGTTGGATTGAAGGCGTGGGTTGTTGGAGCAATCGGATTCGGAGCTAGCTATCGACTTTGGCAAAAAGGTAAGGTTTCAAAAGCTTTTAGGGACATGGTTCGGTCATGGATAAGTAGGTTGTGGGTTTAGTGATTATGGTTTGTAAATAAGAACTATGCTAATCTATTGTAGGACATCGAAAGGGATCTCAGTAGCAGTCGTCGCAAAACAGGTGTGTACCAAACACCCTTTCTTAGTTCAATTCGGCAAAAGCCGAAATGCCGAAATTCCGGCATTTCATGGGCTTGTGAGTATGCAAATGCTCTCAGGACGTAGAGTAATTGTTAGATCTAGCACTGCAAGGTGGTAAGTAAGTTTATGTGACGTCTTAACGTACTTCGGGAAAAGAGGGCCTCGATGAGCAAAAACTGGGCCCAATGGGCTTACGGACCAATATGGGTAAGAGATGGGCAAAATAGCCTGTTAGTTAGATGGTGGAACCAAACTGCATAAAGCTGTTGAAAATTATCAAGTAGCTTGTGTAGTTTCTAAGTTACTTAAAATTACCCTAAAGAGCAAAATTACCGATATACTCCTAGGGTTTAAATTGGCTAAACCGCATGATTGATTAATCTTGTATTTTGCATGATATGCTTTTATTAATATCTGTTGCATGGGATTGGGGTATTGATGGAGGAAGTGTTGAAAGTGGTTCATCCACGATCGGAGGCTTTGCCTCAACTTATCGATATTTGAGCAAATGATCTTTGCAATTGTGGAGTGTAGAAATTTGGGTGGGTTGAGATATTCCCACATGAAGTGTAGGGCTGAATGCAGGTGCGATGTAGCGGTTGGTGGGTTGAGTAGTCTTCCAGATAGGTTTGCATGCATTACTATTATTGTTTCCTATGTTACTGAACTGGGCCTATGGGCCACACTGTTATGTAAAAAGGGGCTAAGGCCTCACTACTGTATTCTAAAAAGGGCTTCGGTCCACTGTGTACTGTTATCTAAATAGGGCTTAGGCCCAATGGGCTCGAGCTGATTTGGGCTTTGGATGGGTTTCTGTATGCATTGAGTTTCCCAAACTCACCCCTTCCCCTTCCATCCTTGCAGGTGAGCCCTAGTTGGTGGACTTGGAGCTGGGCGGGATTCAGAGTGGCCATGAAGATTGATTGCCGGTTTTAAATAAGTTTAGCATTTATTTTAGATTATTTTTATTATGGTTAAAGTTGTAATAAGGCCGCTCTTCTTAATTAATTTTATTTTGGGGATTATTAAACTGGTTAGCACTAGGGTTCGTTTTATAAAAACTACTTGTTTTTAAAAGATCACGATGACGCGCAAAGTTTCCGCAAAGTAAATGTTTTTCCAAGAAAATAAATATTTTAAGCAGACTTAAACTTGTTTTAATGTTCGTAGACACGTAACCTGCTTAAAGTGTGGCAATGGATGTGTGCATGTCTAGGATTGGATCCGGGAAGAGCTTGGTACTTAAGCGGTCCTATAAGACTCACCTCCTCTTTTCTGGCTTCCTACCTGGTGCACAACTTCCATTCACTTTAACTTAAAACAAGAACAGATTTTTGCTCAACTCATGAGAGCAGACCACATAATTTTCATAACATGCCCCTTTGTATCCTATGCTCCATCTAAGGTTCAATGGGGCTTCATATCTAATCGAATAGCATCGCATTTGCTCACATTGGAATTTACTCACATAACATGTCATTTAAACATTCATGGCAACAATTAGAATTTAGATACGTAACAATATTAAGCTAATTCCATATCTATATTATTAAAATATACCAAAGTAAGCTTCAATGACACATTATTTACATATGTACTTACCTCGATACAAAATGATGAAGACGAGCCAAATCCTCATAAACTTTGTTCTTACCCTAATCAAGACCCGAATCACGTTTCTCTTGATCTAGATTAATAAGATTCATTTATTTCATCAGCATATCAATTTTGACGCCCGAAAGTTCATAATTGGGCAAAATGACTATTTTGCCCCTAGACTTTCACAAAATGACCATTTTACCCCTGTGCTTGAAAATCAATTTTTATCGAATTTCTTCATATTATAAGCCTAGCTGATTACTTTTATACCAGAAGCAATCCAAAATTTCCATTATTTCTCACATTTATCAACAAATTTCCAACTTATGAAAAATAGTCCCTATTAGGGTTTTCATGAAAAATCCCTTCATAAAAGTTGTTTATTACATATCTAACTTCCAAAATTTTTTAGAAAACTACACATATGCTTTCATGAGAAAACCCTAATCTCTCAGCCATTTTTCAAAATAATCCCCATCATAGAAAGCTTATGTTATAAGGAGTCCAAAAATACAATCATCAAGAATAACCTTATAAATGACTTACTTGTAAGAGATGTTAATGGCTGATATTTTGAGCTCTCAAAACCCCTCGTTTTGAAGATGAAAATCGGTTGAAGAAGAAGAAACAAAAAGATGAAGCCTTTTTTTTGTTTTATTTTATTTAAAACTAGTCAAAATTGGTGACCAAAACACCACCTAATTTTGACTTTCCTATCAATTTGTCCCCCTATGGCTGGCGACCCTAATCTCTAAGGGTCTAATTGGTCTTTAAAGCCCCCAATTTAGGTTCTTTAGCTAATTGACACTCTTATCTAACAAAAATAGGACTTTTGCACTTTAAGCGATTTAGTCTTTTTTCCCAATTAGGCAAACAATCGCTAAAATTAATTCGCCAAAATTTTCATGTACTTATCTAATCTTGCTACAATATATAAAATGATATTTAAAATATTTTCCTCGACCTCGGTTTATTGGTTCCAAAATCACTATTCTGACTAGCCCCAAAATCGGGCTGTTACAATTTTCCCCCTTTAAGGATTTTCGTCTTGGAAAATCTTACCAGTAAAAAGGTTTAGGTATTGGCTTTTCATGATCTCTTCAGGCTCTCATGTGGTCTCTTCAACCCCATATCACTTCCATAATACTTTCACAAGGGGAAGGTTCTTGTTTCTCAGTTGTTTAACCTCTCGGGTAGGATCTTAATAGTTCCTCACCATAGGACATATCTGGATGAATCTCAACCTCTATTGGTGCAATCACATGCGAAGGGTATGATCTATATCGGCGTAGCATGGACACATGAAACACATCGTGAATCTTTTCCAATTCTGGTGGTAAGGCCAATTGATAGGCAACCGGCCTTACTATCTCGGTAACTTCATAGGGTCCTATCAAACGAGGACTCAACTTGCCTCTTCTACCAAATCTGAGAACTTTTCTTCATGGGGATACTTCCAAAAATACTCGATTGCCAACTTGAAATTCGATCTCTTTTTGTTTCAAATCCGCATAAGATTTTTGTTTATCCGAGGCTGCCTTCAAACAGTCGCAAATCACTTTAACTTTCTCTTCAGTCTCCTTGACTAGATCGACCCCGTGAATCTGACTCTCTCTGAGCTTATAAGGGCATTCGACACTTTCACCTATATAAAGCCTTATAAGGCGCCATCTTCAAACTCAATTTTTAGCTGTTATTATAGGTGAATTCAACCAATGATAAGTACCTTTCCCAACTACCTTGAAATTCGAAAACACAACTGTAACACCCCAAAATAGGGCCTAAACAGAACAGTGGTTGCGAAACCACGAATTTGAGATAGAAAATTTTATTCTGATTAATTTTTATAATTTACCAAGCGATTAGATGCATGTGTTAGAGTATCGATGGGAAATTTTATAGATAGCATGCTTAATTTTCCTACTAGGGCTTAATTGTAAAAGTTGATAAATAAGAGTTTTAGATACTAAAGGATTAAATTGAAAAGTATAATTGAAGTAGAGGTCCTTAAATGGTAATTAGACTATTAGGTTTTCATGGAAAAAAATAGACATACGTAGATAAAAATAACTAAACTTTTAATGAAGGGTATTTTAGTCATTTGGTAATTAAAAGATTAAAAAAGGGAAAAAGTTGTCAAAATGTGCCCATCTTCTTTATTAGGCCAAAATTTCAAGGGTTCTTCATAGCTAGGGTTTTTTCAAGCTTCCAAGCTTCATAATAAGTGATTCCAAGCCCCGTTTTTAATGTTCTTTACGTTTTTGAAGTCCCAATAACTTGATTTGGCTTATTCTAGCAATAATTTAACCTAGGGTTCATATTTGGAAAAATACCCATAGGTTAAATGTGTTTATTTTGATGTTTTATGGTAGAATATGAAGCTTGAAATTATGTTAAACAACTTAAGCTAAGCGATTTTAAGCGAAAACGAGTAAAACGACATAATCGGTAAAAATACCTAATGGTCATAAGTACATGTTAGAGTGGGAATTTGATGTTGCCGTAGGTAAATAAATGATCCTCATGTCATTAAACATAATAATTAGGGATAAAGTTTCATTTCCTAGCCTTGAGGCAAAAGTGTAAATATGAAAATTTTAGGGGCAAAATTATATTTCTTCCAAAGTTAGAGTTAATGACTATTTTGATAAATGTGAATATTAAATAAGGTAAATTTGCTATTATAGATCAAGAAGAACGAAATTCGAGGTTAGATCGAGGAAAGAAAAAGTTTGAGGACTAAATCAAAATATTTGATTGTATTTGTATCGAGGTAAGTTTGCGGTAAATAAATGTAGTGTTTTATTATTTATAATTAATAATGTTATTTTTCAGTATCTATATATTTATTTTGTATTCCTTGATGATTCAAGCAAGAATTGACAGAGAAGTGATACTTAAAAGTCCCGGTTGAACCTTAGGAATGTGTAGGATACAAATGTCATGACATTAGGGTTTAAGGATACCAAGTAAGACCATGCCAAGGCATGACATTGGTATGTTATACAAGGAAAGTAAAGCATGTAAGACCATGTCAAGACATGGCATTGATAAACTACTGTAAGGCAAAGATCCCATGTAAGACCATGTTAAGGCATGGCAATGGTGAGTTCATAAGGCAAGGATACCACGTAAGACCATGCCAAGACATGGAAATGGTAATTTTAAAAAGGAAAGGTACCTGTGTATCCTTAGTATTCCAAATGGTTCAATGGAAAATTCAAAGAGTGTACCAAAGGGAAGGTAAGATAAGTCCATGTTCAAAAGGTTCAGGATATCTTGATTATTCATTTAAAATGTTGTTATTTATTTACATGCAAACTTACTAAGCTTTATGCTTACTTCCTCTCTTTTCTCTATTTTTTTTATAGTATTGTAAATCAAACTCAAAAAATTGTAAGGACGTTAAAGATCGCCTCACACTATCAACGAGCTATCTCGGTATTTTGTGACTAGAAATACTTTAAGTTATGGCATGTATAGGGACTTGGCTATTGTGTGTGTATGTCCTTATGATATGATTAAAGAATGGCTTGTGAATACTTGGTAATGATTAGCTTATGATATAGCTAAATAAGAACATGTTTTGATATTATGTATGCGTAAATGAGGTTTGATGCAAAGAAACTATGAAAGAGTAAGAGTTGGCCATGTAACAGTTAGGAAATAGCAGCAATGATGTGGTTTTGAAAAATCACTAAAAATTTTAGAAAAAGAATTAAATGGTGAATGAGATATATAATTAAAGCTTTGTGAGTCTATTTTCAAAGGAAAGAAACAGAGCAAGCAAAGGAAGTCTATAATTTCTATAAGACTGGTTCAGAGTGACTTCGTGGTCCCCTGTTCCAAATTTGGAAAATCACTATAATTTGTAAAAAAATAATTATAAGTAAAAGTTTACATGTATAGATTCCTTAGTGAGTCTATGCTCATTAGAAATAAACATCAAAATTATCCGATTTTTGTATAATGAGATAATTGATTTTTAGTGAAGAGAGGTCAGGTCCACTGAACTGCAAAATAGGGGAACCTTTAATGAATAAACTGTACTAATTGGACAAACCAAAAATTCTGGAAAAATTATGGTAAGAAGATATATGAGTTTCAGGAAAAAATTACGGATTTAAATTTCGAATTTCGTAACTTGAGTTATAATTAATTTAGTGACTGTTACGCAGATGGGCAGTTTTATTATGAATAGTGAAATAAATTGTTTTGATTTGTGTAAGTAATCGAATAATTTTTAATGTTCCTGGTTTGGTCCCGAACCGTTCCAATTGCACGTTTTAGTGCCACGAGGGCCTTTTTAGGGATTTATTGGATGAATGTGAGCAAACTAAATATTTTTTTCAAAAAAAAATTTTATGCCCCGAACAGGTAAGATAAGTCTAGTAACGCCTCGTGCTCAACTCCGGCGACATTCTCCGGGTAAGGGGTGTTACATTTATTGGTATCAGAGCAAGAGTTTAGTTAGTTCTTGGAATATTTAGTATGAGAAAGAGTGTAGCTATACATGTCATACTTATATTTTGATAGTGTGACGACTCCTAACGATTTTAAAATGTTTTTCTTTTATAGTTATGGATCCCGAACGAGTTGGTGCAGATGATGTAGAAAGTAACGCGGCCGCTCCCACAGAAGGGACAGTTAGTCAGGGAGGAGGGGCTCGAGAAGCCTTATTCCTAGCTATGAATGAATGGTTTGCTGAGTTCGTTCGTACGAATCCAGTCGTTAGACCTCCACCCCTTCATGAGCCTCAGATTACCCATGTAGCTTCCCCAATCACAGATACAGTTAGAATAGAGAAGCCACCAGTTAATAAAATTTGAAAACAAGGGGCTGAAGAGTTTCAGGCTACTGAGATGACGATGTAGAGAAAGTTGAATTTTGGCTCGAGAATACTATCAGGGTCATTGATGTGTTATCCTGCACACCTAAGTATACCAATAAAATGTAATACCCCTAATCCTGTAACCGACATTCAATTAGGGTTACAGGCATTACCAAACAGACAGAACATTTTAGACCAATTCAGAATCACAGATATTATTTAACATCATTTTATAAGCAATCATCTCCAAATATAGTCTACAAGACTTAAAACATACATTTAAGGAAAGCTCGGAACTAAACTGAACCTATTCAAAATTTTCAGAGCTTAACAAAATATTTCAAAACTGTCAAATCCACACGCCCACGTGACTAGGCCGTGTGTCACACACGGGCATTAGACACGCGCATGTGAACCAACCGTGTCAAAAATAGGTCCTATACTGACTTTTTCACACGGCTAATAGGCACGCCCGTGTACTTTGGCCGCGTGATACTTAGCTAGCTACTGACTATACCCCACGGCCTTAAGACACGCCCTTGTTCCCTAACCGTGTAAATTTTAATAGGTTACTGCCAAACTAACACGGCCACCAGGCACGCCCATGGCCCCTGACCGTGTGGCATAATGCAGGCTTGGTTTAAGCCAATTTGCCACCCCTTTTTGGGTCATTCCTACTGGCAATTCTAGGCAACATCCATACAATAAATTTTCAGCCAATTTCATGCTCAAAACATGCTTCATTACAACTATATCATCATCATTCAACAAACCATTCAGAACCATACCAAATCTTAACACACACATACCGTTTTCTAGCTAACTCTCATAGCTTAACATATATCCAATTCAAAACTTAATACATGGATATTCTAGCCTATACATGCCGTACTTAAAAGTATTTACACTTTCAAAAGTACCAAAATGAGATTGATAGTGTGGTGACGATCCTCGACTATCACCGAGCCTTTAGTAGCTACGATAATTGTAAAACAGACAGTAATCACATAGAGTAAGCTACAAAGAGCTTAGTAAGCCAATTACAATTGGTCTAATTACTAAAGCATACAAGTACAATTTAGCCATAAAGATTCATAACCATTTCATAGAATAAATCATAAGCTTAACCAATCTCCTTTATTGCATATATATCATGCTTCCTTTCCAACTTCCATACATATTTCATACAGACAGAGTCCTTCATATTCAGAAATTTAGTACGATACAAACGTACCTGCATAGGTTATACATTTCATATACTCATTCTCATATTTCATATGCTATCATCAGACGATTCCGAAGCGATACAGATACTCATAAACAAGTACAATACCAACGTCCCAGACGTGGTCTTACATGTAATTCAATATCGATGCCTCTATCCCAGACAGGGTCTTACACAAAATCAGATACTCATAAACAAGTACAATGCCAACATCCTAGATGTGATCTTACATGTAATTCAATATTGATGCCTCTGTCCCAGACAGGGTCTTACACAAAATCGGATACTCATAAACAAGTACAATGCCAACGTCCCAGACGTGGTCTTACATGTAATTCAATATCGATGCCTCTATCCCAGATAGGGTCTTACACGAAATTTCAGATCGAAGTCAACATTCCTTTGGAAGCATACCAATACTTTTCAGATATTAACATATTATTAGAATCTACTCAGAGTTCATTTATCAGGCTCTCAAGGCCGTCCAATACATATTATAGTTTATATGCACAGAATTTAGTCAATTTAACACGTAATTGTAATTTGACTTACCTCGTACAGATTTCTGATAAAACGAGTCGCCTATTCAACTATTTTGGACTTCCCCCGATCTAAGTCCGATTTTCTTTGTTCTTGATATAATACAATTCAAATGCAACCATTCAATCATTCATTTCATTCAAAATAATCCATGAACACATATTTAGGGCACTTTACATTTTAGCCCTTACATTTTGACACTTTGACAATTAAGTACATTTTTTTCACAAAATCACTAATATGAAAAATTCACCAAGACTATAGCTTGGCCGAATATACATGGCTTCCATACAAGCCCAAATAACATATTTAGTTCACAATTTAGTCCTTCAAAACCTCATTTTCACAATTTAGCTCAATAAGCTCTATTTCATCAAAATTCAAAGACAAAGCTTAATAATCTCATACATATCTTTCATATTCCATATAAAAACATCATAAAGCTCCTATAATCATCAATGGCACATTTCATAATCTTCAACAAAAATAGAAATTTAGACATGGTTTTTGAAGAACACGAAGCAACGATCACAGAAACGTAGAAATTATCAAAAACCGAGTAAAATGGACTAACCTATTCTCTCATGCACCCGAATACTTTAAAGCTTCAATGGCTTCTACTTTCTCTTAATTTCGGCTGAACAAGGTGAAAGTATGGCCACTTTCATGTTTTCATTTTATTATTATAACTTTAACAATCATTTTTCCCATTTTTCCCTTTGTTATAAAATTATCCATTCACCTAACACATGTCCAACATTGTCCACTTACTATATCAATGGTATATTTGACATGCAAGGACCCTTATTTTAAAAGCCAATAGGTGCTTTAACATCTAGCACTCAACTTTTAGACTTTACGCGATTTAATCCTTTTTCATAATTAAGCACAAAAATAGACAAATTAAATCACAGAAATTTCATAGACATAAATTCACATATCACAGACACAGAAAATAATATTAAAATATTTTTCAGACTTGAATTTGTGGTCTCGAAACCACTATTCCACTAGGGTAAAAACCAGACTGTTATAATTCTCCCTCCCTTAGGGATTTTCGTCCCCGAAAATCTTACCGTTAAACAGATTCGGATATTGTTGCCTCATTGAATCTTCAGGCTCCCACGTAGACTCTTCAACACCGTGTCGATGCCACATCTCTTTAACTAACGGAATTTTCTTGTTTCGCAATTCTTTAATCTCGCGAGCTAAAATACGGATCGGCTTTTCTTTGTAAGTCATATCAGATTGAATCTCAATTTAAGAAGGGGATATCACATGGGACGGATCAGATCTGTACCGTCTAAGTATCGATACGTGAAATAATTATGTATCTTTTCTAACTCTGATGGTAGCCTCAATCTATAAGCAACCGGTCCAACTCACTCGATGATTTCATACGGTCCAATGAACCTCGTACTCAACTTCCCTTTTTTACCAAATCGAAACAGTTTCTTCCACGAAGATACTTTCTGTAACACTTTATCACCGATCTCAAATTCAACAGCTTTTCTTTTTAAATCCACATAAGATTTCTGACGATCAGAGGCAGCTTTCAGACTATCTCGGATTACTTTCACTTTCTGTTCTATTTCTCTTATCAGATCAATACCATAAATCTTATTCTCACTAAGCTCAGACTAGTATAATGGAGTTCTACACTCTCAACCATATAAGGCTTCGTACAGTGCCATTTTGGTGCTCGATTGAAAGCTATTATTATAAGCAAATTCCATTAGGTGTAGATATTGTTCCCACGTACCTTCAAACTCGAGAATGCAACATCTCAACATATCCTCGAGTATCTAAATAATCCGTTCAGTTTGACCTTCTGTTTACGGATGAAAAGCGGTGCTAAAATGCAATTTAGTACCATAGCATCTTGCAATTTCTTCCAGAATCGTGATGTAAATCTTAGTTCTCTATCGGACATTATTGACAATGGTACACCATGCAATCTCACAATATCATAAATATACAACTCAGCTAGCTTATCAAGTGAATAATCAAACTGAATTAGAATAAAATGAGATAATTTCGTCAAACGATCAACTACAACCCAAATTGCGTCTTTCTTTTTCGAAGACAGATGCAAACCCGAAACAAAATCCATGGTCACTCAATCCCATTTCCACTCCGGAATCATAATCAGTTGTAATAACCCAGATGGCACCTAATGCTCAGCTTTAACTTGCTGATAGATTAAACATCTCAAAACAAAGTCAGAAATATCTTTTTTCATTCCCGGCCACCAATATAGTTGTTTCAAATCGTTATACATTTTCGTACTCCCCAGATGTATAAAAAATCTACTACTTTGACCTTCTTTCAAAATCATCCGAATCAACTCCGAAATTCTCAGAACACAAAGTCTATTTCTGAACCTCAGATAGTCATCAACATCTATCTAGAATTCAGAATCAGAATAAAAAATACACTGAGTTCGTTTAGCCATAATCTCATTATCAACCTTCTGAGCTTCGATAATCTGTTGTAAAAACAAGGGTTTTACTTTCAATTCAGCACAAACCAAGGTATCATCAGATAGTGCTAAATGAGTGTTCATAGCACACAACGCAGACAATGATTTCCTACTAAGAACATCAGCAACAACATTAGCTTTGCCCAGATGATAATCAATCACAAGTTCGTAGTCTTTTAGCAGTTCTAACCATCTTCTCTGTCGAAAATCCAAATCTTTTTGTTTCATTAAATAATTCAGACTTTTATGATCAGAAAACATGTGACATTTCTCTCCAAACAAATAATGACGTCAGATCTTCAAAGCAAGCACAATGGCAGCTAACTCAAGGTCATGTGTCAGATAGTTCTTCTCATGAGGTTTTAATTGTCTTGAAGCATAAGCAACAACTTTTCCTTCTTGCATTAAAACACAACCGAGTCCATTAAACGAAGTATCGCTGCAAACAACAAATTCTTTACCTGACTCAGGTTGTACCAATACCGGAGCTTCAGTTAATAGAGCTTTTAACCGATCAAAACTTTTCTGACATTATTCAAACCATTCAAACTTCACATCTTTATGAACCAATTTTGTCAACGGAGTTGCTATCACAGAGAAAGTTTTTACAAATCGCCTGTAGTAACTAGCTTTTACAAATTGCCTGTAGTAACTAGAAAGTCCCAGAAAACTACGGACTTTAGATAATTCCTTGGAAGCTTCCAATCCAGAATAGCTGAAATCTTACTCTGATTAACCCGGATACCGGAAGCTGATACAATATGACCCAGAAAACCAACTTCTCGCAACCAGAATTCACATTTACTAAACTTTGCATACAACTGTTTATCTCGCAGAGTCTTTAGCACTATTTTCAAATGTTTAGCATGCTCAGATTCATCTCGTGAATAAATCAATATGTCATCAATAAATACAACCACAAATTAATCTAAATACGGTCTGAAAGTTCTATTCATCAGATCCATAAAAATAGCAGGTGCATTCGTTAATCCAAAAGGCATAACTATAAATCCATAATGCCAGTACCTTGTTCTAAAAGTAGTTTTCAGAATATCAGAATCCTTTACTCGCAACTGGTAGTAACCCGATCTCAGATCTATCTTAGAAAACATAGTAGCACCTTTCAACTGATTAAATAAATCATCAATTCTAGGCAGAGGATATTTGTTGTTTACAGTCACTTTGTTAAGTTGATGGTAATCAATACACATTCTCAGTGTGCCATCTTTCTTTTTCACAAACAGAATAGGAGCACCCCATGGTGATAATCTCGGTCTAACAAATCCTCGATCGGTTAATTCTTGTTACTAAGATTTTAACTTCTTTAACTCCGTCAGGGCCATTCTATACGGAGCTATCAAAATCAGAGTAGTACCAAGTATTAATTCAATGCCAAACTCGACTTCTCGAATCGGAGGCAAACTAGGTAACTCTTTAGGAAACACACCAGAGAATTCACAGACAACAGGCACTGATTCAATTTTCTCATCATTCACTTTCGAGTCTAACACATAAGCTAAGTAGGCTTCACAACCTTTCTTTACATATTTTCATGCTTTCATTGCAGATATCACAGCTGGTAGTCCATTCAGATCACTAGACTCAATTTGAATTATCTCATCATTCTTACACCTTAAATCAATGTCTTTTCTTTTACAATTCACAATAGCATCGTGCAAAATCAACCAAACGATTCCCAGAATTGTATCAAATTTGTAGAAAGGTAAAAGCATCAGATCAGCAGGAAAACAGATATCTCGAATCATTAACGGGCAATTCTTGCAAACTTTATCAACCAAGACACTTTTTCCTAAGGGGTTCAATACTCTAATTACAAATTCAGTAGACTCTACAGGCAAAGTCTTACAATGTACTAAATCCATATAGATATAAGAATACGTTGATCCAAGATCTATCAATGCAATCATAGAAGTATCATAAAGAGTAAAAGTACCAGTAATCACATCTGCTGACGAAGCTTCCCCACGAGCTCGGATAGTATAGGCTTTAGCAGGTGCTCTAGCCTCAGATCTAACAGTAGTATCTCCAGTAACTCTTTGACCACTACTTGCATTTCTTACATTTCTGGAAGGTCTACCTCTAGCTGAGGTGTTACTTAGTCTCGGATTCTGTATATTTTCTTACTCAGCGAGTTCAGAACAATCTTTTACAAAATGCTTTAGGGATCCACATCGAAAATAGGCTCGGTCATTCAATCTACAATTTCCCGGATGTCTTTTACCACAATGGTTACATTCAGGTTTCTTAGATCGGACATTTCCAACACTTGCAACAGATGTAACAAGAGCTCTGGTGTTCGAATAAGATCTAGTTTGATCTCTGTTCGAATGTCCCACATTAGTATTTGAACGGTTTGATCATCTCGGAATTTCTTTCACCCAGACTGAAGTGATTTACTTGAAGATCTCTTTTTAGCATCTCTAGCTTCAAAATCAGCTTTTCTTTTCTCTTTACTTAATTCTTCAGCCTTACAAGCTCGCTCAACGAGCACTACCATTTCTTTAATCTCCAAAATCCCGACTAGCAGATGAATATCTTTATTCAGTCCATCCTCAAACATTTTGCATATTATTGCTTCATTTGATACACATTCTTGAGCATATTGGCTCAATCTCACAAATTCTTGTTCGTATTCAGTAATAGACACACGACCCTGTTTAAGCTCAAGAAACTTTTTACGTTTCTGATCAATGAATCTCTGACTAATATATTTCTTCTGATATTCAGCTCGGAAGAAATCCCAAGTGACCCGTTCACTTGGAACTATAGATATTAAAGTTTTCCACCAATGATACGCTGTATCTCTCAGAAGTGAGACAGCACATTTTACACATTCCTTAGGATTCAGAGACATTTCATTAAACACTTATATTGTATTCTCTAACCAGAATTCAGCTCTCTCAGCATCATCACTTGCTGTAGATCAGAATTCGTCAGCCCCATACTTCCTAATATTATCATCTGGTGGTCTGCTTAGCTAAACCAAACTAATTGAGGGCATAACAGGAATGTGAGAAGGATTAACCGGGGGTAGAGGTTGTTGTACAGTCAGATTGTTTCTAATATACTAAGTGAACAAATCGTTCATCAGTTGATAGAAAGCTTGCTTAGTCTCGCTATCACGACTACTCATAGCTGATGGTGAATCATCCTGCACCATCCCTTGCGCGGGGGGAGCCACATTGCTTTCAACACTCACAGCTACGGCTCTATTGGGATCCATTGCTATATAAAAGCACATTTCAATGTGATAGCCCTAAAGTGACCCTAGTCGGAAAGCGGTTTCGGGACCGCTAAACCGAGTCACCAAATTATTTGAATATGATATTTATTGTCTAAAATATTTGATTATGAATGTGTGAAAGTTTTAAGCTTCGATTTAGTAAATTGCATGTGAAATTAGTCGATAAGACTTATGTGTGACACTTTTGAAATGTGATAGGTTAATCTATAAGGATCTATTAGTGCATGTAATCAAATGGGTGGACTTGCATGTCAATTTCCCCCATTTAATTACTAGTGGCCGGCCATAACAAAGGGTGATGGGCAAAACATGTCATAAAACATGTTGTGATAATGGTTTATGTTAGAAAAAAATAAAATAAGGAGTATGGGTAATAAAATAATAATGGGAAGGTAAATGATGATGAAAAAAAGGAAAAGAAAGAAAAAAAAGCTCTCATGTTGTTCTTGGCCAAATAGAAGAAAGAAAAAGAAGAAAAAAAAAAGAGAAAAGCTCTCATGTTGTTCTTGGCCGAATAGAAGAAATAAAAAGAAGGAAAAAGAGCTTTGAGGAAATCGGCTATGGTGGTTTGATGGACTAAGGTATGTTTGATGATGTTCTATGAGATGCATGCATGTTTTAGTTGTTAGCTTGAGTTCTACCTAGCCCATGGTCTAAATCTTGCTATGTGATGGAGATGACACTCGGCCATGGATGTATCATTCTTGCTTGGTGTTGATGTTGTGTTGATGAGATATCAAGTTATTTTTATGACCCAAGTTGAGATTTGGATTTTGGAATGAGTAAGGTTTTCGGCTATGGTAATTATAAGGGTGATGGATGTTGTTTCATGCTAAATCTAGATGAACAATGTTAGTGCTTATATCTCGATATTTATGAGTTTCTTTCTTGGTTTTACCTCAAACCCATGAAGTATTCTCAATTGGTGTTGTTAGAGGTTTCGGTCATGGGATTATAAGCTTGTTAGTTTTGATGGTGAAAGTTATGCCTTGTAAGGGTAAATGGTTCAAAGGAACATTCGGCCATGATGTAAAAATTATGGTTGAGTGATGTTAAATGCTTTGAATATTGAATATATATATATATTGTTATAAGTTGAATTTAAGGTTTGCTAAATTGTCTTTGTCATTGCCGAATATGTGTATAGTTAAAGAGAATTTGTTTAAGTGCTTAGTTAATTGATATTGAGTTAATGATACGTGTATTCGATCATAAAGTTGCACATGAGGAAATGTTAGATTAATGGTATTAAATTGCTTAATGTGATTAAAAATGCGTATGACCATTTTGTATTTGAGCTAAAGGTGGCCATATGACCTATCAAATTCATTGTCATATTCGGCCATGAGCTAGCATAATGAGACTTTAATAAGTTAAATTTGTTTGAATTAGCTCAAGAGCTTAGAGGACCAAAGTTGGATAAGGGAAAGGAAAAAGTGATCGAATAGCCGTCGAAATCGTTCGACAACATTCGAGGTAAGTTTTCGAGCAATGAGACTTAGTTTATGATTTGATTAAGTCATGATGTATGAGCATAACAAATATACGGTGATATGATGATTCTACTTGAATTATATGATGAGTTAATTAGTCTATACGTATGACGGGTAGCCGTATGTGCATAGAGATCGTGTCATAAAGCAAACTAAACCATCTTTGTTTGTACGTGGCTAGTGAGCCGAAAATGGGAGTGCTTAATACGTGACTTGTGTTTGAACTCTAATTATGAAAATGAGATATAAATGTGTCATGATTTATTGATATGTGCATGAATATTCGGATGATAACCGGGCTAAGTCCCGAAGGCATTTGCGCTAGTGACTAGTTCCGAGCTAAGTCCCGAAGGCATTTGTGCAAGTTATTACATCCGGGCTAAGTCCCGAAGGCATTTGTGCGAGTTATTACATCCGGGCTAAGTCCCAAGGCATTTGTGCGAAGTTATTACATCCGGCTAAGTCCCAAGGCATTTGTGCAAGCTACTATATCCGGCTATGTCCCAAGGCATTGAGCGAGTAGCTATATCCGGTTAAACTCAAGGTACTTGGCTTGGGAATGAGCGACCTTGCTGTAATAGTTCAATTAATATGCTCGTAAAATCCTAGCAATGAGGTATGTCTCGTACATGCATTGATTTAGTTGATCCTTACAATTAGTATTCGTCATCGATAAATGAGCTACTGGGCCTTTGGCTAAGTTGATCTTTTGTGTATGAATATAAGGGTTGGTAATGTGAAGTAAGTATGATATTGAGAATTTGTGCATATGAAATTATCTATTTAGCCATATGAATGTTACACTTTAGTTGTGTCAAATTTTATGGCTCGAAACTTACTAAGCATTAAATGCTTACTCCGTTTCTTTGAATCTCTGTTTTATAGATTTTGGTTCGTCAGCTATCGGACTCGGGATTGTCGAAGTCGAAGTCGTCCACACTATCAAAGCCCCTTTTGGTACACTTTTGGTTGAACTTTGAAATGGCATGTATAGGACTACCCTTTTCGTTGTGGGTCATGTACCCTTTGGTTTTGTATAAATTTGGATAGCCATGCGAAAATGGCTTATATACACTTTGAGCGTAGTATTATAATCGTTTTGTATGTTGTTCATTAAGAGGTATGGAAATGTTTGGAAATGATTAGCCATTGGAATGGTTAATCATGATCATATTTTGTGCTATATCTGCTAATGGGCTAGTTGAATCATGGAAACTATATAATAGGTAAAGTCTACCTTAAAAATAGATGCTGATAGCAGCAGTGACGTGAATGTGAAAAATCACTAAAAATAGTATAAATGGAATTAAATAGTGAATAAATTATGTAATCTAACCTTGATGAATCTATGTTCATAGGAAAGTAACGAAACGATCATATGAACAGTATATTATGAGATATTTAAGTTTTCGTGGGACAGGGCCAGAGCGATTTTTGGATCCCCTGATATGACTTTGGAAATTCATTATATATCAACCAGAGATAATTAGAAGTCATGCCATATATGTATAGATTCCTTTTTGAGTCTAGTTTCATTATAAACAAATGACATAAGTATTGAAGCCCTGTATAAGGAGTTATCTAAGTCGCAATGCAGGAAGGTCAGTGTAGTCAAACCCTGTAACAGGGGAGACTTTAACTAATAAACTGTACTAATTGGCTCAACCAAAAATTCTAGAAAACAATTTGTGGATGGATATATGAGTCTAGTTTTAGGGAACAATTATGAAACTGATTTTTGAGTTTTGGAAATCAAGATATGATTTTTAAGGTGACAGTGACGCAGTTAGCCAGCTGTCTGGAAATTTTTAAAATGGACTGTGAACATACATGAATTATGTCTGTTAGCACCTCGTGGTCGCTTCCGACAACGGTCTCGGGTACAGGGTGTTACATTTCAATGTTAGGATTCATCACACTATCACAGATTTAGATATATGGCATGTATAGCTAGACTCACATACACTATGGTGTCCTAGAACCGACTAAACCATAACTCTAATACCAATAAAATGTAATACCCCTAATCCCATAACTGACATCAAATTAGGGTTACGAGGCATTACCAGACAGATAGAACATTTCATACCAATTCAGAATCATAGATATTATTTAACATCATTTCATAAGCAATCAACTCCAAACATAGTCTACAAGACTTAAAACATACATTTAAGGAAAGGTCAGAACTAAATTGAACCTATTCAGAATTTTTAGAACTTAACAAAATATTTCAAAACTGTCAAATCCACACACCGGCGTGACTAGGCCGTGTGTCACACACGGGCATTAGACACGCCCATGTGAACCAGCCGTGCCAAAAATAGGTCCTATACTGACTTTTTCACATGGCCAATAGGCACGCCCGTGTACTATGGCCATGTGATACTTAGGTAGCTACTGACTTTAGCCCACGGCCTTATGACATGCCCTTGTTCCCTAACCGTGTAAATTTTAATAAGTTACTGCCAAACTAACACGGTCACCAGGCACGCTCGTGGCCTCTGACCGTGTGGCATAATGCAGGCTTGGTTTAAGCCAATTTGCCACCCCTTTTTGGGTCATTCCTACTAGCAATTCTAAGCAACATCCATACAAAAAATTTTCAGCCAATTTCATGCTCAAAAAATGCTTCATTACAACTATATCATCATCATTCAACAACCCATTCAAAACCATACCAAATCTTAACACACACATACCATTTTCTAGCCACTCTCATGGCTTAACATATATACAATTCAAAACTTAATACATGGATATTCTAGCCTATACATGCCATACCTAAAAGAATTTACACTTTCAAAAGTACCAAAATGAGATCGATAGTGTGGTGACAATCCTCGACTATCCCCAAGCCTTCAGTAGCTACGTTAACTGTAAAACAGATAATAATCACATAGAGTAAGCTACAAAGAGCTTAGTATGCCAATTACAGTTGGTCTAATTACGAAAGCACACAAGTACAATTTAGCCATAAAGATTCATAACCATTTCATAGAATACATCATAAGTTTAACCATGCTCCTTTATTGCATATATATCATGCTTCATTTCCAACTTCTATACCTATTTCACCGAGACAGAGTCTTTCATATTCAGAAATTTAGTACGATAAAAACGTACTTGCGTAGGTTATACATTTCATATACTCATTCTCATATTTCATATGCTATCATCAGACGATTCCGAAGCGATACAGATACTCATAAACAAGTACAATGCCAACGTCCCAGACGTGGTCTTACATGTAATTCAATATCGATGCCTCTATCCAAGACAGGGTCTTGAACGAAATCAAATACTCATAAACAAGTACAATGCCAACGTCCCAGATGTGATCTTACATGTAATTCAATATCGATGCCTCTGTCCCAGACAGGGTCTTACATGAAATCAGATACTCATAAACAAGTACAATGCCAACGTCCCAGACATGGTCTTACATGTAATTCAATATTGATGCCTTTATTCCAGACAGGGTCTTACAGAAAATTTCAAGTCGAAGTCAACGTTCCTTTGGAAGCATACCAATACTTTTCAGATATTAACATATTATCAGAATCTACTCAAACTGCATTCATAAGGCTCTCAAGGCTGTCCAATATAGATTATAGTTTATATGCACAGAGTTCAGTTAATTTAACATGTAATTGTAATTTGACTTACCTCGTACGGATTTCTGATAAAACGAGTCGTCTATTCAACTATTTTGGACTTCCCCCGATCTAAGTCTGAATTTTTTTGTTCTTGATATAATACAATTCAAATTCAACCATTCAATCATTCATTTCATTCAAAATAATCCATGAACACATATTTTTTTCAACTTTCAAGCTTGATTGTAAGTGCTCACAAGCCCCATTTTTAATGTTCTTTACATTTTTGAAGTCCTCGTAGCTTGATTTACCTATTTCCACCCTTATTTTGAAGTAGGGTTTACGTATGAAAATTTATCCATGTGTAACATGCATGTATTTTGATGATTTATGGTGGAATATGAGAGTTTGATGTGTGATAAACTTCTTTTACTAGGTGATTTTTCATGAAAACCA
Organism: Gossypium arboreum; assembly: GCF_025698485.1. Classification (NCBI taxonomy): domain Eukaryota; kingdom Viridiplantae; phylum Streptophyta; class Magnoliopsida; order Malvales; family Malvaceae; genus Gossypium; species Gossypium arboreum. Next base: position 39,669,358 of record NC_069081.1, read on the forward strand.
CTAAAAACAACTAAATTGAAAAAGGTGTAAAATAAGTGATAAAAATCTATTTTTTGATGAAAATATCGGCTATTATGAGTATAAGGAAAATTCGGCTAGGCTTAGGTAACAAAGAAAAAGCATGCATTTCATTTTACGAGCCTAGGGACAAAATTATAAATAAGTGAAAAGTTAGGGGTAAAAAGGTAATTTCATCAAAGTATGAATTATGGATTGATTTGGACAATGTGATTATTAAACAAGTTAAATTTGGCATTATAAATCAAGAAAAACGTGATACGGGTCTTAATCGAGGAAAGAATAAAGTTTTCAAAGAATAGGCTCGATTATCATCATTTTGTATCGAGGTAAGTCATATGCAAATAATGTGGTGTTGTAACATGTTTTTAATGTTTTGATATTATGTGATACATGTTTTCTTGTTGTTATGAGTTATATATGATATTATCGTCATTACATACGACATCATGAGTAAGTATGACAAACTCACCGAGGACAAGTGAGGAAAACCCCGTTTGAACCTTAGGAATAGTCTAGGATACAAGTGACATGTCACTAGGAATTAAGAAATCTGAACTCATTGAGCGGTTTGGGTTCGTCGTATATATGTGTGACCTCTGAACTCATGAGTGGTTTGAGTTTATGATGTACGAGGCACATGTGATTTGGTTTCGGGTACTGGTCTTGTGTATCCTACCGGTGGCTAGGTAGTCCTGAGTGGTTTGGATACCTGACAGCTTGTGTGAGTAGCCCATGTAGTTACACCTTTACCGATAGTTTATAAAGCAGGCCCGTGAGTAGCTCTATTTGGAGCGTTACATGTTATGAGGTAGCTTCGGCTACGAATATATATGTGGCACTTATGTGCAAATTTTCCATGTATCCGATAATATTCTGAGTGTTCAATAGGTAATGCAATGGATGAGGTGATGAAAGTCCCAATGAAGGCATGTTAAATATGGTATGGTCATATGATATATTATGGGTAAGTACAGGTATGTATGCTAAACTATTGAGAAATGCCTTTATAAAGGATGATTTGTGAAGAGAAAGTATACAAATATATATATGAACACTTGATAAATAAGTCAAAATGTTTGAATGATGAGTGATCTTTATGGTTAAGTTATTATGACTTTGTATGATAATTGCTTCCTATTATTGCATATTATTTTCATGTGGACTTACTAAGCTTTAATACTTACCCCCTTTCTTTTCCATCCTTTGTAGTTCCGTCAAGCTAACTTGGGGATCGAAAGCTGTCGGAGTATGCGATCACACTATCAAAAGAATATTGCGTATAGTGAATTTGATAACTTGAGTATGGCGTGTGTAGGGAACTTAGTTATTTTGTGATATGTGCCATGCAAATTTGGCCAAGTTGTAAAGGTCTCTAATATTGATGATTCATTTTGTAATGGCCATGTGATATGGGTTATATTTGATCATTTTGTTGTAATCTAATTACCCATGCATGCATGTGTTAATGCCTTGAAGATTTGATATGTTATTGCTTGGTGAATGAATGATGAGGCCTGGAATAGATGCTAGGAGATAAGAATTTACTTAATGACTTAAGATGATCATGGTCATGAATATGTATTATGGAATTTGGATAACAAATTTGATTATGCATGAAATTGGTGTGGAATACTTCTAAATGGCTAACTAATTGAATATGCATTAGGATGATATTTTGAAGACATGAAAATGCCATGGAATTGGATATTGAGTGTTTAAATATGCTATGTTGCATGCTATGAAACATTTTTGAGAGTTTGGATGAGTGAAGGTGGCAATTGGCTTAGAAAATAGCCTATAAATTGTCCACACAGGTAGACACACGGGCACGTGTCTAGGCCGTGTGTGACACACGGTCTACCCCACGGGCATGTTGTGTAGCCATGTGTCCCTTGTACCCTAACTTTACAAGTCTGTATGCCCAGTAGTAAACACACGGGATAAGATACAGGCGTATGTCTTGGTCGTGTGAAAGACACGGCCTACCCATATGGGCGTGTCCTTTGGCCATGTGAAGTCTGCACCATTTTATGAAAAATTTATTTATTTTTAATGTACCACATGGTCTGGACACACGGGCGTGTGATATGGCCGTGTGACCTTATTTTGATGATGTCGTCATAGTTAGAGAGTTACACTGGTTGAGGACGGGCGTGTGTGACCACATGGCCTACCCCCATGGGCGTGTGACTTTCCAAAACATGAAAAATTGTTAAGTTTCCAAAAGTTTTTTGAAAGTTCACGGTTTAGTCCCAGACCAACCTTAATGTATGTTTTGGGCCTCGTAGGCCCATATAAGGGCCGACATGCATATGTTTGAATGTGTTTTGAATTGGATGAATTTTTATGGTCTGATTTTACATGAATGTGTATGTTTAAGTCCTGTAAAGCCTCATATCCTGTCTCAACGTTGGACATGAGTAAGGGGTGTTCTGCTTTGAAATTTTACAAAGTTTTCTAAAGTGTTTGGTTTATTCCCGAACCATTTCCAAAGTGTGTTTTGGGCTTCGTAGGTCTATATTAGGGTCGTTAAGAGGATGTTTGAAAGTTTTAAAATTAAACGAAATTTTATGACACAAAAATGTTTGTATGTATGTGTTCAAGTCCGGTAACACCTCGTATCCTGTTCCGGTGTCGAACTCAGGTAAGGGGTGTTACAGTTTAGGTAAAAAATGATGTATAATTATAATATTCCATTTAGGTGATTTGTGATTATGAGTTAGCATGAATGAGAGTGTCAAATTTGATACTTGTGTATATTGTGGTTAATGGTATGAGATTATCATGATTGACCTTGATTGTAGTTGATTTGGAATGCCTATTTTATGACATGTGTAACATCCCTAACCCGTATCCATTGCCGGACTAAGGTTAAAGGCGTTATTGGACAATCGGAAACATTTTACAAACAATTCAATAACATCAACCACAAACATAGTCAAACATCTTATAGAGTCCCTTATATAGGTCAACGAGACCTAAAACATGCATTAAAAAGGGGTCGGGACTAAACCAAGCTCATACAAAATTTTTCAAAACTTAAACATTTTTCAAAGTTATACAAGTTACACTAGTGTGAACAGGCTGTGTGCCTCACACGCCTTTTGACACGCCTGTGTGTCTAGGCTGTGTCAAAACAGGGCATACGTACTGACTTGTCCACATGACCATAAGATACACCCGTGTTCTAGGCCATGTGAAAATATTGAGGCTACTGACTTGGGTCACACGCCCGTGTGTCTAGCCCGTGGTTGAAACTGACTTGGCCACACGGCCTAGCATACACCCGTGTGTGCGACCGTGTGGTCTGCCCAGGCTCATTTCGAAATGGCCCTCGAGCAACACGGCTGAGACATACGCCCGTGTCCCTGCCCGTGTAGGCAAAAATAGGCCATTTGCAAGGCCAGATTGCCACCCATTAAGGGTCCTCCCTACAAAAATCAAAACCACATCATTTTATACCAAATTCTGAACCGTTTTATAACCAAAACATACATCATGTATACCAATTCATTATCAACATATTTCATGCTTGAAATACATACCAAATCATATCAATCCATCAACCAAAAACATACCAAATGATATGATTTATAATCTCAAAATTCACATTCAATTTCACACCACATTCTTACCAATTTCAAAATTAAGCACATACCAAAACTTACCAAACTTACCATTTCTCTTGGCTATTCATGAACACATCAAACATACTGCAATTGCATCACATATCATATACCAAAATCAAACCATAACATGACATGATATACACATTACAAAACATACCTCAAAGTACTTCTAGCCTATACATGCCATACTTTAATATATAAATTTTCAAAAGGTACCAAATTAAGGTTTGATAGTGTGGTGACAATCCTTGATGATCCTCGAGCTCCAGATAGCTATGATATCTATAAAACAATGCAAACACACACAAAGTAAGATTCAAAAGCTTAGTAAGCCATATACAAATAAACTTATCATTTAAATCATATAAACAACATAAAATACATATGTTCCATAGCCAAATACTATCACAAATTACATAGTTCATCTACATTTCTCATATTTTCGATTCATTTACACATATAGCCTATTTTCTCATACTTATATCACATATCAACAATTTCACATGTACTTACCTTTTATTCTCAAATATTGTATACATATCAAATGTACCTAAGTCAGATTTATAGTTTATATATTCATTCTTTTCTTAGAATGCCCGTTGAACCATTTGGAATCATAAGGATACGCGGATAGCTCGGAAAGATCATACAATGCCAATGTCCCAGATGTGGTCTTACATGAAATCAAATATCGATGCCACTGTCCCAGATAGGGTCTTACACGAAATCAGATACGATACCAACATCCCATACGCTGTCTTATAGGTAAGTCACAAGTCGATGCCAACGTCCCAGACATGGTCTTACACGATAACACATATCGGATCCTATGTCATGACATATGTATACTAACTATTCCCAAGGTTCATACATGGCTTTTCAGACGTCGGAAAATTTTCGATACTTACTCGAATATCTCATATTCAACTCTCATATTATCATTCATCAGAATACAATGACATAAATTCAAACACATTTATTTGTATATCGACTTACATCGTACGGATTCGGATAGACGAAATCAGCTACTCGACAACTTTTAACTTGCCCCGATCTAATTTTGTTTTCTTTGTTTCTTGATCTATATAAATTCAAATTTAACTCTTTTATTCACCAAATCATTCAAATCAATCCAGAACACCTATTCAGGGCATTTTGCAAACTAGCCCTCATATTTTTACATTTTGACACTTTAGTCCCTATTTTACAAAATCACAAAATACACATAATTTCTTTATACACATGTTTAGCCGAATTTTCATATAGTTCATACAAGCCCACATATTTTATTTATTTCACATTTTAGTCCCTCAATTTACAAATTTCTCAATTTAGTCCAAATTACTCAAATTCATCAAAAATTCAAAGACAAAATATACTAACCCAACACATATCTTTAATTTACTAACATCAAACTTCTTAAAGCTCAGAGTTTCAACAGTAGCTCAACTGAAAATCATCAACAAAATCAGAAATTGAGACATGGGTTGATAGTATACTAAGCAACGGTCACAAAAACATAGAAATTATCAAAAACCGAGCAAATTACGTGCCTTGATCAAGCAAAATAAGTGCCGAACCCTAAAACCATATTTTCTCTACTTTTTCTCTCAACATTCAACTATATGGTTGATTATAAAACCAAATTTTGATTTTGGTTTGATTAATAATACATAAATAATCCATTTACCATTTTACCCTTATTTAATTAACATTTAAACCATTAATATACAAGGTCATTAATGTCTACTCAAGCTTACAATGGTCAAATACCAACATAAGGACCTTTCATTTACAAAGACATATCAAATAGGCACTTTAACAATTAGAAGACCACTTTTACATTTTACGTGATTAGGTCCTTTTATTAAATTGAGCAGACAAACGATTAAATTTTCATACGAAACTTTCAAACATGCTAATTCACATATCATAAAGCACGGAAAATAAGATTAAAATAATTTTCTGACTTGGATTTATGGTCCCAAAACCACTATTCCAATTAGGGTCTAAACCGGACTATTACAATTCTCCCCCTTTAGGGATTTTCGTCCTCGAAAATCTTACCATTGAACAGATTCAGACATTGCTGTCTCATAGCATCTTCGAGTTCCCACGTAGCCTCTTCAACATCGTGTCGATGCCGTATTACTTTAACAAATAGAATTTTCTTATTTCTCAATTTTTTAGTCTTGCGAGCCAAAATATGGATCTGTTTTTCTTCATAAGTCATATCAGACTGAATCTCAATCTCAGACGAAGAAATCACATGAGATGGATCGAATCTATATCGTCGAAGCATCGGTACGTGAAATACATTACGAATCTTTTCTAGCTCTGGTGGCAACAACAATTTATATGCAACCAGTCTGATACGTTCGATAATCTCATATGGCCCAATGAACCTCGGACTCAATTTGCCCTTTCTACCAAATTAAAGTACTTTCTTCCACGGGAATATTTTCAGAAACACTTTACTGCCAATCTCAAATTCAATGTCTTTTCATTTCAAATCTGTATATGATTTTTGACGATTAGAAGCTGCTTTCAAAATATCTCGAATCACTTTTACTTTCTGTTTAGTCTCTTCTATCAAGTCAACTCCGTGAATCTTATTCTTCATGAATTCAGTCCAATACAAAGGTATATGACATTTGCGACCATATAAGGCTTCGTATGGTGCCATTTTGATGCTCGATTGATAACTGTTATTATAAGTGAATTCAATCAAAGTCAAATACTGTTCCCACGTACCTTCAAACTCAAGAATGTAGTCCTCGAGTATCTGAATAATCCGCTCAGATTGACCATCCGTTTGTGGGTGAAAAGTTGTACTGAAGTGCAATTTCGTACCCAGAGCATCTTGCAATTTCTTCCAAATTCGTGATGTGAATCTCAGATCTCTATCTGACACAATAGATAATGGCACACCATGCAATCTCACAATATCGGAAATGTATAACTCAACTAACTTATCAAGTGAGTAATCAGATTGTACCGGAACAAAATGGGCTAGTTTCGTCAATCGGTCAACCACAACTCAGATAGCATCTTTCTTTCTTGGAGATAGGGGGAAACCCGAAACAAAGTTCATTGCCACTCTATCCCATTTCCATTTTGGAATCATAATTGGTTGTAACAACCCAGATGGCACCTGATGTTCAGCTTTAACTTGCTAACAAATTAAACATTTAGAAACAAAGTGAGAGATATCTCTTTTCATTCTAGACCACCAGTAATGCTATTTTAAATCGTTATACATTTTTATACTACTCGGATGCACATATAAACGACTATTGTGAGCTTCGTTCAAAATCATCTGAATCAACTCTGGATTTCTCAGAACAGAAATCCGATCCTTAAATCTTAAACAATCATCTTTATCAACTCTGAATTCTGAATCAGAATCTAAATCACTCTGAGCTCATTTTCTATTATCTCATTATCAACCATCTGAGCTTCGATAATCTGTTGTAAAAACAACGGTATTGCTTCCAATTAAGCTAATACCGAACCATCATCTGAGAGAACCAATTGAGCATTTATCACACGCAATGCAAACAGTGATTTTCGACTCAAAGCATCAGCAACAATATTTACTTTTCCCGGATGATAATCAATCACAAGCTCATAGTCTTTTAGCAATTCTAACCATCTTCTTTGTTGCAGATTTAGATCTTTCTGAGTCATCAAATATTTCAAACTCTTATGATCAAAATATAAGTGACATTTCTCACCAAAAAGATAGTGGCGCCAAATTTTCAAAGCAAATACAATCGTAGTAAATTCTGATCGTGCGTCGGATAGTCCTTTCATGTGGCTTTAACTGCCTCAAAGCATAAGCAATAAATTTGTCTTCCTGCATCAAAACACATCCTAGACCGTTTAACAAAGCATCACTATAGATCACAAATTCTTTTACTTGATTCGGGTTGTACTAACACTAAAGCTTCAGTCAATAGAGCTTTCAACTGATCAAAAGCTTTTCTGACAGCTTTCAAACCATTCAAACTTCACATCTTTCTAAAGCAATTTCGTTAATAGAGTTGAAATCATAGAAAAGCCTTTTACGAACCATCTATAATAATCGGCATGTCTCAGAAAACTGCGGACTTCAGAAACATTTCTCGAAGGCTTCCAATCTAGAATAGCCAAAATTTTGCTCGGATTAACTCGGATACCTGATGCTGATAAAATATGGCCCAGAAAACTGACTTCTCATAACCAGAGTTCACTTTTGTTGAACTTAGCATACAATTGCTTATCTGGCAAGGTCTGTAGCACTATTCTCAAATGTTCAGCATGCTCAAATTCATCACACGAATAAATCAATATGTCATCAATAAATACGACAATAAATCAATCTAAATATGGTCTAAAAATTTTGTTTATCAAATCAATAAAGATAGTAGGTGCATTAGTTAATCCGAAAGGCATAACTAAAAACTCATAGTGGCTGTACCTCGTTCTGAATGTAGTTTTCTGAATGTCTGAATCTTTTACTCGCAACTGATAATAGCCTGATCTCAAATCTATCTTCGAAAACATGGTAACTCTGTTCAGTTGATCAAACAAATCATCAATTCCAAGCAAAGGATACTTATTCTTGATAGTCACTTTATTTAACTGACGATAATCAATGCACATTCTCATCGTACCGTCTTTCTTTTTCACAAATAGAACTGGTGCACCTCAAGGTGAGAAACTCAGTCTAGAAAACCCTCTATCTGTCAACTCTTGCAACTGAGACTTTAATTCTTTTATTTTAGTCAGATCCATTCTATACGAAATTATTGAAATCAGAGTAGTTCTCGATACCAACTCAATGTCGAATTTAACTTCTCAAATTGGAGGTAATCCTGAAAGTTCTTCAGGAAACACATCAAGGAATTCACAGACAACTAGGAGTGATTCAACTTTCTTTTTTGACACTTTCGAATCAATCACATAGGCAAAGTAAGCTTCAACCTTTTCTCACAATACTTAGAGCTTTCATTGACGAAATCACAGCAGGTAACCTATTCAAATCACTGGATTCAATTTGAACTATTTCATCATTCTTGCATCTCAAATTAATAGTTTTCCATTTGCAGTTCACAATAACATCGTGCAAAGTTAACCAATCTATACCCAAAATTATATCAAATTCATCAAAAGGTAATAACATCAGATCGAACAGAAAATAAATGTCTCGAAACATTAACGGACATTTCTTGCAGACTTTATCAACCAAAACACATCTTCCTAGGGGGTTTGATACTTTAATTACGAATTTAGTAGACTCTACAGGCAAAGTATTACTATTCACTAAATTCATACATATATAAGGATACGTTGATCTTGGATCTATCGAAGCAATCAAAGAAGTATCATAAAGTGTGAAAGTACTAGTTATAACATTTGAAGACGAAGCTTCTTCACAAGCTTGGATGATGTAGGCTCTAACAGGTGCACGATCCTCGGATCTAACAGTAGTGTTTTCTGTTTCCCTCTGACTGGCACTGACATTACCTGTATTTCTGGGAGGTTTACCATAAGATGCATTGACACTTGGCCTTAGATTTTGCACAATCTCTTGCTCGACAAATTCAGGACAATCACAGATGAAATGGTCAACGATCCGCATTTGAAACAAGCCAGATCATACAATCTAAAATTGTCAAGATATCTTTTACCATAATGTTTGCACTCAGGGTGATCAGATCGAACATTTCCAACACTGGCAAAAGATGTAGCTGGAGCTCTAAAACTCGAATGTGATCTAGCACGATCTTTACTCGAATGTCCCACATTAGCCTTTGAACGGCTATAATTGCCTCGAAACTTCTTTGATGCAGATTGAAATAGCTTGCTTGATGATCTCTTTCGTACTTTTTTAGATTTTAAATCAGATTTTCTTTTCTCTTTTTCGAGTTCTTCAGCTTTACATGCTCGTTCAACAAGCACAATAAATTCTTTGATCTCAAGAATCCCGACTAACAAATGGATATCCTCGTTCAATCAATCCTCGAATCTCTTACACATTATAGCTTCAGTCGAAACACATTCCCTAGCACATTGACTCAGTCTTACAAATTATTGCTCATATTCTGTAACAGACATACGACCTTGCTTCAATTCAAGAAACTCTTTACGTTTCTGATCTATGAATCTCTGATTGATGTATTTCTTCCAGAATTCAACCTAAAAGAAATCCCATGTGACTCGCTCTCTCGAAACCACAGATATCAAAGTCTTTCACCAGTGATATGCCGTATATCTCAAAAGTGAAACGGCACATTTTATGCATTCATCCAGAGTTAGAGACAATTCATCAAATACTCTTATCGTATTTTATAACCAGAACTTGGCTCTTTCAGCATCATCATTTGTTGTAGCACAGAATTCTTCAGCTCTATATTTTCTAATCATATCAACTGGAGTCTTAATTAACTGATTCAGATTAGCTTGTGACATAGCAGCAACTTGTAGAGGAACAGGTGGAATTGGGGATTGTTGTATAGCCGGATTAGTTTTAATGTACTAACTTAACCAATCATTCATCATTTGATAGAAGGCTTGTCTAGCCTCTCCATCATGGCTACTTGTAGCCGGTCTAGAATTGGATGACGCTGTCCCTTACGTGGGAACAGGTGCATTACTCTCGACATCGTCAGCTACGGCTCGTTCGGGATCCATATACTATATAAAAACACATTTTCTTTGTCAGGATTCATCACACTATCGTAGTTCATATATTAGCATGTATAACTGGAATCACATACGCTACGTTAGTCCTAGAATCGACTAAATCGTAGCTCTGATACCAACCAAATCTAACACCCCTAACACTTATCCATTGCTAGACTAGGGTTAAAGGCATTATTAGACAATCGAAAACATTTTACAAACAATTCAATAACATCATCCACAAACATAGTCAAACATTATTATAGAGCCCCTTATATAGGTCAAAGAGACCTAAAACATACATTAAAAAGGGGTCAGGACTAAACTGAGCTCATACAAAAATTTTCAAAACTTAAACATTTTTCAAAGTTATACAGGTCACACGCCCGTGTGAACAGGTCGTGTGCCTCACACAGCTTTAGACATGCCCGTGTGACTAGGCCTTATCAAAACGGGCATACGTACTGACTTGTCCACACGACCACAAGACACACCCGTGTGCCAGGCCGTGTGAAATTTAGGGAGGCTACTGACTTGGGTCACACGGCCAGTCACACGCCCATGTGTCTAGCCCGTGGCCAAAATTGACTTCGTCACACGGCCTATCACACGCCCGTGTGTACGACCGTGTGGTCTACCAAGGCTCATTTTGAAATGCCCCTCGAGTAACAAATTTTTGAGAAAATATTTGTTTCTATCTTATGTTAAGGTTTATTATGCCTCATAAGAGAACCTATGCCTCTAGTCAAATTGACGAATACCAATACAAATTTCACTGTGAAGAAGCTAAAGCAAGATATGAAAGCGTCTTCAAGAATCAACAAATGCATCCTGAAAAAGGCTTTACACTAAAAGAAAGCAACTATATTGATTTCATGGCCCACATTTGAGAAATTGCTGAACCTCTCAATTGGGAGTTATTTTGTGAGAAAAGAACAAGTGCAGATGAGGAATTAGTTCCTGAATTTTATGCGAATTTGACCTCAAATGAATTGACAGAAGCTTATGTCTGAGGAATCAAGGTACCAATAACCTCAAACGCTATTAATGAATTCTTTGAATTACCTAATTTCAAAGATAATGATATTCTTCCTTGATGAGAAATATTGAGATTGAAAATCTGCAAGAAATTCTAGAGGAACATACAGTTTCAGGTTCTAAGTGGACTGTGTGAAAGCAAGGAATTCACAGTTTTCATAGAGAATATTTGACACCACTAGCGAAGGTATGGTTCTATTTAATACAATTCAGCCTTATGCCTATTTCACATGGGACTACAATTTCATTAGAGTGAATGGTCTTATTATACTCGATTTTAACTAGAAAGACCATTGATGTGGGAAAAATCATTTTGAGAGAAATGCAGAATTGTGCCGCTAGACGTTCTGACTAGCTTACTTTCCCTTTACGATAACAATTTTGTGTTAAAAGCTGAAATTCTTGCAAACGTAAAGAAGATAGGTTATAGCCAAGGCACAATCACAGATTGGGACCTCTACCGAATAGCCAGAGATTCTGTTCTTCAGCAACAAGTTGAAAAGAGAGAGGATCCCGAAGAAAAAGAAGAAAAAGATCCCACAGAGGTCAAACTAATGTAGAATCATTGATAAGGTAGAACCCGTGGAATCAGAAATCGAACCTAACATGACAACCTCAATGTTCATGTAACACCCATAACCCGTATCCATTGCCGAACTAGGGTTAAAGGCGATACCGTACAAATCGAAACATTTAACATTATTTCACAATCATTATAGCATCATAGCATACATCAAAACAGAGTCCCTTATATAGGTAATCGAGACCTTAAGCATACATTAGAAAGAGGTCAGGACTAAACCGAGCACATACAAAATTTTTTGAAACCTAAACATTTTTAAAGTTGTATAGGTCACATGCCCATGTGAACAGGCCGTGTGCCTCACACGGCTTTAGACACGCCTGTATGCCAGGTCGTGTCAAAACAGGGCATACATATTGACTTGTCCACACGGCCACAAGGCACGCCCGTGTGCCAAGCCGTGTGAAAATCAAGGAGGCTACTGACTTGGGTCACACAACCAGTCACACGCCCGTTTGTCTAGCCCGTGGTGGAAACTGACTTGGCCACACAGCCTTGCACACTCCCGTGTGTGCGACCGTGTGGTCTACCCAGGCTTATTTCGAAATGGCCCTCGATCAACATGGCTGAGACAAACGCCTGTGTCCCTACCTGTGGGCAAAATTAGGCCATTTGCAAGGCCAAATTGCCACCCATAAAGGATCCTTCCTACAAGCATCAAACCAAGCACATTTGCACTATAATTTCAACCAATTTCAATACCAAAACTTACATCATTCATACCATAACATTATCAACCAAGTTCATGCTTAATAGTCAAACCAAATTGTACCAAAAAATAAGACCAAATCATAACTAAACTTTTGTTTCTTAACTTCATTTTACATCATTCAAACACATGTTATAAACTGACCAATATCTCAAATTTGCACATACCAAAATTTCCCAATATTGACCATTTCGTTTGTTCATTTATAAACACATCACATAAGCCAAATTTGCATCACATATCATATACCAAAATCAAACCATAAGTTCAACCATAATCTAGCCATATCTCATGGCATGATATACACATTACAAAACATACCTCAAAGTACTTCTAGCCTATACATGCCATACTTTAATAAATACATTTTCAAAAGGTACCAAATTAAGGTTTGATGGTATGGAGACAATCCTCGACGATCCCCGAGCTCTCGATAGCTACGATATCTAAAAAACAATGCAAACACACACAAAGTAAGCTTTCAAAAGCTTAGTGAGCCATATACAAATAAACTTATCATTTAAATCATATAGTCATCAATTTGCATATAATTCATAGCCAAATACTATCACAAACCTCAATGTTCATATAAATTTCATATATTCCAAATTCTTTAGCACATATAGCATATCTTCTCATGCTTTTATGACATATCATCAATTGATCACTAAAGTACATGTACTTAACTTTTTACATCAAATATGACACTCACTCCAAACGTACCTGAATCGGATACATGTTCACATCATAATTCATTTTCTCAAAATGCCTGTTGAACCATTTGGAATCATAAGGATACACAGATAGCTCGAAAAGCTCATACAATGCCAACGTCCCAGATGTGGTCTTACATGTAATCCAATATCGATGCCACTGTCCTAGACAGGGTCTTACACGAAATCAAATACGATGCCAACGTCCTAGACGTGGTCTTACACGTACATCATAATTCGATGCCAACATCCCAGACGTGGTCTTACATGATAACACATATCGGATCCTATGTTATGACACATGTACCCTAACTATTCCTAAGGTTCGTATGGGGCTTTTCAAATGTCGATACTTTGTCGATACTTTTTCGGATATCTCATATTATCATTCATCAAAATAAAATTTAATATATACATGAATAAATTAATTCAAACACATTTATTTGTATATCGACTTACCTCGTACGGAAATAAACGAAAACGAGCGACTACTCAACGACTTTCGTTTTCCCCCGATCTAATTTCGTTTTCTTTGGTTCTTGATCTATATCAGTTCAAATTTAACTCTTTTATTCACCAAATCATTCAAATCAATTGACAAGCACACATTTAGGGCATTTTACAAATTAGCCCTCACATTTTTAAATTTTGACACTTTAGTCCCTAATTCACAAAATCAAAAAATACACAAAATGTCCTTTTACACATGCTTAGCCGAATTTTTGTGGAGTTAATACAAGTCTATTTATTTCATTTATTTCACATTTTAGTCCCTCAATTTATAAATTTCACAATTTAGCCCATTTTACTCAAATTCATCAAAAATTCAAAGACAAAATATACTAACCCAAAACATATATTTCATTTACTAATATCAAACTTCATAAAACTAATAGTTTCATCAATGGCTCAGCCCAAAATCATTAACAAAATCAAAATTAGGGCACAGGCTTTGTAGAATACAGTGCAAAGATTACAAAAACGTAGAAATTATAAAAAATGAAACAAAATTCATACCTCAATTGAACTTTAGCATAGCCGAACCCTAGATGGTTCTTTTTCTTTTCTTTTTCTTTGATTTTCGATTGAGGAAGACTTAAAATGAATCAATTTTAGCATTTCTTTTATTTAATTCATCATTTATACATAGAATACCATTATGCTCTTAATTAATAAACATTCAATTCATTAACATATAAGGTTATCAATGTCCACTCATACTTCTAATGGTAAAATTTCAACATAAGAACCTTTCATTTACAAATACGTATCAAATAGGAACTTTAACAATTAGAAGGCCACTTTTACAATTTACGCGATTAAATCTTTTTATCAAATTGAGCACACAAACAATTAAATTTTCATACAAAATTTTCACACATGCTAATTCACATATCATAAGCATAGAAAATAATACTGAAATATTTTTTTGACTCGAATTTGTGGTCCCGAAACCACTATTTCGACTAGGGTCTAGATCGGACTATTATAGTTCAAAACTCAATCGCCTCACCCAGATCTTCAAGTTGAGCTGTTCAAATGGATGGACATAATGCAACATATGCAGTGGCAACAATAAGCTTACTAGAGATATTAAAAAATACGGGATGACTTAATGAGAAGCGCTCTTACAAAAATTACAATGACCCGTTTATTTTTGTGCCTAAGTTTCCAGATTTCATATTTGAACCATGGAGTCCACTATCAAAGAGGGAGTGAAACGATTCATGCAAAAATAAAGATGTTGGAGCAAAAGATGAGTCAGATTCTGAAGGATCTGCAAATAAATAAAAAATGAGGTATCTTAACTCTATTTTATTTTCGTTCTTAGGTTATTTAATATTTTAGGAATAGGTTCTATTAGGATATTTTATCGCATAATAAAACAAGAGGTGGAAATCATAAATAAAAAAAGAACAAGTTGCAAAGTACAAAGTGTGACAATAGATATATACATGTTTAGGATTGGATCTAGAGAGAGCTTGGTACTTAAGCAATCAAATTGAATCAAATCCTCTTTTCTAGAATCCTACCTAGTGTATAGTATCTATTTACTTTTAACAATGAGGACATTGTTCATCTTAAGTAGGGGAGACAGAAAAATTGAAATTATTTCCTCTCAGAATAAGTTTTTCTTTTAATTCTGATTAGGATATATTTTGTTCAAAAATTTCAAATTTTGTTATGTATGCTAAACTTCAGTATAAATAAAATTCTATTATTTCAAGAATTATTATATTAGTAGAATTATGACATAAATATATTCTCAATAAAGTATGCAAATCATACCATAAAAGTTTTAGTTCCTTAAGAAAGTTAGGCATGCATGAAAGTTTAAGTCTCTAGAACTGACTAAGTAGTTTCTTGAGGTGAGATCCTCGGAAGCATGGAATGTTGAAAATGATTTAGGCAACTTTTGTTTGGACCGTTTGTGTAACAGCCCGATTTTAGCTAAATCAGAACCGTGGTATCAGGACCACAAATCTGAGGTTATAAAATTATTTTAATATTATTTTTGGTGTTTGCCGCATGTGAATATGTATGTGTGAAAATGTAGTGACCTAACCTTATCGTTTAATAGCTCAATTTGAGAAAAAAGACTTAATCACGTAAAATGAAAAAGTAGCATACTATAAGTTAAAAGTGCCAAATGCTATGGTTTATTGAATGGAAGGTCCTTATGTTGTTATTATACCATTAATAGCTTGAGTGGAACATTATGGACATGTATTATTTAGTTTTCATGTTTTATAAGTAAGGTTAAATAAGTAATTTGGTAATTTAAGTTAATTAAAATAAAACAAAACAAATTGGTGTCTATGTTTTCCTATATCTTCAACCGAATATTAGAAAGAAAGATAGGGTTTGAAGCTTTAGTAATTTTGGCACTTTGTAAGCTTGATTAAGGTATGATCTTTGATCGGTTTTTGATGATTTTTATGTTTATGCGATCGTTGCTTTGAGTACTAGCTAGCCCATGCCTCAGCAGCAACAAGGCCCTTCGATCTATCGGAGATAATACAAATGTTGTCTTTCCTGACAACATGCCTCCACAAGTTCCGAATGAAATATGCCTACGATTTGGAGCTCTGCAAATCTACGATGGCAAAAGCAATCGGTAGTACATTTTCGTTACTGTCTTGCGCAACTGTAATTAGAAGTATCTGTGTATATTTTCCATAAAGCCACGTTCCATCAACCTGCACTAGCGGTTTACGGTGAAAGAAGGCCCTAACACATGGATTAAAAGTCTTTGAATGTTTGATGATGAACTATGAAAGCTTGGTGTTTTAATATATATATATTTTGTAAAGTGATTTTTAGTGAAATTTCATAAAAAGGACTAATTTATGAAAAGATGAAAATATGAGGTTAAATGTGTGAAATATTGATAAATATGGGCTGTTATGGAGCCTATAGAAATTCAATTAGCTTGGGTGTAATGGAAATTGTTCAATTTTTTGTCTTAGGAAATAGGGACTAAATTTTAGGGGCTAAAGTGCAAAAATGCCCAAATATGTGTTTGTGGATTAAATTGAATAAATATGTGATTGAATAAGTTAATTTTGAATAGATCTAGATTAAAGGATGAATTTGGATCTAGATTGGGGGAAACTAAAGTTATCAACTAAACGATTCAATTCGCCGTTTTTGTAACACCCCTAACCCATATCCGTCGTCGGAATAGGGCTATAAGATATTACTGAACAATAACATCACAAAATTCTCATACATTAAGTATTTCCATGTAAACATCAATCCATCATAAGCACATTGTCCCTCTAAGCGGGCCTACGAGACCTTAAAACATGCTTAAAAGTGGTTCAGGACTAAACCGATAACATTCACAAACTTTGAAATAGATAGAAAATTTTACAACATTACAGGGTCACACGCCCATATGAACAGACCGTATACCTCACACGTGTAATGCCCCAAATCATAAAAAAATTATTTTTGTTTGGTTGTGACACAAATGCATGTCTGCTTTAGTGGTTAAGTGTCCTGGGAGAAGTCTAAGAAGTCTTGGGTTCAAGCCTTGGCTTGTACTAAAATTTTGTTTTTTATTGAATAAACCCTATCTCTAGTTAGTAGGCTTCTTAAACAAATATGGGTAAAACATGACAGAAGGGGCCTGCTAGCCTAGGGGATATGTGGCGTATGGTGTGTGCCTGAGGTTTGGGGTTCAAATTCCATGGGCGCAATGGGTGTTTTATTTTGCTACTGTGCTGTGGGAGTGTTGTGGGTTGACTGAAACACTAAAGTGGTTGAGGGGAATTCAAATTGAGTAGTTGAGGGGAGGTGTATTCGGTTGTAGGGATTTTAGGAGAGATTATAGGAGAAAATCGTTGGGATTTGTGGTGGGAGAAGAGTTGGTGCCGAATGGGAATAGTAGGCACTCAAGGCATTCGATTTTATGGTTGGCAAATTGCTCTTCACTTTACGATAACTGTCAACATTTGTTCTTTTTTGTTCTTTAGAGACTGAATTGTTCTAGTAAGTCTTACGGTATCTTTTTGTTTTTGGCTTATTTCACGTACCATTCAGGTTCAATTCATTTATTGCTCTTGCTTTCCCCTACAAACCCTTATCTAATTGATTCTTTTTTTCTCCTCTACCTTTTTATACTTTTGCCAAATATTCCCTTCCTCTATCTCTAATTCCTTCGGTTGTTAGCCTTGGTCTTTGGCTAATTCTCCTTTCCTTTTTCTCTCTCCTTTGGTTTTGTTCCTTGACTGAATATCTTTCTCCCCTCCTCAATTGGTTGTTGCTCTTTGGCCGAACACCTTGTCTTCTCTTCTCTTTACTCTTTCGGCTTTCTTCAATTCTCCTTCTCCATCGCTAGAACCGAATACTCTCTCAACTTTTGGTGTTAGCCAAATACTCCATCTCAAGCTCAAGCGCTCAGTTTTCATCTTTTCTCTCCTTCTACCGTAATAGCCTTTTATTTAATTCCCATCTTTTCTATCGTTTTCTTCTAGGAGGTGCAACTGTTCCATCTCGTGCCTTGATTTAAGGGTGTGCTTTTGGGTGTTCTCCGAATTCTTCTGTCTCTCATTCCTAGTTCTACGCTTTCTGTAAGTTTTTTTACTTGATTCAACTATTTGCGGGTTTGGTGTTAGATAATAAGTCTCTATTGAAATCAGGTAATCCTCAGGGGTTACAGCCAATCTCTTGTGCAAGCTTCAGTCGATCGGTTAAGGTGAGTGATAGGTAATCTTTTGAATAAATGTTTTGGCTAGGGTTCACTTCAACTTGATCGTTAGGCAATTAACTGAAGCTTCTGTTTGATATTAATTGGAGTGTTTGTGGGCTAGTTGCGCACTTTCGCAATCAGGTGTGTAAGCACTGCTCAAATTTTAAATCGAGAAAAGCCAGAAAATGTGACCATTGGCGTTACACGGGCATGCGTTCGCTCGCGTGGTGATCCGAATGCATAAACATGGGCATTTGATTGTAGAGGCCACCATGAGTGATTTCATGGGCTTAGGCCGTTCTTGGCCATGTTGGGCTGAAATGGGCCATGTGGGTCCCACGAGCATGTGGGCCCCGCACGGGTAAACCTCACGGATGTGTGGAGAATGTTGGGCCGGGCCGTGCATCCACACTGTCAAGGCCATTTTTGGGCTTTGTGGGCCACACAGACGTGTGGGCCCACATGTGCCCGCTTTATGGGCCCACATGTGCCCGCTTTATGGGCTTTAGGGCCATTTTCACTGTACAACTAATAAGGTTGCACGGGTTGCCCGAGATGACTATAGACCTACTGATGGATCGGTAAGTAGACCTAGACCCCCAAATTGACAAAATAACTATTATGCCCCTATGTGACAAATGACTATTATGCCCTTATGAGATGTATAACTGTAATTGAGCATGCCATTTTATATATATATATAGCATAGATGTATGATATTATAACATGAATCATCATTTTTGCATGGGGATGGATTTATTATGATTAGAGGAAGTGTACTATACTGGCAACTCTGCTGTAAATACTATTTAGTGCTGCAACTGGTGCTATTTTGGAGTGTAGAGATGGGTAGGTTGATTTTATCCCCACATGGAGTGTAGGGCTGGACGGAGTGGAGTGTAGAGGCTGGATGGGTAGGATTTTTGATTGCATATTTGTACCGTTACTGTCACTGAATTGGGCTAAGGCTCACACTAATACTGTTATTGTAATGGGTTATGGCCCTAACTGTAACTAAACTATTACTGATATGGGCTTAGGCTCGGACTGTATTTGCACTGTATGTTTGACTGTTTGTTTATTAAGGGACTACACATTGATTTTCCATAAACTCCCCCTTCTATTCATTTATATAGGAAATTTGCAAGCTTAGGCGGGTCAGTACTGTGAGGGACTCGAAGGTGGCCACACAACTGCACTGGCTTCCACATTTGACTTTTAATTTATAAGTGTTTTAATCTGGGTATTTTTATGTAATAAGGCCTCTTTAAGTTTATATTCTTTAATTTAGGGTTTTATTATTTTAATTTATATCTGCTAGCGATAGGACACAAGGTTTCAAAAGATAAATGTTTTCCAAAGCACCACGGTTACGCAACATGATTTAAAAACTTCCGCAAGAAATAGTGTTTTAAAGTTAAAAAAATTTAATACGGTTAACATTTTGACAACAACACATATTTGGTAAATAATTGACATGTTTTTAAATTATCACGACCAAGGTAAATAAGAAAAAGGCTTTTCTACGATATTTACTTTTGCGAAAAACACTTCAATGTGGCATTGCCAGATTTGGCCATAATGTCTAGGCCGGGTTTGGGTTGTTACAACACGTCTACCAGACATGCCCCTTCACAAACCGTGTGAAAATAGGGCATACATACTGACTTGCACCGCATGGCCAAGGACACACCCATGTGCCAGCCCGTGTTGCACACACACGGCCAGTAGACATGTTCGTGTGTCTAGGCCGTGTCAAAACTATAGGGTATACTGACTTTAAATTAAAAGGTACCCCAGGGGACACACAGTCGTATAACATGACTGTGTGTCGCACACGGCTGAGACACACGTCCATGTCTCTACCCGTGTGGACAAAAAAAGACCGTTTGCAATGCCAATTTGCCACCCTTTTTTCATGCACACCTAGTCGTTAAAATGGTATCATTTCAACACATATATAGGTAGCCAAAACATGCTAATTCAATCACATAATATGCCATCATTCATTAACCATTTCATCCACTCAATTCCATATTCAAACATACCAAATCATTAAGCCAATATCATCACAACTTATCTAATTTCCACATGCATTTACTCATCAACTTATCCTCTATTTCAAGACACAAATTGCGCTATATCTCCATCTCAAAATCATACCACAATATGCTAATCTTCCAAGAATTAATACATTATTTATTAAACAACCAAATAACAACTATTTGACTATATAAACAATTATGGCAACCATACCAAAATAAGCCAACATATAAGGCATTATATACATCACATACATATCACTTATCAACATATAAACCAAGCCAATATAAATGGCCATATTCCAGCATTTGCAAGCCAAATCTCATGGCTATAATCAAAATTCAAAACATACCAAAATGACACTAGCCTATACATGCCATATACCTGATAAACCATAATTTATACATATTTCTATCCCATGCTTAGCAATTTTATGGATGATTTTTCCTTAGATTTGGTGAATTCGATGCTCCTAATGCCCTAATTTCATGTTTTATACATAGGTAAGCATAGGACAGTGAAAGGAACGAGAAACGGGTCAAAAATGGAGAAAATAGGCCAATGTACGAAATCAACACAGCCTGAACCTCCTTACGTGGGCAGACCACACGGCCGTGTCAATTTGGCAGAATCGAAGCACGACTCACACAGGTGGACCACACGCCCGTGCCTATTTAACAGGCTTGACCACAGCCTAAAGTAAACGCACACGGGCGTGTCTCTGTCGAGCCCAAATTGAGTCCAATTCGGAAAAGGCCAATTTTAAGGGTTCTTAGGCATTCTAAAGCCTATAAATACACCCTAGAGCAGGAGGAAAATGACACACGGAGAAGGAAGCAGGGAACTACTCAAGGAAAGCCGATTGATCCATCTTCGAAGTCGGATTCATCATCAAGACTGAAGATCTCCCCTCAATTTACCTTCAGAAGTTTTGGGTTTTTCTTTATGTTTTGTATTCATTATTCTTCTGAGATGTTTACCTTTTTAGTTATGAACTAAAACCCCTAAATACCTAAGGGGAATGAAACATGAGATAGATCTTGTTATTATTATCTGAATAGTATGATAAATATTTGACTTGTTCTTAATTATGTGTTCTTAATTCTTGTCTTAATCTTCCAGGATATTGATTCAAGTTAAGCTCTTATTTAGATGAGGAATAGACCCTGTGTAAGAGTACATTTGTCATAACTAAGCGGAGTTGATTGCGCGCCTAGAGATAGGGTGGCAAGATTTTGTCGGATTTGGGTGAAACCTAATAAGAAGATCCATAGATTGAGTTAATGCAACCCTAGGGAGTTAATTACAAAGAGATTTCAATTATTCAACCTAGGGTTAGACGTTGTTAGTTTCGAGAGGGATAAGAATATAACTTAGGGATTTCTACGGATCAAGTCAAATGAATAAATAAATCGATTGAGTCAAATAACAAGTGAAGTTTAGGTGGATTTTTCCTTAGGTATTGTCTTAATTCAATCGTTTTTCCAAAAGTAATTCCCAAATTCTATTTTCTGTGATTTCTTAGTTTAGTTAATTAGTTAGATAAACAAAACCCTTTTATTTTTTAGGCTAGATAATAAAAAGAAAGTTAATACTAGTACTTTTAGTTCCTTTGGGTTCGATAATCCGGTCTTGCTAAACCTATACTACTGTTCGATAGGTACAGTTGCCTTCATCGTGATAATAGTTAGTTTCAAGAACTATTCATTATAAATATTTAAAACCTATCATGAATATCACGTATCAAGTTTTTGGCGCTGTTGCCGGGGAACTAAGATATTAGGAACACTCGATTTTTATTACTTTAGCCATTTACTTTTACTTCAATTTAAATTTTATTCTAATTTTTATTACTAATTCTTCTTTTTCCCTTTTTTTTGGCAGGTTCTTATAGTTCATGAGTAGAAGAAACCTGTCAGGACCATTACTTGTTGACAGTGAGATCGATCGCACAGTTCACAAAAACCAAAGAGAAATAAGGCGAAGCTTAAGATACACAGAGAAGGAGCAAGAGGACAATATTCAAACTACAATCGAGGAGATGGCTGAAAACCAAGAAAATTCGCTACTCCTGCAATTGCTGTTAATCAAAATCCTGCTTTGCGCACTATGTATGATTATGCTAAACCTAATTTAACAGGAACTGTGTCAAGTATAGTTAGACCTGCTATTGCTGCAAATAATTTTGAATTGAAACCTAACACAATTCAAATGATACAACAGTTTGTTCATTTTGATGGTTTGCAGGATGAGGATCCCAACACTCACTTGGCAAATTTCCTAGAATTTTGCAATACCTTTAAAATTAATGGCATTTTTTATGATGCCATTCGCCTTAAGTTGTTTCCCTTTTTGTTGAGGAACAAAGCTAAACAGTGGTTGAACTCATTACCATGAGGGCCAATTATTATTTGGGAACAAATGACCAAAAAGTTTCTATTAAAATACTTTCCACCGGTGAAAATGGCTAAATTACATAATGATATCTCTTCTTTTGTGCAGATGGATTTAGAGACACTCTATGATGCATGGGAGAGATACAAGGGCCTTTTAAGAAGGTGCCCTCACTATGGGTTACCACTTTAGCTACAGGTTCAAACGTTTCATAATGGCCTGAATCCTTGGACTCGGCATATGATTGATCCAGCCGTTGGAGGAACTATCAATAATAAGACACCTTAGGTGGCTTACAAATTTATTGAGGAGATGTCACTGAATAACTATCAGTGGCAAGTTATGAGAACAATGCCAACAAAAGCAGCCGGTGTTTACAACCTCGACGCGGTTACTATGCTATCTAACCAAGTAGAACTCTTAAATAAAAAGATTGACTGTTTGTGTGGTTCTACTCAGGTATATCCAGTGATGAGGTACGATTCAAATGGAGGAGGAGCATGTACAGAATATCAACCCTTCAATGCTAGCATCAAGGAGGAACAAGTCCAATATATGGGTAACAATAACTCTAGATCCCAAAATAACCCATATAGTAACACTTATAATGTAGGTTGGAGGAACCACCCCAATTTCTCATGGGACGGTCAAGGAAATCAAATGCCACAACATCCTCCGAGTTTTCAACAACCACCTTACTAGTAGGAGAAAAAGCCGAACCTTGAAGAGATGCTAACCAAATTCATCTCGGTGTCAAAGACTCATTTCCAGAATATTGAGATGGCACTCAAAAATCAACAAGCATCGATCCAAGGGCTCGAAACTCAAATTAGACAGCTGGCTAAGATGATTTCAGAAAGAGCACCAGGAAATCTACCTAGTAACACTAAACCCAATCCAAAAGCACATGTGAAAGCAGTTACACTAAGGAATGGGAAAGTGTTAGCTAAATCGAAAAAGAAGCCACAACAAGAAGCTGACAGAAGCAAAAGAGAGGAGGTAAAACCCAAAAGTAATGAAAATCCAATGCCAAAGGAATATAAACCACCAATTCCATACCCAGAAAAGTTGAAGAAAGACCGCATGGATGCACAATTTGGTAAATTCCTTGAACTTTTTAAACAACTACATATTAACTTACCTTTTTTTGAAGCTATATCGCAAATGCCTACATACGCAAAATTTTTAAAGGAGCTCCTAACAAACCAAAGGAAGTTTGAAGACTTATCTACAGTGGAACTTAACGAGGAGTGCTCGGCTATACTCCAAAACAAACTGCCAACCAAACTAAAAGATCCAGGAAGTTTTACTATACCTTGCTTAATTGATAGTTTTAACGTTGATAAGGCACTAGTTGATTTAGGTGCTAGCATTAATTTGATACAATATAAAATGTTTAAACAACTTGGTCTTGGGGAACCAAAACCCACTAGGATGAGTATTCAACTAGATGATAGATATATTAAATATCCTATGGGTATTATAGAGGACATACTTGTAAAAGTAGATAAATTTATATTCCTTGTTGACTTCATTGTGCTTGATATGGATGAAGATGTTGAAGTGCCTTTAATCTTAAGGCGTCTATTTTTAGCCACTGCTAGGGCTTTTATTGATGTGGGTGATGGTAAAATGGTAGTTAGAGTAGGTGACGAAGAAATCTTTTTTAAAATTTATGATGGCATGAGATTTTCTAGGGAACAAGTTGACTCATGTTATTTTATTGACTCTATTGATCATGGTGCTGAAGATTCTTTTCAGGAAATCATACATAAGGACACGTTGGAACTGTGCCATGCCCAATGAGAGGAGATAGATGATAATGATTCCGAGACAGGTAAAAGAAAAGCTAAACTAAACTTCAATGAATCTTCCCAAAGACAAGCAAAATATGAGGACATTAAAGGGAACGATGATTTAAGCAAAAAATCTCTATTGAAGAACCTCCCAAACTGGAACTCAAACAATTACCAAACCACTTGGTATACGCATTCCTTGGAAATAATTCTACATTACCAGTTATTATTGCATCTAACTTGTAACCCAAGGAGAAAGAAGAATTAATCCAAGTATTAAAAGAACATAAAAAGGCCATAGCGTGGAAAATTTCTGACATTAAAGAGATCAGCCCTTCTTTTTTCACCCACAAAATTTTAATGGGAGATGAATATAAACCATGTGTGCAAGCTCAAAGATGATTGAACCCCAACATGAAAGAAGTTGTTAAAGCCAAGGTAATTAAACTTCTAGATGCTGGAATTATTTATCCTATTTCTGACAGTTCTTGGGTAAGTCCAGTGCAGGTTGTTCCTAAGAAATGAGGCATGACTGTGGTAGCCAATGAGAAGAATGAACTAATTCCAACTAGGACAGTCACAGGTTGGAGAGTTTGCATTGACTATAGGAAGCTAAATGATGCCACGAGGAAAGATCACTTCCCCTTGCCATTCATTGACCAAATGTTGGAAAGACTATCAGGGCACATGTACTATTGCTTCTTAGACGGACTATCTGGCTATTTTCAAATCCCAATAAGTCCTAAATATCAGGAAAAAATGACATTCACATGTCCATACGGTACATTTGCTTATCGAAGAATGCCCTTTGGATTATGTAATGCACCTGCTACGTTCCAGCGCTGCATGGTGGCCATCTTTGACGAACTCGTAGAAGATATCATGGAGGTATTTATGGATGATTTCTCGATATTCGGTACCTCTTTCCATCTTTGGCTTAAAAATTTAAAATGAGTTCTAATAAGATGTGAGGAAACGAACCTCGTACCTACTGGGGAAAATGTCACTTTATGGTTCAAGAAAGTATTATGCTAGGACATAAAATTTCTAGTAAAGGGATTGAGGTGGATAAATCTAAAGTCGAAATCATTGAAAAATTACCTCCTCCTAGTTCGGTTAAGGCTATTAGAAGTTTTTTAGGACATGTTGGGTTTTATAGAAGATTTATTAAAGATTTTTCTAAAATAGCTAAGCCATTGACCAAATTACTAGAAAAAGATGCTCTTTAATTTTGATCAGGAATGTTTAGAAGCATTTAATACTCTAAAGGATAAAGTGATTAATGTTCCAATTATAATAACACCTGATTGGAATTTACCTTTTGAACTAATGTGTGATGCGAGTGACTTTGCAGTAGGTGCAGTTTTGGGACAGCGAAGGGACAAGCACTTTCAACCTATTTATTATGCTAGCAAAACTTTGACAGCCACACAGGAGAACTACACTACCACGGAGAAAGAATTGTTAGCTGTGGTTTTTACATTCGATAAATTTAGGCCATATCAAATATTGTCTAAAGTTGTCATTTATACTGACCGTTCTGCTCTTCGCTACCTGTTAACTAAGACTGATGCAAAACCTCGTCTCATCCGATGGATTTTCCTATTGCAGAAATTTGACTAGGAAATTCAAGATAAGAAAGGAGCAGAAAATCTCGCAGCTGATCATTTATCCAGGCTTGAAAATTCAAATACTAACGAGCTAGATGAAGTGGAAATAAATGATTTGTTCCCTGAAGAACAATTTTTTGCTATTTCTGACTCGGAGGTACTTTGGTTTGCAGACATCGCAAATTTTTCAGCCGCTAACGTTATCCCAAAAGGGTTGACACATCAACAAAAGAAACGATTCTTTACTGATGTGAAAAACTACTTTTGGGAAGATCCTTTTCTTTTCTGTATATGTACAGATCAAGTCATTCTGCAATGCTTTACAAGAACAAAAGTATTAAAAATCTTGGAACATTTCCACTCAAGACCAGCTACAGGACATTACGGTGGAAATAAGATCGCACATAAAATACTTGAATCAGGTTTTTATTGGCCCACCTTATTCAAAGATGCCAACAGGTATGTTATTTCTTGTGAAAAATGCCAAAGGACAGGTAATATCTTTAACCATGATGAAATGCCTCAGACATTTATGCTTTCATGTGAAATATTTGATGTTTGGGGTATCGACTTCAAGGGTCCATTCCTTAGTTCATTTGGAAATAAATATATCTTAGTAGCTGTCGATTATATGTCTAAATGGGTTGAAGCCCAAGCTCTGCCTACAAATGATGCTAGAGTAGTGGTACGTTTCCTTAAAAAACTTTTCTCTCGATTTGGAACACCTAGATTAATCATCAGCGATAGGGGGACACATTTCTGTAAAGCCTAATTTGAAAAGACCCTCATGAAATATGGAGTTTACCGCCGGACAACTACCCTTTATCACCCTCAAACTAGTGGCCAAGTCGAAGTGGCAAATCGAGAACTTAAACGTATCCTAGAAAAGACGGTAGGATTAAACAGGAAAGATTGGGAAATGAAAGTAGATGACGCAATATAGGCTTATAGAACTACTTTTAAAACCCCCATAGGAACATCACCATACAAACTCGTTTATGGAAAAAGTTGTCATCTATCATTTGAGTTAGGACACAAAGCATTCTGGGCTATAAAATTTCTAAACTTTGATCCCAAACTTGCAGGTGAAAACAGGTTGATGCAGTTAAATGAGTTAGACGAATGGCAAACCTATGCATATAAAAATTCAAGACTATACAAGGAAGCAACGAAATGACGCCACGATGCTCGGTTAAAATAAAATAAACAATTTGAAGTTGGAGATCTTGTACTATTATATAACTCGAGACTCAAATTGTTCCCCGGGAAGCTTAAATCACAATGGTCAGGTCCGTTCATAGTCAAAACAGTTTTCCCATACGGCACTGTAGAAATAAGTCAACCATCACAAGGTACTTTCAAAGTAAATGGACATCACCTCAAACCTTACAATGGTGAGAAATTTAAAGATGACAGGGAGGAGCTACGGCTCCACGAATTTTCTTAAGTATACTTACACGATAAAGTCTAGCTTAGACTTTAAATAAGCGCTTCTCAGGAGGCAACCCGAGCATTAACAATATTACTTTCTTTAAATTTTAGTTTTTAAAATCTAACATACTAACCAAATCATTGAGCATAGGCTTTTCAGAACCATACGGCCAGGCACACGGGCGTACCGTAGGCCGTGAACATACCACGGGATGCAACACGGCCGTGTGATACGACCGTGTGAAAATAGGGCAAAAATTTCTTCCCCAACATGGGATGCAATAAGTATCCACAGCCGTGTGACATGGCCGTGGGCGAAACTGCCAAAATAACATGGATGTGCAACACGCCCGTGTTTTGAAATCGTGGGTAAACTGTCAATCTAACACAGGCATGCACCTGCCTACACGGGCGTGGGAGAAGCGAACGGAGACCGACACTGCCGTGCAACATGCCCATGTACACCAATGCGCCTAATTTCAAAAAGTACGAAACGCATGGGTTGAGCTTAGAGCACACGGGCGTGCCCCTCGGCCGTGTCCCCTAATTTCTCTATAAACACCTATTATTTATTTTATTTTATTTTTATCTCTATATTTTGATTTTTTTATTTCCTTTTAATACTATTTCATCCTGAGTTTTTACAATTTTTATTCTTCGGCTATTTCATTATGAGTAATTATGCTTTAGTATACCTCTTAAAGAGTTCCTGATTTGATCACAGTCATAAAGAGCTCCTAAGCTCATCATCACATAGGAACTAAAAACTCCACCGGGAAAGGTTCTCCACGACTGCCATGTCCTGCTCGACCACGACCATAGCTACCACCAGATATAATATTCTTCTGGCGTAGGACTTATGGACTAATGAACCTCTACCACCACCGGAGTATCCTCCTCCACCCTCATGCCGATTATTCTCCAAAACTCTAGTTCAAGGAAATTCATTCATCACTCAGGAAGTTTCACATCTCTCCCTATCTTATATTTATATTCTTTTTTATATATCTATCTTTGTACATTGAGGGCAATGTACGTCTTAAGTGTGGGGGGTACTCATTTCACTATCAGAAAAATCCCTAAATGATTGCCTTGTTCTCTTAAAAAGCTCTCATATCATGTTTAGGATAAATTTTGATTGATTTATGATTTTTTATTGATATATCTTAAATTAAAACATAGGCATTCATGCATTGATTATTTAAACTTTAAGACATTAGGAAATTAAGCATGACAAGTTGATTTTTAAGAATTTAAAATTTTAGGTTGTTTCCCCAAGTTTAGGTATTAACTTGAGTCGGAATTCACAAGTTTAAACATCAAAAAGCCATAATTTTTGTGAGATCTTGAGCCTTTAGAGCATTTATTATTTCTTTCATGCTCACTTTCATTATAAGTGCACCAGGATTGAATTATTATTCTAGAACTTGCTTGATTATGCATGTCAAGACCACACCATTTGATTTGATATGTCAAAATGATAAAGGCACTTAGGTTTAACCCACTCACTCCATAAAAGCCTACCGTCACAATTAACCCTTAGTGAACCCTCTTGAGCCTAACAACCCATTCATTAATTTACCCTCAATATTAACCCATAACTCATTATTGTTGAAATCCCTAAATTAATTTGATCCCTATTTTTGTCGAGATTTGAGTTGGAATAGTTGCTTAGCTATGTTTTAT
Organism: Gossypium arboreum; assembly: GCF_025698485.1. NCBI lineage: Eukaryota > Viridiplantae > Streptophyta > Magnoliopsida > Malvales > Malvaceae > Gossypium > Gossypium arboreum. Next base: position 39,698,877 of record NC_069081.1, read on the forward strand.
TCTATTTTATAATTTGACTTGTTCTGAAAAAAAAACATAAAAAATAAAAAATACATGTATACATATTAGTAGTAGTGATCTTCTGAGCTAAAGAAGTTAAATTCTATATTCTGAGAAAAAGCTCTGTTGTATGTAATTGATGACTAGTCATTTTTCTAGTTAGGCAATTTTTCAACTCAATCTCGATTCTAACCCTTTCTTTCAGCTTGTGACCACACCCTCTAACCAAAGCCACGTTACAACCCTCTAAAGACCTTTTGATTGACTTTTCATCTCAATTTATAGTGGTGGACATTTGATTTTCATGCAAGCCTGTGGTAATGACTTTTCATTATTGACTATTGAGTGCTTCATTTATTGTGAGGTCTTAAATAGAAATTTGACCAATTTCTAAGTTTATGGACAAAATTGGACATAGATGGAATTTTTGGAAAGTTTAGTAAAAAGGGCATTTTGGTCATTTAGTGGTAAAATGAATTAAAATACAAAATTAAAAGCCAATTTTGTTCATCTTCTTCACCTGGACGTGTATACCAAGGGAGACTCCATGGCTAGGGTTTCCAAGATTCCAAGCTCGATTGTAAGTACGTTCTAGCCTCATTTTTAATGATTTTTACGTTTTTGGAGTCCCGGTAACTTGATTTAGCTTATGCTAGCAATAATTCAACCTAGGGTTCATAATTGGAAAAATACCCATAGGTGAAATTTGTGTATTTTGGTGTTTTATGATAGAATATGAGGCTTTAAATTATGTTAGACAACTTGTGCTACTCGGTTTTAAGTGAAATCGAGTAAAAGGGCTTAATTGGGAAAAAGACCTAATAGTCATAAGTACATGTTAGAGTGAGAATTTGATGTTTCCATAGAATGGAAAAATGATCAGCATGTCATAAAACATAAGAAAATAGGATGAAGTTTAATTTCTGAACCTTGGGGCAAAAGTGCATATGTGCAAAAGTTTAGGGGTCAAAATGAAAATTTGTAAAAATATGATTTTTGGACCCGTATGAATAGTGTGACTAATTATTAGGCTAAATGTGATATTATAGATGAAGGAAATCGAGATTCAGAATTAAATCGGGAAAATACAAGGTTATGGACTAAAATTGTAAATTGTCGTTTCTGGATCGAGGTAATTTCGTATGATAATAATAATGCAATGTTATGTTTGAATTATATTTTTTACTATTATTGCATATATTGTATGATTTAATATATTGGAAAAGTTGATGGAATGGTGTTTATGATGTGGAAATATGACATGAAAGAATGTTACATGAAATGCAAGAAAATGATGATACATGACAAGTGATATATGAAATATGTGATATATGTTATGTAAATTCTTAAAAGCTGATTTGATATTTGAGTTGTGTCTTATTATACTATGAATGGACAATTGGTACTATGGATAGTGTGATTGACACATCGAGTAAGTTCATACATAAATAATCTATCGATTCTTTTTATGTTATTATATTTTGATATCATATGAAATGTGGCTGCCTATCAAATGGTTATTTGATGTAATTTATGAATTTAAATTGATTACGGACAATTTAGTAAAATGTTGAAAAGTGAGGAAATGGGAAAATGTGCAGGCAATTGTGTATCTGTTATTATTCCGATGAGTTCAACGGGAAATCGATTAAATGAAAATACATATGAAATTGATTATGTGATGAACAAATGCAAGTATATGTTTATTTGAATTTATGATCAATATGCTCGATATTTTAGCGAATCTCGGTAAAATGGAATGGATTAAGTGAATTGTGTAAAAGTGAACGTTAGTAGTAAAATAGTGTTGAACAGCAGCAGTGCATGACTTTGAAAATTTACCAAAAATTTTGTAAGTTGAATTGAATATCAAAAAAATTATGGAATTAAAGATTAATGAGTTTATTTTCATATAAAAGAAATAGGGGGAGCAAAAGAGTTATATATTATGTGATATTATAATTTTTGTGAGACAGTGTCAGAATAAATTCGAGATCCCCTGTTCTGACTTTAGAAATTCACCATAAATTGTAAAAATATTATTAAGAGTCATACCTTACATGCATGGATTCCTTATTAAGTCTGTCTTTCTGGGAAACAAACGGCATGGTCGTTGTAATTTGCATGAGGAGAAATTTGGTTTGTAGTGCACAGGTCGAGTAGTCATACCACAAACAAGGAAACTTTAATGAATAAATCAGTACTAATTGGATATGTAACACCCCAAACCCGCCCAGATGTTATGGCCAAATCGACGTGCCACATTGGAGTTGAAAACCCACGCCCGCTTTTAGTGTTTTAAAACCATACATTTTATTGAGTTAACAAAGTGTATGGAAGCCGAGCACCGTGTAGGTATCCGAGGGGAGGAGGTGAGCCATGAAGGTCGCTAAGTACCAAGCTCTTTAATTGGATCCAATCCTAGACATGCCCATAACCATAGCCACACTTTGTCATTTCGAGTTTGAAGTTTGTTTAAGTGGACGTCTTTGATAAATCGATTAATCGTGGTGTTGAGATATTTTGAAAACAAGTATCATTTTGAAAACACGCCCTAAGTCCGCCCATTTGAATAATTATTAACCAATTTTAAAGTTATTAAAATTAAAATAATCCCGAAAAGAAATAAAAGAAAAGTTAAAATTGGCCTTATTACAACCCAAAATAAATGATAATTAAAGATAATTAAATAAAACCAACGCTTATTTAAAGGTCCAAAAGCGATCACTGTGGCCACTCAATCCTCTCCTACCAAGTCCCCACATCAAGGCTCACCGCAAGGTTAAGGAAAGGGGTGAGTTTGGAAACTCAGTGTGCAACAAGCCCCTTTCAGAGCCCAAAACAATAACGGCCTGTTAGGTCAAAGCCCAAATCCAATCTCAATCATGCACTGGGCCGTAGCCCTTTTCATATTTCATATTTCATAATATTGGGCCTGTAATATCCTGATTTTGGGCCTAGTCAGAATAGTGGCTTCGTGACCACAAAATACGAGATAGAAATAATTATTTTATGATTATTTTAAGGTCTATGATATGATTGCATGATTGTGTGAAAATTTCGTGAAGAAATTTTATGCATAAAGTGCTTAAATTGAAATTAGGGACTAAATCGAATAATTTGTAAAACTTGCATTCTAGAAGTTTCTAGTATGAAATTGTTTTGAAATATTAATTAGGAGGTCTTAAAGAGTAATTTTACCAATTTCTAAGTCTATGGACAAAAATTGGACATGGATGGAATTTTGGAAAGTTTAGTAGTAAGGGCATTTTGGTCATTTAGGGGTAAAATGAATTAAAATACAAAATTAAAAGCCAATTTTGCTCATCTTCAACCCCATGGCCGAATATAGCAAGGAGAAACCATGGCTAGGGTTTTTCAAGCTTCCAAGCTCGATTGTAAGTCCGTTCTACCCTCGTTTTTAATGATTTTTACGTTTTTGGAGTCCCGGTAGCTCGATTTAGCTTATGCTAGCAATAATTTAACCTAGGTTTATATTTGGAAAAATACCCATAGGTGAAATTTTTGTATTTTGGTGTTTTATGATAGAATATGAGGTTTTAAATTATGTTAGACAACTTGTGCTACTCGGTTTTAAGTAAAAACGAGCAAAATGGCTTAATCGGTAAAAATACCTAATAGTCATAAGTACATGTTAGAGTGAGAATTTGATGTTGCCATAGAAGGGAAAAATGATCAGCATGTCATAAAACATAAGAAAATAGGCTGAATTTTAATTTACGAGCTTTGGGGCAAAAGTGTAAATATGCAAAAGTTTAGGGGCAAAATTGTAATTTTTCCAAAATATGATTTTGGGTCAATTTGAATAATGTGAGTCCTAATTAGACTATATTTTAAATGATAGAGCAAGGAAAACTGAAATTGGGCTAAAATGGGGAAAATACCAAGTTGTGGATTTAAATGGTAAAATAGCCATTTTAGCATACGAGGTAAGTTCATGTGTAAATAATGTAGCATAATGGTTATTTTAAGTTATTGATGTTAAATATATGATATGCTGATTTTATCATGAAATATATGCTTTGTGGTTATTTTGAATAAAATGCAAATTAAGTGTATTATTTGTTAAATATAATTGTTACTGAGTATTGATTTGGCATTCTACGGAAGACAGCAAGGATAAGTGTTCGAGGAAAAGCCCGTTTGAACCTTAGGAATAGATTAGGATACAAGTGACATGTCACTAGGATGGTTGAGCATCCGAACTCGTTGAGTTGAGTCCGAGTTCACTTATGGATGCGAATGTCCGAACTCGTTGAGTTGAGTCCGAGTTCGTGAGATGTAACTAGGCATCCGAACTCGTTGAGTTGAGTCCGAGTTCACTTATGGATGCGAACGCCCGAGCTCGTTGAGTTGAGTCCGAGTTCGCTTATGGGCGGGTTACATGATTGCTTGATTGAATATGTGGCACTTATGTGCAAGTTATCCATGTATCCAATTATATTCGATATGTTCAACGGGTAAAGTTCTACTCAAATGGAGGAATAGTCAAGATGAAAGGGACGTATTGGTAAGTGTTGTGAAATGGATACTTTGAACAGGTATGTACTTAACCCTCGGGTTGAAAACTCGATATAACAACAATATGGTAAGATGATAAATGAAAAGGTGATATGAATGTCTTGGTGATGATTATGCAAATGATGTTTTATGTTTGCTTATATGGTTATGTTACTTGCTATTTGCATGTGAGCTTACTAAGCATTTATGCTTACTCCTCCTTTTCATTCCTTGTAGTGTTGACAAGCCATCTCGAAATCGGAAACGGTCGGAGGCACGCCACACTATCCGTATACCATCTTGGCATAATGGCTTGTATATTTTGAGTATGGCATGTATAGCATTATAATCATTTTGTATATATGGTCTTATGATATGGTTATTGAGTGGTATGGAAATAGAAATGCTTGGTAATGATTAGCCATTGGAATGGCTAATCATGATCATATTTGGTATTATGTATGTCAAATTGCTAGCTAATCCATGGAAACCATGAAATAGGTAAAATTTACCATAAAATAGATTCAGACAGCAGCAGTGACGTGAGTTTGAAAAATCACTAAAAAGAGTAGAAATGGAATTAAATAATGAATAAGTTATGGAATCGAAGCTTGATGAGTCTATTTTCATATGGAATAAGCGAAACAGGTATATGAGCTATATTTTATGAGATGTTTAAATTTTTGTAAAACAGGGCCAGAGCGATTTCTGGATCCCTGTTATGACTTTGGAAATTCACCATAAATTTTACAAAGATAATTAGAAGTCACGCTTTATATGTACAGATTTATTATTGAGTCTAGTTTTATTAGATACAAATGTCATAGTCATTGAAACTCTGTACAGGGAGATATCTGATTCGTAATACACAGAGGTCAGAGTAGTTGAACCCTGAAACAGGGGAGATTTTAAATAATAAACTGTACTAATTGGCCCAACCAAAATTATAGAAAAAATTAGTAGATATATATATGAGTCTAGTTTCAGGAAAAATTTACGGAATTGGATTTCGAGTTTTGTAACCCGAGATATGATTTTTAAAGCGACTGTGATGCAGTTAGCCAGCTTGTCTGGAAATTTTAAAATGAATTGTATGAGCTGTTTAATTAATGAATTAAGTCCGTTAACACCTCGTGTTAGACTCCGGCAACGGTCTTGGGTACGGGGTGTTACATTTAGTGGTATCAGAGCAGGTTTAGTCGGTTCTCGGACTAACCTAGCATGTGTAAAAGTTTAGTTGTACATGCCACTGATCTGTGATAGTGTGATGTCTTCCGACGCGTATAAGTACCGTATTATTTAGACAGGGTACTCTCCAACCGAGCTGTGCCGACCATGTTCAATGTTATGTGAAGATATTTGAGTAAAATTATGATTATGATAAGTCTCGGTTCAGAAAAGTATGAATAAAAGTTTATGATACATATGTGATAATATGTGAGATGAAAGTTCATGTTGTGATAAATATCCATATTTGCTTAATGCTCATACGATATAGTGTATGTGGCTTACTTGATAAGATGAACGGAATAAATAGAAAGTAGTAGAGGTATGAATAAAGGTCATAATATCATAATACGAATGAAAATGTCCTTGTCTTGATTGGACGTTGAATGTTGATGAATGTTAATGATATACAATTTTTATGAGATAAAGGATTATAATGAAATGAACTTATCTATGTTAAATTGTTGGACTGAATTGTATGATTGTAATGATATGTACATGATGATGCACGAAATGAAAGTTGTGATTGTGATGCAAATATCTATGTTTGTTTGGCCTTATATAATGTCATGAGCATGAATTAATTTAAATAAATGAATGGATAAGTAAAGTGTCTAGAAAACATAGAATGTATGCATAAGTATATTGTCTAAATGGGACAATAGGAAAATTGGTGTAAGGCAACATGAATGAATGACATGATTTTGATGATGTTACTATGATGATGGAAGTTGTGTCATATGTGTATGTATAAGAAAGTCGAGTCGAGGTCCTACAACCCTCCCCTTACCAAGTGGTACTTATAATGGAATTTCATGAGATTTGTATTGAATAAGTTTCGGTTGAGAACCCAAAGAGTACAGTGATAGAATAATTATAAGTATGATTAGAGATTGAAAATGAGCTGATAAGTAAAGTCAGAGCCAGTAAAGTATCGGATTGACGTAAAAATTATTGGAGTTATGCACTGTCCCAGTTAGAAAAGGAATTCTCCTTGGTAAACCTGAATTACTCAGGTGCAAGGTCGAGAAAAGTGTAAATCGAAATTTATTCAGAACTGGCCTTCTTTAGTGAATGGTTTAATATGAAATTTGTGACGGCAGAACTAGTTGGGGAAATGATAATTGAAATGTGAACTATCTGAGTGTGACAGTTATGACTGGACAGATTTAGCAGTCTCTTTTGAGATGTTCTATGTGTTTACTTGTTCTCAAAAATATTTCTATGGCTATTGATCTTCTGAAGAAATTCTTGTTATATGGGAATGTCTTCTAATTCCGGTGTTGGATGAAAGCATTGGTAGTCTGACTAGTTTATAATTTATATTGCTCTATTTCATCGGGTATTCTATTTCATTTCGTCTGATAAGAATTGATGAGAGAATACGTATGATATTATGATTCTGTTTCTTCTACTTGATGCTTCATCTAATATATATGTATGGGAAGATATATTGATCTTGTTATATTTGATTTCATGGGATTAAATGATGTTTTCTTGGACTTTCTTTCTTTGAAGAATTATCGGGTATTCCGTATTTTCTCTATGAGTTTGGTTTTCGATTCTCGGCATAGTATCGTATCTTGGGTTTCTTTATCCCGGATCTCTTTATTCTAGATTTCTTTATTCGGGTTTTCTATCTTGGATTTCTTTATTCGGTTTTCTTGTTATCTTTGTTCCATAATTTGTCAATTACAACTCATGTTCGAAGTGGGTTCTTCTGCTCGTGATAATCATGTCAAATATGACTATACTTCTAATTTGATCTTGGTAATGTGGTAATTTTAGTATTGGGATTTTTTCTAATTTCTGTGTAAGGATTTGACATCAAGATAAAGGCATAGGTGATGAAAGCGAGTTTTAGTCGGTATGGTAAATTATTTATTTGAAAGATTTCATGTGACAATTATGTCAGGATTATTTTTCCCAAGTCTGATAATAGAATTTCATTTTGTACGGATAAAAGAGTAAATAGTTTGAACGAGAAGTGTATATTTATTAGAAAAGAGTTGGATATTAGTTTAAGTCACTACTGAATGATAAGGTTTCCATCTTGTGAAAGCTAAAAAGTTTATTACATGTTGACAGAGTTCGGATAGATGAGAATATTGGTAACCGAAGCGTCCGAACTAGACTAGTCTACATTGAGCAAAGACTTTCGACTTTCAAGAATGTATTGTTGTATGAATTGTGATGTGTTTCAAGACGGTGAGGTAATGTGATAGTTTAGAGCATCTGATGTTACATAAAATCGGAGTTGTTAAAGGGGTTAAAGCCGAGCATTGGGTCTATCAAAATTATCCCTGTCAGTGTTGATATTGGGATGGAAATGAGAAGGATTATTCTTGAGGCCATATCAGAATCATTTCTATGGCGGAAAGAAGAAAATGTGATGTATCCTATTATTAAATGTTTGGCGAGATCTACAAGTCATATCTCAGTATTGAATGAATTCCTACTCATCGATCCATGGAATTTCGGTCTCTTTGATTGTTGGATTTCTTGGAATTCTGGTCTCCATTAAATCAAGTTGAGATCCGGGTTTTATGTCATGATATCATGGGAAACTGAGAAGGGTTGAAAGTTTAAGAACAGTTGAGAGTTGAGACTGTAAGCTTTTAGATCATATGAGAAATTGAAGAGATGTATTGGAGGTACAGCCTAAGTGCAAGTTCTTCGGCACCGAATATGAGATTAAAAGTGAAGACCGCTTTTCTGGTAAGATTTTCGGGGACGAAAATCCCTGAAGGGGGGGAGAGTTGTAATATCCTGATTTTGGGCCTAGTCGGAATAGTGGCTTCGTGACCACAAAATACGAGATAGAAATAATTATTTTATGATTATTTTAAGGTCTATGATATGATTGCATGATTGTGTGAAAATTTCGTGAAGAAATTTTATGCATAAAGTGCTTAAATTGAAATTAGGGACTAAATCGAATAATTTGCAAAACTTGCATTCTAGAAGTTTCTAGTATGAAATTGTTTTGAAATATTAATTAGGAGGTCTTAAAGAGTAATTTTACCAATTTCTATGTCTATGGACAAAAATTGGACATGGATGGAATTTTGGAAAGTTTAGTAGTAAGGGCATTTTGGTCATTTAGGGTAAAATGAATTAAAATACAAAATTAAAAGCCAATTTTGCTCATCTTCAACCCCATGGCCGAATATAGCAAGGAGAAACCATGGCTAGGGTTTTTCAAGCTTCCAAGCTCGATTGTAAGTCCGTTCTACCCTCGTTTTTAATGATTTTTACGTTTTGGAGTCCCGTAGCTCGATTTAGCTTATGCTAGCAATAATTTAACCTAGGTTTATATTTGGAAAAATACCCATAGGTGAAATTTTTGTATTTTGGTGTTTTATGATAGAATATGAGGTTTTAAATTATGTTAGACAACTTGTGCTACTCGGTTTTAAGTAAAAACGAGCAAAATGGCTTAATCGGTAAAAATACCTAATAGTCATAAGTACATGTTAGAGTGAGAATTTGATGTTGCCATAGAAGGAAAAATGATCAGCATGTCATAAAACATAAGAAAATAGGCTGAATTTTAATTTACGAGCTTTGGGGCAAAAGTGTAAATATGCAAAAGTTTAGGGCAAAATTGTAATTTTTCCAAAATATGATTTTGGGTCAATTTGAATAATGTGAGTCCTAATTAGACTATATTTTAAATGATAGAGCAAGGAAAACTGAAATTGGGCTAAAATGGGGAAAATACCAAGTTGTGGATTTAAATGGTAAAATAGCCATTTTCGCATACGAGGTAAGTTCATGTGTAAATAATGTAGCATAATGGTTATTTTAAGTTATTGATGTTAAATATATGATATGCTGATTTTTATCATGAAATATATGCTTTGTGGTTATTTTCAATAAAATGCAAATTAAGTGTATTATTTGTTAAATATAATTGTTACCGAGTATTGATTTGGCATTCTACGGAAGACAGCAAGGATAACTGCTCGAGGAAAAGCCCGTTTGAACCTTAGGAATAGATTAGGATACAAGTGACATGTCACTAGGATGGTTGAGCATCCGAACTCGTTGAGTTGAGTCCGAGTTCACTTATGGATGCGAATGTCCGAACTCGTTGAGTTGAGTCCGAGTTCGTGAGATGTAACTAGGCATCCGAACTCGTTGAGTTGAGTCCGAGTTCACTTATGGATGCGAACGCCCGAGCTCGTTGAGTTGAGTCCGAGTTCGCTTATGGGCGGGTTACATGATTGCTTGATTGAATATGTGGCACTTATGTGCAAGTTATCCATGTATCCGAATTATATTCCGATATGTTCAACGGGTAAAGTTCTACTCAAATGGAGGAATAGTCAAGATGAAAGGGACGTATTGGTAAGTGTTGTGAAATGGATACTTTGAACAGGTATGTACTTAACCCTCGGGTTGAAAACTCGATATAACAACAATATGGTAAGATGATAAATGAAAAGGTGATATGAATGTCTTGGTGATGATTATGCAAATGATGTTTTATGTTTGCTTATATGGTTATGTTACTTGCTATTTGCATGTGAGCTTACTAAGCATTTATGCTTACTCCCTCCTTTTCATTCCTTGTAGTGTTGACAAGCCATCTCGAAATCGGAAGCGGTCGGAGGCACGCCACACTATCCGTATACCATCTTGGCATAATGGCTTGTATATTTTGAGTATGGCATGTATAGCATTATAATCATTTTGTATATATGGTCTTATGATATGGTTATTGAGTGGTATGGAAATAGAAATGCTTGGTAATGATTAGCCATTGGAATGGCTAATCATGATCATATTTGGTATTATGTATGTCAAATTGCTAGCTAATCCATGGAAACCATGAAATAGGTAAAATTTACCATAAAATAGATTCAGACAGCAGCAGTGACGTGAGTTTGAAAAATCACTAAAAAGAGTAGAAATGGAATTAAATAATGAATAAGTTATGGAATCGAAGCTTGATGAGTCTATTTTCATATGGAATAAGCGAAACAGGTATATGAGCTATATTTTATGAGATGTTTAAATTTTTGTAAAACAGGGCCAGAGCGATTTCTGGATCCCCTGTTATGACTTTGGAAATTCACCATAAATTTTACAAAGATAATTAGAAGTCACGCTTTATATGTACAGATTTATTATTGAGTCTAGTTTTATTAGAAACAAATGTCATAGTCATTGAAGCTCTGTACAGGGAGATATCTGATTCGTAATACACAGAGGTCAGAGTAGTTGAACCCTGAAACAGGGGAGATTTTAAATAATAAACTGTACTAATTGGCCCAACCAAAAATTATAGAAAAAAATTAGTAGATATATATATGAGTCTAGTTTCAGGAAAAATTTACGGAATTGGATTTCGAGTTTTGTAACCCGAGATATGATTTTTAAAGCGACTGTGATGCAGTTAGCCAGCTTGTCTGGAAATTTTAAAATGAATTGTATGAGCTGTTTAATTAATGAATTAAGTCCGTTAACACCTCGTGTTCGACTCCGGCAACGGTCTTGGGTACGGGGTGTTACAGGGCCGAAGCCTTTTCATATTTCATATTACTGGGCCAAAGCCTTTTCATATTTCATATTACTGGGCCGAAGCCTTTACTGTAAACGGTATGGCCCTTAGGCCCATTTCAATGTCACATATAATTTCAATGAAAGAATGCAACCCATTTGGGGAGACTACTCAACCGACCATCCGCTACTCTCCACCCATACCAACCAACACACCATGTGGGGATTAACTCGACCCACCCCGCCAAACTCTCCACTGGCAGCATAGCTGCTTTATCATATAACCGAGGCCTAGCCTCTTTTAATAACTGGGCAAAATCCTTTCAATAATCGGGGCATAAGCCCTTTTATAATCGGGCATAATCCTTTTGATAACTGGGGCATAAGCCCTTTTGATAACTAGGGCACAAGCCCTTTTTCACTTCCTCCATTCATATAAAAACCCAACCCAATGCAGTTATGATTACATCATGTGCATATCATACATATCATGTGCATATCATACATGTCATGTGCATCTGATACATACCATATTTATCAAAATCCCATGTATTAAAATCATACATAAACCCTAGGGGTATAATGGTCATTTTTACCTAGGGGCAAAACGGTCATTTTCATGGTATAAGGGTAATCTCGTAATTTTACCAAAAATTAGGGTTTCCATGTTCATTAACGATTACTAACAATCCATGGGTGCAAACCGTGATTACGCCCATTTTAGCGAAATCGAGTTATTGGGCCTAAAACCCTTAATGGGCCCTACTTAGCCAATTTCGTCATCTAGGCCCATTTAGCCTATATTCCATAACGGTTTTAACGGTCTTATCATGCCATATAATGATTTCCATTTTCTACCAATTTTTACCCAAATGGGCCCGAAAGCCCAATGGGCCCCACTTCGGCCCCTCGAGGCCCAACTTACCAAGAACGCCAAAAATCACATTCTTACCGTTTCCATCGTTCTCGATCACCGTCTCATCGATTCTAACTAACTAGTGAGCGTTCGCTTGCTCACAAGTCCTCGAAATGCCAGAATTTCGGCATTTAGGCTTTTTGGCATTTTATCGCTTTAAGCTATGAAAGGGTTCGTTACACACCTGATTTGCGATATTCCTTGACGAGATCTCCTATGCGATTTCTGCTATAATCAATTGTTAAATAGATCAGCTCGCAATAATTGAACCAAATTAAGAACTTTCCAATATTAACACTTACACATTCGGCCACCATCCATAATGGCCTTAGGCACCTTACCTTTGTCGCGATTGATGACTAGGCCTAGCTACTCCGGCGATCCAAGCTACTCCAAATCGACACTACACCTTGCTGCTCCTTCAATAAATAAACCAAAAATATTAAAAGAAGACCCCATAGTGTCTATGCCCATATTCGCCATCTCCTAAACTTGGAGTTTGGCTTTTGGCCAAAGCTACACTAGGAATTGTTTAGAGTTTGAACACTTACCACGTCTTTCTCCTCTTGAATCCGGATGTCTAAAAGGTAAAGGAACCGAACGCCAACTATTGAAAAGGAAGAAAAGGTTGCTGGTCACAAAGAATCGGCACCCTTATCTTCACCGATTCGACTTTTTATGCACTTCGGCAAAAATAGAGATAAGGGAAAGAAACAATGGTGAATGGAGGAAATAATGGGCTGATTTGAAAGAAGAAAAGGAAGAAAATGAATAGGAGGGAGGTAGATTCGCTGAAAAGAAAAGAGAGAAAAGGCTACACACCAAAGAAGAAATCGGCACAACTAAGACCCTAATGCCGAAATTACTAACCTAATGCCCCTTTGCCGAAAATCCCCTCTCCAATCTCCCTTATTCGGCCAACTCTATCTCCATATCACATCCCTAAAATCTCTCCCCTTATCCCTCCTTAATTTATGCATTTGGCTTGATCCAACTCTCCTCTTACAGAATCCACTTAAGTTCCAACACTTACCCTTCCTGCACACAAAAATAAATACTCTTATTTGCAACACAGGGAATCGAACCCAGGTCTTCCTCTATGCTCCACACGCCACCTTTTTAGGAGCCTAGTGGTGTCACCCTTGCCACTTTACTAAGGCTCTTTTTGTGATACACTTTACCCACAACTTAATATAAGGGCACCTAGCCAGAACCCCTAACTCCTGAGTCCAAAATTTAAAAATTCCACCGGGTTTTGACCAACTCATGGGCCTTCCATAAGCCCATTTACACACCCAAATTATGAATTCCATCATCACCTACCAGATTTTAGAAATTTACTTAAAATATCAAGAATCGCGAAAAAACCGAAAATCAGGATGTTACAGGATAAATCAAAAATTTTGGAAATTTTATGGAAGAAATATATATGAATCTAGTTTCAAGGAAAATTAACGAAACTAAATTTGGAGTTTTTTAGCTTCAGATATGAATGATTTAGTAACTATAACTCGATAACATAGCTTAACCTGAACATGTGTAATTATACAATTATAATGTTTTATCTTGAAAAGCGTGGTAGTAATTGCTTATTATTTTCATATGAACTTACTAAGTGTAAAGCTTACCCATCCTCTCCATTTCTTTAGTATTAGCAGGTTGGCTCAGGGTTGGAGATCATCGGAGGCAAAATCACACTATTAAACTATCATTTTGGGAGAATTAATTCAAATATTAGAAATATCAAGTGAGTGGCATGTATAGGAAGTTGGTTTGTGATATGTATTTTATTATGATTTTGACCATACGTGTCGACCGCATTGAGTTATCGATATGATCATGAGATGTAGTCCTTATCCATTATGGTTTATAAATTTAATTAATCGTGCCATGTCCTATGTTTTGATGTGATGATATAGTTAGCTTTGTTTGTTATGCATGTGTTCGAAAAGTTTTGAATTAAATGAAATTTTATGGCCCGATTTTCGTCTATGTGTATTGTTAAGTCTGGTAATGCCTCGTACTCTGTTCCAGCCTTGGATACGGGTAAAGGGTGTTACATTTAGTGGTATCAGAGCTATGGTTTAGTCAGTTCTCAGACTAACCTAGCATGTGTAAAAGTCCAGCTATACATGCCACTGATCTGCGATAGTGTGATGTCTCCCGATGCGTATGAGTACCGTCTTGTTTAGACAGAGGTACTCTCCAACCGAGCTGCACTGACCATGTTCAATGTGATGCGAAGGTGTTTGAATAAAATTACGATTATGATGAGTCTCGATTTAGAAAAGTATGAATAAAAATTTATGATATATATATAAGTGATAACACGTGAGATGAAAGGTCATGTTGTGATAAATATCCATACTTACTTGATGCTCATATGATGTAGTGTATTTGACTTAATTACTTGATAAGATGAACGGGATAAATAGAAATTCGTAGAGGTATGAGTAAAAGTTCCTAATATCATGATATGAATGAAAATGTCATTGCCTTGATTGAACATTGAATGTTGATGAATGTCAATGATATTTTTTTATGAGATAAATGATTATAATGAAATGAATTTATCTATGTTAAATTGTTTGGACTGAATTATGTGATTGTAATGATATGTATATGATGATGCAAGAAATGAAAGTTGCGATTGTGATGCAAATATCTATGTTTGTTTAATCTTTATATGATGTCATGAGTATGATTTGTTCGAGTGGATGAATGGATCAGTCAAGCTATCCAGAAAACATAGGATGCATGCATAATTATACTTAACAAAATGAGATAACTGGAAAGTGGGCATTAAACCAATATGAATGTTAGTTACTCGAAATGAATGACATGACTGAGATATGATTGCTATGATGAAAATTGTGTTACATGTATATGTATATGAGAGTTGAGTTAGAGGCCCTACAACCCCTTGCCCCTTACCAAAGTGGTGCTTTATAATAGAATTTCATGAGATTTGTACTGAATAAGTTTTCGGTTGAGAAACCAAAGAGTTCAGTGCTAGATTAATTATAAATATGATTAGAGATTGAAGAATAAGTTGATAAGTAAAGTCAAAGCTAGAAAAGTATCAGATTGGCATAAGGATTATTGGAGTTATGCACTGTTCCAATTAGAGAAGAAATTTATTTTGATGAATCGAATTACTAAGGTACAAGGTCGAGAAAAGTGCAAATCAAAATTTATTCAGAACTAGTCTTCTTTAGTGAAAAGAAATATGAAATTTGTGATGGGAGAAATAGTTGGGGAAATGATATCTAAAATGTGTAATATCTGAGTGTGACAATTACGGCTAGATAGATTTTAGTAGTTTCTTCTAAGATGTTCTATGTGTTTATCCGTTCCCAGAAATATTTTTATGGTTATTGATCTTTTGAATAAATTTTTGTTATATGGGGATGTTTTCTAATACTGATGTTAGACGAAAACATTGGTAGCCTGACTGGTTTATAATTTGTATTACTCTATTCCTTCGGGCATTCCATTATATTCTACCTGATAAAAAAGTTGGTGAGAGAATATGCATGATACTATGATTCTGTTTCTTCTACTTGATGCTCTATTTGATATGTATATCTATGGGAAGATACATTGTTCTTGTTACATTTGATTCTAGTGAGATTAAATGATGTTTTCTATTGGATTTCTTTTCTCTGAGGATTTATCGGGATCTTCTATATTTCCTATGAGTTTGGTTTTCAATTTCCCGACATAGTTGTAACACCCCTATCCCGTATCCGTCGCCAGAATAGGTGAAGGGCCATTACCAGACTTGAAACTCATATCAGAACAGTAAATGTTTTTTTTGAGAACATTCCTTTAGATAAATACTAAAGACAGTCAGGGATACAAATTTAAACTTCTATAAGTACACATTCAAAAGATGTCATTTTCGCATGGCTTATATACATTAACCAAAATATTCTTCAGCCACTGGTCTATTCTATACATACCATAAAATAATTCAAAACATAACAGTAACAAGCGGTGGATAGTGATAGTGTGACTAGTTCTTGACGATCCCTAGTCTGTAGCTTCCAAATGAGATCTATAAAACAGAGGAAACAAAGTAAACGGAGTAAGCATTACAATGCTTAGTAAGTTTTAAGCAGTGTCAACAGATAACAATCAAATTATAACATAGTTGTTCATATTTTTATTTCACTCTTCCTTCGGGCATACCATCCCTTTACCGAATATGCACATCTCATCATATACAATAGCCAGATAAACTTTCACATAAAAGTGAGCTCATGTGACATAGATATATTGTATAATTTCACATAACCTCTCACACTGATCCGATGTCACATAATCATAGGAATAGTCTCATAGATTGCTCACGTATGCATCACATAACTACCTTATGATTTAGTTCAAATCAAGCTCACATATAAACTTGGAGTACATACCTGTTTAACCTTTCGCATTGAATATATTTATAAGCAATTCTTATTGCGAAGTTTTATAGCTTTAAACTCTACTCGGATTATCGGCAAGACCTTTAGCTCAGATGAAATCTCCACACGAGTCAGCGGGTCTTAACCCAGACATAGTCACCACATATGGTCATCTGGTCTTTAATCCCGGGTTTACATCATAGAGTTTCATGCATATTTATTCACATGTTACAACATTCACATCGACTATCATATTTGTAATTCATTTACCTCATCAAATATCTAATAAAACACACCTTCCGCCGTTTGTCATTTGGCCACAATATATATATACACATCTCATACATATCTCACATTAGCCATTTGGCTTTACCACATATCCATCTCATACACGTTTCGCATTAGCCATTCGGCTTTACCTCATATCCATCTCATACACGCCAGCATTAGCCATTCGGCTTTACCTCATATCCATCTCATACACATTTCGCATTAGCCATTCAGCTTTACCACATATATACACTTCCACGTTCATCACATTGGCCATTCTGCCTTATCACATATATGCATGTTCACATTCATCACATTGGCCATTCGGCCTTATCACATATATGCATATTCACATTCATCACATTGGCCATTCGGCCTTATCACACATATGCATGTTCACATTCATCACATTGGCCATTCGGCCTTATCACACATATGCATGTTCACATTCATCACATTGGCCATTCGGCCTTATCACATATATGCATGGTCACATTCATCACATTGGCCATTCGGCCTTATCTCATATATGCATGTTCACATTCATCACATTTGCCATTCGGCCTTATCTCATATATACACATTCACATTCATCACATAAAATCCTAAATCAAAATATAAATTTTCATGTATTCACATCACAATTATCCAAATATACTTCACATACCACATATACTTTCATGTATACACTTTGTCTTGGTTGAATCTACATCTATCATTTTCCAATGAATAATTCAATTTCAAGCCATACTATCATTTCATATTCGAATACTTATAAACTTACAATTTCACAAATTTTAATATCAAAGATCCATCTAACACTCATATATCATTTTATAATATCACAATTTAGAATTCACGTATGGGTTTAATCAATAGCTTATGAGCAACTAAAACAAGTTTTATCCATGTTTACAACATAACCACAATTTCTCTACAAGCTGTTTTCCTGAGCAACAGTCGTTAAATTATTTGTAACTGGGGCTACGAAATTCCAAATTATGTGCCGTTAATTTTCCATGAAAATAGACTCGTATATCCTCTATCCACAAAATTTTTAGAATTTTTGGTTTGGCCAATCAATACCAGATTTTTCTTAAATTTTCCCCTATTTTACAGCTTGACTACTCTGACTACTCTTCACTAAAAATTTAATTTCTCAATGTACAGAATTCAAAATATGTTTTCGTTTATTTTGTTTGAAATTAGACTCAATCAGGAGTCTAAACATATAATTTTATCTTATAATCATTTTTGTACGATTTATAATGATTTTCCAAATACTAAACAGGGGATTTCGGAGCCGTTCTGACTCTGTCTTACACAACTTTGAAAATCTCATTATCGGCAACCCCTTTACTTACACGATTTCTTTTATACGAAACTAGACACATCAAGCTTTAATTACATAATTTATTCAGCCTTTAACTCAACTCCCACAATTTATGGTAATTTTTCCAAAACACATTACTGCTGCTGTCCCTAGCAGATTTATACAATTTACTTTATAAAGTTCTCATTCACATATTTAAAACATAATATCATATATGCCTTCATTTAGAAAAGTCATTGACCTTAACGTATATACATAATTCATATTCATCCCGTTTTAAAACTTAAAACTTACAAAGGAATCAAACTCAATTACTTAAGAACTTACTTTATTTATTTGAGCAACTGCGGATAGGCTACTCGACGGCTTTCTCTTTCCCCTTATCTGATTTAGATCCTCTTTGCTCATGAGCTTAATTAAAACAAATGAATTTGTTTCATTACTTATTCAACATTACTTCTTTAATAGTCACAATTGATAATCGTATAACTTCAGTGCATAATGTGTTTATGAAATATACCATGACTAACTTTTATGTTTATTTCACTAATACCTAATTCATATGCACAAACAAGAATTCACATTACTTGCCATTGTAAATGGAACCTAGATAGCTAATTACCATGGCCGAACATACAGCCACTTATATAAATAACACAAAGTGATACAAATTTATTTTTACCATTACAAATCATAAAAAAAAATGACCAAAGCATACGACATCAACAATATATATACATACCAAATACCTATATTGCATACTTATCATTAT
Organism: Gossypium arboreum; assembly: GCF_025698485.1. Lineage (NCBI taxonomy): Eukaryota > Viridiplantae > Streptophyta > Magnoliopsida > Malvales > Malvaceae > Gossypium > Gossypium arboreum. Next base: position 39,717,836 of record NC_069081.1, read on the forward strand.
GAACTTAAAGCCCTATCCTAATATTCATGTACATATTATCCACCATTTCCAAACCAATTCATCAATGCAATCATACCATTACAAATCAACTTAGAATAACCATATCTAATAATCAAATACCTATAGCATTGCATATTTCTCACATAGCAAGTACAACTAAATTCATTATTAATATATATATATCTAAACACTTAACTACAAGATTTAATCATCATTATCAAATCATAAAACAGCTTATAACCATCATCTATATTTACTTCACATAAACCGAAATAACCATTACATCATCTTTAATACACTTAGCATTTTACCCATTTAATCAAGCCAAATCTCAAGACCATTCCATCACACAAATTTTACCATAAATCATACTTACAATTTAAGTTAATACATGACCGAAAATCACCATCATTAACATCATTATCAAACCAAAACCAAAACACATCTATCATCCGTATACCAAGCTTACCAAAACAAACTACTATGAGTTTCAAGCTTATTGACCGAATCTCAAACCTCAAAATTCTAAGTTTAATCCATGTGATAAGTAGAGTTTGAACTAATCATCTCAAATATGCATAGATTTTCAAGAATCATTCAATACATACCTCATTCTAGCCATCTTCTAAGCCAAAAATTAAAGCAACCAAACTTTCTTCTCCCTCCCTTTAGGCTACGGCAATGGAGGACAAGGATGAACCAACTTTGGTTTCTCCTCCCACTAACTATTATCTAATATCTCTTTTTTTTCTTTTATTAATTCATTTGTAATATAATATCTTAAATCACAATACATATTATATATATAACACCATATCATGACTGCCACCATCTCAAAAGTGGGTAATTTGACATGCAAGCCCACATTTTTGAATACATGCTCTATTAGATCACTTTATATATTTACCTAACCTATTTTACCAATGTTTCACATAAGTCCCGTTTCAAAATTTCACATACAAATGGCAAAATTAATGCTTGAAATTTTTACACATGCATTTACTCACATATGAACATAGAATATAACTTTCAATTATTTATAAAACTCGGTTTCGTGGTCCCGAAACCACTTTTCGACTAGGGTCTACTTAGGACTGTCACAATAGTATCGTATCTTGGGTTTCTTTATTCTGGATTTCTTTATTCTGGGTTTTTCTATCTTGGATTTCTTTATTCGGTTTTATTGTTATCTTTATTCTGTAATTTGTCAATTATGACTCATGTTCAGAGTGCATTCTTCAGCTCATGATAATCATGTCAAGTATGACTATATTTCTGATTTGATTTGGGTGACGTGGTGATTTCAGTATTGGGATTTTTCTAATTTTCATGTAAGGTTTGACAACAGTTAAGATATAACTGATAAAAGGGCGAGTTTCAATCGGTATGGTGGATTACTTCTCTCAAGTAAGTCAATTATAGTTAATGTCTTCAATTGAGATATTTTGGTACTTGAACTAATGCAATTGAGACGGTTTTGATTAACGTAATGAATGAATAGTAAAGGATGGCATGATGAATTGTTTTATAACTAGAAGAAAGGATTATTTTCGAGGTTATATTAGAATTATTTCCGTAGCGGAAAGAGGGAAATGTGATAGTGAGTAGTAAACTAAAAGAGTACAATGAGGATCGACTTTTGATGTTGAATTTTAGATTGGATCCGATTCATGGTATTATTATTATTATTATTCTGAGGCTTATACAAAAAGAATTGTATGAAGCTCACAGTGAAAATTTGCCTATTCATTCAGAAAGTAATGACATGTTTGTAATTTGATTCAGATGTTATTGGATTGTGATTTATTGATGATAAAAGTTTGTATGATTATTTCGGAAGAGTGCAGGTCCCTTTTATTGTTGGATTTCTTGGAATTTTAGTCTCCATTCACCAAACTGAGATCTGGTTTTATGTCAAGATGACACGGGAAATGGAGAAGGGTTGAAAATTTTAGAACAATTAAGAGATGAGTTCGTAAGCTTTCAATTTAGAGGAGGAATAGACCCTGTCTAAGAGTAAATTTGTCGTAATTAAGCAGAGTTGATTGCACACCTAGAGATAGGGTGATAAGATTTTTCTTGATTAGGGTGAAACCTAATAAGGGGATCCATAGATCGAGTTAATGCAACACTAGGGCGTTAATTAGAAAGAGATTTCAATTAATCAACCTAAGGTTAGACGTTATTAGTCTCGAGAGAGATAATAATATAACTTAGGGATTACTACGTATCAAGTCAAATGAATAAATCGTCTCATTCAAAGTCAAATAACAAGTGAAGTCTAGGTGGATTTTTCCATAGGTATTGTCTTAATCAATCGAGTTCTCCCAAAAGCTTTTTCCAATTTTCTCTCTGTGCACCCTTAGTTTAGTTAATTAGTTTAGGTAAACAAATCCCTTAATTTTTAGGCTAGATAATAAAAACAAAGTAATTACTAGTACTCTTGGTTCCTTTGGGTTTGACAAACCGGTCTTGCTAAAGCTGTACTACTGTTCGATAGGTACACTTGCCTTCATTGTGATAATAGTTAGTTTCAAGAACGATTAATTATAAATTTTTAAAACCTGTCGTGAATATTACGTATCAAGTTTTTGGTGCCGTTGCCAGGGAACTAAGATATTAGGAACACTCGATTTTTATTACTTTAGCCATTTTACTTTATTTGCAATTTAAAATTTTATTTTATTTTCTAATTTCTTTTCTTTTATTCGCTCCTGGCAGGTTTTTTATAGTGTATGACTAGAAGAAACCCTCGAGACCATTAATGTTTGATAGTGAGATCGATCGCACAGTTTGCAAAAATCGAAGATAAATATGGCAAAGCTTACGATACACAGAGGAAGAGCAAGAGCACGATACTTCAACCACAACCAAAGAGATAGCTGAAAACCAGGAAAATCTGCTACTTACTGCAATTGCCGTTGATCCAGTAAATCAGAATCCTGCTCCGCGTACTATGTATGATTATGCTAAACCTTCTTTAACAGGAACTGAATTGAGTATAGTTAGGGTTGCTATTGCTGGGAATAATTTTGAACTGAAACCTAACACCATTCAAATGATCCAACAGTTTGTTCAATTGGATGGTTTACAGGACGAGGACCCAAATGCTCATTTGGCGAATTTCTTAGAATTTTGTGACACATTTAAAATCAATGGCATTTCTGATGATACCATTCGTCTTCGGTTATTCACTTTTTCATTGAGGAATAAAGCTAAACAGTGGTTGAACTCGTTACCACGAGGGTCAATCACTACTTGGGAACAAATGACCGAAAAGGTTTTATAAAAATATTTTTCACCGGCTAAAATGGCTAAATTACACAATGATATCTCTTTTTTTGTGCAAATGGATTTAGAAACACTCTACGATGCATGGGAGAGATACAAGGACCTTTTGTGAAGATGCCCTCACCATGGGTTACCACTCTGGCTATAGGTTCAAACGTTTCACAATGGCCTGAATCCTTCTACTAGACAGATGATTGACGCAGCTGTTGGTGGAACTATCAATAATAAGACACCTGAGAATGCTTATGAATTCATAGAAGAGATGTCACCGAATAATTATCAGTGGCAAGTCATGAGGACAAAACCAATTAAAATAGTTGGAGTTTTTAACGTTGATTCGGTCACCATGCTCTCTAATCAGGTAGAACTTTTGAATAGAAAATTTGACGATTTTCTTGGTTCTTCACAGGTTCACCCAGTAATACAGTGTGAAGCAAATGGAGGTGGATCCAGCAATTCAGAATACCCACCCTATGGCCACAACATGGAGAACGAGTAGCTAAATTACATGGGTAATAATGCTCGATCTCAAAATAATCCTTATAGTAATACTTACAATGCAGGTTGGAGGAACCACCCAAATTTCTCATAGGGAGGCTAAGGGAATTAGAGACCACCACCTCCAGGCTTCCAACAATAACCTTACCAGCAAGAGAAAAAGCCAAACCTTGAGGAGATGCTAACAAAAATTCAACTTGGTGTCAAAAACTCATTTCCAGAATACTGAGACAGCACTTAAAAATCAAGAAGCGTAGATCCAAGGGCTCGAAACTCAGATAGGTCAGCTCGCTAAATTGATATCTGAATGACCACAAGGTAGCCTGCCGAGTAACACTAAATCTAACCCAAGGGAGCACCTTAATGCAATTACCATTAATGATGAGGAAGTGTTAGTTTCACCTGAACCAGAACCGAGGCAACAAACTGTGGTAAGTAAAGGTAAAGGTGAGGTGGACCAAAACGACCAGAAACCGGTAGGTAAAGAGTACAAATGTTACACCCCTAACCCGTATCATAGCCGAATAAATAATACATACTTAGTTCAGATGCACAAACACAGAACTCATGTGATTTATTATACTTCCACTTGCATGTATTAACCATATAACCGAATATGTACGTCATCACTTAATCACATACACATAAGAACTATTACAACAAGATTACTAGTCAATCACAAAATAAATACACATATCATATACGCATATTTTTTTTTCTAAATTTGTACTTACAAGATTTATAACAAATAACGAAGGTGTTTACTTACCTTTGTTCAAATAAATGACAAATAAATTCTTACCTGGTCTATAGTTTGTTTTACACATTCGTCCTCATTATACCTCTGCCCGATGAACCATTCAGAATTGGTTAGGACACTCAGATGATCACATAAGTCGTACACTGTCAACGTCCTAGACGTGGTCTTACATGTAGTCATATACTGATGCCACTGTCCCAGATAGGGTCTTACTCGTAAACACATATCGAAACCACATATCGATGCCATTGTCTTACTCGCACATATATATCGGAATCCTATGTCATGACATATGTATCCTAACTATTCCTAAGGTTCATCCGGGGCTTTTGGATGTCATATCTCGGTCGAATTGAACTCGAAAGTATGGTAGCCACATTTATCCATATTCGGCCATAGTACAATTAAATTCTAACATTCCATAACAACATATAATTATAACATTAATTTACTAATAAACACGTGTATTTGCTTATAAATTTACCTCGGATGGTACAAAACGGAATTGGGTAGCTAGTCGACAACTTTCGTTTTTTCGCGATCAAAATTCGATTTCTTTAGTTCTTGATCTTGATTAAGCTTGAATATGGTTGAACCTAGGTTTCTTTTCTTTCTTTCTTTTTGGTTATTAGCTTTGGCTATGGTGGAAGAAAATATAAGCACTTTCTTTTCTTTTTTTTTTATGTTATAATATGTTATAATATGCATTTTATTTCATTTCCATTTTACCCTTAATGAAATAATTATAATATCATATAAGCTAATTCCATTACCGTTCAACACCATATATAATGGACTAATTTCATTATAACTACTCCCATTTAGAAAGCCATCAACAAATAAGCCCTTTACAAAATAAACTACCCACTTTTCAATTTACACGATTAAGTCTTTTTATTTAATCGTACACCAAAACGACAAAATTAAATTACGAAAATTTCACAAATATAAATTCTCACAAAATAAACACAGAAAATAATTTTTAAATATTTTTCTGATTCGGATTCGTGGTCCCGAAACCACCGTTCCGATTAAGGTCTAAATCGACCTGTTACAACTCCCCCTTAGAGATTTTCGTCCCTAAAAATCTTACCGGTGAATAGGTTCGGATAATGTTCTCTCATTGTATCTTCTGGCTCCCATGTTGCTTCCTCAAATCCTTGTTTATGCCACAATACTTTAACTAATGAAATCTTTTTATTCCGTAACTCTTTAGTCTCACGAGTCAAAATATGAATCGGTTCTTCTTCGTAGGTTATATCATGCTGAATTTCAATCTCAAACGAACTGATCACATGGGAAGGATCAGATCAATATCTCTGAAGCATAGAAACGTGGAATACATTATGAATCTTTTCTAACTCAGATGGCAACGATAGTCGGTAAGCAACTGGCCAGATACACTCTATAACCTCATACGGCCCAATAAATGTCGGACTCAATTTGCCTTTACGACCGAATCTGAGTATTTTTTCCATGGTGAGACTTTCAAGAAGACTTTGTCTCCGATCTGAAACTCTATATCTTTACGTTTCAAATCTGCATAAGATTTCTGATGATCTGACGCTACTTTCAAACTTTCACAGATCACTTTCAATTTATGTTTTGTTTCTCTGATCAAGTCAACCCCGTGTATCTTATCTTCACTGAGCTCGGCCCAATATAATGACATACGACATACGACCATACAAAGCCTTATAAGGTGCCATTTTGATACTTGATTGACAACTGTTATTATACGCAAATTCAATCAGAGGCAGGTATAATTCCCACGTACCTTTGAACTCGAGAATGCAACATCTCAACATATCCTCAAGTATCTAAATGATTCCCTCAGACTGGCCATCTGTTTGTGGATGGAAAGCAGTACTAAAATGTAATTTTGTACCTAGTGTATCTTGCAGCTTCTTCCAAAACTGTGATGTAAACCTCATATCTCGATCCGAAACATGGATATAGGCACACCATGTAATTTCACAAACTAAGAAACATACAATTCAGCTAGTTTATCAAGTGAGTAGTCCGTACGTATCGGGACAAAATGAGTCGATTTAGGCAATCTATCAACAACAACCCAGATTGCATCCTTTTTACTCGGTGTCAATGGTAGACCAGATACAAAATCCATTATAACTCTGTCCCACTTCCATTCTGGTATCATGATCGGCTGAATTAACCCTGAAGGTACTTGATGCTCGGCTTTTACCTGTTGACAGACTAAACATCTCGCAACAAAGTCAGAGATGTCTCGCTTCCTACCATGCCACTAATAAAGCTGTTTCAAATCATTATACATCTTTGCACTACCTAGATGAACAGATAACCGACTACTATGATCTTCATTCAAAATCATTTGAATCAACACTAAATTCCTCGAAACACATATTCGGTCTCTGTATCTCAGACAGTCATTATTATCAATTCTGAATTCTAAATCAGTATTCGTCTCACACTGAACTCGTTTTGCAATCAATTCATTATCAACCTTATAAGCATCACATATTTGTTGAACAAATAATAGTCTTGCCTTCAATTTAGCTACTATCGAACCATCCCTAGACATGGTCATATGCACATTCATTGCACTCAAAGCAAACAGTGATTTTCGGCTTAAAGCATCAGCAACAACGTTAGCCTTTCCTGGGTGATAGTTAATCACAAGCTCGTAGTCTTTTAATAGTTCTAACCATTGGTGTTGTCTCAAATTCAGATCTTTTTGAGTCATCAAGTATTTCTGGCTTTTATGATCAGAATAAACATGAAATTTCTCACTGAACAGGTGATGACGCCAAATTTTTAAAGTGAACACAATAGCACCAATTCCAGGTCATATGTCAGATAGTTTCTTTCATGTGGCTTTAACTGTCTCGAGGTATAAGCTATCACTCTACCTTCTTGCATTTAAACACATCCCAAACCATTTAATAATGCATCACTATAAATAACAAATTCTTTACCTGATTCTGGCTGAACTAGCACTGGAGCTTCTATCAAAAGGTGTAACACCCCAAACACGGCCTGGACGTTATGACCGGATCTGATGCGCCACATTGATGCGTTCAAAACATTCCGTATTACTTAGTTTGGAAAAGCTAAGTTGGTGTTGTAAAAGACACTTTTAAAAGTAGGTTAAAGTGAATGGAAGTATGCACCGGTAGGAAACCAGGAAAAAGAGGAGGTGAGTCCGTCGGACTGCTTAAGTACCAAGCTCTCTTGGATCCAATCCTAGACATGCACACCGCCATTGCCACACTCTAACATCTTGTATAATTTTGAGAAAACCGTTTGATTATGACCATCTTAAGAAAATGATTAAGGTTGCAAATCGTTTGCTTAAAATATTTATCTTTCTTGGAAAACATTTATTTTATGGAAACTTTGCGCGTCATCGTGATCTTTTAAAACAAGTAGATTTTATAAAACGAACCCTAGTGCTAGCCAGGTTTAATAATCCCCAAAATATAAGTAATTAAAAGAGCGACCTTATTACAACTTTAAGCATAATAAAATAATCCAAAATAAATGCTAAACTTATTTAAAATCGGCAATCAATCTTCATGGCCACTCTGAATCCCTTGACTCCAAGTCCACCAATTCTAGGGCTCACCTGCAAGGATGGAAGAGGAAGGGGGGTGAGTTTGGGAAAACTCAGTGTATACAGAAACCCATCCAAAGCCCAATTCAGCTCGAGCCCATTGGGCCTGAGCCCTATTCAGATAACAGTACACAGTAGGCCGAAGCCCTTTTCAGAATACAGTAGCAAGGCCTTAGCCCCTTTTTACATAACAGTGTGGCCCATAGGCCCAGTTCAGTAGCATGAGTAACAACAGTAATAATGAATGCAAGCCCATCTGGGGAGACTACTCAACCCACCAACCGCTACACTGCCCCGTACCAACCCTACACACCATGTGGGGAATATCTCAACCCACCCAAATTTACACACCACAGTTAAAAGAACGCACTCAAATTTCAGTCAGTTGAGGCAAAGCCTCCAGTACGTGGATGAACCACTTTCAGTACTTCCTCCATTAATACCCCAATCCCATGCAACAGATATTAATAAATGCATATCATGCAAAATACAGTAGTAATCAATCAAGGTTCACCAATTTAAAACCCTAGGGTATATCGGTAATTTTGCTCTTTAGGGGTAATTTGGTAATTTTGCTCTTTAGGGTAATTTCGTGATCTACGCTACGCACAAGCTAATTCAGTAATTTTATCGTTTTATGCAATTTGATTCCACCATCTACCTAATGAGCTAATTTGCCCATCTCTTACCCATATTGGTCGGTAAGCCCATTGGGCCCGATTTTGGCCCATCGAGCCCCTTTTTGAAAATACGCTAAAAGGTCACGTGAACGTGCTTACCACCTTGCGGTGCCGATCTAACAATTATTCTATGACTTGAGAGCATTCAGATACCCACATGACCATGAAATGCCGAATTTGACATTTTGCTTTTTGCGAATTGAACTAAAGAAGGGTGTTGGTACACACTGCTTTCATGACGACTTCTCTTGAGATCCCTTACGATGTCCTACAATTATTCATCACCATTTTTAGCATACAAGTTATGCTTAACAAACTCAAAATCCACCCTACCTTATTCGGCCAAAGAACCCTTATTGACCATAAGTTGCTTACCTTCACAGGGTCCAATAATACGATTCAAGCTTATCCAAGTCGATACTCCAAGCCTCGCTGCTCCTCCAAAGTTGTCTATATCACACAGTCCAAGTCAGTCACTTGCCCACAAGGGCAAAATAGTCATTTAACACCCTAGGGGCAAAATGGTAATTCTACCCTACAGGGGTATTTCGGCTTTTTAGGTGATGAAGAAGATGATGGTTTGAGGCTATAACCTTGGAGTAACGTTGCCGACAGATATTAAGGGTTTAGAGAAGATGAATGTTGATCACAAGGAACAAAAATACTGAAGGATTTGGCTTTGGAGAAATCGGCACAAGTAGTGAGTTTTCAGGATTTCGGCCTTTTAATGGCGATTGGTGATGAAGGTTTAATGGAAGATGGGATCGACAAGGAAGGTGAATAAGATGGTCAGAAGGTTTCGGCTAGAAGGAGAAGCATAAAGGAAGAGAAAACATGGAGGAAAAGAGAAGAAGAAAATTCGGCACAATGAGAAATAGACTTGTGTTTTCGGCTTTTGTGAGAATTTAAAAGATGAAAGAAAGCTTTCAGGTGGCTAACCCTAATTCTCCAAGATAGAAAAGAAAAGAACCTAACCCTAATATTAAATTAGAGCAATCGGCCCATCTCTCTAAGGCCCTTGTCGAAATTTACTTGTGTGATCACATGCCTAGTACATGCCTAAAAATTAAAAGAAAAACAATATGCCTACCTTACAACTTGAACCCTGGACCTCCAATTCCTTCCCAGGCGCCACTTTTTTAGGAACTTAGTGGCGTCACCTTGCCACTTCACCAAGGCCTTATTTGTGTCATAACTTACGCAGTTCTTCTTAAAAGCCCACTTAACCAAATCTCCTATTCACTTAAAAATCCCACCTTGATATTTTACCGTGTTTAGCTTAGTCTTGGGCCTTCTAAAGGTCTACTAACACATTTAAACATAATTCCAATATTTAGAACATGAAAATTTCAAGATTTACTAAAAATCACAAAACCCAAAAAAATCCCGAAAATCAAGGCATTACAACTAATATTTTTTTTCCTTTCCGATAATAATAATAATTTTATAAATATATCTAATAATAAAAATTTCAAATATCAATAATACAGTAAATAATAATAATTTTCATAAAAATTTTCAAACATACATACAGTAATATTTTTCTAATAATAATAATACTAATTAAAATTTCATAAAAATTTAAAATATCCGTAATAATAAATACAGTAAAAATTTTCTAGTGGTAATTTAATAAAATAATTTTTTTTTCTGAAACGATTATATTTAAAACTTCCTAATTATTCAGGTTTTCTTCTATTCGAATCCCAGACTCAAAACCCAACTCTTCTAGGCCCCAAATTCAGGATGTTACAACTCTACCCTCCTAAAAAAAAATTTCGTCCTCGAAATTTCTAACTATCAATTAACTGTATAAGTCAAACCACTATGCCACTATGATACCGCTTCGCACTCTGATCTAAATAATTTTAATATGACCCAGAACATCCAATTACCGAAATAAAGAAACGTTTATCAGGCACGCATACAACTCGTAACATATATTTAAATAAAATAAACTTGGCAATCCCGAGCTCGATGCTCCTTGGACCCACATCTACGACATGCTCCTGTCTTCCTATGGCATTCACCGAATGACGTCCGCTGCGATCTTTGCAGATTGGATAGTTTTGTCGTGCCTTAACATGTTTCACAGAACGAGGCTTGGTTTTTCGAGAACTAGAATCCTTCCTTTTCTTACACTCCAAGCACCTCGCTTTAAGCGCTTCACTAATTTCCTTAATTTTGTATCCAATACTTCCTCTACCACTTTCCTTACTAACTCGGCCGGTGCCTCAAGACCAAGCTCGAGTTACCGCTACCCAAAGTTGGCGAGACTTTGCTTACCCAGAATCCATATCAATACTCTACATTACCAAGACACATATCAATTAACTACAAAGATCTCAAAAATTTTACTATTTATTCACATGTCTTATGCAGAGATAGTATTTTCAAGTTTCTATTTTCACGTAATCATAGCCTAGCTACAGCCTCAAGATTCTAGAGTTTTTAGGGTTGCCCTAGTTATAATGTCATGATATGGTCTCAGTTCTATCTACAATAATATCTTAATACGGTGTAATATGAGGAATGAAATACTTACAGACTTGGTGCCGGGATTCATGTGCCACTTCTCGATCATCCATAAAACCCATGTTCTTGTTTCATCAAAAAGATATGATTTGAAAACACTTTTATTTTAAAACTATTGATTTAACCCCGTTTAACAAATATAAAACTTGAACATCTTGAAAAATCGCCTTTCCAAAATACCCTTCTTAGGCCCAAATTTTTGAAAAGATTTTCGGACCGATCCATGCCGAGTTGTTGCAACCTAGGCTCGATACCACTAAATGTAACACCCCAAACCCGGCCCGGACGTTATGACCGGATCGATGCGCCACATTGATGCATTCAAAACATTCTCAGATTACTTAGTTTGGAAAAGTGAGTTGGTGTTGTAAAGACACTTTTAAAAGTAGGTTAAAGTGAATAGAAGCGTGCACCGGTAGGAAACCAGGAAAAGAGGAGGTGAGTCCGTCTTGACCGCTTAAGTACCAAGCTCTCTTCGGATCCAATCCTAGACATGCACACCGCCATTGCCACACTCTAACATCTTGTATAATTTTGAGAAAACCGTTTGATTATGAGCATCTTAAGAAAATGATTAAGGTTGCAAATCGTTTGCTTAAAATATTTATCTTTCTTGGAAAACATTTATTTTATGGAAACTTTATGCGTCATCGTGATCTTTTAAAAACAAGTAGATTTTATAAAACGAACCCTAGTGCTAGCCAGTTTAATAATCCCCAAAATATAAGTAATTAAAAGAGCGACCTTATTACAACTTTAAGCATAATAAAATAATCCAAAATAAATGCTAAACTTATTTAAAATCGGCAATCAATCTTCATGGCCACTTTGAATCCCTTGACTCCAAGTCCACCAATTCTAGGGCTCACCTGCAAGGATGGAAGAGGAAGGGGGGTGAGTTTGGGAAAACTCAGTGTATACAGAAACCCATCCAAAGCCCAATTCAGCTCGAGCCTATTGGGCCTGAGCCCTATTCAGATAATAGTACACAGTAGGCCGAAGCCCTTTTCAGAATACAGTAGCAAGGCCTTAGCCCCTTTTTACATAACAGTGTGGCCCATAGGCCCAGTTCAGTAGCATGAGTAACAACAGTAATAATGAATGCAAGCCCATCCTGGGAGACTACTCAACCCACCAACCGCTACACCGCCTGTACCAACCCTACACACCATGTGGGAATATCTCCACCCACCCAAATTTTACACACCACAGTTGCAAAGAACGCTCAAATTTCGATCGGCTTGAGGCAAAGCCTCCAGTACGTGGATGAACCACTTTCAGTACTTCCTCCATTAATACCCCAATCCCATGCAACAGATATTAATAAATGCATATCATGCAAAATACAATAGTAATCAATCAAGCAGTTCAGCCAATTTAAAACCCTAGGGGTATATCGGTAATTTTGCTCTTTAGGGTAATTTCGGTAATTTTGCTCTTTAGGGTAATTTCGTGATCTACGCCATCGCACAAGCTAATTCAGTAATTTTTATCGTTTTATGCAATTTGATTCCACCATCTACCTAATAAAGCTAATTTGCCCATCTCTTACCCATATTGGTCGGTAAGCCCATTGGGCCGATTTTGGCCCATCGAGCCCTTTTTCCGAAAATACGCTAAAAGGTCACGTGAACGTGCTTACCACCTTGCGGTGCCAGATCTAACAATTATTCTATGACTTGAGAGCATTCAGATACCCACATGACCATGAAATGCCGAATTTGACATTTCGCTTTTGCCGAATTGAACTAAAGAAGGGTGTTCGCAGACATTTTGCTTCATGACGACTTCTACTGAGATCCCTTACGATGTCCTACAATTATTCATCACCATTTTTAGCATACAAGTTATGCTTAACAAACTCAAAATCCACCCTACCTTATTCGGCCAAAGAACCCTTATTGACCATAAGTTGCTTACCTTCACAGGGTCCAATAATACGATTCAAGCTTATCCAAGTCGATACTCCAAGCCTCGCTGCTCCTCCAAAGTTGTCTATATCACACAGTCCAAGTCAGTCACTTGCCCACAAGGGCAAAATAGTCATTTAACACCCTAGGGGCAAAATGGTAATTCTACCCTACAGGGGTATTTCGGCTTTTTAGGTGATGAAGAAGATGATGGTTTGAGGCTATAACCTTGGAGTAACGCTGTCGACAGATATTAAGGGTTTAGAGAAGATGAATGTTGATCACAAGGAACAAAAATATCAAGGATTTGGCTTTGGAGAAATCGGCACAAGTAGTGAGTTTTCGTGATTTCGACCTTTTAATGGCGATTGGTGATGAAGGTTTAATGGAAGATGGGATCGACAAGGAAGGTGAATAAGATGGTCAAGGTTTCGCTAGAAGGAGAAGCATAAAGGAAGAGAAAACATGGAGGAAAAGAGAAGAAGAAAATTCGGCACAATGAGAAATAGACTTGTGTTTTCGGCTTTGTGAGAATTCGAAAAGATGAAAGAAAGCTTTCAGTGGCTAACCCTAATTCTCCAAGATAGAAAAGAAAAGAACCTAACCCTAATATTAAATTAGAGCAATCGCCCATCTCTCTAAGGCCCTTGTCGAAATTTACTTGTGTGATCACATGCCTAGTACATGCCTAAAAATTAAAAGAAAAACAATATGCCTACCTTACAACTTGAACCTCGGACCTCCAATTCCTTCCCAGCGCCACTTTTTTAGGAACTTAGTGGCGTCACCTTGCCACTTCACCAAGGCCTTATTTGTGTCATAACTTACGCAGTTCTTCTTAAAAGCCCACTTAACCAAATCTCCTATTCACTTAAAAATCCCACCTTGATATTTTACCGTGTTTAGCTTAGTCTTGGGCCTTCTAAAGGTCTACTAACACATTTAAACATAATTCCAATATTTAGAACATGAAAATTTCAAGATTTACTAAAATCACAAAACCCAAAAAAATCCCAAAATCAAGGCATTACAACTAATATTTTTTTTCCTTTCCGATAATAATAATAATTTTATAAATATATCTAATAATAAAATTTCAAATATCAATAATACAAGTAAATAATAATAATTTTCATAAAATTTTCAAACATACATACAAGAATATTTTTCTAATAATAATAATACTAATTAAAATTTCATAAAAATTTAAAATATCCGTAATAATAAATACAAGAAAAATTTTCTAGTGGTAATTTAATAAAATAATTTTTTTTCTGAAACGATAATATTTAAAACTTCCTAATTATTCAGGTTTTCTTCTATTCGAATCCCAGACTCAAAACCCAACTCTTCTAGGCCCCAAATTCAGGATGTTACAACTCTACCCTCCTAAAAAAAAATTTCGTCCTCGAAATTTCTAACTATCAATTAACTGTATAAGTCAAACCACTATGCCACTATGATACCGCTGCGCACTCTGATCTAAATAATTTTAATATGACCCAGAACATCCAATTACTGAAATAAAGAAACGTTTATCGTGCACGCATACAACTCGTAACATATATTTAAATAAAATAAACTTGGCAATCCCGAGCTCGATGCTCCTTGGACCCACATCTACGACATGCTCCTGTCTTCCTATGGCATTCACCGAATGACGTCCGCTGCGCGATCTTTGCAGATTGGATAGTTTTGTCGTGCCTTAACATGTTTCACGTAAGCGAGGCTTGGTTTTCGAGAACTAGAATCCTTCCTTTTCTTACACTCCAAGCACCCCGCTTTAAGCGCTTCACTAATTTCCTTAATTTTGTATCCAATACTTCCTCTACCACTTTCCTTACTAACTCGGCCAATGCCTCAAGTACCAAGCTCGAGTTACCGCTACCCAAAGTTGGCGAGACTTTGCTTACCCCAGAATCCATATCAATACTCTACATTACCAAGACACATATCAATTAACTACAAAGATCTCAAAATTTTACTATTTATTCACATGTCTTATGCAGAGATAGTATTTTCAAGTTTCTATTTTCACGTAATCATAGCCTAGCTACAGATCTCAAGATTCTAGAGTTTTAGGGTTGCCCTAGTTATAATGTCATGATATGGTCTCGATTCTATCTACAATAATATCTTAATACAAAGGTAATATGAGGAATGTAAATACTTACAGACTTGGTGCCGGGATTCAGTGTGCCACTTCCTGATCAGTCCATAAAAACCCATGTTCTTGTTTACCGAAAAAAGATATGATTTGAAAACACTTTTATTTTAAAACTATTGATTTAACCCCGTTTAACAAATATAAAAACTTGAACATCTTCGAAAAATCTGCCCTTTCCAAAAATACCCTTCTTAGGCCCAAGTTTTTGAAAAGATTTTCGGACCCGATCCACAGCCGAGTTGTTGCAACCTAGGCTCTGATACCACTAAATGTAACACCCCAAACCCGGCCTGGACGTTATGACCGGATCTGATGCGCCACATTGATGCATTCAAAACATTCTGTATTACTTAGTTTGGAAAAGCTGAGTTGGTGTTGTAAAAGACACTTTTAAAAGTAGGTTAAAGTGAATGGAAGCTGTGCACCAGGTAGGAAACCAGGAAAAAGAGGAGGTGAGTCCGTCGGACTGCTTAAGTACCAAGCTCTCTTCGGATCCAATCCTAGACATGCACACCGCCATTGCCACACTCTAACATCTTGTATAATTTTGAGAAAACCGTTTGATTATGACCATCTTAAGAAAATGATTAAGGTTGCAAATCGTTTGCTTAAAATATTTATCTTTCTTGGAAAACATTTATTTTATGGAAACTTATGCGTCATCGTGATCTTTTAAAAACAAGTAGATTTTATAAAACGAACCCTAGTGCTAGCCGTTTAATAATCCCCAAAATATAAGTAATTAAAAGAGCGACCTTATTACAACTTTAAGCATAATAAAATAATCCAAAATAAATGCTAAACTTATTTAAAATCGGCAATCAATCTTCATGGCCACTCTGAATCCTTGACTCCAAGTCCACCAATTCTAGGGCTCACTGCAAGGATGGAAGAGGAAGGGGTGAGTTTGGGAAAACTCAGTATACAGAAACCCATCCAAAGCCCAATTCAGCTCGAGCCCATTGGGCCCGAGCCCTATTCAGATAATAGTACATGAGGTCAAGCCCTTTTCGAATATAGTAGCATGGCCTTAGCCCCTTTTTACATAACAGTGTGGCCCATAGGCCCAGTTCAGGAGCATGAGTAACAACAGTAATAATGAATGCAAGCCCATCCTGGGAGACTACTCAACCCACCAACCGCTACACCGCCTGCACCAACCCTACACACCATGTGGGAATATCTCAACCCACCCATTTACACACCACAGCTTGCAAAGAACGTCACTCAAATTCAGTCGATTGAGGCAAAGCCTCCAAGACGTGGATGAACCACTTTCAGTACTTCCTCCATTAATACCCCAATCCCATGCAACAGATATTAATAAATGCATATCATGCAAAATACAGTAGTAATCAATCAAGCAGTTCAGCCAATTTAAAACCCTAGGGGTATATCGGTAATTTTGCTCTTTAGGGGTAATTTCGGTAATTTTGCTCTTTAGGGGTAATTTCGTGATCTACGCTACTGCACAAGCTAATTCAGTAATTTTTATCAGTTTTATGCAATTTGATTCCACCATCTACCTAACAGGCTAATTTGCCCATCTCTTACCCATATTGGTCGGTAAGCCCATTGGGCCCAGTTTTGGCCCATCGAGCCCCTTTTTCCGAAAATACGCTAAAAGGTCACGCGAACGTGCTTACCACCTTGCGGTGCCAGATCTAACAATTATTCTATGACTTGAGAGCATTCGCATACCCACATGACCATGAAATGCCGGAATTTCGGCATTTCGGCTTTTGCCGAATTGAACTAAAGAAGGGTGTTCGGTACACACCTGTTTCGCGACGACTGCTACTGAGATCCCTTACGATGTCCTACAATTATTCATCACCATTTTTAGCATACAAGTTATGCTTAACAAACTCAAAATCCACCCTACCTTATTCGGCCAAAGAACCCTTATTGACCATAAGTTGCTTACCTTCACAGGGTCCAATAATACGATTCAAGCTTATCCAAGTCGATACTCCAAGCCTCGCTGCTCCTCCAAAGTTGTCTATATCACACAGTCCAAGTCAGTCACTTGCCCACAAGGGCAAAATAGTCATTTAACACCCTAGGGGCAAAATGGTAATTCTACCCTATGAGGGTATTTTGCTTTTAGGTGATGAAGAAGATGATGGTTTGAGGCTATAACCTTGGAGTAACGCTGTCGATGATATTAAGGGTTTAGAGAAGATGAATGTTGATCACAAGGAACAAAAATATGAAGGATTTGGCTTTGGAGAAATCGGCACAAGTATTGAGTTTTCGTGATTTCTACCTTTTAATGGCGATTGGTGATGAAGGTTTAATGGAAGATGGGATCGACAAGGAAGGTGAATAAGATGGTCGAAGGTTTCGCTAGAAGGAGAAGCATAAAGGAAGAGAAAACATGGAGGAAAAGAGAAGAAGAAAATTCGCACAATGAGAAATAGACTTGTGTTTTCGGCTTTTGTGAGAATTCGTAAAAGATGAAAGAAAGCTTTGGTGGCTAACCCTAATTCTCCAAGATAGAAAAGAAAAGAACCTAACCCTAATATTAAATTAGAGCAATCGGCCCATCTCTCTAAGGCCCTTGTCGAAATTTACTTGTGTGATCACATGCCTAGTACATGCCTAAAAATTAAAAGAAAAACAATATGCCTACCTTACAACTTGAACCCGGACCTCCAATTCCTTCCCAGCGCCACTTTTTAGGAACTTAGTGGCGCCACCTTGCCACTTCACCAAGGCCTTATTTGTGTCATAACTTACGCAGTTCTTCTTAAAAGCCCACTTAACCAAATCTCCTATTCACTTAAAATCCCACCTTGATATTTTACCGTGTTTAGCTTAGTCTTGGGCCTTCTAAAGGTCTACTAACACATTTAAACATAATTCCAATATTTAGAACATGAAAATTTCAAGATTTACTAAAATCACAAAACCCAAAAAATCCCGAAAATCAAGGCATTACAACTAATATTTTTTTTCCTTTCCGATAATAATAATTTTATAAATATATCTAATAATAAAAATTTCAAATATCAATAATACAAGTAAATAATAATAATTTTCATAAAATTTTCAAACATACATACAAGTAATATTTTTCTAATAATAATAATACTAATTAAAATTTCATAAAAATTTAAAATATCCGTAATAATAAATACAAGAAAATTTTCTAGTGGTAATTTAATAAAATAATTTTTTTTTGAAACGATAATATTTAAAACTTCCTAATTATTCAGGTTTTCTTCTATTCGAATCCCAGACTCAAAACCCAACTCTTCTAGGCCCCAAATTCAGGATGTTACAAAAGGGCTTTCAACTGATCAACAATTGTTGACACTTCTCTGACCACTCAAACTTAACATCTTTTTCCAATAGCTTTGTCATCAGAGCTGCAATCATAGAGAAACCCTTCATAAACCGTCTATAATAACCTGTAAGTCCCAGAAAGCTTTGGACTTCAGAAGCATTCTTCGGACGTTTCCAATCCAATATAGCTGAAATTTTACTCGGATCCACCTGAATACCTGATGCTGATACTACATGGCCTGGGGAATTAACTTCACTTAACCAGAACTCACATTTACTAAATTTCACATGCAACTGTTTATCTCGCAGTGTCTACAACACAAGTCTCAAATGTTCGGCATGTTCAGCTTCATCACGAGAGTAGATCAACATGTCATTTATAAAAACAACCACAAACCGGTCCAGGTACGGTCTGAAGATCAGATTCATCAAATCCATGAAAACAGTAGGTGAATTAGTGAGTCCAAAAGGCATAACCAAAAACTCATAGTCCATACCTCGTTCCGAAAGCAGTCTTTGGGACATCCGAATCTTTAACTCGCAGCTGATAGTATCTTGATCTCATATCTATCTTCGAAAATACTGTGGCCCCTTTCAGTTGGTCAAACAGATCATCAATCTGTGGCAACAGATACTTATTCTTTACAGTCACCTTATTAAGCTGCTTGTAAATGATGCACATTCTCATAGTTCCATCTTTCTACTTCACAAACAACACTGGTGCACCTCACAGGGAGAAACTCGGTCGCGCAAAACCTCTATCTGTCAATTCTCGTAATTAAGCTTTCAATTCTTTTAATTCTGTAGGTGCCATTATGTACAGAGCTATAGATATCGGAGTTGTCTCAGGCATTAACTCAATACTAAACTCTACTTCCCAAATAGGCGGCAAACCCAGTAATTCTTCTAGAAACACATCTGGATACTCACATACAACAGGTACTGATTCAATGTTTCTTTTAGCTGCTTTACTGTCGAGCACATAGGCAAAATAAGCTTCACACCCTTTTCTTACATATTTCTGAGCTAGCATAGAAGAAATCACTGCTGGTAACCATACAAATCACTAGACTCAATCCGGATAATTTTATCATTCTAACTTCGAAGATCAATGGTCTTCCTTTTACAATTCACAACAGCGTCATGTAAAGTTAGCCAATCCATACCCAGAATTATATCGAACTCATCAAATGGTAGCAACATCAAATAAGCCAGAAAGCACAGATCTCGAACCATCAAGGGACAATTCTTACACACTTTATCAACCATAACACACCGGCCCAAGGGGTTTGACACTTTAATCACAAACTCAGTAGACTTAACAGGCAGAGTCTTGCTGAATCCTAATGTCTCACATACATAAGAATGAGTAGAACCAGGATCAACCAATGCAATTACATTAGTATCATAAAGAGTAAATATACCAATAATAACATTTGGGGATGAAGCCTTCTCTCATGCATGTATAGCATAGGCTCTGGCAGGTGCACGAGCCTCAGATCTGATTACTGTATCTTTAGTCCCTCTCTGACTACCACTCGTATTACCAACATTTCTAGGTGATCTACCTCGGGTTACAGTATTATCCAATCTCGTATTCTGCACTCAATTTTCCTCAGCTAACATTAGGTAGTCTCAGATATAATGATCTATCGATCCACATTTAAAACAGGCCCGATCATGCAACCTGCAACTGTCGGGATGTCGTTTACCACTGTGCTTACACTCGGGTTGATTTGATCTGACCCATACTCGCTACTGAAGTAGCTATCAAGGTCACTGGTGGTCTATTCTGATCCCGTCTGAAGTATCCTAAAGTGGCTTTAGAATGGCTAAAATCATCTCAGAACTTCTTTGATGCCGACTAGAATGACTTACTAGATGTTCTTTTGCGTGCATCTCTAGCTTCAAAGTCAGCGTTACTTTTCTCTATCTTGAGCTCTTCAGCTTTGCAGGCTCGCTCAACAAGTACCACAAACTCTTTTATCTCAAGTATGCCAACCAACAGTTTGATATCTTCATTCAGCCCATCTTCAAATCTTTTACACATTATGGCTTCAGTAGAAACACACTCTCGGGCATACCCACTAAGTCTCACGAATTTCTGCTCATACTCTATCACTGTGATCCTACCCTATTTTATCTCTAGAAATTCTTTACGTTTCTGGTTAATAAATCTCTGGCTGATATATTTCTTACGGAACTCAGTCTGAAAGAATTCCCAGGTCACCTGCTCTCTTAGAACTACTAACACTAGAGTATTCCACCAATGGTATGCTGTGTCTCGAAGTAAGGATATAGCACATTTTAAACATTCCTCTGGAGTGCAGGACAACTCATCAAACACAAGGATGGTATTATCAAGCCAAAAGTCAGCACACTCAACATCATCATCATTAGTGGCCTTAGACTTTTCAGCTCTATGTTTTTAGATTTTACCAATAGGTGGTCTACTCAATCACAACAGATCACTTACTTGAGGTACAACAGACATGGAAGATGGATTAGTCGATGGTAGAGGTCGTTGTGCAAGCGGGTTAGTCTGGAAATATTGGGTGAACCAGTCATTCATCATTTGATAGAAGGCTTGTTTAGCCTCACTTTGTCGGGAGCAGGCGCTACACTCTCGACATCATCAGCTACAGCTTTGTCGGGATCCATTTACTATATGAAAACACATTTCAAATGTCAAAAGTCATCACACTATCACAGTATATAATTATGGCATGTATAACTAAACTCACACACGCTACGTAGTCCTAGAACTGAGTAAACCTTAGCTCTGGTACCAATAAAATGTAACTCCCCTATCCTATACCCGTCACCAGATTAGGGTTATGAGGCATTACCGGTTAACATAAATCTCAGATCAACTTCTATTGTAATTTAACTAATAAAAATTTTAAATCAACTATCATGCTTCAATTTAATATTACATAAGAAATAAGAATTAAAATAATTAGATAATGCCAACAAGGAAACATGCAACATTTCTTTTTTTTTTTTTTAAACTTTTATAACCTTGAGCATTATATGCGTAAAATTTTCTATAATTATATAAGCATCATTTGTACACCATGAATGAGCAACCACAAATTATTTCCTCACAGATATTTAAATTACTTAAGTAATCCATAAATATTATAGTAAAATATATATCATGAGAGATTGGTACAAAATTATGTTGGCCTTCCATCTAATTATCTAACAAAGTTTACCTTTGCCAAAACACAAGTAAAAATAAACCTAACACATGAATATATATATTTACTTGAAAGCGCATATATGCATATTACAATGTCACATTATAAATCAAAACATTATCCTGGCAGCTATCAAGTCACAAGCAAGTCATTTTATTATGAGCATAAATATTTATACAAACATGTATCGAATCTCAATTTAACTAAACCATTTCATCCAAACATATCTTATAATCGAGTATACCAAAACATCATTGCAAAAGTCTTCTAGCCTAATTATGTAACAATTTTACCTCACCAGTATAAGTCTTTAACCACATCCATCACTTATCCTTTTAATAACCGAACATATCAAGCTAATATACAAATATCATCACTTTAACTAACATATTTAATAATTCCTTCAAAATCTGACCATTATATCAAAAACAAATCACACTTATTATCTATCATAGCTGAAATATATTATTTAAGACAACAACACACCCAAAATTTCCATCACCGAATTTCCCAAGCCAAACACATCAAAAATTGTAATTAATAAAACATATAAGACTAAATCTAAGCAGTATAAGCAAGCCACTCTCCAGCACATAGTACTTTTCACAAACTATATATATATTCATAACACATAGCCATAAACTAAGATAAACATAACCCTTGCCTAACATGACAGAATTTATATAATAAATTTTAGCCATCTTCGCATGGCTTTTATATATATACATTCATTTCGAAAGTATTTAACCTCAAAACCAGCCTATACATGCCATAATTCAAGTTCAGTTTAAAGGTACCAAAGTTGTGGATAGTATGACGAGCTTGTATGACAATCCCCGAGTTTGTAGCTTGACTCTAAATTCTATAAAATAGAGTAAACACAACACATAGAATAAGCTATCACAGTTTAGTAAGTTTTAAGCAAACAACAATCAAATAAAATTAATCAATATAACTAAACAGAACCAAATTATTTTATCATACCACTTGTAGATCCAATCATTTATAAATACATATATTCATACTAAGTATTTATTTAAACATATAATAAATATTTCTCTTTTATATTTTTTTATATATTATCACCTTGAGCGAATATTTATATCACCAAAATTCATATAAATTGTCTTTTAATATTCATAGCCGAATATATAATACATACTTTGTTCACATGCACAAACACAGAACTCGTGTGATTTATTATACTTCCACTTGCATGTATTAACCATATAACCGAATATGTACCCCATCACTTAATCACATACACAAAAGAACTACTACAGCAAGCTTACTAGTCAATCACAAAATAAATACACATATCATATACACATATTTTTTTTCTAAATTTGTACTTACAAGATTTATAACAAATAACGAAGGTATTTACTTACCTTTGCTCCAATAAATGAAAAATAAATCCTTACCTGATCTATAGTTTGTTATACACATTCGTCCTCATTATACCTCTGCTCGATGAACCATTCGGAATTGGATAGGACACTCGGATGATCAGACAAGTCGTACATTGCCAACGTCCCAAACGTGGTCTTACATGTAGTCACATACCGATGCCACTGTCCCAGACAGGGTCTTACTCGTAAACACATATTAGAACCACATATCAATGCCATTGTCTTACTCGCACATATATATCAGAATCCTCTGTCATGACATATGTATCCTAACTATTCCTAAGGTTTATACGGGGCTTTTGGACGTCGTATCTCGGTCGAATTGAACTTAAAAGTGTGGTAGCCACATTTATCCATATTCGGCCATATTACAATTAAATTCTAACATTCCATAACAGCATATAATTATAACATTAATTTACTAATAAGCAAGTCTGTTTGCTTATAAACTTACCTCAGACGGTACAAAACGGAATCGCGCAGCTAGTCAACAACTTTCGTTTTTCCCCGATCCAAATAAGATTTTTTAGTTCATGATCTGGATTAAACTTGAATATGGCCGAACCTAGGTTTCTTTTCTTTCTTTCTTTTTGGTTATTAGCTTCAGCTATGGTGGAAGAAAATATGAGCACTTTTTTTTTTTTTTATGTTATAATATGTTATAATAGGCCTTTTTATTTCATTTCCATTTTTACCCTTAATGAAATAAGTATAATATCATATAAGTTAAGTCCATTACTGTCCAACACCATAATTAATGGACTAATTTCATTATAACTACTTCCACTTAGAAAGCCATCAGCAAATAAGCCCTTTACAAAATAAACTACCCACTTTTCAATTTACGCGATTAAGTCCTTTTATTTAATCGGACACCTAAACGACAAAATTAAATTACGAAAATTTCACAGATATAAATTCATAGAACATAAACAAAAAAATAATTTTTAAATATTTTTTTGACTAAGATTCGTGGTCCCAAAACTACCGTTCCGATTAGTGTGACACCCCGAATGTGACCCTAGTCGGAGAGTGGTTTCGGGACCACGAAACCGAGTCACAAGAATAATTAAGTGTTATATTCCGTACTTATTGTATGTGGAATTGGTATGCGTAAATATTTCGTGTCTCGATTTTTATTAATTAGGTGCTAAATTATAAGAAAGGACTTAGTAGTGAACTTTGAAAGTACGATAGGGAAATAGGTGATGACTAATTAAAGCATGCATGCAAAATAATGGACTTGCATGTCAAATTCCCCCTTTCTACAAGTAATGGCCGCCATGACAAAGAATATGGGTCAAACATGTCATGAAACATGTTTTGTTGGGCATTAGGGAGAAATAGTAAACAAATAAGCATGGGTAAGAAAAGAATGAAAAAAAAACGTGTGTGAGAGAGTGGCATACCCCATTGCCGTGCAACCAAGAAGAGAGAAACAAAAAAAATTTGTTCATGCTTGCTCTCTCCTTTTTGGCCGAAAATACTAAGAGGAAGAAGGATTTTTTGCTTCATTTCCTTTGTTTAGAAGAGATCTAGAAGGTGATTTGGCTAAATTTGCATCAAGATTAAGGTATGTATGAGGTTGTGTTGGGAGTTTCATGCATGTTTTGGTTGCTAACTTGATGTGCATGTTAGCCATGGCTCAAATCTTTGGTATGCCATGGAAATGGTATTTGGCCAAAGTTGTTATAGTGATAAAGCCATTGCATGCTAAGTGTGAAGCTTGATGATGATGCATGCAATGATGGATTTTCTACTCATGAGTAAGATTTTGAGTTTTCTTTGTTTTATCATGATTAAAGTTGAAAAGGAGCATGATTGTCATACTTGGCCATGATGCATTCTTGAGCATGATTCATGCTTCTTGCATGTTAGTTAAAAGTTTGTGTTTTGGATGGCTATGGACACCTTGAAAATTCGCCATGCTCATATATGCATATATATGATTGCACATTATGTTTGGTTATGAACTAAGTGATGAATATATTGATTTAAAGAAGAAAATGTGGAAGAATGCTTGTGAAATTGCAAGCACAATTCGCCTAGCACACATATAAGTGCTTGATGCTATATTATAAGTTTTGGGCCACAATGTGCAAAGCATAAATTAGTAGATTGCATGCTGTTTTTGTGAGGTATTATGCAAAATTGACCTCAACATGTACATGAATATTCGCCTTGGGTAGCCTATTGAAGGCCTTAGCATTTCCTTGATGCTCAAATAAATTGTATTGAATTGCTTGATGTAGTATAAAATGTGCATGACCATTGTGTATTCAAGCTAAAGAGTGGCCATATGACCATTTAAAATCCTTGTCATATTCGCCATAAGCAAGCACAATGAGGTTTTAATAAATTGAATTTGTTTGAATTAGCTCAAGAGCTAAGAGGGCCACAATTGGACAAGGGAAGGAAAAGGTGATCGAATAGCCAAAAAGCCGTTCGACAACATCCGAGGTAAGTCCTCAAGAAGTGACCTTACTTGAATTATGTGAGATGAAATATGGATGTGTATGATTATTGATTATGTGTATGAGTATTTGAATTCCACCCGGCTAAGTCCCAAGGCTAATATGCTAATGATATTAATTGTGTTTGAGCCTTAGTAACGAAAATGAAATATGTATGTCCAATGATTATTGATGTATGTGTGCATGAGAAATTGAATGATATCCGGCTAAGCCCAAGACAATTATGTTGAAATTATATCCGGTTAAGACCCAAGGCAATTGTGCTAGTGGTTATATCCGGCTAAGGCCCAAGGCATTCGTATGAAGTTATTCTATCCGGCTAAGACCAAGGCATTTGTGCACGTGATTATATCCGGTTATATTCAAGAATCTTGGGCTGGAGGTGAGTGTTGGTTGCTGAAATGAATTTAATTAGTACACTCGGACAGCCCAAAGGATAAGGTACGTTATATGTGCATTGGAAAGTCGACGTGTTTGAGCAACATTCGCTCAATCGACTAATGAATTTCAGTTATTGAATTGATTGATGCTTTGCGAACTTATACAATGATGAAGTATGAAGTAAAATGTGTATTAATGAAATGATGCATTTGGCTATGTGAATGTATTGCTGTAAATTATAGTTCATTATATTCCTTGAGACTTACTAAGCATAAAATGCTTACCCGTTGCTTTGGCTCTTAGTTTTCTAGATTTCGCCGAGGCAATCGGATTTGGGATCGTTGAAGTCAAGTCATCCACACTATCAAGCCTCCATTTTGGTATAAATTTTTGGTTGAACTTGAGATGGCATGTATAGGACTACCTCTTGTTTGTTAAATACGTTGTAATGTAAGTATGTATGGCCATGCGAAAATGGCTCAAAAGGGAGCATGAACTTAGACTTATTGTGGGTTGTATGTATATATATTTGGGGTCATGATGTGGCTATGGTTTGGAAATGGGAATGTTGGTCATATGATCAGCCATTGGCATGGTTAAAATGATCATATATGAACCTATGTATGGCAAGATTAGTTGAATCATGGAGACTACCAAATAGGTAAGTCCTACCTTAAAACAGATGCTGCCAGCTGCAGTGGCGTGAATGTGAAAAATCACCATAATTCATAGGAATGGAATCAAATAGTGAATAAGCTATGTAAATGAACCTTGATGAGTCTATTTTCATATGGAAGAAACGAAACGGTCATAGGAGTTACAGGTTAAGAGATATTAAAGCTATTGTGAGACAGGGCCAGAATGGTTTCTGGGTTCCCTGTCGCAACTTTAAAATTCACTATAAATTATCCAAAAGAATTAGGAGATATACCTTATATTTACAGATTCCATTTTGAGTCTAGTTTCATTAGAAACAAACGACACCAGCATTAAAGCCCTGTGCAGAGAGATATTCAAGTTATACCGCGCGAAGGTCAGAGCAGTCGATCCCTGTAACTTGGGTAACTTTAACTAATAAACTGTACCAATTGGCCCGACCAAAATCCTAGAAATAAATCCATGGATGTATATATGAGTCTAAATTCAGGGAAAATTTACGAAACCAGTTTCCGAGTTTTGAAACTCGAGATATGATTTTTAAGGCGACAGTGACGCAGTTTTCCAGCCTGACTGGAAATGTCAAATTGATGGGCAAAAACATGTGAACTTGGTTTGTTAACCCTCGGGTCCGACACCGGCGATGGTCTCGGGTTTGGGGTGTTACAATTAGGGTCTAAATCGGGCTGTTACACTCCACGACTGCCATGTCCTGCTCGACCATAACCATAGCTACTACCAGATATAGTATTCTTTTGGCTCAGGACTTACGGACTAATGAACCTCTACTATCACTGGAGTATCCTCCTCCACTCTCATCACTACCTTGGCCGATTATTCTCCACAACTCCAATTCAAGGAGTTCATTCATCATTCAGGAAGTTTCACTTCTCTCCCTATCTTATGATTATAGATCTATATTTTTCAATATATCTATCTTTGTACATTAAGGGCAATGTACATCTTAAGTGTGGGAGGGTCTTTTATATCATTATCAAAAATCCCTGAATTTTGTCTTGTTCTCATGTGATCTTCTCATACCACTATTAGAATGAATTTTGATTAAGTTATGATTTTTATTGATATGTCTTGAATTAAAACATAGGCATTTATGCATTGATTGTTTAAACTTTAAGACATTAGGGAATCAAGCATGATAAGTTGATTTTTGAAGAATTACAAACTTTTAGGTTATTTCCCTAAGTTTAGGTATTATCTTGAATTGAAATTCACAAGTTTAAACATAAAAAAGCCATAATTTTTGTGAGATCTTGAGCCTTTTAGAGCATATTTTATTTCTTTCATGCTCACTTTTATTATGAGTGCGTCAGTATTGATTTTTTATTCTAGAACTTGCTTGATTATGCATGTCAAGACCACACCATTTGATTTGATATGTCAAGATGATAAAGGCACTTAGGTTTAACTCACTCACTCCACAAAAAGCCGACCTTCATAATTAACCCTTAGTGAACCCCTTTGAACCTGACAAGCCATTAATTGGTTTACCCTCAATGTTAACCCATAACCCATTATTGTTGAAATGGCCTACTTTGATCCCTATTTTTGTCGAGATTTGATTTGAATTTATTGCTTAGCTATGTCTTATTCTTTGTTGCAATAATTAAGTTCTATGTTATTTGACTTATTCTTAAAAAATATATAAAATAAAAATAAAAATAATAAAAATAATAATTACATACATATTTATTAATAGTAATTCATCGTTTTTGAGCTTAAAGTATTAGTTCTATATTCTGAGAAGAAGTTATTTTTCTAACTAGGTAATTTTTCAATTCAATCTCGATTCTAACCTCTTCTTTCAGCTTGTGACCACACCCCCTAGCCAAAGCCACGTTACAACCCTCTAAAAACCTTTCTGATTGATGTATCATCTCAATATATAGTGATGGATATTTGATTTTCAAGCAAGCCTATGGTAATAACTTTTCATATTGACTAATGAGTGCTTTATTTGATGTCCTTAAACACCTTGAGTGATTTGAGTGAATCTTTACTGAGGATGTTAAACTCTGTGATATTTTGATCAAAGGTAATCACTTAGATGAGGGGAGACACCTATGTTTTCGTGATAAAATGCTCAACTTAGAATGTTTGAAACTTTGATGTACTTTTAGCTGAATTTTCAATGTATGAATACTTATGGATTATTTTGAGATATTATTGATAGGGATTATAAATTGAGAAGAATTTATTTTGATTGTGAGTTGAGGATTTTGCTTGAGGACAAGCAAACGCTTAAGTGTGGGGGTATCTGATAAACCATAATTTATACATATTTTTATCCCATGCTTAGCACATTTATGGATGATTTCTCCTTAGATTTGGTGAATTTGATGCTATTAATTCTTTAATTTCATGTTTTATACTTAAGTGAGCATAGGAGAGTAAAAAGAGCGAGAAACAGGCCGAAAATGGAGAAAATGGACCTACGTGGGAAATCAACACAGCCTGGACTTCATCACACGGGCATGTCACACGACCATGTCCATTTGGCAGGATCGAAGCACGACTTACATGGGTAGACTACATGCCCGTGCCTATTCAACAGCCTTGACCACGGGCTGGAGTAATCGCACACGGGCGTGTCACACGAGCGTGTCCCTACCGAGCCCAAGAATAGTCCTATTCAGAAAAGGCCACTTTTGAGGGCTTTTAGGCATTCTAAAGCCTATTTAAACACTGGAGGAGTCACTTAGAGGACACACACGGAGTAAAAGGTAAGGAATTACTTAAAGGAAGCCGATTAATCCATCTGAGAAGCCGGATTCATCGTCAAGACTGAATATCTCCCTTTAATTTCCATTCAGGGGTTTTGGGTTTTCTTTATGTTCTGCTATCTTTATTCTTTTGAGATGTTTTCTTTCTTAGTTATGAACTAAACCCCTTAAATACCTAAGGGGAATGAAACCTAAGACAGATCTTGTTATTATTATATGATAAATATTTGACTTGTTTTTAATTATGTGTTCTTAATTCTTATTTTAATATTCCAGGATATTGATTCAAGTTAACGCTCTTATTCAGAGGAGGAATACACCACGTCTAAGAGTAAATTTGTCATAATTAAGCAGAGTTGATTGAACGCCTAGAGATAGGGTGATAAGGTTTTGCCAAATTAGGGTGAAACCTAATAAGGGGATCTATAGATCGAGTTAATGCAACACTAGGGCATTAATTAGAAAGAGATTTCAATTAATCAACCTAAGGTTAGACGTTATTAGTCTCGAGAGAGATAATAATATAACTTAGGGATTTCTACGGATCAAGTTAAATGAAAAAATCATCTGATTCAGAGTCAAATAACAAGTGAAGTCTAGGTGGATTTTTCCTTGGGTATTGTCTTAATCAATCGAGTTCTCCCAAAAACTTTTCCTAATTTTCTCTCCGTGCACCCTTAGTTTAGGTAATTAGTTCAGATAAACAAATCCCTTAATTTTTAGGTTAGATAATAAAAAGTAATTACTAGTAGTCTTAGTTCCTTTGGATTTGACAAACCGATCTTGCTAAAGCTATACTACTGTTCGATAGGTACACTTGCCTTTATCGTGATAATAGTTAGTTTCAAGAACGATTAATTATAAATTTTTAAAACATGTCGCGAATATCATGTATGATTTTAAGATTAAGTTAAAAGTGTATTCGTGTAGTTTGGAACTAGGGTGCACAGTGAGAGCATAGTCGTGTAGATTGAGCTAAGCACTTGTTCAGATAGTTGGAAATTTTAAGGACGAAATTTCTTTCAGGGGTAGATTGTAACACCTCGAATTTAGGCCTAGAAGTATTGGGCCTTTAGTATGGGTCTGTAAGGAGGTTGTATATAAGCATTTAATTGTACAAGGAAATGACACAATTAAATGTCTACTTTAGTGGTTAATGGCCTTGAGAAGTGTTGGAGAAATCTTGGGTTCAAACCTGGGCTTTAGCAAAAATTTTGGTAATAAGTGAATAAAACCCTGAGTGCTTGGATGAAGGCCTTTTAAATTATTGTGGTAAATAAATGCCACATGGAAGCTTGTGGTCTAGTGGTTGTGGCGTCATTAAGGTTGCAAGGGAGCCTGGGTTCAAGTCTTGGCTCTTGCAATTTATTTTGGTTTTTCATTTAAAGGAACCTAGACTTTGGCCTATAGAACTTATATTTAATTGAGGATAAAATATGACACAGAAAAAGCCTGTGGTGGAGTGGCAACATGGCGTTTTGTATACCTGTGAGGTCTAAGGTTCAAGTCTTAGGATGCGTAATGGAGTATATATTTTGCTGTTTGAGCTGTGTAGGAGGTGGAGTTGGACTGGAACTCTGTGGTTGAGGTGGTCATAAGAAAATAAGGAATTTTCCTAATGGTTGAAAGTAATCCCACATCGGGAAGCTAACATGGGAATTGGTGAGAAGTTGGCTTTAAATAGAGCGAACCAGATGACCTGGTGAAAAAGAAAAAGGTGATTAAGACCCAATGCAGGATGTGCCAAGGTTGGTGATCGTGGACTTCGACGCGTTCTCATAAACAGGCGTGTATTCACGCCCTTCTTTGTTAGAAATCGACAAAAGCTGAAAGCTGCCACGAGCGTTCTCGTGTGCTGGGGCTGTTCTAGGCCTCGATGGGCCGAATGGACTCGTGGGCTCGCTTGTGTAAATTTAACTGTTAGGTGGAAAGTAGTTGGGCCTGATGGGCCATATGAATGTGATTGGGCTTGATAGGCCATGTGGACGAGATTGGGCCTAAAGGGGCCAAATGAATAAGTGTGGATCTGTTAGTGTTTAGTAAAGGGGTTGTAGACCTCGTTTTTGGTAACTATTCAAGCAGACATAAAACTTAAATAATTAATTAATCTCGACCATGGACGAGTCATAAGGTTAAGGTGTGGCAATGGGTATGTGCATGTCTAGGATTGGATCTAGGGAGAGCTTGGTACTTAAGCAGTCTTAATGACTCACCTCCTCTTCTCTGGAATCCTACCTGGTGCATATTTTGTGTTCACTTTAGCCAACGAGGACTTGTTAACGGGCCAAGGTAAGTAATAAACCCATAATAAAGAGAAATTATCGAAATACCCCCAGTTTGTAAAATTATCAAAGTACCCCCGGTTTGTAAAATTACCAAAATACCCTTGATTGTTAAATTTAACGAAATACCCTCAATTTATAAAATTACTGAAATCCCTCGATTGTGAAATTACTGAAATACCCCTAATTTGTAAAATTATCAAAATACCCTCAATTGTGAAATTATTGAAATACCCTCGATTTTTAAAATTATCAAAATACCCCGATTTGTAAAATTACCAAAATACCCTTGATTGTGAAATTACTAAAATACCGTCGATTTGTAAAATTACCGAAATACCCTTGTAGTGTAAAATGACCGACTTACCACTGTAGGGTAAAATGCCTGTTTTGCCCTTGAGGGTAAATGACTGACTTAGACTTCAAATTTGATTGATTTGATTATGAATGTATGACTGCGATTTAATTGACTTGACTGTGGTTGTATGACTGATATGCTCCTAATATATGTTTAAAAGACTGTTACTGAGTATGGCCATTTTGCATACACGTGTGAGATTGAGCATGCCATATACAACATATTGCATGGGTTAGAAATTATGGAACGGAGGAAGTATATGAGGATCGCATGGTTGCTTGATGAGCATGGATCCACCGTTGGCTATTAAGCCTAATATTTGATTAGCAGATTCCTGCAATGAAGGTAGTACCGCAACCGGGCTATCATTGATGTGTATCAGATGGGTGGGTCGATATTTATCTCCCCACATGATGTGTACTGGGGGACAGAGTTGGTGTATAGCGGTTGGATTATTGGGGTGGGTTGCACAACATTGCATGTTTGATATTATTGTGATATTATTGTGATGTGGGCTTCAGCCCAACTGAGGCTAATATGGGCTAGGCCCAATTGATTCTGTTATGGGCTGTGACCCAAATGATATTGTAATGGGCTTTAGCCCACGTATGCTCTGAATCGGACTGCATCACATCGAAATGAGCTCCGCCTAGACTAATTCTCAATTTCGCTGCACATCGATGTTACTCTAGTAAGGGGATTACACACTGAGTTTTCGTAAACTCACCCCGTTTATTAACTGTACAGTTAATCCCCAGCGTTAGGTGGATCGGTGTCGTAGAGGGACACGAAGAAGACCACACAACTGCACATGTTTTTCTATTTCGCTTATTTAGTTAAGCACTTTGGTTTTTGATTTGGGTTGTATTAAGGCCTCTTTATTTTCTTAACCTTTTATTTGGGAAATTTATTTAGTATGCTTAATATCTGTTAGAAGTAGGGCACGATTTTCCAAAACAACAATTGGTTTTCAAAATAGCTCGTTTCCGCAACTATTTAAAAGTAAGCTTCCGCAGCATGTAAGGTTTTAAGGGAATTAACGTTTCACAAGTTTTAAAATGGCCAGAGGTTTTGAGTAGTAAGAAGGGTTTTTAATGAGAACATGGTTTTCGAAAAACACTTCAATGTGACACGCCAGATTCGGGCCTAACTTCTAGGCCGGGTTTAGGGTGTTACAGTCTGAGTGAACTAAATGCTATCTGAGAAAGTATCGAGAAAATTACGACGTCTGAAAAGTCCAGTAAGAACCTTAGGAATAGTTAGGATACATATGTCATGTCATAGGATTGCGTTATGTAATTTTGTGTAAGACCACGTCTGGGATGTTGGCATCGACTTCTATTTTACGTGTAAGACCATGTTTAGGACATTGGCATCGTATCTGATTTTGTTTAAGACCCTGTCTGGGAAAGTGGCATCGATGTTTTATTACATGTAAGACCAGGTCTGGGACGTTGGCATTGTATATGTTCTCTAATCTATCCGTGTATCATTACATTTCTGAACTGTTCAACGGGCATTCCGAGAAAATGAATGAATAAGTGAATATGTATCCGATTCAGGTACATTCAAATTGTGTACTATATTTGAAAATGAAAGGTAAGTATATGTGTAAATGACAATCTATGATCCAAGTATATGAATATAAGGTTTGTGTTGGTATTTTGCTCTAAAGTATAAGTAAATTGATGATGTTTATATGCTCTAAATGATAAGTATATTTGTATATGGCTTACTAAGCTTTTGAAATCTTACTTTGTGTATGTTTACATTGTTTTATAGATATCAAAGTTACTGTGAGCTCGGGGATCGTCGAGGATCATCACCAAACAATCGAATCTCATTTTGATACCTTTTGAAATGTATATAGTAAATATGGCATGTATAGGCTAGAAGTACTTTGGATATGAATTGTAATGTTTATATTTAGATATGTGATATGGCTTGATATGGTTGTGTTTATGTTTTGATTTTGGTATATGAAATGTGATGCAGAAAAATCTATTTGATGTGTTCATGAATGGCTAAAAGAAATGGTAAGTTTGGCAAGTTTTGGTACAAGATTTGGTCATAAGTTTAGAGATTATGAAACCATATGTTTTGGCAAAATTGAGTTGAGTTTATAAGCATGTAAATGGTTGATAATGTTATGGCATGAATATTGTATGGTTTGGTTTAGAAATTGGCTGAAATTGTTGTGTAAATATGCTTGTTTTGGTGCTTATAGGTTTGACCCAATTGGGGTGGCAAGTTGGCTATTTGGCTATTCAAATGTCCTATTTTTATCCAAATGGGCAGAGATATGGACGTGAGTCTCAGCCGTGTGTGGAACACGGCTATGTTGCACGGCCGTGTGTCTCCTGGGTACCCTAAAATTGTAAGTCAGGCTCTAGCATGGCAAAAACACACGAGCGTGTGGCTAGCCATATGTCTTGTTGCCATGTGAGCAAGTCAGTATGTACGCCCTGTTTCGACATGGCCTAGACACATGAGCGTGTCTAACGCCATGTAAGGCACACGGCCTGTTTACACGGGAGTGTGACCTGTACTTTTTTGAAAATGTTTAAGTGTTGGAAAAAATTGTATGTGTTCGGTTTAGTCCTGACTTCTTTCTGATGTATGTTTAAGGTCTCGATGACCTATATAAGGGACTTTATATTGATATTTGATCTCTGATGCTTTGATGATTAAGAAATGTATGTCAATTGTTCCGATTCATCTGGTAATGCCTTTAACCCTAGTCCGGCGGCGGATATGGGTTAAGGGTGTTACATTTTATTGATATTAGAGCTATGGTTTAGTTGATTCTAGGACTACCATAGCGTATGTGAGTCTAGCTATACATGCCATATTTATGAAATGCGAGTGTGATGAATCATGACATTGAAATGTGCGTTTATATAGCAAATGGATCCTGAACGAGCCGTAGGGGACGATGTCGAAAGCAATGCGCCTGTTCCCTGTGACAGCCCTAAAGTGGCCCTAGTCGGGAAGCGGTTTCGGGACCGCTAAACTTAGTCACCAAATTATTTGGATGTGATATTTATGGTCTAAAACATGTGAATATGAATGTGCAAAAATTTTAAGCTTCGATTTAATAAATTGCATGTGAATTTAGTCAAAAGGACTTGTGTGACACTTTTGAAATGTGATAGGCTAATCTACAAGGATCTAATAGTGCATGTAATCAAAAGGAGGACTTGCATGTCAATTTTCCCCCTAATATGTAGTGGCTCGCCATGAGCATGGGTGGACAAAGTGTTATGGCTAAAAACATGTCATAAACATGTTGGGACAATGCATTATGTAAGGGATAATAAAATAAAGAGCATGGGCAATGTGTGTTTGTTCCTCCCCCTTTGCCGTGAGTGGGAGGAAAGAAAACAAAAAATGAAAAAATGCTCATTCTTGAACATCCTTGGCGAATAGAGGAAAGGAAGGAAGGGAAGAGCTGGAGAAAATCGGCTATGGTGGTTGTTAGATTAAGGTATGATATCATGTGATTCTGTTGGAATTTTTGTAAAGATGAGTTTGTTTTGGTGCTCATAACATGACCCATGTGTTAATTTTTGAGTTTTGTGTTGCAAGAAACATTTGGTTATGTCCTTATATGTCAAATTGATGATAAATTTTTGATATTTGGTGAATGAATATGGGTTTCGTTCATGGTAGATAACAAAGAATGTGGTTGTTGTTCTTGTAAATTTGGATGAAATTTTGATGGATGATTGGAGCATTCGGCTAGGGTATAAAGGAAGGGATTTTGATTGTTTCATCTATGTATTGATGATGAATGTGTTATGGAAAGAAATCAGTCTTCCTAAGAATATGATTTGTGAATGGTTATATTAGTAATAGACGAAATTAAAGAGGTTTGATGTCTTGAACAAATGTTGATTATATGATTTGAAAATGAGATATGTTAATGATGAAGCATAATCGGCCATGGAGGTAGCTCATTTTGGAAGTGTGATTTGTGGTATATTTTTCTTTGTGGTTGATTATAAAAATTTGGCTTAAGTGAGGTAATTGGTAAAAGATGTGTTTATGATGTAATACATATGTTCTCACAAGCTAAGTTATGTATATGTGATATCTTGCATATTGGTTGTTATGTTAAGGTTTGAGATATTGACGTATGAATATGTTTTGTTTGTGGTTTGGCAACTAATGGTTAAGTTGTTAAGTTACATGCTTGAGTGGTAAATATGTTAAGAATGGTTCTAAAATGTATATGGATGCCATGTGATTGTGTTTGATTGGGAAGTAAATTGTTTGATTTAGCCTAAGAGCAAAAAGGATCAAAGTCGGATTGTAACACCCCAAACCCGTGACCGTCACCGGATTTGAACACGTGGTGTTACCCGTCTTACTTCCCTTATTACTCTCTTTGTAATAATTGATTGCTGTTCCAGGCAGGCTAGCTAACTGCGTCACTATCGCCTTAAAAATCATATCTCGAGTTTCAGAACTCGAAAACTGATTCCGTAAATTTTCCCTGAAACTAGACTCATATATATATCCATGGATTTATTTCTAGAATTTTTGGTCGGGCCAATTGGTACATTTTATTAGTTAAAGTCGCCCATGTTACAGGGGTCGACTACACTGACCTTCGCGCGTTACGACTTGAATATCTCTCTGTACAGGGCTTTAATACTAGTTCCGTTTGTTTCTAAAGAAACTAGACTCAAAATGGAATCTGAACATATAAGGAATGACTTCTAATTATTTCTGGATAATTTATAGTAAATTTTCAAAGTTGCGACAGGGGACCCAGAAAGTGTTCTGGCCCTGTCTCACGAGAACTCTAATATCTCTCAGTATACTGCTCATATGGTCATTTCGTTTTGTCCATATAAAAATAGATTCATCAAGGTTCAATGTAATAATTTATTCACTATTTAATTATACTTATACTATTTTTAGTGATTTTTCAATCTCATCTCACTACTGCTAACAGCAACAGTTACTGCAGTAGACTATGCCAATTTCATGAATCTTTCCTTGGCTTTACTAATCATCCATCATACATGACACAAATTATGGCCACCTTATCAAAATTAAAGTTTCTAAGACTCGTGGATATAGGTTCTAGCATCCCACTCGACGGCCACATAGGCCATTTTCACATGGCTTAAAGTTTACAACCCACAATTCAACAAAACATAATAGCCTATACATGCCAATTGTTCTCCTAGTTCAACTACGAAGACAATACCAAAAGGTTTCCAGCCGTGTGATGACTTCAACGACGGTTCCGAGCACGCGACAACACGAGTCCAAGAGACCTAAAATGGGTGACAAGAAAACATCGAGTGAGTTTATAACTCAGTAAGTCATAAGCATTCATCAACCATCCATTAGTAAAATTTTCACAACATGAAACAAGAACGAGGCTAGGTACTTCATCCATATCGAACTATACCATAATTCCTGACCTTTCGATTCAATCTCATTCCAAGTCATACATCCACATTTCATATTCTATACAATAAGATAATTGAGGCATTTTACACACCAACTCATTCACACCACAATCATACAATTGCAATCATCACATAGATTTAAAGCTTACCACGCCAACCCCGAAAGCAAGAACGTATTGCCTATTCGTCATGAGCTCAAGGCACTTACCCGATCCGCTGTCCATACTCAACTCGATGGAGACACACCTCCATATAATTGTTCGATCGGAGATATATATATATATATATAGAGTACGCACACACAGGCTTAATACTCGATTTCGCACACTTAGTGCCATGCGATTTAAGCCCGCACACACAGTGCCATACCCTTCGAGCTCGCACACTTAGTTCCATATATTTCCAGCATGCACACTTAGTGCCATATATTTCCAGCATGCACACTTAGTGCCAATCTCAATCACCGTACACTCAGATTGTTCAAGACACTTAGTGCCGAAAGCAACTTTCTACACATTTCACTATTTCTTTTATATTCAACAAATGTCATCATTCCATACACATACATTTTCATTTGTAAATATATATATCATCCCATTAAACACAATTGCATAAATTTTACAATCATTTAAGCAATATCAAATACGTGCTTAATGACTTACCTTGTGTTCGGTAAATAATTCCAAGTCGGCTACTCGATGATCTTCGATTTCCCTTGTTGGACGCCTCCTTTAGGATCTTGAGCTTAAACAAATAAATTAGCTCATTCAACCGCTTTGGTACATATATTGGTATCCACATTTTAATGATCTTATGACATACGGAACGACATGGTAAAATTTTTATCTTACTACCTTACGTTTAGCTATTCGCTAATAGCCTTATGCAATTACCATACTATCAATAATCCAATCATATTCATTACTCAAGTATAGTATTTTCACATTCGCAATAGTATTACATACAATAGCCGATTCTTCTTACTTTGTATTTATGCATCTATTTGATCATTAGTTTAGTTCAAACACCCATACACCAAGATTTATCAAGTTTAGCATGAAACATAACCTTAATCCTCAATGACCACTATGGCCGAAAATCCTAGTAACCCAAAATCACAATTTCTAACACATAATTGTTCATAACACAATTAAAGCATCCTCTCCATTCCAACACTTCAAGACACATACATTTCCCACAAATCTCCAACTTCATATTCGCCTTAGTGTACATACACAAGCCGATTTTTTCTTCCTATCATCCAACCTAACTATATGAATATTTAACTAGCTCACACTTCACCCATCCACAATCACTCATTTAACACAAAGAAAATAATCAACTCCCTTCACTATCTACCATGGCCGAATACTTCATGCACCACCCAAACCCAAAATTTTAACATGGGCTAGTTAAAGAACTTAGTAATCAACTTACATTAAGCTGAAATTTCAAAATCTAACATGAATTACTAACCTTGTTTTGAGCTTAAAGTTGACCGAAATCTCCCTCCCCTTTCTTTCTTCAATTCGCTAAGAGAGAACCAAAGGAAATGAAGCTCTCTTTTTTTCTTTCTTTGCTCCATTCACGGCAAGGGGGGCAACACACACACACACATTTTTTTTTGTTTCTCTTCCTACAACCTTAATATTTTATCAATTTTGACATCAACCATTAACAAAACATGTTTATGACATGTTTTCTTTTGCCCATCATCCTTGTCATGGCCGCCACTAGGCTATCTTTAGGAAATTTGACATGCAAATCCCTCATTTTCACAACATGCATTATTAGGCCACTTTGCATTTGCCTAGCACATTTCTAAATTTTCTCACACAAGTCCTTTCTAGTGAAATTCACCTTTATAACACTAAATCAAATCATCAAAAATGTCACACACAATTTAACACATATCATAGGCATCACAATAAATTTTAAATTATTTTTATGCCTCGGTTTTGTGGTCCCGAAACCACATCCCGTCTAGGGTCAATTTTGGGCTGTCACACGGATAGGGGAAAAGAGAAAGTAAACGAATAGCCGTGGACATCTAATCATCGACCACTTCCGAGGTAAGTTTTAAGCGATTAATCGTTGAGTAAATTCAATCATAATAGGACATAATGAGTTGATTTGATAAGATATGATGTGGCCATGATATGTCTCAAACCCAAATGGTAAGTTCATAAGTGTTTGGACTTGGAGATTTAAGAGCAAATTGTAATAAATTGCTTGGACAGCAGCAGTAATGTGATTTTAGAAAATCACTATAAATTGTTGGTGTGGAATTATAGGC
Source organism: Gossypium arboreum (assembly GCF_025698485.1). Taxonomy (NCBI): domain Eukaryota; kingdom Viridiplantae; phylum Streptophyta; class Magnoliopsida; order Malvales; family Malvaceae; genus Gossypium; species Gossypium arboreum. Next base: position 39,757,796 of record NC_069081.1, read on the forward strand.
TGAATAAAATATGTAATCAAAGCTTAGTTGGTCTAGTTTCTTATAAAAGAGACCGTGGAAGCAAAGAAATTTCCTATAAAGAGATATTTAAAGTTGTGCGGGACAGTGTCGGAATGACTCCAAAATCCCCTGTTCTGTTTTTGGAAAATCATTATAATTTGTACAAAAATTGTTATAAGATAATATTTATATGCTTAGACTCCTTAATGAGTCTAGTTTCAAATGGAATCAAATAGAACACATTATGAATTCTGTACAATGAAAAATTTGATTTGTAGCGAAGAGTGGTCAGATTAGTCAAACAGTGAAATAGGGGAAACTTTAAGAAAAATCTGGTATTGATTGGCCAAACAAAAAATTCTGAAACTTTCATGGATGAAAGATATATGAATCTATATTATTAGAAAATTAACGGCAAGTGATTTGGAGTCTTGTAGCTCCGGGTATAAATAATTTAGTGACCATTTCTCAGGAAAACAGCTCATAGCGAATATGTGATTTTGTTGTAAACATGGATAAAAACTTGTTTTAGTTGCTCATAAGCTATTGATTGATCCCATAATGGAATTCTAAATTGTGATATTGTAAAATGATACATGAGTGTTAGATGGATCTTTGATATCAAAATTTGTGAAATTGTAAGTTTATGAGTATTCGAATATGAAATGATAGTATGGCGTGAAATTGAATTATTCGTTGGAAAATGATTGATAAAGATTCGGCCAAGACCAAGTCTGTACATAATAATATATGTATATAAGGCCTAATGGCCGATGTAATGAATGTGAAAATGTATATATATGTGATAAGGCCTAATGGCCGATGTGATGAATGTGAAAATGTATATATATGTGATAAGGCCTAATGGCCGATGTGATGAATGTGAAAGTGTATATCTATATATGTGGTAAAGCCGAATGGCTAATGTGAATGTTGAAACATGTGATCAAGTGTACATGAAATTTGGAAATATGTTCCGGTGAGACCCGATGACTACGTGTGGAGATTATGTCCGGGTACGACCCGATGACTACGTGTGGAGATTATGTCCGTAAGACTTCGTAATAAGAATTGCTTATAAAATATACGCAATGCGAAAGGTTAAACAGGTATGTACTCCAAGTTTATATATGATGCATACGATAGCAATCTATGGGACTATTCCTATGATTATGTGACATCGGATTAGTGTGAGAGGTTATGTGAAATCATACGATATATCCATGTCACATGAGCTCACTTTTATGTGAGAGTTTATCTCTGTTGTATATGATGAGATGTGCATATTCGGTAAAGGGATGGTATGCCCGAAGGAAGAGTGAAATAAAATACGAACAACTATGTTATAATTTGATTGTTATCTGTTGACACCGCTTAAAACTTACTAAGCATTGTAATGCTTACTCCGCTTATTCTGCTTCCTCCGCCTTTATAGGTCTCATTGCGAAGCTACTGTGCTCGGGATCGTTAGCAACCAGTCACACTATCACTATCCATTGTTTGGTACTGCTATGCTTTGGAATATCTTATGGCATGTATAGAATAGACTAGTAGTGAGAGGATATTTTGGTTAATGTATAGGACTACCCCTTTTGTTGTGGGTCATGGACCCTTTGGATTTGTATAATTTTGGATAGCCATGCGAAAATGGCTTATAAATGTTTTGAGCATAATGTTATAATCATTTGGTATGTATATGCTCATTAAGAGGCATGGAATAGTTTGGCAACGATCAGCCATTAGAATGGTTCATCATGATTATATTTTGGACTATATATGCAAGAGGGTTAGTTGAATCATAGAAACTATGTGTTAGATAAAGTCTACCCTAAAAATAGATGCTGGCAGCAGCAGTTATGTGGATGTGAAAAATCACTAAAAATAGTAGGGATGAAATTAAATAGTGAATAAATTATGTAAATGAACCTTGATGAATCTACTTTCATATGGAAGAAACGAAACGGTCATATGAGTTAAATGTTAAGAGATATTTAGGTTTTTGTGGAACAGGGCAGAACGGTTTTCGAATCCTGTTCCGACTTTGGAAATTCATTGTAATTAACCAGAGATAATTAGGAGTCATGCCATATATGTATAGATTCCTATTTTAGTCTAGTTTCTACAGAAACAAACAGCATCGAGATTGAAGCCCTGCATGGGGAGATATCCAGTCGTAATACATGAAGGTCGGTGCAGTCGTACCATGTAACAGGGAGAATTTAACTAATAAACTTACTAATTGGCCCGACCAAAAATTATATAAAAATATATGTAGATGGACATATGAGTCTAGTTTCGGGGAAAAATTACGAATCTGATTTTCGAGTTGTGGAACTCAAGTTATGATTTTTAAGGTGATAGTGACGCAATCACCAACCGCCTGGAAAATTTTTTAAAATGGACTGTGAAAGTGAATGGTTTAAGCCGTTAACCTCGTGTTCGACTCGCAGCGGACTCTGTACGGGTGTTACAGTTTTATTGGTATCGAGCTACGGTTTAGTCGATTCTAGGACTAACGAGCACGCGTGAGTCTATTTATACATGCCATAAAGTGATAAAATGATAGTGTGATGATTTTTGACTATTAAAATGTGGTTGTTGTATTGTAATGAATCTTGATCCCGATCGAGCTGTAGCAAGCTTCTGACTATGAGAATTTGCGATATAACTTCACTTAGATATGCCTAAATTATTAAGTTGATCAGGTACGTATCATGTACTCGAATTTGAATTTCGATTTGGATTGAATTAAGGGTATAAGTGATGCAATTTTGAAAGAGTGTTATGACTATAAATGTGATTGTTTGTATGTGGCTATGGAACTGGAAGTTGAATGGTCGATAAGCATGTTGTGTTTGTATTCAAGTAATGTAAATGATATACTAATGTGTATTGCTATATGTGTATATGACCATGAGAATTGAGAATGATATATCCGGACTAAGTTCCGAAGAGCATTCGTGCTAATGATGTATCCGGACTAAGTTCCGAAGAGCATTTGTGCTAATGATGTATCCAGACTAAGTTCCGAAGAGCATTCGTGCTAATGATATATCCGGACTAAGTTCCGAAGAGCATTCGTGCTAATGATATATCCGGACTAAGTTCCGAAGAGCATTCGTGCTAATGATGTATCCGGACTAAGTTCCGAAGAGCATTTGTGCTAATGATATATCCGGACTAAGTTCCAAAGAGCATTCGTGCTAGTGATGTATCCCGGCTAGGTCCCGAAGAGCAATCATGCTGGTGACGTGTATTCGGGCCTTCGTGCCTAGTAGGCTTCGTGCCGGTAATTTGAGCAAAGTTTAAGTGTTCATTACTATACGAATTCAAGTTTAAATGAGATGATATGTTTAAAAGTGTACATACATGATGTTTGTAACACCCCAAACCCGGCCCAGACGTTATGGCCGAATCTGACGTGCCACATTGGAGTTGAAAACCCACGTTCCATTTTAGTGTTTTAAAACCATACATTTTATTGAGTTAACAAAGTGTATGGAAGTGGGCACCGTGTAGGTATCCGAGACAGAGGAGGTGAGCCATGAAGGTCGCTAAGTACCAAGCTCTTTAATTGGATCCAATCCTAGACATGCCCACAACCATAGTCACACTTTGTTATATCGAGTTTAAATTTGTTTAAGTGGACGTCTTTGATAAATCGATTAATCGTGGTGTTGAGATATTTTGAAAACAAGTATCATTTTGAAAACACGCCCTAAGTCTAGCCCATTTGAATAATTCTTAACCAATTTTTAAAGTTATTAAAATTAAAATAATCCCGAAAAGAAATAAAAGGAAAGTTAAAATTGGCCTTATTACAACCCAAAATAAATAATAATTAAAGGAAATTAAATAAAACCAACACTTATTTAAAAGCCCAAAGATGATCACCGTGGCCACTCAATCCTCTCCTACCAAGTCCCCACATCAAGGCTCACCGCAAGGTTAAGGAAATGGGGTGAGTTTGGAAACTCACAGGCAACAAGCCCTTTCGAGCCCAAAACAATAATGACTGTTGGGTCTAAGCCCAAATCCAATCTCAACATATATTGGGCCATAGCCCTTTTCATGTTTCATATTCCATAACACCGGGTCAAGCCTTTTCATATTTCATATTATCGGGTCAAGCCTTTATCAGAAACAAGATGGCCCTTAGGCCCATTTCAATATCACATATAATTTCAATGAAAGAATGCAACCCATTTGGGAGACTACTCAACCCACCATCCGCTACTCTCCACCCGTACCAACCAACACACCATGTGGGATTAACTAGACCCACCCGCCATACTCTCCAATCGGCAAAGATAGTGCTTTATCATATAACTAGAGGCCTAGCCTCTTTTAATAATCAGGGCAAAAGCCCTTTCAATAATCGGGCATAAGCCCTTTTATAATCTGGGCATAAGCCCTTTTGATAAGCGGGGCATAAGCCCTTTTGATAATCGGGGCATAAGCCCTTTTCACTTCCTCCATCCATATAAAACCCAACCCAATGCGTTATGATTACATCATGTGCATATCATACATATCATGTGCATATCATACATGTCATGTGCATCTCATACATACCATATTTATCAAAATCCCATGTATTAAAATCATACATAAACCCTAGGGGTATAATGGTCATTTTACCTAGGGCAAAACGGTCATTTTCATGGTATAAGGGTAATCTCATAATTTTACCAAAAATTAGGGTTTCCATGTTCATTAACGATTACTAACAACCCATGGGTGCAAACAGTGATTCTGGCCCATTTTTAGTGAAATCGAGTTATTGGCCGAAAACCCCTAATGGGCCCTACTTAGCCAATTTCGTCATCTAGGCCCATTTAGCCTATATTCCATAACGGTTTTAACAGTCTTATCATGCCATATAATAGATTTCCGTTTTCTACCAATTTTTACCCAAATGGGCCCGAAAGCCCAATGGGCCCCACTTCGGCCCCTCGAGGCCCAACTTACCAAGAACACCAAAAATCACATTCTTACCGTTTCCATCGTTCTCGATCACTGTCTCATCGATTCTAACTAACTAGTGAGCGTCATTGCTCACAAGTCCTCGAAATGCCGAATTTGGCTATTCAATTTTTCGGCATTTTATCGCTTTAAGCTATGAAAGGGTTCGCTACACACCTGATTTGCGATATTCCTTGACGAGATCTCCTATGCGATTTCTCCTATAATCAATTGTTAAATAGATCAGCTCGCAATTATTGAACCAAATCAAGAACTTTCCAATATTAACACTTACACATTCGGCCACCATCCATAATGGCCTTAGGCACCTTACCTTTGTCGCGATTGATGACTAGGCCTAGCTACTCCGGCGATCCAAGCTACTCCAAATCGACACTACACCTTGCTACTCCTTCAATAAATAAACCAAAAATATTAAAAGAAGACCCCATAGAGTCTATGCCCATATTCGCCATCTCCCTAAACTTGGAGTTTTGCTTTTGGCCAAAGCTACACTAGGAATCGTTTAGAGTTTGAACACTTACCACGTCTTTCTCCTCTTGAATCCGGATGTCTAAAAGGTAAAGGAACCGAACGCCAACTATTGAAAAGGAAGAAAAAGGTTGCTGGTCACAAAGAATCGGCACCCCTATCTTCATCGATTTTGGCATTTTAAGCACTTCAAAGAAAAATAGAGATAAGGAAAGAAACAATGATGAATGGAGGAAATAGTGGGCTGATTTGAAAGAAGAAAAGGAAGAAAATGAATAGGAGGGAGGTAGATTCGGCTGAAAAGAAAAGAGAGAAAAGGCTACACACCAAAGAAGAAATCGGCACAACTAATACCCTAATGCCGAAATTACTAACCTAATGCCCCTTGTCGAAAATCCCTCTCCAATCTCCCTTATTCGGCCAACTCTATCTCCCTATCACATCCCTAAAATCTCTCCCCTTATCCCTCCTTAATTTATGCATTTGACTTGATCCAACTCTCCTCTTACAGAATCCACTTAAGTTCCAACACTTACCCTTCCTGCACACAAAAATAAATACTCTTATTTGCCAACACAGGGAATCGAACCTGTGTCTTCCTCTATGCCCACACGCCACCTTTTTAGGAGCTTAGTGGCGTCACCCTTGCCACTTTACCAAAGCTCTTTTTGTGATACACTTTACCCACAACTTAATATAAGGGCACCTAGCCAGAACCCCTAACTCCTAAGTCCAAAATTTAAAAATTCTACCGGTTTTGGCCAACTCATGGGCCTTCCATAAGCCCATTTACATACCCAAATTATGAATTCCATCATCACATACCAAATTTTAGAAATTTACTTAAAATATCGTGAATCGCTGAAAACCCGAAAATCGTGGATGTTACAACTCTACCCTCCTTAAAGAAATTTTGGCCTCAAATTTACGGTCCAAACAGTTGAGGGTATCACGACGCATTGCCTCTTTGGTCTCCCAAGTAGCTTCTTCCTTGCCATGGTTCCTCCAAAGTACCTTCACCAACTGGATCGACCTCTTTCTCAACACCTTGACATCACGATCAAGTATTTGCACAGTTCCTCTTCAAAGGTCAAACCGACTGTACCTCAATCGAACAGTCATAGTCCTTAACAACTCTATCCACCTTCACGCATAAGATTCAGCTCCTTTTGAGTCGCAAGTACTTAAGACTCTTGTGACCAGTATAGATGATACATTTCTCTCCATACGTAATGCCTCCATATCTTAAGTGCAAAGATTACCGCCAATTCCAAGTCATGCGTAGGGTAGTTCACCTCATGTGGCTTAAGTCGTCGTGAAGCATAAGCGACCACTTTACCCTCTTGCATCAACACGCAGCCCAAACCTACATGTGACGATCGTTGTACAGTGAAATCCTTACCACCTCTGGTGAATCAATCTTGGCGCTTCGTCAAAACCTTCTTCAACTTCTCAAAAGCCTCTTGTCGCTTATCCGTCCAAACAAAAGGTGCTCCCTTCCTTATAAGTTTAGATTAACGGTGTCGCCATCACGTAAAATCCTTCCACGAATCTCCGATAATAACCTGCCAACCCCAGAAAACTTCGAATCTCTGTTACCGACTTCGGTGGCTTCCATTCCAAGATTGCTTCAATCTTTCGAGGGTCCACCTTGATCCCTTCAGCAGACACAACATGCCCAAAGAAGGTAACTTCCTTCAGCCAAAACTCGCAGTTACTAAACTTTGCATAAAGTTGCTTCTCCTTAACACTTGCAAGATTACACGAAGATGCTCATCATGTTTCTCTTCCGCTTCCGAATACACCAAGATATCATCAATAAAATGACTACAAACCGATCCAAGTATGGTCGAATACCCGATTCATCAAATCCATGAATGCCGCCGGTGCATTAGTCAACCCAAATGGCATTACCGAAACTCGTAATGACCGTACGAGTCCCGAATACCGCCTTATAAATATCCCTCTTTAACTCTTAATTGATGATATCCAATCAAGGTCGATCTTAGAAAACACCGAGGCTCCTTTTAATTGGTCGAACAGATCATCGATTCTTGGTAACGGATACTTGTTCTTGATAGTCACTTATTCAACCGCCGATAGTCAATACACATTCAGATAGTCCTATCTTTCTTCTTACTAACAAGCACGTGCACCCCACGGAGAAACACTTGGTCTTATAAACCTCTATCCAACAGCTCTTGAATCGAAGCTTTCAATTCTACCAACTCCTTTGGTGCCATCCGATATGGCGCAATGGACACAGAGTCGCTCCGGTAGTAAGTCGATTCCAAACTCGACTTCTCGTTCGGGGTAATCCAGAAGTTCATCCGGGAATACATCCCGAAATTCCTTAATAGTCCTAACCGACTCCACCGTTATCTCCTCAAGTCCCGTTTGACTTACAAAGGCCAAGCACGCCTCACAACCTTTCCGGATCAACTTCTCACTCTTAACGCCAAACAACATTGGATAAATAATCCTTCGCTCCCCTATGACCATTATCTCCTCATCTTGGCAGTTCTTAGTACCATCCTCTTTGCAAGACAATCCAACGTCGCCTTGTGCTTAGTTAACCAATCCATTCCCGAATAAGATCAAAATCCGAAATGGTAGCTCCATCAAATCTCCTTCAAGATTTTATCCGTGTCACTAATCTGCATCGCCCTAAAAATTTTATCTACCTTAACCAAATGTCCCAATGGACTTATTATCGATACCCCACTCACGCCTTCTCGTGAAGCATATCCAAAGCCCCAGATACATCACAAGCAACATACGAGTGGGTGGAACCCACATCAATCAAAGCGATGTAAGGCATGCTATGAATGAAGAACGCATCAGTTATAACATCAAGAGCGCCACCCTCCTCATGACGTCGTGCAAAGATAAACCAACGCCGGTTGTTGAGCTTCAAAGATGTCCAAGACCTCCGCCAGTGCCCCACGCCCTCGCCCATTACCATTGCCACCTCTACCTTGCCCACGACCCTCCGTGGTGGTGGTCCTCCTCGCCGTGGTTGGACATCCCTTTGCTCGCCGCTAGCTCTCGAGTGGTCCTCCGAGGACACTCTTTGAACTTATGCTCCTTTGACCCACATCGAAAACATGCTCCATTCGCTTCAAAGACTCCCCATATGCACCCTACCACAGTCCCCGCAAGCTGCGGTCTATAAGTATTTATCGAACTGCTCGAACCGGTTCCTCCATCCTTGCTCTTTAACACTTCGATTCGTGGCACTCGAGGGTCCGAAATCCTCTTGAACTGGGTCGATCCTTCTCACGATCTTGTCGCTCACTCACTTCACCTCCTCGGCTATCTTAGCCTTTTCTACCAAAACAGCAAAACCACGCCCTCCGTGGAGCTATCAATATCCTAAGCTCATCGCGGAGACCATCCTCGAAGCGGACATGCGCTCATATTCATTGCCACTATACCACTAGCATATCGACTCACCTCAAAATTTCGCCTCATACTCTGCACGGCCTTATCACCTTGAGTCGATTCAAGAATTCCTTCGACGAGCATCCACATAGCTTGCTCCAACATACCTCCCTTTAAAGGCGCTTTGAACAATTCCTGTGTTACTTGCTCAATTGGGATACTCTCCTTACGGTGATCCACCATCGATATGCCTCGTCACGTAGCAATGACACACTCCTTTCACTTTTGCTCCACCGAGCGATCTAGGTCATCCATGATCCGCTCATACCTCCACCAATATTCGCCACATTCGGGCCACTCCAGATACACCCTAAATACTTCGCTCGCTGGTCCGAGTCGCCTCGATATAGACCCCTAATCACCGTCCCAAGATTAGCTCCACCACTCTTTCTAAAACCCTTAACATGGCTTGGGATAAAGCGTCATCCCCATGCACCGATCATAAGACCCATCTCCGTTGCTTATGCACGGTGGCTTCTCACCGCCTATGCCCCGAGGATGAAGATTCACTTGCACCCTTCCGCGACCACGCCGCGGCCTCGCCCACGAGCTCCTCTAGTACTCATATCGAATTATCCGATTTATTTAATTTTATGAAATTAGTATAACGCTCCATCGCTTATTAAGAAAATGTCTTATGTAGATATAGCAGTTCAAGGATTGTTTTCGTATCATCATAGCCTAGCTACGCCTCATTCCTACTGCTTATGACTCTACCCTAGCTAAGGTATCATAGTAGGGTCTCAAAGACTATTCATAATATCATATCAATATCATATATTGTAAGGAAAATATACTTACGACTTGGTGCCCGGGATTCAAGGCGCCACTTCTTTCTCCAAAAAACCATGTTTTTGATTATCGAAAATAGAAATTGAAAACTTTGATTTGAAAACTCCCTTTATTTTGAACTCTTGATTAAAACAGAAAGATCGGTACCTTTTAACATATATTTTCCATAAAACATCTTTAAAATGAACTTTTTCAAACCATTTTCAAAAATACCCTTCTTAGGCCTAAGTTTTCAAATAGATTTTCGGACCCGATCCACAGTCGAGTTGTTGCAACCTAGGCTCTGATACCACTAAATGTAACACCCCAAACCCGGCCTAGACGTTATGGCCGAATCTGACGTGCCACATTAGAGTTGAAAACCCACGCCCGCTTTTAGTGTTTTAAAACCATACATTTTATTGAGTTAACAAAGTGTATGGAAGCCGGGCACCGTGTAGGTATCCGAGACAGAGGAGGTGAGCACGAAGGTCGCTAAGTACCAAGCTCTTTAATTGGATCCAATCCTAGACATGCCCACAACTATAGCCACACTTTGTTATATCGAGTTTAAATTTGTTTAAGTGGACGTCTTTGATAAATCGATTAATCGTGGTGTTGAGATATTTTGAAAACAAGTATCATTTTGAAAACACGCCCTAAGTCTAGCCCATTTGAATAATTCTTAACCAATTTTTAAAGTTATTAAAATTAAAATAATTCAAAAGAAATAAAAGGAAAGTTGAAATTGGCCTTATTACAACCCAAAAATAAATAATAATTAAAGGAAATTAAATGAAAACCAACACTTATTTAAAAGCCCAAAGATGATCACCGTGGCCACTCAATCCTCTCCTACCAAGTCCTCACATCAAGCCTCACCGCAAGGTTAAGGAAAGGGGTGAGTTTGGAAACTCGATGTGCAACAAGCCCTTTCGAGCCCAAAACAATAATGACTGTTGGGTCTAAGCCCAAATCCAATCTCAACATATACCGGGCCATAGCCCTTTTCATGTTTCATATTCCATAACACCGGGTCAAGCCTTTTCATATTTCATATTATCGGGCAAGCCTTTATCAGAAACAGTATGGCCCTTAGGCCCATTTCAATATCACATATAATTTCAATGAAAGAATGCAACCCATTTGGGGAGACTACTCAACCCACCATCCGCTACTCTCCACCCGTACCAACCAACACACCATGTGGGATTAACTAGACCCACCCCGCCATATTTCTCCATCGGCAAAGATAGTCATTATCATATAACCGAGGCCTAGCCTCTTTTAACAATCGGGCAAAAGCCCTTTCAATAATCGGGGCATAAGCCCTTTTATAATCGGGGCATAAGCCCTTTTGATAACTGGGGCATAAGCCCTTTTGATAACTAGGGCATAAGCCCTTTTGATAACTGGGGCATAAGCCCTTTTTCACTTCCTCCATCCATATAAAAACCCAACCCAATGCAGTTATGATTACATCATGTGCATATCATACATATCATGTGCATATCATACATGTCATGTGCATCTCATACATACCATATTTATCAAAATCCCATGTATTAAAATCATACATAAACCCTTGGGGTATAATGGTCATTTTACCTAGGGGCAAAACGGTCATTTTCATGGTATAAGGGTAATCTCATAATTTTACCAAAATTAGGGTTTCCATGTTCATTAACGATTACTAACAATCCATGGGTGCAAACAAGTGATTCCGCCCATTTTAGTGAAATCGAGTTATTGGCCTAAAACCCTAATGGGCCCTACTTAGCCAATTTCGTCATCTAGGCCCATTTAGCCTATATTCCATAACGGTTTTAACAATCTTATCATGCCATATAATGATTTCCGTTTTCTACCAATTTTACCCAAATGGGCCCGAAGCCCAATGGGCCCCACTTCTACCGAGGCCCAACTTACCAAGAACGCCAAAAATCATATTCTTACCGTTTCCATCGTTCTCGATCACCGTCTCATCAATTCTAACTAACTAGTGAGCGTCATTGCTCACAAGTCCTCTAAATGTCGAATTTTAGATTTCAAATTTTTCAAGCATTTTATCGCTTTAAGCTATGAAAGGGTTCATTACACACCGATTTGCGATATTACTTGACGAGATCTCCTATGTAATTTCTCCTATAATCAATTGTTAAATAGATCAGCTCGCAATAATTGAACCAAATCAAGAACTTTCCAATATTAACACTTACACATTCTACCACCATCCATAATGGCCTTAGGCACCTTACCTTTGTCGCGATTGATGACTAGGCCTAGCTACTCCGTGATCCAAGCTACTCCAAATCGACACTACACCTTGCTGCTCCTTCAATAAATAAACCAAAATATTAAAAGAAGACCCCATAGAGTCTATGCCCATATTCGCCATCTCCCTAAACTTGAGTTTGCTTTTGGCCAAAGCTACACTAGGAATCGTTTAGAGTTTGAACACTTACCACGTCTTTCTCCTCTTGAATCTGGATGTCTAAAAGGTAAAGGAACCGAACGCCAACTATTGAAAAGGAAGAAAAAGGTTGCTGGTCACAAAGAATCGGCACCCCTATCTTCACCGATTTCGCTTTTGTGGCACTTCGCAAAAATAGAGATAAGGATGAAACAATGATGAATGGAGGAAATAGTGGGCTGATTTGAAAGAAGAAAAGGAAGAAAAATGAATAGGAGGGAGGTAGATTGGCTGGAAAAGAAAAGAGAGAAAAGGCTACACACCAAAGAAGAAATCGGCACAACTAATACCCTAATGCCGAAATTACTAACCTAATGCCCTTTGCCGAAAATCCCTCTCCAATCTCCCTTATTCGCCAACTCTATCTCCCTATCACATCCCTAAAATCTCTCCCTTATCCCTCCTTAATTTATGCATTTGACTTGATCCAACTCTCCTCTTACAGTAATCCACTTAAGTTCCAACACTTACCCTTCCCGCACACAAAAATAAATACTCTTATTTGCCAACACAGGAATCAAACCTGTGTCTTCCTCTATGCCCACACGCCACCTTTTTAGGAGCTTAGTGGCGCCACCCTTGCCACTTTACCAAAGCTCTTTTGTGATACACTTTACCCACAACTTAATATAAGGGCACCTAGCCGTAACCCCTAACTCCTAAGTCCAAAATTTAAAAATTCTACCGGTTTTGGCCAACTCATGGGCCTTCCATAAGCCCATTTACATACCCAAATTATGAATTCCATCATCACATACCAAATTTTAGAAATTTACTTAAAATATCAGGAATCGCGAAAAACCCGAACATCAGGATGTTACAATGTTTATCGACTTGGTTAAGTCATTTCAATGTGTAATAACGAATGAATAAGAGAACTATGTGTGTGAATGATTGGAGGCACTGTGTGTGTGTAAATCCCTTTAACCGAGCACTATGAGTGCGAGATCGGTCAGTGGGCACTAAGTGTGTGAAATGGAATTCAAGTAAGACCTCGTCTGGGACGAAGGCATTGATTTGAGATAGTGTGTAAGACCATGTCTGGGACATGGCATCGGCTCGATATGTGAGAATATGTAAGACCATATCTAGGATATGGCATTGTAAGAGCTATATGTACTTGAATTAGTTGAGCCCTTACAAGTAAGTATTCGCTCAGTTGATAAACGAGCTACCGGCCTTTGGCTAAGTTGACCTTTTGTCTATGAACATAAGGGTTGGTAATGTGAAGTAAGTTCTTGAGTAATAGAGCTTAAATCATGATTTGATTAGATCATGTTTTAAGCAAATCAAAATCATGCTCTTTGTGTGTGGCTATTGAGCCGAAATTGTTAATATGATAAGTGTCTTGTGTTTGAGCTTTGGTAATGAGAATGTATTAAGAATGTGTATTGTTTTGTTGATATATATGTGCTTGGTTATTCAAATGGTATCCGGGCTAAGTCCCGAAGGCTTTTGTGCTAAGTGACTAAATCCGGGTCAATTCCCGAAGGCATTTGTGCGAGTTACCAAAACCGGTTAAGTCCGAAGGCATTTGTGCGAATCACTATAACCGGCTATGTCCTCAAGACAATCGATCGAGTCGCTATATCCGTTAAATTCAAGGTATGTGATTCGAAATGAGCAATCTTCTTTGTAAAAATTTCAGTTAATACGCTTGCAAAAATTCCAGCTATGAGGTATGTTCGTATGTCTTGAATGAATTAAATGTTCAGTGTGTGGAAGTTGAATTTTCTGTTGGAAATAAGTAAAGTTGAATATTGAGATACGATGGAGTTATAAAGGATATTTATTGGGATGTTTGAGTATATGTGTATTTTCGGCAAAGTTACGACTTATACATGGATGAAAATGTGGATTACAAATATGTGGGTTGATGATGTGAATTATACATGTTAATATGTGCTTGATATGTGTTTGAAATGCAATTGTGAATTAAATTAAGTGATTATTGCTTATGAAATCAAGGAAATGAGATATATGTGCATACTTGTAGAAATGTTTATGTATTTGTTTTAAGATAAGAAAATGATTTTATAGATCGATGTGAAATCAATAATGAATTACAATTGCTATTGATGAGCTAATGTTTATATGAATATAATTCAATAAGAGGACATTATTCTAAACTATGCATCGGTAGAAATTTTCGGGGACGAAAATTTCTTAAGTGGGGGAGAGTTGTGACAGACCTAAAGTGGCCCTAGTCGGGAAGCGGTTTCGGGACCGCTAAACTTAGTCACCAAATTATTTGGATGTGATATTTATGGTCTAAAACATGTGAATATGAATGTGCAAAAATTTTAAGCTTCGATTTAATAAATTGCATGTGAATTTAGTCAAAAGGACTTGTGTGACACTTTTGAAATGTGATAGGCTAATCTACAAGGATCTAATAGTGCATGTAATCAAAAGGAGGACTTGCATGTCAATTTCCCTAATATGTAGTGGCCGGCCATGAGCATGGGTGGACAAAGTGTTATGGCTAAAAACATGTCATGAACATGTTGGGACAATGCATTATGTAAGGGATAATAAAATAAAGAGCATGGGCAATGTGTGTGTTTGTTCCTCCCCCTTTGCCGTGAGTGGGAGGAAAGAAAGCAAAAAATGAAAAAATGTTCATTCTTGAACATCCTTGGCGAATAGAGGAAAGGAAGGAAGGGAAGAGCTGGAGAAAATCGGCTATGGTGGTTGTTAGATTAAGGTATGATATCATGTGATTCTTTTGGAATTTTTGTGAAGATGAGTTTGTTTTGGTGCTCATAACATGACCCATGTGTTAATTTTTGAGTTTTGTGTTGCAAGAAACATTTGGTTATGTCCTTATATGTCAAATTGATGATAAATTTTGATATTTGGTGAATGAATATGGGTTTCGTTCATGGTAGATAACAAAGAATGTGGTTGTTGTTCTTGTAAATTTGGATGAAATTTTGATGGATGATTGGAGCATTCGGCTAGGGTATAAAGGAAGGGATTTTGATTGTTTCATCTATGTATTGATGATGAATGTGTTATGGAAAGAAATCGGTCTTCGAAGAATATGATTTGTGAATGGTTATATTAGTAATAGCGAAATTAAAGAGGTTTGATGTCTTGAACAAATGTTGATTATATGATTTGAAAATGAGATATGTTAATGATGAAGTATAATCGGCCATGGAGGTAGCTCATTTTGGAAGTGTGATTTGTGGTATATTTTCCTTTGTGGTTGATTATAAAAAATTGGCTTAAGTGAGGTAATTGGTAAAAGATGTGTTTATGATGTAATACATATGTTCTCATAAGCTAAGTTATGTATATGTGATATCTTGCATATTGGTTGTTATGGTAAGGTTTGAGATATTGACGTATGAATATGTTTTGTTTGTGGTTTGGAAACTAATGGTTAAGTTGTTAAGTTACATGCTTGAGTGGTAAATATGTTAAGAATGGTTCTAAAATGTATATGGATGCCGTGTGATTGTGTTTGATTGGGAAGTAAATTGTTTGATTTAGCTTAAGAGCAAAAAGGATCAAAGTCGGATAGGGGAAAAGAGAAAGTAAACGAATAGCCGTGGACATCTAATCGTCGACCACTTCCGAGGCAAGTTTTAAGCGATTAATCGTTGAGTAAATTCAATCATAATAGGACATAATGAGTTGATTTGATAAGATATGATGTGGCCATGATATGTCTCAAACCCAAATGGTAAGTTCATAAGTGTTTGGACTTGGAGATTTAAGAGCAAATTGTAATAAATTGCTTGGACAGCAGCAGTAATGTGATTTTAGAAAATCACTATAAATTGTTGGTGTGGAATTATAGGCTGAATAAAATATGTAATCAAATCTTAGTTGGTCTAGTTTCTTATAAAAGAGACCGTGGAGGCAAAGAAATTTCTTATAAAGAGATATTTAAAGTTGTGCGGGACAGTGTAGGAATGACTCCAAAATCTCCTGTTCTGTTTTTGGAAAATCATTATAATTTGTAGAAAAATGGTTATAAGATAATATTTATATGCTTAGACTCCTTAATGAGTCTAGTTTCAAATGGAATCAAATAGAACACATTATGAATTCTGTACAATGAAAAATTTGATTTGTAGCGAAGAGTGGTCAGATTAGTCAAACAGTGAAACAGGGGAAACTTTAAGAAAAATCTGGTATTGATTGGCCAAACAAAAAATTCTGAAAATTTCATGGATGGAAGATATATGAGTCTATATTCTTATAAAATTAACGGCAAGTGATTTGGAGTCTTGTAGCTCCGGGTATAAATAATTTAGTGTCCATTGCTCAGGAAAATAGCTCGTAGCGAATATGTGATTTTGTTGTAAACATGGATAAAAACTTGTTTTAGTTGCTCATAAGCTATTGATTGATCCCATAATGGAATTCTAAATTGTGATATTGTAAAATGATACATGAGTGTTAGATGGATCTTTGATATCAAAATTTGTGAAATTGTAAGTTTATGAGTATTCGAATATGAAATGATAGTATGGCGTGAAATTGAATTATTCGTTGGAAAATGATTGATAAAGATTCGGCCAAGACCAAGTCTGTACATAATAATATATGTATATAAGGCCTAATGGCCGATGTGATGAATGTGAAAATGTATATATATGTGATAAGGCCTAATGGCCGATGTGATGAATGTGAAAGTGTATATCTATATATGTGGTAAAGCCGAATGGCTAATGTGAATGTTGAAACATGTGATCAAGTGTACATGAAATTTGGAAATATGTTCCGGGTGAGACCCGATGACTACGTGTGGAGATTATGTCCGGGTACGACCCGATGACTACGTGTGGAGATTATGTCCGGGTAAGATTTCGTAATAAGAATTGCTTATAAAATATACGCAATGTGAAAGGTTAAACAGGTATGTACTCCAAGTTTATATATGCATACGATAGCAATCTATGGGACTATTCCTATGATTATGTGACATCGGATTAGTGTGAGAGGTTATGTGAAATCATACGATATATCCATGTCACATGAGCTCACTTTTATGTGAGAGTTTATCTGCCTGTTGTATATGATGAGATGTGCTTATTCGATAAAGGGATGGTATGCCCGAAGGAAGAGTGAAATAAAAATACGAACAACTATGTTATAATTTGATTGTTATCTATTGACACTGCTTAAAACTTACTAAGCATTGTAATGCTTACTCCGCTTATTCTGCTTCCTCGCCTTATAGGTCTCATTATGAAGCTACTGTGCTCTGGGATCGTCAAGAACTAGTCACACTATCACTATCTACTGTTTGGTACTGCTATGCTTTGGAATATCTTATGGCATGTATAGAATAGACTAGTAGTGAGAGGATATTTTGGTTAATGTATAGGACTACCCCTTTTGTTGTGGGTCATGGACCCTTTGGATTTGTATAATTTTGGATAGCAATGCGAAAATGGCTTATAAATGTTTTGAGCATAATGTTATAATCATTCGGTATATATATGCTCATTAAGAGGCATGGAAATGTTTGGCAACGATCAGCCATTAGAATGGTTCATCATGATTATATTTTGGACTATATATGCAAGAGGGTTAGTTGAATCATAGAAACTATGTGTTAGATAAAGTCTACCCTAAAAATAGATGCTGGCAGCAGCAGTGATGTGGATGTGAAAAATAACTAAAAATAGTATGGATGAAATTAAATAGTGAATAAATTATGTAAATGAACCTTGATGAATCTACTTTCATATGGAAGAAACGAAACGGTCATATGAGTTATATGTTAAGAGATATTTAGGTTTTTGTGGAACAGGGCCAGAACGGTTTCTGGAATCCCTGTTCCGACTTTGGAAATTCATTGTAAATTAACCAGAGATAATTAGGAGTCATGCCATATATGTATAGATTCCTATTTGAGTCTAGTTTCTACATAAATAAACAGCATCAGTATTGAAGCCCTGTACAGGGAGATATCCAGGTCGTAATGCATGAAGGTCAGTGCAGTCGCACCCTGTAATAGGGGAGAATTTAACAAATAAACTGTACTAATTGGCCCCACCAAAAATTCTAGAAAAATATATGTAGATGGACATATGAGTCTAGTTTCGGAGAAAAATTACGAATTTGATTTTCGAGTTTTGGAACTTAAGTTATGATTTTTAAGGTGACAGTGACGCAGTCAGCCAACTGCCTGGAAAATTTTTTTAAAATGGACTGTGAAAGTGAATGGTTTAAGCCGTTAACCCCTCGTGTCCGACTCCGGCAGCGGACTCGGGTACGGGGTGTTACATTCCCGCTCAAGAGACAGTGCCATTAGATTCTAGATCGGCTACGAGTAGCTGTGATGGTTAGGCTAGTCAAGCCTTCTATCAGATGATGAACGATTGGTTTAGCCAATATATTAGAACCAATCCGTCTATTCAACAACCTCCACCCCTGGTTAATTTTCCACAAGCTCCTGTTATGCCATCAGTGAATTTGGTTCAGATAAGTAAGCCTCTGATAGATAAGATTAGAAAGTATGGGGCTAAAGAGTTCCGAGCTACATTAAATGATGATGCTGAATGGGCTGAGTTCTGGTTAGAGAACACGATAAGAGTATTTGATTAATTATCTTTGAATCCTGAAGAATGCATAAAATGTGTCGTTTCACTTTTGAGAGATACGGCGTACCATTGGTCGAAAGCTTTAATATTCGTGGTTTCGAGTGAGTGGGTTACCTGGGATTTCTTCCAATCTGAATTTCGAAAGAAGTATATCAGTCAGAGATTTATCTACCAAAAACGTAAAGAGTTTCTCGAGCTTAAACAAGGTAGTATGTCTATCACAGAATACAAGCGCGAAGTTGTAAGACTAAGTCAATATGCTCGTGAATGTGTATCTACAGAAGCAATCATGTGCAAAAGATTTGAAGATGGTTTGAACGAGGAAATTCATTTGCTAGTTGGGATTCTTGAAATCAAAGAATTTGTCTTGCTTGTTGAGTGAGCATGTAAAGCTGAAGATCTTGGGAAAGAGAAAAGAAAAGTTGATTATGAAGCTAGTGAAGTGCGAAAAAGATCATTGGGCAAGTCATTTCAATCTGCATCAAAGAAATTTCGAGATGATAGTAGCCGTTCAAAGGCTGATGTGGGACATTCGAATAGAGATCGTACAAGATCACATTCGAGCTTCAAATCTCCAGCTACATCTGTTGCTAGTGTCGAAAATGCTAAATCCAATCGCCTTGAGTGCAAGCATTGTGGTAAAAGACATCCCGGTAATTGTAGACTGTATGATCGGGCTTGTTTCAGATGTGGATCATTAGACCATTTTATTCGTGATTGCCCTGAATCTGTCAAGCAAGAAATTGTACAAAGCCCGAGGCCAAGTGGCAATGTTTCTCATGGTAGACCTCCTAGAAATATAGGAAATGTAAGTGGCAGTCAGAAAGGGACAAAAGATACAGCTATTAGATCTAAGGCTCGTGCACCTGCTAGAGCCTATGCTATCCGAGCTCGTGAGGAAGCTTCATTGCCAGATGTGATTACGGGTACATTTACTCTTTATGATACTTCTATGATTGCTTTGATAGATCCTGGATCAACACATTCGTATATATGCATGAACTTAGTGAACAGTAAGACTTTTCCTGTAGAGTATACTGAATTTGAAATTAGAGTTTCGAACCCCCTGCGCAGATATGTTTTAGTTGATAAAGTTTGCAAGAATTGTCCGTTAATGTTTCGAGAAACATGTTTTTTGGCTGATCTGATGTTGTTACCTTTTGATGAGTTTGATATAATTCTGGGTATGGATTACTTAACTTTGCATGATGTTGTTGTGAACTGCAAATGGAAAACTACTGTTTTGAGATGCAAGAATGATAAAATAGTCAGAATTGAATCTAGTGATTTGAATGGATTGCCTGCTGTAATATCTTCGATGAAAGCATTAAATATTGTGAGAAAGGGTTGTGAAGCCTATTTTTCTTAGGTGATTGATTCGAGAATGTCAGAAAAGAAAGTTGAATCTGTGCCTATTGTCTGTGATTTCCTTGATGTGTTTCCTGAAGAACTTCTGGGTTTACCTCCAGTTGGAGAAGTTGAATTTGGCATTGAATTGGTACTTGGTACTACTTCGATTTCAATAGCTCCGTATAGAATGGCTCTGACCGAATTAAAAGAATTAAAGTCGTAGTTGCAAGAATTAACCGATAGAAGACTGAGTTTCTCACCTTCGAGTGCTCCAGTTCTATTCGTGAAAAGAAAGACCGTATAATGAAAATGTGTATAAATTATCGTCAGTTGAATAAAGAGACTATCAAGAATAAGTATCCTCTGCCTCGAATTGATGATTTGTTTGATCAGTTGAAAGGAGCTGCTGTATTTTCAAAAATAGATTTGAGATCGGGCTATCATTAGTTACGAGTAAAAGACTTAGACATTCCAAAAACTGCTTTTAGAATGAGGTATGGCCACTATGAATTCTTGTTATGCCTTTCAGATTAACTAACGCACCTGCTATCTTTATGGATTTGATTAATAGAATTTTCAGACCGTATCTAGATCAATTTGTTGTTGTATTCATTGATGACATATTGATTTATTCATGTGATGAATCCGAACATGCCGAGCATCTGAGATTAGTGCTATAGATTCTACGAGATAAACAATTATATACAAAGATCAGTAAATGTGAATTCTGGCTGCAAGAAGTTGGTTTTCTGGGTCATATTGTATCAGCATCTAGTATCCGAGTTGATCTGAGCAAAATTTCAACTATTTTAGATTGGAAACCTCCGAGAAATGTCTCTAAAGTCTGCAGTTTTCTGGGACTTGCTGGTTATTATATAAGGTTCGTAAAAGGCTTTTCTATTATTGCAACACCGTTAACGAAGATACTTCAAAAAGATGTGAAGTTTGAATGGTTTGAAAAGTGTCAGAGTAGCTTTGATCAGTTAAAAACTTTGTTGACTGAAGCTTCGGTATTGGTACAACCTGAATCGGGTAAAGAATTTATGATTTACAGTGATGCTTCGTTGATCTATCTGGGATGTGTTTTGATGCAAGAAGGAAAAGTCATTTCTTATGCTTCGAGACATCTGAAGCCGCTTGAAAAGAACTATCCAACACATGACCTTGAGTTAGCTGCGATTGTATTTGCTTTAAAGATTTGGCGCCACTATCTGTTTGGTGAGAAATGTCAAGTATATTCTGATCATAAGAGTTTGAAGTATCTGATGTCTCAAAAAGATTTGAATCTAGGACAGAGAAGGTGGCTTGAATTGCTTAAAGACTATAAACTTGTGATAGATTATCATCCGGGAAAAGCAAATGTTGTTGCTGATGCCTTGAGTCGAAAGTCATTGTTTGCTTTGCGTGCGATGAATGCTCATTTAGTTTTGTCTAATGATGTTTCAATTTTAGTTGAGTTGAAAGCAAGACCTTTGTTCTTATAGCAGATTATCGATGCTCAGAAGATTGATAATGAGATTTTAGCTAAACGAGCTAAGTGTGATGTAGAGACTGATTTAGAATTCAGAGTTGATAATGATGATTGCCTGAGACTCCAAGATAGAATTTGTGTCCTGAGAAATCCAAAGTTAATTCAGACGATTTTGAATGAAGCTCAGAGCAGTCGGTTATCTATTCACCCGGGTAGTACAAAAATTTATAATGATCTGAAACAACTTTATTGGTGGCAAGGTATGAAATGAAACAATTCTGATTTTGTTTTGAAATATTTAGTCTGTCAGCAAATAAAAACCGAGCATCAGGTACCTTCTGGGTTGCTTTAACCGATCATGATACCTGAGTGGATATGGGACAGAGTCACAATAGATCTTGTATCTGGTCTACCATTGACACCGAGCAAGAAAGAGGCAATCTGGGTTATTGTTGATAGATTGACTAAATCGGCTCACTTTGTTCTAGTTCATACAAATTATTAGCTTGGCAAGCTTGCTGAATTATATGTTTCTCAGATTTTGAGATTACATGGTGTGCCTATTTCTATTGTTTCGGATAGAGATCTGAGGTTTACATTGCAATTTTGGAAGAAACTACAAGATGCACTAGGTATTAAATTACATTTTAGCACTGCATTCCATCCGCAAACAGATGGTTAGTCTAAGCGAATCATTCAGATACTTGAGGATATGTTAAGATGTCTGCCTTTGATTGAATTCGCTTATAATAACAGTTTTCAATCGAGTATCAAAATGGCACCGTATGAAGCTTTATATGGTCGCAAATGCCATACACCTTTGTATTAGACTAAGCTCAGCTAAAATAAGATTCACGGAATTGATCTGATAAATGAAATCGAACAGAAAGTAAAATTGATCCGAGATAGCTTAAAAGTAGCTTCTAATCGTCAGAAATCTTATGCGGATCTTAAAAGAAAGGATATTAGTTTGAGATTGGTGCCAGAGTGTTTTTGAAGGTGTCTCCGTGGAAGAAATTACTTCGGTTCGGTAGAAAAGGCAAATTGAGTCTGAGGTTCATTGAGCCGTATGAGATTACAGAGCGTATTGGGCCGGTAGCATATAGATTGTTGTTGTCACCAGAGTTAGAAAAGATTCATGACGTGTTTCACGTATCGATGCTTCGACGATACAGATCTGATCCGTCGCATGTGATTTCCCCTTCTGAGATTGAAATTCAGTCTGATTTGACATATGAAGAAAAGCCAATCCACATCTTAGCTCGCGAGGTTAAAGAACTGCGAAATAAAAAATTTCATTAGTAAAAGTGATATAGCATCGACACGGTATTGAGGAGGCCATGTGGGAGCCTGAAGATGCTATAAGACGACAATATCCGAATCTGTTTAACTGTAAGATTTTTAGGGACGAAAATCCCTAAGGGGGGAGAATTGTAACATTCTAGTTTTGACCCTAGTCGGAATAGTGGTTTCGGGACCACATATTCGAGTAAAAAAATAGTTAAATATTATTTTTCATGATTATGATGTGTGAATTAGCATATGTGAAAGTTTCGTCTAAAAATTCAATTGTTTGTATGCTTAATTTGATAAAAAGGACCTAATTGCGTACAATGTAAAAGTGGCTTTCTATTTGTTAATGTGCTAAATTGATATGGCTTATTTAAGTGAGGGCCGTTGCATGTCAAATTTACCATTTATTTTAATGGTGGACAACTATGGACATGTAGCTGGTAAGTTTTAGTGTTTATAATAGGGTTAAAATAGTAAAATGTATATTAATGTAATTAATAATAAAAGAAAGCCCTGTTGGCCGAATATACTAAAGAAAAAGAAAGAAAAACTCAAGCAAGGGTTTCAAAATTTTGAGCTTGAATTAAGGTAGGTTTTGAACTCGATTTTTTGATAATTTCTATGTTTGTATAACCTTTGCGTTGTATACTATCAAGCCCATGCCTCAATTTCTGATTTTGATGATGATTTTGAAATGTGCCATGGATAAATTCATGAGATTTATATTGTTATATGATGAAATATGAAAGTTTGATGTTGAGTTTATTTGTTTTGTCCTTGGATTTTAGATGATTTTGAGTAAAATAGGCTAAATTGTGAAATTTTTAAATTGAGAGACTAAAATGTGAAATAAAATAAAGGTGTGGACTTATATGAGTGTCATAAATATTCGACCAAACATAAGTATATGCAAATTATGTGTATTTTTTGATTTTGTAAATTAGGGACTAAAGTGTCAAAATGTGAAAAGGTGAGGGCTAGCCTGCAAATTGCCGTAAATATGTATCTATGGATTGTTTTGAATGAATTTGTGATTGAATAAGTTAAGTTTGAATTTATATAAATCAAGAAATAAAGAAAACGTAATTAGATCGAGGGAAGTCAAAACTTGTCGAGTAACCGATATCATCCATCCAAATCCATATGAGGTAAGTCGATATACAAATAAGCTTGCTTGAACTGAATTATTATTATTCATTTGATATCAAAATGTGATGAATGATTGTCTGAGTGAACTAAATGCTATCCAAGAAAGTATCGATAAAGTTATGACGTCTAAAAAGCCCCGTACGAACCTTAAGAATAGTTAGGATACATATGTCATGACATAGGATTACGTTATGTGATTCCGTGTTAGATCACATCTGGGATGTTGGTATCGACTTCTGTTTTACGTGTAAGACCATGTCCAGGACATCGACATCGTATCTGAATTTGTTTAAGACCCTGTCTGGGACAGTGGCATTGATGTTTGATTACATGTAAGACCACCTCTGGGACGGCAGCATTGTATATGTTCTCTGAGCTATCCGTGTATCATTATGTTTCGAAACGGTTCAACGGGCATTCCGAGTAAATGAATGAATAAGTGAATATGTATCTGATTCAGGTATGTTCTAATTGTGTACTATATTTGAAAATGAAAGGTAAGTATATGTGCAAATGATGATCTATGATCCAAGTATATGAATATGAGGTTTGTGTTGGTATTTAGCTCCAAAGTATAAGTAAATTGATGATGTTTATATGCTTTAAATTATAAGTTTATTTGTATATGGCTTACCAAGATTTTGAAATCTTACTTTATGTGTGTTTAAATTGTTTTATAGATATCGAAGCTACTGTGAGCTCGGGGATCGTCGAGGATCGTCACCACACTATCAAATCTCATTTTGGTACCTTTTGAAATGTATATAGTAAAGTATGGCATGTATAGGCTAGAAGTACTTTGGATATGATTTGTAATGTTTATATTTAGATATGTGATATGGCTTGATAGGGTTGTGTTTATGTTTTCATTTCAGTATATGAAATGTGATGTAAAATGACCTACCATCAATAAGTTTTGGTATGAGATTTGGTCATGAGTTTAAAGATTATGAAACCATATGTTTTGATATGATTTGATCTTATGTTTTGGCATAATTGAGTTGAGTTTATAAGCATTTAAATGGTTGACAATGTTATCGCATGAATGTTATATGGTTTGGTTTAGAAATTGGCTAAAATTGTTGTGTAAATATGCTTGGTTTGGTGCTTATAGGTTTGACCCAATTAGAGTGGCAAGTTGGCTATTCAAATGTGTCTCAACCATGTGCAACACAAGGCTATCAAATCTCATTTTGGTACCTTTTGAAATGTATATAGTAAAGTATGGCATGTATAGGCTAGAAGTACTTTGGATATGATTTGTAATGTTTATATTTAGATATGTGATATGGCTTGATAGGGTTGTGTTTATGTTTTCATTTCGGTATATGAAATGTGATGTAAAATGATCTATTTGATGTGTTCATGAATAAGTTTTGGTATGAGATTTGGTCATGAGTTTAAAGATTATGAAACCATATGTTTTGATATGATTTGATCTTATGTTTTGGCACAATTGAGTTGAGTTTATAAGCATGTAAATGGTTGACAATGTTATCGCATGAATGTTATATGGTTTGGTTTAGAAATTGGCTAAAATTGTTGTGTAATATGCTTGGTTTGGTGCTTATAGGCTTGACCCAATTAGGGTGGCAAGTTGGCTATTCAAATGTGTCTCAGCCATGTGCAACACAAGGCTATGTTGCATGGTCGTGCGTCCCCTGGGGTACACTACAATTGTAAGTCATGCTCAAGCACAGCCAAAACACATGAGCATGTGGCTAGCCGTGTGGCCCAAGTCAGATTTGACCACAGCCAAGGCACACAGGCGTGTCTTATGGCCATGTGAGCAAGTCTGTATGTATGCCCTATTTCGGTACGGCCTAGACACATGGGCGTGTCTGCCGTGTAAGGCACACAACCTGTTTACACAGGCGTGTGACCTGTACTTCTTTGAAAATGTTTAAGTTTTGGAAAAATTTGTATGTGTTCAGTTTAGTCCCGACTCCTTTCTGATGCATGTTTAAGATCTCGATGACCTATATAAGGGACTTTATATTGAATTTGATCTCTGGTGATTTGATGATTATGAAATGTATGTTAATTGTTCTAATTCGTCTGGTAATGCCTTTAACCGTAGTCTGGTAACGGATATGGGTTAGGGTGTTACAGGTTGAAAGTCTTGGGTTTTTCCATGAGAGTGTTCATGTTGTTTGCTGAATTTTTATGGAAGAAAATGAATCATGGTTGTTAAACAAACAACTTTTGTGAAGTAGTTTTCATGAAAACCCTAACTAAGGACCATTTTGTATAAGTTATAAATTATGGGGTAAATGTGTGAAATGATGGGAATTGTGGGCTGCTTCTACTATAAAAAGAATTCGGCTAGGCTTGGATAGTGAGAAAATTTGATAAAAATTGATTTACGAGACTAGGGGTAAAATCATAATTTTGTAAAAGTCTAAGGGCAAAATGGTCATTTTGCCAAAATATGATTTATGAAATGCATTAATTAATACGATGATTAAATTAGTGAACTTTTATCATTTTAGATCAAGAAATATGAAATTCGGACCTAGACCAGGAAAAGGCCACGCCAGTTGACTAAAGCCAATTAGTCGCCCAGTTTTTGTATACCGAGGTAAGTTGTACATAAGTAAGATAACTTTATCATTATTACATTTTGAATGATTTATTTTGCATAATATGGTTGAATATGATTATGAATAATGCATGATGAAATTAATGCGATAAATTCCCAGTTGAACCTGGGAATAGATTGGATATCCATGCCATGATATTTGAGTGATATGTGTGCCAGTGTAAGACCAAGTCTAGAAAATGGCATCGGCCACGATATGAGAGCCAGTGTAAGACCATGCATGGCATCTGTAACACCCCGAACCCGAGACCATCGCCGGTGT
This sequence comes from Gossypium arboreum, assembly GCF_025698485.1. Taxonomy (NCBI): domain Eukaryota; kingdom Viridiplantae; phylum Streptophyta; class Magnoliopsida; order Malvales; family Malvaceae; genus Gossypium; species Gossypium arboreum. The sequence continues at coordinate 39,784,637 of NC_069081.1, forward strand.
CGGACACAAGGGGTTAACAAGCCAAGTTCACTTGTTTTGCCCATCCTTTTGACAATCCCAGTCAGGCTGGAAAACTGCGTCACTGTCGCTTTAAAAATCATATCTCGAGTTTCAAAACTCGGAAACTGGTTTCGTAAATTTTCCCTGAATTTAGACTCATATATTCATCCATGGATTTATTTCTAGAATTTTTGGTCGGGCCAATTGGTACAGTTTATTAGTTAAAATCACTCATGTTACAGGGATCGACTGCTCTGACCTTCGCGTGGTATAACTTGAATATCTCTCTGTACAGGGCTTGAATGCTGGTACCGTTTGTTTCTAATGAAACTAGACTCAAAATGGAATCTGTACATATAATGTATGTCTCCTAATTATTTTTGGATAATTTATAGTAAATTTTTGGATAATTTACAGGGAACCCAGAAACCGTTCTGGCCCTGTCTCACAATAGCTTTAATATCTCTTAACATGTAACTCCTATGACCATTTCGTTTCTTCCATATGAAAATAGACTCATCAAGGTTCATTTACATAGCTTATTCACTATTTAATTCCATTCCTACGAATTTTGGTGAATTTTCACATTCACGTCACTGCAGCTGGCAGCATCTGTTTTTAAGGTAGGTCTTACCTATTTGGTAGTCTCCATGAACCAACTAGTCTTGCCATACATAGGTTCATATATGATCATTTTAACCATGCCAATGGCTGATCATATGACCAACATTCCCATTTCCAAGCCATAGCCACATCATGACACCAAATATATACATACAAACCACAATTAGTCTAAGTCGATACTTCACTTTTACGAGCCATTTTCGCATGGCCGTACATATATACATCACAACATATTCAACCAACAAGGGTAGTCCTATACATGCCATTTCAAAGTTCAACCAAAATTTATACCAAAATAGAGGCGTGGATAGTGTGGATGACTTCGACTTTATTGATCCCGAATCCGATTGCTATCGAGCGAAATCTATAAAACAGAGAGCCAAAGTAACTGAGTAAGCATTTTTTATGCTTAGTAAGTCTCAAGGAATATAATCAACTCTAATTACAGCAATATATTCACATAGCCAAATGCATCATTTCATTAATACACATTCTTACTTCACACTTCATCATTATATACTTCACAAAGTATCAATCAATTCAATAACTGAAATTCATTAGTCGATTGAGCGAATGTTGCTCAAACATGTCGACTTTCCAATGCACATATAACGTACCTTATCCTTTGGGCTTTTCGAGTGTACTAATTGAATTCATTACAGCAACCAACACTCACCTCCAGCCCAAGATTCTTCGAATATAACCGGATATAATCACGTGCACAAATGCCTTTGGTCTTAGCCCGGATAGAATAACTCGCATACGAATGCCTTGGTCTTAGCCCGGATATAGCCACTAGCACAATTGCCTTGAGTCTTAACCGGATATAATTTCCAGCATAATTGTCTTCGGCTTAGCCCGGATATCATTCAATTTCTCATGTACACATACATCAATAATCATTGGACACACATATTTCATTTTCGTTACTAAGGCTCAAACGCCAATATAATCACAAGCATATTCGCCTTGGGACTTAGCCCGGTAGAATTCAAATACTCATACACACATAATCAATAATCATACACATCCATATTTCATCTCACATAATTCAAGTAAGGTCACTTCTTGAGGACTTACCTCGGATGTTGTCGAACGGCTTTTTTTTTTTTTCGGCTACTCGATCACCTTTTCCTTCCCCTTGTCCAATTGTGGCCCTCTTAGCTCTTGAGCTAATTCAAACAAATTCAATTTATTAAAACCTCATTGTGCTTGCTTATGGCGAATATGACAAGGAGTTTAAATGGTCATATGGCTACTCTTTAGCTTGAATACACAATGGTCATGCACATTTTATACTACATCAAGCAATTCAATACAATTTATTTGAGCATCAAGGAAAAGCTAAGGCCTTCAATAGGCTACCCAAGGCCGAATATTCATGTACATGTTGAGGCCAATTTTGCACTTAATACCTCACAAAAACAGCATGCATTTTACTAGTTAATGCTTTGCACATTGTGGCCCAAAACTTATAATATAGCATCAAGCACTTATATGTGTGCTAGGCAATTGTGCTTGCAATTTCACAAGCATTCTTCCACATCTTCTTCTTTAAACCAATATATTCATCACTTACTTCATAGCCAAAACATCATGTGCAAACATATATATACAATATGAGCATGGCCGAATTTCAAGGTGTCCATAGCCATCCAAAATACAAATTTTAACTAACATGCAAGAAGCATGAACCATGCTCATGAATGCATCATGGCGAATATGACAATCATGCTCCATTCAACTTCAATCATGGTTAAACACAAAAGAAAACTCAAAATCTTACTCAAGAGTAGACAATCCATCATTGCATGCATCATCATCAAGCTTCACACTTAGCATGCAATGGCTTTATCACCATAACAACTTTGGCCAAATACCATTTCCATGGCATAACAAAGATTTGAGCCATGGCTAACATGCACATCAAGTTAGCAACCAAAACATGCATGAAACTCCTAACACAACCTCATACATACCTTAATCTTGATGCCAATTTAGCCAAATCACCTTCTAGATCTCTTCTAAACCAAGCATGAAGCAAAAATCCTCTTTCTTCCCTTATGATTTTCGGCCAAAAGGATGAGAAAGGATGAACACAACCAATTTTTTCTTCCTCTTTCTCAACTCACGGCAAGGGGGATTACCACACTCACACACATTTTTTTTTCATTTTTTATCACCCATACATCTTTGTTTATTATTTCACCCTAATGCACCAACAAAACATGTTTCATGACATGTTTAGCCCATCCTCCCTTGTCATGGCCGGCCACCACCTATAAAAGGGGGAATTTGACATGCAAGTCCTTTATTTTGCATGCATGCTTTAATTAGTCATCACACATTTCCCCATCATACTTTCAAAGTTCACTACTAGGTCCTTTCTAGTGAAATGCACCTTTATAACACTAAACCAATCATCAAAAAATGTCATACATGAATACACACATATTATAGGCATCGAAATAAATTTTAAATTATTTTTATGCCTCGGTTTTGTGGTCCCGAGACCACCTTCCGACTAGGGTCAATTTTGGGCTGTCACAGCATCGGCGATGTTGTGAGAGCTAGTGTAAGAACATGTCTGGGACATGGCATTGGCATTGATATGTGCGCTAGTGTAAGCGCATGTCTGGGACATGGTATCGGCATTGATACGGGAGCTAGTGTAAGACCATGTCTGGGACATGGCATCGGCCTCAGCATGTGAGGCAGTGTAACACCATGTTTGGAACATGGCATCGACAATTCACCCTCTTATGTAAAGCTTGTCAGATATCCTTTAGTATTCCAAATGGTTTCAAGGATTATTTTAAAAGCTTATGAAAATAATATGGAATGATATAATCATGTTGTCAGTGGTACAGGTTCTTATTCAAAACTCATGAGATATGAGTCTAGTTATGTTGTGTTGATGGTAAGAATGACATGAGTAAGTTCTAGCTATGAAAAAGATATTGGGACGATATTGAAATCGTTGGTTTATACTTGTGATATACATAAGCATGTAGTGATATTTACCCATGTTCACTCAAGAATGTTGTGTTGATTTATAATATGCGTGGTTGATGTCGTCACTTATTTATATGCAACTTACTAAGCGTTATGCTTACTCCCTTTTCTTTCAATTTTCTTATAGTGCCACCAAGCTAGTATCAGGGATCAAGGGACGTCAGAGGCATCGATCACACTATCACCTGAAGCTTTGGTATAGCTAGTTTAATATTTTGATTTTGGCATGTACAGGGACTTGAATCTTTTGTTTAGTTTCTTGTTAGTTTAGCCACAAGAGTTGGCTCATATGATAGATGTGATATTCATTTTCTATAGGCCATTAATGTGCTGGAATGCCGGTGCCCCCAAGGCATAGCGGTAAAATAAAATTCCGGCAATCCAAACCATGGATCCATGTGCGAGGAACGAATTGGAAAAAAATTATGGTAATGGTTTCGAAATTACCGAAACTTCAATCTGAGTAGACAGCGATGCCTCGGCAATGATAATTTAGAACCACTATCGAACCAAGTCACTACTTTTTCAGATGTCGACCTCTACGTAATCCACCCAATTGGCAATGAACGGAAGAAGTCCCCAAAATTGTTTTAGAGATTTCTTTCCTTGACGGCTGCTAGACCACTCAAGCTAGGTTTTCAGGTTTTATTTATATATAACTCCCCTTTTTAATTGGTATATTTATAACGAATCTTAATTCACAAAATTTTAAAATAAATAAATATAATAATGTTTTAACCGAAAATTATAATTACATTAATTATAACAAAAATTTCGTAAACTATATTTATTTAAATTTATATACGAACCAAATTCATATATTAATAGAATTATGTTCTCATTATGTGCACAACATCCTTTTACATATAATATGTTCGATATTTGATTGCCCAATTAAATTAATTCTATAATTAATTTAATTCGTGTGACAACCAAACACTCAATACCAACTATGTTTTATTCCGATCATCTCAACCATATGGTGTGACCCTATAGGCTCATGTAACGTTAGCAGTAATACTAGAACGAATCTAATGTTACATACAATGAGTGGCATCTAGCAATGCATCATTGCTACCTAAGTTACAAGAAGTCATGATTCGACAAAACATTTTGTGATTTACCTTTCATGCATTAATCCTTAGCCCTTTATCTCTGGAATGGACACAAGTCATGGAATAGTCACACTTGCATAGTCCATCTCATGTTTCTTGATATCTTGAGTAGACTATGATATACAAATAAGTATGACATCTCATATCAACTTTTTTGAGCATGGCCATGCATTTCTAGTCTCACTCAATCAAGTGGCCTAAGATATTACTCCCATTATGTAGGAGGGACTTATTCTATATTGATCAACCATATCCCTCTACATAAATTGTGGTATATCCAACATTAGCCTTTATAGAACAACCAGTTACGGTGTACATTTGACTAGATCAAAATATACAACTCACGATGTTGGGATAATGATGATCTCAAGTCTGAGGATCATATACATATTAATCACTATGAGTAATGTTGTGACAATTACATAATAATCCAAGAAACATACTCATAGCGGATCAGTCCAATATGTTGTTCTCTAACACACATATTCATTCATTGATTTTGACACTCCATATCAATGACAACTCTTTATCATCAATAAATTACATTTTAATCTTAATGCATTATTGTTGTCCTAGTCAACAATAATACTTGACTAAGGATCTTTTAAGAAAAATCATATTATTCTCAGAACATTACTATAAAACAGTTTATTTATACATACAGAAAGAAAACTAAAATAATAATGCACACAGAAAGGAAACTGAAATAATATTGGAAACGCATTATATTAATAAACATGGAAATAACTCAAGTATGTTATTACAACCATCTCATGATTGATCTTTGGGCATACTCTTACAATCTCCCACTTGCACTAAGTCCAATCACTCATATATTTAATACCAAGCGACTTAGTGTGACGATCATGCTTCTGCTGTGTCAGAGGCTTGGTCAGGGGATCAGCAATGTTATCATCTGTAGGTACTCTACATATCTCTACATCCCCTTGATCGATAATCTCTTGAACAAGATGGTAGCGCCTAAGTATATGTTTGGATCGCTGGTGAGATCTGGGTTCTTTAGCTTGTGCAATGGCTCCATTGTTATCACATCGGAGTTCTATAGCATCTGATATGCTAGGCACAACCCCTAGTTCAGTAATGAACTTTTTGATCCAAATTGCTTCTTTTGTTGCCTCACTAGCTGCAATATACTCAGCCTCTGTTGTAGAATCGGCTCCTGTACTTTGCTTTGAACTCTTCCAACTCACAGCATCACCATTAAGGCAAAACAAAAAACCTGATTACAATCGAGAATCGTCCTAGTCAGTTTGGAAGCTAGCATCAGTGTAACCTCTTACACTTAACTCTTCCTCACCTCCATATATTAGGAACATATCCTTAGTCTTATTAAGTACTTAAAGATATTCTTGACTGTGGTCTAGTGACCTTCACTGGGATCTACTTGAAACTTGCTCGTCATACTTAAGGCATATGAAACATCAGGACGGGTACATAACATGGCATACATGATAAATCCAATAGCGGAAGCATATGGAATTTTACTCATGCATTCTCTCTTTTGTGGAGTTGAAGGACACATTTCCTTCGAGAGTGAAATACCATGTCTCATAGGTAGGAATCCTCTCTTAGATTCTTCCATATTGGATCTTTTTAGTACTTTATCTATGTATGTACTTTGGCTTAGACCTAGTAGTCGTCTTGATCTATCTCTATAGATCTTGACTCTTAAGATGTAAGTGGCTTTGCCCAAGTCCTTCATAGAAAAACAACTTCCTAAACAAGTCCTAATAGACTACAACGTAGGTATGTCATTTCCCATAATAAGTATGTCATCCACATATAGTACCTAGAATGTGATAATGCTCCCACTAACTTTCTTATAAACACATGGCTCATCTTCATTTTTGATAAAACCAAACTCTTTGATTGCATCGTTAAAACGAAAATTCCAACTTCAAAATGCTTGCTTTAATCCATAAATAGATCTTTGTAGCTTACATATCTTTCTAGCATCTTTTGGATTGAAAAAACCTTCAGGTTGTGTCATGTACACATTCTCTTCAAGTTTCTCGTTAAGCAAAGTTGTTTTGATGTCCATCTGCCAAATTTCATAACCATGAAATGCAGCTATGACAGGCAAGATCCTGATGGATTTAAACATAGCTACAGGAGAAAAGGTTACATCATAGTCAACACCATAAATTTGGCAAAAACCTTTAGCGACTAATCACCCCTTATATGTTTGTACATTACCATCCATGTTGGTTTTTTTTTTTTGAAAACCCACTTGCACCCTATAGGTTTAACCCCTTCGGGTGGGTCAACCAAAGTCCATACTTGGTTTTCATACATGGAATCCATCTCAGATTTCATGGCCTCAAGCCACTTTTCAGAGTCTGGGCTCGTCACCGCTTCTTGATAAGTCCTAGGCTCATCTTGATCTAAAAGAAAAATGCCACCATGCGTTGTAATGAGAAATCCATATCTCTCAGGTGCATGGCGTTCTCTTAAAGATCTGCACGGTAGTTGTGTTTCTACTACAGTTACTTGTTCCTCAATTTCTTGTGGAATTTGCTGTTATTCTATTTCTGGTTCAGTGGTATCTTGTGATTCTCGAATTTCTTCAAGTTTAATCTTTCTCCCATTTCCTTTTCTAGAAACAAATTTTCTCTCTAGGAAGACACCAGTTTGACCAACAAACATTTTGCTCTCAATGGGATTAAAGAAATAATATCCTTTGGTTTCCTTCACATACCCCACAAAAATACACCTTTCTGATTTGGGTTCAAGCTTAGTAGACGTCTGACGTTTAACATAAGCTTCGCAACCCCAAATCTTCATAAAATACATACTGGGACATTTCCCAATCTACATCTCATATGGTGTCTTTGGAACCGATTTAGATGGAACACGGTTTAGTGTGAAAGTAGCTATCTCAAGTGCATGTCCCTAAAAGGAAGTCGATAGATCAGCATGACTCATCATGGATCGAACCATATCTAACAGAGTTTGATTTCTTCTCTCAGAAACTCCATTCCATTGAGGAGTACCAAGAGGAGTAAGTTGTGCGACAATCCCACATTTCTTCAAAAGATCATCAAACTCTAGGCTGAAATACTCTCCACCTCAATCAGATCAAAGTGTCTTGATAGTTTTTCCAAGTTGATTTTGTACTTCATTTTTCAATTCCTTGAACTTTTCAAGGGCCTTTGACTTATGGCGCATGAGATAAACATACCCATATCTATTGAATCATCAGTGAAAGTAATGAAGTAGTGAAAATCACCTCTGGCCTGTGTATTTTTTGGTCCACATACATAAGAATGTATTAAGACCAATAAATCACTAGCTCGTTCACTTTTACCAATAAAAGGAGATTTAGTCATTTTTCCCAATAAGCGAGATTAACATACTTCAAATTGTCCAAAAACAAATGAATCCAAGAGACCATCTTTCTGGAGTTTGGATATGCATTTCTCACTTGTGTGGCCCAAACGACAATGCTAAAGATAAGTTTGATTTGAGTCATTTATTTTAGATCTTTTAGTATTTATGTTGTAAATGAGATTCATTTGATCTAAAATATAGAGGCCAATTATCAATTGTGCTGAACCATAGAAAACATTATTGAGATAAAAGGAACAAACAATTATTCTTAATAATTATCTCAAAACCAATTTTGTCTAAACAAGAAATTGAAATAATGTTTTTTGTCAAACTGGGCACAAAATAACAATCCTCTAAACATAAATCAAATCGACTAGGCAAAGATAAAATGTATGTTCCCACAGCTAATGTAGCAACTCTTGCTCCAATTCCAACTCACAGGTCTACATCTCCTTTAGCCAAAGTCCTACTCCTTTGTAGTCTCTGTACAGAGGTACAAATATGAGAACCACAACCAGTATCTAATACCCAAGAAATAGTAGTTGATAAATTAATATCAATAACATAAATACCTGAAGCAGACACTCCGCTTGTTTTGGCCTTCTTGATTTCCTCAAGATGATAGGGCAGTTCCGCTTCCAATGTCCAGTCACACCATAATGAAAGCAGTTTCCTTCCTTAGACACCCCACCTTTAGGTTTCAGTGTAGCCTTTCCTTTTCTAGGCTTGGGCCTACCCTTCCCCTTGGACTTTGTCTGAACTTTGGCCTTTCCCTTGCCTTTGTTGTTACGGACCATCAGTGTGGGCTTGGGTCCAACCTTTTTCATGTTGTCTTCAGAAGTTCGTAACATACTGAGCAACTATGGTAGAGTCTTGTAAATTTCATTCATATTGAAATTGAGGACAAACTGGCTGTAGCTATCTGGCAACGATTGAAGAATAACATCAGTGGCCAACTTTTGGCTCAATGGAAACCCAAGCTTAGATAGGCTTCCAATATAGCCAATCATCTTAAGAACATGAGGTCCTACTGGGCTTCCTTCAGCCAACTTACATTGGAATAGGGCCTTAGAGATATCGAACCTCTCTTGCCGTGCTTGCCCCTGATAAAGTTATTTCAGGTGCTCGATCATATCATAAGCAACCATGTCCTCATGTCGCTTCTGAAACTCAGGATTCATAGTGGCAATCATAAGACGTCCAACATCTACCATGTCATCAAGATGCTTCTTGTGAGCATCTCTATCAGATCTCGAGGCATTATCGGATGGTTCATTAGGAAGTGGTTGTTCAATGACATATAATTTTTTTTCTTGTTTAAGGACAATCCGCAAGTTAGAAACCAGTCAAGAAAGTTCAAACCATTCAATTTGTCATTCTCAAGGACCAATCGCAATGAAAGTGTATTGTTTGCAACCATAATATATCTATAACAATAAAATATGCCTGTGAATAAATTTACCATGTTTATATCAATCATTAAAAGGACTTTATTAAACATGTTCCCACTATTTTATTTCAAAATTAATAACCCTCATATATTAATTTCGAAAAAACTTCCTTAAAAGTATTTCTAGTGGGTTAAGGATCCATATTTCACCTCTTTTTAAGTCAACTTTGGCTTTACTCTCAAGATTATGGTTATTTAGGTAAGCAATCATTTGCTAATTACATCATATGAAACTCCTACAATTTGGTGAACAACTCTTGTTCTAATCATCTTATGATTTATTCACATTACTTGCCTCTAGGTTTCTAATCCTATTAGAGTAACCTAGTTAAGTCATTAACCAATTTTTAACCAGCGAATATCACTTGTTTATTCTTTGCGTTTAACCTAGATAAATACAAGTACTTTGCTTTGGCATAATCTACATAGTATTGATCGAGGCCCTAACGAGGGAAAAATTGGAAGGCCATGATGACTTAATATTTTAATGGAGGTATTTTATTAAAGATGTTGCATCTCACCAATTATGGTCTACTTCAGTCCATTTAATCTTTTAATGATCTCATCAATTAATGAGGTTTATTATTACCTAATTTGCATGTTTTAGACATCCATTATAACAGTTCGATTGTGACCCTAGTCAGAATAGTGGTTTCAAGACCACGTAACTAATTCTGAAAAAAATATTTTAATATGATTTTCTGGGTCTGTGATATGTGAATTTATATCTGCGAAGTTTTTGTGATTTAATTTGTCTATTTCTGTGCTTAATTATGAAAAATGATTTAATCGCGTAAATGATAAAATTTGCATGCCATATATTCAATGTGTTTTATTGGCATGGCTATGGATTATTATGGCCTTATGTGGCAATTACTCCATTGAATTTACGAGTGGTCATAAATGACCTTATTTTATGTAATTGATATGTTTATTTATGAGGGATACAATGGTAATTCATGCTTTAATATGAAATAAAGAAAACAAATTGCATGAATGTGTTCAAAAACACATATTATATCCAAAAATCAAAGAAAACAAAAAGAAGAAAGACGGCTAGCTTAATCTTTGATTAAGGTATGAATTTTCATCTGTTTTTGATAATTTCTATGTTTCTGTGATCGTTGCTTCCTGTTCTTCAAAACCCATTGATGATTATATGAGCTTTGTAATGTTTTTATATGGATTGTGAAAGATATATGTGAGATTATCATGCTTTGTTCTTGAATTTTTGATGAAATAGAGCTATTTGGGCTAATTTGTGAAAATGAGGTTTTGAAGGGCTAAATTATGAATTTAATATGTTATTAGGGCTTGTATAGAAGCAATGTATATTCGGCCAAGCTATAGTCTTGGTGAATTTTGCATATTTGTGATTTTGTGAAAAATGAACTAAATTGTCAAAGTGTAAAAATGTAAGGGCTAAAATGCAAAGTGCCCTAAATATGTCTTCATGGATTATTTTGAACGAGATGAATGATTGAATGGTTGAACATGAATTGTATTAGATCAAGAGCAAAGGAAATCGGACTTAGATCGAGGGAAGTCCAAAATAGTCGAATAGTAGGCTCGTTTTCGTCCAAAATTCGTACGAGGTAAGTCAAATTACAATTACGTGTTAAATTGACTAAATTCTGCCCATACAAACTGTAATCTGTATTGGACGGCCTTGAGAGCCTGATGAATAAATTTCGAGTAAACTCCGACAATATGCTAGTATCTGGAAAGCTCTGTATGTTTTTAAAAGAACGTTGACATTGATCTGAGATATCGTGTAAGACCGTATCTGGGACACAGGCCTCGATATGAGATTTACATGTAAGACCATGTCTAGGACATAGGCATCGTATCTAATTTCGTGTAAGATCCTGTCTAGGACAGAGGCATCGATACTGAATTCCATGTAAGACCATGTCCGGGACGTTGACATTGTACTCGTTTATGAGTATCTGTATCATTTCTGAACCGTCTGATGATAGAGTACCAGAGATGGGAATGAATATATGGAAAGTATAGTCTATACATGTATGTTTGTATCGTACTAAATTTCTGAATATGTAAGACTCTGTTTCTGTTAAATAATGGATGCGATGTGATATCCCGAAGTAGGGCCTAATCAGAATAGTGGTTTTGGGACCACAAATCTGAGATAAAAATAATTATTTTATGATTGTTTTGAGGTCTATGATATTATTGCATGATTGTGTGAAAATTTCGTGAAGAAATTCTATGCATAAAGTGCTTAATTTGAAGTTAGGGACTAAATTGAATAAGTTACAAAACTTGCATTCTAGAAGTTTCTAGTATGAAATTGCTTTGAAATATTAATTAGGAGGTCTTAAATAGAAATTTGACCAATTTCTAAGTTTATGGACAAAAATTGGACATGGATGAAATTTTTGAAAGTTTAGTAAGGAAGGGCATTTTGGTCATTTGGATATTAAATGAAATAAAATGGGAAAAATAACACAAAAATGATCATCTTCTCCATAAGTTGCTGCTGCATTTTTAAAATCCTCGTAGCTCGGTTTAACTATTTCTACCAATATTTTGAGCTAGGATTTATATTTAAAATTTTACCCATGGATGATATGTATGAATTTTGATGTTTTATGGTAGAATATGAAGTTTAAGATTGTGTTAAACAACTTTTGCTAAGTGATTTTTCGTAAAAACAACTAAAATGACATAATCGGTAAAAATACCTAATATTCATAAGTACATGTTAGAGTGAGAATTGGATGTTGCTGTAGAAGGGAAAAATGATCAGATATCATAAAACATAAGAAAATAGGATGAAGTTTAATTTATTTAGATTTGGGGAAAAAGTGTAAATATGTGAAAGTTTAGTGGCAAAATTGTAATTTTTCCAAAATATGATTTTGGGTTGATTTGAATAATATGAGTCCTAATTAGGCTATATTTGAAATGATAGAGCAAGGAAAATCGAAATTCGGGCTAAAATCAGCAAAATACCAAGTTGTGGACAAAATGGTAAAAATGACCATTTTCGCATGCGAGGTAAGTTCATATGTAAATATTGTAATGTAACTGTTATTTTAAATCATTTAATGTTATTTATACGATATTATGATTGTTATTATGTAATTTTATGCTTTGTGGTCATTGTTGGACAACATGCAAAAATTTTGTGAATTATGTGAAAAATGTAAAAGACTACCGAAGTATCGTCATTGGTATTCTAAGGAGAATGGTAAAAGAGTATGAATGAGGAAAGTCCCGTTGAACCTTAGGAATAGATTAGGATATTTTGGCATCCGAGCTCATTGAGTTGAGTCCGAGTTCACTTATGGATGCGAAAGCCCGAACTCGTTGAGTTGAGTCTGAGTTCGTGAGATGTAACTAGGCATCCGAGCTAGTTGAGTTGAGTTCGAGTTCACTTATGGATGCGAACGCCTGAGCATTGAGTTGAGTCCGAGTTCGCTTATGGGCGGGTTACATGGTAGCTTGGCTACATATGTGGAACTTATGTGCAAACTTTCCAAGTATCCGAGTTATATTCCGATGTGTTCAACGGGTAAAATTCTAGTGAATGGAAGAATACTCAATATGGAAGTGACCTACTGGTAAGTGTTGTGGAATGGGCACTTTGGACAGGTATGTACTTAACCCTCGGGTTGAGACCTGATATGACAACAATATTATGTTTTGACAAGCCGGTTTGGAGATCAGGATAGTCGGAGGCACGTTCACACTATCAACGGACCATCTCGGTTTGGTGGCTTGCATATTTTGGGAATATGGCATGTATAGCATTATAATCCTTTTGTGTATATAATCTTATGATATAGCTCATGTATGGCATGGAAATGTTTGAGAATGATTAACTATTGGAGTGGCTAATCGAGATTATATTTGATAACACGTATCCTTTATGTGTTAACTAATCTATGGAAATCCATAAAATGGTGAAACTGGCTATAAAACAGAATCACACAGCAACAGTGACGTGAATTTGAAAAATCACTAAAAATAGTAGAGATAGAATTAGATGATGAATAAAATATTTAATTGAATCTTAATGAATATATTTTCATTTGGAAGAAACATAATAGGTAAAAGAGTTGTATTTTATGAAATATTTATGTTTTGGTGAAACAGGGGCAGAGCAATTTCTGAATCCCCTGTTCTGATTTTAAAAATTCACCATAAATTGTACAAAAACAATTATGAGTTTTACATTACATGTATGAAATCCTTATTGAGTCTAGTTTTATGATAAACAAACGGCATAGTCATTGAAACTCTTTACATGGAGATATCTAATTCGTAATACACATGGGTCAGAGTACCCAAACCTTGAAACAGGGGAGATACTAACTAATAAACTGTACTAATTGGCCCAACCAAAAATTATAGAAAACAATTCGTAAGTATATATATGAGTCTATTTTCATGAAAAATTTACAGAATTGGATTTCGAGTTTCATAACTCGAGATATGGATTTTTTAGCAACTGTGACGCAGTTAGCCAGCTTGTTTGGAAATTCTAAAATAAATTGTTTGAGCTGTTTAATTAATGAATTCAGTCCGTTAACACCTCGTGCTCGACTCTCGCGATGGTCTCGGGTACGGGGGCTTTTTACATATGAAGTATGTATGAAATCATGGAAATGAAACATGACATGTATACAAGCAAATGAGCATGGTTAGGCTCATGAACTATTCTATAAAATGGTTATGAATTCTTGCTGTTGATTTGTACTTTATATGATTTAATAGTTAAACCAATTGTATTTGGCTTCCTAAGCTCTTTGTAGCTTACTCGGTGTGATTTATGTTTGTTTTACAGTTATCGTAGCTACTGAAGGCTTGGGGATAGTCGAGGAATTGTCACCATACTATCGAACTCATTTTGGTACTTTTGAAAGTGCAAATCTTTTTAAGTATAGCATGTATAGGCTATAATGTCTATGTATTTAAGCTTTGATATGTAAATATGTTATGCCATGAGAGTTGGCTAGGAAATGGTATGTTTGTGCTTAGTTTTGGTAAATGGTTTGTGATGCCAAATTGTGTATGCTTGTAATGGTTATTTTGCCTTGTATGTGGTGGTCATTTTGAAATATGCCAAGTTAAGAAAATGATAAGTTTAAGCATGTTTTGAGCATGGAATTGGCTGAAAATTTTAGTATAAATGTTGTTTAATAATCCTTATAGATATGACCCAAAAAGGGGTGGCAAATTGGATTAAACCAAGCCTGCATTGTGCCACACGGTCAGTGAACACGGGCATGCTTTGTGGCTGTGTATGCAAAGTAGTAACCTCTTAAGACCACACGGTTAAGACACATGGGCGTATCATATGGCTATGGGCTTAAGTCAATAGCTAGCTAAGTATCAAAAGGCCATGGCACACGGTCGTGTCTGTTGGCCGTGTGTAAAAGTCAGTATATATACTCTGTTATGGCATGGTTGGATTACATGGGTGTGTCCGGTGCCCGTGTAAGGCACACGGCCTGGTCACACGGGCATGTGACCTCAACAGAATTGAAAAATTTTTCTAAGTTCTGAAAATTCTGATTGTGTTCGATTTAGTCTCGACCTTATCTAAAAGTATGTCTTACGTCTTGGAGACCTCCATAAGGGATGAATTGTTGATTTGATTATGCATTAATATTATGTGATATCTATGATTCTGTATTCATCTGTAATGTTCTGTCTGTCTGCTAATGCACCTTACCTATTCCGGCGACGGTTACGGGATAGGGGTGTTACATCCATAGCATCTCATACATGAATAAATAAAGTAATAAATAAATGCAATAGTTATGGCCCATAAACTATGGTGGTTCAACCTAAGCCAATGGGAGAACCAAAAGGAAACCTAAAGGTGTAAGCCGTCTCACAAGCTATCAATGCACACTAATTGGCCCACATTTCTTCTCATCTAACCCACATCAACTTTTGCAAATTACAAAATGCAGAAACTCGTTTTACATACGAGGGAGTAAGATGAGAAGAGAAATACAAGAGATAAATAGTAAGGCACGACACGTAGGTTTTATTTTATAAAATTACAACCTTTTATCAAATGGGTTATCGGGCTATAACTATGCATTTTAAACACCGTGCATGTCAAAAATAGCATACATCATTCAATGTTTTTCTAAGTGAATTATAAAATATCCTTTCCATCTTTTATGGCCCATCAAGTTTTATTTATTAAAAAACATACCAGAAGATGATGGGCCGCCGCGGTATGGACCAGGGTGCAGGGGCAGAGCCCCCGCGATATAGGCCGCATACCCCAATCAAATGAAACCTTACGATTTGATAAATTTTATCAATAGAATCATGATTTTAGGATTTTAATCCTTGAGGTTTCATACCGAAACAACCCTTGTTCCACTAGCCGGTTAACTCTTATTGGACATTGTAAATACCACGATTGCATAATTACAGATTTGTTAAAGTTAAACAATAATAACATAAAATCATATTGGCCATAACACCATGATTAACATTTAATCAATTATCGAAAGAAACAGATATCAGAATATACTTAGACGATTTGAACAGTCAAAAATGTAATAAAATTAAAGCATGCATCTCATACAATTGCATCACCCAAGTATTTAAACCCGAGTCTGTATCACACAAGTGGCTCTGATACCACTGTTGGAATGCCGGTGCCCCCAAGGCGTAGTGGAAAAATAAGATTCCGACAATCGAAACCATGGATCCATGTGCGAGGAATGAATCAGAAAAAATTTATAATAATGGTTTCGAAATTACCAAACCTTCAATCTGAGTAGACACGACGGCTCGGCAATGAGAATTCAGAACCACTATTGAACCAAGTCGCAACTTTTTCAGATGCTGACCTCTACGTAATCCACCCAATTGACAATGAATGGAAGAAGTCCCCAAAACTGTTTTAGAGATTTCTTTGCTTGATGGCTGCTAGACCACTCAAGCTAGGTTTTCGGGTTTTCTTTATATATAACTCCCCTTTTTAATTGGTATATTTATAACAAATCTTAATTCACAAAATTTTAAAATAAATAAATATAATAATTTTTAATCAAAATTATAATTACATTAATTGTAACAAAAATTTCGATAAACTATATTTATTTAAATTTATATAAGAACCAAATTCATATATTAATAGAATTATGTGTACAAAATTCTTGTACATATAATATGTTCAATATTTGATTGTCCAATTAAATTAATTCTATAATTAATTTAATTCATGTGACAACCAAACACAATACCAACTATGTTTTATTCTGATCATCTCAACCATATGGTGTGGCCCTGTAGGCTCTTGTAACGTTAGCAGTAATACTAGTACGATTCTAATGTTACATATAATGAGTGGCATCTAGAAATGCATCATTGCTACCTAAGTTACAAGAAGTCATGATTCGACATAACCTTTTGTGATTTACCTTTTATGCATTAATCCTTAGGTACTTTATCTCTGGAATGAACACAAGCCATGGAATAGTCACACTTGCATAGTCCATCTCATGTTTCTTGATATCTTGAGTAAACTATGATATACAAATAAGTATGACATCTCATATCAACTTATTTGAGCATGGCCATGCATTTCTAGTCTCACTCAATCAAGTGGCCTAAGATATTACTCCCATTATGTAGGAGGGACTTATTCTCTATTGATCAACCATATCCCTCTACATAAATTATGGTATATCCAACATCAGCCTTTATAGAACAACCAATTACGATGTACAGTTGACTGTATCAAAATATACATCCTACTATGTTGGGATAATGGTGATCTCAAGTCTGAGGATCATATAGATATTAATCACTATGACTAATGTTGTGACAATTACATAATAATCCAAGAAACATACTCATAGCGGGTCAGTCCAATATGTTGTTCTGTAACACACATATTCATGCATTGATTTTGACTCTCCATATCAATGACAACTCTTTATCATCAATCAACTACATGTTAGTCTTAATGCATTATTGTTGTCCTAGTCAACAATAATACTTGACTAAGAATCTTTTAAGAACAATTATATTATTCTCAGGACATTATTATAAAATAGTTTATTTATACACACAGAAAGGAAACTAAAATAATAATGGAAACATCTTATATTAATAAACATGGTAAATCAAGTATGTTATTACAACCATCTCATGATTGATCTTTGGGCATACTCTTACATAATGTTGGCTAATATTGATTATTATTAAATGCATTTGGTGCAAATTTCTCATAGTTGTGGTTGATTTTGTTATATGTGTTAGGCTTAGATTGGTTTTGATTGATATTGTGTAGGTTGGTGTAAGTAAGGGTGGCAAAAAGGCTTGGTAAATAGCCTTAACTCTGTCCACATGGGCAGACACACGGGTGTGTGTCTAGGCCATGTGTGACACATGGTCTGCCCTACGAGCGTGTAGTCCGACCATGTGTCCCCTGCACCCCAATTTTACAAGTCAGTATGCATGGTAGTAAACACACAGTAAGAGACACGGTCGTGTATCTTAGCCGTGTGAAGGACACGGCCTAACACACAGGTGTGTGCCTTGGCCATGTGCCCTTAACTGGTTGATGATGTCAGAAACAAAATGCCAAGGTTTTTTAACACGGGCCATGGACACAGGCGTGCGCCAGGCCATGTGAAAACCCCTATAGGTTCGAATCAAAAAATAAATTCACACGGTTTAGGGACACGGGCGTGTCCAGATATTTTCATGCTGTGTGAGCTACACGGGCCTTGAGCACGATCATGTTAAGACGACACACGGGCGTGTCACTTTTACACACGGGTGTGTGCCCTGTTTACCTTAAAATTTTTCAAAGTTTTCTAAAGTACTCAGTTAAGTCCTGAATCTTTTTCGAAGTGTGTTTTAGGCCTCGTGAGCTCGTATTAGGGACTTTATCTTTGGTTTTCAAAAAGTTTTAATTCGGATGAAAATTTATGGAACAAAAATGTTTGTAAGCATGTGTTTAAGTACGATAACACCTCATATCCTATTCTGTCGTTGAACTCTGGTAAGGGGTGTTACATTTTATGGTATCAGAGCCATGGTTTAGTCAATTCTCAGACTAACCTAGCATGAGAACGAGTCTAGCTATACACGCCATAAATATATTGTGATAGTGTGATAACTCCTGGCAAATTTAAATTGTGTTTTCCTATAGTAAATGAATCCTGACGGAGCTATGGTGTATGATGTGGAAAGTAATGCGCTAGCTTCCACTGAAGGGATCGTGCCAGTCGAAAGTGGGCCTGTGACATTAAGTCTGGGCGGAGGAGCTAGAGAAGCCACCTCCATATGATGGATGCTTTGTACTCAAAGTTCGTTCGTGAAAATCCAAACACTCCGCCTCCCTTACCTTTTTCGATTCCTCAGCCTAACCATATGGCTCCCCAAAGAGTAGAAATGGTTAGGAGAGAAAAACCTCAGGTAGATAGAATTCATAAGCACAGGGCCGAGGAATTTCGGGCTAAAATTGATGCTGACCCAGAGAGAGCAGAATTCTGGTTGGAAAATATCATTAGGGTATTCGATGAATTGTCTTGTACCCTTGAGGAGTGCATGAAGTGCGTTGTGTCACTTCTGCGAGATTCGGCCTGCCAATGGTGGAACACCCTTGTGTCAGTTGTACCAAGGGAATGGATTACATGGGAGTTTTTCCAGGAAGAATTTTGAAAGAAGTATATTAGTTAGAGGTTTATAGACCAGAAGAGGAAAGAATTTCTAGAATTGAAGCAAGGTTGAATGACGGTAACAAAGTATGAGCTCGAGTTCTTGAGACTCAGCAAATATGCTAGGGAGTGCATATCTACTGAAGCCACTGTGTGCAAAAGGATTGAGGATGGTTTGAACGAAGACATCTGATTGTTGGTTGGTATTTTAGGGTTAAGAGAATTTGTAGTACTTGTTGAGAGAGTGTGTAAAGCCAAAGAATTGGCCAAAGAAAAGAAGAGAGCTGATATTGAGTCATGTGAATCAAAGAAAAGACAAATGGGAACATCATTCCAGACCTCATCCAAGAAATCAAGGGAGTTTCCTACTCAAACAAATGCGTCGACAGGATTCTCAAGCAGAAACAAGAATAAACAGTATGCGGCATCTAAAGCTCAGACCACTTCCATCGCGAGCGTTGGTAGTGCTCGACCGAATAGACCAGAGTGTTCACAGTGTGGTAGACGACACTTCGATGAGTGCCAAGGTAACGATAGAGGCTACTTCAAGTGTGGTTCACTAGACCACTTTATTCGAAACTGCCCTGAGATGGAGGAGAAAGAGAAAAAGGAATATGTGAGAGTGAGTAATACTCCATTGAGGGGTAGACCACAGAAGAACCCTAGGAGTGGGGCTGGTAGCAGAGGTATGCCTAGATATTCTACTATGAGGTCCGAGGGTAGAGCGCCTGCAAGAACATACACAATTCGTACCTGCGAAGATACTGCGTCTCCGATGTGATTGCGGGTACCTTTTCTATCTATGATATATCTATGCTTTGATCAAACTGGGGTCTAACCACTCTTATATTTACATGAAATTGGTACCTAGTACGAGTATGCTAGTGGAGTCTACTAAATTTTTGGTAAAAGTGTCCAACCTGTTAGGCAAACACGTAACAATTGATAAAGTGTGTAGAAACTGTCCTTTAACGGTTAGGGGCCACTATTTTTCGGCTAACCTCATGCTACTAACGTTTGATGAATTTGACTTAATTCGTGGCATGGATTGGCTGACTGTTCATAACGTGTTAGTAAATTGTGGTAGTAAATTTATTGAATTGAGATGTAAAAATGGGGATATTATTCAGGTTGAATCAGGTGAATCAGACAGTTTACTAGTACTAATTTCTTCTTTGACTGCTGAGAAATACATGAGAAAAGGGTATGAGTCTTATCTTGCATTTGTGTTGAATACCCAAGAGTCTAGAGTAAAGATTGAGTCTATGTCAGTGGTATGGGAGTACTCGAATGTGTTTCCAGAAGAATTGTCCGGATTACCTCCAACTAGGGAAGTTGAGTTTGGTATCGAGTTAGTCCCTGGTATGACACCTATCTCAATTTCTCCATATAAGATGGCTCCGATGAAGTTAAAGGAGCTAAAAGTACAGTTATAAGAACTAACGGACAAGGGTTTTGCGAGACTGATCTATTCCCCATAGGATGCTTCGGTACTTTTTGTGAAAAGGAAAGACAGGTCGATGAGG
This sequence comes from Gossypium arboreum, assembly GCF_025698485.1. Lineage (NCBI taxonomy): Eukaryota > Viridiplantae > Streptophyta > Magnoliopsida > Malvales > Malvaceae > Gossypium > Gossypium arboreum. The sequence goes on from NC_069081.1 coordinate 39,805,389, forward strand.
TTATGTATAGACTACAGACAACTCAACAAGGTGATGGTGAAGAACAAGTATCCCTTGCCAAGGATCAATGTTTTGTTTGATCAACTAAAGGGAGCCATGGTGTTTTCTAAGATAGACGTGAGATCTGGCTATTACTAGCTAAGAGTTAAGGAGCAAGATATGCCAAAAATCGTGTTTCGGACGAGATATGGGCACTATGAGTTCCTTGTCATGCCCTTTGGCTTAACAAACGCCCCCGCCATGTTTATGGACTTGATGAATCATATTTTTCGGCTATACTTGGATAACTTCGTGGTTGTTTTTCTCGACGATATATTAATTTATTCTCATGGTGAGAGTGAGCACACAGAGCATTTAATAACCATTTTGAAGACAATAAGAGATAAACAGTTGTATGCCAAGTTTAGTAAAAGTGAGTTTTGGCTCTGAGAGGTCAGATTCTTAGGACATATCGTGTCGAGTGATGGGATTAGAGTTGGCCCGAGTAAGATCTTGGCTATTGTTGAGTGGAAACCACCGAGGAATGTATCAGAGATTAGAAGCTTTCTAGGCCTAGTGGGTTACTACAGATGATTTGTTAAAGGATTCTCCATGATTGCTACTCTGATGACAAGATTGCTGTAGAAATATGTCAAGTTTGAATGGATGGAAAAATGCCAACAGAGTTTTAAGAGACTAAAGGTGTTGTTGACTGAAGCTCCAATTTTAGTGCAACCAGAACCGGGAATAGAATTCGTAGTGTATAGTGATGCATACTTGAATGGATTAGGATGCGTACACATGCAAGAAGGTAAGGTGATAGCGTATGCCTCAAGAGAACTGAAGCCGCATGAGAAAAACTGTCCAACTCATGACTTAGAGTTAGCCACCATAGTGTTCGCACTGAATATTTGGAGACACCATCTATATGGCGAGAAATGCTGGGTATTCACTGACCATAAAAGCCTAAAATACTTGATGACTTAAAAGAATTTAAATCTACAGCAACGAAGGTGGCTGGAGTTGATTAAAGATTACGAGTTGGTAATTGACTATCACTCGGGGAAGGTGAATGTGGTCGCTGGTGCATTAAGTAGGAAGTCATTATTTGCCTTGAGAGCTATGAATACTCAGTTGTCCGTAATGAGGATGGTTCGATTCTAGCAGAGTTGAGAGCTAGACCTATGTTTCTTCATGAGATTTGTGAAGCTCAGAAGAGTGACAAGGATTTGCAAGCCAAGATAACTCAGTGTGAGACAGTTGAAGAATTAGATTTTCAGATTAGTACAGACAGTTGTTTGATGTTTCGAGATAGGGTTTGTGTACCTAGAAATGATGAGCTTATTGGGAAAATTCTTCACGAGGCACATAGTAGTTGTATGTCAATGCATCAGGGTAGTACTAAGATGTATAATGAATTGAAGATATTGTATTGGTGGTTGGTCATGAAAAGAGACATCTTAGATTTTGTGTCGAAATGTTTAATTTGTCAGCAAGTGAAAGCCAAGCACCAAGTACCATTGGGTTTATTTCAGCCTGTGATTGTTCCCGAATGGAAATGGGATCGAATTACCATGGATTTTGTGATGGGATTACCACTGTCACCCAGAAAGAAAGATACTGTTTGGGTCATAGTTGATCGACTAATGAAATCACCTCATTTTGTTCCGGTGCAGACCGACTACTCACTCGATAAGCTAGCTGAGTTATATATTTCTAAGATTGTGAGACTTCATGGAGTACCTTTGTCAATTATTTCGGCTAGAGATACGAGGTTTACTTCGAGGTTTTGGAAAAAGTTACAAGAAGCTTTGGGGACAAAGTTGAATTTTATCACGGCTTTCCATCCACAAACCAATGGTCAGTCAGAGAGAGTAATTCAGATTCTTGAAGACATGTTGCGGTGTTACGTCCTAAAAATCCAAGGCAGTAGGGAAAAATATTTACCACTGGTAGAGTTTGCCTACAACAATAGCTATCAGTTGAGTTTGAAAATAGCACCTTATGAGGTTTTGTACGAGTGTAAGTGTCAAACGCCCTTGTATTGGACTGAACTCAGAGAGAATCAAATTCACAGGGTTGACTTGGTCAAAGAGACTGAAGAGAAAGTGAAGGTGATTCGTGACTGTTTGAAGGCCACTTTAGATAGACAGAAATCCTACGCGGAATTGAACCGAAAAGAAATTGAGTTTCAAGTCAGTGATAAGGTGTTTTTGAATGTATCTCAATGGAAGAAAGTCCTCAAATTCAGTAAGAAAGGAAAATTATGTCCTCACTTTCTTGGACCTTATAAGGTGACTGAGAAAATTTGACCGGTAGCTTATCGGTTAGCCTTGCCTTCAAGTTAGAGAAGATCCACAATGTTTTCCATGTGTCAATGTTTCCCCATTACCATTCTGAAACTTCGCACGTTCTTTCGCCAACAGAGGTTGAGATTCGATCAGACATAACTTATGGTGAAGAGCCGGTTAAGATCTTAGCCTGAGAGGTCAAGTAATTGAGAAATAAATGTATAGCACTCGTGAAAGTAATTTGGCATCGACATGGGGTTGAAGAGGCCACATGGGAGCCTAAGGAAATTATGAGAAACCAATAGCCAAACCTTTTTAACGGTAAGATTTTCGGGGACGAAAATCCCTAAAGGGGAGAATTGTAACAGCCTAATTTTGGGGCTAGTAGGAAGAGTGGTTTCGACACCACTAACTCGAGGTCAGAGAAATTATATTTAATATAATTTTATGTGTTATAGCATGTGAGTACATGAAAATTTTGGTGAAAACAGACTAAATCGCATAAAGAGCAAAAGTTTTGTTTTTCTAGTAAATGGTGTTAAATAGCTAGAGAGTCATAATTAAGGGTCTTTAAAGGGAAAATAGACCCATTTCAATAGGGGTGGTCAACCATAGGGACAAAGATGAATAGAAAAATCAAATTTGGTGAAGTTGGTAGCCTATTTTGACTAGAAAATGAGATTAAATAAAACAAAAGACTTCATCTTTTTCATCCCTTCTTTCACCATCGAAAATTTCAGCCATTTTAGGGGTTTTGGAGCTTCAAAATTTTAGCCACTCTTTACCCTTACAAGTAAGTGATTTTGATGGCCTTTCTTGATAATTTTTGTACTTTTGGGACCCTTGTAGCATAATCTAGCTAATAAGGGGACTATTTTGCAAAATGGTTGAAAGTCTAGGGTTTTTCCATGAGAGTGTTCATGTTTTTTGCTAAATTTTTATGGAAGAAAAGGAATCATGGTTGTTAAACAAACAACTTTTGTGAAGTAGTTTTCATGAAAACCCTAACTAAAGACCATTTTGCAGAAGTTATAAATTATGGGGTAAATGTGTGAATGATGGGAACTATGGGCTGCTTCTAGTATAAAAAGAATTTGGCTAGGCTTGGTTAGTGAGAAAATTTGATAAAAATCAATTTACGAGCCTAGGGGTAAAATCATAATTTTGTAAAAATCTAGGGGCAAAATGGTCATTTTGCCAAAATATGATTTATAAAATGCATTAATTAATATGATGATTAAATTAGTGAATTTTTATCATTTCAGATCAAGAAATACGAAATCTAGACCTAGACCGGGGAAAGGCCAAGCTAGTAGACGAAAGCCAATTAGTCGTCCACGTTTTGTATACCGAGGTAAGTTGTACGTAAGTAAGGTAACTTTATCGTTATTATGTGTGGAATGATTTATTTTTCATATTATGGTTGAATATGATTACGAATAATGCATGATGAAATTAATGCAGTAAATTCCCGGTTGAACCTAGAAATAGATCGGATATCCATGCCATGATATTTGGGTGATATGTGTGCCAGTGTAAGACCATGTTTGGGACATGGCATCGGCCACGATATGAGAGCCAGTTTAAGACCATGTTTTGAACATGGCATCGGCAATGTTATGAGGGCCAGTGTAAGACCTGTCTGGGACATGGCACCGGCATTGAGACGAGAGCTAGTGTAAGACCATGTCTTGGACATGGCATCGGCCTCGACATTTGAGGCAGTGTAAGACCATGTTTGGACCATGGCATCGACAATTCACCCTCTTGTGTAAAGCTTGTCAAATATCCTTTAGGATTCCACATTGTTTCACGGGTTATTTTAAAAGCTTATGACAATGATATGGAATGACATAATCACGTTGTGAGTGGTACAGGATCTTATTCGAAACTCATGAGATATGAGTCTAGTTATGTTTCCTTGATGGTAAGCATGAAGTGAGTAAATTCTACCTATGAAAATTATCTTGGGACAATATTGAAATCTTTGGTTTATACTTGTGATATACATAAGCATGTAGTGGTATTTACCCATGTTCACTCAAGAATGTTGTGTTGATTTATAATATGCATGGTTGATGTTGTCACTTCTTTATATGCAACTTACTAAGCTTTATGCTTGCTCCCTCTCCTTTCCGTTTTCTTATAGTGCCACCGAGCTAGTATCGGGGATCAAGGGACGTCGGAGGCATCGATCACACTATCACCTGAAGCTTTGGTATAGCTAGTTTAATATTTTTATTTTGGCATGTATAGGGACTTGAATCTTTTGTTTAAGATTTTGTTAGTTTAGTCACAAGAGTTTCCTCATATGATGGAGGCCATTAATTTTGGCTAATATTGATTATTATTAAATGCATTTGGTGCAAATTTCTCATGGTTGTGGTTGATTTCGTTATATGTGTTACGCTTGGATTGGTTTTGGTTGATATTGTGTAGGTTGGTGTAAGTAAGGGTGGAAAAAAGGCTTGGTAAATAGCCTTATTTTTGTTCACACGGGCGTGTGTCTAGGCCGTGTGTGACACACGATCTGCCCCACGGGCGTGTTGTCCAGCCGTGTGTCCCCTGCACCTCAATTTTACAAGTCAGTATGCATGGTAGTAAACACACGGGCAGAGACACGGCTGTGTGTCTCAGCCGTGTGAAGGACATGGCCTAACACATGAGCGTGTGCCTTGGCCGTGTGCCCTTAAATGGTTGATGACATCAGCAACAGAATGTCAAGGTTTTTGTACATGGGCTGAGACACGGGCGTGTTATGGGCATGTGAGGGACACGGGCCATGGACACGGGCGTGTGCCAGGACGTGTGAAAACCCCTGTAGGTTCAAATCGAAAAATAAACTCACACAGGTTAGGAACACGGGCGTGTCCAGATATGCCCAGGCCGTGTGACCTGCACGAGCCTTCAGCACGATCATGTTAAGATGACACATGGGCGTGTCACTTTTCCACACGGGCATGTGCCCTGTTTACCTTGAAACTTTTCAAAGTTTTCTAAAGTACTCTGTTAAGTCCCGAATCTTTCTTGAAGCGTGTTTTGGGCCTCGTATGCTCGTATTAGGGACTTTATGTTTGGTTTTCAAAAAGTTTTAATTTGGACGAAAATTTATGGCACAAAAATGTTTGTAAGCATGTGTTTAAGTACAGTAATAACTCGTATCCTATTTCAGTGTTGAACTCAGGGTAAGGGGAGTTACATGATCGATAGTGCGATAACTTATTCTCGATGATCCCCGAGTTCGAGCTAGCTTCGATAATCTATAAAACATGGAAAGAACAAACAAAGTATGCTTTAAAAGCTTAGTAAGCCATTTACAAACAAAGCTATCACTTGAACATTTGCATTTCAATTCAAATATGTTTAACATAGCTAATACCATTCGAATTCACAAACCTTTCCATTGAACATATATTCAATGTCATAATCACGTTCATGAAATATTTCCCCTTTTTAATATTCGTATGAATTTCGTACATACCTGAGTCACTTAGCTCATTCACATATTCTTTTTCGACTTGACTTTGCCCGTTAACCATTCAGAATCATTAAGAATACTCAGAATCACATAATGCTCGTACAATGTCATATCCCAGATGTGGTCTTACATGTTATCACATATCGATGCCTCTGTCCCAGACAGGGTCTTACACAAAATCAAATAACGATGCCAATGTCCCAGACATGGTCTTACACATATTCACAATACAATGCCAATTTCCCAGACATGGTCTTACATGTAATCATATCTCGATAACCTAATGTCATGACATTTGTAACCTACACTATTCCTAAGGTTCTCACGAGACTTTCAGGTGTCGAAACTTCTTTGTCTCTTGCTCATAATTGCTTGTTCCACATTCATAACAATTCAATAGCAAGTAAACACATATAATTCAATTTAAAGACATTTATTTGCATATGAACTTACCTCGTAGTTAGAAATAATGGACGAGGTCGACTATTCGATAACTTTCGTTTTCCCCCAAACTAAATCTGATCTCTTTCGTTCTTGGTCTATATACATTAAAAATTAACTCTTTTATTCATCAAAACATTCAATTTAGTCCACAAACACATATTTTTTATTTTTGCACTTTAGCCCCTAAAATTACACATTCTTATAATTTAGTCTTTATTTCATAAATACACATAATTCACAAAATTCTATATGGTCCATGCTTAGCCGAATTCCCTATAGCTTCATAACAGCCCATATTTTTATTTATTTCACACTTTTAAACACACATTTTACATTTTTCACAAATTAGTTCCTTTTATGCAATTTCACTAAAAATCACTTTACAAAACTTCAATATCTATCAACAAGCTTTCAAAATTCATCAACAATCATTCAAAAGCTCAAGCATTCCTCAATGGCAACTCACAAATTCACCAACAATTTAAGAAATTAGGATACGGGCTAGCTAGATTACTAAGCAACGATCACAAAACACAGAAATCATCGAAAATGGAATAAAAATGGACCTTCAATTGAGCTTCAATATGGCCAAACCCTAAAGCATCATATTTGCCTTATTTCTCTTCTAATTTCAGCGATGATGATGATAATTTAGGCATATTATAACTTTGTTTTATTTATTATAACCTTATTAACCAAATTACAATTTTAACCTTAATGAATAAACATGAAAACCTTATAATGGATGTCCATAAATATCCATTATCACAATCAATGGTCTAATATCAACATAACGACCTCTCATTTAATTCCACATACAAAATAGACACTTTTAACTTATAGAATACAACTTTTGCATTTTACGCGATTTAGTCCTTTAGTCAAACTAAGCACTTAAACGATAAAATTTGCACATGAAACTTTCACACATATATAATCACATACTGCAAACACAAAAAATAATATCAAAATAATTTTATGACCTCGGATATGTGGTCCCTAAATCACTGTTTCAATTTAGCTAAAATCGGGCTGTTAACTCCCCCCCAGAGATTTTCGTCCCCAAAAATCTTACCAGTAAATAGGTTTGGATATTGTTTTCTCATAGCATCCGCGAGTTCCCACGTAGCTTCTTCAACCCCGTTTCGGTGCCATAATACTTTTACTAACGCTATTCTTTTATTTCTCAACTCCTAGAATTTGAATCGGTTATTCACTGAACGATAAATCTGATTGTATCTCAACTTCGGTTGGGGAAATATTATGCGAAATATCAGATTGGTATCATCGAAGCATTGATACGTGAAATACATTATGAATCTTTTCTAACTTAGACGGAAATGCTAGCGAATAAGCCATTGGTCCAATTCGTTCAATAATCTCATATGGCCTGATGAATCTCAGACTCAACTTGCCTTTATGACCAAAATGAAGTATTTTCCTCCACAGAGATACTTTCAAAAATGCTTAATCCCTAATCTGAAACTCAATTTATTTCTGTTTCAAGTTTGAATATGATTTCTAACGATCTAACGTTGCTTTCAAACTATCTCAGATCACTTTTACTTTCTCTTATGTTTCTTTAATCAGATCAACCCCGCGAATCTTATTCTTACTTAGCTCAGTCCAGTATAATGGTGTTTGACACTTCCGACCGTATAAAGCTTCGTACAATGCCATTTTAATATTTGATTGAAAGCTATTATTATACACAAATTCAATCAACGACAAATTTTTTTCCACGTACCTTCAAACTCAAGAATACAACATCTCAACATATCTTCAAGTATCTGTATAACTTGTTCGGATTGACCATCCGTTTGAGGGTGAAATGCGGTACTAAAATGTAATTTTGTACCTAGTGGATCTTGCAGTTCTTCCCAAACCTTGATGTGAACCTCAAATCTCTATCTGAAACAATAGAAATAGGTACTCCGTGTAATCTCATAGCCTCGGAGATATACAACTTAGCAAGCTTGTCAAGCGAATAATCTGTACGTACATGAATGAAATGAGCTGATTTTGTCAACCGGTCAACAACAACCCAGATTGCATCTTTCTTACTCAGAGATATGGGCAAACCCGAAACATAATCCATAGCCACTCTATCCCATTTCCACTTGGGAATCATAATCAGCTGTAATAAACCAGACGGTACCTGATGCTCAGCGTTAACTTGTTGACAAATCAAACATTTAGAAATGAATTCTCAAATGTCACGTTTCATACCATGCCACCAAGAAAGCTGTTTCAAGTCATTATACATTTTAGTACTTCCCAGATGAACAGATAAACGACTATTATGTGATTCATTCAAAATCATCTGACTTAACTCTGAATTTCTCGGAACACATATTCGGCCTATGAATCTTAAGCAATCATCAAAATCAACTTGAAACTCAAAATCAGGATTCAAATCACATTGAGATATTTTAGCTAACATTTCATTATCAGCCTTCTGAGCTTCATAAATCTGCTATACAAACAATGGTCTCGCTTTCAACTCAACCACAATTGAGCCGTCATTAGAAAGAGCCAACTGAGTATTCATAGCACGTAGAGCAACCAAAGATTTTTGGCTTAATGCATCAGCAACAACATTTGCTTTTCCCAGATGGTAGTCAATCACTAGCTCGTAATCTTTTAGCACTTCTAACCATATCTGCTGTTGCAAATTCAAATCTTTTTGAGTCATCAAATATTTTAAACTCTTGTGATCTGAATAAACATGGCATTTCTCTCCATACAAATAATGGCTGGTAACTCTAAATCGTGCGTCGAATAATTCTTTTCATTCGGCTTTAACTATCTCGAGGCATAAGCTATGACTTTGCCTTCCCGCATCAAAACACAACCCAGACCATTCAACGATGCATCACTATAAATTACAAAATCTTTACCTGATTCTACCTATACTAACACTGGAGCTTCAGTCAAAAGAACTTTTAGCTGATCAAAACTTTTCTGACATTTATCTGACCACTCAAACTATACATCTTTCTGAAGCAATCTTGACAATAGAGTTACAATCATCGAAAAGCCTTTTACAAACCTTTGGTACTAACCAGCCAGTCTCAGAAAACTGCAGACTTCAGATACATTTCTCGGAGGCTTCCATTCCATTATTGCAAAAATTTTGCTCGAATCAACTCGAATACTCGATTCTAACACAATATGTGTAACACCCCTAACCCGTAACCGACATCAGATTAAAGTTACAAGGCATTACCAGACAGACAGAACATTTTGGACCAATTCAAAATCACAGATACTATTTAACATCATTTCATAAACAATCATCTCTAATTATGGTCTATGAGACCTAAAATATACATTTAAAGAAAGGTCGGAACTAAACCGAACATATTTAAAATTTTCAGAACTTAACCAATTCTTTCAAACTGTTAAAGTCACACGCCCGTGTGAGTAGGCCGTGTGGCACACACGGGCAATAGACACGCCCATATAAGCCAACTGTGCCAAAAATAGGTCCTATACTGACTTTTTCACATGGCCAATAACCACGCCCGTGTACTACGGCCGTGTGATACTTAGCTAGCTACTGACTTTAGCCCACAGCCATATGACATGCCCGTGTGTCAAGACCGTGTGATTTTTAGGTGAATACTATTTTTCTTACACGGCCATAAGGCACGCCTGTGTTCCCTGACCGTGTGGCACTAAGTAGGCTTGGTTTAAACCAACTTGCCACCCCTAAATGGGTATTTTCTACTATCAATATTTACAACATTCATGTGACCATTAACAACCAATTCCATGTTCCAAACATGCTTCATTCTAACAAAAACATATTAGCTCATAAAACACTACAACCATGCATCATTTGGCACCATTAACCAAATACCAAAACTATAAACAACATTTCATTTGCTAGCCAACTCCCATGGCATAACATATGCACATCAAAACTTATATACATAGACCTTCTAGCCTATACATGCCATACTTTAAAATATATACACTTTCAAAAGTACCAAAATGAGATCAATAGTGTGGTGACGATCCTCGACTATCCCCAAGCTGTCAGTAGCTATGATAATTGTAAAATAGATCGTAAACACTTAGAGTAAGCTACAAAGAGCTTAGTAAGCCAAATACAATTGGTATAATTACTAAAGCATATATGTACCATTCAACTATTTAGATTCATAACCATTTCATAGAATAATTCATAAACTTAACCATGCTCCTTTGTTTGCATATATGTCATGCTTCATTTCCATACATATTTCACAGAGACAGAGTTTTTCATATTCAGAAAATTTAGTAGAATACAAACGTACTTGCATAGGTCATACAATTCATATACTCAATCTCAGATTTCGTACGCTATAATCCGACGAGTCAGAAACGATACAAATGCTCATAATCAAGTACAATGCCGATGTCCCGGACGTGGTCTTACATGTAATTCAATATAGATGCCTCTGTCCCAGACCAGGTCTTACACAAAATCAAATACGATGCTGATGTCCCAGACATGGTCTTATACATAAATCTCAATCGAGGCCTGTGTCCCAGACACGGTCTTACACGATGTTACAAACATATGTCAACTTTGCTTAGGAACATACAGAGTTTTTTAGATATTAACATATTATCATACTTTACTCCAAAGATATACATCAGGCACTCAAGGCCATCGAATACAGATTACAGTTTATATGTGCTTAATTTTTTTCAATTAACACATAATTGTAATTTAACTTACCTCGTACAAATTTTAGACGGAACGAGTCGACTATTCAAATATTTTGGACTTCCCTCGATCTAAGTCTGATTTTTTTTGTTCTTGATCTAATACAATTCAATTTCAACCATTCAATTATTCATTCACTCAAAATAATCCATGAACACATATTTAGGGAACTTTTCATTTTAGCCCTTGTAATTTCACATTTTGACAATTTAGTCCATTTTTCACAAAATCACAAATATGCAAAATTCACCAAGACTATAGCTTGGCCAAATATACATAGCTTTTATACAAGTCCAAATAACATAATTAATTCATAATTTAGTCCTTCAAAACTTCAATTTCACAAATTAACCCAAATAGCTCTATTTCATCAAAATTCAAAGACAAAGCTTAATAATCTCACACGTATCTTTCATAATCCATATAAAAACATTACAAAGCTCATATAATCAACAATGGCATTTCATGAAATTTTTAACAGAAACAGAAATTCAGACATGGGCTTTTAAGAACACGAAGCAATGATCACAGAAACGTAAAAATTATAAAAACGGACAAAAATCCATACCTTAAACAAGGATCAAAGTGCCGAAACCTAGCTTGTTCTTTTCCTCTCTTTTTCTTTTGTATTTTCGACACGGATATGCATGAATGAACAAATTTTCATGCATTTGTTTTATTTAATAACATATATTACCTAATTACCTAACCATCCTTTAAAAATTTATCTATTTACTATATTTGAACTAAACATTTTGAATTATGGCATGTATAGTAGGCTTCCTTATTTTGTTACGTGTCATAATTGCCTAGGTTTAAAATATTGGTTACAGTATTTGACTAATTATTTTGTATAAAGCCATTGAAGTTGGCTAATATTATTCAAGACATATGTTATAATGATACATTATCTAATTGGATGACATATTTCTATCTCGGTTTTGTTTAATGGTATGTGTTATGTTCTGGTAATACCTCGTACCCTGTTTCAGTGTTGAACATGGGTAAGGGGCATTACATATAGTGGTATCAAAGCTATGGTTTAGTCGGTTCTCGGACTAATATAGTGTGTGTAAAAGTCTAGCTATACATGCCATAAATATACTGTGATAGTGTGGTGACTCCTGATTATTCTAAACTGTGTTTTGTTTTAATATAGTAATGAATCCCATTTAAATCATGGGCTGCGATGATGATCTTTAGTAATGCTACTGCTCCCACACAAGGGACCGCTTTGTAGAAAGTAGGCCTGAGACATTAAGACAGGGAGATGAGGCTCGGGATGCCTTTCTCCAAATGATGAACAATTTGTATACTGAGTTTATTCGAGCAAACCCAAATGCTCAACCTCCTCCACCCCCTCCCATACCTTAGACGGTTCCCATAGCTGCTCAAGATATAGATTCGGTAAGAATGAACAAGCCTCCGGTCGACAAGATTCGAAAACAAGGGGCCGAAGAGTTCAGAGCAAAGATCGACGATGATCCCAAGAAAGCGGAGTTCTGGCTTGAAAATTCTACCCGTGTATTTGATGAGCTCTTATGTACACCCGAGGAGTGCTTAAAGTGTGATGTATCACTTTTGAGAGATTCGGCCTACCATTGGTGGAAGACTTTGGTAACAGTGGTGCCAAAAAAAAGGGTTACTTGGGATTTCTTCCAAGAAGAATTCAGAAAAAAATACATAAGTTAGTGATTTATTGATCAAAAACAGAAGGAGTTCATTGAATTGAAGTAGGGCAAGATGTCTGTGGCAGAGTATGAACGCGAATTTGTAAGACTCAGCAAGTATGCCCAGGAATGTGTGTCCACCGAGGCTACTATGTGCAAAAGATTTGAGGATGGACTTAATGAGGACATTAAAGTGCTTGTAGGAATTCTGGAGTTGAAATAATTTGTAGTATTGGTTGATCGAGCTCTTAAAGCCGAAGAATTAAACAAAGAAAGAAGAAAAGCTACCATTGAGGCCCGAGATGCCAAAAAGAGGCTGATAAGCAAGTCATTTCAATCTCAATCAAAGAGGTCCAAAGAGGCAAACCCTCGAATGACAGTTTCAACTGGGAATTCACACAGAGATCGTGGTAGGGCATATTCGAGGTCTAAAGTTCAAGCTACTTTAGTGGCAAATGTGGGTAATGTGCGGTCTAGAGAGCCCGAATGTCAACAATATGGCAGGCAACATTATGATGAGTGTTGGGGAAACGAGCGAGCTTGTTTCAGGTGTGGTTCTCACAAGCATTTTATTAGAGACTGTTCGAAGAAAGTTAAAGAAGAAAAATTTCAGAGTATTAGAGAGAGTACTACAGTTAGCAGAGGTAGACCACCGAGAAATACTTGAAGTGGAGCTAGTAGTAAAACTGTAATGAAAGATTCAGCGGCGAGATCAGAAGCTAGAGCACCTGGTAGAGCTTATGCTATACATGCTCGAGAGGATGCATCATCTCCCGATGTGATTATTGGTACATTTTCTGTCTAAGATACTATTATTATTGCATTGATTGATCCTGGGTCTACTCATTCCTATATTTGTATGAATTTAGTATCTAATAAGAAGTTGCCTGTTGAGTTTACTGAGTTTACGATTAAAGTGTCGAACCCTTTAGGCCAATATGTGCTAGTTGATAAGGTTTGGAAGAATTGCCCATTAATGATTCAAGGTCACTATTTTCCGGCTAATCTGATGCTGTTACCATTTGATGAGTTTGACGTTATTTTGGGAATGGACTGGTTGACATTGTATGATGCCAAGGTAGATTGTAAACAGAAAACGCTAGAGTTGAAATGTGAAAATGGTGAAATTCTGTGGGTTGAAACAGATGAAACAAATAAATTGCCTATGGCGATTTCGCACAAGTCTGCACAGAAATACATGAGGAAAGGGTGTGAAGCTTATCTAGCCTATGTAATGAATACTGAGTTGTCTGAATTAAAGCTTGAATCAGTACCAATAGTCTGTGAATTTCCAGATGTATTTCCAGAGGAATTGCCTGGATTGCCTCCGAATAGAGAGATAGAGTTTGCCATTGATTTGTTGCCGGAGACTGCACCGATCTCGATTGCTCCATATAGAATGGCTCCAACTGAATTAAAAGAATTGAAGGCTCAGTTACAAGAGTTAACAGACGAGGGGTTTGTGAGACCGACTTTCTTTCCCTGGGATGCTCCTGTATTGTTCGCAAAGAAGAAGGATGGCTCAATGAGGCTTTGCATTGATTACCATAAGCTCAATAAGGTGACTATAAAGAACAAGTACTCGTTGCCAAGGATTGATGATTTATTCGATCAGTTAAAGGGGGCAACAGTGTTTTCAAAGATCGATTTGAGGTCCGGTTACTACCAGTTGAGAGTTAAGGAGTCGGATGTGCCGAAAATCGCCTTTAGGACAAGTATGGACATTATGAGTTCCTTGTGATGCCTTTTGGCTTAACAAATGCTCCAGCTATATTTATGGACTTGATGAACCGAATCTTTTGGCCATATTTGGATAAGTTCGTAGTAGTATTCATAGATGACATTCTAATTTATTCTCAGGATGAGTCTGAGGACGTTGAACATTTGAGACCTATATTGCAAATCTTGAGAGAAAAGAAACTATTTGCTAAGTTTAGTAAAAGTGAGTTCTGGCTTCGTAAAGTCGGATTTTTGGGACATATAGTCTCAGGTGATGGTATTCGGGTGGATCCGAGCAAAATTTCCGCGATCATTGATTGGAAACCGCCAAAGAATGTATCTGAGGTTAGAAGCTTTTTAGGCTTGGCTGGGTATTATAGACGTTTTGTCGAGGGAAGGAGTTCATAATTTATAGTGATGCATCATTGACAGGCCTTGGATGTGTGCTGATGTAAGAGGGTAAAGTGGTAGCTTATGCCTCGAGACAGTTAAAACCGCATGAGAAGAACTATCCTACACATGATTTGGAATTGGCCGCTATTGTCTTTCCCTTGAAGATCTGGCAACATTATTTGTATGGTGAAAAATGCCGAATTTTTACTGATCACAAAAGTTTGAAGTATTGGATGAATCAAAAGGATTTGAATCTACGACAGCGGAGATGGCTTGAATTATTGAAGGATTATGAGCTAGTGATTGAGTATCATCCGGGAAAAGCGAATGTAATTGCTGACGCCTTGAGCAGGAAATCTCTTTTTACTTTGAGAGCCATGAATACGAGGTTTGCATTGTCTGATGATGGGTCAATCTTGGCAGAGATAAGGGTTAAACCGTTATTTCTTCAGAAAATTTGTAATGCTCAAAAGAACGATAGTGAGTTCCGAACCAAGAGAACTCAGTGCGAATCGGGTTACGACTCAGATTTTCGAGTTGGACCACATGACTGTTTGATGTTTCGAGATAGAATATGTGTACCGAAAAATGATGAATTGATTCAGAAAATATTACATGAGGCGCACAGTGGCTGTTTGTCAGTTCACCCTGGTAGCATAAAAATGTATAATGATTTAGAGAAGTTGTATTGGTGGCGAGGTATGAAAATGGACATTTCTGAATTTGTAACCAAGTGTTTAATCTGTCAACAAGTAAAAGCTGAGCATCAAGTGCCTTCAGGATTACTCCAACCGGTAATGGTACCTGAGTGGAAATGGGATAGGATTACCATGGATTTTGTAATCGGTTTACCTCTGACTCCTAAAAAGAAGGATGCTGTCTGGGTAGTGGTTGATAGGTTAACAAAGTCGGCTCACTTTATACCGGTACGTACCGATTACTCACTTGATAAATTAGCTGAATTATATATTGCTAAAATTGTGAGGTTGCACGGGGTACCTATGTCTATAATATCAGATAGAGAACTGAGTTTACCTCGAGATTCTGGAAAAAGTTACAAGAAGCTTTGGGTACAAAATTTAATTTTAGTACCGCGTTTCATCCACAAACAGATGGTCAATCAGAAAGAGTAATCCAGGTACTCGAAGATATGCTTAGATGCTGTGTTTTAGAATTTGAAGGCAGTTGGAAGAAATATCTATCTTTGGTTGAATTTGCCTACAATAACAGTTTTCAGTCAAGTATACAGATGGCACCATACGAAGCCTTCTATGGTCGTAAGTGTCGAACTCCTTTATATTGGACCGAACTTAGTGAGAAATAGATTCACAGAGTTGATTTAGTTAAAGGAACTGAAGAGAAAGTAAAAATAATTCGTGATTGCTTGAAAGCTGCTTCAGATCGACAAAAGTCATATGCAGATTTAAAAAGAAAAGAGATTGAATTTCAGGTGGGTGATAAAGTGTTCTTGAAGGTGTCACCATGGAAGAAGATTATGTGATTTAGCCGAAAAGACAAGTTGAGTCCGCGTTTTATTGGGTCGTACGAGATTATTGAGAGGATTGGACCAGTGGCATATCGGTTGGCATTACCGACATAATTAGAAAGAATTTATAATGTGTTTCATGTATCAATGTTGCGATGTTATCGTTCTGATCCTTCACATGTGATTAAGATTTTGGCTATGATGAGGAACCGATTAAGATTTTGGCTCAAGAAGTAAAACAGTTGAGAAAGAAAAGTATAGCTTTTGTGAAAGTGTTATGGCAAAGACATGGAGTAGAAGAAGCTACGTGGGAACCAGAGGAAGCCATGAGAAAAGAGTACCCAAATCTCTTTAGGGACGAAAATCCCTAAAGGGAGGGAGAGTTGTAACAGCCCGATTTAGGGCCAAAATAGAACAGTGGTTTCGAAACCACGAATTTGAGGTTGAAAAAAATTTTAAAAAAATTATTTTGATTTAGTTTTAGTGTTTATATTATGATTGCATAATTGTGTGAAAATTTCGTTGCGAAATTTTATCGATTGGGTGTTTAATTTGACGTTTAGGACTAAATTGAAATAGGTGAAAAATGTGTGTGTTCTAGTTCATAAAGTACTTGATTGAAATGGGGGTTTTAAGTAGAGGTCCTTAAATGGAAATTAGACCATTATACTTTATATGGACAAAAATTTGGACACGGATGGAATTTTTAGAAAGTTTAGTAGTAAGGGCATTTTGGTCATTTGTATATTAACTGAAATAAAATGGGAAAAATAACACAAAAATGTGTTCATCTTCATTTAAGCTTGGTCGAAACTTACATGTTCTCCATAGCTAGGGTTTTTCCAAGCTTTCAAGCTCAATAGTAAGTGCATTCAAGCCCCGTTTTTAATGTTCTTTACATTTTTGAAATCCTCGTAGCTCGGTCTGCCTACTTCTACCATTATTTCGAGTTAGGGTTTATGTTTAAAAATTTAGCCATGAATGATATGCATGTATTTTGATGTTTTATGGTAGAATATGAATGTTTGAAGTTAGGAGAATGATCTTTCTTAAGCAATTTTTAGCAAAAACGAGCAAAACGGCATAATCGGTAAAAATACCTATTGTTCATAACTATGTGTTAGAGTGAGAATTTGATGTTGTCATAGAAGAGAATAATATTCAGCATCATAAAAATAAGAATAAGGGCTGAAATTAAATTTCCAAGCCTAGGGGTAAAATCATAATTTTGTAAAAGTTAAGGGGCAAAAATGTAATTTTTTCATAATGTGATTTTTGGATTGAGATAAATAGTATGAGTGTTAAATGAGCTAAATGTGTTGTTATAGATCAAGAAAGGCGTGGAATTGACCTTGAACTGGGGAAAGAAAAGATTTTGGACTAAATTGCAAAATTCTCATATTTTGAACCAAGGTAAGTTTGTATGTAAATAATACATTAACTTCATTTACATTCTTATATTTCAGCCTATTATATATATTTTAGATGATTTTGAAGCATAAATCAACTATTGAAAGAATAGAAATAAGTAATAGAGAGAGAAATCTCGGTTGAACATTCGGAAAGATCGAATAATATAGATGGAATGTAGCTAGGTCACATGTATGGTGCTAAGTGCACATCATGTGTACAAGAGAGCTACGAGATACTATGTAGTAGCTAGGTCACATGTGTGATACGGGATGTATCCCATGTAGACAAGAGAGCTATGGAAGAGATAAATGTAGCTAGGTCGCATGTGTGATCCCAAGTGAAGGACACCATGTACACAAGAGAGCTACGAGATAAATTGGCTAGGTCACATGGGTGGTACTAAGTGTTCACCATGTGTACAAGAGAGCTGAATTATATGAAATATGATGGGTGGAGCTGTGTGCTGAAACCACCAAGTATCGAGAATTGATCCGAAGTGTTCAACGGGATGATTTTATGGTGACATTGTAATCATGGACCTATACTTGTGATGTATGAAATGTGGTGAAAATGAATTGTGATATGTATGCTAAATGAGGTTAATACAAAGAAAGTGTGAAAGAGTGAATTTACAATAATACTGTTTTGGACAGTCGCAGTGACATGAATTTGAAAAATCACCAAAAATAGTAGGAATTTAATTAGAGGCTGAATGAGATATTAAATTAAAGCTTAATGAGTCAATTCTCATGTAAGAGAAACAGAGCAAGTAAAGGAACTCTATATTTTGAGATATTTATATTTGTGTGTGACTTGTTTAGAATGACTATGTGATCCCCTGTTCTGACTTTGATAAATCATTAAAAATTATATAAAAATAATTAAGAAATATAGTTTATATGCCTAGATTCCATTGAGTCTAGTTTTAAATGAAACAAATTTCATGGCTATTTGACTCTTTTACTAGGAGACAATCAATTCGTAGTTAACAGAGGTCAGATCCATCGAGCTGTATAATAGGGGAAACTTTAACTAATAAAATATACTAATTGGCTGGACCAAAAATTCTAGAAATATTTTAGTAAGAAGTAATATGAGTCTAGTTTCAGGAAAATTTTACGGATTTGAATTTTGAGTTTCTTAACTCAAGTTATGATTTATTTAGTGAACATGACGCAGGAGAGATAGCTTGATCAAAGTGGAGTAAATAGTGAAATTAAAAGTAGATACACTTGAGTTATTGTGTTAACATATTAGATTCTTTAATTATTATTTATATACTTACTTACTAAGCTATAAGCTTACTTTCTTTTCTCTCTTTTGTCTTATAGTGTCGTCCAGCTTGCACAGGAGTTAAGGATCGTTGAAGATCTACCCACACTATCAATACTTTTGGGTATTTGAACTAAACATTTTGAATTATTACATGTATAGTAGGCTTCGTTATTTTGTTACGTGTCATAATTGCCTAGGTTTAAAATATTGGTTACAGTATTTGACCCATTATTTTGTACAAAGCCATTGAAATTGGCTAATATTGTTCAAGACATATGTTATAATGATACATTATCTAATTGGATGACATATTTCTATCTCGGTTTTGTTTAATGGTATGTGTTATGTTCTGGTAATACCTCGTACCCTGTTTCGGTGTTGAACACGGGTAAGGGGCGTTACACCCGAGCTAGCTTGACGATGCCAAAAGAAAAGGGAAAGGAGAGAAAGTAAGCATAGGGCTTAGTAAGTTGCATGTAAATAAATAACAACATAAGTCAAGATATTCATGGATTAAACATATTATCAATTATCACCACAATATCATACTATACACATGAACGTAGTCAAAATTGACATTAAATGTCATTAAACATCAAGCTTATCTTACTCCTTTCTACTCATGTTAAATTTCCCATCATGAATCAAGTTCAAAACTCATGAGGTTTATGTACATACCTGTTCCGTACTTTCATACTTATATCACTCCAGTTCTTAACCCAACATCTTGAATGGCCCGTTGAACCACCGGAATACTAAAAGACAATCAGGATTGTCATACACTAAGTAAAGTACCAATGCCATGTCCCAAACATGGTCTTACATGAATCCACATCTCATCGTCGATGCCATGTAACACCCCTCACCCATATCCAACGTCGGGACAGGGTTCGAGGCGTTACCGGACTTAAACATTCACAACATGCAAAACCGGGCCACAAAATTTCACTAAAAAATAAAGCATCTCAAACACATGCATATCGTCCCTTATATAGGTCTTCGAAACCTATAACATACATTGTGGTGGTTCAGGACTAAACCAAGAACTTTGAAAATCTTTGGGCAACTTAACTAATTTTCTTGCTTCGGAGAGTCACACACCCGTGTGGATTGGGCCGTGTGGTCAATTTCAAGGATATTTTTCAAGCCAATTGTCACCCTTAATTACCTACATACACTTATACATTTTCATAGCAATCGACACGGCATATTTGAGTAATTATATATTCACAATCAAGACACAAGTATGGCATTCTTACAACAACACATAACATATTACCAACCATGCATGGCAAACAAGCATTTGCACATCACCAATATCAGACATAACATGAATAGTTAGATTTATAAGTAAAAATCATTAGCTCACTAAAGATCAATATATTTGGCCAAATTAAAATTACACATGTTATAAAACTACGTCCCTATACATGCCACTCACTTGATAATTCTAGCATATGTGTTTATACTGTCAAGGTGTTAGCTTGATAGTGTGATGCTGCCTCCGACGATCTCCAACCCCGAGTTAACCTGAAAACACTAAAAGAAATGGAAAGGAGGGGGTAAGCTTTACTCTTAGTAAGCTCACATGAAAATAATAAACAATTTACTAACATGTTTTCCATAGTAAAACTATCCAAATTGTACATTTACACATGTTCTGGTTAAGCTGTTTTCTTGACTCATAGTCACTTAATCATTTATATCTAGAGCTATGGAACTCAAAATTAAGATCCGTAAATTTTACCATAAACTAGACTTATATATATTTTTATCATAAAATTTTAAGAATTTTTTGCCTAGCCAATAAGTGTATTTTATTATTTAAATTATCCCTATTTTCCTATTTGATAGCTTCGACCACTCTTCATTAAAATTTAATTATCTTTTTCTACCAAATTCAAATGAGGTTATTGTTTATTTATTCTTAAAATATATTCAATAAGGAATCCAAGAATATAAATTATGTTCCTTAAATGTTTCTATACAATTTTAATGATTTTTACAATTCAGAATAGGGAATCATGAAATTAGTCTGAACCAGTCTTACAAAAATATAAATATCTCAAAATACAGAATTCCTTTGTTTGCTCTGTTACTTTTAAGTGAAAATAGATTCAATAAGATTTAATTCCATCTCTCATTCTACTTCTAGTTCAACTTATACTAGTTTTGGTGATTTTTCAAAATCACTCCCCTGCTGCTGTATTAGACTGTTTATCCCAAATTTCATTCCTTCACTAAAATTTCTTATTATCAACTTTCAAGATAATACTTATCCATATTCATCTTATCAAAAATTCAATTACAAATCTAACTCATAATTCAAAACACATATATTCATATTCCAGTATTATCCCACATTTTTTTTCACGTTAAATTTCATTTAGCAAACTTGTTTCTCCCGGTGAACACTTCGGAAAGTAACAATATCTGGTGGTTTTAGCACAGAGCTCCACACTATTTTGCTAACATGTAATTGTGGCATACGCACTTAGCACTACTTTTCAAATTAACATGTATAACCGTGGCATATCCACTTAGCACCACGTTACATGTTTAACCGTGGTATATCCACTTAGCACCATGTAAATGAATCAATATATGTAACCGCGGCATATCCACTTAGCACCACGTTACATGTATCAATATGTGTAATTGTGGTATATCCACTTAGCACCACGTTACACGTATAACCGTGGTATATCCACTTAACACCACGTTTTTTCATTCCGAAGGTTCAACTAAGATTTCCCCATTTAATCTCAATTCATCAACCATAAATCATCGTTTGTGTCCATTAATTGAACAATACTAAAACTTATTTCATTTGCACTCTCTTCACAAGTCCATTTCATTTCACATGTCAAACATGTACTCATGAGTTTCGAGTACGTACCTGTGCTATCTCTTAGCACAACCACTCGTGCAAACAGGAAAATCATATGCTATCTCATATTCTCGGTAATCACCCATTTCTTTTAAATATCATATTCCATCAAATTTCTATTAACATCAAATTCAATACAATTATAACAAATTATATTTCATGTATATCAATAATAACATGAATAATAGGCTTATTAAATCATGGGAACTTACCTCGGATCCAGAAATGGCAATTTACCATTCTAGTCCATAACCTTGTATTTTCCCGATTTAAGCCCAAATCTCTATTTCCTTGATTATTAATCTTGGAAGCTTGGCCAAACCCTAACCATGGCTGCTCTTGGTACATTCTGCTGTAGCAAGAAGAAAGGGACACATTTGGGGTTTAAAATTTGTCTTTTAATTCATTTTACCCCTAAATGACCAAAATGCCATTTTTACTATTCTTTCAAAATTTACCCAACCAAGGCCATTTTTGTCCAATAAGTTACACAATGGTTTAATTTTCATTTAAAGACCTCCCATTTAAAATTTCATGACAATTAGACACCTCTAACATGTAAAACTTAACTTTTGCACTTTTTACAATGTAGTTCGTTTTACTAAATTGAGTGCCCAAACATCAAAATTTTTGAACGAAATTTTCACGAAATCATTCCGTGAAATTGTAGACCATAAAAATATAATAAAAATAAAATTTTCCTCATCGGATTTGTGGTCCCGAAACGACTGTTCCGACTAAGCCCAAAATCGGGATGTTACATTTCTCCCCCCTTTAGGGATTTTCGTCCCTGAAAATCTCACCAGAAAAGTGGTTTTGGGTTTTCACTTGGGTTTCTCAATCCTATAATCGATGTCAAAGAACTTTTACTCAAGTTAAACTTTTACTACCTATCTCTTTAAATTTTACATACAAAAATCATAAGTGGTATTCACTTTACAATACTTTTACTGAAACTTAATCTCTACTAGAAAGCTCATGCACTCAAAAGTCCGATCCATACCATCATATTACATATACATTCGTACCCGACTCTTTTCGGATTCGAATAGTAAAACTAGTTAGTTCATCTCAACCTCATACTCTTTATAATTTCACACAGTCCAATTATTTGTCAATTCAACCCTCAGCTACTTTTTATTTCAAGCCTCTTCTGGCTTTCCAAAGAAATCATGATATAAAACTCGGATCTCAATCCGATTAGTGGAGATTAAAATTCCATGATATCCAAAATTCATAAAGACGCGAAATTCTATGAATCTGGTGAGCAAACATTCGGGTATACCAGCATAATTTACACATGTCATAACGTTTAACAACGCTACATATCACTTTCCTCTTTCAAGGATAGGAATGATCCAGACAAGAAAATCCATATTAACCTTTTCTATTTCCATTCTAATTCTAGACGGAAAAAATAATTATGATGGTTCTTGCTATACATCTTTAAACTTTCAACATTTCAAGAATTTGTACTCAAAGATAAACAATTATCGTTTCAACATTTTTTTAATACCCAGATTATCTTCACATTATCAATATCAGATCTTCTTATTGCATACGATTCTTCTAGGAAACATACACTTCTTAATTAGACTATTCGTCTTTTTACCTGTGAAGAAATAAAATCTTATTCTCAAGCATGCATATCTCATTAAATGCTAGACATATATTCCATACAGATTGAACAATCAAGTCGACCTTATTCATCCGTAATTTATATTTCAAGAAATTCTCTCTTCTAGTCAACAGAACGGTTCAACATGCATCATTCCAAATTCACTCATCATGCCAATCGAAGACCATAACAAATGCATTAACATAAGTAATACTGATACCTCAACTGAATACATTAACTCTGATTAACTTACTTGAGAAAGGAAATCCACCATACACATTGGGACTTGAAATTTCACCACATTATCAGGATCAATTCAGAGGTATAGTCACACTTGTTCTTTATATATATCAATCACAAGTTGGAGGTCATGCTCTAAGTGCAAGTCATGATCAACAAGTTACAAGATAAAATATCCAAAAAACCCAAGATAGAGAAATCTGAAACGAAGAAGCCCAGAATAAGGAAATCCAAGATAAATAAATCCATGATAAGGAAATCCCATTTACAGCACTGCATCAGAAGACCAAGAACCAGACTCATAAAAATATGAAAGACCCCAATGTTTTTTTTCAAAGAAAAGAAATCCACATTAACATCATTTCAAACCATTGACAACAAATACGACTGGAACTATATGCTTCTCAAATATATAAAATCAATCAGAGCAATGATCGGTAGAAATAGAATCATGGCACCATACACAATTTCTCATCGATTCCCAACAAGTGGAATATAACAAAATACTAGAGAAAAACAGAACCATGTAGATTATAATCCAATCAGACTGACAACACATTCGTCTAACGTTAAGATCAGGGAACATTTTCATAATATAAGAATTCATCAGGGATTAGATCGCCCCAATAATATTTCCAGTGCCAGATAGTCTCATACCATATCTCAATAGAGACAATCACAAACTGTTAATTGTAATTACCATGCTTGGACATTTCATATTTCAAACATTATTCCTTTAACTATTTCTGTTGTCCCAAATTCCATAATAATCCCTTTACTAAGAAAACGAATTCATGAGGGAATTTCAATCAATACATTTCTCGACATCATACCAGGATAGGTCATTTTACCAAAATTAACCTTTTTCGCAAACTGTGATGTTGCGAAAATTAAACAATCTTTCGGTCAATCTGATATCTTTCTAACTCATGTCTATACTTATCAACCTATTCTCAATCTCTAATCATGCTTATAACCTTTACATCATTGAACTCTTTGGTTTCTCACCTAGAAACTCATTCAACATAAATATTAGGAATTTCCATTATGAAACACCACTTTGGTAAAGAGGAGGGGGTCGTAGGGCCTCTGACTCAACTCTCATATACATGTAAAACAGTTTTCATCATAGCAATCATATTTCAATCATGTCATTCATTTCGAGTAACTAACATTTATTTTGATTTTACACTCACTTTCCAGTTATCTCATTTAAACAAGTGTACTTATACATGTATTTTCATGTTTCCTAGATAATCTTACTTATCCATTCATTAAATCAGGCAAATCAAGCACATAATATCATATAAGGGCCAAACAAACATGGATAAGTATATCACAGTCTAAACTTTCATCTTATACGTCATCATATACATATCATTACAATCATATAAATCAGTCCAATCAATTTAATCCATTTACTCAAGTTATACGAGCTTACCAATCATAATCATCCCAACCAATATACATGAATATTCATCTTATCAATATTTTTGAGAAGTTACTCAAACACATGCATTTGTTCAAATAAATCGATCATATACATCATGGAATTATCTATTAATCATAGATAAGCTCATTTCACCATGTACACATTTCATCAATCCTCATTCGTACCTTTCCAAGTTTCAGTTCGTCATAACTATACTTTACTCGAATATTTTAGCATCACATTCAACATAGTCCGCATAGCTCGGTTAGAGAGTACCTTTTTCTAAACAAAGTGGTTCTCAAACGCGTCGGGAGACATCACATTATCACGGATCGGCGGCATGTATAGTTGAGCATTTACACATGCTAGGCTAGTCTCAGAACTGACTAAACCATAGCTCTGATACCACTAAATGTAAAACCCTCAACCATATCCAACGTCGGGACAGGGTTTGAGGCGTTACCAGACTTAAACATTCACAACATGCAAAATCGGGCCACAAAATTTCACCAAAAATTAAAGCATCTCGAACACACGCATATCGTCCCTTATGTAGGTCTTCGAAATCTATAACATACATTGGGGTGGTTTGGGACTAAACCAAGAACTTTAAAAATCTTTAGGCAACTTAACTAATTTTCTTGCTTCGGAGAGTCACACGCCCGTGTGGATTGGGCTGTGTGTTCAATTTCAAGGCTATTTTCCAAGCCAATTGTCACCCTTAATTACCTACATACACTTATACATTTTCATAGCAATTGACATGGCATATTTGAGTAATTATATATTCACAATCAAGACACAAGCATGGCATTCTTCCAACAACACACAACATATTACTAACCATGCATGGCAAACAAGCATATGCACATCACCAATATCAGACATAACATGAATAGCTAGATTTATAAGTCAAAATCATTAGCTCACTAAAGACCAATATATTTGGTCAAATTATAATAACACATGTTATAAAACTGGGTCCCTATACATGCCACTCACTTGATAATTCTAGCATGTCATTTATCTTGTCAAGGTGTTGGCTTGATAGTGTGATCTTTGCCTCCGACGATCTCCAACCCGAGTTAACCTGAAAACACTAAAAGAAATGGAAAGGAGGGGGTAAGCTTTACGCTAAGTAAGCTCCCATGAAAATAATAAGCAATTTACTAACATGCTTTCCATAGTAAAACTATCTCAATTGTACATTTACACATGTTCTGGTTAAGCTATTTTCTTGAGTCACAGTCGCTAAATCATTTATATCTGGAGCTACGGAACTAAAAATTAAGATCCGTAAATTTTCCCAAAAACTATACTCATATATCTTTTCACGATAAAATTTTTCAAATTTTTGTTCCAGCCAATAAGTAAATTTTATTATTTAAATTCTGCCATGTTTTGCTGTTTGACAGCTTCGACCACTCTTCACTAAAATTTAATTATCTTTTTCTACCAAATTCAAATGAGGTTCTCATTTCTTTATTCTTAAAATAAATTCAATAAGGAATCAAACCATATGAATTATGTTCCTAATAAATTAATTATGTTATTTTACAATTCAGAACAGGGAATCACGAAATCAGTCTGAACTAGTCTTACAAAAATATAAATATCTCAATATAAAGAATACTTTTGTTTGCACTGTTTCTTTTATATGAAAATAGATTCAATAAGCTTTAATTCAATATCTCATTCCACTTCTATTTCAACTTATACTAGTTTTGGTGATTTTTCAAAGTCACTCTCCTGCTGCTATTTTAGACTATTTATCCCAAATTTCATTCATTCACTAAAATTTCTTATTATCAACTTTCAAGATAATACTTATCCATATTCATCTTATCAAAAATTCAATCACATATCTAACTCATAATTCAAAACTCATATATTCATATTCCGGTATTATCCCACATTTTTTTTGACGTTAAATTTCATTCAGCAAACTTGTTTCTCCCGATGAACACTTCAGAAAGTAACAATATCCGGTGGTTTTAGCACATAGCTCCACACTATTGTGCTAACATGTAATTGTGGCATACGCACTTAGTTCCACTTTTCAAATTAACATGTATAACCGTGGCATATCCACTTAGCACCACGTTACATGTTTAACCGTGGTATATCCATGTAGCACCACGTTAATGAATCAATATATGTAAACGTGACATATCTACTTAGAACCACGTTACATGTTTAACTGTGGTATATCCACTTAGCACCATGTTAATGAATAAATATATGTAACCTTGGCATATCCACTTAGCACCACGTTTTTTCATTCCGAAGGTTCAACCGATATTTCCTCATTTACTCTCAATTCATCAACCACAAATCACCGTTTGTGTCCATTAATTGAACAATACTAAAACTTATTTCATTTGCACTCTCTTCACAAGTCCATTTCATTCCACATGTCAAACATGTAATCATGAGTTTCGAGTACGTACCTGTGCTATCTCTTAGCACAATCACTCATGCAAACAGGACAATCATATGCAAGTTCTCATATTCTTGGTAATCACCCATTTCTTTTAAATATCATATTCCATCAAATTTCTATTAACATCAAATTCAATACAATTATAACAAAATATATTTCATGTATATCAATAATAACATGAATAATAGGCTTATTAAATAACGTGAACTTACCTCAAATCCATAAATGGAAATTTACCATTCTAGTCCATAACCTTGTATTTTCCCGATTTAAGCCCAAATCTCGATTTCCTTGATTATTATCTTGGAAGCTTGGCCAAACCCTAACCGTGGCTGCTCTTGGTACATTCTACTGTAGCAAGAAGAAAGGGACACATTTGGGGTTTAAAATTTGTCTTTTAATTCATTTTACCCCTAAATGACCAAAATGCCCTTTTTACTATTCTTTCAAATTTTACCCAACCAAGGCCATTTTTGTCCAACAAGTTATACAATGGTTTAATTTTCATTTAAGGACCTCCCATTTAAAATTTCATGACAATTAGACACCTCTATCATGTAAAACTCAACTTTTTCACTTTTTACAATTTAGTCCGTTTTACTAAATTGAGTGCCCAAACGTTGAAATTTTCGAACGAAATTTTCACGAAATCATTCCGTGAAATCGTAGACCATCAAAATATAATAAAAATGAAAATTTTCTCATTGGATTTGTGCTCCCGAAACCACTGTTTCAACTAAGCCCAAAATCGGGATGTTGCATGCCATGTCCCAGACATTGTCTCACACTGGCACACATATCATCGTCGATGCCATGTCCGAGACATGGTCTTACACTGGCATGTATGCGATCGTTGATGCCATGTCCCAGACATGGTCATGCATTGGCACATATATCATCGCCGATGTCATGTCCCAGACATGGTCTTACACTGGCACACTTAGCACAGTGTCATGACATCCAAGTCCTAAGTATTCCTTTGGGTCACCCAGGCTTCCGAGACATGAAGCTATCACTAAACTTCCATTGGATCATCACAAGGCAATTTGATTAAGGCATACATACATGCATCATATAATGTCAAATATTAAATACGTAATATGGAGTTGTTGAATTACTTACACACAACTTACCTCGGTATAAAATATGCCAAATTTGCGATTTAGCCCTCAACGTTGCCTTTTCCTCGGTTAAGGTCTATCCCTCGTCCCTCTTGATCTATAATAGCACATTTAGCTTTTTTAATACAAGCGTTATTCATTTCAGTCCAAAAATCATGATATGGCAAATTTATAATTTTGCCCTTAAAATTTTACAAAATTACAAAATTGCCTCTAGGCTCGTAAAATGAAAAGTACTTTTTTTTCTCATTATTCAAGCCTAACAGAATCATTTTCCCTCTTATACAAACCCACATTTTTTATTAATTCACACATTTAGACATAGTTTCTACAACTTTTATAATTAGGTCATTTTTATCAATTTCACCAAAAACCACCTAGTAAAAGTTGTTTATCACACCTCAAACGTCCATATTCTTCCATTAGACATCAAAGCACAAGCATGTCATTCATGGGCATGTTTTTGAACATGAACCCTAGCTCAAATTAAGGGTAGAAATAGCCGAGCTACGAGGATTTCAAAAATATAAATAACATTAAAAACAAGGCTAGGATGCACTTACTTTGAGCTTGAAAGATGAAAGAAACCCTAGCTATGGCTTCTTGTGAAATTCGGCCAAAGAGGATGAAGATGGACACAAATTTTGACTTTTTTTCCTTTTAATTCTTTTATTAACCAATGGACCGAAATGCCCTTCCATTATAACTTTGATATTTTATCCCTCCTATGTCCATTTTTTTCCATAATGACATATAATGGTCTAATTCCAAATAAGGACTTCAAATTTCAAATCTCATCACAATTAAGCCATTAAATCAACTAGAACACATGTTTTTCACTTATTGCAACTTAGTTCTAATAACTCAATTGGACACATTATTAGTAAAATTTCTCATCGATATTTTTGCACAAGCATGCATATATATCATGGACCTCGTAACATCCATAAGATAATTATTTCTATCTCGAATTTATGGTCTCAAAACTATTGTTTCGACTAGGCCCTAATTCAAGATGTTAGAATTCTCCCCCTTCAGGATTTTCATCCCCAAAAATTTTACCGGTAAACAAGTGCGGGTATTGATTTCTAATAGCTTCTTCAGGCTCCCATGTATCCTCCTCTATCCCATGCCTATGCCATAACACTTTTACTAAGGTGATATTCTTTTTTTCTCAACTATTTAACTTCTCGACCCAAAATCTTGATCGGCTCTTCACCATAAGTCATGTCTAGTCGAATCTCAACTTCTGTCGGTGATATCACATGTGACGGGTCCGAGCTATAATGGCGCAACATAGACACGTGGAGTACGTCATGGATCTTTTCCAATTCTAGTGGTAAAGCCAACTGATAAACTACTAGTCCTATCCTTTCGGTGATCTCGTAAGGTCCTATGAAATGAGGACTTAACTTGCCCTTCCTACCGAATCTCTGTAACACCCCGTACCCGAGACCGTTACCGGAGTCGAACACGAGGTGCTAACTGACTAATTCATTTACTCTCACAGTCCAATTAAAAATTTTCCAGGCAGTTGGCTAACTACATATATTTTTCCCCGAAACTAGACTCATATGTCCATCTACATATATTTTTCTAGAATTTTTGGTCGGGCCAATTAGTACAGATTTATTAGTTAAAGTCTCCTTTATTGTGGTGCGACTACACCGATCTTCATGCATTACGACTGGATATCTCCTGCATGTGGCTTCAATATCGATGCCGTTTGTTTCTATAGAAACTAGACTCAAAGAGGAATCTATACATATATTGCATGCTCCCATTATCTCTGGTTAATTTACAATGAATTTCCAAAGTCGAGCAGGAATCCAGAAACCGTTCGCCCTGTTTCACGAAAACCTAAATATCTCTTAACATACAACTCATATGACCGTTTCGTTTCTTCCATATGAAAGTATATTCATCAAGGTTCATTTACATAATTTATTCACTATTTAATTCCATCTATACTATTTTTAGTGATTTTCACATCCACATCATTCTTGCTGCAAAGATCTATTTTAGGGTGGACTTTATCTAACACATAGTTTCTATGATTCAACTAACCCTCTTGCATATATAGTCCAAAATATAATCATGATGAACCATTCTAATAGCTGATCGTTTCCAAACATTTCCATGCCTCTTAATGAGCATATACATACCGAATGATTATAACATTATGCTCAAAACATTTATAAGCCATTTTCGCATGGCTACCCAAAATTATACAAATCCAAAGGGTCCATGACCCACAACAAAAGGGGTAGTCCTATACATTAACCAAAATATCCTCTCACTACTAGTCTATTCTATACATGCCATAAGATATTCTGTAACACCCCAAAACCGGCCTGGATGTTATGACCAGATCTGATGCGCCACATTGATGCGTTCAAAACATTCCGTATTACTTAGTTTGGAAAAGATGAGTTGGTGTTGTAAAGACACTTTTAAAGGTAGGTTAAAGTGAATAGAAGGCATGCACCGGTAGGAAACCAGGAAAAGAGGAGGTGAGTCCGTCGGACCGCTTAAGTACCAAGCTCTTCCGGATCCAATCCTAGACATGCACACCACCATTGCCACACTCTAACATCTCGTATAATTTTGAGAAAATCATTTGATTATGTCCGTCTTAAGAAAATGTTTAAGTTGAAAACGTTTGTTTAAAATATTTATTTCCTTGGAAAAACATTTACTTTATGGAAACTTTGCGTCATCGTGATCTTTTAAAAATCAAGTAGTTTTTATAAAACGAACCTAGTGCTAACAGGTTTAATAATCCCCAAAATAAAAATAATTAAAAAAGCGGCCTTATTACAACTTTAAACATAATAAAATAAAATAATCCAAATTAAATGCTAAACTTATTTAAAATTGGCAATCCATCTTCATGGCCACTCTGAATCCCTTGACTCCAAGTCCACCAACTAGGGCTCACTGCAAGGAGGGAAGAGGAAGGGGTGAGTTTGGAAAACTCGGTGTATCAGAAACCCATCCAAAGCCCAATTCAGCTCGAGCCCATTGGGCCTAAGCCCTATTCAGATAACAAAGACACGATGGTCAAGCCCTTTTCGAATCTGATAGCAAGGCCTTAGCCCTTTTACATAACAAGTGTGGCCCATAGGCCCGATTCAAGAATATGAGTATCAATGAAATAATGAATGCAAGCCCATCCGGGAGACTACTCAACCCACCAACCGCTACACCGCCTGCACCAGCCCTACACACCATGTGGGGAATATCTCAACCCACCCCACCCTACACACCACAGTTGCAACAGAATGCTCAAATTTCGATCGATTGAGGCAAAGCCTCCAAGACGTGGATGAACCACTTTGATACTTCCTCCATTAATACCCCAACCCCATGCAGCAGATATTAATAAAAGCATATCATGTAAAATACAACATTGATCAATCATGCGTTCAGCCAATTTAAAACCCTAGGGTATATCGATAATTTTGCTCTTTAGGGGTAATTTGGTAATTTTGCTCTTTAGGGTAATTTCGTGATCTACGCTCTCGCACAAGCTAATTCATAATTTTATCAGTTTTATGCAATTTGATTCCACCATCTACCTAATGAGCTAATTTGCCCATCTCTTACCCATATTGGTCCAGTAAGCCCATTGGGCCCGTTTTGGCCCATCAAGCCCCTTTTTCCGAAATACGCTAAAGCATCACGCGAACGTGCTTACCACCTTGCGGTGCCAGATCTAACAATTCCTCTATGACTTGAGAGCATTCACATACTTACATGACCATGAAATGCCGGAATTTCGGCATTTCGGCTTTTGCCGAATTGAACTAAGAAAGGGTGTTCGGTACACACCTGATTCGCGACGACTGCTTCTGAGATCCCTTTCGATGTCCTACAATTTATTAGCACAGTTCTTATTTACAAACCATAATCACTAAACCCCCAAAACTTACTTATCCATGATCGAACCATATCCCTAAAAACCTTTGAAACCTTACCTTTTTGCCAAAATCGATAGTTAGCTCCGAATCTGATTGCTCCAATGAACCACGCCTTAGATTCAACGCTTAAGAAGACTCTAGTCACTGAAAGAAAACATTAGTTAAAGACTCTTAGAGCCATATGCCCAAATCAACAGCCTCCCTAATTTTAGGGACTTCGGCTTTTCTTAACTTTGCAAAATAAGAACAGATCTGAGATGATACGTACTTACCCCTTACTCCCACTTGATTTCCACGCAATCTAGTGTAGATTTATCTATCAAACGATGGTAGAACTCGATTCCCCAAAGTCTTGAAGTTTCGGCTATAAGCCCCCAAATCTATGGTTTTTCGGCTTTTGTGTGATGAAGAAGATGATAATGTGGGGCTACAACCTTGAAGTAGAATTGCGGTCAGAGATCTAGGATTAAGAAAAGATAATTGCAAATTAATAAAAACAAAAGAACATAGGAGAACCCGGCTTTGAAGAAATCGGCACAAGCAATGATCACAGGATTTCGCTTTTATGGATTCGCAAAAGTATTGATGAATAGCGGTATGATGAATAGTTTTGAAGAAGAAGAAAGAAAAAATAGAAGAAGAGGAATAGGGAGGTGGTAGTTTTGCTAGAGAGGAAAAAGAGAGGAAAAACAACCTTAAGGTGTTAAAGCGGAAGAAAAATGGCACCACTCAATACCCTAAGTGCCAAATACTAACAACATAGCCCCCCGCCGATTTTTCCTCTTCAATTCCCATAATTGACCAACTCCTAGCCTCATCCAAATCCCTTAAATCTCTCCCTTATCCCTCCTTAATCCAAGCATTTAAACTGATCCAACTCTCCTTTAGCGTAATCCACGAACTCCAACACTTACCCTCCCGCACTAAAAAAATAAATGCATCTATTTGCCAACACAGGAATCGATCCTTGCCTTCCCAAAGCTCCACACGCCACTTTTCTAGGAGCCTAGTGGCGTCACCCTTGCCACTTAACCAAGGCTCTTTTGTGATGCAATTTACCCATCACTCCATTTAAGGCCACTTAGCGAACCCCTAACTCCTAAGTCTAAAATTCCAAAAATTCAACTGGTTTTGGCCAACTCATGGGCCTTCTATAAGCCCATTTACCTACTCAAAATACTAATTCCACATCCAAATACAAAATTTTAAAAATCTTTACAAAATATTGAAAATCGCAAATAAACCCGAAAATCGGGATGTTACAACTCTACCCTCCTTAAAGAAATTTCGACCTCGAAATTTTACCTTATCGTAACGATTAAGGGTATTGTTCTTGCATAGCCTCCTCGATCTCCCTGTAGCTTCCTCCTTGCCATGGTTTCTCCAAAGTACTTTCACTAGTGGAATTGATTTCCTTCTCAACATCTTGACGTCACGATCAAGTATTTGCATGAGTTCCTCTTGAAGGTTAAATCTGGTGTACTTCAATTTCAAAGAATCGGTATGATATGAGTTGGGTCGATCGATACCGCCTCAACATGGATACATGAAAACGTCGTGGATACGATGCGATTCGTGGCAACTCTAGGTGATAAGCCTTTGGTCCAACCCGCTTAACAACTCGGTAAGGCCCAATAAAGCGTGGGCTCGACTTACCCTTCTTACCAAATCTCAAAATTTTCTTCCAAGGGATACCTTCAAGAAAACCATATCCCCACAAATAACTCAATCTCTTTGCGCTTCAAATCCGATACAACTTCTATCTATCGGACGCCTCCTTTAACCGAGGCCCTTATCGACTTAACCTTGCTTTCGTTCCGCCACCAATTCGGTCCAAGCACTCGTTGTTCACCCAACTCGTCCAACACGTCGGCGTCGACATCTTCGCCCATAAAGCGCTTCATATGGTGCCATCTCGAATACTTGCTTGATAGTTGTTATTGTACGCAAACTCCGCCAATGGTAAGTAGTCCTCCCAACTTCCACAAAATCGATGATACAACCTCTCAACATATCTTCCGAACTCGAATAACCCTTTTCGATTGTCCATCATGCGTGGGTGAAAAGCGGTGCTAAAATCCAATCGTGTTCCCAGCGCTTCTTGCAACTTCCGCCAAAACCGAGACGTAAACCTAGGGTCTCGATCGAGATTATTGACACGGCACCCCATGCAAGTCGCACTACCTCCGCCACATATAGCTTAGCCAACTTTTGTAGTGAGTAGTCGGACGAAACGGTATGAAATGAGCGATTTTGTTAACCTATCCACAACTACCCACACCGAATCTTTCTTGGTGGGTGTCAAAGGTAACCCACTCACAAAGTCCATTGTTACTCTTTCCCATTTCCATAGTGGAATTTTCACCTGGTTGTAGTAATCCCGACGGCAGCTTGGTGCTCACTTAACTCGCGGGCACGCCGACATTTCCCAACAAATTCGGTCACCTCTCGTTTTAATCCGGGTCACCAAGACACCTCTCGCAAGTCTCGGTATAACTTATTCCTCCAGGATGCATGGCACAGAGTCCACCATGAGCCTCTTTTAGAATTAACTGCCTCAATTCAGGATCCTTTGGAATACAAACCCTTCCACGAAAACACAGAACTCCTTCACTGTTCAACCCAAAATCCTCGTTCTCACCACTCTTAACTTGCTGGAACCGAAGAGCTAATGAATCGTCCTTCAACTGTTTTTCCTTAATCTGTTCAGTCCAAGTAGGCCTTACTTGCAGTTCTGCCAACAAGCTTCCATCATCGAATAGACTTAATCGTGCGAACAAGGCTCTCAAATCCGTAACAACCCTTCGACTCAATGCATCCGCCACCACATTAGCCTTTCCTGGGTGGTTCTCTATCGAACAGTCGTAGTCTTTAAGCAACTCCACCCACCTTCATTGCCTAAGGTTCAACTCCTTCAGAGTCAACAAATACTTTAAGCTCTTATGATCTGTGTATATGATGCACTTCTCCCCATATAAGTAATGTCTCCAAATTTTTAACGCAAAAATCACATTGCTAGCTCCAAATCATGCGTAGGGTAATTCACCTCATGAGTCTTAAGTCGTCGTGATGCATAGCGACCACCTTGCCCTCTTGCATCAGTACGCAACCTAACCCCACATGCGACGCATCGCTATATACGGTGAAGTCCTTCCTAGACACCAGTTGAAACACTGGCGCTTCGGTCAATACCTTTTTCAACTGATCAAAAGCTTTTTGCTGTTTCTCGGTCCAGACAAATGGTACTCCTTTCCTTATGAGTTTTGTCAAGGGCGCCGCCATTACCGAGAAACCCTCCACAAACCTTCTGTAGTAACCTGCCAACCCTAGGAAACTTTGAATTTCTGATACTGACCTAGGTGGCTTCTATTCCAGAATAGCTTCAATTTTACGAGGATCCACCTTAATCCCCTCGACAGAGACCACATGCCCTAGGAAGGTTACCTCTTTCAACCAGAATTCACACTTGCTAAATTTCGCATAGAGCTCCTTCTCCCTTAACACTTGCAGCACAATACGGAGATGCTCATCATGCTTCGCCTCCGTTTCAGAGTATACCAAGATATCGTCGATAAAGACGACTACAAACCGATCCAAGTAAGGTTGGAATACTCGATTCATCGATCCATAAAAGCTGCAGTGCGTTCGTTAGCCCAAGCGGCGGGACCACAAACTCATAATGTCCATATCGAGTTCGAAATCTGTTTATGAATATCCCTTCTTTACCCTTAGCCGATGGTATCCGAAGCGAAGATCGATTTTGGAGAATACCGAAGCTCCCTAAATTGATCGAACAGTCATCAATCCTTGGTAGTGGATACTTATTCTTAATCGTCGGTTTGTTCAATGGCGATAATCGATGCACATGCGCATCGTTCCATCCTTCTTCTTTACAAACAGACCGGTGCTCCCCAAGGAGACACACTAGGCCTAATGAAGCCTCTATCTAATAGCTCTTGAATTTGAGCCTTGATTCCACTAACTCCTTGATTGCCATCCTATAGGGTGCAATAGAGACTGGAGCTGTCCACGGTAACAAATCGATTCCAAACTCAACTTCCCGATTGGGAGGTAATCCAGGAAGCTCTTCCGGGAAAACATCCCGGAATTCCCTAACAGATTCGATGGTCTCCACAATGATCCTCGGCCACTTGACTTACCAAAGCCAAATATGCCTCGCATCCCTTGCGCATCAGTTTCTCAGCCCTCAACGCCGATACTACATTGGATAAGTAATCCCTTCGTTCTCCATTGATCATAACCTCTTCATCATTGACAGTTCTTAACACCATCCTCTTAGCTGTACAATCCAAAGTTGCCTTATGCTTGGTCAACCAATCCATCCCTAGGATCAGATCGAATTCTTCAAACGGTAACTCCATCAAATCCCCACAGAAAACCTTGCCTTGAATCTCCAAATGCACCTTCTTGAAGAGTTTCTCTACCTTAACCGAATGACCTAAAGGACTTATCACAGACACCCCACATACAGTCTCCTCGAAGTGCACGCCCAGTGCCCCAGAAATGTTATATGCCACATACGAATGGGTTGATCCCACATCAATCGAGCAAAGATAAGGTACACCATAGATAAAAACGTACAGTTATGACATCAGGTCGTCACCCTCCTCATGGCGACGAGCAAAGATACACCAAAGTCGGCCGACGAGCATCCGTTACCAATACCGCCGGTGCCCCACGCCCACGGCCATTACCTCCGCGACCTTGTCCACGACCTCTTGGGCGGTGGTCCATCCTCACAAAGTTGAGCCGGTCGCTCGGCCCCTTGTTCGCCACTTGAGTGGAGTGGCCCTCCTAGGACAATCCTTAATCCTATGCTCCTTAGACCTACAACGAAAACAAGCCCCGAACGCTTCCAAAGACTCTCCTTGATGCATTCGCGCAATCTCCACAAGCTTGCGGTCTACATGTTCACCGGAATCGCTCGAACCGGTTCCCCATCCTAGCTCTCTTAACATTTCGATTTACAAAGACCACGTGGTCCAAAGATCCCTCCTGAACCGATTTCGGTCCTTATCACGATTCCTCCGTTCGGTTTGCTTCACTTCCTCGGCTATCTTAGCCTTCTCTACCAGTCTGTGAAATCTCGCTCCCCTCTGGAGCTATGAGCACCCTTAACTCATCTCTAAGGCCATCCTCAAACGCGTCTGTTGCGCTCATATTCAAGTGGAAACGATGCCATTAGCATATCGACTCAATCGTAGAAACTCCGCCTCATATTCAAGAATGGTCTTATTTCCACGAGTCGATTCAGAACTCCTTCTGCGTGCATCTACATAGCTAGCTCCAACATATTTCGCCTTAAAGGTCTGTTTGAACAGCTCCCATGTTACCCTCTCGGTGGGTACCTTCTCTCACAAGAATCCACCATCGACACGCTTCATCCAAGAAGAACGACATCGCCCTTTCAACTTCGCTCTCTCGAGCGGTCCGGTCGTCCATGATCCGCTCTATGGCTTCCAACCAAGATTTCACCACATTTGGGGCCACTCTAGATACGCCCTAAAAATCTCGGCTCGTTGGCGAAGTCGTTCGAAATGGACCCCTATTCATGGGCCCGACGTTAGCTCGGCCACCCTTTCCAAAACCCTCAACATGGCACGAGACAAAGCGTCATCCCTGCGGCCCGGTCATACGGCCCATTTTCATTAATCGGTGGTGGGCGTACCCGCCGGTACCGGCACGTGTTCGATGACGCCGATCCGGCTTGAGTGCTACCTCGGCCTCGACCACGGCCTCTTCCTCGAGTAGCCCTTGTACTCATAACGATTTATCGACACGAATTTTATGACATTAGTTTCTTGGTTTCTTTGTTTAATACCGAATGTCTTATGAGCAGATAAAGTTTTAAAGTTATTTCGGCAGCAATCATAATTTAGCTATGGTTCCGATCTTGTAGTCCTAATACTACATCATCAATAGCTCTATCTCTAAGGCTCAAGATTATCTACATGATTATTTACAAGCGAAGACAAGATATATATATAAGCGTAAAGATACTTACAGACTTGGTGCCGGGATTGATTGTGCCACTCATTTATCGGTCTATTTAAAATTTCAAATACCATGTTTTTGTTTACCAAAAATAAAAAGATTTTATTTGAAAAACTTTTATTTTAAAACTATTGATTTAACCCGTTTAACAAATAGAAAAAAACTTGAACATCTTGAAAAACTTACCATTTCTAAAAATACCCTTCTTAGGCCCAAGTTTTTGAAAAGATTTTTCGGACCGATCCACGACCAAGTTGTTGCAACCAGCTCGATACCACTAAATGTAACACCCCAAACCCGGCACGGACGTTATGACCGGATCGATGCGCCACATTGATACGCTCAAAACATTCCAGTATTACTTAGTTTGGAAAAGTTGAGTTGGTGTTGTAAAAGACACTTTTAAAGGTAGGTTAAAGTGAATAGAAGTCATGCACCGGTAGGAAACCAGAAAAGAGGAGGTGAGTCCGTCGACCGCTTAAGTACCAAGCTCTTACGGATCCAATCCTAGACATGCACACCACCATTGCCACACTCTAACATCTCGTATAATTTTAAGAAAATCGTTTGATTATGTCCGTCTTAAGAAAATGTTTAAGTTGAAAAGCGTTTGTTTAAAATATTTATTTCCTTGGAAAAACATTTACTTTGTGGAAACTTTATGAGTCATCGTGATCTTTTAAAAATCAAGTAGTTTTTATAAAACGAACCCTAGTGCTAACCAGTTTAATAATCCCCAAAATAAAAATAATTAAAAAGAGCGGCCTTATTACAACTTTAAACATAATAAAAATAAAATAATCCAAATTAAATGCTAAACTTATTTAAAATTGGCAATCCATCTTCATGGCCACTCTGAATCCCCCACTCCAAGTCCACCAACTAGGGCTCACCGCAAGGAGGGAAGAGGAAGGGGTAAGTTTGGAAAACTCGGTGTATACAGAAACCCATCCAAAGCCCAATTCAGCTCGAGCCCATTGGGCCTAAGCCCTATTCAGATAACAATTACAGAGGTCAAGCCCTTTTCGAAATACAAGAGCAAGGCCTTAGCCCTTTTACATAACAAATGTGGCCCATAGGCCCGGTTCGAGAACATGAGTATCAATGAAATAATGAATGCAAGCCCATCCGGGAGACTACTCAACCCACCAACCGCTACACCGCCTGCATCAGCCCTACACACCATGTGGGGAATATCTCAACCCACCCAAATTACACACACACAGTTTAAAGAAGCAGCGCTCAAATTTCATCAATTGAGGCAAAGCCTCCAAGACGTGGATGAACCACTTTCAAGATTTCCTCCATTAATACCCCAACCCCATGCAACAGATATTAATAAAAGCATATCATGTAAAATACAACATTGATCAATCATGCGATTCACTAATTTAAAACCCTAGGGGTATATCGGTAATTTTGCTCTTTAGGGTAATTTGGTAATTTTGCTCTTTAGGGTAATTTCGTGATCTACGCCATTGCACAAGCTCATTTAGTAATTTTATCAGTTTTATGCAATTTGATTCCACCATCTAC
The DNA here is from genome assembly GCF_025698485.1 of Gossypium arboreum. Lineage (NCBI taxonomy): Eukaryota > Viridiplantae > Streptophyta > Magnoliopsida > Malvales > Malvaceae > Gossypium > Gossypium arboreum. The sequence goes on from NC_069081.1 coordinate 39,845,475, forward strand.
CTAATGAGCTAATTTGCCCATCTCTTACCCATATTGGTCCAGTAAGCCCATTGGGCCCAGCTTTTGGCCCATCAAGCCCCTTTTTCGAAATACGCTAAAGCATCACGCTGAACGTGCTTACCACCTTGCGGTGCGGATCTAAAATTCCTCTATGACTTGAGAGCATTCACATACTTACATGACCATGAAATGCCGGAATTTCGGCATTTCGGCTTTTGCCGAATTGAACTAAGAAAGGGTGTTCGGTACACACCTGATTTGCGACGACTGCTTCTGAGATCCCTTTCGATGTCCTACAATTTATTAGCACAGTTCTTATTTACAAACCATAATCACTAAACCCCCAAAGCTTACTTATCCATGATCGAACCATATCCTTAAAAACCTTTGAAACCTTACCTTTTTGCCAAAATCGATAGTTAGCTCCGAATCTGATTGCTCCAATGAACCACGCCTTAGATTCAACGCTTAAGAAGACTCTAGTCACCGAAAGAAAACATCAGTTAAAGACTCTTAGAGCCATATGCCCAAATCGACAGCCTCCCTAATTTTAGGGACTTCGGCTTTTCTTAACTTTGCAAAATAAGAATAGATCTGAGATGATACGTACTTACCCCTTACTCCCACTTGATTTCCACGCAATCTAGTGTAGATTTATCTATCAAACGACGGTAGAACTAGATTCCCCAAAGTCTTGAAGTTTTGGCTATAAGCCCCCAAATCTATGGTTTTTCGGCTTTTGTGTGATGAAGAAGATGATAATGTGGGGCTACAACCTTGAAGTAGAATTGCGGTCAGAGATCTAGGATTAAGAAAAGATAATTGCAAATTAATAAAAACAAAAGAACATAGGAGAACACGGCTTTGAAGAAATCGGCACAAGCAATGATCACAGATTTGGCTTTTATGGATTCAACAAAAGTATTGATGAATAGCAGGTATGATGAATAGTTTTGAAGAAGAAGAAAGAAAAATAGAAGAAGAGGAATAGGGAGGTGGTAGTTTTGCTAGAAAGGAAAAAGAGAGGAAAAACAACCCTAAGGTGTTAAAAGGTAAGAAAAACGGCAATACTCAATACCCTAAGTGCCAAATACTAACAACATAGCCCCCGCCAATTTTTTCCTCTTCAATTCCCATAATTCGCCAACTCCTAGCCTCATCCAAATCCTTAAATCTCTCCCTTATCCCTCCTTAATCCAAGCATTTAAACTGATCCAACTCTCCTTTAGCGTAATCCACCGAACTCCAACACTTACCCTCCCGCACTAAAAAAATAAATGCATCTATTTGCCAACACAGGGAATCGATCCCTTGCCTTCCCAAAGCTCCACACGCCACTTTTCTAGGAGCCTAGTGGCGTCACCCTTGCCACTTAACCAAGGCTCTTTTTGTGATGCAATTTACCCATCACTCCACTTAAGGCCACTTAGCCGAACCCCTAACTCCTAAGTCTAAAATTCCAAAAATTCAACTGGTTTTGGCCAACTCATGGGCCTTCTATAAGCCCATTTACCTACTCAAAATACTAATTCCACATCCAAATACAAAATTTTAAAAATCTTTACAAAATATTGAAAATCGCGAATAAACCCGAAAATCAGGATGTTACATATTCCAAAACATAGCAGTACCAAACAGTGGATAGTGATAGTGTGACTAGTTGCTGACGATCCCCGAGCACAGTAGCTTCAGAATGAGACCTATAAGACAGAGGAAACAGAATAAACGGAGTAAGCATTACAATGCTTAGTAAGTTTTAAGCAGTGTCAACAGATAACAATCAAATTATAACATAGTTGTTCGTATTTTTATTTCACTCTTCCTTCGGGCATACCATCCCTTTACCGAATATGCACATCTCATCATATACAATAGGCAGATAAACTCTCACACTAATTCGATGTCACATAATCATAGGAATAGTCCCATAGATTGCTCTCGTATGCATCATATATAAACTTGGAGTACATACCTGTTTAACCTTTCGCATTGCGTATATTTATAAGCAATTCTTATTACGAAGTCTTACCCGAACATAATCTCCACATGTAGTCATCGGGTCTTACCCGGACATAATCTCCACACGTAGTCATCGGGTCTTACCCGGACATAATCTCCACACGTAGTCATCAGGTCACACCCGGAACATATTTCCAAGTTTCATGTACATTTAATCACATATTACAACATTCACATTAGCCATTCGGCTTTACCACATATACATATCACACATATATTTCACATTAGATATTCGGCTTTACCACATACACATATCTTATATATGTTTCACATTAGCCCTTCGGCTTTACCACATATACACATCACACATATATTTCACATTCATCACATCGGCCATTAGGCCTTATCACATATATATACACTTTCACATTCATCACATCGGCCATTAGGCCTTATCACATATATATACACTTTCACATTCATCACATCGGCCATTAGGCCTTATCACATATATACACTTTCACATTCATCACATCGGCCATTAGGCCTTACCACATATATACACTTTCACATTCATCACATATATATATCTCATACATGTTTCATATTTTTCTTGTACATCAATTTCAGCAATAGCTTATAAGCAACTCAAATATTTTCATCAAAGTTTACAACAAAATCACATATTCACTACAAACAGTTTTCCTGAGCAACAGTCACTAAATTGTTTATAACTGGAGCTACAAAACTCAAAATCAATTACCGTTAATTTCCCCCGAATGTAGATTCATGTATCTTTCATCCATAAAATTTTCAGAATTTTAGGTGTGGCCAATCAATACCAGATTTTTCTTAAAGTTTCCCCTGTTTCACTGTTTGACTAACCTGACCAGTCTTCACCACAAATCAAAATTCTCATTGTACAGAATTCAAAGTATGTTCTACTTGATTTCATTTGAAACTAGACTCATTAAGGAGTCTAAGCATATAAATTTTATCTTGTAAACATTTTTGTACAAATTATAGTGATTTTCTTAAAACTGAACACGGGATTTCGGAGTCATTCCGACACTGTCCCGTACAACTTTAAATATCTCTTTATAGGAAATTTCTTTGCTTCCACGGTCTCCTTTATAATAAACTAGACCAACTAAGCTTTGATTACATATTTTATTCAGCCTATAATTCCACACCAACAATTTATAGTGATTTTCTAAAATCACATTACTACTGCTGTCCAAGCAATTTATTACAATTCGCTCTTAATTTTCCAAGTCCAAACACTTATGAACTTACCATTTGGGTCTAAGACATATCATATCTTATTAAATCAACTCATTATATCCTATTATAGTTGAATTTACTCAACATTTAATCACTTAAAACTTACCTCGAAGTTGCCGAACGATTCTGACGGCTATTCGATCACCTCTTTCTTTCCCTTATCCAACTTTGATCCTCTAGGCTCTTGAGCTAGATCAAACAATTTACTTCCCAAATTAAACATAGTCATCGACATCCATATACATTTTATACTAGCGAAATGTACCATCAAGATATACTTTACTCAAATAATTTACATTGGCCGATCATGTATAATGTTTTGTAACTTAATAAACTTATCATACATTATGTATTCATAATATTTGTGCAGCCAATTATTCATGGTCATACACACACAATCAAAAATAAATACCAAATTTCATATCCTTTAGGCCCTAAGCCGAATACACTTGTCACGTTCACCTACATTTTCAAGTACAACATTCTCATATTCGCATTAGTATCAAGCATAATAGCTAATTCTTCCCACCATTTCATCAATGCAATCATACCATCACAAATCAACTTAAAATAACCATATCTAATAATCAAATACCTATAGCATTGCACATTTCTCACATAGCAAGTACAACTAAATTCATTATTAATATATATATATCTAAACACTTAACTACAAGATTTAATCACCATTATCAAATCATAAAATAGCTTATATCCATCATCTATATTTACTTCACATAAACCGAAATAACCATTACACAAATTATACCATAAATCATACTTCCAAAATGAGCTACTTCCAAGGCCGATTATATTTCATCATTAACAAATCTCATTTTCGAATCATATAATCAATATCACATACACATCACCCAAACACAAATCATACCTATCATATAACAAGCATAACAAATAAACCAACTATGTCAAATATAACCACAATTTGTTCAAACCTTAAAACGGAACTTAACAAAATAAACAAGCCATTGATTGATTAGAACTTGAACTAATCATCTCAAACATGCATAGATTTTCAAGAATCATTCAATACATACCTCATTCTAGCCATCTTCTAAGCCAAAAATCAAGGCAACCAAACTTTTGATTCAATTTTCTCTATGACCGAATGCACATACCTCAAATTTTTAGCTTGCTATCTTGCCGAAATCCTCAAAACATATTTCTTCTTTCTTTCATTTTTTTTTGTCAAGAAGAACAAAGAATGAAGCCTTTTTTTCTCTTCTAGTTTTGGCAAAATGGGGAGCAAGGATGAAACAACTTTGGTTTCTCCTCCCACTCCCCACATATTTTATTGTTCTTAACACAACATGTTGTCATAAACTTTTCATAATATGTTTTTTTCCCATCACAATTTGTCTATCCACCTTGTCATGGCCGGCCACTACTATTAAGGGGGGAAATTGACATGCAAGTCCTCCCTTTTTACTACATGCACTATTAGATCCTTGTAGATTAGCCTATCACATTTCAAAAGTGTCACACAAGTCCTTTTGACTAAATTCACATGCAATTTACTAAATCGAAGCTTAAAATTTTCGCACATTCATATTCACATATTTTAGACCATAAATATCACATCCAAATAATTTGGTGACTCGGTTTAGCGGTCCCGAAATCGCTTTCCGACTAGGGTCACTTTAGGGCTGTCACAATCTCAGAACCTTTTTTCCATGGGGATACTTTCAAAAATATCTTATCAACCACTTGGAACTCAATTTCTTTCCTTTTTAAATCCGCGAGAGACTTTTGTCTATCCGATGCTACTCTCAAACAATCTTTAATTACTTTCACTTTGTCTTCAGTTTCCTTAACCAAATCAACACCGTGCAATCTACTTTCTTTGAGCTCTTTCCAATACAAGGGAGTTCGACACTTCCGGCCATACAACGCTTCATAGGGTGTCATTTTTAAACTCGTTTGAAAAATATTGTTATAGGCCAACTCAACCAAGGGTAATTACTTTTCCCAACTACCATGGAATTCTAGAACACAACATCTCAATATGTCTTCCAAGGTTTGGATCACTCTCTTGGATTAGCCTTCAGTTTATGGGTGGAAAGTAGTACTAAAATTCAACCTCGTGCCTAAGGCTTCTTGCACCCTTTTCCAAAACCGTGAGGTAAACCTCGAATATCTATCCAATATGATCGATAAGGGTATTCCGTGAAGTCTCACAATTTCATAAATATATAACTCAACCAATTTATCAAGCGAGTAATCGGTACGTACCGGGATGAAATGAGCCGACCTCGCCAATCGATCATCAACGAGCCACACCGCATCTTTTTTATTCAATGTCAAAGGTAAGCCGATTACAAAATCTGTAACACCCCTTACCCGTACCCGAGATCAGGATAGGATACGAGGCATTACCGAACACATACACAATCATTCATGTAAAAACTAGGTCATAAAATTTGCGTCCAAATTAAAACTTTTCAAACACATGTATATCATCCCTTATACGGGCCTTCGAGGCCTAAAACATACATCGAAAGTGGTTCGGGACTAAACTGAGAACTTTTGAAAGTTTTGGGAAAACTTAGAAATTTTTTTCTCATGAAACAATGTCACACACCCTGTCACCAGACCGTGTCCCTCACACGGTTAAGACACATGGCCTTGCCTCACCCCGTGTAGTTTACTCTTAGGCTATTTTCCAAGCATTTATGTTACCCATAACCCCTTACAACTTTATACACGTCATAATCACAATTCATAGCAACATTTTAGTGATTAAACACCCTTTTATTAAGACACATTCAATTCATGGTCATGACCACCTCGATTGGTCGTAAAACATGCATTCAACACACGTGACATATTACCAACCATGCATGGCAAACAAACATATTCACATCACAATTATTAGACATAACATGAATAGCTAGATTTACAAGCCATAATCAATAGCTCAATATAGGCCAATACATTTGGCCAAATTATAATAACACATGTTATAAAACTAAGTCCCTATACATGCCACTCACTTGATAATTCTAACATATGTAACAATATTCCAAAGGTATTGGCTTGATAGTGTGATGCTGCCCCCGACGATCTCCAACCCCGAACTGACCTGAGAACACTAAGGAAATGGAAAGGAGGGAGTAAGCTTTACACTAAGTAAGCTCGAATGAAAAATAATATGCAATGTACTAACATGCTATTTTTCAATTCCTCTCTATTTTTTCAAAGTCTAGTTAAGTTGTTTTCTCGACTCATGGTCACTAAATTATTTATATCCGGAGCTACGGTACTCCAAATTGAGAACTGATAATTTTTCCAAAAACTAGACTCACATATCTTATTACCATAAAATTTTTAGAATTTTTAGTCTAGCCAATAAGTACAGTTTATTCTTCAAAATCACCCCTATTTTGCTGTCTGACAGTTATGACCCCTCTACACTAAAAACTAATTATCTCTTCGTACAAGATTTGGATAATGTTCCCATTTGTTTATTTCAAAAATAGACTCATTAAGGGTTTTAACCATATAAATTATAGCCATAATTATTTTTTTACAATTTTTAATGATTTTCCAAAATCATAACAAAGGATTCCGAAATCATTCTGACCCTGTCTCACAAAATTTCAAATATCTCATAATATGAAATTCTTTTTCTTACACCATTTCCTTTATATGAAAACAGACTCAATCAGATTCAATTTCATTTCTTATTCAACCTCTAATTCAATTCTTACAATTTTTTGTTATTTTTCAAAGTTACACAACTGCTACTGTCCACAACTGTTTTATTATGAATTTCACTCTTACATAATTTCACTTACTCCATTCCATCTTACCGAAAATTCACTCAACTGTCGAGCACATTGCTCATAAATTTCCAAAAAAATATACCTGCACTTATTCATCACATGGTCATGTTCACATTTATTTTCACTTAGTCGATTTTCCATTGAGCTCATCGGAAAAATAACGAATACACGGTTGCCTGCACATATTACCACCCTTGTAACCGAAGCTATCTGGTACACATAGTAGCCTGCACTTAGTACTACACATGCAACCAACAATCCGGTACATGTAGTAGCCTGCACTTAGTACTACACACATGACCTAACCATCTGATACACGTAGTAGCCTGCATTTAGTACCACATATGCGACCTAACTATCTAGTACACGTAGTAGCTTGCACTTAGCACTACACATGTGACCTAAAACAATTTTAAACACATAGTAGCTTGCACATAGTACTACACATGTGTTCTCACAATGGATACTTCGTATCATTTCTATTCCGAAGGTTCAACTGAAAAATTCCTCACTTTTCAACATTTAAAAAATTCAATCATAGTCTATTTTGATTCGTAATTTACATCAAATGATCATTCTATAGGCAGCCACATCTCATATAATGAAATATAATAACATAAAAAGAATCGATATATTATTTACATACAAACTTACCTCAAATGGGAGCACGGCTATATATTCCGATTTAGTCCATAATCACATTTATTTCCAATCTATGTCCGAATCTCATTTTCCTTGATCTATAATATCACATTTAGCTTACTAATTAGACCCATATCATATTTTTTTACAAATTTGCATTCTGACCCCTAAACTTTTACATTTTTACACTTTTCCCCAAGGCTCATAAAATGATTTTTGTCTAATTTCAATCCATTTTAAGCCTAGCTGAATCATTTTCATAACTATAGCAGCCCCTAATTTCCACTAAATCACACTTTTATGACAAATTTTGTAACTTTTGCAAAACAGTCCTTTTTGACAATTTCACCGAAAATCACTAAGTAAAAGTCGTTTATTATACACTGAGCATTCATTTTCTACCATTAGACATCAAAAAACATGCATGTCATCCATGGGTAAATTTTTAAACACAAACCCTAGCTCAAAATATGGGTAGAAATGAGTAGATCTTGTTACGAGGATTTCAAAAACATAAAAAATCATTAAAAACGGGGTAGAACTGACTTACAATCGAGCTTGCAAGCTTGAAAAACCCTAGATATCTCTTCTCCATGCAGGTTTCGGCCATGGGTTAGAAAATGGACAAAAATTGGCTTTTAATTTTGTTTTTCATTCATTTTAATTACTAGATTACCAAAATGCCCCTAACTTAAAAATATTCTATTTCACCCATTTCATGTCCATTTTTGTCCAATAAATTATCCAATGGTCTAATTACAATTTAAGGGCCTCCAATTTAAAATTTCATAACAATTAGGCACCTCTACGATGTAGAACTAAACTTTTACACTTTTTACAATTTAGTCCTTTTGACCAAATTGAGTGCCCAAACGTCAAAATTTTCGAACGAAATTTTCATGAAATCATCCAGTTAAATTGTAGACCATAAAAATATAATAAAAACAAGTTGTACTATGTCAGATTCGTGGTCCAGAAACCACTATTCCGACTAGCCCTTTATTCGGGATGTTACAAAATCCATGGTAATTCGGTCCCATTTCCACTCGGGAACCATGATAGGCTATAGTAATCCTGAAGGCACTTGGTGCTCAGCTTTTCCTTGTTGACAAATTAAGCATTTCGCAACAAACTCAGAAATATCTCTCTTCATACCATCCCACCAATATATTTTCGTCAAGTCGTTGTACATTTTAGTACTATCAGGGTGTACTGATAGACGACCGTTATGTGCCTTGTTCAAAATCTTATGAATCAAATCGGTGTCTTTAGGAACACAAATTCTATATCGAAACATCAAGTAACCATCAAAATCAACCCAAAAATCAGATTCAGAACCTGGCTCACACTAAGTTCTCTTGGCTTACAATTCATTGTCGTTGTTCTGAGCTTCACAAATTTCTTGAAGGAACATCGGCCTAGCTCTCAACTCCACTATGACAGCACCATCGTCTGATAATGCTAACCGAGCATCCATGGCTCTCAAAGTAAATAAGGATTTTCTACTTAGGGCATCGGCAACCACATTCGCCTTTCCCGGATGATAGTCAATTATTAACTCATAACCTTTTATCAACTCTAACCATCTCCGTTGCCTAAGATTTAAATCCTTTTGGGTCTTCGGGTATTTCAAACTCTTGTGGTAGGTGAATATTCGACAAGTGCCACCATAAAAATGGTGTCTCCAAATCTTTAATACAAACACAACGGCGACTAGCTCTAAATCATGTGTCGGGTAATATTCCTCATGCGGTTTTAGTTGTCTAGATGCATAGGCTACCACTCTGCCTTCCTACATAAGCACACATCCCAAACCATTCAAGGATGCATCACTGAAGATCATGAACTCCTTTCCCGGGTTAGGTTGAACTAACACTGGAGCTTTAGTCAACAACGCTTTCAGTTTCTCAAAACTCTATTGGCACTTCTCTATCCATTCGAACTTAACATCCTTTTGTAACAACCTCGTCATTAGAGTGGCAATCATCGAAAATCCTTTAAAAAACCGTCTGTAATAATCGGCCAATCCTAAAAAGCTTCTGACCTCTGTCACATTATTTGGTGATTTCCAGTCAACAACGGCTGAAATCTTACTCGGGTCAACTATAATACCATCTCCCGAAACAATATGTCCTAAAAACCCGACTTCACGAAGCCAAAATTCACTTTTACTAAACTTGGCATACAACTATTTGTCTCTCAGAGTCTGCAAAATAGTTCTCAAGTGCCCGGCATGCTCTGCCTCGTCTCTCGAATAAATTAAAATATCATCGATGAACACCACAACAAATTTATCCAAATAAGGCCAAAATATCCTATTCATTAAATCCATAAACACGGTAGGAACATTTATTAACCCAAATGGCATAACGAGGAATTTGTAGTGGCTATACCTCAATCTAAAGGCAGTCTTAGGCACATCTGATTCTTTAACCCGTAACTAATAGTAACTGGACCTTAGGTCTATCTTTGAAAATACCGTGGCTCCCTTCAATTGATCAAATAGATCATCAATCCTTGGCGAAGGATATTTTTTCTTTATTGTCACCTCGTTAAGCTGTAGATAATCTATACATAGCCTCATCAAACCATCCTTTTTTTTTACAAATAGTACGGGAGTGCCCCAAGGTGAAAAGCTCGATCGCGCAAAACCCTTATCGGTCAACTCCTGTAACTGAACTTTCAACTCCTTCAATTCTGTTGGAGCCATCCTATATGGAGCAATCAAAATAAACGCAGTACCAGGAGTCAAATCAATGCCAACTCTATTTCCCTAATAGGAGGAAACCCCGGTAATTCTTCCGAGAACACATCCGGATATTCACATACTACTGGTACCGACTCAATCTTTAACTAAAACCCTTTAGTGTTCAACACAAAGGCAAGGTAAGCTTCGTACCCCTTTCTTACACATCTCTAAGCAGACATGGAAGAAATCACTATAGGCATGCCATTTAATTCATCTGGTTCAACCCGAAGAACATTACCATTCTCACATTTCAGTTCGATAAACTTTCTATAACAATTCATGATCACATCATAAGTGGTCAACCAATCCATACCAAGAATTACATCAAATTCATCGAACGGTAATAGCATAAGATTAGCTGGGAAACAATGACCTCTAATCATTAAAGGGCAATTTTTACACACTTTATCAGCTAACACATACTTGCCTAACTGGTTTGACACCATTATTATGAATTTTGTAGGTTCAACAAACAAGTTCATACCAGACACCAACTTCATGCAAATATACGAATGGGTAGACCCGGATCAATCAACGCAACAACAAGAGTTTCATACATAGAAAATGTACCCATAATTACATTAGAAGACGAGGCCTCTTCGCCAGCTCGAATGGCATAGGTCCTCGCAAGTGTCTTGCCCTCGGGTCTCACAGCAGAATCTCTAGGTTCACCTTTACTACTCATTCCACTACCTGGATTCCTCTGAAGTTTTCCCTTATTATCAGTACTATCTGACCTTGTTCTTTGGAGATTTCTTCTTTTTGACCTCCCGGGGCAGTCCCTAACAAAGTGATCAGGGGAATCGCACTTAAAACAAGTTCTATCATTCCCTTGACACTTGCAAAGTGGCATCTCCCACATTGGGGACATCCTGATCTATCGGGTCAAGCATTCCCAACACTGGCAATTGAGGTAGTCTGAGCTTTCGAAACCGTGTATTGTTTACTCCTATTGTTGCTCGAATACCCAGCAGAGGCATTAGATCGAGTAGTAAACTCTCTTGACTTCTTCGATGAAGATTGAAAATATTTGCTCAGTTGCCTCTTCTTCAAGTCTCGAGACACTAAATCAGCTTTTCACTTTTCTTTAGCCAATTCTTCGGCCTTGCATGCTCTTTCGACCAAGACTACAAACTCTTCCAACTCGAGGATGCCAACCAACAATCGGATGTCGTCGTTCAACCCGTCCTCAAATCTTTTACACATGATGGCTTTGGTAGATACACATTCCTGAGCGTATTTGCTAAACCTCATAAACTCGCGCTCATACTCGGTAACAATCATTTTACCCTGTCTCAACTCGAGGAACTCCTTCCTCTTTTGATCCATAAACCTTTGACTGATGCAATTCTTGTGAAATTCCTCTAGGAAAAACTTTCAAGTCACTTTCTCCCTCGACACAACTGACACGAGGGTATTCCACCACTAGCAAATAGAATCTCTTAGAAATGATACCATGCACGTCATGCACTCTTCTAGTGTGCATGACAACTTATCAAACACTCGGATGGTGTTCTCGAGCCAAAACTCTGCTCTTTTTATATCGTCATCAATGTTAGCCCAAAACTGTTCATCTCCTTACTTTCTAATTCAATCAACCGAGGCCTTTCCCTTCTCACCATCTCAATAACTTAGGGAGCTATAAGGGTAGGCTAAAGAATAGGAGGGGCTAGGGGAGGTTGAACACCTGGGTTTGCCCGAAAAAACTCGATGTACCAATTATTCATCATGTAGAGAAAGGTTTCCCTGTCTCCTTCTCCTCTACTAATCGCCTCAGGTCTACTATCAGTTGGCACTACTCCTTCGGTGAGAGCAGAAGCGTTACTTTCTACATCGTCAGCAACTGCTCGTTCAGGATTCATTTACTATATAAAACACAATTTCAATGGTCAAGAGTTGTCACACTATTATAATACACGTATGTCATCTATATCTAGACTTCCACACTTGCTATGTAATCCTAGAACCGACTACACCATAGCTCTGATACCAATAAATGTAACACCTTTTACTCATGTCCAATGCCGGGACAGGATACGAGGCATTACCGGACTTGAACATACACTACTATGTAAAATTGGGCCATAAAATTACATTTAAATTTAAAATTTATTCAGGAACGTGCATATCGTCTCATATATGGCCTACGAGGCCCAAAACATACATCGGGGGTAGTTCGGGACTAAAACCTAAACTTTAGAATTCTTTTCTTAAAACAGGGTCACACGCCCGTGTGGACACAAGGACATGCCCTTACACCCTTGACACGCTCGTGTCCCCAGGCCTTATAACTCTCTGTTTATGATGTCAGCATAAATTTAATATCACAGGCCAAGTCACACGCCCGTGTGCTAGGCTGTGTGGTGAATTTAATTTTTTCATTTAAGGTGCAGACTTCACACAGCTTGGGCACACGCCTATGTCTTAAGGCTGTGTCCTCCACACAGCTGTGTCTCTGTCCATATGTTTACTACAATGCATACTGACTCGTAAAACTAGGGTGCAGGGGACACATGGCCGAACTACACGCCCATAGGACTGAACGTGTGTCACACACGGCCTAGACACATGCCCGTGTGTCTACTCGTGTGGGCAACTTTGAGGCTATATTCCAAGAACTCTTGTCATCCATAACAACCCCAACACACACTCACATGCTAATGGTGGTTGACATGGCATAAAAGGGTTACTTAGACATCCATAGCTTTAACTCATGCATGATAAATTCATATCAAGTTTACCTAATTTGGGACTCCTTGACTTGTTAAGTTCATTCAATACATTTCTTTACCTTTATTAATATAGTGACCATACCAATTGACATCATTTATCTATCAAGCATAAATTCCACATTTTATCAACCATTTGGCACACACTACAAAAGTAATAACACATTTCATACATGTAACAATATTTAGGGATTTCAACCTAATAATCAATGTGTCATATTTCATGGCCATATACAAAATGGAAAATATACCAAATAGAGCCATCATTTTGGCTAAAAAATATGACACGTATAACAAAATGCTAAGCCCCCTATACATGCCATACTTAAATGTAGTAAACTGATTATACATGAAAAGATTTGTTGATAGTGTGACTCAAGCTCCGATGTCCACGATCCCCGAGCTAGCTTGATGATGCTAAAAGAAAACGGAAAGGAGAGAAAGGTAAGCACAGGGCTTAGTAAGTTGCATGTAAATAAATAACAATATAAGTCGTGATATTCATGGATTAAAAATATTATCAATTATCACCACAATATCATACTATACACATGAACATAGTCAAAATTGACATTAAATGTCATTAAACATCAAGCTTATCTAACTCCTTTCAACTCATGCTAAATTTCCAGTCATGAATTGAGTTCAATACTCATGAGGTTTACATACATACCTGTGCCGTACATTCTTACTCATATCACTCCACTTCTTAACCCAACATCTTGAATGGCCCGTTGAACCACCAGAATACTAAAGGATACTCGGGATTGTTATACATCAAATAAAGTACCAATGTCATGTCCACGACATGGTCTTCTATGAATCCACATCTCATCACCGATGCCATGTCCCGTACATGGTCTTACACTATCACACATATCATCGCCGATGCCATGTCCCAGACATGGTCTTACACTAGCACAAACATAATCGCCGATGCCATGTCCCAGACATGGTCATACATTGGCACGTATATCATCGTCGATGCCATGTCCCATACATGGTCTTACACTAGCACATATATCATTGTCGATGCCATGTCCCAGACATGGTCTTACACTGGCACACTTAGCATGGTGTCACGACATCCAAGTCCTAAGTATTTCTTTGGGTCACCCAGGGTTCTGAGACACGAGGCTATCACTAAACTTCCATTGGATCATCACAAGTCAATTTCATTAAGCCATACATACATGCATCATACAATGCCAAATATTAAATACGTAATATCGTAGTTGTTGAATTCTTACACACAACTTACCTTGGTGCAAAATATGGCAAATTTGTGATTTAGTCTTCAACATTGCCTTTTCCTCGGTCAAGGTCTATCCCTCATCCCTCTTGATCTATAATAGCACTTTAGCTTATTTAATACAAGCATTATTCATTTCAGTCCAAAAATCAAGATATGGAAAATTTACAATTTTGCCCCTAAAATTTTACAAAATTATAAAATTGCCCCTAGGCTAGTAAAATGAAAAGCACCCATTTTTCTCATTATTCAAGCTTAGCCAAATCATTTTCCCTCTTATACCAACCTACATTTTTCATTTATTCACACATTTACGCATAGTTTCTACAACTTTTACAATTAGGTCCTTTTTATCAATTTCACCAAAAACCACCTAGTAAAAGTTGTTTATCACACCTTAAACCTCCATATTCTTCCATTAGACTTCAAAGCACAAGCATTTCATTCATGGGTATGTTTTTGAACATGAACCCTAGCTCAAATTAAGGGTAGAAATAGCTAAATCGAGCCACGAGGATTTCAAAAATATAAAGAACATTAAAAACGAGGCTAGATGCACATACTTTGAGCTTGAAAGATGAAAGAAACCCTAGCTATGGGTTCTTGTAAAATTCGACCAAGAAGGATGAAGATGGACACAAATTTTGACTATTTTTCCCTTTTAATTCTTTTATTAACCAATGGACCGAAATGCCCTTCCATTATAACTTTTATATTTTATCCCTACTATGTCCTTTTTTGTCCATAATGACATATAATGGTCTAATTTCCAAATAAGGACTTCAAATTTCAAATCTCATCACAATTAAGCCCTTAAATCAACTAGAACACATGTTTTTCACTTATTGCAATTTAGTCCTAATAACTCCATTGGACACCTTATCGGTAAAATTTCTCATTGATATTTTCACACAAGCATGCTATGTGACCTACATAGCCCAGTCCAATAATTATCACAAGTTACAAATTCAATCCGTGTGGGGCCCACAAGCCTATTAGGCCCACACGGCCCACAACTACCTAAGTCGTGTGCTCGACATGACAAGTCTATCTACATCCCACTTAACAATGATGTTTACACAAGTGAGCCTACAGGCCCATCGAGGCCCAGAATAGCCCCAGCACATGAGAACGCTCGTGCCAACCTCTACAATCTATCACCCATGATTTATGGGCTCGATTGACCCCTCGTGCGTTCGTTCGCTTGTGAAGCCCCGAATGCCAGAGGTTTCAGCTTTTCAACTTTTTTTGACTTCCAATAAAGAAGGGCGAGGATACACACTTGTTACTGAAAATGCGTCGAAGTCCACGATCACCAACCTTGGTTAAGCAGGTATGGAATAATCCTTCCTAAAACCAGTGATCACCAACTCATCTTGTTCGCTCTATTTAAAGCCAGCTTCTTTCCAATTCTCATGTTAGCTTCCCCGATGTGGGATTACTTTCAACCGTTAGGAAAATTCCTTATTTTTATATGACCACTTCAACCACAGAGTTCCTGTCTAACTCCACCTCCTACACAGCTCAAACAACAAAATAAATACCCCACCGCTCATGCCAAGAGTTGAACCTTAGATCTCACAGTTACACAATACACCACCTTTCCACTACACAACACGGCTCTTTGTGTCACCATTTAAGCCTCAATTAATTATAAGGTCTATAGACAATGTCCAGGTTCCTTTGCAAGAGACAAGACTTAAACCCAGGCTCCTTTGTAACCTTAATGATGCCACAACCACTAGACCACTTGCTTCCTTGTGTCATTTATTTACCACAATAATTTAAAAAGCCTTTATTCAAGCACCCAGGGTTTTATTTACATAAAACCAAAATTTTTGCTAAAGCCTAGGTTTAAACCCAAGAATTCTCCAACACTTCTCAGGGCCATTAACCACCAAAGTAAACATTTAATTGTGTCATTACCCTGCACAATTAAATGCTTATATACAGCCTCCTTACGGACCCATACTCAAGGCCCAATACTTCTAGCCCAAATTTCTGGCGTTACAGTGAAAATGTCTTATAGCGTGAGTCATATCTAGAAGTAGAATGTGATAAAGTGTTAAGGAATTCTAAGTAATGGAGATATCATCGAAAGGCATTGACTGTAAAGTTTGGCTAGTTAAGTGTTGGTTATATTCTAATTAGATGTTTAGGAGAGAATGATGTATTTGACTCAAAAATATTTCTTTATACATGTAACTATGGACTATTGTACACGTTTCCTTTCAACCATAAACCACCCATATGATAGATAGAGTAAGATTGCGATGCATGTCAAGTTTCCAAAAGGACAAAGGTTATATATCTAGATAGAAAAAAAATTGAAAAAGGGAAGTTTTTCTTCAACCTTCTTCAGGAAGTATTTCCCTGGTCTTAATCTAAAACAATAAAATGTGCTTCCATCCTTTACAAAAAAACAAAACGGAGGTGCTGATTTGGATCCGCACCTATGAGTGCTTTACCTCAAGGTAAGGTTTGTAATCTTCTATGCTATTTTGTATGAGAGTAAGTTTGTTTCTACTAGGTAAGGTTAACAGCCTAAAGCTTTATTCGAGGGATTTTAGAATTTGACATGATGAAAAAAGGGGATATATGAATGGGTCTTAATAAGTTTCCATATTCTGAAGTAGTAGACGTCGTTGATCATTTGATGGAAGTCTAGATCTAGGGTTTAGAGTTGAGAAAGGGCTAAAAGTCAGATGAGTCCCTAAGCTAACTCTTGCATAAATATGTATGTTCTAGGAAGTTCTATACTAACTAACAACATCATGAAATAGAAACTAGTAAAGTATGATTTGATGTATCCGATGAGGAACATAAGATTATGAACTTGCATGTATACATAACATGAAGTCACGTGGTCAAAGCATGAAAAGTGAATCTTGAAGTTTAAGTATGCTTGTGTCTAGGTAATGGAAATGTATGAATGTGCCTATTATGAAGGAGTCAAGATATGATGAGTTCATGAAAGAATGGTCTAAGTTTGAAGAATTTGTGTCTGTCTCCGTAGCCATCAAATAGGTCCCTTGAGACTAAAAACACGAATATCATAAAGGACAAGTCCATGCCCATAGCGTTGAAGACTGCATCATGCGAGAACATAACCAGTGGGTTATGCAATCATATGGAAAATTTTAAAGAAGGCTATTACCTAATGTGGTTCTCTATGTTCCAGGAATGATGACGGGCAAACCTCAGTAAGTCTGAGTTTAGGCAAATCCATATCATTTAAAACACGTGTTAAAGAATGCCTTTGTGGAAAAACGCTGGATAGGAATGCCTTTGTGGTGAGTATTGTGATATGTCGTAATTCAACGTAACAGATTAAACTAATTTTCACACTTTAGGAGCTTGAAAATAAGTATTACCATTAGATTTTAATTATGTTTTACTAAGTTTAATTAAAGTCAATAAAATGTGTAAATTGATTCTTTTATTGACCTTAGGGGCCGAATGAGGTCTAAGGGTGAGCCAATGAACTTTGTAACAGTGTAGGAGACCATTATAAGGTGTGTCAAATCGATATTGGTCACTATATTGCAATAAGGAGGGTTCGATGTCACAACATAAGGAGTAGAATGGAGAAATTCTGAGATTGCCTTCGATGTCGTGACACAGCTTAAGGGTGTCACGACATATCCCTGAAAACATCCGAAGATGAGTATACTGACTTCTATGTCGTGACATAGGTCCTAATGTTTTACGACATTGATTCTAGATGGGAATTAATACGAGCTAGAGGACATTTTGGTCCATATAATTAAACTTAAAGCTCAAGAACATCAGCTAACCAAGGGTTAGGAATGACTGCCACCATAAATATATTAATTGCCTCATTTGTCACATATTATGGACACTAATGACTTAGCTTAGAATTTCTCTTTTAATCTCAGTTTAGTTTTTCTCTTTTCTTAGGTTTTAGATATACTTTTTGTTTTTTCTTTGTTTTATTTCAGAGATTTTATTTGTAAATACAATCAAGCCTTGTGGATTCACTTTCATTCATAATACAAATCAAGTTTTTTCTATCATTTCGATTAAATTATCGTGTTCATCCTTTATTTTGATTCTATATTATTTAAGAAAATAAAAAGGAACTAATCTTTCTATAGGGGATTAGTGATTCGAGGTTTGACCTATTAATTGTTTTGTAGGGTTACTCAATAGATTAGCTATTTGATAAATGAAGAACCTAAACCCTAGCCTTGACAACCTTAGGAAATTATAAAGATATGAATTAATCCAAAATTGGAATGGCTTGTACATAAACACCATCAGCACAAGTCGGTCTAGACTATGAGGTCAAAAGATAAACAGTCCTTGCAGATATTTTATTCTGGTGGATGTATCGAAAGATCTTGCTATGACATCAACTAGTTGATTGACGAGGAACTCGAAGCAACAGTTGATGAAAACCACCAAAGTGAGCTAATCACCCCTAATTAGATTTGATTAAATTCACTTTTCGATTCCTCATTACTTAGTTTTTGTTATATCTTATTATTATAAAAATGCTAAAAACCCCTTTTGTTTATATTTCCGTAATATAAGTTATTTTTAGTACTAATTAGATCTTTTTGTGTTTAACTGAAAATTGTCTTAGTGCTATCCTCCTTTGGGTATGATCCTCGGAGTACTCACATACTCTAGCCTCATTTTGTTGTAACTATATCACAACTTAATTTGTTTACTTGCGGATACCACCTCATTTATATATCTTTTGTTGCAGGATTCACACTTTAGATGTTAGTACATCCGAAGGTGGTCAAGTTGTTGGCACCATTCCTGAGGAGGCAATGTCTCTAGTCGATTTTAATTTTTACACTTCAACAAGAAGAATTATGAAATTTTTAGGTTATAGATACAATTCATGTAGCAATAAATAACTACTAACAAAATTATGCAGGTTCTAGGGACCTTGTTTGATGTGAACTAGCTACGATCTAACATTTCTCGTCCTGTCATTCATGGTAGACATTTTGAAATAAACCCTTCCTTACAAGCATGGATTTCTAATAATGTCAGACTCACCAATCATAAAACTAAGGATCCAATAGCATTTCTGCAGAGATTTAATCATATATGCAGTAGTCTCAGTTACGCTAGTGTTCCATCAGATACTATCAAGTTATTATTAATTTCATTTGAATTGGATGGAAAAGAAAAAAATGTGGTTAAGAATAGATGAATTTGTGCGGCTATTTCTTTATCGAGTATTTTCGATGACTAAGGTACTAAATAGTTACATACAATTGTTGTATTTCAAGCAAAGTACCACTAAAACATTAGGGCAGGCATGGGAGAGATTTAAGACAATCCTCATATCTATATTAGCCAGAGGTATATACTTCGCGGTCCTAATTCAACATTTTTACTATGGGTTGGACAGTCAGAATAGACGAAAGTTTGATATCATGACTGGGGAAGTATTTCGACAAATACATGGAAGGAAGTTATGGAATTATTTGAGAAATTCAATGCTAATAACTACCTGAGAGGAATGTCGTGAACTGGAACTAGTTGGAAGGCACGAATAAGAATGCAACCGGCTGGAACTAATGGCAGCATTGATATCGGAATATGGTCACTTTGTGTTGCAACACCGTGTCTAATAGCCATGAATTAGGAAAATTCTATCGAAGTCGCGACGCCACTCTCATGTGTTGCGCCATGGCAGATAGTTTCCCAGAATTTCAAAATATAGGGTGTGTCACGATATCGAAACCTAGTGCCACGACATAAGCAATCTGATAGGGATGTCGCGACATAGAACACCTATTTCAAGACATCGCTACAATTTTCTGCATGGTTGACCTAATCCATTTGTGCAAATCGATTACATAACCTTTAATTTACTTAGTTTTTAACACTTAAAACCCTTGTTTTTTACTTTAAAATACCTTAAACTCACACTACTAAACTCCTCTAAACACTAAACCGTTATACAAACTGATCGTGTGATTTTGTGTGATAAGTAAGTTTTATATATTTATAATTAATCGTTCTTGAAACTAACTATTATCGCGATACAGGCAAGTGTACCTATCAAACAGTAGTATAGTTTTAGCAAGACCGGATTGTCAAACCCAAAGGAACTAAAAGTACTAGTAATGACTGTCTTTTTATTATCTAGCCTAAGAATAAAGGGGTTTTGTTTTAACTAACTAATGAACTAATCTAAGAATTCACAGAGAATGTAATTGGGGGATTACTTTTGGAAAACGATTGAATTAAGACAATACCTAAGGAAAAATCCACCTAGACTGTACTTCTTATTCTGGCTCCGAATCAGACGATTTATTCATTTAACTTATTCCGTAGAGATCCCTAAGTTATGTTATTATCCTTATTCAAGACTACTAACGTCTAATTCCTAGATTGAATAATTGACACTTTCTCTAATTAACACCCTAGGATTGCATTAACTCAATCTATGGATCCTCTTATTAGGTTTCACCCTAATCCGGCAAAATCTTGTCACTCTATGTCTAGGCGTGCAAACAACTCCGCTTAATTATGACAAATGTACTCTTAGACAGGGTCTATTCCTCCTCTGAATAAGAGCTTATCTTGAATCAGTATCCTAGGACATCAAAACAAGAATTAAAAATACATAACTAAGAACAACTTAAATATTTATCATACAATTTAGAAAGTAATAACAAGATTCTTCTTAGGTTTCATTCCCCTTAGGTATTTAGGGGATTTAGTTCATAACTAAAAAGGAAAATATCTCAGAAGAATAATGAATACAAAACATAAAGAAAACCCAAAACTCCTAAAGGGAAATTGAGGGGAAATCTTCAGTCTTGATGATGAAACCGGCTTCTGAGATGGATCAATCGGCTTCCTTCGAGTAATTCCTTCCTTCCTCCCCGTGCCCTTATTTCCTCTTTCTTTAGGGCGTATTTATAGGCTTTAGAATGCCTAAAAACCCTCAAAATTAGCCTTTTCCGAATTGGGCTCAACTTGGGCTCGGCAAGGACACACTCGTGTGGATCATGCTTCGAATCTGCCAAATTGACACGACCGTGTGGTTTGCCCGTGTGAGGAAGTCCAGGCCGTGTTGATTTTGTACTTTGGCCCATTTTCTCCATTTTTTGCCTGTTTCTCGTTCCTTTCGTTCTCCCATGCTCTCCTAAGTATAAAACATAAAATTAAAGCATTAGGAGCATCGAATCCATCAATTCTAAGGGAAAATCATCCATAAAATGCATTAAGCATGGGGTAAAAATATGTATATATTACGGTTTATCAAATACCCCCACACTTAAGCATTTGCTTGTCCTCAAGCAAAATCTTCAACTCATAATGAAAATAAATCTTTCTCAACTTATAATCTCTATCGAAACTATCTCAAAATAATCCATAGGTAATCATATATTGAGATTTCAAATAAAAGAACATAAAAGTTTCAAACATTCCAAGTTGAGTATTTAATCATGCAGATATAGGTGTCTCCCCTCATCTAAGTAATTACCTTTGATTCAGAATATCACAGAGTTTCACATCCTCACTAAAGATTCACTCAAATCACTCGAGGTGTTTAAGGACAATAATTAAAGCACTCAATAGTCAATAATGAAAAATTATTACCATAGGCTTGCATGAAAATCAAATCTCCACCACTATAAATTAAGATGATACATCAATCAAAAGGTCTTTAGAGGGTTGTAATGAGGCTTGGCTAAGGGGTGTGGTCACAGGGTAAAAGCAAAATTTAGAATCGAGATTGAATTGAAAAATCACTTAACTAGAAAAAGATTTAATATCACTTGCATAACACAGAGCTTCTTCTCAGAATATAGAATTAAATACTTAGGCTAAAAAACAATATATTACTACTACTAATATGTATACATTTTTTTTAAGAACAAGTTAAATTACAAAAAAGAATAAAACATAGTTAAGTAACTATTTCAATTCTAAGCAACTATTTCAATTCAAATCTCGACAAAAATGGGGATCAAATTAATTTAGGGGATTTCAAAAATAATGGGTTAAGGGTTAATATTAAGGGTAATACAAGAAATGGTTTGTTAGGCTCAAGAGGGTTTATTAGGGGTTAATCATGGAGGTAGGCCTTTCATGGCATCAGTGGGTTAATCCTAAGTGCCTTAATCATTTTGACATATCAAATCAAATGGTGTGGTCTTGACATGCATAATCAAGCAAGTTCTAGAATAACAGTTCAATACTGACGCACTCAAAGCAATAATAAAAGTAAGCATGAAAGAATTAATAGATGCTTAAAAGGCTCAAAAATCTCACACAAATTATGGCTTTTTTATGTTTAAAACTTATGAAATCCAACTCAAAGCAATACCTAAACTTTGGGGAAACAACCTAAGATTTTAAATTCTTAAAAATCAACTTATCATGCTTGATTCTCTAGTGTCTTAAAGTTTAAACAATCAATGCGTAAATGTCTATGTTTTAATTAAAGATATATCAATCAAAATCATAAATCAATTAAAATTTATCCTAAATATGATATGAGAGCTTTCCAAGAGAACAGGGCAGTCATTCAGGGATTTTTCTGATAGGGAAATGAACTAAATACCCCCCCACACTTAAGATGTACATTGCCCTCAATGTACAAAGATAGATATAAGAATATAAAAATAAGATAGGGAGAGAAGTGAAACTTCTTGAGTTAAAAATGGATGAAATTCCTGGATTAACGAGAGTGAGTTGTTAGAAATAAAGCTGGAGGACAAACATGATTTTGAAGAACAACAAGAGAATTGGGGGAATAATTTGGTAGAAATCATAAAGATAAGTCTTGTTTAAAAACAAAAAGAATCTTCAAAAATTAATGAAAGAAAAATAAAAGAAGATAGATAATCTAATTTTTCAAGTGGCACAGCCAGTTCACACGCCCTGTGGATCGTGTCCCACCTGTGTTCATTGTAAAGTGAGATGTTGTCACACGGCCTTCGGGCACACCCGTGTGTCTAGGTCATGTGGCTACATGATTATGTTACAAGACCATGTTTGATATGGTTTGCTTCTCCCACAGTCGTGTAGCTCTGCACATGCCCGTGTTATTTTAACAGTGTTGTCCACGGTCGCTAAACACGGGCGTGTTGCACGCCCGTGCTGTTTTAACAAGTTTACCCACTGTTCTTCCACACGAGCGTGCCGCACGCCTGTGTTGTTTTGGCAGGTTCGACAACGACCATGTCGCACGGCCGTGGCGTTTTATCATAGCTCGTGTTTGGGAAAATCGTTGCCCTGTTTTCACACTGCCCTAAGCACGCCCGTGTGCTTCGCCGTATCTCTGTGGATAACTTGTATTCAAGAGCTCCGTTAGTAAGTTAGGTGTTGAAGACTAAATTTTAAAGAAGTTAATACAGTTAGTGCTCGGGTTACCTCCCGGGAAGCGCTTATTTATACTCTAAGCTCTACTTACCTCTCCATTGAATGGTCATCGTGGTTCAAGGAGTTTATACTCCTCATTCCTGCTATCATTCTCATCAAATAAGGTTTCAGACAGGTGTTGTTTACCTTAAAAGTTCCGAACTTGGGATGACTTACCTCGACCGTACCGAATGGGAAAATGCCAAATACCATAAGAGTGATTTCTTCATTCGGTGTTGCAGTGACAATGTGAGGATCTGCGGCATCTAATAAGACTTTATCTCCAACCTTAAGTTGATGTGGGAAGGTGTTGAGCTTGTTCTGGCATAGTTCTGGTTTATCATGCGTTCTTGGTATATACGACCGCCATTCATCTAGCTCCTTGATTTGTAGCCTTCGTTCTTCATGAATAGGTCCTCTACCATTGCTTGAGAATGGCTCATGTACTTCCTTCAGACTCATTTCCTGCAAAGTAGGTTGCACCATATTGTCAGTTTTAGTAGAATGGATTAAACGATCACCTTCAATTTTCGATGTGTTTCCAGAATTGCGAGCTTGAAGGGTGATTGTTTCGTCTCCCACACGGAGAGTGAATTCACCTGTGCCAACATCAACAATTGTTTTAGCAGTTGCTAAAAAAGGCCTTCCTAGAATTAAAGGAGTGTTGCTATCCTCTTCTATGTCTAGAACAATAAAGTCTATGGGAAATATAAATTTATCGATTTTAACTAGCATATCTTCAATAATACCCTTAGGAAATCTTATAGTTTTATCTGCTAATTGAATGCTCATCCTAGTCTGTTTGGGTTTCCCAATACCTAATTGTTTGAACATTTGTAGGGCATGACATTAATACTATCCCCTAAATCAGCTAATACATTATTAACATTTAAACTACCAATTAAGCAAGGAATTGTAAAACTCCCTGGATCTTTTAATTTGTTCGGCAGCTTATTTTGCAGAATAGCTGAGCAAACTGCGTTTAGCTCCACATGCGACGCCTCGTCCAACTTCTACTAATTTGCTAAAAGCTCCTTTAAAAATTTCATTGCGTTTGGCGTCTGTGATAGAGCTTCAATAAACGGTAAGTTAATGTGTATTTTTTTAAGAGTTTAAGGAATTTACCAAATTGTTCAACTGAGCGGTCTTTCCTTGTCACGTTAGCATATGGCACACGAGGTTTATATTCGACATTCACTGATTTGTTTTTATTATGACCTACCTCACCTTGTCCTTTGCTGACCACAGTTTCTTGCCTCGATTCTGGCTCAGGCTCAACGACTCCTTCATCATCTTGAACATTAATTGTGTTGAGCTGTTCCCTTGGGTTGGGTTCAGTATTACTTGGCAAGCTACCTTGTGGTCATTCAGAGATTAGTTTAGAAAGCTGGCCTATTTGATTTTCGAGCCCTGGATTGACGCTTGTTGATTTTTAAGTGCTATTTCAGTATTCTAAAAACGGGTTTCTGACACTGAGATAAACTTTGTGAGCATCTCTTCAAGGTTTGGTTTCTTTTCCTGTTGATAGGGTGGCTGTTGAAAACTCGGAGGATGTTGTGGTCTTTGATTTCCTTGACCGCCCCACAAAAAATTGGGATGGTTTCTCCAACTTGCATTATAAGTGTTACTATATGGGTTATTTTGGGATCTAGAGTTATTATTACCCATATATTGAACTTGTTCCTCCTCGATGCTCGGGTTGAAGGGTTGATACTCTGTGCATGCTCCTCCTCCATTCGTCTCGCACCTCATTACTGGATGTACCTGAGTAGAACCAAGTAAACCATCAATCTTTTTATTTAGAAGTTCTACCTGGTTTGACAGCATAGTAACTGAATCGACGTTATAAACGCTTGCTGTTTTAGTTGGCTTAGTCTTCATGACTTGCCACTGATAGTTATTCAGTGACATCTCTCCAATAAACTCATAAGCATTTTCAGGTGTTTTATTATTGATGGTTCCTCCAGTAGCTGCGTCAACCATTTGTCGAGTCGAAGGATTCAGGCCATTATGGAATGTTTGAACCTATAGGCAAAGTGGTAACCCATGGTGAGGGCACCTTCTCAGTAAGTCCTTGTATCTCTCCCACGCATCGTAAAGAGTTTCTAAGTCCATCTGCACAAACAAAGAGATATCATTACGTAATTTGGCCATTTTAACCGACGAAAAATATTTTAATAGAATTTTTTTGGTCATTTCTTCCCAAGTAGTAATTGACCCTCGTGGTAACGAGTTCAACCACTGTTAAGATTTATTCCTTAATGAAAAAGGGAATAACTAAAGACAAATCGGATCGTCAGAAACACCATTAATTTTAAATCTATTGCATAGTCCAAAAAGTTTACTAAATGAGCTTTGGGATCCTCATCCTACAAACCATCAAATTGAACAAATTACTGTATCATTTGAATAGTGTTAAGTTTTAGTTCAAAAGTATTTACAGCTACAGCAGGTCTAAATATGCTTGAATCAGTTCCTATTAAAGAAGGTTTAGCGTAATCATACATAGTACGTGGAGCAGGATTTTGGTTAACCGTAATTACAGGAGGTAGCTGATTGTCTTGGTTTTCAGCCATCTCTTCGGTTGGGGGTTGAGTATCATCCTCTTGCTCGTTCTCTGTGTATCTTAAGCTTCACCTTATTCCTCTTTGGTTTCTACGAACTGTGCGATCGATTTCTTCGTCAAAAAGTAGTGGTCCTGACGGGTTTCTTCTAGTCATAAACTATAAAAACCTGCCAAGAGAAAGAAAAAGTAAATTAATAAATAATAGCTTATCTTGAATAAGAGCTTAATTATGGCGAATGTACTCTTAGATAGGGTCTATTCCTCCTCTGAATAAAAGCTTATCTTGAATCAGTATCATGGGATATCAAAACAAGAATTAAGAACACATAATTAAGAACAGGTTAAATATTTATTATACAATTCAGAAAGTAATAACAAGATTCGTCTTAGGTTTCATTCCCCTTAGGTATTTAGGGTATTTAGTTAATAACTAAAAAGAAAAACATCTCAGAAGAATAACAAATACAAAACATAAAAAAAACCCAAAACTCCTAAAGGGAAATTGAGGGGAGATCTCCAATCTTGATGATGAAACTGGCCTCTGAGATGGATCAATCAGCTTCCTTCAAGTAATTCATTCCTTCCTCCCCGTGCCCTCCTTTTCTCTTCCTTTAAGGCGTATTTATAGGCTTTAGAATGCCTAGAAACCCTTAAAATTAGCTTTTTCTGAATTGGACTTGGGCTCGGCAGGGATACGCCCGTGTGACACACCCATGTGAATCAGGCTTTAAATCTGCCAAATTAACACGGCCGTGTGGTCTGCTCGTGTAAGGAAGTCCAGGCCGTGTTGATTTCGTACTTTGGCCCATTTTCTCCGTTTTTGGCCCATTTCTCGTTCCTTTCGCTCTCCTATGCTTTCCTAAGTATAAAACATGAAATTAAAGCATTAGTAGCATCAAATTCAACAATTCTAAGGGAAAATCATCCAAAAAATGCGTTAAGCATGGGGTAAAAATATGTATATATTACGGTTTGTCACAAACCCTTAATCGTCAAAACCCTTTTTCATCCCAAACCCTAACAAAACACACTTTCATTGTTATTCATAAAGGTTCGAGTGGGGAGAGCTTCATCAAGCTCTTGGAGAAGTAATAGGAACATTCACGAAGAGGTCAAGGTTAAGTAATCCCTTACTCACTTCAATATTCCATTGATTTTTTTTATTTACCTGCTTTTAAATTGAACAATTGAAAATGCCACCTTGCTAAAGCAAGAAGGTTAAGGCCCTAGAGACTCTACATGTTTAGGACCCTACGACGTTTCATCACTTAAATGTCGAGAAATATTTTCTCAAGTCTCAAGGGAGACCTCTTATATAGGAGCTAGGTTTCGAACCCTCCATGTTCTATTGCAAAGAAAATTGGGCTTTAATCTGGTACCATCATTGGGAGCAATTTTGTATCACTCCTAAAGAAAATACAGTTATTCCCATAGTCCATGAATTTTATGCTTCTCTTTAACACCGAGCAAATCGATATGGAACCTGGGTATATGTGACCGATGTTACAGTTTAAGTGGTGGAGGTTCCATTAACCTCTAGTGCAGTATGTGATTTTGATGACACTCCATACTATGCAAACGATTTTCCTAATAGCATTGATTTGGATAAATTTGGAAATATAGTTATGGATAATGTTATAAAAACTTGACTCAGGGAAGGGATACTTGGAACTATAGACCGGTTACTGGGTTCCCAACTGTAACATCTCGATTTTAGCTAAATCAGAATAGTGGTTTTGGAACCACAAATTTGAGGTCAAAAACTTATTTTAATATTATTTTTGGTGTTTACAATATGATATTTAATATGTGTGAAAATTTCACTAATTAGTTTTATCGTTTAATTATCAATTTGAGAAAAAGGACTAATTCACGTAAACTGCAAAAGTTGCATTCTACATTTTAAAGGTGTCTAATAGCAATGGTTTGTTAAATTCAAAGTCCTTATGATGATATTAGACCATAGGTAGTGCTAATGGACATATAAAATGAATGTTTCAAATGGTTTCTCATTAAGGTTATAATGGTAATTAGCATAATTATATTGTATTAAATAAAACAAAAACAATTTTGAGTTCATCTTTCTCATGTTGGCCAAATATTGAAGAAGAAAAATAAGCTACTTTTCTCATTTAGGTTTTGGCACATACATAGCTTGATTAAGGTACAGTTTTAGCTTGGTTTTTGATGATTTCTATGTTTTTGTAATCGTTGCAGCTTAACCTAGCTAGCCCATACCTTAGAATTTGAAACTGTTAAAGATTTTTAGAGTTTCCATTGTTGAATCCACGTGTTCTTTGAGATTTAATGATAGTTTATGAAAGCTTGGTGATAGATTTTCACGTTTTGTAAAGTGATTTTTGATAAAATTGTATATTATGGGCTAAACTGAGAAATGTTGAAAATGTACGGTTAAAATGTGAAATAAATGAAAGTTTTGGGCTGCTAGGGACTTATATGTAATTAAGCCAAGCTTGGGTTTAAAGAAAGTACATGAATTTTGTGTAATTGTGAAATAGGAACTAAATTGATTAAATGTGTAAGTTTAGGGGCTAATGTGTAAAAATACCCAAGTGTATGTTTTTGGACTAAATTGAAAGAATATGTAATTGAATAAGTCAATTTTGAATTCATATAGATCAAGAAAGAAAGAATTTAGATTTAGATCGGGGGAAAAAACAAGGTTATCGAGTAGTCGACCCAGTCCATCAATTCTGTACACGAGTAAGTTTGTAAAATTGAACTTAAATGTGTATACATTTATTGAGAGAATGAAATTGAGATAGCATTTATTCTATTAGATCAATGTTGAGATATTACATGAAATGTACAATTTAGGAAAGCAAGTTATCGAATAAGACCGTAGCCGGGCTATGGCAATCAAATAATAAGACCATAACTAGGTTACGGCATGTGAATGGAAGACCACGACAGGGCCTTTGCAATGTATGTGTAAGACAATCGTTAGACTATGGTATTGTAAAATCGATGAATTTGTATCGTAAGCACTTATGAACCGGAGAGGCTTAATAATAGTATTGATGAGAAATAGAAAAGTATCGGTACAGGTATGTACTGAAAACTATTCGAGTATCGAGTTAGATAAAGTTGAGAACTCATGAATGATGATATGAATAAATTTGATGTTAGCTCATGAATTGATGCTTTAAATGTTAATGATATTATCTATTTTAATTTACTCTAAGAATGTTGTTATTATTTCATGTTCACATACTGACTTACTAAGCTTTATAGCTTACTCTATTTAATTTTTGATGTTTTGTAGATTTATGAAGCTAGCTCGAATCCAGGAATCGTTAGAGACTTCATTGCACTATCGATCATCTATTTTGGTACTTTTGGAATTATGTATATATGGTTTATGGCATGTATAAGCTTGAGTCATTTCGATATGTTTGATGGATATGTATTTTGGCCATTTGAGGAGGAATCAAATGATGAACTTATTGATGCTTATGAATGTGCAAATAGCTCTACTTTTAATGTTTGATAAAAAACATATAATGAATGAATGGAATTGAAGTGGTTATGTATGTTTGGATTAGTTTTGCTAAATGAATTATACATGTGAATTATGCTTAGGAAAGCAAATTAAATTGTTTGGTACCTGAATAGGTAAATGATATGGAATTGAGTTTTGAATTTAGTTGAAATAGATATGGTATGATTATGTATTGGTTGATGACCTTTGGCTGCATAATTATGTCTTAAAATGATAGCTTATGAGCTTATGTAAGTATGTGGAAAAAGGGTGGCAAATTGGCTTTGCTAATGGCTTATTTTTGTCCATACTGGAAGAGACACGGGCGTATGTCTCAGCCTTGTGTGACACACGGTTATGCTACATGGTCATGTGTCCCCTGGTGTTGAAGTTGAATTGAAGTCAGTATGCTTTACAAGGTCTCACACACAGGCGTGTGATTGGCCGTGTGGTACAGGTCAGTATACCCCTAAAGGGCACATGAGCTGGACACACGTGCGTGTGGTTTGCCGTGTGACCCAAGTCAATATACTCTTTAATTTTCACACGATCTGGCACATGGGCATGTCCTTGGTCGTGTGATGCAAGTCAGTATGTACGACCTGTTTCCACACGGCCTAAGACACGGGCGTGTCTACTAGCCGTGTGAGGCACATGCCTTATTCACACTGGCGTGTGGCCTCATATTATAAGATAAATTTCTAAGTTTTCTGAAATTTTTGTATGTTATCGATTTAGTCCCGAACCACTTCTAAAGCATGTTAAAGGCCTCCTAGGTCTATATAAGGGACAATGAGGTTGTATTGAATGATGTATGAGAATGAATGCTATATGTTGTGTATTGATTGGTAATACCTCATAACCCTACTCTAGTGATGAATATGGGTTAGGGGTGTTATATTTTATTGGTATCAAAGCAATGCTTTAGTCAATTCTACGATAGTGTGATGATTCTTGACAGCTTAAATTGTGTTTTCGTATAACAATGGATCTTCAACGAGCTATAGTGGATGATGTAGACAGTAATGCACCAGCTCCCGCTTAAGGGACAGCGTCTACTGAATCTGGACCTATGTCAAGTAGTCATGAAGGTGAGGCTAAAGAAGCCTTTTTCCAAATGATGAATGAATGATTCACGCAATACATTCGTACTAATCTGGCTGCTCAACAACCCCCACCCCACCTAATCCTAAACAAATCCCTGTTGTTCCTCAAGTTATAGATCCAATATGGTTAAACAAACCACCAGTGGACAAGATTCGTAAACATGGGGCTAGAGAGTTCCGAGCTACTGTGGATGATGATGATGAAAGAGCTCAGTTCTGGCTCGAAAATACGATTTGGGTATTCAATTAAGTATCTTGTACTCCTAATGAATGTATTAAATGTGATGTATCCTTGCTGAGAGATACTGCGTATCAATGGTGGAACATGCTGATATCTGTGGTTCCGAGAGGATGAGTGACCTAGGAATTCTTTCAAACAGAGTTCCAAAAGAAATATATAAGCCAGTGATTCTTGGATCAAAAGCATAAATAACTTTTAGAGTTAAAGCAAGGCTGCATTACTGTCACTGAGTATTAAAGAGAGATCGTACAGTTAAGTAAGTATGCTCAAGAGTATGTGTCTACTGAGGAGATTATGTGTAAACGGTTTGTTGACGGGTAAAACAAAGATATAAAACTACTAGTCGGAGTTCTAGAGTTGAAAGAATTTGTAGTTCTAGTTGAAAGGGCTTGAAAGCCGAGGATTTTAGCAAAGAGAAGAGAAAAGTAGAATTAGAAACTAGAGACTCGAGAAAAAGATCAACGGTAAGCCGTATCACTCTTCATGAAAAAATCCTGAGATTTATTTAGTTTATCAAATACACCACTAGAATACTCTAATAGAGATCGTGGGAAGCAAATTACAAGTTCAAAAACTCCAGTTGTATCAGTGGCAAGTGTGGGTAATGTTAGATCAAATAAACCTGAATGTGGACAATGTGGAAAACGACATTATGGAGAGTGTAGATTGAATGATAAAGCCTATTTTAGATGTGGCTCGCATGAACATTTCATTCAGGATTGTCCTGAGCTAGATGAAAAAGATAAGTCTCAAAATGTAAGATCGAGCAACCTTGCTATGAGAGGAATATCATTTCTTGATGTTGGAAATATGAGTGACGGTAAAGGTGCTACTCGAGATACTGCTATGAGATCCGATGCTAGAGCACCTGCCAGAGCCTACGTGATTCGCCCTCACAAAGAAGCGTCATCTCTAATGTTATCACTGGTACTTTCACTCTCTATGATACTAATGTGATTGCATTGATAGATCTGGGATCAACTCATTCTTATATATGTATAAATTAAGTATCCAATAAGACTTTGCCTGTAGAGTTTACTGAATTTGTGATTAGAGTATCGAACCCCTTAGGCAAATGTGTTTCGGTTGACCAAGTCTGGAAGAATTCCCCGTTAATGCATCTGGATTTCTCTTTTCCGGCTAATTTGATGTTGTTTCCATTTGATGAATTTGATGTGATTTTGGGTATGAATTGGCTAGCTATGCATAATGTTATAGTGGATTGTAAATGAAAGACAATTTAACTGAAATGTCAAAACAATGAAACTATTAAAATTGAATCTAATGATATGAATAGTTTGCCAGTTGTGATCTCGTCTATGTTAGCACAAAGATTTGTAAGAAAATTGTGTGCAGCTTATCTTGCCTATGTACTTGATACGAAAGTGACAGAAACAAAGATTGAATCAATACCAGTTGTGTGTGAGAATCCAGATGTATTTCTCGAAGAATTTCTGGGTTTACCGCCTATCAGAGAGGTTGAGTTTGGTATTCAATTAGTACCAGGTACAATGCCGATATCGATAGCTCTGTACAGAATGGCATAGACAAAGTTAAAAGAATTGAAAGCTCAGTTGCAAGAACTGACAGATAAAGGTTTTACCAGACCAAGTTTTTCTCCTTGGGGTGCACCGGTGTTATTTGTGAAAAAGAAAGGCAGCATGATGAGAATGTGTATAGACTATTGACAACTTAATAAAGTGACCACGGATAGATGATTTGTTTGATCAGTTAAAAAGGGCAACAATGTTTTCGAAAATTGATTCGAGATCAGGTTCTTACGAATTGTGAGTTAAAGACTTAGATGTGCCAAAGACTGCATTTAGAATAAGGTACGGACACTACGAAATTCTTGTTATGCCTTTCGGACTAACAAATGCACTTGCTATTTTTATGGACTTCATGAACCAGATCTTCAGGTCATATTTAAAATGATTTGCAGTTGTATTTATTGATGATATTTTGATTTACTCTCAAGATGAATTAGAGCATGCCTAACATTTGAGAATTGTGTTACAAACTTTGAGAGATAAACAGTTGTTTGCAAAGTTCAGCAAATGTGAGTTTTGGCTAAGAGAGGTCAGTTTTCTAGGACATATAGTTTCAATCGAGGGTATCCGAGTTGACCCGAGCAAAATTTTTGACATTGTAGATTGGAAGCCTCCGAGAAATGTATCTGAAGTCTGTAGTTTTCTGGCAGTAGCCAGCTATTATAGAAGATTTGTAAAAGGTTTCTCGATGATTATGACTCCGATAACGCGATTGCTTCAAAAAGATGCTATATTTGATTGGTCAGAAAAGTGTTAGCAGAGTTTTGAACAGTTGAAAGCATTATTGACAGAGGCACTACATTAGTTCAACCTAAGTCAGGTAAAGAATTCATAGTTTTCAGTGATGCGTTGTTAAATGGCCTGGGTTGTGTTTTGATGTAGGAAGGCAAAGTTGTAGCTTATGCCTTGAGATAGTTGAAGTCACTCAAAAAGAATTATTCGACACACGATCTAGAGTTAGCTTCAATAGTGTTCACATTGCAAATTTGGCGTTATTATTTGTTCGGTGAAAAATGCCATACTTATACCAATCACAAAAGTTTGAAATATCTGATGACTCAGAAAGATTTGAATTTGCGTCAGCGAAGATGGTTAGAATTGTTAAAAGACTATGAATTAGTAATTGACTATCATCCGAGAAAAGCAAATGTAGTTGTTGATACTTTGAGTCGAAAGTCTTTATTCACTTTACGAGCTTTGAACATACAATTAACTCTGTCTGGCGACAGTTTGATAGTAGTTGAGTTCAAAGCGAGACCTTTATTTCTACAACAAATTTGTGAAGCTCAAAAGTTTGATAATGAGTTGCAAGCAAAACGAGCTCAGTATGAGTCAACTCTTGATTCAGAGTTTCGAATAGGGCCTGATGTTTGTTTGGCGTTTTGTGATAGAGTATGTGTACCAAGAAATCCTGAGCTCATTAGGAAGATTCTAAATGAAACAGACAGTAGTTGTTTATAAGTACATCCAAGAAGTAAGAAAATGTATAACGATTTGGAAAAATTTTACTGGAGGCCTGGTATGAAACGAGATATCTCAGAATTTGTTTCGAAATGTTTGATTTGCCAGCAAGTCAAAGCTGAGCATCAAGCATCGTCAGGCTTATTACCACCTATTATGATTCCTGAGTGGAAATGGGATAGAGTAACAATGGATTTTGTATCAGGTTTGCCCTTGTCTCTGAGAAAGAAATAAATGATTTGGGTCATTGTTGACAGATTAACGAAATCGACTCATTTCATTTTGATACATACGGATTACTCACTTGATAAACTGGCAGAGTTGTATATCTTAGAGATTATTCAATTATACGGAGTGCCACTATCTATTATTTCGGATAGGGATTTGAGATTCACTTTGCGATTTTGGAAGAAATTACAAGAAGCTTTAGGTACAAAGCTGCATTTTAGCACTGCATTTCATCTGAAACGGATGGTCAATCTGAGCGAGTTACTCAGATACTTGAAAATATGTTGCGATGTTGCATTCTTGAGTTTGAAGGTAGCTGGGAGAAATATTTACCGCTGATTGAATTTGCTTACAATAATAGCTTTCAATAGAATATTAAGATGGCACCGTACGAAGCACTATATGGTCGTAAATGTTGAACACCGTTGTACTGGAGTATGCTCAGCGAAAATAAAATTTACGGGGTTGATTTTATCAAAGAGACTGATGAAAAAGTAAAAGCAATTCGCGATAGTTTGAAAGCAGCTACAATCGACAGAAATCATACGCAGACTTGAAACAGAAAGATATTGAGTTTCAGATTGGGGATAAAGTGTTTTTGAAAGTGTCGTCGCAGAAAAAGATATTACGGTTTGGTCGGAAAGGGAAATGAGTTTGCGATTCATCGAACCGTATCAGATTATCGAGCAAATTGGGCCAGTGGCATATCGATTGGTATTACCTTCAGATTTAGAGAAAATACATAATGTGTTTCATGTATCGATGCTTAGGCGATACTGATCCGACCCTTCACATGTCATTTCCCCTACTAAGGTTGAAGTTCAACCAGATATGTCATATGTTGAAGAACCGATTCGAATTTTAGCTCATAAGATTAAAGAGTTGAGAAATAAGATAATTGCATTAGTGAAAGTATTATGGCATTGACATTGGGTTGAAGAAGCTACATGGAACCCAAGGATGCTATGAGAAAACAATAACCAAACCTATTCATTGGTAAGATTTTCGGGCAGGAAAATCCTTAAGGGAAAGGAGAGTTGTAACAACCTGATTTTAGTTAAATCAGAACAGTGGTTTTGAAACCATAATTCCGAGGTCAAAAAATTATTTTAATATTATTTTTGGTGTTTACAGCATGATATGTAATATGTGTGAAAATTTTGAGTATTAATTTTATCATTTAATTAGTCAATTTGAGAAAAAAGACTAAATTGCGTAAAATATAAAAGTTGTATTCTACTTGTTAAAGGTATCTAATAGCCATGGTTTGTTAAATTCAAATTCCATATGATGATATTAGACCATAGGTAGTACCAATAAACATATATGGACATTTAATGAATGTTTCAAATGGTTTTTCATTAAGGTTATAATGGTAATTAGCATAATTATAATGTGTTAAATAAAACAAAAACAATTTTGAGTTCATCCTTCTCATGTTGGTCGAATATTGAAGAAGAAAAAGAAGTCATTTTGCTCATTTAGGGTTCAGCACACACATAGCTTGATTAACGTACAGTTTTAGCTCAGTTTTTGATGATTTCTATATTTTTGTAATCGTTATAGCTCAATCCATCTAGCCCATACCTTAGAATTCAAAATTGTTAAAGATTTCGAGAGTTACTATTGTTGAATCCATGTGTTCTTTGAGATTTAATGATAGTTTCTAAAAGCTTGATGGTAGATTTTCATGTTTTGTAATGTGATTTTTGATGAAAATGCATATTAGGGGCTAAATTGAGAAATGTTGAAAATATGTGGTTAAAATGTGAAATAAATGAAAGTTTTGGGCTGCTAGGGACTTATATGTAATTCGACCAAGCTTGGGTTTAAAGAAAGTATGTGAATTTTGTGTAATTGTGAAATAGGAACTAAATTGATTAAATGTGTAAGTTTAGGGGCTAATGTGTAAAAATGCCCAAGTGTATGTTTTTGGACTAAATTGAAAGAATATGTAATTGAATAAGTCAATTTTGAATTCATATAGATCAAGAAAGAAAGAATTTGGATTTAGATCGGGGGAAAAACAAGGTTATCGAATAGTCGACCCAATCCGTCAATTCCGTATACGAGTAAGTTCATAAAATTGAACTTAAATGTGTATACATTTATTGAGAGAATGAAATTGAGATAGTATTTATTCTATTAGATCAATGTTAGATATTACATGAAATGTACAAGTTTAGTAAAGCAAGTTATCGAATAAGATCATAGCCGGGCTATGGCAATCGAATAATAAGACCATGACCAGGTTATGGCATGTGAATGAAAGACCACGACAGGGCCTTTGCAATGTATGTGTAAGACCATAGTTGGACTATGGTATTGTAAAATCGATGAATTTGTATGGTAAGCACTTATGAACCTGAGAGGCTTGATAATAGTATTGATGAGAAATAGAAAAGTATCGGTATAGGTATGTACTGAAAACTATTCGAGTATCGAGTTAGATGAAGTTGAGAACTCATGAATGATGATATGAATAAATTTGATGTTAGCTCATGAATTGATGCTTTAAATGTTAATGATATTATCTATTTTAATTTACTCTAAGAATGTTGTTATTATTTCATGTTCACATACCGACTTACTCAGCTTTATAGCTTACTCTGTTTCATTTTTTCTGTTTTGTAGATTTATGAAGCTAGCTCGGATTCAGGAATCGTCAGAGACTTCATTGCACTATCAATCATCTATTTTGGTACTTTTGAAGTTATGTGTATATGGTTTATGGCATGTATAAGCTTGAGTCATTTTGATATGTTTGATGGATATGTATTTTGGCCATTTGAGGAGGCATAAAATGATGAACTTATTGATGCTTATGAATGTGTAAATAGTTCTACTTTTAATGTTAGGTAATAAACATATAATGAATGAATGGAATTGAAGTGGTTATGTATGTTTGGATTAGTTTTGCTAAATGAATTATACATGTGAATTATGCTTAGGAAAGCAAATTAAATTGTTTGGTACTTGAATAGGTAAATGATATGGAATTGAGTTTTGAATTTAGTTGAAATGGATACGGTATGATTATGTATTGGTTGATGACCTTTTGCTGCATAATTATGTCTTAAAATGATAGCTTATGAGCTTGTGTAAGTATGTGCAAAAGGGGTGACAAATTGGCTTTGCTAATGGCTTATTTTTGTCCACACGGGCAGAGACACTAGTATATGTCTTAGCCTTGTGTGACCCACGGTTATGCTACATGGTCGTGTGTCCCCTGGTATTGAAGTTGAATTGAAGTTAGTATGCTCCACACGGTCTCACACACAGGCATGTGAATGGCCGTGTGGTATAAGTCAGTATACCCTCTAAAGGGCACACGAGCTAGACACATTGGCATGTGGTTGGCCGTGTGACCCAAGTCAGTATACTCTTCAACTTTCACACAGCCTGGCATACGGGCGTGTCCTCGGCCATGTGATGCAAGTCAGTATGTATGCCCTATTTCCAAAAGGCCTAAGACACGGGCGTGTCTCCTAGCCGCGTGTGGCCTACAACCTGTTCACACAGGCATGTGATCTCTAATTATGAGAAAAATTTCTATGTTTTTTGAAATTTTTGTATGTTATCGGTTTAGTCCAGAATCACTTCTAAAGCATGTTAAAGGACTCGTAGGTCTATATAAGGGACAATATGGTTGTATTGAATGATGTATGAAAATGAATGCTATATGTCATGTATTGATCGGTAATACCTGGTAACCCTATTCCGATGACAGATACGGGTTAGGGATGTTACACCAACTGATTTTAATCAGGCTATAATGTTTCCCATAGCAAAAATTTGGATGCAATTTATAGGTTCCAGAATTGCTCTTGCATTGATTGTTTTTAATGTTAATACTTTTCGAGTTATTCTTTTGTATAGTATTTTTTGAAAAAAATACGTATGCGTAGGAAGATCGATGAAACGCTATGTGAGTGGGAAAAAGTCAGACTTTTCTTTCCTTACCACAGAACAACATTTTGTCGAAAGGTAGGAGTTTGGCTGAACAAAAATGAGCAATTTATGAAGCCCTCAAAAAGTGTAATTAGTGATTCACTGTATATTTAATACATTGAGCTCCAAAGAAAACAAGTCACTGAATGGAACCAGAGAAGGAAAAAGAAAATAGACATTTCGGAATCACTTAAATGGAGGACGCAATCACAGAAAAGAAGAGGAGCAAGTGGAAGTGTTGAGGAGAAACTTGATGGGATGATCTGATGGATGCAGGAAATGAGGCCAATACTTCTAGAGTTTTCAAAACTAAATCAGTTACGAGCCCCAAATTATCCACCTGATATGTTTGGCTCAAAACTGACCCATCATGACAGAGAAGGGAATGATGAGGGAAAGGACTCTAAAAATGGAGGGGATGCACAGGATCCCTTAAGAATAGAGGATGAGTATGAAGCGGCATTTCAGCCGCAATATTCTACACTAAAAGGGCTAGTCAATCGATGTCCAACCAGCCCTGCACCCTCGACAGGTGGGAGCTCTCACCAAGAATATGGCTCGGGAAAGGAAAAAGCCTTGATGGAAACAAGGCAAGCGCCACATTGGGATGACGAGTGGGATGATTGAATATAGTAACTCTAGATTACATTAATTTTTTTTTAGGATTAGGAACAAATATAGACTTTTATTTGTTTTGTAGTTTGTTTAAGTTTTCTATGTAGGAACCCCACACAAAGGAGACACAAAAAATTTGAACTATCAACAAGCAAAGGAGAAAGTACCCACCAACAACAGTTGGAATGACCACGATCAATCTGTAAATTCTTACCTTATCTTTTTGCAGGCTACACATTGAGAACAATG
Organism: Gossypium arboreum; assembly: GCF_025698485.1. Classification (NCBI taxonomy): domain Eukaryota; kingdom Viridiplantae; phylum Streptophyta; class Magnoliopsida; order Malvales; family Malvaceae; genus Gossypium; species Gossypium arboreum. Next base: position 39,884,731 of record NC_069081.1, read on the forward strand.
TGTTCACTAAAGTGTGGGGGCTAATATAAAAAGTTTGTCTCAATTTTTTTTACGTTTTTCTTCAATTTTTATTGTCAGTTGTGTGCTTGAGTTTATAAAAATACAGGTGATTGATTATGTAATACTCCTCACTCGTATCCAACTCCGGGACAGCGTTCGAGGCATTACCAGACTTAAACATTCACAAACATACAAAATCAGGTCACCAAATTTCGTCTAAAATTAAAACTTTTCAAACACATGCATATCGTCCCTTATACAGGCCTTCGAGGCCTAAAACATACATCGGGGCTGTTCAGGACAAAACCGAAAACATTCGATAAACTTTGGGTAAATTAATAAATTTTCTTGCTTTGGAGAGTCACACCCCTGTATGGGTGGGGCCTTGTGTTCACACACGCTCGTGGGGCTTGGGAACGCCCATGTCCTCAGCCCGTGTAACTCTATATTTATGACGTCAGCAAAATAATTTATACCATATGGCCAGGCCACACGCCCGTGTACTAGGCTGTGCCCTCCACACGGTTGAGACACATGGCCGTCTCTCTGCCCGTGTAGCTAACAGTTAGGCTATTTTCCAAGCCTTATGTTGACCTTATTTTTCCCCCATACTTTTACACATCATAAGTACAAATTATAACATCAATTTAATGTTTAATCAACCTTTGGTGAAATTCAATTAAATAATTTGCATGTTTTCATACATTTGTTTATTACCTAACACTTAATCTCTATACATTCAACAATTGTCCATGTTCAATCGTTATCATCTTACTACCATGCCACAAATTCACTCCATGGCCACGACCATCTCGAATGGTCCTGGGGTATTCATCACGTACATGAGCCATACACTTCCATACATAGTGAACAAGCATGATCACATAACCACATCACAAGACATTAACACATACCATGGACAAATAGGCTTACAAACCAAAAATTATTATAAGCCACATCTCATGGATATATACAATGAATTAATATAAGCCAACATCTTGGCCAAAACATAAAAACAAATATCAATATTTAAGTCCCTATACATGCCACTCACTTGAAGAAATTAAGTTTCAACAATACTCCAAAATGGTAGCTTGATAGTGTGAGGTTGCCTCCGACGATCTCCAACCCTGAGCCGACCTGAGAACACTAGAAGAAATGGAAGGGGGAGTAAGTTTACGCTTAGTAAGTCCATATGAAAATAATAAGCATTATAACAACATGTTTCCTTAGGTAAAAAAGCTATAATTACACTTTTATTCATATTCTGGTCAAGCTGTCTACTAGAGTCATAGTCGATAAATTATTAATATCTCGAGCTAGAGGATTCTAAATTAAGATCCATTAATTTTTCCTAAAACTAGACTCATATATCTTCTTACCATAAAATTTCCATAATTTTTTTTCTAGCCAATAACTACATTTTATTCTTTAAACTCCCCCCACATTTGCTGTCTGATAGGTTCAACCTCTATCTACTAAAAATCAAATATCTCATTGTACGAGACTCGGATAATGTTCTTATCTCTTTCTCTTGAAAATATACTAATTAAGGATTTTATTCATATGAATTTTTACTCATACTTATTTTTGTACAATTTCTAGTGATTTTCCAAAGTTAAGACAGGGGAGTCTGGAATCACTCCAACATATCAGACAAGAATTCAAATATCCCATAATACATAATTCTTACATTGTTTCCTTTATGTGAAACTAGACTCATTAAGATTTAATTTCATGTATTATTCAGCTTCTAATTCGACTTGCACCATTTATGGTGATTTTTCAAATTCGGGCTACTACTATTGTTTAACACTGTTTCGATGCAAAATCACAATAGCTATCATAATTTCATTGTAACATTGATCATGGCCTCATTATTTCATAAATCTCATATTCAATTACACAATGTAATTTAACATGATATTCAACACAATTTATAATCATAAGCATAAGGATGGTTCGTCTTTCAAATCTTTTCATTTGTTCATCATGTATACACATACATATACATGAATTCACTTACTCATCATTTATCACATTTCAATAATGCATCACTTATGAGTATAATGTGCGTACCTGTACATATCCATAGCATATCGATTAACTTTAACTTTATCACCATGCCCATCTCGGGGCTTTCATCGCATTATTCATTATAATACTCGTTGAATATCTAAAAAATCTCGATGGATAATCCATTTACCATCAAGTCATATAAGTGATCATCTCAAGTACGCACTCCCGCGAATCTCACATCTTACGGCGGGATTACCAATCCAGGCTAAATCCCTTACGATGACATATACTCAAATGAGATCAGATCTGAATTACCAGTCCAGGCTAAATTCAGATACTAATCGGATTACCCATTCGGGTTGAATCCTTAATGCACACATATTCTTCGGGAGGCTCGATCACTCAAGGAACACCCGTCCGGGCTAGACCCTTTTCTATATTTGAGATCAATGAATTACCCGTCCGGGCTAAATCCTTTTCTGCAACACGTGCAGGATCTCAAGTCATGTAAGCCATGGTTTATCCATCAGATTTCCCTTTTTATTCAACCGGGATTTTTCTCTTTTCATCAAGTATCTCATTATGCATAGCTGATCAAGCAATGTACATCCAATTCAACACATTTCCATGTTTATTTAAACATTAGTCCATGAAATAAACATGGTATTGCAGACAATTATATTTAGGCATTTGTTACAATATGTAATCTTTATATCAACTAAATAAATATCCATCACACAATGCTAACACATTAATTTAAGTTCAGGTATGAACAATAATATCATTCCATTATCATTGACATATGAACTTACCTCGGTTCCGAGTACGACTATTTATTTCAAGTTTGTGCTTAACCTTGTTCAACCTCGTTCTCAGCCTCAATCTTGTTTTCCTTGATCTATAATATCATATTTAGCCTACTCATTAGTCACATTATTCATATGGGTACAAAAATCATATTTTTATAAATTTACATTTTGACCCCTAAACTTTCACATATTTGCACTTTTTCTCCAATGCTTGTAAAATGATTTTTTTTTCAATTTACTTGCATTTCAAGCCTAGACGGATCATTTTCATAACTATGACAGCCCCTAATTTCCCCTAAATCACCCTTTTATGACCAATTTTATAATTTTTACAAAACGGTCCTTTCGAACGTTTTCATTTAAAATCGCTTAGTAAAAGTCATTTATTACACACCGAGCCTTCATATTCTACCATTAAACAGAAAAATACATGCATATCATTCATGGTTAAATTTTTAAACACAAACCCTAGCTCAAATAAATGGTAGAAATAGCTAGAACATGTTACTGGGACTTCAAAAATGCATAGAACATTAAAAACGGAGCTCGAAATCACTTACTGTTGAGCTTGGGAGCTTGGAAAAACCCTGACCATGGATGTTCTTGGTACATTCGGCTGAAACAAGAAGAAAGGGACACATTTGGGTTTTAAATTTTGTCTTTTAATTCATTTTACCCTTAAATGACCAAAATGCCCTTTTTACTATTCTTTCAAATTTTACCCAACCAAGGCCATTTTTGTCCAACAAGTTATACAATGGTATTATTATCATTTAATTGCCTCCCATTTAAAATTTCATAACAATTAGACACCTTTAACATGTAGAACTCAACTTTTGCACTTTTTACAATTTAGTCCTTTTGACCAAATTGAATGCCCAAATGTCGAAATTTTCGAACGAAATTTTCACGAAATCATTCCGTGAAATCATATATCATAAAAATATAATTAGAATAAATTTTCTTAAGTCATATTTTTGGTCCCGAAACTATTGTTTCGACTAGGCCCTAATTCGAAATGTTACATTTCTCCCCCCTTTAGGGATTTTCATCCCCGAAAATCTTACCAGAAAAGTGGTTTTGGTTTTTTACTTGGATTCCTCAATCCTATAATCGATGTCAAAGAACTTTCACTCAAGCTGAGCTCTTACTACCTATCTCTTTAAATTCCACATACAAAAATCATGAGTAGTATTCACTTTATAACACTTTCATTGAAACTTAATCTCTATCAGAAAACTCATGTACTCAAAAGTTCGATCCATACCATCATGTTACATATAAATTCGCACCTAAATCCTTTTGGATTCGAATAGTGAAACTAAATAGTTCATCTCAGCCTCAAACTCTTTATAATTTCATATAGTCTGATAATTTGTCAAATCAACTCTCAGTTACCTTTCATTTCAAAGCCTCTTTTGGCTTTCCCAAGAAATCATGCTATGAATCCCGGATATCAATCTGATTAGTGGATATTAAAATTTCAAGATATCCAACAATCATAAAGACACAAAATTCTATGAATCTAGTGAGCGAACATTCAGGCATACCCGCATAATTTTACAAATCTCATGACGTTTAACAACACTACATATTACTTTCCTCTTTCAAGGACAAGAATAATACAGACAAGAAAATCCATATGAACTTTCTCTATTTCTATCCTAATGTCCAAACAGCAAAAGTAATTTTGATGATTCTTGCTATACATCCTCAAACTTTTAACATTCCAAGAATTTATACTTAAAGATCAACAATGATCGTTTCATCATCTTTATACTCATATCGTTCTATTGTATCCAAGTCTTCTAAGAAACATACACTTTTTAATCAGACTATTCGTCTCTTTTACCCGTGAAGAAATAAAATCTTATTCTCAAGCATGAACATCTCATTAAATTCTAAACATATATTCCATACAAATTGAACAGTTAAGTCGACCTTATTCATCCGTAATTAATATTTTAAGAAATTCTCTCTTCTAGTCAACAGAATGATTCAACATGCATCATTCCAAATTCACTCATCATGACAATCGAAGACCATAGCAAATGCATTAGCATGAGTAATACTGATATCTCAATTGAATATATTAGCTCTGATTAACTCACTTGAGAAAAGAAATCCACCATACAAATTGGGACTTGAAGTTTCACCTTATTATCAAGATTAATTCAGAGGTATAGTCATACTTGTTCTTTATGTATATCAATCACAAGCTGGAGGTCATGCTCTAAATGCAAGCCATGATCAAAAAGTTATAAGATAAAAATATCCAGAAAACCCAATAGAGAAATCTGAGACGGAGAAGCCCAGAATAATGAAATCCAAGATAAAGAAATCCATGATAAGGAAATCCAATTTACAACACAGCATCAGAAGATCGAGAACCAGACTCATAAAAATATGAAAGACCCCAATGGTTTTTCAAAGAAAGGAGATCAGAATAACATCATTCAAACCACTGACAATAAATACAACCGGAACTATATGCTTCCCATATATACATATATAATCAGTCAGAGCAATGATCAGTAGAGACAGAATCATGGCACCATTCATAATTTCTCATCGATTCCCAATAGGCGGAATACAACAAAATTCAAAAGAAAAATAGAACCATACAGATCATAAGCCAATCATACTGACAACTTATTCATCTAACGTTAAGATCAGGGAACATTTTCATAATATACGAATTCATCAGAGATTAGATAGTCCCAATAACATTTCTGAGGTCAAATAATCTCATATAATATCTCAATAGAGACAGTCACAAACTATTCATTGTAATTACCATACTTGGACATTTCATATTTCGTACATTAGTCCTTTAACTAATTCTGCCGTCCCAAATTCCATAATATTCCTTTCACTGATAGAACCAGATCATGAGGGAATTTCAATCAATACATCTCTCGACATCATGCCAGGATAGATCGTTTTACCAAAATTAACCTTTTTCACTAACTGTGATGTTGCGAAAATTAATCAATCTTTCGGTCAATCCGATATCTTTCTAGCTCATGTTTGTACTTATCAACCCATTCTTAATCTCTAACCATGCTTATAACCAATCTATCATTGAAATCTTTGGTTTCTCACCCGAAAACTCATTCAACACAAATCTCAGGAATTTCCATTATAAAACACCACTTTGGTAAGGGGGAGGGGATCATAGGGCCTCTGACTTGACTCTCATTTACATATACATGTAACTCAACTTTCATCATCATTATCATGTTATTCATTTTAGGTAAACTAAATATCATATTGATTTTATGCCCACTTTCCAGTTATCTCATTTTAACAAGTATATTATACATGCATTCCATGTTTTCTGGATAACTTTACTTATCTATTCATTTAATCATACAATTCATACAAATGATATCATACATGGGCCAATAAACACAGATAAATTTATCATAATCTAGACTTTTACCTTGTACACCATTATTTAGACATATTGTTACAATCATATAAATCAGTCCAAGCAACTTAACACATTTACTTAAGCTATACGAGCTTATCAACCATAATCTTTCATATAAGCGTATGTGAATATTCATTCCATCTACATCTTTAGTAAGTTGTCTAAAAACGTGCATTTACTCAAGAAAATCGACCATTTACATCATAGAATTATCTATTAATCATAGATAAGCTCATTCCACCATATACACATTACATGAATCCTCATTTGTACTTTTCTAATGCAACATCCTGATTTTGGGCCTAGTCAGAATAATGGTTTCGGTACCACAAATTTGTCGAATAAAAATTTATTTTTGTTATATTTTTATGGTCTACGATTTCACGGAATAATTTCGTGAAAATTTCGTTCAAAAATTTTGACATTTGGGCACTCAATTTAGTCAAAAGGACTAAATTGTAAAAAGTTACAAAATGTGTGTTCTAGTACAAAAGGTACTAAGTACTTGTGAGAATGGGTTTTTAAATTGGAGGTACTTAATTTGTAAATAGCCCATTTTCTAATTAGTGGACAAAAATGGGCATGGCATGGCATGTTTTTATTTATTTTTCATTAAGGGTATTTTAGTAATTTGGCAAATAAAGCCAAAATAACTACGAAAAAGATGTCATCTTCTTCTTTTTTCTCATGCCATAACCGTATATGGAGATGGAAGACATGGCTAGGGTTTTTAAAACTTCCAAGCTTGATTGTAAGTCCATCTTTGCCCCGTTTTTAATGTTCCTTGCATTTTTTTAAATCCTCATAGCTTGATTTACCCATTTCTACCATTAATTTGAGCTAGGGTCCATGTTTAAAAATTGACCCATATGTGACATGCATGCATTTTGATGTCTAATGGTAGAAAATTAGTGTTGGATGTTAGATAAACAACTTTTGCTAAGTGATTTTACATAAAAACAAGTAAAATGACATAATCGGTAAAAATACCTAATGTTAAAAAGTGCATGTTAGAGTGAGAATTTGATGTTTTCCTAGAAGGGAAAAATGATCAGCTTGTCATAAAACATAAGAAGATAGGATGAAGTTTAATTTCCGAGCCTTGGAGAAAAAGTGCAAATATGCAAAAGTTTAGGGGTCAATGAAAATTTGTAAAAATATGATTTATGGACTCATTTGAATAATGTGAGTAATAAATGAGCTATATTTGTAATGTTAGATCAAGGAAATTGAGATTCGGACTAAAATCGAGAAAATACCAAGTAGTGGACTTAAATGGTAAAAATGGCAATTTTCGTATACGAGGTAAGTTCATATGATTTTCAATAATGCAGTGTGTATTTTAATATTATTGCTTTAATAGTACATGAGATGTAAGTACATGTACAAATAAATACCTTAATTGATGTTTTAAATGTTTAAATAACATTTAGATAAATAATATGTTATTTGGTTACTTTGTTGCTATAATATGTTTTGATGTTTTATGCTTATGCTATAAGTGTTGCCATGTTAGTATTTGTATATGATAATGCCATATGATATGAGGCCAACATTCCAAGAATGTTCGACAAAGAGATGAAAGTCTGAAAATCCCTTTTGAATTTAGGAATAGGTGAGGATATAAGTGACATGTCACTAGGATAGCTATGTATATATGAGCTTATTTGATGACATGATACATGCTAGGTCTGGGAGCTTGTGTAGCCCCATTGAGAGGCATGTAATTATGTGGTACACGCTACGTCTAGGAGCTTATGCAGCTCTGTTGAGAGGCGTGGTTATGTGATGCATGCTAGGTCCGGGTGCTCCTATGTAGTCCTGTTGAGAGGCATGCTATATTATGATTATGGCACTTCGGTGTGTTTGTATCCGAGTATCCTATTCATTATTCCAAATGTTCAACAGGTAATGTATGGAATTTGAACATAAGCTAAGTAAGGTATGTATATGTGCAAGAAAGCAAAGGTATGTATTTTCCATTATGTACTCATATGACTATGATGATTTATGGCGATATATGTCCTTGTGTATTATCTATGAATGGATATGAACAGTAATGTTATATGATTTGGTGAAAGTCAATGGTTTGTGGAAAGATACATGTATGATATTAAATCATGCGTATGAATATAAAGTAACAATGAATTTGAAATACCAAATCATAGAGTATTGTCAAGATTACCAGTCCAGGCTAAATCCCCTACGATGACATATACTCAAATGAGATCGAATCTGAAATACCAGTCCAGGCTAAATTCAAATCCTAATCAGATTACCCGTCCGTGCTAAATCCTTAAAGCGCACATATTCTTCGAAAGGCACGATCACTCAAGGAACACCTTCCAGGCTATATCCTTTTCTATATTTGTGATCAACGGATTACAAGTCCGGGCTAAATCCTTTTCTGCAACACATGCAGGATCTCAAGTCATGTAGGCCATGGTTTATCCATCGGATTTCCCTTTTTATTCAACCAGGATTTTTCTCTTTTCATCAAGTATCTCATTATGCATAGCTGATAATGCAATGTACATCCAATTCAACACATTTCCATGTTTATTTAGACATTAGTCCTTGAAATAAACATGGTATTGCAGACAATTATATTTAGGCATTTGTTACAATATGTAATCTTTATATCAACTAAATAAATATCCATCACACAATGCTAACACATCAATTTATGTTCAAGTATGAACAATAATATCATTCCATTATCATTGATATATGAGCTTACCTCAGTTTCGAGTACGACTATTTATTTCGACTTTGTGCTTAACATTGTTTAACCTCGTTCTAAGCCTGAATATTGTTTTCCTTGATCTATAATATCACATTTAGCCTACTCATTAGTCACATTATTCATATAGGTCCAAAAATCATATTTTTATAAATTTTCATTTTGACCCCTAAACTTTCACATATTTGCACTTTTTCCCCAATGCTCGTAAAATGATTTTTATTCAATTTACTTGCATTTCAAGCCTAGACGGATCATTTTCATAACTATGGCAGCCCCTAATTTCCCCTAAATCACCCTTTTATGACCAATTTTATAATTTTTACAAAACGGTCCTTTTGAAAATTTTCATTAAAAATCGCTTAGTAAAAGTTATTTATTACACACCGAGCCTTCATATTCTACCATTAAACAGAAAAATACATGCATATCATTCATGGTTAAATTTTTAAACACAAACCCTAGCTCAAATAAATGGTAGAAATAGCTAGAACATGTTACTGGGACTTCAAAAATGCATAGAATATTAAAAACGGAGCTCGAAATCACTTACTATTGAGCTTGGGAGCTTGGAAAAACCCTGACCATGGATGCTCTTGGTACATTCGGCTGAATCAAGAAGAAAGGGACACATTTGGGTTTTAAAGTTTGTCTTTTAATTCATTTTACCCTTAAATGACCAAAATGCCCTTTTTACTATTCTTTCAAATTTTACCCAACCAAGGCCATTTTTGTCCAACAAGTTATACAATGGTCTTATTACCATTTAACTGCCTCCCATTTAAAATTTCATAACAATTAGACACCTCTAACATGTAGAACTCAACTTTTGCACTTTTTACAATTTAGTTCTTTTGACCAAATTGAGTGCCCAAACATCGAAATTTTCACGAAATCATTCCGTGAAATCGTAGACCATAAAAATATAATAAAAATAAAGTTTTTTACATCAAATTTGTGGTCCCGAAACCACTGTTCTGACTAGTCCCTAATTCGGGATGTTACAAATTAGGAGCATGTACATAGGTTGCTTATGTTTACAAATAAATTTTGCATGATGATAGGTTACTACTAAGTTATATCTGTAATAGGCATTAAGCAATCAACTATACCAATTGATATAGAAAATACAAGGAAACGAGCATGCTAGTATGAATGATAAATGGTTGAATTTGAGTTTGTTTAGATAATTAATTTTTTCATTTTGAAATATTTAAAGGATGGCCTAAATATTTATTCACTCTTAATACCAATTTTTGAGCCAGTAAACACTTCTTGATAAACCTTATTACAAGACACTGGCCTAAAATGTTAATTTGTATTTTCCCTCTTTCTTTGGTCTTAAATTGCACGATTATAAACATTTGGCCATACATATTGAGGGTTAAGTAGATGCATCACAATGGATTTTGTAAAAGCAGAGTGAAATAGGAAAGATTGGTGTGATATAGGAACTATAGAATAGCCTAATTCAAAAACAAAATCAACACGAGTAGAAAAAGTTCTTGAAAAGCAAAAGAATTTGTGAATGAGATGAATTGAAAAAGAAAGTGACAAAGTCATGAGAATAAGAAAATCTCATTCATCAGTGCACAGAAACTCGTAGGCTAGCCGATAATTTCCTATGTCGAAAAATAAGGAAAGTGAAAGAAGGAGAAATAAGGCAGTGAGCAAGTAAAGGTCGCTAAGGGGGAAGAATAGGGATCGATATGATGTTCCAAACTATTCTTCTATTTGTCACCTTTTTTATGCTTACTTTTTTCTGAAATCCATACTTATCCTAAGCCTCAGAATGTTACAAATTGAAAAGTTATATGTGACCTAGGTATTCATATGCATAAATGGACATTATACCAAGCAATCGCATAAGTTATTATTTGTATCTTGCTAGGATAATCAAATTACTTGTATAATTTATTGATGGATTCCTACATGTGAGACCCTTAATGCTTGTGTACATTATAATGAACTAAACTTAGATGTTTGAGGTCAAAAGTGGCAAATCAATTATTCATCCTGTCAAAATTATTTGTAAATACAAAATGCCTAGTCATATGCTCCAAACTCAATATTTGCATCATATTTTTGCTCAAGGGTGGTCTTTTCCATTTCTTTTTTTGGTTTGTGTTGCTTCAAGACAAGCAATGACTTAAGTGTGGGGGAGTAACATTTGCCATAATTCGGTGTAGCAATGATAGCACTAGAAAAAACATTGGTTTTCCCCCTTATCTATTGGTTAAATTGTTCCCATTTAGTTATCCTTAGAATATACGTTTTCCCCCTTATTTATTGGTTAAATTGTTCCTATTTAGTTATCCTTAGCATACATTTTAGCATTTTCAATTTAGTAAATTTCATTTTATAACTCAGTAAATCATAGTCTCTTTTATCCTTAATTTTGCTATCTTTTTGCATTAATGTCACTACATAAGTGAATTCCAGATTGCGTCCAGAATTGTCGCCACACCTGATAGCTGTCCAGATAAGAATTAAAATTGCATGAGCTGTCCCGTCTAGTATAACCAACCTGTATGTACAAGGACAAAATAATTTTGAGGAAAGGGCACATGTACTATTGGGGACCCCAGTTTATCATTATCATATTTTATTTTATTACTTTCAAGTTATTGCATCAACAACTATTCTCACAATTTATCTCGTTTCTATCTAGTTGTTGCATCGACATTTATAGACAAAAGTCTACCATCCTTGTGGGATTGATATCTGGCAAACTCACATCTGTCTACTATAGTTGCATCGACAATGTACTCTTGCACATTATTTTTGTGACGTTAAACAACAGATCAAGTTTTTGGCTCTATTGCTAGGGATGGCATTTGTTTGATGTTTATTTTTTATTTTTGTGTGCTTTTGCACATTATTTTCCTTATATAATATTTAGTATTCACTAACTGGTTTTTCTTTGTTGCTAATTCTTTAACTTCAATTTAGGTGTTTTATGACTGAAGCAAATTGGATTTTCTTACCGATTTTGATCCAAAAATTGAAAGGAATGTTCAGAGTAGATTTTGATAACAAAGAAACATGGCTCTACCAAGGAACAATGCAGCCATACCCCCGATGCAATAGCAAAATGTAAATAACCCATTGTTGCCGCAAGATGCTCGCATACAAAATAGGACTATACGAGATTTTGTAGTACCTATTTTGGATGATTTACAACCAAGAGTTGCTAGGCCAGCAATCCAAGCTAGGAATTTTGAACTCAAGCCAGTAATGTTTCAAATGTTGAATTCTAATGGACATTATGTTGGACTGCCACATGAAGATGTGAAAGAACATCTTAAATCCTTTTTATTATTCTGGGCTTCCTTTAGTCGACAAGGCATTCCTGATGATGCTTTGAAGAAGCAATTATTTCCTTATTCCCTAGAAGGAGAGCACGTACTTGGTTTTTTGGGCTACCTACCGAATCAATTACTTCTTCAGATGTACTAGCAACACAGTTTGTTTTATGATTTAACCCACAAATAGTGAATGCTCGTCTTTGAAATGATATTACTGCTTATCATTAGTTGGATGATGAAAATCTTCACACCACATGGGAACATTATAAATCTTTACTTCGACATTGTCCCATGCACGGCATTCAACCAGAAACACAAATTGAGATTTTTTTTATAATAGGCTGAATTCACATACAAGGAATCTTGTCAACGCATCAGCCAATAGACCTTTGCTGGAATGTACTTTAATAATGTTCTGAGAATTCTTGAGAGCATAACTCAGAATGATTATCAATACCCTATCTCTAGAGCTACACAAGCAAAAACTACTTCAAGAGTTATTGAACTAGATGCAATAACCGCACTAAGTGCTCAAGTTTCTTCTCTCACAAACATGATTAAAAATATGCATGGGACTAGTGGAGTTACACCTGTACAAGTCACTTAGCAAGCTGACGTTCATACTTTTTGTTGTGAGATTTGAAGTGACAACCATAGCTATGAAGATTGCCCACAACATACAGAGAATGCATGTTATATTAGTAACATCTACAACAATTCTTATGGTAATTCTTATAACAACACTGCACGCAACCAACCGTTTTAGGGAAATCAGAATGGTTGACAAAATGTTGCAACATTCAAATATGGGAATACATCTGCTCAGGGCAATTATAATCCCAGACAAAGGAATTACAATCAACAATAATAGAACTACAATTAGCACACTCAGATGCATCCACAACAATGCCAGACACATCCCCACCAAAATCTGATGTAGCCACAATACTCTTCAATACCAAATCAGCATGTTCAAGGACATCGACAGAAACTGTACACACAAGCTTCTACTTCTGACCCATTAGCAACTCTTGATGCGTTAATACGGGAGCATATTACTCACACGAAAGCTATCGTACAAGGGAATTCATCTTCCAGTAGAGCATTGGAGGTAAAATTAGGACAACTTCTTCAAATCTAAATACTTGACCACTAGGCTCATTACCTAGTAACACAGAAAATCCTAGTCTAAGGAGGAAAGAACATTGTAAGGCTATCACTCTTAGGAGTGGTAAACAAACTGGTGAGCCGGCTATAAATTCTACTGTAGCACCTCAAGATACGGATGAGTGATCACTGGTGAGAAGGTTGAATCTGAAGAGTTTGTTAATGTAACAGACAAAGAAGTTCCACGAATTGTCACTCATATGCCTAATGTCCAACCTTTGAAACTGTCGCCACAATCAAAGATATCGGCGCAAGTAGATATATCTCTACCTTTACCCTTCCTACAAAGATTTAGGAAAAATGAGCATGACTAGCAGTATCAGCAGTTCCTGTACACATTGAAGCAACTGCAGATCAACATTCCTTTAGTAGATACTCTACTACAAATTCCAGGTTATGGGAAATTATGAAAAACCTTTTGTCCAAGAAGAAGAAGCTCACTAATATTGAAAATATTGCACTCACAGAAGGCTGTAATACTATTTTGATAAACAAGTTTCCCCCTAAATGGAAAGATCTTGAGAGCTTTACTATCTCATGTTCAATTGGCAATCATTATTTGGGTAAGGCTTTATGCGACCTAAGAGCTAGCATTAACCTAAAGTCACATCTACTTTTAGAAAGTTGGGAATTGGTCACATGAAATCTACTGCAGTGACATTACAACTAGCCGATCGATCCTTGGCTCAACTTGTAGGGCAAATAAAAGACGTCTTAGTTCGTGTGGATAAATTTATTTTTCCGGCTGATTTTATCATACTTGACTGTGAGGCAGAAAAGGATGTTTCCATAATCTTGGGACAACCATTTTTTGCCACCGAATGAACTCTTATTGATGTTTATAAAGATGAACTAACCATGAAACTTAATGATGAGCAAGTCACCTTTAGTGTTTTTCAATCTATTCAATGCAAGGATAAAGAAGAATGTCATACTATTGATGTGCTAGATGATCTAATTGAAGAAGAGTTCAATGACCAAAGCACAGTACTTTCTGAAAAGTTTGCAGTGACATCTGATACCGAATCGTTAGACGATTGTGATAGCATGGCTGAAGCTAATAATCTTGAATTCAAACATGGATGGCAGATTTAATCCTTAATCCTAGCCAGTAAAACAACCCCAATTTTCAAACAATCTATTGAAAAATCTCTATAGACTCGTGATGCTGAACGACACATTCTAAAACTAAAGTGCACACTAAAAAGTACTTTGAAAGGTGTCAGTAGGTGTGCAGAGCCGGAGCCCAACATGTTCGCCCGCTGGACCGAGTGTTCGCCCACTTTAGAGTCTTCACCTTTAGATAACAAAAAGTGTCCACCCAGGTCGCCAAACTACAACGAGAGTTTCACCTTTTGAAGCGTCAGTCGTGTATCTTTAAAGAAGCTCCTACTCTAGAATTGAAACCACTACCTCCTCATCTTAAATATGTCTTTCTAGTTGACCACAATACTCTCCCAGTTATTGTCTTCGCAACACTGAATGTAACTCAAGAAGAGAAATTGGTCCATATTCTCAAGTAAAATAAATGAGCTATTGCTTAGAGTATTGTTGATATTCAAGAAAGATGAAGGCAAGCAATTGATTGAACAACAAAGAAGATTAAACAAGAAGATGAAAGAAGTTGTCAAGAAGGAAGTCATAAAATGGCTTGATGCTGGAATTATTTACCCGATTTCTAATAACAATTGGGTAAGTCCAGTGCAATGCGTGCCTAAAAAGAGTCGTATCACTTATGTTCGTAACGATAAGGATAAATTAATTCCTATATGCATTCCCACGGGATGGCGAGTTTGTATGGATTATCGCAAATTGAATACAACCACAAAAAAGGGTTAATTCCCACTTCCTTTCATTGACCAAATGTTGGATCAGCTTGCTACAAAGGCCTATTATTGCTTTTTAGATGGCTATTCTGGGTACAATCAAATTGCTATTGCACCAGAGGATCAGGAGAAAACAACTTTCACTTGTCTATTTGGTACTTTCATTTTTTGCCGTATGCCTTTCGGTTATTGGAACGCACAAGCCACATTTCAAAGGTGCATGATGGAAATATTCTCAAATATGATCAAAGACTCTTTAGAGGTGTTTATAGAGGATTTCTCAGTCTATGGGAATGATTTTGATCATTGCGCTGACAATTTGGATAAAGTACTAAAGGGATGTGAGGACACACATCTTGTCCTAAATTGGGAAAAATGTCATTTCATGGCAACTGAAGGCATTGTGTTAGGACATCGCATCTCTTGTCAAGGCACTCAAGTAGACAAAGCTAAGGTGGAAATCATTTAGAAATTACCTCCACCAAAAAATGTGAAAATATTCGCAGTTTTCTTAGACATGCGAGGTTTTACCAAAGGTTTATTAAAGATTTTTAAAAAATTGCAAAGCCCTTAAGCTTATTGCTAGAATAGAATCAAAAATTCTTCTTTGACGATACATGTCTGGATAACTTTATTCAGTTAAAAAAGAAGCTAGTGAATGCACCGATTGTTGTTGCACCAGATTTGTATCAACCTTTTGAAGTTATGTGCGATGCAAGCGACTTTTCTGTGGGTGCATTTCTAGGACAATGAATTGGAAAAATATCTCACGCTATCTATTATGCTAGCAAAACTCTTACAAAGGCTGAACTCAATTATACAAACGCTCAACATTCTACCATCAAAGGCAGAAAAATTAATGTATGCGCAATATTTCACTCAGAAATTGTGGACTCTGCCGCAAGGCAGATTGGGATCTTGGTTTTCCCATCACTAGTGATGTTATTGTGCCAGCAAAGATGAATCGTGCCCTGTGCTGGTGAGGAAGTCTTGGAAAATAAAGGCCCAATCAATGAAGCTTCTATAGAAAGAATGACTCATGGGAAGGATGCGCTGCTACTGCAATAGGCAAAAACCAGTAAGACAAGAAAGGGTAAAGCCAAAGCCGACAGCAAAGGAACAAACATAAATGCAAAGACATCATTATGGCACAAACTGAAGGATGTTGAAACAATGGTAAATTCCATCAACTATAGGCAGATCAGGCTTGTCACTACAATAAATGATATGGAGAAATCCCATAATTTGTTTTATGCTTATACCAAAGCCTGGAACAGTTCTATTATAATCACATTAGGCCAACTAAGCCCATTCCGACTACCGAAATTCCCAATGTTTATCCATTGTGCAGGTCTCTGATAATAAGAAAAAGGAGGAATCAAGGGACATTGAGGAATGCCTGCAAAAGATTGATAGCTTATTTGAGGATGGTATTTTTGTTGATCAAGAGTATACTATTGTTTAGAAGGAAGTAGCTGTTCCAGAAGAGGAAGTTGTTGTTGAAGAAGAAGAAGTTGCTGAAAATAAGAAAGAAAAAGAAGAAGATTCTGATGAGAAGACTATCACCACACCCGAGTTTATGGGTGTAAATATTCATAATTTAGAGCGAGCTAAAGCGAGACTAGCGGAAGTTGCTGAGGTAACCAGTGAGAAGCAATGCAATTCATTGGCAATAGTAATCTATACTAGACCATTCCAGGTGGCCTCTCCTACACAGGAAGCAGTCGATGATGCTAAGGTAAAGCCAGGAACTGAGAAGCAATCCGAAGACCCTGCAAAGCCTAAAGAAAAGAAAAGGAAGCACTCCAAGGATAAAAAAATAAAGAAGAATAAGAAGAAAAAGAGGGGAAATAAACATCATGTAGCCACATCGACGGCTGCAGATAAATGTGTTAGTTTATTTTAAGCTTTAGTTGTAGTATTCATGTATTGCATGTGGTTGTAAGTTTTATTTTAATAAGTATACATTGACATTGCATTTTTTTTTATTGTCATTACATTTTCATGTTAGTGCATTAGGGACAATGCAAACTTTAACTTTGGAGGAATAGACATGGGGCTTGGAAATGCTCCCACGTTTCAAATTTTTTCTTTCGGTAATAAAGCATGCAAGGTTTAATTATAGTTAATGAAAACTGTTCAAAAATTTTAGTTACATTCGTTTCTTAATTCTTGAATCATGTGAATTATCAATGAATGAGTTGGATAAATTTGACAGAAGGTTGTAGCTTCAATTCTTTGATGAATGGATTAGGTTGCATTATTAGTGGATGACTGCTATCATTCATTAAATCTTGAATGAATTTGTTTTTTACAGCTGCTTATATATATATATATATATATATATAGTTATAAATTAAAGACACTCCAAAGTGGGTTTAGTATGGAATGTTAAAAAGGGAACAATCTAATACAAGCGTTAGAAAAATCAATCTGGCCAAAGGCTATCACTGCATGAGTGTGTCAATGCAATTACATACTCCTTGGAGGTTTGTTGCACCCCATCATTACTTCTCAGGAACAAAGGTAGAGTAATGCAACGATACCCTTATTCCAAAAAAAATGTATATATATTATATAAATACTTAGTATTGTACAATAAATGCTGTAATGGTAGATAGAACTTAGGGTTTCAAGCGTGATGCTAGCATTGATGAAGTTGCAACCTTATTCATTCATACTGATGAATTGTCGATGCAATATTCTTTCATCTAAACATGATTCATCCATTGGGAATTTAGAAAGTTCAAGTTGTTAGAATGATCATTTGCCTTAGTAAAATTTTTGTAGCATTGCTAATTTCTGTTTTACTTGAGGACAAGTAAAAACTCAAGTTTGGGAGTGTGATAGCACTAGAAAGAACATAGGTTTTCCCCCTTACTTATTGGTTAAATTGTTCCCATTTGGTTATCCTTAGCATACATTTTAGCATTTTCAATTTAGTAAATTGCATTTTATAACTCAGTGAATATTAGCCTATTTTATCCTTAATTTTGCTATCTTATTGCATTAAGGTCGTTGCATAAGTGAATTCCAGATTGTGTCTAGAATTGTCGCTGCACCTGATAGCTGTCTAGATAAGAATTAAATTTGTGTGAACTGTTCAGTCTGGTATAACCAACCTGTACGTACAAGGACAAAATAATTTTGAGGAAAGAACACCTGTACTGTTAGAAGAGGACATAAAAGGTGGACGTGAGAAGAAAAAATGAGCTTTTTTTTTCCCGAATCATCATCTTCATCATTTGATCTTAAAGGTTGCAGCCATGGCAGCTTAAGCCTCTCACGAGTAAGCCAATGTGAAAACTAGATGTAGATTAGCTTCTGACAAGAAGACCTAAGTGCGAGACAAGAGGGAATATAGAGATTCAGTCGAGTTTTCTAGGAATATTGTTCTCCACTCGATTCTTTCTTATTTCTTTATGAATGCTGGTGATTATTCTCTGTTTTCTATTTGTATGGAAGTACACATGAATTCTTTAAATGTTATCTTATTCAATCTTTCTTTTATTGTTTAATCTTGAGTTTTGAATTTTTTTTAACATGAAAGTGTTATTACAGTCACTCACACTGGAAAGTGCAGTGATAGTTTAAGCAAACAAGCATTACAATGGAAGTTGAGTAAGGATTAGAGGGATTTAGACCACTTGTTCTTAATAGTTCCATATTGCAATCATCGGAAGGTGAGGTTAGTATGCATGTTCAAGTCTTGGATTAAATAGAGGAGTAACTCTGAGTAAGATATACATTAAACTTTATTACTTCGACAATCACATATCTTTTTATACCTTGTGAGCACTTAGTATTCTGCTAAAGATTCATGTTGGGGATCCCAGTTTATCATTGTCATATTTTACTTTATTGTTTTCAAGTTATTGCATTGAAAACTATTCTCACAATTTATCTTATGTCCATCTAGTTGTTGCACCAACATTAATATTCAAAAGACTACCATCTCTATGGGATCGATATCCAACAGACTCACATCTATCTACTATACTTGCATCGACAGTGTACACTTGTACATTATAGCTATAACGTTAAATAGCCGATCAAGCAGATCAAATTAATTTTTGCAGTTTAGGAGCTTGAAAACAAGCATTATCATTAGGTTTTAATTATGTTTTAGTATGTTTAACTAAATTTAATAAATTTTGGAAATTGAGTCTTTTAGTGACCTTATTGGCCAAGTGAGGCCCAAGGGTGTACTAATGAACCTTGCAAGTGTGTAAGAGACCATTAAAAGGCGTGCTAAACCGATAGTGGTCACTATGTCATAACGCGGGGGGTTCGATGTTGCAGTATAGGAAGAAGAATGAAGAAATCCCGAGACTCCCATCAATAACAAGACACAGCTTAAGGGTGTTGCAGCATACCCCTGAGGACACCTTATAGAGGAGTATACTAACTTCTATATTGCAACACATGTTCTAATGTGTCACGACATTGACTCTAGAAGGGAATTAATATGAACCAGGGGGCATTTTCATTTGTACAATCAAATTTAAAGCTCGGGAACATCAGCTACCCTAGGGTTAAGGATGACAACCACCTCAAAGCTATAAATAGGCTCATTTGTCACATATTCTCGACACCAATTACTTATCTTATAATTTCACTTTTAATGTTAGTTTAGCTTTTCTCTTTTCTTAGGTTTTAGGTTTATTTTTAATTTTTTATTTGTTTTATTTCGGAGATCCAATTTGAGGATACAATCAACTCTTGTGAATTCACTTTTATTGATAATGCAAATCAAACTTTCTTAAACCTTATACTTTCAATTCAATTATCATGTTTATGCTTTATACCAATTTTATAGTGTTTATGAAAACCATGAGAAACTAATCCCTTTATGGGGGATTAGCGAGTGGAGGTATGATTTAGTCATTGTTTTGTAGGTTACTCAACGGATCAACTGTTTGGGAAAGAAATAACCTAAACCCTAGGCTTGACAACCCTAGGAAATCATCAAGGTAGAAATTAAACCAAAATTGGTATGGCCCTATTTGTGAACACTTTCATCCCAAGCCAGTCTGGACGTGAGTTTGAAAGATAAGCAGTCCTTGCTGACTCGTTATTCTAGTGAAAGTATTGAAAGATCCTACAAGGATATTGACTACTTGGTTGACATGAAACCCAAAGTGAAAATTAAAGAAGATTACTAAAGCAAACTAATCACCCATAATTAGATTTGATTAATTCCCCTTTTCAATTTCTTGATACTTATTTATTTGTTACATTTTATTATAATAAAAATCCCAAAACCCTATTTTATTTATAATTGCATAATATAACCTATTCCAAGTACTAATTATATCTTTTGGTGTTGATCTGTCGTAATTCAGCGTAGCAGATTCAACTAGTTTATGCAATTAATGAGCCTAAATATAAGCATTTCTGTTACATTTTAGTTAAGTTTCTTCAGCTTTACTTATATCTAATAAAGTGTACGAATTGAGTCTCTTATTGTCTTTAAGGGTCGAATGAGGCCTAAGGAAAAGCTAACGTACTTCGTGAATGAGCAGCAGACCACGAAAAGGAATATTAGGTCGGTATTCGATGTTATTTTGTAACACGGGAGGTCTAATGTCACAACATAGATAGAAAAATGGAGAAAATACAAAACTACCTTTGATGTCGTGACATTGACTAAGGGTGTCGTAACATACCTCTAAAGACATCCCAATGAGGAGCATCATAACTTCTATGTCGCAAAACAGGTGCTGTTCTGCCGCGACATTGACTCTGGGATGGAAAATAAATACA
Source organism: Gossypium arboreum (assembly GCF_025698485.1). NCBI lineage: Eukaryota > Viridiplantae > Streptophyta > Magnoliopsida > Malvales > Malvaceae > Gossypium > Gossypium arboreum. The sequence goes on from NC_069081.1 coordinate 39,905,805, forward strand.
AAATAAGGGCTTTTTGGTCTACACAATCAAACTTAAAGCTATAGAGCATTAGCTTACCTAGGGTTAAGGACAACGACACCTGAAGGCTATAAATAGGCTCCTTTGGCACATGTTATAGACACCATTCCATTAACCTAGGTTCTCTCTTTAGATTTGGTTTCGTTTTCTTTTTTCTTAGGTTTTTCAGAGTTTAGTTTATTTGTTCGTTGATTTCCTTCAAGAGATCTAATTTGTGAAGATGATCAACTTCTGGGGAGTCGTGTTATTATTGATATAAATCAAGTTTTTCTTATACCATACACTTCAATTCCTTCATTATGTTTATAAAATCTATAAGGAATTATTTCTTCTATGGGGGATTAGCGAGTGGAGGCATGATCTGTTAACTGTTTTGTAGGTTTAATCAACGGATCAGCTGTTTGGGAAAGGAAGAGTGTGAAACAAACCCTAGGCCCCAGGAAGTCATCAAGGTGGGAATTAACCCAAAATTGGTATTGCACATCCGTAAACACCTTCACCTTAAGCCAGTCCAGACTATTGGGCTGGACCATAAGTAGTCCTTCCTAACTCGTTATGTTATGGAAGATCGGAAGATCCTACTAAAGTAGCGACTAGTTGTTTGACGAGGAACCTAAAACAACAGTTGATTGGGATTGCCGAAGCGAGCTAATCACCCATCATCAAATTTGATTCCTTCTACTTTTTCTATCTCTTGAAATTTAGTTTTCGTTTATGTTATTTTGTTTTTATTTTTACTATAACAATCCCAAAAATCTCTTACTTAATTTTTTGTACTATAAATTGATTAAAGTATTAATTATATCTTTTAGTGTGTAGGTTAAAATTGATCTAGCTTTCACCTCTCTTAGGTACGAGTGCTCACGTACTCCGTCCTAAAACTATATTACAACTAAACCCGTTTACTTGTAGATACTGCCTCGTAATTCTATATTTAAATGGAGTATTAACACTCTAGACATTAATACGTCCGAAGGCGGTCAAGTGTTTAGGTTAAAATTGATCTAGCACTAGCCTCCTTTGGGTACGATTCTCGGAGTACTCAACTACTCTGTTGTACCTATATTACAATTGGACTCATATACTTGCGGATACTGCCTCATTTATATATCTTTTACTACAGTATTCACACTCTGGACGTACTAAGCGATAAATCATCTCGACCTCTACGCAGTCTACCCAATCAAGCACGAACAACAAAACTCTTTAAACCTTTTCAAAGAGAAATCCAAAATTGGTTGCTAGACCTTTTAAAGTTTTCTTACTTTATCTACATATCATTAGGGATCTTTTTCCTTTTATTAATAACCTATAATAAAAAAGAAATAATTTCCTTTTACTTTTTTGAAAAAATCACTGAAGGTATTAATATATTATATTCTTTCTAAAAGAATGTTAACTTCCATAAATATTAACTCATGAAAGTAGTTACGAATCGTATTCGCAAGAAGATACTGTTCACCAAGCGATACTGTTTTTCTGTTTACCAACCAATACTATTTCCCAGGGAATAATATACGCTAGGCGATACAATTCAACAGGTGATACTATCTGTAACAGCCCATTTTTCAGTGAAATCAGAATAGTGGTTTCGGGACCACAAATCCAATCCAAAAATAAGGTTTATTTTTATTTCATTATATGGTCCATATTATAATAGGCATTTGATATGAAAATTTTTTCGATTAAATGTTTAATTTTGAGAAGGACTAAATCGCATAAAATGCGAAAGTTGAATTCTAGTAGCTATAAGGATTAAATAGCTATAGGATTCAAATCTAGAGGTCCTTATATGGTAATTAGACCATTAAAGAAATATGTAGATTTTCTTTGATGACTCATCCATGGAAATATAGAAAAAGGACAAGGACTAAATTGGAAATTGCTAAATACTTAATTAATTAAAAGATGAAAAGAAAATATCATCTTATTTTTGTCATCTTCAACCTAAAAATTCTATAGAAACCCTAGGAGAGAGAGGGGAAACTTTCAAGGCTTAATTTGGTAAGTTTTCTTATCCTGTTTTTAGTAATTTTGATATTTTTGACACCAGGATAACTTAATCTCTCTATTTGAGGGATTAATTTGAGTTATCAAAGTTTGGAAAATGGGTCAAGGATGTATATGCTGAAAATTAGAAATTTATGGTAGAAAATGAAAGGTTGTTAATAGATAAACAACTTTTACAAAGTGATTTTTGATGGAAACATGATTTAGGGACTAAAATCTAAACTTGTGAAATTGAAGAAAAATTCTAAAATTTTATGAATACATGTGCTGGAAAATTTGTAATGGGATTTTGGATAGGCTTGGAATAGGGAGTAAATTGCACAAGTTTCATTTTCCGAGACCGGGGACGAAATCAAAATTTATGGAAAAGTTATGGGCAAAATGGTAATTTTGCCTAGGACGTAGATTAAGTCCATTTAAATATGAAATGTGTGAAATTGATGGTTAAATTCATTTATATAGATCCAAAAAACACTAATTCGTGGTAAGATCGAGGAAAAGAAAAGGTTTCAGATTAGTAGATTTCTAAGGCGAACAAGTGTCGAGGTAAGTTCGTGTAACTTAATCGGGCATGTAAATATGTTTGATTGAATGTTGTGATTGTATGAAATGTTATTATCATTTGATGTGAATTATTTGATTTCCGTAAAGAAAAATTGAATACACGCTTGAAATGATGAAAAAAGGGTTAAGTCTCGATTGAATATTGAATTTCGATGAATATATGCACTTTTTTTAAATGAATAAGGTCTTACATTTGTTGCGGATGGGGTTTAGCTCAGACGAGTAATCACATTGACCTTTTTAAAAAAAGGATTTATCCCGGACGGGTAATCTTGTTATAATACCTCTCGAGTATACGTTACGATTAGGGATTAGCCTAGACTGGTAATCCTAATTGAGCTCTTTTGAGCTTACAATATATAAAGGATTTAGCCTAGACTAGTAATCCTGTTATACGATATGTGACTCGAGAGTGTGTTCTTTGATTAAGTGCCCTAATGACAAATTATTGAATAAGAATTGACTGGTAATGCTGTTATACGATATGTAGCCTTGAATAAGAATTGACAAATTATTGAATCGTACACCCCGAGTGTACTACTTGAGTATCCATCGAAATTTCAATGATTCAATGGACATAAAACTCTTGACATGGCATGAGAATTATGAGATGAAATGATAATGACTTGAAAAGAAATATAGCATGATGAGCTCATCTATGTTTACTTGATTGTTATGAGGATTTTTGGTGACTAACATGTTTGATTGAAGGCATGTGTTTAGGAAATATTGCTAATGGATGGAAAACATGATTTTGTATGCTTAGATTTAAATAACGGGATTAGTAAGTTTAGTTTCCGTTATACGAACTTACTAAGCATACAATGCTTACTCCATTTATTTTTCCCCTATTATATAGTGCTTGGAAGCTCGCGAGGGTTGGAAATCACTGGAGCATCGTCACACTATCAACTAGTCATGTTAGGTATACTTAGTAAAATCACTTTGGTATAATGGCATGTATAGGACAACTGACCATTGGTAGCTTGATAATGATGTTTTGTAACCTAGTCATTGGAATGGCTAGTAATGCCTTATCTTGGTATGATAAAGTAGGTTATTTTGATATATATATATATATATATATATATATATATATATGTATATATGTACACATGTGTTAAGTTGAGTATATGTTATCAAAGGTTATTATTGCCTAAGTTAATCCAAGTTAAGTTTATAACCACATATGCATGCAATGATATTCTTTATTGAATGAAAAAGTTGGTTTAATTTGAATGCTTGGAATGGCTGGTATTGGTTGTGTGTTTCAAGTGCAAGTCTTGGGTGAAATTTTGGGTGAGAAATGAAGCTAGGAATGGCTTCATTTTGTCCACATGGGCAAACACATAGGCATGTGTCTAGACCGTATGTGACACACGGCCTGGTAACATGGGCATGTGGTTAAGCCATGTGTCCCCTGCACCTTAATTTTGAGAAACAGATTGCTCAAAATTGAGTACACGGGTAGAGATACAGGCATTTGTCTCAGTCGTGTAGTTGACACGGCCTTGGGCACGGGCGTGTTACACGACCGTGTGAAAACTGCACCTAAAATTTGAAAATAAAAATTCGCCACACGGCCTAGCACATGGGCGTGTGACTTCAATTTCTTCACGCTTTAAAAGTTAGAGAGTTACACGGGTTAGGGACACTGTCGTGTGTAGTACACGGGCGTGTCCCTAAGCCACACGGGCGTGTGAGCGCTACACTTAGGAAAAATTTTAGAATTCTGCGAAAAATTTCCTTAGTTCCCGATTTAATCCCGATTTGATTCCAGCACTCGTTTTGGGCCTCGAGGATCTATATAAGGGGAGATATGTATGATCTTGGTAAATGAATAGTAATATATGTAAATTAATTGTAAAATATTCTGAAAGTTCTGGTAATGCTCTGAGACCCTGTTTCGACGACGGATATAGGTTAGGGTTGTTACACTATCCGCCGGGTGATACTGTCCGCCAATGATATATGTAAGAGGGTATACACCTAATGTATTTGCATGAAGTTTGTTCGTTTTAACCATAGGTGTGACCCTGTAGGTTCTTGTAATGTTAGTAGTAATACTAAAAACATTTCTAATGTTACAAGCAATGAGTGGCATCTAGTAATGCATCATTGCTACCCAAGTTACAAGAAGTCATGATTTGACATAACCTTTCTATGATAAAATTTTCATGTATTATATATTTTTATCCTTTATACCTATATTGGACACAATTCACGGTATAATCACACTTGTATAGTCTAATCTTACATTTCTTGATATTCTGAGTAGAGCACAATAAACAAATAAGTGTGATATCTCATATCAACATATTTGAGCATTGCCATGTGTTTCTAGTCACACTCCTTAAAGTGACTCAATATATTTCTCCAATTATGTAGAAGGGATAAATCCTATCTTGATCAATCATATCACACTACATGGATATTGTTATATCCAACATCAATATTTATAACACAACTTTTTACGATAGATGTTTGACTATACTAAAATATATGACTCACAGTGTTGGGACAATGATGATCTCAAGCCTGAGGATCATATACATAGTTATCACTATTAGTAATTTTTGTAACTATTAAATAATAATCTAAGAAACATACTCATGGCAGGTCAGTCCAGTATGTTGTTCCCTAACACATACTCATGTATTGATTTTGACATCCCTATGTCAATGACAATACTGTATCATAAATCAACAACACATTAGTGTCAGTGCATTATTATTGTCCAAGCCCACAATAATACTTGACTAAGGACCTTTCAAGAATAATCATATTATTCTCATGATTTTGTTATGAATCAGTTTATTTATACACACAGAAAAGGAAACTAAAATAACAATGGCAATGCCTTATATTAACAAAAAGATAAAACAAGTATGTAATTACAATTATCTCATGATTGGTCTTTGGGCATACTATATAACACATAATTGTGTCATTAATAATTTGGAAAATAGTTTCAATTTATTAGTGATGAATTATAATATAATTAATGATAAAATCATTTATAATTAGTTGACAAAATGATTACGACAAAATATTAATTATATGATGATATTCCTTTATTATTACTATATCGTTTGTAATATGTGACGATTTCAAGTTGACACCAACTAAAAGTTTAATGGCATAATTTTAGAATAGTAACTAATGATTTATTGCATAAGTAACTATGTAACATTGTTTGTATCAATATTATAAGTTGTTCTTTCATTATTAGGGATGATTCCTATAATTAAGTGATGTTATCTCTTACTATCATTATACAATTGTAATATGCAATGACTTCAAACCGACACTAAATAAAACTTTCATGACATTATTTTACCATATTAGATGACAATATATTATATAATTAACTATGTAGTGATATTTGTTTTGTCATTGTAAGTTGAATGTACTTTTATTATTGGTAATTATTTCTATAATTAATGGCAATTATGTATATGTTCTAATGGCTTTCATCAATTATCAATTATCAATTATCAAGTGGCATTATGTATTCTCTTTCATTCATGCTATTATTTAATCATATATAGTTTCGTGATGAAACTATCTACAACTAATTACTTATTAAATGGTGATGTTTTACATTATCATCGGTAATGTCGTTATTTTATTATATTAAGTGATGATATACTCACTACAGAAAAACAAGTTTTTAGCGGCGTTTTTAGCGGCGTTTGAATGAAAAACGCCACAAAAGAACGAGCATTAGCGGCGCTTTTCAAAAACGCCGCTAAAGATTGAGTATTAGCGACACTTTTTTAAAAACGCTGCTATATGTACACCTCTAAAAAGCGCCGCAAAAAATTAACACAACGTCGTCGTTTTGTGTTGAGCCTTTGGTGGCTTTAGCGGCGCTTTCTAAAAACGCCGCTAAAGATCGAGTATTAGCGGCGCTTTTTTAAAAACGCCGCTATATGTACACCTTTAGCAACGCTTTTTAGAAAACGCCGCTAATGCTCGATCTTTAGTGGCGTTTTAAAAAAAAACACCGCAAAATAATTTTGTAAAACGCCATCGTTTTGTATTGAAATTTTAGTGGCTTTAGTGGCGCTTTTTTAAGAAACGCCGCTAAAAGTACACCTTTAGCGGCGCTTTTTAAAAAACGCCGCTAATGCTCAATCTTTAGCGTTTTTTTAAAGCATACAAAAATGGAAAAATAAAAAAATATTATTTAAAATAATTTTAAAGATTTTTGGTATATGACTAATTGTTTTTTAATTTATATGTTAAATATTTTCTTATATAATTGCAAATAAGATAGTATTAATTTTAAAATATTGAATTAATTATCATTATATTTTAGGAGATAGTATTAATTTTAAAATATTGAATTAATTATCATTATGTTTTAGGGTTTATGATATATGGTTAAGGGTTTAATGTTTATGAGTTACTATTGTAAGGTTTATGTTTTATGGATTTAGAGATTATGGTTTATGGTTTATGGGTTAAAAGTTAGGGTTTATGGTTTATGGGGTTAGGGTTTAAGGTTTAGGGGTTAAGGGTTAAGGGTTTATGTTTAGGGGTTAAGGGTTTATGTTTTATTGTTTAAGGTTTAGGGGTTAAGGGTTAAGGGTTTATGTTTAGGGGTTAAGGGTTAAGGGTTTATGTTTTATTGTTTAAGGTTTAGGGGTTAGGGGCTAGGAATTTAGGGTTTAGATTAATTAGTGTTTTTAATTTATATATTAAATAATTTCTTATATAATTGTAAAAGCTAATATTAATTTTAATATATTAAAATTATGATTATAGTTTAAATTATTTAAGAGATAATAGATAAACTTTATATATATTAAATGGTTTAGGATTTAAAATTTATTTAAGATTTGTTAAATCATGAAATTTTTACAATCAATTAATACTTTTATATTTAAAATATTTAATCTAAACCATTTGATATATTTAAATATTAGACTTAAAAAACATTGATAAATAAATAAATAAAAGTAATGAGATCATTGATATGGATAGGTAACTATCTATTTTGGATAGGACCAGATTATAACAAATAAAAATGAAATACAAAACAAAAATCATTCCACATCAATTCTAGCAAAATAGTTATATTTTAGTTAGGAAGAAATATATTTAATGAAATGGAGATTAGATCGGAAAAGAATAATATAAAATCATGATTAACGTCTCAATCTTTAATAAAAATTTGATATGTGAGAAATTAATTGCTTACATTGTATAATTTTAACTTAATAATTAATTACAACCATTTATTATTTGTTTTCTTATTAAAATACACGATATTTATTTTCGAGTACTTAATTTTTATTTATAAAAACTAATTTATAAAATAGTAATAATAAATATTTTATAAAATTATTTAACTAATAATTTTAACATATAAAATAAAAACTTTTTTGAAGTAAAATAAAATTTTAAAAAAAACTTTTAAAGAGCAAAACAAAGGTCGTTTTATTTAAAATGAAATAATTTTTACGGCGTTTTTATGAAAACGCTACAAAATGTTAATATAGATATGGCGTTTTATAAAAACGCATACAAATAAATCATCTCAAAAGGGCACGGTTATATTCCCAAATTTTCCCCCTCTGAAACCCCTAATTTTTCCCCCTAAAATCATATTCTCAAAACACCCCTATCTCACCCCTCCGTTGCTGTTTTCAATCAAGAAACTCTCCAGCAGCAGTCTTGATTTGGTTTCCAGTTAGACTCTGAGATAGAAGAGATGGCAGTGAACCAGACGGCGGCGTTGAAGGTGGGGTTGTGTCGTATAAAGTCTTATCTGCATATAAAGCAGTTCAATGGTTCCACCATTTTTTGATGATTTTATGTGGTTGTTGAATTTTTGTTTATTTTTAATCACAGATGTAGAGAAAAACAACGAAAAGAAGCATCACGCCTCCAAGCCGTGAATAGGAAGTTGTGACTATGAATAAACTGTTGATGGAGGAGAATGATAGGTTACAAAAGCAAGTTTCACGACTTGTTTATGAAAACAACTATTTCGCCAACAGACTCAAAATGTAAGAACTTCATCTTCCTTTCTCGTTTCATATTTTTAAAGGAAAAAAAAAGAAGAAGGGACTTTACAGTACAATCATATTTTAATTTTTTTGTACCCTTTACTTGAAAATGTTTGATTTGCTTTCAAATATGGGAATTTTGTTAATTGCGTGGTTTTTTTTTTTTGGTTGTTGTTGTGGTTGCGACGACTTTAGCTACCACGGATACAAGTTGTGAATCAAGAGTGAATGAGCGGTCAACACCATTTGACTCCTCAACATCCGCCAAGGGATGCCCACCTGCGAGGTTAGTAGTAGTAGGAAATTTTGTCACCATTATACACTCCCATTGTTATTCCCTTTCATTCCTCGTTTATCTATGAAATTGAATCTTTGTTTTGTTCTTTGTATAATTGCTAGTCGCCTTATGTGCTTTTGTTTTTGCATTCCGACTTTTATACATTGCAGAGGAAACTTTAACTGAGTTTCTTTCAAAGGCCACTAGAACTGTTGTCGAGTGGGTCCAAATGCCTGGGATGACGGTAACTCTCTCTCTGCTGTCATCATTCTTTTATTCTTTGTAAAATACTATTAAACTATATTAATGTAGTCCATTATTCATTGTCATTATCGATAAATTCTTATTTATATAACAAAGCATAAAATCTTGCTAATCTTCTAAGCAACATCCTAACCCATATTTGTTATGTCAATATCGAGGAACAACCCCACTTTCCCATTTTTCTATTGGTTACTAATATTTCCCTGTTTCCCATATGAGTTGGATTTTCTTTTTCTTTTTACCTTTAAAATTTTTTAATCATGGATTTTTTTAATAATGAATTAATCTTGATAAAGATAAAACGGAGAACCAATTGTTAGGTAATAGCATGATGTTATCTTTCTTTTAAATCATTACATCTGATTCCGTAGATTGTACCTTGGGACTCAAACATGCATATGATATTCTCAAATGGATCTCTTGTTTTTGCTCCTTTGTAGAACATAACTTGAATTAAATAGTAATCCAATATCATTATGCTAGTTAAGAAAAAGAGCTAGCCTTGTTAAAACTTTTGTTTGATGAATAGTAATCTTAGCTCCAAATGCTGCGCCAATTTTACTCTTGCTCTCGCTAATATCTTTCTTACCATGCAGCCTGGTCCGGATTCTATTGGAATCGTTGCTATTTCTCATGGTTGCAGTGGTGTGGCAGCACGTGCATGTGGACTCGTGGGACTAGATCCTACAAAAGTAAGTTCATTTTTGCTTTCTACTGATACGTTTCTTGGCTCAAATTTGAAGAAGAATTGACTGATCAATATATGTTTTCTTTTTCATGTTGGTCGATGAAATCCTTAAAGATTGGCCTTCATGGTATCGTGATTGCCGAGCTGTGGATGTTACAAACGTGTTGTCCACTGGAAATGGTGGAACCATTGAACTGCTTTATATGCAGGTAAGTTAATTAATATCAAATTTATCCTACTTTTCCAACTAAGTCTATGTGAATATTTGGACAAAACCAGAGATCTTAGTATGTGTATTTAAATTGTTCACCATACCCAATTATTGAGGGTATACTGAGCATGTGAGTACATACGCTATCCCCACAAATTTCAACTCCCAAGACCTGTTTCTGATATAAATCCAAGAAAAGAATAGCATAATAAATAGTATAGTGGTAAATTATTAGGAAAATAAAGAAAAGCATTTTTATTTTCGGGATCCAAGTACATATCTATAACTCATTTCTGTCCTCTTCAATCTTGATTTGTCAACATCATATATTGGAAGAGTGAATGCCATGACCTTCTACCTAAATGATAAACAAAAATTCAATTAGGAATTGTGCATAAATCAAGGCAAGCAATTGACAAATCGGCTTGTCCAACTCTCACATCTTGGTTTTAATAGTGTTTTATTCATCAAAAGGTTTGTCCGATATTGTAACCCAACTATTTTGAAATCTCAACCACCTTGTTGGATAACTGGAAGCTTAATCTTGAATAAGATCGATTAAAAGGCATCGCCATTTTCTTAATTTGACTTAACTTTGCATCCTTTTTGCAAGTACTGAAATTTCTCATTAATTGATTTTTTTTGGTGTTAAAATTTTCATGATTGATGAAATGGATACGCAAAATCTAATTTGGAAATTCTTCGATTGATAGAATACCCTTAATGGGCTTTTCTTTTCACAGCAATTTACTCTCATGTGGTATTTATTTAGTTATTTATTGTTTTATTTTATTGCAGTTTCTTCTAGTCAAGTTTGCAAAAATGATTAGTGTAACTGTATCCAAGTTTTGGAGGCCGGATGTCGCTCATGTGACTGCCTCTACAGATGAGAATGGTGCATGCACTAGGACACTTAAAGTTCTCATGGCAATTTTAAATGGGAGGTGGGTTCTTAAATTAAATTGTGAGTTCGTTGTTCTTTTCCTGTTTTAGAAGGTAGAACTTGCTTTTTCTCTATATATCTATATTGTAATAGTCATCTGAAGGCGAATGCTTTAGCAGATATAGTTTGCAACTAAGCATTAATATTTTGCATCTGATTTAAATCAAGTGATTGGAAATGGAAATATAGTTGCCTTGGTTATCTTTTATGGTATTTTATAAGACACTGAGAATGGGCTACATTCGGTACTTTTTACAGGCCAATTATCATTGCAATTATGAGTAGGAAGATAACTATAGATGAATTTAGTGGAGAAGAGAAAAACATAGCTGTCTTTAAGATCATATGTAAATGATTTTCTCTCTTTCTTTCTATCTGATCAGACGTCAGGAGATTTTCAAGGAAACAACAGACCACATGTATAATAATGCAGCGACTCAGGAGCGGGAAACTACTTTGAATCAGCTACTAATAGAGCTTGATGGGTTTGATACTGGCAAAGGTGTTATATTTTCGGCTGCTACAAATCGTAGAGATTTGTTAGATCCTGCACTTCTCAGGCAAGGTCGTTTTGATCGCGAGGTTAATTTCCATCACTTGAATAGCAGATCTAATTAGTTAATTTCCATCACTTGAATAGCAAATTTTATTATATTACATTTTTTAGTATTAAATTTTTCATGAAATTATAATAATTTAATAAAATCATTTTTTACCCATTGATTATCATAATGTATTTAGTTAAACAATCAGTAAATATTAAAATGATAACAAGCGGGAGTCGACATATTATCTTTTGTTGTAAAATATGCATATGTATAATTAATAAACACTTCTCTATTTAATTAAAAAATAAAATAGTGGCCAAATAAAATACTATAAGGTAATACTCATGACTCTTAAAATATGTGAAAATAGAAGAAATTATCTTAAAAAGGCTACAGTCATCGAACAAATAATTTATTGATTCAATATATTGAATATGATTGATAATTTTGAATTAAGAAATCGATAGATTATACAAATTTTAAACACTCAAAATTATAATTACTAATTTGAAACTTTTTTTGTAGAGAAAATGAACATATGAAATCGGCAATCTATTTAATCACAACTTTAAACTTTTAATTCATTAATATAAAAACTGTACTAATTATAGTTAAAATACCAGTAAGGCATTTGTCAGGTAATTTCATTATTTGGTTCCGAGGGATAAAAGATATTCTGGATTCCTATTTAACATTTTTGGCCTTTGTGCTAAATTTGTACCACCAGCCTTGATGGTCTTTCCCTTTCTTTATCATTTCTATTCTTGCTACTTAATTATCAAAAATGGGTGCACCAACAGACTCAGCCCTCGATCTCGATGAACAGATCTTGCAACTGATGCAATGTAAGCCACTTTGAGCAAAGAGTACTTTTTTTTTCACGATCTGTTTCTTTCTCAAGAAAGTATGGAAATTTTGAGCACTTAATTTTTTTGTATAATCATTTTAATAGATTAGGCTATATTTGGCTACGAAATGAATACCAAAACATTTTTGAATTGAATTTGTTTTAAGATATTATTCCAATAGCATTAGTTTCTATCGTAGTGTGAACTTTTAGTTATAATTAATGAAAAAAATCAGTTTTTTCTCTTCCATTTAAAACATTTATATATTCTTTTGATTTATTTGATGTAGTTGATTTGAAAGAACTTGGTGTATTTGCAAGACTTTTCACGTTTTACTTGTATTGTTTTGTTCTCGGGTTGATCAATAGAAGTCCTCGTTTTCTTCCTATTTCATCCGGGTTATAATTGGTTGTAACTCTGTTTTCGTGTTATCTTGTTTAGGTCGAGCATTATGCGACAAGGCATAAAATATGCATCTCAAAGACTAGATACATTTGCATGTGTTAGGTGTAAAAAGGTGTTTCCATTTTGGTGTTAAGATTTTATGCGATGTAGTTGCTTCTTGTCTTACACTATGTTGTCCTTTAGGCAAAATGGTTGAACAAGCAATTGAGCAAATTATGGCCTTTTGTTGCAGAGGTAAGATACTTGTTCTTATATATATTTTTGCTATAAGATTCATAGTAGTTGCTAGTTATTTATTTCAAAAAGGTGAGAGAGGCTTTTGTGTAATCGAGGTTTTCCACCTTGAGATGAAATTTAGGCGGAGTTGTTCAACTCTTTTGGTGCTTTCGAAGTGAAAATAATTGAAATTGTTCTCTATGTAACTTACAATTTAGTATTTTTTTCATAGTAGATAAACCAGTTTTAGACTATTGTGTTGGTTGTCCGCAATATTATGTATTCTGAGCATCAATATATTTAGATATTTTGAGGTTTAAAATTGAACTCGGGGAAGAAATAAAGATAAAAACAACTAACATAGTGGATCAGGAAAATGCTTTGCCATGAGCTGCTTTCTGTTTGACTTGTTTACATATCTAAATAATAGATTGTTTGAGGATAGGCCATGGATTTGGTGATATTTTTTTATTTAAACTATGTAGGTTTTAGATGCAATGCATGTACATGCAAAGGCACATGATTAATAACATGAACAATGACTTTTGTCGAAACAAATTCTAATTCTTGCATTATGGTGGCATTATTAAAAATTTATCTTTCCATATCATAATTCAAAGAGATCAGATAATGTTCTTTGACATATGTGGCTTTGAGGGTCGTATAAGTGATTTCCTTATTAGCCTGACTTTGGCTTACAGGTGCATACTTTGGCTTTCTATTTCGGTGTTTTGGATTTTCTGGCGGTTGAATTGAAAGCATCAAAGGACTTCTCTAAGTTATATGCAGGCATGGCAATACTTTGGCTTCACATAAGCTTGAACCAACCTTCTGTTGTATATTGTTTCTTTTTTTTTTTTTGATTTTTTTCCTTTGATTAATGAGAGGTGATGATGAATTGGCATTCTTTTCTCATGAGGATGAATTTTGTTTTAGAAATTGTAATACTTTGTGTGTTTGTGTGTGTTATTTTTATGTATTAAATTACATATTGAATCAATGTTTATGTATTAAATTTAAATTCATTAGTTTTATATTTAGTTTTGAAATTTAAATTTTAATAGAAAATTTAATTTAATTAATATTTTTATTTATCCTTAAAAGTATATAGTTTAGATTTCAAATTTCAAAAATTAAACATAATATAATATTTAACATAGAAATAAATATTATTTAATTAAAATAAAATAATTTTTTAAAAGGTCATAATTTTTAGCGGCGTTTGTAGGAAAAGCGCAGCTAATGGTCATGACCTTTAGCGGCGTTTGTGGGATAAGCGCCGCTAATGGTCATGACCTTTAGCGGCGTTCGTGGGATAAGTGCCGCTAATGGTCATGACCTTTAGCGGCGTTTGTGGGATAAGCGACGCTAAAGGTCATGACCTTTAGCGGCGTTCGTGGGAAAAGCGCCGCTAAAGGTCATGACCTTTAGCGGCGTTTGTGGAAAAAGCGCCACTAAAGGTCATGACTTTTAGCGGCGTCGTCTTTAGCGGCAGTTTTTGCGGCGTTTGTAAAAGCGCTGCAAATAGTTTTAATGGCGCTTATTAGCGCCGCTATAAGCCCAAAAAAACGCCGCTAAAAACCTGTTTTGCTGTAGTGACTACATCATTAATACTCTTATGATATCACTTCTGTCATCTATGCATTAGATTTTATTTCATTATTAGTGACAATACGAATGATTAATGACAAAATCTTATATTGTTTAGAGATGTAACTAGCTATCAATGAATATTAATTATACGATGACATTATACACTTTTGTCACCACATTCTCGACAATACATGATGAATGATAATACAATATCTACCTTAACTTTTAGTGATACACCTGTAATCAGTAATTACAATCAGCACCCATACAACCATTTAACCACGTTAATGGCCGTCTAGCATTTGGCCACTACCCTTTTAGTAGTTACCTCAATTGGCAACCCCTAATCCAACTCAAGCCATTCGACAAAGCACAAAACAACCTGTAATAATTAGTCAACATGCATAATACATAATTTTAACAATCATTAACACCCAAAGGTAAGACCCACACTTAATTACGCTAATCCGAACACTATCGTTTTTCCGCAACTCTCACTCCTTAGATCTAACTAGATCCAACTCAAATTTATACCTGGTAGAGATCAATCATTAAAGACCAACCTCTTCACACCCATATAGGGTTTAGCCAAAGCTATGTTATTAATTGAATTTTTCAAATCTGGAGTTGAAAATTAACACTTACTCTATATGGCTTACGACAAAATTGTGAAAAGTTTACCAAAGCTATTGATGATCCGTAAGGTTTAGATCTAGATGTTGAATCAATCAAACACAAAAAGAAAGAAACTTTTAAGTTTCGGCCATGACATGAATCATTTGACTATTACAAAATATGAAAAGAAGAGGAAAAACTTAGATCTGATAGAAATAAAATAAAAATTTTGCACTTACGCTACTCGATCAATTCCGTGACAACAAAAAAAAAAAAGAGCAAAAGAAGTGAATCAAAGGGGTCAGCGACTATAACAAAAAAATCAACAGCAAAAATTCAGCTATAGGGGTAGAAGATGAGATGAGCATAAAATAAAATAGGAAACAAGAGGAGATGATGACCAATGGGACAACACAACAATAAAATTTCAGGGTCTTAAGGGTGGCATTGAGAGGAAGAAGGGAGGGGATAGTAATGGGGAAGGAAAAATAAGAAAAGAAGGGATTGAATAGAAAAATATAAAATTTATATCTAGGTTAAAAATAAGGGGGCGACAACACTAGGGTTTCAAGGCAAAAATTCGATAAATGAAAATTATACAGGAAAGGGGAATCAAACTCGGGTCTCAAGGACAAATTCACTAACACTTAACCATCAAATTCATCTAATGTGGTAATTGTGTTATTTTTTGGTCTAATCTAGTACTTGCATTTGATAAAAGTTTATTTTGGTACCCAAAAGTAACTGTGTTAACTGTTTAGTATTTAATTCATGTTTTATAGTTGATTTGATAAAAATTAATTGCTAATATTATTAATTTTGAATTTTTATGATCTTTTAATAGAATAAATGAAGTGTTAATTATGAATTTGTTTAATTTTGCATTTAATTTGTCAAATACAGTCCTATTAATGTGATTTAATTTGAGTTTTAGAGTTGATTTGGTGAAAGTTAATTGCTAATATAATTAGCTAACTATGAATTAAGAAAACCTGAATTAAGCAGTAAAAAGTTAGCACAATTACCTTTAAGTACCAAAATATGTAACTTTTGTTATATATAGGTGCTAGATTGAATCAAAAGATAGCACAGATATCGCATTAAAAAAAATATCTAGCTCAAATACCGAATCATGTATTAAGTTTAAATACATGGAGATAATATTTCTTCTCTTAATTTCTATTTACTTCATTTTATTTTGAATCTCACTTTGTTTAAATTTACTTTTTTTTTAGATCCGAACACAATTTTCTACTAAAGAATTCTATCCCTCACATTTATCATTCTTCTAAGTCGATTACAATACATTAAGGCCATTTTATTTCCTCTTTAATTCTCGTTCTTTTATTTCCTTAATTGTTTAAGATTTCAAATCTAGCATTGTGACTTCACATGCTAAATCTTGGGGTTTCTGGATCATATGATCCCTGGAGAACCAACTTTATCCCTCAAGAATATAAAAAAGTGCATGAAATTATGAGAATGGGAGAACTCCTAGGTAACCGAAAATCTAATTTTCTTACGTTAACCCTTTTGATTTTATCACATTTATTTCACACCACAATTGCATAACACCCATATCTCTTGTTGTCCTTTTATTTGAAACACTAAATTTCCGTTTCTTTTGGGAAGGTTGGGGTTTCAATCTTGGTCGGCAATGTCGGTAACCTTCACCTTGGAGGTTTCCTTGAATAACTCCTTTTTATAAGTGAGAATTTTCAAAATTAGATTCACCATAATTAAAAGGATTTAAACCATGAAATCAAAATAAATTATTCTAAATTTTAGATTTTATATTTATCTTTTCTTATTAAAATAAAATCAATAACATCTAATCTTTTTCATCTTTTTTTCATCTCACCATGTAATTGAAGTTTTAGGTAAAACAATATGGATAATCTTCACATTCATATTTAATTTAATTTAATTTAATTTATTTATTTTGAGAAAAAATGAAATGAAAAGCAAAAATTTGGGTTATTAAGATTAATCAATTGAAGTATTAGGTATTTATTTTTCTTAATTGAAAAAATCTCAATTTTTAAATGAAATGTTCGATCAAATTTTTCAATAAAAATATATAATACACAAATTTATTACTTTTAACAACCCTAATATCATGTTTTCCTTTCTAATTTCTTTTTTAGTCTGAAAGTAAAGATTATCTAAATTTTTTCCACATTAATTCTTTAATTACACAAGGTAAAGAAAGGAAAAAAGAGAAAGATTGGGTGTTGTTAATTTTATTTTAATAAAATAAAATAAATACAAAACCTAAAATTTAAAACTATTTATTTTGATTTAATAGTTACAATCATTTTAATTCTATAATTCTCATTTTAAAATTTCTTATTATAATTGAAACATTTTTATAACACCTAAAGCTTTTTATTTTCTCTTTTCCAACAACTTTGCAAACGTTTGTGAAAAAGATTTTTAAACCTTTTGAAAACTTGTTGGTTCAATTGCTTGACATTTCCTCTAAGCTCATCTCTCCATTTGGTCACACCAAATAAACCTTTGCTTTATTCAATTATCACGTTTTTTCACCTCATTTCTTTCCCTAAAGACGTTACATTCTTTCAAATTTAAACTTATCCAAAAATCGAGCTATTCGTACAATTTACGGATATAATTTACACGGACAGATTTAAAAGATATTTTTGAATCTATTTTAACTAAATGCTAAATTCGAGCTATCCATACAATTTATGAATATAATTTACATGGACAGATTCAAAAGATATTTTCGAATCTATCTTAACTAAATGCTTTTGTAAACTCATCATTTTGTGTTCCTTTTATTAAAACTAAATGCCATGAAGGCACATGATTTTCATTATGTGTATATTTTCTTTAAATTTATCAAAATATAAAATAAATATAAATGACCTTAAAATAATATTTATTACTTAATAAAATAAATAGACTTTTGGTAATTTCTAAATTGAGTTGAGATTCAGTTGAAAGGTGACATCAACTCAATTAGTCTATAATATAGATTTAAATATCAATTTATGAAAAAATATATATAATGAATTTTTTTTTTGTCGTAATCAGGTATCCATCGTTGGCAATAGTGATCAATCTTTTCACTGTAAGTGCTCTCCAAAGAGGTAAATGGTTGATCATGAAATGTACTATATTCTCATGAGCTAGAATCGAACCTCCAACCACATGATTAACGGATATACTCGTTAATTTTAATTTTCATTAGGTAAAAGAAAATGATAAAAAATAAGTGAATAAACAGATAACAAATAAATAAGCTCCTCCATTCATTCAACATCAAATTCAAGTATTTTATTTCATCTGTAAAGCACAATTTGAATTTTATTGTACACATAAAACATCTTGTCTTATTCTTCAACGTTTATTAATAAGTTTACAATAAAGAAATGGCAATGATCTAATTTATTATATTTTGGGGAGTATGGAATGAAATTTAAAAATTCTTGTACCTCATTTTGGCTTATTTTTGTGGATGTCAACATCCATTAATAAAGATCTTTCTTAAGTAATTTTCTAACACAAAATAGCCATGCTACAAGTGGATATATACGTAATATTTTTTATAATCTAATGTCAATGTGATATTGATTAAAATATTAATAAAAATTATATTTACGAAAAACTATATTAAATATAAAACAAAATATTTAATTTTTAATAAATTAATTATTGCTGTATGTAATTTATTCATATTTACTCTTAACAAACTTTTTTTTTTTTTTGAGAGAAGCAACAAATCTTCAACCTAAATGGCATCAAATTTAAAGTGTGGGTCATTTTTTATTTTGTCGTCGAAAAACAAATTAAGTTAACAATCCTGAAAGTGACATTCCAAAATACTCAAATTGAAGTTCAATCCAACTTATACTGTACGATCTTTACGTTTTAATGCTTAAAATATTATTTTTCATACTTTTCTTCTTCTTCTTCTTTACTTGCTTTTGCCCAAAAAAGGTAATTACATGTTGGAAAGCATGCAACCCTCATAGACATGATATCAATACATGCATGTCCGTGACCATGGCCATGATGGGATGATGAATGACGATGGGACTATACATACATTTGAGAATCAAACGACGATGTGGCGGTGTCCTCTGAAATTGTTCTTATCCTTTACCCATAGTCCCCTCGCCCACCCCATGCTTTCGGTTTCAGGACATTTTGTCCTTTTTCTGATACAGCTGAGGAACGTACAAATTAAGCTACAAAAGCCACTATGTAGATATCTAAAATTAAGGGGTACTTTTGCATTTTCATATTATTTTCTTAAATTAAAAAAAAAAGGAAAAACCTAAGACTGAAACCCTAAATCGTAATATTATGAAAGTAGAGATCTCATTATTGTCACATGTCAGTAAATAGAGGGTAGTGGTAAAACTTAGGTTAAACTTAGCCCTGACCTTTTTCTGCACTGTTTTTATTAGGCGTAACTTAATTGGACCGACTATATATATTATAATATTTAAATGGAATAAATCTTAAAACTACTATCTAATATGTAATTATATATATAAATTTAGATTTTATGTAATTTTATATATAAAATTTTAATTTAATCTAAATTTTATAAATTATTAACATAATTATTGGTATAATATTATTTTATTTGTAAATATTACATATACATATAATTATATTTATCTAATATAAAATTAATTGATGTATTTATTTCTTTAAATATGTATGATTAAAATAAAATTAAAATTTTAAGTATACATTTGAACTACAATAAAAGTTTCACGTATATAATTATACCAAATCAAAATTTATATATACAATTACATATTAACTCAAAATTTATATATAATTTTAAGATTTATCCCTATTTAAACACCCTAAAAAATTATTCTAATTTTTGACGCAATGTTACACACTCTAAACCATGAACATCATCAATTTTTATCAAATATATACAAACTTTAAATGTTTAGCTTCCAATTTAAATGTATAATGTAATTATGAACACATTCCAAGCAAATGTTTCGTTGGTTATCACTCAAAACATTTTTGAAGCTGTAATTATATAAATTTGATATTAATATTTTTATTCTATAAATTTCAAATATATATATAATATTTTAATTATTAATGGATCTATGAAAAGAAGTTGATTTCCTTTTTTCCTATGATTTCTGTTATAGGTTACTGCTTTTGAAAGGAAATGATGGTGAAAATTCTAATTTTGAGGGCAACTGTTAAGACAAATGCTTAGGTAGTCTTCTGAATCTTCTTATCATGTCCCCCTCATCTTCCCTAAACAAAAGACCTTGAAAACTTTGTTATAGATTTCCTCGTGCACCTAGTATTAATTGTCTCTTCAAACATGGAAACTTTGTCGACCCATTTTTTATTAATTAATGCGAATTGGAGTTTCTCAATTAGATTTTCTTCTTCTTTTATATATATATATGACTCTTCAATTGCAAAAACAAATAGCATAAGATGACCAAATGTTTCTTGAATGATTAGCTTGTCATGTACAGGTAAAAGAAAACATAAATATACAACCTACGGGATTTGTTCATTCGAAGAAAGTTTGATTTATTTTATATTGCACTAGTTTTTTTTTTTTGATAAAGTAAAGAAAAAAAAAATTGTGAAGTTTAGTCCTCATGGGATTATCATCCTAAAACTTGAAATTTAGGAAAACAAAATGAAATTAACGAGATTGATGATAGATGTGATTCCATTTCTGGGATATTGGTTAAAGGGAGTCAAGATTTGATTCCAAGTTAAAAGCTTTCATTGTAAAGTCCCATCTTGTTCTTTGCATGAGGATTTACTTGGAACAATATCGTCCAAAAAAAAAAAACTTAAGTACTTTAGAATAATACTAAAAATATGTAAACATGGATGGTTGTGAGTTTGTCTTCATGCTCGAGTGTAGTAGTCAAATGCATGCTCCCAGCGTGTCACCATAACTTCATTATATGAAAGGTCATTTCAAAGGACTATACAAATATATAAATGATTTTTTTTTTTTTGGCGGGGGGGGGGGTTCATATGAGATTGGCATGATATAAATTCATGAAAATGTGTTGAAGGGGAAGCGGGGGATGATGGGCCAAAAGTTGAAACGTCTGAAAGAGGGGACATGGTGCATAATGTAGGGGATTCAGCCCAGCCAGGGCCGCACCTTGGTGTCGGTCTCTTGCCATACAAATTGCTCAAAACAAAACAAATTTACAATTTGAGAGAAATGACAGCTCCTCAGCCACTCTCTGACCTTTGTCTCCCCCAACATTCAAAGCTGTACTCCAATTTTGGACTTTATATATCTTCAGACAAATGGTAACTTGTTTTATATATAAAGTGTTGATGGGTGTGTATTTCAAATGGTAACTTTGAAGTTTATGAAACCAATGGAATATAGAAAACACAAAGAAAGTATATTAATGATATATATATTATTAAAGTGAAAAGTAGAGGTTGTTTTGTAGGTCTTTGTAGGGGGGGAGTCAAGCTTCCATAATGTCACACACCGACCCTAAAAACATGTTACTAGAAGGAAACAAGGGTCTGTTTTTCAGGTCTTTGATTTGGGCTTAAAATATTAAACGAATCCTACCTTTTCGACCACAAAATATCAGTTTCTGCTTTCTGCCTTAGGTCAAAATATTTGAATGTCTCGATGACGATAAAATAACCTAGGTCCGTTACTATTATTATTATAATAACAAAAAAGAAAGAAAAACACTTGACTATTTCCATATACTTTCCTCGAGCCACACCATCCCAATAACTTCTTATTATTATGTGGCTTTGATGTTTGGTGGTCAAGAGTTAGCCTACTTTCCAACTGTCTTAATAAAATTTTTAATCAACACATTAACAAACTTGTTATCTGTTAGTTTCCTTTAGACAAGACAATATAAACTTGTGTTAATTTATTAAAGAATCCATGTCTGGTTTCACACAAAGCACGAGGATTTTCAAATTATTTAACGCTATTTATCATCCCAAAACCTAGTTACCCTTAGGGTATCTATGGAGAGACATGAATTTAGTTTAAATACAAACAAAAACAAAACAATAAGCGACATTGCCTACTATGAAGATTTCATGTTTCGAATCGGCCATACAATGTTAGTTGTGCTTTGAATATATATGATGATCGGTGTTAAAAGATCCGTACGGATCGCATCAACTAGATTACATGTGAAAGGGAACAAGATCCCTACAATTAACTTTTTTTTTTACTACCCTTTTAATTTTATTTTTTTTCATCTGACCCAAACATATATATATTAACAATGTACATGCATATTTATCTATCGGTTATGCATATATGATATGTTTAAAAATACATTCATATTGCAAAAGTTTGACATCAATGATACCTGAACTGACTTGACTGGTGAGGTATGATATTCTCGGTATTAGAGTCTGTGTGGTCCAAATTTGGTTTAAAGTTTTGAACCCTAGTTATTTATTATTAGAACATAACTAAATATTGTGATCCATTATCGACCTAATCAATCTTTTATGATTCTAAATCTTGACCGATTAAGAAAATGTGGAACAAAAGCCACAAAATTCGCCAGAATCATGTGTTTTTTATATTGCTGTTAGATGTATTTTTAATAAATGATTTTCATCAGCTCTTTCGTCATCATAAATTAATTAAGCATAATTTTCTAGTTTAATCGATTATTGATTCGGAACCATCTTCAATAGGGGGGACAATTCATCTTCAAGAATTATTCTCAAACTTTGGTCAATAAATTAGGGTTCTATTAATTGCTTTTTAATTGACTAAAGATCAGAAAATCACGCCAAATTTTTGTTCCAAATCTAATGAAGGCTCAACCATCTTTTATACAAAGAATAATATTTCAGGAATTCTTAGGATCATTCATATATCATATTTTGAATAAGAGATTAGTTATAAATGACGAGCAAGCAAGAATCTCATCATGATTTCTTTATTTCATATCCACTTTATTCTAGATCCAATATTTTTTTCCAGGAAAAAGAAAAGTATATATATAACTAATATGCTTTCAATTTTGGCCACTAATCATTTAACAAAAGTTTAAGTCTATCCATGAATCGAATTGAGTGGAATCACGGGTTGACTTTTTTTTTTTTCTTTTTTGGTATTACAGTTTGAATTCTATTTTTTTGTTTTGTTTAAGTTTTATTTTTACTTAATCCAGTCTGGCTAAATTGATATTCATTATATATTTTAAAATATAATTAAATATTTTAATTGAAAATATATTTTTATCTATAATATATAAACCAGTTTACGACCCATGCGTTGCATGGATGAATTTGATTTATTTAAATAATCAAAAAAAAGAATTTGATTTATTTAATTAAAATATTTTTAAAACAAAATTTAGAAATATTATTTTATATTTTAAAATTTTTGTTAAAGTTTATGAATATAACAAAAGGCAATATATATTACTCAATTTCTTTTATACAAAAAGAGATTAACTCTAATTAATATAAAGTGAGATCACCCTACATCAGGAAAATTATTGTGTAGAGATTGAAGGATTTCATCCGAGGGTTGCATGAATGTAACATTGCTCAAAGGTTTTGAGAATGCAAATTTTGCCAAAGCATTCACTATCTTGTTGCTTTCTCTAAAAACATGTAGTATGTGAATAGTCCAATCTCGTTGGAGAATCTCTTTGATGGAACGGATCATAGAAGATTCACATTGATCCTTTCTAAATTCTTAAATTGCTTGAATAGCTTCTTTACTATTTGTCTCAAGCACCACCTTTTTCAATCTAAGACTCCACACAATTTAAAGACCATCGAGAATACCCCAGAGTTTAACTATGAGCATCGAGCAACTCCAAATATTTCTTGTTAATCCTGCAATACACATTCTCCAACTTGGATTCAGATTAAATCACCTGCAATAGCACTACTCGAAAGCCGGCACACCGCACCAACAGTTTTCACCTTCTTCCATCCATCATCTGGAGGTTTCCATCTTATTGCTTTTCGAGAATCATCATTTATGCGTCCCAATGTCTGGTTCGAAACATGGTTTTCCTTCAGAAAAATGTCTCTCATCCAACAACTTTTCCCCAGAATACTATCGGTTTCCATAATCTCAGCATTAAAAACATACTTGTTTCTCCTAATCCGAAGATGCCAGCAGATATTACCAAACAATGATACCCAACTGCTAGGAGTACAAGCAAAATAATCAAGATCAAATAGATTTTTAACAAACCAATCTTCCAAGTTGAGACTGAAAAATTCATGTCTCGTTTCCACCTTAATAATAGAAATCCAAGTTGTCATACCAGAGGAACAAAACCTCAGTACATGATCAGTATTTTCCAACGCGCTTTAGTATTACTAAATCTTAATAATACATCTTACGTTACATTTAACATAAAGCAATTGCAAGGTGACTTAAAAACATAATTTTAAAAGTTTAATAACTAAATTAAAAAATTTTATAGTTGACATAGAATCACTTATAAAATACGGTGTTGTTGTAGTTTAGCCTTACTTAAAATACTTTTTAAATAAAATTATGATAATATATTAATTTCTTGATTTATCTTTTATCACACTTAATTAGTAGTGATTAATATAATAATTAAAAAATAATAGTTTAGATAAAAATCATAATAATTTATGAGTTTAAATTATAATAAGATGATCCTAAGAAGTTACTTTTAAGTATTCAATAAAAATGTGCCACTTCATAGTTTTTCATAGTTTTAAAAGAATTTCTAATTAATATCATACATTTTCAACACTAGATCAAATCTCCTTAATAATATCTTAATTCTAATTAGTGTTGATTAATTAAATTAAATAAAATTAACAAAAAACAATAGTAATGCAAGGTTTATGGTTTTTTTCAACTAGATATATGATTTTTGGTATGGTGGGTTAGAATTTTGAATTTTAATATTTTACAATTTTAGGAAAAGGGTTATATTAGGATTAGGGTCTAAAGAAGTCTAGGGTTTAAGATTTTAAATTTTTATTAAAATATATTAATTTTAAAGTTAAAATAGTAATAAGTGTCAATTTAAATTTTCTTGATATATTATATTATTCATGCACTCTAAAAACATATGACGTGCAATGTTATTATTAGGTGCCTAAAAATAATTTTTAAGATCATCCTAATTTAAGTTAAGCTCATAATTTATTAAATAATTAAATGATAATTAATATAACAACTCTTATATCATAATATTTAACAAACTCTTACAGTGCTCTTATAATATTATATAATTAAACAATAATTACTACTCTAATAAACTTTAATAGTGATTTATTTTTATTAGTGATCAATTATATTTATTATTTTATATTAATAATTATCACTTATTTAATGTAACAGTAGGATATATATCAATTAAAACTAAATTTAGCACTATAAATAGATGCATTAGCATCCAGCACTACTAAGAGCATCTAAAGAAAATTACAATAAAAAATGTATTATTTGTTAAGTTGTATTTATAAGATTATTAAAATTAATAAGTTAAAAGTATCATTAAAAGGAATGTAATATTAAAATTGTTTTTCTTGACACGAAGAAAGATGGATTATCATTTTAATTGATCATGAGGTAATATTACATTTATATTTTACTTTTATTTTCATTCAATTATTTAAAAATTTTAAGTTTCAATGACCTAAAGTTCAAATTGTGATGTTTAATGATATTCCCGCAAAGTTCGAAAATCATTTTCACCAGAAAAATCAACTATTTTATCTATAATATTTATAAAAGCCCAAGTTTGGAAAAACTTTTAAATTAATGAAAATATAACTTATTTTTCATAATATTGTTAAATTCACACTTAAAAAATTTATAATATTTAACTTATAATTATTAGTTAAAAAGTTGAAATAAAATAGAAGTTTTGATAATTATACATTTAAAATAAATATAATTTAATAGAAGTTGCGATAATTAAACATTTAATAATAATTAAGATTTAAAATACAATTATTAATTAAAAAGTTGTTCTAATTCTAAAATAAAGTTATTACTTAAATAGAAATATAAGAGAAAAAGTTGTGATAATTATAATTATAATATAAATATTATAATAATAATTTACAAATATTAGTTCAAAATTTTGTACACAAACAAAAGTTGTGCTAATTTTATTGATATAAAATAGAGTTATTACTTGAATAAAATTGTAATCATCTTAATTATTACTTAATTAATACTAGAGTTAACTATGTTAATTAGTTATTATTTTGAATAATGTTACTTTATTTTATAAGGTTTGTTGAATATGTTTTAATTATTATTTGAAAATTTTCTATTATAATAAATTAATATATTTTAATTATATAGTTACTTAAATTATAATTTAAAATTTATTTATTTTTACAATATTATATATTTTAATTATATTAATTGAGAAGAAAAGCAACTAATAAATTTTAAATAATTGAGCTCTAACTTTAAATAGATTTACATATAATGTATTAAATGGCAGTATTTTATTTAAGGGTGCCTTTAAATAACATTTTCAAAATAATAATATAAATAGAAGCAAAAGTTTAGCGGATGTCCGGAACTTTATGTTACAATTCCAACAACGTCACTAAGTTTAGATAATAAATTAATGGTTTTAGTGGAAAGAGTAATGTGTAAATTTTAATTTGAGTGTAACAAATTAGCTATGCATCATCTGATGTTAACTAAGTTGATATAAACATTGATATCGTATATATTTAAATTAAAAAGTTATAAAATAATTTATACATTATATTTTTTAAATTAATGAAATATTATCATTTTAAAGGAATTAAATAATGTCACCTTCATCCATCATTATCATAATTATTATCATTATCACCATAATTTTGGTAACATTACTATCAATTTCACATGTTAATGTCATCCATGATTTCATTAGTATTCATCATTGTAAAATTTATTACTCTTTGTCATTGTCAACATAGTCACCTTCTTCAATTTAATTTCCTCTTTTAATGGTTATAAATCACTTGCGTTTAGCACCTAAAATATAATAATATTTCTTGAAGGATACATAATGTTATAATTAACTCCATAATATATTACATTAAAATTAGAGAACCTCAATATTTTACTCCTTAATACAATTTTTATTACCAAACCCAAATCCTTGTGTAATTAAATTTATATTTTTCTAATTGTTATAATAACAATAATATTAATTAAATTAAAATTTAATCGGTGAAAATCTTATGCATTATACATCTTGTAGAGAATAATGATGTTAAATAAAAATTAGTGAACATGTCGTTATCATAAAAGAGTGATGAAGAAAATTTCAAAAAAAAAAATTGAGATTTAATTTCCAAATTCGATAGACTACTTTTTAATAATAATAATAATAATAATAAAAGACCTATTCATTTAATTGATTTATATTAAATTTGAAAATAATAATTATAAACTAATTTTTAATAATAAAATAAGTTAGGAGGTTGATTTGAACTAAAAACAGCATAAAAAATTAAGAATCAAGGAGAAAGCTGCAGATGCTTTGAAATCTTAAATTTAAGTTTCGTCATTAGTTGGATAATGCTCTGATTTTAGTAATTCATATTGAGAAATAAAAATAAAACTCAAATCACAGCTTCATTCAATTTGGCTTTTTATGATGATAGTAGAGTTAGATTATAATATTAAAAAGGTGAAGTGTAGACATTGGATCTTCAAATGAAAGAGACAAAGAAATGATTTTGCTAACAGTTGATTAATTGGAGGGCATAAATCTTAATTACCTAAGTGTATTTCATTAAATGGGGGAATCCAATTATTTTCTTGTGTATTAAAAACATAAACATTCAAACATAATTAGGCTAAATGTCATATATATTGAATCAATAGTCATCTTTATCTAATCAAGTAAAGATGATAGATTACTTTAACAACTTTATTACTTCTGGTACGGGAAAGAAGATTATTATAGTTAAACCTATAATATTTTGATATATTTCAACTTTTCCAATACCTTAGCAAGTTCGGATTTATATTATGTCATACATATTATTATGGATAAAAGTACAAAAAACCCTTTTATTTTATCCACAAATCTTAATTAAAAAATATAAATATATGCTTAGCTACAATAATTGCTAGTTCACAATTGGAGAAGAGTCAAAATCAACTCCTAATAATCACCTACCAACTCCCCCACTAACCCACATAGATATTTCAACATGACCCATCAAATGTAGGGTCCCATTTTCCTACTTATATAAATTAATTATAATTTACAATTAAAATAGATTATAAGTGTATTATTTTTTCTTTAAAATAAATTGATATTTGTCTGTCTCCCAAACTTAGGATACTTAGTTTTAACTTCACATCACTTAGTCACTTTCCTTTCATTTTCCTCTTTCCCCAACTGTTCCATTTAATTTAAATAAATCCTCAATAATTTTAGGTCATTTTCATTAAGCTATTTTTATCGATTAATTAAATATCTATACGATAGTTATTCCTTAAACAGTTCTTAGAAAATAAAAGAGACTTTAACTAGTGTCTAATAGTACGGATTAAAGAGATTTTAAAAATAACTAACAAATTGTTTTTCTTGAATTTAGTGAAAATGATAAATTAAATATAACAAACCTTTTGACACTTTTTTAAACTTGATTATTATATTATAAGCTTTGTCTATATGTGTTGAGTGTTTTTTTGAGTCTATCTTTTATAGAGGTTAATTTTTCTATTTATATGACACAATTTCTAGATGTGACGTCCTAAGTAGGATATTTATGCATGCCAACATGCACCCTATTCTAATGTCAACACGTGTTCCCTAAGTGTGGGTTCGCTTGTATGATGATGCGAACCCACCATGTGCGGACTCATATAAGTGAACTATACAGGCTATCACTACTAAAGAAAAAATGATCGAGTTGACCCTAGTCGGGTAGCAAGCCAATAATGGAGAATACCATAACAATTTGTCCCCAGCTTTGTTTGAAGAATAGTTATAAAGTGGCTCTTTTGAGAACTTGGCTAAGCGAAGTGGGGGGATTTTCGAGAACGAAACTTATTGTATACGCCTTTCGTTTAAAATTTATGTATACGCTTTACCACGTGTTAAAGGGAGGTACAATTGTATAAAGTTGATTGGACCTTCATTCCTGAAGATGCGAATCGTCAGACTTTGAATTTCTTTAAAAGGACCTAGTTTCAAACCTAAGCATTGAACTGTTTATATTTGATTTTTTTGAAGAGGAGACACTGTTTAGAACCAGAATCATGATTCAAAGGTAAACTTCTTAAAATTTTCAAATACTCCTTCTAGTCGTTATGAGTTTAGTTGGGTATGATGGTTAGGACAAGAGGAGGTGGCCGTAGTGGTCAGGGTAATTGCGATGGTTCAAGGAGTACGCACTCGCAACATCATGAAGCCAATGTTCCTGTGGAAGCGAAAGCCTATGCTTGTACCACTAAGTATGAACAAATGAGTCATCATTTGGCCATTCGAGGCATTCAAATATCCAATTTTGCTTATAACTTCTTTGTTGTTGAAGGCTTGAGGCGATTAAGTGATACCAAAGGAGGTTTCCTACTTCCTTTGCACATGTTAGAAGCGGGTTTTAACCTTCCTCCTCTCCACCCTTTTTTTGCCATGTTCTTGATGAGTATGAGATAGCTCCGAGGCAGTCATTTGGTTTCTCATGATAGGTCACGGCTACCTATTTTATTGATTGTGGTCGTCGAGAGGATTCGCCATTGATTTTTGTTTTCCAACATCTGTATCAACTCAAAGCCTATAATCAAAGAGGTTCTTGAGGTTTATTTTACTCCTCGCGAAGAATGTGAATCGATCATTTCCAACTAGTCTTCTAACCTTTAGCTAAATCATTGTAAATACATATGAGTGAGGACCAAATTTGGGGTTGGTTTTGATTTTCCAACTAAGTGGTCCATACCTAAAAAAAGTGTATGCCTATGACAATGAGCTATCACATCTAAAGTAGGCTAAGCTCAATTGGCTTGGCTTCACTAGAGCTCAAGGAGGTGTTAACTGCTAGGAATGTATTGTAACCACTGCCTTATAGTTCTGAGCCCTAATGGATGGTTACTGGTTGACGACAAGAACGTTGTGGATATTGTGTCAATTTTGCCCATAGAGTTCACGTGGCCATATGGAGCTACCAGTAGGTTGGGGCTAATTTTATTAAAAAAGTGAAGGAGCCTAGAAATTATTTTTATAATTTTTTGTAAATTAAAACCTCACTCATAGTCCTCCAAATCTACAGGGGATTAAGAAGGTAGTGTGAACACCACTATGATTACTATTTAGTACTAATAATAGACTTATTGGTGATGAGGCACAGCTCGTATCGTTGAAGAATCAAGGGAATCAATAAGTTTATTTAGAGAAATCAATGAATACATGGACGTACGGTCTTTTGCGAAAAATGTACGGGGTGTTCTTACTGGTGCTTCTGCTTGGGAAGGAAATGGGAGTAGTAGAAAGAAACAGAAAACTATTGTTGGAGCTTCCAACATTGTGTTAAGTAGAGAATACGAGGGTAGTCCGCTGAAGGAACTTTGCCGAAAAAAGGGAAAGGATCATGCAACATTATCTGGTATTGTGGCGAGCACTGTTGCAGTCCCTTCTGTGATTCTTCTACACTAGTATCCTCACCTCCTCCAAGACCATCCACCAAAGATGCCTTTGGTGTGATTATTGAACATGGTCCTTCTAGGTGTTTGCTAAAGTTTATGTTTACTGGTGGTTAAGCCCAGACATTGTTTCCCTGGTGTGACCATTTAAGTGTGCAGAAATTTCCTTACTACCACACTGAGATGGGTAAAAACTAGAAAGTGTCAATGTCTGAAGAAGTAAAGGACTACATTAGCCCTTCTACGTCATCTAGCTATGAAAAGAAGTAATCATTGAAGGAGCTTGTATTGTCTCTTCAAGTGTCTCTGGCCCAAGTTGGGATTATTAGTGTAGGGTTCGCCGAAGGTATTAGTGAAGAGGAGGCTAAAAAGATGGAGTATGAGATTGCTTTCCAGTCCACCAAGGGAGCCTTAGAGAGGGCTCGTGAACTGCACAGATAGTTGGAGGAGGATTATAATAAACTGGTGGAGCAAAATAAAAGATTAGAAGATCATCTCAATCTTTCTGAAAAATCCAATGAAAAATTATATGAAGAGATCGAAGGCATGTGAGCTAGTAAGATTGTTTTCGAAGAGACCTTCAAACCCATGGGTGACCAGCATAAACTTGCTATGGTTAATTTGGAGAAGCATAATGAAGAAGCCTTGGAAAATTATAAGGCAAAAACAATGCTAAATTTTCAGGATTATCCACCAGATTTGAAATCAAATATTTTGCTGCATGCCTAAGGGATTGTAGATCCTTTGATGCTCACAATGTAAATTTTAATTCTCTGAGTCATCTCATAGGTGCCCATCTTGATTTTGATATTCGTTTCATTAGGAGGAATTTGATGAAGAATGAAAAAATTCCATCAGAATTTATCTTGTTGATACTCTTGTTGAAACCAGTGTTGCCCCTGTTACTGGATATGAAGGAAATGATAATGAAGAGGTAGAAGAAGAAGTGGACACTGCTAATCCCAATAATACCAGTGCGAACTCTTGATTTATTTTTATTTGTTGTACTTGTTGCATGACAATTTGAAATGAAAGGATTCTATTTTGTTTAGTGCTTAAACCTTTTGGTAATTGATATATTTGTTTGAGAAAATTGCCTAATTAAGTTGTCCTCGTAAATGACTTAAGCAAGTATAAATCCAATGATGATCAGGAACCATCAAATTGCTCAACTTAACTATGATTTGTAATTAGTGCACCCAAGTTGTGCTCATAAATTAACAGGCTTTAATGATATTAGTCATGATCGTAAATCAATGAATTGCTTGAATCGAGTTGTGATCATAAATAAACTAACTTAGAATAAATTGTTCATGATTGTAAATCCATGAACTTAGGCTGTAATCGTAAATAAAGAAGCCTTAATAATACTAGTCATTATTGTAAATCAGCTAACTCGGAATAAATTGTTTATGATTGTAAATCAATGAACTTAGGTTGTATTGTGAATCCGCAAGCCTTAGTAATACCAGTAGTGATTGTGAATCAATGAACTGTTTGAAACATTCCCTATTTAACAATATTAAACTAAGTTTTTAAAAAATTGTAAATTTATTGATAAAGAATAAGGAATGTTCATACAAAGTATTTTTTTCAAATGACGTGCATTTCATGTGCGAGGGAGAACAGTACCATTCATTTTCGCTATCTTATAAGCTCCAAAGCCTCTTTTTTCAAGACTAGATCACCCATCTAAAATTACTTGCTCTTTACTCCAGCATTGTAATATCGAGTAACTTGCTAAGCTCATACGGCCTTCTTAACTTCTACTGCCTTTCTGATTTCATTGATAAGATCTAAATTAAGTCTGATGGCTTCTTGGTTGGTATTTTCATCAAAATGAAATGTCCTATAGATCACAAGCCTATTTCAGTAGGGATTACTACTTCAACACCATATACCAATGAGTTGTTTCCTCGATTGCTGTATGAGAAGATGTTCTTAGGGCCCATATGATTCCTGGCAATTCTTCAAGCTAGGTACCCTTAACATGGTCAACCTTTTTCTTTAAAGTTGTTAGGATTTTCTTGTTCATTGGATCCACTTGAGCGTTCGTTTGGGCCATTTGAACAAAACTTGTGTGAGTGATATATGTAAGTCCTTATAGAAGGTCTTGAATTTTTCTTGGAATTAAGTTCCATCGTCTACTATGATTAAACGTAGGATGCCAAACCTGCTAAAAATGGATTTCTAGACAAAAGATTGCATTTATCTATCTTTATTATAGCTACGACCTTAACTTTTATCCATTTAGTAAAATAATCTATCGCTACAACTATGAATTTCTTTTGAGCTATGACAGTTGAAAATGGACCCAAGATATCAATCCCCCATGATGCAAATGGCCAAGGACCAAACATCACTTTTAGGGGTTCAGCTGGTGCTCGATGCACTAAAGCATGTTTCTGGCAAGAATCACAAGTGCGAACCAAGTCATGAACATCTTTCTGTATGGTTGGCCAATAATATCCGTGGCTGAAAACCTTCTAGTTTAACAACCTTACCTCTAGATGATCGCCATATATTTCCTTATGTATCCATGTCATGCACACTTAGCTTCCACCAAGTCAAGCACTTCAAAAGCAGCTGAAAGTAACCCTTTTTTATATAGTACACCCTCTAACATGATATATCTAAAGCTGATAGATTGAATAATTTTAATTGAGTGAGAGCTAAGTAGCTTCAAGAGACAATAATATATTAAATGTAAATAATAGCATCATACCTTGCGGCTTTATGTTTCATCTTGGCTAACTCTTTCTTGTTCAACTGTTGACTTTCCACTTATAAGGCTTGTATTATGGGAGTCATCCATATATGCTCTTGACTTAAATCAAACACTTGTTGACTTTTACTGTAACACCTCTATACCATGTTCGACTCAAGGAACCTGATATAGGAATATTACATTTGGTGCCAAAGTAATTCTTGGCTAATCACTAATATATTAAAACATAAAAATGGACACTTGGAACATACTTAATATTTTTCCTAAGTACATGCCATTCTGTTCAAAATTTTAAAACATACCCTGTTGTTGCTTGAAGATGTGATGAGATGAAAGCTTGCAATCTCAAAATTCAACTCTTCAAAAATTCCTATACCTAATCTGCGCATAGAAACAAACCGTACGCTGAGTATACACCCAGTGGTATTACTATAATTCAAATACTTAAGGAAAAACAATATATATACATTAAATCTTACTACTATTTCGCCTTTAATAAATCATTCATGCATTTAAACTTTAATTTTAATTTAATAATATGTATTTTAAATAGCTTTTCTTCATTTTAATTTATATATATTCTTCTTGCATCAAGATCCATTTCATAAATCATTATTTCATAAATTTCATTTCTATATCTCAATTCAATAACTTATTCTTAAGAAAATATT
Source organism: Gossypium arboreum (assembly GCF_025698485.1). Lineage (NCBI taxonomy): Eukaryota > Viridiplantae > Streptophyta > Magnoliopsida > Malvales > Malvaceae > Gossypium > Gossypium arboreum. Next base: position 39,940,046 of record NC_069081.1, read on the forward strand.
CATTTCTATTCATAATCAATCAATATCAATTAGTTGTTTAGTACTTTAATATAATCATTCAGTAATCATCGGTTATTCAAGAACATTAGTCTTTCAATAATTATTTAAGCCAAAATTTTTCAATAAAAATAATTATAATTAATTCATATGATTATATTCAATTAACTCATACACTATTTCATTATTTCTTATTCATTCTATTTTCACTTCTTATTTCGTTATCTCAATTTCAATTCATTTTTCAATTCATAATTTCACTTTCTCATACCTTCAATAGTTCAATCGATCAAATTCATTCGATTTTCTCATTTCATTTATTCAACTGATTTCAATATCGATAATTCGATATTTAACAATTTCATGAACCTTAAGTTCATGCTTCAAATCTCATGTCTCAATTCAATTCACAATTCAACTCATAATTTCTTTCTCATATTTTTAATAGTACGATTAATAAAATTTATTTAATTTTCTCATTTCAGTTATTTACCCTATTAACAAACCCGAACCTTGGCGGATACACGGATCCAACCAGCACACCAGTACGACACTCAGTGCCTCATCAGCTTTGCCAAAGTAAACAATAACAGTACGGTACTTAGTACCTCATCGGATTAAACTGAAGTAACAGTAATAGTACGACACACAATGTGCCTCATCGACTTAAAGTCGAAGTAATAGTACGACACTTATAGTGCCTCATTGACTCAACATCGAAGTATCCCTGAACACTTCCAATCCTATGGCATGCCAACTATATCCGACTCAGGCCGACTAGTTAATAAGGTATTCAAATCATTTTTCTATTTCAAATTCACTTTCAATTCAATCACAATTCAATTCAAATTCACTTTTTCACTTTCTAATTAATATACAATTCAATACCAATACATATTTCAGATAAGCACATATAATCATACTTTGATTCAATTCAATCCGCTTTTCAATCCATACACAATTCACATATTCACCATATTCATAATTTAATTTACTTTTATTCAATTCATATTTTCGATTCATTTTCCAATCAAGTTCAAATCACTAATCACTTTTCAATTAATATAGATTTCAAATAATCACATATTTTCGTCATTCCATTCATTTTGATTCAATTCAAATCACTTTTAATTTCCAATTTGATCACATTTAATTTCAATAGCCATAGACACTTTGAAATCAATTTCATTCAAATCAATATCATTATTTCAATTACTTTCCTAAATTTATCTACCATGCATTTAATTAAAATATAACAATTAATAATAAATAGATTTGAATTATAGTAATACAAACTCGGATTTACTCGATTAGTCCTCGACAACTTTTTCTTTTCCTTTCGGTGCCGATGCCTCGGGTTCTTTGCTAGCTACAAAAATTAAAATAATTATACTATTAATTATAACACTAATTATAATAAATAATAGAATTTCTAATCAATTCCTACCTTATTTCCAATCTAATCCTAGGTAATTTTACTTACTTTTCTAATTCAATTCACACTCCATTTCTATTCAAATTTCATCCATACTCAAATTTAACTATTAATTTTTCAGATAATTTTCTTAATTTCAAATTTTCCTCAATTTAGTCCCTACAACATAAAACTTATAGCTTACTTCACAATTTAATCCCTTTATCAATTCTAACTTGAAATTCTTTCAATTAAATCTCTAATTCCATAATTTGTCCAACATGAACCCTACTTGAAAACCTATGAACTCTCAAAATATCAACTTAATTTCATCAAAACATTGTTTTAAAGCTTTTAAAACATCAAATTTGAGTAAAGATGACTTAATTGACTTACCAATTTAAACTTCAAGCTTCAAATCCCTAGTTTTTCCTTTTTTTTTTTCTTTCTTTCTTTCCTTTCCCCTGTTTCCAATGCTCTCTGTTCTTTCTCCTTTCTTTTTCTTTTGTTTTATTCTTTTATACCTTATATATATACCTTATTTTATGTATTTACTTAACATAAATTATAATATATTTATTCTAAATATCTATTAAGTATTTAATCATATATATACAAATGTACACCATCAATACCATACAATTGTCATCATTTATTTATTTTTCACACAATAATCTTATAATTTAATTATTTAATTAACAATAATATAATTTAATCTAATTATCTATTACTTTAATATTAAGTAAATAAATTATTTTATAACAAGTGTACATATATCTATTTATTACAAATGTATCAATATTTTTATTACAATTGTCATTATTCAATTTTTTATTATACAAAATCTCATAATTTAATTATTTATCTAATAAATAACTTTTAATTTACTAATGATAAATAATAAAAAATAAATATATTATGCTTAATTAATAAGTAAATTAAATCTATAATTTACAATTGTATGTTTATTTTTATTACACATGTATATCATTATTATCACACATTTGGCTTCATTTTAATAATAATAATAATAATAATAATAATAATAATAATAATAATAATAATAATAATAATAATAATACTAATAATAATAATAATAATAATAATAATAATAATAATAATAATAATAATAATATAGTTATAATAATACTACTACTAATAATAATTAAATCTACTTGTCGCCTCAACCATTGAGAAATGGTTTATTTTCATTGTGATCCCCCTTTCTTTTTATTAATCTATAATTAAACTTTTTCCTTTAATTCAGTTTAATCCTTTTTTCTAATTACTCTTGATTAAACTAAATTCACCTAATTAGAACCTAATTAGGCACACTACTAGTTTAATAAATATTTCTAATAATTATTTACGAACTTATTTCACTAAAACGGAGGTCCGATATTGCACTTTTCTGATACCTGTGAATTTTTAGTCATTACATTTAAACTTGGAGTGGCTATATGTTCTAACAAAATCTTCCCCCTTTGCTCAATAATGATAGAAGCTAACTTCGATAAAGTGTCAGCTTTGGTGTTCTCCATCCAGGATAACTGTCGGACTTCTACCGTATTAAATTGAGCGAGCAATTTAGCAACCATGCCATGGTATTTATTTAAACTAGGATATTTTACTTCATATTCTTCGATCAATTGCTTTGGTACCGACTGAGAATCAGTGAATATTATCAACTCCCTTGCCACCAACTATCGATCTAGATGTAGCCTAGAAATTAGTGCTTCGTACTCTACAATGTTGTTGGACACTTGGAAGCAAAATGAGAGACTGTATTGTCAATCATTCTCACCAGGGTTTATAAGGAGGACACCTACTCCTGATCCCTTCTTTGCTGTTGAGCCATCTACACATATTGTCTAGTATTTTGGCCTCGCAGTTGGGATATTTTATCCATGTGGTGAGCTAACAACTACATCTTGTATAATCAAGAGAAAAATTTTTAGAACCAAATGTATATTTATAATGAAATATCTGAGGCAAAATGAATATTTTTCAAATAAATTTTCAATAATCAATGTAACATGTCATTATATCATTAACGCGAGTAATAGTATCTCAAATTAACGAGTTACCTATAGGGTACCATGAAGTCAGCAAAGATTTGAGCTTTGATTGCTTTTCACGGGGCATACTCTATTCCGATTTTTGCTAGCTCAATTCCCCACTTGGTCATCCTTCCCAAAGTATCAACTCAAGACAATATGTCCCTGATGGGTTTGTTTGTTTTACCCGTCACAGGATGAGCTTGAAAATATGGTCGTAATTTTTGAGCTACCACTACTAGAAAAAAAAAGAGCTTATCTGCCTTTGAATGTCTTTGCTCTCCATTCTATAGTACCTTAGTAACATAGTACACGGGGAACTGACAAACCCTTTTGTTCTGATCAAGATCGCTGTAACACCCCCTAACCCTATAACGTCACTGGAACAGGGTTACGGAGCATTACTAGACATATCGAACAAATTATGAATAACTCACAAATAATTAACATAAAAAGTATAAATTTAATCCTTAAGTCCCTATAATGGACCCTCGAGGCCCAAAATACGTATTAGAAGTATATCGGGACTTATCTAGGTGCTTGGAGAATTTTCGTAAATTTTTAATTTTTTTTTAACTCAATATAACCTTCTTTATATACATCTACCCTTCCCTGCAATTTCAAATTGAAACCAAACCAATACCAATGATATAACCAATTCAATTCATACATGTAAACATCTAAAACATACCAAGATTAATACTAGAATTTACTATATGATCATTTATACCATTATTCAAATTAAATTAAAAGTTCTATTCAATTATCAATTCAAACATAATGTTATATATACCATTTCATTTATTTAATCTTTCATTTACCAATTTAAATAATCACATATTATCCTTACAATCCAAAACCATATTAACTCAAAATACAACCTAGTACATGCCACATATACCAAAATAAAATCTACATCATCAAGACCAGATTTTGACTCCTACTGACCTGCGCATGGAAAATAACCGTACGCTGAGTATAGACATACTCAGTGGTATTACTATAATTCAAACTATAATAACAATAATGAAATATAAATATTAAACATATAATAATTGAATTTTCTCAAATATTAACTCATTCTTAAACTTCATTTGTTAATAATAGTAACACAATTTCAACTATTTATCAGTTTCAATCAAATATCATAGACTTCAATTTTCTTCACTACATCAACGTTTAGTTCATGCCTTCCATTTCCAATCTCATTTTCAATCCACAATTTAAATTTCTCATTTCAATTTTTCACTTATTAACAGACCCAAACTTTGGCGGATACACGAATCCAACTAAACACACAAGAATGGCACCCAGTGCCTTATCGGATAATTCGAAGCAAAGTTGACACCTAGTGTCTCATCGGCCTAACCGAAGTAAAGTGGTACTCAGTACCTCATCGAATCTATCCAAAGTACAATAGTGACACCTAGTGTCTCATCGACTTGAGGTCGAAGTATCCCTGAACACTTCCAATCCTATGACATGCTAACTATATCCGACTTAACCTGACTAGTTAATAGGGTATTTAATTCACTTTCTCTGTTTCAATCAATATTAACATCAACTCTACTTAAATCACAATTTAACTTTCATTTCAAAAATTCACATTCAAAATCAAATACACTTTCCATTCACCAATCGAAATACAATTCAATACTAACACATATTTCTCATTCAATTCAACTTCACTTTAAATCCCAAATTCTCTTTCAATTCAACAATTCAATCATAATCCAATACTAAAATTTATTTAACAACCATTTCAATACTAAAATTTATTTAACAACACTTACCTCAAAATTTACTTACCAAATACATAATTTAATTTAACATTTAATGAATAAATAAATAATTTGAATTATAGTAATACAAACCCTAAAATCTTGATTTACTCCTCGATAATCGTCTCCTTTCCCTTTTGAGCCAATACCTCTTGTTCTTTGTTAGCTATGAAAATAATAATAATTTTCAATATTAATTACAGGATTAAATTATAATAAATAATTGAATTTTATTCAATTCCTACTTATTCTCAATTTAATCCTAACTAAGTTTACTTACTTTTCTAACTTAATTCATACTTCTTTTCTACTTAATTTTTTGCCATATGAAACTCAACTATTCAATATTCATAATAAAACCCTAATTTAAAATTTCTTTCAATTTAATCCTCTATCACAAAACTTATAACTTCTTTTACAATTTAATCCATTTATCAATTTTATCTTGAAATTCATTCAATTAAATCCGTAATTCACTATTTTGTTCAACATGAACTATATTCAAAAACCTTAAAACTTCCAAAACCTCAACTTAATTTCATCAAAACTTTGTTCTAAAGCTTCTAAAACATCAAATTTAAGAGAAAATGGTTTAATTGACTTACCTTTTAAAGCTTTAAAACCTTAAACCCTAATTTTTCCTTTTATTTTTCTTCTGTCTTTCTTTTCCTACTCTGTTTCGAATGCTTTCTATATCTTTTTATGTTTTGTTTCTCTTTTATTTGTTTATTAATTTAATATAATAATAATAGTTAAAATAAATATCTATTTAATATCAAATACATGAATTACAATTGTATACATACATATTATTACACATGTATTTTATCATCATCCTACATTTGTCATAATTCAATTTATTTGATAATAATAATAATAATAATAATAATAATAATAATAATAATAATAATAATAATAATTATAACAATAATTTAATATAGTAATTTAAATAATTATTTATTTAATAATTAATTATAAGTGTTACAAATGTATGTATTTTTATTAATACACTTGTATCAAATCATCACCATACATTTGTCTTTATTTAATTTATTTCTTAATATAATATTTATAATATAATTAATTTAATAATATACTTTATAATCAATTTATATATTCATATAATTAAATCATGTAAAAATATAAGGTTTTTACAATCTTATGCCGCCTCAACCTCCAAAGGTGGCTTAATTGCCCATTTGGTCCCTATTATTTTCTTTTAATCTATAATTAAACTTTTACCCTTTATTCAATTTAGTCAATTTTTCCTAATTACTTTAAATTAAGTTAAATTCACTTAATTAAACCTAATTAAATACATCACTAGACTCATAAATATTTATAATAATTATTTACAAACTCGATTTGTTAAGACAGAGGTTCGATTATGTACTTTTTTGATGCCTGTGAATTTTGGGTCATTACAATTGCTATAACTATTTCTTCAGATGTAGCCAAATAAAGAGAAAAAGTTTCCCCTACTCGTGGTGACGTTAGAAGTGGTGGAGACGTTAGATACGATTTAAGTTGTTCAAAAACAACCTAACATTCCTCTGTCCAACTAAAGGAAGTCCTCAATAAGGTAAACATTTATCTACTATTTTGGACAAGAAAATATTCAATGTGACCATCCTTCCTATTAGATACTGAATGTCTTTGATAGTTTTCGGAGGAGGCATGTCTAGAATAACCCTTATCTTCTCAAGTTTCACCTCAATACCTCTTTTTGAAACCATGAAGCCCAATTACTCTTACTCCAAAAGCACAATTCTTTGAATTTAGTATCATATTATAGGTTAACAAAATAGTAAAAACTTTAGAAAAATCCTATATATGCCCCATGAAATTAGTACTGTTCACTAACATATCATCTACATAAACCTCGATACTATGACCAATCTACTCCTTAAAAATATTATTAACCAGTCATTGATATGTTGCTCCTGCATTTTTTAACCCAAAAGAATAACCCGATTATATAACAAACCCTCATCTGTAACAAAGGTTGTCTAGAGCCATAGAATTTGGTTGTACTACGAGAATGCATCCATGAAGCTCATGAACTTATGGCCCATCAAAGCATCCAGTAATCTATCAATTGAGGGTAAATGAAAGCTATCTTTTGTGCATGCCTTGTTGAGATTGGTAAAATCAATACACATTCTCCATTTTTCGTTAGCCTTCTTTACCATAACAACGTTCAATACCCAGTCAGGGTTGTAACGCCCCAATTTTCGGGAATTTTAAAAAAATGTTGGAAAAATTTGAAAATTCTGTGTCCTGCTTGTTTGTCGTAGGATTAAGTACGTTAGTGGGCCTCTAGAAGGCCCAAGCTTAAGGTAAAACCCGGTAGTTTTAATTAATTTTAATTTCATAAGAAAAAGGGGTTCTGGTTAACAAGGGTCTTAAATATTATTTGGGTAAAATAAATCACAAGCAAGCATGTGGTAAAGTGGCTAAGTGACGCCACTGGGAATGCTATAAGTGCCGTGTGGATGATTGGGAGGACCCTGGTTCAAGTCACAATGACAGCAAATAAGGGATTAATTTTTATGAATGGAAAAGATAAGTAGTGGAACTGAAGTGAAAGTCTGTCAAGAGAGGATTTAGGAGCTGATAAGGGATAGGATTTAGGAGTTGATAAAGGATAGGATTTGGGAGCAGATAAGGGAGGAAATCTAGGAGCTGATCAAGGAACAAGAGGTGGCCGGCCAAGGGACTTTAGCATGGGAATTTCGGCTAGGGTTAGTGCCAGTATAAATTCGGCATTAGTGGTAAGTGGTGCCGTTTCCTGACCATTCTCTTCTTCTTTTCTTTTTCTCTTCTCTCCATCCACTTATTCTTTTCTTCTTCTTTTCCCCATAGTCGAATCCTTCAGCCACCCTACTCTATACCACCTTCTTTCCATTATTTTTAAGACTATAGCCAATTGCCTCAAATCCCGAAATTCCGAAAACTTGACTCCTTTTGTACCGATTTTTCCCTAGCCAAATCTCATATTTTTCTCATCATCTTTGGCGATTCTCTCAACCTCTAAACCCCAGGTTTACATCGACAATACCACAAGTAAAAACCCCATATTTTATCTTTCTCTACACTTTTGCAAAAGCAAACTCTTACACTATCCTAGGGACATAGCGAATCTTGAGATCATGAGGGCTCGACTTTTGTTATCGTTTGAGGGCTTAGAACGCATCGAATCAAGTAGGAACTAAGGGAACGTTGATTGGAAGAATCGGTGGTAAGTCTTTCCAACTTAGTCTATCTTGCATATTTTAAGAAAAGCCGGAATCCCTAAAAGGTTAGGGAGGTTATCGTTTTTTGGACTTGTAGCCCTAAGGGGTTGTGATAATAGTATTATTTTGGTAATAGTGTGATTAAGAGGCTGTTGATCAAGGGCTTGGACAAGTGGAATGAACGGATCTGGATCGAGACACTATTTTCGGCAAAGGTAGGAACGCTAAGGCCTAAGGTGTTGTTGGTCGAATATGGTAAGAAGTTAATATGTAGTTTGTTTCGGTAGTAAGATTAACATGGTAGTATTATAATTGTAGGTAGTTCGTGTGTGGATCTCACAAGAATTGTCATAAAGCAGTGTGTGGCGACACCCTCTCATAGACTAGATCGGCAAAAGCGAAAAGCGAAATCTTAGAAAAGTTGGTATTTTGGGAAATTGCGAGTGTGCGAATGCTCGTAAGATAGTTGGGTTTGTATGTTTGGTATTCTGAAGGTAATAAACTGCGGTACGTGCAATTTCATGCATTTTGATAACTTGGGCTTAATGGGCCAAAAATCGGGTTCATGGGCCAACAGGCTCAATTTGGTAAGTATGCGCGGTAAGTATTCTAATAGTACGTAAATGGATAGGATATGCATGAAAACCCTAAAAGTAGCTAAATTACTACAATACCCTTATGTATGGAAAATTACCATGATACCCCTAGGTGTAAATGACCAATATGCCCCTAGGGTTAATTTTGTCTAAAAAGCATGTTGATTTATATCTGTATGATGTATGCCATGAAAGAATATTTGTTGCATAGGGAAATGGGTTATATTTTGGAGGAAGCGTCCTGGTGGCTATGCCACAATTATCTGATCTGGTGGCTCTGCCACATATTTCTGTTCTGGTGGCTCTGCCACGATTATCTGTATCTGGTGACTCTGTCACATTATCTGTTCTGGCAGCCATGCTGCATAATTCTGTGGCGTGTAGCAGTTGGGTGGGTCGAGTAGTCTCCCCACATGTTGAAAGGTTGGTAAGGGAGTGTATGTGGTTGGTTATGTGTTGGGTTTTGCATATACATGAAATATCGATCGATCATTATGGGCCTATGGGCTTAATTACGTGATTCATTGCAGGCTAAGGCCAATTTATTACATTTCGTGGTTTGAGCCGATACGGGCTATGGTTGGGTTAATTTTACACTGAGTTTCTCCAAACTCATCCCCTATTTTCATCCATGCAGGTAATCCCCAACCATAGTGGGCTTGGAGCTGCGAGGGATTCGGAGTGGCCACTCGTTCTACAATATGGATTTCTTCTGGTGATTTGGACTTCAATTTTCTTTACTTTGATGATTTGGGTTTTGTTATGTAATAAGGCCACTTACGATTATTTTTACTTGGGTTTCGATTTATAACTTATCATGATGACCTTAAATTATATTAACTATCAAAATGGGCTAGATCTAGGGTTCGTTTTCCAAAAACATAAACTGATTTTGAAGTAACACGATTACAAACAAGGCTTCTGCTATGATAACGTTTTACAAACTTAAATACGTTTTATTCTAAAATAGACATAATTTCAATGGTAACCTAAAAATATCGCGATGTTAGAGTGTGGCAATGGCGGTGTGCATGTCTAGGATTGGATCCGAAAGAGCTTGGTACTTAAGCAAATCAGATGGACTCACCTCCTTTTTCGGTTTCCTATCCGGTGCTGACTTCCATTCACTTTAACCCTTAATGAATTAATCCTTTAAACATCAAGTACGATTTTCTGAACTTAGAATGGAAAAATGTTTTTAACGTTTTTGATGTGGCTCGTCGGATCCGGTCATAACGTCTAGGCCGGGTTTGGGGTGTTACATTTAGTACACCATTTCCTTAATAAATCATGCTGAAAACAATTTCCCTACTTCATGTATTATGACCTCCACATCCTGTGGAGCGAACCTTCTTCTCTTTTTCATAATCAACTCGATAGTCTACCATAACTAGCTTTATGAATGCCCAGTAAAAGCCCAACACTCTAGTCAAATACCATATGATCACTCTTATGGGATACTTTTTCAAGGCCGTGGACACTAACACCAATTTGGACTAAAACATTCAAATTGATATGGTGTTCAAAAAATTTATCCAAGGATTTTACTGGTTTTTGAGTTGCATATAACCTTGCCAACAAAAACTTGATGCTTACATAAATAATGAATGAGTTACAATCCTATGAGTTGATGCTGAATGGCGGTAAGCCGGTTTGAAGAGCAAAAGTGAATATATTGTCACTTCTTTCTCAAAAAGGAAGGGAAACGTGCTAAGAAAGACAGTGCTAAGGTTTCTAGGCCACCACAAATGGAAAAGAAGAGAGCAAGAAAACCAAAAGACTTATCTAAGTCTAACTGCATCTTTTGCAGCAAAAAAGGGTACTTCAAGGCAAACTGTAAAGAGCTGAAGGAATACCTAGCTACCAAAGGCAAAGGTATGAAACTCTTAATGATAGAAGCTTGTTTAGTGAAAGATTCAATAGACCATTAGGTCATTGATTCGGGAGCCACTAATCTTGTTTGTTTTTCTTTATAGGGGTTCGATGAGATGAATGATCTTAGAGTTAAGAACTTATCCTCACGGACCAAGAACAGGACAAGTGTGGTAGCTGAAGTAGTGGGAGATGTACATCTTTATTTTGATAATTTAGGAAGATTTTTTTAAAAGGCGTTTTCTATGTACTAAGTTTCAAAAGAAACTTAATTTCTGTTGCATGTTTATATAAAAACGAATTGACCATGACTTTTAATAATGGAAATGCAATTATTAGAAATTGAAAACTTATTTGTAATGGATGGATGTCAAATAATCTCTATTTTATCAAACCAAATATGTACACATTGCTTGAGAGTGAAATATTGAATAAAAGACTTAAACCTTCTCACTCTAATGAGGCGTACCTTTGGTATTTGAGACTTAGTCATATTAACAGAGAAAAAATCACTAGACTTGTGAAAGATAGCATCTTAAGTTCTCTTAAAGAAGTTGATCTTCCATAATGTGAATCTTGCTTAGAAGGTTAGATGACTAAGTGATCTTTTAATGCAAAAGGAAAGAGGGCTAAAAACCCCCTAAAACTTGTGCACGGTAACGTATGTGGCCCCATTAGCATTAGTGCAAGTGGTGGTTATGAGTATTATGTAACCTTTATTGATGACTATTCCAGATATGAGTATGTATACCTAATACAGCATAAGAGTGAAACTTTCGATAAAATCAAAGAGTTTTGTACAGAAGTTGAGAAACAACTAGGTTTACCCATAAATTCACTTTGGCCTGATCAAGGTAGGGAATATTTATCTGATGTGTTCTTAGGATACCTCATAGAGAAAAGGATTCTTTCCCAATTAACAGCGTCGGACACTCCACAACAGAATGGCGTGGCAAAGAGAAGGAATCAAATGTTGTTAGACATGGTACATTCAATGTTATGTTATTCAAAGTTGTCATTCCCTTTTTAGGGATATGCTGTACAGACAACTTGATATATTCTGAATGATGTCCCAACTAAGCCAGCATCAAAAATTTCATATGAATTATGGCATGATATGAAGTCAAGTCTAAAACATTTAAGGATTTGGGGATGTATTGGATAAAGATGTGAGGAAGTTGGACTCACCGATAGAATTGTGCATGTTTGTAGGATATACAAAGGGAACAAATGCTGGTTTATTTTATAACCCGAAAGAGCAAACTGTTATAGTATCCACTCACACTACTTTCCTTGTAGAAAGTTACATGAATGACTTCAAACCTTGGAGTAAAGAGGTATTCGAGGAGTTTTTTTGGAAATATGTAAGACCCTACGGAAATGGTTCTAGAACCAACTCCTAATAGTAGACTTGCGAATGGTCAACAACATAAGGAGCTTTATTGCAATTGGAGGGTCTCTCGTAGACCTGGGTTCTTTCAATTTGACGAAAGTGTTCTTAACACTGAGTTTGCTGAATAGAAAGATGATGCCCTACTCACATATGACAAAGCGATGCAGAATACTGATGCCAAGCTTTGGGAAATAGCTATGAAAGCTAATATGGACTCTATGCATTCCAAATCAATGTAGGAAATTGTAGACTTACCGGAAGGAATAAAACCTATAAGGTGTATGTGGATCTACAATTGGAAAAGAAATGCAGATGGAAAAGTAAAAACTTATAAGGCCAGACTTGTAGAAAAAGGTTATACTCAGAAAAAAGGTACTCATTACAAAGAGACCTTCTCTTCGATTGCCATGCTCAAGTCAATTTGCATATTACTATCCATTGTGGCAACTCTTGATTATAAGATTTGGCAAATGGATGTCAAGACAGTGTTTTTGAATGGCTATCTTGAAGAGAGCATCTACATGATGAAACCCACTGAATATATAGCTAAAGGAAACAAACATAAAGTTTGCAAACTGCTTAGGTCGATATATAGACTTAAGTAAGGATCCCGCTCATGGAATCAAAGATTTGACTAAATGAGCACGACTTTTGGATTTGAGCAAAACATAGATGAACCTTGTGTTTTTACAAACATTTAGGGGATGAAAATATGGTATTTCTCATTCTATATGTTGATACTATTCTACTCATTGGAAATGATATAGAGACGTTGTCATCGGTTAAATTGTGGTTAATCCAACATTTTAGCATGAAGAACTTGAGAGAAGCTAATTTTGTTCTAGGTATTTGAATCTTAAGTGATCGAAATAACAAAGTGATAACACTATCCCAAGCTTCATGCATAGACAAGATATTAGAGCGCTATGCAATGATCGATTCAAATAAATGAAATCAACCCTTTATATCGGGATTTCATATCTCTTTAGAGGATTGTCTAAAGACAGCAAAAGAAAGAGAAAACATGAGAAAGGTTCCTTATGCTTTAACAGTAGGAAGTCTCACGTATGCTATGCTACACGCACACCCAAATATCTATTTTACAATGGGGTTGGTATGTTGATATCAGACGAATCCAAGACCAAGGCATTGACAAGTAATTAAGCATATACTCTAGTATTTACGGGGAATGAGGGATTACATGCTTGTGTATTCTAGAGGAGGCCTCACTCCTATGGATATATTGATTCTAACTTCAAAACATGACAGGATTCAAGGAAATTGACATCTGACTGTGGTTTAGTCCTAACCGGCGAGTCCATAGTGTGAACAAGTGTCAAGAAAGATTGCACTGCTAACTTCACTATGGGGGGTAAAATATGAGGTATGGAAAATTTATGCACTAAAATAGTATGGATATAGCTAAACTCAAATTAACCACATAAGGACAAAACATATAAGTGAGATAGTAATGTTTGACAAAATGGTAGACGTAGTTAAAGATCACATTTGAGAATAAACCATTTAGCCAAGACTCTTATAGGTAAAGATATCCTTGGGAAATATATAGAAAGACAAAAGAATGCAAAACATGACTCATCTATTTCACTAGGACAAGCGGGAAACTGTTGGATCTGGTGTTCTAATTGTAGTATTTTCGTTAATATACACTGGTAATTTTTTTGAATAGAATGGTTAATAAAAAAATTTCATTAGTTAAATTAATATAATTTGTATAATTTTCCTCACAAAGTTTTTGTATACAAAGAAAAATAGAAGCAAGTGTTCCTCATTGGTTTTCTATTGTTTAAACTAATACAAAGCGGTATTACGTGGTTAGATCGTAGTACGGAAAGAGAATCTGTATTAGTAGACGAACCTAAAAATGTCCTTAGTCTAATAAAAAACGACTAAATCAATTGAAAGACTAATATGTTGTCTATCAAATCCAATCGGGAATATGCTTGTTTTAAGCATAGGAGCAAATCACTCTTAGAAGATAGAGACATAGATGTGACTGACTGGACTGACAGTACATCAGAAAAGACCCAAGCATAATAGATCTTGAATCTGTTTATGGATTTATTCACTTGTGACATTCATAGTGTGACATACCTGAATCTTGAGTGGATGGTGAACTATGTATGTGTGGCTCATACATTTTGACGTGAGTAAAATTCTGAGTTCAAATAGATAAGGAACCAAAAGATAGTGCATTGGGTGTACAACTTCTGTAGTATGTAGTGTCATTCACAATAGTGGAATTCATAGCCTAAAACATGGGTAAATGATATCCTCTCATTGGTATTACATGGTTAATGAAAAGTAAACATGGCCATGGGTTGTCCGTCTTTATGATGGATGGCTTGGTAACTATTTGATAGTGATTGAATTTTCATGAAGGAATATGCAATGGTTACCATAAGATAACATAGGATCATATTGGAAGAATGAATATTATCCTAAAGAAGTTAAGGATATCCTATGAAGGTAACAAACTTATGACAAGGTCATTGAACGAGCACTCAGTAGTTGCTTTTGTAATGGTATGTCGTTGGGGAGTGCTTAGTCACGATAATATAGTGGAATGACTTCATGACTAAATACATTTATAATTCATATGTGAAAAATTGGAACTTAATTATAAATCATTTAAGCCTCAACTTCATATGTCCAATTGGTCTCTCTACTAACTCGTTGAAACCATAAATGAATTGCATGTTTGAATAAAAATGAACGGAATGAATAGAAAAAGAGAAATGAGAAACATTCAGGAATCGTTATGATTTTCTCCTAATGGAGAAATGGAATCATTTGGAAATGAATGTAGGTTTTCGAAAATGGGAATGGGAATGGAAATGGAAATAGAAATGGAAATGGAAATTTGCAATCCAATATAGGACTACTTAGAAAATGATGGAAGAATGAGTTTATGTTTTTGGACTATTTTAAAGCCTTAAAAATGAAAATAAACCATTTTGTCATAGTGAACATGTTGAGTTGTGACATTTAATAAATTCTCTCGAAATTTTATCTGGGGTAAAATTGTCAAAATTTTACTGGAGTAAAATTGGGATGAGAAATTTATTTAATATGTGAATATTAAAGTTTATTTTGGGTAATAGAAAAACTGAATCGGGTTGGATCACATTACAAAGTACTAGTCAAAAAAGCATAGGAAGTACTCGTAATTGGACCTAATGTGAGAGAGACCCAAAACCCGCTATATAACATAAAAGGGGTGACAACCCTAGTAGAATTAAAAGGGTGAGTCATCCACCCTTCCCCTACTATAAGTCGGATGTTGTTTTTTCTATTTAAAATAAACATCTACAACTCTATAAGGGTTCTACCTTCTCTTCCTATAAATAAATAGCACCGGTAGAGCTATTAACACAAAATTTGAGAGATTGTTATCTTGCCAAAAAATAGAGAGAATTTATTCTTAACTTATAAATAATTTTTTCCAAAGTAACAATTTTACCGGTTTCTATTAAAGAAGAGAGAATTTTCGTTTTCACCCCAAAAGGAAAACTTTTTCTAGTTCTGGGTTTTAGTTCAATTGGTTGAGCCAACACTCGAAGCAGTTTGTGGTACGAGATTAGTGGAAAAGATCGTTTGGTTGAAAGCCAGAAAACATCAAGGATCCACTTATCCGAAAACACAGGTATGTATTCGGTTAAGGTTTATTGCTATAAATTTTACAAGCCAAGTCAGTTTTCAAACTTTTAATTTTCCACTAAGCAAGAAAACTATTTTCAAACTGGGTTTTTTTCTAACACTTATAATGTTTAAAGGCTTAAGACGGTTTGGATTTCAAACAAAAAGGTAGCTCAAAATGGTTTCAAGCACTAGAAACAATAAAGCACATGACATTGTTCTCTATTCATCTCCAAAGTAGTCATTAAGCTTACCTCCTTATTTCTCGTTCTCTCACATTCCTTATCTCTCCAAACAAAATGAAAGATAATGCTCAATATTGGTGCATATAAAAAGCTAGCGAGTACCTATACATTACAAAATGAAATATTTCTTTTAAGCTCAAAAATTATTTTTATTTGAATGTTTTTTAAGAATTTTCACTCTTTCACTTACAAATTGACCATGGTTTTGTTCAACTCACTTTGCTTTTAACTCTCACTTTCCTTTTACTCAGTCATTTTTTTCGCATTTTAGTACATTTAGCAAAAGTCTATATACACCTTATTAAACAATCTCTTCACTTTTTTCTCAAGAACAATTTGAAACCACCACAATGTCTCTACCTTACCCTCAACATCCATGGCCCGACATCCTTTTCATAGTGCATTTTAAGAACACAGACATAAAAGGGTTGAGTTTTTAGCTTAATCTAGGCTCAAGTTTTCAAAAATATAGATTCATCAAGAAATGATAATTTGAGGCTCAAATCATAGGAACTAGGGATAACATAGCATCAAGGTGAGTCATTTAGGTTATTGGCTAATCAAACAATGCCTTAGTTCATCTCTAAGCATTTCACAAAACACAATCTCAATCATGCCTACTTTTATCCAAATAAATAAAAATAAATTCAATCACTACTTATCTACAAGAATTTATACAATCTATCTATCATTTGGCATAAATCATACATATTTACATAAAGAATAATTACATTCAATCTATTGTACAATTTAACTTATTGAACTAACTAATATACTTTTAAAAGAACCAAATTATCTAACATCAACAAAAAATTATATGCTCAAAAGTCAACCATACACCATTCAGTATCAACAACCAATAACCAATTGCCAAAATAATCCAACCACCATGCAAGAAAATAAAAACAAGAGAAAATTTTAAAAATTTTATAGATTTTAAAAATATTTTAAGCAAACATAAAATAAAAAAACATATAAATTAAAAGTTTTATGTACACCACATAAAATAAGAAAACAAAACACATAAATTAAAATTTCTATGTACATCCCTTAGACTTAAGTTACATATTGTCCTCAATATGTCTCAACTAAAGATAAAGTTTAAGGAGACTTACCTTATCCAATGTAAGAATAACAAAATGGTGGAGCAGTCCTCAAAATTGAAGCTCTCATTGTTGTGTCGCTCTTGATGGGTACACCTACATAGAAAAACAAAACAAACACACCAAAAATAAAACAATCAAAATATAAAATAAAAATAATTTAGAAAGAACACAAATAAAAATTATTGAAGTCCTCAATAATCGGAGTGATCCGTATCGCCACCATAAGAGAACTTCTATGAGGTCCTCGACACTTTGAATTGACGTTTGTTATTTATTATTGATACAACGACCTCATTCAATCGAAGACATTGTTCTTATTTTATATTTGATCGTTGAGACAACGACATCACCAGCCACTTCTCTCCAAATCCTAACCAACTCCAAGATTTGTGCTAGGGTACTATAGCCTTGGACTTTACTTCCCCTTTTTAACTAAACGTATATATACTCGTTAGGTTCATAGATTGGCTCATTTTTAACAATAGTCGAAAAGTGTGTCGACTCCTTCACACCTTCGCTTAGTTCCCAGTTTAGCTCTTCATTTTCACCTACTCCTACTCCTATTCCTAATCTTACTCCTATGTTTAGTTCATCATGCTCAATAACAGCGAAGTGGTCACCAGCCTCGAGCTCAAGAACATCATGCTCAATCTCTTCCATAGGAGTGTTTGCTATGGTTCGGTGTTGGATGGCTTCCAATATTGGCTCCACCATATTGGATATAGAGGATACATTGTCTTGGATCGAAGACATGCTCTCTTCCCATATTCCAATCCATGTAGAAACAGATGGGTCTTTCATGTACTCATCACTCTCCATATTACTTTTTGGGTAGTAATATGAAGAATATGAATCTTTTACTAGAAAATTATTCAACCCCCCTTGATTATAACTACCCATTTCAGTTGCATATCCATACGAACCATAAGGGTGCTAGTATGAATGCTCTTACTATTTGTAATCTCCATCAAAAATCCAATGGTTAGTCGAATATCCATTTGTTGAACTTGATTATCTTCATAATTGTATTGGTCTTCCGACCACCTGTATCCATTTTTATTAAACATGATTAAGCTAAATCTTCAACAAGGAAAATAAAAATAAAAATAAAAAAATAAAAAACTATACAATGAAAATAAAAAAGAACTATCTAATTTACTTGTCTTTCAACTAATTTTGCCTCAACAGTTACTAACTTGACTACACATTTATAGCGTCGCAATCCCCAGCAACGCCACCAATAACTTGACTGTGTGCACATAAAACAAACAATTTTATAAAGCAAATTTAAAATGCAGTTTTACTGCAAGCATATAGGTCAAATGTAATATTTATTGTTCCGATGGAATACGAAGTGTTCCATGGGGTCAAACCCCAAGGATTTCCAAGTGGATAAATATGTTTATCAATTTAATTACAAGTTAAGCAATTACAAATCTAGTTGAGTTAGAAATTATTAGTGCAAGTCCAAATAAAATTGTTTATAAACTAAAATTAAACTATTAACTAATCTAACTAAGCTAAACTTTCTTAATAATGTTTTAGATAATGTCAATGATTAACGATGGTCAAATGATTAGTTGAGTCCTAATTAAACTAATGAACCTACACTGATTATATTGGTTGCCATCCTTACACTGATTATATTGGTTGCCATCCTTAGTTAGGAATCTCCTTTTAGTCTCATCCTAGACTAAAAGATACCACCTAAGATTACCTCTCAGTATCACTTAGGCATATAGATTACCTCTTGGTCTCACTATTTGGCATGATTATATCGAACTATCTAAGGATAAACTCTCCTCCCAGTCTCGTTTATCTAGGTTGTCCACTAAAAGTTTCAATTCTAACGTATTAAGTATTTTGATAAAATCAAATAATCAATCTATCAAGAATAGACATTAGCTTATGCTAACAAACAACCAATTAACCAACTATCCAATAATTTAGCACATAATAAAACTTAACATCTAAACAGACATTTCATAGAACAATTAATAAGCACAATAAAGAGATAAGGATAAGAAATTATCAATAAATGTAGAACCAATGGCATCCAAAAGCTTTATCCATCTTCATTTACAAAGTCTTTTACAAGAAAGAAGAAAGAAGAAAGAAAACTATAAGAATAAAATCTACACTAAAAATAAAAGTGAAAAGCTAAACTAAAAATGAAAAGAAAAAGGAAAAGAAAGGAAAGAAAGAAAGAAAACCTAACCTAAAAACTATGAACCCTAAAGAAACAATTCAACCACAAAAAAAGTCTAAAATGAAAGGCTTATAAAGTTGTATTTATAGCCTACTAACGTTTAACCTAACATTGACCATTTTAGACATAAAATTTTCCTTAAAGTTTTTCACTTGACAGGCAGTGATATTGCAATATACCCAGTGTAACAACTAGTTTTCAGTGGTGTCGAAAATAGTTATTTTGGGACCACAATTAGGACTAGTGTGTTAGTTTTATTATTTAATTATTATTTATAGGGTTACTACAAGGTCATATTTAAATTTGGTTAAGAAATTTTAACGTTTAGATAGTTAATTAAGTAAAAAGGACCAAAATTTAAAAGCTGCAAAAGTTAGTTTATATTAGTTAAATGTGTTAAATAGCTATAGAAATAGAATTGGATGAACTTAAATGTTAAATATACCAATCGGGTTCATATAAACATGGAATTTTATTAATTTTAAAAGGTTAAAGTTGTAATTTCATAATTAAATAAAAATTAAAACAAACAAAAGGCCAAATAGCTATCATATTCTTCTCCTTTCTTAGCCAAAAACTGATTCCACCATTTTTAACCTAAGGATCCTTCAACCAAGCTTAATTCTTCATGCATGGTATGTAGTTTTTGCCCATTTTTAGTGATTTTTATGTTTTTGATTTTGTTTTAGCTTAATCTAGCTAACTCGGGGACTAATTCATAAAATTGTTAAATATTTTAGGTTATAACATTGATATGTTTGAGGTGTTTTATGGTAGATTGTTATGCATGGTTGATAAATAAGACTATTTTGTAAAGTGATTTTTACTAATTTTGATGTTAAAGGATTAAATTGTTAAAAAAGTAAAACTTTTTGAAACTATTGTGAAATTATGATAAATGTGAGTTGAATATGGACTAAATAGAAATAACGTAGCTTGTATGAATATGGACTAAATAGAAATAACGTAGCTTGTATTTTTCTTAAATGTGGTTAATTCGTAAGGTTCGAGTTTAGGGACTAAATTGCAAAAGTGTAAAGTGGAGCAGTAGTTTGTAAATTGATAATTAAAGGGCTTTTATGCATAAATGTGATAATTCAAGCTAGTTGAATCGGTTAATTGTGTTAAACTTATTGTTTAGATCAAGCAACAAATACATTAGACAAAGACCGTGGAAAAGCTAAAGTAGTTGAATAGTCATTGGCTTTGTTTCTGTAATTGTTTTGTTGAGGTAAGTTCGTAAACTAGTTAAATTAATTATTCGTTGTTTTGCTATTTAATGCATATATATATATGACATCACGAATCAAACGAGTAAGACCATGCCTGAAAGACATTATAGCATCACGATTCAAACATGTAAGATCATAGTTGAAAGACAGTATGACACTATATCAAAAATGAATAAGACCATAGTTAAAAGACACTATAGCAACATGACGGAAAATAAATAAGACCATAGTTGAAAGAAACTATGGCACCAGGTCGGGAATAAATAAGATCGTGGCTGAAAGACACCATGGCATCGTTCGACCATTTGCTATTCAGGAAAAATGTTTTGGGTGACATATGTATCATATGTTATGAATATGAGATGAATGTTTTGATTCGTATAGGTTGACGATGAATGTTAATGTCTTGGTGTGATTATATATATATATATATATATATATATATATATATATAAACATGCTAACTTGTGACATTTGTAACACCCCAAACCTGGCCTAGCCATTACGTCGAATCCGGATATGATACAAGGAAGGGTTTTGAAAACAGAGTCGTTTTAATAAATCATCCTAGTTTCATAGCCCATATTCGTTTATAACTATTACTGAAAACGTTAGTTAATTAGTTCAGTTGCCAAAGCATATTTTATAACAGAAATCTTAGCAATCGTTATATTTGAAAATCCCGTTTGTATTTTCCAACAACCTTTGTTTTTAGTAAAACCATATTTTTAACCAACCATTGCAATTAAAAAGTTAAATAAAAAATCTAAATCTAAAATAAATCCAAACAATCTGAAGAGTCCCTTAATTAAAAAAAACTCCTAGAAATAAGCCTTAATTAAACGAAAACCCTTAATTAAAAATAGTTCAAAAACTTGTGGTCACTGTGAGACTCCGCTGCACCGATTTGCCTAAGTCTGTGGATTACCTGTACAGAATAGAAAAACAGAAGTGAGTTTTCGTAAACTCAGTATTTAACCCAACAAAAATAAACATGTCATACACACAGAAATCAAATATACAGTCAACTTCAGATTAGGACTTAAGTCCTTTATAGATACAGATAGCAAAATCAGATATGCAGAACAGATATATAGATGCCTACCCCCATCCTCTACACACCAACTCTGCCCATCCAATCACACCATGTGAGGTTAAAAACACCCACCCATCCCTACACACCATATAGTGTCGATGTGACACGTAACAGATAATATGTAGCCAAGCTGCCAGAATATAAGTGAAAGGTTGCCGTATAGGTCAGTTCCTCCATATATACAAAACCCACCCCAGTCACAGATTCAGAATAATAGATATAGCAAAATCATACATAACATGCTCGTATATAGATCACATATATATACTTAACTTAATAGATGTACATATCGGTATCCTACACATGGCAGACTTTTAGAATATCATATCACATAATTTAGGGTTTGGTTAGCCCTTATCGACCCTACGGTAGGCCCACAGTCGATTAGAACGAACCGTAGGACCCTAGGGAAAATTTTAGAATTATGGGCCCATTTGCCTAGATTGGCCTTGCTCGTGTGGCCCACACAGCCTGGCCCGAATCTCACATGCCCGTGTGGCAAGCCTGTGTAGGCCACATGCCTAATCTGGCCTAGCTCGTGTGGCTCACATGGCCACACTCACACCTTCATAAGGCCATGTCTTGAGCACAACCACACCTTTGTCATACACACGGCCATCTCTCGCACACGGCCGACCACACTGCCAGGCACATGCCCGTCTGACGTCGACAAAATACTTTTTTGGCTTTCAGCGAAACCTAATTTTCTGCATTTTGGGTACACACCTGTTATGGTTTCGATGCAAAAACACCCTTGAGCCACACAGCACCTAAATTGACCAATAAATCAATAAATTAATCGCTTAAATCGATACTAAATCATAACTACATCGAAACAAACAATATTTTAATTCACCAAATTACCTTTGAACGAGAAAGAATTTGACAATAAAAAAAACAAGAGAACAAAGAAAAATTGACAATAAACCAAAATGAGAGGAAAAGAAACATTAGAAACTTTTTCTGGAAGAGGGAGAAAATCTTTTAAAATAAAATAAAATGTATTTGGTAAATACCAACTCCCCACTAACAACTCAATCTCCACTACCTGAGAATCCCAACTCCACCAAAACTCTATCAGACAACCAAGCAAAAATAACATGCATGCTCGCACAGGGATTTGAACACAGGACCTCTAACACACCAACTCCCTTACCACTCGAACCAGTAAGCTTATTCTGATATGGATTAACAGACAATTTTATATAAGCCCACTCAACAAGGGTAAAGCTTGGATCTAAAATAAAAAAATTTGGCAAAACGGAGATTTGAACCCAAGACCTCACACATATACCCAGAACACTTAACCACTAAAGCAAGTACATATTTGTGTCAGAATTTATAGAAACAGAAATAAATTAAGGGGGGCATTACAACTCTACTCCTTAAAAGAAATTTTGACCTCTAAACTTACCTGATACAAACAGATGAGGATACTGTTGACGTATCGAGTCCTCAGGTTCCCACGTGGCTTCCTTAGTGCCATGATTCTGCCACAAAACCTTCACCAAGGGAATGGACTTCCTCCTCAGAACCTTACTATCTCGATCCAAAATCTAAACCCACTCCTCCTTGAAAGTCAAGTCCAGTCTAACCTCGATCTTCCTAATAGAGACAACATGAGATGGATCAAACTGGTACTAACTCAAGATTAAGATGTGAAACACATCATGGATACGGTCCAACTCTAGAGGTAACTCCAACTGATAAGCGACCGGTCCCACATGCTTTAGAATATGATATGACCCAATAAACCTAGGGCTCAACTTGCCCTTACAACCGAACCTCATAACTTTCTTCCATAGAGAAACCTTAAGAAAAATGAAGTCACCCACAGAATACTCGATATCCCTCCTTTTCAAATCTGCATAAGATTTCTGTCTATCAGAAGTCGCCATCAGGTGATCCCGAGTCAGCCTAACCTTATCTTCGATTTCAGAAACCAACTCAGGACCCAAAATCCGTAGCTCACCCAACCCAGTCCAACATAACGAAGTACGACATTTACGACCATACAAAGCCTCGTAAAGTTCCATCTGGATGCTAGTCTGGAAACTATGTTGTAGGCGAACTCAGCTAGCGGCAGAAAATCCTCTCAACTACCTCGAAAATCAATTACACAACTCTGAAGCATATCCCAGTATATGAATCACCCTCTTAGATTGACCATTGGTATGAGGATGGTATGCAGTACTGAAATCTAATCTCGAATCCAGACCCTTATGCAGTTTCTTTCAAAACCGAGAAGTGAAATGAGGATCTCTATCAGAAATTATCAAAACCGGAACCCGATGTAGTCTTACAATCTCAGAGATATAGAGCATCGCTAACTTTTGCAGAGAATTGTCCGTCAGAACTAAATTAAAGTGGGCTGACTTGGTTAATCTATCTATGATGGCCCAAACAGAATCCTTCTTAATGGGTGTCAAGGGCAACCCACTAACGAAGTCCATCGTTACTCGTTTCCATTTCCATAAGGGAATCTTAATAGGTTCGAGCAAAACTGAAGGCAACTGGTGCACAGCCTTAACTTGTTGGCACGTCAAATAATGACCAACAAAATTCGTCACCTCACGCTTCAAACCCGGCCACCAGTACAACTCACGAAGATCGCGATACATTTCATTACCACTGAGATGCATAGTATAAGGGCTATCATTCGTTACACAAAACCAACCTCGAAAACACAAAACCCCATCTTTATTTAGCCTAAACTCAGATGTATTGCCACTCTCAACCTGACGGAACCGCAGAACCAAATACTTATCTCCTAACTGTTTTTCTTGAATCTGCCCAATCCAAGTCGGCTTAACTTGCAACTCAGCCAACAAACTTCCATCATCGAACAGACTAAGGCAAGCGAAGATCACTTTCAAATCATTTATCGCTCTACGACTGAGAGCATCGGCCACCACATTAGCTTTACTAGGATGATACTCAATCGTACAGTCATAATCTTTGAGCAGCTCAATCCAACGGCGTTGTCTAAGGTTCAACTCCTTCTGAGTAAGGAGATACTGGAGGCACTTATGATCAGTGAAGATAATACAGCTCTCACCATACAGAAGTACAGTGTTCTCACTAAAAGTACACTCTACAGAATTCCCCAAGCTTTCGGAAACAATACTATCTATATAGAAATGTGTAAAACCTATGTCTATCAGAGCAATATATGAAATATAAAAAATAAAGAATGTACCCGTGATCACATCAAGAACTTTCTATCCTCTTGGAGACAAGCAGCATAAATCAGTGCAGGCTGCCTCACCTCCGGCTGATGAGCACTTCTGCTCGGTGCTCCCTATCCTCGGCCTATACCATTACCACCCCTAGCTGATCCACGGCCTTAGGTGGCTACTAAATTGCCCTCTGAGGCTGTACAGAACTCGACCCTAAAGCTTGCATTTGATCAGTACGCTGTGACACTCTCTAATTCAATGCTCCCAAGACCCACACCTCAGACAAGCCCCTAACCTCCTCCAACACTCGCCCAGATGGTGCTTACCACACTCCCTACATGGCTGAATCCCAGTAGGGGCAACAGGAACCCCCACTCTAACCAGCCCATCAGATCTGGCCCATTTCTTAGGCTTCTGAACAGAACTAAAGGGCTCTGAATCCCTCTTATTCTTACTCTCTCACGATCCCTATTTTGGCGCTCCGCGCGCTTAACTTCCTCGGTGGTTTTCGCCTTATCCACCAAAACTACTAACTCTCGCTCCCTCTGTGGAGTAATTAATATCTTCAGATTATCCTTAAAGCCATCCTTAAAATAGATGCATTTCTCATAGTTAGACGCTACTATGCCTCGAGCATAGCGGCTCAACCTCAGATTATCCTTCAAGCCATCGTTCGTATTTTCAAAAAACCTTTTTTTTTAGTAAAAAACCATATTTTTAACCAACCGTCACAATTAAAAAGTTAAATAAAAAATATAATTCCAAAATAAATCCAAACAGTCCGAAGAGTCCCTTAATTACAAAAACTCCCAGAAATAAGCCTTAATTAAATGAAAACCCTTAATTAAAAAAAGTCCAAAAACTTGTGGTCACCGTGAGACTCCGCTGTACCGATCTACCTAAGTCTGTGGATTACCTGTACATAACAAAAAATAGAAGTGAGTTTTCATAAACTCAGTGTGTAACCCGACAGAAATAGACATGTCATACACACAGAAATCACATATACAGTCAACTTCATATTCAGACTTAAGTCTTTTACAGATACAGATAGCTAAATCAGATATGCAAAACAAATAAACAGATACCTACCCTCATCCTCTACACATCAACTCTAACCATCCCATCACACCATATAGGGTTAAAAGCACATACCCATCCATGCACACCATATAGTGTCGATACGACATGTAACAGATAATATGCAGCCAAGCTGCTAGAATATAGGCGAAAGGTCACTGTACAGATCACTTCCTCCACATATACAAAACCAACCCAGTCACATATTCAAAATGATAAATACAGTAAAATCATGCATAATATGCTCATATACAGGTCACATATATATACTTAACAGAACAGATGTACATATCAGTATCCTACACAATACAGACTATCAGAATATCATATCACATAATTTAGGGTTTAGTTAGTCCTTACCGAACCTACATTGGGCCCACAGTCGATTGGAACGAACCATGCGACCCTAAGAAAAATTTTAGAATTATGGGCCCACATGCCCGTGTCAGCCCATAAGCGCTTGTGGCCCATATGCCCAGATTGGCCTTACCCGTGTTGCCCACATGTCAAGATTGGCCTTGCTCGTGTGGCCCACACAGCCTGGCCCAAATCACACATGCCCAATCCGACCTAGCCCGTATGGCCTACACGGCCATCCTCACACATTCACACAATCATGCCTTGAGCACGGCAGCACCTTTGTCAAACATACGACCGTGTCTCGCACATGGACAACCACACGACTGTGTCTCGTACATAGCCAACCACTCAGCCAAGCACACGCTCGTGTGGCATCAATAGAATACTTTTTTGGCTTTCTTCAAAACTTGATTTTTTGCATTTTCGGTACGTACTTGTTACGGTTTCGATGCAAAAACACTTCTGAGCCACATAGCACCTAAAATTGACCAATAAATCACCAAATTAATCGCTTAAATCAATACTAAACCATAATTGCATCGAAATAAACAATCTTTTAATTCACCAAAACCCTTACCTTCGAATAAGAAATGAGGATTTGGCACAACTAAAGCACTGATTGGAAGCCCTCAGCCCTTAAGCACAAAACGAACTTCATCAACCAAAGATTCACTAACCAAAACAATAACCACACTTACTAGAACACACAAAGAACACCAAAATAACAAGACACGATGAATTGCACAAAAAAGAATATGACAGAATTAGAAAAGAAGGGAACAAAGAAAAATTGACAATGAACCAAAAGGAGAGGAAAAGAAACGTCGAAAAATTTTCTGAAAGAGAGAGAAATTTTTTTAAAACAAAAATAAAAATAAAATAAAATAAATTTGGTAAATCCAAACTCCCCACTAACAACTCAATCTACACTACCTGAGAATCCCAACTTCATCGAAACTCTATCAGACAACCAAGCAAAAATAACATGCATGCTTATGCAGGGATTTGAACACAAGACCTCTAACACATCAACTCCCTTACCACTCGAACTAGCAGGCTCATTTTAATATGGATTAATAGAAAATTTTATATAAGTCTACTCAACAAGGGTAAGGCTTGGATCTAAAACAACAAAATTTGGTAAAAGGAAGACTTGAACCCAAGACCTCAGGCACATACCCAGAACACTTAACCACTGAAGCAGATACGCATTTGTGTCAGAATTTATAGAAACAAAAATCAATTAAGTGGGGCGTTACAAAATTTGTGATGTGCTTAGGAAATTTAATGGTTATGAGCATATTGTAAATGGTGCATGAATTGTATAAACTGATTCTTATTCAGTAATATATGTTTAAATTTGTACGGGCTTACTAAGCATTGGTTTCTTCGATTAGTTGTTTAATATCCTTGTAGATCATTGGAAAGCTCGACCAATTGGACTCAAGTTGGAGCACATACACACTATCCATCCTTGATCATGGTAGAATATTTGGTAATTTTGATGTTGGTTATAAATGGCATGTACTAGGAGCTTTTTTGGTTAATTTGTTCATGTTGATAATGTTTGAACTTTGGTTTGGGAAATCCTTATAGTTATGTAAATATGTTTGGTATCTTGGACTTACAATTGTAAGTATAAATGCTTTTGGCCATTTGGTTTATGCCTTATGAAGATAATTTGAGATGTGGTAAAATGTAAGTGATGAAATGAATGATTTAGGTATGTTAAGTGCAAGTTTAAAGTCTTAACTTATGATTGTAGAGTGTGTAATTGTTGGATGTTTAAATTGTGGTACCACTAAAGGTACATTGGTTAGGCACTTAGGTTGAATGTTTTAGTATGTTTTAGGCTTATTAGAATGTGTTTTGAAGGTATTTTAATGATTGAAATTGGTGTGGCTTGGCACCTAAGGAATGGGAATTGTTTTAGCTTGTTTTGGAAGTTATTTCAGGTGCACACAGCTTGGGACACGAGCTATCACACGGTCATGTGCCATCGTGACAGTGTGTCTTATTGATTTTCTAGTGCAAGTTTTTCCACATGGCATTAAATTGTTACACGGTCTAAAGATATGACCATGTGACCCTATTTCAAATCTCACACGGTCTAACACACAATCTGCGACACTGTCGTATTGAACACAGGCAGGCACATGGTCGTGTGACCCAAATTTTGAATTGGCCACGGATTGGCCACACGACCATGTTCTTAGGCCACATAACTTGGTCTATGTCACACGGCCAAGTGACCCCTTTTTTAATTTTTTCTACTTTTTTCTGTTTTGTTTCAATTAAGTCCCTAATTGTTCTCAATTTGATTTTTAGGCTTTGTAGGCTTGATATAAGGTCACTAATGGTATATGTACTATGAAATATGATTGGATTCTGAACATTTGATATTTCAATTAGTAAATAAATGGTTATAAATGGCATGTACCCATGCTTGGGTTTCACGATACCCATAATAGTCTTGAGATTGAGAGTCTTGTGGGTCTCAGTATCGCCATGCCCATGGTCCGATATCATTATACCACTATAAATGTCATTTGTTCTCCTCATTTCAACACTATTAGCACTATTATGACTTTTATTCTTTGTTATCACGATACCCCCTTCTAAGTGATGCTTTCTTCACGTTCCAGCCACTGCCAACTGCCTATAACACTCAATCAACTTGTTAGATTCCCCATTGTCTCAAAAATGGCTTAAAACTAATAAAAATAATTTATTAACAGCAAAACTAAAATTTGGAAAAAAAACATATAAATGACACTTAAATTGCTTGAGAATAAGCTCCTTAAATAAAATGGAAAGCTTAATTTGACGTATCAAATTATGGAAAATCACTTATGGATCCACACCAGGCATGTCTATTGTTGGCCATGCAAAGATATCTGATTTCTCCCTCAAACATTATACCAAGTACCTCTTTTCCTATTCTACTATTACCGATGAAATCCTCACCAACTTTTCTATGTCATTTAAAATAATTGTAAAGATTTTGTTACCTCTATCACCTCTTGCTTGGGAACTCTTCCTTCTCTCTTGACATCCAACTGTCTACACCCAACACCTAACTGGCTACCTCTATCTGCTACAAACTCTGACCTTGCAGCTCCTGTTAGCGAATCTGTTTAACCGACAACATATGACATTGTTTGGCTAACCACTAGTTAGATTTCATGAATCCCACCCCTGTTTTGGTAAGGAATTTAACTTTCATGCAAAAGGTGACAATTATCATTTTAGCCATTCGTATAATAACGCACCCAAAAATGGCATTATAAGTCATAGGATGGCCTACCACAAAAAATTGAATGTATTCTATAGTAGTGTGCTCACGAACCCTAAGAGTAACAAGTAGAGTGATACACCCTTTTACCTTGAATGGATGGTTAGTAAAGCCATATAAAGGGCTCACCTTCTTCAAAGTCTGTTCTTTTAGCCCTACCTTTTGATACGTTTCCCAAGTTAAAACCTCTACAACACTTTTACTATGAACCAAAATCCTTTTAACCTCAAATCCAACAATAGTTGCTATCACCACCATAGGGTCATTTCCCTCCTCATCACACACTGAATCCTAATCTTCCTCATTAAATTCTACCATATATTTCTCTTGCTAACGTAACCTCTTAGGCGAACTAACAGACATCACACTTTTAAGATGAGTATTCCTCTTTATGTTAGACTTTGCCCATTCTTCATCTATACCAATTATAACATGTATCATGCCTCTAACCTTTTATTGACCTTTATCAACACCTCATGAACTCTGTCCCGATGGCAAAGACTTCTATGCTACAAAATCTTTTAGTTCTCCATTTCTGACAGTCTCCTCTATTGCATCCTTCAAAGAGAAACAATTATCTTTCTTGTGCCCCCTATCATTATGAAAACTATATTTGTCCCTTGAATTAGATCTCAACTAGTTGGGTTGCATAGGTGGTGGATTCAACAAAATTCCTAAATTCCTAAACTTCAAATTTTCTATGGGGAACATACCTTCTCGTGTGCTTGCCCTGAAACCTCTAGAATGCCCTTGGTGACTCATTTTGTAAATAACTCCTTTGTTGTTCCCCACCTTGGACTCGCAGGTTATGAGAATGACATTTCTGGCCATGCACACTCTAACTACTTCAAAACTGCCTATCATCCCTCTGAAAGGTACTACGGGGTGCTTCCTTAATTTCCTCGGCTTCAGAAAACTCAAGTGCACTCTTATATAAGTCTATCTATCACACCCTGAAAATTGGTGGATCCAAAAATATGAGTAAGGTAGGTATGTAGACTGTTGGGCGCATTGTGGTGACATAATCTGCCACCTTATTGGCCTGATGGCAATTTTGAGTATTGGCGCATACTAGCATTAAAACGTTCGCCCGTTAGCAGTATCTAAGGAACTAATCACAGGATGTTTCCAAGAGAAGAAAGATTATGCCTAAGAAAGTGTGCGCCTATGAAGGGGTACGCCCCAGAGTTTTGTTTGAGCACTAAGAGTCTGTTAAGTGTACGAGGAAGTTGTAGGAGACTTAATTTTCTTTAAGATCACACTGAACGTGAGTCACGACCAAGATATGGTACGACCAATTTGCTTAAGTACTGTCTAATTGGAATTTGTGTCAGGTTTGGTTAGGAGTTGTTGGGATTCTGTAACAACGGAAGTAGAGATCAGAGTAAAGAGCATAGCAATGAGATGTGTGAAATATTATTTATACAAAAAAAAGCCAACTAAACAAATCATCACGAGCATGGCTGGACATTTCTCAAGAGGAGTCAATTAGATTGATTTGACCCTCCTGATGACTAGTCAACAGTAAGGTAAACCTTCGTCAGATTTTATTTTACCTACCCTTCATAGGGTAAAATTTATATTTTAAAATATAATAAGAATAGGGTAAGCAAAACTTAGAATGCCTTAAAAATTATTATTGATAAGGAATAAACAAGAATAGACCACTAGGCTTAATGGTTAAGTGTTAGGCAAACTAAGGTCCAAAGTTTGAACTCCCTTGATTGCACTGCTATGCTGAGTTTTTCCAATTTCCCCTAATGCTTGCCCAAAACCCTTAAAAATAATTTTTTGAATGCTTACGTCAAGAATAAGCCTACTGGTTCAATAGTTAAGACTTAGCATCCCTTTTGATCCCAAGTTCGAAACCCTTTGTGCATCTTTAGTCAAAATATTTTATTTTCTTATTTTACTGCCATAAAATACCAAATTTTCAAACCAACCCAAATCGGGAACCTTTTTTTGTAATTTAGTCCTTAATTTAAATCAATCCTAATTTTAAACTAATTCTTAATTCCCTTACAATTAGGAAATAAGATTTATAAATAGCTCTCAAAATTCTCTCTTCTTCTTCTTTATTGTCAAAACCCTCATTGCAATTAGGGTTCTTAATTGTTCAATTTCGCCCCCTTTTCTCCTCTATTACTGAACCGCATTATCCAACCAAAGATTTCAAGGTTTTCAAATGCATTCTTCTCCTCCAAATGGTTATTGAATTCTTCATCCAAAAATTAAAGTTTTTTGTATCTTCAATCAGGTGTGGGATCTAACTTAAACCATTGTGTATGATTAATTAATCGAATCATTAAAAATTAGGGTAGTAATGAATTGGATCAAGGTAAGTTATTGTAGTAAAAGTCATCGTCATATATGACAAGTGAACATCATCGTCACTGGGAAAATTAGAAAAGTAATAAATTGAATCAATGTAAGTTATTGTAATAATTCCCTTTTCCAAGGATAGATGACCTATTTGATTAATTCCGAGGTGCAACAGTATTTTCAAAAATCAACTTAAGATTGGGGTGCTATCAACTAAGGGTGAAGAAGGTCGATGTGCCAAAAACTGTATTTAGAACTCATTATGGGTACTACGAGTTTTTATTCATGCCATTCAAATTAACAAACACACCAGCAACATTCATGGATCTCATGAACCATGTGTTTCAACCTTTCTTTGACCAATTTGTTGTAGTCTTTATTGATGACATTTTGGTGTACTCAAAAACTGAAGCGGAGCACGACAAACACTTGAGGATCATTCTACAAATCCTATGGGAAAATGAATTTTTCACGAGACTTAAAAAGTGTGAATTTTGGCTTAAATAAGTCATGTTCTTATGTCACATTATGTAAGAATCGAAGTAGATCCGAAGAAGATAGAAAGAATCCTAGAATGAAAGTAACCAAAGAATGTCTTAAAAGTCAGAGTTTTCTGGGCTTAGTGGTATACTACCGAAGGTTTATCGAGGGTTTTTCCTTAATGGTCACCCTATTAACTAGTTACTAAGTAAAAACACACCCTTTAAGTGGATCGAAGAGCAACAAAATAGTTTCGAGAAGTTAAAATTGATTCTAACTCAAGTACCTATCTTGATTCAGCCCGAATTACGAAAATAATATGTTGTTTTTAGTGATGCATCACATGTGGGACTTGATTGGGTTTTAATGCAAGATGGAAAAGTAATTGATTATGTTTCAAGGAAACTTAAAACTCATGAGTGCAAATACACTACAATGACCCAGAGTTAGCCGCAGTAGTCTTTGCACTTAAAATTTGGAGACATTATCTTTATAGAGAAAAGTGCATAATCTATAGATCACAAGAGCTTAAAATACCTCCTAACTCAGAAAGAACTTAATTTAAGGAAAATGAGATAGATCAAGCTACTCAAAGACTACGTTTGCACAATTGAATACCATCTAGGAAAAGTAAACATTGTAACAGACACCCTAAGTAGAAAAGCAAAAGCGAAATTAAGAACAATGTTTACAAAACTGAGCCTTTACAATGATGGAGTCATCCTAGCCGAATTGCAAGTTAAATTAACCTTCCTGGAAGAAATAAAACCAAACAACCTTTGGATTTTGAGTTCTTTTTGCACCTAAAAAGGGTTGAAGATGGATCAACTAAAGACTTCTCAATCAATGAGAGAGGAGTCCTTCGCTTCAAAAAATGATTCTGTGCACCAAAGGATCCATAATTGAAACATAAGATACTTCGGGAGGCCCATAATAGCTCATATTCTATGCATCCCAGAAGTAATAAAATGTACCAGGATCTAAAATAATTATTAGTGGCCAAGACTAAAAAAGACATGACAGGCTTTGTGGCAAAGTACTTGACATGCCAAACAAGTAAAAGCAGAACATCAATTTCTGTTAGAATTGCTGCAACTAATCAAATTTTCACAATAGAAGTGGGAGAGAATAACAATAGATTTCGTGAGTGGTTACCTTTAACTCTTACTAAGAAGAACTTAGTATGGGTGATTGTGGATCGACTTACCAAATCAACCCACTTCATTCCATTCTGAACAAATTATTCCTTATCAAAGTTAGCAAAGTTGTACATTTCAGAGATTGTCAAACTACATGAAGTGCCAGTTTAATTCAAGAATTTTTGGAAGACACATTAAGAAGTTGCACTGAAAGAATTATCCAAATTCATGAAGACATGTTAAGAAGTTGTGTCATTGACTTTTGAGGCAGTTGGGAGGAATTTTTACCACTAGTCGAATTTGCTTACAACAGTAGTTTTCAAGCAAACATAAAGATGGCACCATATGAAGAACTTTATGAGAGGAAGTGTTGCACACCTCTATGTTGGACGAAATTGAAAGGTAGAAAAATAATGGATTCTAAATTGGTGTAAGAAACTGAAGATAAAATTCATTTAATTCAAGAAATATTAAAAATACCCTTATATCGATAAAATTCATGTGCCAACCTAAAGAGACAAAATATTTAATTCAATGTCGAAGAATAAGTCTTCTTAAAAGTCTCACCTTGGAAAAAAGTTCTAAAGCTCGGCAGAAAAGAAAAACTGAGTCCTCGTTTTATTGGTCCTTACTGAATACAGAAACGAATTGGGCCAGTAGCTTACCAACTTGAACTACCTCCTGAGTTAAATTGAATCCACAATGTGTTCCATGTCTCTATGTTACAACGCTATTGTTCTAGTCCTTCCTATATCGTTCCCATTGAAAAGATCGAGCTCCGACTAGACTTATCTTTTGAGGAAGAATCAATTAGAATAATAGATAGAGAGGTTAAAACTCTAAGAAATAAAAAAATTCCTCTAGTTAAGGATTTATGGCAAAATCATTGAACCAAATAAGCAATATGGGAACCCGAGGAGTTGATTCACCAACAATACCCTCACTTGTTCGAATAAGGTAACTTAATTTCAAGGACGAATTTTTTTTAAGGGAGGAAGATTTGCCACATCCAAAAGTTATGGCTAAAAGAAATAGGGAAAAATTTAGATTTTAAAGTATAATAAGAATAGGGTAAGTGAACTTAGAATGCCTTAAGAATTATTGTTAATAAGGAATTAACAAGAAAAAACCACTAGGCTTAATGGTTAAGTGTAAGGCAAACTAAGGTCCTAGGTTCAAACTCCCTTGATTGCATGCTTTTGTTGATTTTTTCCAATTTCTTCTAATGCTTGGCCAAAACCTTTAAAAACAATTTCATAAAGGCTTATGTCAAGAATGAGCTTGTTAGTTCAATGGTTAAGACTTAACATCCCCTTTGAATCCCAAGTTCGAAACCTCTTTTGCACCTTCAGCCAAAATATTTTATTTACTTATTTTACCCCCATAAAATACCAAATTTTCAAACCAACCCAAACCGAAAACTATTTTTTTAGTTTAGTCCTTAATTTAAATCAATCTTAATTCTAAACTAATTCCTAATTCTCTGACAATTAGGGAAAAAGTTTTATAAATAGTCAATCTTTTCAAAACCTAGAATTCTTATTTAGAAACATTTTTTTTCAAGAAAAGGTCTCAAAATTCTCCCTTCTTATTCTTCATTGTCGAAACCCTCATTACAATTAGGGTTCTTAAAAGCTCAATTTTACCCCATTTTCTCCTCCATTTCCGAATCGCATTACCCAACCAAAGATTTCGAGGTTTTCAATTGCATCCCTCTCCTCCAAGTGGTTGTCAAATTCTTCATCCAAAAATTAAGGTTTTCTTGTGTCTTCAATCAGGTTTGGGATATAACTTAAACCATTGTGTATGATTAATTAATTGAATCATTAAAAATTAGGGTAGTAATGAATTGAATCAAGGTAAGTTATTGTAGTAAAAGTCATCGTTATGGATGACAAATAAACAGTCATCGTCACCGGGAAAATTCGGGATGGATTTATATGGATTTTGGAGTGTCAAGCTATGCTCGAGGAGGATAGGATGGATAGGTGGGAACTTAAAATTAGAATTAAATTGCATCATGTCATAACCTATACTTGCATTGATTTACTAAATGTTCCTTACATTATGCTTAATTTGGTATGATGCTATAAATTGAATGCTTTATTGTTTGAACAATTATATATAATAGTTTAAAAATTAGGCTCACATTGGGCTGTCATAAGCTCACTCCCCCTTTCCTTACCTCAGGTAATGCAGAAAACTAGGACTCGGAATGACATAGGAGGAACCTTGGACTAGCATCTCATTTTTTTTTCATTAAAGCTTTCCTTAATCATTTTATTAGTGTATTTATCAAGTTGTAAATTATTAATTATTTATTGCTTTTATAACTATGGTTTGGGATTATTTAGCTTATTAATTTTTAAGCATGGTACTTAGTTAATACTCTAATAATTGCATGCTCATTGGTTTAGAAAATTATTATTCTTAATAATATTTTTCAACGCTTTGCAAAAATACTTAAAGTTTTGATAAGTTTTTTTAGAAAAATTTGAACTATTTTTTCAAAACTTCACATTAATAATATTATAATTGGATTACCAAGTAAAGTCGGTATGATTAATGAATGTTTTTCTTAAAAATAAAAGAGCGATTTTCATACAATTCAACTCAAGCAAAAGAATGACTTTACTGGATTACTTCGATGATCAATGTAACACCCTTGACTTAGCCGAAACTTTCAAACCGGGTTGAGGTGTTACAGGCATGAGGCTCAAGATTCCGTCCCAATGTTTGTAAACCCTTTTCCCTTTATAATGTAATTGTTCACTCCTAGCAAAAGAGAAAAGAACTATTGTCATTTCTCCATAAAAATGGTTTTGATGTAGTTTTTTTTTTTTTACTGTAAAGGTAGTATATAATTATTAATTTATTTTTCTTTTATTACCAAAATTTAAATTATAAAAAATTAAGAAAAATAATTATGATATTCAGAATTAAAAAATCCAAATTATAAAATAAAATAGAATTATTAATATATTTGAACTTTTTATCATTTTAAAAATTAAAAACTATGAACTAAGTGTGTTGTATTTATATAAATACTAGTTCCCATGTCACATGCCTTCCACAGTGATTTTACATGTTATTTTTAAATTTATTAAGGCATAATGACATATTTGGCCATTCAACTTTAACAAAAAAATTATTTTAGCTCTCCAATTAATTTTTCGCCTCTTTTAGCACTTTAACTTGCATTGTTTGTTAAATCACCTCAAAATGTATGGAAAAGTTAATGTCTATTAACTTTGCTGATGTGTCATCCACATGTATGACTTGTTATCAATTAATTATTTTAAAAAAAATTAAAATATATATTTTTAATATTTCTATACTTTTAAATACCTTTTTTTATTTTTTGAATTTTTAAAATTAAAATTAATTAATCTTTGATGCGACATCCACGTGGATTATCACATGGATGCTACATTAGCAACATTAACTTTTCTATCTATTTGAGGTGATTTGACAAATAGTGTAAGTTTAATGGCTAAAAGAGACTAAATCAAATAGATGGATAAATAACTTTTTTTTATAAAGTTGGAGGGCCAAATAAGTCATTATGCTATTTATTAAAAATATTCTTTTATAATTTTTAAACAATATATATTTTCTAATTAAATTAGAATTGGTGTAATTTATAATGAAAATCTATTAATTTTGAAAATTAATTTAGAGAATAAAATAGTATTTTAAAAGTAATGAAATTGAAAAAGTGAGAAACAATCAATATTAAAAATATTGACCAATTGACCAGTAAAAGCCCATTTCTAAAAAAATTACGAAAATAGGTCACTTTATTAAAAATAATGGGAATGGTCCGATTTTACTAAAATGCGCTGAGTTGGTATCGTTTTCAAGGGAAAGTTAGAAAAACGCGTCCAGCTCAACACTTTTTTCCCCTCTGACCTGTAAAATGCGTCCAAGTCAGCGTGTTTTATTAAAGCGCTTATAGGTTAGCACTCTTTTGCCTATGTTCGAACGACCAAATTTCTAAAAAAGATTATTTTTTAAAAAAAATTACAAAATAGGCAATTTTTTTGAAAATTTATAAGAATGAGCTTTTATATAGATCAAAAGTGGCAACACTAATTTTTTTAAAATTTTTTGGTGCCACCAATTAATATGGAAATAAAACTTAGAAAACATGCCTTTATATATACCCAAAGTCTCATTTCTTTTGTCTTCTTAAGTAATGTGCAATGTGAGATATGTGTGTATATAGACTCATGAAAATGTTTGTAGCTTATTCCTAGACAATGTGGGATTCCTTCCTCTTTTAACTAACAACATAAGATTAAATGTTATACTATATTTTATATTTTTTTACTTGTAGAGTTTGAAATTTTTAAAAAAAGTTAACATTTGTTACGTTATAAATGAAATTTTTAAACTCTATCAAGAAAAAAATAGAAAATATAAAATGATGTGGAATTTGGTCTCTTCTTTTTTGAAGATGACCAAATGAGTTTGAAATAAAGGTATTTGTGGATGTGTGGAAGATTATAAAGTATTTGCCACTAATGCACTCTTGTTTGGTTGCATTTGTTTTTTTTAAGTAAGTTCATTTTATATACTTTAATACCAATATTATTAGATATTCACTAAAAAGTTTATATAAATTTATTTATTGAAAACTAAAATTTTATGTAAACAATCAATATAAAGTGTAGATATGAAACTATTAATGAATTGATTCATATACATTTGTTTTATTTTCAAACGAATGAAAGTTATATTGAAATCATTTACGTATAAAGAATTTTATACATATGTTATATAAAAATTGATTATGAAATTGTCTATTGTTATGTATTTAAGGAATTTTTTATCACTTAAATATAAAGTGTTATAAAATAGTCATTTAATTATATTTTTTAAATCATCTGTTTATGAAAAGTTACAAAATTGTCATTCAACTATTCAAATTTGTCTTCTTCTTTTTGTTACATACCTCAAAATTCAAGATAATTGAGTGACCAAAAAAATAATAATAGTTGAGTGATCATTTTATAAGTTTTATAATTCGATAACCAAAAATCATAGTTAAGTGACTACTAATGTAATTTAATATAGATATAAAATATGAAAAATAATTATTATATTTTATGTATATTATATACTTCTATAAAAAATTTATTTAACATAATTATATACTTTTTTAAATAGATTATCTATCTAGTCAAAATACATCGAAATAAATTTATCAGCATTCATTAGGTGAAGGAAATAAATTAAAAGTATTATTAAAAATTAATGAGTATAGTAAAATATTAAAAATAAATATTTAAAAAAATATCTATTTTTAAAATTACAAAAAGTATACTATTTGAGTACCAAATACTCACCATTTATTTATTAATCAAACATTCATAACATAAAATAAAATAAAATAAATAA
The DNA here is from genome assembly GCF_025698485.1 of Gossypium arboreum. Lineage (NCBI taxonomy): Eukaryota > Viridiplantae > Streptophyta > Magnoliopsida > Malvales > Malvaceae > Gossypium > Gossypium arboreum. The sequence continues at coordinate 39,979,198 of NC_069081.1, forward strand.
TAAAAAATTAAAAGCATAACTTCTAAGTTGAAATAATGGAAAATTATTTTAAAAATAGAATTGCATGGATATTAACTTAGAATATTTAAAATTGAATAGAAGATTATTGCATGTACAAGTTTCATATGTGCACTTTGTTGTTCTTTTTCTTTTTCTTATTATGGTCGTTTTGTATATACTAACAATTCTAAAATGCAACAAGATTAAAGATCTCAAAAGGTAATTTTATAATATGAGAAAATATTAACAAAATATAAAAAAATAGAAATTATTTTGTAAAAAATTATAAAATATAATGTAGCCTTTAATCTTATGTTATTAGTTAAAAGAAAAATGAATCTCACATTGCCTAATAACAAACGCAAATCTATTCATAAGTCTATATATATATATATATATATATATATATATATATATATATATATATATATCTCACATCCCAAACTACTTAAGAAAATAAGGAAAATGAGAATTTGGGCCTATATAAACGTTTGTTTTGTAAGTTTTATTTTCACATTAATTGGTGGCAAAAAAAAAAATGTTGCCACTTTGGGTCTATATAAAGGCCCATTCTTGTAAATTTTCAAAAAAAAAGGTCTATTTTTGTAATTTTTAGGAAAATGGCATTTTTTGAAAATTTAGTTGTTGGAACACGGGTAAAAGAGTGTTGACCTAGAAGTGTTTTAATAAAACGCGCTGACTTGGACACATTTTACAGGTCAGAGGGAAAAAAGCGCTGAGCTGGACACGCTTTTTTTACTTTCCCTTGAAAACAACACCAACTCAGCGTGTTTTAGTAAAATCAGACCATTCTCGTTATTTTTGAAAAAAGCGGCCCATTTCCGTAACTATTTTTGGAAATGGGCTTTTTTTGGACAATTGGTCAAAAATATTAAGTAATTAGGTAAAATAAATTGTCATTCGTATATGAGTTAAAATTTTACCTACAAAGAATCATTACTTTAATACATTATCATTAATTAAAATAATATTTCACAACTCAATTGTAGATATTCACAATTATGTAAATATTGTTAATATCAAATAATAGTAAAACTATCAAATACCAAATATTAATAAGAATTAAATATCTCAAATAATAATGAAAATCGCACCTTTTGGTGATAGAAACAAAACTGTTAAATAATGGTAAAATATGATTTTTTTCCCATTAATCCTTTAAATGTTATTTTGTATGAAAATGCATTACATATATTTATAGTGATAATTATTGATTTTAATTGATATATAACTATAACTCTAATTAAGTTATCATTAATCTAAAATATAATAAGTGTAATTTAATATGAATCAAAGTTTAATAAAGTGATAATAGTTATTACATTGATAATGAAAATTTATTAATAAAATATTTATAATTTTTATATTATATTATTGGTTTTATAGATTTAAGAAATGAAAAATAGAATATAAAAAATCTTAATTAAGCTATTTTCTTTATCCTAATTTCTTTAGCTTGACTTTTATTAGAATTCAAGATTTGAACAAATATTTTGCAATTTCAAATTATGAATTTATTTTATTCTATAAGTGAAGTCGTTGTCTTTTTGTTTTCATTGAATATTATCTTTATGGGTTTTTACTATAATAATATTAAAAAAACAAAAATAGGCTGCCTTCAAAATAATTTACCAAAATGGTATACTTCAAGTGATGGAGGGTGGTGCATAGGCGGCACCACCCTGAATTTTCTAACAAACACAGTAAAAAAAATAAAATAATGAGTAGAAAACAATGAAAAAATAATAAAATAATAGGTCGAGGGCATCTCATAGGCGGCACCAATTGTGGGATAGCCATAAGCGGCACCAATGGTGGGCCTGTCAGAGGCGGCACCAGTGGTGCCTTTTTGACAGGCGGCACCCCTCCAGTATATCTCCACCCTGGTCCCTCCATTCAGCTCCTACCAGATTGGAAAAAAAATTTACAGAAGAAGATAGGGAGAATAGAAGAGAAGAAAGAAAGAAAAGAAAAGATAATTTTTTTTATTGTTATTTTTAAATGAATAGATTATGATAAGAAAAAATATTTTGTTAGTATTATATAGTTTGTTTAGTGTTATTTTTATGTTTTGTTTTAAAATTTATTTTGTTTATTGTGATATGTTAGTAAGTTTTGTTTAGATTAATTATGTGTTTATTGTCAATGTTATGTTTTAAAATTTTAAATATATTTGAAAGTTTTTATATTAGTGAAACTATTATAAAGTAATTGTTAATTAGTGATAACAACTGAAAATATTTTTGTTGTACATATTGTTAGAAATGGCAACATATTTGGTATTACCTGATGAGATAATAACTTTAGCACAAAGGGAGAAAGTTGATAAGATAATGAGAGAAGTGCAAGATTACAGAATGAAACCAGAAGAAGACATTGTTCAACACATTATTACCATAAATCGAAAGATGCAAAAAGTGTTGTGGAAGGGTCATGAAATGATTAGAAACAATAAAGTGCAATACTTAACCCTTAGAGGGACATTAATAGAACGGGAGCATCAAATCATTTTAGACAAACTTTGGAAGACATCGGTACCACGAACCTATTGGAATCTAGTTATAAACTTCGTAAAGTTTATAATCTCTTATGGAGCAAGGAAAATAGCAAGACAAAGTATAGGTTCACGAAAGTTAACTAGGAAGCAAAATGTGTTTGACAAACCATGGATGGATAAATTAGTTGTTAGGAAATTACCAAGAGAACTTGTATATTCAATACCCGTTATAAAGATTGAAGAGCCAAAAGATCCCGAGGAATTTCCAAATTGGATTGTAGAAGATGAATATGAAGAGAATCAAGAATTTTTAAATTGGATTGTAAAGAATTTCCCAGATGAAGATACGGGATCAGAGATGGAAGAAAATGTAGAACTGAATTTAAGTAGTTAAATGTAAAGATAAATGTTGTTCATGTACAAAATGAGAACTGAAAAAGTATGGGCTTATGAATGAAAAAAATTGCATATTGATTAATTAATTTTGTATTTAAGTAATTTATTTGTTGTTCGAAATTGTTTTGAGAAATTTTGTTTATTTTTTAACAGATTGAGTATTGAAGATGGATAATCAGTTTTTCTTATGCATTTATTTCGATGAAATCATCTTGACAACAACCGTTAGATGCATATTTGAATGTTGGCAACAAATAGCAACGAAATTTAATAGAAATGTCTCATTGGATGATATGAAAGGAAGGATTAATGCAAAAATTGTTAAATGTTGTGGGAGAAAGATCTCGAAACTTTTCTACAAGTTTCCAGTTTCGATATATCCCATCAAATTCACTAAAATGGAACTTGTAGACGACGAAAACATGGAGACAATGATAGCTCTTTACTATAGGAATGGGAGTGACAAAAATGCACCGATTCACTTATTTTCTGAGTTAGCCGGTATAGAGCAAAATGAAGATCTCACTGCATATGGTGAAGAACATGGAGCTCAAGAACCGTGCGTGGTGGCTCTAATATCGTATGTTGATAGTGAATCGACTATACATGGGATCAGTATCGATCTTAATGTTACACCCGATATTGATGTGGTTGGTGATAATGGATATGATAGTAGTGATCCTTGTGATCTAGAGGTTGATAGTAATAGTGATCCCGATGTGGACGATGTCCCCGATGATATTGACGATGAAGACGTGAATGACGATAGAACGCATCTTCGGTGGGGAACCAGATGCGGCGTATTGTGATACACAATAATCCTGGGCTACACATGTCGCTCATAGACCCCGACACGGTGCATGTAGCTGAGTTCCCGGAGTACCCTGAAATACTTTCTACTCACCGGCTGGCCGTAAATTCCGAGCATGAGGAGTTGTTGGTAGCCCAGAGATTCGAAACTAAAGAATAGTGCGTATTTGCTATTAAGCGGTATAGCATGAATATATCAGTAAATTACAAAGTTGCGGTGTCTAAACCGACATTATATATTGGAGAGTGTTGGAAGTCGGTGGAAGGCTGCAATTGGCGGCTACAAGCTTCATTTATTCAAAAATCGCAGATGTAGGAGATATACAAATTTGTTGGGGCTCACACATGCACATCAACACATATGACAGAAGACCATGGAAAACTTGATTCCAAAACTATCTGTACGTTTATCATGCCAATGATGAAGGACATGCCGACCATTAAAGTTTCGGTACTGATTGCCGAAATGCAGGCACGTTTTCAATATCGAGTATCATATTGAAAGGCGTGGATAGCTAAACAGATGGCAATGGAGCAATTGTATGGGGATTTCAATGCATCATATAACAAGCTACAGGGATGGATAGCCGCAATGCAGGAGTACGTACCGAGGACTGTCATTGAGTTACAGACACGACCTTATTATGGCTCGGATGACCAATTACAGTCAGGAAAAAGAACTTTCCATCGGATGTTCTGGACGTTTGATCCATGTGTGCGCACATTTCCCCACTGCAAGCCGTTTGTGCAAGTAGATGGGACCTGGCTATATAGAAAATATACACAGATCTTACTTCTTGCGATTGTTTAAGACGGCAATAGGAATGTGCTCCCAATAGTATTTTCCATCGTAGAAAAGGATAACATGGAATCATGAGAATTCTTTCTTACAAACTTGCGGAGCTATGTTATTAGCAATGATAATATTTGCATCATCTCCGATAGAGGGAACGGATTAATTGCCGCCATTAGGTGTTCCAGTGTACCATAGAGATCTGTTTACTGTATCCGACACATCACGGCTAACTTCCATCGAGATTATAAAAATGCAGACTGGAAGAGACAAGTTGTGAAAATAGGTAAATGATTACCTTATCTTTTCAACATATGTTTTAATGCTTTAGGGCAATACTGTAACTTATCTTTCCTTAATACATATACAGTGCACGAGCTAGAGCCACATATTTTCTGCCAAAGAATGACTCGACTTGAGAGTGGCATGGAGGGTCAAACGAACACATCTTTCCGACAGTGGTTGGGTACTATAGAGCCGTGACAATGGGCTCAAAGTTTTGACGAGGGCTTTCGTTATGGTCAAATGACCACAAACTTAGTGGACAGGGTCAACACTGTGTTGTTGAAAACACGACATCTTCTGATTTCATCTGTCCTTTCGGCTACATTCTATAGGTTGGCTATCTTGATGCCAAGAATGGCTCAGCAACAAGTCAACTAGATGGAGGCAGGGCACGTGTTTGTCGAAGATGTCAGGGACGCAATGGTTGTAAATCGTCGGATGGCGAGGTCGATGAATGTAGAAATATATTCACGACGCCATGAAACATTTTGTGTTACAGGGACCATCGATCGTCTACCCGGTATACCACCTAGGTCCTATAGAGTTGATCTCTGGAACAGACAGTGTGATTGCAAGAGGTTCCAAACACTTCATTATCCATGTATACATGTCGTGGCAGCGTGTGCTAAGGTGAACCTTAATGTTGAACGATGTGTACACACTCGAGCGCACGTTACGTGTCTGGGAAAATGAGTTCCCCGTCCTGCCTGACCTGTCTACGTAGGAGGTGCCTTTGACGACTTTCGAGCTTGTCCTGACAAAGGGCTACGCAGGAATCTTGGAGGTCATCCGCAATCATCCAGAATCCGTAATGAGATGAACATTAGGGAGAAATCCGACAGTAAGCGTTGTGGACTATACAGGTTAGTTGGTCATAATCGAAGTAAATGCCCGCAGCGAAACTATCATGTTGGACAATCGTCACGATCGGGTAGGAATTGAGCCTATGTTGTAATGTATTTAATTTATATTAAAAAATTATATTGCAAAGTTTGTTCCAATTAGATTAATGTTGTAATGTATTTCATTTATATTACAAGACTAAATTTGTTAAGTTTTAGTGTTTTAATGTTCAAAATGTCCAAATTAATCTAATTTATGTTATGGTCAAATTTTGTTACAATTTTCAAAGTTCGAATTAATCTAATTAAATATATACAAAAAATACAAACTTTTTAATATCAAAACCCAAGAAACCCCTAAAATTGATGGTTCGATGGTGTGGTCCTAGGGGTATACCTATGCGGAGGTCGACATTCACGTTGTGGGTGATCGCGACAACCAACATCCTCTTTAGTCGCAGGTGAGGGTGTTTGATACATGGAAGAAAAATCATATGGCTCGAACGGCATCGATGAACTTGAGCCAGGAGGAGTGCCATGCTGCAGTGGACACAACCCAGGACAAGTAGAGTACTGCGGTGGATATGGGTCGAGGGTAGTGCTGTACTGCAGTTGATACAGGCTGAGAGAAGTGTTGTGCTGCGGTGGATACGACCCAAAGATATCAAACCCGTAATGGTATTCACCCCCTAACGAGACCAGGAAATAGTCTATAACACCCCTCACCAGTACCCAATGCCGGGACAGGGTTCGAGGCGTTACCGGGCTTACATATTCACAAACACACTAAATCAGGTCACTTAATTTCACCCAAAATTAAAACTTTAAAAACACATGCATATCGTCCGTTATACAGGCCTTCGAGACCTAAAACATACATCGGGGCGGTTTGAGACAAAACCGAGTATATTCGATAAAATTTAGGCAACTTGTTAAATTTTCTTGCTTTAGTGAGTCACACGCACGTGTGACTTGGGACACACCCCTGTGTCTAGCCCATGCTCAACAGTGACTTAATAGGTGCAGGGGACGCACGACCATACCATACACCCCTTGGGGCAATCTGTGTCACACACGGCCTAGATACACACCCATGTGTCTACCTGTGTGGACCTTGTTAGGTTGTTTTCTAAGCCTTTGGTCACCCTCTATCAACCAATCACACTTATAGGTTACCTTAATACATAATAAGGCCAGACATATATCCTCGATAAACCTCATTGCATGTAAACCTCATATCATCGGTTTTATACATGCTAGGTTATTTATTTTGTATTAAGGATTTTTCATGCCTCATTAACACCTTTAAAATTGGCTCATTATTGTAACTCATTGCCAATTATGGGCAAGCCACTCTATGTAAACATAAACATGCGTTGATTTGTAGGTCATAGCCTACTTCAAAATAAGCCAATTTCCATGGCCAAATACAAGAAGATGTGTAAACTTTTACAAGCTTTCATATGGGCAATTCATATAACACATATCACAAAATGAACCAAAGCCCTATACATGTCATTGAACAAAATAAGAGTATCTATATACCAAAGCTGGACTAATTGATAGTGTGTTGATTTTCCAACCGTCTTCCAATCTTTACGAGTCCTCGAGCTTTGTAAGATAGGGAAAAGAGAGGGTAAGCATTTACATGCTTAGTAAGCCCGAATAACTGGAAAGTAAACTTACCAAGTAATAGCATACAACCATATTTAGCAAATATACCAATAAGAATGAAATGGTTTCCCTATCACATGCACTCAATCAACAAGTTAGTCACAATAATAATACACCATGTAATTTGTCTTAGATGAGCTCATCATCCAATATTTTCATTTTTATATCTCATATTAATCCCGTTGAGTTTCTTAGAAATCTTGATGGATTATCCATTTACCGTCAAGTCATAAGAGCGACCATCTCATGTACGCACTCCCGCGAACCTCACATCTTACAGCGAGATTACCAATCCACGCTAAATCCCTCGTATTTAAACTCATAAGGTAAGCCGGGATTACCAGTCCAGGCTAAATCCCTTATAGCGACAAACACCCTTAATGAGCTCAGATCTTAAATACCAGTCCAGGCTAAATTCAGACCCTAATCGGATTACCTGTCCGGGCTAAATCCAAAATGCACACATATTCTTTAAGAGGCTCGATCACTTAAGGAACACCCGTCCGGGCTAGATCCTTTTTTTTATTTAACATCAACGGATTACCTGTCCAGGCTAAATCCTTTCTGCAACACATGCAGGATCTCAAGTCATGCAAGCCATGGTTTATCCATCAGATTCCTTTTTTAACCTCAACGGGGACATTTATCGACATGTCATTATTAAGGATGTATTTCATAGACTTTCAGGCCATCATCAAATGCAATTACCATACATTCATAAATCATGCAATTAAGCATACTATGAGTTTACTTTAAGTTATCCGAACTTATCTGGTATTCGTCTCGGAATCGTGTTTCGGTTATTCTGAAACTTTTCATTTTCCTCGATCGACCTCCAGAATTTGTTCCTCAGGTCTCTAACAATAAAATTAAATTATTAACACCTCACATTATACATTTTCAAGTCTAAATTTCACCCCCGGTCCAAATGACCGTTTTGCCCCTAACCTTTCACATTGTTACATTTTAGTCCCTAGGCTCGCATAATGAAATGTATGCTATTTCTACCTTACCCAAGCCTAGCCGAACACTTTTCCCTCTTATGGAAGCCCATAATTTTCTATTATTTCACACTTCTACCTCATACTTTACACCGTTTGCAAAAAGTTCCTTTCAGGGGTTTTTCATGAAAATCACCTAGGAAATGATGTTGAACACACATCCAACTTTCATATTCCTCTATAAAACATCAAAATAAAAGTAACTCATGCATGGGTAAATTTCTAAACATGAACCCTAGCATGAAATATGGGTAGAAATAGAGAGAGTAAGCTACCGGGATTTCACAAATACGAAAAACATTAAAAACAGGGCTTGAGAGAACTTACTATTGAGCTTGAAAAGCTTGAAAACCCTAGCTATGGAGAACCCCAAATTTTCGACAGCAACATGAAAGAAATGAGCTGATTTTTGGCTTTATTTTCCCATTTTATTTCATTAAAATGTCAAATGACCAAAATGCCCTTAAGTCCTTTCTTTAAAATTTCATCCATACAAGCCCATTTTTGTCCATAAACTTAGAAATTGGGTAAATTACTCTCTAAGGAATTCTAATTAATAATCTAACTTCTAGAATCCAAGTTTTGCAATTTATTCAATTTAGTCTCTAATTTCCAATTGGACACTTTATTCAAAGAATTTCTTCATGAAACTTTAACACATGCATATTCTCATATTCTAGACCTCATAATAATTATAAAATAAATATTTTAATATCAGATTTGTGGTCCTGAAACCACTATTCTGACTAGGCTCTATTTCGGGATGTTACATTTCTACCCCCTTAGGGACTTTTGTCCTCGAAAGTCTTACCAGTAAACAGGTTAGGAGAATGGCTTCTCATGGTTTCTTCCGGCTACCATGTAGCCTCTTCCACACCACATCGATGCCATAAGACCTTTACTAAAGCCACGTCTTTATTTCTCAACTGTTTAATCTTACGAGCCAAAATCTTGAAAGGTTCCTCGCCATAAGTCATGTCCGGTCGAATTTCAATCTCAGTCGGTGAAATCACATGAGAGGGGTCTGATCGATATCATCTTAACATAGATACATGGAACACATCGTGAATCTTTTCCAATTTGGGTGGCAATTCCAAATGATAAGCTAATGGTCCAACTCTTTCGATGATCTTATACTGTCCAATAAATCATAGACTCAGTTTGCCTTTCCAACCAAACCTCAATACCTTTTTCCATGGAGATACTTTCAAGAATACTCTATCTCTAACTTGGAACTTGATTTCTTTTCTTTTCAGATCAACATATGACTTTGTCCAATCCGATGCCGCTTTTAAACAATCTCATATCACTTTCACTTTTTCTTCAGTTTCCTTGATCAGATCAACTCCGTGAATCTGACTTTCCTTGAGTTTTGTCCAGTACAACGGAGTTCGACACTTTCTGCCATACAAGGCCTCATAAGGTACCATTTTCAAACTTGTTTGAAAACTATTGTTGTAGGCAAATTCTACCAATAGCAAGTATTTTTCCCAGCTACCCTGAAATTCGAGGATGCAACATCGCAACATATCTTCAAGAATCTAAATCATCCGCTCAAACTGACCATCGGTCTAAGGGTGAAAAGCCGTACTAAAACTCAATTTTGTACCCAAAGCTTCTTGTGACTTCTTCCAGAACATCGAAGTGAACCTCGGATCTCTGTCTGAAATAATTGATAGTGGTACCCCGTGTAATCTTACAATTTCAGATATATACAAGTAGACCAATCTATCAAGAGAGTAGTCTGTTCTTACCGGAATGAAATGAGTCGACTTCGTCAACTTGTCCACCACAACCCATATAGCATCTTTCTTCTTCGGGGTTAATGGCAATCCTGTCACAAAATCCATAGTAACTTTGTCTCACTTCCATTCGGGGACCATCACAGGCTGTAACAACCCTGAAGGTACTTGATAATCAGCTTTGACTTGCTGACATATCAGGCATTTTAATACAAATTCGGAGATGTCTCTTTTCATGCCATTCCACCAGTACATTTTTTTCAAATCATTGTACATCTTGGTACTTCACGGATAAATAGACAAACGGCTATCATGTGCTTCTTGCAAAATTTTTCGAATAAGCTCATCATCTTTGGGTATACAAACCCTATCTCTGAACATCAAACATCTATTAGGACCGATCCAAAAATTTGATTTAATGGCCGACTCATATTGAATTCTTTTAGCTTGTAGGTCGCTGTCATTAGTTTGAGCATCATAAATTTCTTGCAAAAATGTCAGCCTAGCTTCTAGCTCTACAAAAATTGAACCATCATTAAGCAACGCCAATCGAGCATCCATGGTTCTCAGTGCAAACAAGGATTTTCTTTTTAACGCATCGGCAACCACATTCGCTTTTCCCGGGTGATAGTCAATTATCAACTCATAATCTTTAATTAATTCTAACCATCTTTGCTGTCTCAGATTCAATTCTTTTTGAGTCATCAAAAACTTTAAACTCTTATGGTCAGTAAATATACGACAAGTCTCACCATATAAATAATGCCTCCAAATTTTCAAGGCAAAAACAATGGCTGCAAGCTCTAGATCATGCGTCGGATAGTTCTTCTTGTGTGGCTTCAACTGCCGTGAAGCATAAGATATCACCTTGCCATCTTGCATAAGTACACAACCCAATCTATTTAAGGATGCATCACTGTAGACCACAAGCTCTTTTCCCAGCTCAAGTAATACTAAAACAGGAGCTTCAGTCAGCTATGTCTTTAACCTCTCGAAACTCTACTTTTTGTCCATTCAAACTTAACGTCTTTTTGTAGCAACCTCATCATTGGAGTTGCTATCGTGGAGAATCCTTTTACAAATCTTCGATAGTAACCGGCTAAACCCAAAAAGCTTTTAACCTCGGTTACATTTTTAGGTGGCTTCTATTCAATAATGGTAGAGATCTTACTTGGATCAACTCGGATGCCTTCATCCGAAACAATATGACCCAAAAAACCACCTTCTTGGAGCCAAAACTCACTTTTGTTAAACTTAGCATACATTTGTTTTTCCCGTAACACAGTTCTCAAATGCTTCGCATGCTCTATCTCATCTTTGGAATAAATTAAAATGTCATCAATGAACGCAACGACGAACTTATCAAATATGGCTGAAAGATTCTATTCATTAGGTCCATGAATACACCCGGTGCATTCGTTAACCCAAACGGCATGACAAAGAATTCATAGTGGCCATACCTCGTTCTAAAAGCTGTCTTAAGCACGTCTGGTTACTTAACTCACAACTGATAGTAGCCGAACCTCAAGTCTATCTTAGAGAACACAGTGACTCCTCTCAACTGGTCGAACAAGTCATCGATCCTTGGCAAAGGATACTTATTCTTAATAGTTACCTTGTTCAACTACCAATAATCTATACATAGCCTCAATGAACCATCTTTCTTGTTTACAAACAATACGGGAGCACCCCAAGGTGAAAAGCTCAGCCTTGCAAAACCTTCATCCATCAGTTCTTGCAATTATACTTTTAACTTTTTAGCTCGGTTGGCACCATCCTGTACAGAGCAATAGAAATAGGAGCTATTCCTGGCACCAATTCAATACCCAACTCTATCTCTCTTTCAAGAGGTAATCTGGGTAATTCTTCTAGGAACACGTCTGGATATTCACATACTATTGACACAGACTCAATCTTCAACTCCGTTTCTTTAGTGTTCAATACAAAAGCAAGGTAGGCTTCATACCCTTTTCTCATTTATCTCTGAGCAACCATCACTGTGATTACAATCGCAGCGTACCCAATTCTCTTTAATCAACCCTTAAAATCTCACCATCTGGATATTTCAATTCAATATACTTACTACCACAATTGACAACTACATCATACAGGGTTAACCAATCCATACCAAGTATTACATCAAACTCATCAAATGGTAACAACATAATGTTAGCCGGAAAGCATTGACCATGAATCGTCAAAGGACAATTCTTACAGACTTTATCAATCGTGATTGATTTGCCTAATGGGTTTGACACTCTGATAATAAATTCCGTAAGTTCAATGGGTATGTTCATATTAGACACCAATCTCAAGAAAATGTATGAATGCATCGACCCCGGATCAATTAAGGAAATAACATATGTATTAAAAAGAGAAAAAAATACCCATAATAACGTCAAGAGCAGAGGCTTCCTCTCGAGCGCGTATTGCATACGTTCTTGTCGGGGCTCGAGCCTCTAATTTTGCAGCATCTTTAACCGTAGCTCGACTACCACTAGCACTCTAGGATATCTAGGAGGTTCACCTCGTACAATAGGAGCACTCGATTTCGAGGCTACTTTCACTTCTTTTTCATTCCGCTCTAGGCAGTCCTTGAGGAAGTGGTCAAGAGAACCGTATCTGAAACATGCACCGCTCTTCATTTGGCACTCTCCAGAGTGAAATTTGTTGCAGCTCTTACATTTCATTTTTTGGTCACCTACACTCCCCACACTAGTCACCATCGGGGAAGAAGACTTCTGATTGTGCTGTTTGGAGCCTCTCACTCTACCCGAATACTCTACCGATGAAGTACAGTGTTCATATTGACTCCTTGATTTCTTTGTGGACAACGAGAACATCTTATCGTTGGACCTCTTGCCCGAAACTCGAGCTTCTCTCTTTGCTTACTTTCTTTCATTGTTAAGCTCCTCAGCTTTCTTAGGCTGATCAGCTGATCCAGCGAACTCCCATATTTTAATAATCCCAATCAACAACTTGATTTCCTCATTCAGACCTTCCTCGAAGTGTTTACACATTTCTGACTCGGTTTGAACCCATTCAGTTGCATATTGACTTAGCCTGACAAACTCCCTTTCGTATTCTGCTACAGTCTTATTTCCTTGTTTGAGTTCCAGGAACTCTTTTCATTTCGATTCTAAGAACCTTTGACTGATATATTTCTTCTTAGAATCTGCTTGGAAAAATTCCCAAGTGATGTTTTCCTTTGGAATCACGGAAGATACAGTCTTCCACCAGTGGTATGCAGTATCCTTCAGGAGAGACATGGCACACTTTAAGCACTCCTCAGGTGTGCACGATAATTCATCTAATACCCGAATAGTATTCTCGAGCCAAAACTCAGCTTTTTCAGCATCATCGTTGATCTTTCCTCTAAATTCCTCAGCCCTATACTTTCTAAGCTTATCTACAAGGGCCTTACCAATTCTTACAGGTGCTATACCTCATGGCAAATCCTCATCAAGTTGGTTAGGGGGCAGGGGAGGTCATGGTATGTTGGGGCGATTCCTCAAATAATCCCCAAACCATTCATTCATCATATCAAAAAAGGCGGCTCTGGCCTCTTCCCAGCCTTCAGACATAAGCCTTCTTTTACTACTACTAAATACAGCTTACTGTATGGAAGCTAGAGCATGGCTCTCGGCTCCCTCGGACTCATCTTAAGCTTGATTAGAAGACATTTACTATATTCAAAAACAAATTAAACAGTTAGGAGATGTCACACCATCAATGTTCGAATAATGGCATGTATAGCGACACTCAATACTTTCTACGGTAGTCCTAGACTCGACTAAACCGTAGCTCTGATACCACTAAATGTAACACCCCTCACCCGTACCCAACGCTGGGACAGGGTTCGAGGCGTTACCGGGCTTACACATTCACAAACACACAAAATAGGGTCACTTAATTTCACCCAAAATTAAAACTTTCAAACACATGCATATTGTCCTTTATACAGGCCTTCGAGACCTAAAACATACATCGGGATGGTTCGGGACAAAACTGAGAACATTCGATAAACTTTGGGTAACTTGTTAAAAATTTTCTTGCTTTAGTGAGTCACATGTCCGTGAAGGTGGGGCCGTGTGGTCACACATGCCCATGTGGCTTGGGACACGCCCATGCCCTCGACCCGTGTAACTCTTTGTTTATGATGTCAACATACATTTAGAGGCACACGGCCAAGACACACACCCGTGTGTCTAGCCCATGCTCGACACTGACTTAAAATTTTAGGTTCAGGGGATGCACGGCCATACCACACGCCCCTGGAGGCAATCCGTGTGTCACACACGGCCTAGACACACGTCCGTATGTCTACTCGTGTGGACCTTGTTAGGCTATTTTCTAAGCCTTTGGTCACCTTCTATCAACCAATCACACTTATAGGTTACCTTAATACATAATAAGGCCAGATTATATACTTATATATATCCTTGATAAACCTCATTGTATGTAAACCTCATATCATCGGTCTTATACATGCTAGGTTATTTCCTTTGTATTAAGGATTTTTCATGCCTCATTAACACCTTTAAGATTGGCTCATTATTGTAACTCATTGCCAATTATGGGCAAGCCACTCCATGTAAACATAAACATGCATCAATTTGTAGGTCATAGCCTATTTCAAAATAAGTCAAATTCCATGGCCAAATACAAGAAGATGTGTAAACTTTTACAAGCTTTCATGTGGGCAATTCAAATGACACATATCACAAAATGAACTAAAGCCCTATACATGCCATTGAACAAAATAAGAGTATCTATATACCAAAGCTGACTAATTGATAGTGTGATGATTCTCCAATCGTCTTCCAATCTTTACGAGTCCTCGAGCTTTGTAAGATAGGGAAAAGAGAGGGGTAAGCATTTACATGCGTAATAAGCCCGAATAACTGGAAAGTAAACTTACCAAGTAATAGCATACAACCATATTTAGCAAATATACCAACAAGAATGAAATGGTTTCCATATCACATGCACTCAATCAACAAGTTAGTCACAATAATAATACACCATGTAATTTGTCTTAGATGAGGTTATCATCCAATATTTTCGTTTTTATATCTCATGTTAATCCTGTTGAGTTTCTTAGAAATCTTGATGGATTATCCATTTATCGTCAAGTCATAAGAGCGACCATGTCATGTACGCACTCCCGCGAACCTTACATCTTATGGCGGGATTACCAATCCATACTAAATCCCTCGTATTTAAACTCATAAGGTGATGCCGGGATTACCAGTCTAGGCTAAATTCAGACCCTAATCGGATTACCCGTCTAGGCTAAATCCAAAATGCACACATATTCTTCAAGAGGCTCAATCACTCAAGGAACACCGGTCCGGGCTAGATCCTTTTTATCTTTAAGATCAACGGATTACCCGTCCGGGCTAAATCCTTTCTGCAACACATGCAGGATCTCAAGTCATGTAAGCCATGGTTTATCCATCTGATTCCTTTTTCAACCTCAACCGGGACATTTATCGACATGTCATTATTAAGGATGTATTTCATAGATTTTCATATCATCTTCAAATGCAATTACCATACATTCATAAATTATGCAATTAAGCATACTATGAGTTTTCTTTAAGTTATCCGAACTTACCTGGTATTCGTCTCGAAATCATGTTTCTGTTATTCCGAAACTTTTTGTTTTCCTCGATCGACCTTCGAAATTTATTCCTCGGGGTCTATAACAATAAAATTAAATTATTAACACCTCACATTATACCTTTTCAAGTCTAAATTTCACCCCCGGTCCAAATGACCGTTTTGCCCCTAACCTTTCACATTGTTACATTTTAGTCCCTAGGCTCATCTAATGAAATGCATGCTAATTTTGGTAGCGCCTGGTAGAGTCGCCTGGTAGCAGCGCGTGTTTTGTGATTTTCTCCAAGATTTGGGCGATTCCTTTTCTTGTTTTTTCATTTGTGGGTCTGCCTTATTCTTTTGAATATTATGGCGGTTTTAGGGGGGTTCTGAGTGTGTTTTCGTTGTTTGTGTGTTTTACTTTTGTGTTTTTTATTCTTTTTGCTTTGTTCGGTGGTCGCATGATGCTTTTACTTTTATGCGACTATTTTCTGGCGGTGTTCCTGGTCAGATTTGACGTTCTTGCATAGCTTTCGCTTTGCTTCTTACGGTGATCTTTATCCGTTTTTCTTTTATTGGCTTTCTAATTTTTTTTATTTAGTTTTGTATCCTGTTTTTGATTTTCATTTTCGGTGCTTGAGCGTTGTCTTTGTGCACTATGGGTCCCACGGTGGCCGGGTTTTTGCCTTTCTCTTGACTTTTCTTCGTTTCTTTTTTATTTGTGCATGATAGTGGGTTTTTCTCTATCCCATCAGATATAGTGCATGTTTCATGCATGCAGGGGTTTTTTTTACTTGTTTTGCCTTCTGTTTAGTTATCACCATTAGGCCGTTTGCTTTCTTGGTGCCCAAGGTGCTTTCTTTGTGGCTTTTTCTGGGTCTTTTGCCTTTGGCCGTGGATGCTCTTTGCTTGGTGAGGATCATTTGTTATCGCATGTTTCTGCTTGGTGGTGACTCTCCTGTTGGTGCACGTTATCACTTGTTTTTTGTTTTCTTACCTGTTCTCTCTTTATTGATTGTTTGGGGTGGTATTGCTGGTGGTGCGTTCTGTTCGGAGGTTGATTTGGTCCTTTGGCTAAGTCGTGCCCTCGTTTCAGGAGGCCTGCACTGGGTTTTAGTCTTTTCTTGTTGTGTTTCTTGACGCAGTCGGTGAGGTGTGTTTTTTATTGTTAGTTCTCCGTTGTTTTGCCTGGCAATAGGTACTATATTCTTCTTTATTTTACTGTAATTTCCCTATTATTGGTTGCTCTCAATTTTTTGGTGGTTTAGCTATCTCCTTGCGATTTTCGGGTTCTTTGGTTTTTTATTTTTTTGTTTTTTTGTCCCTGTTTTCTTTTCAGGTCTAGTTAGGGTACCTGTTGAGGGCCAGTTTGTGGGCTGTGATGTGTCTGGAGGTTCTTTCTTGGCTTACCCTTCGTTCCGTCTACTCGCTGGCTCGTAAAGGTTTGGTCCTGATTAGTGACAAGGTGCATACTAGATGAAAAAACCAATACGGATGAAGATAAGGAGTTTCATCAAACAAATTCTAGAGATGAAAGTGGGTATTCTAGTCTGAAAGGGATTGAGAAGGGAGGTGAAGAAGGCTCAATATTGACATCTCCGGTGGAAAAAAGAGTCAATAAGCTAATACGGGATAGTTTGAGACGTTTCAATCATAAAAGAAAGAGAATGAGGATGCTAAATGGCAACAGTGTTGAAGAAAGCCTGTCTAAAACTGTCAAAAGGAGACTAATGGAATGTGCTTCACCTGTTAAGGAGGTGGCTAGTGACAAGCCCCGCCTGGAACAATGAAGATCATTTGCTGGAACTGTCGTGGGGTTGGGAACCCTGCGACAGTTCGTGATTTGAAGCAACTTCTCGTTGCTATTGATCCTGATATAATTTTCCTGTGTGAGACCAAAATTAATGCTAATAGATTTGATTCTGTTCGTAGGAAATGTAGAATGGAGGGTTGTTTGGCTGTGAATGCTGATGGCAAGAGTGGGGGGCTGGTTATGATATGGAAAGAGAGCAAGAAGGTTGAGATTCAAACCTACTCTAGTAACCATATTGATTCGTTGATCCATGTGGAGAATGATAGCCCCATTCGGTTCACGGGATTTTATGGTAATGCTGACCCTAATAAAAGACAGTACTCTTAGAATATGCTTAGAATGGTTGGTTATTCTGTTAATGAAAAGTGGATCATCGGGGGTGATTTCAATGCTATACTTGATGAGGCAGAAAAAGAAGGGGGCAGGAGAAAGTCCACTGTTCTTATGGAGGATTTCCGCACGATCGTTGATGAGCTGGCAATGGTGGATTTGAAAACTAACAATGGTTGGTTTACCTGGGTCAACAACAGGGAAGGTCCTGCTAGGGTGAAAGAGAGGCTTGATCATTTCCTTATATCCGCCAATGCCGTGAATAGCTTCTCTTTTTTGGAAACTAGGGTGATCCAGCAATCCAGCTCTGACCATGATGCGATCAGTTTAGACACGGAAGGAAGGAGGCCGAGAGATGGTATTAAGGACCCTAGACTTTGTTTTAAGTATGATGTTTGCTGGGCCAAAAATGAAGAGGCTAAAACGATTATCAAGGAAGCTTGGCAGTGCGGTTCTCAGGATACTATGGAGAAGATTACGATTATGGGCAATGAGCTTGGTAGGTGGTAGTATAAGAAGCTAAAGCAACTGCGCAATCAAATTGGTTCCTTGCAGGCGAAGATTAATAGAAGTATTGATGGTCAGGGGAGCAATCACGAGGGGAATAAGCTCAAGGCAATGCGTTTAAAGCTTGGCAAGTTACTGGATATTGAAGAGAAATATTGGGCTCAAAGGTCGAGGGTTAATTGGTTAAAGGAGGGGGATAGGAACACTCATTTTTTCCATGTTAGAGCCACAAACAGGAGGAAAAAAACAATATCACTAGGCTTAAAGATATTAATGGCCTCTGGAGGGAAAACAATGTTGATATATGCAAAGCCATCAGAGAGTATTTTCAACTCTTGTTTAAGTCAAACTTAAATTCTAATAGTGTGTTTAAACTGGACTATATTGAGAGATGCATTTTAGGGGAGGTTAACGACAAGCTGTTGAAGGAGTTTACTGAGGACGAGATGATGACAGCCTTTAATCAAATGGATCCTAGGAAAGCCTCGGGAATTGATGGTTTGTCGGAGAATTTTTTTAGTGATAATTAGGATGTGGTTGGTAAGGATATTATTCAACTATGCTTTGATATTTTGAGGGGGGATAAAAATGTGGACTGTTTAAATGATACTATTATTTCTTAATTCCCAAGATTAAAGAGCCAGTGGACATGACGAATTTTAGACTATTAGTCTTTGCAGGGTGTTATACAAAATTGTTGCAAAAGTGCTTACTAATCGATTGAAGGAAATGTTTCCATTCTGCATTAGTCAAAATCAAAGCGCGTTTGTTCCAGGAAGGATGATCCATGATAACATTTTAATTTCCTATGAGTTTGTCCATTATCTTCAGAGTGCTAAGAACGGTCTGAACAAAGGGTTCGTTATGAAGCTCGATATGAGCAAGGCTTACGACCGTGTAGAGTGGGCTTTCATTGAGGAGGTGATAAAAAAATGGGCTATGCCAATGGTTGGGTGACGAAAATTATGGAGTGCGTTCGATCGGTTCATTACGTGGTCAAGTGCAACTCTACTCTCTCTGAAGTCATAGAACCGGAAAGAGGCCTTAGACAGGGGGATCCTCTCTCTCCTCATCTCTTTTTATTTTGTATGGAAGCTTTTTCAAAATTGTTAATTAGAGTTCAGAATAATAATTTGATTAAAGGTATTCGGGCTGGTAGGAACGGTCCTCGTATTAATCACCTTTTTTTTGCCGATGATGATCTTCTTTTTGTTCGCCATAGAAAATGTGATGTAAAGAAGGTTGTTAATATTTTGGAGTATTTTTGTAAGGTGTCAGGCCAAGAGGTTAATAAAGATAAATCTATGATTATGTTCAGCCCTAAAACTCCGATGGATCGTAGGCACCTGTTTAGCTCCATGCTTGGCATGCGTATGGTTGATAAATTAGATGCTTACCTAGGGTTGCCTTTACCTGTCAGTAGGAAAAAATCGAGTGCATTTACTAACATTGTTAATCGTTGTACATGCAGAGCCAAGAGTTGGTCAAAACACTTGCTTTCTTACGGAGGGAAAGAGGTCTTCATCAAGGCCATAATGCAAGCAATCCCGACTTATGCGTTCTCGGTTTTCTTGGCTCTTAAGGGCATTATTGAGGAAATCCAATCACAAATGAGCCGTATGTGGTGGAACAATAATAACAAAGCTCGGGGCTGGGCTATGGCTTGGGATAAAATGTGCTATCCTAAGGGTATGAGAGGTATGGGCTTTAGGGACTTACAGCTTTTCAATTTGGCTCTCACAAGTGCATGTGTTTGGAGGCTCATGACTCATACGGATACTCGTGCTTCAAAGTTTTAAGTGCCAAGTATTTCCTGAGGGCTTAACGTGTTTAGTTATAAGCAGGTGATAAACCCTCCTTCACTTGGACTAGCATTGCTAAGGCAGTGGATGCCCTCAAGGATGGTTTTCTATGGCAAGTGGGTGATGGCAACAGGATTGACATTAGGAAGGACCATTGGGGGGTTGATGGAATTCGAGGAGATTCAGTGTGTCGGTCTTATTTCAATCATGACGAGAGGCTGGTCAAAGATTTGTGGGTCCCGAATAACAAGCGGTGGAATAGGGAAAGGGTTATTAAGATTTATGGTGAGAATTTGGGGGAGTGTATATGCAAATTTCCCATTTCTCATAATGGCATTAAAGATACGAGGGTGTGGATGCAAAACCCGCATGGTATTTACTCGGCTAAGTCAGCTTATTCTTGGCTTCTTCTTAAGAAAATTGGCTTCGGTCCTCATAGAATTTTTTGGCGCACTTTATGGAAGCTTCAGATGCTCCCCAAGATTAAGATTTTTAGTTGGCGGATCGGACACAATATCCTCCCCACGTTCAAAAATATTGCTCGGATCTGACAGGGGGTCCAAAATATCTGTCCTAGATGCAAAGTCAGAGAAGAGACGCTTATTCATGCCATAAAAGACTGTCAAAAGGCTCGTGAAATTTTAGTGACCGGCGGTTTAAACAACAGATTGCTTGAAGGGGTGTATAACACTTGTATCGACTGGTTGGAGGACGTTTTTCGTGTGCTGGATAAAAAGGTTGCTGTTGATTTCTTAACGTTGCTTTGGAATAGCTGGAATGATAGAAACAACATGGTTTTCAATGGTACGATGGATGCAGCGGTCACGATATGGGAGAGGGCGCAAACATTAAGTCAAGATTTTTGGATTTTTAACTTATCCGAGCCTGCACTTATCCCTCCAATCCCAATAAAAATGGCCTGGAAAACCCCTCCGGCTGGCTACATTAAAGTGAACGTGGATGCGGCTGTTTCGAATGGGTGCAGTGGGTTTGGTGCTGTAGCGAGAGATGACGATGGTTTTGTCTTGGGGGGATGTAACAAGTTCAGGAATGAAGAACTGGAGGCTAGCTGGGTTGAGCTGGAGGCGCTAACTGTTGGTATTAAGTTGGTAAAAAAATTGAAAGCGAATCAGATCATATTGGAATCCTACAGCGCAACTTTGGTCAACAAGGTCAACAAGTGGGCGCAGGACATTACCATTCTGGGCCAGCGTGTAAGGCAAGAGTGCGAAGGCTTTTGTTATTTTAATACGATCCAAATTAAGTGGATCCACCGTCATTGTAATTCTGTAGCAAATTTGTTGTGTACTTTAGCTAGTACGAATAAGTGTGATTTGTACTTTGATATGGATTATCCGATGGAGATCCATAATTTTATTATTCATGATGCTATAAAATGAGGTTGACCCTTGGGACGTTTTCTTTCAAAAAAAAAAGAAATGCATGCTATTTATACCTTACCCAAGCCTATCCGAACACTTTTTCATCTTATGGCAGCCCACAATTTTCCATTATTTCACATTTCTATGTCATACTTTACACCTTTTGTAAAAAGGTCCTTTTAGGGGTTTTTCATGAAAATCACCTAGGAAAATATGTTGAACACACATCCAACTTTCGTATTCCTCCATAAATCATCAAAATATAAGTAACTCATGCATGGGTAAATATCTAAACCTGAACCCTAGCATGAAATATGGGTAGAAATAGAGAGAGTAAGCTACCGGGATTTCAAAAATACGAAGAACATTAAAAACAGGGCTTGGGAGCACTTACTATTGAGCTTGAAAAGCTTGAAAACCCTAGCTATGGAGAACCCCAAATTTTTGGCAACAACATGAAATAAATGAGCTGATTTTTGGCTTATTTTTCCCATTTTATTTCATTAAAATGCCAAATGACCAAAATGCCCTTAAGCCCTTTCTTTAAAATTCCATCCATACAAGCCCATTTTTGTCCAAAAACTTAGAAATTGGGTAAATTACTCTCTAAGGAATTCTAATTAATAATCTAAAGCAATTTCATACAAATTGCTTCTAGAATCCAAATTTTGCAATTTATTCAATTTAGTCCCTAATTTCCAATTGGACACTTTACTCAAAGAATTTCTTCATGAAACTTTAACACATGCATATTCTCATATCCTATACCTCATAATAATCATAAAATAAATATTTTAATGTCGGATTTGTAGTCCTAAAACCACTATTCCGACTAGGCTCTATTTCGGGATGTTATATAGTCATTGCCCGGCAAATCCGAATAATAAGAAGTATCAGCCAAATATGAATACGATCGCACGAACTCAGCCCCCAGCTCTGGCTCGAGCTCCACCTCTCACTCGGGCTTGAGATCTAGCTGTGGATCGGGCTCTATATCAACCACTGGCTCGTATGCCTCAGGTCGTTGTACGTGCGGGGGGACTACAGTCTACTGGCCACCAAGTAAATATGGCTTTCCCATACTAGAGTACTATTGTATGTACTCTAACGATGGTTGAAAATCGGAAGACATATCCATCTGAGGTCTTCGACCCATCTGATTATCCCACATCACAACATATCTCCGGTGCATAACCCCCTAATGCATTCCATGTTTCCCTCTCTTGTTGATGCCGTAAACCTTCCCCACCTCCATTGGCAGATCCGGGATATACTGGATGCAACCAAACTGTCGTAGTACTCGATCCCCGTGGTACCACTCGATTATATTGAAACTAATAATTGGTGCGTTAGTGCACCACAATTGAGAATGAATGTAGGCAGACGAAGGTATAATAGCCGCAATTTTTGGTCTCCGATATGGCATCCAAATAAACTGCATGATTAATACCATGGTTAAAATTTAACACAGTTTGAGTAAGATATATAAAGTAATTGCATGTCACGAATATTGGAATAGCTTACCCCTTCGCCAGCATTTTGTTCAATCATCAAACGATATATCGGGACAGTGTACGACCTTCCAATACCCGAATAAATACTCCATCTACGAAAACAAATTTCAAATAAATATAGTATCGTTAGAATAGTATCATTATAAAGAAACTGTCAATTAATAAAAAGTTAAATTTTATCACCTGTTAACTAGTGGATATACGTATGGTTGGTGACTAACCTATGCCAAGAATGGCATCCGATAAAGAGCCCATGACTGCAACAATAAAAGGCATCCACCTATGTCTACGGCATGAGGCTTTGTCGTCCGACAAAGCTCACGATACAACATAGCCAGAACTGCGGAGCCCCAACTATACGAGCGAACATTATGCAAATCAGCTAATAGAGGTAAATACTGGAGATGAACCCTGTTGTTGTTCGCATCGGGCATCAATACACCCCCTATAATATGCATAATGTACGCTCGAGATGCACACATCAACTCTTCTTCAGTGGCATTAACTGATAAATGCTCAAAATTAGCTTTCAGCCATGTAAATTTCAAACCCGAAAAATTGGACTCATCATCACCGGGCGAGGCTCTTAGTAGGCTATAACAAAGTGTAGCCGGCTCAGCTCTCGCACTTACGCCCGTTACGGCACTCCCGTCGATTGCGAGCCCAAGTTGCAATGCAACATCCTCCAGAGTGACAGTGCACTCCCCACACGGCAAATGAAAAGTGTGCGACTCTAGGCGCCAACGCCTGACCAATGCGGATATTAAATCGTACTGCAAATCAAACGTTTGAATCAATGCTGCTGACTCAAATCCAGATAACTCAAAGTAGGGCATCAGTCGTGCATCCGGGGAATATCTTAATGTAACACCCCGAACCCGAGACCATCGCCGGTGTCGGACACGAGGGGTTAACAAGCCAAGTTCACTTGTTTTGCCCATCCATTTGACATTTTCAGTCAGGCTGGAAAACTGCGTCACTGTCGCCTTAAAAATCATATCTCGAGTTTCAAAACTCAGAAACTGGTTTTGTAAATTTTCCCTGAATTTAGACTCATATATACATCCATGGATTTATTTCTAGAATTTTTGGTTGGGCCAATTGGTACAGTTTATTAGTTAAAGTCACCCATGTTACAGGGATCGACTGCTCTGACCTTCGCGCGGTATAACTTGAATATCTCTCTGTACAGGGCTTTAATGCTGGTGTAGTTTGTTTCTAATGAAACTAGACTCAAAATGGAATCTGTACATATAAGGTATGTCTCCTAATTATTTTGGATAATTTATAGTAAATTTTAAAGTTGCGACAGGGAACCCAGAAACAGTTCTGGCCCTGTCTCACAATAGCTTTAATATCTCTTAACATGTAACTCCTATGACCATTTCGTTTCTTCCATATGAAAATAGACTCATCAAGGTTCATTTACATAGCTTATTCACTATTTAATTCTATTCCTACGAATTTTGGTGATTTTTCACATTCACGTCACTGCAGCCGGCAGCATCTGTTTTTAAGGTAGGTCTTACCTATTTGGTAGTCTCCATGAACCAACTAGTCTTGCCATACATAGGTTCATATATGATCATTTTAACCATGCCAATGGCTGATCATATGACCAACATTCCCATTTCCAAGCCATAGCCACATCATGACACCAAATATATACATACAAACCACAATTAGTCTAAGTTCATGCTTCCTTTTTCGAGCCATTTTCGCATGGCCGTACATATATACATCACAACATATTTAACCAACAAGGGTAGTCCTATACATGCCATTTCAAGTTCAACCAAAATTTATACCAAAATGGAGGCTTGATAGTGTGGATGACTTCGACTTCAACGATCCCAAATCCGATTGCTTGAGCGAAATCTAGAAAAGCGAGAGCCAAAGCAACGGGTAAGCATTTTATGCTTAGTAAGTCTCAAGGAATATAATCAACTCTAATTACAGCAATACATTCACATAGCCAAATGCATCATTTCATTAATACACATTCTTACTTCACACTTCATCATTATATAATTTCACAAAGTATCAATCAATTCAATAACTGAAATTCATTAGTCGATTGAGCGAATGTTGCTCAAACATGTCGACTTTCCAATGCACATATAACGTACCTTATCCTTTGGGCTTTTCGAGTGTACTAATTGAATTCATTACAGCAACCAACACTCACCTCCAGCCCAAGATTCTTGAATATAACCGGATATAATCACGTGCACAAATGCCTTGGCCCGGATAGAATAACTCGCACGAATGCCTTCGGTCTAAGCCGGATATAGCCACTAGCACAATTGCCTTCGGTCTTAACCCGGATATAATTTCAGCATAATTGTCTTGGGGCTTAGCCCGGATATTATTCAATTTCTCATGTACACATACATCAATAATCATTGGACATACATATTTCATTTTCGTTACTAAGGCTCAAACGCACATATATTCACAAGCATATTCGCCTTGGGACTTAGCCGGGTATCATTCAATTTCTCATACACACATAAATCAATAATCATACACATCCATACTTCATCTCACATAATTCAAGTAAGGTCACTTCTTGAGGACTTACCTCGGATGTTGTCGAACGGCTTTTTCGGCTATTCGATCACCTTTTCCTTCCCCTTGTCCAATTGTGGCCCTCTTAGCTCTTGAGCTAATTCAAACAAATTCAATTTATTAAAACCTCATTGTGCTTGCTTATGGCCGAATATGACAAGGAGTTTTAAATGGTCATATGGCCACTCTTTAGCTTGAATACACAATGGTCATGCACATTTTATACTACATCAAGCAATTCAATACAATTTATTTGAGCATCAAGGAAAAGCTAAGGCCTTCAATAGGCTACCCAAGGCCGAATATTCATGTACATGTTGAGGTCAATTTTGCACTTAATACCTCACAAAAACAGCATGCATTTTACTAGTTAATGCTTTGCACATTGTATTAAAACTTATAATATAGCATCAAGCACTTATATGTGTGCTAGGCAATTGTGCTTGCAATTTCACAAGCATTCTTGCACATCTTCTTCTTTAAACCAATATATTCATCACTTACTTCATAGCCAAAACATCATGTGCAAACATATATATACAATATGAGCATGGTCAATTTCAAGATGTCCATAGCCATCCAAAATACAAATTTTAACTAACATGCAAGAAGCATGAACCATGTTCATGAATGCATCATGGCGAATATGAAAATCATGCTCCATTCAACTTCAATCATGGTTAAACACAAAAGAAAACTCAAAATCTTACTCAAGAGTAGACAATCCATCATTGCATGCATCATCATCAAGCTTCACACTTAGCATGCAATGGCTTTATCACCATAACAACTTTGGCCAAATACCATTTCCATGGCATAACAAGGATTTGAGCCATGGCTAACATGCACATCAAATTAGTAACCAAACCATGCATGAAACTCCCAACACAACCTCATACATACCTTAATCTTGATGTAAACTTAGCCAAATCTCCTTCTAGGTCTCTTCCAACCCAAGCATGAAGCAAAATCCTCCCCTTTTCCCTTAGTATTTTCGCCAAGAAGATGAGAAAGGATAAACAAATTTTTCTTTTCTTTCCTTAGGACATTCGGCCAAGCCTATGGAGAAGAATGAACACTTTTTTTTTTTTTCATACTCTTATTTTATCATTCCTAACATCATCCATTAGTAAAACATGTTGGGAACATGTATCCCCTTGCCCATAATTTGTCATGGCCGACCATCCACCTTAGGGAATGGGATAATTGACATGCAACTCCATTTATTTCACTTCATGCATTATTAGGCCACTTAAAAATACACCTATCACATTTTCAAGTCCTAGCACATGGGTCCTTTCTTATAAATTTGCACCTAATTAATAAAAATCGAGACACGAAATATTTACGCATACCAATTCCACATACAATAAGCACGGAATATAACACTTAATTATTCTTGTGACTCGGTTTCGTGGTCCCAAACCACTCTCCGACTAGGGTCACATTAGGGGTGTCACAACTCTCCCCACTTAAGAGATTTTCGTCCCCAAAAGCTTACCGTAAATAGGTTCGGATATCGCTCTCTCATAGAGTTCTCGGTCTCCCAAGTAGCTTTTTCTATCCGTGCTTGAGCCATAACACTTTCACTAGCGGAACCCGCTTGTTTCGCAACTCTTTCACTTCTCGTGATAGGATACGAATCGGTTCTTCCTCATAACTCATATTAGCTTGCATTTCAATTTCGATGGACTAATCACGTGCGATGGATCGGATCTATAGCGTCGAAGCATCAAACGTGGAAGACATCGTGAACCTTTTGAGTTCGGGGCAAAATCAAACGATATGCCACTGGACCGACTCGCTCGATATCTCATATGGCCCAATGAACCTCGGCTCAACTTGCCCTTACTACCGAACTCGAGTATCTTTTTCCAAGGCGATACCTTGAGAAACACTTTATCACCCACCTGATACTCGATATCCTTACGCTTCATATCCGCGTACGACTTCTGACGATCGAAGGCTATCTTCAGACTTTCACGGATTACTTTCACTTTCTGTTCAGCATCCCTAATCAAATCCACCCCGAAAATCTTGCTTTCACCAAGCTCAGTCCAAAACAATGGTGTACGGCATTTACGCCCGTACAAAGCCTCGTAGGGTGCCATCTTAATACTTGATTGAAAGCTGTTGTTGTAAGCGAATTCAATCAACGGCAAATACCGTTCCCATGAACCACTAAACTCGAGGACGCAACATCTTAACATATCCTCAAGTATCTGAATTATCCGCTCGGATTGACCATCGGTTTGGGGGTGAAAGGCGGTGCTGAAATGCAACTTGGTACCCAAAGCTTCTTGCAACTTTTTCCAAAATCGCGAGGTAAATCTCGGATCTCTATCCGACACGATGGAAATAGGCACCCCGTGTAATCTCACAATCTGAGAAACGTACAATTCCGCTAATTTGTCCATTGAAAATCCGTACATACTGAGGACAAAGTGGGCCGACTTAGTCAATCGATCTACCACGACCCAAACCGCATCCTTCTTACTTGTCGACAATGGCGGTCCGGATACAAAGTCCATTGTGACTCGATCCCATTTCCACTCGGGTATCGTGATTGGTCAAGTAATCTCAAGGCACCGATGTTCCGCTTTCACTTGTTGACATATTAAACATCTCAAACAAAGTCGGAGATGTCTCGCTTCATACCATGCCACCAAACCGACGTTTCAAATCATTGTACATCTTCGTACTCCCGGGTGGATTGCCATTCGGCTACAATAGGCTTCATTCAGAATTATCGAAATGAGTTCAATTCTTTGGGACACAGACGACTTTTGAACCTCAAACAATCGTCATCGTCGATTTGAAACTCCGAGTCCTTGTTCGGAACACACGCAGCCCGTTTTGCAACCAACTCGTCGTCGACTTTCTGAGCTTCTCGAATTTGGTGTGTCAATAATGGTTTGGCTTTCAATTCAGCCACTAACACACTGTCGGATCGGACAGACAAGTGCACATTCATCGCTCGTAAAGTGAATAACGATTTACGACTCAAGGCATTCGCAACCACATTCGACTCAATCCTTTAACAGCTCAAGCCAACGTCTTTGTCGCAGATTTAAGTCTCTTTGGGTCATCAAATATTTGAGACTTTTGTAATCCGAGTATACATGGCACCTTTCACCAAATAAGTAATGTCGCCAAATCTTTAAGGCGAATATGATGGCGGCCAATTCGAGATCATGAGTCGGATAATTTTTCTCATGTGGCTTTAATTGCCTCGACGCATAGCCCACAACTCGACCTTCTTGCATTAATACGCAACCTAACCCAAGTAGAGAGGCGTCGCTATAGATGACAAACTCCTTGCGGACTCGGGTTGCACTAGAATTGGGGCTTCAGTCAAATAAGTTTTCGTTGATCGAAACTTTTTGGCATTTCTCCGTCCATTCGAACTTAACGTCCTTTTGGAGTAGCCGTCATCGGCGTGGCTATCGTTGAGAAGCCTTTACAAATCGTCGGTAATAACCCAAGCCCCAAAAGCTCGAACCTCGTAATATTTCTGAGGCTTCCAATTAAGTATGGCTGAAATTTTATTCGGTCGACTCGAATACCCGATGCAGAGATACCACATGGCCCAAGAAGCTAACCTCTCTTAACCGTAACTCACACTTTTTGAACTTAGCATATAATTGCTTATCCCGTAAAATTTGCAAAGACTAACCGCAGGTGTTCAAAGATGTTCGGTCTCATTTCTTGAATAGACCAAGATGTCATCAATGAACACGACTACTTAATCGATCCAAATATGGTCTAAAGATCCGATTCATTAAATCTATAAATACCGTAGGGCATTAGTGAGCCCAAACGGCATCACTAGGAACTCATAGTGACCATATCTCGCTCAAGGCGTCTTGGGCACGTCCGAATCTCGGATTCGCAATTGATAGTAGCCCGATCTCAAATCTATTTTCGAGAACACCGAGGCTCCTTCAGCTTGATCGAACAAGTCATCAATACGTGGCAATGGATATTTGTTCTTTATCGCCTCTTTATTGTCGACGATAGTCGATGCACAATCGCATGGTTCCATCCTTCTTCTTCACGAACAACACCGGCGCACCCCAAGACGAAAAACTCAAGCGAGCAAAACCTCTATCCACCAATTTTTGCAACCGAGCTTTCAACTCCTTTAATTCGTTGGTGCCATACGATACGGAGCTATCGAAATTGAGTGGTACCGGTACCAATTCGATGCCAAATTCTATTTCCCTAACAGTGGTAAACCCGCAATTCTTGGGAAAACATCCGGTATTCACAAACCACGGGCACAGATTCGGGTTTCTTCTCGATTCCTTGTCATCGAAAGCACGACGCAAGGTACGCCGCACCCTTTTCTTACATATTTCGGGCCAACATCGCCGATATTACGGTGGCAACCCTTTAAGTCCGTAGACTCAACCCGAATTATTTCATTATTCGCGCACCTCAAATCGATAGTCTTGCTCTTGCAATTTACAACCGCATCGCATGGTCAACCAATCCAAACCAAGAATAACATCGAACTCATCGAACGGCAAAAGCATCAAGTCCGCCGGAAAACAAGAACCTCGAAACACTAGGGGACTTTTCTTGCACACTTTGTTGACAAGCACGTAATGACCCAAGGGGTTTGACACCCGAATTACAAACTCAGTAGACTCAATGGGCAAAGTCTTACTGGATGCTAAGGTTTCACATATATATGAATGAGTAGAACCAGGGTCAATCAAAGCAATCACATTTGTATTGAAAAGAGTGAAAGTACCGGTAATAACATCTGGAGAGGCAGCATCCTCGCGTGCGCATATGGCATAAGTCCTAGCAGGAGCACGAGCCTCAGATCTAATGGTAGCATCTCTAGATCCTCTCTGACCGCCACTGACATTGCCCATATTTCTAGGTGGCCTACCTCGAGCAGTGGTAGCACCCGGGTTTGCACTCTGACTTACATTCTGTTCATGCATCCTCGGGCAATCCTTCATAAAGTGGTCGGCCGATCCACACTTATAGCGGAGCGATCACGAAACCAACAGCTCCCCGAATGCCATTTGCCACAATGTGGACACTCCGCCTCTCTCGGCGATCATTTCGACCACCGGCGATCGAGGTGACTCGTGTGGTCACAGGGGGTCGATCGCGTCCTCGTCTAGAAAAGCCCAAACGCCTCTAGACCGGCTCGCATCATCTCGAAATCTCTTCGATGCTTGTTGAAGAGACTTTCCGAGGACCTCTTCGAATTCTCCAGTTCCCACATCAGCTTTTTGTTTCTCCTTTCTAAGCTCTTTGGCTTTACAAGCTCGCTCAACAAGTACTACGAACTCGTACCTCGAGAATGCCAACAAACATCCTTATATCATCATTCAGCCCATCCTCGAAGCGTTATACATAATAGCTTCGGACGAAATGCATTCTCGCAGTCTGGCTAAGCCTCACAAACTTTCGTTCGTAGTCGGTAACGGACATAGAACCTTGCTTAAGATCAAGAAATTCCTCCGCTTTTGGACGATGAATCTCGATCGATATACTTTTTTGAACTCGGTTTGAAAGAATTCCCAAGTCACTTTCTCTCTAGGCACCACGTAAGTCGAGTACTCCACCAATAGTAGGCGGACTCACGTAGCAAGGAGATGGTACACTTTAAGCACTCATCGGGTGTACAGGATAGCTCATCAAGCACCCGGATAGTGTTATCTAACCAAAATTCAGCTCGCTCGGCATCATCATCATCCGTAGCCTTAAATTCAGTGGCCCCATGTTTTCGAATCCTATCGACACGGGGCTTACTTGACCTTATTTGGTCAGTCACCGGAGGTATTGTAGGTGCGGGGGTTGCATTTTTCGGGAATGGAGGTTGTGGAACAGCCGTGTTGGTTCGAATGTATTGATTAAACCATTCGTTCATCACACTATAAAAGGCTTGCCTAGCCTCGTCATTAGGATTGCTGGCCATAGGTTGAGAGTCCGCCGGCGCTGTCCCTTGCGCGGGAGCAGGCGCCACACTCTCCACATCATCAGCTATCGCTCGGTTGGGATCGGGATCCATTGCTATAAACAAACACAAAGTCAAATTGTCAGAAATCACCACACTATTGATTCATCATTTAATGGCATGTATAGCTAGACCCCAAACACATCACGGTAGTCCTAGAATCGACTAAACCGTGGCTCTGATACCAATAAAATTGTAACACCCCGAACCCGAGACCATCGCCGGTGTCGGACACGAGGGGTTAACAAGCCAAGTTCACTTGTTTTGCCCATCCATTTGACATTTTCAGTCAGGCTGGAAAACTGCGTCACTGTCGCCTTAAAAATCATATCTCGAGTTTCAAAACTCGGAAACTGGTTTCGTAAATTTTCCCTGAATTTAGACTCATATATCCATCCATGGATTTATTTCTAGAATTTTTGGTTGGGCCAATTGGTACAGTTTATTAGTTAAAGTCACCCATGTTACAGGGATCGACTGCTCTGACCTTCGCGCGGTATAACTTGAATATCTCTCTTTACAGGGCTTTAATGCTGGTGTCATTTGTTTCTAATGAAACTAGACTCAAAATGGAATCTGTACATATAAGGTATGTCTCCTAATTATTTTTGGATAATTTATAGTAAATTTTTAAAGTTGCGACAGGGAACCCAGAAACCGTTCTGGCCCTGTCTCACAATAGCTTTAATATCTCTTAACATGTAACTCCTATGACCATTTCGTTTCTTCCATATGAAAATAGACTCATCAAGGTTCATTTACATAGCTTATTCACTATTTAATTCCATTCCTACGAATTTTGGTGATTTTTCACATTCACGTCACTGCAGCGGCAGCATCTGTTTTAAGGTAGGTCTTACCTATTTGGTAGTCTCCATGAACCAACTAGTCTTGCCATACATAGGTTCATATATGATCATTTTAACCATGCCAATGGCTGATCATATGACCAACATTCCCATTTCCAAGCCATAGCCACATCATGACACCAAATATATACATACAAACCACAATTAGTCTAAGTTCATGCTTCCTTTTTCGAGCCATTTTCGCATGGCCGTATATATATACATCACAACATATTTAACCAACAAGGGTAGTCCTATACATGCCATTTCAAGTTCAACCAAAATTTATACCAAAATGGAGGTTTGATAGTGTGGATGACTTCGACTTCAACGATCCCAAATCCGATTGCTTGAGCGAAATCTAGAAAACGAGAGCCAAAGCAACGGGTAAGCATTTTATGCTTAGTAAGTCTCAAGGAATATAATCAACTCTAATTACAGCAATACATTCACATAGCCAAATGCATCATTTCATTAATACACATTCTTACTTCACACTTCATCATTATATAATTTCACAAAGTATCAATCAATTCAATAACTGAAATTCATTAGTCGATTGAGCGAATGTTGCTCAAACATGTCGACTTTCCAATGCACATATAACGTACCTTATCCTTTGGGCTTTTCGAGTGTACTAATTGAATTCATTACAGCAACCAACACTCACCTCCAGCCCAAGATTCTTCGGAATATAACCGGATATAATCACGTGCACAAATGCCTTCGGGCCCGGATAGAATAACTCGCACGAATGCCTTCGGGTCTAAGCCCGGATATAGCCACTAGCACAATTGCCTTCGGGTCTTAACCCGGATATAATTTCCAGCATAATTGTCTTCGGGGCTTAGCCCGGATATTATTCAATTTCTCATGTACACATACATCAATAATCATTGGACATACATATTTCATTTTCGTTACTAAGGCTCAAACGCACATATATTCACAAGCATATTCGCCTTCGGGACTTAGCCCGGGTATCATTCAATTTCTCATACACACATAAATCAATAATCATACACATCCATACTTCATCTCACATAATTCAAGTAAGGTCACTTCTTGAGGACTTACCTCGGATGTTGTCGAACGGCTTTTTCGGCTATTCGATCACCTTTTCCTTCCCCTTGTCCAATTGTGGCCCTCTTAGCTCTTGAGCTAATTCAAACAAATTCAATTTATTAAAACCTCATTGTGCTTGCTTATGGCGAATATGACAAGGAGTTTTAAATGGTCATATGGCCACTCTTTAGCTTGAATACACAATGGTCATGCACATTTTATACTACATCAAGCAATTCAATACAATTTATTTGAGCATCAAGGAAAAGCTAAGGCCTTCAATAGGCTACCCAAGGCCGAATATTCATGTACATGTTGAGGTCAATTTTGCACTTAATACCTCACAAAAACAGCATGCATTTTACTAGTTAATGCTTTGCACATTGTGGCCCAAAACTTATAATATAGCATCAAGCACTTATATGTGTGCTAGGCCGAATTGTGCTTGCAATTTCACAAGCATTCTTGCACATCTTCTTCTTTAAACCAATATATTCATCACTTACTTCATAGCCAAAACATCATGTGCAAACATATATATACAATATGAGCATGGTCAATTTCAAGATGTCCATAGCCATCCAAAATACAAATTTTAACTAACATGCAAGAAGCATGAACCATGTTCATGAATGCATCATGGCCAAATATGAAAATCATGCTCCATTCAACTTCAATCATGGTTAAACACAAAAGAAAACTCAAAATCTTACTCAAGAGTAGACAATCCATCATTGCATGCATCATCATCAAGCTTCACACTTAGCATGCAATGGCTTTATCACCATAACAACTTTGGCCAAATACCATTTCCATGGCATAACAAGGATTTGAGCCATGGCTAACATGCACATCAAATTAGTAACCAAACCATGCATGAAACTCCCAACACAACCTCATACATACCTTAATCTTGATGTAAACTTAGCCAAATCTCCTTCTAGGTCTCTTCCAACCCAAGCATGAAGCAAAAATCCTCCCCTTTTCCCTTAGTATTTTCGCCAAGAAGATGAGAAAGGATGAACAAATTTTCTTTTCTTTCCTTAGGACATTCGCCAAGCCTATGGAGAAGAATGAACACTTTTTTTTTTTCATACTCTTATTTTATCATTCCTAACATCATCCATTAGTAAAACATCTTGGGAACATGTTTCCCCTTGCCCATAATTTGTCATGGCCGACCATCCACCTTAGGGAATGGGATAATTGACATGCAACTCCATTTATTTCACTTCATGCATTATTAGGCCACTTAAAAATACACCTATCACATTTTCAAGTCCTAGCACATGGGTCCTTTCTTATAAATTTGCACCTAATTAATAAAAATCGAGACACGAAATATTTACGCATACCAATTCCACATACAATAAGCACGGAATATAACACTTAATTATTCTTGTGACTCGGTTTCGTGGTCCCGAAACCACTCTCCGACTAGGGTCACATTAGGGGTGTCACACTTAAACCATTCACCCGACCCCTTAATACGCGGTACGAGCCCTGACAATGTTAAATTACAGAAAATAGTTATAATAACATAATTTATTTCCGTAAATTACGTAGATCCTTTTTTAATGGAACCCGTGAGTAACAAATAATAATATATTACCATATTATTAACTGTGTCAGCTACGTGAGGATCTTTCTTAATCAATGAAGCCATTGCGATGCTTGCAATTTCAAAATAAATTTCGGTTATTAATTTCAATGTTTGATGGATTTTAAATATTTATCAAAATAACTAAATTTTATATATTACTTTTAATTACAAAAAATACGAAACAGTTTTTTCGACAAAGATATTTTTTGTCATACTACATTTAAAAATAAATATATCCAATTCAAATACAAATATTTTTATTATTATTTTAAAATGATAATAAGTAAAATATTTTGGTTTAAATTATAATATATATAACATACCCGCATGTAGTTTAATATATTTTGGTATTTATTTTATTTTCAAATATTATTTTTTTAAAATATACTATTTTTATATTATTTTTATATTATTTTAGTACATAATGTTTCAAATGTATTATTTTAGTATTTTTATATTAATTTAGTAAAAACTCTAATTTTGGCCCTTTGTTTTTATTATTTATTTTATTTTTGGATTTTATTTTTAAAATATACTATTTTCGTATTTTATTTTTTATATTATTTTAGTACATAATGGTTCGAATGTATTATTTTAATATTTTTATATTTATTTAGTAAAAACTTTGATTTTGGGCCTTTGTTTTTATTATTTATTTTATTTTTAGATTTTTTAAAATATACTATTTTCGTATTTTATTTTTTATATTATTTTAGTACATAATGTTTCAAATGTATTATTTTAATATTTTTTATATTTATTTAGTAAAAACTCTAGTTTTGGCCCTTTGTTTTTATTTTTTATTTTCGTATTTTATTTTTAAAATAAGCTATTTTCGCTTTTTATTTTTATATTATTTTAGTAAAAACCCGCCAAAGCACAACTTTTCCCAAAAATTATTATTTTCGTGTTTTATTTCTTTCCGTATTTTATTTTTTATTAAGATATTCTTTTAATATTTTTATACTATTTTTGTAAAAACCCTCATCACATAAAAATAAAAATATATAATCAAAATATAGCATGCCAAATAAATTTCATAAAAATATATCTAATTAACCTAAAACACACTTAACAAATAAATTACCTAAAATAATAATAAAATATTTTTTGTATATAACATAAATAGGCTTTTACATAGGCTTTTTACTTCAATAAAAATTAAAATAAATTATGAATATATATAAAAAATAAAATAAATACAAACATACCTTAATATCTCTTTTTAACCAAATTATACCTTGCAAAAACTAAATTTAAAAATTAAATCAAAATCAATCAACAATAATAATAATAATAACAACTAAAATAAATAATTTATTTCCTTAAATTAACAACTAAAAATTATTTCCTTAAATAAATTAATTACTCAATTTATAAAAAAAAAATTACCTTTTTTTCCTTCTTTTTCCTCCCTCCCTCTTTTTCTCCTTCTCTTTTTCCTTTTTTTTTCTTCCCTCACCAATGCTGCCGCCTCCTTCTCCTTCTCCTCCTCCTCCTCCTTCTTTTTCTTCTTCTTCACTTCTCCTTCCCCCTTTCTTCTCCTTCAGTCACACACCAGCAAAAACAAATTGGGGACCATTATAAGGTCCCCAAACACATAAAAAAACAAAACATAGTTGAAACATCCCATCGGTGTAGGGTGCCGCCTCTGGCAGCCCAACCATTGGTGCTGCCTATGGCAATCCCACAACCGGTGCCGCCTATGAGATACCCTCGACCTATTATTTTATTATTTTTTTCACTGTTTTCAACCCATTATTTTATATTTTTTCACTGTATTTTTCAGAAATTCAGGGTGGTACCGCCTATGCACCACCCTCCATCACTTGAAGTATACCAGTTTGGTAAATTATCTTGAAGGCAGCCTATTTTCGTTTTTTTTAATATTATTATAATAAAAAACCTTATCTTCGCCAATCTATTAATATAATTATATTTATTTAATAAAAATTAATTTTTTATTATTTTTAATTTATCTAATTATATTAAATATCTTTTAAAGATTTATAATTTTATTAATTAATAAAATATTATATTATTTTCTAAATAGAATTTTTAAAAGTCATGACCTAAATATACTACTATATTATTAATATTTAATTAAATTTACTTTTATTATTATCACAATCCTAATACATTATTATTCTTATGTGAATTTAATAATATAATTGTTTATAAAAGTTATTCTCATGTGTTGTAAAAAATTCTAAACACCTACTTTTATATATATTATAGATTATAGATAATAATATAAAATTATTAAATTTATATAATTACAATTTTGATAATATTCCCATTTATAAAGAGAGTAGGAATTTAGAAGCTAGGCTTTAGGCAATGACAGTGTGAAGAATCTAGCTACCAGTGAATGAGAGCCATCAGGACCGTCCATTTGGATTCTGATCAAATGAAAAGAGATTGAAGACAACTGATACTGATCGCAAAATCCACGCTACGCTACAATGTAGATGAAGCAGTATATTATAGCATTAGCAGTTATTCTTTTCATAATAATAATAAGGATAGCCGTTTTTGCAGAGTCCAGTCCACTTCAATCAAACGGCCAATCTTCTTGGTTGCCTCGTTTCCCCCGGAATAACGGTTTCAGTGTCGCCACGTTGCCAATTGTTTGCGCCTAACTAACTGAAAATTTTAATATCAAATTATAGAAAAAAAATTGGTTGTTTTAATAATTAAAACTTAAATGTCCAAAATTACACGCATATAATAATTATATAGAGATTTTATCAATAGTTAGTGATTATAATAATATTAACAACTTTTAATATGTATTTGCTTTTGCAGATGTTATAAATTTTAACATTTTTATATCAATGAAAGAAATCAACAAATAATCTACTTATGCTAATAAAAAATTGAGATCCACACTTAGAAAAGTTAAAAAAAAATCATTTCATTACCGGAGTTGTTGAGTGTTTTTCATTATGTTTTATTGAAGGGGACAATCGAATATTTATACATAGGTTACTATTTATGAAATTGACGTTTTTGGTAGACTTTATGCATGTTTGACACGTGTACTGTTCTAGTCTGCTTAGTGTACTGTTCTAGTCTGCTTGGTAAATGCGAACTAGGACTGCAAACTACCCTTGTAAGTTCTTTTGGCGAACCCCCACTACAAGAACTACACGCATCCAACTAGTAGGGCTCAATCAAGTCCCGAGTAGGTGATTCGGACTATACTTGGGTTTCAGGTCTGTGATCATAAATATGTAAAAATCTAGTCCCCCCATTGGGTCTAAGAAGATTTATAAAGTGGCGCTTCTTAGAGCCATCACTTCGTATTTATACAGCATGTTGAATACGCTGCGACTATTGACGCATGACGTTACTCTCGCCACGTGTACGAGGAAATGAGGATTTTATAACTTCGATATGAATATGAACCCAGGAACTTCTTCTATAGTTTCTGCAGGATGAAACTTCAGCCTTGGATTTTAGTAGTCTCATTGCACGAAGAAAGTAGTGCTGTAACACCCCATACTCGTAACCTACACCGGAGTAAAGTACGAAGCATTACCTTATTTGATCTCATGTATATAAACATTCCCCCAAGTCGTTAAGACTTGGTCCACTTACGAACTTTTCAATTTCTACTTTAAACTTCTTATTATGGGCCTACGAGCCCCAAATCGACCATTGAAAACTATTCGGGATCAACCCAGGTCCTTAAACCATCTATAGAAAATTTGGCTCTAAAACAGGGCACACGCCGTGTAGAAGGGCAACACGCCCGTGTAGCCATTAATTCTAAATGAACACCTACAGGGATTTTCACACGGCTTGGCACACATCCGTGTCCTTGGCCTGTGTCCTACACATGGCCATGACACGCCCGTGTCCTAGCCCGTGTGTAAAAACATGGATATTCTGTTTCTGACGTTAGCATTCCCAAATTGTCACACAGTCAAGGTACACACCCGTGTGCTAGGCCGTGTTCTCCACACGGCTAAGACACACGGCCATGTCTCTGCCTGTGTGTTTGCTATCATGCATACTGACTTGAAATTTTTACATGCAGGGGACACATAGCCAAACCACACGCCTAAAAGGCAGACCGTGTGTCACACACGGCCTAGATACACACCCGTGTGTCTACCCGTGTGGACAATATAAGGCTATTTACCAAGCCTTTTAGCCACCCTTATTTACACAACCTGCTCAATGGCAACCAAAACCAATATAAGACTATCTCATACAACCAAATCAGCCACAATAAATAACATTTCATTTGTAGATTTTACTCATCCATGAAAATAACATCTTTGCATATAAATCAAAATGAATAATAGCCATCATTCAAGGCTTAATACAATATAAAGGGTTTCCAACCCAAGCCAACACATTTGGCTAGTTCTCAATGACATAAAAATTAGTAAAGTCTAAACCCTACACATGCCATATTCAAAAATATAAATCAAACTATACCAAAAACTTCGATTGATAGTGTATCGATATCTTGACTTCCTTTGGTCCTTGAGCTAGATAGGCGGCACTATAAGAAAATGAAAAAGGAGAGGGAGTAAGCATAAAGCTTAGTAAGTTGCACATAAATAAATATACAACATAACTTTATCATCCATCAACAAGCATCATAATACACAAGTGGCATAAGCAAAACTTACTCATCAATATTCAATACACCTCATATGGCATATACTGAGCTCACATTTCATACATATCATATAGGTACCTGTACCACTCACAATACGGTTATAATTTCCTTGTTAACTTGTAATCATACTTTCACCGTTGAACCATTTGGGACATTATCGAATACTCATTTAGCCTCAAACGTGGGTGCAGGTGCTGATGCCATGTCTCAAACATGATCTTACACAAGCTCTAGCATATCTGTGCCGATGCCATGTCCCAGACATAGTCTTACACTGACACATCTCGTAGCCGATGCATGTCCCAGACATGTCTTACACTAGCTTACATCTCGAGGCTGATACATTTCCCAGACATGTCTTACACTAGCACTCGTCTCAACAACTATGCCATATCTCAGACATGGTCTTACACTGGCTCTCATAATGTGGCCGATGCATGTCCCAGACATGTCTTACACTAGCTCATGCCAGTGACCCAAGCGTCATGGCATGAATATCCAATTTATTTCCTAAGGTTCATTCGGGAATTCTACTATCTCTATTCTCATAATATTCTCTTATTTCCATAATCAAGCAATTCACACTATAATAATTTCAATGCAATTCAAACGCATATATTATCAATGCAGTTGTATTATTTACATACAACTTACCTCGGATTACAAAATGTGACAACTAGTCGATTTAGTCGCTTTGCTTGACTTTCCCTCGGTCTAGGTTCAGATTCGGTATTTCTTGACCTATAATAACAAATACACTTATTTAGTCACTTTATCAATCTAGGCACTCTACAATTCATAATTGGGTAAAATAACCAATTCGCCCCTAGACTTTTACAAAATAACCATTTTACCCCTAAGTCCGAAAATCGATTTTTATCGAATTTCTTTGCATCTTAAGCCTAGCCGAGCCCTTTTTACTCTTATAGAAACTCAAAATTCCCACTATTTCACATACTTAACATCTATTTTACAACTTATGCAATATAGTCCTTTTAGGTATTTTCATGCTAACACCTTTTACAAAAATTATTCATAATACACCCAAGACTTATTTTATTCCATAAAAACTCAGCAAACATTACAAACCCTTTCATGGAAAAACCCTACACTCTTAATCATTTTGCAAAATAGTACCCTCATTTGAAAGCTCATCTTTCAAGGGTCTCAAAAGTACAAAAATATTCAACAAAGGGTTGGAAAATCACTTACTTGTGAAGGCTTAAAGTTGCTGAAATTTTTAAGCTTTCAAACCCCTTTCAATGGCTGATTTTTGGAGGAAAAAGAAGATGAAAAAAAGGATGATATCATCTTTCTGTAATTTCTCCTATTTTAGTCAAAATAAGCCACCTAACATACCAAATTTTGAAAATTTGACCACCCTTGTCTCCTATGGCCGGCCATGCCTCCCTAAAGGGCCTAATTTCCCTTTAAAGACCTCTAATTTAGGTTCTCTAGCTATTTGGAACTTTTAGAAATCAAAATAGGACTTTTTCATTTTATGCGATTTAGTCTTTTTTCATAATCCGGCTCACAAACGTCACAATTAACTTGCCAAATTTTTCATGCACTCCTAAAAACATGCTATAATATCTAAGAAATTATAAAATAATTTATTCAACTCCAAATTTGCAGTCTCGAAACCATTATTCTGATTAGGCCTTAAATCGAGCTGTCACAAGTAAGAATGTTAATTTGATAACTGCTCCTACTAACCCAAGACTTATTTGTGGTGTAAGCACAACTCGTGGTTTTGGAAATGACTTAGAGAAAACTACCAATTTGTCTCACAAAATTGACCAAACCATAAACTTACGAGCTTCTCTGAGGGATATGTGTAAGAAGCACAGAACTGATATGGGGCTTGTGAATGTGCTTATTAGCAATGAAGAAAACGCGGATAGTGGAAGGCTAGAGCAGCATCGTAAAAAGAGAGCGGATCGTGCTGGGCCTTCTACTATGATAGTCAATCCTCCTACTTCTCCTTCAGTGAGCTCACCATCAGTAGCTCATGTAAGTTTTTTAATTGTTGTGCATAATAGCTCTCCTCCTTGTATTCCTCATTCTTCTTTACCTCTAGTTGATTAACCATTAGTTGAAAAGGATGGTGAGCTATTCCCATGGCGCAAGCATCTTAACTTGCAAGAGTACCCTTATAATCCCAACAAAGTAGTCAACAAGTGGAAGGCTTCTATACCAGAAACTATAAAAAGGAAAAAGTGAATCGCTAAATCATCAAGTGGTACGAAGAAACCTCCACTATCGAAGTTTATCTCATCCTTACAAGTTCTCCTTGCTGAGGCTACTATGGTTAGCTTAGGCCTTAGTGAAAACGTTGGTAAAGCTGAGGCTAGTTAGATGGAGCTCGAGGAAACTAAGGAAACGCTAGAGGTAACTCGCGAGCTATACCTCAAGGTGAAGGAGAACAAAGAGCTTTATAGGTAAAATGCAGAGCTTGTTGGGCATCTGGGGGCTGCTGAAGTCAAAATTGATGAGTTATCTCATGTCGTAGTTGAAAAAAAAAAGAGGCCTTGGATGTTGAGTTGAAGAAAACGATCGAAGAGTACAAGGCTATTGTGAATCGAATTATTGAAGAACACAAGGCCACGATGGCAAGCTCAAAGCTAAAAAAAATAGAGGCCTTAGAAAATTTCAAAAAGGTGACTCTAGAAAACTTGAGTAGTTTTTGTTCATGAGCTCAACTCAAACATACTTTTGCATACTCAAATTGTGGGTGGCCCTTTTGATGCTTGCAAAGTTAACCTCGATGCCCTCTACGATGTAGATATGAATCAACTGGGTTTTGATGTCCATTTTTCCTCGTGAACTGCCTGGAACGAGTTCGCATCCAAATGGAAGAACTCGAAAAACTTTTACCTGGATGAAGATCCAATTGATACCAGTACTACTCCTACTAATAACAACGTCAACAATGAAGCTGATGAAGACACTGCTGAGGCCAACATTGCTCTTGTTAATGGTAACGACAACAACAAAGTTGCTAAAAGAAGAAAAGGAAAAGATGAGATCTCTAGTGACCATGAAGGGGCTAATAATATGCCATAATTAATTGTAACTTTGTATTAATTTTCCCATTTTGGAATGAAAAATTAAACTTTGAAAAATTCAAGTTTACTTGTTACTATTATGACATCATATCTTTTTGTGAACTTATTTCATCTTTTCGTATAACAACATTGCTCATACCAAAAGTTTGAACTTAAACAAATTTTCAAATATACTCCCAGAAACCTTTGATTGACTTCGTGCAATTCAATGGCTCTATTTTAGGTGACTTACCACTAATTTTGACTCGAATGTTTTTAAACATTCTAGGTTGTGAATTTAAATTAGCAAACTCAAAGGAAATTAAGTTACAACCTCAAATAAATTAAGCCTTAAGTATCAGCCAGGAACGTAGTTTCACTGGTTGTGTTGGAGCTATGAGCTTAACTCTGCAAGCTTTTATAATTTTAACTGGGAACGTAGTTCACTAGCTATTTTGGAGGTTGCAATCTCAAACCAACAAACCTTTATGACATCAGCTGAGAGTGTTGGTTCACTAGCTGTATAGGATGCTACTATCATAAATTGACAAAGCCTTTAGAGTATCAGCTAGGAACATAGGTCCACGAGTTGTTTTAGAGGCTGCAATCTTAAACTGACAAACCTTTATGACATCAATT
The DNA here is from genome assembly GCF_025698485.1 of Gossypium arboreum. NCBI lineage: Eukaryota > Viridiplantae > Streptophyta > Magnoliopsida > Malvales > Malvaceae > Gossypium > Gossypium arboreum. The sequence continues at coordinate 40,022,606 of NC_069081.1, forward strand.
GAGAGCGCAGTTCCACTAGCTATGTTGGAGGCTATGATCATAAACCAACGAGCCTTTATAGTATCAGCTAGGAACGTAGGTTTGCTAGCAATTTTGGAGGTTACAATCTTAAACCGACAAACCTTTATGACATCAGCTGGGAGCGCAGGTCTGCTAGTTATGTTGGAGGTTGCAATCATAAACCGTTGAGCCTTTAGAGTATCAATTGGGAATATAGGTTTGTTAGCTGGTTTGGAGGTTGTGATCTTAAATCGGTGAACCTTTATGGCATAAGCTGGGAACGTAGGTCCACTAGCTATGTTGGAGGCTACAATTATAAACCGATGAGCTTTTAGAGTATTAGCTGGAAATGTAGGTCCACTAGCTATTTTAGAGGTTGCGATTTAAACCGGCAAACCTTTAGATTATACTAAATACAAGTGTTTATAAAGAAAATATTTTTTATTCAATAAGTAAAAAATTACACATAGTATTTTTTTGAGGTGACGGGTGTTCCATGTTCGTAGTAGAACCATGCCCTCTATCTTTGCCAGCTTATACGTTCCATAACCTGTCTTCTCTATGACCTTGTATGGCTTTTCCCAGATTGGAGCCATTTTCCTTTACTACGATTTGGGAAACTAGCCTCAATGTTTCTAAGGATAAGATCACCTACTTGGAATTACTTATTCTTAATCATAGAGTTGTAGTACCGAGCTACTTATAGAGTAAGTGTTTCATTCTTGATTTCTGGTGCTTCTCTGAATTCATCTATGAGATCAAGGTTAATCATGATAGCCTCTTGGTTGGCATCTTCATTAAAATGTATTGTTCTATGTGACTGCATACCAATCTCAGTGGAAATTACTATCTCTACGCTATAGACAAGGGAAAATGCAGTTTCTCCTGTTGCAGTATGAGGCGAAGTTCGCAGGGCCTATAAGATTCTTAGCAGCTCATCCAACTAAGCACCCTTGGCCTCACCAACTTTTTTTTAAGGCCATTAGGATCTTCTTATTCATTACCTCTGCTTGCTCATTCATTTGTGGTGTTTTAACAGAATTCTAAGTGAAAGCAATCTGAAGATCTGCACATAAATTTTTGAAATTTCCCTAAAACTGTGTGCCATTATCTGTGATAATCAAGTGAGGTACACCAAACCTACACACAATTTATTTCCAGAGAAGAGATTCCATTTTTTTCTATTATGAATTTTTTCTATACTATAGCTACCGAAAATGGACCGAGGATATCAATTCCCCAGGTCGCAAATGACCAAGGTTCGACATGACTTGAAGAGGCTATGTTGGTTGTCGCTGCAGCTGAGCATATCTTTGGCAGGAGTTGCCCATGTGAACCAAATGATGTGTGTCCTTTTGAATTGTATGCCAATAATACCCTTGTCTGAAAATTTTCTGGGCAAGTAGCCTTCCACCCAAATGGTCACTACAGATGCCTTCATAAATTTCTCGTATTACAAACTTAGCCTCAGAGGGTCATAAACATTGCAGCAGCAGAGGTGAAAACCCCTTTTCTATACAGTACACCGTCTAAAAGGGTATACATAACAATTGTAGGACAAAACGAATTATTTTAACTTGCTATGTAATTGAGTAATTTAACAATTAACTACACAATATTCAAATGTCTAATTTATCAATTTAGAATTTTTTTAGACATGTGTGATTTGTGACAATGACATACCTCGCAATAGCTTTGCATTGTAGCTTTGCGAGCTTTTTCTTGTCCATATTATCATATGCTCCTTGCAATGTGCGAACTATAAGAGCCATCCATATCTCCTCTTGATCTATACTCAAAACTTGTGGCATGTCATAGCTCGGGGTATCCCTGTTCTCCAACATAATTTTCCCTCTTTTCTCAATGAAAATAGAAGATGCCAATTTAGATAAAGCGTCTGCATGTGTGTTGTCACTCCTTGCAAACTGCTTTATCTAAACTTTGTCAATTCCTGTGAGCAGTCGAGCTACGGCTGAATGATATCTCTTTAACACTGCCTCCTTTACCTCATACTCATCATTCATTTGCTTCACCACTAACTGTGAATCTGTATGGATGATCAAATCCTTCACTCTTAGCTGGCGTGTAGAACGAAAAAAATTTGCAAGTGTATACAATCGCAACAAATAATAAAGTGACAAGTATTGTCGAGTTATCGTGTACGCACAGGGACTATGGAAGCGAATATTTATGAAATGTAAAATTTAACAATTTGGTGGAGGGAAAATATGTTGATTTAAAGTGGATAAATAAAAACTAAAAAATTAACTAAGTCCTAAATAAGAAAATTAAAATTAAAATTTCAATGCAGGATTTCTAAAAATGAGTTTAACCAATATGACATAAATGTGTTAGATCAATTTTATTCTTTAACTTAGAATAATTAAAGCTATGTTCATGTTATTACGAATAATTTCACAGTAACTCAATAAATTGCTACTAATGCACATACTCACCTATTAAAACCCATTAATCTCTTGAACATATTTTCATGTCAATGCAAACAGTTAATCAAATTTTAATAAGCAAGTATAAGATTAAATGAGGTAACAATATACTGCTATATTAAAATAATTTAATCACAATAATCTTACAAGTTATGCAAGGTTAATGTATTGTTTAATACCGTTGCTAATTTAACCTTCAACTACCTTAGAAGATTAAACATACATCAATTAAATATTGTGTCAGTTAATTATAATTTCAATCTGGTTAATAATTAATTCAATTGCTACCTTACAATTAAAATGTAAGCATAATGTAGGCACGATTTAATTTAATTGAACAATTTACTAATACTTAATAACAACACAAACACATTTTAAATAACCTAAGAGGACAGAATGCGATTAATCTAACATGAAATGAATTTAAGCCATTTTAATTAATTGAAGAACAAAATATTCATGCTTATGATCAAAACAAAACTTAAAACAAAGTTAAAAGAAGGGAACTAGAAGAACAAATCTCGGTGGTTTTCCGAAGCCAGACTAGTGCGCTACTCCAAGAGGCATGTAAGCTCTTTTTCAAGAGGGGAATTTGGCAAGAGAAGAAAGGAATTTAAAGGTAACAAAGAAAAGTGAAAGTGAGAAAGTGAGTAAGAGAGATGTGTGTAGTGAGAAATGAGAAATGAGGGAGTGAATGGGGGTTTATAGGTGGAGTTCACTACTAAAAATAGAAAAAAATATCGGCCACTCCCTCTTCCCTTGGCTGACCATGCATGGTAAAAGGGATGGTTTGACTTGAATTTGCTATTTTTAGCTTGTGGCTAAAAATAACAAGCTTGAAAAGTTGAGGTGTTTGAACAAAATTAAAAGAAAGTTTAGGAGATGATTTGTAATTATAAAATCAACTAAAATAAGTTGATTGGGTCAACTATATGAGACGGTTAGGCTGCCATATTCTTGATGGATCAGTCATTTTCAATTAGCACAATTGGGCCCATTTTTCTACATTAGGCTTATAATTAATTTTTAACCCAGTTTATGCTAGATCAAAATTAATTATAAAACGTGTTCAATAATTATTTTTGGACCGTCTATGGCTAGAAAAAGCATCAGCCATACTCTTAGTTCACTTGATCCACAATTTGCCTCAACGGTTCAAGCTTCTCGAGGTGATTGTCGAGGTTTTCACCCTTTGTGCAAAACTATCAAAAACACATAAAATTTGTGTAAATTTATTATAAAAATAATTAAAATTTAATATGTCTATAATTTTAGTGCAAGTTAATTATTTTATGATTAAAATATAATTTTCGACAAAAGTTACAACAAAACTACATGAATTAGAGCTAAAAATGGGCTAAAAAAGTTTATATATTTTTGTGTTTCCAGCATGCTAGTTGCAACCTTGATATCAAAGGTTCATATTCTATTGTGTTTTTAGATGTTTGAAATCCAAAAGATAATCCGTACTGCCATTCATTCCCACTAGGATCAACTAGAAGTACCCCAACTCTTGACCCTGCCTTGGCTGGAGAGCCATCAATATAAACTAACCACCTTTTTGAATTATCAGTTGTATCTACACCCTCTTAAGGTGGACTAACTACTAGATTTTGTACAACAAGTAGAAAAGAAATCTTAGAATAAAGTGTAAGCTCATCACATATTATTATAAAAATAACGTGTTAAATTACTGGGGTTCACCAATGTTCACAGGAGATTGCAAATAACATACACATTTAACTTCATAAAACATTCATTACCCAATATTTCAAGTTATAAACTATATTACCTTCTAGATCAACAGGCTTCTCAAAAGAGCACTCGACTATAAAGTCAGCTAATATATGCCCCTTTATTGTTGTTTTGGGGGCAAACTCCACACCAAACTCAGCCAACTCAATACTCCACTTTGTCACATTTCCTTAGGTATCAGCTTTAGATAATACTTCCTTTATAAGTTGATTGGTCATGACGACAACCGGATGAGCCTGGAAGCAAGGACGCAACTTGCGAGCTGCAACAATCAGAGCAAAGATAAATTTTTCAATTTTTGAGTACCTCAATTCACCATTCTAGAGTACCTTACTAATGTAGTATACTAAGAATTGGCGAACGTCTTCTACTCTGACTAGGACAGTTGCAATTGTTTCCTCTAAAGTAGCCAGCCAGATATAAATAGAGGGTTTCTCCCACTCTCAGTGATTCCAAAAGTAGTGGGGAGGTAAGGTATGACTTAAACTTTTCAAAGGCTGTTTAGCACTCCTTAATCCACAAAAAAGGACGTCATCTAGTTTTTGAAAAAATGGAGGCATTTGTCCGTTATCTTGGAGATGAATTTGTTGAATGCCACTATTCTTTCCATAAGGCACTGGATATCCTTAATTATCCGCGGATGAGACATTTCTAAGTTAGCATGGATTTTCTCCGAGTTCACTTCTATCCTCCTCTTTGAGATCATAAAACCCAAGAACCTGTCAGCTTGCACACCAAAAGCACACTTTTCCGGTTCAACTTCATGTTGTAGGCCCTCAAAACAACGAACGCCTCTAACAAGTTCTGCACATGCTCCTCCATAATCGTACTTTTCACTAACATATCATCAATATAGACTTCAAGACCACATCCTATCTGCTCCCTGAAAATTTTGTTTACCAACCTCTGATAGGTTCCTCTCGGGTTTTTGAGGCCAAAAGGCATAACCTAATAACAGAACAACCCTTTCTCGGTGATGAAAGTTGTTCTCTCTTGGTCACTTTGATCCAATAAAATCTGGTTATAACTTAAAAAGGTATCCATTAAGCTCATGAACCTGTGACCTACAGAAGCATCAACCAAACAATCAATCAAAGGTAAATGAAAGTTGTCTTTGGGGCACGCCTTGTTGAGATTGGTTAAATCAATACATATCGTCCATTTGCGGTTTACCTTTTCCACTATGACCACATCCGAGACTCAGTATGGATATACAACTTCACTGATAACCTGCCAACAATAATTTAGCTACCTTCTGCCTCACAGCTTCCATCACCTGCGGAGCAAACTTCTTCTTTTTTTGCTTAACAGGCTTCACTTCAGGGAGTACATTTAACCTATGGAACTAGGAAAAAACATCAGATTTCGTTTTCAAACACTGAACCAAAGTGTTTTTTTCTTCAGGTAATAATGCTGATGATATCTTTATGGTCATTTTTTCGTTGTCATAGAATAGTTGTAAAGTCTCGGTGTGTTCTACTACTTCAGGTTTCTGACTTCTCTCTTTATCCCTCACATCTAGGTAATCCAAGTCTAAGGCTTGACTAGCTAACTCTGCCCTCTGCGAACTTTGCCCCCTGGTTACAGGCTCTCGTGCCTGTTTCACAAACAACATACGCCATTGCCTTATTGTTTGCTGGTCGGATCGCATAAACTCAATTCCTATCTTTATCAAAAATTTGATTTTCATACAAAATGTTGCTACAACCATCTTCGCTGTTCTCATTATCGAACACCCAAAAATGGCATTATATGCCATAGAATGGTCCATAACAAAAAAATATACATATTTTGTAGCCGTATGCTCACTATCTCCCAAGGTGACTAGCAAAGTGATAGAACCCTTCACCTCAAATGGTGGTTTGCAAAACCATACAGAGGGCTAGCCTTGGACAAAGCTTGTTCTTTTAACCCTATCTTTTGATAAGACTTCTAAGTTAAAATCTTTACAGCACTCCCGCTGTCGACCAATATTCTTCTAATTTTGAAACCTGTGATCATTACTGACACAACCATTGGGTCATTTCCTTCCTTGTCGCACATGTAACACCCCTTACCCGTATCCAATGCTGGAATATTGTACGAGGCATTACTGGACTTATATACAAGCAATCATACAAAATCAATAAATTTCCATCTGAATTTAAGACTTTTCACATACATTCCTATCGTCTCTAAAACGAGCATACGAGGCCTAAAACAAGCTTTGGAAGTTGTTCGGGACTAAACCGAAGACTTTAGGAAATTTTATGACACTTAGAAAATTTTTCATCAAAACAAGGTCACACGCCCGTGTGGTTTGGGACACGCCCGTGTAGGTTGGCCGTGTGGTCACACACGCCCGTGTTCTTAACCCGTATAACTCTCTGTTTATGATGTCATGCACCAAAGGAAGTCACACGGCCAAGTCACACGCCCGTGTGATAGGCCGTATGACGAATTTAATTTTTGAAATTTTTCATAAAATAAGTGCAGACTTCACACGCCCATATCCCTAGGCCTTGTCCTTCACACAGCTGAGACACACGGACGTGTCTCTGCCCATGTGGATAAAAATAAGGCTATTTACCAAGCCATTTTGCCACCCTTACTTGCACCAACCTACACAACAACAAGCAACACCAATCCAAGCATTTATATAGAACCAAATTAGCCACAAACAAGATATCAATACATCATTTGCACATACTAACATCTATCATGCATAAACATCACATACTTTCTTTTTCATTCATGCCAATTTCATCTTCACGATAAGCATCATCACATAAACATACCAATGGCCAATAAGATTAATATTAGCCAACTTCCAATTGCCATATACAAAATGAATCATTAACTATTACAATGGCAACACATTTGGCTAAACCAATATGACATATAACTCCCTATACAAGCCATACTCAAAATATTGAAACTAGGTATACCCAAAACAATCGTTCGATAGTGTGAATCGAGCTCCGACGTTCCTCAATTCCTGAGCTAGCTTGGCGACACTATAAGGAATAGAAAGAAAAGGGGAGTAAGCTTTCAAGCTTAGTAAGTTTGCATGTAAATAATAAGCAACATTAATTATACATTAATAACATTATTATTCAACATAAGTTAACATAAATATCATCATGTATCTTAGGCACAACTTACTCATTAGCATTCTTACCAAGAGTTCATCTCATACTAAAGTCCATACTCATGAGTTTTACGTACATATCTGTACCAACTCGTAACATAGTCACATACTTTATCATCTTTGACATACTTTTCGGATTACCCGTTGAACACTTGGAATACTATCGATACATGGAAAGTCTTGCACATAAGTGCCACATATGTAGCCAATGCTACCTCATATCTCATAACACATAGGGCTCACACACGAGCTAATCATGGGCCTCCTCACACAAGCTGTCAATCAAGATGTAGCTAAGCGGGCTGCTCACACAAGCTGTCAGGTATCCGCAGTACATGTCGGACTACCCAGCCACCGGTAGGATGTACATGATGAGCACCCGGATTTACATAAATTATATAACTCATGGTTTCCTACTGACATGTCACTTGTATCCTAAACTATTCCTAAGGTTCAACCGAGATTTTCTCATCGTGAAACTTCATTGAATATTTCCAGAGAAACAATCATACAATTCATGCAATATTAAACATTAAATACATAATACAACATTGCATTATTTACACACAAACTTACCTCAGTACAAAATATTAAAAAATGGACCTAATCGTCAATAACCTTGTTCTTCTCCCGATCAAGGTTCAAACTTTGTTTTTCTTGATCTATTAGAAATTTAACTTATTTAATTATCACATTACTCAATGCTGTCCAAAAATCATATTATGGAAAAATTACAGTTTTGCCATTGACTTTTCACATTTTTACAAATTAGTCCTTAGGCTCGTAAAATGAAATGTATCCATTTTCTTTATTACCCAAGCCTAATCGAACCTAAATCATGCTCATAACAGCCCACATTTTTCATCAAATCACATTTCTACTACCCATTTTTACAACTTTTACAAATAAGTCCTTTTTTATGCATTTATACTAAAAATCACTTAGTAAAAGTTGTTTATCACACCTTAAACATACAATATCTTCCATAAAACATCAAAATACATGCATGTCACACATGGGTAAATTTTTGAACATGAGCCCTACTTCAAAATAATGGTAAAAATAGAAAGATTGGGTGATAACGACTTCAAAAACGTAAAGAGCATTAAAAACAGGGATAGGATGTACAATCAAGCTTGAAAGTTGAAGAAAACACTAACTATGGTGTCTTAAGAATTTCAGCCAAGGTAGAAGAAGATAGACACAATTTTGGCTTTATTTTCTCTTTTTATTCTTTTATTAACCAAATGACCAAAATGCCCTTAATGCATAACTTTAAAATTTTACCTATTCATGTCCATTTTTGTCCACTGACTTATCCAATGGTTTAATTACCAACTAAGGACCTCTAATTTAAAATCTCATAGCAATCGACACCTTTAACAAGTAGAACTCAACTTTTTCACTTTTTACGATTTAGTCCTTTTGACTCAATTGAGTGCCCAAACGTCAAAATTTTCGAATGAGATTTTTAAAAAGTAGTTCCATAAATATATAGACCATAAAAATATAATAAAAATAAATTTTTCTACGTCGGATTCATGGTCCCAAAACTACTGTTCTGACTAGCCCCAAAATTAGGCTGTTACAGCACACTAGCTCCTCATTGTCATTACCAAACTCAACACTCCATTTTCCCTGCTAACACTGTCTCTTGGGTGCATGAGCTAACATGACACACCTCATGTGAGCTTTCCTCTTCGCATTAGAACTTTCTCAATCCTCATCTATGCCTACAATCACATGGATAGTGCCTCTGACCTTCTACTTACCTTTGGGATCACCACAAGAACTCTGACCCTGCTAAGTAGTACCCTAATCCACAAACTCGGTGAGCTCACCATTTCTCACTTCCTCTTCAATAGCATCCTTCAAAGTAAAATAATTTTCAGTTTTGTGCCCCATATCATCATAGAAAGCACATCTATCCCTGGAATTTGACCTCTTCGTACTGTGCCTCATAGGAGATGGGTTAGGCAGGATACTTAAACTCTTTACTTGATTCAAGATATAACCACGAGTAGTGTTCAATAGAGTGTTGACTTCAAACTTGCCTTGAGGGATGTATCTTCTTATCTGCTTGGGTTGAGATCCCTAAGGAACCTTAGGAGAATTATCCTGTGTTTGCACTTTTTGCTGCTCGTCGTCTCGGGCACGCAAAGCTTGATTGAGTGACCCTTGTCTATTGCGAGTTCCTTCTCTTTCTCTGAACTGTCTACCATCTCTTTGAAATGTGTCACGCGTCGCCCTCTTAATCTCTTCTACCTCCACGAACTTGTAAGCCCGCTCAGATAAGTCTGCTAAACTCTATGCCTATTATCAGTAAAGGAGTACTGCACATGTTCATTCTACACTCTGATAATGAAGGCATCGATGGTCCACTAGTCCTGAAGGTTCTTCATATTCATTAATTTGTTTGGTTGAACGTAATACTCATTTAATGGATTGACTATTACTTTTCTATTACTTATCTTCCCGTAATAACTATTCTTTAGTTTCACCAAATAATGACTATTCCATGCAAGACCGAGTAAAAAATATATTAATTTCTAGCTTAGTCGTTTATTTAAAACTTAAACTTAAAAATATAAAAATAAAATATATGAAATATTTGAATATAATTTAATATAAAATATAATTTAAAATAAAATATTTTAATGGGTGAATAAAAATATAGTAAAATAAAAATGTTGTTAAAACATTAATTTTCTTTGAACATGTAAAGGAAAATAGTTAGAGAATTTTCATCTTTCATGAAACGACAAAGTAAAGTCGTTATGTATGTGGAAACGATGGTCATGATATTCATTATGATGATGATGATGGATGGATGGATGGATGGGTGGGTGGAATTGGAGGAGGGGGAGATTAGAGGGAAGGGAAATGATTGCCAAATGGGGCCATGATGGCAACGCCTCCATCCTTAGAAATTAAAAGATTAAAATGAAAAAACGGAAAAAAAAAACCAATAAAACTGCGCAGCCATAGCCGCCATTTCCAGTTCCACTCTTTTTGTGATTATTAATAATGAAAATTGTTATTATTATTTTTCCATTTATTTACTATCTCTCCCATTTTAACTTTCTTTCTATAAGATAATATTTTCGTTACTAGTTTTAAAAAGAAAGAGAGAGAGAGAAAAATGATAATATAGACAGACAGAAAGACAAGAGAGAGGGAGAGATAGAGACTTTTTAAAGCACTGAATTAAATAAAAAAAGCCAGAAAAGAAAAGGAAAGGTTTAGGGATTCTAGAGATAAATAGTAAAAAGAAGAAGCCAACCAGTATTTAAAGGCAGGTTCAAACCAATTGTTGCTCTGGCCATCAACTTCTCCGTATTTCCTCTCCTATGTCAAGTAAAAAAAACCCAAGAAGAAAATACATACACAACAAGAAGCCCTTAGCTTAGCTTTTTCTTCTTATGATCTCGAAGTCCTAAGCTTTCTACACCTTCTCTCTTTACTGCTTTTGCTTGTTTCAGACGTTATTGAGGGATACTCTCTGACCTTGAAAAAGCTGCGTTTTCACCTATATAAACCCTTGTTTCCTTTTCCATCCATTTTCACTTTCACTATAACATAGAGTGTGAAAAAGAAGGAAAATTATGGGAGGTGATGATGAGTGCGTTATAGTGGTACGGGAGTTTGATCCTAGTAAAGATTTAGCAAGTGTAGAAGAAGTTGAAAAACGATGTGAAGTTGGTCCCAGCGGCAAACTCTCTCTCTTTACCGACCTCTTGGGTGACCCTATTTGCCGGGTCCGCCACTCCCCTGCTTTTCTCATGCTGGTACTACTCTTTTTCCCTCCATTACTACTATCCCATGCTTCATGCTTCTTCTTCTTCTTGCGTTGTTGTCTTTTTTTTTTTAAAGGAAAAAAAAACAAACAAACACTCATATTGGTTTATGTAATCAAACAGGTGGCTGAATTAAGCTCCACCAAAGAAATAGTTGGGATGATAAGAGGTTGCATAAAAACCGTTACTTGTGGCAAAAAGCTCTCTCGGAATACCAAAACCAATGATCCCTCCAAACCTCTCCCTGTTTACACCAAAGTCGCTTACATTTTAGGCCTTCGGGTCTCCCCTTCGCACCGGTATTTACTGCTCCACCCAATCATTAACATTCCTTTAATACGTTAAAACCTATAGTAATCAATGGTCTTAATTTTTCTCTTTTTTTTTTATTTAATTTCTCAGGAGAATGGGAATAGGGTTAAAGCTGGTACTAAGAATGGAAGAGTGGTTTGTCCAAAACGGCACTGAATACTCTTACTTAGCCACGGAAAACGACAACCAAGCTTCCGTTAATCTCTTCACTGATAAATGCGGCTACTCCAAGTTCCGTACCCCTTCCATTTTGGTTAACCCCGTTTTCGCCCATCGACTCCCTGTTTCCAACCGAGTCACTCTGATTAAGCTATCCCGATCCGACGCCGAGTCGCTATATCGGCGTCGTTTCTCCACCATCGAGTTCTTCCCTCGCGACATTGACTCGGTGCTTAATAACAGACTCAGCCTGGGAACCTTTTTGGCAGTGCCACGTGGATGTTGCTATACGCAAGAAACGTGGGCCGGGTGTGATAAGTTTTTATCCGACCCGCCAGAGTCATGGGCGGTTTTGAGTGTGTGGAATTGCAAGGACGTGTTTAGGTTGGAAGTTCGGGGCGCGTCGAGGATGAGGAAAACGTTGGCTAAAACGACAAGGATAGTGGACAAGTTGTTGCCGTTCTTGAGGTTACCGTCGATTCCGGAAGTTTTCAAGCCGTTCGGTTTGCACTTCCTGTACGGGGTGGGAGGGGAAGGGCCATCGGCGGCGAAGTTGGTTAATGCGCTGTGTGCACACGCGCATAACTTGGCCAAAGAAGGAGGGTGCAGTGTGGTGGCGACTGAGGTGGCGAATGGTGAGCCGTTGAAAGCTGGGGTCCCACATTGGAAAAGGCTATCGTGCGACGAAGATTTATGGTGCATCAAACGGCTTGGGGAAGACTACAGTGACGGGTCCGTCGGTGACTGGACAAAATCACCCCCTGGACTTTCAATTTTTGTTGACCCCAGAGAATTCTGAACTTCAAAAGTCTAACCACCCAAGAATGCAAAATCTATATACTAATATAATATAATATAATATTTAAATTTTTAAAAAATATTTGGGATTTTGGGGGAGAGAAAAGTGGGACTGAGAAGATATGGGTTTTGGGTGTACCAAAGAATATGAATATCCCCTGTTTTATATATATTATTTGTTAGGTCTATCGATTTTGTTTTTGTAAATGGATTTGGCTTTTAAGATTTTGTTTTAGCCAAACAATTGTCTCTTTTTTTACTTTACGGTCCTTTTAATAGGGGATGGTATATCATTTTAATCAGAATATCCCTTTTAAAGTCAATTATATGCGTATATAAGAATTTACTCCATTTACCCTCCATCTTTTATAGGAAGAACACATCCAAGGCAAATAAAAATGCATCGGACCACATGGGCATAAAAATGGACACTAAAAATTTTTAAAAAACTTTTGGTGTTGTTAATGGAATCTTTAGTTTAAGTATTGAATATAAAAAGACTTGAGATGGATGATGATGATGGGAGATTTGGCTTTTAGCTGCTATGGGTGTTTCATCTTTGGCTTAGGAAGGTACACACTGAAATTGATAGGAAATATTTCTTTCAATGCTTGTCTTTTTTAGTTTGAAACCATGGGCCATGTACATGTAGGATAGATTCTAGGATTGTGATATTTTTTCCCCCTTTTGTTCATGACAACAAACCCATCCCCCTTTTTTTCTTAAAAAAGACAACATAAATCATGATAATCATGTATGAGTAACTTTTAGTTAAGGCTGTAGCAGTTATTTGGAACAAATGCTATTGGAGGAAGTCAGAATTTTGAATTACAAATAAATTGTATCATTAGAGGTTAATTGAAAATCATATAATGTTAGTTGGAATGTTAAAAATAATTGAGTCATGGTGAATAGGTTATACATGCAATAAACACCGGGATGGATGGAGGGAGTGATGAGTTACCAACCAAAGAAAGGGAGTATAAGGTTGGATTTCAACCTTTATAAAGTAATCTTCACGGGATTTTGCAACAAGTATTCATAAGAAACATGAGGATTGAAAGCTCTATTGGAAATGAAAACTACACAATATTTTTACCTACTTTCTACTATTTCTTTTATTGGATAGCATTAGCAATACCATCCGTCATTTGCCTAATATTTTCTTCAAAACTTCATTTCTTAATTAATTATAACACAAAGGTTTAAGTAAACCATCAAAATTTATAAAAATGTTGCAAAATATATATGTCAACTACTATTGGATTAACTTTATAAAGTTGTCTGTCATTTGTTTTTGTATTTTGGTTTGTGATTGTGAAATTCGGTAGTAAAGATTTATATTTGTCAATAAAGTCATATGAATCCCAAATTTCTCTTATGGAAAAAGAAAAAGCAATTGATTTCAGCAGTGTTTGAATTTAATATCACTACACATTATCCAATATGTAATCATGAAAGATAAATTCAAGTATTTATCCTTACTTTTATTAAAAGAAGGCCTTTTAAAGTAAATATAACATACGGAACTTTCAAATATATACACTTACAAAAACCCATTATATTTAAAAGAAATTTATGACGCATTTTAATTCATAGACCTATCAAATAACAATTCTAGTAAATAATAGATTGTCCAGAACCAATCCAATTTCTTCATTTATTAAATTATTATTTATTCTTAATTAAATTAAATTAATTAATAAGCTATGAATCAAGAAATTAAATCATTTTAGAATACTTTTATAAAGAAATCATTATCTCTAATTAATTTAAATTAATATGAAATAAATATAAATATAAATATAAATATAAATTTTAATGTTTATAGATAACTCAAATGAAGAAGCTATATTCTACAAAAATTTTCTTGTACTCAGCTGATTGACACTATAAAAGGATGTCACCTTCAAGCCATTCAACAAACATTAAAAGTCTCACAAATTCAAAAGTCTATAAGTATAAAGATTTAAGCATGAGGGGAAGATTTTTGAAGATTAGAAACTTTTTCCAAAATCTTAAGGTATTTTTGAAGAAATTGAAGAATTAGAAGTAATTCTAAAGAACGTTGTATTAATTCTGAAGAAACTAGTTTTCGATCTTGTTCAATCGATAAAGAGAAGACTAAACTCATTTTCAAGATCAAGTTTAGAAGGTCCTTCAAGTAAAATTATCTATCCAAGGTCAAGCCTCAAGGACCCTTGGATCAAATCTCTCCCTCATCCAATTGCATTGACCCAAAGGAGATAAAACTCATTCTTCAATATCAAGCCTCGATTTCCCTTGAATCGAGCCTCATCAACCCAAGATCAACTCTTGAATACTCTTAAATCAACCTTCAAGCAATTTCAAGCAAGTAACTCTCTAAACCAATTTCCAAGATCACATCTAGAAGACCCTTAGATCAAAGTTTTATTGAATAGAAGAATCAAAGGATTTATTGAGAGATTGTAGCTTAAATTATATAAATAAATTTCTTTTATTTGTTTCCATTTTAGGTATTATTTTTAACTCAAAATTTGTTTGTACAAATTTTTGACACACTTGTTGGAACAATCTCATCATTTCATCTATTCTCTTCAAAGATCAAGTTTATCAAAGTTGCAACGGCTCCCATGAAGAATCTTATCAACAATTAAAATATCTAGTCTACTCTAACTGAAAAGTTAAAAGAAATATTCTCACCAACATTTCATCAAAGCTAATAATAAAAGTTATGTGTTGTGGTTGTAATGGCATCTAGCACTGCTTCCCTTAAGGAGAAAGTTACCTCTCTTACAAAACCTTTAGAATCCATTGCAACGAGTATAAAAGGAATGGATGATCAACTTACTTTCATGATAGCAAAAATCAAAAACTTAGTTGAAACAACCAAAATCTTGCCAGCGAACCTCAAAATTTAACTATTCAAGGAGTTGGTGAAATTTCTACCAAGGTTGTTGAAGAAAGACTTTAAAACATTTCTTTAAATTAACTCAAAGAGCTTATCAAGATAAAAGTTATTAAGGATCAAGCCAAAGTTGTTTCTCTATCGTCATATACACATGCAAAGCTATTCACTCCAAGGATTGATTTTTTGAGAATGATTGAAAATTTTCAAGTTCTAAAGTTCCAACAGTTTGATAGCAAAGGAAATCTACGTCAACATGTGCATTTCGTGGAAACCTACAATAGTGTTGACAATTATGGAGTGTAATAGGCCCAATTTGCCCGGGCCTACAATAAATCAAAAAACCAAAAACCAAAAAATATGTGTATCAAATAAAAATAAATAAACTAAGGTGTTTATGAGGCCAACGTCCATTTACAAAATTCTGGGCCTAAATTAAACCCAAACCGATTAACCCAAACTTAATTTCGGGCTTAAACCCAAACCTATAGCTTAACAATTATATCCAAAATCCTTAACCCAATAAACCTAGCCCAAATGACCCAAGAATCCTAACCCATGTATAGAATTTCAGGCTTAAATTAAAACCCAAGCAATCCACTCAATGCCCAGACCCGATTCCAGTAGCCCAAATCTGAGACCCAACAGAACCCAAAGAAACTCAGCAGCCGAGAAACTTCTGGAATATGCTAGAATAGTGCCAAAGGGTCAGGCTCCCACGAGCGGTTCCCAACATGGCCTCCTTCACGAGATCCTCCCCTCGTTCCTCTGTACAGCCGAGCCTGCAAAAAGAATACACCAGAAGGAGCCAATAACAGAATACACAGCAAATGACTGTAGGAAAATAGGATTTTCAATTTTTTACTTATTTTGTAAATCTGGCTATAAAAGCCATTGATGTAATCCTTTTAATCTTACGCACACTATACGCATACGAAATACAAGAGAGGCAACCCAAAAATTATAAGGTGATCCTATTTTTTTTTGTTTTTGCAATTTACTTCTTTTTTGGTTTTGCATATTTATTATTTGCGCAGAGAAAAGTAAAAAGGAAGGGTTTACCTTCATAAGTACACCATCGGAACCCCTATCTCCTTCATCGCAATCGGAGCTTGAGATAGGATCTCTAAGTTAAAATCAGCAGTCACAAGTGGTTTTTCAAACGGGGAAAAGAGGGGTATATACTCATCGCCATTCATCAAATACAATGGTGCCATGACAATTAATGAGCTTTTTTTGGCTAAACTTGATGAGAATCGAAAGGGTGCTATGGTTTTGTTTCTTTTGTCAGCCAAATGAGGGGAAAATGAGGCATTAGGGTTTTGATTCAATTGTGGCTTGAAGAAATGGAAGATTGCCATTCAGTTTCCTGTAATTTTGGATTAAAAATGAAATGTCGCCGTTTAAGGATAAGAGATCCGTGCGTCGACCCGTTCCAGGACCCGGATCCGCGCCTTAGCTCTTCAAATGGGGAATTTGCGCGTTAGATCCTTCCCCTCGCTCGAGCATTCAATTGTGCCTTGTTTGATTTACTTTGTTTTTTAAATTTGGCTCCATAATTTGCGTGCATTTTCATTTTAGTCCACTACCCAGCGCTGCATTTTAGGACTTGGATTATTTCCAGTTCTAGTCCTTATACATTTGCGCGCATTACATATTAGTGTTTTTTTCGATTATTTTATTTGTAAATTGTCCCTTTTGTTTCAATTTTGTTTTAATTAAGTTTTGTATCCTCATTTTTTTTTATTCACTGCACATTCATTTTCTTTTACATGCTTGATTACTTGCTTTGATATTTTGAGTTGCTTTGATAATTGAATTTTGTGTTAAAAAACATTATTATAATCTTTTCTCTT
Source organism: Gossypium arboreum (assembly GCF_025698485.1). Lineage (NCBI taxonomy): Eukaryota > Viridiplantae > Streptophyta > Magnoliopsida > Malvales > Malvaceae > Gossypium > Gossypium arboreum. The sequence continues at coordinate 40,039,750 of NC_069081.1, forward strand.
TTATTCTATCATTTTAATAATTTTTATACTATTTGTAATAAAGTTTATTTTAGTTTATGTATGCCATTAATTTTATGATATTTTATAATTTCTTTTGAATTTATTCACATATTTTAATATTTATCTTCTTTTTGTTAGTTAAGGAGAAATTCATCCATTTTATGTGTCATTTAAGTTATTATTAAACATATATTTAATACTTATATTTTACCTACATACGTTATTAAAGCCATGTTATTTTATACATATAGTTTTTTGTATATTTGTATATATAATTGTGTTTTTAAAATTTATTACATATATAATTTATGATAAAATTAAGTTAATCTTATAATTCATATTTTAATTCCATGTTATTTTAACATACTATTTCTAAAATTTCTTCACATGTACATAACCCATATTAAATTATTTTTACTATAGTCCACGTTATTGACTTCATATTATTCTATGTAAATATATATATTTTTATGTATGTATATATATTTTCCTTTAAAATTATTTATGTGTATAATGCGTTTCTTCTAAGGACCATATTTTAAATTGTACAATTTACTTATTGTATACACTTTCATATCTTATTATCTTTATGTATGTATTATCAAAATGTGTCATTAATCCAAATCAATTTATTTCATGTAAAATTATTTTATACATCATTTATTTCAAAATTCCATTTGCACATACATATATATTGGAACATATGCTTGATTTATAAACATCACTAAATTCATGCATTTTATACATATAGTTTTTATACATAATTATATTTTTAAAAAAATCATACATATATAATTTACGGAAAAATTAATTTTATATACATTATTAATCTCATGGTGTTCTTAACAAATAATTACTTCTAAATCTATTTAGATATATATATATATATATATATATATATATGTTTTGTAAATCTATTATGTGTATTTCCTAAGATTATATCTTATTAAGTATTCTTGCTATCCTTTCATATTTTATATATTATTAAATTTACCCTTATGGTATATATTTTAACAAATGTTTTTAACACCTTGTATGTTATTTGGTCTAAAATCTTCATTCTATAATGCATATTTTAATGAGTACATATATATCTCTAGTTTGTTTTTACAAATAGTTTCAAATTCATCACATCAATTCATATATTATGTGTTCATCATTATTTAAAATTTGCCTTATACCACATTTTTCTATTTTTTTCATTTTGTTATGTATATTTTACATTGGTTGTATTATATTAGGTTAGAAATCATTGTTGTACTATTTCTTTCATTTTTATTGTTATCTCAATTGTTCCCCATACATGCTAGGAAGGATGGTTTCATTTTGCTTAGATTAGCTATATTCAGTTATTTGATTTAGTCGGTTAAGGAAGGTTATGTTATTTAATTTCAATTAAAATTAATATGTTTTGAGTTTACAAATCTTTTAAAAAAAATCCTAAAATAAGGCAATGTTCAGTATTTAAAAATTCAAGAAATCGTGCCCTACCGTGCTTGGTTTCGATTTTTCGTTGGACTAAATATTTAGACACCCTTTTGTAACTTTTGACTTAAGAGCTTTTCGAAGTCAAAACTTGATCGTGTTCTCAAAAGTATAAAGGATTATGTCCTATCGTGCTGGATGTGATGCTTTATACCTTTGAAACGAGAAGGTTTTGACGACCACCTTAAACCACTCAAATGTTTTAAAAGGAACCATGTTTTAAATTTTTGAAAAACCCTAGACATAAAGACAACAATTAATCAATCTGGTACCAGTTTTTGGGCGTAGTGAGGGTGCTAACCCTTCCTCATATGTAACCGGCTCCCGAACCCGTTTTTAAATTTACGTGGACCAAAATTGATTTAAATGAAACAAAATGTTTTATTAGGTAATCCAATACACCTAAACAAAAAAGATTGGTGGCGACTCCACATTTGGTTTTAAAAAGTCGATCCCCATTGTTTTTTTCAAAATAAAAAATGGTTTCAACAGCTTGGCGACTCCACTGGGGATTGAACAAGAGAGTCAAGCCATAAAATTGATTATTGGTTGTCCTGTTGTCAAAGAATTGAAAATTTGTTTTGAAAATCATGATTCTTTTGATTGCATTTGTTTGTATGATTGTTGTGAGAAGCTATGCCTCCGTGAGGTTTTCACCTCCGTATGGGCTAGTGGATTGCTTCCGAGATACATCCGTACGTATGATTTCGTGAGATTTTCATCTCTGCATGGTCATAGAAAAATGTATTCCCCTGAACCGAACTTGATCCATATGAGCCTATAATGGGTGAGGATTGAGGAATCTGTTGGTTCAGGTACCATCTCTGTAGAACCGGATCACATATAGTGAACCTTAAGAGCTTTCTTTAGGTGGAGCTAGGTTAAACTTTAGTAGTTGCCCATATATGTGTTTTGATTATCTTTTGCTTGTATTTTATTATTTATATCTGATACTGACTTGTTGTGTTTTGTTTTGATTGTGTTTTGCATAACATTGCATATTAAAGGAGGTGTTGATTCGTATTCGATTATTAAGTTAGAATATTTAACATGGAGGATGAATTTTTTAGTAAAGTTGAGGATAATACGGCTGTCCATGCATGGTCAGAGAAGTTAGAATCAGAGAAAGGGGATAGCCTGGCAAAAGGATATACATCAGAGTTAAAGAATTTCACTCGCATCAATGTGACACAGAATGAATTGCAAGAGTTGAAAGATATATGGGCTCGATGGGATGAGGGAACCAAACAGTTGTTCTATCAGAGCTATAGTGATATAGCTTACTTGCTCGATATTAAGGTGGACAAGCATCTGTTTCGAGTTATGGCTCAATTTTGGAATTTTGCTTACAAGTGTTTCACTTTTGGGGAAGTGGATTTGGTGCCTACCGTAAAGGAATATACTACCCTGCTGAGGTGTCCAAAACTTCAAGTTAGAAAAGCTTATGTTAAGGTTTTTAATGGTCCAACTTTTGCGAAGAAATTGATGAATATTTCGGGGATGAGTGAGCCTTGGGTTACTGCTCGAATTCAACAAAAGGGGGTTAGTAAATGTATTCATTGGGAGAATCTAAAAGATTTGTTTTCGACACATCCAGATGAAAGGAAGAGGTTCAATATCTTCACCTTAAGTATCTAGGGATTGGTGGTTTTTCCTAAGGCTTTAAGGCATGTGGATGAAGCAGTCACTGACTTATTCGATTGTCTTGAGAACTGTACCTACAATATTAGCCGAGACGTTCAGATCCTTGAGCATGTGTCGAAGGACAAACAAAGGTCGATTTATTGGATGTGCACAACTATTGATAGTTTAGTTTCATGGGAATTTTTGGAAAGTGAACAAGGTTTCTTACTGGGTCTTCTCTGAAAGCTATTCCCTATTAAAGGAGGAGACAGCTATGCAAAGGAGAAACGATATTTCAGAGGAGAAATGGATGGAAATTCTTCAAAATCTCAAGGAGGAGGATATAGAGTGGAGAGCTTTTTGGATGGTTCCTTACGAGATCCTGTATCGATGTGAGAATTTTGATTGGGTACCATTGTTAAAAATTTGGGGAGCTACCGGGTATACTCCTTTACTTGCATTAAGGCAGTATAAATCAAGGCAGTTTATACCCACGACTTACAGGCTTGATTAGTGTGAATTCCTATATAAAGGTGACCATTATAAGAAGAAGCTTCGGGAAATATCTGATGCTTGGAAGCAAATTCATTGGATGAAGACGTTGGCTATCGGTTCTATGAAAACACCTGAGTACGGTGGATGGTTTAGGAAAAGGGTCAATGATAATATTCCTAGACCAAGTTTAGAAGACACTCGACCAATGGAGAAATAATTACAAGTTGCCCCGTCAGAGTTGGAAATTATAAAGCAAGACTTTGAGAAGAAGAGTTCTGAGCTTGGGAAAAGGATCGAGCAGTTAAAGGAAGAGAAAATGCACCTGAAATTAGATAGGAGGTTCAGAAGTCAGAGGCAGGAAAGTTACAAAAAAGGAAGATTGAGGTGGAGGAGGATTTGAAAAATTTGAAGACAGATTATAAGAAGCTACGCCTGTTGATGAGGACTGCTGGGTTAGGTAAAACTTTAGAGCAATGGCGTCAGGAAGTTCGAGAGGAAAATATTAAGCTAGATCAGTGGGAAATGAGGTTCTAGGAGGTTCAAGCTCGAAACGAGGTATTAGAGAAAAGTCTGTCAGAGAGTAAAAATAAACAAAATGAATTAAGGGCTACAGTATCGGAACTTGAGAGATCTCTATGTTTGTACCAGAATCACAATTTTGTAGTGGAGTTAAGAGCAAGCTTAAGCAAGATCGAAGAGATGAAAGGGAAAATAAAAGAATTAGAGACGGTGTTGTAAAGTTGTGAAATGAGGATCGAGTTTTTTGAGGCAAATAAGGAGCAATGGAAAGGTCAGTTTCATTATTCTCAAGATCAACTTAGAAGCAGAGATTACATCATGGGGGAGGCTGTAACACAAATTTGAGAAGTAGCTGATTACTTGCAGTCTTTGGCAATACAAGCAGGCATATTAAGTGTGAAGTATGAGTTGGAGTCAGACAAGGGATAGGAACTAGCTTTATTGCTTAGGAAAATTAAGGCTCTGACATTAGGGCGAAGTCTTATTTGTAACTCATTTTTATGTAAAGAATTTTATTTTCTAATAAACTTTTCTAAATGGAATTGAATCAGAATTGATGCCTCCTTTGCATTCATGCATTTGCATTACATTACATCGCATGCATTAAAGGCTATAAAAAGATTCTAATTAATTAAAAATTATTTCAGTAATCTGGAAACCAACAAAAACACACCAAATATGCATCCCTACGGTACAAGAAAAAAAACTAAGTCAATGGACAAAAGGCTAGAAAAGTTAGAGCAAATGCAAAAGGATATGCAAGAGCAAATGTAGTCACAGATGCAAAGGCAGCTAGCTAAGATTCAACAAGAGATGAAAGATCAAATGATAGAGTCCCAAAGAGAAATGATGAGTCAGTTGTCCCAATTGCTGATGAGAAGAATGGATTAGGGAAAAGGTCCTATGGATAATGTTGGGGAAAATAATGAAGACCCTCAATATCCTCCTGGCTTCACTCCTACACATGTACAGGCACAACCTGAGATTAATTTGCAGAAATCATCTGTTACAATCAGGCCTCAGCAGTTTCAGGCTGGAGTGTCAATACCAATGAATTTTCAGGCTGGATCAACTTTTAATCCTGGTAATAACTTAAATAATCCAATAGTGCCTGATTTGGATGAAGTTGTGAAAGAGGAAAAGGCAAGGACAGAATCACAGAAACAATTAGAGGAACGGTGTAAATGGCTGGAGGAAAAGGTTCGGGAAATGGAAGGTGTTGACAGACATCCTAGAATTGATGCAAAAGATCTGAGTTTGGTCCCAGACTTAGTACTTCCATACAAATTTAAGATGCCAGAATTTGAGAAGTACAATGGAACGAGCTGTCCTAAAGCTTATATCACTATGTTCTGTAGAAGAATGACTGGGTATGTTAATAACGATCAATTGTTGATTCATTGCTTCCAAGATAGTTTGGTGGGAGTAGCAGCTAAATGGTACAATCAGTTGAGTTGAAATAGAATTAATTCATAGAGAGATCTGGCACAAGCATTCATAAAGTAGTATAGCCATGTAACAGATATGACTCCTGATAGAATTACTTTGCAGAATATGGAGAAAAAACCAAACGAAATTTTTAAGCAATATGCACAGAGATGGAGAGAAGTGGCCATCCAGGTTCAGCCGCCGCTCTTGGAGAAGGAAATTACAATGTTCTTTATTAATACCTTAAAAGCTCCATTCATAACTCACATGTTAGAAAGTGCCACAACGAGTTTTACGGATGTGGTAATAACGGGAGAAATGATTGAGAATGCCATAAGAAATGGATGGATAGATGCAGGAGAAAGTGCCAAAAGGTCTGCCCTATGGAAAAAGGAGAATGAGGTAAACAATGAAAACGTGGGATATTCAAAGCCTGTTACTGTAAGTCAACCAAAAGCGGCAACTGTTGGTCATGGTTCATCAAGGCAGGAATCTGGAACAAGGCAGAATAATGAGAAGATTCAATTTACACCAATTCCCATGACGTGTAAAGAGTTATATCAAAGTTTGTTCGATGCGCATGTGGTGGCACCTTTTTATTTAAAGCCGTTACATCCTCTGTTCCCTAAATAGTACGATGCCAATGCTCAATGTGAGTATCACGCGAGAATTGTAGGACATTTGATAGAAAATTGCACTACTTTTAAGAAACTGGTTGAGAGATTTATTTAAATGGGCATTGTGAAGTTCGATAATGCGTCCAGTATAGAAAATTTTCTACCTAGTCATACTGATAGTGGAATAAATGCAATAGATGGAGGTATGGAAAAAAGAACCAAGGTGGATGTTTCAGAAGTAAAAACTCCTTTGAAATGGGTCTAGAAGAGGATGGCAAGAAAGGTGTTAGTTACTTCAAATTTAGAAAGAAGTGATGATGAGGTAGAGAATTATTGTGAGTTCCATCATGAAGAGGGGCACGGAATTCAAGAATGTGAAGAGTTCAAAGCTGTTATCCAGGGCTTGATGGGCAACAAGGAAATCGAATTTTATGAAGAGATTATAGAGGAAGAGTATATATGCGCGTCAGAACCTGTGTCAAGTGTCTCAAAAGTCAATTATCCTGTAGTTATTATTTCGTGTCCTAAGAATGAAGCAGGAGTTCAGACGACACCAAAGATCATAATTCAAAAGCTCGCGATTTTCTTTTACAATAATAGTAAAAGGGTCCCCTGGAACTATGATTGTAATGTGATAATCCTGGGAAAAGAGAGTTCAGTCAACCCGTCAAAAAAGGATCAAAATATAGGTTCTCACACATGTAGTGGAAGACGATATGATTTGACAAACACCCGAGCAGAACCTATGAAAGGAATAAATATGATGGTCGAACAAAAGAAAGGAAAAGCGGTCAAACTTGGGGTGCCTGTTAATGAACTAGTGAAAGAAGAAGAAGCTAAAGAGTTCTTAAAATTTCTGAAGCATAGTGAATACAGTGTGATGGAACAGTTGCATAAACAACCAGCCCGTATATCTATATTAGCTTTGCTTCTAAGCTCAGAAGTGCATCGAAGTGCATTGATGAAAGTTCTAAATGAGACATATGTGACCAATGATATTTCTGTCAACAAGTTGGACCGGTTGGTGAATAACATAAGTGCTGATAACTTCATCTTCTTCATTGATGACAAGATACCACAAGGAGGAATGGGATCTACAAAAGCTTTGCATATTACTACCAAATGTAAAGGATATACATTGCCAGGGGTTCTGGTTGACAATGGGTCGGCATTAAATGTATTGCCCTTATCCAGGTTAAACAGGTTACCTGTGGATAGCTCACACATGAAGGGATGTTAGAATATAGTGCGAGCATTTGATGGCACGGAAAAGAGAGTCATGGGAAGAATAGAAATACCTTTGCTGATTTGCCCAACTATGTATGAGGTAGATTTCTTAGTAATGGATATTAGGCCCTCTTACAACTGCTTGTTGGGGAGACCTTGGATACATTCGGCAGGGGCAGTGCCTTCGTCATTACATCAGAAGTTAAAGCTAGTATTAGAAGGACGGTTGGTGACGATAAATGCTGAAGAGGACATTATTGCAACTGTAAGCAGTGACGCACCATATTTAGAGGCAGATGATGAAGCTATTGAGTTCTTTTCGATCTTTGGAGTTTGTGAATGCAACATTCATCACTGAGGGAAGTAGAATTCTGGAGCCAAAAATGTCTAAAACTACGATGATGAGTTTACAGTTGATGGTAGGACGTGGAGCTTTACCAGGAAAGGGACTTGGGAGATGTCTCCAGGGAAGAATTGTGGTTCCAATGCTGAAAGACAAGTATGATCGCTTTGGTTTGGGGTTCAAGCCAGATGCAAGACGAAGGAAAAGGGAACTGGAAAGAAGGCAGGAAAAAAGAAGAGTACGTGTGAGTGGTGGAGAAATTAAGTGGGAGCCCATGATAATTCCTCACATCTCGAAGTCTTTTGTATCAGAAGGCATTATTTATCCTGAACGAGGGATGCCAAAAAAAGAAAGCATGGAGGACAATTGGAAAATGTGCACATTAATGCCATATTTGAAGAGACAATTCAAGAGGGCATTTTGGCAGATATTCGTCCATATGAGCCTAGGAGTGTTCTAGACAATTGGACTGTAGAAGACCTTCCTGTAATTTTTAGAGCTTATTCAGAGTAATGTTCGAAATAAACTTGTTGTTTTAAGCCTAGAGGCAATAAGGATTTCTTTGTGAAATAGGCTCATGTTCAAACGTCATTATTTCAATGAAGTACATTTTTTTGCTATCATTTTGAGCAAATATTCTTTTATTCTTTTCACAAGCAATTGTGTTATTTTTCCATTTAAAATAATCATCCTGATTCTTTCTTCAATCATTCTTTTATTTTATTCATAAACATACCATACAAAACAATAATTATCAAATTCATTCATTCTTTGTATATTTTTTGTACCTATAATAGGTCCCTGGATATCAATATCATGAGTGACGCTGTTACTGACTCAGAATCACTATTTGAGCAAGACATGTGTTTAGAGGGATCTCAGGACTTTGAAGATGACAAAGACTGGGATTTATCTTCGGACTTGTGAAGGATGGTAGAACAAGAGGAAAAGCAAATTTCACCTCATAAAGAAGTAGTGGACATGGTGACTCTAGAAGAGGGGAAAGTTGTAAAAATTGGAACATGCATAACTAAAGAAGCAAAGCGAGACCCTGTTGGGTTGCTTTAGGAATTCAAAGATGTTTTTTCATGGTCATACCAGGATATGCCCGGTTTAAGCACTGATATTGCAGTGCATTGCCTTCCCATAAAAGAAGATTGCAAGCCAGTACAGCAGAAACTTCGAAGAATGAGGCCAGATATTATCTTAAAGATAAAGGAGGAAGTCAAAAAGCAATTTGATGCTGGATTCCTTCAGGTAATCAAATACTCAGAGTGGGTAGCCAATGTTGTTGCTGTTCCCAAGAAAGAAGGCAAAGTGCGAATATGTGTGGATTATAGAGATCTAAATAAAGCTAGCCCAAAGGATAATTTTCCCTTGCCTCATATTGATACGCTAGTGGACAATACGATTGGTTACTCGTTGTTTTCCTTCATGGATGGCTTATCGGGGTACAATCAGATAAAGATGCATCCTGAGGACATGGGAAAGACTACTTTCATAACCTTGTGGGGCACATTTTGTTACAAAGTGATGCCATTTGGATTAAAGAATACCAGAGCAACATATCAAAAGGCCATGGTAACCTTATTTCATGATATGATGCACAAGGAAATTGAAGTTTATGTTGATGATATGATAGTAAATCTCGAAATGAAAAGAAGCACATCCAAGTGTTGAGAAAGTTGTTCATGAGATTGAGAAAATTTCAATTAAAGCTTAATCCAACCAAGTGTACTTTTGAGGCTAGATCCGGAAAGTTATTGGGGTTTGTAGTCAGTGAGAGAGGAATTGAGATTGATTCAGACAAAGTTCGGGCCATACAAGGGTTGTCTCCACCACGCACTCAAAAAGAAGTTCGAGGCTTCCTGGGAAGACTAAATTACATTGTACGGTTTATTTCTCAATTAACAGAGAAATGCAACCCCATATTTTGTCTTCTTAAAAAGCATAACCCAGGAGAGTGGGATGATGAAGCCAAAGAGCTTTTGATAAAGTTAAAAAATATTTGTCGAGTCCTCCAGTGTTATCACCTCTAAGTTCAGACAGGCCATTGATACTATATTTAACTGTGTTTGGTAATTCTATGTGATGTGTGCTTGGTCAACATGATGAATCAGGAAGAAAAGAAAAGGCGATATATTACCTCAGTAAAAAATTCACTGGGTGTGGTTGAGATATTCGCCAATCGAAAAATTGTGTCGTGCTTTAGTTTGGACAGCTCGGAGGTTGAGGCAATATATGTTGTACCATACGACTTGGTTAATCTCAAAGTTGGATCCTCTAAAATATATGATGGAGTCAAATGCCTTGAATGAAAGGATGACTAGGTGACAAATTTTGCTTTCTAAAGTTAACATAATCTACGTGAGTCAAAAAGCTGTGAAAGGGAGCGCGATAATAGATTTTTTGGCCAGTCGAGCTTTAGAAGATTATGAGCCTTTGAATTTTGATTTCCCCAATGAAGAGACAGTGTATGTGGCAGCTACTGAAGAGGACGCTACAAAAGATCTCTCTTGGAAGTTGAATTTTGACAGAGCTTCAAACGCTGTGGGTAATGGGGTTAGAGCAGTCTTGGTGTCCCCAAGTGGAGATCATTATCCATTCACATGTAAATTGGATTTTGATTGTACGAATATTATGGCAGAATATGAAGTATGTATCATGGGGCTCAGAGCAGCTATAGAGCGCAAGATCAAGTCATTGGAGGTATATAGAGATTCTGCGCTGGTAATTTACCAACTTCGAGGTGAATAGGAGACAAGAGATTCCAAACTAATCAATTACAGAAGGTTGGTGTTAGGGTTAGTTAAAGAGTTTGATGATATTACTTTCAATTATCTCCCGTGTGATGAAAACCAGATGGCAGATGCTTTGGCTACTTTGGCTTCCATGATCAAAGTAAGTAGATAAGAAGATGTGAAGCCCATTTAAATGAGTATTTGTGAGGCCCTGTCTTATTGTTATAATATAGAGGAAGAGGAGAGAGATGATCACCCTTGGTATCAGGATATATTACGATACGTGGGAAATCGTGAATATCCAGATCAAGCAACAGAGAATGACAAAAGGACGTTGAGAAGGCTAGCCTATGATTATGTTTTAGATGGGGAGATCCTGTACAAAAGAAGAAAGGATCAAGTACTTTTGAGGTGTGTGGACGCTGCGGAAGCCAAAAAAATCTTGGAAGAAGTGCACGAAGGTGTTTGTGGAACACACGCTAATGGGTTCACAATGGCCAGGCAAATTATGAGATTTGGATATTATTGGTCAACTATGGAGGGAGATTGTATCAATTATGCTAAGAAATGTCACAAATGTCAAATTTATGGTTAAAAGATTATCGTACCTCCCTCGTCTTTGTATGTTATGACTTCCCTATGGTCGTTTTCCATGTGGGACATGGATGTCATAGGGCCAATTTCACCGAAGGCTTCAAATGGGCATCGTTTCATTTTTGTGGTCATTGATTATTTCACCAAGTGGATGGAAGCTGCCTCGTACGCTAATGTAACTTAATCGGCAGTCAGCAGATTTTTAAAGAAGGAAATTATATGTCGATATGGAATGCCTGAGAGGATCATATCTGATAATGCGTTAAATTTGAACAATAGCACAATAGCAGAGGTCTGCAGTCAGTTCAAGATTAGACATCATAATTCATCACCATATCGCCCAAAGATGAATGGAGCAGTGGAAGCAGCCAATAAAAATATCAAGAGGACTGTGGGGAAAATGACTGAAACTTACAGAGAATGGCATGGGAAGTTGCCATATTCTCTTTATGCTTATCGAACGTCTGTCAAAACTTCTACTGGGGCAACGCCTTTCTCGTTAGTCTATGGAACGGAAGCTGTTCTACCCATTGAGGTGGAGATACCTTCTCTTCGAGTTTTGTCAGAATTGAAATTAGATAAAGCAGAATGGATACAGTCTCGATATGATTAGTTGAATTTGATTGACGAAAAGAGGCTTAAGGCTTTCCAACATGGTTAGATGTATAAAAAAAGAATGATGCAAGCTTATGGCAAAAAGGTTCACCCAAGGGAATTTCATGAGGGAGATTTGATTTTGAAAAAGATTCTTCCTATACAAAAGGATTTTAGAGGAAAATGGATGCCAAATTAGGAGGGGCCTTATGTAGTGAACAAAGCTTTCTCCGAAGGAGCATTAATCCTGGCTGAAATGGATGGAAGAAACTTGTCTAATCTATTAAACTCGGATTCAGTCAAAAAATATTATACCTAATGAAGGGAAGAAGCCAAAGTGAAAACCCGCAAAGGGCGCTTTGAGATTTAAAAAAAAAAAGGGCCAAAGTGAAAACCCGCAAAGGGCACTTTGAGACCTAATAAAAATGAAAAAGGGCCAAAGTGAAAACCCACAAAGGGCGCTTTGAGACTCAATAAAAATGAAAAAAAAGAAAAGAAAAAGAGAAAAAGGGGAGGCCAAGGTGAAAACCCGCAAAGGGCGCTTTGGACCAAAGGGGATTTGAGTTGAAAACCCGAAAAGGGCGGCTCAAATGTTGATTTAAAATGGGGAAGGAGATAACTTTGCTATACCTGAATTAATAAGGAAAGGGTATGCTGCATCTTGGGGCATTGACAAAGTACTTCTGATCTTCTAAACACATGTCAAGTTTGGATTAGTCTTCAAGAAGTTCGTACAGAGAAGCTCAGTTTGCGATAGCAAGGTTACCTAGTCTTCATTGTATTTCTAAAAAATTGACTATCTTTGAATTATCCTTTCTTTTTCAAGATATACATTCCCAAATCAATGGCCATTGTTGTTCTTTTGATGATTTATTTACTTTGAGCTCAAGTTCAATTCCATTCTTATCCATTATTACGATTTGATTGCAAGCATGTTGCATTGACATAATGATGAATGAACTAGTATTGTTTTTACAATAGAAGTTTTGCATATTACTCTAGGAGTTTCTAGATAATACAAGAATCTAAAACAAGACTATTGTTTAGAATGCACCAAAGTTCAAAGACATACTTGAATAAATCGCCTTTTTAGATTTTTGAGCAAAAGGTCAAGATATGGCGTTGGTGATACAATAATCAATACAAAAAGGAATTATTCTCGAGAAAGGGGAAATGATATTTTGTATCCTTGCAAATATCAAACATGCACACCTGGCTATGGCACTTGAGGAGTGAGGTAACAGATTGAACAAATAAAAGTTCAAATATGGGTTTCAATGTTTTTTTCTCAGAACGAATAATGTAAAGGACGTTGGAATTACAGTGGGGCAAGCTTGCTGAGAAGAATATGATCGTTGTTTTGTTAAGATGATAGTTGAGAGAATACATCGATGACAACATACTGATGAACAATGAGTGATGATGCCTTAAATTTTAAAATGGAATTATTCACATTTCTGCATATATCATTCATACCACATTTAGTTAGGAGCATTGGATTCATTTCAATCATAGCATCCTAATTATTTGGCATAAACATGCGCATATAAAATGGAGTCTATAGGACATGTTCCCCAGAAGACAGTGTAGCGACATTGATGAAGTTAGATCTTATCTCCCTAAACAGTAGTGGAGCAGATCGAAGATGGCGAATCTTATCTCCATGTATCTGCAATGGAGCAAATTTAAGTCCCAAGCCTTATCTCTCTGGGGTAGTAAGAGAGCAGGTAGAAGATTGAGTCTTATCTTCCTGAGGTAGCAAGATAACAGACTGAAGATTGAAGATCTTATCTCCTTAAACAGTAGTGGAGCAGATCGAAGATGGCGAATCTTATCTCTATGTATCGGCAATGAAGTAGATTTAAGCCCCAAGCCTTATCTCTCTGAGGTAGCAAGAGAGTAGGTTGAAGATTGAGTCTTATCTTTCTGAGGTAGCAAGGAAGTAGACTGAAGATTGAAGATCTTATCTCCTCAAACAGTAGAGAAGCAGATCGAAGATAGCGAATCTTATTTCCATGTATCGGCAATGGTGCAGATTTAAGCCCCAAGTTTTATCTCTCTGAGATAACAAGAGAGTAGGTTGAAGATTGAGTCTTATCTTTCCGAGGTAGCAAGAAAGTAGACTGAAAATTGAAGATTTTATCTCCCAAAGCAATAGTGGAGCAGATCAAAAGAGGCGACTCTTATCTCCATGTATTGGCAATGGAGTAGATTTTAGCCGCTAGTTTTATCTTTTTGAGGAAGCAAGAGAGCAGATTGGCAATTGTAGTCTTATCTTCCTGAGTTAGCAAAGAAGCAGACTGATTGTAGATCTTGTCCCTTTAAGAAAATAGATCGAAATTGACAATTTTTAGTGGAGTATATCCCTGAAGATGGTGAGACTGACTACGATTACTTGAAGAAGAAGAGTGACAAAGAGGACAGGATTCAGCAAAATCGGGCAAAATTGGCCCTTTTAAAGTCTTTGCTCTATTCTCATTACACGACAATGAGCAAAGAGGGGCAGCAGTAATAGGCCCAATTTGCCCGGGCCTATAATAAATCAAAAACCAAAACCAAAAAATATGTGTATCAAATAAAAATAAATAAACTGAGGTGTTTATGAGGCCAACGTCCATTTACAAAATTCTGGGCCTAAATTAAACCCAAACCGATTAACACAAACTTAATTTCGAGCTTAAACCCAAACCTATAGCTTAACAATTATATCCAAAATCCTTAACCCAATAAACCTAGCCCAAATGACCCAATAATCCTAACCCATGTACAAAATTTTGGGCTTAAATTAAAAGCCAAGCAATCCACTCAATGCCCAGACCCGATTCCAGTAGCCCAAATTCAAGACCCAACAGAACCCAAAGAAACTTAGCAGTCAAGAAACTTCTGGAATATGCAAGAATAGTGCCAAAGGGTCGGGCTCCCACTAGCGGTTCCTCGCACGGCCTCCTTCACGCGAGCCTCCCCTCGTTCCACTGTACGGCCAAACCTGCAAAAAGAATACACCAGAAGGAGCCAATAACAGAATACACAGCAAATGACAGTAGGAAAATAGGATTTTCAATTTTTTACTTATTTTGTAAATCTGGCTATAAAAAGCCATTGATGTAATCCTTTTAATCTTATGCACACTATACGCATACGAAATACAAGAGAGGCAACCCAAAAATTATAAGGTGATCCTATTTTTTTTTTGGTTTTGCAATTTTCTTCTTTTTTGGTTTTGCATATTTATTATTTGCGCAGAGAAAAGTAAAAAGGAAGGGTTTACCTTCATAAGTACACCATCGGAACCCTTATCTTCTTCATCGCAATCGGAGCTTGAGATGGGATCTCTAAGTTAAAATTAGTAGTCACAAGTGGTTTTTCAAACGGGGAAAAGAGGGGTATATACTCATCGCCATTCATCAAATACAATGGTGCCATGACGATTAATGAGCTTTTTTTTGGCTAAACTTGATGAGAATCGAAATGGTGCTACAGTTTTGTTTCTTTTGTCGGCCAAATGAGGGGAAAATGGGGCATTAGGGTTTTGATTCAATTGTGGCTTGAAGAATGGTAGGTTTCCATTCAATTTCCTGCAATTTTGGATTAAAAATGAAACAGCGCCGTTTAAGGGTAAGAGATCCCCACGTCGACCCGTTCCAGGACCCGGATCCGGGCTTTAGCGCTTCAAATGGGGAATTTGTGCGTTAGATCCTTCCCCTCGCGCGAGCATTCAATTGTGCCTTGTTTGATTTACTTTGTTTTTTAAATTTGGCTCCATAATTTTCGCGCTTTTTCATTTTAGTCCGCTACCCAGCGCTGCGTTCTAGGACTTGGATTATTTCCAGTTCTAGTCCTTATACATTTGCGTGCATTACATATTGGTATTTTTTTTTCGATTATTTTATTTGTAAATTGTGCCTTTTGTTTCAATTTTGTTTTAATTAAGTTTTGTATCCCCATTTTTTTTATTCACCGCACATTCATTTTCTTTTACATGCTTGATTACTTGCTTTGATATTTTGAGTTGCTTTGATAATTGAATTTTGTGTTAAAAACATTATTATAATCTTTTCTCTTTTATTCTATCATTTTAATAATTTTTATACTATTTGTAATAAAGTTCATTTTAGTTTTCGTATGCCATTAATTTTATGTTATTTTATAATTTCTTTTGAATTTATTCACATATTTTAATGTTTATCTTCTTTTGTTAGTTAAGGAGAAATTCATCCATTTTATGTGTCATTTAAGTTATTATTAAGCATATATTTAATACTTATATTTTACCTACATACGTTATTAAAGCCAATGTATTTTATACATATAGTTTTTTTGTATATTTGTATATATAATTGTGTTTTTAAAATTTATTACATATATAATTTATGATAAAATTAAGTTAATCTTATAATTCATATTTTAATTCCATGTTATTTTAACATACAATTATTTCTAAAATTTCTTCACATGTACATAACCCATATTAAATTATTTTTACTATAGTCCACGTTATTGACTTCATATTATTCTATGTAAATATATTTTTTATGTATGTATATATATTTTCCTTTAAAATTATTTATGTGTATAATGCGTTTCTTCTAAGGACCATATTTTAGATTGTACAATTTACTTATTGTATACACTTTCATATCTTATTATCTTTATGTATGTATTATCAAAATGTGTCATTAATCCAAATCAATTTATTTCATGTAAAATTATTTTATACATCATTTATTTCAAAATTCCATTTGCACATACATATATATTGGAACATACGCTTGATTTATAAACATCACTAAATTCATGCATTTTATACATATAGTTTTTTATACATAATTATATTTTTAAAAAAATCATTACATATATAATTTACGGAAAAATTAATTTCATATACATTATTAATCTCATCTTTGTTCTTTACAAATAATTACTTGTAAATCTATTTAGATATATATATTTGTTTTGTAAATCTATTATGTGTATTTCCTAAGATTATATCTTATTAAGTATTCTTGCTATCCTTTCATATTTTATATATTATTAAATTGACCCTTATTGTATGTATTTTAACAAATGTTTTAACACCTTGTATGTTATTTGGTCTAAAATCTTCATTCTATAATGCATATTTTAATGAGTACATATATATCTCTAGTTTGTTTTTACAAATAGTTTCAAATTCATCACATCAATTCATATATTATGTGTTCATCATTATTTAAAATTTGCCTTATACCACATTTTTCTATTTTTTTCATTTTTCATGTATATTTTACATTGGTTGTATTATATTAGGTTAGACATCATTGTTGTACTATTTCTTTCATTTTATTGTTATCTCAATGGTTCCTATACATGCTAGGAAGGATGGTTTCATTTTACTTAGATTAGCTATATTCAGTTATTTGATTTAGTCGGTTAAATAAGGTTATGTTATTGAATTTCAAATAAAATTAATATGTTTTGAGTTTACAAATATTTAAAAAAAAATCCTAAAATAAGGCAATGTCCAGTATTTAGAAATTCGAGAAATCGTGCCCTACTGTGCTGGGTTTCGATTTTTCATTGGACTAAATATTTGGACACCCTTTTGTAACTTTTGACTTAAGAGCTTTTGGAAGTCAAAACTTGATCGTGTTCTTAAAAGTATAAAGCATCATGTCCTATCGTGCTGGATGTGATGCTTTATACCTTTGAAATGAGAAGGATTTGACAACCAGCTTAAACCACTCAAATGTTTTAAAAGGAACCATGTTTTAAATTTTTGAAAAACCCTAGACATAAAGACAACAATTAATCAATTTGGTACCAGTTTTTGGGCGTAGTGAGGGTGCTAACCCTTCCTCATACGTAACTGGCTCCCGAACCCGTTTTTAAATTTACGTGGACCAAAATTAATAAAAAAAATGTTTTATTAGGTGATCCAATCACACCTAAACAAAAAGATTGGTGGCGACTCCACATTTGGTTTTAAAAATTCGATCCCCGTTGTTTTTTGCAAAATAAAAAATGGTTTCAACATGGAGATCTCATTGTTAAGTAATTCATCCAATTGCTAAAAGGAAATGCCTTCATTGGTACATTGATCTTGAGCTTGGGGTTGACAATTGGGAAAAACTTGAGCAAAGATTTTTCAACTAATTCAGTAACGTTTATCGCATCATTAGCATGATTAAGCTTATAAGCTCACGACAATAGGACGATGAGCATTCATCAATTACATCCACCACTAGAGGAATCTAAGTCTAAATTGCAAAGAAAATTTTCAAAAGTCTTTTATAACTGATATGTGCATGCAATGCATGAATTGGGGATTGTGGTACATTCTACAAGGCATCATGTTGAAGTACTTTCAAGAAATTGCTACTCAACTCATAACATGGAGTTAAGTATGGTAGCAATTGTGAATCAAAACCTCTTGAGTAAGAAATTCATAAAGGGGAAAATTTATTAATTGATAGTAAATCTATCGATCAATTTAAGGCTTTGAATATGAAATCTATTTTTGCTTATGTCAAAAGCAAACCAAAACACAGTGAAAAACAAGAAATAGAGTACCCATTCCTTAATTTTGATATTCCAAGCGTGCTTCAAAACCTTTTAAAAGATAAGATAATTTGACTACCAAAAATAAAATGACCTGAAAAAGCTAATAGAATATATGATCCTAACTATTGCAAATATCACCACTTGGTTAGCCATCCTCTTGAAAAGTGATTACAAAATCATGGAACTCTATGAAGAAGGAAAAATCGAGTTTAAAGAATAATTAACATCATGAAACTTAACATCAAGCACTATGGTTTCTATAACACCCCAAACTTGGCCTGAAAGCCCGGCCAAATCTAAAGCATCACATTGGTCACCTAAGTGACCTGCTTGGTCAATTGGTCAATAGTTTCATAAAAAAAATAAATATTTGAAAATGCGATCATATTTAAAAATTTTAAGCATTTACCAAAATGAAAAACTTAAGCATGTTAGGAAAACTAAATATTTAAAAAAAAATTATATTTCATAAATCATTATAATTTTATAATCTATAAGAAGAAATCAATAGCTCTTATTGGATTTAAGCCAGTGTAGCCCATATGTCTACGCAAATAAATTAAATTGATTAAAAATATTTAGAAATATAAGTGGTCCTATGTACATGCTTTAATAAATCAAATTGAAAAAGATTAAAAGTCATTACAAAAATAAAGAGTGAGAAAAATTTGTAAGAACTTGGCCTAAATGTGGATATGCATATGAATCATTGTGTAACGCTCCAAAACTTTCTGACTTTTTGTATGATGCCCTTATGAGAATTTTGTTTGTATTCCGATGTGAATTTTTCATTTCTCTAAATTTAATTGAATTTCGAGTTTAGAGAAATCATCAATAAGTATTCTATGTCATTTTCAACGTTTTGGGTTTAATTGGGTAAAAATACAAGATGAGGAGAAAATGACATTTTTTGTCATTTGGCACATATGGGTGTTAAATATTAGTGCTTATAAGCATATGTAGTGATGGGATGATATTTTGACATTTAAAACCAATTTTATTATAAAAAATGAATTTGGACCACACACATTAAAATGTTGACTTTTCTACTAAAACTTGGTATTTTAAATAGAAAAAAGAAAAGAGAAAAAAATAGAGAATTGTAATAGCTCGCCTTTCAGTGGTGTCGAAAATAGTGATTTTGTAATGACCTATTTTTAGTAGTGTCGAATGTTAAGGTTATAGGATCACAATTACGGATAATGAGTAAAAAGGACTAATATTTATATGGTATTACGTATGTCGTATAAAAATTTGGTGGTGAAATTTTAGGGTTCAATAACTAATTAAATAAAAAGGACTAAAGTGTAAAATATACAAACTTGAGGTTTATAAGTAAATGTGTTAAATAGCTGTAAGAAGGAAATTATTGGACTTAGTGGGTAATAACACCAAATCTCTAGTTAGTGGATGTTTATAGAATTGGTTTTGTTGTAAATATAATGATTTTAAAATGGTAAATTAGTAAATTGAAAATTAAATTAACTTAAACAAAAAGAAAAAGAGTTGAAGTGGTCATCTTCTTTAATTTTCTCCTTACTACCAAAAAACAGCATAAGAGACGGGAATTGAAGCTTTGGTTGTTGAAGGCCTTGCATGTAAGCATTTTAAACTTTTATTTCTAATAGATTTTGCATTTTTGGAACCTTGTAGCTAAACCAAGCTAATTGAAGGACTAATTTGATAAAATACAATAAGTAAAGGGACTAATTTTTGAGGTTGTTCTTTATGCTGGAAATGTTGGTTAAATTATTAAGTTTTATGGTATGAAAAGTTATTATATTAGGTATGGATTCAATGATTTGAATGTTATAAGTTAAAACAGCATAGTGTTAGTCTATAAATTGCAAGAGTTAGGGACTGTATAGAATTATATATGTATATTAGATTAGCTAAAGGATTAGTTAAGGAGTGGACTAAATTAGCTTTTGTGGTAAGGATTAAGTTGTGTAAATGTTAATTGTTATGGGTTAAATGTATAGATATGTTTATGAAATAAATTGTTTAAGTTGAATGGTTGTGGTTTCAAGTTAGTAAATTGAATCAAATTATTGTATTTAGATCAAGAGACGAGTAGAGCGCTAGTTAACCAAAGGAAGGAGAAAGTTGTTAAATCATCAACTTCAATCATCGGAAGCTAACGTAATTTTTCGTAAGTTCATAGTCCTTGAACTCGAACTCTGTTATTTACTTTAAATAATTGAATTGTTACTTTAATAAATAGTTATATTGATATATGTAATTGATTGGTAGTTGAAATGATGAATTATGAAGTTATATATATGGTTAGAGAATAGATCAAGGAAATTAATTATAGTTATTTGATGCAAATGGTTGAAATATGAAATGAGAGATTGTGGAAATATATTAATTATATATGTATTTTTCAGTTTTATCGACTAGTGCTGGGCTTACCGAAACATTTGTAATGTTGGTATAATCAACCAGCGCAAGGCACAATTATTATCAGTTTATCTGACCAGTGCTGGGTGTAAAACATTATTGATTTATCTGACTAGTGCAGGGCATAATTATTATCGGTTTATCTAACTAGTGCTAGGCACAAAACATCATCAGTTTATCTGACCACTGTAGGACACAACAATTGTCTGTTTATCCAACTAGCGTTGGGTGCAAAACTTTTCTACGGTATATCTGTCAGGCACCGGGTGCCAAAATTGGTATGGTTGTTGATTACGTAAAATCAGTTATTTGAACAAGTTTGACAAAAGAGCTATAATGGTAAAAGTTGGGAATTAATACACATATTACTTGTAATATTGTAAGTAGAAATGAACATTATATGTTTGAATACATAAATTATGGTTAATAAATGTATGTTTAGTTCTTATGCTAATGAAATTTATTAGGTAGTTGATCATTCATAAGTGTGCAGGTTAGGTACCTATCTTTGATTGTCGACTCAGCATCCAACGGTAAATCTGAGGTCAACGTTGGCGATGTATTCTTTTTGTATCTTGGCATGTATGTAGGTCGTTAATAGTCTTAGAAATGGTCATTTTGTGTATTAGTTAGTTTTTGAGAAAGTTATGTTTATAGGATGTTTGATATGTGAATATGGATATGTTTGTATTAGTTGTAAATACTTGTGAATATAGTTGATGATATATAAATATATATGTGTGTGTATGTTAAATGAAATTGGTTTTCCTTTGGAAGACTATGTTATAAATTACCTTGAATTGGCTTGAGTTATGATATGATGTGGTAGTTAGGTTGATGGATTTTATTGATGAATGAATTGGATGTATGAATAATTAATGTTAATGTAAGTTGAATGATTATTGAATTGTGGTGTCAATAAGGGCACATTGTTTAGGCACATAAATAATAGGTAATTAGCATGTTTTGAGTTGTTTGAGGGTGTTTTTGATGATATTTAAAGACTGGTTTTAGGCTTGGCTTGATACCCAAGATAGGTGTAAAATGTGCCTTGTTTTGGAAGCAAATTTTGGTGCACATGGCCTGAGACACAGGTTGTCAGACGGACATGTGTCACACACAGTCTTGTGTCTTATTTATTTTCAGTGCTAGTTGATCCAAACGGGCACAGAAAGTTACACAATCTAGCGACACGGTCGTGTGGCACTGAACTATACGATCACAGTATGTTACACGACCTGGTCATACGACCGTGTG
Organism: Gossypium arboreum; assembly: GCF_025698485.1. Classification (NCBI taxonomy): domain Eukaryota; kingdom Viridiplantae; phylum Streptophyta; class Magnoliopsida; order Malvales; family Malvaceae; genus Gossypium; species Gossypium arboreum. Next base: position 40,061,616 of record NC_069081.1, read on the forward strand.
ATCTCATGTTACGCAGACACAGTAAGTTACACGGTCTGCATACATGGTAATGTTTTGAGCCACATGGTTTGGGCTTTGTCACGCGGCCATGTGACCCCTGTTTTCAACATTTTTAACTTTTTCCTAGTTTTTTTGTTTTATTTCGAATTGATCCCAGAAAGTTCCCAAACTATTTTTAGGGCCCCATAAGTTCGCTCTAAGGCCCGTAAGTGCATGTTTATTATAAATCATGCACTTTGCAGTCCAAATTTTGCAGTTTACCAAAAACATTAATCGATTTACCTCACGAGCATTCGCACACTTGCAAATCTACAAAATACCGATTTTCGGCATTTCGGCTTTTCGACTTTTTCCGATCCAAACTAAGAAAGAGGGTGTTAGTTACACACCTGTTTGCAACGATATGCTAACGAGATCCACACATGAACCGCCTACAATTGGATTACTAACACGTTAATCTAACTATTCAAATACAAACTTCGTATTAACCCCTTACAATATTCGGCCAACCACACCTACAGATCATAGTAAGCTTATAAGAAATCAATAAGCAACTCATTAACAAATTTTTGTCAATGTTTACCACATAATCATAATTTCACTGCAAGCTGTCTTCCTGAGCAACAGTCACTAAATCATTTATAACTGGAGCTACGAAACTCCAAATAAAGTACCGTTAATTTTCCCTGAAAATAGACTCATATATCTTCTATCCATAAAATTTTTAGAATTTTTGGTTTGGCCAATCAATACCATATTTTTCTTAAAGTTTCCCATGTTTCACTATTTGACTAATCTGACCACTCTTCATTACGAATCAAATTTCTCATTGTACAGAATGCAAAACATGTTCTCGTTTATTTCATTTGAAACTAGACTCATTAATATTTAATTACATAATTTATTCACCTTCTAACTCATCTCTCACAATTTATGGTGATTTTCCAAATTCACATTACTGCTGCTGTCCCAAGCAGATTTATTACCAAATCACTCTTTCACACATAACTTGCATGCATGTTATTTAAACATGTATATCACGAATCAATCATCACATATCTATGAGTTTACTTAATTATAGTCTCCATTTCATCATTTTAAAGCACAACATGTTAGCCGATTTTTCCCCTTAGCATCTAAGGCACATGCATGCTCATTTGTTTTGCTCAACTTCACCTATCTTCCATTTTTCATCAAAAGAACATGAAACAACAACCATTTCCTTCATTTTAATTCATCACCAAATGCTCACAACACAACCAAAAACCAAAATATTCTTCAAGAGTTAAGGTAGAATCAAGAAGAACTCATGAACATCGAGATACAAGCAAACTACCATGAACTTACCTTCAATTTTCTTCCCCAAGTGACCGAACATTCAAGAGCTTTCTCCTCTCCTTTCTCTTCTCTAACTTTAGGCTATGATGAACAAAGATGGACAAAACTTTGTTCTTTTCACCCCTTTTTATTTTAATAAAATTTCATATTTCATCTATTTAATTCTTTAATACAAAAGACATGAAATGCCCATCATGGAACATTTACCTAAACCATTATCATGAACATTTACCTAACCCATTATCATGGAATATTTACCTAATCCATTATCATGGAACATTTACCTAACCCATTATCAATTTGTACCATGAATTATGGATATCAAGTGCTCATATTGTCTACAACAACATGATGGCTGGCCACTTCATGTAAAATGGGAGGTTTGTCATGCAAATCCTCCTATTTTGCACTCTTATTTATTTGGCCACTTCAATTTAGCCTATAGCATTTTCAAACATTTTCACATAGGTTCTATTTCATAATTTCACCCCCTTTTTCTTATGGAACAAAAATTAACCAAAATTGCCGGGTTCTATCTTAAGCTTGGGCCTTCTAGAGGCCCACTAACATAATTAAACCTATGCCAACATTCACAGAATTCCTGAAAATTGGGGCGTTACATTGGCCCGATTATAAGTGGCATGTAAATAGGGTTGTGGTAATATATGTATATAAAAACTTTGGTTAAATTTTATGTCATCTTGAATTTTTGGATGTAATCTTTGATGGTTACCTTGGTTGGTTGATGAATTGGATGGCATAGGCATATTTTGGTATCTAAATGCATCATGGATTGTTGAATTGGTATATATATTTTAGGTAACTTGATGAAGTTTGATTGGTGTTAAGCTAGCAGTGGAAACAATGGTGTTATCTGATGGATTAGCCTTTACCCTTATGGTATGAATGGTATTGAATGTTAATGGTAAATGCTTGAATTGTGGTGCCAATTGTGACATATTAGTTAGACATGTAAGATGTATGTTATTTGGTATATTTTGACAGGTCTTTGATGCATTGTAACACCCCGTACCTGACACCGTTGCCGGAGTCGAACACGAGGTATTTAAGGACTTATTTCATTGACTTACACAGTTCATTTTTTTCCAGACAAGCTGGCTAACTGCATCACAGTCACTATAAAAATCATATCTCGAGTTCCGAAGCTCGAAAACTGATTCTGTAAATTTTCCATGAAACTAGACTCATATATTCATCTACAAATTTTTTTTCTAGAATTTTTAATCGGGCCAATTAGTACAGTTTATTAGTTAAAGTCTCCCCTATTTCAGGGTTCGACTACACTGACCTTCATGCATTACGACTTATATATCTCCCTGTACAGGGCTTCAATACTTATGCCGTTTGTTTCTAAAGAAATTAGACTCAAAAAGGAATCTATACATATATGGCATGACCTCTAATTATCTCTGGTTAATTTATAGTGAATTTCCAAAGTCAGATCAGGGGATCCAGAAATCGCTCTGGCCCTGTTCCATGAAAACTTAAATATCTCTTAAAATACGACTCATATGATCGTTTCGTTCCTTCCATATGAAAGTAAATTCATCAAGGTTCTATTACATAATTTATTCACTATTTAATTCCATTTCTAATATTTTTAGTGATTTTTCAAATTTACATCACTGCTGCTGCAGCATCTGCCTTTAAGGTAGACTTTACCTATTTCATAGTTTCCATGATTCAACTAGCCCTTTCGCATATATAGCACAAAATATGATCATGATTAACCATTCCAATGGCCAATCATTGCCAAGCATATCCACACCTCTCAATAACCATATACATACAAAATGATTATAACACTATGCTCAAAATATATAAGCCATTTTCGCATGGCTATCCAAATATATACAACACCAAAGTACTTGACTAATAACACAAGGGCAGTCCTATACATGCCATTAGCAGAGTTCAACTAAAAGAGTACCAAAAGGGCTTTGATAGTGTGGACGACTTCGACTTTGACAATCCTGAGTCCGATAGCTGACGAACCAAAATCTATAAAACAGAGAATCAAAGAAACGGAATAAGCATTTAATGCTTAGTAAGTTTTGAGCAATGAAATTAGACACAATTGAAGTATAGCATTCATATGACTAAACGGATAATTTCATATACACACATTCTCGAAATCATACCTACTTCACATTACCAACCCTTATACTCATACATAAGAGATCAACTAAACCAAAAGCCGGAAGCTCATTAATCGACTGAGCGAATACTATTTAAAAGGAATCAACTAATCCAATGCATATACGAAACATACCTCATAGTTGGGATTTTACGAGCATATTAATTGAAATTATTACAGCAAGATCGCTCATTCCCAAACCAAGTACCTTCGAGATTTAACCGGATATAGCTACTCGCTCAAATGCCTTCGGGACTTAGCCCGGATATAGTAGTTCGCATAAATGCCTTCGGGACTTAGCCCGGATATAGTAACTCGCAAAAATGCCTTCGGGACTTAGCCCGGAATTAGTAACTCACACAAATGCCTTCGGGACTTAGCCCGGAATTAGTAACTCGCACAAATGCCTTCGGGACTTAGCCCCGTTATCATCCGAATATTCATGCACATATCAGTAAATCATGACACATCTTTATTTCATTTTCATAACTAGAATTCAAACACAAGTCAATTATTAAGCATTCCCATTTTCGGCTCAATAGCCATCATACGTATAGACTAATTAACTCAACATATAATTCAAGTAGAATCATTATATCACCGAATATTTGTTATGACTATACGTCATGACTTAATCAAATCGTAAACTAAGTTTCATTACTCGAAAACTTACCTCGGATGTTGTCGAACGATTTCGACGGCTATTCGATCACTTTTTCCTTCCCTTTATCGGATTTAGTTCCCCTTTGCTCTTGAGCTTAATTTAACAAATAAATTGATTTAATCATTTGAACATCAAAAAGAGAAACTCAAGGTACTTAGCCCATATATACATTAGACATTAGAGTCACATATATATGAAATCATGAATCAAACTCAACATATTAGCCCACACTCTCTTTTAGCCGATTATCTAAGCCAAGATAAAAGCATCAATATGCTTGCCTCTAACCGAATACATGCAACACCAATCTACCTCATGTGGCCGAATATGCATGTCTATGTTGAGGCTGATTATATGCTTAATACTTCCTACAAATATGGTTACTTGTATTGACTACATACCATTTTGTTTCAAGTTCAAAACTCGGCTAATACACATATATACACTAGTAATCAAGTACTAACATTTGCACTTCACCTTACTACTAATTCTCATCTACTTCCTACCATGGCCGAATGCATCAAGACACCATACCATTTCAATTTTGATCATGGGTTAAACAAAGAACTTAATGTCTAACTCAAAAATGCTAAAAAGAAAATCCAAGAGTCATCAATCACCATCACATGTATCATTACAAAGCTTCACACTTAGCATGGAAATGACATCAACACAAGTCCACCTTAGCCGAAACTTAACTCATCTTCATGCCTCATCACCACAACATCAAACACCAACCAAGAAGACAACACCCATGGCCGAATATCATCTCCATCTCATAGCAAAGATTTAAACCATGGGCTAGGTAGAACTCAAGCTAACAACTAAAAACATGCATGAATCTCATGGAACAACATCAACATACCTTAGTCTAGTGAACCACCATAGCCGATTTTCTCCAAGCTCTTTCCCTTCTTTTTCTTTCTTCTATTCGGCCAAGTTGAACAACATGAGAACTTTTTCTTCTTTTTTTTTTCTTCATCATTTTCCTTTTCATTATTTTATTACCATGCTCCTTATTTTGTCATTCCTCCCATGAAACACTAACATAACATGTTTATAATACCTTTTTACCCATAGCATGGCCGGCCACCACCCCAAGTTTTGGGTATTTTGACATGCAAGTACAACATTTTCTAGCATGCATCAATAGGCCACTTTAACATTTGCCTAGCACATTTCTAAATTTTCTCACACAAGTCCTATTTAGCAAAATTCACTTACAATTAACAAAATTCAAACATGAAATTTTCACACATGCCTATATACATATAATAAGCATCAAATATAATGGTTAATTATTTTTATGACTCAGTCTTGTGGTCCCGAAACCACTTTCCGACTAGGGTCAATTTAGGGCTGCCACATGCATTTTGTTTAGCTTTAATGGTTGACATTGCATAACTTGTGGCTTAATTGTTTATAAGTTTGATTGGTTGGTTTAGAAGAACTGTTTAGGTGCACACGGCTTGTGACACAGTTTGCCACACGACCGTGTGTCATACATGCTTGCAAGGCACGACCATATGGTCTATTGAATTTAGATGGAGGTTGATCCACATGACTTCGGTCTATTAGACAGCTTATCAACACGACAGTGTGACCTAGGATTACACGACATCAATTTGTTGCATGGTTAGGCAACACAACCATCTCATAGAACCACACAGTCTTAACTTTTTCACACAGCCGTGTGACCTATGTTTTCACTTTTTACCTATCTTTTCATAAAAGTTTCAAATTACTCCTGATTTGTTCTCGGGGTATTTTAAGAGTTTTTAAGCTCAATTAAGGCTCGATTTTGATAAATATCATTGGATAACTGTATTTATAGTGTAATATGGAATGATTGATTATTTATGTTGAATTATTGAATGATATAGATGTTTAAGAGTTGTAATACCTTATAGCTCAGGTAAGGTGACTAGACCGGGTATAAGGTGTTACAAGAACCCCCTGTATTTCCCCTTGATTGACCATGGATAGAAAATAATGGAAAAAATCATTTTTTTCCTCTTTTTTGATTTCCCACTTCAAATCTATTCAAACCTCCACCATTTTATTTCATTTTATTGCAAATCCAAGTCCTAAAAGGTTTAATGGAACCATTGTCTTCATCATCTTCACCTACAAGTTAGGGTATAAATATTTTTGAGAGAGAAAGAAACTCTAATGAGAGAAATTGTCATCCATGGTAATATTTTATGTGTTTCATCATCACATCACTCTTAATTTTTTCTTTCATGCTCTTTATATAGTTTAACAATAAATATGACCATTTTAGTTGTGACTTTGATGTAAATTTATTATTGTGTTTATGGTATGAGAAAGAGGAAACCTTAGGTTGAGGTGGAAGAGGAGCTATACTTCATTTTGTGTGTTTTAAATTGAACTTATCATATACACTTTGTTAAATTATGTTAATATACATTAATTTGGTGGTTATTAATTATAGAGCTACTTTTATGAACTTGTATCAGTTACGACATGACTAAAATGATGAAATGAACCTTGATAGTTTTGTAAAATGTAGAATAAATAAAATGTGAAATACTCTTATGGAAATGAGCCAAGATATATATATATATATATATTGTTATAAACAATAAAATGTGTTGGTATAATATGTTTTGGAAAAACAATGTGAAATGAAATGGGCTATGACAATATGATAAGCATACGCCTATGATATATGAGATATGAGATCCTTCTTCCAACATACCATGTGAATAAAATAATGTTATGATGAGTTTGTTATAGAAATCATAAAATGGTAATTAAATTATATGTATGTTATATTTATGTGACATGTGATTTTTGGATGTAAAAATATGAAAAAGAGAATGTGATCTTAATTACAAATATTAAATTGTCTAACTCTTTGTGGCAGAAGGTTGTAAGAACATTTTCTAATATGAAGATGAGAAATAATAATCTATTCCTGGCTTTGACTTTGATATGTTTTCTATATGAAAGATTGTGAAATTCTCTGTTCTATTAATATCTTAATAGAAACCTTTTATTTTTTCATACCTTTTATTTTTTCATACTTGCCCTAATAAACTTGGTAGAAATGTTAGGATATAGTAGGTGTAACAATCCATTTTCAATGAAATCGGAATAGTGGTTTTGGGACCACGAATCTGACCCAAAAATATGATTTATTTTTATTTCATTATATGGTCCATATTATAGTAGGCATGTTGTGTGAAAATTTTGACACAAATTTTATCGATTAAGTGCTTAATTATGAGAAGAACTAAATCGCATAAAATGCGAAAGTTGGATTCTAGTAGCTATAGGTATCAAATAGCTATGGAATTCAAAATTTAAGGTCCTTATATGGTAATTAGACCATTGATGAGTAGTTAGTAGATATTTTAATGACTCATCCATGGAAAAATTAGAAAAGACAAGGCACTAAATTGGAAATCACTAAAATTAAAAGATGGTAATTAAATAAAAAGAAATAATCATCTAATTTCATATCATCTTCTCCAAAATTTCTGTGAAAACCCTAGGAGAGAGGAAGACAACTTACCAAGCTTGAAAATGTATGAAATCAAGTCCCGTTTTTAATTATTTTTATATTTTTGAAACTGGGATAGTCTAATCTCTCTATTTAGGGGATTAATTTGAAAAGTTATCAAGGTATGAAATTTGGGTCATGGATGAATATGCTGAAAATTGGAAATTTATGGTAGAAAATGAAAGTTTGTTCATAGATAAACAACTTTTACAAAGTGATTTCTGATGAAAACATGATTTAGGGACTAAAATGAAAAGTTGTAAAATTTGATGAAAAATTCTAAAATTTTATGAATACATGTGCTGGAAAATTTGTAATGGGGATTTGGTTAGGCTTGGAATAGGGAGTAATTGACACAAGTTTCATTTTCCGGGCCTAGGAACAAAATCAAAATTTATGAAAAAGTTAGGGGAAAAATGATAATTTTGTAACATCTTGAATTAGGGTCAAGTCAGAACAGTGGTTTTGAGACCAAAAATATGAGATAGAAATAATTATCATATGATTCTTATCAGGTCTATGATATGAATGCATGCTTATGTGAAAGTTTGGTGAAGAAATTCTACGCATAAAATGTCTAATTGAACTTTAAGGACCAAATTGAATAAGATGCAAAACTTTCATTCTAGAAGATTTAGGCATGAAATTGCTTTAGATTATGAATTAGAGGGTCCTAATTACCAATTTAACCAATTTTTATAATTTTGGACAAAAATGGACATGCATAGGAAAAACTTGAAAGAAAAACCCTAAGGGCATTTTGGTTATTTAGTAATTAAAAGAATAAAAAGGGAAAATCAAAGCAAAAATATGTCCATCTTCTCCATATGCTAGCTGAATTTCTCAATAGCCATAGCTAGGGTTTTGTTCAACATTTTCAAGCTTGATTGTAACTGCTCCCTAGCTTTGTTTTTAATATTCTTTGTATTTTTGAAGTCTTTGAAGCATGATCTACCCATTTCTAGCTATATTTCGAGCTAGGGTTGTATGAAATTTGACCCATGTGTACCACGCATGTATTTTGTTGATTAATGGAGGAATATGAATGTTTGATGCATGATAAACATCTTTTACTAGGTGATTTTTAGTGAAAACACCTAAAAAAGGGACTTGTTTGTAAAAGTGTAAAAGTGAGTAGTAACAATGTGAAATAAAGGAAAATATGGGCTGATATGAGCATAGAAAAGGTCTGGCTAGGCTTGGGTAACCAAGAAAATGCATGCATTTCATTTTACGAGCCTAGGGACTAGATTATAAATAAATGGAAAGATAGGGGTAAAAAGGTAATTTTACCAAAGCATGAATTATGTATCGATTTGCGTAATTGATTAATAAACAAGTTAAATTTGACATTATAGATCAAGAAAAACGTGAACGTGGTCTTGATTGAGGGAAGAATAAAGTATACGACGATTAGGCTTGATTACCATCATTTTTCTACCGAGGTAAGTACATGTGTAAATAATGTGACAATGTGGTATGTTTTGTTGTGTTAACATTATATGATAATTGTTTTATTGCTATTATGTATGCTATGTTTAATGGTGCTATTGTAAGCATGAATGATATTATGGTCCTTAGCCACGATGTCACGAGCGAGTGCAATAGAGGTGCAATGTGCAAGTGAGAAAAACCCTGTTTGAACCTTAGGAATAGTTTAGGATATAGGTGACATGTCACTAGGAATTAAGAAGTCCAAGCTTGTTAAGTCATCCGAGTTTGTGATATATGTGGCATCCGAGCTCATTAAATGGTCTGAGTTCATTATGGATGCGAGCATCCGAGCTCGTTGAGTGGTCTGAGTTCATAATGGATGCGATACATGTGATTGAGCTCTGGGCAATAGTCTTGAGTGTCCTACCAGTGGCTAGGTAAGCCCTGAGTTGTCGGATACTTGACAGCTTTTGTGAGCAGCCTGTGTACATACACCATGATCAATAGCTTATATGAGCAAGCCCGTGAGTAGCTCCATGGTGACCGTTGCATGATATGAGGTAGCTTCAGCTATGTATGTTTATGTGGCACTTATGTGCAAGTCTCCGTGTATCCAATAGTATTCCGAGTGTTCAACGGGTATTATAATAAATGATGTGATGAAAGTCCCAAGATGGCATCGTAATGAAGATAAAGTTATTTGATATGGTACAGATATGTACAAGTACGTACGTTATACTCATAAGGGATGCCATGTTAAGTGATGGCATGTGACGAGAAAGTATATTCATATATAAATATATGAATACTTGATAAATAAGTTAGAATGCTTGAATGATGAATAATCTTTGTGGTTATGCTATTATGTCTTCCACGATTATGGTTTATTAATATTGCATATTATTTTCATGTGGACTTACAAAGCTTAAATGCTTACTCCCCTCTCTTTTCCATCCTTTGTAGTTCCGCCAAGCTAGCTCGGGGATCAGAAGTTGTCAGAGCTGTAACAACCCGATTTTGGGCCTAGTCAGAATAGTGGTCTCAGGACCACAAATTCGAAGTCAGAGAAATTATTTTATTATTATGTTGATATTATAGCATATTTTTAAGAGTGCATGAAAAATTTGGTGAAGTAATTTTAGCGTTTGTGAGCTTAATTGAGAAAAAGGAGTAAATCGCATAAAATGAAAAAGTCCTAAATTGATAGCTAAAGATGTCAAATAGCTAGAGAACCTAAATTGGGGGTCTTTAAAGGGAAATTAGACCCTTTAGGGAGGCATGGTCGACTATAGGAGACAAAGGTGGTCAAATTTTCAAAGTTTGGTAAGTTAGTGGCTTATTTTGACTAAAATAGGAGTAAATAGAGGAAAGATGATATCATCCTTTTTTATCTTCTTTCTCCACCGAAAATCAGCCATTGAGGGGGGTTTGAAAGCTTAAAAATTTCAGCAACTTGTAATCCTCACAAGTAAGTGATTTTGATAGTTTTTCTTGATGATTTTTACATTTTTGAGACCCTTGAAGCATGAGATTTCAAAGGTGGTCAAATTTTCAAAGTTCGATAAGTTAGGTGGCTTATTTTGACTAAAATAGGAGTAAATGGAGGAAAGATGATATCATCTTTATTTATCTTCTTTCTCCACCGAAAATCAGCCATTGAAGGGGATTTGAAAGCTTGAAAATTTCAGCAACTTGTAATCCTCACAAGTAAGTGATTTTGATAGTTTTTCTTGATGATTTTGCCATGAAAGGACTCATAAAGTTTGCTGAGTTTTTATGGAAGAAAATGAGTTTTGGGTGTCTTATAAACAACTTTTGTGAAAAGTGTTAGCATGAAAACACCTAAAAGGACTATTTTACATAAATTGTAAAATAGATGATAAGTGTGTGAAATAATGGGAATTTGGAGTTGCTATAAGAGTAGAAAGGATTCAGCTAGGCTTAAGATGTGAAGAAATTCGATAAAAATTGATTTTCGGGCTTAGGAGTAAAATGGTCATTTTGCAAAAGTCTAGGGGCAAATTGGTCATTTTTCCCAACTCTGAGTTGTTGAGTGCCTATGTTGATAAAGTGATTAAATAAGTGCATTTTGTTATTATAGATCAAGAAATATCGAATCCGAACCTAGACCGGGGGAAAGCCAAGCAAATCAACTAAATCGACTAGTCGCCACATTTTGTAATCCGAGGTAAGTTATATGTAAATAGTACAACTACATAAATAATATATGTATTTGAATTGTATTGAAATTATTATAGCATAAATTGCTTGATTGTGGAAATGAGAAAATGTGATAAGAATAGAGATAGTAGAATTCCCGATTGATCCTTAGGAAATAAATCGGATATTCATGCCATGACAATTGGGTCACTTCTGTGAGCTAGTGTAAGACATGTCTGGGACATGCATCGGCCATATTTTGAGAGCCAGTGTAAGACCATGTCTGGGATATGGCATCAGCATTGAGACTAGTGCTAGTGTAAAACATGTCTGGGACATGCATCGGCTACGAGATGTGTCAGTGTAAGACCATGTCTGAGACACGACAATGACATAGATATGCTAGAACTTGGGTAAGACCATGTCTGGGACATGCCATCGGCACCTGACCCAATGTTTGAGGCTAAATGAATATCCGATAATATTTCAAATGGTTCAACGGTGAAAGTATGGTTTCAAATTAATAAGGAAAGTATAACCGTGTTGTGAGTGGTACAGGTACCTATATGGTATGTATGAAATGTGAGCTCGATATATGCTATATGAGGTGTATTGAATATTGAAAAATTTCTAAATTGGACCAAGTCTTGGTGACTTGGGAAACATTTGTGTGCATGAGATCGAGTTAGGTAATGCCTCGTATTTTGCTCTGGCTTGGGTTACGGGTATAGGGTGTTACATTTAGTGGTATCAGAGCTATGGTTTAGTCAGTTCTAGGATTAACCTAGCTAGAGTACGAGTCTAGCTATACATGCCATAACTGTATATCAATAGTGTGACGACTTCTAACAATTATGAATTGTATTTTCATATAGTAAATGGATTCTGATAGAGCTACGGCGGTTGACGCGGAGAGTAACGCGCCAGCTCCAGCTGAAGTGACCGCGCTAGTTGAGAGTGAGTTCGTGACTATGGGCCAAGGTGGAGGGGCTAGAGAAGCCTATCTCTGAATGATGGATGCTTGGTATACAGAGTTTGTTCGTGCAAATCCAAACACTCCACCTTCCCCATCTCCTCCGATTCCTTGGTATACCTCGATAGCTCCGTAAGACGCAGACTTGATCAGGAGGGAGAAGCCTCTGGTAAACAAGATTAAGAAACAAGGGGTTGAGGAATTCTAGGCTAACTTAGATGACGACCCGGAGAAAGCAGAGTTTTGGTTAGAGAATACCATCAAGGTATTTGATGAATTATCGTGCACACCTTAAGAGTGCATGAACTGTGCAGCGTCACTCCTATTGGATTCGGCTTACCAGTGGTGGAACACTCTCGTGTCTGTTGTATCAAGAGAGAGAATAACTTGAGAATTCTTCCAGGAATTGTTCTGAAAGAAATATATTAGCCAGAGGTTTATAGACCAAAAGAGGAAGGAATTTCTAGAGTTAAAACATGGCCAAATGTCGGTGACAGAATATGAGCGTGAATTTGTGAGGCTTAGTAAGTATGCGCAGGAGTGTATGTCTACAGAAACCACTATGTGTAAGAGGTTCGAGGATGGTCTTAATAAAGATATCTGAGTATTTGTTGGCATCTTATAACTAAGAGAATTTGTAGTGCTTGTTGAGAGAGCATGCAAGGCAGAAGAGCTGGTAAAAGAGGGGAAGAAAGTGGCTATTGAGTTGCGAGATTCAAAGAGGAGACAAATGGAGAAATCACATCAGTCCTCATCTAAGAGATCAAAGGAATCTGCTACCCGATCGAATGCTTCGGTGGGGTTTTCGAATGGAAACAAGAACCGGTAGAACACAACTTTTAGAGCCCAGACCCCTTCTGTCGCGAGCGTCGGTAGTGCTCGGTCGAATAGGCTAGAATGTTCGTAATGTGGTAGGCATCACTTCGACGAGTGTCGGAGGAATAAATGGGGTTGTTTTAAGTGTGGATCATTAAAACATTTCATCCAAGATTGTCCTGAAATGGAAGAGAGAGAAAACGTAAGAAGTGAAGGTAAGTAGTGCTGCTTTGAGGGGTAAACCATAAAGGAACCCTAGAAGCGGGGCTACCAGTGGAGGTGCACCAAGGGATGCTACAGTACGGTCTGAGGGCAGAGCGCCTGCAAGGACTTACGCTATTCGTGCCCGTGGAGAGGTAGAGTCTCCCGATGTGACCACAGGTACCTTTTCTATCCATGATATATCTATTGTTGCTTTAATTGATCCGGAGTCTACCCACTCTTATATTTGTATGGAATTGATACCTCGTATGAACATGATAGAAAAGTCCACTGAGTTTGTGGTAAAAGTATCCAACCCTTTAGGTAGACATGTGCTAGTGGACTAAGTATGTAGAAATTGTCCTTTGACAATTAGAGATTATTGTTTTCCAGCTAACTTGATGTTATTGCCATTTAATGAATTTGATGTAATCCTTGGGATGGATTGGTTGATTATCATAGTGTTGTAGTGGACTGTAGGAGAAAAGTTATTGAGTTGAAATGTGAAGACGGGAATATTCTTCGGGTTGGACCAGATGAGTTGGATAATTTATCCTTGATGATATCATCTTTGACTACTGAGAAATATTTGAGGAAAGGATATGAGGCTTGTCTCACTTTTGTGCTTAATACTCAAGTGTCTGAATTGAAGATAAAATTAGTACCAGTGGTTTGTGAGTTTATAGACGTGTTTCCGGAGGAATTACCCGGATTACCTCTAGTGAGGGAAGTTGAGTTTGATTTGAGTCGGTCCCTGGTACGACACCCATCTCAGTTGCTCTGTATAGGATGGCTCCTACGGAGTTAAAGGAGTTGAAAGCTCAACTACAAGAGTTAATTGACAAGGGCTTTACGAGAACAAGCTTTTCCTCATGGGGTGCTTTGGTGCTCTTTGTGAAAAAGAAATATGGGTCGATTAGGTTATGTATTGACTTTAGAGAACTCAATAAGGTAACTGTAAAGAACAAGTATCCTTTTCCAAGGATCGATGGCCTGTTTGATTAGTTAAAGGGAGCCACTGTATTTTCCAAGATTAACCTGAGGTCAGGATACTACCAGTTAAGAGTAAAAGAGCAAGATGTACCGAAGACTGCGTTTCAGACAAGATACGGGCATTATGAGTTCCTCGTTATGCCTTTTGGTTTAACTAATGCCCCATGGTGTTTATGGATTTAATGAAATGCTTTTTTTGGTCGTATTTGGATAAGTTCATAGTGGTCTTTATCGACGACATACTAGTTACTCGCGTGATGAGAGTGAGCACGTGAGGCATTTGAGGACTGTATTACAGACCTTGAGAGACAAACAATTATATGCCAAGTTTAGTAAGAGCAAATTTTGGCTTAAGGAGGTTGGATTTCTAGGACACATTGTGTCAGGTGACGGGATTAGAGTTGACCCAAGCAAAGTCTCGGCTATTGTTGAATAGAAACAACCGAAGAATGTGACAGAGGTCTGAAGCTTTTTGGGTTTGGATAAATACTAGACGGTTTGTAAATATATTCTCAATGATAGCTACCCCGATGATAAGACTGCTGCAAAAAGATGTCAAGTTCGAATAGAAAAAAAAGTGTCAACAGAGTTTCGAGCAATTAAAGGCTTTGTTGACCGAAGCCCTGGTGTTAGTGCAACCGGAGTTGGGTAAGGAATTTTTGATATATAGCGATGCCTCCTTGAATGGTTTGGGGTGTGTGCTTATGTAAGAAGACAAAGTTATAGCGTATGCCTCAAGACAACTAAAGCCACATGAGAAAAATTACCCGACGCATGATCTAGAGTTAGCCGCCATCGTGTTTGTATTTAAGATTTGGAGTCACCATTTGTATGGAGAGAAATGTCGAGTATTCACCGATCATAAGAGTCTTAAGTACTTGATGACTCAAAAGGAGTTAAATTTGCGGCAACGATAATGGTTAGAGCTAATAAAGGATTATGGGTTGATTATCGACTACCATCCAGGAAAGGTGAATGTAGTCGCTGATGCTTTGAGTAGAAAGTCATTGTTCACTTTAAGAGCCATGAATACTCAGTTGTCTATGTCTAGCAATGATTCAGTCCTAGTAGAGTTGAGAGCTAGACCGACATTTCTACAAGAGATCCATGAAGCCAGGAAGGTGATAAGGAGTTGAAAGCTAAGATGGCTTACTGTGAGACGAAAAATGAATCCGAGTTTTGTATTGGTGTTGATGGATGTTTAATGTTCAAAAATAGAGTTTGTGTACCTAAGGGCAATGAGCTTATTCAGAAGATTCTGCGAGAGGCACATAGTGGTTGTTTATCCGTCCACCCGGGTAGTGTAAAAATGTACAACGACCTGAAGAAAATGTATTGGTGGTCGGGTATGAAAAGAGATATTTCAGCGTTCGTTTCCAAGTGTCTTATGTGTCAGTAAGTGAAGACTGAACTCCAAGTACCTTCGGGTCTACTTCAGTCTATCATGGTCCCTGAGTGGAAGTGGGATCGGATCACTATGGATTTTGTGACGGGTTTGCCGGTAACCTTAAAGAAAAATGATGCTGTTTGGGTTTTTGTGGATTGGCTAACAAAGTCAGCACATTTTATACCAGTGCATATCGACTACTCCCTTAAGAGATTGGCTGAATTGTACATTTTCAATATTGTAAGACTACACGGGGTGTCCTTGTCGATTATTTCAGATAAAGACCCTAGATTTACCTCGAGGTTTTGGAAAAAGTTACAGGAGGCACTGGGAACAAAGTTGAGTTTTAGCATGACATTTCACCCGTAAAAAGACGGCCAGTCGGAAAGAGTGATTCAGATTTTAAAAGACATGTTGCAGTGTTGTGTTCTCGAGTTTCAAGGCAGTTGGGAAAGGTTATTGGCATTGGTTGAATTCGCCTACAACAACAGTTATCAGACAATTCTGAAAATGGCACCTTACGAATCTTTGTATGGGCGAAAATGTCGAACGCCCTTGTATTGGACTGAACTTAGAGAGAGTCAGATTCACGGGGTCAATTTAATCACAGAGACTAAAGAGAAAGTTAAAGTGATACATGACTGCTTGAAGACTGCCTCGGATAGACAGACATCCTGCACGGATTTGAAACGAAAGGAAATTGAGTTTCAAGTCAGCGATAAGGTATTTTTGAAAGTATCCCCGTGGAGGAAAGTCCTCAGATTTGGTAGAAGAGGCAAGTTGAGCCCTCGTGTCATAGGACCTTATGAGGTTATCGAGAGAGTAGGACCGGTTGCCTATCGATTGGATTTGCCACCTAAGTTGGAAGAGATTCACAATGTGTTTCATGTATCCATGCTACGTCGATATAGATCAGACCATTCGTATGTGATGACGCCAACAGAGGGCGAGATTTATCCAGACATGATTTATGGCAAAGAGCCGGTAAAGATTTTAGCTCGTGAAGTCAAACGGTTGAGGAATTAGAGCATAGCACTCGTGAAATTTTTGTGGTAGAGACATGGAGTCGAGGAAGCTACATGGGAACCCGAGGAGACTATGAGAGATTAGTACCCGAATTTATTCGCCAGTAAGATTTTTGGGGACAAAAATCTCTAAGGGAGAGAAATGTGGGCCTAGTCAAAATAGTGGTCTCAAGATCGCATATCCAAAGTCAGAGAAATTATTTTATTATTATTTTGATATTATAGCATGTTTTTAAGAGTGCATGAAAATTTTGGTGAAGTAATTTTAGCGTTTATGAGCTTAATTGAGAAAAATGACTAAATCTCATAAAATGCAAAAGTCTTAAATTGATAGCGAAAGATGTCAAATAGCTAGAGAACCTAAATTGGCGGTCTTTAAAGGGCAATTGACCCTTTAGGGAGGCATGGCCGGCCATAGGAGACAAGGGTGGTCAAATTTTCAAAGTTTGGTAAGTTAGGTGGCTTATTTTGACTAAAATAGGAGTAAATAGAAGGAAGATGATATCATCCTTTTTAATCTTCTTTCTACACCAAAAATCAGCCATTGAAGGAGGTTTGAAAGCTTAAAAATTTCAGCAACTTGTAATCCTCACAAGTAAGTGAATTTGATAGTTTTTGTTGATGATTTTTACATTTTTGAGACCCTTGAAGCATTAGTTTTCAAATGAGGGTACTATTTTGCAAAATGATCAAGAGTGTAGGATTTTTCCATGAAAGGATTTGTAAAGTTTGTTGAGTTTTTATGGAAGAAAATGAGTTTTAGGTTTCTTATAAACAACTTTTGTGAAAGGTGTTAGCATGAAAACACCTAAAAGGACTATTTTACATAAATTGTAAAATAGATGATAAGTGTATGAAATAGTGGGAATTTGGAGTTGCTATAAGAGTAGAAAGGTTTCGGCTAGGCTTAAGATGTGAAGAAATTTGATAAAAATTGATTTTCGGGCTTAGAGGTAAAATGGTCATTTTGTAAAAGTCTAGGGGCAAATTGGTCATTTTGCCCAACTATGAAATATTGAGTGCCTATGTTGTTAAAGTGATTAAATAAGTGCATTTTGTTATTATAGAGCAAGAAATACTGAATCCGAACCTAGACTGGGGGAAAGCCAAGCAAATCGACTAAATCGACTAATCGCCACATTTATAATCCTAGGTAAGTTGTATGTAAATAGTACAACTACATAAATAATATATGTTTTTGAATTGTATTAAAATTATTATAGCATAAATTGCTTGATTGTGGAAATGAGAAAATGTGACGAGAATAGAGATAGTAGAATTCCTGATTGAACCTTAGGAAATAAATCGGATATTCATGCCATGGCGATTGGGTTACTTGTGTGAGCTAGTGTAAGACATGTCTGGGACATGCATCGTTCACATTTTGAGAGCCAGTGTAAGACTATGTCTGGGACATGGCATCAGTATTGAGACGAGTACTAGTGTAAGACATGTCTGGGACATGCTTCGGGAGACGTAATCCAGTGTAAGACATGTCTGGGACATGCATCGGCTACGATATGTGTTAGTGTAAGACCATGTCTAGGATATGGCAACGACATAGATATCTAACTTGTGTAAGACCATGTCTGGGACATGGCATCGGCACCTGAACCCATATTTGAGGCTAAATGAATATCCGATGATGTTCCAAATAGTTCAACGGTGAAAGTATGATTTCAAGTTAATAAGGAAAGTATAACCGTCTTGTGAGTGGTATAGGTACCTATATGGTATGTATGAAATGTGAGCTCGATATATGCTATATGAGGTGTATTGAATATTGCTGTGTAAGTTTTGCTTATGCCGCTTGTGTATTATGATACTTGTTGATGAATGGTAAAGCTATGTTGTATATTTATTTATGTGCAAATTACTGCTTACACCCTCTCCTTTTTCATTTTCTTATAGTGGCGCCTATCTAGCTCAAGGATCAACAGAAGTCAGAGATATTGATCACACTATCAATCGAAGTATTCGGTATAGTTTGATTTATATTTTTGAATATGGCATGTATAAGGCTTAGACTTTACTATTTTTGTGTCATTGAGAACTGGCCAAATGTGTTGGCTTGGGTTGGAAACCCTTCATTTTGTATTTAGCCTTGAATGGTGGTAAATATTCATTCTAATTTATTTGCAAATACGTTATTTTCATAGGTGAGTGAAATGCACAAATGGAACATTGTCTATTGTGGCTGATTTGGTTGCATGAGATAGTCTTATCTTGATTGTGGTTGCTTGGTAAATAGCCTTATATTGTCCACACAGGTAGACACAGGGGCGTGTGTCTAGGCCATGTGTGATACACAGTCTACCCTATGGGAGTGTTGTTTGGCCGTGTGTCCCCTGTACTTAAAAATTTCAAGTCAGTATGCATGATAGTAAACAGACAGGCAGGGACATGGCCGTGTGTCTCAACCGTGTGATGGACACGACCTAGCAAACGGGCATGTTCCTTGGCTGTATGACATTTTGGTTATGTTGATGTCAGAAATAGAATGCCTAGGTTTTTGCATACGGGGTAGGACTCTAGCGTGTCATGGCCGTGTGTAGGACACGGGCTAAGGACATGGACGTGTGCCAGACGTGTGAAAATCCCTATAGGTTTGCATTTAGAATTAATTCCACACGGGTGGAGGACACGGGCGTGTCCCTATATTGCTTAGGCTGTGCGAGCCACACGGGCCATCAACATGATCATGTTGAAATGGCCACACGAGCATGTTACCCTTCAATGCAGGCATGTGCCCTATTTCAAAGTTAAATCTTTTATCGATGGTTTAAGGACCTGAATTGATCTCGAATAGTTTTTAATGGTCAATTTGGGGCTCGTAGGCCCATAATGAGAAGTTTAGAGTAGAAATTAAAACAGTTCTAAATTGGACCAAGTCTTGGTGACTTGGAAAATGTTTGTGTCCATGAGATCGAGTTAGGTAGTGCTTCGTATTCCGCTCCGGCTTGGGTTACGTGTATAGGGTGTTACATTTAGTGGTATCAGAGCTATGGTTTAGTCGGTTCTTGGACTAACCTAGCTAGAGTACGAGTCTAGCTATACATGTCATAATTGTATATCAATAGTGTGACGACTTCTAACAATTATGAATTGTATTTTCATATAGTAAATGGATTCTGATAGAGCTACGCGGATGACGTGGAGGGTAGCACGCCAGCTCCCGCTGAAGTGATCGCGCCAGTAGAGAGCGAGCCCGTAACTATGGGCCAAGGTGGAGGGGCTAGAGAAGCCTATCTCTGAATGATGGATGCTTGGTATACAGAGTTTGTTCGTGCGAATCTGAACACTCCACCTCCCCCATCTCCTCCGATTCCTCGGTATACCCCGATAGTTTCGTAAGAGGCAGACTTGATCAGGAGGGAGAAGCCTCCGGTAGATAAGATTAAGAAGTAAGGGGCCGAGGAATTCTGGGCTAACTTAGATGACGACCCAGAGAAACCAGAGTTTTGGTTAGAGAATACCATCAAGGTATTTGATGAATTGCCGTGCACACCTGGAGAGTGCGTGAAGTGTGCGGTGTCACTCCTACGGGATTCGGCTTACAAGTGGTGGATTGTCCACATGGGTAGACACACAGGCATGTTTCTAGGCCATGTATGACACGCGGTCTATCCCACGGACGTGTGGAATGGTCGTGTGTCCCCTGTACCCTATTTTTGCAAACCAGTATGCTCAATAGTAAACACACGAGCTAAGACACAGGTGTGTGTCTTGGTCGTGTAAGAGACACGACCTACCCACATTGGCGTGTACTTTGGCTGTGTGAAGTCTACACCTTTTGATAGAAAATTCATTTAATTTTAATTGTCCTTACGGTCTGGCCACACGGGAGTGTGATGCGGCCGTGTGACCCTAAATTGTTGCTGACGTCATAGTCAGAGAGTTACACGGCTGGAGGGCATGGGCGTGTCGAGAGGATACGGCGTGTCCCCTGTCTTACACGGGCGTGTGGCTTTGTACGAGGGAAAATTTCTCAAGCTTTTCTAAAAGTTCCCAATTTAGTCCCGATTCTTTTTTGATGGCTGTTTTGGGTTTCGTAGGCATGTATTAAGTACAATTTGTGTATGTGTGAATGAAGTTGTTTTAAAGAAAAAAATTTTATGGTCTGACTTTTTGCATGAATGTATGAGTACAAGTTTGGTAATGCCTCGTACCGTGTCCCGGCGTCGGATACGGGTAAAGGGTGTTACAAATTTTGTCTAGGACGTAAATTGAGTCCATTTAAACATGAAATTGATGGTTAAATTCATTTATATAGATCCAGACAACACTAATTCGAGGTTAGATCGAGGAAAAGAAAAGGTTTCGGATTAGTAGACTTTGTACACGAACAAGTGTCGAGGTAAGTTCGTGTAACTTAATCGAGCATGTTATTCTGTTAATTGAATGTTGTGTTTATATGTAATGTAATTTATGTTGATGTGTTTTACTTGTATCCTAAGATGGAAAATTTATACATGCTTGAAATGGTGATAAAGGGTTAAGTCTTGATTGAATGTGAATTTCGATAATTATATGCGCTTTCTCGAAACTAATAAGGTCCTGTATTTATTGCGGAAGGGATTTATCTCGGACAAGTAATCCCATTGACTATGTTGTAGAAAGGATTTAGCTTAGATGGGTAATCCCGATATAATACCTCTCGAGTATACATTATGATTAGGGTTTAGCCTGGACTAATAATCTTAATCTAGCTCCTTTGATCATACCCTATATAAAGGATTTAGCCTGGACTGGTAATCTTGTTATACATATGTGGCTCGAGAGAGTATTTCTTGGTTAAGTGCCCTAATGGGTGCCCTTGAATAAGGAATTGATAGATTATTGAATCGTACAGTTCGAGTGTACTACTTGAGCATCCATTGGAATTCAATGATTCAATGGACATATAACTCTTGACATGACATGAAAATCTTAATATGATATGATAAAGACTTGAAAGAATATTGCTTGATGAGCTCATCATGTTACTTGATTGATATGAAGATTTTGGTCACAAACATGTTTGATTGAATGTATGTGTTTAGGAAATTTAGCCAAATGGATGGAGAACATGATATTACGTGCTTAAATTTAATAAATAGGATTGGTAAGTTTAGTTTTTGTTATACAAACTTACTAAGCATGTAATGCTTACTCCATTTTATTTTTCCTTGTTTTATAGTGCTCGAAAGCTCGCAAGGGTTAGAGATCACTGGAGCATCACTACATTATCAACTAGTCATTTTTAGTATACTTAGTAAAATCATTTTGGTATAATGGCATGTATAGAACAACTTGGCCAATAGTGGCTTGAAAATGTTATTTTGTAACCTAGCCATTGGAATGGCTAGTAATGGTTCATTTTGGTATGACTAAGTAGATTATTATGATATGAATATATATTCACATGTGTTATGTTAAGAATATATGAATGCTTAAGTTAAACTAAGGTAAGGTTGTGATCATGTATGCTTGTAGTGATATGCCTTGTGAATGCTAGAAATTGCCCAATTTGAATGCTTGAAATGATTGGTATTGGTTGTGGGTTTCAAGTGCAGGTCGTGGGTGAAATTTTGGGTGAGAAATGAAGCTAGAAATGACTTCATTTTGTCCACATGGGCAGACACACGGGCGTATGTCTAGACTATGTGTGACACACGACCGAGTAACATGGGCATATGGTTAGGCCGTGTGTCCCTTGCACCTTAATTTTGAGAAATAGAATACTTAGAATTGGGAACACGGGCAGAGACAGGGGCGTGTGTCTCAGCCATGTGTGCCACAAGGCTTAGAACACAGGCGTGTGTCTTGGCTGTGTTAAACCTGTACTTAATTTCAAATGAATTAGTTAACCACACGACCTAGTACACGGGCGTGTGGCATGGCCGTGTGTGCAAGTCAAAGAGTTACAAGGGGTTGAACACGGCCTCCAACATTGGCGTGTCCCAAGGTACACGGGCGTGTCCCTTGGGCCACATGAGTGTATGAGCCCCGCACCTTGGAAAAATTTTGAAATTTCGTGAAAATTCTTAGAGGTCCCAATTAAGTCCCAATATGATTCTAATATGTATTGGGCCTTAAGGGCCTGATCAAGGGATGTTATGGATGATCTCGGTAAATGAACAGTAATGTACATAGATTAATGGAAAAATGTTTTGAATGTTCTGGTAATGCTCCGAAACCTTGTTTGAGTGACGGGTACGGGTTAGGGGTGTTATAGTTGGCATGTCAATTAGGGTCTATTCCATATTTTTGTATAGATTTTATGTAGATTTGGAACTCTGTTATGTTATTTTGTGGTTGGGCACTTTTGTGTAGACCATTAGACTCATTGTCTAATGAGATCTTTGGTTGGATGCAATTCTAGTGCTATAATTTATTTGGTGGAAACACACACATTGTGCAATATCTCTTCTTTTGTATTTGGTGTATTCTTGTATGTCCAAGTCCTATTTTACTAAGATTATTAAAAGATAACTCTTTAAATCTAATTAGAATTGATCAAACTAATAAATGTGAGAATTCAAATGTTGAAATCATGATAACTTTGAAAACATACTAAATATGAAGTGTCTCTCTGATCATATGGCCTTAAACAAAAGAATTATGTTGAACTGGGTTTAATTGAACCATAATCCTGTGTGAATGTGCTAAAATTTTTTCTGTACTTATCCATTACATTCTGTTTATAAGGCACATATTATCTGAAATGAACATAAAGTTTGGGACTTAACCTAATTATAAAAGAATTATGTGATCATGATGACTAATGTGCTTGTTACCATGTCGATTACCATGCCATTAACATTATGTAACACCCCTCACCCATGTCGATGTACAACACAAGTGGGAGGTGTTATCGGAGCATTATTAAACTTGTACTAATTTTGTTCTTTTATAAAAATGCTCATTTTGCTATATATTAATATTCATTAGATTAATCTGGAAAAGTTTAGAAAATTTTAATTACAATAATAATTTATTTGGGTCTTTGAAACAAATATGAACATGTTTAAATCATAAAATATGTGTTCGAAGTTCTTTGGCTTAAAATAGAGATAAGAGGTAAAAGCCTCCTTCAACTGTTGAGGCACTGAATTTTGTTGCTGCTAGAAAATGGAACTCAGTTAGATAGAAGGTAAACCTAAATTCAGTAGGTCACGCTAAGGGAAAAATCCTTCTGTTTCAATAGAAGGAACCTCGTGTGGTGGAATGCTGGGAGGAACAACTGATTGAATTAAAGGTATGACTTTTGTGGAACTCTCTACTAGTAGTGGATCATATACATGAATTTAGGAGTCTATAGGGTGAATAGATTCTGTTGGTGGTGCTAGAATATCGAGTAAAGTGTGAATTGAAGAAGTGTGAATAGTTGTTGTAGCATGCTCTTTATTTGGTTTACAATATTTTAAGGAAGGGCATTCACTAGTCCTAGTCTCTTGAGTACTTTCATCCAATCTAGGTTTCTTTTTAGTTTTCTTGACTGTTGTTTTTCTTGATGAAGTAACTGTATTTTTCTCTTATGCTTGAGCCTTATTAGGAATGACCGAAATGTCCATGTTTTGAGCTGAGTTAGGCATAGTATGAGAGTGTGAAAAAGATCTTGCACCAGTAACACGAGAATTTGCTGGTTTGAAGAAGAAGTAGAAGTTGTAACAAGATTACTTAAAATGTTCCAGTTGCGTGGGCGAAGACCATAAATGCTGTAGAAGTAGAAAATATGTTCTCTTATATGCCCCATTAAAACATGTGCTAACTCGTCGTTTGAATTATAATGCCAAGCCTCAGTAGCAGAAGGCGCGATGAAATCATCCAACCGATTTAATGAATCACATGGTCGACAACCATTTAGGCTTAACTCTGATAAAAAAATATTGGGATATGTTTCTAACAGAAACAACCACCAAATCTACTATTAAAATTTCTGGTGAAATTGCTAGAAAACACCTAACAGCGGTGGCTTATTGTGCATGTAATAATCGATAAAGAACGCCACCAACGTCCACTAGGATAAGGTTGATAACTGTCATGGTGCAATATCGTATTCATTTAGTACTCCACAAAGAAGGGATATGATGCGTCTATGGAACTAACTAAAAATTTGACTAAGGTAAGTGTACCTATCAATTGATAGTATAGCTACAGTGAGCAAATATTTCATTCCCACAAAGATTAAAAATACTAGTAAATACTATTTTTCTATTATTTAATTGAATAAGTCGAGTGATTGATTAAAAACTAAAATTAACTAAATTAATTAACTAATGAACACATCAAAGAACAAATCAAGAAAATAATTGAGTAACAACCAAAAAGGAAAACAATATCCAAGAAATAATTCACCAAGACTTCATCTGTCACTATCAATCTAAATTACGCAATTTCTTTACTTAGTATCTTGATTCCTGAAAATCCCTAAATTATGCTAATGTCTCTTTCAAGAATAAGAGCAACTGACTCTAGGTTCATTAATTGTAATTTCTTTCTAATTAAAACCCATATTATTGCATTAACTCATGCTATGAATTGCCCTATTGGATTTGAATCTAATACGGTAGATTTATATTGTCCTATTTCTAGTATTACACGGACCTCCACTCAATTACACAAAATCTACTTTTAAACAGGGTCTATTCCTCCTTTAATTTAAGCACAACAACCATGGATCAATAATCTAGAAATATCAAACCAAGAATTAAGCACATATAATTGAGAACAAAATCTAAGTATTTATTAGGTAAAATAAAAATCAAACAACAAAATTCATTATAGGGCATCTCCCTAGGTATTTAGAAAATTAGTGTATGCTTAAAAAAATAAAAACATACAATATATAGTATAATCGAATGAAAAAAAGAATTAAGCACACATAATTGAGAACAAGATCTAAGTATTTATTGGGTAAAATAAAAATCAAACGACAGAATTCATCATAGGGTTCATCTCCCTAGGTATTTAGAAAATTAGTTCATGCTTAAAAATAAAAACATCCAATATACAATATAATCGAAAGAAATAACGAAACTCATGATAATATCCTAAGAAATCAACTGGGAATCTTCAATCTTGACTGAAATCAGCTTTAGAATTAACTTTAATGGTGTTTTTTGAGTTTTTTCTTGAATATTCTATGACAACTTACTCATATCTTCTTATTTTTGTCATATATACATCTTAGAATGTCCGAACTACTTAAAAAATACGATTTCTCATAGTTTAGGGTGCAAATTCATGAAATTGATGCGACCTACCAATGGTCATGTGTCCAGGTTATGTGGAATGGGTTTGAGCGTGTAGCTCTTGTAGTTTGCTCTAATTTTTCGATTTTTGTTTTTTTCACTTCTTTTTCTTCCAAGTGCTCTATTAAGTATAAACACATGAATTTAAAGGATTAGGAGCTTAAAATTCACCGTTAACAACGAATAATCACCCAAAAATGCATTAAGAATGAGGCTAGAACATGTTACTTTTAGCACTTATCAAGGTGAAGTGGGAGTTGCAAGCCACCCTCCAAAAAAATTAAGGGTAAAATAAAACTTACGAAATTATTGCTTAGATGACATCTTTGGGGGTCATCGAAATTTATAAGAAAAGTTTGGGCATTGGATGCCTCAGACCCCTAAATATCGATGCATTTCGTCCTGGGTAGTACTACAATCATTCATTGTAGCCTCTATATATGATGGAGTATCATTGGAACCTTGGGGTCTAAATGGAACTGGAATTCTTTGGATAACGATTTAGCTAGCTTGACCTTGGCCCTTCGCTTTGGTAGTTGTTTTAACCATTTTGTGAATGAAAGTGAAAGGAAAAAGAAGAAAGAAAGAAGCAAATGTTACCTCTGAAGAAATATGAAGACCAAAGATGATGAAAGAGGAAGGATTAAGCAAAAAAGGGAATTAGGATTCCGATGGATTCAAGAAAAGTGATAAAAAAAGGGATGTTTGAGTATCTGTTTTATAGAGGCAATCATGGGCAAGAATTTTAATTTCTGGTAATTGTTTAGATTTTCTAGTATAAATTTAACATTTTTCAAAGAATAAGTTTTGAAGCGTTTAAAAATCACGCTACTAAGTCCTAAATCTGCCCATTGGGATTTAACGATTGTTATTCTCACTCGCATAGGATTTCTAAGGTTTACACCTTAGAAAGAAGTTGCTTTGAGTAAGTGGAATAGTTTTCCAATTAGGCATATGTGCCTGACACAACGATATACTTTCAGTTGCTGTTATGAAATTCTTTCGAGTTAGAAAATATCGAGGGAAATTTTTTTTAAGGGGTGGTGTAACAGCCTTAACTCGTCTCCGTTGCCGGATTAGAGTTATGGAGCTTTACCAATAAATTGAAAAACATTTTTTGCAGTAACATAAAATAAATTAATCTCATTCAAAACATATCAAACATAAGCATTTGGTCCCTAAATAGAGCCTTTAAGGCCCTAAAAATATTGGGACTAATTTGAAACAAAATGGAAGTTTTAAGAAAAAGATACAAAAATTGTGAAAATAGGGGTCACACAGCCGTCTGGCCAGGCCATGTGACATAGCCTAAGATGTGTAACATTCAAATAAAGGGGCACATGGCCATGTCCCAGTTCGTGTCCTCACTTGTGTAACTTACTGAGTTGCCATACACACTGTGTACTAGGCCGTGTAACTCACTGACTTGAAACACTAAGAAATTTCAAATGACACACGGCCGTTTTGTTAGGCCGTGTGTGTCACATCGCTGTGTGACAGCCTATGTTCTAGGCTGTGTGAACCAAAAAATTGATCTTAAATTCGAGCCATTCCAAGAGAAAATCATACCTAACCAACCATCCATTTGGGCACACAATCAAAAGAATTAAACATCATTTAAACACATTTAAACATACCATTTCTAACATCCTAATTCATCCAACCAATATGCCATTCAAAGGCACTACATTTGTACCAAAGTATCATTCTTCTAATCAAGGTAATAAAGCCACATTTCAAACATAAGACCTAATTTCTTTAACTACCAAATAACATCACATATAACCATTTACATATCATCACAAACATACCAAAAAGGATCATATAATCCAAATACTTTAAAATGGCCAAAATAACCATTCCAAAACATGCCATCTTACCATATACCATCTAGAACCTATGGAGTATGCATGAGGTTTCATTTACCCATATTTGCAACTATTATTCATGCCAACATTTGCCTTATTAACCACAACAAACTTGATACAACTCAAGACAAGAAATTTCACTTGTAACACCCCTTACTCGTACCTGAGACTGGGACAAGGTACGAGGCATTACCGTACACAACCATGAACATTCTAGGAAGAACGGATTATAAAATTTCATTCCAATTTAAAACCAATTGAACAAAATCATATTGTCCCTATCATGGGACTACAAGGTCCAAAACATGTGTTAAAAGCGGTCTGAGACTAAACCGAGAACTTAAGAAAATTTTAGAAAAAATTTCAAGTTTAAGCCTTACATACCCATGTGAAGGCAATGCACACACCCGTGTCATGTACCCGTGTGGAATTAATTTTCATTTCGAACCTACAGGAGTTTTCAAATTACGGAGCACACGCCCGTGTCCTTGGCTAGAGTCCCTCACACGGCCACAACACGCCCGTGTCACAGCCTATTTGCAAAAACCTAGACATTCTATTTATGACATCATCATTCATTTAGGAGCACATGACCAAGGCACATGCCCGTGGCCAAAGGCCGTGTCCTCCACACGGCTAAGACACACGGCCATGTCTCTGCCCTTGTGTTTACTACCATACATACTGCTCTAAAATTCTAGGTGCAGGGGACACATGGCCGTACAACACGCCCGTGGGGACTGACCGTGTGTCACATACGACCTAGACGCATGCCTATGTGTCTATAAGTGTGGACCTTTTTGGAGGCTATTTCCAAGCCTGTGGTAACCTTCAAACATCCATACACACTAATATACTTCTCAGACATTTATCATGGTATAAATTTACACATTAAACCTTCCTGGCCAGGGTCATACATGTTACTTCATGTCCCTTTTTAACCTATATTAATATTACCTCTTTGTGTTAGGGTTAACATTTCTAAAAATCCCATTTTATACTTGGCCCATTTATAACCCATGCTAATTATGAAATAAAACATTTCAAAATGATTTGGCCACATTACACATGACCATTCATGGTATATCGCATCAACCATCACATGAAATATTCGAGCATAAACATGCACAATTAGTAGGTTTACAACCTACTTCAATATGAGCCATATCTCATGGCCATATACAAAATGAATAATCATATCATTTAAGCCTTTACTTTGGCTAGCCAAATGACACATATAAAAAAAATGACCAAGAATGTAACACCCCAAATCGGCCTAAAAGTTAGGCCCGAATCTGACGTGTCACATTGAAGTATTTTTCGAAAACAATGTTTTCATCGAAAACCCTTTTTATTTGAAAACTTGAGTAAAATCCCAGTTACGTTAGTTTAATTTATAAAGTGGTACATTGAAAAGTTATTAATTCTATTCCCAAAATTTCTTTTAAGTTGCGGAAGCTAATTTTAAAAGTAATTAATTTATGAAAACGTGATGTAAAAAACTAAGTTGTGAGACCATTCCGAGAATGTTGCGGAAACATGGTGTTGTTTAAAAACAGTTATAAATAGAAGTAAATAAAACCCAAAGTTAAAATACAAAAACTTTAAGAGGCCTTATTACAAAATTTGAAAACCTAAAATGGAATCTAAAACATAAATAAAGTCCAAAGGCAGTAGTCTGGCCATCTCCGAGTCCCTCGCATCACCGATCCTCCTAATGCTAGGGATTACCTGTATAGTTAATAAACGGGGTGAGTTTATGAAAACTCAGTGTATAATCCCCTTACTAGAGTAACAGTCAGTATACCAAAACAGAAACAGAAATAGTCCGGGCCAGAGCCCTTTAATAGTAATAGTACAGTTCAGTTCAAAGCATACGTGGGCCAATGCCCATTACAAAATCATTTGGGTCACAGCCCATAACAGAATCAATTGGGCCTATCCCAAACCAATAATAGAACTAGTGGAGTAAGCCCAATACAATGACAGATCTCATAAACATATATGCAACAGTATGAGGATGCATCCCACCCCTATCCAGCCTACACACCACTCGTACCAACCCTACACTTACGTGAGGAGAAAATCGACCCACCCAGGAAGCACACCAATGTTAACACCGGTTGCGGCATTAACCAAAATTGCAACAAAATTGCTAGTATATATGCAACTCTAAGCCTTCAGTAACGGTATTATAATTGGCACAAAGCCATCGGTAATTGTATTATGTTTGGCACATAGCCATCAGCTACGATAATATAATCGACACACAGCCTTGGGTAAATATGATCGGCATAGAGTTATCAATAAGTATGTTAGGCAGATAGCCACGGGTAAATATGTTTGGCACAAGGCCATAGTCAAGATGGCACAGAGCCATTTTTAGGTTGGCACAAAGCCATAATCAGATTAAGCGGCACTAAGCTGTCCATCGGTCCACAGTCATCTCGTGCGACCCGTGCGACCTTAACAGATCAATACTGGATCCACAGTCATCTCGTGTGACCCGTGCGATCCTATCAGAACTTCCTCCGTATCGATGTCCCAACCCCATGCAATATGTCATGTATGTCTTGCTCAATCATCACACGTGTATGCAAAATGGCCGTGCTCAGTAACAATCATTTAAACATATATTAAAAGCAAATCAGTCGTACAACCATCGTCAAATCAGTTAAAACACAGTCATACGATCATAGTCAAATTGGTCAAATTCATAGTCTAAGTCGGTCATTTACCCACAAGGGCAAAATAGTCATTTTACCATATAGGGGTATTTTGGTAATTTTATAAATCGAGAGTATTTTAGTAATTTTACAAGTCAGGGGCATTTCAATAATTTTACAATTTGGGGGTCTTAACGACCCAACCGAGGGTCCATTGTCGCTCCAAGTGACCTAAGTAACCTAAACAGACATAATTGTGCAAGTGGGCCCACTTACTCGTGTGGCCCATTTAGCCCAAACTTAGATACAGCTATGTGTACACCATAGCCCAATTCATTAATAGTCATTTACCCCAGATTTTATCCGTGTGGGCCCAGGAGCAAATTGGGCCCACACGGCCCATCGAGGACCATTGAGGCCTAAAACAACCTAAGTCATGTGCGCGACATGACAAGTCTATCCACTTCCCGCTTAATTGCCTATTTAACCCAGAACTATTCACGGCTATACGAACAAAGTAGCCCAGTCCAAAACTTACCACATAACATACATTTTATTCATGTGGGCCCACAAGCCCAAAGCCCATTAGGCCCACAGGTCTAGTCCGGCCCAACGTGGCCTAGAAAAACCTATGCCATGTACGCGACATGACAAGCCCAACCATATTCCACCTAGTAGTTGATTGGACACAAGCGAGGCCTGTCCATAGGCCCATTGGGCCTACTCGGCCCATTTCGTGGCCCAAGTGGCCCATTAAGGCCTAAGCCCACAAATTCGCTCATGGTGGCCTTCCTCGTTGTATGCTCACGTTCCGTGAGCTCAATTCACCACACGCACGATCACACGCTTGTGTGGCATCATACGCCATATTTTTGGCTTTTCGGCATTTTGCCGATCTACAGTCATAGCAGAGTAAACAACATACACATTTTTGGCTTTTCAGCCGATTATCAAAACAAGGCATACGGTTACACACATATTTACGGCCTTTACGCCTATTACCACTTACAGAGTACGGATACACACCTGTTTGCGATAAGTGAGCAAATCCCACGATGCTAAACCTAGATTCAATCATAACCCCGCGTTAGTCTTTTAATCGTTAAAATTAATACCCTTACATAGGACCTGATTCCAAAATGGTATTGACTGCCTACCTAGAATAGCTACCGATTCCTCTCTTTAACCACTGATCAAAGCCGCCTTCCAAAACTTGGCTAAATTTATATAGCATTACCATCTTATTAACTAAGACCGTGAATGAAAAAGATTAGAAACAAAAGAACAACAACTTACCACTACTCAGGAGTATTTGACCTCCTAAGGTACGCTCTAGGATTTGAGTCCCACGAAAAATAGTCACACTCTTATCGAAAACAGTAGATGAAGATAGTGTTAAGGAGGAAACTTATATCGACAATGAGAGAAAGAGGGAGAAGAGTAGTCGTGAACCTAAACAAAATCAATTACCTTACCCTAGTGTAGAGGGATTCGGCTCTAAACAGAAAGACAATCGGCTAGCCAAGAAAAAACAAATGAGTGGCGAGGGAGAGGGGGTAAGTACTATTCGGCTAAATCACAAAGAAGGAAAACACAATTGAGAGAAGGAAAAAAAGAAGAGATGAGACCAAAAGCTATTTGGTCATGCAAAACAAATGAGAGAGGGAGAGGATGGAGAAGTTCTATTCAGAAATGAAATAAAAGAGTAGCCACAATCACGTAAGAACAATCCCTATATTTGGCCTTTCAATTCTATACAAAAATGGCAAAGAGGTAGAAAGGTTGCACTAATAGTAAAATTCTAGAATATGTACGGCAATACAGAGAAAAGAGGAAAAAAATTGAAAATAAAGAAAACCCGAAATGGCACAAAAGAATTCGGCACTTTGGGAAAAAAATAAAAAGTCCTATGACTGAATGTGCACAATGGGGAGTTCAAATTTCGGCAACCAACCCTTCCCATTTCAAATTCCCTGATTTTCTCCTTGAATTAAGCCACCAACCAAGTTCGAATTACAAATAAACTCCTTCATCTAAATCTTCTTCCCTTGAAACACTCCCCTAAATCACTCAACCTTGAATTCAAATTTCCTTGAAACACTCATGACCAAGTGATCCAAAGAGTCTCAGTCCAACTCCACCTCCTTCCATGTCCATCAGTAAAAATAATCTCTATTTGCAAAAGCGGGGATTCAAAACTTAGACCATTAGCTCAGTTGTAATGCCACTTCCACTAGATCACATTGCTCCTTGTGATATAAATTCATCAAAAATATTCTTAAAGCCTACAAACTAACATCAAGGCTCCTTTAAGAGAAAAACATAAATTTTTGCTAAAGCCCAGGTTTGAACCTAGGACTTTTCCAACACTCCCAAACACTCCTAATCACTTAACCACTGCAGCAGACAATCAATTGTGATATATCTTCCACAGATAAAATTTTATGTGCAGTCTCCTAGCGGCTTCCATGCACAAGGCCCAATACTTCTAGGTCTAGAAATTTGGGGCGCTACAAAGAATCCTATACATGCCATTATAACAAAATAAAAGTTTCTATATATGAAATCAAGACAAGTTGATAGTGTGATCAGAGCTCCAACTGTCTTCCAATATTCATGAGTCCGCAAGCTCTAAAAGACAAGGGAAAAGAGAGGGGGTAAGCATTAACATGCTTAGTAAGTTCGGATAACTGAAAAGTAAACTTACTAATTTTTTAGCATACAACCATATTAGATATTCACTGCAACAAGTATAATATAATTTCCCTATCACATATACTTGATCATCAAGTTAGTCTCATGTCAATACATTATAGCATTAATCTTAGATGAGCTCATCGATTCAAGAAATTCCATTCTCATTTCTCATTTTATCCCCGTTGAATTTCTCGAAATCTCGATGGATATCCCATTTACCGTCATTTCATGAAAGTGATCATTTTAAGTACGCACTCCCGCGAACCTCGCTCTTACGGCGGGATTACCAGTCCAGGCTAAATCCCCTACAACAACAATAGTCCTATGAGCTCGGATCTGAATTACCAGCCAGGCTAAATTCAGATCCTAATCGGATTACCCGTCTGGGTTAAATCCATTTTAGCACACATATTCTTCGGGAGGCTAGATCACTTTAAGATCACCCGTCTGGGCTAGTTCCTTTTTACCGTCAATTCATTTTCGGAAATATCCATCAGATATCCTTGTTATTCAACCGGGACAGTTTATCAACTTTTCATTAACATAATATTTTTCATACATTATCTCACAACAAATAGCAATACTATAATTCAGACATGAATATACATTTTTAATGTATTTAAATAGTCTACATTCGAGTTACACGAACTTACACGGTAATCGTTTGGATTCAATTTCGCCATTCAAACCTTTTGTTTTCCTCGGTTGACCTCCGGGATTGGTCTCTCGGGGTCTATATAAGCAACAATAAATTATTAATACCTCACATTATTCATTTTCAGCATAAAACTCAACCTCAGACAAAATGACCATTTTGCCCCTAACCTTTTACAACTTTTACAAATTAGTCCCTAGGCTCGTATAATGAAATGCATGTAATTCTCTTGGTTACGCAAGCCCAGCCGAATATTTTCATACTTATAGTAGCCAACATTTTCCTTCATTTCACATTTTTCTACCCATTTCTACGACTTTTAAAAAATGGTCCTTTAAGCCATTTCCATGAAAATTTACTTAGTAAAAGTTGTTTACAATCCTTTAAGCTCTCCTATTCCTCCATAAATCATCAAAAAACAAGCATCTCATGTATGGGTAATTTTATAACCATAAGCCCTAGTTTAAATTGTGGGTAGAAATAGATAAAGCATGTTACGAGGATCTCAAAAATACGAAGAACATTAAAAACGGGGTTAGGGAGCACTTACTATTGGGATTGAAAATGTTGAAACCCTAGATATGGACAACATACAAATTTTGGTATCTATGGGGAAGAAGATGGCTGATTTTAGCTTTCATTTTCCCTTTTTATTAATTTTATTACCAAATGACCAAAATGCCCTTCTATACAAAACTTTCAAATTTTTCCATGCTTGACCATTTTTGTCCAAAAACTTAGAAATTGGGAAAATTTCTATTTAAGACCTCCTAATTAATAATCCAAAGCAATTTCATACAAATTGCTTCTAGAACCCAAGTTTTGCAATTTATTCAATTTGGTCCCTAATTTCCAATTGGACACTTTACACTTGGAATTTCTTCATGAAATTTTAACATATGTTTATTTTCATATCCCAGGCCTCATAATAATCATAAAAAAATTATTTTAACGTCAGATTTGTGGTCCCAAAACCACTATTCTAACTAGGCCCAATTTTGGGATGTTACATCAGTTAAATAGCCTTTCAACCCTATTACAAGCCATTTATAACCATTAACGAAAATAACCATAAATATCAATATGTCGAATAGATAGTGTGACGATAGTCCAACGAGAATCCAACCAGCTGAGCTTCTCGACAATCTACAAGACAGAAATGATTACGTAAGTATTTAATGCATAGTAAATTCGTATAAGTGAAATTTAACTTACCAATCAAATTAAATTAAACAACCAAAACTACTCTCATCAAGTCGTATGCAAAACTTCCTTTCCTATAAATATCACCTCATAAGGTTAGTAATTATATCATTCCACATAAATCCCAAGTATCTCATGGCATTCACATTATAAACATTCAGGCTTCATCCATAATTCATCACCTATACATATATCCTTTACACATACTTTCCATTGAAATGATATGGTTAATAGATAGTAAGTAAACAATACATATATAAAACATAACATATATTAAGAAATAGATTCCATGCATATTTCATCCATCACTCGATAAACTATCATCCATTTTCATATTGTATAAGCATATTCATCTTTTCCTGTCATATTAACACTAGTAACATTAAATTTTCATACATGCCTTTCTATTAACCTTTACTTACCCGTTGAACTGTATGGGGTAACATTGGATACTTGTGAATGCTCACACATATTGTACCTTTTCATGTAACCATGACTTTTCCTTTCCATTAGTGCTCACATGACCTATGAAATGGGACTGCTCACACGAGTTGTGGGTCGAAATGTTAGCTACACAAACTTTTACTAATGGTACCCATTTATTAAGAAGTTCCTTTATTTCATGAGTTAAAATCGCTACTGGCTCCTCTGAATATGACAAATTAGGCTGTAATTCAATCTCACTGGGAGAAATCACATGTAAAGGATCTGACCTATACCATATCAGAATTGAAACATTAAAAACGTTATGAACCTTTTCGAGTTTAGGAGGTAATGCCAATTTGTAAGCTACTAGACCAATTCTCTTGATAATCTTATACAACCCAATAAACCTTGGACTAAGTTTCTTTTTTCTGTTGAATCGGAGTACCTTTTTTTATGGAGAAACTTTCAAAAACACTCTGTTGCCAATAGAAAAGTCTATATCTTTCCTTTTCAACTCTGCGTGTGATTTCTGATGATCCGATGCAGCTTTCAAGTAATCTTGGATAACACGGAATTGATCTTCAGTTTCTCAAATCAAATCTATCCCAACTAACTTATTTTTATAATGGAATTCTACATTTCTATCCATATAGATCTTCAAATAGTCTCATTTTAATACTAGACTGATAGTTGTTATTATAAGTGAATTTGGCCAACGAAAAATATTTTTCCCAATCACCTTCAAACTTAATGATGCAACATCGTAACATGTCCTCTAGCATCTATATTACTTGTTCTGACTATCCATGTGCCTGTGGATGAAATGTTGTACTACGATTATGTTTAGTACGCAAAGCCTCGTGAAGCTTACCCTAAAATCTAGAGGTGAATCTTGAGTCTTGATTAGAAATAATGGATACTGACACTCCGAGAAATTTGAAAATCTCGGATACATACAACTCAACTAGCTTTTCAAGCGAATAATCTGTTTTGACTGGAATAAAATGAGACGATTTCGTCAGTCTGTTAACAATAACCCATATCAACTCTTTCTTTCTCAGCGTCAAAGGCAGTCCAGATATGAAATCCATTGTGACTCTCTCCCATTTCCATTCAGGAATCATAACAAGCTATAATAGCCCATAGAGAACCTGATGTTAGGCTTTCACTTCCTGACAAATAAAACATTTGGCGACAAATTTAGAAATCTCTCATTTCATTCCCGACCACTAGTACATCTGTTTCAAATCACAAAAACATTTTTTACTACCTGGATAAATTAAGTACATACTACTAAAGCCTCAAAAAATGTCTCATTTTAATTTCCAATCATTTGAAACGCACAGTCGATTACAAAAATATAAAGTACCATCGTTACCACCACTATATTCTATGGGCTAGTTATTTTGGATTTTTTCTCGTTTAGCTTACAATTTTGGGTCATCATTTTGCAATTCTTAGATTTTCTAAAGAAACAATTGTACAACTTTCAATTTGGCTAAAATAGAGCCGTCACAGTTCAAGGTCAACTAAATGTTCAACGCTCTTAACACAAATAGCGATTTTCAACTTAACGCATCAGCTACAACGTTAGCTTTTCCTAGGTGATAGTCAATTACCAAATCATAAATTTTTTAGAAGCTCAAGCAATCTTTGTTGTCTCAAATTCAGTTCTTTTTTAGTCATCAAATATTTTAGGCTTTTATGATCGATGTGAACATGACATCTCTCACCGTACAAGTAATGTTGCCAAATATTCAGAGTGAAACAATCACGACCAATTCTAAATCATAAGTTGGGTAATTTCCCTCGTGTGGTTTTAGCTGTCGGGAAGAATAAGTTATATAACCTTTCTGTCCTTCATCAATACCTAACCTAACCCACTAAGTGATGCATCACTATAAACAACATATTTTTTCTCGGATTCAGGTTGAGTCAATACAAGAGCTTCTATCAGTAAAGCTTTCAGCTAGTCAAAACTCTATTGACACTTATCCGAGTAAACAAAATCAACATTTTTCTGCAACACCTTTTTCTGCAGAGCCACCAGAACAGATATATATGTGGCAGAGCCACCAGATTAGATAATTTGTGGCATAGCCACCAGGACGCTTCCTCCATATTATAACCCATGTCCCCATGCACAGATTCGCAATCATGGCATACATCATACAAAATCAGGTCATCATGCTTTTTAGTCAAAAATAACCCTAAGGGTATAATGTTCAATTTACATCTAGGGGTATAATGGTAATTTTGCATGCATAAGGGTATTTCAGTAATTATAACCAATGGCTAGGGTTTCATGCCCATTTTAGCATTACCAAGTATTCGGAAGCACTTACCACGTCTTTTAACCAAAGTGGGCCTGTTGGCCCATTAGCCCAGTTTAGGCCCATTAAGCCCAAAACGTCATAATGCACAAAATATAGCATTCTACAGTCTTAACACTTGAATTTACCAAATACTTTAATCTGTCTTTCTTACAAGCATTCGCACACTCGCCAGCCCACAAAATACCAGCTTTTCGACATTTCGGCATTTCGGCTTTTCGACTTTTGCCGATCTAGTCTATGAGAGGGTGTCAGTTACACACCTGTTTTATGACGATTCACTGACGAGATCCACGCACAAACTGCCTACAATTATAATACTACCACGTTAATCTTACTACTGAAATGAACTACATATTAACTTCTTACCATATTCGGCCAACAACACCTTAGGCCTTAGCGTTCCTACCTTTGCCGAAAATAGTGTCTCGATCCAGATCCGTTCGCTCCACTTGTCCAAGCCCTTGATCAACATCCTCTTAATCACACTATTACCAAAATAATTCTATTATCACAACCCCTTATGGCTACAAGTCCAAAAAAATGACAACCTCCCTAACCTTTTAGGGATTCCGGCTTTTCTTAAAATATGAAAGATAGACTAAGTTGGAAAGACTTACCACTGATTCTTCCAGTCAACGTTCCCCCTTAGTTCCTACTTGATTCTGATGCAGTTCTAAGCCCTCAAACGATAACAAAAGTCGAGCCCTCAGTGATCTTAGTATTCGGCTATGTCCCTAGGATAGTGTGAGAGTTTCGGCTTTTTGCAAAAGTGTAGAGAAAGATAAAATATGAGGTTTTTTACTTGTGGTATTATCGAAAAAAACCTGGGGTTTAGAGGTTGAGAGAATCGGCCAAAGATGATGAGAAAAATAAGAGATTTGGCTAGGGAAAAATCGGTACAAAAGGAGTCAAGTTTTCGGGATTTCGAGATTTGAGGCAATCGGCTATTGTCTTAAAAATAATGGAAGGAAGGTGGTATAGAGTAGGGTGGCTGAAGGATTCGGCTATGGGGAAAAGAAGAAGAAAAGAATAAGTCGATGGAGAGAAGAGAAAAAGAAAAGAAGAAGAGAATGGTCAGGAAACGGCACCACTTACCACTAATGCCGAATTTATACTGACACTAACCCTAGCCGAAATTCCCATGCTAAAGTCCCTTGGCCGACCACCTCTTGTGACAGCCCTAAATTGACCCTATTCGGAAAGTGGTTTCGGGACCACTAAACCGAGTCATAAAAATAATTAACTGTCATAGTTGATGCTCATTATATGTACATATGCATGTATGAATATTTCATGTTTGGATTTTGTTAATTGTAAGTGAATTTTATCAAATAGGACTTATGTGAGAAAATTTAGAAATGTGCTAGGCAAATGTAGGGTGGCCTATAAGTGCATGTTGTGAAAATGGTGGGTTTGCATGTCAATTTACCCAAATTTAAGCATGATGGCCGGCCATGCTATGGGTGGAAACATGTTGCAAACATGTCGGGTTAGTGGTTATGTTAGAAAGAATAAAATAATGAAAAGAAAAAAGAAAAATATGATGAAAACAAAGGAAAAAAAATAGTGTCCATCCTTTCACATTTTCTTTGCTTGGCCGAATGTTCTAAGAAGATGGGGGGGAAGAGCTTGAGAAAATCAGCCATGGGAGTTTGCTAGACTAAGGTATGTTTGATGTTGTCCATGAGATTCATGCATGTTTTTGTTGTTAGTTTGAGTTCTACTTAGCCCATGGTTTAAATCTTTGCTATGAGATGGAGATGATATTCGGCCATGGGTGTTGTCTTCTTGTTTGATGTTTGATGTTTGATGTTGTGGTGATGAGGCATGAAGATGAGTTAAGTTTTGGCTAAGGTAGGTTTGTGTTGATGTCATTTGCATGCTAAGTGTGAAGCTTTGTAATGGTGCATGTGTATGGTGCTCTTGATGTTGTGAATGGAAGTAGAGGAAAGGTAAAAGAAAATTTAGGTAGAAATGTGGATTTATAGGATATTACAAGTATATGTAAAGCCATGCTAGGTTAGGAAAAATTCGGTCAAGTGTTCATGAGATGAAATTTTGTGTTAGGTGAATTAAAGATGATAGTATAGTTGATATCATATATATATATATGTATGCATATTCGGCTATCAATTAAGAGCATAGGTGATGATGAGTCTAAGCTTTGTACATTCGGCCATATATATATATGCATGTGTGATTGGATTATTGATAGTAGGGCGATAGCATATGGCTATTAGGCGAATAGCTAAAAGCACGAGGCAGCAAGATAAAAATTTTACCATGCCGTTCCGTATGTCATAAAATCATTAAAATGTGAATACCAATATATGTAGCAAAGGGGTTGAATGAGTTAATTTATTTGTTTAAGCTCAAGATCCTAAAGGAGAGGCGTCCAACAAGGGAAATCAAGGTCATCGAGTAGCCGACTTGGAATTAATTTACCCAACACAAGTAAGTCACTAAGCGTATATTTTGTATCGATTTAAATAGACATGATGTCTATGTAATTATGCCGAATGGAATGATAAATTTATATACATGTATGTATGTGGTGATGAAAGTATTGAATGAAAAGAAAAGAGGTGAGATGTATTGAGTTGTGGATTTCGGCACTAAGTGTGCGGGTATAAACATTTATGATCATGAGATTGCACTAAGTGTGTGGGTTTTAAATTTGTACAGCACTAAATGTGCGAGTTTGATTATATAGCACTAGGTGTGCGAGTTGATTTTATAGCACTAAGTGTGCGGACTCACTATATGTTTTTGAATCACTATTGACACTGAGTGTGCGACATTATTAAGTTGATCACGGACAGCGGATCGGGTAAGTACCTTGAGTTCATGGCTAATAGGCGCTATGTTTATATTTGGAGTTGAGCTTGGTAAGTTTTGAACCTATGTGACAATTTTAATTGAAGTCACGTACATGAGAATTATCGTGGAATAAGTGAAAGGCCATTTAGTTGTATGATTGTAACGAAAACAAAATGATGTATAAAACGCCTCAAATATCCTATTGATTAGTATATGGAATGTGAATGTGTAACTTGGTGTGAGATTGAACCGAAGGTCTAAGGAACTATGGTATAGTTCGGTTTGGATGAAGTAATTAGCATCGCTCCATTTTGTTTCCTCTTATGATAATGTTATTAATGGATGGTAGTGCATTGCTTATGACTTCTTGAGTTATGTACTCATTTGGTGCTTATTGTTGCTTGTTTAGGTTCTTGATCCATTTTGTGTGCTCGGGACCGTCGTCAAGTCATCACACCGCTAGCAACTTTTGGTATTTTCTTCTTAGATGATCTAAGAGAACATTTCGCATGTATAGGCTATTATGTTTTGTTTGAACTTGGTATGTAAAACTTTGGATAGCCATGCGAAAATGGCTTATATACATTTTGAGCATAATGTTATAGTCATCTTGAATGTATATGTTCATTAAGAAGCATGGAAATGTTGGTAACGGTTAGCCATGGGAATGGTCATTCATGATCACTTTTGGTATATGTATGACAAACTCTAGTTTATCCATGGAGGATCATGAAATAGGTAAAGTTGCCTTAAAAATAGATGCTGACAGCAGCAGTGATGTAGATTTGAAAAATCACTAAAAATAGTAGGAATGGAATTAAATAGTGAATAAATTATGTGAATGAACCTTGATGAATCTATTTTCATAGGAAAGCAAGAAAATGATCATGTGAACAGTATGTTAAGAGAAATTTAAGTTTTTGTGAGACAGGGCCAGAACTGTTTCTGGATCCCCTGTTCCAACTTTGGAAATTCATTGTAAATTAACCAGAGATAATTAGAAGTCATGCCATATATGCATAGATTCCTTTTTGAGTCTAGTTTCTATAGAAACAAACGGCACCAGTATTGAAGCCCTTTAAAGGGAGATATCAAAGTCGTAATACACAAAGGATGGGTAGTTGATCCCTGAAACAGGGGAGAATTTAACTAATAAACTGTACTAATTGGCCCTACCAAAAATTCTAGAAAAAAAATTGTAGATGCAAATATGAGTCTAGTTTCAGGGAAAAATCACGAAACTGATTTTCGAGTTGTGGAACGCAAGATATGATTTTTAAGGTGACAGTAACGCAGCTTGCCAGCCTGCCTGGAAAATTTTAAATGGATTGTGAAATTAATTAAGTTAAGTCTGTATGCACCTTGTGTTTGACTCCGGCAACGGCCTCGGGCACGGGGTGTTACACCTCTTGTTCCTTGATCAGGTCCTAGATTTCCTCCCTTATCTGCTCCTAAATCCTATCCCTTATAAACTCCTAAATCCTATCCCTTATCAACTCCTAAATCCTCTCCTGACAGACTTTCACTTCAGTTCCACTGCTTACCTTTTCTGAACATAAAAATAATAATTCCCTTAATATGTTGTCATTGTGACTTGAACCTCAGCTCTCCCTAGCATCCACACGCCACTTTTATAGCCTTGCCAGTGGCGTCACATGCCACTTTGCCACTTGCTTCCTTATGTCTTATTTTACCCAAATAATATTTAAGACCCCTGTTAACCAAAACCCCTTTTTCTTATGGAATTAAAATTAATTAAAACTACCAGGTTTTACCTTAAGCTTGGGCCTTCTAGAGGCCCACTAACGTACTTAATCCTACGACAAAAAAACAAGACACAGAATTTTCAAATTTTTCCAACATTTTTAAAATTCCCGAAAATTGGGGCTTTACAACTCTACCCTCCTTAAAGAAATTTCATCCTCGAAATTTACCTAGTCCGAACAGATGAGGGTATTGTTGCTGCATCGCCTCCTCTAGCTCCCAAGTAGCTTCCTCTCTGCCATGATTACGCCAAAGCACCTTTACTAATGGGATAGATTTCCTTCTGAGGACCTTAACATCCCGAGCCAGTATCTGCACAGGCTCCTCCTCGAAGGTCAAATCAGTTTGAACGTCGATTTCTGCGACTGGCACGACATGAGCAGGATCAGAATGATAACGCCTTAACATGGAGACATGAAAAACATCGTGAATCCTGTCTAGTTCTGGAGGCAATTCCAACTGATAAGCCACTAGCCCTACTCGCTTCAAAACCCGATAAGGCCCAATGAACTGCGGACTCAACTTGCCTTTCTTACGAAACCTCAATATCTTCTTCCAAGGAGAAACCTTTAAAAAGACCATATCCTCTACTGAGTACTCAATCTCCTTACGCTTCAAATCTACATATGATTTTTTCCTATCAGATGCTCCTTTCAAACGGTCCCTAATTATTCTGACCTTAGCATCAGTATCAGCCACCAATTCCGGTCCAAGAACTTGTCGCTCCCCTAGCTCCGTCCAACAACTAGGTGTATGACACCTTCGACCATACAGTGCTTCATACGGTGCCATTCGAATACTCGTCTGATAACTATTATTGTACGCAAATTCTGCCAACGGTAAGTAGTCCTTCCAACTACCTCGAAAGTCAATCACGCATCCCCTTAACATGTCCTCCAGAATTTGAATGACCCTTTTCGACTGACCATCAATTTGGGGATGGAAAGCCGTACTAAAGTTCAACCGCGTCCCTAATGCCTCATGCAACTTTTGCCAAAACCGAGATGTGAATCTGGGATCCCGGTTAGAGATAATCGAAACTAGGACTCCATGAAGTCGCACAATCTCCGCCACATACAGTTTGGCTAACTTTTGAAGCGAAAAGTCGGTACGTACTGGTATGAAATGGGCCGATTTGGTTAACCTATCCACAATCACCCATACCGAGTCTTTCTTCGATGGTGTCAACGGCCACCCACTCACAAAGTCCATGGTTACCCTCTCCCACTTCCAAAGTGGTATCTTTATCGACTGCAATAGTCCAGAAGGTAATTAATGCTCAGCTTTCACTTGTTGGCATGTCAGACATTTTCCTACAAACTCTGTTACTTCTCGCTTAAGTCCAGGCCACTAGTACAATTCCCGCAAGTCGTGATACAACTTATTCCCTCCAGGATGCATGGCACATCGTCCCCCATGAGCTTCCTTCAATATTGTCTGCCTCAAGTCAGAGTCCTTCGGAACACAAATTCTTCCTCGGAAACACAGAACTCCATCACCATTTAAACCGAACTTAGAAGTTTTCCCTTCCTTAACTTGTTGAAAACGAGCGGCCAAAGACTCATCTTCCAACTGCTTTTCCTTAATCTGGTCCACCCAGGTTGGCCTTACTTGTAATTCAGCCAACAAACTACCAACATCATACAAACTCAAACGAGCAAACATTGCTCTTAGATCAGATACGGTTCTACGACTCAAAGCATCGGCTACCACATTAGCCTTTCCTGGGTGATACTCGATTAAACAGTCATAATCCTTAAGCAACTCAATCCATCTCCTTTGCCTAAGGTTCAGCTCCTTCTGAGTCAACAAATACTTAAGACTCTTATGGTTTGTGTATATAATACACCTTTCTCCGTACAGGTTATGTCTCCAAATCTTAAGTGCAAAAACCACTGCTGCTAATTCCAAATCATGAGTAGGATAGTTCCCCTCGTGAGGCTTAAGCTGCCGTGACGCATATGCAACCACCTTACCCTCTTGCATTAACACGTAGCCCAAACCTACATGTGATGTGTCACTATACACAGTAAAATCCTTCCCAGACTCCGGCTGAATTAACACAGGTGCTTCAGTCAAAACTTTCTTCAACTTTTCAAAAGCTTCCTGCTGGGTCTCAGCCCATACAAACGGTACCCCTTTCCTTATGAGTTTAGTCAGAGGTGCAGCCAACACCGAAAAACTTTCCACAAACCTTCTGTAGTATCCTGCCAATCCCAGGAAACTCCGTATCTCCGATACTGACCTAGGCGGCTTCCACTCCAAAACTGCTTCAATTTTTCGAGGATCCACCTTAATCCCCTCAGCAGAGACCACATGTCCTAAGAAAGTTACCTCCATCAACCAGAATTCACACTTGCTAAACTTTGCATAAAGTTCCTTCTCCCTTAACACTTGTAGCACT
Source organism: Gossypium arboreum (assembly GCF_025698485.1). Lineage (NCBI taxonomy): Eukaryota > Viridiplantae > Streptophyta > Magnoliopsida > Malvales > Malvaceae > Gossypium > Gossypium arboreum. The sequence goes on from NC_069081.1 coordinate 40,106,369, forward strand.
ATACGGAGATGCTCATCATGATTTGCTTCCGTTTCAGAATATACCAAAATATCGTCAATAAAGACGACTACGAATTGATCTAGAAATGGTTGAAACACCCGATTCATCAGATCCATAAATGCCGCAGGAGCATTCGTCAGCCCAAATGGCATAACCAGAAATTCGTAATGACCATACCGAGTCCTGAATGTCGTCTTATGGATATCCATCTCCTTGACCCTTAACTGATGATATCCAGATCTAAGGTCGATCTTAGAAAATACAGAAGCCCCCTTAAGCTGGTCAAACAGATCGTCAATCCTTGGTAGTGGATACTTATTCTTAATTGTCAGTTTGTTCAACTGGCGATAATCAATGCACATCCGCATTGTACCATCCTTCTTCTTCACGAATAACACCGGTTCCCCATGGAGACACGCTTGGCCTAATAAAGCCCCCATCCAACAACTCTTGAATTTGTGCCTTTAGCTCCACCAACTCCTTCGGTGCCATCCTATACGGTGCGATAGACACTGGTGTCGTTCCAGGCAACAAGTCGATTCTAAACTCCACTTCTCAGTTTGGAGGTAATCCCTGAAGCTCCTCCGGAAAAACATCTTGAAACTCCTTTACGGTCCTGACCTTATCCACTGTCAATCCCTTCTCTTCCGACTGGCTTACGAATGCCAAATAGGCCTCACAACCTTTCCGAATCCACTTTTCGGCCCTCAATACCGACACCACCTTAGACAAATAATCCCTTCGCTCACCTATCATCATAACCTCCTCACCCTCCGTGGTCCTTAACACCATTCGTTTTGCAGCACAATCCAAAGTCGCCCTATGCTTAACAAGCTAGTCCATTCCCAGAATGAGGTCAAACTCTCCGAACGGTAACTCCATTAGATCTCCAGGAAAGATCCTACCTTGAGTTTCTAGGGGTACATCCCTATACAGTTTGTCTACCCTAACCGAGTGGCCCAAAGGACTTAACATAGAGACCCCACTCACTATCTTTTCAAAATGCACTCCCAATGACCCAGATATGGCACATGCAACATAGGGATGAGTAGATCCAATATCCACCAAAGCAGTATACAGCATGCTAGAAACCAAAAACGTATCAGTTATGACGTCAAGTGCGTCGCCCTCCTCTCGACGACAAGCCGCATACACCAACGTTGGCTGTCGAGCCTCAGCATTTTCAGCACCCCTGCCAGGCTCCCCTCGACCTCGACCATTTCCATTTCCATTTCCGCCCCTACCTTATCCATGTCCTCTCGGTGGTTGTGGTCCACCTCTCGCGGGTTGAACAACCCTCTGTACAGCAACCTGAGCCTGATCAGCTCTCTGTGGGCAGTCCTTAACTCTATGCTCCATAGATCCGCATCGGAAACAAGCACCGAAACGTTTCCTACACTCGCCCAAATGTACCTTACCACAGTCTCCATAGATTGGTGGTCTAACCATATTCATTGGCACTGCTCGCACTGGTTCCTCTACTCTTGCTCTCTTAATATTCTTATTGGCACCACCCGAGGGTCCTGAATCCCTCCGAAAACGGTTTCGATCCTTCTCCCGATTCTGCTTTTCAGCTCGCTTAACCTCTTCTGCTATCTTTGTCTTCTCCACCAAGACCGCAAAATCTCGCTCCCTCTGCGGAGCAATCAACACCCTCAGGTCATCCCTAAGACCATCCTCAAAGCGCACACTTCGTTCATATTTCGTAGCAACTATGCCCACGGCATACCGGCTCAACCTCAGAAACTTAGCCTCATACTCAGCAACAGTTTTACATCCTCGGACCAGATTCAGGAATTCCTTCCTGCGGGCGTCCACATAACTTGCCCTGACGTACTTTCCTTTAAAGGCTATCTTAAACAGCTCCCAAGTAAGCCTTTCAGCTAGGGTTCCATCCTTCACGGTGAGCCACCACTAATAAGCGTCATCTCGCAGCAGCGATACGGCCCCCTTCAGCTTCTGCTCCACCGAGCAATCCAAGTCATCCATAATTCATTCTGTGGCCTCCAACCAAAATTCCGCCACATTTGGGGCTATACCAGATACGCCTCTAAAGATCTCTGCTCCGTTAGCTCGGAGTCGTTCAGAAATCGATCCTCGAATTCCGTTGCCCGAACTTGCCCTAGCAACCCTTTCCAGAACTCGAAGCATAGCCTGCGACAAGGCGTCATCCCCGGCACCACGATCATGAGACTCCACTTCTGTTGCTGATGGTACCGGTGCATCTGCCGCCAGCATATGTCCCGAAGATGAAGATACCGCTCGAGCCCTTCCTCGGCCACGTCCATGGCCTCTTCCACTAGTGGCTCTTGTACTCATATCATATTATCTGATTATGAATTTTATGCATTAATATCATCCAATGTTTATTACAGATGTTTTATGATTCAGACAGTAATTCAGAGTTGGTTTTCGCAGAATCGATGTCTAGCTACAGTTTCAATCTTTTAGCAAGCTTTTCTAGGATTTCAGTAGCATCCTATCTAGAGTATTCTAGTAAAGTTTCAGTACAGACAGATAATTCAAAATATATTCAGAATACTTACCGGCCAATGGAGATTGAATGCCACCTTGAAGTCCGATTTTAAAATGTAATTTTTTTGAAATCTTCTTTTTTGTAAACCCATTCCACAGCCGAGTTGTTGCAACTTGGCTCTGATACCACTAAATGTAACACCCCAAACCCGGCCTAGACATTATGACCGGATCTGACGTGCCACATCAAAAAACGTTAAAAACATTTTTCCGTTCTAAGTTCAGAAAATCGTACTTGATGTTCAAAGGATTAATTCATTAAGGGTTAAAGTGAATGGAAGCTGTGCACCAAGTAGGAAACCAGAAAAGAGGAGGTGAGTCCATCAGACTGCTTAAGTACCAAGCTCTTTCGGATCCAATCCTAGACATGCATACCTCCTTTGCCACACTCCAACATCGTGTATTTCTTTTAAGTTACCATTGTAATTATGTTCATTTTAAAATAAAGCATATCTAATTTTAGGAAAACGTTATCACAGTAGAAGCCTTGATCGAGATCATGTTACTTTGAAATCAGTTTATGTTTTTGGAAAACGAACCCTAGATCTAGCCCATTTTGATAGTTAATATAATTTAAGATCATCATGATAAGTTATAAATCAAAACCCCAAAAAAAAATAATTATAAGCGGCCTTATTACATAACAAAACCCAAATCATCAAAGTAAAGAAAATTGAAGTCCAAATCACCAGAAGAAATCCATATTGCAGAATGAGTGGCCACTCTGAATCCCTCGCAGCTCCAAGCTCACTATGGTTGGGGATTACCTGCATAGATGAAAATAGGGGATGAGTTTGGGGAAACTCAGTGTGTAAAATTAACCCAACCATAGCCCATATCGGTTCAAACCACAGAAACAGAATAAATTGGCCTTAGCCTAGAACAGAATACAGAATTAAGCCCATAGGCCCATAACAGATCAGATAAGATATTTCATGTATATGCAGAACCCAACCCATAACCAACCACATACACCCCCTTACCAACCTTTCACCATGTGGGGAGACTACTTGACCCACCCAACTGCTACACGCCCCAGAAATATGCAGCATGACTGCCAGAACAGATAATGTGATAGAGTCACCAGATACATATAATCATGGCAGAGCAACTAGAACAGATATATATGTGGCAGAGCCACCAGATCAGATAATTTGTGGCATAGCCACCAGGACGCTTGTTCAGCTCTTGTTCCTTGATCAGCTCCTAGATTTCCTCCCTTATCTGCTCCTAAATCCTATCCCTTATTAACTCCTAAATCCTATCCCTTATCAACTCCTAAATCCTCTCTGACAGACTTTCACTTCGGCCCACCGCTACCTTTTCGAACATAAAATAATAATTCCCTTAATATGTTGTCATTGTGACTTGAACCTCAGCTCTCCCTAGCATCCACACGCCACTTTTATAGCCTTGCCAGTGGCGTCACATGCCACTTTGCCACTTGCTTCCTTATGTCTTATTTTACCCAAATAATATTTAAGACCCCTGTTAACCAAAACCCCTTTTTCTTATGGAATTAAAATTAATTAAAACTACCAGGTTTTACCTTAAGCTTGGGCCTTCTAGAGGCCCACTAATGTACTTAATCCTACGACAAACAAACAGGACGCGGAATTTTCAAATTTTTCCAACATTTTTAAAATTCCCGAAAATTGGGGCGTTATAGGAATTAGTTAATCCAAATGATATTACTAGAAATTTATAATGGTCGTAACGAGTTTCAAAAGCACTTTTTGGCACGTTGATATCTTTAACTTGCAACTTATAATAATCAAATTTGATGTCTATTTTCGAAAACACTGTAGCACCTTTCAACTGGTCAAACAGATCATCGATACGTGGAAATGGATATTTATTCTATATAGTGGTTTTATTTAATTGTCTATAATTGATACACAATCTCATCGATATGTCTTTCTTTTTTTCAAACAACATAGATGCACCCTAAGGAGATACACTTGGCTGAGTAAAACCTCTGTCTGACAAGTCTTGCAATTGTGCTTTAAGTTCTTTTAGTTCAACTGGTGCCTATCGATACAATTCAATTGATATTAGAGTAGCCCCAGGCATCAAGTCAATTACAAACTCAACTTCACGTTCATGGGGTAATCCTAACAATTCTTTAGGAAATACATTAGTAAACTCGCTAACAATTGGTACTTGATCAATCTTCGACCCCAATTACCGAGTATCAAGTATATATGCTATAAATGTCTCACAGACTTTAGGACTCAATTTCTGGGTGTAGATTGCTGAAATAACTTTAGCAGCACAATCTAGATGAACTTTGTTTACCAAAATCCATGTTTTTCTTTCATTTTATTTCTTACTCTTGAACAACTCTTCCATCATTTGTGCTCAGTCAGACAACACTACAAATTCTCTCAATTCCATCGCACCTACTAACATTTAATTTCATCATTAACCCATCTTTGAAACAAATACACATTTCTTCTTCGGTCAGCACAATTTCATGAGCATATTTCCTCAGCTGCATGAACTCTCACTCATATTCGACTACAAATTTATTTCTTTACTTCATTTTTATAAATTCTATCTTTTCCTGTCTAGATATCATTTGCTGACATATTTCTTTCAAAACTTGGTTCTAAAGAAATCTGAATTAACCCTATCTCTCGGTACGGCAGCTGTTAATACCGACCACCAGTTATAAGCTTCGTCTTTAGGCAAAGATACAACACATCTAAGATAATCATTAGGTGTACAGGCCATTTCATCGAAATCTCTGAATATTTTCAAGCCAGTATTCAACTCTAGCTGGATTATCATTTGTTTTACCTCTAAATTCTTTGGCACTTCACTTCTTGATTTTGTCAATTCAGAGTTGTCAAACTGTTTTAGTAGTTTAAGGACATGGAGTGCCACAAGAAGCATGATAAAGGGTGGAGGTTGCTGAGTCACAGGATTGGCTCGTATAAACTTCATGAACCATTAAACCGTCATGCTGAAAAAGGCATTTTTAACTTCATTTTTTAACATTTGCGTAATCGGAAGCTAGAACATTACTGTCTACCTCATCAGTGATAGCACGATTAGTTTCTGTTGACTTTTTTGAATCTACAAGAAAAAAAGGTTAGACAGGATTAAATAATATCACACTATTGAAGGTTTATGTGGCATGTAATTCTAGAATCGAAACAGGCCACGTTCAATCAGAGAATCAACTAAATTGTGCTTTTGATACCACTTAATGTAACACCCTATACCTGATCCGGTTGCCGGGCTCGAGCTATAAGATGCTACGATAGTTAACAACATTTAGCATGCATGAATTTGTTTTAAATACACAATTAAAAATCTAGGCATTCGATATCATAATTATAATATGATTCACAATCAAAATTGAGCCTCAATCAAGCTTACGAAGTCTTAAACCAACTCAAAAATAATTCAAGACTATATGAAACTTTTACATAAATTTAAGTAAAAAGGCTGAACAGGGTCACATGGCTGTGTGGCCAGACTGTGTGGTGTAATAGCACACAGCTATGTTCCCAAACCGTGCAATAGACTAATGTTGTTGGAACGAGGGAAATGTGCAAGTGTACACAATCGCAACAAGTAATAAAGTGACAAGTAAATATCGAGTTATCGTATCCATAGGGACTGTGACAAGAATTATTTATGAACGCCATTAAAAGCACTTTGGTGAAGAAAAATATTTTGATTTGAGGAGGTGATTAAAAACTAAGATTTTTAACTAAGTAAAATAAATAAAAACAAAATAAAGATTCCAATGCACAATTTCAAAATATGATTTTAATCAAGATAACATAATTGTGTTAGATAATTACATTTCTTAACTTAGAATTACTAAACTCATGTTCATGTTGTTACGAATAAATTCACAGAAACTCAATAATTTGCTAACTTATGAACATACTCACCTACCAAAATTCCATTTATCTCTTGACTGTATCTCTATATCAATTCAATCGGTTAAACAAATTTTAATAAGCAAATGTGTTAATGCACATACATACTTATGAAATTAAAATAATTTCTTTTACATATCTCTATGTCAATTCAAAATATTAATTCAATCCCATAAGTACATAAAAGATTACGTGAGGTAACAATGTATTCCTACCTTGAAAAAATTTAATCATAATAATCTTGCAAGTTATACAAGGCTAATGTAATGTTAGATACCATTACTAATTTAACCCTCAGCTACCTTAGATTATTAAACATGAACTGATTAAGTATTGTGTCAATTAATTACAATTTCAATCCGTTTAAATAATTAATTCATTAGTTACCTTACAATTGTAATGCAAGAATAACTTAGTCATGGTTTTACTTAATCAAATATCTTACCAAGGCCTATAATAACAAAAACACAATTTTAAGAAATTAAGTGGACAAAATGCAATCAACCTAACACGAATTAAATTTAAGCCATACTAATTAAATTAAACATATCAACATCACAATTATTCATAGACATGTTCATAAAAAAGCAATAAAATTAAAAGGATAAGGAACAAGAATCAAATCCAGTGTTTCTTTGAGGTTTGACTAATTTACTCCACTCCTTCTTCTCCACTTGTTCTTGTTGAACTGAGGCTTTCATGAACACTTGAATGCTACTCCAAATGGTGGTTTAAGGACTCTTTTTCAAGAGGTGAAATAGGCAAAGGAATGGAGAAGAAAATGAAGAACAATGGAAGGGAATTGAAGAGAGAAAGTGAGAGAGAATTGAAAGGATGAAAGGCTTTGAGATGTGTTTGAAGTGAGTAGCCAAGGGGGTGTTTATAGGTTGAGTATGCTGCTAAAAATATCCAAAATTAGCAAACATAGAGTCCCACCGCATCCGGCCACACATGTGGCAAGTTTGAAGGTTTCAAACTTGCTATTTTAAGGTACGAGCAAATCTTGGAAGGCATAAATAGTGGAGGGGTTTGACTGCAAATTGAAGGAGTCTTCAAGGGATATTTTTCAAGCCAAATAATTAGCCAAACAATCTGATTGGGTCAGCATGTGGGACGGTTTGGGGCTGCCCAGTGCTCGATTGGATCGATTTTCTCGGTTCATCTTAACTGGGCCTTTTTTCATAATTAATTAATAATAATTTATTTAACCCAAATTAAATTGGATTAAAATTAAAATTAATTATATTATGAATTAATATTCATAATTTGGACCGTTTTAGGCTAAAAAATTAATTTGCCTTGATGCTTCAAAATAGCTTCTCGGTTTTGCGCTTCTAGCAGTGTCTGTCGAGCCAATTTTCGTCCTTTGTGTGAATCTGTCAAAAATGATCAAAATTAATCAAAATTTGTTATAAAATTAATTAAAATTCAACATGTTAATAATTTAAGTACAATTTAATTATTTTATAATAACTATATATTTTTTGACAAGAATTTTATCGAAACTGCATGAATTTGAGTTAAAAAGAGCATGAAAAAGTGTGTATATTTTTGTGTTTCCACACCCCCAAACTTAATTCGTTGCTCATCCCGGGTAATGCAGAAATTTGAAAAGAATTTCCCGAAAACACCTTCAAAAAATTTCTTCAGAACAACATCCTTCCCAAAATTATGAATTTAGTATACTTACGCTCAAGAACAAGAAATTTGGTATCTATGCTACTTAAGTATATATCATTCAAATTAATCTCAATTATTATTATGATAGAAAAAATAGACTAAATTCTTCCTAATAAAGACATGTTAGACCAATTTGATTTTATTCCCTTATTCAAGATTAAGTTGTAATCATTATGTTTAACTTATGCCTTCATATGTTGAACATAGCAATTTCTCTTAGGTAATGTAGGTAGCATAGAAACTTGAATCAATAGGTCTTTACAATAGGTTGTAACGTGGCTAGGTTAGGGGTAGGTAAAAGATAGATCAATTTTGGCTAAAAGAACCCTAGACTCAGCTTGAATTGGATCTTCAGAATAATTACCTTCAATACACCAACTTACTTTGCTCTCACATACTCTTTTGTACGTCTAATTTCTTTCAAGTACGTATATTCTTCTCTTTTTGCTTTTCACGAGCTTTTTTTTATATGTACTACAATTTTGAGCATTTGATACTTCCTTTCAATTCCCTCAAACTTATTTTTAAAGAACATTATGAATAGTGTTGAGTATAGTGTTTGAGACAATTTAAAGATAATTAAGAGAAAAGTGATGGCTAAATATTGCAAGGGTTCAAATAAAATTAGGCCATATAGTCTCAAAGTTGGGTTTTAAAGGATAAAAATTCATCAATGTTGGCTTGAAAAGCTCAAATGGTCTAAACAAAAGTTGCCTAAATCATTTTCAACATTCCATGCTTCCTAGGATTTCTCCTCAAGAAACTACCAAGACAATTCTAGAGACTTAAAATTTTATGCATGCCTAACTTTCCTAAGGAACTAAAAATTTTATGTTATGATTTGCATGCTTTATTAAAAATACATTTATGTCATAATTCAGCTAACATAACAATTATTGAAATAATCAAACTTTATTCATACTGAAGTTTAGCATACTTAACAAAATTTCAAATTTTTGAACAAAATATAACCTAATCATAACTAAAAGAAAAATTTATTCTAAGAGGAAATAATTTCAATTTTTCGGTCCCCCTACTTAAGAGGAGGATTCTAGAAAAGAAGAGGTGAGTCAGTTTGATTGCTTAAGTACCAAGCTTTCTCTAGATCCAATCCTAGACATGTATATAATCTATTGCCATACTTATTATTTTAAAACTGTTTCATTTTTATTTATGATTTCCACCTCTTGTTTTATTATACAAAAATAAAAATTCCTAGTAAAACCTAATCCTAAAATATTAAATAACCTAAGAATGGAAATAAAATAAAGTTAACATCCTCCATTTTTATTTATTTACAAATACCATCGAATTTGACTCATCTTTTTCTTCATCGTCTTTGTTTTTGCATGAATTGCTTTGCTCCCTCTTTGATAGTCAACTCCATGTTTCAAATATGAAATCTTGGAACTCAGGCACAAAAATAAATGGGTCATTGTATATTTTCGTAAGAGCGCTTCTTATTGAGTCATCCTATATTTTTGAATTTCTCCAGTAAGCTTGTTGCTAGCACTGCATATGTTATATTATGTCCATCAACTTTGACAGCTCATGTCGAAGAACTAGGTGAGGTGATTGAGTCTTAAGCATTGAAGTTGCAACGTTAGGTTTGGTTACTAGTTCCATTGGTTCTGCCTTATTAGGGATTTCAGTTGACTGCATCGATTCAATCTTTGTGGGATCTTCTTTCAGTGTAAAATCAATATAGTTGCTTTCTTTCAGTGTAAAGCCTTTTTCTGGGTGCATATGTTGATTATTGAAATTGCTTTCGTATCTCACTTTGGCATCTTCATAGTGGAATTTGTTTTGCGATTCGTCAATTTGGACAGAGGCACGAGTTCTTTTGTGAGTCATGATTAACTTGAACATAAGATGAAACAAATATTTTCTCAAAATTTAATTAAAAATAATATATTAACAATTCAAAACAAATTAAAAAGTTAAATAATTAAAACGAATTAAAATTTTGAAGAAAACTTTCTTACCACCTTGTATATAAAAATTAAAGACTTAAATAAAATTAAAAGCAAAATATTGTAATTGAAGGATGGTAGGAAGTGTTATCGGATAGGTGTGGGGTATTGGTGTGAGTAGAAAGGCTACTGTGCCTCACGGATGCTGGGAACTTGCTGGGCGAGCGGTTAGATGTGCGAGGAAGCAGCAAGGCCTGGCTTGGGCAACAGGCAGCAACGTCGAGTGTGCAGCAGCTTGGCTTGTGCGAGTTGGAGCTAAGAGTGGTACGTTGCGTGAGGAGAAGGACACGCAAGGCAGCAGCAACAATGTGTGATGGAAGCAGGTGCTTACAGGATGAGCTATGGGCCGAATAGGGCTGCTGGACGGTGCTATTGCTGGTGGTTTTTGGATGCAAGGATTGATGGTGGAACGGGCGAATGAAGGTTGGTTTGATGAATGATGGAGAAGGTTGGTGGAATTTATAGGGAAAATGGTAGGAGTTGAATTAGAATTCTTAGAACAAATTAATAATTAAAATATTCTAAGTTCTAATTTTCCATACGATTAACAACAATTAATAATTAATATAATGCATATTAAATTATTATTTGGTATTAATTTATTGAAAAACTATAAAATAAGATCAAATTTAAACTAATCCTAATTCTATGCAAAGTTGATAATAATTAATAAATATAATATAATTATATACTAGTTATTATCATTTTGTTTATTAGTTAAAACATTTATTCGGATGCCTTTGAAAATATTTACAAAAAGAAAAACCAAAATTTGAAAATAGTTCAATTAAGTACCCAGACTTAAAGAAAATTTGAAATTGAGTTGCAATTAAAACTTGGATCAAAATTGACCCTTTTATTTGAAAGATTAAAAATTTATTTTGGCATTTAGGGAATAATTTCTCAAAAGATTATGTTAAAATCAATTCCCAAGAAAGATTAGAGGGGTCACAAGTGGTCCCGCTTAAGTTCCAATCTCCTAGACATAATTTATTTAAACATACTAATCCCGAAAATATACCCTAAATCATTTATTTAAAAAGAAAAATGAGAAAAATTAAATATCTGATAAAATGAACGAGATTTGATCCCGTTAAATTTTATTCCCCTAATAAAGTTTTAAGCATTGAGCATTGACTCGAAAATTACCTCCTTTACTTTGAAGTTTGACAACTCCATATGGATAGAGTTGGTGAATCGTAAATGGACCAGACCAACGTTATTTTAACTTACCTGGAAAGAATTTTAATCTAGAATTGAATAATAATACTTGCTGACCTACATCAAATTCTCGAACTCGAATGTGCTTGTCTTGTCATCTTTTAAGTCTTTCTTTGAGCAATTTGGCATTCTTTTATGAGAACATTCGAAACTCTTCTAACTTATTGAGTTGGAGCATCCGTTTCTCTTTAGTAGGTTTGAGATCCAAGTTGAGTTGTTGGAGAGCCAAGTAAGCTTTGTGTTCTAACTCCAAGGGTAGATGATTGGCTTTCCCAAAGACCAACCTATAGGGGACATCCCTAAAGGTGTCTTATATGCTATCCTGTGCCTATAAAACATCATCCAGTCTTTTGGAAAAATCTCGTCGGTTCGGGCAAACTGCCTTCTTGAGTATGCCTTTGATTTCTTAGTTTGCCAGTTCAGCTTGCCTATTTGTCTGTGGATTGTAAGCTGTGGCAACCTTGTGCTTCACCCTATGTTTGTCAAGTAACCATTTCAACCATTTGTTTACAAAATGGGACCCTTCATCATTGATGATAGCTCTAGAGGTTCCAAACCTTGTGAACACATGCTTCTGCAAAAACTTCATCACAACCTTAGTATCATTCGTCAGATATGCCTCGGCCTCAACCCACTTAGACACGTAGTCTATTGCTACCAATATGTACTTGTGACCAAAAGATGGAGGAAAAGGATCGAGAAAGTCAATACCCCAAACATCGAATAATTCTACCTCAATGATGTTTTTCTGAGGCATCTCATTTCTGTTGGTGACGTTTCCAACCCTTTGACATCGATCACAGCTTTTTACGTAAGCATATGCATCTTTGAATAGCGTTGACCAAAAGAATCCGGCTTGCAATACCTTGGTTGTAGTATGTGTACCTCTGAAGTGTCCTCCACTCGGAGTTGAGTGGCAATGATATAGAATCTTATGTACTTCATCTTCTACCACACATCTCCTGATCATTTGATTTGTACACTTTTTAAACAAGTATGGTTCTTCTCAAAAATAGTACTTCACATTGTGAAGAAACTTTTTCTTTTGATGATATGTCTTATCAATCGGCATCAAACCACAAGCTAAATGGTTAGCAATATCAGCAAACCAAAGGGTATTATGGACATGATTTACCTTTCGTATGTGTTCATCTAGAAATGTCTCCTAAATAGGTATAAGTGAAGAATTCCCTTTTTGCGGCTCCAAGCTGGACAAGTTGTCTAGTACTTGGTTTTCTACCCATTTTCGATCTTGAATTTCTAGATCGAACTCTTGAAGTAAAAGTACCCATCAGATCAGTCTCGGCTCAGCATCTTTCTTGGCTAGTAAATACTTAATTGCTGAATGATTCGTATGGATAGTCACTTTGGTACCTATAAGATAAGATCGAAACTTGTCAAAAGCAAACACAATAGTAAGTAACTATTTCTCTGTTACTGTATAATTTAATTGATCTCCCGTTAGAGTCTGACTTGTGTAGTAGATGAGATGAAAAATTTTGTTCCTTTATTGGCCCATGACAGCTCCTATCGCATAGTCACTTGTGTTACACATCAGTTCAAATAGAAAATCCCAGTCCGGTGTGACGATTATGGGGGTTAAAACTAATCAGCTTTTCAAATCTTTGAGAGCTTTTAAACACTTCTCATCGAATTTGAACATCGTGTCCTTCTCCAATAATTTGTATAACGGTTTAGCAATTTTGGAGAAATCCTTGATAAATCTCCGATAGAAATCGATGTGGCCCAAAAAGCTCCTAACACTTTTTACAGATGTTAGAGGTGGGAGTTTCTCAATAACATCTACCTTTGCTGTATCTACCTCGATTTCATGTCTCGTTACTTGATGCCCTAGAATAATACCTTTTCGTACCCTGAAATGGCACTTTTCCCAGTTGAGTACGAGGTTTGTTTCTTCACATCACCTTAGTACCTTGGTTAGATTGGCTAAGCAATCATCATAAGTGTCTCCAAAAACTGAAAAATCATCCATAAACACTTCCAAGTATTTCTCAACCATGTCAATAAAAATAGACATCATACATCTTTGAAATGTAGCAGGTGTATTACATAAACCAAATGACATGTGTCTAAATGCAAATGTATTGTACGGGCATGTTAACATTGCTTTATGTTGATCTTCTAGCGCTACTGTGATATGATTATACCCTGAGTATCCATCGAGAAAACAATAATAGTCTCACCTTGGGAGTCTCTCCAGCATTTGGTCCAAGAACGACAAAGGAAAATAATCCTTCCTTGTCATTTTGTTAAGCTTTCAATAATTGATGGAAATTCTCCATCCCGTAATCGTTTTGGTTGGTATTAGCTTGTTGTTTTCATTCTCTACGATCGTAATACCTCCTTTCTTTAGTATGCACTAGACTGTACTTACCTACGAACTGTCTGCGATAGGGTAACTTATACCCGCATCTAAGCACTTGATGATTTCTTTCTTTACCACATCCTACATGACGAGGTTTAGTCTTCATTTTCCATCAATCGTCCCTTTCTCGCCATCTTCCAGGATGATCTTGTGCATGCATACATATGGAGTAATGCCGTGAATATCAGCTATGGTCCATCCGATAGTCTTCTTGAATTGTTTCAACACTAGGATGAGTTTCTCTTCTTGCTTTTTGGTTAATTTAGCTGAAACAATTACAGGCAAAGTACAAGCGTTACCCAAATAAACAAATTTTAAATGTGAGGGAAGTACTTTTAGTTTTAATTTAGGTGGCTCCTCGATTGATTCTTTTGGTTGGGCATAATCCTTTTTCTCAAACTCCAAAGATTTAAAGCGGGATTGTGGATTAAATCCTCTTTGATGAGCTTCTAGCAAAGCTAAGTATTCATCCTCCTCTTCATCACTTGGAGGGTCTATTGTCAAAATTTGCTACAACGAGTCCTTAACAAAGTTAAGTTCCCTTTCCATGATTAATTCCTCTAAATCAGTCACTGCAAAACAACCATCAATTGTGTCAGGAAATCACATAGACTTAAAAAGATTAAATGTTACCTACTGGTCCTGAACACGCATAGTAAGCTCGCCCTTCTGCACATCAATAAGAGTTCTTCTAGCTACTAGGAAAGGCCTTCCCAGGATGATTGACACTTCTTTACCTACTTCAAAGTCTAGAATAACAAATTCAGTAGGAAGAATAAATTTTTCTACACATACCAATACATCCTCGATTTTTCCTTCTAGATGTGCTAAGGTTCAGTCTGCTAATTGAAGTGTAATCGTAGTAGGTCTAACATCACCTATCCCCAACTTTTTAAATATTGATGTAACACCCCTAACTCGTGACCGACGCCGGTGTCGGACACGAGGGGTTAACGAGACAAATCCTCTTAAAGTACCGACCAATTTGGCATTTCTGGACAGGCTGGAAAACTGCGTCACCGTCGCCTTAAAAATCATATCTCGAGTTCCAAAACTCGGAATCTGGTTTCGTAAATTTTCCCTGAATTTAGACTCATATACTCATCCATGGATTTATTTTAGAATTTTGGTTGGGCCAATTGGTACAGTTTATTAGTTAAAGTCACCCATGTTACAGGGATCGACTGCTCTGACCTCCGCGCGTTACAACTTGAATATCTTTCTGTACAGGGCTTTAATACTGGTGCCGTTTGTTTCTAATGAAACTAGACTCAAAATGGAATCTGTACATGTAAGGCATGACTCCTAATTCTTTCTGGATAATTTATGGTAAATTTTCAAAGTCGCGACAGGGGATCCAGAAATCGTTCTGGCCCTGTCTCACGAGAACTTTAATATCTCCCAGTATACTGCTCATATGGTCGTTTCGTTTCGTCCATATAAAAATAGATTCATCAAGGATCAGTTCCATAATTTACTCACTATTTAATTCTACTTCTACTATTTTTAGTGATTTTTCAATCTCATCTCACTACTGCTGTCCGCAACAGTTACTGCAGTAGACTATGCCAATTTCATGAATTTTTCCTTGGCCTTAATCATCCATCATACATGACACAAATTATGGCCACCTTAACAAAATTTGAGTTTCTAAGACTCGTGGCTATAGGTTCTAGCATCCCACTCGACGACCACATAGGCCATTTTCACATGGCTTAAAGTTTACAACCCACAATTCGACAAAATATAATAGCCTATACATGCCAAATGTTCTTCAACAACAAAAACAATACCACAAGATTTCAGCCGGTGTGATGACTTCAACGACGGTTCCGAGCACGCAACAATACGAGTCCAAGAGACCTAAAATGGGTGACAAGAAAACACCGAGTGAGTTTACAACTCAGTAAGTCATAAGCATTCGTCAATCCATCGATAAAGTTACTACTACATGTACAACAAATGAGGCTAGGTACTCGTCCATATCGAATCTATACCATAATACCTCGGACCTTTCGGTCCAATCTCGTACCAATTCATACATCCACATTTCATATTCTACACAACAAGATAATCAAGCATTTTACACATTAACTCATTTTCCAGCACAACCATACAATTTCAATCATCACATAGATTTAAGGCTTACCAAATTCAACCCCAAGCATGAACGTATTACCTATTCGTCATGAGCTCAAGGTACTTACCCGATCCGCTGTCCATACTCACTCGATGGAGACACACCCTCCATATAATTGTTCGATTGGAGATATTTATATATATATATAGAGTACGCACACATAGTGCTTAATACTCGATTTCGCACACTTAGTGCCATGCGATTTAAGCCCGCACACATAGTGCCATGCCCTTCGAGCTCGCACACTTAGTGCCATATATTTCCAGCACGCACACTTAGTGCCAATCTCGTCACCGTACACACGTATTGCCCGCACACTTAGTGCCGAAAGCAAACTTTCTACACATTTCACTATTTCTTTTACATTCAACAATTGTCATCACTCCATACACATACATTTTCATTTATATATATATATCATCCCATTAAACACAATTGCATAAATTTTACAATCATTTAAGCAATATCAAATACGTGCTTAATGACTTACCTCGTGTTGGGTAAAATAGTTCCAAGTCGGCTACTCGATGACCTTCGTCTTTCCCTTGCTTGATTCTCCTTCTTTAACTCCTTGAGCTTAATCAATAAATCACTAATTTAACCATCTTACTAAACATTCATAATTCAACTACACATGCATATGTATGCTTGTATATTCGCAACCATTCTTACTAATCGCCCATTTGGTCGATTATACACCTAACCGAATATGCACCAAAAACTTGATTCAACATTACCTACATACTCACTTTAATGGCGAATATATATATATGTACAATGTCAACTAACATCTTTTAATCACCTAATTTCATCTCATGAACATTTAATCAAATTTTCCCAATCTAGCATATATTTTCACATCCATTTGTAACATCATGTACAAACACATATACACATATCAAAACACAAATTTTACCTATCATGCAACAAGCATAAATCGCACTTATGAGCATGCCATGGCGAATACATCCCACACCATCCCCTTTCAATTTTTGGTCATGGTTAAACAAAGAAAACTCCATGTCTTACTCAAGAATGCTAAAAGAAATTTCAAGAGTAGTCAATCCATCATTACATGTATCATCAACAAGCTTCACATTTAGCATGCAATGGCTTTAACACAATATCAACCTTGGCCAAATACCATTTCCATGGCATAACAAGGATTTGAACCATGGGCTAACATGAACATCAAGTTAGCAACTAAAACATGCATGAATCTCATGACACAACTCTCCCCCACTTAGAAATTTTCGTCCCCGAAAATCTTACCGGTAAATAGGCTCGGGTATCGCTCTTTCATAGAGTCCTCAAGTTCCCAAGTGGCTTCTTCCATTCCGTGTTTATGCCACAACACCTTCACTAACGGGATTTTCCTATTGCGCAACTCTTTTACTTCACGCCTCATAATGCGAACGGTTCCTCTTCATAGCTCAAATTAGGCTGAATCTCAATCTCGGATGGAGCAATTACGTGCGATGGATCGACCTATATCGTCAAGCATCGAGACATGAAAACGTTGTGAATCCTTTCGAGCTCGGGGGCAAAATTAATCGATATGCGATCGCCCAACTCGTTCGGATACTTCATATGGCCCGATAAACCTCGGACTCAATTTGCCCTTACGACCAAATCTAAGCACCTTCTTCCAAGGTGAAACTTTGAGAAAGACCTTGTCTCCAACCCGATATTCAATATCTTTTCTTTTCAAATCCGCATACGACTTTTGGCGATCCGGCGACTTTCAAACTTTCACGAATTACTCGAACTTTTTGCTCGGCATCCTTAACCAAATCAACCTCAAGAATTTACCTTCACTAAGTTCAGTCCGAATAATGGGGTACGGCATTTACGATCGTATAAAGCCTCGTAAGGCGCCATCTTAATACTTGATTGAAAGCTATTGTTGTAGGCGAATTCAATCAAAGGTAAATACCGTTCCCATGAACCACTAAACTCAAGGATGCAACATCTCAACATATCCTCGAGTATTTGAATTATCCGTTCGGATTGACCATCGGTTTGGGGATGAAAAGTGGTGCTAAAATGCAGCTTGGTACCCAAAGCATCTTGCAATTTCTTCCAAAATCGCGACGTAAATCTTGGGTCTCTATCCGACACGATAGAAATAGGCACCCCGTGTAATCTCACAATCTGAGAAACGTACAATTTCGCTAATTTGTCCATTGAAAAATCCGTACGTATGGGGATAAAGTGAGCCGACTTAGTTAGTCTATCGACAACGACCCAAATCGCATCCTTCTTACTCACTGACAATGGCAGTCCGGATACAAAGTCCATTGTGACTCGATCCCATTTCCATTCGGGTATCATGATCGGCTGAAGTAATCCCGATGGCACTTGATGTTCCGCTTTCACTTGTTGACATATCGGACACCTTGAAACAAATTGAAATGTCTCGTTTCATCACCGGCCACCAAAATTGGCGTTTGGTCATTGTACATTTTAGTACTACCGGTGGATTGACATTCGACTACAATGGGCTTCATTTAGAATTATCGAAATAAGTTCCAATTCTTTGGAACACAGACGACTTCGAACCTCAAACAATCGTCATCATCAATTTGAAACTCGATTCCTTGTTCGAACACACTCGGCCCGTTTTGCAAGCAACTCCTCATCAACTTTCGAGCTTCCCGAATTTGATGAGCCAACAATGGTTTGGCCTTTAATTCGCTACTAACACATTGTCGGGTAGAATAGACAAGTGTACATTCATCGTCAGTAAAGCAAACAAGTGATTTCGACTTAAGGCATCCGCAACCACATTGGCCTTTCCCGGGTGATAATCAATAACGAGTTCATAATCTTTTAACAACTCGAGCCATCATCTTTGTCGCAGATTTAAGTCTCTTTGAGTCATCAAATATTTGAGACTTTTGTGATCCGAATACACTCGGCACTTCTCACCAAATAAGTAATGTCGCCATATCTTTAAGGCGAATACGATGGCAGCCAATTCGAGGTCATGGGTTGGATAATTTTTCTCATGTGGCTTTAATTGTCTCGACGCATAGGCCACAACTCGGCCTTCTTGCATCAATACGCAACCTAACCCAAGTAGGGAGGCATCACTATAGATGACAAACTCTTTGCCGATTCGGCTGTACTAGAACCTGAGCTTTCGTCAAATGGGTTTTCAATTGGTGAAACTTTTCGACACTTTTCCGTCCATTCAAATTTGACATCTTTCAAGCGGTTTTGTCATGGGTGTGGCTATCATCGAGAATCCTTTCACAAACCGTCGGTAGTAACCGCAAGCCCCAAAAGCTCCTAACTTCGGTAACATTCCTTGGAGGTTTCCAATTGACTATGGTCGAAATTTTGTTCAGTCCACCCGACACCGTCACGGACACCACGTGCCCCAAAAGCTAACCTCTTTCAACCAAAATTCACATTTCTTGAACTTTGCGTATAATCGCTTATCTCGTAAGATTTGCAACACTAGCCTCGGTGTTCAAAGATGTTCGGTTTCATCTTCGAATAGACCAAAATGTCATCGATAAATACAACTACGAACCGATCCAAGTATGGCCTGAAAATTCTATTCATTAAATCCATAAACACCGCAGGGGCATTAGTGAGCCCAAACGGCATCACCAAGAATTCGTAGTGACCGTACCTCGTTCTAAAAGCGGTTTTGGGTATGTCCGATTCTCGGACCCTCAACTGATAGTACCCCGACCTCAAATCTATCTTTGAAAACACCGAGGCTCCCTTTAATTGATCAAACAAATCGTCAATTCGTGGCAATGGATATTTATTCTTTATCGTCACTTTATTGAGTTGACGATAGTCGATGCACAACCTCATGGTTCCGTCCTTCTTCTTCACAAACAATACAAGTGCGCCCCATGGAGAAAAACTCGGTCGAGCGAAACCTCTATCCGTCAATTCTTGCAATTGAACCTTCAATTCCTTTAATTCCGTTAATGCCATACGATACGGGGCTATTGAAATCGGCGTAGTACCCGGTACAACTTCGATGCCGAATTCCACTTCTCGAACCGGTGGCAATCCCGGTAACTCCTCAGGAAAAACATCTGAATACTCACAAACCACTGGTACCGATTCGAGTTTCCTTTCCGTCTCTTTACTCCCAAACACATACGCAAGGTATGTTTCACACCCCTTTTTCACATATCTTCGAGCGGTCATAGAAGATATTATTGTTGGCACTCCTTTTAAATCAGTAGACTCGACTCGGACTACCTCATTATTTGCACTCCTCAAATTAATGGTTTTCCTTTTGCAGTCCACCTTTGCATCATGTACTGGTCACCAATCCATACCAAGAATAACATCAATTCATGAAATGGTAGAAGCATCGGATCGGTAGGAAAACAGATTCTCGAATTATTAGGGGCATCTCTTGCACACTTTATCAACAAGCACGTATTGACCCAAAGGGTTTGACACTGAATTACGAACTCAGAGACTCAACGGTAGAGTCTTACTGGATGCTAAGGTTTCACATACATATGAGTGAGTAGAGCCGGGGTCAATCAATGCAATCACAATAGTATCAAAGAGAGTAAAAGTACCAGTGATAACGTCAGGGGAGGATGCCTCCTCTCGTGCGCGGATGGCATATGCTCTAGCAGGAGCACGGGTCTCGGATCGGACGGCCATATTAGAGGCTCCTCTCTGATTACCACCCCTACCTCCAGAGATTCTCGGGGGCCTACCTCCAGCCGTCGTTCCACTAGGTCTTGCACCTTGCGTCTTATTCCTCTCATCTAGCTCCGTGCAATCTCTAATGAAGTGGTCCTTCGAACCGCATCCATAACAGGCCCTATTAACAGACTTACCCCAACATTCACCTAGGTGTCGTCTTCCACATTGGGGGCATTCAGGTCTCTCTTGACGATTATTGCCCACACTAGCTACTGAAGTAGCTCGGGAGTCCGTCAATGGTCGGGCTCTAATGGAAATTCCAGCAGTCGTCCTCGACTTACTGGTGTCCTCCCTGAACCTCTTTACAGCCGAGAACGGAGCTTTACTCGTCGATCTTTTACGGTAATCTCTTGCTTCAAATTCAGCCTTCTTCTTCTCCTCCCAAGTTCTTCCGCCTTGCAGGCTCGTTCGACTAGTGTCACGAACTCCTTTATCTCCAAAATTCCCACTAGTAACTTTAACTCTTCATTCAATCCTTCTTCAAATCTTTTGCACATCGCAACCTCATCAGCCACACACTCCCGAGCATACCGACTAAGTCTTACGAACTCATGTTCGTATTCAGATACGGTCATCCGGCCTTGCTTGAGTTTCAAGAATTCCTTACGCTTCTGATCGATGAACCGTTGACTAATGTATTTCTTTCGAAATTCGGATTGGAAGAAATCCCAAGTAACTCGTTCATTTGGGACTATGGAAATTAAAGTCCTCCACCAATAGTAAGTGAGTCTCATAACAAGGATATAGCACACTTAAGACATTCGTCGGGTGTGCATGACGATTCATCTAACACTCTAATGGTGTTATCGAGCGAACTCGGCCTTTTCGGCATCATCAAGAACTATGGCCTTGAACTCCTCGCCCCACGCTTCCTAATCAAGTCCACGGTGGTTTACTCAGCCTCACAGGATCGAGAATTGGAGGCATTGCGGGCTCTTGGGTGGAGTATTTAAATTCGGGAATGGTTGGACAGCCGGGTTGGTTCGGGCATATTGCGCGACCCACTCATTCATCATAGTGAAGAAGGCTTGTTTCGCCTTCATTTTGATTATTCGCGGATGATCGAGGCTCAACAGCGGTGTCCCTTGTGCAGGAGCAGCCGCTACACTTTCAACGTCATCCGCCAAGGGTCTCTCTACCGGGTTCCATCGCTAATCAAAACAAAAATTTCAACCGTCAAGTCATCACATTATTAAGCACTATCAATTTGGCATGTATAGCTAGACTCACACGCGCTATGGTAGTCCTAGAACCGACTAAACCATAGCTCTGATACCAATAAAATTGTAACACCTAACTTCGTGACCGACGCGGTTGTCGGACACGAGGGTTAACGAGACAAATCCTCTTAAAGTACCGACCAATTTGGCATTTCTGGACAGGCTGGAAAACTGCGTCACCGTCGCCTTAAAAATCATATCTCGAGTTCCAAAACTCGGAATCTGGTTTCGTAAATTTTCCTGAATTTAGACTCATATACCCATCCATGGATTTATTTTAGAATTTTGGTTGGGCCAATTGGTACAGTTTATTAGTTAAAGTCACCCATGTTACAGGGATCGACTGCTCTGACCTCCGCGCGTTACAACTTGAATATCTTTCTGTACAGGGCTTTAATACTGGTGCCGTTTGTTTCTAATGAAACTAGACTCAAAATGGAATCTGTACATATAAGGCATGACTCCTAATTCTTTCTGGATAATTTATGGTAAATTTTCAAAGTCGCGACAGGGGACCCAGAAATTGTTCTGGCCCTGTCTCACGAGAACTTTAATATCTCCCAGTATACTGCTCATATGGTCGTTTCGTTTCGTCCATATAAAAATAGATTCATCAAGGATCAGTTCCATAATTTACTCACTATTTAATTCTACTTCTACTATTTTTAGTGATTTTTCAATCTCATCTCACTACTGCTGTCCGCAACAGTTACTGCAGTAGACTATGCCAAATTCATGAATTTTTTCCTTGGCCTTAATCATCCATCATACATGACACAAATTATGGCCACCTTAACAAAATTTGAGTTTCTAAGACTCGTGGCTATAGGTTCTAGCATCCCACTCGACGACCACATAGGCCATTTTCACATGGCTTAAAGTTTACAACCCACAATTCGACAAAATATAATAGCCTATACATGCCAAATGTTCTTCAACAACAAAAACAATACCACAAGATTTCAGCCGGTGTGATGACTTCAACGACGGTTCCGAGCACGCATAACAATACGAGTCCAAGAGACCTAAAATGGGTGACAAGAAAACACCGAGTGAGTTTACAACTCAGTAAGTCATAAGCATTCGTCAATCCATCGATAAAGTTACTACTACATGTACAACAAATGAGGCTAGGTACTCGTCCATATCGAATCTATACCATAATACCTCGGACCTTTCGGTCCAATCTCGTACCAATTCATACATCCACATTTCATATTCTACACAACAAGATAATCGAAGCATGTTTACACATTAACTCATTTTCCAGCACAACCATACAATTTCAATCATCACATAGATTTAAGGCTTACCAAATTCAACCCCAAGCATGAACGTATTACCTATTCGTCATGAGCTCAAGGTACTTACCCGATCCGCTGTCCATACTCACTCGATGGAGACACACCCTCCATATAATTGTTCGATTGGAGATATTTATATATATATATAGAGTACGCACACACGGTGCTTAATACTCGATTTCGCACACTTAGTGCCATGCGATTTAAGCCCGCACACATAGTGCCATGCCCTTGAGCTCGCACACTTAGTGCCATATATTTCCAGCATGCACACTTAGTGCCATATATTTCCAGCACGCACACTTAGTGCCAATCTCGTCACCGTACACACGTATTGCCCGACACTTAGTGCCGAAAGCAAACTTTCTACACATTTCACTATTTCTTTTACATTCAACAATTGTCATCACTCCATACACATACATTTTCATTTATATATATATATCATCCCATTAAACACAATTGCATAAATTTTACAATCATTTAAGCAATATCAAATACGTGCTTAATGACTTACCTCGTGTTGGGTAAAATAGTTCCAAGTCGGCTACTCGATGACCTTCGTCTTTCCCTTGCTTGATTCTCCTTCTTTAACTCCTTGAGCTTAATCAATAAATCACTAATTTAACCATCTTACTAAACATTCATAATTCAACTACACATGCATATGTATGCTTGTATATTCGGCAACCATTCTTACTAATCGCCCATTTGGTCGATTATACACCTAACCGAATATGCACCAAAAACTTGATTCAACATTACCTACATACTCACTTTAATGGCCGAATATATATATATGTACGATGTCAACTAACATCTTTTAATCACCTAATTTCATCTCATGAACATTTAATCAAATTTTCCCAATCTAGCATATATTTTCACATCCATTTGTAACATCATGTACAAACACATATACACATATCAAAACACAAATTTTTACCTATCATGCAACAAGCATAAATCGCACTTATGAGCATGCCATGGCGAATACATCCCACACCATCCCCTTTCAATTTTTGGTCATGGTTAAACAAAGAAAACTCCATGTCTTACTCAAGAATGCTAAAAGAAATTTCAAGAGTAGTCAATCCATCATTACATGTATCATCAACAAGCTTCACATTTAGCATGCAATGGCTTTAACACAATATCAACCTTGGCCAAATACCATTTCCATGGCATAACAAGGATTTGAACCATGGGCTAACATGAACATCAAGTTAGCAACTAAAACATGCATGAATCTCATGACACAACCTCAAACATACCTTAATCTTGACACAAGTATGACCAAATCTCCTTCTAGTTCTCTTCTAAACCAAGCATGAAGCAAAAATCCTTCCTTTTCCCTTAGTATTTTCAGCCAAGATTTTGAGAATGGATGAACAATTTTTTCCTTTCTTTTTCCTCTACTCACGGCAACAAAGGGGGGCATCCATGCTCATTTTTTTCATTTCTTTATTTTTTCTACATAATCCACTAACTAAACATGTTGGAAACATGTTCCCTTGCCCATATTCTTGTCATGGCGGCCACTCACCTTAGGAAGTGGGTTATTTGACATGCAAGGACAACTATTTTCCCACATGTATTAATAGGCCACCTTACAATTGCCTAGCACATTTCTAAATTTTCTCACATAAGTCCTATTTGATAAAAATTCACTTACTATTAACAAAATCCAAACACGAAATTTTCACACATGCATATATACATATAATGAGCATCAGTTATGATGGTTAATTATTATTATGACTCGGTTTGGTGGTCCCGAAACCACTTTCCGACTAGGGTCGATTTAGGGATGTCACAATTGACATGGCCATCAAGTTGATAATCGCACCCAAATCACATAGTGCCTGACCACAATATGTTGTTCCAATGTTGCAAGGTATGGTAAAACATCCAGGATCCTTCAACTTCGGGGGTAGTTTGTCTTGAAGATATGCACTGTATTCCTTCGTCAGGGATACCGTCTCAAATTCTCCTAGTCTTCATTTTTCAGACAGGATATCCTTCATGAATTTGATGTAGTTTAGCATTTTTTCAAGTGCTTCTACCAATGGGATGTTGATATGAAGTTGCTTGAGTACGTCTAGAAACTTCTTGAATTGGACTTCCTGTTTTTGCTTTTGAAGCCTTTGAGGGTAGGGTGGTGGAGGCTTCTTTACTAGAACTAGTTGATTCATCTTCTGTGGCAATTCTGCATCTAACAAAGTTGTTAGTTTATCAGAATTAACTGGTTCAGAAGTTACCTTATCAGATTTCGTAGATTATAGTTCCTATGAAACTGGAATTTCAACACTCGTTTGAACTTCCATTGAGTATTAAGTATCAGTTGGCTCCTCTTCAACTTTGACAGTGTTGGGATCTAATGTCTTTTCGCTCCTCAATGTCAACGCTTTTTAATGCTCATTCCCGAGATTCCTCAGATTCTCTGTATCACTAGACAAGTCACCTTGTGGATGGTTCTTAAGTTCAGTGGCAAGTTGACCTACTTGATTCTCTAGATTCCTTAGAGTGGCATCATTTTTTTTTCCATATATGCCTTCAATAGGTTCTCTAAGCTGTTGGAAGGTTCAGCTAGGGATAGTTTCTGAACTTGTTGGGGGAAAACATGTGGCTGGGTCAGTTTGGGTTGTGCATAAGTGTTTTGGTTCCAGCCCCTTCATTACTCCAGGAAAAATTCGGGTGGTTCTATCGCGATGGGCTATAGAAATTGGATTGAATTCCTTTCCTTCATCGATTTTGGTTCTGGTTACCCATGTATTACACGGATTCTGGGTTCGATAGACATTCTTCGAAGTCCTTTCCCAAAATAGACACAGGTTATATTTTCAAATTGATTCAGTTGCTATACTGCAAAACACTAAATCTATTAGTGGTAAAATTTTTAAGCATTAAGGAAATTGAAGATACTTGAGATGCGAGTGAAGTGAGTGGATCCACTTCATGTATTCTAGTGACTCGTCTTCCTAACATTGCTCGATTGGTTGGCCATTGATAATTTTTGCTGACAATCTACTCAAAGGTTTTTGTAAGCCTCGTTATAATACTCAGAAGTGTCTACTACCATCCTCGTGTGAGCATTGAGACCATTATAAAACGTCTCAAGTTGGATACAATGAGGGATTCCGTGATGAGGGCACTTCCATAATAATTCTTTGTACCTTTACCATGCCTCTAACAAGGACTCGTCATCCATTTGTTGGAAAGCAGTGACCTTATTCCTCAACTTAGCATTCTTTCTAGGCGGAAAATACTTCATGAGGAATCTTTCTGCTAACACTTGCTATGTGGAAATGGAATTTGGTGGCAATGAGTTCAACCAGGGTCGAGCTCTGTCCCTTAGCGAATAGGGGAACAACTTTAATCATAGTGTATCTTCGGCTACTCTAGCTAACTTGAAAGAATCACTCACCTCCATAAATAGTCTTAAGTGAATATGAGGATCTTCGGTAGGCATTCCACTGAATTGGCCCACGGTTTGAAGCATCTAGAACATGATTGATTTCAACTCGAACTATTGTGCCTCGATTTTTGATCTCCTAATACCCTGATTAAGATCGTGAAACACTGGCACGGCATAATATCTTAGAGCTCTATCTCCATCATCAGCAATAAGGATAGGATTTTGAGCAGGGTTTTCTCCATTTCCTTGATTCAAATTTTTGAAGTTTATCTCTTCGGTCCTTCTTTGACTTGCTTATCTTCTCCACTGTTGAAAAGTTCTTTCAATCTCAGGGTCTATGGGGAGTAAATCGATGATTCCATCAATATTCATAAACACCTAAAACAAACAAAGAAAAATTAATTAAGTTAAATTTGAATAGAAAAATAAACCAAAATGCAAAATTAACAAATTCAAAAATAATGACCTTTTAAAATAGTCCCCGAAAACAGCGCCAAAAACATGGAACGACGGAAAAGTGCAAGTGTACACAATCACAACAAGTAACAAAGTAACAAGTAAATGTCGAGTTATCGTACCCACAGGGACTATGAAAAAAAATATCTATGAATGCAACTAAAAACACTTTGGTGAAGAAAAATATTTTGATTTGAGGAGGTGATTAAAAACTAAGATTTTTAACTAAGTAAAATAAATAAAAACAAAATAAAGGTTCTAATGCACGATTTCAAAAGATAATTTTAATGAAAATTACATAATTGTTTTATGGAATGATTTCGTGAAAATTTCGTTTGAAAATTTTGATGTTTGAGCACTCAATTTAGTAAAATGGACTAAATTGTAAAAAGTGCAAAAGTAGAGTTGTACTTGCTAGAGGTGTCTAATTGTTATGAAATTTTAAATTGAAGATCCTTAGATGGTAATTAGACCAATTGTTAAGTTAGTAGACAAAAATGGACATGAAGTAAGAGAAATTTTATGTTTTAAGTTAGGGGCATTTTGGTCATTTGGCTAATAAATAAATGAAAAATCAAATTAAAAGCCAATTTTTGTCCATCTTCTTCCCATGGCTGAAATTCTCAAGGGGGAATCATAGCTAGGTTTTTTCATCTTCCAAGCTCAATTGTAAGTCCATTCTAGCCCCGTTTTTAATGATTTTTATGTTTTTGATATCCTTGTAACCTAATCTAGCTATTTCAAGAACTAATTTGAAAGAAAATCAAAGTATAAAATTTTAACCAAGAAGAATATTTGTGCATTTTGATGTCTAATGGTAGGAAATGTATGTTAGATGTAAGATAAACTGTAACACCCCGTACCCGAGACCATCGCCGGAGTCGGACACGAGGCGTTAACGGGCTTAATCCACTTACTTGCACAGTTCATTTTAAAAATTTCCAGACAGCCGGCTAACTGTGTCACTGTCACCTTAAAAATCATATCTTGAGTTCCACAACTCGAAAATCAGTTTTGTGATTTTTTCCTGAAACTAGACTCATATATGCATCTACAAATTTTTTTATAGAATTTTTGGTCGGGCCAATTAGTACAGTTTATTAGTTAAAGTCCCCCATATTACAGGGATCGACTACACTGACCTTTGCACATTACGACTTGGATATCTCCCTGTACAGAGCTTAAATACCGATGCCGTTTGTTTCTACAGAAACTAGACTCAAAAAGGAATCTGTAAATATATGGCATGACTTCTAATTATCTCTGGTAAATTTATAATGAATTTCCAAAGTCGGAACAGGGACTCCAGAAGCCGTTCTGGCCCTGTCTCACGAAAACTTAAATATCTCTTAACATACTATTCATATGATCGTTTCGTTAATTTCCTATGAAAATAGACTCGTCAAGGTTGGTTTACATAATTTATTCACTATTTAATTCCATTTCTACTATTTTTAGTGATTTTTCACATCCACGTCACTGCAGCTGTCAGCATCTGTCCTTAAGGTAGGCTTTACCTATTTCATAGTTTCCATGATTCAACTAGCCCTTTAACATAAATAGCACAAAATATGATCATGATTAACCATCCCAATGGCTAATCGTTTCCAAACATTTCCATACCTCTTAATGAACAACATACAATGATTATAATACCATGCCCAAAGTATACTTAAGCCATTTTCGCATGGCTATCCAAATTTACACAAAACCGAAAGGTACATGACCTACAACAAAAGGGTAGTCCTATACATGCCATTTCAAAGTCCAACCAAAAATATACCGAAAGGAGCTTTGATAGTGTGTGCGACTTCAACTTCAAAATCCCGAGTCCGATAGCTGAAGAACCAAAATCTATAAAACAGAAAATCAAAGAAAACGGAGTAAGCATTTAATGCTTAGTAAGTTTGAGCCATGAATTTAAACACAACCAAAGTATAGCATTCATGTAGCTAAACAGATAATTTCATATGCACAAATTCTCAATATCATACTTACTTCACATTACCAACCCTTATATTCATACACAAAGATCAACTTAGCCAAAGGCCGGTAGCTCATTTATTAACTGAGCGAATACTTATTTGTAAGGGCTCAACTAATTCAAAGCACATACAAAACATACCTCATTGTTGGGATTTCAAAAGCGTATTAACTGAAATTTTTACAGCAAGATCATTCATTTCCGAATCACGTACCTTCGGAGTTCAACCGGATATAGCTACTCGTTCAAATGCCTTCGGGACATAGCCCGGTTATAGTAACTCGCACAAATGCCTTTGGGACTTAACCCGGATTTAGTAACTCGCACAAATGCCTTCGGATCTTAGTCCGGATTTAGTAACTCGCACGAATGCCTTCGGATCTTAGTCCGGATATAGTCACTTAGCAC
Organism: Gossypium arboreum; assembly: GCF_025698485.1. Classification (NCBI taxonomy): domain Eukaryota; kingdom Viridiplantae; phylum Streptophyta; class Magnoliopsida; order Malvales; family Malvaceae; genus Gossypium; species Gossypium arboreum. Next base: position 40,135,691 of record NC_069081.1, read on the forward strand.
AAAGCCTTGGGACTTAGCCGGACATCATTCAATAACCATGCACATTTATCAATAAATCATGACACATTCGTATTTCGTTTTCATTAGCAAAACTCAAACACAAGACACTTATCACACTTGCAATTTCGGCTCCATAGCCACACACAAAGAGCATGATTTTGATTTGCTTAAAACATGATCTAATCAAATCATAATTTAAGCTCTATTACTCAAGAACTTACCTCGGATGTTGTCGAACGGCTTCAACGGCTATTCGATCACTTTTTCCTTTCCCTTATCCAACTGTGGTCCTCTAAGCTCTTGAGCTAATTCAAACAAATTTAACTTATTAAAGTCTCATTTTGCTAGCTTATGGCCGAATATGACAAGGAGTTTGATAGGTCATATGGCCACCTTTTAGCTCAAATACACAATGATCATACACATTTTTTGTAACACCCCCACACTCGAAACCGTCGCCGGAGTCGAGTATGAGGTGTTACTAAGCTTAATTTAACATATATAGAACTTTGGATTATTTATTTCTACATTCACAGCTTTTAAGCTACTTGCATCACAGTCACAAGAAAAATCATATCTCAAGTTACGAAACTCGAAATCAAGATACGTAAATTTTTCCTAAATCTAGACTCATATAAATATCTACTAATTTTTTTCTAGAATTTTTGGTTGGGCCTATTAGTACAGTTTATTAGTTAAAGCTATCCCTGTTTCAGGACTTGACTGGTCTGACCTCTGTTTACTACGAACCACGTTTCTCTCTGTAAAAAATCCACATGACTATGACGTTTGTTTCTCCTGAAACTAGACTCAATAAGGATTCTGAGAATATAAAATAAACTACCTAATTATATCTTTACAATTTATGGTGAATTTCTAAAGTTGGAATAGGGGATTCAGAAACTGCTATGACCCTGTTTCACTAAAATTCAAATATCTTGTAACATATAATTCATTTACCTGTTTCATTTGTTTCATGTGAAACTAGACATAATAAGCTTCAATTTGATATGTATTCCATCACCAAGTTCAATTTCTATGATTTTTAGTAAATTTTTAAACTCGCATCAGTGTTGCTGCAGTATTCTGTTTATGGCAAATTTCATCCCTCTTATGAGTTTTTATGCACTAAGTATCTTAATAATTTTCCTTACATCAAACATAATCTAAACTAACCATTTTCATAATTTATCATTATCAAGCATTTCCTCAACCATTCCATCACCATACCATAAGATCATTTACACAAAATAAGTATATTGCTATACATGCCATACTTAAATTTACAAGCCATTTACCAAAAATCTTAGGATAGTGTGGTGAGCCTTGACCTATCCCGACTCTGAACCGGCTTGTCCAAAACTAAAATGAGTAAGAAGGAGGAGTAAGCATAAATGCTTAGTAAGTTCATATGCAAATAATAAGTAACATAACAAACAGTTATACCAATCAACATTAGCATACATCACTAAAACACATATCACATTTTTAATCATTTTTCATCATCTTATTACCTTATCGTGGTTGTATCAATACTCAACCCGAGGGTTAAATACATACCTGTCCAAAATATCCATTTCATATCACTTACCAATACGTCTCTTTACATCTCGAATATTCCTCCATTTGAGTAGAACTTTACCCGTTGAACACATCGGAATATAATTCGGATACATGGATAATTTGCATATAAGTGCCACATATTCAATCAAGCAATCATGTAACCCGCCCATAAGCGAACTCGGACTCAACTCAACGAGCTCGGGCGTTCGTATCCATAAGTGAACTCGGACTCAACTCAACGAGTTCGGATGCCTAGTTACATCTCACGAACTCGGACTCAACTCAACGAGTTCGGACATTCGCATCCATAAGTGAACTCGGACTCAACTCAACGAGTTCGGATGCTCTACCATCCTAGTGAAATGTCACTTGTATCCTAATCTATTCCTAAGGTTCAAACGGGATTTTTCTCGAACACTTATCCTTGCCGTCTTCCGTAGAATGCCGGAATCAATACTCGGTAACAATTATATTTAACAAGTAGTTCACATAATTTACATATTATTTGAAATTAACCACAAAGCATACATTTCATAATGAAATTCAGCATAACACATAATTAATATCAATAACTTAAAAATAACAATTATGCTACATTATTTACACATGAACTTACCTTGGTACCAAAATACAAAGATTTTGCAATTTAGTCCACAATCTTTTCTTTTCCTCGATTGAGGTCGATTCCACGTCTTTCTTGATTATGGAGCTTGGAAGCTTGAAACAAACCCTAGCTATGGAGAACCCTTGAAATTTCGGCCTAATGAAGAAGATGGACAAAATTGGCTTTTAATTTTGTTTTAATTCATTTTAATAACTAAATGACCAAAATACCCTTACTACTAAACTTTCCAAAAATTCCTTCCATGTCCTAATTTTGTCCATGAACTTAAAATTGGTCAAATTGCTATTTAAGACCTCCTCATTAATATTCCAAAAAATTTCATACTAAAAACTTCTAGAATGCAAGTTTTGCAACTTATTCGATTTAGTCCCTACTTTCAATTTAAGCACTTTAGGCATAGAATTTCATCACGAAATTTTCACACAATCATGCAATCATATCATAATCATCAAAATAATTATAAAATAATTATTTCTATTTCGAATTTGTGGTCACGAAACCACTATTCCGATTAGGCCCTAATTCGAGATATTACATTTTTAATCACATCAAGCAATTTAATACAATTCATTCGAACATCAAAGGAGAAGCTCAAGGTACTTAGCCCATATATATTCATTAGACATTAAAGTCACATAAGTACGAAATCATGAATCTAACTCAACACAATAGTCCACACTCTCTTTTACCCGATTATCTAAGCCAAGATAAGGCATCAATATGCTTGCCTCTAACCGAATACATGCACACCAATCCACCTCATGTGGCCGAATATGCATGTCTATGTTGAGGCCAATTATATACTTAATACCACACATAAATGGCATACATTTTACTAACTAATGCATTACATATTGTAACTCAATACGCATCAATCATTTACTTCATAACCGAAACATCATCATATGTAAATATATACCTTGAGATAGTATATATGTCATACCAATACATCATGTGCAAACATATATATATATATATATGTGCAAGAGCCGAATCACAAGTTGGTCATAACCAAGTTTAAACATATATCCAAAACAAAAATCTTACCTATCATGCAATAAGCATAAATCATGCTTATGGATATACCATGGCCGATACTTCCAACAACACCAAATAAAAATATACTTCTTGGATCTAGGGTAGACCCAAGAAAGGAACTCATAATCATCAAGATGTAAACAAACTACCATTGTTCATCTAGATTTAGCATGAAACACCACCATCACCCTTATTAATCTCCACAGCCGAAAACCTTACTTATTCCAAAGTCACAACTTCAACATGGGTTACCAACAATAACTTGATATCTCACTCAAAATCAACTAGGATTTCAAAAACTAGTATCAACTTCCTTACCTTAATATCGACTTAAGATGACCGATTGCTTCACTCCTTTCTTCCTCCTCTCAAATCGGCCAAGAAGAACCAAAGAACACAACTTGCTTTCTTTCTTCCTTAGAGTTTTCAGCCAAAAGAAGTGACAAATGATGGACACTTTTTTTTTTCTCTTCTTTCCTTCAACTCACGGCAATGGGGGGGAGGGGAAACACTCACACCATTCTTTTTTTTTTTTCATTTCTTTATTACCCATACTCCTTATTTTATTTTTTTTAACATACACCATTGTCACAACATGTTTTATGACATGTTTTGCCCATCACCCTTTGTCATGGCCGGCCACTAGCAAATAAAAAGGGGAAATTGACATGTAAGTCCACCCCTTTGATTACATGCACTAATAGATCCTTATATATTTACCTATTACATTTCAAAAGTGTCACACATAAGTCCTATCGACTAATTTCACATGCAATTTACTAAATCGAAGCTTAAAACTTTCACACATTCATAATCACATATTTTAGACAATAGATATCATATTCAAATAATTTGGTGACTCGGTTTAGCGGTCCCGAAACCGCTTTCCGACTAGGGTCACTTTAGGGCTGTCACATAAACAACTTTTGCTAGGTGATTTTTGATGAAAATGTCAAAAGGACCTATTTGTAAAAAGTCACAAAATGGGTAGTAAAAGTGTGATTAAATAAAAAATCCGGTTGTTATAAGCATTAAATAGGTTTGGCTAGGCTTGGGAATCAAATAAATTGAATCTATTTCAATTTACGATCCTAGGGACCAAACTGTAAAAATATCAAAGTTTAGGGGCAAAAATGTTATTTTTCTCTAAGGTGATTTTTGAACTGAATTGAGTAATGTGAATAATAAATGAGTTAAATTTGCTATTATAGATCAAGAGAAACGAGATTCGAACCTAGATCGGGGAAAAACAAAGTGTTTGACGATTAGGTCCCATATCTACTATTTTTGTACCAAGGTAAGTTCTTATGTAAATAATGCATTGTTTTAATTACGTTTTAAATGTTTTATTATTGTATGAATTGTGATTGACCATTGAGCGTGTTCGAAAAAGTTACGACAAGAGTGAAATCCCTGTTGAACATTAGGAATAGATAGGATGCAAATGTCATGACATTAGGGTTACTAAGGCTATGTGTAAGACCATATCTGGGATATGACATCTATATAAGACTTCGTGTAAGACCATATTCTGGATATGGCATCGATATGAGACTTTGTGTAAGACTATAGTTGGGCGATTAGCATCAATACGAGATCCCATGTAAGACTATATTTGGGATATGGCATTGGTATGGTACCGTGTGTACGGAACTCTCGAATATCCTTTAGTATTCCAAGTGGTTCAACGGGTAATTTAATGAGTATGTCAAAGACGAATTTTGTGTAAATCGAATTCGAGATGACTCAAGTATGTACTAAAAACTCATATGTGATGAGCTCATTATGTGATGAACCCTCGGTAAGGTTATGATTGAGTAAGTTATGAGTATAAGATCTTAATAATATTTATGCCAATTATCATCATGTTAAGTGTATGCTAAATGTTGGTTTATGATACTTATTATTTGCATTGGAACTGTGACAACCCTAATGTGACCCTAGTCGAAAAGTGGTTTCGGGACCACAAAACCGAGTCATAAAAATAATTAACTGTCCTATTTGATGCTTATTATATGTATATATGCATGAGTGAAAAATTTCATATTTGAATTTTGTTAATTGTAGGTGAATTTAGGTAAATAGGACTTATGTGAGAAAATTTAGAAATGTGCTAGGCAAATGTTAAAGTGGCCTATTGATGAATGTTAGAAAATGTTGTCCTTGCATGTCAAAATACCCAAAAGTTGAGCTAGTGGCCGGCCATGCTATGGGATTAACCATATTATAAACACTTTGTGTTAATGTGGCATGTAGGAAACAATAAAATAAAAAGTTAGTAATAAAGAAATGGAAAAAGGAAAATGATGAAAAAAAAATGTCCATCTTTTAACATCTTTGGCCGAAAATTTTAAGGAGAAAGGACGAAGAAAGGTTGAAGAGGTTCGGCCATGCATGTAACTAGGCTAAGGTATGTTTGATGTTGCTCCATGAGATTCATGTATATTTTTAGTTGTTAGCTTGAGTCCTACCTAGCCCATGGTTTAAATCTTTGCTATCTGAGGGAGATGATACTCGGCCATGGGTGTTGTCTTCTTGGTTGATGTTTGATGTTGTGTTGATGAGGTATGAAGATGATAGAGTGTGTGTGAGAATTTGAAAAAGGTAGGTCTTAGCAACTTCATGAAGCAATCGGCCATGGTATATCCATAAGTATGATTTATGCTTGTTATGTCACTCATGGTTAAAATGATTGGCTATGCTTCATGTAAAAATAAAATATACATGTGAATTTGGTTATTATATTTGGTTGAGGTGTTATACATGATTTGGTATTAAATGATATTAGGTTATATTCGAACGTAGAAAGAGTTTATTTTGATATGCTTATTACATGGTAGGTAAGATTTGTGTTTTGGATATATGTTTATATTTGGTTAATGATTTATTCTTGTGAAGTATAAATTTGTAACATGAATTGAGTTGGAAGTTATTATAATGTATTTGTGCATTCGGGTATATGATGAAAATATATGAGATGGTTATAATCAACTTTGTGATTCGGCTCTTACACACACATATATATATTTGCACATGATGTATTGGTATGACATATATATTATCTCAAGGTATATATTTATATATGGTGGTGTTTCAGTTATGGAGTAAATGATGGATGCGTATTGAGTTATAATATGTAATGCATTAGTTAGTAAAATGTATGTCATTTATATGTGGTATTAAGTATATAATTGGCCTCAACATAGACATGCATATTCGGCCATAGGAAGAAGATTGGTGTTGCATGTATTCGGTTAGAGGCAAGCATATTGATGCTTTTATCTTGGCTTAGACAATCGGCTAAAAGGAGTGTGGGTTAATATGTTGAGTTGATTCATGATTTCATATGTATGTGACTTTAATGTCTAATGTATATATATATGGGCTAAGTACCTTGAGTTCCTCTTTTCGATGCTCAAATGATTAAATCAATTTATTTGTTAAATTAAGCTCAAGAGCAAAGGGGAACTAAATCAGATAAAGGGAAGGAAAAAGTGGTCGAATAGCCATCGAAATCGTTCGACAACATCCGAGGTAAGTTTTCGAGTAACGAGACTTAGTTTACGATTTGATTAAGTCATGACGTATGAGCATAACAAATATACGGTGATATGATGATTCTACTTGAATTATAGGTTGAGTAAATTAGTCTATGCGTATGACGGGTAGCCGTATGTGCATAGAGATCGTGTCATAAAGCAAACTAAACCATGTTGTTTGTATGTGGCTAGTGAGCCGAAAATGGGATTGCTTAATACGTGACTTGTGTTTGAATTCTAATTATGAAAATGAAATATAGATGTGTCATGAATTATTGATATGTGCATGAATATTTGGATGATAACCGGGCTAAGTCCCGAAGGCATTTGCACTAGTGACTAGTTCAAGGATAAGTCCCGAAGGCATTTGTGCGAGCTACTATATCGGGCTAAGTCCCGAAGGCATTTTTATGAAGTTACTATATCCGGCTAAGTCCCAAGGCATTGGTGCGAGTTACTATATCCGGCTATGTCCCAAGGCATTGACGACTAGCTATATCCGGTTAAATCGAAGGTACTTGGCTTGGGAATGAGCGACCTTGCTGTAATAGTTTCAATTAATACGCTCGTAAAATCCCAGCGATGAGGTATGTTTCAGATATGCATTGAATTAGTTGATCCCTTACAAATAGTATTCGTCAATCGATAAATGAGCTACCGCCTTTGGCTAAGTTGATCTTTGTGTATGAATATAAGGGTTGGTAATGTGAAGTAAGTATGATATTGAGAATTTGTGCATATGAAATTATCCGTTTAGCCATATGAATGCTACACTTTAGTTGTGTCTAATTTCATGGCTCAAAACTTACTAAGCATTAAATGCTTACTCCGTTTCTTTGAGTCTCTGTTTTATAGGTTTTGGTTCGTCAGCTATCGGACTCGGGATTGTTGAAGTCGAAGTCGTCAACACTATCAAAGCCCCTTTTGGTTACACTTTTGGTTGAACTGTGAAATGGCATGTATAGGACTACCCTTTTGATGTTGGTCATGTACCTTTCGGTATTGTACAAATTTGGATAGCCATGCGAAAATGGCTTATATATATATTTTGAGCATAATGTTATAATCATCTTGTATGTATATGGTTACTGAGAGGTGTGGATATGCTTGGCAATGATTGGCTGTTGGAATGGTTAATCACAATCATATTTTGTGCTATATATGCTAAAAGGGTTAGTTAAATCATGGAAACTATGTAATAGGTAAAGTCTACCCTAAAGGCGATCTTGACAAGAAGAAGCGGTGTGAATTTGAAAAATCACTAAAATAGTAGGAATGGAGTTAAATAGTGAATAAATTATGTAATCGAACCTTGATGAATCTACTTTCATATGGAAGAAACGAAACGGTCATATGAGTCGGATTTTAAGAGATATCTAAATTTTTGTGGGACAGGGCGGAGCGATTTCGGATCCCCGATCGACTTTGGAAATTCATTATAAATTAACCAGAGATAATTATAAGTCATTCCATATTTATAGATTCCTTTTGAGTCTAGTTTCATTAGAAATAAACGGCATAAGTATTGAAGCCCCTGCAGGGAGATATATAAGTCGTAATGCATGAAGGTCGAGCAATGAACCACGTGTAATGGGGAGACTTTAACTAATAAACTGTACTAATTGGCCCCACTAAAAATTCTAGAAAACAATTTTTAGATGGATATATGAGTGTAGTTTCAGGAAAAATTTACGAAACTGATTTTCGAGTTTTGGAACTCATGATATGATTTTTAAGGTGACAAGTGACGCAGATTAGCCACTAGTCCGAAATTTTAAAATGGATTTGTAAAATAAGGAATTAAGTTCTGTTAACCCTCGTATCCGACTCCTAAACGGTCTCGAGTGCACGGGTGTTACAATTTTATTGGTATCAGAGCTACGGTTTAGTCGATTCTAGGACTACCGTACTACGTTTGGGTCTAGCAATACATGCCATTATGTGATTATTTGATAGTGTGGTGATTTCTGACAATTGAAAATGTGGTTATTTATAGTAATGGATCCCGATCCCGACCGAAGCGGTAGTGATGATCTTGAGTGGAGAGCTCGCTCCAAGACAAGGGACAATACGGCAGACTCTCAACCTATTGCTAGCAATCCGAATGATGAAGCTAGACAAGCTTTCTATAGCGTGATGAATGATTGGTTCAACCAATACATTCGAACTAATACGGCTGTTCCACAACCTCCATTCCTGACTAATGCCACCCCTGTACCTACAATACCTCCGGCAACTGACCAAATAAGGTCAAATAAACCTCCAGTTGACAGAATCCGAAAACACGGGGCTACTGAATTTAAAGCTACGGACAACGATGATGCCGAGCAAGCTGAATTTTGGTTGGACAACACTATCCTGGTACTCGATGAGCTATCTTGCACACCCGATGAGTGCCTAAAGTGTACTATCTCCTTGCTACGTGATTCTGCCTATTATTGGTGGAATACGTTGATTTCTGTTGTGCCCCGAGAGCAAGTAACTTGGGAGTTTTTCCAAACCGAGTTTCGAAAGAAGTATATTAGTCAGAGATTCATTGACCAAAAACGGAAGGAATTTCTTGAACTTAAACAAGGTTCCATGTCGGTTACCGACTATGAACGAAAGTTTGTAAGGCTTAGCGATGACGCGAGAATGCATTTCCTCGAAGCCGTAATGTGTAAACGTTTCGAGGATGGACTGAATGATGATATAAAGCTGTATGTTGGCATTTTGGAAATCCGAGAATTTGTGGTACTTGTCGAGCAAGCTTGCAAAGCCGAGGAGCTCAGTAAGGAGAAAAGGAAAGCTGATATGGGAGCAAAGGAGTTTCGTAAGAGATCTTCGGGAAAGCCCTTCCAACAGTCATCGAAGAAATTTAGAGATGACTTAGGCCGGTCTAGAGACACTTCGGGTTTTGCTAGACGAGATCGTGACCGACCCCCTGTGAGTGCACGAGTCACTTCAGTCGCCAGTGTTGGAAATGATCGTCGAGACAGAACAGAGTGTCAGTATTGTGGTAAATGGCATTCGAGGAGTTGTAGATTCCATGACCGCTCCTGTTACAAGTGCGGGTCAGCCGACCACTTTATTAAAGATTGCCCGGGCTTGTTTGAACAGAACGTAAATCAGAGTGGGAAACCTGGTGCTACTACTGCTCAGGGTAGACCATCTAGGAATACGGGCAATGCTAGTGGCGGTCAGAGAGGATCTAGAGATGCTACAACCAGATCTGAGGCTCGTGCTCTGCTAGAGCTTATGCTATCTGCACGCCGAGGATGCTTCCTCGCCAGATGTTATTACCGGTACTTTTACTCTCTTTGATACTAATATGATTGCTTTGATTGACCCTGGTTCTACTCATTCTTATATATGTGAAACCTTAGCATCCAGTAAGACTCTACCTATTGAGTCTACTGAGTTTGTAATTCGGGTGTCAAATCCCTTGGGTCGTTACGTGCTTGTCGACAAAGTGTGTAAGAAATGTCCCCTAGTAATTCGAGGTTCCTATTTTCTGGCGGACTTGATGCTTTTGCCGTTTGATGAATTTGATGTTATTCTTGGTTTGGATTGGTTGACCATGCATGATGCGGTTGTGAATTGGAAAAGCAAGACTATTGATTTGAGGTGCGCAAATAATGAGATAGTCCGAGTTGAGTCTACTGTCTTGAATGGATTGCCAACAATAATATCCTCGATGTTAGCCCAAAAATATGTGAGAAAGGGTGTGAAGCGTATCTTGCATACGTACTTGATAATAAAGAGCCAGAAAGGAAACTTGAATCTGTGCGGTGGTTTGTGAATACCGGATGTTTTCTCAAGAATTACCGGGTTTACCACTGTTCGGAGGTAGAGTTTGGTATTGAGCTTGTGCAGGACTACGCCGATTTCGATAGCTTCAGATCGTATGGCACCAACCGAAAGTTAAAGGAGTTGAAAGCTCGGTTGCAAGAGTTGATGATAGAGGTTTCGCTCGACCAAGTTTCTCACCTTAGGGTGCACCAAGATTGTTTGTGAAAAGAAGGACGGAACCATGAGGTTGTGCATCGACTATCGTCAACTGAATAAGGTGACAATAAAGAATAAATATCCGATACCGCACATTGACGATTTGTTTGATCAACTAAAGGGAGCCTCAGTGTTTTCAAAGATAGATTTGAGATCGGGTTATTACCAGTTGCGAATTCGAGATTCGGATATACCCAAAACTACTTTCAGAACGAGATACGGCCACTACGAGTTCTTGGTGATGCCGTTTGGGCTCACTAATGCCCCTACGGTATTTATGGATTTGATGAATCGAATCTTCAGACCGTATTTGGACCAGTTTGTAGTTGTGTTTATTGATGACATCTTGGTCTACTCAAGAGATGAAACCGAGCATGCTGAGCACCTGAGATTAGTGTTGCAGATTTTACGAGATAAGCAGTTATATGCTAAGTTCAGTAAGTGTGAGTTCTGGTTAAGGGAGGTGAGCTTCTTGGGTCATGTGGTATCCGCATCGGGTATTCGAGTAGATCCGAGCAAAATTTCAACCATACTTAACTGGAAGCCTCCGAGAAATATTCTTGAGGTTCGGAGCTTTTGGGACTTGCGGTTACTACCGACGGTTTGTAAAGGTTTCTCGATGATAGCCACACCAATGACGGCTACTTCAAAAGATGTTAAGTTGAATGGACGGAAAAATGTCGAAAAGTTTTGATCAACTGAAAACTTATTTGATGAAGCTCAATTCTAGTGCAGCCCGAATCAGGCAAAGAGTTTGTCATTTATAGTGATGCCTCCCTACTTGGGTTGGGTTGCGTATTGATGCAAGAAGGTCGAGTTGTGGCCTATGCGTCGAGACAATTGAAGCCACACGAGAAAAATTATCCGACCCATGATCTCAAACTAGCTGCCATCGTGGTCGCCTTGAAAATATGACGACATTATTTATTTGGTGAGAAGTGCCATGTATATTCGGATCACAAAAGTCTCAAATATTTGATGACTCAACGAGACTTAAATCTGCGACAAATACGTTGGCTCGAGTTGTTGAAAGATTATGAGCTTGTCATTGACTATCACCCGGGAAAGGCTAATGTGGTTGCGGATGCCTTAAGTCGTAAATCACTGTTTGCTTTACGAGCGATGAATGTACACTTGTCCATTCTATCCGACAATGTGTTAGTGGCAGAATTAAAGGCCAAACCATTGTTGATCCATCAAATTCGTGAAGCTCAGAAAGTCGATGATGAATTGGTTGCAAAACGGGCTGATTGTGTTCCGAATATGGAATCAGAGTTTCAAATTGATGATGACGATTGTTTGAGGTTCAGAAGTCGGTTGTGTGTTCCAAGAAATTCAGAACTCATTTCGATGATTCTGAACGAAGCTCATTGTAGCCGAATGTCAATTCACCCGGGGAGTACGAAAATGTACAACGATCTGAGACATCAGTTTTGGTGGCATGGTATGAAACGAGACATTTCCGATTTTGTTTCGAAGTGTTTAATATGTCAGCAAGTGAAGGCGGAACATCAAGTGCCTACGGGTTTACTTCAGCCGATCATGATACCTGAATGGAAATGGGATCGAGTCACGATGGATTTTGTATTGGGGTTGCCATTGTCGACAAGTAAGAAAGATGCGATTTGGGTTGTTGTTGATAGACTGACTAAGTCGGCTCATTTTATCCCCGTACGTACGGATTTTTCATTGGATAAACTAGCTGAATTATATGTTTCTCAAATTGTGAGATTGCACGGGGTACCGATTTCTATTGTGTCGGATAGAGATCCGAGATTCACTTCGCGATTTTGGAAGAAATTGCAAGAAGCTTTGGGTACCAAGCTTCATTTTAGCACTGCTTTTCATCCACAAACCGATGGTCAATCTGAGCGGATAATTCAGATACTTGAGGATATGTTGAGATGTTGCATCCTCGAGTTTAGTGGTTCATGGGAGCGGTATTTACCTTTGATTGAATTCGCTCACAACAATAGTTTTCAATCAAGTATTAGGATGGCACCTTACGAGGCTTTGTGCGAGGCGTAAATGCCGTACGCCATTGTTTTGGACCGAGCTCGGTGAAAGTAAAATTTTCGGAGTGGATTTGATTAAAGATGCTGAACAGAAAGTAAAAATAATTCGTGAAAGTCTGAAGGCAGCATCAGACCATCAGAAGTCGTATGCGGATTTAAAACGAAGAGATAGTGAGTATCAGGTGGGAGACAAAAGTGTTTCTTAAGGTCTCACCTTGGAAAAAGATACTCAGATTTGGCCGTAAGGGCAAACTAAGTCCGAGGTTCATAGGGCCATATGAAGTATCCGAACGAATTGGTCCAGTTGCGTATAGATTGATTTTGCCCCCTGAACTTGAAAAGATTCACGACGTCTTTCATGTTTCGATGCTTCGACGTTATAGATCTGATCCTTCGCACATAATAAGTCCCTCCGAGGTTGAAATTCAAGCCGATATGAGTTATGAAGAAGAACCGATTCGTATCCTGGCTCGTGAAGTGAAGGAGTTGCGAAACAAAAGGGTTCCGTTAGTAAAAGTGTTATGGCTCAAACACGGAATCGAAGAAGCTACTTGGGAAACCGAGAACTCTATGAGAGAACGATACCCAAACCTATTTACCGGTAAGATTTTCGGGGACGAAAATTTCTTAAGTGGGGGAGAGTTGTGACAGCCCTAATGTGACCCTAGTCGGGAAGTGGTTTCGGGACCACAAAACCGAGTCATAAAAATAATTAACTGTCCTATTTGATGCTTATTATATGTATATATGCATGTGTGAAAAATTTCATATTTGAATTTTGTTAATTGTAGGTGAATTTAGGTAAATAGGACATATGTGAGAAAATTTAGAAATGTGCTAGGCAAATGTTAAAGTGGCCTAGTGATGAATGTTAGAAAATGTTGTCCTTGCATGTCAAAATACCCAAAAGTTGAGCTAGTGGCCGGCCATGCTATGGGATTAACCATATTATAAACACTTTGTGTTAATGTGGCATGTAGGAAACAATAAAATAAAAAGTTAGTAATAAAGAAATGGAAAAAGGAAAATGATGAAAAAAAAATGTCCATCCTTTAACATCTTTGGCCGAAAATTTTGAGGAGAAAGGAAGAAGAAAGGTTGAAGAGGTTCGGCCATGCATGTAACTAGGCTAAGGTATGTTTGATGTTGCTCTATGAGATTCATGTATATTTTTAGTTGTTAGCTTGAGTCCTACCTAGCCCATGGTTTAAATCTTTGCTATGTGAGGGAGATGATACTCGGCCATGGGTGTTGTCTTCTTGGTTGATGTTTGATGTTGTGTTGATGAGGTATGAAGATGATAGAGTGTGTGTGAGAATTTGAAAAAGGTAGGTCTTAGCAACTTCATGAAGCAATCGACCATGGTATATCCATAAGTATGATTTATGCTTGTTATGTCACTCATGGTTAAAATGATTCGGCTATGCTTCATGTAAAAATAAAATATACATGTGAATTTGGTTATTATATTTGGTTGAGGTGTTATACATTGTTTGGTATTAAATGATATTAGGTTATATTCGAACGTAGAAAGAGTTTATTTTGATATGCTTATTACATGGTAGGTAAGATTTGTGTTTTGGATATATGTTTATATTTGGTTAATGATTTATTCTTGTGAAGTATAAATTTGTAACATGAATTGAGTTGGAAGTTATTATAATGTATTTGTGCATTCGGGTATATGATGAAAATATATGAGATGGTTATAATCAACTTTGTGATTCGGCTCTTACACACACATATATATATATATTTGCACATGATGTATTGGTATGACATATATATTATCTCAAGGTATATATTTATATATGGTGGTGTTTCAGTTATGGAGTAAATGATGGATGCGTATTGAGTTATAATATGTAATGCATTAGTTAGTAAAATGTATGTCATTTATATGTGGAATTAAGTATATAATTGGCCTCAACATAGACATGCATATTCGGCCATAGGAAGAAGATTGGTGTTGTATATATTCGGTTAGAGGCAAGCATATTGATGCTTTTATCTTGGCTTAGACAATCAACTAAAAGGGAGTGTGGGTTAATATGTTGAGTTGATTCATGATTTCATATGTATGTCACTTTAATGTCTAATGTATATATATATGGGCTAAGTACCTTGAGTTCCTCTTTTCGATGCTCAAATGATTAAATCAATTTATTTGTTAAATTAAGCTCAAGAGCAAAGGGGAACTAAATCAGATAAAGGGAAGGAAAAAGTGGTCGAATAGCCATCGAAATCGTTCGACAACATCCGAGGTAAGTTTTCGAGTAACGAGACTTAGTTTACGATTTGATTAAGTCATGACGTATGAGCATAACAAATATACGGTGATATGATGATTCTACTTGAATTATAGGTTGAGTAAATTAGTCTATGCGTATGACGGGTAGCCGTATGTGCATAGAGATCGTGTCATAAAGCAAACTAAACCATGCTGTTTGTATGTGGCTAGTGAGCTGAAAATGGGATTGCTTAATACGTGACTTGTGTTTGAATTCTAATTATGAAAATGAAATATAGATGTGTCATGAATTATTGATATGTGCATGAATATTTGGATGATAACCGGGCTAAGTCCCGAAGGCATTTGCACTAGTGACTAGTTCCGGGATAAGTCCCGAAGGCATTTGTGCGAGCTACTATATCCGGGCTAAGTCCCGAAGGCATTTGTGCGAGTTACTATATCCGGGCTAAGTCCCGAAGGCATTGGTGCGAGTTACTATATCCGGGCTATGTCCCGAAGGCATTCGAGCGAGTAGCTATATCCGGATAAATCCCGAAGGTACTTGGCTTGGGAATGAGCGACCTTGCTGTAATAGTTTCAATTAATACGCTCGTAAAATCCCAGCGATGAGGTATGTTTCGTATATGCATTGAATTAGTTGATCCCTTACAAATAGTATTCGCTCAGTCGATAAATGAGCTACCGGCCTTTGGCTAAGTTGATCTTTTGTGTATGAATATAAGGGTTGGTAATGTGAAGTAAGTATGATATTGAGAATTTGTGCATATGAAATTATCCGTTTAGCCATATGAATGCTACACTTTAGTTGTGTCTAATTTCATGGCTCAAAACTTACTAAGCATTAAATGCCCACTCCGTTTCTTTGAGTCTCTGTTTTATAGGTTTTGGTTCGTCAGCTATCGGACTCGGGATTGTCGAAGTCGAAGTTGTCCACACTATCAAAGCCCCTTTTGGTACACTTTTGGTTGAACTTTGAAATGGCATGTATAGGACTACCCTTTTGATGTTGGTCATGTACCTTTCGGTATTGTACAAATTTGGATAGCCATGCGAAAATGGCTTATATATATATATTTTGAGCATAATGTTATAATCATCTTGTATGTATATGGTTATTGAGAGGTGTGGATATGCTTGGCAATGATTGGCCATTGGAATGGTTAATCACAATCATATTTTGTGCTATATATGCTAAAAGGGTTAGTTAAATCATGGAAACTATGTAATAGGTAAAGTCTACCCTAAAGGCAGATGCTGACAGCAGCAGCGGTGTGAATTTGAAAAATCACTAAAAATAGTAGGAATGGAGTTAAATAGTGAATAAATTATGTAATCGAACCTTGATGAATCTACTTTCATATGGAAGAAACGAAAAGGTCATATGAGTCGGATTTTAAGAGATATCTAAATTTTTGTGGGACAGGGCCGGAGCGACTTCTGGATCCCCTGATCTGACTTTGGAAATTCATTATAAATTAACCAGAGATAATTAGAAGTCATTACATATATTTATAGATTCCTTTTTGAGACTAGTTTCATTAGAAACAAATGGCATAAGTATTGAAGCCCTGTACAGGGAGATATATAAGTCGTAATGCATGAAGGTCAGAGCAGTCGAACCCTGTAACAGGGGAGATTTTAACTAATAAACTGTACTAATTGGCCCAACCAAAAATTCTAGAAAAAAAATTGTAGATGGATATATGAGTCTAGTTTTAGGGAAAATTTACGAAACTGATTTTTGAGTTTTGGAACTCATGATATGATTTTTAAGGTGACAATGACGCAGTTAGCCAGCTAGTCTGGAAATTTTTAAAATGGACTGTAAAAATAAGAGAATTAAGTCTGTTAACGCCTTGTGTCCAACTCCGGCAACGGTCTCGGGTACGGGGTGTTACAGGAACTTACTAAGCTATATAGCTTACTCCCCTTTTTTTTCCCTTATTTTATAGTGTCACCAAGCTAGCTCGGGGATCGGAGACTGTCGGAGATCCACTCACACTATCAACTGATTATTTTGGGTACCATTGAATTTGACATTTTGAGTTATGGCATGTATAGGGACTTTGTTATTTTTTTATGTGTAATAATTGAATTGGCCTAATGTTTTGGCCTATATTGGTTGATAATTCATTTTGTAAATGGCCATTGAAATTGGCTAATATTGGTTTAAGTATATATGCATCTGATGATGTTTTCATGGATGTGGAAATTTACATGGTTTAAGTTGATAAGTATGTGATGTTTGTATGTGGTAAATGGTAGCATATGAATGATGTGTGGATCTCTTGATTGTGGTTGAATTGGTTACGTGTAATTGCTTGGATTGGTGTTATGTTTTGTTGAGTAGGTGTGTGCATAAAAGGGTGATGAAATGGCTTGGTAAATAGCCTTGTTTTTGTCCACACGGGCGTGTGTCTAGGCTGTGTGTCACACACGGCTTGCCCCATGGGCGTGTGTTCTAGCCGTGTGTCCCCTGCACCTTAATTGTTGCGAAACAGAATGCTCAGAATTGAGCGCAAGGGAAGAGACACGGGCGTGTGTCTCAGCAGTGTGGATGACATGGACTCATGCACGGGCGTGTGAAGTCTGCTCCTATTTTTTGAAAAATCATAAATTTTAAATCGACCACACGGCCTAACACACGGGCATTTGACTTGCCCGTGTGTTTTCAATTTGTTCTGGGGTGACAAATAGAAAGTTACACGGTTTAGGGACACGGGTGTGTGTGACCACACAGACGTGTCCCAAACCACACGGGCGTGTGACTCCTAAAACATGAAAAATTTTATTCTAAAGTTCTCGGTTTAGTCCCGAACCACTTCCAATGTATGTTTTAGACCTTGTATTGTAGGTTCGTTTTAGGGACATTACGAATGTTTGTGAAAAGTTTTAAATTTGGATAGAAATTTACGTCTAAATTTTTTGAATAGAATGACATGTACTTAAGAAAAATTAAGTATGTTTCAAGTAGTAGTAAGGACTAAATTATAAATTATTTAAATTTTTCCGTTTATGTTCTAGTATATTAGTGATTGGCCAAGAATTACTTTGGCACCAAATGTAATATATATTCCTATATCAATTTCCTTGAGACAAACATGGTATAAGGGTGTTACATGGTATATGAGATTGAAAGCTTGAACCAAAGGTTCATGATTTGATTAAATATAATATAGATGATATATGATGCCATTTGATAAAAGACTATTGTTGAGATATGAAATTAAAGCATAAATTAACACATATGACTTATATTGTTACATGTTTGATGTCTATTATTTATTATAGTTTTCATAATTTGAATTATGGTAATACCATTGAGTATAGACATAATCACAGATGGTTGTATTAGTATAATTCAAATTATTTATTATTAAATGTTAAATTTAAATTATGTATATGGTAAGAGAAGTATGAGGTAGTGTTATTGTTGAATTAAATGGAAATTAAATTGAGTTGTGAATGAATTGAAAGTGAATTTGGAATTAGAAAGTGATATATGAAGTACATGATAAAGATTATTAGTGAATTTTGAAATATATTACATGTATTAAAGAAAGAGAAGATATAAACATACAGGTTATTCGCACAATGATTAAATTGTAAAGTATGTAAAAGCATTATGCTAAAAGTGTAAAAGTGATATGCGTGCATAATGTAATTTGCCCAAGTAGATGAGTTTAGATATACTAAGATATTAGTGGTATACCATTAAGAGACTCTAGCACATTATCCGATAATAGCACGTTGGTACTCACCAAGTGCTCTTTGATTAATAGTGCATAATAATACACTTCTATATTTGTTCCGTATATTCTAAAGTGTTCTGTTTAGTCTATTGGGCTTCTTATAAAAAGGTAAACAATTTTCGTTATAAGGTATGTTCGCAATATTGAATTAAAAATAAATTGTGACATGAAAGGTTAGGGGATGAATATGAATGATAAATTAGATAAATATGTGCAGAAATGAGCTATAGAATTATGGAAATAATGAAGTTCATGATCAAAAGAAAACAAGGAAATTTCGAGGACGAAATTTCTTTTAAGGGGGAGAGAAATGTAACACCCTGAAAATTTTTACAGTAAGATATTATCCTTAATACAGTAAAATAAGGAAATAAAGTGACAAGAAGAGGAAAATTGAGTTATGTCATTGGGAAGTATATTATGACATATTGATTCAAGAAAGGACTAAATTATAAAAGTGAGAAAAGTTTTGTGGCCCAAGAGTAAATACTCAAAATTTGAGGGATTAAAGTGTAAATATGAAAAATTTGAAGGATTAATAGTGCAAATATTTTAAGGGTGGAATGATCTAGAAACTAAGGAAATTTAATGAATAAGGATCAAATTGAATAGGTGAAGAATTATGAGGGACTAAATTACAATTTTACCAAATTAAGTGATGACTCAAGAATGAAATTTTAAAAGATCACAAAGGGCAAACTGGTCAATTAAAAGAGAGAGAAATCTAGAAAGTAATGATAATGTTGGTGATATTTTATAGTTATTTAATTAGATAATTATTATTTATTTAATATTTTAATAAGATATTTTATTATTTTATTATTTTATTTAGTCTATATATATATATATATATATGTGTGTGTGTGTGTGTGTGTGGAAAAAAAATATACACCATCCATCTTTCTCCATGCATTTCACGTTAAAAGAAAAGAGAAGAAAGAAAGTTTTTCTTTCTATATAATTTAGTCCTTCCACCAAAAATTCACTCTTTTCACCTAAAAATCAAAAGAATTTTCATAGCTACCAAGAGAGAAAAATGTTAAGGAGACTAAGGGGAGTTGAAATATCAAGTTGGATTCAAGAAATAGAGGAGAGAGGAAAATCAAGTTAAAGATTAAAATCAATGGGACAAGGTAAGAATTTTAAGATTTCAATATATTTGAAGTAGAGTTTCTCATGTGAGGTAATATCAAAAGCATGAAAATGATGTTTCGGTGGAGTTTTCTTATATAAGGATCCATGTTATTGATATATTAGTGAAGGGAAATGAGAGAAAATAATGGGAATTATGGTAGAGAATGGAAATAAGAGTGTTATAAACTTGGTAATCAATATGTTGCACTAAAGTAGTTTTGGGCAGCAGCAATAGGCTAACTTTGAAAAATCACCAAAAATAGTAGAAATTGAATTAGAAGCTGAGTGAGAGATGGAATTAAATCTTATTTAGTCTATTTTCATATAAAAGAAATAGAGAAAGTAAAGGAATTCTGTATTCTAAGATATTTATATTTTTGTGAGAATGGTTTAGAATGATTTCAAAATCCCCTGTTCTGACTTGGAAAAATCATTAAAAATTATAAAAAAATTTTTGGGACATAATTTATATTTTTAGATTCCTTAATGAGTATATTTTATAAGAAACAAATTATAACACCATTTTAATTCAGTTTAAAGAGATAATTAACTTTAGTAAAGAGTGGTCAGAACTGTCAAATAGCAAAAATAGGGGAGAATTTAATGAATAAACTGTACTAATTGGCTAAACCAAAAATTCTGAAAATTTTATGTTAAGAAGAAATGTGAGTCTAGTTTCAGTTAAAATTAACGGATTTTAATTTGGAGTTCTGTAACTCAAGATATAAATAATTTAGTAACTATGACTCAAATGGACAGCTTTGAATATACATATAAGTAAATAGTGAAATTATAGATAATGTTACTTTTAAGCATATTATATAAATTAAGGATGTGGAATGGAGAGGAGGAGGAGGAAAATATGTATGAATATTCAACTAGCATAGCTAATTTGCATGTTTTAGGCTCAGGGGCTAAATTGAATAAAAGTAAAACTTTATGGGTAATTTTGTAAAAATGTTAGAAATGACCAATTTGCATGAAGTGGATTATTTTATTATTTAAAATTGCAAAATTGAATAAAATTATTAATTTAGTTCAAGATCGGGGAAAAGCATGTTTTATGGATTAAATTGAAAAGTGTTGAAATTATGAAAAATTCTGATATTTTATAGAATACATGGGTTATTATCAATTTGTATGAGATAACGGCTGGAAATAAAGATTAAATTGCAAGAATTTTATTTTTAAATGCATGAAATATCGATATAATGAATTACCTGATTTATGTTTATGAAGAAATGGCTAAAGAATGATATTTATCATGATATGTCAATATGTGATTTTCTTTGATACATTGATACAAGGAAATTAAGTATATTGAGACGAATAATAAATTCAAGTAAAACATGTCGAGAAAAATAAGTATGTTTAAGGGACAATATGATTGATTTTAATTGGTTCCAAATATGAGCGTTAGATGAAATAAAATATCTAATAAATAAATCGGTAACTCCAGTAATGCACCGTAACTCTATTCCGGTGACGGATTCGGGTTAGGGGCGTTACAGCTACCTGTTATGATTTCTTCGATGTCTACCCAAAGATATGTAAGAAAAGGGTGTAAAGCTTATGTTACTTATGTGTTGAATACAAATATGTCTGAATTGAAAATTGAATCAATACCGATAGTTTGCGAATATCCAGATGTGTTTCCAAAAGAGTTGCCTAAGTTACCACCAGTTAGAGAAGTCGACTTTGGTATTGATTTAGTACCAGGGACCTCGCCGATATCTATTGCTTCGTATAGAATGGCTCTGACTGAATTGAAAGAATTGAAAGCTCAGTTGCAAAAGTTGATGGATAAGTGTTTTGTGAGACCGAGGTTTTCTGCCTCGAGTACTCCAATGTTATTTGTAAAGAAGAAAGACGGATCCATCAGGCTTTGTATCGACTACTGTTATCTCAACAAGGTGACTATAAAGAACAAGTATCCTTTACCAATGATTGATGACTTGTTTGATCAGTTGAGAGGAGTAACGGTATTCTCGAAGATTGATTTAAGATCTGGCTACTATCAGTTAAGAGTCAAAGAGTCAGATGTGCCAAAAACTGCTTTTAGGACAATGTATGGGCACTATGAGTTTCTTTTTATGCCTTTCGGACCAACTAATGCACCTGTTGTTTTTATGGACTTGATGAATAGAATCTTCCGACCATATTTAGATAAGTTTATGGTTGTGTTCATCGATGATATCCTGATTTATTCTTGAGACAAGTCTGAGCATGTTGAGCACTTGAGAACGATATTGCAGACTTTGAGAGATAAGCAGTTGTTTGCTAAATTTAGTAAAAGTGAGTTTTGCCTCCGAAAAGTCAGATTTTTGGGACATATTGTTCAGGTGATGGTATTCGGATTGATCCAAGTAAGATCTCAGCAATTGTTGATTGGAAACCCTCAAGAAATGTATCTAAAGTTAAAAGCTTTTGGGCTTAGTCGGATATTACAGACGTTTTGTCAAAGGATTTTTGATGATTGCTACTCCTATGACCAAGTTGTTGCAAAAGGATGTTAAGTTTGAATGGTCCGAAAAATGTCAGCAAAGTTTCAAGAAGTTGAAAACATTATTGACTGAGGCACCAGTTTTAGTACAGCCTGAACCGGGAAAAGAATTCATAATTTATAGTAACGCGTCACTAAATAGATTACGATGTGTGTTGATGCAGGAGGGAAAAGTGATAGCTTATGCCTTGAGACAGTTGAAACTGCACGAGAAGTATTATCCGACGCATGATTTGGAATTAGCCGTCATTGTGTTCACTATAAAAATTTGGAGACATCATTTGTACGGTGAGAAATGTCAAGTCTTTTCTAATCAGAAGAGTTTAAAATACTCGATGACTCAGAAAGCTCTGAACTTGCGACAACGGAGAGGGCTCGAGTTACTGAATGATTATGAGCTAGTAATTGCTTACCACCCAGGTAATGTAACACCCCTAACCCTTATCTGTTGCTGGAATAAGGTTACGAGGAATTACCGGATATTACACGTTATTCACATACATTTATGCATTCATTATTGTAAACTATTCACAAACTTCACATTGTCCCTTACAAGGTTATACGAAACCTTAAAACATGCTTAAGAGTGGTTCGGGTGATGTGTCATTGAGTGCACCAAAAATATCCTATTCCCTGCAAAATAGTAAAAATAATAGTAAAAATAATAGTAAAGGGGAAGTAGGGTTGAATCCTCAGGGACCGAATTGTACGAATGCTCGTTTCTTGAAATCCTGGACAATTTCTTGGCCAAGAAAAGCTACGTTCCTGAAAAATAAAAAATAGAATTAAGAATCTGGAAAAAATAAAAACAGAATTTAAAGTGAATTGAAATTGTGAAATTAAATAGATTGCAGAAATTAAAATGGAAAAATAATAAACAAAGTTTGAAAATAAAGAAAGTTTATTATGTAAAGTTTCTTATGTGGCGAGATTCCAGCCTCCGGTTGTCTTGTTCCGCTTTGGGTTCAATCCTTGGCTTTTAAGTAACCCTTCTCGAGTAGGATAAGCCAGTTATAGTGGAAGGGGACGCCTACTACCACCAACTCCAAGGATTTTGACTTAAGATTTGGCGGAGCCTGACTCTAGCCAATAATCGCTTTTGTGGGACTATGCTAGATCACCTCTTCCCAATGACAAATACCACACCGTTTTGTCTCTTGGATTCGCCAACCTTTGACGCAAAAAGCCAACGAACCGACTGTGCAACCTTCCCAAAACGTACAAAGCAGTCATTCCTTGCAAAAGTTGAAAAGATTACCTATTAAGGGACATGGACGAAAGCGTCAGCCCCGTAATGCGGAGAAGCGATGAATACCCTATTCAGAAGGCTAAGCGCAGATTCTAAGCCTCAAGAACATTTTTGGGGAATTTTGGACAACCTTAAGCTAGATTGGTTTAGTGGCTCATGATTTCTAGGAAAGAAATAAATATAATATAAGTGAGATTTTTATTGAAGAAAATATGGAGAGAATAAAAAAGACAAAGTTTTTGGGAGAGGGAGTGTTTACAGAAAAAATAGATGTCAAATATGTGCCACTCCATCCCCTATTTATAGTACTAGAAAACCTAGTCTATTCCTAATGAAATTCTAAAAGATAAATATAAATAAATAAAGATAATTAAAGATAAATAAAAATAAATCCTAAAATAAAAATCCTTAATAATTATCCTAATATAATTGAAATTAAAATAGAGTCTTGTGCTATAAAATCTCTTCTTTCGCATTGTAGTCTTGGGTCTTCCATGTTTGCATTTTTGGCACCATTTCTCTCTTTCTTTGCTTGTTGGCCGATTATATCTTCAAATTTGCACTTATCGCCCTTAAATTTCCTCTTGTCTCCAATTTAGTCCCTAAAAGATAAAAGACCATAAATAGCCCAAACTAGTAGCATCATACTCAAAATAAATATATAATTAGCACATAAAAATATGACGTTCTAGAGTGTTATCAAATTCCCCCTACTTAACCCATGCTTGCCGTCAAGTATGGTTCCTGTCCACCGTGAAAATTAAATCCTGGCATGAAAGAAATTCTACTCCAAACTTTTATAAAAATTAGTCAAAATGCATACGAAAAATAAAGAGAACCTTTAGCTTGGTTTAAGTAAAATTGAAAAAGTGTTCCAATCAACACACACAAAATTAAGATCGACTTAGGTTATTTCATGAAAATTAGGTAATTTACCAAACCTATCAAGACACCTAATCTATTTCTCCTTTTAGTCCCCAAATTTTATTAATGCATCTTTTTTTTATTTTTTTCCCTTTTTTTCTTTTTTTTTATAGAATTTTAATTTTATTTATTTATTTTTACTTAGGAATATATTGAACCTTTTGACGCGAAGAGAGATGACAACCAAGCACCCTACCCCGGTTACTTAGCCCAACATACTCCTAATTTTTATTTTTCTTAAGAACATATCGAACCTTTTGACGCGAAGAGAGATGACAACCAAGCACCCCACCCCAGTTACTCAGCCCAACACATTCTTAGATAATTAATTCCGGTTAGTGGAGTTTTACCTAACACGTCACACAACCTTTTGATGCGAAATAGGATGACAATCCAAGCACCCTACCCCGGTTACTCAGCTAGTCACGTTTTAAGCTGCGCTCATAACCACGGAACCATTATTATTATTAAACTAAATTTTAATTTTGAAGGACTTAGGAAAAACAATCAAGTGTAAAAAATAAGTTTCAGTAACCACCTTAATAGTCATGAACATATTTTAAGCATGCAATTGTATTAAGTGTCCTCTTGTATTTAGACTTAATCAAATTTACCAAAATCAAGATAGGGTTAACTTCATTAATCATAATTATTTAAACTAAAAGAAATAACATAGTGGAGATGAAATCTATCAAGCAAAATCATAATTAACTCAGTAGATAAGAATCATGCATGTGGGTCAAACAGTGGGCAAGTCGTGGTCAAATTCTTGGGCATGAAAAGAGGCAAAATGTTCTTAAAAGAAATTATATGGGCAGCAACAACCAAATCAGCAGCAACAAAAAAAATTCAGCATCTAAAATGACAGAAATAATGAGGACTCCCCCTACTTAAAACACATAGTCCTCGATGTGGAATAAAATAAAATAGGAGAAAAAAGTGTAGAGGAACTCCTCGTGTAATTACTATCATTCGCGTATGATGGCAATGAGATCCACTAGTTACTGGCCAAAAGTGTCAAGTCGCGCCTCGATACGCTCAAGGCGTTGTTCAACGGTCATCGAAGGTTGGGCTTGAGTGGGTACGTTGTCATGATTTCACCGTCGAAAGACTCGTTCAGTTGGTGCGGCGTGAATGCCTGGAGGGACAAAATGGAAGGAGGATGGAGTGTCAAGAAGTAGCCCCATCGAGCATCGAAAGGATCGGCCTGACAAGCAACATGTAGTTCTAAAACAGGAGCATTAGTACCATGCAGAGAAAATAACAGCTGCGTAATAAAAGAGCCTATATTTAGAGGTCGCTTTGCATTTATAACATGCTCGAATTGAAGAGCATACCAATAGCCCAAGTTTACCAGACGACCGGTATACATACACCATAATAAAAATAACTCCGTATTTAAGACGGTAGCCAGAGCATCTTGTCGGCCTAAAAAATTATAAGCCAAATAACTGTGTATGTAACATAAGGAGAGGTTAGAAACCATAAATCCTTTAAGGTTTTTGGGCTGTATGTGGATTCGGCATTCCAGTTAATAATGCAAAGGCCTCGTCAGCTCTAAAATCTGTAGGAAAAGTGCATAGGTTGTCTTTATAAGCAGTGGACAGAGAATAATCCTCAGTCACAAAATTTAGTGCAATATTAAAATTAGTAATGGACAAGAGATGCAGGGTACCCAGTAACTGAAATTTAACAACACCTGGTGTATCCAACGAAATGGGGTCGGATTGCTGTAGATGAAACGTGGAATAGGATTCCAAAACTAATTCATAATAAGCATAGTGAGCAACATCAAAATTCCCAACCCAACCAATATTACGAAAATAATCTGTAACAACAATTTTAATATTCAAAACAGCCAAAACAGGTATTGATAAACATTTGCAAGGCAATATCTGTTTGTGTCGGAGTCGATCATACTTGTCCCGTTCAGTGATGGAGGAAAATGTTAAGTTACCGTGTAAATGGCACTCAGGTGGTAAAACACTTGCTCTGGAATGGTAGGTGCGTCTGCAAGTGGGCAGGGGATGCTAGGTGTGGTGACTCTCAGCTCTATCGGAGCGTGCGGCCCGGTCAGGGGAGTCGGTGGTGTTGGTGGTAAAGCCCGTAGGAGCCTTTGCTTGTCGGGCTGTTCATCGTAGTTGACGCTGACTGTTTTTGTGTCGTAGGGGTCTTAGACTCGAGCGTGGTGGTGGTACCGGCACGCAGGACGATAAAGGCGGTGGGAGACAAAGGATGGGCGATGGTAAGGTTGTTGTGGTGGTGTTGTTGGGCATCAATGGAGGGGAGTATGGTGTGTCAGTCCCGCACAAAGGAGAAGGCGGCGTGCTTGGTGGAGAGGAGATTGTCGTGGCAACATTACGAGCAAGGGAAGAAGGGCACGACGTCGTGGCGTGCGACGATGGTGCGTGAAGAAGAGAAAGAAAAGGAGAGGGCGAGCCGTGCTATGAAGAGGAAGAGGAGACCGAGGGAGTGTCAGCCGGTGGTAATGAAGAAAAGACATGCAGTGGAGAAGATGAAGAAGATGATGCCTCGTCGGTCAAATCGAAAGTTTAGGGGCGAAGAAATGACGCCGGCGGTGGTTTACGGTGAAGGAAGGTTTAGTGGCGGCGCGGCTCCTTGTGCGCACTATGGATGATGGCAAACCGGCGGTGAGGGGTGCAGGAGATTATTGTGGCGGCTATAGGGGGAAATATGGAAAAAAAATGGTTGAAAATGTTAAGGTTATGGGGTTTTTTAGTGGCTAAAGAGTGGTGTTTGGTTGCAGGTGTAAAGGTGCTTGGCTGCAGACTAGGGGTAGACTAGGGTAGGAATAGGACATTCTGGGCTAGAATAGGAGTGGAATAATGCTGGAATAAGAGCTGTTTGGCTACAGGTTTGTCTTTCCTCTTTTCTCCTTATCTTGTCTTTGATTTACCTAGAAGAGAATTTTATTAATATAATAAAATAATTAAAAATAAACAAAATGAAATAAAACAAAGTAAGAAATAAAAAATAATAAAAGATAGAAATAAAATTAAAAATTAAAGATTAGGTTGCCTCCCAATAAGCGCTTGTTTAACGTCATTAGCTCGACGCCGTGAATGGTTCTATGGTTGCTCTAACTGAATTTTTTCGACCGTGTGGGCCTGGAAATTTTCGTAAAATGGCTTCAACCATTGGCCATTGATTACGAACCACTTTCCTGATTCTTCGCTTTTTATTTCAACTGCGCCATGTGTGAATACTTGGGTCACAATAAAAGGTCATTGCCACCGAGATCGGAGTTGGGAATAGCTTTAATATGGAGTTGTAAAGCAAAACTTTTTGTCCTACCGAAAAATGCTTCTGAGCTACTTTCCTATCATGAAACAGCTTTGTTTTGTCTTTATAAATGCGAGCATTCTCATAGGCATCTTTACGAATTTCCTCCAACTTTTGAATGTCCAATTTTCTTGCCTTCTCTGGGGGCTCTAACTCCATGTTACATTGTCGAATAACCCAATAAGCTTTGTGCTCCAGTTCTACTGGTAGATGACATGCTTTGCCAAAAACAAGTCGATACGGGGTCATGCCAATTGGGCCTTTATACGCTGTCCGATAGGCCCAAAGCGCGTCATTGAGCCGAAGACTCCAATCCTTTCGGTTGGGCTGAACTGTTTTTTCCAAAATGGTATTGATCTCTTTGTTTGAAATCTCTGCTAGGCCGTTTGTTTGGGGATGGTAGGCTATTGCTATGTGATGACGAGCTCCATGTTTTGATAATAGTGCCTCCATGACCTTGTTGCTAAAATGGGTACCACGATCACTGATCAAAGCTCAAGGTGTGCCAAACATAGAAAAAATAGTTTGTTTTAGAAACTCCACAATAGTTTTAGCATTATCATTGCGAGTAAGCTTTGCTTCTATCCACTTAGAAACATAGTCTACTACAAGAAGTATATACACGTTTCCAAACGAAAAAATAAAGGAGCCCATGAAATAGATGCCCCATACATCAAAAATCTCACATACATGAATTGGGGATAGAGGCATTTGATTTCGTTTAGTGATGTTACCTATATGTTGGCATTTATCACAAGACTTACAGAAGTTATATGTGTCGTGAAAAATTGTGGGCCAATATAGCCCACAGTCCAATACCTTGTTAGCTGTTTTAGGGCCGAAGTGACCTCCACAAGCTTCTGTATGACAAAAAGTAAGGATAGAGGTTACCTCAGTTTCTGGAACACATCATCTTATTATCTGATCTGAATAGTGTTTCCACAAGTATGGGTCGTCCCAAATGTAATACCGAGCTTCCCGTCTCAGCTTGTCCTTCACGGAACGTGCTAACTCAGTGGGTAATGATCCTGTGTTAAGAGATTAACTATATCCGCATACCATGGATAGTAAGCCTCGGTCGAAAATAAGCTTTCATCAGGGAACTCATCCTTTATAGGAACATTATCAAATGGAGTTTTTATCCTACTCAAGTGGTCAGCCACCAGGTTTCCACATCCCTTTTTGTCACGAATTTCGATGTTAAATTCTTGGAGCAGCAGGATCCATCTAATGAGCCTTGGTTTCGCCTTCTTCTTTGCGATCAAGTACCTAAGAGCTGCATGGACAGAAAAAATAATAATCACTTTAGATCCCAATAAATAAGATCGAAGTTTATCTAAAGCAAATACAACTGCTAAGAGTTCTTTTTTCGTAGTAGTGCAATTGCTTTGTGCAGCATCTAGGGTTTATGAGGCATAGCAAATGACATGGGGCTCTTTGTCTATCTTTTGCCTTAACACGGCCTGTGACAGCCCTAAATTGACCCTAGTCGAAAAGTGGTTTCGGGACCGCTAAACCGAGTCACTGAAGTATTTGAGTATAATATTTATTGTCTAAAATATGTGAATATGAGTGTGTGAAAGTTTTAAGCTTCGATTTAGTTAATTGCATGTGAATTTAGTTAATAGGACTTATGTGTGACACTTTTGAAATGTGATAGGTTAATCTATAAGGATCTATTAGTGCATGTAATCAAAAGGGTGAACTTGCATGTCAATTTCCCTACTTTGATAGTAGTGGCCAGCCATGACAATGAGGATAGACAAAATGTGATGGGTAAAACATATTATAAACATTTTGTGATAACATATTGTGTTAAGAACAATAAAATATGAGGGGAGTGGGAGGAGAAACCAAAGTTGTTTCATCCTTGCTCCTCCATTTTGCCGTAACTAGAAGAAAAAAAAAAGCTTCATCCTTTTTGATTCTTCTTGGCCGAATTGAAGAAAGAAAGAAGAGAAGGTTTCGGTCACTTTAAGCTTAAGGGAGGTTAGTAAGTTGTGTTAGATTTTTTTTAAATTTTAAGCTTGTTTCTCGTTGATTAGCTAATTCCTTACATAACCCATGTCAAAATTTTGAAATCTTGGTGATGGTTTGAGCATTCGGTTTTAGTTATTAAAGGATGAGATTGGGTTATAGCCTTTATGTTTTAGGAAGAATTGTTGAAGAAAAGGGTTTAAGTTAGTCAAATTATAAATTTTAATGCTCATGGGTACAATGGCCAAACATAGATTTGTCTAATGAGTTGAACACATGCCGTGTGAGTGATTGAAATGATGAGGTATGAAAATGATTGAGTTTGAGTGCTTAATAAAAAGGATTGGACGTGAGTATGTGTGAGAATTTGAAAAGGGTAGGTCTTAGCAACTTCATGAAGTGTTCGGCCATGGTGCTAAAATGTTGTATTGTGTTTAAACTTAGAATTTTTGGCTATATGGTTAGTATAGGCACGGATGACCGAATATGAGAGCATGAATAGATGAAGAGTCTTGTAATTATAAAAAAAAAGGTTGGTTAATTGATATGTGGTAAATGTTAAGTGTTAGATGAAATGGAAATGATATCATATTGGAATATGCATATTCGGCCACATGAATGAATACATAGATTGATGTTGTACGTTCGGCTATAGGTAAGCATATTGATGGCTTTATCTTGACTTAGATAAACGGCTAAAGGAGAACATTGGCTAATATGTTGAATTTGATTCATGATTTCATATATATATGACTCTAATGCCTAATATATATATGGGCTAAGTACCTTGAATTTCTCTTTGATGTTCAAATGATTAAATCAATTTATTTGTTAAATTAAGCTCAAGAGCAAAGGGGAACTAAATCCGATAAAGGAAAGGAAAAAGTAATTGAATAGCCGTTGAGGTCGTTCGACAACATCCGAGGTAAGTCTTCGAGTAATGAAACTTAGTTTATGATTTGATTAAGTCATGACATATAAGCATAACGAATAAACGGAGATATAATGATTCTACTTGAATGATATTTTGAGGTGATTAGTTTATACCTATGACGGGTAGCCGAATGTGTATAGAGATCATGTTATAAAGCCAATCAAAATCATGTTCCTTGTATGTGGCTATTGAGCCGAAATTGGTAAGGTTTGATAAGTGTCTTGTGTTTGAGCTTTAGTAATGAAAATGAAAAATGGATGTGTCATGATTTATTGATATATGTGCATGATTATTCGAATGATATCCGGGCTAAGTCCCGAAGGCATTTGTGCTAGTGACTATATCCGGGCTAAGTCCCGAAGGCATTTGTGCTAGTGACTATATCCGGGCTAAGTCCCGAAGGCATTTGTGCTAGTGACTATATCCAGGCTAAGTCTCGAAGGCATTTGTGCTATTGACTATATCCGGGCTAAGACCCGAAGGCATTTGTGCGAGTTGCTATATCCGGCTAAATCCCGAAGGTACTTGGGTTTGGAAGTGAGATATCTTGCTGTAGTAATTTCAATTAATATGCTCGTAAAATCCAAACGATGAGGTATGTTTCGTATATGCATTGGAATAGTTATTCCTTTTAAAATAGTATTCGCTCAATCGATTAACAAGCTTCCGGCCTTTAGCCAAGTTGATTCCTTATGTATGAATATAAGGGTTGGAAATGTGAAGTAGGTGTGATTTTGAGAATATGTGTATATGAAATTATTTGTTTAGTCATATGAATGCTATACTTTAGTTGTGCATGATTTCATTACTCAAACTTACTAAGCATTAAATGCTTATTTTGTTTCTTTGATTCTCTGTTTTATAGATTTTGGTTCGTCAGCTATCGGACTCGGGAGTGTCAAGGTCGAAGTCGCCCACACTATCAAAGCCCTTTTGGTACTCTTTTGGTTGAACCTTGATAATGGCATGTATAGGACTGCCCTTTGTTGTTAGTCAAGTACCTTTGGTAATGTGTATATATTCGGATAGCCATGCGAAAATGGCTTAAATATTTTGAGCATAGTATTAAAATCATTTTGTATATATATGGTTATTGAGAGGTGTGGAAATTCTTGGCAATGACTAGCCATTGGAATGGTTAATCACGATCATATTTGGTGCTATGTATGTCAATGGCTAGTTGAATCATGGAAACTATGAAATAGGTGAAATTTACCTTAAAATAGATGCTGACAGCAGCAGTGATGTGAGTTCGAAAATTCACTAAAAATAGTATGAATGTAATTAAAAAATTAATAAATTATGTAATCGAACCTTGATGAGTCTATTCTCATATGGAAGAAGCGAAACGACCATATGAGCCGTATTTTTTTGAGATGTTTAAGTTTTCATGAAACAGGGCCAGAACAGTAACTGGATCCCCTGTTCTGACTTTGGAAATTTACCATAAATTAACCAGAAATAATTAGAAGTCATGATTTATATGTATAGATTCCTTTTTGAGTCTAGTTTCATTAGAAACAAACGGCATAAGTATTGAAGCCCTGTACAGGGAGATATCTAAGTCGTAATGCATGAAGGTCAGAGTAGTTGAACCCTGTAACAGGGGAGACTTTAACTAATAAACTGTACTAATTGGACCGACCAAAAATTCTAGAAAAAATATTATAGATGGATATATGAGTCTAGTTTCATGGAAAATTTACGGAATCAGTTTTCAAGTTTTGGAACTCGAGATATGACTTTTAAAGTAACTGTGATGCAGTTAACCAGCTTGTCTGGAAATTTTAAAATGAACTGTGTAAATCAATAAAATAAGTCTGTTAACACCTCGTGTTCGACTCCGGCAACGGTCTCGGGTACGGGGTGTTACACGGCCCCCACATTGCATTCGCTTGCGTCGCACATAATTTCAAAGGGGTAGTTCCAATCTAGTGCTTGCACTATAGGAGCGGTCACCAACTTCTGCTTGAGTGTATCAAAAGCCTCATTATATTTTGAGACGAACTCAAATTTCCTATCTTTCTGCAATAACTCGCATAATGGTTCAACCACTTTTGAGAAGTTTTTTATGAAACACTTGTAAAATCCTGCATGGCCAAGAAAAGAATGAATTTCCCTTACAGTGGAGGGATATGATAAAGAATTAATAATGTCAATTTTGGCCTTATCTACCTCAATTCCCTTGGCAGAAACTATACGACCTAGAATCAGACCCTTGTCTACCATAAAATGACACTTTTCATAGTTCAAGACAAGATTAAATTCTATGCACCTATTCAAAATTATTGTGAGGTTTTTAAGGCATTCATCAAAACAATTTCCATACACAGTAAAATCATCCATAAAAACTTCAATAATTTTCTCCACATATTTAGAAAATATGCTCATCATGCATCTCTAGAATGTGGCTGGTGAGTTACAAAGTCCAAATGGCATCCTTCTGTACGCAAAAGTGTCGAATGAGCATGTAAAAGTGGTCTTTTCCTGGTCCTCTGGTACGACTGGAATTTGGAAGAAACCTGAGTATTCATCAAGAGAAAACAAGTGAGTTTTACCTGATAAACGTTCAAGCATTTGATCTATAAAAGGAAGAGGGAAATGATCTTTTCTAGTGTAAGAGTTCAACTTCCTGTAATCAATATAGACACGCCACCCATTTTGTACTCGAGTTTGTACCAAGTCACCTTCGGCATTTTTATTTACTATCACACCCGTTTTCTTGGGCACAACTTGAACCTGGCTTACCCATCTGCTGTCAGAAATAGGGTAGATTATGTCAGCTTCTAGTAGCTTGATTATCTCCTTTTTTACCACCTCCATCATATTCAGGTTTAATCGCCTTTGGGCCTCTCGCCTAGATTTTGCGTTTTCCTCCAAGTAGATTCTATGTGTGCATGTCAAGGGGCTTATTCCTTTTAAATCGGCAATGGTCTAGCCAATCGCGTCTTTGTGACTTTTCAATAGCTGGATCAAACTTTCTTCCTCGAGCTTAGAGAGTTTGTTGGAAACTATAATTGGTAGGGTATTACCTTTCCCAAAAAACGCATACTTAAGATGTTCGAGAAGCGGTTTCAATTCCAATTCTGGAGCTTGCACAACAGAAGGTAAAAGTTTAGTATTTGATGGAGACAATAACTCATTAACAGATTCATAGTCATCAGATATAAATTCATATTTATCTTCATAAATCGACTCAAAAGTCTCATCTACAAATGAGTTGATATGTCGACACGATTTATGCTCAAAATTTCGCTTGGATGGCTAATGGCGTCATAAACATTAAACTTTACGATCCCCCCATGAAATTCCATCTAAGAGTTCCGCTTCGTACGTCAATCTAGGGATACTAAGGAAAAGTCAGCCAAACAGGTGGTCCGAAGATCCAGAAGTGTTATCCTCCTCCATTTTTATCACATAAAAATTTGCAGGAAAAATAAGTTCGTTAACTTTTACAAGTACATCCTCAAGGACTCCTTCGGGGTGTACAACAGACCTGTCTGCCAACTGAATTATAACACCTGTTTTTGTTAGGAAATCAGCGTTAAGTGATTCATAAATAGAATAAGGCATAACATTTATGGAGGCCCCTAAATCACACATGGCCTTCTTGATCCCTAATGGCCTATTTTGCATGGTATAGCGAACATACCCCTATCTTTGCATTTTGCTGGCATTTTTCGCTATAACACAGTGGATACATTCTCACGAACACTTACCTTTTCATTACGTGTTAGTTTTCGTTTGTTGGTGCAAGGCTCTTTAAGGAACTTGGCATACCGCGGAATCTGCCTGATGGTATCCAACAGTGGAAGATTGATCTTGACATTCCTAAATGTTTCAAGGATTTCCTTGTCTTCCTTACTTTTTCGACACTGATTTAATCGTCCTGGGAATGGAAGTTGGATTTTTGGCAGTGGGGGCTTCGCTGGGACTTGTTCATCATTTTCGGGTTTTTCCTGGGCAATTTCTTGGCAACGATTTCTGCTAGGAATTGGTTCCAGTACCTTTCCACTTCGCAACGTCACTGCATTAGCATTTTACCTCAGGTTGGGTTCTGTTTGTGATGGCAGCTTCCCTTGAGAACTCATCTCTCAATTGATGTGGTCAATTCTCTTATAGACGCTTCGGTTTTCTGTTGAAAATCAAGCATGTTAGCTGCTAATTTATTGACCAAAGTTTCTAGAGAATCACCTGAATCTCGTGGCTGTTATGGAACTCGGTTCTGGTATGGCTGGTTATATTGTGGGTTAGCCCCATAACTTAAGTTAGGGTGATCCCTCCATCCTGGGTTGTAGGTATTAGCGTAAGGGTCGTATCGCCTTTGTGGTGGCCCAGGAAAATTTCCCACATCATCTAAATGAGCCATAGTATCATCATTCAAACTGGGACATGCATCGGTTGTATGTTCAGGGGTAGCACATATTCCGCATAATCGGGTTATCTTTGCTTTTTCTGCAATAAAAGAATTCAAAATATTAGCAATTCTATCTATTTTATCTTCTAAGGTTGAATTACTTAGCTGATGAACCTTTCTAGGGGGTTTAAGATTGGCTCGAAATTGCTGGGAATTTGCAGCCATTGTGAAGATTAAGTCTCTTGCTTGTAGTGGAGTCATGTTGACCAACGCTTCTCTACTCGTAGCGTCTACCATATTCATCTCCATGGGTTTTAGGCCTTCATAAAAGTACTGGAGTAAAGACTTTTCCGTTATACCGTGTTGTAGGCAACTTGCACACAACTTCCTAAATAGCTCCCAATAGCCGTACAGAGACTCTGCGTCTTTTTAACTTCTTCCCACGATTTCTCTTCTTAACTCAGCTGTACGCGATGCTGGGAAAAACCTGTTGAGAAACAAACGAGACAAATCAGCCCAAGTCATTACAAATCCAGGAGGTAAATAAAATAACCATTCCCTAGCAGAATCTGCTAGGGAAAAAGGGAAAGCACGCAATTTAATTTGATCCTGAGTTACCCCCTGAGGTTTCATACTAAGAGAAACCATATGAAACTCTTTCAAATGCTTGTGGGGACTTTCATTTTGCAACCTACGAAAAGTTGGCAGAAGTTGGATTAAACCTGACTTTAGTTCAAAATCAGTATCCATAGTAGGATACGCGATGCATAGTGGCAGTTGTTCCATTGGCGCTTCGGCCAGTTGCCGAATTGTCTGAGCCATAGGTTGATGTGCTAAATTAGGGTTTACATCAACCCTAACGTTAAGCACTTCTTCTGGGGAATCGACTTCTACTTTTTTGCCTTCAAAAGTTTGAGTAGGGTTTTCATTAACCCTAGACTCTACTTAAATCGACGATTTCGATTTACGGCGGTGGATTACTTTGAGTCCCAACCACCGCTGACTGCTTTTCTTTAGCTTTGTTTCCTTGCGATTAGCTCTCGCAGTCTTTTCAATCTCTGAATCAAACACAAGAGTTCCTGGAGTAGATCTGGTCATAAGAAACAAAAAAAAGATTAGTACGTTCCCGGTCCCCGGCAACGGCGCCAAATTTGATGTGTCGTTGAGAGCACCAAAAATATCTTATTCCCTGTAAAATAGTAAAAATAATAGTAAAGGGGAAGTAGGATCGAATCCTCAGGGACCAGATTGTACGAATGCTCGTTTCTTGAAATCTTGGACAATTTCTTGGCCAAGAAAACCTGCGTTCCTGAAAAATAAAAAATAGAATTAAGAATCTGGAAAAAATAAAAACAGAATTTAAAGTGAATTGAAATTGTGAAATTAAATAGATTGCAGAAATTAAAATGGAAAAATAATAAACAAAGTTTGAAAATAAAGAAAGTTTCTTATGTGGTGAGATTCCAGCCTCCGGTTGTCTCGTTCCGCCTTGGGTTCAATCCTTGGCTTTTAAGTAACCCTTCTCGAGTAGGATAAGCCAGTTATAGTGGAAGAGGACACCTACGACCACTAGCTCCAAGAATGTTGACTTAAGATTTGGCGGAGCCTGACTCTAGCCAATAATCGCTTTTGTAGGACTATTCTAGATCACCTCTTCCCAACGACGAATACCACACCGTTTTGTCTCTTGGATTTGCCAACCTCTGACGCAGAAAGCCAACGAGCCGACTGTGCAACCTTCCCAAAACGTACAAAGCGGCCATTCCTTACACAAGTTGAAAAGATTACCTATTAAGGGACATGGACGGAAGCGTCAGCCCCGAAATGCGGAGAAGCGATGAATACCCTGTTGAGAAGGCTAAGCGCAGATTCTAAGCCTCATGAACATTTTTGGGGAATTTTTGACAACCTTCGGCTAGATTGGTTTAGTGGATCATGATTTTTGGGAAAGAAATAAATATAATATAAATGAGATTTTTATTGAAAAAAATATGGAGAGAACAAAAAAGACAGAGTTTTTGGGAGAGGGAGTGTTTACAGAAAAAAAAGATGTCAAATATGTACCACTCCATCCCCTATTTATAGTACTAGAAAACCTAGTCTATTCCTAATGAAATTCTAAAAGATAAATAAAAATAAATAAAGATAAATAAAGATAAATAAAGATAAATGAAAATAAATCCTAAAATAAAAATCCTTAATAATTATCCTAATATAATTGAAATTAAAATAGAGTCTTGTGCTATAAAATCTCTTTTTTTGCATTGTAGTCCTTGGGTCTTCCATGTTTGCATTTTTTGCTCCACTTTTCTCTTTCTTTGCATGTTGGCCCATTATATCTTCAAATTTGCACTTATCGCCCTTAAATTTCCTCTTGTCTCCAATTTAGTCCCTAAAAGATAAAAGACCATAAATAGCCCAAATTAGTAGCATCATACTCAAAATAAATATATAATTAGCTCATTAAAATATGACGTTCT
The DNA here is from genome assembly GCF_025698485.1 of Gossypium arboreum. Lineage (NCBI taxonomy): Eukaryota > Viridiplantae > Streptophyta > Magnoliopsida > Malvales > Malvaceae > Gossypium > Gossypium arboreum. The sequence goes on from NC_069081.1 coordinate 40,173,325, forward strand.
AGAGTGTTATCATCAGGACTAAGTCGATCTGATATAAAAGCTTTCGGACACTTAGAAAAATTATGCAATCACAGGTCACACGCCCGTGTGAACAGGCCGTGTGGCTCACATAGTTATGAAACACGCCCGTGTCATAGGCCATGCGAAAACAGGGCATACATACTAACTTGTACCACACGGCCGGAGACATGCCCATGTGCCTTGGCCGTGGTCGAAACTGACTTGGGTCACACGGTTAACCATACGTCCGTATGCCTCACATGGTCACTAGACACTAGACACACCCATGTGTCTAGGTCGTGCTCGAGATTGACTTTAAATTGTAGGACTACCCCAGGGAACACACGGGCGTGTAATATGACTGTGTGTCGCACACGGTTGAGACATACGCCCGTGTCTCTGCCCGTGTGGAAAAAATAGGCCATTTTCAAAGCCAATTTGCCTACCTAATCTCAAGCACAAATAGCAACCAAAATAACATCATTTCAATATGTCTTTAAGCCACCAAAACATGCCAATTTATCAAAACAAAACTAACACAATTGATCTAATTCCAAATACATTAACACATCAATTAACAACTAACCAAGACAACCAACACATAATCACACCAGATAAGCCAACATATAAGGCATCATATGCATCACATATTGCAACACCCCTAACCTGTATCTGTCGTTGGACTAGGGTTATGAGGCATTACCGGACATATCGGAACATTTCGCAATCATTTTACAATTTAAAAGTCATACATCATCATATCATGGTCAAATATCAACATAAAGTTGCTTTCTTAGGTCAACGAAATCATAAACATGTATTAGAAAGAGGTCGGTACAAAATCAAACACATACAAAACTTTTTCCAAAACTTAACAAATTTTTTGTTTGTTTTTTAAGTTACAAAGGTCACATGCCCGTGTAAACAGGCTGTGTGCCTTGCACGGCAATAGACACACCCATGTGTTTAGGCCGTGGTAAAACAGGGCATACATACTGACTTGTCTACATGGTCACAAGACACGCCCGTGTGTCTAGCCCATGCTCGAAAGTGACTTAAATTTGTAGGGCTACCCCAGGGGACACACGGCCGTGCAACTTGACCGTGTGTCGCACACAGCTGAGACACACGGTCGTGTCTCTGCTCGTGTGAACAAAAATAGGCCATTCGCAAAGCCAATTTGCCACCTATTTGGGTCTTCCCTAGAAGTCAAAAATCAAGCATCATATATACAACATTTTCAGCTAAATTCAACTCCAAACATGTATCAATTAATCCATAATATCATCAACCAATTTCATGCTCCTTCTCTATACCAAAACATACTAAAATCACATGTCAAACATTACCAAATTCTCAACTATGAACATACCAAAATGACCATTTCACTTGGCCATATATATATATAGCCATATATATATATCAAATCAAAATAAACCATCTCAAAACTAGTCTATACATGCCACATAACCAAAACTTAGAGATTTTATTTACCGAAGCGAGAACCGGATAGTGTGATGACATCTCCTACAACTTGCAACCGGAGCAGGTCTCTGAAACTCTATAGACATAGGAAAAACACACAGAGTAAGCTTTGAAAGCTTAGTAAGCCATAAGTAAATAAATCATTTCAAGGATATTTATAAACCAATATCACTAAACTGAATTTAACAAATCTCAATCACATATACATTCATTGTACCCGTAAATTCATATAACCACATTAAATAACTCCATTTATCTTATTTATCAATGAATGTATAACCATGCTTTCAAATTGAATAACATCCATTAGCTCAATCATGTAAATCAAGCTCGCACATATTCATTACATCACCAACCAAGCCATGGTCATTTATTACAAATCATACATAAAGTTGTATCAACTTCTTTACAAACACTTCTAAACTCGAACATCCATAATTCCTTTATTCACATAAACCAAATTCGCATACATGAATCATATAGCCAACCAAGATCGACTTTATGTTACTAATTATATATTACATACAAAACATACGCCAACTCAACCATTTTACTTTCATTATCTAATCAAGTTTTTGAACCAGGCAGTCATACCTCAAAGCCATGTTTCATGTTTCATAAATCTCATGTCCAAAACACAGGACCACAATTCCATATAACGAGTATTTATAACACATCATTCATTTATATATATTCATATCATTCGTTGTCATATATTTCATATGTGGTCATTTGATACATACTCACCTTTCATCTCTAAATTTCATAAACAAATCACACGTACCTGAATCGAATACAATTTCACATAGTTATTCATTTCTCAGAATGCCCGTTGAACCATTTAGAATATCGATGCCACTGTCCCAGACAAGGTCTTACACGAAATCAAATACGATGCCAATGTCCCAAACATGGTCTTACACGTAAATCACAAATCAATGCCAACGTCCCAAACATGGTCTTACATGATAACACATATAGAAATCCTATATCATGACATATGTATCCTAACTATTCCTATGGTTTGTACGGGGCTTTTTAGACGTTGTCACATTATCGGAACTTTCTCAATTTCACATATTCAATTAATCCATGGTCGGAACAAATTCTTCCAAGCTCGATTCAATTCAGTATCACATATATATTTCTTTACAAATCAATTCAGCACATATAATGCACATACATTTCAATTTAGCAACATTTATTTAGTTATGACCTTACCTCATACTAACAGGAATAGACCGGAATGACTATTCGATAATTTTCGACTTTACCCAATCCAAATCCGATTTCCTCATTTCTTGATCTAATTCAATACAATTTTGACTTATTTAATCATATATTCAATCAAATTCATCCAAAAACACATAAATGGGCTAATTACACTTTTTCCCCTGACATTTCACATTATCACAACTTAGTCCCTAATTCAAAACAACACAAATTATTCAAAATTTCATTATGCCCATGTTAGGCCGAATTCACCTTGGGTCTCTAACAGCCTATTAATTTCATTTATTACACATTTTGACCCCTCAGATTACAAATTTCTCAATTTAGTCCTTAATATACATTTTTTTATCAAAAATCACTTAATTAAATATGAAAATCAAGCATCAAAGATTTATTCTTCATCGTCACAAAAAATTTCATCACATTATCAACAATGGTAAATCTCAAATTTCATCATCAATTCCGAAAATTAAAGCACAGTCCAGCTAGTATACGAAGCAACGGTCTCAAAAATGTAAAAATTATCAAAAATCGAACAAAAAGGAACCTTTAATTTAGCTTTCAAAGGTGCCAAACTAAAAAAAACCTCTATGGCTTTCTTTTTCTCCTCATTCGGCCACTAAAGATGAAAATGCATGTGATTTTTTTTTATGTTTTGTTTTGTTTATTTCATAATAATATATTCTTTACCTTTTTAACCTTTATAAATTAATATGAAAACCTTATAATATAATCCCATAACCGTCCATCCCATTGTTTAATGGCCAAATTTCACTTTAAGGACCCCACATTATAAAAGCCATAGCAATGTGGCTCTTTAACAATTAGCTAGCCACTTTTACAATTTATGCGATTAAGTCAATTTATAAAATTAAACAACCAATTGGTAAAATTAATTCACGAAAATTTCACACATGCATTCTAACATGCTGTAAACACATAAAATATAATTAAAATATTTTTTGACTCAGATCCATGGTCCCGAAACCACTGTTTTGACTAGGGTCTAAACCGGGCTATTATCATAGTTCAAAATACATCAACTTTCATGGCAACACATGCCAACATTCATAAGCCAAATCTCATGGCTAATATCATAGTTCAAAATACATCAAAATGACACTAGTCTATACATGCCATATACCATGTATATACAAAGGCCCCAAAAATACCAACAAGTAATCGATAGTGTAATGATGGTTCCCGATGATCCCCTATGTCCGAGCTAGCTTCGATGATCTATAAAACATAGAAAGAACACATAAAGTAAGCTTTAAAAGTTTAGTAAGCCATATACAAATAAACTTATCACATATCACAATTATAAACCAATTCATTCATAAGAATCATGGCATAACACAATAGCAAGTTCATATTTCTCATTTAGCTCAATTGTTCATAATCACTTACTTATAAGTATATCACATTTCCATGTAGCTCACATATCAAAAGATCATATTCATACTCACCTTTCATTGCCAAATTCCATATACAGTTCATACGTACCTAAATCGGATATACATTCACATAGTTATTCATTTCTTGGGATGCCCGTTGAACTGTTTGAAATCAATAAGGATACTCAGATAGCTCGAAAAGCTCATACAATGCCAACGTCCCAGATGTGGTCTTACATGTAATCAAACATCGATGCCACTATCCCAAATAGGATCTTACACGAAATCATAGACGACGCCGATGTCCCAGACATGGTCTTACACGTAGATCTCAAATTGATGCCAACGACCCAGACGTGGTCTTACACGAAATCTCATATCAGAATCCTATGTCATGACATATGTATCTTAACTATTTCTATGGTTCATATGGGGCTTTTCGAACTTTGTCACATCATCAAAACTTTCTCGGATTTCAAATACTCAGCTCCAATAGTCATTCTTCACAATTCATTAACAGATACATAATAATAATTCAATTCAACACATTTATTTGTATATAGACTTACCTCGTACGAATTCAAATGGAAGGATTCGACTACTAGATCATTTTCGACTTCCCTCGATCTAATTCTGTTTTCTTTTGTTCTTGATCTAAATAAATTCAAATTTAACTCATTTATTCACCAAATCATTCAATTCAATCCATATACATATTATTTAGGGTATTTTACAAATTAACCCTCATATTTTCACATTTTAACACTTTAGTCCTTAATTACAAAAATCACAAAATATACAAAATTTCCATATACACATGCCTAACCGAATATTCCCTTAGCTCACATAAGCCCATATATTTCATTTATTTCACATATTAATCCCACATTTAGCACATTTCACAAATAAATCCCAATAGTCAATTTCATCAAAATTCAAATACAAAACATATTAACCCAATACATATATTTCATTTTCCATCAACTAACATTACAAAGCTTACAATTTCATCTATGGCATAACTCAAATTCATCATCAAATTCAGAAATTGAGACATGGGCTTGATAGATTACTAAGCAACAACCTCAAAAACGTAAAAATTATCGAAAACCGATAAAAAACACATACCTAATTGATACTTGAGCTTTTCGAACCCTAAATAACTATTTTTCTTTTCTTTTTCTTTGTATTTTCAGAAAAGATAAACACTAATGGCCTAATATCATACATTTGTTTTACTAATAATACATTAATATCACATTTACCTTTTTACCCTTAATGAAATAATATAAAAGCTTTTTTAATGGTTGTCCATGAAAGTCCATTAACCATGTTAATGGTCTATTTCCTTAATAAGGACCTCAAACTTTATAAGACGCATCAATTCGGCACTTAATCAAATAGAAGGACAATTTTGCATTTTCTGCAATTTAGTCCTTTTTGCAAATTAAGCACCCAAATGATTGAATTTTCATACGAAACTTTCATACATGCTTAACCACATACTATAGACACGAAAAATAATATTAAAATATTTTTTTGACTCAGATTTGTGGTCCTAAAACTACTATTCTGACTAGGGTCTAAACCAAGCTGTTACAGGTAAGGCAAATGTAGTCACATATGTGTTGAGTAGAAAGACTTTGTTTTCTTTAAAGTGATGAATACACGATTGACTTTGTCTGATAATGGTTCGATTCTAGCTAAGTTGAGAGATAGACCATTATTTCTTCAATAAATTTGTGAAGCTCAGAAATGTGACAGTGATTTGCAAGCCCAAAGATTTCTTTGTGAATCGGGTAATGCTTTAGATTTTTATATTGGATTCGATGATTGTTTGATGTTCCAAGGTAGAGTTTGTGTATCGAAAAATAATGAACTTATTTAGAAAATTCTTCATGAAGCACATAATGGTTGTTTATCTGTGCATCTGGGTAGTATGAAAATGTATAATGATTTGAAGAAATTATATTGGTGGTTAGGTATGAAATGAGATATTTCAGAGTTTATTTTGAAGTGTTTGATTTATCAACAAGTAAAAGCCGAACACTAAGTGCCTTCGAGTTTACTTCAGCCAGTGATGGTACCTGAGTGGAAGTTGGATAGGATTACTATGGACCTCATAACTGGGTTACCTTTGACTCTGAAAAAGAAGGATGTCATATGGGTTGTTGTTCATAGATTAACAAAATCGGCTCATTTTATTCTGGTACGTACTGACTACTCACTTGAAAAGTTAGTCGAATTGTACATTTCTGAGATTGTAAGATTGCACGGGGTGCTTACGTCTATTATTTCGGATAAAGATTCGAGGGTCACTTCAAGATTTTGGAAGAAGTTAGAAGAGGCTTTGGGTACAAAGTTGAACTTTAGTACCTTATTTCATCGACAAACTGACGGTCAGTCTGAAAGAACGATTCAGGTACTCAAATATATGCTCCGTTGTTGTGTTCTAGAATTCGAGGGTAGTTGGTAAAAGTACCTACCATTAGTTGAGTTTGCTTATACAAACAATTTTTAGTCGAGTATTAAGATGGCACCTTATAAGGCACTCTATGGCTGCAAGTACTGAACACCCTTGTATTGGACTGAGCTTAGTGAGAAATAGATTCACGGGGTTGACTTGGTTAGGAAAACTGAAGAAAAAGTAAAGGTAGTCCGTGATTGCTTGAAAGCAGCTTCAGATCGACAAAAGTTGTACGCAGATTTGAAAAGAAAAGAGATCGAATATCAGGTCGGTGATAAAGTATTTTTGAAAGTATCTCCGTGGAAGAAGATTCTAAGATTTGGTCATAAAGGCAAGTTAAGTCCACGTTTCATTTGTACAAAGTCGTTGAAAGAGTAGGGCCAGTAGCATATCGGTTAGCTTTACTGACGGAGTTGGAAAGGACCCATAAGGTGTTTCATGTGTTGATGTTGCGACGATATCGTTCTGATTTCTCCAACAGAGATTGAGATTCAACCGGATATGATGTATGGTGAACAATTATCAAGATTTTAGCTCGGGAAGTTAAATAGTTGAGAAATAAGAGTATAGCCCTAGAGAAAGTTTTATGGCAACGACATGGGGTTGAAGAGGCTACGTGGGAACCCGAGGAGGCTATGAGAAAATAGTACCCAAACCTATTTTCTGGTACGATTTTCAGGGACGAAAATCCCTAAAATGGGAGAATTGTAACAACCCAATTTAGGGCCTAGTCAGAATAGTGGTTTCGGGATTGCGAATTCAACGTAGTAAACTTGTTTTTATTACATTTTTATGGTCTAAAATTTTATGGAATGATTTCGTGAAAATTTTGTTCGAAAATTTTGAAGTTTGAACACTTAATTTAGTAAAAAGTACTAAATTGTAAAAAGTGCAAAAGTTGAGTTCTACATGCTAAAGGTGTCTAATTATTATGAAATTTTAAATTTATGGTCCTTAGATGGTAATTAGACCAATTGTTAAGTTAGTAGACAAAATTGGACATGAAGTACGAGAAATTTTATGTTTTAATTTAGGGGCATTTTGGTCATTTGGTTAATAAATGAATTAAAAATCAAATTAAAAGCCAATTTTTATCCATCTTCTTCCCATAGCTGAAATTCTCAAAGGGGAACCATAACTAGGGTTTGTTCATCTTCCAAGCTCAATTGTAAGCCCGTTCTAGCCCAGTTTTTAATGATTTTTATGTTTTTCAGATCCTTATAACTTAATCTAACTATTTCAATGACCAATTTGAAAGAAAATAAAAGTCTAAAATTTTACCCATGAAGAATATTTGTGCATTTTGATGTCTAATGGTAGGAGATGTATGTTAGATGTAAGATAAACAACTTTTGCTAGGTGATTTTTGATGAAAATGTCAAAAAGGACCTTTTTATAAAAAGTCACAAAATGGGTAGTAAAAGTGTGATTAAAAGAAAAATGTGGGATTTTATAAGCATGAAAGAGGTTCTGCTAGGCTTGGGAATCAAATAAATTGAATCTATTTCAATTTACGAGCCTAGGGACCAAACTATAAAAATATCAAAGTTTAGGGGCAATAATGTAATTTTACTCTAAGGTGATTTTTGAACTAAATTGAGTAATGTGAATAATAAATAAGTTCAATTTGCTATTATAGATCAAGAGAAACGAGGTTTGGACCTAGATCAGGGGAAAAACAAAGTGTTTGACAATTAGGTCCTATTTCTACTATTTTTGTACCGAGGAAAGTTCTTATGTAAATAATGCATTGTTTTAATTACATTTTAAATGCTTTATTATTGTATGAATTTTGATTCAGCATTGAGTTTGTTCGACAAATTTACGACAAGAGTGAAATCCCGGTTGAACCTTAGGAATAGATAGGATACAAATGTCATGACATTAGGGTTACTAAGATAATGTGTAAGACTATATCTGGGATATGGCATCTATATGAGACTTCGTGTAAGACCATATCTGGGATATGGCATTGATATGATACTTCGTGTAAGACCATAGCTGGGCTATTGGCATCGATACGAGATCCTATGTATGACCATATCTGGGATATGGCAATTGTATGGTACCATGTGTACGGAACTTCTGAGTATCCTTTAATATTCCAAGTGGTTTAAAGGGTAATTTAATGAGTATGCCAAAGAAGAATTATGTGTAAATCCAATTCGAGATGACTCAGGTATGTACGAAAAACTCATATGTGATGAGCTTGTTATGTGATGAACCCTTGGTAAGGTTATGATTAAGTTATGATTATAAGATTTAATAATATTTATGCCAATTATCATCATGTTAAGTGTATGCTAAATGTTGGTTTATGATGCCTATTATTTGCATGTGAACTTGCTAAGCTATATAGCTTACTCCCCTTTTCTTTCCTTTCTTTTATAGTGTCACCAAGCTAGCTCAGGGATCAGAGAGTGTCGGAGATCCACTCACACTATCAACTGATTATTTTGGGTGCCATTAAATTTGACTTTTTGAGTTATGGCATGTCTAGGGACTTGGTTATTTTTTTATGTGTCATAATTGAATTGGCCTAATGTGTTGGCCTATATTGGTTGATAATTCATTTTGTAAATGGCCATTGAAATTGGCTAATATTGGTTTAAGTATAAATGCATATGATGATGTTTTCATGGATGTGGAAATTTGCATGGTTTAATTTGATAAGTATGTGAGGTTTGTATGTGGTAAATAGTAGCATGTGAATGATGTGTGGATGTCTTGATTGTGGCTGAATTGGTTGAATGTAATTGTTTGGATTGGTGTTATGTTTTGTTGAGTAGGTGTGTGCAGAAAAGGGTGACAAAATGGCTTGGTAAATAGCATTGTTTTTTTCCACATAGGTAGGCACACAGGCGTGTGTCTAGGCCATGTGTAGCACACGGCTTGGCCCATGGGCATGTGTTCTGGCCGTGTGTACCTTGCACCTTAATTGTTGAAAAACAGAATGCTCAGAATTGAGCACACGGGCAGAGACAGGAGCATGTGTCTCAGCCGTGTGGATGACACGACCTCAGGCACGGGTGTGTGCCCTGGGCGTGTGAAGTTTACATCTATTTTTTGAAAAATCATAAATTTTAAATTGACCACACGGCCTAGCATACAGACGTCTGACTTGGCCGTGTGTCTTCAATTTGTTCTTAAGTGACAAATAGAGAATTACACGGGTCCCAAACCACACGGATGTGTTGTGAAATTTTCTAAAGTTCTCAGTTTAGTCCCAAACCGCTTCCTATGTATGTTTTGGACCTCATAGGTTCGTTTTAGGGACGTTACGAATGTTTGTGAAAATTTTTAAATTTGGATGGAAATTTACGTCTCGATTTTGTGCAATTGGTTGTGTATAAGTTCAGTAATGCCTTGTACCCTATTTCGGCATCAAATACGGGTAAGGGGTGTTACAAAGCCTTATTGCTGATTTCATTATCATCCCTATACAACTCTCAAGTAATGAAATTTACAAGAATGTTTCATGCTAATTTTAACATTTTATTATTTTAGTCTCTAAACTTAAAATTATTCAAAATCACTTTAAAAAATAGTCATATTTCAACGTCAAGTTTCAAATTCAAACATTAACATCTAAAAAGCTTCAAAACTAAGAATGGTAACTTTTCACAAGTTTAACATAATTTCAAAATAGTCCTTGGGCTAGTTAGCTAAACTGTAACGATCTCAAAAATATAAAATTTACGAAAAACAAGTCTCGGTATTACTTATATTCAAGGGGCCAACTTCAAGCTTAAGAAAAATGGCTTCGTTAGGTCATTTAGTTGAAAAGAATGGTGACGAAAGTGTTAAGGAAGATGACAACCAATGTTTTATTTTTTATTTTATTTAATTATTAATTGACCTTTTAACATATAAAATACCATTCTTTAAGTATCAATTGTCTCATTATGATCTATTATGGCCAAATTGTCATTTAAAACTGGCCATTAATACTTTTAGACCCATTAAACCCATAAAAGCTAATAGCGATTAACTTTTGCAGCTTTTACGATTTAGTCTTTTTTTCCTTAATTAATTAACAAAACGTCAAAACTACCAGACCAAAATTTAACACGACACTTTAATGACCTAGTAAATATTTATTTAATGTTTATAGACTCACACTTCATAATTATGGTCCCCAAATCACTATTTTCAACACCACCGAATTTAAATTGCTTATAAGGTTTGCCTCAAGATATTTATGTATGTCAAGCTAAAACATGTTTTGAGGTTAAATAAGCATGATTTCAAGTGATTTTGTATAAGTTTTATGATTTCCTTATTAAGGGGTGAATTCAAGTGTGTTTGTGGTGTTTAAATCTTTAATTTTTAGTCCTCTATACCCAGGTTTCAGAACCTTGGGTAAAAGTATCAAAACTTTGCAAGTCAATGGCTAAAGTTTGGTCCCAAAGCTCCAAATTTTGGAACTTATACTAAAAGTATTAGAACTTTCAAATTCGGTAGATAAAAAGATATAGTACCTAGCCCTCTAGGCAATGTCACTACACTATTTTGTGTGTTTTGAGCTCTCTAAAGCTCGTATTTGGTCTCAAACACCTCCAATCACCTATGAATTATATATAATTAATTTTAAGATGATTTTAAAACTTCGAAATTTAGTTTACCTCATTTTTATGATTTTATTAAATTATCTTCAAAGTTTAAAGTTCTAAGTATTTTTGAGAATTTTGCTTTGTATATGCTCCAATGGCATCTCCCATTCGTATCAAAGTTGGTGTAACACCCCTAACCCGTATCCGTCGCCGGAATAGGTTTACTGAGCATTATCAGACTAATCTCTTAAACAATCATACAATTCAAATTACAATTCTCATACTAATTAAAAACCATTCAAATACAATCATATATTCCCTAACACGAGCCCTCGAGGCCCAAAACGAGTGGGACTAAATTGAATACTTAATAAATTTTTAGAAATACATAGAAAATTTTCAAGTGCAAGGGACACACGCCCGTGTGGTCAAGCCGTGAAGAGACACGCCCGTGTCACAGGCCGTGTGAACAATCGAAATGGGATCACATGGTCGTGTCCCAGCCTGTGTCTGACCTCGTGTAACTCTTTGACTTGGGTCACACGGCCAACCACTCGCCTGTGTGACTAGCCTATGTTCCCTTCGAAATGGCCTCACACACTCGTGTTCCAGGCCGTGTGAAAACTAGAGGGTATACTGACTTGTGCCACACGGCCAAGTCACATGCTTGTGTGCTAGGCCATTTTAAGCTACTGAATTGATTTCTAAATAAGTACCAGAGGACACACGGCCGTGCCACCTGACTGTGTGTCACACACGGCTGAGACACACGCTCGTGTCTCTACCTGTGTAGACAAAAATAGGCTATTTTCCAAGCCATTTTTGTGACAGCCCTAATTTGACCCTAGTCAGAATGTGGTTTCGGGACCACAAAACCGAGTCATAAAATTTAGTTAAAATTTTAATTGCATATCTTATATGTGTGATAGTACTTGTATAAAAATTTGATGTTTTAATTTTATCTTAGGAATGTGAATTTTGCTTGAAAGGATCTAGTTGAGAGACTTAGAAAATTATGATAGGTAAATAAGTAAGGACCAAATAGTATTAAAATAGGAAAGTTTGGGTTTGCATGTCAAAGTGCCCAATTCATGTTAAGTGGCCGACCAAGCATGTAACACCCCGTACCCGAGATCGTGGCCGGAGTCGAACACGAGGTGCTAACAGACATAATATATTTATTTTCACAGTCCATTTAAAAATTTCCAGACAGCTGGCTAACTGTGTCACTGTCACCTTAAAAATCATATCTTGAGTTCCACAACTCGAAAATCAGTTTCGTGATTTTTCCCTGAAACTAGACTCATATATACATCTACAAATTTTTTTCTAGAATTTTTGGTCGGGCCAATTAGTACAGTTTATTAGTTAAAGTCTCCCATGTTACAGGGATCAACTACACTGACCTTCGCGCATTACGACTTGGATATCTCCCTGTACAGGGATTCAATACTGATGCCGTTTGTTTATATAGAACCTAGACTCAAAGAGGAATCTATAAATATATCGCATGACTCCTAATTATCTCTGGTTAATTTATAATGAATTTCCAAAGTCGTAACAGGGAATCCAGAAACCTTTCTGGCCCTGTTTCATGAAAACCTAAATATCTCTTAACATACAACTCATATGACCGTTTCGTTTCTTCCATATGAAAGTAGATTCATCAAGGTTCATTTACATAATTTATTCACTATTTAATTCCATTCCTACTATTTTTAGTGATTTTTCACATCCACATCGCTGCTGCTGTCAGCATCTGCCTTTAAGGTAGACTTTACCTATTTCATAGTTTCCATGATTCAATTAGCTCTTTTTGCATACATAGCACAAAGTATAATCATGATTAACCATTCCAATGACTAATCGTTTCCAAACATTTCCATACCTCTTAGTGATCAACATACAAAACGATTATAGTACTATGCTAAAAACGTATATAAGCCATTTTCGCATGGCTATCCAAATTTACACAAAATCCATGGGTACATGACCAACAACAAAAAGGGTAGTCCTATACATGCCATTTCAAAGTTCAACCAAAATTGTACCAAAAGGGGGCTTTGATAGTGTGGGAGACTTCGACTTCCAAAAATCCCGAGTCCGATAGCTGACGAGCCAAAATCTATAAAACAGAGAAACAAAGAAACGGAGTAAGCAATTTATGCTTAGTAAGTTTTGAGCAAGGATTCAGCACAACAAAAGCATAGCATTCATATAGCTAAACGGATAATTTCATATGCACAAATTCTCAATATCATACTTTCTTCACATTACCAACCCTTATGTTCATACACAAAGATCAACTTAGCCAAAGGCGGTAGCTCATTTATCGATGGCGAATACTGATTTGTGAGGATCAACTAATTCAAGCACACACGAAACATACCTCATCGCTGCGATTTTACGAGCGTATTAATTTAAATTTTACAGCAAGATCGCTCATTCCCAAATCAAGCATCTTGAGGTTTAGCCGGATATAACCACTCGCACAAGGCCCTTGGTCTTAGCCGGATATGGTCACTAGCATAAATGCCTTGGGACTTAGCCGGATATAGTCGCTAGCACAAATGCCTTGGATCTTAGTCCGGATGTAGTCGCTAGCACAAAAGCCTTGGGACTTAGCCCGGATATCATTCGAGTAACCATGCACATATATCAATAAATCATGACACATTCATATTTCATTTTCATTACCAAAGCTCAAACACAAGACACTTATCACATTTACAATTTCGGCTCAATAGCTACATACAAGAGCATGATTTTGATTTACTTAAAACATAATCTAACCGAATCATAATTTAAGTTCCATTACTCGAAAACTTACCTCGGATGTTGTTGAACGATTCCGATGGCTATTCGACCACTTTTTCCTTCCCTTTATCGAATTTAGTTCCCCTTTGCTCTTGAGCTTAATTTAACAAATAATTGATTTAATCATTTTAGCATCGAAAAGAGGAACTCAAGGTACTTAGCCCACATATATTCATTAGACATTAAAGTCACATATGTACGGAATCATGAATCAAACTCAACACATTAGTTAATACTCTCCTTAGCCGAATTTTCTAAGTCAAGATAAAGCCTTCAATATGCTTACCTATGGCCGAACAACACATCAACCTATGTACTCATTCATGTGGCCGATTATGCATGTCTATGTTGAGGCCAATTATATACTCAATACCACATACAAATGGCATACCTTTTACTAATTAATTCATTACATATTATAGCTCAATACGCATCCATCATGTACTCAATAACCGAAACACCATCATATGTAAGTATATACCTTGAGATATTGTATATGTCATACCAATACGTCATGTGCAAACATATATATATATATATATATATATATGTGCAAGAGCCGAATCTCAAAGTTGATTATAACTAAACATGAACATAAATCCAAAACACAAATCTTACCTACCATGCAATAAGCATAAATCATACTTATGGATATACCATGGCCGAATACATCACAACACCATACCATTTCAATTTTGGTCATGGTTAAACAAAGAACTTAATGTCTCACTCAAAAATGCTAAAAAGAAAATCCAAGAGTCATCAATCCACCATCACATGTATCATTATCAAGCTTCATATTTAGCATGCAATGGCATTAACACGAAATCCACCTTGGCCGAATATCATCCCCATGACATAGCAAAGATTTGAACCATGGGCTAATTAGAACTCAAGCTAGCAACTAAAAACATGCATGAATCTCATGGCACAACCTCAAACATACCGTAATCTAGATACAAGTATGGCCAAACCTCTTCCTAATCCTCTTCCAAACCAAGCATGAAGCAAGAACTCCTTCCTTCTTCCTTAGAATTTTCGGCCAAAAGAAATGAAAAAGGTGAACAATTTTTTTTTTCTCTTTTTTTTCAACTCACAGCAATGGGGGGGGAAACACTCACACACATTCTTTCTTTTTTTTTTTTCCATTTCTTTATTATCCATACTCCTTATTTTATTTTTCCTAACATACCTCACTAACATAACATGTTTGTGACATGTTTCCACTCATAGCATGGCCGGCCACTACTAATTAGGGGGGGGAATTTGACATGCAAGTCCTCCCTTTTGATTACATGCACTATTAGATCCTTATAGATTAGCCTATCACATTTCAAAAGTGTCACACAAGTCCTACTAACTAAATTCACATGCAATCGACTAAATCGAAGCTTGAAATTTTCACACATTCATAATTACATATTCTAGACAATAAATATTACGTTCAAACATTTCGGTGACTCGGTTTAGCGGTCCTGAAACCACTTCCCGACTAGGGTCAATTTTGGGCTGTCACAAAGCATGGTTCCATTCCTCCAAGTTTATGTTGTTTATTATTTAATATTGGTAAGTAAATTAAAATAAATTAAAGAAAGGAATTAAAAGGAAAAGATGAATAAAATAAGGAGGGAAGAGGAGTGTTCATCTTTTTTTCTTTGGCTATTGCCGTGAGTGAGGAGAAGGAAGGAGATTTGGTTATTTGATTTTGGCTTGGAAGATGGCTAGAATGAGGTATGTATTGAATGATTCTTGAAAATCTATACATGTTTGAGATGGTTAGTTCAAATTCTACTCATCCTATAGATTAGACTTAGGATTTTGAGGTTGAAATTGGCCAAGAAGCTTGAAACTCTTAGTAGATGTGTTAATGTCATTAAAATGGATAGTAATGTAGGATATGGTGAGTGGTTAATTGCTTTTAACTTGAAAGTTGAGGTTAAAATGGGTTAAGTGATTGCCGAATCTAATTTAGGGGTGGAGGATTGTGTTCATGTTATATTGGATAGGTAGAGGTTGTAATGAGGTTGAAATTGTTGAATTGTTAGTTGGGTAACAAATGAAGCAATCGACCATATGGGGTAAAAATGGGATGTTCATTTTAGTTGTTGTTTCATTTTTGTGAGAAATGGGTCAAGTGTTCATGAGATGAAATTTTGTGATTAGATGAATTAAAAGTAATAGTATAGTTGATATATATATATATAGATGTACATATTCGGCCATCACTTAGGAGCTTATGTGATGTTGAGTTTAAGCTTTGCATATTCGGCTATATATACATATATATGTAAGCCCATTCGTGATATTACCTTAGGACTATGTATATATAACCGACAAAAAAATAGGAAAAACTAGCAAAGGTGATTGCCGAATGTCCAAGTATACATATGCATGTGTGATTGGATTATTGAAAGTATGGTAATTGCATAAGGTTATTAGCCGAATAGCTAAGAACATAAGGTAGCAAGATAAAAATTTTACCATGCCATTCCGTATGTCATAAAATCATTAAAATGTGAATACCAATATATGTAGCAAAGCGGTTGAATGAGTTAATTTATTTGTTTAAGCTCAAGATCCTAAAGGAGAGGCGTCCAACAAGGGGAAATCGAAGGTCATCGAGTAGCCGACTTGGAATTATTTTACCCAACACAAGGTAAGTCATTAAGCATATAGTTGGTATTGATTTAAATGATCGTAATACCTATGCAATTGTGTTTAATGAGATGAAATGTATACAAATGTATATGTATGTAGAGATGAAATTGTCGAATGTAAAAAGGAAGTGAAGCGTATAGAGTGGCTGGTTTTCGGCACTAAGTGTGTGGGCAATAAGTGTTCATTGTTGTGAGATTGGCACTAAGTGTGCGGGCTTGAAATGCATGGCACTAAGTGTGCGAGTTTAAAGTACATGGCACTAAGTGTGCGTGGTTGATTATTAAGCACTATGTGTGCGAACCCACTATATATATATATTTTCTATCAATTATTTATATTAAGGGTGCGACCTTACCGAGTCGATTTCGGACAGCGGAAAGGGTAAGTACCTTGAGTTCATGGCTAATAGGTGCTATGTTTATATTTGGAGTTGAGCGTGGTAAGTTTTGAACCTATGTGACGATTATAATTGAAGTCATGTACATAAGGTTCATCGTGGAATAGGTGAAAGTTTGCTTAGTTGTATGATTGTAACGAAAATAAAATGATGTATGGAACTGCCTCAATTATTCTATTGAATAGCGTATGTAATGTCAATTTAGGACTTGGAATGAGATTGAATCGTAAGGTCTAAGAAACTATGGCATAGTTCGGTATGGATGGAGTACTTAGCCTCATTTCGTTGTTTCCTCTTGTGAAAATTTTATTAATGGATGGTAGTGTAATGCTTATGACTTACTGAGTTATATACTCATTCGGTGTTTGCTTGTCACCTATTTTAGGTTTCTTGGACTCGACTTTTTTCGTATTCGAGACCGTCATCGAAGTCATCACACCGGCTAGCAACTTTTGGTATTTTCTTCTTAGTTGGTCTAGGAGAACATTTCGGCATGTATAGGCTATTATGTTTTGTTGAAATTTGGTATGTAAACTTTTAGCCACGTGAAAATGGCATAAATGTTCGGTTGGAATTGGTTCTATGATGTTTGGACACAAGTCTTGGTAATTCGGTTTTGGTTGAGTATTGGTTGAGGCCTACTCGATTATTATGCCATATGTCATGGCTGATTATTTTCGGTGTTAAATTCATGATTTGGTAATAGTGTAGTGGGGAGATGCTCGGTGATGATTAGCCTTTGGCATGGCTAGTCATGGTCATAAATTGTGACATGTATGATGAATTATTAGTTAGATCAAGGAAAAATCTTGAAATAGGCATAGTTTGTTTTAGTAACAGATGCTGACAGCAGCAGTGATGTGAGATTGAAAAATCACTAAAAATAGTAGAAATGGAATTAAATAATGAATAAATTATGAAATAGAAGCTTGATGAGTCTATTTTCATATGGAAGAAACAAAATGACCATATGAGCTGTATGTTAGGAGTTAATTAAATTCTTGTGAAACAGGGCCAGAGCGATTTCTGGATCCCCTATTTTGATTTCGAAAATTCACCGTAAATTTTATCGAGATAATTAGAGGTCGTGCCTTATATGTACAAATTCATTATCGAGTCTAGTTTCATTAGAGACAAACAGAATAGGCATTGAAGCCCTTTACAGGGAGATATTTAAATCGTAAGGTACAGAGGTCAGTGTAGTTGAACCTTGAAACAGGGGAGACTTTAACAAATAAACTGTACTAATTGGCCCAGCAAAAAAATTCTACAAAATTTCCCCCATATAGATATATGAGTCTAGTTTCGGGGAAAATTTACGGAATTGGATTTCGAGATTCAGAACTCAAAATATGATTTTTAAAGCGACCACGATATAGTAGCCAGCTTGCCTGGAACAAAAAAAAATAGGGGGAAATAAATGAAGTAAGCCGGTAACACCTCGTGTTCGATTTCCGGTAACGGCCATGAGTTCGGGGTGTTACAATTTTTCTCACCCCAAATTTGCATCAACCTAAACATATCAAATGGCATATGACCATATCATCAATAGGCATTCAAACCATTCACAACCAAGTCCAAATCAATCTATACCAATACCAACAATAACATTATTCATAACTTCACATTTGGGCATTCAAAATCATACCAATATGACTCCCAACAATCACCTAAATTATCAAACTCCGTAGACTTTGTGCCTAAATCAACATGTATACCATATCTCAAAATTCAACCATTTCGTACTCAAAATAAAAGTACACAATTGAGGCCTTCACATACCAAACCCGACCTAGACGTTATGGCCAAATTTGACGTGTTACATTGAAGTGTTTTAGTGAAAACCGTGTTTTCATTGAAAAACCTTCTTAAACTAAAGAAACATTAATAAACACACCTTTCAGTTTCGAAAGCCTTGTTTTAAGCATTTGATTTAAGAAAACTTATCATTTAGAAATTAAGTTGCGGAAACATAGAAAACATACTATAATTTAGGAAACCCATGTTCAACTTCTCGTAGTTACAATGGAAATAATAATACTTCAAGTAATAATAGCATAATGAAAACCTTATTACAATCTAGTCTGAATCATACTTAATAAAATAAAACTTATAAGCTTAAAAAAAGTCCAAATTTGTCTTGCTAGCTGGCCACCCAAAGTCCCTCCAAACATCGAACCGTCTATTGAGCGTCACCTGAAAATAAAATAAAAGAAGGGGTGAGTTTTCGCAAACTTAGTGTGTACAACCCTCGTCGGAAAGCAAGCATTCAAAAATCATCATACATCAAACATGCAATACAATCCCATTCAAATTATCCATTCGCTACACACCAGCTCCGTCCCCCATCACACCATGTGAGGATATAAATATCGACCCACCCAGCCCACACACCAATGGTAGCCCAGTTGCGGAACTTCCTTCATTTACATATTGAGCTTTAAAAGTCGTCTGTGGATCCACGATTGTTAGGCAATCATGCGATCCTCATATACTTCCTCTGTACCATAATTCCCACCCCATATGCAACCTAAGCAGAACATCATATGTATGCATGTCACATCCACAAAACTTATATTCAACACATAGGAGTATTTTGGTCATTTTCGCCCTTAGGGTCATTTCAGTAATTTTCCCTTAATTACGATTTTCACTTACCTTCACCCATAAACAAGCCCCGCGAGCTAAGGTGAACGAATACTATGTACCAGGTAGGATTCCAGAGAAGAGGAGGTGGGTCATTAAAACTGCTTAAGTACCAAGCTCTCCCTAGATCCAATCCTAGACATGCATATACCCGTTGCCACACCTTAACCCTATGACTTGTCCACGGTCTCAATTAATTAATTAAGTTTTATGTAGTCATCATATACTAGGCCCAATACCCCTAAATACATGCATATAGCCCACTAGGCCCAATCTTATTCAAATGGCCCATCTGGCCTAGTTCATATTCTTATGGCCCACTAGGCCCAATTCACCTTTATATGGCCCATTAGGCCCAAATCATATTATACTCATGCTCATATACAAATTTTGTAACAAATAGCATCACTTATCAATTTTTTCCTATTATGGGCCCAACAGCCCATCAGGCCGATTTAGCCTATTCCGGCCTATTTGGCCAATTCTCAACCCAAGTCCACGGAATCGCCCATGGGCCTCAAGCAACCTATCAATTTTCTCTCCACGAATGTTCGCTCACTCGTGTGACTAACGTAGCCCAACTTTCGATTTTTCGATATTTCAGCTTTTCGGCTTTTCAGCTTTTCGACTTTTCAACATTTCGGCTTTTGCCGATTCATTGAGTGTGTGCAGTGTATGTACACACCTGGTAAGCAAGCGTGATTCGATCCCCTTAGCCCAAACCTACAATCGATATCACTCAAAGATTAATCTTACATACTTATCAAATACTTTACCAAAAGCTGGAATCTCACCTTAACCTTACCTTGAACACAAATCCCAAATAGCTTCTCATTGATCACGTACTCCTTAGATCTGCATTAATCTTAACTATTAAACCGGAATAATAGGTGACTCATATCCAACACAAGTCCCCTTACCTTAACTATGAACATTCGGCCAACCAAGATCAAGAGCACTTACCAAAGTCTTTCACTGGAGGAGCAAATCGGTAGAGATCCAAGGACTGAGATTCGTTACCTATTCCTACCCAAAACCGATTAGAAGAAGTGAGGGACTATATACTCAATACTTAGCAAAACTCAATTATGAGAACAAAGCACTTACATTAGGCTTGACCGATTAGAAAGGGTACTGGCGGCACCAAGAGTATTCGGCAAAGAAGGTTTCTGCCCGTGCGATTTGTATGGTAAAAGAGAGTTATTCGGCTCTAAGGAAAAAGAAAGAGAAGTCAGCAATGAGGTAGAGGAAGAATAAAGTTCAGCACAAGGAAGAAGAAAAAGAAAAGAAAGCAGAGGGTTTTCGGCTTTTAGAGAAAAGAGTTTCTGGTAGCAAGGTGAAGGAAATTCGGCATTAGCTTCATACCCTAGCATTCGACACCTATTTATAAGCCTTATAACTGAATTTTCCCATGCCCAATTCCCCATTCAGCTCCATCACTTCTTTTTTCTCATCTCCTCGTTTTTCTCCCTGATAACCCCTTGATCCTTTCCTTAATTTTCTTTCCTGAACACTTCCCTTGGAGTCCACTTTCACGCCATTTCCATCCTTCTAGAATGCCAAAATTAAACTTCTAAAAACACTAAGCTAGGATTTGAACCTTGGACCTTCTTGTTAGCTATTAATGCCACCTCCCTACACTCTAAGTGGCGTCACTTAGCCACTCTTCTACAAGGCTTTTTGATACTATTTTCCCCTAAAATTATTTAAAAGCCCAACTACTTGCCAACCCTGATTCTTTTAATATCTAAACTATAATTTCATTTATTCCTAGGTTCGAACTCAAACCTTAACTAAGACCTACTAAAATTATCGCTTGGATAAGAATATTAAACACAATTTTTATCAAAACCAAAACAAAGAAAGTTTGAGATTTGATATTTTTGGGGAGTTACAACTCGACCCCTAAAAGAAATTTCGTCCTCGAAATTCATACCTGATTCAAACAGTTGAGGATATTGACGTTGCATCGCTTCCTCAGGTTCCTAAGTAGCCTCCTCAGCCTTGTGATTCTACCAAAGTACTTTGACCAATGGAACGACTTCCTTCTCAATACTTTGACATCTCGACCAATTATTTGTATGGGCTCTTCCTCGGAAGTTAGGTCTAGCCTAACTTCAATTTCTTCAACCGCCACGACATGTGAAGGATCCGAGTGATACCACCTTAGCATAGAAACATGAAACACGTCGTGGATCTGGCTTAGTTCAGGAGGTAACTCCAGTTGATAAACGACTAGCCCAATCTGCCTTACCACCCGATATGGCCCGATGAACCTTGGGCTTAGCTTTCCTTTCCGTCCAAACCTTAGTACCTTCTTCTAGGAAGAGACCTTAAGAAAAACTAAGTCTCCCACTGCATACTCTATCTCTCGTCGTTTAAGGAGCATACGACTTCTGCCTATCCGAGGCCTCCTTTAAACGATCCCGAATCAATTTCACCTTATCCTCAGTATCGGTTACTAACTCAGGGCCCAAAACTCTTTGCTCGCCCAACTCCATCCAACAAGTTGGAACTCGACACCTTCGCCCATACAGTGCTTCATATGGAGCCATCTCAATGCTTGCTTGGTAGCTATTATTGTACGCGAATTCGGCTAATGGTAAATAGTCCTCCCAGCTGCCTCGGAACTCAATCACATATCCCCTCAACATATCTTCCAATACTTGAATCACCCTTTCCGACTGTCCATCAGTTTGAGGGTGGAAAGCCATACTGAAGTTCAACCTAGTACACAACGCCTCATGCAGCTTCTTCCAAAATCGCGAAGTGAAACGTGGGTCCCTGTCCGATATTATGGAGACTGGCACTCCATGCAATCTCACAATCTCCGCAACATACAACCTCGCCAGCCTTTGTAACGAGTAATCGGTGCAAACTGGTATAAAATGGGTAAACTTGTTTAATCGATCCACTATAACCCATATCGAGTCTTTCTTAGTAGGCTTTAAGGGTAGCCCACTAAAAAAGTCCATAGTTATCCTTTCCCACTTCCAAAGTGGAATCTTCACTGGCTGAAGCAATCTCGAAGGCAGCTGATGTTCCGCCTTCACCTTTTGACAGACACCTACTTACAAACTCCACAACCTCGTGCTTAAGTCCAGACCACCAATAAAGCTCACGCAAATTCCTCTACATCTTGTTTCCACCACGATGCATAGCATAGAGACTACTATGTGCTTCCTGCAGAATAGACCGCCTTAGATCATTGTCCTTTGGTATACACATTCTCCCACAAAAGCACAATACCCCTTAACTATTTATCCCAATGTCCAATGTCTCTCCACTCTCCACTTGTCTAAAACGAGCACCTAAGGTCTCATCCATTAACTGCTTATTCCTTATCTTTTCAACCCACACCAGTTTTACTTTGAAGCTCCACTAACAAGCTACAATCGTCCAACAAGCTTAAACGAGTGAGCATAGCTCTCAAGTCTGACTTAACCCTATGACTCAACGCGTCGGCTACCACATTCGCTTTGCTAGGGTGGTATTCTATCGTGCAATCATAATCTTTCAATAATTCCAGCCACCTACATTGCCTAAGGTTTAGCTTCTTTTGGGTAAGAAGGTACTTCAAACTCTTGTGGTCCGAATAAATTACGTACTTCTCCTCGTATCAGTAATGCCTCCATATCTTAAGCGCGAACACCACCGCAGCTAGCTCCAAATGATGGGTTAGGTAATTCGCCTCGTGAGTTTTAAGTTGCCGTGACGCATACGCAACCACCTTTCCTTCTTGCATCAATACGCATCTTAAGCCCACATGCGACGCATCACTATAAACCGTAAACTCTTTTCCAGGCACTGGCTGAATCAACATAGGGGCCTCCGTTAATGCTTTCTTGAGTTTTCCAAAACTCTCTTGTTGCTTGTTCGTCCAAACAAACGGTACCCCTTTCCTCAAAAACTTAGTTAGGGGTACAGCAATTACTGAAAAGCCCTCGACAAACCGCCTATAGTATCCTGCCAAGCCCAGGAAACTTCGGATTTCCAATACCGACTTGGGTGTTTTCCAGTCTAACACCACTTCAATTTTCCGGCGATCCACCTTAATCCCTTCAGCTGACACCACATGTCTGAGGAAAGTAACCTCCCTTAGCCAAAATTCACATTACTGAATTTGGCATACAACTGCTTCTCCCTCAAAGTCTGCAACACAATCCTTAAGTGTGCATCATGCTCATCCTCGTCTTTTAAGTACACCAAAATGTCATCTATACAGACTACCACGAACCGATCCAAGTAGGGTTGGAAAACCCAATTCATGAGATCCATGGAAGCGACAAGTGCATTCGTCGGCCCAAATGGCATCACCAAAAACTCGTAGTGTCCATAACGAGTTCTAAAAGCCATCTTATGGACATCCTCCTCCTTCACCCTCAATTGGTGATATCCCAAATGCAAATCAATCTTCGAGAAAATCGAAGCTCCCCTAAACTGATCAAAAAGATCATCGATCCTCGGTAGAGGATTCTTATTTTTAACAGTTAACTTGTTTAACTGTCGATAGTCGATGCACATTTGCAAAGTTTCATCCTTCTTCTTCACGAATAACACCGGTGCTCCCCATAGAGACACACTTGGTCGGATGAATCCTCGATCCAACAATTCCTGAATCTGTGCCTTAAGTTCCACCAACTCCTTTGGTGCCATACAGTAAGGAGTGATAGACACTGGAGCTGTCCTAGGTGACAACTCATTCCAAATTCTACCTCCCTACCGGGTGGCAACCCAGCCAACTCCTCGGGAAAGACATCCGAAAATTCCCTAACTATTCTCAACTCCTTAATAGTAGGGCTCTTAGCCTCTGTATTAATGCTGAAATCATGTTCGACAGATAATTCTAACGTTCACCAATCACCACTACTTCCTTAACCTCTTCCGTTCTTAACACCATTCGCTTTGCAGCACAATCCAAGGTGGTTCGATACTTCACTAGCCAATCCATACCTAAGATTAAGTTGAACTCACTAAACGGCAGCTCCATCAAGTCCGTTAAAAAGGTAACCCTTTGAACTACTAAGGGTACCTCCCTAAACAACTTATTCACTCTTACAGACTGCCCTAACGAACTTACACAGTCATCTCATTTGCAGTAATTTCAAACAAATCACCCAATGACTCTGTCTTATTACATGCAACATATGAATGCGTCGATCCAATATCAATTAAGGCTGTGTAAGGTAACTCATATATAAAGAACATACCCGTTATCACATCTGGGGCATCCCCGTCTTCTTGGGACGAGCAGCATAAACCAAAGCTAGCTGTCTCGCCTCAGCATGGCCCAAAATTTTTCCTGGTGCTCTGCGTCCACGTCCATTACCGT
Organism: Gossypium arboreum; assembly: GCF_025698485.1. Classification (NCBI taxonomy): domain Eukaryota; kingdom Viridiplantae; phylum Streptophyta; class Magnoliopsida; order Malvales; family Malvaceae; genus Gossypium; species Gossypium arboreum. Next base: position 40,198,310 of record NC_069081.1, read on the forward strand.
TACTGCCCCTGGCCTGTCTATGACCCCTTGGCGGTAGCTGTCCACCCCGTGGTGGCTGAGCACCACCTTGGTCCACTACTGGCTCTCAACCTAGCGCTCAGGGGCAATCCTTGATCCTATGTTCTATAGACCCACAAGCAAAACAGGCTCCCGTCCTCTTCCAACACTCGCCTCTATGGCTTTTCCCACAGTCAGCACAAGGTGGCACCCCTGGATTAGCAGCAGGGGGCCCTGCTCTAACTGGCCCATTACTTCTGGCCATAGCCCTAGGCCTCTGTCCAACACCCGGAGTCTCAGCCTCCTTTTTATTCCTATAATTTTTTTCCCGATTTAAGTGCTTAGTGCGCTTAACCTCCTCAGCTATCTTTGCCTTTTCCACCAATTCCGAGAAAACTCGCTCCCTTTATGGAGCTATCAATACCCTAAAGCTATCTCTAAGTCCATTCTCAAACCTCACGCAACACTCATACTCTGTCGCAACCATTACTCTTGCATACCTATTAGGCGTAGAAACTTCGCATCACACTCCGCCACTGATTTGTTTCCTTGCGTCAGGTTTAGGAACTCCTTCCTTCTAGCATACACATAGCTTGCACCCACATACTTCCCTTGGAATGCAGGTTTGAAGAACTCCCAAGTGACACGCTCCGGTTGGGTGCCCTCATTCACTATCAACCACCACTGGTAGGCTTCTTCCCTAAGCAGTGACACTGCTCCTTTCAACTTTTGCTTAGGTGAGCAGTCCAGGTCCCCTATTATTATTTCAGTGGCCTCCAACCAATATTCCGCCACATTAGGAGCCATGCTAGCCACACCCTTAAATATCTTAGCCCCGTTCGATCGAAGTCGCTCCGAAATGGACCCTCAATTTTCGTTGCCATTATTGGGCCCAGCGACCCTTTCCAAATTATCAGCATTGCCTGCGACAATGCATCTTCTCCCGCGGCCCGATCATACAGTCCATTCCCAGCCACAGGTGAGGCCGGAGCTCTTCTACTCTAATATTAGGCACATGGCCTGATGCCTGATTCAGCCCTAAAACTTTCGCGGCCTCAGCCACGGCCCCTTGCACCTCTTTTAGCACTCATCATCGATTCATGTATTATCTGGATTAGAAATTTTTATGAAGTTTTAGTTAGTTTAATAATTAACATGATGTTTTATAGAAGTAATTAAAGAGAAGACTGTTTTTGAAATTCCTCTATAGTTTCAAGTTCCTGCGGGCTTTGGTTCCTTTCCATATAATCATCTAGAGTAGCCCTCTAATTATCTACTGTATAGCAATTTAAATAAACTTTAAAATAAGAATACTTACTCGGTTTGACGTCGGAGACTCAGTGTGCCGCTCAGCAAGACTTCCTCTTTTCCAAAAAAAAATTTAACACAAAAAAAAAACCAAGTAATAAGGCCAAAGTCACAGCCCGACTTTTGCAACCTAGGCTCTGATACCACTAAATGCAACACCCTAAACTCGGCCCAGACGTTATGGCCAAATCTGACGTGTTACATTGAAGTGTTTTAGCGAAAATCGTGTTTTCATTGAAAACCCTTCTTAAACAAAAGAAACCTTAATAAACATACCTTTCAGTTGCGAAAGCCTTGTTTTAAGCATTTGATTTAAGAAAACTTATCATTTAGAAATTAAGTTGCGGAAACCTAGAAAACATACTATAATTTAGGAAACCTATGTTCAACTTCTCGTAGTTACAATGGAAATAATAATACTTCAAGTAATAATAGCATAATGAAAACCTTATTACAATCTGGTCTGAAACATACTTAAAAAAATAAAACTTATAAGCTTAAAAACGTCCAAATTTGTCTTGCTAGCTAGCCACCCAGAGTCCCTCCAAACATCGAACCGTCTACTGAGCATCACCTGAAAATAAAATTAAAGAGGGGGTGAGTTTTCGCAAACTCAGTGTGTACAACTCTCGTCGGAAAACAAGCATTCAAAAATCATCATACATCAAACATGCAATGCAATCCCATTCAAATTATCCATCCGCTACACACCAGCTCTATCCCCCATCATACCATGTGGGGATATAAATATCGACCCATCCAGCCCATACACCAATGGTAGCCCGATTGCGGAACTACCTTCATTTACATATTGGGCTTTAAAAGCCGTCGGTGGATCCACGATTGTCAGGCAACCATGTGATCCTCATATACTTCTTCCGTACCAAAATTCCCACCCCATATACAACCTAAGCAGAACATCATATGTATGCATGTCACATCCACAAAACTTATATTCAACACCTAGGGGTATTTTGGTCATTTTCACCCTTAGGGGCATTTCAGTAATTTTCTCTTAATTAAGATTTTCGCTTACCTTGGCCCATGAACAAGCCCCGCGAGTTAAGGTGAACGAATACTATTCACCAAGTAGGATTCTAGAGAAATGGAAGTGGGTCATTAAGACCACTTAAGTACCAAGCTCTCCTTAGATCCAATCCTAGACATGCATATACCCGTTGCCACACCTTAACCCTATGACTTGTCCACGGTCTCAATTAATTAATTAAGGTTTATGTAGTCATCATATACTAGGCCTAATACCCCTACATACATGCATATAGCCCACTAGGCCCAATCTTATTCAAATGGCCCATCTGGCCCATTCATATTCTTATGGCCCACTAGGCCCAATTCACCTTTATATGGCCCATTAGGCCCAAATCATATTATACTCATGCTCACATACAAATTTTCCTAACACATAGAATCACTTATCAATCTTTGCCTATTATGGGCCCAACAGCCCATTCTGGCCCATTTAGCCCATTCTGGCCCATTTGGCCAATTCTCAACCCAAGTCCAAGGAATTGCCCGTGGGCCTCAGGCAACCTATCGGTTTCCTCTCCACGAGTGTTCGCGCACTCGTGTGACTACCATAGCCCAACTTTCAGCTTTTTGGCTTTTCGGCATTTCGACTTTTGGCAATTCATTGAGTGTGTACAGTGTATGTACACACCTGGTAAGCAAGCATGATTTGATCCCCTTAGCCCAAACCTACAATCGCTATCACTCAAAGATTAATCTTACATACTTATCGAATACTTTACCAAAAGCCGAAATCTCACCTTAACCTTACCTTGAACACAAATCCCAAATAGCTTCTCCTTGATCACGTACTCCTTAGATCTGTATTAATCTTAACTATTAAACCGGAATAATAGATGACTCGTATCCAACACAAGTCCCCTTACCTTAACTATGAACGTTTTGGCAACCAAGATCAAGAGCACTTACCAAAGTCTTTCACCGGAGGAGCAAATCGGCAGAGATCCAAGGACTGAGATTCATTACCTATTCCTACCCAAAACTGATTAGAAGAAGAGAGGGACTGTATACTCAACACTTAGCAAAACTCGATTATGAGAACAAAGCACTTACACTAGGCTTGACCGATTAGAAAGGGTACTGGCGGCACCAAGAGTATTCGGCCAAGAAGGTTTCTGCCTGTGCGATTTGTATGGTAAAAGAGAGTTATTCAGCTCCAAGGAAAAAGAAAGAAAAGTCACCAATAAGGTAGAGGAAGAATTGAATTCGGCACAAGGAAGAAGAAAAAGAAAAGAAAGCAGAGGGTTTTTGACTTTTAGAGAAAGAGTTTTTGGTAACAGGGTGAAGGAAATTCGGCATTAGCTTCATATCCTAGCATTCAGCACCTATTTATAAGCCTTATAGCCGAATTTTTCCATGCCCAATTCCCCATTCGGCTCCATCACTTCTCCCTTCTCATCTCCTTGTTTTTCTCCCTGATAACCCCTTGATCCTTTCCTTAATTTTCTTTCCTGAACACTTTCCTTGGAGTCCACTTTCACTCCATTTCCATCCTTCTAGAAGGCCAAAATTAAACTTCTAAAAACACTAAGCTAGGATTCGAACCTTGGACCTCCTTGCTAGCTATTAATGCCACCTCCCTACACTCTAAGTGGCGTCACTTAGCCACTCTTCTACAAGGTTTTTTGATACTATTTTCCCTTAACTTTATTTAAAAGCCTAACTACTTGCTAGCCCTGATTCTTTTAATATCTAAACTATAATTTCATTTATTCCTAGGATCGAACTCAAACCTTAACTACGGCCTACTAAAATTATCGCTTGGATAAGAATATTAAACACAATTTTTATTAAAACCGAAACAAAGAAAGTTTGATATTTCGGGATTTTTGGGGCGTTACATATCAAAGGGCCATTTACACATATTTACATATCCAAACATATTCCATGGCAATCCAAATGCACACAAGATGAGAATAACCACATATATACATAGATATACCAACATATGCCAAATCAAATCAAATTACATGACTAATTACATAACCAAAACATATAGGCTTTCATTAGCCAAATGACCTATACATGCCATATAACCAAAGTACACAAGTTCAAAAGTACCAAAACAATGACAGGATAGTGTGATGAGATCTCCGACAACTTCTAATCCGAGCAAGCTTCAAAATCACTATAAAACACGGAAAAGTAAACAGAGTAAGCTATTAAACTTAGTAAGCTCATATGACTAATAAGTATAACTTACCATTCATTCACAATTTAAAGAAGCATAAGTAAATATAGCTAAGTTACAATCAAATTCAAAGGTTAGCATATAATCATATCCAAATTAGTCATATATGAGTACATCAACTATAAATTCATTGGCATAATTCTCACAAATACCTGAACTGGTTCGTATCATCTCTTATATCCTCTTACCATCATCTTTCCCTTTGAACCATTTGGAATACTATCAGACACTAGGGAATCTCGCACACTAAGTGCCAAAACATGGTCAAAACCATCTCAATCTCATATCTCATATCAATGCTCACTTTCGAGCTATCACTTGGTCTGCTCACACAAGCTGACGGTCATGACATAGCTACACGGTGCTGCTCACACCAGCTGACGAGTAGCCGCAACACATGCCAAAAAACTCAGCCATCAGTAGAACGTACAGACCAGCACCCAAAACACGATAACCCCTAATGACATGTCATTTGTATCCAATCTACTCTTAAGGTTCAATCGGGATTTATACATTACCGATAACTTGTCAAGAATAGTGTTGTCTCATCACAATTATATCAATTAAGCATTCAAATACGTATAATTCAATGCTTATTAAACATACGAACTTACCTCGATTACAAAAATGACGTAATAGGATAGATTAGTCCAAAACTTTGTCTTTCCCTCGATCTAGTTTTGTACGAGGCTTAACCTGATCTAAATAATCAAATTCAATCCATCTAGATTTCATTCTATTCAATTTAGTCCAAAAATACACATTTTTAAAAATTTACACTTTTACCCTATTATTTTAACTTATTTACAATTTAGTCCCTAACTCATAAAAATGCAATTTCATGCAATTTAATCCACACCCATGCTAGCCGAATTTCATTCATGCTTATAGTAGCCTATATATTTCACATATTCATACTTTTACGACACAATTTATTACATTTCTCAATTTAATCCGTAATTTACAATTTCATTCAAAATCACTTAACAAATGTTGTTTATCTAACAACAACCATTCGTTTTCTACCATTAAACTTCAAAACACATACACATTCATCAATAGTAAAACCTAGACTTTTAACAGTTTTGCAAATTAATCCCTGAGCTAGATAGATTAAGCTATAATGACTCCAAAAACATAGAAATCATTAAAAACTAACCTCAAAATTGATCTCAAGCAAAAACTTCAAGTACCGAAGCTTCAAGGTGTTAAGAATGGAGTTTTCTTCTCTAATTTCGGTCAACTATAGCTTAAGAAGATGATGCCTTAATCAATCTGTTTTTGTTTTACTTAATTTATTTATTAAATTACTTAATTAACTTTGTTATAAACCATTAAAAACATCCATTTAGTGTCCATAAATGTCCACTCACTATAACAATGGTCTAATTACCACATAAGAACCTACACTTTAAAGTTTCATAGCTATTAGACACCCTTAGCTATTAGAACCCAACTTTTACACTTTATGTGATTTAGTCCTTTTTATCAAATTAAGCATGCAAATGATAAAATTTCTTAACGAAATTTTTATACCACACTATTAACATACTGTAGACATTAAAATAATAATAAAATAAATTGCATGATTGACTCCCAAGTTAAGACATAGATTTGTTGGTCTAAACTAAAAACAAATTGCACTGGACCCAAGACTAAATTAATCTCAAATATGTTTAAAGATTAATTCTTCCAAAACAAGCATTTTATGTTTATCTTAGTCCTAAATAAGTAAATTAATCGAATGTGAATAATTTATATAAAATTAGCACAAAAATAAACATTTAATTTGACCTTGAAATAATGTTTATTACTTGTTCGATAACTACAAGTGCACAATATTGTTGTCAAGTAATAGCTACAACAAAATAAATCCATAATGAAGTATTCCAAGGATCGAGCCTACAAGAAAGTGTGCGAATGACTTCAACTAATTAACTTAAATCACTAACTAAATTTATTGAGTATGACTCCTATTTCAGTCAAATTTGAGAAATTCACCCCTAACCCACATCCGTCATCGGAACAGGGTTTTAGAGTATTACTGTAACACCCCTAATCTGTAACAGTCGCTGGAATAGATTAAGAGGCATTACCAAACTTATAACTCAGTTCAAAACAATCATATATCAAATACCATCTCATTTCAATAATATAAGTCATTCATATTCAATATGAATTTAAAACGAGCATACAAAGTCTAAATCATGCATTCGGGACCAAATTGATAACATATGAAAGTTTCAAAACATAGAAAAATTTTCAACTTTTCAAAGCTCACACGCCCGTGTGAACAGGCCGCATGCCTCACATGGCATTAGACACCCCCGTGTGTCTAAGCCGTTAATGCCGTGGCGAAACAAAGCATACATACTGACTTGTCCACACGGCCTCAAGACACGCCTGTGTGCCAAGCTGTGTGAAAAATAGGTAGGCTACTGACTTGGCCAATGGCTGACCACATGCCCATGTGCCAGCCCGTGTGACACACATGACCAATAGACATGCCCGTGTGTCTAGGCCGTGTCAAAACATGATGGTATACTGAATTTAATTCGTAGGGCAACCCAGGGGACATACAGCAGTGTAACGTGACCGTGTGTCACACACGGCTGAGACACACACCTATTTCTCTACCCGTGTGGACAAAAATAGGCCATTTGAATAGCCAACTTGCCACCCCAATTGGGTCAAACCTACAAGCACCAAACTAAAAATATTTTCCCAATATTTATAACTAATTCACAACCAAAAACATAAGCCATTCATGACATATCATTGCCAACCACATTCCCAACTCAATTCATCAACCAAATCATAACAAATCTAAACTAAAATCACAACAAAGCATATGTTTCAATACATCATTCAATCTCATGCTCAAAACTTACCAAAACTTATCAACATTGACCATTTCATTTGGTCATTCAAAACATACCATACAATATTCCCAACCATAAATTTAAACACAAGCTAGCCATATCACATGGCATGGTATAAACATTACAAAACATATCCAAAATACTTCTAGGCTATACATGCTATACTTCAATATATACATTTCAAAAGTACCAAAACAAGGTTTGATAGTGTATTGACAATCCTCGACGATCCCCGTGCTCACAGTAGCTTCGATATCTATAAAACAATGAAAACACACACAAAGTAAGCTTTCAAAAGCTTAGTAAGCTCGTACTAAATATAACCAACAATTTTATATAATACAAAACATCATCATCTAATAGACACTTAGTAGTTCTCAAATCATTTACCAATTATATTCCATCACAAATTAATATGTTCATACCAACTTATCAAGCTTTATACACACAATATCATCTACCACATAGATTTCATACATACCTGAACTTTTCTGTATTCATTCATTTTCTTTCTTACCTCTCATTTTAATACATTAACTCTTTCTGAAGTCTTTCCACGCTTTAAGAATTCGCACACTTAGTGCTTTAATGATTAGCTGAAGCTAAAATGATCCCACAATCTTAGTGCCATCTCAAATAGCTGAAGCTACCTCAGTATCGCACACTTAGTGCCTCATATAGCCAAAGCTATTCCATTTCACACACTTAGTGCTATTTATAATCGCAACTATTTCAAATTGCACACTTAGTGTCGAATACCTTTGATTTATCCACTTACACAAGCCATACTAAAACATCTATACAATTCATGCATCTTCAAATTATTAAAAGATGACTATAACATCATTATTTCTGTACGAACTTACCTCGTATTTGGAATTGTCGACTCGAATTGTTTGCTCTCTAACCTTCGACTTTCCTCAGTCTAAATCTGAATTCCTCTTTTCTTGATCTATATGTATTCAAAATTAACCCTTTTATTCACCAAATAATTCAAATCAATCCAGAAACATTCATTTAGGGCATTTTGCAAACTAGCCCTCACATTTTCACATTTTGACACTTTAGTCCCTACTTTACAAAATCACAAAATACACATAGTTTGCATATACTCATGCTTGGCCGAATTCTCCTAGTACTCATACTAGTCCACACATTTCATTATTTGACATTTTATTCCTTTAATTTACAAATTTCACAATTTAGCCCATTTTACTCAAAATCACCAAAAATTCAAAGACAAAATATATCAATCCAACATATATCTTTTATTTCTCAACAACTAACATAAAAAACTCACAATTTCATCAATGGAAAATTTCAAAATCATAGTCAAATTCAAAAATTGAGGCATGGGCTTAGTAAAACACAAAGCAACGATCACAAAAACGTAGAAATTATGAAAAACTGAATAAAATCCTTACCTTAATTAATGAAATCAATGGCCGAATGAAATGAAGCTTAAAACCCTTTCTTCTCTTCTATTTTCGATAGAAAAAGATGAATAAAATGGCCACATTTTGATTTATTTTGATTAATATTAACATATTAATCAATTTCCCATTTTTCCTTTATTTTATAACATAATTAAACCATTACCAAATGTCCATTTATATCCATTAATGTTGTCAATAAGTTAATAACCACATAAGGACCCTTGCTTTATAAAGCCATGACAAATAGATACCTTAACAATATAGGAAGCTACTTTTTCATTTTATGCGAATAGGTCCTTTTTATCTAATTGAGCACACAAACAAATAAATTTTTATACGAAACTTTCACACATGCGAATTCACATACCATAAGCACTGAAAATAATATTTAAAATATTTTTCTGACTCAAATTTGTGGACTCGAAACCACTTTTTTGACAAGGTCTAAACCAGACTGTTACAATTACCGAAACATTCTGAACATTTTTTAGATAATTTTTGTAAATTACTATTCATCTACCGAGATCATTCAAAACGACCCTTAATTGACCCTCGAGGCCCAATACGAGCATTAGAATCAAGTCGAAACTTAATCGAAAACTCATAAATTTTTTCGCGACATTTCAAAAATTTTCCTAAGGTACAGGGCTCACACGCCCGTATTGTCTAGGGACATGCCGTGTAGTCAGGCCGTGTACTACACACGCCTGTGTCCCTAACCCGTGTAACTCTCTAACTTTCAAAGCATGAAGAGATTGAAGTCACACGGCCAAGTCACATGCCCATGTGCTGGGCTGTGTGGCTAATTTTATTTTCAAAATTTAGGTGCAGTTTTCACACGACCATGTAACACGTCTGTGTTCAAGGCCGTGTCAACCACACGGCTGAGACACACGCCCATGTCTCTGCCTGTGTGTCCAATTCTGAGCATTTTGTTTCTAATTTTTAAGATGCAGGGGACACATGGCCAAACCACATGCCCATGGGACAAGCCGTGTGTCACACACGGCTATGACATAGGCCCATGTGTCTACCCTTGTGGACAAAACAAGGCCATTTCCTAGCCTCATTTGTCACCGAAAACTTACCATTTTCTTGTACCAAAACTCACAAACATATGTCCACCAATCCAACATCATATTCACATAAAATTTGCCATCGACCATGTGGTATTATCTCATGCATCTAAGGATATGAACTTACTTTTAACATAAACTTATATGCTAACATAATTCCAACAAGCTAGCAAATAATAAGCACTTATGTGATTACCAAAATATTACTTCAAAAATAGCCAACTTAGACCATTATTAGCCACTCCAATGGCTGGTTTACAAAACCACAATTACAAGCCATCATTGGCTAAATAAGCTTATACATGCCATTATACCAAAATGAGATTTTTGTTTGTACCAAAATGAGATAATGGATAGTGTGATGACTGCTCCGACCGACTTCCAACCTTCGCGAGCTTTGAGCACTATAAAACAGGGAAAATTAAATGGAGTAAGCATTTTTTGCTTAGTAAGTTCGTATAATGGAAAATAAACTTACCAGTCATATTTAATAATGCAAGCATACATAAATTTACATTCCCTCGATTTTGGGTAAGCTACATAAACACACATACACTTATTCAATAGGTTAGTCACATAATCATATATGAATATCAAGTAGACATAGATGAGCTCATCACATTACAAGCTTCCGTTAATTTCACCTTTCCACACTTCAAGGGTCCTTTCCGTCGAACTATTGAAATCTCGATGGATGTTCATGTAATATACACATGTGAAAAAGTACCCATTAGGGTACATAATAGAAAGGCACACTCTTGAGCTGTACATTTTACAATAGGATTACCAGTCCAGACTAAATCCTATCCGTAGCATGTGCTCTAGAAAGCTTAACATGGATTACCTGTCCGGGCTAAATCCAATTTATAACCTAAGCTCAAGAGGGCTTACATTAGAATTACCCATCCAGGCTAAATTCCATCTGCAACATATGCACTATTAATCTTAACCCATCAAAATTCAACATTCAACCGGAACATGACAATTTGTCCATTTTTCACAACTTATGACTATTTCATTATGTGTATCATCTCATACATATCAACATAATCATACAATTCAATTCAAGCATATTAATATACATATTTAAGTTACACGAACTTACCTTGAAAATGATTCGTATTTGAATGTCAACTAATCCGAAACCTTTTACATTCCTCGATCTAGTTTTGTGGTTAGTCTTTCTTGATCTATATGAGTAAATTTAACAATTAATCTATCACATTTCATAAACATTTACATCCTAGGTAAAATTACCATTTTGCCCCTATCTTTTTCAAAAATTCTGATTTAGTCCTAGGCTCGGAAAATGAAATTCATGCAATTTACTCCCTATTCCAAGCCTAACCGAAATTTCAACTTAAAATTTACAGCACTTATTTTCTATAAATTTTAAAATTTTTCATGGGTTTTTACCCCTTTTTCATTTTAGTCCCTAAATCAAGTTTTCATCAAAAATTGCTTTGTAAAAGTTGCTTATCTATGGATAACTTTTCATTTCATACAATAAATTTCTAATTTTCAGCATATTCATCCATGACCCAAATTTCATACCTTGATAACTTTTCAAATAAATCCCCTAATTAGAAAGATTAAACTACCCAGATTCTAAAAATATAGAAATTACTAAAAACGGGACTTGATTTCATACCTTATTGAGCTTGAAAAGTTTTCTTCCTCTCTCCTAAGGCTTTTATAGAAAAATTGGGGAAGATGATATGAAATTAGATGATTTTTTTTCTTTTTAATTAATTATCAACTAATAATTTTATCGATTTCCAATTTAGTCCATACCCTTTTCTAATTTTTCTATGGATGTGTAACACCCCTCACCCGTATTCGACGCCAGAACAGGGTTACGAGGTATTGCAGGACTTACATCGCAAACAATCATACAATTCTGAGCATTCTGTTTCTCAAAATTAAGGTGCAAGGGACACACGGCCGAAACACATGCACATGGGGCAGGCAGTGTGTCACACACAGTCTAGACACACGCTCGTGTGTCTACCCATGTGGACAAAAATAAAGGCTATCTACCAAGCCAATTTCCCACCCTCGTTGCACACACATACACAACAACAAATGGCACAATTCATAGCATACTTAGACAACCAAAACATCCACAGTCAAGGCTAAACATGTCATTTCAATACCTAACATAATTACAACATCATATTTTACCAAACCAAATCATACCAAACTCACATTCTTCAACCTTCAATATGACTACCATTAATATGCATTGTATCATATAGATCTTCTAGCATACCAATGAATCGAACTCATCCATTTAACAACGAGCTAAATAGCCATAAATAAGCATATAGCAAACCATTACAAAACACATTAACAAAAGGCATTGGCACATATACTTATATAAATAGGCTTACAACCATTTTAGCCAAAATTAGCCAATTACATGGCTAAATACCAAATCACCTTAAACAAATAAAAGCCAACACATTTGGCCAAATTCAAATGACATATATACCCAAAATGACCAAGTCCCTATACATGTCATATACTCAAAATGTTTAAAATCATCGATACCTAAAATGACAGCTTGATAGTGTGATGCGATCTTCGACGATCTCCAATCCAAGCTAGCTTGGTAACACTATAAAACATGGAAAAATAAACAGAGTATGCTATGTAGCTTAGTAAGCTCGTATGAATGAAATAAACAATTCTTACCATACATTTAACATTCAAGTAATATAATATAAGATAATGTAATTCACCATAATCTCATGACCATAATTCATTCCATCACAAGCTCACCTTGAAATCATCATTTCACAAATTTAATAATCATAAGCTTTATGTACATACTTGTACCATCTTGTAATAATTTGATACTTATTCTCATCGTTGGCATACCCAATGAACCACTCAGAATAATAATATTAGATACTCAGAAAACCTTGTACACAAGGTGTCACATATGTAGCCATTGCTACCTTTATCTCATAACACATATATGCTCGCTCTCGAGCCATCAACGGGCCTGCTCACACAAGCTTTCAGTCAAGACGTAGCTACACGATGCTGCTCACACAAGCTGTCAAGTAACCGCAACATATGCCGGTATACTTAGCCACCAGTAGGACGTACAAGACCAGCACTTGGATCACATAATATAATACCCTATTGACATGTCACTTGTATCCTAATCTATTCCTAAGGTTCGATTGGGATTTCTCGCTAGCCAAAATGTCATCGAAGGTGTCCGTAGAGTCATTTACGCAATTCATACAAAATTAAAGCTTTTAAAATACAATTGTAACAAAGCTTATTTGTAACACCCCTAACCCGTATCCATCATCGGACTAGGGTTAAGAAGCATTACCTAACATAACGGAACATTTAGCATTCATTTCACAATCATCATAGTATCATAGTCATACATCAACATAGAGTCCCTTTCTTAGGTCAACGAGACCTTAAACATGCATTAGAAAGAGGTCAGGACTAAACTAACCACATACAATTTTTTTTTTTGAAACTTAAACATTTTCCTAAGTTACAAAGGTCACACGCCCGTGTGACTAGGCCGTGTGCCTCACACGGCATTAGACACGCTCGTGTGACTAGGCCGTGTGCCTCACACGGCATTAGACAAACCCGTGTGTCTAGGCCGTGGCAAAATAGGGCATACATACAGACTTAACCACATGGCCACAAGACACGCTCGTGTGACTAGGCCGTGTGCCTCACACGGCATTAGACAAGCCCGTGTGTCTAGGTCGTGGCAAAATAGGGCATACATACAGACTTAACCACATGGCCACAAGACACGCCCGTGTGTCTAGGCCGTGCTCAAGACTGACTTGATTAACTAAGTTATAGTAGACACACGGTCGAGACACACATCCGTGTGCTCAACCATGTGGGGTGAAATTAGGCTTGGTTTAAGCCACATTTCCCACCTATCTCAAGCACACGAAATCCACAACATTTTTGCATCATTTGCGTACATTTATAGGTAACCAAATCAACCAATTCATACATATTCCATGTCATTCAAAAACCATCCAATTTACTACTCAAATCCACAACCAAAGTATGCCAAATCAATGTACCAAAATCGTTACAATTTATATAAGTTTCAAATGTATAAATTCATCATCTTATCACAATTTCATACCATAAAATTTACCATTTCAACATTTCATAATTAAACCATCACATAAGCAATACATACATCATATAACTTATATACTAAACATACCATTTAGGCCAACTTAAGAAGCTATACATATCAACAACTATAAGCCAAAACTCATGGCTAATAATCACAACACAAAACATACCAAAATGACACTAGCTTATACATGCCATATACCATATATACAACTCTCAAAATGGTACCAAAATAGATGTCCGATAGTGTGAATGAGTCGCTGACGATTCCCGGATCTGAGCTAGCTTTATAACACTGTAAAACAGAGAACATTTCACATAGTAAGCTTTAAAGCTTAGTAAGTTCATACCAAAAATAATCAACAGTTTATATAATATGAAACATCAACTAATAAACACTTAGTAGTTCACAATTCATTCATCAATTCTATTCCATCTCATTTAATATATTCATACAAAATCATCAAGCTTCATATACATAGTATCATCTACCATATAGGTATCGAACATACCTAAACTTTCCTGTATTTATTCATTTCATTCTCACCTCTCGTTCAAATACATCAATTCATTCGGAAGTCTTTCCATACTTTAAGAATTCGCACACTTAGTGCATTAATGATTAGCCAAAGCTATAAAGATCTCGCACACTTAGTGCCATCTCAACTAACCTAAGTTATCTCAGTATCATACACTTAGTGCCTCATATAGCCAAAGCTATTCCAGCTCGCACACTTAGTGCTATTTATAGCCGAAGCTGTTTAAATCGCACACTTAGTGCCGAACATAGTCTATTTATCATCATGTTCAAACCAAGCTCAAATATATACAATTTATATATTATCAAAACATTAAAACATAAATTTTAATATCATTTATCATGTACAAGCTTACGTCATACTCAGAATTGATGACTCGGATCGTTTACTCGATAATCTTTTATTTTCCTCGATCTAAATCTGAATTCCTCTTTTCTTGATCTATAAGTATTCAAAATTAACCCTTTTATTCAACAAATCATTCAATTCAATCCATATACACATATTTATGGATTTTACAAATTAGCCCTCACATTTTCACATTTTAACACTTTAGTCCCTATTTCACAAAAACACAAATTACATAAAATTTAATTATACCCAATCCTAGTTGAATTTCTTAGGGACTCCTAGAAGCCCAAAACTTTTATTTATTTCAAATTTTAATCCCTCAATTTCTTATTTTCACAAATTAGTCTATAATAAGCAAATTCATTAAAAATCACAATACAAAACATGTTTATCTATCACCAAGCTTTCATATTTCACCATTTATCATCACAAAACTCATGAATTCATCAATGGAATCTCATCAAAATATCAAAAATTTCAAGAATTTAAGCATGGGCTAGCTAAAACACTTAACAACGATCTCAAAAACGTAGAAATAATCAAAAATTGACTAAAAATCGTACCTTAATCAAGTAATCAAAGTGCCGAACCCTAGCAAGCTTATTTTCTCTTCTTTTTTTTCTTAGTATTTTCGACAAAGGTGATGGATATATCACCAAAATCAAGTTTTGTTTTATTAATATTAACATAATAGCCTTACAATATTAACCTTAATGAAATAACATTTTGAACATGTAATGGTTGCCCAACAATGTCCACTATCATATAAATGGTTTAATTACCATTTATGGCCATCATATTAGAAAGCCAAAGCAATTTGACACCTTTTACATATAGAATGCAACTTTTGCATTTTAGGCGATTTAGTCATTTTCTCAAATTAACCACTTAAACGATAAAATTATCACACCAAACTTTCACACATATCTAATCTCATGTCATAAACACACAAAATAATATTAAAATAATTTTCCAACCTCAAATTTGTGGTCCCGAAACCACTGTTTCGACTAGGGTCTAAACCTGGCTGTTACAGTATTTACATATGAACTTACCTCGAATGCAAAAACGGCAAAAGGGATCTATTTCATCAATTATTTTATTTTTCCCCCGATCTAGATTTGAACTTCGTTTTTCTTGATCTATGATGTCAAATTTAACTTATTTAATCATCACATTATTCAATATAGTCCAAAAACATATTATGACAAAAACTACATTTTTGCCCCTAACATTTCAACATTTTACGATTTAGTCCCTAGGCTCATAAAATGAATTTCATTCAATTTCATCACAACCCAAGCCTTGCTGAATATTACTTGTACACATAATTGCCCACATTTTTCATTTATTCATACTTTTCTACACATTTTATAACCTCTTACAAATAAGTCCCTATTTGACTTTTTATCAAAAATCACTTTACAAATATTGTTTATCCAACAACAAAAAAGCATTTTCTATCATCAAACATCAAAAAGCACATCCAACATGGGTAAAATTTTAGACTTTAACTTTCTTTCAAATTAGTCCTTGAAATAGTAAGATCGAGTTACAACGATCCCAAAAATATAGAAATCATTAAAAATGGGACAAAATTGAAAGTTGGTCAAACCCTAGCCATGTATTCTCCTCAAATTTTTGGCTAGGGGGACTAAATTGATGAAGATGAACATCTTTTATTTAGTTAATTTGTCTTTATTTACCAAATTACCAATTTACCCTTCACTTAAACTTTATAAATTCACTTACTTCATGCCCATTTTTTAAGCATAATGGTCTAATTTCTATTTAAGGACCTTTAATTAAAAGTTCATAACAATTTACTACCATTAACTTATAAAACTCAAATTTTGCACCTATTGCAATTTAGTTCTTCTAGTCAATTTGAGCACTCAATCGATACAATTTCTTAACGAAATTTTCACATAATTATTCTATCACGTTGTAGACCTTAAATAAATAATTAAATAAATATTTCTACTTCAAATTTGTGATTCTGAAACCATTGTTCTGATTTTACCCAAAATCAGGTTGTTACATGATGAGTCATTAAAATATCTACTAACTACTCTTCAATGGTCTAATTACCATATAAGGACCTTAGGTTTTGAATTCCATAGCTACTTTATACCTATAGTTACTAAAACCCAACTTTTTCATTTTATGTGATTTAGTCATTTCCCTAATTAAATACACAATCGATAAAATTTTTGAACCAAAGTTTTCATGTGACCTTCCTATCATAATACCAACCATAAAATAAAATAATTTTTTATTTTTAGATTGGATTTGTAGTCCTGAAACCACTGTTCTGACCTCACCAAAAATGGGCTGTTACAATCTTCCAATTAAACTCTGTTTATTTGTTTCAATCAAACTCTGATGAGTCTAAATTATTTTTTTTATTATTTGACCTATGAATTTAGCCTATAAATATGCTCTTTTACAACCTTATAAAAACACCCATTAGAGATTAGAACTCATAACACTTTTGGAGAATCTTGTGTTTACATTTTGAAGGTTCTTTCTTTTTCGAGTTTTGGAGTTTAATTTTTATCTTCATCTTTATACTCTTCGTTATTTTTCCATTATAGTAAAATTATCTTTGCCCTAGTTTTTTATCCTTTTTGGAAGGGGTTTTCCACGTTAAATTTGTACTGCTCAATTTCTCAATTTCTTCTATTATTTTTACTTGTTTGTTAATTAATCGAGGGGGATTCCCAACAAGTGGTATCAGAGCTTGTTTAATTTTCGTAAATCAGCTCATTCAGATATGGCAGCAACAAGATTTGAAATTGAGAAGTTCGATGGTGTCACAAATTTCAATCTGTGACAAGTTCATATGATGGCAATTCTAGTTCAAATTGGCCTAAAAAAGGTTGTTACCGGGAAAAAGTCTGAAAATCTAAATCAAATAGAATGGGAAGAGCTTGATGAAAAGGCCTTGTCTGCAATCCAGTTGTGTCTCGCAAATATAGTATTTCAGAAGATATTGATGGTGAAGACCTCATCCGCCTTATGGAAAAGGTTAGAAACTTTTTATGCGACTAAGTTTTTGGCTAACCATTTAGTGTTGAAACATTGTCTATTTACGTTTCATATGAATAAATGTGAGCTTCTTAGAGATCACATCAGTCAATTCATTACTCTTTTAAATTATTTAAAGAAAGTTGAGGTTCAGATTGGCGATGAAGATCAAGCTATGTTATTATTGTGCTCTTTACCTCCTTAATACAAGTCTTTCAAGGAGACCTTGATTTATGGCAGAGACAAACTCTTGTTCGAAGATGTGAAGGGTCATTTGTTGAGTAGAGACAAACTCGAAAATGAGTTTGGTTCGAATAGCAAGGCAGATAGGCAAACTTCCATTTTGGTAGCATCAAATAAGTAAGACAAATGTTTCGCTATTGTAAAAAGTTAGGTCACATCAAAGCAAATTGTTATAAACTACGAAATAAAAGAGCTACTAAGAGTAATGAGGAAGATGTAGTTGTTGCTAATTTGTTCAATGAAACTAGTGATGATTTCTTGTTAGTGTGAACAAACAATAACTCTAAGCTTACGTCTGAGTGGATCCTAGATTCGGGATGTTCTTTCCACATGTGTCTTAATAGAGAATGGTTCTCCACTTACAAGTCGGTTGAAGGTAAAGTTGTGTACATAGGAAATGATTCATCCAGTAAGGTAATTGGTATTGGTACTGTTAAAATTAGGATGCACGATGGGACGATGAGGACACTCTTAGATGTCAGTTATGTACTTGATTTACGAAAGAATCTCATCTTCTTGAGTATTTTAGACTCGAAAAGATGCAAAATTAACATCGAGTGGAGCAAAATTAAGCTATCTCATGGAGCTCTCATTTTGTTAAAAGGTAAAAGGATCGACAGTCTTTATATTCTGGAAGGTTCTATAGTGATCGATGAAATCAGACGTCCATCGTCCGTTATGGAGTTGAAGTTAACTCGGTTGGAGTGGAGGCAACTTAGTCATAGGAGGGAAAAAGGTATGACCATTTCGTTGAAGACAGGTTCGTTTTTGGATGTAGGTTTTGAAAATTTAGGGCACTGTGTTCCTGAAAATCAGAATTGGGTTAGTTTTGATTTGGTAGTGTACAAGTCAAAGGCTAGAAGTCTTCCAGATTCTAAGCACAAATTTGACTCAGTTAATTCCTTGCATAGTTCAAGACAGGCCTGTGGCAGGCTTTGGTAAAGATGGTGTTGTGAAAATATGAGTCAAGGTGGAGATTTGTTGAGTATGACTCCTATTTCAGTCAAATTTGAGAAATAATATTCTAGCTAAACTCTGTTTGTTTGTTTCAATCAAATCTGGTTAGTCTAGATTATTTTGTTATTTGACCTATGAATTTAGCCTATGAATAAACTCTTTTATAACCTTAGAAAAACACCCATTAGAGATTAGAACTCATAATACTTTTGGAGAATTTTGTATTTACATTTTGAGGGTTCTTTGTTTTTCAGGTTTTAGGGTTTAGTTTTTCTCATTATAGTAAAATTATCTTTGCTCGTGGTTTTTATCCTCTTTGGAGGGGGTTTTTCGCTTTAAATTTGTGTGTTCATTTTCTCAATTTCTTTTATTATTTTTACTTGTTCATTGCTTAATCGGGCCGATCCCCAAAAAATTTAATAATATAAAGTTAGAAAACAATAAAAAAAATAAATATAATGAATATGTAATACAAATGCAAATAAACTAAATAGTATAATAAAATGTTATTTTAATTATTCAACCCCAATTCATAAATGTAGTGGCTAAGGATCATCTTCAGTTAATGGTAATTAATAACCTATGTCAAATTATTTCTAATATAGAATCAATGACATACATGGGTGTCTAGATTTAGGCCAAGTACTAAAAAGCACAAGTGTTTGTAACACCTCTTACCTGTATTCAACACCGGAATAGGATATGAGGCATTATTGAACTTACATTGAGTTTGAAAGCTTGGCCAAAATGCTAGCTATGGCTTCATCCAAAATTTCGGCTAGGGGGACTAAATTGAGAAGATGGACACTTTTATTAGGTTAATTTGTCTTTATTTAGCAATTTACGAATTTACCCTTAATGCATAAATTTAAAAATTCACCTAATCATTTCCATTTTTATCCATCCTAAAGTATAATGGTCTAATTACCATTTAATGTAACACCCGTGCCGAGTCCATTTGCGAGTCGACACGAGGGTTAACGGCTTAAACCATCCACTTTCACAGTCCATTTTAAAAATTTTCCAGGCAGTTGGCTAACTGCGTCACTATCACTTTAAAAATCATATCTTGCGTTCCAAAACTCGAAAACCAGTTTCGTAATTTTTCCCTGAAACTAGACTCATATATGCATCTACAAATTTTTTTCTAGAATTTTTGGTCGGGCCAATTAGTACAGTTTATTAGTTAAAGTCTCCCTGTTACAGGGTGCGACTACCCTGACTTTCATGCATTACGACCTGGATATCTCCCTGTACAGGGCTTCAATACTGATGCCGTTTGTTTCTATAGAAACTAGACTCAGAGAGGAATTTATACATATATGGCATGACTCCTAATTATCTCTAGTTAATTTAAAATGAATTTCCAAAGTCGGAATAGGGGATCCAGAAACCGTTCTGGCCCTGTTTCACGAGAACTTTAATATCTCTTAACATACCACTCATATGACCGTTTCGTTTCTTCCATATGAAAGTAGATTCATTATTCACTATTTAATTCCATCTATACTATTTTTAGTGATTTTTCACATCCACATCACTGCTACTGCCAGCATCTATTTTTAGAGTGGACTTTATCTAACACATAGTTTCTATGATTCAACTAACCCTCTTGCATATATAGTCCAAAATATAATCATGATGAACCATCCTAATGGCTGATCGTTGCCAAACATTTCCATGCCTCTTAATGAGCATATACATACCGAATGATTATAACATTATGCTCAAAACATTTATAAGCCATTTTCGCATGGCTACCCAAAATTATACAAATCCAAAGGGTCCATGACCCACAACAAAAGGGGTAGTCCTATACATTAACCAAAATATCCTCTCACTACTAGTCTATTCTATACATGCCATAAGATATTCCAAAACATAGCAGTACCAAACAGTGGGTAGTGATAGTGTGACTAGTTCTTGACGATCCTCGAGCACAGTAGCCGCAATGAGACCTATAAGACAGAGAAGCAGAGTAAGCGGAGTAAGCATTACAATGCTTAGTAAGTTTTAAGCAGTGTCAACAGATAGCAATCAAATTATAACATAGTTGCTCGTATTTTTATTTCACTCTTCCTTCGGGCATACCATCCCTTTACCGAATATGCACATCTCATCATATACAATAGGCAGATAAACTCTCACATAAAAGTGAGCTCATGTGACATAGATATATCGTATGATTTCACATAACCTCTCACACTAATCCGATGTCACATAATCATAGGAATAGTCCCATAGATTGCTCTCGTATGCATCATATATAAACTTGGAGTACATACCTATTAAACCTTTCGCATTGCGTATATTTATAAGCATTTCTTATTACGAAGTCTTACCTGGACGTAATCTCCACACGTAGTTATCGGGTCGTACCCGGACATAATCTCCACACGTAGTCATCGGGTCTCACCCGGAACATATTTCCAAGTTTCATGTATACTTAATCACATGTTACAACATTCACATTAGCCATTCGGCTTTACCACATATATATATACACTTTCACATTCATCACGTCGGCCATTAGGCCTCATCACATATATATACATTTTCACATTCATCACGTCGGCCATTAGGCCTCATCACATATATATACATTTTCACATTCATCACATCGGCCATTAGGCCTCATCACATATATATACATTTTCACATTCATCACATCGGCCATTAGGCCTTATCTCATATATTACTATTTACAGACTTGGTCTTGGCCGAATCTTCATCAATCATTAGCTTATGAGCAACTAAAACAAGTTTTTATCCATGTTTACAACAAAATCACTTATTCGCTACGAGCTGTTTTCCTGAGCAATGGTCACTAAATTATTTATACCCGGAGCTACAAGACCCCAAATCACTTGCCGTTAATTTTCTCAGAATATAGACTCATATACCTTCCATCCATGAAATTTTCAGAATTTTTGGTTTGGCCAATCAATACCAGATTTTTCTTAAAGTTTCCCCTGTTTCACTGTTTGACTAATCTGACCACTCTTTGTTACGAATCAAATTTTTCATTGTACAGAATTCATAATGTGTTCTATTTGATCCCATTTGAAACTAGACTCATTAAGGAGTCTCAGCATATAAATCTTATCTTATAACCATTTTTGTACAAATTATAATGATTTTCCAAAAACAAAACAGGGAATTTCGGAGTCAATCCGACACTGTCTCACAAAACTTTAAATATACCTTTATAGGAAATTCCTTTGCTTACATAGTTTCTTTTATAAGACACTAGACTCAATAAGCTTCATTTTCATATTTTATTCAACTTCGAACTCGCCTTCTACAATTTTTGGTGTAATTTCAAAGTTACAATACTGCAGTAACTCAAATCTGTCAAGACTAGTTCGGCACTTAAACTATATAAATTCACCCTTCTCGCTGCTAAGTTTATACGATCTTTAAGTATACTAAAGTAAAGTTCAAACACTTGAGAACTTACCTCGGATACTGTTGAACAATTTCAAAACGGCTATTCAATTACATTCGCCTTCCCGCTTTACAAGATTGATTCCTTGAGCTCGTGAACTAAATCAACCAATTTAACAACTCAATTTACATTCGGCAATGTCATCACATACATAACAAAATTAGATTCATTTCTTAAACCATCCCCGGCAAATCACCTTCCAAGAACCTTGATTTACTTTAAGCTAAACCACTTCATGGTATACATATACACATTCGGCTAATATAAACAAGGTTAGCACTTAGCCGAAATAATTTCTTTAACATTTTAAATTTCATTCGGTCTAATCTCCATATCAACTACTAATTCACAATAAGAATCAAATCCAAAATTAGCTACTATAATATATATCTAATTGCCATGTAGCTACTTAGTTGATTATCAATTATCACTTAATTCACATATTAACACATAACATCTCACATTAGCAATTCATTTGTATTATTCGAATACAAGCTCAACATGCAACCTCATCCCTTTAGTTTTCCATTCAATAATCGAACACAAAGATCACATGTCCAACTCACTATCCAATCTTGATTTCTAACACAATTACTCTCCCTTAACCGAATGTCCATAACCAATTTACAAAACATTTTCACTTCAAACTAAAATAATACCTTATAATGAACTTATAATCGGCAATTACAATCTAGTCATCTCTAATTTCTAACACCTTAACCACATTTTCATATAATTATAAAGAAAATTTCCCGAATTCACGAATGAATTTCCGATTTCATCAACCACCAAGTCCTCACGCCAAGACAACCATGGCCAAATGAGCTATCCCAACAATGTATAAAATTCAATCCATAGGCTAATTAAAATACTAGATAACCACTTAAAAGTATATGAATTTCCCAAATTCTAATTACTATCTTAAGCTCGATTTAGCACTCATTTAGCACTTCAACATAGCCGATTGTCATTAAGCAATTAAGCCACATCTATTCAATTTTTTTACCAAGCTCAACTTATCTATTATCAACCTTCAATACACTAAAGCATCAAAAACAACATAAAAAAAAATACAAACATCCATGACCGAGTGTCATCTTCATAAATTTACAAAAACATTTGCCATGAGCTAGCTTCTATACTTGATGACCACTCCAAATATACAAAGATTTTCAATGAAAGAGCATTAACATACCTTAATCTAGACACTATTATGGCCAAGCCTCCTCCTAATCCTCTTCCAAACCAAGCATGAAGCAAAATTCCTTCCTTCTTCTTTAGTATTTTCGCCAAAAGAATGAGAAAAGATGAACAATTTTTTTTCTTTGCTTTTCTTCAACTCACTGCAGGGGGTTCACTCACACACATTTTTTTTTCATTCTTTATTACCCATACTTATTTGTTTATTTCTTTTCTCCCATGATGTACCAACATAACATGTCTAGGACATGTTTTGCCCATGATTCCTTGTCATGGCCGGCCACTAGAACTTGGGGGAATTTGACATGCAAGTCCTCCCCTTTGACTACATGCACTATTAGGTCCTTATAGATTAGCCTATCACTTTTCAAAAGTGTCACACAAGTCCTACTAACTGAATTCACATGCAATCGGCTAAATCGAAGCTTGAAATTTTCACACATTCATAATTACATATTCTAGACAATAAATATTACGTTCAAACATTTTGGTGACTCGGTTTAGCGGTCCCGAAACCACTTCCTGACTAGGGTCAATTTTGGGCTGTCACATTTAAGAACCTCCAATTTAAAAATTCATAACAATTAAACACCTTTAGGTAAGGGAACTCAAGTTTAGGCACCTATTGCAATTTAGTCCGTCTAGTCAAATTGAGCATCAAACGATAAAATTTCTTTACGAAACTTTCACGCAACTATTCTATCATGCTGTAGACATTAAAATAGTAATAAAATAAATATTTATACTTCAGATTTGTGGTCCTGAAACCATTGTTCTAATTTGACCCAATAACGGGCTATTACAACTCTCCCCCTTAGGGATTTTCGTCCCCAAAAATCTTACTAGAAAAGAGGTTAGGTTACTATTTTCTCATAGCTTCGTTGGGTTCCTACATAGCCTCTTCGACCCCGTGTCGTTGCCATAAAACTTTCACTATAGCTATGCTTTTATTTTTCAACTGTTTAACCTCTTGAGCTAACACTTTGATCAATTCTTCACCATATGTCATATCGGGTTGAATCTCAATCTCTGATGGTGAGCTTACATGCGATGGGTATGATCGATATTGTTGCAACATCGACACATGAAATACATTGTGGATCCTTTCTGATTCTAACGGCAAAGCTAGTCGATATGTCACTAACCCTATTCTTTCAATAATCTCATATGGCCTAATAAAAGGCAATCCCAACTTGCCTTTGCGACCAAATTTAAGAATTTTCTTCGACGAAGACACTTTCAGAAACACTTTATCACCAACCTGAAACTCAATATCGTTCTGTTTCAAATCCGTGCACAATTTCTATAGATCCAAAGCTACTTTCAAATAATCACTAATTACTTTCACTTTCTCTTCGGTTTCTCTAACCAAATCAACCCCATTAATTTGTTTCTCACTAAGCTCGGTCCAGTACAATAGAGTTTGACACTTACGGCCATACAATGCTTCATATGGTGCCATCTTTATACTCGGTTGATAATTGTTATAAAAAGCAAATTCGACCAGCGGTAGATATTGCTCCCAACTACCTTTAAACTCTAAAACACAACAGAGAAGCATATCTTCGAGAACTTGAATCACTCTCTCAGATTGACCATCAGTTTGTGGATGAAATGCAATACTAAAACTCAACTTTGTACCCAACGCTTCTTGCAATTTCTTCCAAAATCGTGACGTGAACATCGGATCTCTATCTGAAATAATAGAAGTAGGCAACCCGTGCAGTCTAACAATCTCAGTAATGTACAATTTAGCTAGCTTATCAAGCAAATAATCAGTACGTACCTGAATGAAATGAGCCGATTTTGTCAATCTATCAACAACGACCTAAATAGCATATTTCTTCTTCGGAGTCAGAGGTAACCTCGATACGAAATCCATCGTAACTCTATCCCATTTCCACTCAGGTATAGTCACAGGCTGAAGTAAACCCAAAGGCACTTGATGTTCGGCTTTCACTTATTGACAAATCAAACATCTCGTTAGAAACTCTAAAATGTCTCATTTCATTCCTGACCACCAATACAATTCCTTCAAATAATTATACATCTTTGTACTTCCAGGATGAACAGATAGACAACCATTACATGCCTCATGAAGAATTTCCTGGATCAGTTTAGTATTTCTCAGTACACAAATCCTACCTCGAAATCTCAAACAATCATCCGATCCAATCTGATATTCTGAATCACTATTCGATTTGTACTGAACTCTTTTAGCTTGTAACTCATTATCACCTTTCTGAGTTTCACAAATTTGCTGAAGAAATAACGGTCTAGCTTTCAACTTTGCCAAAATTGATCCATCATCAAATAAGGTTAATTGCATATTCATCGCCCTCAAAGTAAACAAAGTCTTTCTACTTAAAGCATCTGCGACTAAATTCGCTTTCCCCGACTGATAGTCGATCACTAATTCATAATCTTTCAATAGTTCGAGCCATCTCCGTTGTCGCAAATTCAAATCTTTCTGAGTCATTAAATACTTTAAACTCTTGTGATCGGTAAAGATGTGACACTACTCACCAAATAAATGGTGTCTTTAAATTTTTAAAGCCAACACAATAGCGGCTAGTTCCAAGTTGTGCGTCAGATAATTCTGTTCGTGCAGTTTCAACTGTCTCGAGGCATAAGCTATCACTTTACCCTCTTGCATCAACACACAACCTAAATCGTTCAATGACACGTCACTAAAAATCACAAACTTTTTTCCCGACTCAAGTTGTACTAACACTAGTGCCTCAATCAACAACGCTTTTAACTGCTCGAAACTCTGTTGACATTTTTCAGACCACTCGAATTTCACATCTTTTTGTAACAATCTGGTCATAGATGTAGCAATCATCAAGAATCCTTTAACAAAACGCCAATAGTAACTAGCCAAACCCAAAAAGCTTCTGACTTCGGATACATTTCTCGGTGGTTTCCAATCAATAAGTACCAAAATCTTACTTAGATCAACCTGTTTACCTTTCGCTGGAACAATGTATCCTAGAAATTCGACGTCTTAGAGCCAAAACTCACTTTAGCTGAATTTAGCAAACAATTGTTTTTCTCTTAAGGTCTGCAATACAATTCTTAAATGCCCAATATGTTCAGACTCATCTCGTGAATAAATCAGGATGTCATCAATAAATACAACCACAAACTTATCTAAATACAGTCTGAAGATTCGATTCATCAAGTCCATAAAAATTACTGGAGATTTCTTAATCCAAACGCCATAACAAGGAATTCATAATGCCCATACCTTATTCTAAACGCGGTCTTCAGCACATCAGAATCTTTAACTCTCAACGGGTAATAACCTGATATCAAGTCTCTCTTCAATAACACTACTGCCCCTTTCAACTGATCGAACAAATCATCAATTCTCGGTAAGGGATACTTGTTCTTTATCGTAACCTTGTTAAGCTGACGATAATCAATACGAAGTCTCATGGATCTATCTTTCTTTTTGACGAATAACACTGGTGCACCCCAAGGTGAAAAACTCGGTCTCGCAAAACCCTTATCTGTCAAATCTTGCAACTAATGTTTCAATTCTTTCAATTTAATAGGAGCCATTCTATATGGACCTATCGATATCGATGAAGTCCTCGGTACTAAATCAATAGTAAACTCAACTTCTCTGATCAGTGGCAACCCAGGCAACTCTTCTGGAAACACATCCGGGTATTCACAAACTACTGACACAGATTTAATCTTCAATTCAGACACTTTCGTATTCAGTACATACGCAAGATAAGCTTCACACCCTTTTCTTACATACCTCTGGGCCGACATCGACGAAATCACAATAGGCAACTCACTTGACTCATCCGGTTCAATCTGAAGAATTTCATTATCTTGACATTTCAATTCAATAATCTTCCATCTACAATTTACTACGACATCATGTAGAGTCAACCAATCCATTCCAAAAATTACATCAAACTCATCAATTGGTAAAAGCATTAAGTCAGCCGGGAAACAGTGACCCTGAATCATTAAAGGACAACTCTTGCAAACTTTATCAACTAAAACATATTTGCCTAAGGGGTTCGACACTTTAATCACATATTTAGTAAACTCAACAGGAAAATTACTACTAGATACCAAATTCATGCAAATATAAGAATGAGTCGATCCGGGATCAATCAATGCAATTACATTAGTATCATAGAGAGAAAATGTACCAGTGATAACATCAGGGGATGACTGAGTCAATCCAGGATCAATCAAAGCAATTACATTAGTATCATAGAGAGAAATTGTACCAGTGATAACATCAAGGGATGACGCATCTTTGTGAGCACGAATACCATAGGTTCTAGCAGGTGCTCTGACCTCTAATCTCACTGTTAAATCTTTCGTTACACCTCTGTTGCTATTCCCATTTCCTATATTTCTCGGTGGCCTCCCTCTAGTGGTAGTGTTACTCGGTCTTGCAATCTGAAACTTATCTTTCTCTGTCATTTCAGGGCAATCTCGAATGAAGTGATCTGGGGAGCCACATTTAAAGCAAGCCCAGTTATTCATTCCACATTTACTGGGATGTCATCTACCATAGTGTTGGCATTCAGGTCTATTTGACCTAGCATTACCAACGCTTGCTATTGACGTAGTTTGGGCCTTAGAACCCGAATATTGCTTCCCACAATCTCTGTTGGGATACCCAACTGAAACATTCGAACAGGTATACAAATTCTTCAATTTCTTTGACGAAGATTGAAATAACTTATTCAGCGGTCTTTTGCTTGAATCCCTAGTCTCAAACTCAGCTTTTCTCTTTTCTTTGCTAAACTCTTCGACTTTGCAAGCTCAGTCGACTAGCATAACAAATTCTTTCAACTCTAAAATCCAAACTAACAGTCTGATATCCTCATTCAACCCATCTTCGGATCTCTTACACATGATGGCCTTGGTGGAAACACATTTCCGAGCATACTTACTAAGCCTAACAAACTCTCTTTTATATTCAATTAGACATACAGCCCTGTTTCAGCTCTAAAACCTCTTTGTGTTTCTGATCAATGAACCGTTGACTGATTTATTTCTTTCTAAACTTATCTTGAAAGAATTCTCAGGTAACTCTTTCTCTCGGTACCACGGATACAAGAGTATTTCACCACTGATATGTCGAGTCCCTCAAAAGTGATATGGCACATTTCAAGCACTCATCCAGTGTGCAAGAAAGCTCATCAAATACCTTGATAAAGTTCTCAAGCCAAAACTCTACTCTCTTGAGATCATCGTCAACATTATCTCTAAATCCTTTAGCCCCTTGCTTTCGAATCTTATCAACTAGAGGCTTGTTCAGTCTTAACAATTCCATACTTTGAGGAGCTACGGGAACCGGTTGAGGGTTATTTGGGGTGGAGGATGTTGAGCAGCCGAATTTTTTCAAACAAACTCAGAAAACCACTAATTCATCATTTTAAAGAAAGCTTCCCTAGCCTCTCCTCCCTGACTAATCGTTACTGGTCTACTTTTAGATGGCGTTGTCCCTTCAGCGGGAGTCAGCGCATTACTTTCAACATAATCAGCTACATCTTGGTCGGGATCCATTTACTATATGAAAATACAATTTAAATTGTCAAGAGTCGTCACACTATCATTAATTATATATGGCATGTATAGCTAGACTCTTACACACGCTATGTTAGTCCAAGAATCGACTAAACCGTGGTATTGATACCACTAAATGTAACACCTTTACCTATATTCAGTGCTGGAATAGGATACGAGGATTACCGAACTTACATCAGGCTTGAAAGCTTGGCCAAAGCCCTAGCTATGGCTTCCTCCAAAATTTCGGCTAGGGGGACTAAATTGAGAAGATGGACACTTTTATTAGGTTAATTTGTTTTTATTTACCAAATTACCAATTTACCCTTTAATGTATAACTTTAAAATTTCACCTAATCATGTCCATTTTTGTCCATCCAAATGTATAATGGTCTAATTTTCATTTAAGGACCTCCAATTTAAAAATTCATAACAATTAAACACCTTTAGCTAAGAGAACTCAAGTTTGGGCACATATTGCAATTTAGTCCTTCTAGTCAAATTAAGCACTCAAACGATAAAGTATCGTCTAGTCAAATTAAGCACTCAAACGATAAAATATCTTAACGAAACTTTTACATAATTATTCTATCATGTTGTAGACCTTAGAATAGTAATAAAATAAATATTTTTACTTCAAGTTTGTGGTCCCGAAACCACTGTTATGATTTGAACCAACAACGGATTGTTAAAGTGTTACTGTCACCTTCTCTAACACATCAATTATTTTAATAGTTTACCTAATCTCGTACTAAGTGCAATGTGATCCTCAATTAGATGGCTAGCGTAGAATGGGTGGGTAGCTCTCAACGCACTTTCCCCTAAATTTTTTGTTAACCAATTTATAACCTGGGATTTAAAACATATGCATAAATAAAAAAAATTAATCTGCAACCATCTTTTCTAAATTAGATTTAAATCATATTTCAATTACTAAACCATTAACCTATAAATTTCTGTACCACAAAAATAATTTAACTCATTGTGAATTGACAAGAAACATATAAGATATTTAGATGAAGCATAACAAAAGAAATAAATAATAAACTAAGTAAATATAAATAGATCTCCAGTGAGTTACTACAATCCACAAGCAAATTAAGAGAGTTGAATGCTACAATAGCTATAAACTATGAAAGAAAAGAAAAATGAACTTTAGAACTGTTTCTAATCTAAATTGATATCTCTACTTTAGACAAGATTATTATAGGGCAGATTCATGAGCTAGGGGTGAAAAGATTGAAGTGCATTTATTAAAAATCACTTGGAAACAATGCGAATGTAAGCGAATAAGAGTCTAAACTATATAACAAATATTTGCTCATCATACCCTTACACTCACATTTTTTTCTTGTCCTTGAGTAAAACAACTAAAAAAAATGCAATCTTAATATATTTAGCATAACTCAATAAAAACATTACAAAGGAGTGAAAACCAAACAACTCAACACTATTAAGAATCTAAGTTTTTGAAATGTCGAACTAGGATACTTGTAATGGCACATTTTATCTGCAGAAAATTCACATATAGAAAATATTAGAAGAATAAAACTTTTAAGCTTGTGTGTGCAAGCTACCTATTTTAAAATCTCATTAATGCAATGAAAAAGTTATAAACAACAAACCATTGGTCTCCCATTGAGTAAGGGATCCAATGTTTTATTTATTTTTTAACCCTGAATTAAAATAAGGGTAATTATTCTATCCACTGTTAGTGGAGTAAACAAAATTCCACAAGTGGAGTTAGATAATGCCATGTGTCTTTTTTAATTATTTAATTATTATTTTATTATGCTCTGAGAATAAATGAAATCAACCCTGAGCAGCTTGTGGATTTCTTTTTACTCCACTAGAAATGTATATGATAATAATATTTAAAATAAAACACTTATGTATATTATTTCTATAACATACATCATGTCTAACCATAATTGACATATAAATTATCTTACGAAAATTCTATGAAAATCTTGATAAATTTATTTTATGTAATTTTCTTGTGCATAAAATAAGTTTAAAAATTTTAGAAGTTGGATTGTATATTCGAGGAGTGATTATAGTTGTTTATTGAAGCAATTTTAATCCAAGATCTAGTGGTTAAGATAGTTGGTACAATTATTTTTGTAAAGTTTGTTCTGTTGCAATCATCTATGAATTCAAGAGTAATAGAAAATATCTTTTGATTTAAAGCTTGGTTCAGAGTTAAATTTAAATTAATTGAAAAGCCTAAAGACAAAATCCTACAAAATTCTTACTCTCCTATGACATCCAACAAAGACATACAAAAGTACTAATATTAAGGTAATTTATTGCATTCGACTTTATGAGTTAATCATGTTTTATTAATCATTTCAAATTTCCTTAAAACTATTTCATGCTTTTAACAACTATATGTGGGATAGAACTATAAAATATGGCTCTTTCAATCTTATATACTAGTTTTGAGCACAAGTAAGGCAATAGATCTTTAAGTGAGTAGTCGCAATTGTCTGTTCCCAAAACATCATAATGATCATGGTTGGACTCTAGTCACAAGTTAAAAGGGCTAATAAAATGTAATGCTCCTAAGCACGAACTTAAACTGTCACATTGCTCTTAAACGCAAGCTTAAGTTGTTCACCCAAAATTATGATACTAACTCTTTTATAAAGATATCATATTCTTCAAATATTATTTTATCTCTACTTAATTTCAATTAATATGAGACAAACAAAAAAAATAGAAGTGTTTAATCCTTAGAGAGCATTCAAACAAAGAAGTTATATTCTACAAGAACTCTCTTTTACTTAATTAATTAACACTATAAAAAGATGTCATCTTTAAACCATTCAACAGACATTTAGAACTTCGAAAGTTTAGAAATCGAAGCTT
Source organism: Gossypium arboreum (assembly GCF_025698485.1). Lineage (NCBI taxonomy): Eukaryota > Viridiplantae > Streptophyta > Magnoliopsida > Malvales > Malvaceae > Gossypium > Gossypium arboreum. The sequence goes on from NC_069081.1 coordinate 40,230,582, forward strand.
GGAGAGAAGATTTTGAAAGACAAGAAGCTTTTTCCAAATCTTAAAAAATCTTTGAAGAAATCAAAGAACACAAAGAAATTCAAAAGAACTTTACATCATTTCTGAAGAAACTATTTTTCAATGTTATGTTGGAGATAAACCAATGTAAGGAACGAAAAAAAAATTAATAAAAAAATTGAAAAGATCGAACACACAAATTTTACGTGAAAAAATCCCTTTAAAAAGGATAAAAAAATCACGAGTAAAGATAATTTCACTAAATAAGCAAAAATGAATGGTACAAAGATGGAAATAAAAACTAAACCCTAAAACCCAAAAATAAAAACCCTTAAAACTTAAACACAAAATTCCCTAAAAGCTTGTAAAAGTTAATACTTAAATATGTTATGGGTTAATCTTTCTAGGGTGGAAAAGGGTCTATTTATAGGCTAAATTTGTAGGTCAAATAATCTACATTAATCAGAGTTCGAATGGGACAAATAATTAGAATTTAACAAGAAAAAAGTAAACAGAGAAAATTGCATGACACGTTGCAACGTCGTTTATGCTTCTCCCCTGTTTCATCGTCGCGTCATCATGACGCCACATAGCTCCTCGTCGCGACGTCACTCTCTATTTGTGCCTTAATTTGACTGAAATGCGAGGCATACACCACAAATCTCCACCTTAAATCATATTTCCATAATGTCTTTTTTGTCGAGCCCGCCACAGGCCTATCTTCAACTTTGAAGGATATTAATTGAGTCCAGCCATGCTTGAACTTTGAAGTCAGAAGACTTCTAGTCTTTGACTTACGCACTACTAAAATCAAAACTGACTCTGGTCTACTATCCACAAATGCAGTGCTCTATCTTTCAAAATCTTGCACTCAAAAATAACTTCTCTTATTCAAAATGGTCATACCTTTTTCCCTCTAATGATCAAATTGCTTCTACTTCAAATGAGTCGACTCTGACTCCTTAACAGACGAGAGACTTACTATTTTACCAGTCACTGTTGAACCTTTCAGAACATAAAAACTACCAGTCTTTCGACCTTTCATTAGAACGAGAGCTCCACGAGACAATTTAATGTCGCTTGACTCGATTGTTAGTTCTACAACCGTCTGAGTTTAACTTACTCAATGAGATGAGATTCTTCCTTAAATCAGGTACATGCCCCTGATTGTCTCTTCGTGCATCCTAATCTGAACAATACCTACACCTATTGTCTTATTGGATTAACTATTCCTTATACGCATAAATCCACATTCAATTGAACTGTATGTGGAAAACCAATTCCTATTGTGACACATGTGGAAAGAACACCTCGAATCTAGGATCCATTTGAACACAAACGTAGACGTTTTGATCATAGACACCATCAACCAATCATCACACTTATCATCGGCCAAATTAGCATCAACTAATTCTTCCTCGTTGCTCTTAACAGCCTTCTTATTTTGTAGTTTGTAACAATCTACCTCAACATGACCTAACTTCTTACAATAGTGACATCTCTTATCCCGATTCCTTGATGCTATCAAAATCAAGGCTTGCCTATCTAACTTTCTATCTAAACCAAACTTATTATTAAGTTTGTCTTTACTCAACAAGTGACCCTTCACATCCTTGAACGAGAGTTTATCTCTATTATAAATCAATGTCTCCTTGAAAGACTTATATGAAGGGGTTAAATAGAACAATAATAGCAGTACGATCTTCATAACCTATCTAAACCTCAATGTTATTTAAATCATTCAAAGAGTAATAAATAGACTGATATGGTCTCTAAGGTGCAAACCTTCGTCCAACAAAATATGTATAGTCATTTCAACACCAACCGATTACCTAAAGACTTTGTTGTGTAAAGGGTTTCTAACCTTTTCCACAATGCGATGCCATTTTTTTCATCAACACCTTCTACAATTGACTATTTGTGAGGCACACTAAATTCTCATTAAGCTCTTTCTATATTAACTGATCTAGATTATCAGGCTTTCTCCCCATAACGACATTTTTTAGACTGTTCTGAACTAGAATTGTCGTCATCCAAACTTGCCACAAATTGAAACTTGTGATGTCATCAAACTACTTAATGTCGAACCTTGTTGTTGTCATCTTTGAACGAATTGAATGTGGAAATTAAACCAAGCTCTGATACCAATTTGTTGGGGATAAACCCATGTAGGCAATGAACAAAAAAATAACGAATAAATTAAAAATATCAAACACACAAATTTTATGTGAAAAAACCCCCCAAAGAGGATAAAAAAATTATGGGCAAAGATAATTTCACTAAATCAAAAAAATGAAAAGCATAAATATGGAAATAAAAACTAAACCCCAAAATTAAAAAATAATAACCCTCAAAACTTAAACACAAAATTCCCTAAAAGCTTGTAAAAGCTATTACTTAAATATGTTATAGGTTAATCTTTCTAAGGTAGAAAATGGCCTATTTAGAGGCTAAATTCGTAGGCCAAACAATCTTAAAATAATATACACTAATCAAAGTTTGACTGGACAAATAATCAGAATTTGACTGGAAGAAGTAAACTAAGAAAATTGCATAACATGTCACGACGTCCCCTATCGTGTCATCACGACATCATTTTTACTTCTCTCCTATTTCATTGTCACATAATCGTAACGTCGCATGGCTCATTGTTGCGACGTTGTTCTCTATTTGTGTCTTAATTTGACCAAAATGCGAGGCATACACCACATCTTATTTAATTGATAGATTTGAGGTTAAACCTATTCTCCAAAAGCAAGTCTAGAAGGCCCTTTAAGTAGAAATATCCATATAATATCAACTCTCAAAGACCTTTGGATTATCTCAAAGACCTTTGGATTAAATCACTTTCCAATTCAGATACATCACCATGAAGGAGATAAAACTTGTTCTTTAAGATCTAGTTTTGGTTACCCTTAAAGTGAACTTCATCAATCCAAGATCAAGTCTTGAAAACACTTGAATCAACTCTCAAGCAATTTCAAGCTCTCTAACCTATTTTCAAAAGAAAGTCTTAACGGTCCTTAAAGTGGATTGTATCCATCCAAGTTTAATTCTTGAATACTTTTGGATCAAAATTGAATTGAAGTGTAGAATTAAATGATTTTTCTAGACATTGTATGTAACACCCAGTTTTGACGGGTCCTAAGTTTTAGCGAGTAGGCTAAGAATAATATGTGGGATGGGGCTCTATCTGCCCAATAGTTGTTTTTAGCATATAAAATTGGTCGCATAGGAAATGTTAGATTATTATGTAGGGATTAAACTAGTAATGTGTTGAGCTGTAAGGAAGGGGAGTTTGGTAAGAGTATTAAGAAATTTATAAGTTAGAATTATTTCCGAAGGTATGGCACGCCAAGTTTATTAAGTTATTGTGCTAGTTACATTAAAAATGATTTGGTTAGAAATGGATAGAATTGAAGAACCAAGTATATGATTTATTGAATTTTTAATTAGGTTCTCTCTACAGTTGTAAACCATTTTTAAGGATAGTTCTGAAAGTTGTGACACGTGTCAAGATCTAATAAGGACTTAGGTTAAATATGTGGATATTATGGGTAGAGAGGGGAAAGTCTTCCTTCTTTCTTCTAGAGTATAGTTATCTAGAGCTGGAGGAACCAAAAAGTATTTCCTTCTCTTTAAGCTGGAGTTGTAAATCTAGATCTTTGTTAGTGACTACTCCATGTCAAGGTAAGTACTATGACTCTGCATGTTAAAGTTAAGAAAGATTACGTTTGAATAAGTGCATGAATAGTAAAATGAAGAAGTAAGGCTTTATATGAGGGTTATATTGGTTTGATATGATGGTAAATGTACGAATGAGTTTTAATGGTGTTATCCTATTTAATTAGGAGTGGTTGATACAGTTTCTTGTTGGATATAGAGTTCAAGCTATTATTTGAGGTTGTCAGGTGAGTCTCTATGTTGACTCTTGCATATGTATTGTTTATGCAAAGGGATCTGCAAAACCCTAAATAAAATATGAAACCGAGATCATGAAAGGTACATAATGATATGTATGAAACTATATAAGTAATTACTAAAGGATATATGTGAATGTATGATTGTTGGCTAAGGATATTATGTATAGTTGGTATGGAATCTGTTAAGTTCAAGTATATGGCGAGTGGTGAATAAGTAATGTGATACTAAGGTATGGTTATATATATGTATGCTTGGAACGTGTGTTATGATTCGGGAATGTATGTGGGCTTATGTTAGTGGAATAAAAGGTTAGGCTTAGACTATATAAATGCATGAAGAGGCTATCAAGAAAGAGAGTCTATGTCTTTTCACTGCGGTGATGTTCAAAGGGGCCCGTCGGGACTTTAAATATGAATTCAAAATGGAAAGTCCATGGCCATGGCACCCTCTGTAAAGGACTAAATGATGGTTATTACCCAATGGGGATTTATGTGTGTTCCAGGACAATGATGGGAAAACCTCATGAAATGTGGTCTAGGAAAATTCGTATAAAAAACATGTCAAGAAAGAAAATGCCCTTGCGATGAACCTTAAAAGAACGCCTTTATGGCACAATATGAAATGAACACCTTTGTGACAAACTATGAAAGAAATGCCTTTATGGCGAATCAGGAAAGAAATGTCTTTGTGGCAGATTATGAAGGAATAGCCTCTATGACGAACCCTACAAGCATAGCCTTTGTGACATACCGAGATGGACTGCCTTTATGGTATGTCTTAATAAGGTTCTTAGAGAACTTTGAAGGATGATCCTTTTGACGTACTATAATAAGGCCTTCATAGCGTATTCTAATGAATTTTCTTGGTGGCAAGTTTTATTTGGCTCCTAAACGAAATTAGTGAAATCAATAAAGGCAATCTACATCTATGGACTATATGGTAAAGTATGGTACAAGACTAAGACTCAATTGGAAATAATGAAATCAAAAGAGATAGAGTAGTAATGGATTAACATTGAAAATGTGTTCTGATTAAGGACATAAAATTTGGTGTCGAAGGAAGTATCGGTTATCACTGCATGTGTTTCTTCTTGAATCGTAATAAGGTGAAGGTGTAACACCTCTTACCAGTGTCCGATGCTAGGACAGGGTACGAGGCATTACCGGACTTAAACATACACATACATGAAAAACCGGGCCATAAAATCTTAACCAATTCAAAAACATTCAAACACAAGCATATTGTCCCTTATACGAGCGTATGAGGCCCAAAACATACATAGGGGTGGTTAGGGACTAAACCGAGAACTATAGAAAAGTTTGAGAAAATTTCTTTAATATAGAGCCACACGGCCGTGTGAGACGGGGGACACGCCCGTGTCCTCCAGCCGTGCAACTCTCTGACTATTACGTCGGCACCAATTTAAGGTCACACGGCCATATCACATGTATGTGTGGCCAGATCGCATGGTCAATTAAAAATAAATGAATTTTTCATAAAATGGTGCAAACTTCACATGGCCAGAACACACTCCCATGTGGGTAGGCCGTGTCTCTCACACGGCCAAGACACACACCCGTGTCTTGGCCCGTGTGTTTACTACTGTGCATACTGACTTGCAAACTTTAGGTGCAGAGGACACATGGCCGGACAACAATCCCACAGGCCAGACCGTGTGTCACACATGGTCAAGACACATGCCCGTGTGTCTAACCGTGTGGACAATTTAGAGGCTATTTTCCAAGCCAATTGTCATCCTCTGTAACATCCTGAAATAATGCCTAGTCGGAATCGTAGTTTCGGGACCACAAATTTGACATCAAAATATTTATTTTATGATTATTATGAGGCCTAGAATATGAGTATATGCATGTGTTAAAGTTTCATGAAGAAATTCTAAGTATAAAGTGTCCAATTGGAAATTAGGGACTAAATTGAATAAATTGTAAAACTTGGATTCTAGAAGCAATTTGTATGAAATTGCCTTAGATTATGAATTAGAAGGTCTTGGAGAGAAATTTACCCAAATTCTAAATTTCTGGACAAAAATGGGCTTGCATGGATGAAATTTTAAAGAAAGGGCATAAGGGTATTTTGGTCATTTGTTATTTTAATGAATTAAAATGGGAAAAATCAAGCCAGAATCATCCATTTTCTCCTTCATCCAGCCAAAAATTTGGGGTTCTCCATAGCTAGGGTTTCAAGCTTTCCAAGCTCAATAGTAAGTGCTCCCAAGCCCCGTTTTTGATGCTCTTCGTATTTTTAAAATCCAGGTAGCTTGCTCTCTCCATTTCTACCCATATTTCATGCTAGGGTTCATATTTAAAAATTTACCCATGCATGATTTTCTTGTATTTTGATGAATTATGGAGGGATATGAAAGATGAATGTGTATTAAACATCTTTTCCTAGTTGATTTTCATGAAAAACCCTTATTGGGACCATTTTGCAAAAGATGTAAATGTATGGTAGAAATGAGAAAATAATGGATAATGTGGGCTACCATAAGAAGGAAAAGTGTTCGGTTAGGCTTGGGTAAGATAAAGAGTGCATGTGTTTCTTTATACGAGCCTAGGGACTAAATCGTAAAAATGTGAAAGGTTAGGAGCAAAATGGTCATTTGGACCGGGGGTAGATATTAAACTTGAAATGCGTAATTTAGTGTATTAATGAGTTAATTTTGTTGATATATACCCCGATGAACAAATTCTGGAGGTGGATCGAGGTAAACGCAAGGTTTCGGAATAACCGAAACATAACTCTGAAACAAATACCAGGTAAGTTCAGATAACTTAAAGTAAACCCCTAATATGTATAATTGTATAATTTATGAATGCATGATAATTGTATTTATTGTTGGCATGAATATCGTAGAAATGCATATTTGATGGTAACATGTAAAAATGTCTCGGTTGAGGTTGAAAAAGGGAATTCGATGGACAAACCCTCTTTGACATGTGAACTGAGATCCTGCGTGTGTTGCAGTAGGATTTAGCCCGAACGGGTAATCCGTGATCTCAAGTATGGAAAGGATCTAGCCCGGACAGGTGTTCCTTGAACGATCAAGAGTCTAGAAGAATATGTGTGCATTATGGATTTAGCCCGAACGGGTAATCCAATTTGGGTCCGAATTTAGCCTGGACAGTAATTCAGATCTGAGCTCAAAAAGGGTGTTTGTCGCAATAAGGGATTTAGCCTAGACTGGTAATCCCGACATCACCTTACGAGTTCATGATATGGGGGATTTAGCCTGGACTGGTAATCCTGCCATGAGATGCGAGGTTCGCAGGAGTGCATATATGTGAAATGATCATTCGTAAGAATTGACGGATAATAGGTATTCCATCGAGATTTCCTAGAAACTCAATGGGATTAATATGATGTATGTTAATAAGATGATCAATGATGAGCTCATCTACATAAATTACGTAATGCTTTGTTGTGTAACTAACTCATTGATTGAGTGCATATGGTAGGGAATCATTTCATAAGTGATGATTTCATGATTTAGATATGGATGCATGCTAATTACTCGGTAAGTTTACTCACCGGTTATTCGAGCTTACTAAGCATGAAATTGCTTACCCCTCTTTTTCCCTGTCTCACAGAGCTCAAGGACTCATAAGGATTGGAAGACAATTGGAGAGTCAACTCACTATCAACTAAACAAGCTTTGGTATAAAGACTCTGTTTATTTTGTTCAATGGCATGTATAGTATTTTTGAGTATTTTGTTATATGTGTCATTTGATATGCCAAGTAAAGGCATGTAAAAATATGTTTAACTCTTTGTATATGGCCATGAAAATTGGCTTAACTTAAGTATGCTATGACCTACGATTTTATGCATGGTTTTAATTACAAATGATGGGTTGCTATCAATTGGCAATGAGTCACATGAATGAGCCAATTTCGGATGGATAATATGACATGGGAACCCATGACACTAAAGAGGAAATAACCATTTATGTATGAAACCAATGATATGAGGTTTCCATACAACTATTTTCATTAAGATTATTTACAAGCGTAAAATTATGTTTTTTTCTCAAACTTGGTAACCACTAGGCACAAGTAGTAGAAATGGGTGACTAAAGACTTGGAAAATAGCCTAATAAAGTCCACATGGTTGGACACATGGGCGTGTTTCTAGGCCGTACGTGACACACGGTTCCCTCCCATGGGTGTGTGCTATGGCCGTGTGTCCCCTGCACCTAAAATTTTAGCTCAAAGTTGTATACGGGTAGGCCACACGGACGTGTGCCATGGCTGTGTTAAAATGACAGTTTTGTCCACGAGCAGGCAGCACAGGCGTGTTCCATTTCCGTGTTGATAAGTCAGTGTTGCCCACGGTTGAAGGGCATGGGCTTGCCTCAAGATACACGGGCGTGTGAGTCCACACGGCCCATCTACATGGGCGTGTGTCCCTTTATGTTAAGAAAAACTTTCTGAGGAGCCCAAGGTTAATCGAACGTGCCCGTATTTGTCCTGTATTGCCTTCTGATATGTTATAGGTCTCGAAGGCCTATACAATGGACGAGATGTTCATGATTGAAAAGTTTTAAATTCAAATGAAATTTTGTAACCCGAATTAGCATACTGAAAGTGTAAAGTTTCGGTAATGCCTCGAGCCTTGTCCCGGTGTTGGATACGGGTTAGGGGTGTTACACCCTCAATCATTCATACACTCAACCTTGTATCATGACATGAAACTTAGCATATTTAGACAATCAAATATTCACTATCATGACATATTCACATCTCCATAATGTCATCCTATTGCATACTCAATTAGCAACACCATTTGGAAGCATTCCACCCCAATTTTATCGGATGACCAAATTTGTTACCATGACTTCAAGTTACACATTTATGACTATAGTCATCTTAAGTCATTAAGTCATTCCTTATCTTCTAGCATCTAAATCATACTTCATCGTACATTCACCAAGCAATCATATTCCACAACATCAAGACAATAACTCATGCATGCATGGACAATTTGTCTTACAACCCAACAATCAAATATAAGCCATGTCACATGGCCGTTACAAAATGAATCATTAATATTAAAGGCCTTTACATCTTGGCCAAATTTGCATGACACATATCACAAAATAACCAAGTCTCCTCTACGTGCCATACTCAAAATATCAAATTCACTATACCCAATTGTTCTTTGATAGTATGATCGAATACTCCGACTACTTTCGATCCCCGAGCTAGCTTGGTAGAACTCCAAAATAGGGAAAAGAAAGGGGGTAAGCATTAAAGCTTAGTAAGTCCACATGCAAATAATATGCAATGATAGTAAGCAATTGTCACACAAAGACATAATAACATAACCATAAACATTATTCATCATTCAAGCCTTTTTGCATACTTATCATATGTTCATATATATACATATACATAAATTTTCTTACCATAAGTCATTCTTCATCAATGCATTGCTCATGAGTTTAGCGTACATGTAATAGCCCAAAATTGGGTCTAGTTGGAACAGAGGTTTTGGGACCACAAAATCTGAGATATAAATAATTATTTTATGATTATTTTGAGGTCTATGATATGATTGCATGATTGTGTGAAAATTTCGTGAAGAAATTCTATGCATAAAGTGCTTAATTCAAAGTTAGGGACTAAATTGAATAAGTTGCAAAACTTGCATTCTAGAAGTTTCTAGTATGAAATTGATTTGAAATATTAATTAGGAGGTCTTAAATAGAAATTTGACCAATTTCTAAGTTATGGACAAAAATTGGACATGGATGGAATTTTTGGAAAGTTTAGTAGTAAGGGTATTTTGGTCATTTAGGGGTAAAATGAATTAAAATACAAAATTAAAAGCCAATTTTGCTCTTCTTCTTCACCATGGACGTGTATACCAAGGAGACTCCATGGCTAGGGTTTTCAAGCTTCCCAAGCTCAATTGTGAGTCCGTTCTAACCCCGCTTTTCAAGTTCTTTACGTTTTGGAGTCCCGTAACTTGATTTAGCTTATGCTAGCAATAATTCAACCTAGGGTTCATATTTGGAAAAATACCCATAGGTAAAATTTGTGTATTCTGGTGTTTTATGATACAATATGAGGTTTTAAGTTATGTTAGACAACTTGTGCTACTCGGTTTTAAGTGAAAACGAGCAAAAGGGCTTAATCGATAAAAATACCTAATAGTCATAAGTATATGTTAGAGTGAGAATTTGATGTTGCCATAGAAGGGAAAAGTGATCATCATGTCATAAAACATAAGAATAAGGGATGAAGTTTAATTCCCGAGCCTAGGGGCAAAAGTGTAAATATGCAAAAGTTTTGGGGTAAAATTGTAATTTTTCCAAAGTTTGAGTTAAGGACTGTTTTGAATAGTACATTAATTAAATAAGTAAAATATGATGTTTTAGATCCCAAAAAATGAGATTTGAACCTAGAATGAGAGAAAAATCGAAAATTGAGAAAGTTGGTAAAATGGCCGTTTTAATATCAAGGTAAGTTCATATGTATAATAAGCATTAATTTATGCATGTTTCAATGTAAAATTGATATATTTACTATGATCTCCGAGGTGTTGAAAGTATGTAAGTTGGTATGATAATAATACAACAATAATGTTGTAATTTATATTTGAAAGTTAAATTTAGTGAATTAATTGAATTATGTTAAATTAAATGATTATGGTGCCAAGTTTATGAATTGATTTAAAAATATGTCTATGGTACATGAAGTGCATTGAATTATCATACATAAATGTGATTTCTATGATTATGGATATTATGGGAAATTGTAAGTTCATATGATTTTTAATAAGACAATGTGTAATTTAATGTTATTGCGTTGATATTAAATGAGATGTAAGTTTATATGTAAGTAATACATCACTATTACTTGTATTATGATATTTTATAAAAATATTGGAAATATGTTTGTGGATAATTACTTGATTGGTGAAATTGTTGGAAAGAGAGAGAAATCCGGTTGAACCTTCTGGAAGATTGGATGATCTGAGATGGTATGTAGCTAGGTCACATGTATAGTCTTGAGTGCACATCATGTGTACAAGAGAGCTACAAGACATTATGATGTAGCTAGGTCGCATGGGTGATACTATGTGTACACCATGTAGACAAGAGAGCTACAGGATATATGTAGCTAGGTCGCATGCGTGGTTCCAAGTGAAGGACACCATGTAGACAAGAGAGCTACGAGATAAACGGCTAGGTCACATGGGTGGTACTAACTGTTCACCATGTGTACAAGAGAGCCGAACTATATGATGGGTGGAGCTATGTGCTGAAACCACCAAGTATCGAGGATTGATCCAAGTGTTCAACGGAGACTCTCTATGTATTGCTTTGTGAGTTTTGTGATGAATAAGTGCAGAACTTGGTTATGTGAATGATGTGTTCATTAAGTGACCAGGATGTGGTAAGGTTATAAACAAGTAAGTTATACATGAGGATGATTTTATGGTGACCTTGTGATCATGGGCCTATACTTGTGATGAATGAAATGTGGTGAAAATGATTTGTGATATGTATGTTAAAATGAGGTTAATACAAAGAAAGTGTGAAAGAGTGAATTAGCAATAAAACTGTTTTGGACAGTAGCAGTGACGTGATTTTGAAAAATCACCAAAAATAGTATAAATTGAATAAGAGACTGAATGAGATATCAAATTAAAGCTTAATGATTCTATTTTCATATAAAAGAAATATAGAAAGTAAAGGAGTTCTATATTTTGAGATATTTATGTTTTTGTGAGACTGATTCAGAATGATTACGTGATCCCCTGTTTTGACTTTGGAAAATCACAAAAATTTGGAGAAAAATAATTAGAGGCTAAAAATTATATTTTTAAAATCCATAATGAGTCTATTTTCAAGATAAATCAACAAGAACATTATCCAAGTTCTGTACTGTGAGATCATTATTTTTTAGTGAAGAGAGGACAGAACTGTCAGAAAGTGAAACATGGGAAAATTTAATGAATAAAATGTACTAATTGGATAAAACAAAAATTATGAAAATTTTATGGTGGAAAGATATGTGAGTCTAGTTTCAGGGGAAATTTACGGATCTTAATTTGGAGCTCTTTAGATCGAATTATAAATAATTAAGTGACTATGACTCGTGTGGATAGTTTGATGTGAACATTTATTAGTAAATTGTGAAATCGTACTTACAAGAATGCTATATATGTAACACCCCGTACCCGAGACCATTGCCGGATTCGAACACGAGGTGTTAACGGACTTAATTCATTAATTAAACAGCTCATACAATTCATTTTAAAATTTCCAGACAAGCTGGCTAACAGCATCACAGTCGCTTTAAAAATCATATCTCAAGTTACGAAACTCGAAATCCAATTCCGTAAATTTTTCCTGAAACTAGACTCATATATATATCTACTAATTTTTTCTAGAATTTTAGTTGGGCCAATTAGTACAGTTTATTAGTTAAAGTCTCCCTGTTTCAGGGTTCAACTACTCTGACCTCTGTGTATTATGAATCAGATATCTCCTGTACAGAGCTTCAATGACTATGCCGTTTATCTCTAATAAAACTAGACTCAATAAGGAATCTGTACATATAAAGCATGACTTCTAATTATCTTTGTAAAATTTATGGTGAATTTCCAAAGTCAGAACAGGGGATCCAGAAATCGCTCTGGCCCTGTTTCACAAAAATTTAAACATCTCATAAAATATAGCTCATATACCTGTTTCGCTTATTCCATATGAAAATAGACTCATCAAACTTCGATTCCATAACTTATTCATTATTTAATTCCATTTCTACTATTTTTAGTGATTTTTTAAACTCATGTCACTGCTGCTGTCTGAATCTATTTTATGGTAAATTTTACCTATTTCATGGTTCCATGGATTAGCTAGCAATTTGACATACATAATACCAAATATGATCATGATTAGCCATTCCAATGGCTAATCATTACCAAGCATTTCTATTTCCATACCACTCAATAACCATATCATAAGACCATATATACAAAATGATTATAATGCTATACATGCCATACTCAAAATATACAAGCCATTATGCCAAGATGGTATACGAATAGTGTGAGCGTGCCTCCGACCGTTTCCAATTTCCGAGCTGGCTTGTCAACACTACAAGGAATGAAAAGGAGGGAGTAAGCATAAATGCTTAGTAAGCTCACATGCAAATAGCAAGTAACATAACCATATAAGCAAACATAAAACATCATTTGCATAATCATCACCAAGACATTCATATCACCTTTTCATTTATCATCTTACCATATTGTTGTTATATTGAGTTTTCAACCCGAGGGTTAAGTACATACCTGTTCAAAGTATCCATTTCACAACACTTACCAATACGTCCCTTTCATCTTGAGTATTCCTCCATTTGAGTAGAACTTTACCCGTTGAACACATCGGAATATAATTCGGATACATGGAAAGTTTGCACATAAGTGCCACATATGTAGCCAAGCTACCATGTAACCCGCCCATAAGTGAACTCGGACTCAACTCAACGAGCTCGGCGTTCGCATCCATAAGTGAACTCGGACTCAACTCAACGAGTTTGGATGCCTAGTTACATCTCACGAACTCGGACTCAACTCAACGAGTTCGGACGTCGCACCCATAAGTGAACTCGGACTCAACTCAACGAGTTCGGATGCCCAAATATCCTAGTGACATGTCACTTGTATCCTAATCCATTCCTAAGGTTCAACGGACCTTTTTCCCAATCATGTGTCTCAACCATCTTCTACGGAATGCCGATATCGATACTCGGTAGTATTTCATATTTTCCAAGTATATCACATAATTTGACATATTATCAAACAATTATCACAAGTATAATATTTCATAATAATTATCATATCATTTAAAAAACATTAAAACATTTAAAATAATAACTATGTTACCAACATTTACATATGAACTTACCTCGATGTAAAATGGCTATTTTACCATTTCGTCCACAACTTGGTATTTTCCCCATTTTAGCCCAATTTCAGTTTTCCTTGCTCTATCATTTAAAATATAGTCTAATTAGGACTCACATTATTCAAATTGACCCAAAATCATATTTTGGAAAAATTACAATTTTGCCCCTAAACTTTTGCATATTTACACTTTTGCCCCAAAGCTCGTAAATTAAAATTCAGCCTATTTTCTTATGTTTTATGACATGATGATCATTTTTCCTTCTATGGCAACATCAAATTCTCACTCTAACATGTACTTATGACTATTAGGTATTTTTACCGATTAAGCCCTTTTGCTCGTTTTCACTTAAAACCGAGTAGCACAAGTTGTCTAACATAATTTAAAACCTCATATTCTATCATAAAACACCAAAATACACAAATTTCACCTATGGGTATTTTTCCAAATATAAACCCTAGGTTAAATTATTGCTAGCATAAGCTAAATCGAGCAACCGGACTCCAAAACGTAAAAATCATTAAAAACGAGGCTAGAACGAACTTACAATCGAGCTTGGAAGCTTGAAAACCCTAGCCATGGTTTCTCCTTGCTATATTCGGCCATGGGGTTGAAGATGAGCAAAATTGGCTTTAATTTTGTATTTTAATTCATTTTACCCTAAATGACCAAAATGCCCTTACTACTAAACTTTCCAAAATTCCATCCATGTCCAATTTTTGTCCATAGACTTAGAAATTGGTAAAATTACTCTTTAAGGACCTCTAATTAATAATCTAATTCAATTTTATGCAAAATACTTCTAGAACACAAGTTTTGCAATTTATTCAATTTAGTCCCAAATTTCAAATTAAGCACTTTATGCATAAAATTTCTTCACGAAATTTTCACACAATCATGCAATCATATCATAGACCTTAAAATAATCATAAAATAATTATTTCTATCTCAGATTTTTTGGTCACGAAACTACTATTCCGACTAGGCCCAAAATCAGGATATTACAACTCTCCCCTTTGAGGATTTTCGCCCCGAAAATCTTACCGTAAAAGCGGTCTTCACTTTTCATCTCATATTCTGTGTCAAGAACTTGCACTTAGACTGCACCTCCAATACATCTCTTCAATTTCTCATATGATCTAAAAGCTTACGCCTCAACTCTCAACTGTTCTTAAATTTTCAACCCTTCTCGCTTCCCATGATATCATGACATAAAACCCGGATCTCAACTTGATTTAATGGAGACCGAATTCCAAGAAATCCAACAATCAAAGAGACCTGAAATTCCATGAATCTGATGAGTAGGAATTCATTCAATACTGATGTGATTTATAGATCTCGCCAAACATTTAACAATAGGATACATCACATTTTCCTCTTTCCGCCATAGAAATAATTCTGATATGGCCTCAAGAATAATCCTTCTCATTTCCATCCCAATATCAACATTGACAAGGATAATTTTGATAGATCCCAATGCTTGGCTTTAACCCCTTTAACAACTTCGATTTTATGTAACATCGGATGCTCTAAACTATCACATTACCTCACTGTCTTGAAACACATCACAATTCATACAACAATACATTACTGAAAGTCGAAGTCATTGCTCAATGTAGACTAGTCTAGTTCAGACGCTTGATTACCAATATTCTCATCTATCCGAACTCATCAACATGTAATAAACTTTTCAGCTTTCACAAGATGGAAACCTTATCATTCGTAGTGACTTAAACTAATATTCAACTCTTTCTATTAAATATACACTTCTCGTTCAAACTATTTACTCTTTGATCCGTACAAAATGAAATTCTATTATCAAACTTGGGAAAAATAATCCGACATAATTGTCACATGAAATCTTTCAAATAAATAATTTACCATACCGACTAAAACTCGCTTTTATCACCTATGCCTTTATCGATGTCAAATCCTTACACGTAAATTAGAAAAATCCCAATACTAAAATCACCACATTACCAAGATCAAATTAGAAGTATAGTCATATTTGACATGATTATCACGAGTGAAGAACGACTTGAACACGAGTCATAATTGACAAATTATGGAACAAAGATAACAAGGAAACCGAATAAAGAAATCCAAGATAGAGAAATCCAGAATAAGGAAATCCAGAATAAAGAAACCCAAGATATGATACTATGCCGAGAATCGAAAACCAAATTCATAGAGAAAATACGAGAATACTCGATAATTCTTCAAAGAAAGAAAGTCCAAAAGAAAACACCATTTAATCCCATGAAATCAAATATAACAAGATCAATATATCTTCCCATACATATATATCGATGAAGCATCAAGTAGAAGAAATAGAATCATAATATCATATGAATTCTCTCATCAATTCTTATCGATTTAAATGAAATAGAATACCCGATGAAATAGAGCAATATAAATTATAAACCAATCAGACTACCAATGCTTTCATCCAACACCAAATTAGAAGACATTCCCATATAACAAGAATTTCTTCAGAAGATCAATAGCCATAGAAATATTTCTGAGAACGGGTGAACACATAGAACATCTCAAAAGAGACTGCTAAATCTGTCCGGTCATAACTGTCACACTCAGATAATTCACGTTTGAAATATCATTTCCCCAACTAGTTCTGCCGTCACAAATTTCATATTAAATCATTCACTAAAGAATGTCAGTTCTGAATAAATTTCGATTTACACTTTTCTCGACCTTGCACTTGAGTAATTCGATTTACCAAGGAGAATTCCTTTTCTAACTAGGACAATGCATAACTCCAATAATTTTTACGTCAATCCGATACTTTCTGGCTCTGACTTTACTTATCAGCTCATTTTCAATCTCGGATCATACTTATAATTATTCTATCACTGAACTCTTTGGGTTCTCAACCGAAAACTTATTCAATACTAATCTCATGAAATTCCATTATAAGTACCACTTTGGTAAGGGGAGGGTTGTAGGACCTCGACTCGACTTTCTTATACATACACATATGACACAACTTCCATCATCATAGTAACATCATCAAAATCATGTCATTCATTCATGTTGGCTTACACCAATTTTCCTATTGTCCCATTTAGACAATATACTTATGCATACATTCTATGTTTTCTAGACACTTTACTTATCCATTCATTTAATTAAATTAATTCATGCTCATGACATTATATAAGGCCAAACAAACATAGATATTTGCATCACAATCACAACTTTCATTTTGTGCATCATCATGTACATATCATTACAATCATATAATTCAGTCCAACAATTTAACATAGATAAGTTCATTTCATTATAATCCTTTACCTCATAAAATTATATACCATTAACATTCATCAACATTCGACATCCAATCAAGACAAGGACATTTTCATTCAGATCATAATATTATGACCTTTATTCATACCTCTACTACTTTCTATTTATTCCGTTCATCTTATCAAGTAAGCCACATACACTACATCATATGAGCATTAAGCAAATATGAATATTTATCACAACATGAACTTTCATCTCACATATTATCACATATGTATCATAAACCTTTATTCATACTTTTCTCGAACCGAGACTTATCATAATCATAATTTTACTCAAATACCTTTACTTAACATTGAACATGGTTGGCGCAGCTGGTTGGAGAGTACCTGTCTAAATAAGACGGTACTTATACGCGTCGGAAGACATCACACTATCACAGATCAGTGGCATGTACAGCTAAACTTTTACACATGCTAGGTTAGTCCGAGAACCGACTAAACCTGCTCTGATACCACTAAATGTAACACCCCGTACCCGAGACCATTGCCGGATTCGAACACGAGGTGTTAACGGACTTAATTCATTAATTAAACAGCTCATACAATTCATTTTAAAATTTCCAGACAAGCTGGCTAACAGCATCACAGTCGCTTTAAAAATCATATCTCAAGTTACGAAACTCGAAATCCAATTCCGTAAATTTTTCCTGAAACTAGACTCATATATATATCTACTAATTTTTTTCTAGAATTTTTAGTTGGGCCAATTAGTACAGTTTATTAGTTAAAGTCTCCCCTGTTTCAGGGTTCAACTACTCTGACCTCTGTGTATTATGAATCAGATATCTCCCTGTACAGAGCTTCAATGACTATGCCGTTTATCTCTAATAAAACTAGACTCAATAAGGAATCTGTACATATAAAGCATGACTTCTAATTATCTTTGTAAAATTTATGGTGAATTTCCAAAGTCAGAACAGGGGATCCAGAAATCGCTCTGGCCCTGTTTCACAAAAATTTAAACATCTCATAAAATATAGCTCATATACCTGTTTCGCTTATTCCATATGAAAATAGACTCATCAAACTTCGATTCCATAACTTATTCATTATT
Organism: Gossypium arboreum; assembly: GCF_025698485.1. Classification (NCBI taxonomy): domain Eukaryota; kingdom Viridiplantae; phylum Streptophyta; class Magnoliopsida; order Malvales; family Malvaceae; genus Gossypium; species Gossypium arboreum. The sequence goes on from NC_069081.1 coordinate 40,248,826, forward strand.
TAATTCCATTTCTACTATTTTTAGTGATTTTTTAAACTCATGTCACTGCTGCTGTCTGAATCTATTTTATGGTAAATTTTACCTATTTCATGGTTCCATGGATTAGCTAGCAATTTGACATACATAATACCAAATATGATCATGATTAGCCATTCCAATGGCTAATCATTACCAAGCATTTCTATTTCCATACCACTCAATAACCATATCATAAGACCATATATACAAAATGATTATAATGCTATACATGCCATACTCAAAATATACAAGCCATTATGCCAAGATGGTATACGAATAGTGTGGCGTGCCTCCGACCGCTTCCAATTTCCGAGCTGGCTTGTCAACACTACAAGGAATGAAAAGGAGGAGTAAGCATAAATGCTTAGTAAGCTCACATGCAAATAGCAAGTAACATAACCATATAAGCAAACATAAAACATCATTTGCATAATCATCACCAAGACATTCATATCACCTTTTCATTTATCATCTTACCATATTGTTGTTATATTGAGTTTTCAACCCGAGGGTTAAGTACATACCTGTTCAAAGTATCCATTTCACAACACTTACCAATACGTCCCTTTCATCTTGAGTATTCCTCCATTTGAGTAGAACTTTACCCGTTGAACACATCGGAATATAATTCGGATACATGGAAAGTTTGCACATAAGTGCCACATATGTAGCCAAGCTACCATGTAACCCGCCCATAAGTGAACTCGGACTCAACTCAACGAGCTCGGGCGTTCGCATCCATAAGTGAACTCGGACTCAACTCAACGAGTTTGGATGCCTAGTTACATCTCACGAACTCGGACTCAACTCAACGAGTTCGGACGCTCGCACCCATAAGTGAACTCGGACTCAACTCAACGAGTTCGGATGCCCAAATATCCTAGTGACATGTCACTTGTATCCTAATCCATTCCTAAGGTTCAACGGGACCTTTTTCCCAATCATGTGTCTCAACCATCTTCTACGGAATGCCGATATCGATACTCGGTAGTATTTCATATTTTCCAAGTATATCACATAATTTGACATATTATCAAACAATTATCACAAGTATAATATTTCATAATAATTATCATATCATTTAAAAACATTAAAACATTTAAAATAATAACTATGTTACCAACATTTACATATGAACTTACCTCGTATGCTAAAATGGCTATTTTACCATTTCGTCCACAACTTGGTATTTTCCCCATTTTAGCCCAATTTCAGTTTTCCTTGCTCTATCATTTAAAATATAGTCTAATTAGGACTCACATTATTCAAATTGACCCAAAATCATATTTTGGAAAAATTACAATTTTGCCCCTAAACTTTTGCATATTTACACTTTTGCCCCAAAGCTCGTAAATTAAAATTCAGCCTATTTTCTTATGTTTTATGACATGATGATCATTTTTCCCTTCTATGGCAACATCAAATTCTCACTCTAACATGTACTTATGACTATTAGGTATTTTTACCGATTAAGCCCTTTTGCTCGTTTTCACTTAAAACCGAGTAGCACAAGTTGTCTAACATAATTTAAAACCTCATATTCTATCATAAAACACCAAAATACACAAATTTCACCTATGGGTATTTTTCCAAATATAAACCCTAGGTTAAATTATTGCTAGCATAAGCTAAATCGAGCAACCGGGACTCCAAAAACGTAAAAATCATTAAAAACGAGGCTAGAACGAACTTACAATCGAGCTTGGAAGCTTGAAAAACCCTAGCCATGGTTTCTCCTTGCTATATTCGGCCATGGGGTTGAAGATGAGCAAAATTGGCTTTTAATTTTGTATTTTAATTCATTTTACCCCTAAATGACCAAAATGCCCTTACTACTAAACTTTCCAAAAATTCCATCCATGTCCAATTTTTGTCCATAGACTTAGAAATTGGTAAAATTACTCTTTAAGGACCTCTAATTAATAATCTAATTCAATTTTATGCAAAATACTTCTAGAACACAAGTTTTGCAATTTATTCAATTTAGTCCCAAATTTCAAATTAAGCACTTTATGCATAAAATTTCTTCACGAAATTTTCACACAATCATGCAATCATATCATAGACCTTAAAATAATCATAAAATAATTATTTCTATCTCAGATTTTTTGGTCACGAAACTACTATTCCGACTAGGCCCAAAATCAGGATATTACAATATACATTAAGGATGTGGAATGGAGAAGAGGAGGAGGAAAATAAATATATGTGGAATACATGGAAACTATGGTATATGAAATATTGATATAATGAAATAAATGATATGTGTTTATAAGAAAACAAAAGAGAATGTTATGTATCATGACATGTATATATATATATATATATATATATGACTAGTCTCAATGTAATGCTTGTTGGGTATGGAATTGAATTGAAATGTTTCGAGCAAACATGTTATTCTCACATGATCTCGAATCGTGGTATTTTATAAAGATATGATCTAGCTTTAAATATGAATGCTTGATGATTAAGCTGAAGATATTTGGCAAGATGATAATCTTGGTATAAATGTATAAGTGGTACTATAATAAACAAGGTAAAATGAGTATGAGAGACACATGTATGATGACATACAAATGCTATGTTTGTGGTTTAATTGAGGATGTTTAATCATTAAATGAATACCATGTTATATGCTTTTGATTTTGTATAAGTGTGTAAGAGATCAAGGTTGACCAAAGCTTGGAAAATAGCCTAGGTATATTCCACACAGGCAGAGACACGACCATGTGTCTCAAATTGTATATAAACACGACTTTGGGACACGGACGTATGGAGCCTTAAAGCATGAAATTTCTAAGATTTTTGTAAGTTCTTGGTTTAGTCCCAAACCCTTTCTAAAGTATGTTTTGGGCTCCGTAGACTCAAATAAGGGACTATGTGTAAGAGAATGAATGCTTTGAAATATGAATAAAATTTTATGGCTCGTATTTTAGTTTAATGTTTGTATGTTTGTCTGGTAACGCCTCGTACCTTAGCCCGACCTCGGATACGAGTAAGGGGTGTTACAGTACATACCTGTACTCACTCATAGTATATGACATGACCGTACCTTCTTTAACATGCCCTCCTTGGGTCTTTCATCACAATATCCTTTGCATTACCCGTTGAACACTCAGAATACTATTGGATACACAGAAAAATTAGCACATAAGTGCCACATATACATATGTAGCCTAAGCTACCTCATAACATGTAACGCTCGCAATGGGGCTCCTCACAGGCCTGCTCATATAAGCTATCGGTCAAAGAGTATCTACAAGGGCTGCTCACACAAGCTGTCAGGTATCTGACCCACTCAAGGATTACCTAGCCACCGGTAAGACACACAAGACCCGCGCCCGGAACCCAATTACATGTATCGCATCCATTATGAACTCAGACCAACTCAATGAGCTTGGATGCCAAATATATATCACGAACCCAGACCAACTCAATGAGTTTGAATTTCTTAATTCCTAGTGACATGTCACTTGTTCCTAAACTATTCCTAAGGTTCAAACGAGATTTTCCTCACATGTACATAACATCTCCATCGTACTTGCTCGTAACGTCGTGGATAATGACCAATATCATTCATACTTACAAATGATGAAACATTTATCACATAATGTCAACACATCAAAATATATTACATTGTCACATTATTTACACATGTACTTACCTCGGTACAAAATGATGATAATCGAGCCTAATCATCGTATACTTTATTCTTTCCTCGATCAAGACCCAGATCACGTTTTTCTTGATCTATAATACCAAATTTAACTTGTTTATTAATCATATTTTTCAAATCAATCCATAATTCAAGCTTTGGTAACCTTTTTCCCCTAATTTTTCACTTATTTACAATTTAGTCCTTAGGCTCGTAAAATGAAATGTATGAATTTTCTTGGTTACCCAAGCCTAACCAAACCTATACCGTGCTCATATCAGCCCATATTTTCCTTTATTTCACATTTTTACTACCTACTTTTACACTTTTACAAACAAGTCTTTTTTAGGTGTTTTCACTAAAAATCACCTAGTAAAAGATGTTTATCATGCATCAAACATTCATATTCCTCCATTAACCATCAAAATACATGCATGTTATACATGGGTCAAATTTCATACATGAACCCTAGCTCAAAATATAGCTAGAAATGGATAGATCATGCTTCAAAGACTTAAAAAATGCAAAGAACATTAAAAATAGGGCTAGGATTAACTTACAATCAAGCTTGAAATGTTGAACAAAACTCTAGCTATGGCTATTTGAAATTTTGGCTAGCACTTGGAAAAGATGAGCACATTTTTTACTTATTTTTCCCTTTTTATTCTTGTATTAACCAATTGACCAAAATACCCTTTTTGCCTTTCTTTCAAATTTTTCCTATGCATGCCCATTTTTGTCCAAAATTATAGAAATTGGTCAAATTCCTAATTAGGACCTTCTAATTTAGAATCTAAAGGAATTTCATGTTAAAAGCTTCTAGAACACAAGTTTTTCATCTTATTCAATTTGGTCCCTGAAGTTCAATTGGGTATTTTATGCATAGAATTTCTTCATGAAATTTTCACACAAGCATGCATACATATCATGGATTTCATAATAGTCACAAAATAATTATTTCTATCTGGGATTTGTGGTCTCGAAACCACTGTTCTGATTAGGCGCTAATTCGAGATGTCATAGAAGGCTTAGATATTGAAGGATGTAAGTGACGTATCAAAGACGCTTTGATAAGAAAAAGGAAATAGTTTCTGATTAAGGTATAGTAACGAATGAGTATAAACGAGTGGAACTTGAGGAAGTATTAGTCAAAGACAAAGTTGAAAGTAAGAACAATAGGATTGTCTATCTAAACTATCAATTGCAATGTGAAAATATGACTCAAGTAAATGATGTTTTCCTCACTAAGTCCTTATGAACTTATCCGTGTGTGTCATGTTACAGATGAGATGGTGTGGGACTGGGCCAAGAGGGATGATGCCAGGACTACGCCAAGAAGTGGCGTATCGAGTTATTATGCATTCAGAGCGAGTTTGGCGATGTTTCTAGGGCTGAATTGTCACTTAGAAGTCCTTACTTTGGGGCATCTGTAATGGATTAGGATTCTATTTAGATATTATTGTAACCTATTATACGTGTTGTAGTTGTATATGTAATCATGTATTTTAATTTTGAAACATTGTAATTATGTAACTTGTAATTGATTTAAATTTGTATAAGTATATTAAGTTTTTGTTTGTATTAACCTAGTAATATCCAAGATTCAAATCCGACCAATCAAATCGAGTTAGGGTGTTACATTGTAACTCAAAATTTATAAGTATCATTATTTTATTTGTTACGATTCTTCAGCTATTATTTTCAATTTTTAATTTGTATGTAGATATAGGTATCCATTTATATCATTCATATTAAATTTATTACATACAGTTATTATTTTTTTGTATTTTTATGTTGGTTTTATGTTATTTCTTCGATAATAGTCTTCAAAATCGAACATTTATCACCTCTTGAAAATATAATATACCTTATCATTATGTTTCAATACTATACAAAAAAATATTATAAATATGAGATATACCTTTTTATCCTCACTTACTTTTATTACACAAACGGACTACATTCAAAGGCTTCAAATTGTAACATCAAAGCAGGCAACGAAGTACAGAGCAATTGACGGGTAATTGCCAAATATGCAAAAGCCATGTCGAAAAAATTGTTTGTTTTTATTGTTATTGATACTGTTTAGGTTGATGCAATGAACCAACATATAACAACTTGAAAAGCTTTTGGACAGTTTCTACTTTTTAGAGTTTAAACTTTTCAAATTTATGATTTCGACAAAACAGATACTAAAATCTGTTTCTTGTAATATCCTTATTGTTTATTCTAATTATCCACTTAATCAATGACTTGAAATAATCATTTAACAATTAATGCTTATACGTTGACAAGGTTGATTAACCCCCCCACCCCCAAAAAAAAGGGTTTAATTAGGCAAAAGCTAGGTAGGTGTTTATGAAAGTGTTAGGCAAGTATTTCCGACTTCCAACTAGAGTTTTGTTTTCATTTAAGCAACTTCAATCCAACCTAATAGTGATTAATCAATTAATTAATTAATATATATATATATATATATATGTTTAGTGTGAATAGATTCTTTTCGCATTCCCATTATCTTCTTTACTCTTCTTTCTTTATTATTGTTTTTTTTTATAAGAAAAAGATGTCTCTCTCCCCCTAAAAAAAGGGTGTAAAAAGTAAAAAGAAGCTTAGGCAAAAGTCACTTGAGTTCATTTCATTCTTTTGGCCTGTACTTGAAAATGTGTGGGTGGTTTAGGTAAGATGAAGGTGGAGGAAGAAATGGGAAATTATGGTCAAAATTGACCGGCATTTCATTTTTCTTTTGGTTCTTATCTTTGTTGTTAAATATTACAAGACGATAGGTCTAAATGGCCTGAAGTAGTTTAGCTTTTCAAATTCCCTTGGCCTATTTTCATTCTCTTCTCAAATTAAAGACTAGATTTGGTGAATTGATGGTGAAAACTTTCAATTTCATATATATTAGAAATGTAAACATTTTTCTTTACAAAAATTTAAATATGATTGTTGTACGAATCTAAATTTTTTGTCATTAAAGGAGGAATTCACTTATATAGGTGTAAAATTGAAATAGTTTCACACCTTCTCATATTTCTTTGTACGGTTAACATTTTAACGATCTAACTGTTGAATTTAATATTTTACTCATATAGATATACATGTTAAATTTGATGTAAATTAAAAATTTTCAACTATTTATTTTATATAAAAAATCTAGTTGTTGAGTATTATAGATCAATATAATAGAGAAATAAGATCGATTAAAAATTTATATGCATAATAAATACAAATATATTAATAAATTTAACGATTAAATCATTAAAATATTAACCTTACAAAAATATAAAACAATTTTAAATTTACACTTTTCTGTATTCTAAATCATCGTATCTAATAAAAGTTTAAGAAGGGTGTGAAGAGTGATATGGTAGATATAAAGCGATGTGAGAGTTTGATTATCTAAAGCAACTACCATAAAGAAAGTTGCAATTATGAGCATCTTTTGAGGTGAGTCCACTTGGTCTAATTGTCTTAACACATTGACATTTTTAATATATTAATAATAATAATAATCTTTCAGGATATGATATGAATAAAGATAAAGAGAGATTATCATGAGCAACCCACATTGACTGAAAAAACAATAAATGATAAAATAATAAAACCTATTTTTAGGGCTTCCATTTGGTGTTTCTTTTGAATATAAGGGAAAAAAAAAAAAATAAAGACATGGGTTGATTTGTTGGTCAAGATTATATTAATTTAAGGTTAAATTTTGTTATTAATCTCTTTACTTTGTTAAAGTTATGAATTTAGTCCCTATATTTTAATTTGGTTATTTTTAGTATTTGTACTTTTCAAATTTTAAAATTTCAATCATCACTAAATGATAACTTTAGATTCACTAAATTAAGTTTTATTATTTCCAAAATACGATATGCTAAACATATTATCATATGTGTAATACCAAGTCAACTTGTTATTGTCATATATTTCCCACTAAAAATCCAATTATTATATTAATGATTACCATTTGCATCAAGTTTGAAATTTCAAAATTCACGACTTAGAATAATCCCATTGAAACATATGGACTAAATCTTTAACTGTACGTATAGTACATAACTAGTAATTGAATTTAAACTAATAGATTTAATAGCTATTGTTTAGTTCAAAACTAAAATTTCAAAATTCGAGAAGAGCATAGACTAAAATTGACCAATTCAAAAAGTGCAAGGATTAATTTGATCAAATTAAACTATAGTGACTAAATCATACCTTTTACAAAGTAGAGGGACTAATAATAAAATTTAACCTTAATTCAAAGGCTTTTGCAACCGAAAAGCCAAAGACTAAATTTCAGCATATATTGAGAAAAAAGATGATTACATAAAGTAAATACAAAAAAAATGGCATATTTGTTCTCTATTAATTCATGTAGAAGTATTTCGTTTAAGTGGGATCTCGTGAAAATTAAAATAATTAATAGTTGGAACTATATGTTAAAAAGGTGAACCTTATTTTATCTTTGATCATGTCTCGTAAATTTTTTTAAATATGTGGGTAATCTTTTAATTAAATAAAAGAGTAAAAAGAGAAGTATTTAATATATATTAAATATAATAATGTAATAAGTAAAAGTGAAACGTTTAATGTGAAATGCTTAAATGGTTTTCATTTTGGAATAATTCTTTTTAATTTTTTATTTTAAAATTTCACGATTAAAGTATTCATTATATATTATAATACTCAATTGATTTTAAACTTTTTTTAAATTTTATCTTTGTGTTTATTTTATTTTATTATTGAATTTCATTTATATTTATTAGAGTAATATGAAATCGAGTGTTATTTAAGCACTATAAACAAGTTATGTGGGCTGGCTTTAAAAATATTATAATTTATTTATATTACAATTTTAATTTATTTTATTATTTTAATATATTTTGAGCAAGTTTAATTATCATCAGTGATAATTGTTTTTTGCTATCATTTTTTTTGTACTAAGAGACCTAGCCTGTGTTTTATTAGTAAAAACTAACAAAACTTTAACAAAGAAGGCCTAAAAACATGAAAGGCCCAAAAAACCTAATTAATTCAAAACCTAATCCTAACAAGTCCATATCCTAAGAGAAAAACAACAAAAAAAAGTAACAAACCCTAAAAAATAAAACCGGCAGCCAATTCCATTTATGTGCTTCCTCCGTCTTCTTTACCTATTTCGTCCTTTCAATGCTTCGAAGGAAATCCACACACTCCACCCTCATTAGATGACTCGTACCTCTTTAATGGCGGACTTAACTCGCATTATTTTTTGCCGGATTTCTACCATCTGTGGATCTGAGGTACCCATCCTTTATATTATCCCATTTCTTATTCTAATAATTAACAACTCAACGTTCCTTTCCCTGATATGTTTTCCCTTTTTCTTTTAACAACCCTTCTCATGTCCTGATTTTAAGTCCTAACCCCTCTGCTACCTTCGGTGACACCATTCCTATCATTCGCATCGACCCTAACGACTACACTAGGTCCGATCATATTCAGATGAGTATTTTCTCTATCTTTTAACCCTTCTATTGCTAGGGAATGGGCCACTAAGTTTGCTTGTCTACTTGCATGTTGAAATCTACAAGAGATAAAGTTCCTTCTCATTCGTTTTGCATCAGAAATAAAGGCCCTTATATTGGATCTATCTTCATCTTGTCTTTGTATTTTCCGAAAAATAGATAACGCATCGCCTTCAATTTCAACTCGTAGGAAACCAGTTTCTGCCCTAAATCTCACTACTTGGACGCATTCGAGAGCCTCGGCTGCAAAGGTTGTCGATATGTGCTCGTTTTTATAGATTATTGATTTTAGAATGCCACCGTCAGAATTTCTAATCACAATTCCAATGCATGATCTTTTGTTCTGTCTGTCGAAAGCAGCGTGGAAGTTAATTTTTATATTCAATCCTTCCGGGGGTTTCCAATTTTCCTTTTGTACAGGGTTCACAGGTAATTTCTTCTTACTCCATCAATTTCCTTTATATAGCTTTGGATAAACTGAATTAGGCAGGTTTCAAACTGAACCAAATTCTCATGTACCAAATAATCTTTATTTGTTGACTTGATTCTTTTTCAAATATTATCTTCACCCAGTCCTTATATTGCAATTGATTTTGTTCTATGGCCCATCTAAAGCCCAGCCTTGACCAAACTGCAACAGCATAAGGGCAGTCCTTAAATACATGATTTGTAGTTTCGGGTAGAGGTGTTCATTGATCGGGTTAGGTTCGGGCCGAGTTCAACTAAAAAATTATGTCCATTTATTAGGTTTGGGCCGGACTCAAAAAAATGGGCTTAAAATTTTGTTCAAACCCAACTCAGATAAAAATATTAAAACCCGGATTCGACCCAAATTGTCTCAGATTAATTTTTATATTATTTTTAAATAATAATATATCAAAATACTAAAAATATCAAAATAAATATTTACTAACAAATTGAAAATAAATTTTAAAAGTATGTAAACTTAAATAACACTAAAATAGATGTAATTTAACAAGTTAATGTCTTTAAAATAATAACGAAATTAATAATAAAATAAGTTTTATATAATATTTAAACAATAACAATAAAATAGTAGCAACATAATAATAAAATAGTAGCAAAATAGAGAGAAAATAACAAGAAAATAACATTCAAAAATAAGAAAAATACATATTTTTTTGTCTTTTAGTGAATTTGGGCTGGGCCTGGTTGAGTTTAGGCTAAAAATACCTTACTCAAGGCCTGACTTATTTTTTAAACGGGTTTTATTTTTTTGTCCAAGTTCATTTGTTGGGTCTATATTTTTATTCAAATCTTCTCACATTTCGGGTGGGCTTTCGGACTGGGTCGAGTAATCCGGCCCATGAAACTTTTAGTTTCAGGACAATTGGTGCATCTAGGGCAATTATTATTACAGGCCAATCTTCGTTAGAACAAATTAGAGAAAGTAGGTGGATAATTATTTAGACTTTTTTAGACTAGGAATTTTGTTTTTGAGGGCCAATCAATCGGCCATAGTTTTTTGTACAGTGGCTTGTAATAATTGTGGTTAGCTTGCATATTTGTTTGGCCTTTGGTCTGTATTAAAATTTTATGCCTACTCCGCACTGTATACTTTCTTGACGTTACACCACACCAAACCATTCTTTCTATTTCTTGCTTTAAATGATGGAGGATGCACGGGATTCTTTCGGCATCTTGGGGTGAAAGGTACTTCTTATGAGCTCTTATTTCCATTTGTTTGTATCCTATTGAATAAGCTTTGATACATGTCCCAACCATTGATCAATATTTGAATTCTCTAATTTGTAATCGCCAATACTTGGGATCCAAGCTTCATCCCAAATTCGAACATGTTTTCTTGATCCAATTCGCCAGCAAAAACCTTTTTCAAGGGGTCCTTTTACCGCCCATATACTCCTCCAGGTATAGGATGGTAATGTCCCCAACTTAGCTTAATACTTGGCTAATGATTTTGCTAATAATGAATCCTGATAACAAATCAAACGCCACCCTAGTTTTGCTAACATTACTACATTAAAATTTGATAAACACTGAAATCCCATTCCTCCATCCTCCTTTAGTTCACCTCGCCTTCTCCACTCACACCAATGGATCCCTCGTTTGTCGTGACTTTTTTGCCACCAAAACTGACTCATAATGTTTTCCAATTCTATAAAAAACGATTTTGGTGACAAAAAACATGCCATCGCATAAGTGGGAATTGTATATAAAATTGCTTTTATAAAAACCTCCCTTCCTCCAATTGATAAGAGTCTCATACTCCAACATTTAATTTTACTTATCATCCTATCTTTTAGGAATTGGATATTCTTTTTTTTTTTTTGTCCCTCTCTATCATATTAGGCAATCGCAAGTATTTTTCTAGATCTTTTGAAGTTCGGATTGAGTGTACCTGCAATTTGCTCCCTCTTTTGTTCCTAAACGTTTGAACTAAAAAATGCCACTGACTTATAAAATTTTTTGCATTGACCAGAATAGCTCTTATATTCTCGTAAAATTATTTTGAGGTTATGAGCTCCCCTTTCTATGGCATCTCCAAAAAGAATGCAATCGTTTGCAAAGAGGATATGAGTAATAGTAGGTACTTTTCGACACACCTTAGCCCCTTAAATTTTACCATCCTATGCAGCTAGCCTCATTAACAATGATAACCCCTCACTACAAATTAAGAATAAATAGGGGCTTAACGGGTTACCTTGTCTCAATCTTCTTATTGTTTTGAATCTTTTGCTAAGCTTTCCATTTAGACAAATCGAAATAACTTATCGATATAACTCATCACATCATTATGGTCACAAAAGGCCCAACTCCACCCTATGGTAAGCATTATTCATGTATAATTTTAGTGCTAAACTTTCGTGTTGCTCTATTCTTCTTTGCTTGGGTGTATGCATTAACTCATAAGCTAAAATGATATTATCTGTAATCAGTTTCCTGGCACAAGCATTTTTGGCATTATCAATGCATTCATTTAAAACTTTTTGAAAATGATTGGCAATCACTTTCGGTATAATCTTATATAAAACTGTGCATAGGCTAATAAGTCTAAAATTTTTTAAATATGTTGGATTTGCAATTTTGGGGATAAAAACAATGTTGGTAAGATTAACTTTATCAATTGGGCTGCCATTATTAAGAATATTAAGACAAAAATCACTGACCTCTTGTCTAATAATGTGGCAATATTTTTGGAAGAAAAGTGTTGCAAATCCATCACTTTTGGGGGCTTTAGTTAGTACCATTCTTTTTATCGCTATCACGATTTCTTCTGTTGTGAATTCCTTCGTTAGTTCTTTATTCATATCTTTCGACACACAAACTCCACCTGAAGCAAACAAATTTTCAAAGTATCTTTTTGCTACTTTCACCATATTCCTTTATCAGAAGTAATTTGATCGTGCTCGTCCTCTAGCTCTTCAACTCGGTTTGCGCTCCTTTAAGATGCACAATTATGGAAAAATTTTGTATTTCTATCCACATCTTTTATCCTTTAACCAATTCATTCTAGCTCTTTGTTCTCAATATTTCTCTTCCTTTTCAATTTCTATATTTAAATGGGTTTTTGTATCAATTAATTTTGCCAAATTCTCATTTGTTCTTTCTCTTTCATCCAACTTTTCAATTCGGGCAAGTAGTTTCTTTGAAAGTACCTTCTAAGTTTTTTTTTTTTTTTATCCCCATTGCTTATCTGTTTAGCCATTTTGCTATTGCTTCTAACTTCTCGATCACCCCTCACTCTTTGTCATCTATATCCTTTTTACTTATTCCTTACACGATGTCTCCATAGCCCACCACACCTCAGATTTGAATCATATTCTCCTCCTACTAATTCCTTTTGTCTTGGTCTGGAAAAATAAAGGACAATGATCAGAAAAAGAGTGAGATAAGTGTTGACTTGTATATTCAAGAAAAAGGTCAATCCATTCTTTGTTGGCCACCCCTCTATTAAGTTTTTCTCTAATATTTGTTTCAAGGAGATTCCCTCTTTCCCAAGCTAACCATCTTCCCACATGCCTCACATCTTCTAAATGATAATCATTCAATATCGTCCTAAATTCTTCCGTTTGTCCTTCATCTCATGGCAAGCCCTTTTCTTTTTCAAAGGAGTAAAGAATCTCATTAAAGTCACCACAAACAAGCCATGGCATTATTTGCTCACGACTTAATCTACTAAAGATTTCCTAAACAGTACTTCTTCCACGTGTTTTTGGTGCTCCATAAAAGCTGATTAATCTAGTCTAGCTTCATGATCATCGATATTTACATCAATATGGTTATTTGAAAAACTATTCAATCTTACTAAAAATTCACTCTTCCATCCAAGGCTTACTTCACCTCTAGTTTTGTTTGTCGAAACATCAATTCTGTATTGAAATCCTTAACTCCTTTCTTTCTCCATTTGAAAATTATCAAGTTTGGCCTCCATAAAGAAGAGTTGTTGGGGATTATACATCTTCAATATATGCTGAAATCTTTTAACGCCTCGTGGACTCCCAATCAAAGATGTTCCAACTAAAGATTTTCATTTCATCCGGTCGATATCTAATTTGTTTGAGTTGATCCTTTTTGTTCTTCGTGTCCATTTCCCTCTCCAGTCACAAATCTATGTTGACTTAGGCTATCTAATCAAAGTCGCTTCTTTCCTTCACTATTTTCTGGTGGTAATTCCTCATTATCTTCCTCCTCGTCCTTTTGATCCTCCTCTTTTAAACCCATTAGACCCTTTCCTTTTTCTAATCGCTAACTACCCTCCAGAATAAGTCCTTCCGTTTGGTTTCGAAAACCCTTATTATAATGCGCCCTACCACAGCCCAACCCTTCTTCAGAATTCCACATCTCTTCTTTACCTACTTCCTTCCCAAAGTTCCTTTTCAGGTTTTCCTCCCTCAACCATACACTAAGTGTAATACTAGCTCTCCTTAGCTGTGTCTTTAATGAAACGTCCCACCCACACTGCATTTCTCCTAACCCTAGATTAATTCTTTTTCTACAAAATATGTCTCTATGCCCTAAAAGTCCACAAAGAAAGCAAAAAAGGGATAATTTTTCATACCTAAACTTTACATAGACCGGATTTCCTTGGGGAATAAGGGTCTTTCTTTTCCTCATTAAAGGTTTCCTGATATCAATTTGAACTCTAATGTGCATATAATTTTTGGGGCCTTGACTAAATTGCATTGTATCATAGTCTAAAAATTTTCCCACAAAATTTTCCAATTATCGAGCCACTTGTTCAGAGAAGTATCCTGTAGGGATTTCATGCACCTGTACACAAAAGTCAGTGTATACCAACAGAATCACATTTGGATCTTCCCCTTTTTTAATCCTATGTAGTATTAGAAGATGATTGTTGAAAGTCCAAGGTGTTCCACTCATTACTTGCTCCACATCAACCTCATAAAAGAATCTAAATAAATATCGTTTTTCTACTAGATTAGAAATTTGAATTCCTCCCAAAAGGTGCCAAAGATTGGCCATTGTGTTTTTCATAGCTGGAGAGTGAACCACACTTGCTGTAAGACAACATCCAACTAAACACAAATCATGCAGAGATTTTTGCGATCTTGCCTCGGTCTCAAACTGCACGCCCTCATCTTCCTCTTCCTCAAGACTCAAATCTGCCTAGTCATTTTCAATTATTGCCATCTTCAATTTTCTTTGAAAGATCCTAAGCCTTCAGTTATTAACCAAATTTTAATTTTTATGTAGGAGTCACCTTTTATAATCGTGGACACGGATAAAACAGAACTATGATTGACGCTGACAACAATCAAATTAAAAAGAGAGACACTGGTTATTACGCACTTTTTCTTTTGACTATGAGGGAATTATAAAGCCAGAAAATCATAAACAGTTCTACCCAGGCGAATCAGAAAAGAAATCGGCATAAAGATTGATTCAAGAAAAGAGAAAAGTAATCGTAAAACATAGACTTTGCTAGACGAATATCGTGCTACTTAAAGAGAAAACTCTGAAAATACCATAGAATTGAAATATATACATTATATTTTTTTCTTGCTATCATTTTTGTTTATATATGAATGTGTAATCATTATTATATTTTTCTTCACAGTTTAACATATAAGTTAAAATTATAGTGTAATGGTAAGAAAGTGAGAATATAATTTTTAGGTTTTGGTTTAAATACTCAATAATTGAAAATGAATAATTTTAAAGCGAAAATAATTTGCTACTAGAGTCGAGAAAATTAAGCAAATTCAATTGAAAGTATTTTTAAGCGGAAATAATATTATCTAGAAGCGAGAAAATTAAGCGGAAATAATATGTCTAGAAAAGGAAATTATTATAAATTTATAAATTAATTTAAGAGAAATTAAAAAATTCTCGTATTAGTAAAAAGTTGTGAAATAATGTTTCAACTAAATATATTAGTTCTCACTCTTCGGGTGAGAAATTATATTTATTTGAAAAAAAATTGTATATTTTGATTAGTTTTATAAAGATAAGTTGGTAGCTTATTTAAGATATTCAATAATTTTTTGAAAATATATAATTAATTCTTTAAGAAAATAATATCGTTAGAAGAATTGTAATTTTTTTTAAAGAGAATGACAATTTTGAAGAGGAGTATTTTTTTTTAAAAAAAGAAAGAGCGGGAAGCTTTTACAAAATTATAATGTATCTAAAATTTAAATGATATGGTTATCCTTTGTATATAAATTTGATGTACATGTCACTTAACCCATAACACAAAACACTTTAAATCAATATATATAATGGTATGTACAACTAATGTCATAATTAGACCTCTTGAAATTGACTCGAACACCAAAATTAGTCAAGGGCTGATATTAAAATTGAATCAAAGGATTGATATTAAAATTGAATCAAAGGATGATATAGTTGGTCCACATCCTTCAAATTTAGCTTACTTATAGGCCAAACTTGAATGAACAAAAGCAAACAACATAATTTACTTATAGGCCAAACTTGAATGAACAAAAGTAAACAACATAATTTAACGGGGCAAAGAAATGGAACATGATTACCAAAATGAAAAGATTATTTAAAAAAAAAAACTAATAGCACAAAAAGGAAGACAACAACTAAGTGAATAATTTTTTGCTCACATTTTTTGCACCAAAACTGTAACATATACATTTTCATGCGTTTACAGCTAAAAACTTTAATTTGGTACTGAATATAAAAAACATACTGGTGTGTCTCACGTGACTAACTAAAAATACGATTAAGGTAAGTGCACTTATCGATAAATAGTATAGCTGTGGTAAGTAGAGATATCGTATCCACAAGGA
The DNA here is from genome assembly GCF_025698485.1 of Gossypium arboreum. Classification (NCBI taxonomy): domain Eukaryota; kingdom Viridiplantae; phylum Streptophyta; class Magnoliopsida; order Malvales; family Malvaceae; genus Gossypium; species Gossypium arboreum. The sequence goes on from NC_069081.1 coordinate 40,265,280, forward strand.
CTAAAAGTATTAGTAATTGACGTTTTCTTATTATTTAACCGACAAACTGGAGTAATGTGTTTAAAACTAAATTTAACTAAGAACTCAATAGAGAATGAATAAAGAAAATAATCGAAAGATAATCAATGAGAGAGACAATACCTAAGAAAGAATCCACCTAGACTTCACCTACTATTATGAATTTGAACTAAACGATTTATTCACTAGGTGTCTTGATCCGTAGAAATTCCTAAGTTATGCTAATATCTCTTTCAAAACTAAGAGCAACTGATTCTAAGTTGATTAATTGAAATCTCTTTCTAATTAAAACCTCTATCGTCCCCATTAACTCGATCTATTGATTCCTTTATTAGATTTGACTCTAATTCGGTAAATTTATATCGTCTTATTTCTAGGATTGCATGTAATTTCCACTCAATTATGTTAGATCTACTCTTAAACAGGGACTTTTCCTACACTGAATTAAGTACATTAAACATGAATTAATATCCCAAAAATATTAAAACAAAAATAAGTACACATAATTGAGAATAAGAATCAAGTATTTATCGATAAAATGTAAATTAAATAATAGAATTATTATAGTTTTCATCTTCCTTATGTATCTAAAGAATTAGTTCATAATTCTGAAAATAAAATATCTGAAAGTCAAAATAATCACAAGATATAATGAAACTCATAAAAACTTCAAAAGAAATTAAAAGAAGGTCTTCAATCTTTATGGAAATCTATTTCAGAGTTGGCTCTAATAGTGTTCTTGGAGTTGTTTCTTCAATATTTTCTGATGGCCCCCTATCTCTTTTTCTATTTGGTATTTATAGACTTTAGAATGCTTAAAAAGCCTAAAAATTGCGTTTTTTCGCGTGTTTGGGAAGCATATTGCGAAATCGACACAGGTTGGCACATAGGCGTGTGTCCAGCCTGTGTGGCTTACATGGGTGTATGTCCAGTCCGTATGGCTCTTGAAATCTGCTCTTTTTCTCTGTTTTTTGCTTGTTTTTTGCTCGTTTTTCACTCTTTTTGTTCCCAAATGCTCACCTAAGTATAAAAACATGAATTAAGAGGATTAGGAGCATCAAATTTACCAATTTGCATAAATAATCATCCAAAAACACATTAAAAATGAGATTAAAATATGTTAATTTTATTATTTATCACATAACCTAATACAGAAATACCAAAATTAAAAAATTAAAAACAACAGAAATGGAAAAGTTAGGCAATACAAATCCTAGATCCCAAGAACACCATGATTTGCAAGGAAAAAATAAAAGAAATAAAAAACATATAAGGAATACTTTGGTTTAAGGGAAAGAAAATTGTATGTTTTTAAAGATTTTATTTCATTTGAGATCTATAAAAGGATGAACAAAAAAACAAAATAAACAATGAGAGCAAGAGACAGTTGGATAATGAGACACAAATACATACAAATAGATTGAGAAAAAATAAAAAATAGAAATAGAAATAGAAAAGCATACAAAAAAGGAAAAGAAAGTTGAAAAGAAAAACACAAAAAAAGAAAGGCATGGACTACTGAAGCTCACTAGCAAGTAGAATCACTTGGAACACAAAAGAGCCACAAACAAGGAAAAATACAGGTAGTCTTTTTTCTAATATGCATGAAGCTTGCATTGATAAAATTTTCTAATCAATTATAGTTTTTTTTTCAAAAAATGGACGTTGAAGTTTCAATTAAAAAAATAAAAGGGAGAAGTCATGGGATGGTAAGATAATCTAGATGAAGGAGATAGAGAGAAATTCCCTCACAGTTTTATGTTTCTATAATTGATCTTTTAATTTATTCAATTTAGTCCTTAAATGTGTAACTTTCATTGTTAATGGTTCCAATTGAATTCCTATATTTTGTAGGTTAGAGATAATTTGTCTAATGTTGGTTAATTTTGGAGTTTATTTTAGATTGCACATTATACTTACTTTATATGTCCTATGTTTTGTTCCGAACAAATTGCATGCATATTTAATGATGATGAAATTTATTTTGATACATTGTAAAATATGTTTGTAAGCATTATTATGATCTATTTCAATTCTTGATTGATATGTAAGTAATATTTAATTTTATTAGCTTAATTCTACATATAAATTAACTTTGGCAAACTTTAGTTTTGAATAACTTTGAATTTGTTTGTGAATTTTAATTAATTTTTATTGATTTAACATCTGGTTCTAAATACTTTGAACTTAGGTAGAATTATTTAAATATGTTGAAAAAAATTTGAGCGACTAAGCTGTTTTTTAAATATTTTAATGATTTACGTTATTTTTGGAGAGAAAAGAAAACGTGTTTTATAGGGCATGTTTTTACTACCCTATTAGTAAAAACACGCCTTGTAGGGCGTGTTTTCCTTTCAATAGTAAATTTTCCAACGACTAAAAGGATTTCAAGAGCCATAATATTTCCTATATGAACTCTTACAAATTTCATTCTTTTCAACCAAATACTTAATACTCATTCATCAATCTTAAATTCTGAATCCTCAATTTTCAATTTTCAATTTTAATTTTCAATTCTTAATTTTTAATTTTCAATTACTTTTTGTAATTCTTTTTTGAATTTTATTCTCTTCAATTTTATTTTATTTGTTATAATTTTTAAATGGAAAATAAGCTTATTCGTTTGGATGACAAGCGTATCTTGGCGTTCAATTACAAATGGTTAGAAAATATTATTAAATTATTTAATTTTAAATAGTTAATTATTATGCGTTTAGATTATTAATTTTTTATGTTTATAGATTTAGCTCGAAAATCGAATTTTGGAGATATACATAAACAATTTAAGCGAAGGTGCACCTGATGTCATTTTAAAGATGCCCAGATATTTGTTTTGGAATGGTGTTGGTAAGTTGATATTAGACGAATTCAGGACCAAGACACAGGTAAACAGTTAAGTATATACTCAAGCATATACGGAGAATAGGGGATTATATGCTCGTGCATTCCGGAGGAGATTTTACTCCTATCGGATATAATGATTCTGACTTCCAAATTAGTCGAGATTCGAGGAAATTGATATCGGGCTGTGTTTTTGTCCTAAATGGTGGATCCGTAGTGTAAATTAGTGTAAGAAAGGTTACACTGCTATGGAGGGTCAAATATGAGTATAGAAAAGCTATGACAATATAACAGTGCAAATATAGCTAAACCTAAAAGAAACCACATAAGGACAAAACACATTAAGGAAGACGAGAGTGTTTGATAGAATATAGAATGTAGTAAAAAATCGCATTTGAGGACAAGCCTTGGGGATTTGTTTAGCCAAGACTCTTATATCTATAGAGTTATTTGGGAAACATATGAAGGGCATAAGAATACGAAACATGACTTATCTACTTCATTAGGACAAGTGGGAGATTGTTAGATCTGGTACCTTAAGTGTAGTATTTTTGTCTAAGTAAACTTGTAATTTTTTAAACAGATTGGTGAATAAACTTATTCATAAATTATATTAATACTTTGTATATGGTCATCACATGATTTTTGCACGCAAAACAAAATGGAAGTAAATGTTTTTCATTGGTTATCTAATGTTTAACTAATATTAAGCGGTATTACATAGTAGGATCGTAATACGAAAAGACAACTTGTATCAGTAGGTGAACCTAAACATGTCTTTATGTCCTTAGTCTAATCGAAAGTGATAAAATCGATTGAAAGACTAATATCCAATTGGGGAGATGTCTTCTAGTGCATCTTGCAGTTTCTTCTAAAATTGCAATGTAAACCTCAGATCTCTATCCGAAACAATAGATATAGACACACCATGTAATCTCACAATCTGAGAAACATACAATTCAGCTAGCTTATCCAGTGAGTCTGTACGTATTGGAACAAAATGAGCCGATTTAGTCAATCTATCCACAACAACCCAAATTGCATCCTTCTTGCTCGGTGTCAACGGTAAACCAGATACAAAATCTATCGTGACTCTATCCCACTTCCACTCTAATATCATGATAGGCTGAAGTAATCCTGAAGGCACCTGATGTTCAACTTTTACTTGTTGACAGACTAAACATCTTGCAACAAAGTCAGAAATGTCTCGTTTCATACCATGCCACCAATAAAGCTGTTTTAGATCATTATACATCTTTGTACTACCTGGGTAAACAGATAACCGATTATTATGAGCTTCATTCAAAATTTTCTGAATCAACTCTGAATTTCTCGAAATGCATATTCGATTTCTGAATCTCAAACAGTCATCAGCATCAACTCTGAATTCTAAATCAGCATTCATCTCACACGTTTTGCAATCAACTCATTATTAATCTTTTGTGCATCACAAATTTGTTGAATAAATAATGGTTTTGCTTTCAATTCAACTACTATCGAACCATCATCAGACATAGTCATATGCGCATTCATTGCACGCAAAGCAAACAGTGATTTTCGGCTTAAAGCATCAGCAACAACATTAGCCTTTCCTGAGTGATAGTCAATCACAAGCTTGTAGTCTTTTAGCAATTCTAACCATCGACGTTGTCTCAAATTCAGATCTTTCTGAGTCATCAAGTATTTTAGGCTTTTATGATCAGAATAAACATGACATTTCTCATCGAACAATAGTGAAGCCAAATTTTCAATGCGAACATAATAGCTGCGAATTCTAGGTTGTGTTTCGGATAGTTCTTTTCATGTGGCTTCAACTGTCTCAAGGCATAAGCTTTAACTTTGCCTTCCTGTATCAAAACATAGCTCAGACTATTTAAAGATGCATCACTATAAGTAACAAATTCTTTACCTGATTCTGGTTGAACTAGCACTGGAGCTTTAGTCAAAAGGGCTTTCAACTGATCAAAGCTTTTTTGGCACTTTTCTAACCACTCGAATTTGACATCCTTTTGCAATAACTTCGTCATTGGAGCTTCAATCAGAGAGAAACCTTCCACGAACCGCTTGTAATTACCAGTAAGTCTCAGAAAGCTTCGGACTTCAAAAACATTCTTATATGGTTTCCAATCAAGTATAGCTGAAATTTTACTCAGATCAACCCGAATACTTGATGCTGATACTACATGACCCAGAAAACTGACTTCATTTAACCAGAACTCACATTTACTGAATTTCGTATACAGCTGCTTATTTCACAAGGTCTACAACACAAGTCTCAAATGTCCGGCATGTTCAGCTTCATCACGAGAGTAGATCAAAATGTCATATATAAACACAACCACAAACCGGTTCAGATACGGTCTGAAGATCCGATTCATCAAATCCATGAAAACAGCAGGTGCATTAGTAAGTTCGAAAGGCATAACCAAAAACTCATAATGTCCTTACCTCGTTCTGAAAGTAGTTTTTAACTCCTAACTGATAGTAGTCTGACCTTAAATCTATCTTCGAAAATACTGTAGCCCCTTTTAGTTGATCAAACAAATCGTTAATCTGTGGCAACGGATACTTATTCTTTACAGTTACTTTAATGAGCTGTCTATAATCGATGCACATTTTCGTAGTTCCGTCTTTCTTTTTCACAAACAACATAGGTGCACCCCACGAAGAGAAACTCGATGCGCGAAACATCTATCTGTCAATTCTTGCAATTGAGCTTTCAATTCTTTTAATTCAGTAGGTGTCATTCTGTATAGAGCTATGGATATCGGAGTCGTCCCAAGCATTAACTCAATACCAAACTCTACTTCCTAAATTGGTGGCAAACTCGGCAATTCTTTAGGAAACACATCCATATACTCACACACAACAGGTACTGATTCAATGTTTCTTTCAGCCACTTTACTGTCGAGCATGTAGGCAAAATTAGCTTCACACCCTTTTCTCACATATTTCTGAGCTAGCATCAAAGAAATTACTGCAGGTAGACCATATAAATCACTAGATTCAATCCAAATAACCTTATTATTCTGACTCCGAAGATCAATGGTCTTTCTCTTAAAGTTTACGATAGCATCATGTAAAGTCAACCAGTTCATACCCAGAATTATGTCGAATTCATCAAATGGTAGTAAATCAAATCAGCCAGAAAACACAGATCTCGTACCATCAAAGGACAATTCTTACACATTTTGTCAACCATAACACACCGGCCCAAGGGGTTTGACACTCTAATCACAAACTCAGTAGACTCAACAGGTAGAGTCTTGCTGAATACTAATGTCTCACACACATAAGAATGAGTAGAACCAGGATCAATTAAGGCAATTACATTAGTATCATAAAGAGTGAATGTACCAGTAATAACATCTGGGGATGAAGCCTCCTCTCGCGCGCGAATGGCATAGGCTCTGATAGGTGCACGAGCCTCAGATTTGAATGTTGTATCTTTATTTCCCCTCTGACTGCAGCTTGCGTTACCCGCATTTCTCAGTGGTCTACCCCGAGCCGCAGTATTACCCGATCTCGTGCTCTACATTCTCTTTAACTAACCCTGGGCAGTTTCGAATATAAGTGATCTGTCAATCCACATTTAAAACAAGACCGATCATGTAATCTGAAACTTTTGAGATGTCGTTTACCACAATGTTTACACTCGGGTTGATTTGATCTAACATTAGCCACACTGGCTACTGAGGTAGCTTTCGAACTCACTAATGGTATGTTCTGGTCTCGTCGAGAATAACTCGAAATGGCTTTTGAACTACTGAAATCATCTCAAAACTTCTTTGGTGCTGACCAAACTGACCTGCTGAATGATCTTTTACGCGAGTCTCTAGTTTTAAAATCAACTTTTTTTTTCTCTTTCCCGAGCTCTTTAGCTTTACAGGCTCGCTCAACAAGTACCATGAACTCTTTTATCTCAAGTATGCCAACTAAAAATTTAATGTGTTCATTTAGTCTATCTTCAAATCTTTTACACATTACGGCTTTGATAGAAACACACTCTCGGGCATACCAACTGAGTCTCACGAATTTTCGGTCATACTCTGTTACGGTCATCCGACCCTATTTCAGCTTTAGAAATTTTTTACGCTTCTGATCAATAAATCTCTGGCTAATATATTTCTTACGGAACTCAGTCTGAAAGAATTCTCAGGTCACCCGCTCTTTTGAAACCACTGATACTAGAGTATTCCACCAGTGATATGCTGTGTCTCGAATCAAGGATATTGCACATTTCAAACATTCATCTGGGGTACATGACAGTTCATCAAACATACGAATAGTATTATCAAGCCAGAACTCAGCCCGCTCAGCATTATCATCATCCGTAGCTTTAAACTCTCCAGCCCCATGTTTTCTGATTTTATCAACAGGTGGCTTTACAATCTCAACGGATCACTTACTTGAGGCACCACAGGCATCGAAGATGGATCAATCGGGGGTGGATGTTGTTGTGCAGTCGGATTAGTCTGAATATATTGAGTAAACCAATCATTCATCATTTGATAAAAAGCTTGTCTAGCCTCTCCTTCCTAGTTATTTGAAATAGGTCAAGAATCAACCGGCGCTGTTCCTTGTGTGGGAGCAGGCGCTACACTCTCGACATCATTAGCTACAACTCTGTCGGGATCCATTTACTATATGAAAATACATTTCAAACGTCAGAAGTCATCACACTATCGCAGTATATATTATGGCATGTATAGCTAGACTCACACATGCTACGTTAGTCTTAGAACTGACTAAACCGTAGCTTTGATATCAACAAATGTAACACCCTAATCCGTATCCGTTGTCAGATTAGGGTCACAAGGCATTACCAAACAAAGAACACATTTTCAAACATCCATATAATTGTACCAATCAAGTTTATATATATAAATAACATAAGACTTTTCATGTATTAATCGAGATTATGTTAATCTTAAAATATTCATCAAAATAAAAAATTAAAGCATAGGTCTTGAAGATTACTAAGCAACAATATCAAAAACGTAAAAATTATCAAAAATCAAACAAAAACGAACCTTGATTGAGCTTGAGTAAGTGCCAAAACCTAACTTTCTCTTTTTCTTTTCTTTTGTTTAGTTTCAGCGATGAAGAACAAAGGAAATAAAATGAATTTGATTACTTTATTTTTAACATATATAAGTTTATTAACCAATTTACTTAAATAACCTTAATGATATAATAATAAAATCATATAACACATGTCTTTAACCGTCCACTACACTTAATATTGGGCTTATTGCAACTTTAAGGCTTCCATTTAAAAAGCCAAGTAAATTTTACCCTTTTTAGAAAAACCACTAAATTTTCATTTTATGCGATTAAGTACTTTTATTTAATCGGACACCTAAACGATGAAATTAAATCACGAAAATTTCATAGATATAAATTCACACAAAAAAAAACACAGAAAATAATTTTAAAATATTTTTCTGACTCGGATTCGTGGTCTGCATGGTCTGCATTATGATAGAAATGTCATATGAAAATTCTGATAAGAAAATTTTACCGATTATGTGTTTAATTAATGAAAGGATCAAATTGCATAGAATGTAAAAGTTAAGTTCTTGTAGCTAGAAGGATTAAATAGCTATGGAATTCAAAATTTGAGGTCCTTATATTGTAATTAGAACATTAAAGAAAATAGGTTTTATTGGTGATTCATCCATGAAAAAATTAAAAAAGGCTAAGGACTAAATTTGAAATCAAAATAATTAAAGATGATAAATAATTAAATAGAAATATCATCTTATTTTATTATCATTTTCATCCTCAAATTTCATGGAAACCTTAGGAGAGAGAGAAGAAACTAATCAAGCTTAATTGGGTAAGTATTCTTATTCCGTTTTTAGTATTTTTATATTTTTGATATCAGAATAGTCTAATCTATCTATTTTGGGGATTAATTTGTAAAGATATCAAAGTATAGAAAATTTTCCATGGATGGATATGCTGAAATTTTGAAATTTATGGTAGAAAATGAATGGTTGTTGATAGATAAACAACTTTTACAAAGAGAATTTTAATGAAATTTTGATTTAGGGACTAAATTGAAAAGTGGTAAAGCCCATAAAAAAATTCTGAATTTTGTGAAATATAAGTGCTGTAAATGTTATATGAAAATTTCGGTTAGGCTTGGAATAAGAATTAAATTGTATAAATTTCATTTTCCGAGCCTAGGGACGAAACTAAAATTTATAGAAAGTTTGAGGGCAAAATGGTAATTTTGCCTAAGGTGTAAATTGAATTCAATTGAATATGAAATGGATTAAATTGATGATTAAATTCATTTATATAGATCTGGACAACTCAAATCTAAAGCTAGATCGTGGAAAAGAAAAAGTGTCAGATTAGTAGAATTTCTTGTACGAACGATTATTAAGGTAAGTTCATGCAATCGAATTGTGTATATTTATATGCTTGTATTGAATGTGTTATGTAATTGTAAGAATTATAAATGTTTAAAGTATGAAATAAATTATATTCCTGATATAGCTTGAATAAATGTTCAGTTCCGTTCGAATAATTAAATTCGATGGATATATGAAATTTCCCAATTTGAATGTGATCCTGCATATGTTGCAAACAGGATTTATCTCGGAAGAGTAATCCTGATAAAGCCCTCTCGAGCATCCTAATAAGTAATTTTTGTGAGCATATTGATCAGTAGTGGTTTTGCATGTGTTGCACACTACTACAGCTCTGTATGAGCGTCCTGTTACATGATTTGATCGGTTGTGATCCATGATATAATGTAGACACAAACGCAACTCTACATGAGCGTCTTGATATAGGCTCTTATGGGCTTCCTGACATGGCTTGCTTAAAGTCCCCGTTACCTTATCTGGTGCTTCTTGATATTAACTATTTGGAGTTATTGTTAAACTCTATGATCTCCTTAAATAAAACTCTTATGAGTTTCCTATTTAGCCCGGATAAATGTCTTGTTACATGGCTCATCTGAGCATCTTGATATATGGCTCAAGAGAGTGCTCCTTGATTAAATGCCCTAATGGGTACCCCTGACTATGAGTTGACAGTTTTGTGCACCTTGTGTGTACTACATTAGTATCCATGATATTTCAATAATTCAACGGACAAAACTTCTAACATGAAAAATTATGAGATTAAAAGAGTGATTTCCCAAATACTTCTGAATACCTGAAAGAGTGTAGCATGATGAGCTCATCCATGTTTACTTGATGTACATGAGAATTATGTGACTAACTTGCTTATTTGAGTGTATGTGATTAGGCAAATTTGCTAACTTGTCGAAAAGAATGAAATTGTTATGCTTATTTAAATGAATATGATTGGTAAGTTTACTTCTCGTTTTACGAACTTACTAAGCATTAAATGCTTACTAGGTTTTATTTTCTCTATTTTATAGTGCTCGGAAGCTCGTAAAGGTTGGAGATCGGCCGGATATCACACTATCTTTTAGCTTGCATTGGTATAAATAGTAAACTCATTTTGGAATAATGGAATGTATAAGCTAACTTAACCATTGATGGCATGTAAATGGTTGTATGTAATCTAGCCATTGGAATGGCTAGAGTGATATATTTTGGCATGTTTATATAAAGGTCATAATATAACCAATATGTTTGGGAATGGTTAAATAGTAGATGATATATATATATCTAATGAAGGGTAATGTAATACCCTACACCCGTGCCCTACGCCGGGACAGAATATGAGGCATTACTAAACTTAAACACATGCATTCAAACGTTTCCGAGTCACCAAGACTTGATCAAATTTAAAACTTTTACGAACTTTGTTTAAACTCCTTAATATGTGCCTACGAGGCTTCCAACATTTATTGGAAGTCATTCAGAACCAATTCAGGTCCTTAAACCGACTTAATACAGATGACTCTTGAAACATGGTACACCCCCGAGTGGCTATTATGACTTGGACATGCTGATGGCCTGTGTGGTTCACACGGCCTAAGCACAAGGGGACATGACCGTGCCCTGAGTCCGTGTGAATTAAATTCTAAATTTGAACCTATAGGGGTTTTCACATGGCCTGACACAAGCCCGTGTCTATAGCTCATGTCCTTCACACGGCCATAAGATGCTCGTATCCTAGTCTGTGTCTAAAAACCTTAACATTCTATTTCTAACGTCCAAATCTAATAAAGGGCACATGGCCAAGGCACACTCCTGTGGCCAGAGGCCGTGTCCTCCACACGGTTGACACACGACTGTGTCTCTGCCCGTGTGTCACACACGGCCTAGACACATGCCCGTGTGTCTACCTGTGTAGACAAAATAAGGCTATCTACCAAGCCTTTGCCACCTTGAAACACAATCTAACATCAACTAACATATCAAAGGTTAAACTTAATATGATTTCTCAATCGAACAACCATAGTTAAGACCTATATGCATTACATATATTGAACCATGCCAACAATTTCACATTCATGAAATATTAGCTTGCATTCACATAATAACTTTCAGTATTAGCCATTTTCCACGGCCTTATACAAAATGAAACAAATATTAGATTAAGCCAATACATTTGACCAATTAACAATGGCACAAAACTCAAAAGTTAAGGTCCTACACATGCCATAATCAAAATAAAAGATCTAACTACACCAAATGTTATGGATGATAGTGTGGTCGATGCCTCTGACATCCGATGATCCTCAAGCTAATTAGGTGGCACTATAAGAAAATGGAAAGGAGAGGGAGTAAGCATAAAGCTTAGTAAGTTGCATGCAATTAAATATAACAACAACTTTACCATTCATCATCATGCTCAAAATACAAAAGTAGGCATAAGCACAACTTACTTATCACTATCCAATACAATTCATATCGCATATTTTGAGCTCACATCTCATATATTTCAAATAGATACTTGTACCACTCATAACATGGTTATACTTTTCTTGTTTAACTTAAACTATAACTCTCACCGTTGAACCATTTGGAATGCTATCGGATATTCACTAAGCCTCAAACATAGGGTATAATGCCGATGCCATATCCTAGACAGGGTCTTACACTGGCTCATCCATCAAGTTGATGCCATGTCCCAGACATGGTCTTACACTAACTATCGAAATCGAGGCCGACGCCATATTCCAAACATGGTCTTACACTAGCTTTCACATATCCGTTCCGATGTGATAAAGCATAATTTATACATATTTTTATCTCATGCTTAGCACATTTATGGATGATTTCTCCTTAGATTTGGTGAATTTGATGCTCCTAATTCTTTAATTTAATGTTTTATACTTAGGTGAGCACAGTAGAGTAAAAGGAACGAGAAACAGGCCGAAAATAGAGAAAATGGGCCAACGTGGGAAATCAACACGGCCTAGACTTCCTTACACGGGTAGACCACACGCCCGTGCCTATTTAACAACCTTGAACACGAATTGAAGAAATCGCACACGGTCGTGTCACATGGGCGTGTCCCTGTCGAGCCCAAGTCTAATTCTATTTGGAAAAGGGAACTCTTTAGGGCTTTTAGGCATTCTAAAGCCTATTTAAACACACTAGAGGAGGATTAGAGGAGACACAGAGTAGGAGGCAAGGAATTACTCAAGGAAAGTCGATTGATCCATCTCAGAAGCCAAATTCATCGTCAAGACTGAGGATCTCCCTTGAATTTCTTTCAGGAGTTTTGGGTTTTCTTTATGTTTTGTTATCTTTATTCTTTTGAGATGTTTTATTTCATAATTATGAACTAGACCCCCTAAATACCTAAGGGGTATGAAACCTAAGACGGATCTTATTATTATTATCTGAATTGTATGATAAATATTTGACTTGTTCTTAATTATGTGTTCTTAGTTCTTGTTCTAATATTCCAGGATATTGATTCAAGTTAATGCACTTATTCAGAGGAGCAAAAGTCCTTGTCTAAGAGTAAATTTGTCGTAATTAAACGGAGTTGATTGCACGCCTAGAGATAGGGTGACAAGATTTTGCCGGATTAGGGTGAAACCTAATAAGGGAGTCCATAGATCGAGTTAATGCAACACTAGGGTGTTAATTAGAAAGAGATTTCAATTAATCAACCTAGGGTTAGATGTTATTAGTCTCGAGAGAGATAATAATATAACTTAGGGATTTCTACGGACCAAGTCAAATGAATAAATCGTTTGATTCAGAGTCAAATAACAAGTGAAGTCTAGGTGGATTTTTCATTGGGTATTGTCTTAATTAATCAAGTTTTCCAAAAGGTTTTCCCCAATTTTCTCTCTGTGCACCTTTAGTTTAGTTAATTAGTTTAGATAAACAAATCCCTTAATTTTTAGGCTAGATAATAAAAAGAAAGTAATTACTAGTACTCTTGGTTCCTTTGGATTCGACAATCCGATCTTGCTAAAGCTATACTACGGTTCGATAGGTACACTTGCCTTTGTGATAATAGTTAGTTTCAAGAACAATTAATTATAAATTTTTAAACCAGTCGCAAATATCACGTATCAAGTTTTTGGCACCGTTGTCGGGGAACTAAGATATTAGGAACACTCGATTTTTATTACTTTAGCCATTTTACTTTATTTGTAATTTAAATTTTTATTTTATTTTCTAATTTTCTCTTTTATTCGTTTCTGGCAGGTTTTTTATAGTGTATGACTAGAAGAAACCCGTTGGGACCATTACTTTTTGATAGTGGGATTGATCGCACAGCTAGTAGAAACCGAAGAGAAATTAGGCGAAGCTTAAGGTACACAAAGGAAGAGCAAGAGGACGATATTCAAACCACAACTGAGGAGATGACTGAAAATCAGGAAAATCCGCTACCTCCTGCGATTGTTGTTGATCCAGTAAATCAGAATCTTGCTCCGCGCACTATGTATGATTATGCTAAACCGAATTTAACAGGAACTGAGTCAAGTATAGTTAGGCCTGCTATTGCTGCAAATAATTTTAAACTGAAACCTAACACGAGTCAAATGATACATCAATTTGTTCAGTTTGATGGTTTGCAGGATGAAGATCCAAACAATCACTTGGCGAATTTTCTGGAGTTTTGCGACACATTTAAAATCAATGGCATTTCTGACGACGCCATACGCCTTCGGTTGTTTCCCTTTTCACTAAGAAACAAAGCTAAATAGTGGTTGAACTCGTTACCACGAGGGTCAATCACTACTTGGGAATAAATGTTCGAAAAGTTTTTACTTAAATAGTTTTTGCCGGCTAAAACAGCTAAGTTGAGGAATGACATCTCTTCTTTTGTGCAGATGGATCTAGAAACGCCTATGATGCATGGAAGAGATACAAGGATCTTTTGAGAAGGTGCCCTCACTATGGGTTACCACTTTGGCTACAGGTTCAGACATTCTACAACAGTGTGAACCCCTCAACGAGGTAACTTATCGATGCAGCCGGCAGTGGAACTTTGAACAACAAAACACCTAAAGCGGCTTACGAATTTATTGAAGAAATATCACTGAATAACTATCAGTGGAAAGTTACGATGACAAAGCCAACGAAAGCGGCTGGTGTTTTCAACCTCGATGCGGTTACTATGCTATCTAACCAGATAGAACTCTTAAATAAAAAGATTGACAGTTTGTGTGATTGTACTCAGGTATATCCAGTTATGAGGTGTGATTCAAATAGAAGAGGAACACACACGGAATATCAATCCTTCAACCCCAACACGAGGAGGAACAAGTCCAATACATGGGTAATAATAATTCTAGATCTCAAATTAACCCATACAGTAATACCTATAATGTAGGTTGGAGGAACCATCCCAATTTCTTGTGGGGGTCAAGGAAATCAAAGGCCACAACATCCTCCGGCTTTTTAACAACTACCTTACCAATAGGAAAAGAAGTCGAACCTTGAGGAGTGCTAACAAAGTTCATCTCGGTGTCAGAAACTCATTTTTAGAATATCGAGACAGCACTGAAGAATCAACAAGCATCGATTCAAGGGCTCGAAACTTAGATAGGCCAACTTGCTAAATTGATTTTTGAACGACTACAAGGTAGCCTGGCGAGGAACACTGAATCCAACCTAAGGGAACAACTCAACGCAATTACCATCCAAGACGAGAAAGGGTTAGTTGAACCTGAACCAGAATCGAGGCAAGGAATTGTGGTAAGTAAAGGTAAAGGCAAGGTAGACCACAGTGAGTAGAAACCGGTAAGTAAAGAGTACAAACCACGAGTGCCATACCCTAATGCGACAAGGAAAGACCGCACAGATGAACAATCTAGTAAATTCCTTAAACTGTTAAAGAAATTACACATTAACTTACCATTTATTGAAGCTCTTTCGCAGATGCCAAACGCAGTCAAGTTCTTAAATGAGCTTTTAGCAAATAAACAGAAGTTGGATGAGGCGTCGCATGTGGAGTTAAATGCAGTTTGCTCAGCCATTCTACAGAATAAGCTTGCCAACAAATTGAAAGATCCAGGGAGTTTATGATTCCTTGTTTAATTGGTAGCTTAAATGTTAAAAATGCTTTAGCTGATTTAGAGGCTAGTATTAATGTCATGCCTTACAAAATGTTTAAATAACTAGGTCTTGGGAAACCCAAACAAACTAGGATGAGTATTCAGTTAGTCGATAAAACTATCAGATTTTCTAGAGGCATCACTGAAGATGTACTTGTAAAAATTGATGAATTTATAATTCCCAATCGATTTTGTTGTTCTAGACATAGAAGAGGGTAGTGACGCACCTCTAATTCTAGGAAGGCCTTTTTTAGCAACTGTTAGAACCGTTATTGATGTTGGTACAGGTGAACTCACACTTCGTGTGGGTGATGACTTAGTTACTCTTCAAGCTTGTAATCCTATTAATACTGACCATGTGATGCAACCTTCTTTACAGGAAACACGTTCAAAGAGCACACATGAGCATTGTTCAAGTAACAACAAAGAACCCATCTATAAAGAATGAAGGCTACAAATCAAGGAACTAGATGAATGGCGAACACATAAACCAAGGACACAAGATAAACCAAAATCATGCCATGACAAGCTCAATATTTCACCAAATCAACTTAAGGTTGGAGACAAAGTACTACTAGATGTAACAGACCCTCGTATTGTCATTTCTGAACCTAACGGAGCAATCCCTCTTACGGTACTCAACATTTTTCCATACGTTACAGTCGAGGTAATTCATCCAAAATTTGGCACTTTTAAAGTAAATAGTACTCGTTTAAAACTTT
The DNA here is from genome assembly GCF_025698485.1 of Gossypium arboreum. Lineage (NCBI taxonomy): Eukaryota > Viridiplantae > Streptophyta > Magnoliopsida > Malvales > Malvaceae > Gossypium > Gossypium arboreum. Next base: position 40,281,327 of record NC_069081.1, read on the forward strand.
ATTTTCATGAAATTGATAGCAGAGATGAGGAGTGTAAACTCCTCGCACCACCATGATCACGCAAAAGAGAGGTAAAGCGATCTTAGACTCTAAATAAGCACTTCTCGGAAGGCAACCCAAGCACTAACAGTATTCATTTCTTTAAAATTTTAGTTTTTAACATCTAATCACTAACTGAGTCCTTGAAACACAGGTTTTCTAATCCACACAGCTAGGCACACAAGCATGTTTTAGGCCGTGCTTACACCATGGGCGGAGACACGGCCGTGTGAAAACAGGGCAAATTTTTTCCCAACACGGGATGCGATAAGTTGCCATGGACATGGGACGTAGCTGTGGGCGAACCTATCAAAACAACACGAGCGTGCGACACGCCCGTGCCTATCACCCATGGTCGACACTGTCAAACCAACACAGGTGTGCACATTTGAACACGGGGGTGGGAGAAGCGAATGAAGTAGGACACGGCCGTGCGACATGACTGTGTGAACCAACACGCCCAAAGAACATGGGCATGGAACAAATTTTAGACGCGCCCAAATTAAAAAATCACGAAACACAGGGGCTAAAATTAGGCCACGCCCGTGTGCCCAAAATCTATATAAACCCCTCACTATTCACCATCCCCTTCCCTAAAATCCCTAACCCTAGTGCTACAACTCCTTCACACGCCCTTCCAACCACGCTCGTCTGCCGACCACAACACTACCATCGACGACCCAAGCTCCTCCCTCTACCAAGCTCCTCCCTCTACCAAGCTCTTGCATTTGTTCATTCTTTTCTCTTCATTTCATTTACTAATTTGATTTTTCTTGTTTTATTTTGACTGTTAATCTTCATAGTTCTAATAATAGCAATGCTTATACTCTTTGTTTCTTGCTATTCTAGTTGATGGATTATGGTACATTCATTCTTCAGTTGCCATGGACTTCAATCTATTTCCCATATTATTATTCCCATATGCATTCATTCACTAGGCATTATTCTCGTATTCCTATTCGTAGTAATGACTTAAAATATCTTATCAGGTTATTTTTCAGCATAATCTTTTTTAGTACATGACTCCTATGAAGTATATCTATTTAGTTCTAACATGCATTGCATATTTTTCCATGCTATTGTTGGGGAGTAATTTTATTATTGTTTATTTTGTCTTGCCATTGCAGATATCATGTCAAATCTTAGTAAGAAAATCGATGTCCCTACTTCAAAGAAGAGAAAAGGAGCAGCATCCTCCTCGGGTCCTACCGCGGAGATCAGGCACCCCTTTATTCAGTTTCCCTTGGGACCCTAGGAAGAACTCTTTCAGATACTTCGGGCCCGATCCTTAGGTGTGGGCCGCTGCATTGACTGGGCCACACTTGAACAAGTCCAACTGGCTGACGCAGTCAGAGCCCTTCTGTTGACTGATCCATGAGAGCTCTTCTTTGGGATCATCGAGCCGAAGTACCTCGAGCTCACAATGGAACTCTGTTCGACCTTTCACTTCCAAATCATTATGACAGAGCTTGATGATCCAGGAATGGTCTAGTTCTGCCTCGGTGGTTTGGTTCGCTAGTTGAGCGTACCTAATTTTGGAATCGTACTTGGATTGTACACGGGGGAGTTCATGGACGACAATGAACTCAACACCCTCCATCGCCATATCCACTATTCTTCTTCGAAGTGTTGGAGTGCTTTAGTCCCTGACTCAGCCACCTATGATCCTATCCGCTCTAAGGCATCAGCCCTCGCCCCATCCCTGCGGTACCTACACGCCATCTTGGCCCACACTCTGACAGGACGGCGAGAGAGCACCAGCGTCGTCAACACTCATGACGCCTATTTCTTATGGAGCATGCCGAACGGGCACGTCTTCGACCTTGCCTATTTCATTACCCTCGCCATCCACCATCAAACGGAGTGGCATAGGAGAGGAGCCATCTCCATTGGCCCCTATATGACTAGATTGGCACGGTACTTTGGGTTACTCAACACAGTAGCACAATCATCCTCCCTCACTCTCATCGGCTAGATGTCCCCACAGGGCATCTCAAGTATGCTTCATATGAGGATGATCAAGTGACGACGTGGAACCGACCCTCCTCAGTACTGCCTCGTTCAGTCAGCTGAGCAGGAGGATCCAGAAGACATTCCTAATGATGTCCTTCCACGACACGAGGACCCACCATCTCAGCCACCACCCATCCATCGTCCAGATCATGCGGCGGCTTCATACTCTGACATCTCTGAGCGTCTTACTCGATTTGAGCAGTAATGTTTTCAGCGCTTTGATCACATTGATGCTACTCTTCATCAGATTTGTCAGCACCTTCACATCTCATCGCCACCACCACCTCATGAACCATGCGGCGATGACGATGTTTAAAAACTTTTTATTTATTATTTTATTTTCAATTTTATCTTTATTTATCTTCTTATTGTACTTTTTATTTTATTTTCCTTTAATACTATTTCATTTTTAGGTTTTATAATTTTTATTTAACAATTTATGCTTTCATTTATTTCTTTCGAGTAATTATGCTTCTTTATATTTTCTAAAGAGTTCTTGATTTTATCACAGTTATTAAGAGCTCCAAAGCTCATCATCACTTAGGAAGTTGAAACTCCACTGGAAAAGGTTCTCCATGACTACCATGTCTCGCCCGACTACCACGATAACCTCTTCGCTGGACATTGTGGTTGTGGAACCCAACCTCTACCACCACTGGAGTATCCTCCTCCAATCTTATCATTGCCTTGGCCGATTATTCTCCATAACTCCAATTTAAGGAGTCCATTCATCATTCAAGAAGTTTCACTTCTCTCCCTATCTTATGATATTATATCTATATCATCGTAAATCTAACTTTGTACATTGAGGGCAATGTACATCTTAAGTGTGGGGGGGTTGTTTATATCTTTATCAAAAAAATCCTTGAATTTTGTCTTATTCTCATGTGATCTTCTCATATCAGTATTAGAATGAATTTTTATTAATTTATGATCTTTATTGATATGTCTTGAATTAAAACATAGGCATTCATGCATTGATGGTTTAAACTTTAAGGAATTAGAGAATCAAGCATGATAAGTTGATTTTTGAGTTTTAAAAATTTTTTAGGTTGTTTCCCCAAGTTCAGGTATTATCTTGAGTTGAAATTCACAGGTTTAACATCAAAAAACCATAATTTTTGTGAGATCTTGAACCTTTAAGAGCATCTATTATTTCTTTCATGCTCACCTTTATTGTTGCTTTGAGTGCGTCAATCTTGATTTGTTATTCTAGAACTTGCTTGATTATGCATGTCAAGACCACCCCATTTGATTTGATATAACAAGATGATAAATGCACTTAGGTTTCACCCACTTACTCCATAAAAGCCTACATTCACAATTAACCCTTAATGAACCCCCTTGAGCCCAATAACCCATTCATTGATTTACCCTTAATATTTGATCCCTATTTTTTTCGAGATTTGATTTGAATAAATTGCTTAGCTATGTTTTATTTTTGATAGATAGTCTATGTTATTTGACTTGTTCTTAAAAAAAAAAAAGAAAATTACAATACATACATATATATTAGTAGTAATTTGTTGTTTTTGAGCTTAAGTGTTTAATTCCATATTCTAAGAAGAAGCTCACTTATATTCGATTGATAATTAGCTATTTTTCTAGTTAGGTAATTTTTCAATTCAATCTTGATTCTAACCTGTTCTTTCAGTTTATGACCACACCCCCTAACCAAAGCCACGTTACAACCCTCTAAAGACCTTTTGATTGATGTATCATCTCAATATATAGTAGTGGAGATTTGATTTTCATGCAAGCCTTTGGTAATAACTTTTCATATTGACTAATAAGTGCTTCATTTATTGTCCTTAAACACCTCAAGTGATTTGAGTGAATCTTTAGTGAGGATATTAAACTTTGTGATATTTTGAATCAAAAGTAATCACTCAGATAAGGGGAGACACATATGTTTTCGTGATAAAATGCTCAACTTGGAATGTTTGAAACTTTGATGTTCTTCTAGTTGAATTCTCATTGTATGATTACTTATGGTTTATTTTGAGATATTATTGATAGGGGTTATAAGTTGAAAAGAATTTATTTTAATTGTGAGTTGGAGATTTTGCTTGAGGACAAGCAAACGCTTAAGTGTGGGGGTATTTGATAAACCGTAATTTATACATATTTTTATCCCATGCTTAGCACATTTATGGATGATTTCTCCTTAGATTTGGTGAATTCGATACTCCTAATTCTTTAATTTCATGTTTTATACTTAGGTGAGCACAAGAGAGTAAAAAGAACAAGAAACGAGCTAAAAATAGAGAAAATGAGCCAACGTGGGAAATCAACACTGCCTGGACTTCCTTACACAGGTAGACCACACACCCGTGCCTATTTAACAGACTTTAACATGGATTGAAGGAATCGCACACGGGCGTGTCACACGGGCATGTCCCTGTCGAGCACAAGTCTAATTCTATTTGGAAAAAGGCACTCTTTAGGGCTTTTAGGTATTTTAAAGCCTATTTAAACACACTAGAGGAGGATTAGAGGAGACACACAGAGTAGGAGGCAAGGAATTACTCAAGGAAAGCCGATTGATCCATCTCGGAAGCCAGATTCATCGTCAAGACTGAGGATCTCCCTTCAATTTCTTTCAGGAGTTTTGGGTTTTCTTTATGTTTTGTTATCTTTATTCTTTTGAGATGTTTTATTTCATAATTATGAACTAAACCCACTAAATACTTAAGGGGAATGAAACCTAAGACGAATCTTGTTATTATTATCTGAATTGTATGATAATATTTGACTTGTTCTTAATTATGTGTTCTTAATTCTTGTTTTAATATTCAAGGATATTGATTCAAGTTAATGCGCTTATTCAGAGGAGCAAAAGTCCCTATCTAAGAGTAAATTTGTCGTAATTAAGCGGAGTTGATTGCACGCCTAGAGATAGGGTGACAAGATTTTGCCGGATTAGGGTGAAACCTAATAAGGGAGTTCATAGATATTAAGCGGAGTTGATTGCACGCCTAGAGATAGGGTGACAAGATTTTGCCAGATTAGGGTGAAACCTAATAAGGGAGTCCATAGATCGAGTTAATGCAACACTAGGGTGTTAATTAGAAAGAGATTTCAATTAATCAACCTAGGGTTAGACGTTATTAGTCTCGAGAGAGATAATAATATAACTTAGGGATTTCTACAATAATATAACTTAGGGATTTCTACGGATCAAGTCAAATGAATAAACCGTTTGATTCAGAGTCAAATAACAAGTGAAGTCTGGGTGGATTTTTCCTTGGGTATTGTCTTAATTAATCGAGTTTTCCCAAAAGTTTTTCCCTAATTTTCTCTCTGTGCACCCTTAGTTTAGTTAATTAGTTTAGATAAACAAATCCCTTAATTTTTAGGCTAGATAATAAAAAAGAAAGTAATTACTAGTACTTTTAGTTCCTTTGGGTTCGACAATCCAGTCTTGCTAAAGCTATACTGCTGTTCGATAGGTACACTTTCCTTTATTATGATAATAGCTAGTTTCAAGAACGATTAAATATAAATTTTTAAACCTGTCGCAAATATCACGTATCACGATGCCATGTCCCAGACATGGTCTTACACTGACACATCTCATAGCTGATGCATATTCCAGACATGTCTTACACTGGCTTACATCTCGAGGCTAATGCATGTCCCAGACATGTCTTACACTAGCTCTTATCTCAATGCCGATGCCATGTCCTAGACATGGTCTGACGCTGGCTCTCATAATGTGGCCGATGCATGTCCTAGACATGTTTTACACTGGCACACAGATAACCTGTATGTCATGGCATGAATATCCGATTTATTTCCTAAGGTTCAAATAGGAGTTCTACTATCTCAATATTCATCATACATAATCTGTAACACCTCACACCCGAGTCCTACATTGGGACGGGATACGAGGCGTTACCTCACTTAAACACATGCATTCCATGTTTTGATGTCATTAAAACTCGATCATATTAAGAAATTTTTCCAAACTTTGTCTAAAACTTCTTATCAAGGGCCTATAAGGTCCAAAACACCTCTTGGAAACCATTCAGGACCAATTCGAATCCTTTAACCAACACTAGAAAAATGACCTTTAAAACAGGACACATGCCTGTGTGGATGGGCAACACGCCCGTGTGGTCATTAGAACATGGCCGTGCTGATGGCCCGTATGACACACACGGCCTAAGCCTCTAGGGACATGCCCATGTCCCATGCCCGTGTGAATTAAATTCTAATTTCGAACCTACAAGGGTTTTCACACTGCCTGACACACGCCCATGTCTATGGCCCGTGTCTCCCACACGGCCATTGTGACAGCCCTAAATTGACCCTAGTCGGAAAGTGGTTTCGGGACCACAAGACCGAGTCATAAAAATAATTAACCATTATATTTGAAGCTTATTATATGTATATAGACATGTGTGAAAATTTCAAGTTTGAATTTTGTTAATTGTAAGTGAATTTTGCTAAATAGGACTTGTGTGAGAAAATTTAGAAATGTGCTAGGCAAATGTTAAAGTGGCCTATTGATGCATGCTAGAAAATGTTGTCCTTGCATGTCAAAATACCCAAAACTTGGGATGGTGGCCGCCATGCTATGGGTAAAAGGTATTATAAACATGCTATGTTAGTGTTTCATGGGAGGAATGATAAAATAAGGAGCATGGTAATAAAATAATGAAAAGGAAAATGATGAAGAAAAAAAAGAAAAAGTTCTCATGTTGTCCAACTTGGCGGAATAGAAAAAAGAAAAAGAAGGGAAAGAGCTTGGAGAAAATCGGCTATGGTGGTTCACTAGACTAAGGTATGTTGATGTTGTTCCATGAGATTCATGCATATTTTTAGTTATTAGCTTGAGTTCTACCTAGCCCATGATTTAAATCTTTGCTATGAGATGGAGATGATATTCGACCATGGGTGTTGTCTTCTTGGTTGGTGTTTGATGTTGTGGTGATGAGGCATGAAGATGAGTTAAGTTTCGGCTAAGGTGGACTTGTGTTGATGTCATTTGCATGCTAAGTGTGAAGCTTTGTAATGATACATGTGATGGTGATTGATGACTCTTGGATTTTCTTTTAGCATTTTGAGTTAGACATTAAGTTCTTTGTTTAACCCATGACCAAAATTGAAATGGTATGGTGTCTTGATGCATTCACCATGGTAGGAAGTAGATAAGAATTGGTAGTAAGGTGAAGTGCAAATGTTAGTATTTGATTACTAGTGTATATATGTGTATTAGCCGAGTTTTGAACTTGAAACAAAATGGTATGTAGTCAATACAAGTAACCATATTTGTAGGAAGTATTAAGCATATAATCGGCCTCAACATAAACATGCATATTCGCCACATGAGGTAGATTGGTGTTGCATGTATTCGGTTAGAGGCAAGCATATTGATGCTTTTATCTTGGCTTAGATAATCGGCTAAAAGAGAGTGTGGGCTAATATGTTGAGTTGATTCATGATTTCATATATATGTGACTCTAATGTCTAATGTATATATGGGTTAAGTACCTTGAGTTTCTCTTTTTGACGTTCAAAGGATTAAATCAATTTATTGTTAAATTAAGCTTAAGAGCAAAGGGAACTAAATCCGATAAAGGGAAGGAAAAAGTGATCGAATAGCCGTTAAATCGCTCGACAACATCCGAGGTAAGTTTTGAGTAATGAAACTTAGTTTACGATTTGATTAAGTCATGACGTATAATCATAACAAATATACGGTGATATAATGATTCTACTTGAATTATATGTTGAGTTAATTAGTCTATACGTATGATGGGTAGCCGTATGTGCATAGAGATCATGTCATAAAGCAAACCAAATCATGTTGTTTGTATGTGGCTATTGAGCCGAAAATGGGAATGCTTAATAGTTGACTTGTGTTTGAATTCTAGTTGTGAAAATGAAATAAAGATGTGTCATGATTTACTGATATGTGCATGAATATTCAGATGATAACGGGGCTAAGTCCCGAAGGCATTTGTGCTAGTGACTAATTCCGGGCTAAGTCCCGAAGGCATTTGTACTAGTGACTAATTCCGGGCTAAGTCCCGAAGGCATTTGTGCGAGTTACTAATTCCGGGCTAAGTCCCAAGGCATTTGTGCGAGTTACTATATCCGGCTAAGTCCCAAGGCATTTGTGCGAGTTACTAATTCGGGCTAAGTCCGAAGGCATTTGTGCGAGTTACTATATCCGGCTAAGTCCCAAGGCATTTGTGCGAACTACTATATCCGGGCTAAGTCCCAAGGCATTTGAGCGAGTAGCTATATCCGGTTAAACTCAAGGTACTTGGTTTGGGAATGAGCGATCTTCTGTAATAATTTCAATTAATATGCTCGTAAAATCCCACGATGAGGTATGTTTCAGATATGCATTGGATTAGTTGATTCCTTTTAAATAGTATTCGCTCATCGATTAATGAGCTTAGGCTTTTGGTTAAGTTGATCTCTTATGTATGAGTATAAGGGTTGGTAATGTGAAGTAGGTATGATTTTGAGAATGTGTGTATATGAAATTATCCGTTTAGTCATATGAATGCTATACTTCAATTGTGCCTAATTTCATTGCTCAAAACTTACTAAGCATTAAATGCTTATTCCGTTTCTTTGATTCTCTGTTTTATAGATTTTGGTTCGTCAGCTATCGGACTCGGGATTGTCAAAGTCGAAGTCGTCCACACTATCAAAACCCTTGTGGTACTCTTTTAGTTGAACTCTGCTAATGGCATGTATAGGACTACCCTTTTGTTGTTAGTCAAGTACTTTGGTAATGTATATATTTGGATAGCCATGCGAAAATGGCTTATATATTTCGAGCATAGCGTTATAATCATTTTGTATATATATGGTTATTGAGAGGTGTGGAAAGGCTTGGCAATGATTAGCCATTGGAATGGTTAATCACGATCATATTTTTGTGCTATGTATGTTAAATGGCTAGTTGAATCATGGAAATTATGAAATAGGTAAAGTCTACCTTAAAAACAGACACGACAAAGCAAGAAGTGATGTGAATATGAAAATCACTAAAAATAGTAGGAATAGAATTAAATAATGAATAAATTATTTAATCGAACCTTGATGAATCTATTTTCATATGAAAGTAACGAAACGATCATATGAGCCGTATTTTATGAGATGTTTAAGTTTTCATGAAACAGGGCCAGAGCGATTTCTGGATCCCCTGTTCTGACTTTGGAAATTCACTATAAATTAACCAGAGATAATTAGAAGTCATGCCCTATATGTACAGATGTAACACCCCTTATCCGTTACCGTCGCCGGAACAGGATACAAGGTATTACCAGAACATAACACATACCATTAAACATAACCGAAATATAAATATGTCATCCAATTTGATAGTGCATCGTATAATATATGTCTTGAACAATATTAGCCAACTTTAATGGCTTGTACAAATTAGCTGGTCGAGCATCAGTAACTAATATTTTAAACCTAGACAAATATGACACGTAACAAAATAATTAAGCCTACTATACATGCCATAATTCAAAATGTTTAGTTCAAATACCCTAAAGTATGATAGTGCGGATAGATCTTCACGATCCTTAACTCCTGAGCAAGCCGAAGAACACTATAAGACAAAAGAGAGAAACAACGTAAGCTTATAGCTTAGTAAGTAAGTATGTAAATACTAAAAAAAAAATCTAACATGTTTACACAACAATTCAAGTATATCTACTTTAACTTCACTATTCATTCCACTTTGATTAAGCTGTCTCTGCTGCGTCATATTCACTAAATAAATCATAACTCAAGTTACAAAACTCAAAATTCAAATCCGTAAAATTTCCCTGAATCTAGACTCATAAATATTTTTGCTAATTTTTTTCTATAATTTTTTGTTTAGCCGATTAGTACAGTTTATTAGTTAAAGTTTCCCCTGTTACACAGCTCGACTGATCTGACCTCTGTTCACTACAAATTGAATTTCTCTCAGTACACAATTCAAACAACCCTGAAGTCTGTTTCATTTAAAACTAGTCTCAATAAGGAATTTAGGCATGTAAACTATATTTCTTAATTTGCTTTGTACAATTTTAATGATTTTTCAAAGTTGGAACAGGGATCACATATTCATCCTGAGCAAGTCACATACAATTGTAAATATCTCAAAATATAGAATTCCTTTGCTTGCTCTGTTTCTTTTATATGAAAGTAGACTCATTAAACTTTAATTTCACATCTCATTCAACCTCTAATTATATTCCTCCTATTTTGGTGATTTTTCAAAATCACGTCACTGCTACCATCTAAAAACAGTTTTAATGCTAATTTCACTCTTTCACACATTCTTTATGCTAACCTCATTTTATCTTATATATGTATATACCACAAATCATTTTCACCACATTTCATTCACCATAAGTGTAGGCCCAAACCACAATATCACCACAAAACCATCCCGTTGAACAATTCGGATCAATCCTCGATATTTAATGGTTTCAAAGACACATTTCACCATCATACTTCGTTTAGTTCGGCTCTCTTGTACACATGGTGAACACTTAGTACCACTCATGCGACCCAACCGATTTGTCTCGTAGCTCTCTTGTCTACATGGTGTCCTTCACTTGGAATCACGCATGCGACCTAGCTACATTTATCTTTCACGTAGCTCTCTTGTCTACATGGTGTCCTTCACTTGGAATCACGCATGCGACCTAGCTACATTTATCTTTCACGTAGCTCTCTTGTCTACATGGGATACATCTCGTATCACACATGTGACCTAGCTACTACAGGTGTCTCAGTAGCTTTCTTGTACACATGATGTGCACTCAGCATCATACATGTGACCTAGCTACGCCCTCTATTTCATTCGATCTCTCGAATGTTCAACCGGATCTCTCTCTATATTTATTTCCATTCTTCCAATAGTCGATTTATATTTTAACATCAGCTAGTATATTTATATAATAGGCTGAAATATAAGAATGTACATGAAATTATTGTAATATTTACATACAAACTTACCTTGGTGCAAAATGTGGAAATTTTGCAATTTAGTCCAAAACTTTTTCCTTCCCCGCTCGAGATCAATTCGCGTCTTTCTTGATTATGGAGCTTGAAAATTGAAGAAACCCTAGCTATGGAGAGAGGGAGAATTGGCAGCAACTAAGGAGGATGATGATCAATTTTGTGTTATTTTTCCCATTTTATTTCATTTAATATCCAAATGACCAAAATGCCCTCCTTACTAAACTTTCAAAATTCCTTCCATGTCCTAATTTTGTCCATGAACTTAAAATTGGTCAAATTACTATTTAAGACCTCCTAATTAATATTCCAAAACAATTTCATACTAAAAACTTCGGGATGCAAATTTTGCAACTTATTCGATTTAGTCCCTACTTTCAATTTAAGCACTTTAGGCATAGAATTTCATCACGAAATTTTCACACAATCATGCAATCATATCATAAACCCCAAAATAATTATAAAACAATTATTTCTATCTCGGATTTGTGGTCACGAAACCACTATTCGATTAGGCCCTAATTCGGGTTGTCACAATTCTCCCCTTTTGAGATTTTCGTCCCGAAAATCTTACCGATAAAGAGGTTTGGGTCTTGTTTCCTCATAGCTTCCTCGGGTTCCCACGTAGCCTCTTCTATCCCATGTCCGTGCCACAATACTTTCACTAAAGCTATACTTTTATTTCTTAACTGCTTAACCTCTCGAGCCAAAATTTTTATTGGTTTCTCCTCATAGGTCATATCCGATCGAATCTCAATTTCGTTGGGAAATCACATGTGAAGGATCGAACGATAACGTCGCAACATTGATACATGAAACACGTTATGAATTCTTTCTAACTCGCCGGTAAGGCCAACCGATATGCCATCGGTCCAATTCTCTCAAGAATCTCAGACGGCCCAATAAAACGCGGACTCAACTTGCCTTTTCGACTAAATCTCGAATCTTTTTCCATGGTGACACCTTCAAGAACACTTTATCACCCACGAAATTCAATCTCTTTTCTTTTAAATCGCATATGACTTTTGTCGATCCAAGCGACTTTCAAGCAATCCCGAATTACTTTTATTTTCTCTTCGGTTTCTTTAACTAGATCAACTCCATGAATCTGCTTTCTCACTAAGCTCGATCCAATATAAAGGAGTTCGACACTTACGACCATACAAGGCTTCGTACGGTGCCATTTGTATACTTGATTGATAACTGTTATTGTAGGCAAACTCAATCAAAGATAGATATTTCTCCCAACTACCTCCAAATTCTAAAACACAAAGATCTAAGCATATCTTCGAGTACCGGATTACTCTTTCCGCTTGACCATCTGTTTGTGGATGAAATGCGGTACTAAAGTTCAATTTTGTACCCAAAGCTTCTTGTAACTTTTTCCAAAATCTCGAGGTAAATCTTGGATCTCTATCTGATATTATAGACATAGGTACTCCGTGCAACTTCACAATTTCAGCAATATATAATTCGGCTAATTTATCAAGTGAGTAATCAGACGCATCTTGGTATAAAGTGGGTGACTTTGTTAATCTATCAACCACTACCCAAACAAAGATCCTTCTTTTTAGGAGTTAAAGGCAAACCGGTTACAAAATCCATGGTAATCTTGTCCCATTTCCACTCGTGCACCATTACCGGTTGAAGTAATCCTCAAGGCACTTGATGTTCACTTTTACTTGTTGATGATCAAACACTTGGTTACAAATTGAAATGTCCTTTTCATACCGCCACCAATACTGACTTCTTTAAATCATTATACATTTTTGTGCTACCAGGATGAACTGATAAATGACCATTGTGCGCCTCATGTAATATTTTCGAATCAATTTATCGTTTTCGGCACACATATCCCTGTCTCGAAACATCAAACAGTCATCCGGTCCAACTTGAAAATCTGAGTCGTAACTCGATTCGCATTGAGTTCTCATGATCCGCAACTCACTATCATTCTTTTGAGCATCACAAATCAACGGAGAAATAACGGTTTAGCTCTCATCTCGCTAAGATTGACCCATCATCGACAATGCTAACCCCGTGTTCATGGCTCTCAAAGTAAAAAGAAATTTCGCTCAAGGCGCCAAGAACTACATTTGCTTTTCCGGATGATAATCAATCACTAAATCATAATCCTTTAATAATTCAAGCCATCTTCATTGCCGCAGATTCAGATCCTTTTGATTCATCAAGTACTTCAAACTTTTGTGATCGGTAAAAATTCGCATTTTCACCGTACAAATAATGTCGCCAAATCTTCAAGGCAAAAACAACAGCGGCCAGTTCCAAATCATGTGTAGGATAGTTCTTCTCATGCGGTTTTAACTGTCTCGAAGCATAAGCTACCACTTTACCCTCTTGCATCAACACACATCCAAGGCCTGTCAATAATGCATCACTATAAATTACGAACTCCTTTCCTGACTCGGGCTGTACTAAAATTGGTGCTTCAGTCAATCGTGCTTTCAATTTTTCAAAACTTTGTTGACATTTATCAGTCCATTCAAACTTAACATTCTTTTGCAACAACTTAGTCATAGGAGAGGCAATCATCGAAAATCCTTCAACAAAACGTCTATAATACCCGGCTAAGCCTAAAAAGCTTCTAACCTCGGATACATTCTTGGGTGGTTTCCAATCAACGATCGCGAAATCTTGCTTGGATCCACCGAATACCATCACCGAGACTATATGCCCCAAAATCCGACTTCACGAAGCCGAACTCACTTTTACTAAACTTGGCAAGCAGTTTCTTTTCTCTCAAGATCTGCAATATAGTTCTCAAGTGTTCGGCATGTTCGAGACTCATCTCGAGAATAAATTAAAATATCATCTATAAACACTACTACAAACTTATCCAAATATGGTTTGAAGATCCGATTCATTAAGTCCATAAATATAGTTGGAGCATTTGTTAAGCGAAAGGCATCACAAGAAACTCATAATGTCCATACCTTGTCCTAAAGGCGGTTTTCGCACATCGACTCCTTAACTCTCATTTGGTAGTAACCGGACCTCAAATCAATCTTTGAAAACACTGTGGCCCCTTTAACGATCGAATAAATCATCAATCCTCAAGAACGCGTACTTGTTCTTTATAGTCACCTTATTGTCGACGGTAATCAATGCAAAGTCTCATTGAACCATCCTTCTTCTTTACGAATAATACAGAGCACCCCCAGGAGAGAAACCCGGTCTCACAAATCCCTTGTCGTTAACTCCTGAATCGAGCCTTCAATTCTTTTAATTCAATGAGCCATTCTATATGGAGCAATCGAGATCGGTGCAGACCAAGCAACAAATCAATGGCAAAATCTATCTCTCGTTCGGAGGCAACCTGTGCAATTCCTCAGAAATACATCCGAAACTCACGACTATCAGATCGATTCAAATTTCAGTTGAGGCAACTCAATATTCATTACATAAGCGGATAAGCTTCACACCCTTTTCTCATGTATTTTCGTGCAGACATGTGCGAAATCACCATAGGCAATTTATTTGATTCATCTGTTTCAACCCACGAAATTTCTCCATTTTCACATTTCAACTCTAGTGTCTTTTGTTTACAATCTACCTTAGCATCATACAATGTTAACCAGTCCATTCCCAAGATAACGTCAAACTCACCAAATGGTAACAAGATCAAGTTGGCGGACAACGTTGACCTTGAATCATTAATGGGCAATTCTTGCAAACCTTGTCAACTAGCACATATTGGCCTAAGGGTTCGACACTTTAATCGTAAACTCAAGAATTCAACAGCAAATTTTTATTGGATACTAAATTCATGCAAATATAGGAATGAGTGGACCCGGATCAATCAATGCAATAACAATAGTATCATAGAGAAAATGTACCAAGAATAACATCGGAGATGATGTATCTTCTGCACGATAGCATAAGCTCTAGCAGTGCTCTAGCTTCGGATCTTGCCGTTAAATCTTTCATCACCGTTTTACTACTAGTCCCACCTCCAGATTTCTCGGTGGTCTACCTCTACTAGCGGTGGTATTCATCTAGCACTCAAATCTTTCTTCTTTAACTTTCTCCGGACAATCTCTAATAAAATGCTCATGAGAACAAGACTGAAACAAGCTCGCTCGGTCCCCAACACTCACCATAATGTTGCTCGCCACATTGTCGACACTCGGGCTTTCTAGGTCGCACATTACCCACACTTGCCACCAAGTAGCTTGAGCTTTAGACCCGAATATGCTCTACCACGATCTCTGTGTGAATCCCCAATTGAAACCGTCATTCGAGGGTTTGTCTCTTTGGACCTCTTTGGTTGAGATTGAAATGGCTTGCTTATCTGTCTTTTTCGACATCTCGGCCTCAATAGCGACTTTTCTTCTTTCTTTGTTCAATTCTTGACTTTAAGAGCTCGATCAACCAATACTACAAATTCTTTCAACTCCAAAATTCCTACAAGCACTTTAATGTCCTCATTCAGCCCATCTTCAAATCTTCTACACATAATGGCCTCGGTGGACACACATTCTCGGGCATACTTATGAGTCTTACAAATTCACGCTCATACTCGCTATGCACATTTTCCCCGCTTCAATTCAAGGAACTCCTTCCGTTTTTGATCAATAAATCACGACTTATGTATTTCTTTCTAAATTCTTCCGGAAGAAATCCCAAGTAACTTTTCTTTTAGCACCACTGCAACCAAAGTCTTCCACCGGTGGTAAGTCAATCTCTCAAAAGTGATACAAGACACTTTAAGCATTCCTCGGGTGTACATGAGAGCTCATCAAATACACGGTAGAATTTTCAAGCCGTAATTCCGCTTTCTCGGGATCATCATCGACCTTTGCTCTAAACTCTTTGCCCCTTGTTTTCGAATCTTGTCAACCGGAGGCTTGTTCATTCTTACCAAATCTATACCTTGAGCACTCACAGAATCGCCCGAGGTATAGGAGGGGTGGAGGAGGTTGAGCATTTGGATTTGCTCGAATAAATTCAAGATACCAATTGTTCATCATTTGGAGAAAGGCATCCCGAGCCTCATCTCCTTGTCTCAATGTCTCAGTCTATTTTCCACAGTAGCGGTCCCTTGTGCGGAGCCGGCGCATTACTAGCAAAGATCATCACCGCAGCCTTTAGGATCCATTACTATATTAAAACAAAACACGCTTTAGAATAATCAGAGTCACCACACTATCACAATATTTTTATGGCATGTATAGCTAGACTTTTACACACACTTTATTAGTCCGAGAACCGACTAAACCATAGCTCTGATACCACTAAATGTAACACCCCTTATCCGTTACCGTCGCCGGAACAGGATACAAGGTATTAGCAGAACATAACACATACCATTAAACATAACCGAAATATAAATATGTCATCCAATTTGATAGTGCATCGTATAATATATGTCTTGAACAATATTAGCCAACTTTAATGGCTTGTACAAATTAGCTGGTCGAAATCAGAACTAATATTTTAAACCTAGACAAATATGACACGTAACAAAATAATTAAGCCTACTATACATGCCATAATTCAAAACGTTTAGTTCAAATACCCTAAAGTATGATAGTGCGGATAGATCTTCATGATCCTTAACTCTGAGCAAGTCAAGAACACTATAAGACAAAAGAGAGAAACAAAGTAAGCTTATAGCTTAGTAAGTAAGTATGTAAATACTAAAAAAAATCTAACATGTTTACACAACAATTCAAGTATATCTACTTTAACTTCACTATTCATTCCACTTTGATTAAGCTGTCTCTGCTGCGTCATATTCACTAAATAAATCATAACTCGAGTTACAAAACTCGAAATTCAAATCCGTAAAATTTCCTGAATCTAGACTCATAAAGATTTTTTCTAATTTTTTCTATAATTTTGGTTCAGCCGATTAGTACAGTTTATTAGTTAAAGTTTCCCTGTTACACAGCTCGACTGATCTGACCTCTGTTCACTACAAATTGAATTTCTCTCAGTACACAATTCAAACAACCCTGAAGTATGTTTCATTTAAAACTAGTCTCAATAAGGAATTTAGGCATGTAAACTATATTTCTTAATTTTCTTTGTACAATTTTTAATGATTTTTCAAAGTTGGAACAGGGATCACATATTCATCCTGAGCAAGTCACATACAATTGTAAATATCTCAAAATATAGAATTCCTTTGCTTGCTCTGTTTCTTTTATATGAAAGTAGACTCATTAAACTTTAATTTCACATCTCATTCAACCTCTAATTATATTCCTCCTATTTTTGGTGATTTTTCAAAATCACGTCACTGCTACCATCTAAAAACAGTTTTAATGCTAATTTCACTCTTTCACACATTCTTTATGCTAACCTCATTTTATCTTATATATGTATATACCACAAATCATTTTCACCACATTTCATTCACCATAAGTGTAGGTCCAAACCACAATATCACCACAAAACCATCCCGTTGAACAATTCGGATCAATCCTCGATATTTAATGGTTTCAAGACACACCCCACCATCATACTTCGTTTAGTTCGGCTCTCTTGTACACATGGTGAACACTTAGTACCACTCATGCGACCCAACCGATTTGTCTCGTAGCTCTCTTGTCTACATGGTGTCCTTCACTTGGAATCACGCATGCGACCTAGCTACATTTATCTTTCACGTAGCTCTCTTGTCTACATGGGATACATCTCGTATCACACATGTGACCTAGCTACTACTGAGGTGTCTCGTAGCTTTCTTGTACACATGATGTGCACTCAGCATCATACATGTGACCTAGCTACGCCCTCTATTTCATTCGATCTCTCCAATGTTCAACCGGATCTCTCTCTATATTTATTTCCATTCTTCCAATAGTCGATTTATATTTTAACATCGCTAGTATATTTATATAATAGGTGAAATATAAGAATGTACATGAAATTATTGTAATATTTACATACAAACTTACCTTGGTGCAAAATGTGGAAATTTTGCAATTTAGTCCAAAACTTTTTCCTTCCCCGCTCGAGATCAATTCGCGTCTTTCTTGATTATGGAGCTTGAAAATTGAAGAAACCCTAGCTATGGAGAGAGGGAGAATTCGGCAGCAACTAAGGAGGATGATGATCAATTTTGTGTTATTTTTCCCATTTTATTTCATTTAATATCCAAATGACCAAAATGCCCTCCTTACTAAACTTTCAAAATTCCTTCCATGTCCTAATTTTGTCCATGAACTTAAAATTGGTCAAATTACTATTTAAGACCTCCTAATTAATATTCCAAAACAATTTCATACTAAAACTTCGGGATGCAAATTTTGCAACTTATTCAATTTAGTCCCTACTTTCAATTTAAGCACTTTAGGCATAGAATTTCATCACGAAATTTTCACACAATCATGCAATCATATCATAAACCCCAAAATAATTATAAAACAATTATTTCTATCTCGGATTTGTGGTCACGAAACCACTATTCCGATTAGGCCCTAATTCGGGTTGTCACAACAGATTCCTTTTCGAGTGTAGTTTCTTTAGAAACAAACAGTAAGTATTGAAGCCTCAGATAGGAAGATATCTAAGTCGTAATGCATGAAGGTCGAGTAGTCAAACCCTATAACGGGGAGACTTTAACTAATAAATCAGATTAGTTGGCCCAACCAAAATTCTAGAAAAAATTTTTAGATGGACATATGAGTTTAGTTTCGGAAAATTTCTGAATCGGTTTTCGAGTTTTGGAACTCGAGATATGATTTTTAAGGTGACAGTGGACGCAGCTTAGCCGACTTGTCTAGAAATTTTAAATGAACAGTGTTTTACAATGAAATAAGTCCAGTAAATACCTCGTGTTCGACTCAAAAGAACGGTCTCGATTCTGGGTGTTACAATTTTATTGGTATCGAGCTACGGTTTAGTCGATTCTAGGACTACCGTAATACGTTTGGGTCTAGCTATACATGCCATTATGTGATTATTTGATAGTGTGGTGATTTCGACAATTGAAAATGTGTTTATTTATAGTAATGGATCCCGATCCCAACCGAAAGTGGTAGTGATGATCTTGAGAGTGTAGCGCTGCTCAAGACAAGGGACAAAGACCGCGGACTCTCAACCTATTGCTAGTAATCCGAATGATGAAGCTAGACAAGCTTTTATAGCGTGATGAATGATTGGTTCAACCAATACATTCGAACTAATACTACTGTTCCACAACCTCCATTCCCGACTAATACAACCCTCAAGACCTACAATACCTCCCAGAATCGACCAAATAAGGTCAAATAAGCCCCAGTTGATGAATCGAAAACACGGCTATCAATTTAAAGCTACGGATAGCGATGATGCCGAGCAAGCTGAATTTTGGTTGGACAACACTATTCGCATTTTCGATGAGCTATCTTGCACACCCGATGAGTGCCTAAAGTGTACTATCTTCTTGCTACGTGATTTGGCCTACTATTGGTGGAATACGTTGATTTCTGTTGTGCCCAGAGAGCAAGTAACTTGGGAGTTTTTCCAAACCAAGTTTCGAAAAAAGTATATCAGTCAGAGATTCATTGATCAAAAACGGAAGGAATTTCTTGAACTTAAACAAGGTTCCATGTCGGTTACTGATTATGAACGAAAG
This sequence comes from Gossypium arboreum, assembly GCF_025698485.1. NCBI lineage: Eukaryota > Viridiplantae > Streptophyta > Magnoliopsida > Malvales > Malvaceae > Gossypium > Gossypium arboreum. Next base: position 40,300,957 of record NC_069081.1, read on the forward strand.
TTTGTAAGGCTTAGCCGGTACGCTCGAGAATGCATTTCTTCAGAAGCTATGATGTGTAAACGTTTCGAGGATGGACTGAACGATGATATAAATCTGTATGTTGGCATTTTAGAAATCCGAGAATTTGTGGTACTCGTCGAGCGAGCTTGCAAAGCCGAGGAGCTCAGTAAGGAGAAAAGAAAAACTGATATGGGAGCAAAGGAGTTTCGTAAGAGATCTTCGGGAAAGCCCTTTCAACAGTCATCGAAGAAATTTAGAGATGATTTAGGTCGATCTAGAGACACTTCGGGCTTTTCTAGACGAGATCGTGATCGACCCCCTGTGAGTGCACGAGTCACTTCGATCGCCAGTGTTAGAAATGATCGTCGAGACAGAACGGAATGCCAGTAGTGTGGTAAATGGCATTCGAGGAGTTGTAGATTCCATGACCGCTCCTGTTACAAGTGCGGATCAGCTGACCACTTTATTAAAGATTGCCCGAAATTGTCTGAACAGAATGTAAATCAGAGTGGGAAACCGGGTGCTACTACTGCTCGGGGTAGACCATCTAGAAATACGGGCAATGCTAGTGGCGGTCAGAGAGGATCTAGAGATGCTACAACCAGATCTAAGGCTCGTGCTCCTGCTAGAGCTTATGCTATACGCGCACGCGAGGATGTTTCCTCGCTAGATGTTATTACCGGTACTTTTACTCTCTTTGATACTAATGTGATTGCTTTGATTGACCCTGGTTCTACTCATTCTTATATATGTGAAACCTTAGCATCCAGTAAGACTTTACCTATTGAGTCTACTAAGTTCGTAATTCGGGTGTCAAATCCCTTAGGTCGTTATGTGCTTGTCGACAAGGTGTGTAAGAAATGCCCCTTAATAATCCGAGGCTCCTGTTTTCCGGCTGACCTGATGCTTTTACCGTTTGATGAATTTGATGTTATCCTCGGTATGGATTGGTTGATCAGACATGATGCAATTGTAAATTGCAAAAGAAAACCATTGATTTGAGGTGTGTAAATAACGAGATAATTCGAGTTGAGTCTATGACTTGAATGGGTTGCCATTTGTAATATCATCGATGTTGGCTCGAAATATGTAAGAAAGGGTGTGAAGCATACCTTGCGTATGTACTTGATGACAAAGAGCTAAAAAGAAGCTGAATCTGCGCTTGGGTGGTTTGTGAATATCTGGATGTTTTTCCGAAGAATTACCTGGGTTTACCACTGCTCGGAGGTAGAGTTTGGTATTGAGCTTGTACCTGGGACTACACCGATTTCGATAGCTCCGTATCGTATGGCACCAATAGAATTAAAGGAATTGAAATCTCAGTTGCAAGAGTTGACGGATAGAGGTTTTGCTCGACCAAGTTTCTCAACTTGGGGTGCACCAGTATTATTTGTGAAAAAGAAGGACGGAACCATGAGGTTGTGCATCGACTATCGTCAGCTGAATAAGGTGACAATAAAGAATAAGTATCCGATACCGTGCATTGACGATTTGTTTGATCAACTAAAGGGAGCCTCAGTGTTTTCAAAGATAGATTTGAGATCGGGTTATTATCAGTTGCGAATTCGAGATTCGTATATACCTAAAACAGCTTTCAGAACGAGGTACGGTCATTACGAGTTCTTAGTGATGCCGTTTGGGCTCACTAATGCCCCTGCGGTATTTATGGATCTGATGAATAGGGTCTTCAGACAGTATCTGGACCGGTTTTTAGTTGTGTTTATTGATGACATCTTGGTCTACTCAAGAGATGAAACCGAGCATGCTGAGCACCTGAGATTAGTGTTGCAGATTTTACGAGATAAGCAGTTATATGCTAAGTTCAGTAAGTGTGAGTTCTGGTTAAGAGAGGTGGGATTCTTGGGTCATGTGGTATCCGCATCGGGTATTCGAGTTGATCCGAGCAAAATTTTAGCCATACTTAACTAGAAGCCTCCGAGAAATATTCTCGAGGTTCGAGCTTTTTAGGACTTGGTTACATTACCGACGGTTTGTAAAAGGTTTCTCGATGATAGCCACACCAATGACGAAACTACTTGTAAAGATGTTAAGTTTGAATGGACGTAAAAGTGTCGAAAAGTTTCGATCAATTGAAAACTCATTTGACGGAAGCTCCAAGATTAGTGCGGCCGAATCGGGCAAGGAGTTCGTCATTTACGGTGATGCATCCTTACTTGGGTTGGGTTGTGTATTGATGCAAGAAGGTCGAGTTGTAGCTTATGCGTCGAGGCAATTGAAGCCACATGAGAAAAATTATCCAACCCATGATCTCGAACTGGCTGCCATCATATTCGCTTTGAAAATATGGCGACATTACTTATTTGGTGAGAAGTGCCATGTATATTCGGATCACAAAAGTCTCAAATATTTGATGACTCAAAGGGACTTGAATCTGCGACAAAGACGTTAGCTTGAGTTGTTAAAAGATTATGAGCTTGTCATTGACTATCACCCGGGAAAGGCTAATGTGGTTGCGGATGCTTTGAGTCGTAAAGCATTGTTTGCTTTACGAGCGATGAATGTACACTTGTCCGTTCTATCCGACAATGTGTTAGTAGCGGAACTAAAGGCTAGACCATTGTTGATTCATCAAATTCGTGAAGCTCAGAAAGTCGATGATGAATTAGTTGCAAAACGGGCTGAACGTGTTTCGAATATGGAATCAGAGTTTCAAATTGATGATGACGATTGTTTGAGGTTCAGAAGTCGTTTGTGTGTTCAAAGAAATTCAGAACTTATTTCGACGATTCTGAACGAAGCTCATTGTAGCCGAATGTCAATTCACCCGGGGAGTACGAAAATGTACAACGATCTGAGACGTCAGTTTTAGTGGCATGGTATGAAACGAGACATTTCCGATTTTGTTTCGAAGTGTTTAATGTGCCAACAAGTGAAAGCGGAACATCAAGTGACTACAGGTTTACTTCAGCCGATCATGATACCTGAATGGAAATGGGAACGAATCACGATGGATTTTGTATCTGGGTTACCATTGTCGGCAAGTAAGAAAGATGCGATTTGGGTTGTTGTTGATAGACTGACTAAGTCGGCTCATTTTATTCCCGTACGTACGGATTATTCATTGGATAAACTAGCTGAGTTGTATGTTTCTCAGATTGTGAGATTACACGGGGTACCCATTTCTATTGTGTCGGATAGAGATCCGAGATTCACCTCGCGATTTTGGAAGAAATTGCAAGAAGCTTTGGGTACCAAGTTGCATTTTAACACTGCTTTTCATCCCCAAACCGATGGTCAATCCGAGCGGATAATTTAGATACTCGAGGATATGTTGAGATGCTGCATCCTTGAGTTTAGTGGTTCATGGGAACGGTATCTACCTTTGATTGAGTTCACTTACAACAATAGTTTTCAGTCAAGCATTAAGATGGCGCCTTACGAGGCTTTGTACGGTCGAAAATGCCGTACACCATTGTTTTGGACCGAGCTCGGTGAAAGTAAAATTTTCGAGTTGATTTGATTAAAGATCTTTGAGCGAAAGTAAAAATAATTCGTGAAAGTCCAAGGCAAGATCGATCGTCGAAGTCGTGCAGATTTGAAACGAAAGGACATTGAGTATCCGGTGGGAGATAAAGTGTTTCTTAAAGTTTCACCTTGGAAAAAGATACTCAGATTTGGGCGTAAGGGCAAATTGAGTCCGAGGTTCATCGGGCCATATGAAATATCCGAACGAGTCGGTCCAGTTGCGTATAGATTGATTTTTCCCCCTGAACTTGAAAAGATTCACGACGTCTTTCATGTTTCGATGCTTCGACATTATAGATCTGATCCATCACACATAATTAATCCATCAGAGGTTGAAATTCAACCCGATATGAGTTATGAAGAAGAACCGATTCGTATCCTGGCTCGTGAAGAGAAAGAGTTACGAAACAAAAAGGTTCCTTTAGTAAAAGTGTTATGGCTCAAACACGGGATGGAAGAAGCTACTTGGGAGACCGAGAACTCTATGCAAGAACGATACCCAAACCTATTTACAGTTAAGATTTTCGGGGACGAAAATTTCTTAAGTGGGGGAGAGTTGTGACAACCCTAAATTGACCCTAGTCGGAAAGTGGTTTCGGGACCACAAGACCGAGTCATAAAAATAATTAACCATTATATTTGATGCTTATTATATGTATATAGACATGTGTGAAAATTTCATGTTTGAATTTTGTTAATTGTAAGTGAATTTTGCTAAATAGGACTTGTGTGAGAAAATTTAGAAATGTGCTAGGCAAATGTTAAAGTGGCCTATTGATGCATGCTAGAAAATGTTGTCCTTGCATGTTAAAATACCCAAAACTTGGGATGGTGGCCGGCTATGCTATGGGTAAAAAGGTATTATAAACATGCTATGTTAGTGTTTCATGGGAGGAATGATAAAATAAGGAGCATGGTAATAAAATAAGGAAAAGGAAAATGATGAAGAAAAAAAAAAGAAAAAGTTCTCATGTTGTTCAACTTGGCGGAATAGAAGAAAGAAAAAGAAGGGAAAGAGCTTGGAGAAAATCGGCTATGGTGGTTCACTAGACTAAGGTATGTTGATGTTGTTCCATGAGATTCATGCATATTTTTAGTTGTTAGCTTGAGTTCTACCTAGCCCATGGTTTAAATCTTTGCTATGAGATGGAGATGATATTCGACCATGGGTGTTGTCTTCTTGGTTGGTGTTTGATGTTGTGGTGATGAGGCATGAAGATGAGTTAAGTTTCGGCTAAGGTGGACTTGTGTTGATGTCATTTGCATGCTAAGTGTGAAGCTTTGTAATGATACATGTGATGGTGATTGATGACTCTTGGATTTTCTTTTTAGCATTTTTGAGTTAGACATTAAGTTCTTTGTTTAACCCATGACCAAAATTGAAATGGTATGGTGTCTTGATGCATTCAGCAATGGTAGGAAGTAGATGAGAATTGGTAGTAAGGTGAAGTGCAAATGTTAGTATTTGATTACTAGTGTATATATGTGTATTAGCCGAGTTTTGAACTTGAAACAAAATGGTATGTAGTCAATACAAGTAACCATATTTGTAGGAAGTATTAAGCATATAATCGGCCTCAACATAGACATGCATATTTGGCCACATGAGGTAGATTAGTGTTGCATGTATTCGGTTAGAGGCAAGCATATTGATGCTTTTATCTTGGCTTAGATAATCGGCTAAAAGAGAGTGTGGGCTAATATGTTGAGTTGATTCATGATTTCATATATATGCGACTCTAATGTCTAATGTATATATGGGTTAAGTACCTTGAGTTTCTCTTTTTGTTGTTCAAATGATTAAATCAATTTATTGTTAAATTAAGCTCAAGAGCAAAGGGGAACTAAATCCGATAAAGGGAAGGAAAAAGTGATCGAATAGCCGTTGAAATCGTTCGACAACATCCGAGGTAAGTTTTCGAGTAATGAAACTTAGTTTACGATTTGATTAAGTCATGACGTATAATCATAACAAATATACGGTGATATAATGATTCTACTTGAATTATATGTTGAGTTAATTAGTCTATACGTATGATGGGTAGCCGTATGTGCATAGAGATCATGTCATAAAGCAAACCAAATCATGCTGTTTGTATGTGGCTATTGAGCCGAAAATGGGAATGCTTAATAGTTGACTTGTGTTTGAATTCTAGTTGTGAAAATGAAATAAAGATGTGTCATGATTTACTAATATGTGCATGAATATTCGGATGATAACGGGGCTAAGTCCCGAAGGCATTTGTGCTAGTGACTAATTCTGGGCTAAGTCCCGAAGGCATTTGTGCTAGTGACTAATTCCGGGCTAAGTCCTGAAGGCATTTGTGCGAGTTACTAATTCCGGGCTAAGTCCCGAAGGCATTTGTGCGAGTTACTATATCCGGGCTAAGTCCCGAAGGCATTTGTGCGAGTTACTAATTCCGGGCTAAGTCCCAAAGGCATTTGTGCGAGTTACTATATCCGGGCTAAGTCCCGAAGGGATTTGTGCAAACTACTATATCCTGCTAAGTCCCAAGGCATTTGAGCGAGTAGCTATATCCGGTTAAACTCAAGGTACTTGGTTTGGGAATGAGCGATCTTGCTGTAATAATTTCAATCAATATGCTCGTAAAATCCCACGATGAGGTATGTTTCAGATATGCATTGGATTAGTTGATTCCTTTTAAATAGTATTCGTCAATCGATTAATGAGCTTCCGCTTTTGGTTAAGTTGATCTCTTATGTATGAGTATAAGGGTTGGTAATGTGAAGTAGGTATGATTTTGAGAATGTGTGTATATGAAATTATCCGCTTAGTCATATGAATGCTATACTTCAATTGTGCCTAATTTCATTGCTCAAAACTTACTAAGCATTAAATGCTTATTCCGTTTCTTTGATTCTCTATTTTATAGATTTTGGTTCGTCAGCTATTGGACTCGGGATTGTCAAAGTCGAAGTCGTCCACACTATCAAAACCCTTGTGGTACTCTTTTAGTTGAACTCTGCTAATGGCATGTATAGGACTACCCTTTTGTTGTTAGTCAAGTACTTTGGTAATGTATATATTTGGATAGCCATGCGAAAATGGCTTATATATTTTGAGCATAGCGTTATAATCATTTTGTATATATATGGTTATTGAGAGGTGTGGAAAGGCTTGGCAATGATTAGCCATTGGAATGGTTAATCACGATCATATTTTTGTGCTATGTTTGTTAAAGGGCTAGTTGAATCATGGAAATTATGAAATAGGTAAAGTCTACCTTAAAAACAGATTACCGACAGCAGCAGTGATGTGAATATGAAAAATCACTAAAAATAGTAGGAATAGAATTAAATAATGAATAAATTATGTAATCTAACCTTGATGAATCTATTTTCATATGAAAGTAACAAAACGATCATATGAGCCGTATTTTATGAGATGTTTAAGTTTTCGTGAAATAGGGCTAGAGCGATTTCTGGATCCCCTATTCTGACTTAGGAAATTCACTATAAATTAACCAGAGATAATTAGAAGTCATGCCCTATATGTACAGATTCCTTTTCGAGTCTAGTTTCTTTAGAATCAAACGGCATAAGTATTTAAGCCCTGTACAGGAAGATATCTAAGTCGTAATGCATGAAGGTCAGAGTAGTCGAACCCTGTAACAGGGGAGACTTTAACTAATAAACTGTACTAATTGGCCCAACCAAAAATTCTAGAAAAAAATTTGTAGATGGACATTATAGTCTAGTTTGAGGAAAAATTTACGGAACTGGTTTTCGAGTTTTGGAACTCGAGATATGATTTTTAAGGTGACAGTGATGCAGTTAGCCAGCTTGTCTGGAAATTTTAAATGAACTGTGTTTTACAATGAAATAAGTCCGTAAATACCTCGTGTTCGACTCCGGCAACGGTCTCGGGTACGGGGTGTTATAGCCATGACACACCCATGTCTATAAAAACTTGACATTGTATTTCTGACGTCAGCAATCCTTAAGGGTCACACGGCCAAGGCACACGCCCGTGTGCTAGGCCGTGCCCTTCACACGACTGAGACACACAGCCGTGTCTCTGCCCGTGTGTTTACTACCATGCATACTAACTTGAAATTTTTACGTGTAAGGGACACACGGTAAGACAACACGCACGGCCTAGACACACGCCCGTGTGTCTACCTGTGTGGAAAATATAAGGCTATCTACCAAGCCCTTGCCACCCAAGACACAATTTAACGCCAACCAACACATCAAAGTTTAAATTAATATGAGTTCACAACTAAACAACATAGCTAGGGCCTATATACATTTCAGGTACTCAACCATACCAATAATTTCACATTCATGAAAGACTACTTTGCATTTGTATAATAACTTTCAATGTTAGCCATTTCTCATGGCCTTATACAAAATGAGTCGAATATTGAAGCAAGCCAACACATTTGGCCCCAAAACAATGTGATACTCAAACAAAATCAAAGAGTCCTATACATGCCAAATCAAAATTTAAGAACTAATTATACCAAGTGTTCCAAATGATAGTGTGATCGATGCCTCTGACGTCCGTTGATCCACCAGCTAATTAGACGGCTCTATAAGAAAATGGAAATAAACGGGGTAAGCATAAAGCTTAGTAAGTTGCATGAAAATAAATATAACAACTTTACCATTTATCATCATTCTCATAAAACAAAAGTAAGCATAAGCACAACTTACTCGTCCCTATCCAATAATTCACATAGCATATACTAAGCTCACATCTCATACATTTCAAATAGGTACTTGTACCACTCACAACACCGTTATACTTTTCTCGTTTAACTTACATTGTAACTCTCGCCGTTGAACTATTTGAAATATTATCGGATATTCACTAAGCCTCAAACAAAGGGTATAGTATCGATGCCATGTCCCAGACATGGTCTTACACTGGCTCATCCATTAAGTCAATGCCATGTCAAACATGGTCTTACACTAAATATCGAAATCAAGGCTGACGCCATGTCCCAGAGATGGTCTTACACTAGCTCTCACATATCCGTGCCGATACCATGCCCCAGACACGGTCTTACACTGACACAACTCGTAGACGATGCATGTTCTAGACATGTCTTACACTAACTTACATTACGAGCTCGACGCATGTCCCAGACATGTCTTACACTAGCTCTCGTCTCAATGCCGATGCCATGTCCCAGACATGGTCTTACACTGGCTCTCATAATGTGGCCGATGCATATCCCAGACATGTCTTACACTAGCACACATTTATCTCGAGTGTCATGGCCTGAATATTCGATTTATTTCCTAAGGTTCAAACGGGAGTCTTACTATCTCAATATTCATCATACATGATTATTTCCACAAACAAGCAGTTCATGCTATCTCAATTCAAGCACATATAATAACAATATAGTTGTCTTATTTACATACAACTTACCTCGGATTACAAAATGTAGATGACTAGTTCGATTTAGTCCACTTGCTTCGCTTTTCTCTAGTCTAGACCCTGATTTTATAATTCTTGATCTAGAATGATAAAAATTTACGAATTTAATCATTTTATCAATCTAGATACATCAACAATTTAAAATTAGGCAAAATGACCATTTTGCTCCTAGACTTTTGCAAAACGACCATTTTACCCTTAGGTCTGAAAATCAATTTTTATCGAATTTCTTCATATCTTAAGGCTAGTCGATTACTTTTTATACTAGAAGCAGCCCACAATTCTCATTATTTCACACATTTATCATCTATTTTACAACTTATGCAAAATGGTCATTAGTCAGGGTTTCCATAAAAACTACTTCATAAAAGTTGTTTATTTCCCAACTAAAACTCATATTCTTCTATAAAATTTCATAAATCAACATTTCTACTATCATGGCAAAACACTAGACTTTCAACCATTTTGCAAAATAGTCCCCTTTGTTAGAAAACTCATGCTACAAGGATCTCAAAAGTACAAAAATATTTAAGAAAACCCTCAAAATCACTTACTTGCAAGGGTTTTAAGTTACTGAAATTTTTTTTCAAGCTTCCATGGCCATTTCTTGGAAGAAAATCGGTGGAGAAGAAAGAGAGAGATGAAAAAAATGACTATTTGTTTTATTTTATTCAATTTCAACACTTAATTTCACCAAATTTTTTACTTTTGATCACCTTTGTCTCCTATGGCCAGCCATGCTATTCTAAAGGGTCTAATTGCCTTTTAAAGACCTCCAATTTAGGTTCTCTAGCTATTTAACACCCTTAGTTATCAAAATAGGACTTTTACACTTTATGCAATTTAGTCATTTTTCGCAATTAAGCTCACAAACGCTAATATTACTTCACCAAATTTTTCATGCACTAATATAAACATGTTATAACCCTAAAATAATAATAAAATAACTTTTTCAGCCTCGGATTAATGGTCTCGAAACCACTGTTTCGACTAGGCCCAAAATCAGGCTATTACATAATCATTTCCACAAACAAGTAATATATGCTATATCAATTCAAACACATATAATAACAATGTAGTTGTATTATTTACAAACAACTTACCTCGGTATACAAAATGTAGGCGACTAGTTCGACTTAGTCCGCTAGCTTTGCTTTTCCCCGGTCTAGGCCCAGATTTTGTAATTCTTGATTTATAATGATAAAAACTCACAAATTTAGTCATTTTATTAATCTAGGTACTCAACAATTTAAAAATTAGGCAACATTTTGCCCTAGACTTTTACAAAATGACCATTTTAACCCTAGGTCCGAAAATCGATTTTTATCAAATCTCTTCATATATTAAGCCTAGCCAACCCCTTTTTACTCTCATAGGAACTCAAAATTTCCATTACTTCTCACATTTATCATCTAATTTTCAACTTATGCAAAATGGTCCCTAGTTAGGGTTTCCATGAAAACTACTTCACAAAAGTTGTTTATTACACACCCATAACTCATATTCTTCCATAAAATTTCAGAAAACACCATGAACAATCTCATGGTAAAACCTTAGACTTTCAACTATTTTGCAAAACACTCCCCTTATTTGAAAGCTCATAATACAAGGATACTGAAAGTACAAAAATATTCAAGAAAAGCCCTCAAAATCACTTACTTGCAAAGGCTTTAAGTTGCTAAAAATTTTCAAAATTCCATAGCCATTTTCTTGGAGGAAAAATTGGTGGAGAAGAAGGAGCAAAAAAAAAAAAGATGATAACATTTTTCTTAGGTTTTATTTTAATCAAATTAGGCCACCTAACTTTGACTTTCTCATCCTTTTTGTCCCTATGGCCGGCCACCTCTATTTTAAGGGTCTATTTGCCCTTTAAATACCCTTAATTTTGGTTCTCTAGCTGTTTGACACCATTAGCTATCAAAATAGGACTTTTGCACTTTATGCGATTTAGTCATTTTTTCACAATTAAGCACGAAATCGCTAAAATTAATTCACCAAAATTTTCATACTCTGATATAATCATGCCACAACACATAAAATAATATTAAAAATAATTTCTATGACCTCGGATTAGTGGTCTCGAAACCACTGTTCCGACTAGGCCCAAAATCAATCCATTATTGGTAAATTTTGAATTAGAAAAAAATTTGACTAATCATGTATGCTTACAAGAAAAGTATAAATTTTAAACAAGAATGCATGAAAATATATATCATTTAGATGTTAGAATTGGCTTGATTACAATGTTTGTATTGGTTGGCATATGTTTGCAATTGTGGTGTAGGTTGTTAGCAAATTTGGGTGAGAAATAAAGCTAGGAAATGGCTTTATTTTGTCAATACGGGTAGACATAAGGGCTGTGTCTTGACCGTGTGAGACACACGGCCTGGCACATGGGCATATCGTTTGCGCTTATGTCTTGACCGTGTGTGACACACGGCCTGGCTCATGGGCATGTGATTTGGCCGTGTGTCCCTTGCATCTTAAATTTGAGAATCAGAATTCTCAGAATTGGGCAAATGGGCTGGGACATGGGTGTGTGGCTCAGCAGTGTGTGCTACATAGCCCAGAATACGGGTGTGTGTCTTGGCTGTGTGAAACTTGCACCTAAATTGTGAAAAATTCAATTTACCACATGGCCTAGCACACAGGCATGTGGCAGGCCATGTGACACAAGTCAGAGAGTTACATGTGGTCGGACATGACCTACAGCACGGGCGTGTCCTATGGTCACATGGGTGTGTCCCTTGACCACACGGGTGTGTGTGCCCTACATCTAATAAAAATTTTACATTTCACGAATTTTTTTCTGAGTTTTCGAATCAGTCCCGATTTGATTCAAATGTTTTAAATTGGGCCTCGATGGTTCATATAAGAGACTATGATTAATTTCAGATATGAACAATAAATGACATGAATTACATGAAATTATTCTGTAAACTCTAGTGATGCTCCGTAATCCTGTTTTGGCGACGGTTATGGGTTGGGGATGTTACAATGCTCAAAATTTATCCATTAATTAACCACGACCAAACATTTATCAAGTATGATAAGACTACACATGCATATTTAAGTTGTATATGTGAACAAAATATCATTCATAATACACACCAATGCTATAAATGCCATAAAAACCAAAGTGTACGTTTCAAATACTACCGGGTTAAACTGGATAGTGTGGCTTGATGTGTTGACCCGATCTCCCGACCTAACATTAATCTATAAGGACATTAAACACTACAAGTAAGCTTAATGAAGCTTAGTAAGTTCGATGGGTTAAACGTAAATCTTACTAAAACTAAATGTAACAAACCAAATAAGCAAATTATTCATGCAATCTCCCTGTCAATATCAACTTTAATTGAAGATCACACTTCTTTCAAACCAATATCAATAATAACAATAAATCTTTCAATTTCAATTACATATGTCACTTACCAAATCTTACCAAATCGGAGAACGGCTTATGGATAAGAGTACATTATTTTTAGAAGCTCAGAGGCTAAACAGAAGCTCATTAGAGTTAAACAGAAACCCATAAGGGTTGAACCGAAGCTCGTAAGAGCTGAATGGAAACCCATAAGGGTTAAACAGAAGCTCAATAAAGCTGAACAGAAACTCATATGAGTTAAACAGAAGCTCGTGAGAGCTAAACGAAGAGTAAACACAAAATTTCACAAAAAATGCTGAACCTCGATTTACTCGGGTAATTTTTCATCAATTCCTCCTTTGTTGTCTTTCACCATACAACAATTGTACTCAAATCCCACATTCCATTTAAATTGGATATGCACTTCAAATTTATAATTTAACAATATTCCATTTTTTCAGCAATATACTAAATGCATAATATCCATGTTATTTCATCAAAGCATCTAATATTCATCAATGGTAATTTTCAAAATTCTCAATAAAATAAAAAAATTAAGTAATAGCTAGTTGGACTTTATTGTAAAAGTCTTAAAAATACAAAAATTACAATAGAAGGACAAGAATGAAACTCACATGAAGCTAAAATATGAAAGCCAGCTTGAAGAGCTCTTCAATGGTGTTTTTGGACAGAAAATTGAAGAAGAAATGATCTAGAAACTATTAGAATCTCATTTTAGTTATTAAATTTTATTTTATTTCCAATTTTGCCCTTAAATCACATAATTTCATTATTTTTTTCTGCTTATGCTGCCTCAACCACTTCACTTAGGCTAATTTACTCTCTAAGTCCTCCCTATTTACCATTTAGGCCATTTAACCACTATTTCTTTAACTAGAAAGTTTTGCACCTTTTTTAATTTAGTCCTTTTTAATTAATTAAATATCAAAACGTTAAAATTTTCTAACGAAATTTTAATATTACCTTAATGAAACTCTGTAAATAGTTATAAAAATATTTATGACTCGGTTTATAAAATCGAGGTCTCGATACCTCATTTTTCTAAACCACTTAACCTAATAAATCCTTATAAAACATAATTTACTAATGCAAAAATCTTTCTAAAATTACATTGAACTCGTAAATACTAAATATTAAAATCTACGAGCTTACTCATTGGATTTGGTGGTCTCAAACCACTAGTTTCTAACATCACTGAAAATCGGGCTGTTATAACTCTCCCCCCTTTAAGAGATTTCGTCCTTGAAATTTGTTACCTGGAAATAGGTTCGTATATTGTGATTTCATTGATTCTTCTATTTCCCAAGTAGCTTCCTCTGACCCATGACGATGCCACAATACTTTTACTAATGGTACTCATTTATTCCGCAATTCTTTAACCTCTCGAGCTAAAATTCTCATCGGCTCTTCCGAATATGTTATATTTGGCTGTAGCTTAAGCTCACTATGAGGAATCACGTGTAAATGACCAGATATATACCTTCTCAGCATCAATATGTGGAACACATTGTGAATTTTCTCAAGTTCAGGAGGCAAAGTTAATCGATAAGCTACAGGGCCGATTCTTTCGGCAATCTCATACGGTCCGATAGATCTTGGACTCAACTTCTCTTTCTTACCGAATCGTAACACTTTCTTCCATAAAAAGACTTTTAAGAATACCCGATCACCAAAAACATATTCTATATCTCTTCTTTTCAAATCTGTATACGATTTCTGGTGATCAGAAGCAGCTTACAAACTATCCCGGATAATCCAAACTTTATCCTTAGTCTCTCGGATCAAGTAAACCCCAACCAGCTTGGATTCACTCAATTCAGACCAATACAATGGTGTCTTACATTTCCTACCATAAAGAGCTTCAAACGGTGCCATTTTTATACTGGATTGATAGCAATTATTATAAACAAATTCAGCTAATGGTAAAACCTTTCCCAGCTACCCCCAAACTTGAGTATACAACATCTCAACATATCTTCCAAAATCTAAATCATTCATTCTGATTGCCCATCAGTCTGAAAATGGAACACTACTATACTGAAATTTAACTTTATACCCAGAGCCTCTTGGAGTTTACTCCAAAATCTAGATGTAAATCTCGAATCTCGATCAGAGTTTGTGACAGTCCTAAATTGACCCTAGTCGGGAAGTGGTTTCGGGACCACAAAACCTAGTTAAAAATTTTGTAAAATATTAATTTCAGTGTTTTTGTTATGTGAATTACCTATTGTGAAAGTTGGGTGGTCTAATTTAGTTAATTGGATGCTAAATTATTTAGTTGGGATTTGATTGTATAAAGGAAAATTTTAGAAGTCTTTTTCTTAAAGTGGCCAATTGTTAACATGGCTAAAATGTGGGGCTTGCATGTCAATTAGACCGCTTTTATTTTAGTGGACGGCAATGATGAAGGGAAATTTGTATCTTTGTGCTTTTTATATTAGTAAAATAATGATAATTGGTTTTATAATATGAAATGAATATAAATATTATAATGAACACATGGTGATAAAACAAAGTTATATGTTATTTCTTCTCACCTTTGCGAGAATAAAGAAAGAAACTAAGGAAAGAAGGCTTTGGATAATCGACCATGGAGGTCTAAAATTCAAGGTAATTTCTTGATTATTTGAGCTTCATCTTGATGAATTGAGTTCCTTGCTTGGTACCCTCCTTGACCCATGTTTCTACTTATTTTATCTTTGAAAGTGATGTCTTGGGAACATTCGGTTATAGGGGGGAGTTTTGAATGTGAAAGCTGTACTAGAAATGGAATTTGGAGTGTTTAATGGACTCCATGTTGCTAAAATTTACATGAATAGAAATTTCTAAGCTTAAATTGTAAGAATTTGAGTTGTGTGGTTTAAACTGTCAAAGATGCATTTGGCAATTGATTATAATTTGTTAAAGGGTGTAAAGTATTGATAGTTCTAAATGGTACATAGTTAAATGAAGATGGAAGCTTGATAAAATTTTATTTAGAATGAAAGTAGGAGAAATGTGTGTTCGGCCATGTTGTGATGAGTTAAATTTGAATGGTTGATGCTTTAGTTTATAAATGGTCATTAGATGAGTTTTAAACTTGTTAAAGTTTGATAATTTGGGGGTGTTATATTGGGGAAAACGTGTAATAACAATGGGTTGATAATGTTTGTTTGTTAATTGATGTTTGCACCATTGTCGAATGTGCTTAACATTAAGGCATGATTTAGTTAAATGCAAACTAATGGAAGAATGGAATTTAGCTTTGCCATACATGTGTTAAAATGATGGAATTAGTAGGAAATAGGTATGAGCTTGTCAAATTTTTGAAATTAGGACCTTGTGAACTAAATGATATTCGGCAATGGTACTTTTTACATGAGGAATTCAGTGTTAATTGTATTAAATAAGGTTGAGGTAGTTGCCGAATGTGTTTATAATTAAGTAAGGTTAATAATAGAGCAATGAGTGGCTAGTAGAATCTAGTTAGTCTTCTTGTTATATTCGGCCATGAGTTTGTATAATTGGTTTGTAATAGATTAAATTTGTTTATTCAAGCTCAAGAGCTTAGGGAGTCTAATTCGGATAAGAGAAAAAGCTACCTAACCAAATAGTCGATCTGTAATCGTTCGACAACTTCCGAGATAAGTTCTTAAGTATTTGAGTTTGATTCTTTTGTAAGTTTTAAGTTTTTAAATGGGATGAATATGAATTAAGTATATACGTTAGGGTCAATGACTTTTCTAAATGATGGCATATATGATATTATGTTTTAAATATGTGAATGAGAACTTTCTGAGTAAATTTGTATAAATCTGCTTGGGACAGCAGCAGTAGTGTGTTTTGGAAAAATTACCATAAATTGTGGGAATTGAGTTAAAGGCTGAATAGATTATGTAATTAAAGCTTGGTGCGTCTAGTTTCAGATAAAAGAAATCGTGTAAGTAAAGGGTTGCCGATAATGAGATTTTTTAAAGTTGTGTGAGACAGTCGAATGGCTCAAATCCCCAATCAGTATTTGTAAAATCATTATAAATCGTAAAAAATGATTATAAGATAAGATTTATATGCTTAGACTCCTTAATGAGTCTAGTTTCAAACAAAATAAACGAAAACATATTTTTAATTCTGTACAATGAGAAATTCAATTCTTAGTGAAGAGTAGTCAGAATAGTCAAGCAGTAAAATAGGGGAAACTTTAAGAAAAATCTGGTATTGATTAGCCAGACCAAAAATTCTGAAAATTTTATGGATAGAAGATATACGAGTCTATTTTCATGGAAAATTAACAGCACATCATTTGGAGTTTCGTAGCTCCAGTTACAAATAATTTAACGACTGTTGCTCAGGAAAACAGCTTGTAGAGAATATGTGATTATGTTGTAAACATTGATAAAACTTGTTTTAGTTGCTCATAAGCTATTGATTAAACCCATACGTGAATTCTAATTTGTGACATTATAAAATGATATATGAGTGTTAGATGGATCTTTGATATTAAAATTGTGAAATTGTAAGTTTATAAGTATTCGAATATGAAATGATAGTATGGCTTGAAATTGAATTATTCATTGGAAAATGATAGATGTAGATTCAGCCAAGACAAAGTGTATACATGAAAGTTTATGTGGTATATGAAGTATATTTGGATAATTGTGATGTGAATATATGAAATTTTATATTTTGATTCAGAATTTTATGTGATGAATGTGAATGTGTATATATGAGATAAGGTAGAATGGCCAATGTGATGAACGTGAAAGTGTATATATATATTGTGGCCAAATGACAAACTGTGGAAGGTGTGTTTTATTAGATATTTGATGAGGCAAATGAATTACAAATATGATAGTAGATGTGAATGCTGTAACATGTGAATAAATATGCATGAAACTTTGTGATGTAAATCCGGATTTAAGACCCGATGACTATATGTGGTGACTATGTCCGGTTAAGACCCATCGACTTAAATCTGGAGATTTCATCTCGAGCTAAAGGTCTCACCGATAATCCGAGTAGAGTTTAAAGCTATAAGACTTCGCAATAAGAATTGCTTATAAATATATTCAATGCGAAAGGTTAAATAGGTATATACTCCGAGTTTATATGTGAGCTTGATTTGAACTAAATCATAAGGTAGTTATGTGATGCATACATGAGCAATCTATGAGACTATTCCTATGATTATGTGGCATCGGATTAGTGTGAAAGGTTATGTGAAGTTATACAATATATCTATGTTACATGAGCTCACTTTTATGTAAAAGTTTATCTGCCTATTGTATATGATGAGATGTGCATATTCGGTAGAGGGATGATATACCCAAAGGAAGAGTGAAATAAAAATACGAACAACCATGTTATAATTTGATTGTTATCTGTTGACACTGCTTAAAACTTACTAAGCATTGTAATGCTTACTCCGTTTACTTTGTTTCCTCTGTTTTATAGATCTCATTTGGAAGCTACAGACTCGGGGATCGTCAGCAACTTGTTACACTATCACTATCCACTGCTTGGTACTGTTATGTTTTGGGTTATTTTATGGCATGTGTAGAATAGACCAGTGGCAGAAGAATATTTTGGTTAATGTATATAAGCCATGCGAAAATGGCATCTTTTGAATGGGTACTTATAGAAATTTAAATTGTATCCCTGGCTGTCTTTAGTATTTATCTAAAGGAATGTTCTTTATTTCAAAAATAAAAAAAATTCAAAATTTTTTACGTTACGATATGAGTTTGGTCCCAGAATGCCCTTTACCTATTCCGGTGATGGATACGGGATAGGGGTGTTACAGAGTTAATGGATAATGGAACCCCGTGTAACCTCACAATCTCGGATACATATAGTTCCGCCAACTTTTCAAGTGTAAATTCTGTTCTGACTAGAATAAAATGTGCTGATTTAGTCAACCTATCAACAATCACCTAGATTGAATCTTTCTTTCTCGAAGTTACAGGTAAATTGAATACAAAATCCACCGTAACATGCTTCCACTTCCATTTAGGAATCATAAAAGGTTGTAGTAAACCCATTGGTACCATATGTTCTATTTTCACTTGTTGATAAATCAAACATTTTGCTACAAATTCACAAATTTCTTGTTTCATACTCGGCCTCCAATACATCCGTTTCAAATCAGAATACATCTTTGTACTACCCAGATGAATGGAATACATGCTACTGTGAGCTTCAGAAAGAATATCATTTTTCAAATCTGAATTATTCGGAACACAAATTCTATTGCTATAACATAACATACCCCTATCATCAATGTTATACTCTAAACTCAAATTGTCCTGAACCATTTGTCGTTTCAATACCAATTTCAGATCATCATCTTGCAATTCCCGAATTCGTTGAAGAAATAGAGGTGTTTTTTCCCAATTCTACTAATACTCTTCATTAATAGATAAATGAACGTTTAACGCTTGGAGTGCAAACAATGACGACTTTTGACTAAGTGCACCGCAACCACATTAGCCTTTCCCAGATGGTAATCAATAACCAGATCATAATCTTTCAGTAACTCTAGCCACTATCTCTGTCTCAAATTCAGTTCTTTCTGAGTCATCAGATACTTCAAGCTTTTGTGATCTATAAACACGTAACATTTCTCACCATATAAATAATGTCTCCAAATCTTCAAAGCGAATACGATTGCAGCCAACTCAAGATCATGTGTAGGATAATTCTTCTCGTGTGGCTTTAATTGTCAAGAAGAATAGGCCACTACCTTTCCTAACTGCATCAGCACACAACTCAAACCATTTAGAGATGTATCACTATTACTGGAGCTTCCGTCAACATCTTCTTCAACTGATCAAAACTCTACTAACACTCATTAGACTAGAAAAATTCAATATTTTTCAGCAGTAATTGAGTCAACGGCGAAGCAATCATCGAAATTTTTTTGACAAAACGTCGGTAGTAACCTGTTAAACCCAGAAAACTTCACACTTCAGAAACATTCTTCGGATTTTCCAATTTACCAGAGCAGATACTTTGCTCGGATCAACTTGAATCCCATCAGTTAATACTATATGACCCAAAAATCCAACCTCGTATGGCCAAAATTCACAGTTGCTAAACTTTGCGTACAACTGATTTTCTCTCAAAGTCTGTAGCACAAGCCTCAAGTGTTGTACATACTCGGATTCTATCTTAGAATAGATTAATATGTCATTAATAAACACAACCACAAATCTATCCAAATAAAGTTAAAAAATCTAATTCAATAGATCTATGAAAGTAACAGGGGCAATAGTCAAGCCAAATGGAATTACCAGAAACTCATAATGACGTATCGAGTTCTAAAAGCAGTCTTTCGCATGTCACACTCTTTAACCTTCAACTGATACTACTCGGATCTAAGGTCTATCTTCAAAAACACTGCAGCACCTTTCAATTGATCAAACAGATCATCGATACGTGGCAACGGATATCTATTTTTAATTGTAACCTTGTTCAACTTCTGTAGTCTATACACAGTATTAAAAAATTGTCTTTCTTTTTCACAAATAAAACAGGTGCACCCTAGGGAGATATGCTCAGTCTGATAAGCCCTCAGTCTAATAACTCTTGTAACTATGCCTTTAACTTCTTAAATTCTGCTGGTGCCATACGGTATGGTGTTACTAATATCAGAGAGTTCCAGGAATCACATCAATTACAAACTCAACTTCACGATTAGGAGGTAAACCCAACAATTCTTCAAGAAATACATCAACAAACTCATTAACAATCAATAACTGATCTAGCTTCGAATTTCAACTCCAGGTATTAAGAATGTAGGCTAGAAAGCCTCATTACCTTTTGGCATCAATCTCTGAACAGAAAAAGTCGAAATGATTCAAACAATATATTTCAGATCCTCAGACTCAACTGATATCATCTCTCTCATCTGACATTTCAAATCAATCCGTTTCTGTTTGTAATTTACTACAACATCATGCAAAGATAACCAATCCATTCCTAAGATAACATTAAATTTCTGAAAGGGTAGCAACATCAAATCAGCAGGGAATTCACAGCCTTTCACTTTCAGTCGAAAATTACGACACAATAAATTAACTATCACACTTTGACCTAATGGATTAGTAACTTGAATATCATAATTAGTAGATTCAAAAGGTAATTTCTTTTCCGCTACCAATAAAGTGCAAATATAAGAATGAGTGGACCCAAGGTCGGTTAATACATATACAGAGTAACATCAAAGAGATAGAATGTATCGGCAATCACATCTAGAGCTGTAGCCTCCTCTCTAGCTCGGATGGCATAAGTACGTGCAGGTGCTCTAGCTCTGATCGAGCAACAATATCTTTCATACCCAAACAAGCAGCCACAGTGGCACTATTTTGGCCTGAACGCCTACTTCTCTAAGAAGTAGCCAATTGCTTTTCTTTCTGCTCTTTCTCCACTTTTTGCAGTTGATGACAGTTTTGGATAAAATGATCAGTTGCTCCACATTTGTAACAAGCCCCCACTTTACTTCTGCACTCACTAGGGTGGTATTTCCCACAGTATCTGCATTTGCGCTTAGGAGTATTTTGCACACTAGCCACACTAACAGTGGGTCTAGTAGATCTCCTAAAACCTTGTTGAATCGTCTAATTTTTCTTTGAACGTTCCAGCATTGAAGTAGCTTGACTAAAATCATCTTTAGACTTTTTCGCAGGAAATGCTGAAAATGATTTAGAAGAACCCCTTTTGTAAGATTCCCGATTCCACCTATCTATTTGCACTTTTTTGTTATACACATCTTCTATCTTCTGTGCACGATCTGACAATACAACAATTTCTCGTATTTCAGTGCCTCCAATCGTCATTCAGATTTCATCATTTCACCCTTCTTCAAACCAAATGCACATTTCTTCTTCGGTTGGCATAATTTTCTGGGCATATTTACTGAGGTATACGAATTCCCTCTCATACTCAGCGTCTATTTTGTTTCCTTGACACAACTCAAGAAATTCCCCCTTTTTCTTATCTAAATACCTTTTGCTGACATATTTCTTTTTAAATTCACTCTAGAAGAATTCCCAAGAAATTTTCTCCTTCGGCACAACAGCCACTACTGTTGACTACCAATTATATGCTTCTTCTTTTAGTAATGAAATAACACATCTCAAATAATCATCGGGGGAACAAACCATTTCTTCAAAAACTCTTATTGTATTTTGAAGCCAATATTTAGCTTTGACTAGATCATCTTCTGCCCTACCTCGAAATTCTTCAGTCTACACTTTCTGAGTTTCTCAATCAGAGTACGTTTACTAGATTCAATCACTGGAGGAGGTGGAGCTGCAACTGGAAGTACTACATATGGTACAGTTGGGGAGGAGGTTGTTGAGCTGTATTTCTTCCCTATATGAACTCACTAAAACATTGGTTCATATAATCAAAAGACATGTTAAAGTTCTTATTCTTGAGCCTGAGGGATCGGGACATTACTACTCGTCCCATGTTTAGAAGTTGGTGTTTTACTGTTGACCTCATCATGGTTAGCATGTTCAGATCTATCTAACATCTTTAAAATCTATAAGAAAACAAAGGTTTGATCAGATCATACAAATCACACTATCACAAATTTATATGGCATACATTTCTAGACATTTTACTCATTACATTTATTCTGAGAATCAGCTAAACTGAATCTCTAATACCACTAAATATAACACCTCTAGCCCTTATCTGCCGCTGGAACAGGGTTAGGGAGCATTATTGGACCTTTTTGATCAAATATGAACATTTCATATCGTTTAACATACATATCAAAAATTAATGATAATCACTCATATTGTCCCTTATATAAGCCCTTGAGGCCCAAAATATACATTAAAAATGAATCGAGACTAAACCCGAAACTCAAAGAATATTTTTAAAAAACCTCAAAATTTTTCCTAGGTGCAGGGGACACACGCTCGTGTGTTAGGCCGTGTGGGCATTCGATATGGAGCACAAAGCCGTGTCCTAGCTCGTGTCCTTACCCGTGTAACACTGTGACTTAGGTCACACGGCCAAGCTACACGCCCGTGTGCTAGGCCGTGTGAAAATACATGGGCATTCTCTTTCTCAATTTTAAGGATTTAGGGGACACACGACTAGACCACACGCCCATGTGCTAGGCCGTGTGTCACACACGACTGAGACACACTATAACATCCTTTACCCGTGTCTGACACCGGAACAGCGTATGAGGCATTATCGGACTTAATCATTCACGAACATGAAAAAATCGGGCTACAAAATTTTTTTCATAACAAAAATTTTCATACCCATGCATAATGTCCCAAACACGGGCCCATGAAGCCCTAAACATGCATTGAAAGTAGATAGGGACTAAACCGAAAACCATAGAAAGTTTTGGGATAACTAAGAAAATTTTTCCATGACACAAGGTCACACGCCCGTGTGGACATAGGGATACGCCCGTGTCCTTAGGCCGTGTAACTCTCTGACTATGACGTCAGCAAATAATTTAGACCACACGGCCAAGCCACACGCCTATGTGCTAAGGCCGTGTCCCCTACACGGTTGAGACACACGGCCGTGTCTCAGCCTGTGTGGCCAAAACTTAGGCTATTTTCCAAGCCTTTAAGTTACCCTTAATCCTTCACATCTTTATTTCCATATTACACATTTAATTCATGGCAATGACCATTTAGATTGGTCATAAAACATTCATCATGCACATATTTCATAACACCAACCATATATGGCCAACAAGCATAATCACGTCACAAGCATTAGAACATAGCATAGATAGATAGGTTTACAAGCCATAATCAATATGAGCCACCCTTCATGGCCATATAAAAATAACTCAATACAAGCCAATACATTTGGCTAGTCATGTTAACACATATCATAAAAAAAGCCAAGTCCCTATACATGCCACTCACATGAAGGAGTTTAGCATATATATGTCAATATTCCAAAGGTGATGGTTTGATAGTGTGGTGCTGCCTCCGACGACCTCCAACCCCGAGCTAACCTGTCAACACTAAAGAAAAGGAAAGTAAGGGAGTAAGCTTTATAGATTAGTAAGACCGTATGAAATTAATAAGCAATTTATCAACTTGCTTCTCAAGGTAATACCACAATATTTGCGCTTTTGCTTATGTTCAAGTCAAGCTATTTTCTCGAGTTTCAGTCACTAAATTATTTATATCTGGAGCTAAGAAAGTTCAAATTAAGATACGCTAATTTTCTCTAAAACTAGACTCACATATCTTTTTGCCATATAATTTTCAGAATTTTTGGTCTAGCCGATAAGTACAGTTTATTCTTTAAAATCACCCCTATTTTGCTGTCCAACAGTTCCGACTCCTCTTCACTAAAAATTAATTATCTCCTCATACATGATTCAGATGATGTTCCCTTTTGTTTCTTTGAAAATAAAATCATTAAGGATTCTAAGAATATAAATTTCCAAAATCAAAACAGGGGATTTCAAAATCATTCTAACTTTGTCTCACAGCAATTCAAATATCTCATATCTCGAGGCCGATGCTATGTCCTAGACATGGTCTTACACTAGCTTTCATATCTCGAGACCGATACCATGTCCCAAACATGGTATTACACTAGCTCTCATATCTCCCTAGCATCATGGCATGAATATCCGATCTATTCCTATGGTTCAACCAGGAGTTTTCCGTATTAATCTCATCATACATTACTCATAGCCACATTCAAACATTTTATGAAAAATCAATCATTAAATGCATAATAACGATAAAGTTGTAATATTTACGCACATCTTACTCGTGTCAATGGAATATCATATTCCATCAAATTTCCAATGTATCCAATCACCACATAAATGTTATTAACATTTGGTATCACTTTCTCATACTCAATATCATCAACATATAATTCAATACAATCATAGCAAGATAGATTTCAAGTATATTAACAATAACATGGATAATATGCTTATTTAGTCACACGAACTTACCTCGAATGCAAAAATGACTAATTATTCCCTTTTTGTCCTAAACCACGTATTTTCACGATTTAAGCCCAAATCTCGATTTTTTTGATCTAAAATAATAAAATTTACTCATTTAATCATCACATTAAATTAAGCGTTCCACAATTCATACTTTGGCAAAATAACTATTTTGCCCCTAGATTTTCACAAAAATTATGATTTTGCCCCTAGGCTCGTAAAATAATTATTATCAAATTTCCTCATTAGCCAAGCCTAGCCCAACCTTTATTACTCTTGTAGCAATTAAAAATTCCAATTATTTCACACAATTCCCATCCATTTAACAAACTTTACAAAATGGTCCATATTAGGTGTTTTCATGAAAATCCTTCAACAAAAGTTGTTTATTTAACAACCAAGATTTATTTTCTTCCATAAAAATTCAAAAAACAACATGAATAATCTCATGGAAAAACCCTAGATTTTCAACCATTTTGCAAAATAGTTCCCTCTTTAGCTAGATTATGCTACAAAGGTCCTAAAAGTACAAAAATTATCAAGAAAGACCATCAAAATCACTTACTTGTAAGGGATATAAGTTGCTAATATTTTTGAGCTTTCAAAACTCCCTCTTTGCTGGTATTTTCGGTGGGGAAGAAGGAAGATGAAAGATGATACCTTTTTTTTTCTTTATTTTATTATATTACTAGTCAAATTAGTCACCAACATTTCACCTAACTTTGACCCTACAATATTTTTGTCTCCTTGATCAGCCACTAACATATTTATGGTCTATTTACTCAATAAAGACCCCTAATTTAATGTTCTATAGCTATTTGACACCTTTAACTAGTAGAATGAAATTTTTGCACTTTATGCGATTTGGTCCTTTTTCAACATTAAGCAAGCAATCGCTAAAATTATTTCACCAAAATTTTCATGCACTCATATAGTCATGCTATAACACATAAGATAACATTAAAAATAATTTCTCCAGCCTCAGAATAGTGGTTTTGAAACTACTGTTTCGACTAGGCCCAAAATCGGGCTGTTACACACACGCCCGTGTCTCTGCTCGTGTGGACGAAAATAGGCCATTTTATGGCCACATTTCTCACCCTTTCTTGATTTCAACCTAAAAACCTCAAATTTCATGCTCATAGTTCATAACAAGACCTTCAATACAACCAATTCTTAGCTCTAAAATATCATATTATCACATATATCCTAACATTCTAAACTACCACATTAATCAATTCACACATTTGATTACTTCTAACAACCATATTTTACCAACTCATTCACCGACATGCTCATAATTTATCCATTAATTAACCACACTCAAACATTTATCAAGCATGATATACTACGCATACATATTTAAGTTGTATATGTGAATGAAATATCATTCATAATACACACCAATCCTATACGTGCCATATAAACCATAGTGTATGTTTCAAAGACTACCAGAATGAACTGGATAGTGTGGCTTGATGTGTTAACCTAATCTCCCGACCTCACATTAATCTATAAGAACATTAAACAATACAAGTAAGTTTAGTGATGCTTAGTATGTTCGATGGGTTAAACTTAAATCTTACCTAAACTAAATGTAACAAATCAAATAAGCAAATTATTCATGCAATCTCCCTATCAATCACAACTTTAATTGAAGATTACACTTCTTCCAAATAAAATACCAATAATAATAACAAATCTTTCAATTTCAATTACATGAGTCACTTATCAAATCTTACCAAATCAGAGAACGGCTTATGGGTAAGAGTACATCGTTTTTAGAAGCCTGGAGGCTGAACAGAAGCTCATGAGAGCTAAACTGAAACCCATAAGGGTTGAACGAAAGCTCGTAAGAGTTGGACGGAAACCCATAAGGGTTAAACAGAAGCTTAATAGAGCTGAACGAAAAGTAAACACAAAAGTTCACAACAAATGCTAAACCTCGGTTTACTTGGATAATTTTTCGACAAATTTTCCTTTGCTGTCTTTCACTACACAACGATTGTACTCAGATCCCACGTTCCATTTAAATAAGATATTCACTTCAAATTTATAATTTAACAATATTCCATTTTCAACAATATACTAAATGCATAATTTCATTCATCAATTCAATATAAATAATAAAGTTTAACCATACGAACTTACCTAGGTTAAATTGTAAGATTTGTAGAAGTTTAAAGACTATTCTGCTAATTTTCCTTTTTCACAAGAATCTACGGGCTCTTAATCTAAAATATAAAATTACTCATTCATTAGCATATTTTTCAATTCCAATTCACTTCACAACTAATACCCCTCAAATTTCAAATATACATAATTACCCCAACTTTTACAACTTTTGCAATTTAGTCCCTTAACTAATTAGTCTATCAAATGAACTAATTTTTCTCCATTGATAATTTATCTAAATAGTCTTGGCCATCATACAACCCTTAATAAATAGAAATTTAATATGAAACCCTAATATTTAGCCTTTTCACAATTTGGTCCTAAAATCAAGCTATCAAAATCACTTTATAAAATCATCATACCACAAAATTAAAGCACCAAAATCCATGTTATTTCATCAAAACATCTAATATTCATCAATGGTAATTTTCAAAATTCTCAATAAAATCAAAAATTTAAGTAATAGCTAGTTGGACCTAATTGTAAAAGTCTTAAAAAGACAAAAATTACAATAGAAGCGCAGGAATTGAACTCACATGAAACTAAAATATGAAAACCAGCTTTAAGAGTTCTTAAATGGTGTTTTTGGATAGAAAATTGAAGAAGAAATTATCTAGAAACTATTAGAATCTCATTTTAGCTATTAAATTTTATTTTATTTCCAATTTTGCCCTTAAATCACATAATTTCATTATTTGTTTCTACTTATGCCACCTCGACCACTTCACTTAGGCTAATTTACTTTTTAAATCCTCCCTAGTTACCATTTAGGCCATTTAATCACTATTTCTTTAATTAGCAAGTTTTGCACCTTTTTCAATTTAGTCCTTTTTAATTAATTCACTATAAAAACGTTAAAATTTTCTAACAAAATTTTAATACTACCTTAATGACACTCTATAAATATTTATAAAATATTTATAACTTAGTTTATAAAATCGAGGTCTCGATACCTCATTTTTCTAAACCACTTAACCTAATAAATCCTTATAAAACATAATTTACTAATGCAAAAATATTTCTCAAATCACATTTAACTCGTAAATACTAAATATTAAAATCTACGAGCTTACTTGTTGGATTTGGTGTCTCGAACCAGTGTTTTCTAACACTACTGAAAATCAGGCTATTACAATCCGTTTATGGATTTATTCACTTGTGACTTTCATAGTGTGACATACCTAAATCTTGAGTAGATGACGGGTTATGTACGTGTGACTCATACACTTAAAGTAAATAAAAGCTTGAGTTCGAATAGATAAGGAGCGGAAAGCTAGTGCATTGGGTGTACGATTTCTACAGTATGTAGCATCAATTACAACAATGGAATTCATAGCTCGAGACATGGATAAATGATATCCTCTCTTTGGCATTACATGGTTGATGAAAAATAAACATAGTTATGGGTCTTTTGTCTTTGTGATGAATAACTTAATTACTATTCGATAGTAATTGACTTTTCATGAAAGAAGATGTAATGATTACCATGAGATAAAATAGGATCATATTGAGAGAACATATTTTATCCCCAAGAGACCAAGGATATCCTATGAAGGTAACACACTTATGACAAGGTCATTGGACGGGCACTGAGTAGTTGCTTTTGTAACGATATGTCATTGGGGAGAGCTCAGTCATGATATTATAGTGGAATGACTTCATGACTAAATGAGCTTATAATTAATAGGCGAAAAGCTGAAACTTAATTATAAATTATTTGAGCATCAACTACATATGTCCAATCGATCCCTTCGCTAGTTATTTGAAATCAAAAATGAATTACGAGTTTGAATAGACATGAACGAAATGAATAGGAAAAGAGAAATGGAAAACATTCAGGAATAATTATGGTTTTTTCTGAAATGGAAAAATGAAATCATTTGGACATGAATGTAGGTTTCCAAAAATGGAAATGGAAATGATCCATCTGCAATGCTATATGAATTTCTTAAAAATGATAGGAAGAATGAGTTTATGTTTTGGAGTTGTTTTGAAGCCTAAAAATGAAAATAAACCATTTGATCACAGTGAGCATGATGAGTTATGAAATATTGAATATATTTTCTTGAAATTTTATTAGAGATAAAATCGTTAAAAATTTTACCAAGGGTAAAATTGTTAAAATTTTTTTAGGGGTAAAATAGGGATGATAAATTTTTCAATATAGAATATTAAATTTTATTTTGGGAAATAAAAAATTGAATCGAGTTGGATTACATTACAAAATACTGGGTCAAAAGGCCTAAGAAATACTCGTAATTGGACCCAATGTGAGAGAGGCCCAAAATCCCCTCTTATGACATGAAGGGACCAACAACCCTTCTAATACCCTATACCCGTAACCCACACCGGGGAGGAGTACAAGGTATTACCTAACTTGATCTCATGCATACAACCAATCTCAAGTCACAAAAACTTGAACCAAACTTAAAAATTTTTCAACGTCTACTTTAGACTTCCTAGTATGGGCCTACGAGCCCCAAATCGATCATTGAAAACTATTCAGAACCATTCCGGGTCCTTAAACCAACCTTAAGAAATTTTCCTTTAAAATAGGGCACACGCCCGTGTGGAAAATTAGCACGCCCGTGTGACCATTTCGACATGGTCGTGCTGATGGCCCTTGTGGCTCACACGGCCTAAGCACCCTGGAACATGCTCGTGTCCTACACCCATGTAGAATTAATTTCCAATTCACACCTACAGGGGTTTTCACACGGCCAGACACATGCCTGTGTCTTTGGCCCGTGTCCCTCACACGGTCATAACACGCTCGTGCCCTAGCCCATGTGCAAAAACATGGACATTCTATTTCTGACGTCAGCATGCTCATGATGTCACACGGCCAAGACACACGCCCGTGTGCTAGGCCGTTCCCTCCCTACATCTGAGACACATGGCCATGTCTTTGCCCGTGTGTTTATTACCATGCATATTGACTTGAAATTTTTACGTGTAGGGGACACACGACTAGACTACACGGCCTAGACACACACCTGTGTGCCTACCCGTGTGGACAATATAAGGCTATTTACCAAGCCTCATTGCCACCCTTACCTGCCTATTTTCATACAAATGCCAACCAATACCAAAACAAGGACATTTTCTATAATCCAATCAACCACATTAGACATTCATTCAACCATGATAATGCATCTTTTATAAATTTAAAATGAATGTTAGCCATCATTCAAAGCTTACTACAAATTGAAGGGTTTCCAACCCCCAGCCAACACATTTGGCCAATTCTCAAAGACACAAAATAATAAAGTCTAAGTCCTATACATGCCATATTCAAAAATATAAATCCAACTATACCGAAAGTTTTGGTTGATAGTGTGATCGATATCTCTGACTTCTGGTGATCCTAGAGCTAGTTAGGCGGCACTGAAAGGAAATGGAAAGGAAAGGGAGTAAGCATAGAGCTCAGTAAGTTGCATATAAATAAGTATACAACAATAGTTTATCCATAATCTACATGCTCATAACACCAAAGTAAGCATAAGTGTAACTTACTCATTACCATCCATACAAGTCACCTATTATATATATACTGAGCTCATGTCTTATACGTATCAATTAGGTACCTGTACCATTCACAACACTGTTATACTTTCCTTATTAGCTTAAGAACGTAACATTCACCGTTGAACCATTTGGAACAGTACCGGATATTCATTAAGCCTCAAACGTGGATAAGGTGCCGATGCCATATACTAGACATGGTCTTATACTGGCTCACATCTCAAGTCAATGCCATGTCCTAGACATGGTCTTACATTGACTATCATCTCGTAGCCGATGCATGTCCCAGACATGTCTTTCACTGGCATACGTCTCGAGGCCGATGCATGTCCCCGACATGTCTTAAACTAA
This sequence comes from Gossypium arboreum, assembly GCF_025698485.1. Lineage (NCBI taxonomy): Eukaryota > Viridiplantae > Streptophyta > Magnoliopsida > Malvales > Malvaceae > Gossypium > Gossypium arboreum. The sequence goes on from NC_069081.1 coordinate 40,331,239, forward strand.
CTGTCGTCTCAATACCGATGCCATGTCCCAGATATGGTCTTACACTGGCTCTCATAATGTGGCCAATGCATGTCCCAGACATGTATTACACTAGCCAACAACAACTCATATGTCACGGCACGAATATCCGATTTAGTTCCTAGGTTCAAACAGAAACTCTACTATCTCTATTATTGTCATACCATCTCAATTCCACAATCAAGCAATTCATGCTATATTAATTAAAATACAAATAAACACATACATTAGTAATGTAGTTGTATTATTTACATACAACTTACCTAGGATTACAAAATGTGGCGACTAGTTGGTTTAGTCAATTTGCTTGGTTTTCACCCGGTCTAGGTTTGAATTTGGCAATTTTTGATCTAAAATAGCAAAATGCACTCATTTAATCACTAAATAAAATTAAGCAATTAAAAATTCACATCTTCGATAAAATGACCAATTTGCCCATAGACTTTGGCAAAATGACCATTTTACCCATATGCTTGAAAATTGATTTTTATTGATTTTTTTTGTATCTTAAGCCTAGTTGAACTCTTTTTACTCGTATAGCAACCCCAAATTCTCTCTATTTCACAGTTTTTTCATTCATTTTACAACTTGTGCAAAATGGTTCCTTTAGGTGTTTTCATGGTAACACCTTTCACAAAAGTTGTCTATTGCACAACTAAGACTCATATTCTTCCATAAAAATTTAGAAAACACCCTAAATGCTCTCATGTAAAAGCCCTAGACCTTCAACCATTTTGCAAGATATACCCCTCATTTGAAAGCTCATGCTTCAAGGGTCTCAAAAATACAAAAATCATCAACAAAGGACATGGAAATCACTTACTTGTTAGTCTTCAAGTTGCTGAAAATTTTAAGCTCTCAAACCTCCGCTTTAATGGAAAATTTTCAGTAGAGAAAAGAGATGAGAAAGGGATGATATCATCCTTCTTTTATTTATTTCTATTTTAGTTAAAATAAGTCACCTAACCCACCAAATTTTAACCATTTGACTACCTTTTTCTTTTATGGCCGGCCAAGCAATCTTAATAGGGTCTAATTGCCCTTTAAAGACCCCCAATTTTGGTTCTCTAACTATTTGACACCTTTACCTATCAATTTAGGACTTTTGTACTTTATGCGATTTAGTCCTTTTTCGCAATTGTGCTCACAAACGTCAAAATTTACTCACCAAATTTTTCATGTACTATTAAAAACATGCTATGACTCAAAAATAATAATAAAATCATTTCTCTGACTTCATATTTGTGGTCCCAAGACCACTATTCCGACTAGCCCCAAAATCAAGCTGTTAGAATTCTCCCCCTTAGGGATTTTCGTCCTTGAAAATCTTACCGGTGAATAAGTTCGGGTACTGATCTCTTATAGTCTCCTCGAGTTCCCATGTGACTTCCTCGACTCCATGTCTACACCACAAAACTTTCACAAGTGCAATACTTTTATTTCTCAATTGTTTGACTTCTTGGGCTAAAATATTAACCGGCTCTTCACCATAAGTCATGTCCGGATGAATCTCAACCTCTGACTGCGTAATCACATGCGAAGGTTCTGATCTATATCGACGTAGCATGGACACATGAAACACATCGTGAATCATTTCTAATTCCGGTGGCAAATCTAATCGGTAGGCAACCGGTCCTACTCTCTCAATAACCTCATAAGGCCCTATAAAACGAGGACTTAGCTTGCCTTTTCTACCAAATCTGAGGACTTTCCTCCACGGGGACACTTTCAAAAATACCTTATCACCGACTTGAAATTCAATTTCCTTTCGTTTCAAATTCGAGTAGGATTTCTGTCTATCCGAGGCAGCCTTCAAGTAGTTATGAATTACTTTAACTTTCTCTTCAGTCTCTCTGACTAAATCGACCCCGTGAACCTGACTCTCTCTGAGCCTAGTCCAATATAAGGGTGTTCAACACTTTCGCCCATACAAAGCCTCATAAGGTGCCATTTTCAGACTTGTCTGATAACTATTATTATAGGCGAATTCAACTAACGATAAAGACTTTTTCCAACTGCCTTGGAACTCAAGGACGCAACGCCGTAACATGTCCTCTAATATCTGAATTACTCTATCTGACTGACCGTCGGTTTACGGATGAAAAGCTGTGCTAAAACTCAACTCTATTCCCAATGCCTTTTGTAGCTTTTTCCAAAACCTCAAAGTAAATCTCGGGTCTCTGTCTGAAATAATTGATATGGGCACCCCGTATAGTCTCACAATCTCGAAAACGTACAAGTTGGCTAATCTCTCAAGGGAGTAGTTGGTACGCACAGGTATGAAGTGTGCCGACTTTGTTAGCCTATCCACAACAACCCAAACAACATCTCTTTTTGTCGGGGTTATCGGCAAACCCGTCACAAAAACCATAGTGATCCGATCCCACTTCCACTCGGGGACCATGATAGGCTAATGTAGACCTGAAGGTACTTGTGTTTAGCCTTTACTTGCTAACACACTAGGTACTTAGACACAAACTCCGAAATGTCTCTTTTCATACCAGACCACCAGTATATTTTCTTAAGGTCGTTGTACATTTTTACATTGCCCGAGTGGATGGAAAAACAACAGCTATGTGCCTCTCTCAGAATCTTCTGAATAAGCTTATTGTTTTTAGGTACACAAACTCTATCTTTGAACATTATACATCCATTGGTACCAATACGAAAATCTGATTTACTTCCCGATTCACACTGAGTTCTCTTGGCTTGCAATTTCTCATCACCTTTCTGAGCTTCACGGATCTCTTGAAGAAACGTCAATCTAGCTTCCAACTCTGCTAGAACTGAACCATCATCAGACAAAGCCATACTGACATTCATTGCTCTCAGCGCAAATAATGATTTTCTACTCAATGCATCGACAACCACGTTCGCTTTTCCCCGGTGGTAGTCGATAGTCAACTCATAATCCTTTATTAACTCTAACCATTGTCATTGCCTTAGGTTCAACTCCTTTTAAGTGATCAAGTACTAAAGGCTCTTGTGATCAGTGAAAACCCGACACTTCTCGCCATAAAGATGGTGTCTCTAAATGTTCAACGCAAATACTATGGCAGCCAACTCTAAACCATGCGTCGGGTAGTTTTTCTCATGTTGCTTCAGCTATCTTGAAGCGTAAGTTATGACTTTACCTTCTTGCATAAGCACGCACCCCAAACCATTCAAGGAAGCGTCACTATATAACACAAACTCCTTGCCCGACTCTGGTTGCACTAACACTAGGGCTTCAGTCAATAAAGCCTTTAATTTCTCGAAACTCTGTTGACACTTTTCTGCCCAATCAAACTTGACATCCTTGTGCAGTAGCCTTTCCATTGGTGTAGCTATCATAGAGAATTCTTTTACAAACCTTCTGTAGTATCCAGCCAAACCCAAAAAGCTTCTGACCTCAGTCACATTCCTCGGCGGTTTCCACTCCACAATGGCTGAGATCTTGCTTGGGTCAACTTTAATCCCGTCACCCGACATAATGTGTCTTAGAAACCCGACCTCATTAAGCCAAAATTCACTCTTACTGAACTTGGCGTACAATTTCTTGTCTCTCAAGGTTTGTAACACAACTCTTAGATGCTTCGCGTGCTCGTTCTCATCATGCGAATAAATCAGTATGTCATCGATAAAGAAGATGACAAACTTATCCAGATATGGCCTGAAAATACGGTTCATCAGATCCATAAAAACCATCGTGGCATTAGTCAACCCAAAAGGCATAACGAGGAACTCATAATGCCCGTATCTTATCTGAAACACAATCTTCAGTACATCTTGCTCTTTAACCCTTAGCTGATAGTAGCCAGACCTCAAATCGATCTTGGAAAATATAGTGGACCCCTTTAACTGATCAAACAGATCATCGATCCTTGGCAAAGGATATTTGTTCTTCACTGTTACCTTGTTGAGCTGCCTATAGTCGATGCATAACCTCATCGATCCATCTTTCTTCTTCACAAAGAGTATCAGAGCACCCCACGGGGAAAAGCTCGATCTCGCGAAGCCCTTTTCCATTAAATCTTGCAACTGTGCTTTCAACTTCTTCAATTCCGTTGGAGCCATTCTATACAGAGCAATTGAGATAGGTGTCGTTCTAGGGACCAACTCAATTCCAAACTCGACTTCCCTCACTGAAGGTAATTCAGGTAATTCCTCTGGAAATACATCTGTACCACTGGTACCGATTCAATCTTTAACTCAGATAGTTGAGTATTCAGCACGAAAGCTAAGTACGACTCATATCCTTTTCTCAAATACTTCTCAGCAGTCAACGACGATATTATTACAGGCAAATTATCTGCCTCACTTGGCCCAACTTGAAGAACATTTTCGTCTTTACATTTCAACTCAATTATCTTTTTCCCGCAGTCCACTACAACACTATGAGCAGTCAACCAATCTATCCCAAAGATTACATCAAACTCATTAAACAGCAATAGCATCAAGTTAGTTGGAAAACAATGACTCTAATTTTCAAAGGACAATTTCTACATACTTGGTCCACTAGTACATGTTTGCCTAAAGGATTGGACACTTTGATCACAAACTCAGTGGACTCTACTAGCATGCTCATAAGAGGTACCAATTCCATAAAAATATAAGAGTGGGTAGACCCGGGTCAATTAATGGAACAACAGATATATCATGGATAGAAAAAGTACTCGTGATCACATCGGGAGACTCTGCCACTTTGCGGCCACGAATAGCATAGATCCTTACAGGCGCTCTGCCCTCGAACCTCACCGCAGCATCTTTTGGCGTGCCTCTACTGCTAGCCCCACTTCTGGGGTTCTTTTGTGGTCTACCCCTCAAGGGAGCACTACTTGCTTTCACATCTTGTCTTCTCTCTCTCTCATCCAATTCAGGGCAATCACGGATGAAGTGTTCCAATGATCTGCACTTGAAATAGCCTCTTTCATTCCCTCGGCACTCGCTAAAATGACGCCTACCATATTACAAGCATTCTGGCCTATTTGGCCGAGTGCTACCAACACTTGCGACCGAAGTGGTCTGGGCTCTAGAAGTTGTGTTCTGGCGGTTCTTATTCTTATTCGAATACCCCACCGAAGCACTTGATCGGGTAGTGAACTCTCTCAATATTTTGGATGAGGACTGACGTGATTTCTCCATCTGTCTCTTCTTTGTATCTCACGACTCAAAAGTCGCTTTCCTCCTTTCTTTAATCAACTCTTCAGCCTTACAGGCTCTTCCAACAAGTGCTACAAATTCCCGCAGCTTTAAGATGCTAACAAACACTCGGATATCTTCATTGAGGCTGTCCTCAAACCTCTTACACATGGTGGCTTCTATAGACACGCACTCCCATGCATACTTGCTAAGCCTCACAAACTCACGTTCATATTCCGTTACTGACATTCAGCCTTACTTTAGCTTTAGAAATTCTTTCCTCTTTTGGTCTATGAATCTTTAGCCCTAATATACTTTTTTCGAAATTCCTCCTGGAAGAATTCCCACATGATCCTCTCTTTCGGTACGACGGACACGAAAGTGTTCCACCACTGATAAGCTGAATCTCGTAGAAGCGACACTGCGCATTTCACACACTCTTCAGGTGTGCATGACAGTTCATCAAATACCTTAATGGTATTTTCCAGCCAAAACTCTGCTCTCTCTCCGGGTCATCACTATGCTAGCCCAGAATTCCTCGGCCCCTTGTTTTCGGATCTTCTCTACCGGAGGTTTCTCTCTTCTAAGCATGTCTATGCCTTGCAGAGCTACCGGGGCATACTGAGGAATCAAAGGAGATGGGGGAGGTAGAGTGTTCAGATTCGCACGAACAAACTACGTGTACTAAGCATCCATCATCCGAAGGTAGGCTTCTCTAGCCCCTCCGCCTTGACCCATAATTACGGACTCACTCTCTACTGGCGCGGTCCTTTCAGCAGGAGTCGACGTATTACTTTCCACGTCATCCTTCGTGGTTCTATCAGGATCTATTTACTATATGAAAACATAATTTATAATCGTTAGAAATCGTCACATTATCAATATACAGTTATGACATGTATAACTAGACTTGTACTCTCGCTAGGTTAGTCCTAGAACCGACTAAACCATAGCTCTGATACCACTAAATGTAATACCCTATACCTGTAACCCACACCGGGGAGGAGTACAAGGCATTATCTAACTTGATCTCATGCATACAACCAATCTCAAGTCACCGAAACTCGAACCAAACTTAAAACTTTTTCAATATCTACTTTAGACTTATTATTATAGGCCCACGAGCCCCAAATCGATAATTGAAAACTATTCAGAACCATTCCGGGTCCTTAAACCAACCTTAAGAAATTTTCCTTTAAAACAGGGCACACGCCCGTGTGGAAAAGTAATATGCCCTTGTGACCATTTTGACATGGTCATGTTGATGGCCCATGTGGTTCACATGGCTTAAGCACCCTAGGACACGCCCGTGTCCCATACCCGTGTAGAATTAATTTCTAATTACACCTACAACAGTTTTCACACGGCCAGACACACGCTTGTGTCATTGGCCCGTGTCCCTCACACGGCCACGACACGCTTGTGTCCTAGCTCGTGTGCAAAAACATGGACATTTTGTTTCTGACGTCAGCATGCTCATGATGTTACACAGCCAAGGCACATGCCCGTGTGCTAGCCCGTGCCCTTCACACGTTTGAGACACACGGCCATGTCTCTGATACTGACTTGAAATGTTTATGTGCAGGGGACACACGGCTGGACTACACACTCATGGGGCAGGCCGTGTGTCATACACAGCCCAGACACACGCCCATGTGCCTACCAGTGTGGACAATATAAAGCTATTTACCAAGCCTTATTTCCACCCTTACCTGCCTATTTTTATACAAATGCCAACCAATACCAAAACAAGCACATTTTCTATAATCCAATCAACCATATTAGACATTCATTCAACCATGGTAATGCATCTTTTATAAATTCAAAATGAATGTTAGCCATCATTCAAAGCTTACTACAAATTGAAGGGTTTCCAACTCCAAGCCAACACATTTGGCCAATTCTCAAAGACACAAAATAATAAAGTCTAAGTCTTATACATGCCATATTCAAAAATATAAATCCAACTATACCAAAAGCTTCAGTCGACAGTATGATTGATATCTCTGACTTCTGGTGATCCTTGAGCTAGTTAGGCGGCACTGAAAGGAAATGGAAAGGAAAGGGAGTAAGCATAAAGCTCAGTAACTTGCATATAAATAAGTATACAACACATGCTCATAACACCAAAGTAGGCATAAGTGTAACTTACTCATTACCATCCATACAAGTCACCTATTATATATATACTGAGCTCATATCTTATACGTACCAATTAGGTACCTGTACCATTCACAACACGGTTATACTTTCCTTATTAGCTTATGAACGTAACGTTCATAGTTGAACCTTTTGGAACACTACCGGATATTCATTAAGCCTGAAACATGGATAAAGTGCCTATGCCATGCCCCAGACATGGTATTACACTAGCTCACATATCAAGTTGATGCCATATCCCAGATATGGTCTTACACTGACTATCATCTAGTAGCCGATGCATGTCCCAAACATGTCTTACACTGACTTACGTCTCGAGGCCGATGCATGTCCCCGACATGTCTTACACTAGCTCTCGTCTCAATGCCGATACCATGTCCCAGACATGGTCTTACACTGGCTCTCATAATGTGGCTGATGCATGTCCCAGACATGTCTTACACTAGCCAATAACAACCCATATGTCACGACATGAATATCTTATTTACTTCCTAGGTTCAAACAAGAACTCTACTATCTCTATTATCATCATACCATCTCAATTCCTCAATCAAGCAATTCATGCTATATTAATTCAAATACAATTCAACACATTCATTAGTAATGTAGTTGTATTATTTACATACAACTTACCTCGGATTACAAAATGTGGCGACTAGTTGGTTTAGTCAATTTGCTTGATTTTCCCCCGATCTAGGTTTGGATTTGGAAATTCTTGATCTAAAATAGCAAAATGCACTCATTTAATCACTAAATAAAATTAAGCAATTAAACATTCACATCTTCAGTAAAAAGACCATTTTACCCCTAGACTTTGGCAAAATGACCATTTTACCCATATGCTCGAAAATTGATTTTTATCTAATTTCTTCGCATCTTAAGCCTAGCTGAACTCGTTTTACTCTTATAGCAACCCAAAATTCTCTCTATTTCACACATTTATCATTCATTTTACAACTTGTGCAAAATGGTCCCTTTAAGTGTTTTCATGGTAACACCTTTCACAAAAGTTGTCTATTACACAACTAATACTCATATTCTTCCATAAAATTTTAGAAAAACACCTTAAATGCTCTCATGGAAAAGCCCTATACCTTTAACCATTTTTCAATATATACCCCTCATTTGAAAGCTCATGCTTCAAGGATCTCAAAAATACAAAAATCATCAACAAAGGACATGGAAATAACTTACTTGTTAGTGCTTCAAGTTGCTAAAAACTTTAAGCTCTCAAACCCCCCTTTAATGGAAAATTTTTTGTGGAGAAAAGAGATGAGAAAGGGATGATATCATCCTTCTTTTATTTATTTCTATTTTAGTCAAAATAAGTCACCTAACCCACCAAATTTTGACAATTTGACTACCTTCGTCTCCTATGGTTGGCCAAGCAATCTCAATAGGGTCTAATTTCCCTTTAAAGACCCCCAATTTTGGTTCTCTAACTATTTGACACCTTTAACTATCAATTTAGGACTTTTGCACTTTATGCGATTTAGTCCTTTTTCGCAATTAGGCTCACAAACGTCAAAATTAACTCACCAAATTTTTCATGTACTATTATAAACGTGCTATGACTCTAAAATAAAAATAATATAATTTCTCTAACTTTGGATTTGTGGTCCCAAGACCACTATTCTAACTGATCCCAAAATCAGGCTGTTACAACCCTAATACGAATACTATGGTGTGTCGTTCACCCTACTCCTACTTTAAGTAGGAAGTTATTTTTCTATTTAAAGTAAACCACTACAACTCAATAAGGGTTCTACCTTCTCTTCTTATAAATAGATGGTACTGATAAGGCATAAAACACAACTTTAACATATTGTTACTCTACCGAAAAATAGAGAGAATTTATTCTCAACTATCAAATATATTTTTCCAGAATAACAATTCTATCGGTTTCTATTAAGAAGAGAGAATTTTTATTTTCACCTCAAATAAAAGAGAGATTTTTTTCTAGTTCTGTATTTTGATTCAGTTGGTTTGAGCCCACACTTGAAGCAGTTCGTGGTACGATAATAGCAGAGAAAATCATTTGGTTTAAAGCCGGGAACAACGAACGTCCACTAAGCCAAAAACACAGGTATGAATTCGGTTGGGTTTATTGCTATAAATATCACAAACTGAGTCGGTTTTCAAAATTTTAATTTTCCGCTGTGCAAGAAAACTGTTTTCAAACCAAATTTTTTTCCAACAACTAGTATTGACACTACTTAGATAGGCTAACACCTCATCACAATAAGTTGACCGTAGCCATGATGCCAACATTTTATTTTATAGTCTGTGCAAAAGTTAGAATTCTTAACCAACTTGCCATATTTATCAACTATAAACTAATGAGAGATATTAATTATTCCCAAACTACCCTTGCAATCCATATCCTTCAAGAACCAACATTATCTGATGCTTCCAAAGAAGAAAAGTGTTTTCACTAACTTTAACAGTCTCATGCTTTGGAAACTGTTGAACTCTTCTTGAAATTACACAAGAAGTTGACACTAGTTCTAAGTTGTGAGAATGCACCTGCTCATTAGCATTTGAAGAAGAATGATGCTAACTACCATCATTTCCTAAGGCAACCTCTGGAGCCATGAAGAAATCACACTTGAATATGCAATAATCACCTCTCACTGTAGCCCTTTAATAGTAATTATCACCTCTCACAATAACAAAATTACTAGTTCTGATACCATGTTCGAACTTGATCAAAAATAATAAGGAAGAAGAGAAGGGAATAGAGAAAATGGTCTAATTGTTTTATTACTATAGTTCTAATAATCCAAAGGAATAAGCCATCAAATTTATACAAGATTATTATTCAGTGCTAACAATTAATCCTAACTTGAATCTTAGCTCATTCACTTACTAAATTGAATATAGATACAACAAAACATAATTATAAAACTAACACTTAACTACCTAACAACAAATTGAAAACAGTTGCAGTACAACATCAGCTAATTAACTAACAGCTTAAGAATGGCTAACTATTTACCTTAATAAATATTTATCACATATTAGTACCACAAATTATAAACATAATATATATTTTTTATTTTAAAGATGGACTAAAATTAATAAAGTAATAGTTTATGTTATATTTAACATGCTTTTACTTTGTAAATTTGGAATAATATGGAATTATTTGATTGATTGAAAAGAAATAGTACTAAAATTATAATTAATTACCATGTAAAATAAATTGAAATATATTTTATATTTTTATTGTATTTTTGGAAATACGTTTAACGGTTATTATTTCCTTATTTACTTAGTGAATGTTTTTGGTTAAAAAAAGAGAATATAACAATCAAATTTGATTTATACAAAAATAATTTGGCTATTAATTATTTCATTTAAACATTAAATTTTGGAAAAATAGTAATAAATAAAATTAATGTCATTAGGACGATAAAAAAATAGTACTCTTTTATTTTAAGGTTTGAATTTTTTTTTCTCATGGGTTTGAGCAGATGAGGCATTTGAGGCAGCTTATTGGCATAGGAGAGATAACAACAATAAAGCCCACTTTAAAGTTTGTCAACACTTTTAACTTTTGGCCCATCACCTAAAGTCTGCAGTGATGAAACCAACTAATGGACTTTCAAAATGTTGGGTTTTAAGTCTTAGTTTGGGGACCCATAAAAGTAGTACCCTCATATTATCATAAAGTTAATATCTAAAAGTGAAAAAACGAACAACAATACAATAAGACATATGGCATCAATCATTTTCATTAAATAAATATTTGAAATCAGCTAAAATTCATTAAAAGATGGTTTAATAATAAATTTTTGAAATCAATTACAACTGAAAGATGTTTATTTACGAAGCAAAAATCAAGTTCGAAAGTGCAATATGCATAAGGAAAGTATTTTAATGGTTGAAATCACACTCATATTTGTTTGAAAAATGGGAGGATTTAGATAAAAATATATATCTGAAAAATAGGTTTGAATAAAAATTAAGACCCGTTTTTTAAATAGGACGAGCCTAAATAGGGATTTTTGGCCCAGGCTCGCTCAACTCGGCCCAAATCAGCCTAAACTTTCATTTTTATTGTTGTTTTGCTGCCATTTCGCTATTATATTGTTAATATTTTATTGTTATTGTTTAGACAATATAATTCTTGTTTAATTGTTAATTTCGCTACTATTTTAGAGGCATTTGATTGCTAAATTATAACTATCTTAGTGTTATTTAAATATAAAATTTTTTAATGTATTTTTAATTTGTTGAGAAATATTTATTTTAATATTTTTAGTATATTTGATGTATCATATTTTTAAATTCATTTTATATAAAAATATTCTAAAAATTTTAATACATGCGGATGTGATTGAGCTTGGGTTTAGTATTTTTAATTTAGATCGACTAGACTTGAGGCAAAAATTTAAGTTCATTTTTTCAGTCAAACCCTAGCCTAGAAAATAAGTCTAAACGTTTACATAACCCGACTCGATTCAACTCATAATTAGATCTACTCTCGTTAATAAAATTGTTGGTCATTTAATTATATGTTAATTTTAATTTTGAAATAATAACTTAAATTTGATATCTTATAAATGACTTTCCTACTCAAATTATTTTATTAGGAATGAAATCAAATTAATTTTATAATGAAATTTATTATATTCCTTCAAAGGATGGGTGAAATTTATATATATATATATATATATATATAAACTCATTTCATTTTGAAAAAAGTTATATTTCTTTATGATGATTAATTATTGAGTAGCTATCGACAACCGATCGATGATAGAAAATCTTGTTATCCCTCTAGCATATCCTTCATCAAAATGTAATTCTTCTGAGCATGCACCAAACATGACCTTGTTAAACATAAATATCTAAAAACAACTGCTAACTCTATGCCCAATGTTTTATTTTATATGGAACTTCAATTTCATTGACAGTTTTAAGAAACATTATTGACAGTTTTAAGAAACATTTGAATAAAATGATGTCTATTATATATATATATATATATATATATATATACAAATTTATTACAATTTTTATGATAGGCGAGGAATTTAGAAAATATTTAAATAAATAAAATATATTTTAATTATTTAAATTTCAACATTATTTATGGTGATGCTAATTGCCAACCAATTTTTTGCTCATTACGTAGAGCACATTGAAACGCGTCTTATTAATGATTAGCATAGAACCATGTAATATTCTATATCTAAATCAATCGTTAGGTTTGAGTTACAGGATGTCACATTCGTTACTGGAGTAACTACGATCAATTATACATAAAGGCAATCAATACACATTTAGATATACATGTTATATGTGTATGATATGATATACAAATATTTTTGGGTCATATACAAGCTTACAAAATCTCATTAATTGTCACATCCCAAAAACGACAAATCCCGAAAAAGACGATTCAGTTATGCATGTTAACTGTTTTGGCGCACCATAGTAGTATAATTCATCACCCTATTAGGTTGCCGATAAATTGGAGTATTGACATGTACTGGCGTTAAAGTATCTGCCCGTTAGTGGTATTTAAGAGTTTAATTACAGGGCATCTTCAAGTAAAGAAAGAATAGGCCCAAGAAAGAGTACGCCCCAGAGTTTTGGTTGAGCACGAAGAGCCTACCAAGTGTATGAGAAAGCTGTAGGAGAATTAATTGTCATTAAAACGACACCTTACATGAGTCACCACCTTATGGTAATAGGATTAGTTGGGAGTCAATTGGATTGATTTGACCCTCTTCATGGCTAGTCAAATAGTAGCTTCGATCTTCATCAGATTTTCTTTCACCTACCCCTAGGTTTGGTAGGGAAATCAGAGGGACCAAGAGTATATAAAGTGAAGGAAGAGGGACATCCCAGGTGGTTTTTCGTTCTACTAGACGTTCCGGCCTTTCTTCTTAACCTAAATGTTCTCTTCTTCTTCATTCAACTAGAGCTAAAATTTTGTTTAATCAGTGGATAATTCAACCTTATGATAAGTCTTACAGCTTTGTATGTTGTGATTGTTGAAAAGTAAGGGTGTTAAAAGATGTAAGAACAATAGGGTGTGAGTGGCGCCTTGCATGGGGTCACATGTAGTTGAAACATTAGTAAACTATCTATATTCTAGTGGAAATTCCATGATCTTTTAATCAATTGTTGCTTCTGAATTGGGAAAGACAATTGAAATAGAAGCTTTAGGCCGATGTAAAGGTAGATCTCCAGTAAGTCTCTAGACTCGTCTCCTGCACGTTATATTATAGTGATTCTTTGCATAGCTGATGTCCATATAGATGGGCATATCTTCTTGAGGAGTTGTAATATATATATATATATATATGTTTGTGTGTTTTCTATAAAGAATCTGTATGTATGTACTAAAGTGTACGATATGCTACATGAAAATGAAGATGTGTGGTAATCATATATGAGAAATTATGTGTTGGGAAGTAAGATTTTGTTAAGGGTATGAGTGAAATCTGTTTAAATGTGTTCATTATGTTAATTGGGTGATGCACGTTGGCAATAAGGGGGTTTGGGCAGAGTGTCGAGAAATATGTGATATGATAATAGACCTTACGGTGGTACTTTGATGATGCTCATCGGGACAGTAAATACAAGAAAGGGCCAATGTGGCATATATGTCGAAAGACCATGGCCATTGTGTTGGGAAATGTGCCCATATTGTAGTAAACATGTAACTATTTTATATTTATTTGAATGATGAATGAATAAAGTTAATTTCATATTTCACTATTATGTCTTTTGCATTTCTGTCTTTTATAATTTGCATGCATAACAAAATTGTGACAAGCAAATATTAGCTCATTGATTATCTAAGTTCAAAGTAAAGATAAGTGGCATTATAAGAACGTTTACATTGCGAGAAAGACAAATTACTTCAGTAGATAATCTAAATAAGTTTGTAATCTCGTAAAAAAATCGAGGTGAGCATTTGATTCAAATACTGAGAAGGATTATTATGTCGTCTACAATTCCAATTGGAAAGATGGCTAATCTTGGCTATCGGAGCAGTTGACTCCACAGGTAGAGACATAGATATATTGATTGGTAGAATGATACATTGGACTGGAACCAAGATGAATTAATTCTGAATCTATTTGTGAATTAATTCACTTGTGACATTCATGGTGTGATTTACCTAAACCCTGAGTTAGTCACTGACCATGCATATGCAACTCATGTAGTTTGATATAAGTGGAGGCTTATGCTCTAATGATCGAGCCCATAGCAATTAGGTTGGGTACATGACTTGTGTATGGCATGACTTTACTAGCAACAGTGGAATTCATAGCTCAATTAAAGAATTAATGATATCCTCTCATTGACATTGTGTGGATTGATAAATATGGAACATGACCATGGGTTGCTAGTTCTCCAATGAGCAATTTATCACAATCGTTTGTTGACAATGATCATATTAATCATTAAGGAGACACAATGGTAACAATGAGATGAAATAGGATTGTATTGAGTGAACAGATTTAATTCAAAGGAATCAAGGATATCATACGAAGGTAACACACACATGACGAGGTTATTGCACAAAGTAGTTGGATAAATTGCTTTCATAAAGAGTATACAATAAGGAGTTTTCAATATGGTATTTCTTGTGGACTGACTCCATGATTAAGTAATTGCGAATTATCAGAACAATGCTTTTGGACATAACTACAATTAGTAGAGCCCAATTGTATATGTCCGATTAGTCCCTCTGCTAGCTCAACAAAAGTTCGATAAGACTGCATTTGAATTAGAAAAAAATTCTACGACTTTGGAAATAATTTAATTGACTCAATTTTATTCGATGTGAAATTAAATTAGGTGGTCGTGAGAATTATTCAACTAGAGAATTTGATTAAAGAATTTTCTTGAAAAATTAATTTGGAAAATCCAAGTGATTTTTAGGAAAATTAATTTTGATCAAGTAAAATTTAATTAATCAAATTAACTAAAATTAATATGATATTTTTAGAAATTAATTTTCAAGTCAAACAATTGGCCCGATGGGTAATTGAACTTGAAAATTAGACTTAAGATCGTAAATTGGGCCCGAAAACCCAAAACAGAGACCAAGACCCAAAAATTGGTCAAATTGGGTCTGGTATGTGAAACCGGGTTGACAATCCAACTTGTGGCTAGACCGAATCGATCAGGCCGTCACTGACCGGGATTGAATAGACAATAATTGAACCGATTTGGGGTGCCGTAAAAATGTCGCACTTGCATCACTTAGCAAAACGGTGTCAGGGGCTACGACGGCGATGTTCTGGTGGCCGACGATGGTTGGTCTTCGGTGGTTGACCAATAGAAGAGTTATATTCCTACTAAGACTCTCTAGAGAATTTGATTTCATATTAACTATTCCAAAAATAATATTATTTTAATAGTTTAATATTAAATTTAATTTAATACTTAACTTAATAGTATTTTATTAATTTAATATTAAAGTGATTATCTTAATATTACATTTAATTTAATATTTATCTTGTAGATAAACATTCTATTATTTTAATAATATTTAATATTAAATTTAATCTGATATTTATCAAGATAAATTTTATATTAATTTACTATTAAAGTGATTAAGTTTAATCATAGTTGAATTCTCTAAACTCTCCTATATAAATAGAGTTTTGGGTCATTATTTAACACACTTAAATTCAAGAAAAATTTGTAAAGAGAAAATTCACTAAAGAGATTATTTCAAAAAATTTCTAGAGATTTTTTTATTTACAACTTGACCCAATAGTTTAGAAAAATTACAAAATTACCCCACTGGTAATTTTTGTGAAAAAAATTTCTAATTCAAAGCGAGTCCACACTCGATAGACATAAGTTTGAGGATAGTGGAGAAGACTACTCGGTCGAAGCGCTTATCCTAAATGAATCGAAAAGGTAAAATTTTGATTAAGTGTTTATTACTTTAGATATCACAACCAAGATCTTGTTTTGGAAAAAAAATTTAAAACTTTTTTTTCCCTAAATTTATTTTCCGTTGTGTTTTTCAAACCCTTTTTTTCCAACAATTGGTATCATAAGCCAGGTTGTGTTCTATCTATAAATATAAATAGATAATCAAAATAAATTTCTTTTCTTCTTGAATGATTTGATTACATAGAAAGTGACATCCTTTATATCTTATTTATGTTTTGAGTTATATATGGGAATGGATGCGATATTATAACTTTGTTATATAATTATTTTTATGGCCGAGGTTGTGGTTCTTAGGAAATAGGCCGTGGACTATCATCTCCACGTAGGGTTATTTTTTAAAAATTCATAGATTTCTTGTGAGCCAGAAATGGACATAGGACTTAAATGTAATTTTTCAAAAGGCGTCCATGACGAGGAAAAGATGTAATGGCGGCTGAAGATCCAAGGAATGCCTTGTGGCGAAAAATATATAATTTTATTTTTTTCATTTATTTTCTAGAAAAACCATGGAAACTTTGGCTGACAATTTTATTTTAATTACCTATCTCATTATATATATGTTTTATAATTGTTTATAATATTTATATTATGTAATGTTATAATTGTGATATATATATGAGATGATCCACAGTTGATCGTTTAAAAAATTAGAAGTGTGGTAATGAGAAAATACATGTGTTGTATTATTCCATTCACTTCTTTAGGTTATTTGATAACTGTGAGAAATGTGCTAATGAGAAGGTGCATGTCTAAGATTGGCTCTGGCTAGGAAAGGATTGGTTTTTAAGCGGTCAAATTTGACTCACCTCCCTTTCTTAGGACCCTACCTAGTGTATAGTTCACATTAATTTCTTTAGTTTTTCCCTTAAAAGAAAAACTTTGGAGAATCAAAATTATTTGTTTTTATAATTGATTGATTCTTGTGAATGAATATGAATATTATGAAATTGTCATAGCATGCCATGCATATATTGGAATCATGTCATTTAGATTAGGTAAGAATGCCACTATGACTATTGTATGATCATTCTTGAAATTTGAGATAAAAAACCTTGCATGTCTTTAAAATATTGAGTGGGATAAGGTCATTGAACAAGACCTATGGCTTCCATTGATGGTCCCTAAGTGATAGTATGATAAAGTTTCAAGCCGGTTCCTACCTTGGCCGCACCCCAAGGTAAACTTTGTCATGTGGGTTCACTAGATGAGATTTCCTTTTAAGGACAACTAGTCATGCATGACTTTCAGAGAGATTATCCTAAGATGACTCACAAATGAGAGCATGTTCATGATGGGTGTTGAATTAATGGTTACACACTCAAGATCAGCTCTTATTAAATAGTTTCCCAAGAAATGATATTTAAGCTAGAGATGATGACCAAATGTTAAACAGTCATTAATTCTTGTGGAGTCTTGAGAATTAAGATTCACGAACTACTTGGATGTAATCCTTGTTCTTGCTAGTTAATCATAGGACCCCAATGGTAGATGGGTGTGAGAATAATCGTAGCAACGAAAAAAATATTTTTTTCAAGGTTTTAATATAAGACGCATGCATCATTTGCATTCTTGATATGTTGCTGAAATGAAAAATATCTACTTAATACGAAAATAGTAATTAGTGAATCTTTATTTTTTCTGTTCAAATATGTCTCTTACTCTACTTATTAGCATTCTTACTGAGAATAAATTAAATGGGGATAACTTTCGAGAATGGAAAAAAAACTTGCTAATAGTTCACAGTTGTCAGAAACACAAATTCGTTCTTGACGAAACAAGCCCTCTTAAAGCTTAGCCCAAAGTGAGAAATCGCTGAAGAGATTCTGACTCGATTGCTCGATGTTATATGTTAGCGAGTATGAGTAGTGTGTTGCAAAAGCAACACGAGAATTTCTATACTGCCAAAGAGATCATGACAAATTTAGATGTGAACACTCGAATTGAAACAGTGTTCAAATACTTAACTAAAGAGTTTGATAGTTTTAGGGCCACTTACAACTTAGGGAATAAGGCACTTACCTTGACTCAACTTATGAATGAATTACAATCCTATGAGTTGATGCTGAATGGTGTAAGTCATTTTAGGGGAAACCTGAAGCAAAATTAGTTGTGGGCCATTTATCCTCTAAAGGGAAGCAAAAAGGTAAGGGAAAGAAGAAACCAACTAAATCTTCAATTCCACCTTGTGTAGATAGGAAGAAGGCTAAGAAGTTAAAAGATCTTAAAAAGATTAAATGTTTCTTCTGCAACAGGAAATGGCATTTCAAATCAAACTATAAGGAGTATTTGGATTACCTATGTAGCACCCCTTAACCCGTATTTTTGGTCGAAATAGGGTTACGGAGTATTACCGAAACTTTCAAAACATTTTCTAGATAATTCACGTAAATTACTATTCATTAACCGAGATTATTGATATCGTCCCTTAAATGGACCCTTGAGGGCCAAAACAAGCATTAGAATCAAGTCAGGACTTAATCGGAAACTCTAAGAATTTTTCACGACATTTCAAAAAATATTTAAGTTACAGGGCTCACACGCCCGTGTGGTCCAAGGGACATGCCCGTGTGGCCTTGAGACACACCCTTGCTGTAGGCCGTGTTCGACCCCGTGTAACTCTTTGACTTGTGGCACACACCCGTATGCTAGGCCGTGTCACACACACGGTTGAGAGACACACCCGTATGCTCAATTCTGAGCATTCTGTTTCTCAAATTTAAGGTGCAGAGGACATACGACCAGACCACAAGCCCAGGTGCTAAGCCGTGTGTCACACATGTGTCTACCCATGTGGACAAAATAAATCCATTTCTAGCTTCATTTCTCACCTAAAACCTTGTCATAAACCTACACCAAAACTTGCATTCAAAAAGAAACCAATCCAAACATTTTAATCAAGCTAATTCTACCATCTAACATGGTATATCGTTACATGCTTCCATGCTTTTAATCTTACCTTATTAAGCATGCTTATTTAACCTTTTTTCAATCAATCAATAATAAACACTTATGTTATCACCATGAAATAATCTTAATATGTATATATATATCAATACATAATCATCACTAGCCATTTCATTGCCTAGATTACAATAACCATTTACATTTGCATGCCAATATGGGCAATTAACCTATACATGCCATTATAACCACAATTGTTTTACCATATGTACCGAAATGAGCTGATGGATAGTGTGAGTGATTCAGCCAAGCTTCCAATCCAACGAGCTTCTGATTTACTATAACACAGGGAAATAAAATGGAGTAAACATTACATGCTTAGTAAATGTTTAGTAAGTTTATATAACATGGTACTTAACTTACCATTCATTGTATTGCAAGATAAACATGTAAGGAACCAAAGAAATCGGATTTGGATCGGAGAAAAACGAAAGTTGTCGACTAGCTGTCCTGTTCCATTCTGTATCGTCTGAGGTAAGTTTATAAGCAAATAGACATGCCTAGTTGTAGTTAAATGCTAATTATATATGCTGGTAAGTAATGTATGAATTCATACATGCTATTGCCGAATGTGTATAAGCTTGGTAACCATGTTCAAGCATTCATTTCGACTGAGTTACGACGTCCGAAAGCCCTGTATGAACCTTAGGATCATGACATAGGATTCCGATATATGTGTGTGAGTAAGACCATGGCATCGATATGTGATTCTGATATATGTGTGCGAGTCAGAACCTGTCTGGGACAGTGGCATCGATATGTGATTACATGTAAGACCATGTCTGGGATGTTGGCATTGTACGATATATGTGTGATTATCTGAGTGTCCTACCCAATTTCTAATGGTTCATCGGACAAAGATAAGTTATGTTCGAGTGTGCAAACGAGATTAATAGACAGGTATGGATTAGCTTGTTACTAATTAAAATGTGGTAAGTATATTTGACCTTGTGAAAAATATTTAATGAGTTTCAATTATAATGTATGTGTAGTTTTGTATATTCGGCCACATATTTAATATGTGTATATGAAACTATGTTGTGGCACATGAACTTATGTGTTTATGATATGTGAACTAGGTTTGTAATGATTATTTGGTTGTGGAAGTTAAATGGTAATAATGATAATTTGGTTATAAGAGCATTCGGCCAAAGTGATATTTAAGAACAAATATATATGTAATATGAACTTTATATGTTTGGATTTAAATTGTGTCATAATATTATAACTTGTCTTGGTTTAATCCGGTTGATAATGTTATCGTGTTGTATATTTTCTTATGACTTACTAAGCTATAAAAAGCTTATTTTGTGTTTATATGTGTTTCCGTTTTATAGATTTTAAATCAAGTTACAAGCTCGTGGGGTCGTCAGCAAGATCATCACACTATCCAATCATTACGGTACCTTTATAAGTTAAACTCGTACTATGGCATGTATAGGTTGGAATATGTTTTAAATGATGAACCTTAGTTTTGTATAAAGGCCATGCGAAAATGGCTTAACCTTTATACTTGAATTCGGTTTTGCTTGCCTGTGGTTAAAATTAGTTTTAGTTATAGTATTATGTGCTATGCATGAATGGTGTTCGTGGAAGGAGTTTTATGTTTTAGGAATGGTTAATGATTTTGGATTAATATATATATGGTTGATTCGGTTAAGGTATGTATAGGGTAAAGTATATATAAATGTGGTGGTTGTATTTGGTCAACGTATTATATGTGACTTGGTATTACAGGTTGTTTAGTTAAACTCGAACATGATATAATTTTGTTTCATATGGTTATTACATGACATGTGAGACTCGTATTTTGATTAAATGCCTATTTGGGGTTTAATGTCTTATTTTTTTATGTAGTATGATTTATAATATGAGTAAGTATAAAAAAATGTTATAATAATGTATTAGTAATTTCAGTTGTAAAAATGATAATATATATGGGGTAGTTACAAGTAACTTGTATTTCGGCATTTACTTGTATAATTGTATAGCGCATTTGATAAATCGATTGATATATATATTTTATCATATACTATGATGTATATATATATATAAATGGTGCTGAATATATTAACTTGATTTGAATGGAGTAAAAATAGTGGTTGATATGTTTGGTTGGGGCTTATTATGTTTAGTTGTCAATGCTTGATAATGACTCAAATTTTGATGTAGATAAACATGTATAAAGTTTATATTGTTGTATGAAATATCCTTGATTTTCATTTTTTTTTAAAATGAAATCGTTAAAGCGCATATGCTATTTGATAATACCATATGAAATAACTTAAATGACTATATATACATATAGGCTTGTGCACAAATGTGAAATGAAATGTTTGCTTTTTTTGTTTGGCATTTGAATATCATTAAAGAAATGGATAATTTGTTATGTTTTATACATATAATATGTTTTTAATATATGCTGACTTATGTTTTAACTATGATATCATATGAATGATATGAAATTTAAGATTTGAAATTAGGCAATAATATTATGAGCATTGATGTGAAATAATAAAAATTGAATTATAAAATGTAATGCATATTAGTAAGAACTGTGATATATTCGGTAATACTTCTTAACCTTAGTCCGACGACGGACACGTGCTAAGGGTGTTATATATGAGGCATTACCGAACTTATATCACAAACAATCATACAGTTTTGAGTCATAAATTTAACCAAATTAAAACCATTTGTATTCAATCATAAAGTCCCTAATACGAGCCTATGTGGCCCAAAACATGCTTTGGATGTGGTTCGAGACTAAACCAATAAATCAAGGAATTTTTACAAAACTTAGAAATTTTTTTTCTATAAACAGGGGTCACACACCTGTGTGGGCAAGCTGTGTGGTCACACACGCCCGTCTCTCTAACTCGTGTAACTCTTTGTTTTGCAAGGCATGAACAAATTGAAGTCACACGGCCAAGCCACCCGCCCGTGTGCTAGTCGGTGTGGTTAATTTAATTTTCATAAAATAGGTTCAGTCTTCACACGGCCAGGACACATGCCCAAATCTGGGGCTGCGTCCCTCACATGGCTGGGACACACGCCCGTGTCTCTACCTGTGTGCTCAATTCTGAGCATTTTGTTTCTCAAAATTTAGGTGTAGGGGATACACATACCCGTTTGTCTACCCGTGTGGACAAAATAAAGGCAATTTTCCAAGCTATTTGCCACCCTTATTTACACATACACATACGAAAATTCAATGGCATAATCATGGTGTACTTAGGCAACCAAAACATACCATCAAAACACTTGTCAATGCAATACACTTGTCAATGCAATACCAACATCTATCATGTTCATGACATTCCATCATGTCAAACCAAACATACCAAGTTCACATTCAAAACACCACTAATATTACTTTCAACTTGCATTAGCTATTCAAGATACTCCAACATACCAATGAATCAACCTCATCCATTTCACAACAAGTCATTAAGCCACAATCAAAATTTAGCAAATCAATATAAACCACATCACCAAAAAGGGGCATTGGCACAAACATGCATATATATATATATATATATATATATATATGAGCTTATAATCAATTTAACCAAAATGAGCTCATTTACATGGCCAAATACCAAATTAAGCCTTTGACAATTACAAGCCAATACATTTGACCAAACTCATGATGAAACAAGTCCCTATACATGCCATATACTCAAAATATTAAGATCATCAATACCCAAAATGACAGTTTGATTGTGTGATGCGATCTCCGACGATCTCCAATCCGAGCTAGCTTGGTGACACTATAAAACATGGTAAGTAAAATGGAGTAAGCTATATAGCTTAGTAAGTTCGTATGAAAGAAATAAGCAAATCTTACCATACGTTTAACATTCAAGAATGTAATATAAGGTAATGTAATTTACCACAATCTCATAACTGTAATTATTCGATCACAAACTTACCGTGAAATCATCGTTTCACGAATTTAATAATCATAAGATTTATGTACATACTTGTACCATCTCCTAATAATTCCATACCTATTTTCATTATTGACATATGCAGTGAACCACTCAGAATAATAATATCAGATACTCGGGAAACCTTACACACAAGGTGTCACATATGTAGCCATTGCTACCTCTATCTCATAACACATATATGCTCACTCTCGAGCCATCAACGGGCCTGCTCACACAAGCTGTCAGTCAAGACGTAGCTACACAGTGATGCTCACACAAGCTGTCAAGTAACCACAACATATGTAGGTATACTCAGCCACCGATAGGACGTACAGGATCAGCACCCGGATCACATAACATAATACCCTAGTGACATGTCACTTGTATCCTAATCTATTCCTAAGGTTTGATTGGGATTTCTCGCTTGCCAAAACTTAGTCGAATGTGTCTGTAGAGTCGTTTACACAATTCATACAAAATTAAAGCATTTAAAATACAATTATAATAAAGCTTATTTACATATGAACTTACCTCGAATGCAAAAACGACAAAAGGAATCTATTCGTCAGTTATTTTGTTTTTCCCCCAATCTACACCCGAACTTTGTTTTTCTTGATCTATAATACCACAATTAACTTATTTAATCATCAAGCTATTCAATTCAGTCCAAAATCACATTATGGCAAAAATTACATTTTTACCCCTAACATTTCAACATTTTACAATTTAGTCCCTAGGCTCGTAATATGAATTTCTTTCAATTTCATCCCAAACCAAGCCTAGCCAAATATTTCTTGTACTCATAATAGCCCAAAATTTTCTTTTATTCATACTTTTCTACACATTTTATGGCATTTTACAAATAAGTCCTTATTTGACCTTTTTTTTGAAAATCACTTTACAAATGTTGTGTAACTAACAACAAACATGCATTTTCTATCATCAAACATCAAAATACAAACATATTCAACATGGGTAAAGTTTTAGACTTAAAATTGCTTTCAAATTAGTCCTTGAAATAGCTAGATCAAGCTACAACGATATAAAAAATATAAAAATAATTAGAAACGGGACAAGAACGAACCTACGATTGTGCTTGAAAGCTTGGCCAAACCTTAGCTATGGTTTCTCTTCAAAATTTTGGCTATGAAGATGAAATTAGAAAAGATGAACACTTTTTATTAAGTTATTTTGGCTTTATTTACCAAATTACTAAAATGCCCTTAATGCATAACTTTAAAATTTCACCTAACCATGTCTATTTTTGTCCATCCTAAAGTATAATGGTCTAATTACCATTTAAGGACCTTCAATTTAAAAAATTCATAACAATCAAACACCTTTAGCTTATAGAACTCGAAATTTGCACTTATGGCAATTTAGTCCTTCTAGTCAATTTGAGCACTCAATTGAGAAAATTTGTTAACGAAATTTTCACACAATTATTCTATCATGCTGTAGACCTTAAGAAATAATAAAATAAATATTTCTACTTTGGATTTGTGGTCCCAAAACCACTGTTTTGATTTGACCCAAAACGGGCTGTTACACAATGTCATGGTATAACCGTCATAAAATAAGCATGCTACAGAAATTAAATTCCTCTTAAAATAAGGTACATAAAAACACGTTCTTTAAAACAATCTTCCTAAAATTATCAAAGTGTAAAATTAACTTCTCTCACTACTTCGGCTAAAATATAGCTCCCATCTTCGGTTCGCAATGAGAGGCTTTTATCACGCAGACTTCTCATTTCGCTGAACCCTTGTACAGAAGCATACACATGGTTAGTGGCTCCAAAATCAGTAACCAAATTTTCAATTTATTCTTCCACTAAGCAAGCTTCAACCACAAAGTGTTCCATACCTTTGCCCTTTTAGGCTAGGTTGTAATAGCCCATTTTTAGAGAAATTGGATCAGTGGTTTTTGGGACCACAAATCCGATTCCGAAAATAAAATTTATTTTGATATTATTTTATGGTATATAATATGATAATAATGTTGTGTGAAAATTCCGTAAAGAAATTTTATCGATTATGTGCTTAATTGTGAAAAGGACCAAATCGCATAAAATGAAAAAGTTGAATTCTAGTAGCTATAAGAATCAAATAGCTATGGAATTCAAAAATTGAGGCCCTTATATGGTAATTAGACCATTAATGAAAAGTTAGTAGATATTTTTGGATGATTCATCCATGGAAAATTAGAAAAAGGCTAAGGACTAAATTAGAAAGTGATAAAATTAAAAGATGATAAATAATTAAATAGAAATAAAAATAATTTTATATCATCTTTTTCCCCAAATATTCTATGGAAACCCTAGGAAAGAGAAAGCAAGCTTTCTTGGCCAAATTAGGTAAGTATTCAAGCACCGTTTTTAGTAATTTTTATATTTTTGAAATCGGGATAGCTTAATCTATCTATTTGGGGATCAATTTGAAAAGTTACCAAAGTATGAAAATTATGTCATGGATGAATATGCTGAAATTTTTAAATTTATGGTAGAATATGAAAGGTTGTTGATAGATAAACAACTTGTACAAAGTGATTTTTGATGAAAACATGATTTCGGGACTAAAATGTAAAGTTGTGAAATTTGAAGAAAAATTCTGAATTTTATAGAACACGTTTGCTGTAAATTTTATAGTGAAATTTTGGTTAGGCTTGGAATAGAGATTAAATTGCATAAATTTCATTTTCCGAGCCTAGGGACGAAATCGTCATTTATTAAAAGTTTAGGGGCAAAATAGTAATTTTTCCTAAAGGGTAAATTGGACTAAATTGAGTATGAATTACGTTAAATTGATGTTAAATTTACTCGTATAGATCTGGATAGACCAAATTCGGAGCTAGAATGAGGAAAAGAGGAAAATGTCGGATTAGTAGATTTTACGTATACGAACATTTGTCAAGGTAAGTTCGTGTAATTAAATTGTGTATATTTATATGCTTGAATTTAATGTTGTATTTGTGAATTGTATAAATATCATACATATATGACATTGAAAACATATCTGACAAAGCCGACCATGATAATGCCCGATAAATGATAAATGATAAAAATGTTACTTTTATGCTTGAAATGAATGTGAAATGTGTTTATTTGAATTATATGAATATTATAGATGTATGAAATAATTACATGCCTGTTAATGCCTAAAAAATGTTAAACCCCTGTGTGAAAAAATAAAAATCGATGGATAAGTGTGATTTCCCTTATTGAATGAGGTCCTGCATTTGTTGTTGACGAGATTTAGCTCAAACGAGTAATCCTATTGACCTCATTACAGAAAGGATTTAGCCTGGACTGGTAATCCTAATATAAGTCCTCTTGAGCATATGTTATGGATTGGATTTAGCCCGAACGAGTAACCTAGATCAAGCCCTTTAGAGCATATGTCATAAAAAGGATTTAGCCTGGACTAATAGTCCTGACTAAGCTCTATTGAGTAAATATATATTGGAGACAAGATTTAGCCTAGACTGGTAATCTTGTTGTAGACATGTGTGGCTCGAGAGTGTACTCTCCGAGATAGTACCTTATGGGTACCATTGGACATGAATTGACGGATCCTGATTTGTACACCTTAAGTGTACTACCTATGTATCCATCGATATTCTAAATAAATTCAACGGGTAACAATCCAGACATGAGAAGATATGAATAAGAAATGAGTTATTACACGTATCTGCCTGAAATACATGAAATGATAATACATGATATTTGTACATTAAATTTATTTGATGAGTATGTTCATCCTTGATTATAGATTTGTACACCTTGAGTGTACTACTCTGTGACATTGATATTTCAAATTAGAGGAGTAAAGTTCTGACATGGAATAATCTGAACTCAAGATGAATTGTTAGGAAAATATACTTGTAATATAAAGATATGATTTATACGTGTTATATAGATACGTGATATGGAAAGTATATATTTTCATTAAACATATTCCAATTAAGCTCATTCAAATATATTTTCATTAAATTTAGTCCAAAAACATATAAATGGGCAAATTACCATTTTACCCCTGACATTTACACTTTTTTACAATTTAGTCCCTATTGCACAAAACACAAAATATGCAAAATTTCCTTATACCCATGTTTGGCCGAATATTCCTAGTGTTCATTCAAGTCCATAAGTTTCATTTATTTCCCATTTTAGTCCCTCAAATTATTATTTTTTCAATTTAGTCCTAATTACTCAAAATCATCAAAAACTCCAATACAAAACATGTTAATCTAAGACATATCTTTCATTTTTCATCATCAAACTACAAAAATCACAAACTCTCATCAATGGAATAACCCAAAATATTCATCAAAATCAGAAATTAAAGCATGGGTCTTCAAGATTACTTAGCAACGATCTCAAAAACCTAAAAATTATCAAAAATCGAGTAAGAACGAACCTTGAATTAATCTCAACAATGACCGAATACCTAGCTTCCTATTCTTTTCTTTCTTCTTTTATTTCAGTAATGTAAAGAAAATATGAATTTGGTTTTATTATTTTATGTTTTATGATATAATATAACTTAACATTTAATTTACCTATTTACCCTTTATAATTAAATAACTAAATCACATATAACAAGGATTCAACCGTCCATTACCTAGCCAAATGGGTTATTTACAACATAAAAGCTCCTACTTAGAAAGCCATTAACAATTCGACCCTTATGCTTTTAACTGTCAAGTTTTCAATTCACGCGATTAAGTCTTTTTATTTAACCAGACACTAAAACGATAAAATTAAATCACAAAAATTTCACAGCTATAAATTCACACATAATAAACATAGAAAATAATTTTTAAATATTTTTCTAACTTGGATTCGTGGTCCCAAAACCACCATTCCTAATAGGGTCTAAATCGGGCTGTTACATTGTATCCTGTTCTGATGTTGAATACGGGTAAGAGGTGTTACATTTAGTGGTATCAGGGCTACGGTTTAGTCAATTCTCGCACTAACGTAGAGTGTGTCAGAGTCTACCTATACATGCCAAATATAAATTGTGATAGTGTGATGAATTCTGACAATTTAAAATTGTGCTTTCATATAGTAAATGGATCTTGAACGAGATGTAACTGATGATGTTGAAAGTAATGCGCTGGCTCCCACCCAAGGGATAGTGCCATCTGAAAGTAGACCACTGATGGTTAGTCAGGGAGGAGAGGCTAGAGAAGCCTTCTTCCAAAGGATGAATGATTGGTTTGCCGAGTTTGTTCAAACAAATCTGGCTGCCCAACATCCTCTACCCCACCTAACCCCCAACCGATTCCTGTAGCTCCTCAAAGTGTGGAATTGTTAATACTGAAAATGTAACAGCCCCACGCCCGAAACCGTCGCCAAAGTCGAGCTTGAGGGGTTACCGAACATAATTTATCAAATTAAGAACTTCAAATCATTTGTTTCTACATTCACAGCTTCACAGTTACAAGAAAAATCATATCTCGAGTTACAAAACTCGAAATCAAGATCCGTAAATTTTTCCTAAATCTAGACTCATATATCTATTAACAAATTTTTTTCTAGAATTTTTGGTTGGGCCAATTAGTACAGTTTATTAGTTAAATTCTCCCCTGTTTCAGGGTTTGACTACTCTGACATCTGTGTATTACAAATCAGATATCTCTCTATACAGAATTTCAATGACTACGAGGTTTGTTTTTCTTAAAACTAGACTCAATAAGGAATCTGTACACGTAAAGAAAAACTTCTAATTATTTTTTTAAAATTTATTATGAATTTTTAAAGTCAGAACAGGGGATCCAGAAATCACTCTGGCCCTGTTTCACAAAAGTTTAAATATCTCATAAAATATAATTTATATGCCTGTTTTGTTCAATCCACATGAAAATAGACTCATTAATATTAAATTTCATAACTTATTCATTATTTATTTCCATTTATACTATTTTTAGTGATTTTTCAAATTCATGTCATTGCTGCAGCAATATTCTGTTTTAAGGCAAGTTTCATATTTCCATGAATTTTTATGAACTAGATAACCTATTAAACTTTCATAATATCAAACATGATCTAAATTAGCCATCACCATGACTTATCAATATCAAACATTTTCTCAACCAAACATGGCCATATCATAAAATTATTTACACAAAATAAGTATATTTCTATACATGCCATACTTAAGTTTTTCAAGCCATTTACCCAGATGAAAGTCTTTTGGATAGTGTGATCGAACCTTCGACCCGTCCGATTCCCGAAAGCAGGCTTGTTCAAAACTACAGTAAATAAAGAGGAGGAGTAAGCATAAATGCTTAGTAAGTTCATATGTAAATAACAAGTAACATAACAATACAAATATACCAAACAACTTTAGCATGGTATCACCAAAACATATATCACATTTCTAAACATCATTCATCATCTTACCACCTTATCGTTGTTGTATCTATTTTCAACCCGAGGGTTAAGAACATACCTGTCCAAAGTGTCCATTTCACAACACTTACCAAAACGTCACTTGCATCTTAAGTGTTCTTCCATTTCACTAGAAATTTCACCCGTTGAACACATCGGAATACAACTCGGATACACGGATAATTTGCACGTAAGTGCCTCATATGTAATCAAGCTACCATGTAACCCGCCCCTAAGTGAACTCAGACTCAACTCAACGAGCTCGGGCATTCGCATCCATAAGTGAACTCGGACTCAACTCAACGAGTTTGGATGCCTAGTTATATCTCACGAACTCGGACTCAACTCAACGAGTTCAGACATTCGCATCCATAGGTGAACTCGGACTCAACTCAACGAGTTCGGATGCTCAACCATCCTAGTGACATGTCACTTGTATCCTAATCTATTCCTAAGGTTTAAACGGGCTTTTTTTTCCCTCGATCTCACATTTGCTGTCTTCCATGGAATATCGGAACCGATACTCGATAGCAATTCATATTTATCAAGTAGTAAACATAATTTGCATATTACTTAACATTAACCACAAAGCCTAATATTTCACGATTAAAAATCAGCATATCATATAATTAACATTAATAACTTAAAAATAACATTTATGCTACATTATTTACACATGAACTTACCTTGGTACCAAAATATAAAGATTTTGCAATTTAGTCCACAATCTTTTCTTTTCCTCGATCACGACTTGAATCTCGTTTTTCTTGATTTATAATACCAAATTAATCTTATTTAATACATACATTCATCAAAACAGCATTTAATACAAACTTTGGAAAAATTACACTTTTGCCCCTAAACTTTTGCATAATTACACTTTTGCCCCTAGGCTCGGGAATTAAACTTTATTCCTTATTCTTATGTTTTATAACATGCTGATCTCTTTTCCCTTCTATGGCAACATCAAATTCTCTCTCTAACATATACTTGTGACTATTAGGTATTTTTGCCGATTAAGCCCTTTTACTCGTTTTCACTCAAAATCGAGTAGCACAAGTTGTCTAACATAATTTAAAACCTCATATTCTATCATAAAACATCAAAATACACAAATTTCACCTATGGGTATTTTTCCAAATATAAACCCTAGGTTGAATTATTGCTAACATAAGCTTAATCAAGCTACCGGGATTCCAAAAACGTAAAGAACATTAAAAACGGGGCTTGGAATCACTTACTATGGAGCTTGGAAGCTTGAAACAAACCCTAGCTATGGAGAACCCTTGAAATTTCTGCCTAATGAAGAAGATGGACAAAAATTGGCTTTTAATTTTGTTTTTAATTCATTTTAATAACTAAATGACCAAAATACCCTTACTACTAAACTTTCCAAAAATTCCTTCCATGTCCTAATTTTGTCCATGAACTTAAAGTTGGTCAAATTTCTATTTAAGACCTCCTCATTAATATTCCAAAACAATTTCATACTAAAAACTTCTAGAATGCAAGTTTTGCAACTTATTCGATTTAGTCCCTACTTTCAATTTAAGAACTTTAGGCATAGAATTTCATCACGAAATTTTCACACAATCATGCAATCATATCATAATCATCAAAATAATTGTAAAATAATTATTTCTATCTCGAATTTGTGGTCACGAAACCACTATTCCGATTAAGCCCTAATTCAAGTTATTACAGAAAAGCCACCAGTTGATAAGATTAGAAAACAAAGGGCTGAAGAATTCAGAGCTAATATTGACGATGATCCCAAGAGAGAGGAGTGTTGGCTTAAAAACTCTATCTGGGTATTTGATGAGCTTTCTTACACACCGAATGAGTGCTTGAAATATGCTATATCACTTTTAAGGGACTCGACATATCAGTGATGGAATACTCTTGTATCTGTGGTACCTAGAGAAAGATTTACTTGGGATTTCTTCCAAGACAAGTTTAGAAAGAAATATATCAGTCAACGGTTTGTTGATCAGAAACGTAAAGAGTTCCTAGAGCTTAAATAGGGTATTATGTCTATAACTGAATATGAACAAGAGTTTGTTAGACTCAATAAGTATGCTCGGGAATGTGTTTCAACAGAGGCTATCATGTGCAAGAAATTCGAAGATGGGTTGAATGAGGATATCAGACTATTAGTTGGGATTTTAGAGTTGAAAGAATTTTTCATGCTGGTGGACCGAGCTTACAAAGCTGAAGAGTTGAGCAAAGAAAAGAGAAACACTGAGTTTGAGACTAGAGATTCAAGAAAAAGACCATTGAATAAGTCATTTCAATCTTCGTAAAAGAAATCAAGGGATTTGTATACTCGTTCGAATGTTTCAGCTGGATATCCCAACACAAATCACGGGAAGCAGTATTCGGGTTTGAAGACCCAAACTACATTAATAGCGAGCGTTGGTAATGTTAGTCTAATAGACCTGAATGTCAACACTGTGGTAGACGACATCCCAGTGGGTGCAGAATGAATACTGAGCTTGCTTTAAATGTGGCTCCCCAGATCACTTCATTCGAGATTGCCCTGAAATGGCTGAGAAAGATAATTTTCAGAATGCAAGGCCAAGTAAAACTACCACTAGAGGGAGGTCACCAAGAAATACTGGAAATGGGAATAGTAACACAGGTGTAACGAAAGATTTAACTGCGAGATCAGAGGTCAGAGCACTTGTAACAGCCCAATTTCGGTGAAATTGGAACAGTGGTTTTGGGACCATAAATCCGAGCTGAAAATAAAATTTATTTTTATTTTATTATATGATCTGTATTATATTAGAAATGTCATGTGAAAATTTTAATAAGAAAATTTTACCGATTATGTGTTTAATTAAGGGAAGGACCAAATCGCATAAGGTGAAAAAGTTGGATTCTAATAGCTAGAAGGATCAAATAGCTATGGAATTCAAAACTTAAGGTCCTTATATGTTAATTAGACCATTAAAAAAATATGTAGATATTTTGGTATGACTCATCCATGGAAAAATAAAAAAAAGGCTAAATTGGAAAGATGAAAAGTTATTAAATGACAATTTAATTAAATGAAAAAGAAAACAATTTCATATCATCTTCCCCAAATATTTCCATGGAAATCCTAAGAGAGAGGAAGAAGACTTATCAAGTTTATTTGGGTAAGTAATCAAGCCCCGTTTTTAGTAATTTTGATCTTTTTGAAACTAGGATAGTCTAATCTATCTATTTGGGGGATAAATTTGAGAAGTTATCAAAGTATGGAAAATGGGTCATGGATGTACATGCTGAAAATTAGAAATTTATGGTAGAAAATGAAAGATTGTTGATAGAGAAATGACTTTTATAAAGTGATTTTTGATGAAAACATGATTTAGGGACTAAAATGTAAAGTTGTGTAATTGAAGAAAAATGCTGAATTTTTATGAATACATGTGCTATAAATTTTGTAATGGGATTTTGGTTAGGCTTGGAATAGGGAGTCAATTGCATAAATTTTATTTTCCGAGCTTAGGGACGAAATAAGAATTTATGAAAAAGTTAGGGCAGAATGGTAATTTTGCCTAGGATAGAAATTGAGTCCACTTGAACATAAAATATGATAAATTGATGTTAAATTTACTGGTATAGATCCGAATAGACCAAATTCAGAGCTAGAACGAGGAAAGGAGGAAAATGTCAGATTAGTAGATTTATGTACACGAACATTTGTCGAGGTAAGTTCGTGTAACTAAATTGTATATATTTTTATATTTGAATTAAATGTTGTGTTTGTGAGTTGTACAAATGCCATAAATATGTGAAATTATCACATACTCATTAAAGCACGATAAGTGAAAGTGCCCGATCAATTATAATGCCCGAAAATGATAAATGATAAAAATGTTAATTTTATGCTTAAGTTGAACGTGAACATTTGAATTGCATAAATGCATAAATATATGAAATTGACTACATGCTTGATAATGTTTGAAAGATACTAAATTCCGTTTGAATAAATGGAAAATTCGATGGATATGTGATTTTCGAAATGAATGAGGTCCTACATTTGTTGCGGATGGGATTTAGCCAGACAGGTAATCCTGATATGAGTTCTCTCGAGCATATGTTATGGATTGGATTTTGCCCAAATAGATAATCCAGAGTAAGCTATTTAGAGCATATGTCATAAAAAGGATTTAGTCTGGATGGTAATTCTATTGTATATATGTGTGGCTCGAAAGTGTACTCTCTGCTATAGTACCTACAAGTACCATTGGACATGAATTGACAGATTCTGATTTGTACACCTCGAGTGTACTACTTGCGTATCCATCGATATTTCAAATAAATTCAACGGGTAAAAGTTCTTGACATGAGATGATATGAATAAGAAATGAGTTATTACACATATCAGCCTGAAATACATGAAAGTGACGATACGTGATAATTGATATACGGAAATTTGAAATGATGATATTGTATACGAAATTTATTTGATGAGTATGTACATCTTTGATTCTAGGCTTGTACACCTTGAATGTACTAATCATGACCTTGATATTCTGAGTAATAAGGGTAAAGTTCTGATATGAAATGATCTGAACTCGCGATGAACTATTATGAAATTATACTTGTAATATAAAGAGATGATTTATACATGTTAAATGAACACATGTTGTGGAAAACATATGTGTATGAAAACTTGATTGTTGTTGAGACCATATATGTTTGTGAAGTTATTATGGGCTATATGACTAACAAGGGTAATGAAGATATGTGTAGGGCTTGAGGGAAAATTGATTGAATATTCCTTATATAGTTACCTCAAAATAGAATGAATGGTAAGTTAAGTACCATGTTATACGAAGTTACAAAGCATTATAAGCTTACTTAGTTTTATTTCCATGTTTTATAGTGAATCGGAAGCTCGTTGGATTGGAAGCTTGACGGAGATCATTCACAGTATCCATCGATCCATGTCAGTACAAAATGGTAAATCAATTATGGTTTTAATAGCATGTATAGTATAAATTGGACATATTGGCATGTAAATGTAATTGATGCTTGTAATCTAGCCATTGGAATGGCTAGTAATGGTTTGTTTAAATATACTTGTAATGTCAAACTATGGTAGCTACATATATGTTAAATAGTTGACCAAATCATGTTTAATACATGGATTGAACTAAGGTAAGATTGTAGACATGTATGCATGAAATGATATGCCATGATGAATGATGGAATGTGCTTGATTTGATGCTTGAAATGGTTGGTATTGTAACACCCCTTACCCATGTCCAACGCCGGAAGAGGGTACGAGACATTACCAGACTTAATCATACACATTCATGCAAAAACCGGGCCATAAAATCTCTTTTAATTCAAAACCTTTCAAACACATGCATGTCGTCCCTTACTTGGTCTACGAAGCCCAAAACATTCATCAGGATTGATTCGGGACTAAACCGAGAACTTTGAAAAGTTTCAAGAAAACTTAGGAAATTTAACCATGAAATAGGGTCACACGCCCGTGTGGACATAGGGACACGCCCGTGTGCCTTTGGTACACCCGTGTCCTTAGACAATGTAACTCTCTGTTTATGACGTCAGCATGTACATCGAACCACACGGCCAGGCTAGACCCCCGTGTCTCCAGGCCGTGTCCCTCACATGGTTGAGGCACGCGGCCGTGTCTCAGCCCGTGTGGCCAACATTTAGGCTAAGCCTTCATGTTACCTATAATCTTTTACAACCTTATGCACATCAAAATCGCAAATCATGGGATCATTTTAGTGATTAAACACTCTTTATTAAGATATATCCTTAACATTATTAACAAGTCCTCTTACAAGTAATGCATCTACTCATGCAATACCAAGTCTAGATTCCTTACTTCACATTCATAAGACTGTTCATTTTGATGACCATTTTTACCAATATACTATGGTTACCAACTTATCCATGAAGCACTCATGTTCAATCATTATCACATTGTGTATATAACGTGCAATTACTACATGGCTATGACCATCTCAATTGGTCATAGAGCATACATCCAACACACATGTCATATTACTAACTACGCATTGCAAACAAACATAATCATATTATAAACATTAGACATGACATGAATAGCTAGGCTTACAAGTCATAATCAATATGAGCCACATCTCATGGCCATATGCATATAACTCAGTACAAGCCAACACATTTGGCCAAAG
Organism: Gossypium arboreum; assembly: GCF_025698485.1. Taxonomy (NCBI): domain Eukaryota; kingdom Viridiplantae; phylum Streptophyta; class Magnoliopsida; order Malvales; family Malvaceae; genus Gossypium; species Gossypium arboreum. The sequence continues at coordinate 40,366,956 of NC_069081.1, forward strand.
AAAAATAATGCATGTTAATCAACTAGATCCCTATACAAGCCACTTACTTGAAAATTTCTAATGCATACTTCATTTTTTTCCAAAGGTAGCGACTTGATAACGTGATGCTGCCTCCAACGATCTCCAACTCCGAGCTAACCTGAAAACACTAAATCATTTATATCTAAAGCTACAGAACTCCAAATTAAGTTTCACTAATTTTTTTCTGAAAATAGACTCACATATCTTCTTACCACAAAGTTTTCAGAATTTTTGGTTTGGCTAATTAGTACAGTTTATTTCTTAAAGTTACCCTTTTTTGCTATTGACAATGCTGACCCCTCTTCACTAAAAATTAATTATCTCAAAATACGGGACTCAGATGATGTTCCTGTCTATTTCTTTTAAAAATAGACTCATTAATAATTCTAATCATATAAATTATAACTCATAAATATTTTTTAAAAATTTTCAATGATTTTATCAAATTAGAATAGGATAATTCAAAGTCACTCTAACTCTATCTCACAACAATTTAAATATTTCATAATATGAAACTCTTTTGCTTACACCGTTTCTTTTATGTGAAATTAGACTGATTATGATTTAATTTCATATTTTATTCAGCCTCTAAATCAATTTCCACAATTTTTGGTGGATTTTCAAAGTCGGGCTATGGCTGTTGTCCAAAACTGTTTTAGTGTAAATTAACGATACTAAGTTTATCACACCATATTAATTCACTTTTACTGCATTGGTAAGGTTACATATTCATACATCATAAGTATAGACCTATAATCACAAGATCATCACAAAATCTCTCTCATAAGCATTAATTACCAATTTACATCTTCACTAAAGGTGCATCATAAGCTGAAATCATTTCTCATGAGCTTGGCATACATACCTGTGTTACCCAACATGCTCACTTCCATTTCTTACTAATCATATAACATGAATTGAATTCACATCTCATCAATTTCATGTAAGTACCTATACCACTCACAATATGGTCATAACCTTTCTCGTTTAGCTTAAACCATAACTCTCACCGTTGAACCATTCTGAAAGCTATCGGATATTCACTAAGCCTCAAACATAAGGTATAATGCCGATGCCATGTCCCAGACATGGTCTTACACTGGCTCATCCATCAAGTCGATGCCATGTCCTATACATGGTCTTACACTAGCTCCCACATATCTATGTCGATGCCATGTTCCAGACATGGTCTTCACTGACACATCTCGTAGCCGATGCATGTCCCAGACATGTCTTACACTGGCTTACATCTCGAGGCTGATGCATGTCCCAGACATGTCTTACACTAGCACTTGTCTCAATGTCGATGCTATGTCCCAGACATGGTCTTTCGCTAGCTCACAATAACCCATACGTCATGGCATGAATATTCGATTTATTCCCTATGGTTCAAAAGGGAATTCTACTATCTCAATTATCATTATGCATTCTCATTTCCACAATCAAGCATTTCATGCTATATTAATTCAGCACATAATGATAACAATGTAATTTTATTATTTACATACAACTTACTTATTTCAATGGAATATCATATTCCATCAAATCTCCAAGCATTCAATCAACACCTAAATGCCATTTACATTTGACATTACTTTCTCCTATACAATATCACCAACATAAACTTTAACACAATCATGACAAGATAGATTTTCAAGTATAATAACAATAGCATAAATATCATGCTCATTTAATCACACGGACTTACCTCAAATGAAATTTCGGCTAATTATTCTCTTTTTGTCTTTAACCACTCGCTTTCTCGATTTAGGCCCAAATCTCTATTTTTTCTTGATCTAAAATGATGAAATTCACTCATTTAATTAATGTACTAATCATTTCAGACCTAAAACATATTTTGACAAAATTCACATTTTTGCCCCTAAACTTTTACATAATTATGAATTTACCCCAAGGCTTGGAGATTGAAATTTATTAGATTTCTATAAGATTTAAGACACGCTGAACATTTTTCTCTTCTATGGCAACCTCAAATTCTCACTATTTCATGCTTTTATAAACATTAACAACTTTTACTAATTAACCCGTTTTAACCATTTTCAACGAAAATCACTTAACGAAAATCGTTCTCCTAACCTCAAGCATCCTTATTCTACCATTAAACATCAAAATGCACAATTATCTAGCATGGGTCAATTTTTTTTAAACTTTATTTTTCATGCAAATAAATGGTAGAAATAGAAAGGTTAAGCTTTTAGGATCTCAAAAATATGAAAAACATTAAAAACGGGGCTCAAATACACTTACAATTGAGCTTTGAAAAGCTTGAAACCCTAGCCATGGAGTCATGTAAATTTCGACAACCATATGAAGAAGATGAGCAGATTTTTGGGCTTTTATTTTGTCTTTTATGCCTTAAAACACCCAAATGACCAAAATGCCCTTTTTGCTAACCCTTCAATTTACCCTTCCATGTCTAGTTTTGTCCATACCAAAATATGATGGTCTATTTGACATTTAAAGACCCCTAGTTTAAACCCCCATTTCAAACAAGTACTTATATTGTAGAACTCATATTTTGCAATTAATGCTATTTAATCCCAATAATAAAATTGGGCACTTTATCGATAAAATTTACTTAACAAAATTTGCACACAATCACTCAAACATATCATGGACTCTAAAATAGTCATAAAACAAATATTTCTACTTCGTATTTGTGGTCTCGTAACCACTATTCCGACTAGGCCCTATTTCAAGCTGTTTCAGGTATTTGGATGTGTGATTCAAGTGCAGGTCATGGGTGTGATTTTGGGTGAGAAATAAAGCTAGGAATAGCTTTATTTTGTCCACACAGGCACATGGGCGTGTGTCTAGAATGTTTGTGACACATGGCTAGGTACATGGGCGTGTGTCTAGACTATGTGTGACACACGGCTAGGTACATGGGCATGTAGTTAGGCCGTATGTCCCCTGCACCTTAATTTTTGAGAAACAGAATGCTCAAAATAAAGCACACAGGCAGAGACACAGGTGTGTGTCTTAGCCGTGTGTGCTACACGGTCAAGAACACAGCGTTTGTCTTGACTGTGTGAAACTTGCACCTAAATTTGAAATGAATTAATTAACCACACGACCTAGCATACGGTCGTGTGCACAAGTTAGGGAGTTACATAGGCTCAAACATAACCTCTAGCACAAGAGTGTCCTAGGGTCACACGAGCGTGTCCCTTGGACCACACAGGCGTGTGAGCCCTGCATCTTGGAAAAATTTTGAAATGTCGCGAAAAATTCTTAAAGTCCCGACTCGATTCTAATGCTCGTATTGGACCTCGAGGGTCCATTTACAGGACATTATAAATGATTTTAGAATTTGAATAGTAACTTGCATGATTTCTCTGTAAATGTTTTTGAAAGTTTCAGTAATGCTCCAAAACCCTGCTCCGACGATGGATACAAGTTAAGGGTGTTACAGCACCTACTAGAACCTATGCTATTCGTGCTCTTGAAGATACGTCATTCCCTGATGTTATCACTTGTACATTTTCTCTCTATGATACTAATGTAGTTGCACTGATTTATCCTGGATCGACTCCTTCTTATATTTGCATGAATTTGGTATCTTGTAAGAATTTGTCTGTTGAGTTTACTAAGTATGTGATTAAAGTGTCGAACCCCTTAGGCAAATATGTTTTAATTGATAAAGTTTGCAAGAGTTGTCCTTTAATGATTCGGGGTCACTGTTTTTCGGCTGACTTAATGCTTTTACCGTTTGACGAGTTTGATGTAATCCTTGGAATGGATTGTTTGACTCTACATGATGTCATAATGAATTGTAGATGAAAGATTATTGAATTGAAATGTCAAAATAATGAAATTCTTCGAATTGAACCGGATGAGTCGGTGAGTTGCCTATTATGATTTCGTCGATGTCGGCTTAGAGGTATGTAAGAAAAGGGTGTGAAGCTTATCTTGCATATGTACTGAATACGAAAGTCTCTGAATTGAAGATTGAATTTGTGCCTGTAGTTTGTGAATATTCAGATGTGTTCCCAAAAGAGTTACCTAGATTACCACCGATCAGAGAGGTTGAGTTTACTATTGATTTAGTACCTGGAACTTCACCGATATTGATAGCTCCGCATAGAATGACTCTGACTGAATTGAAAGAGTTGAAGTCTCAGTTACAAGAGTTGATAGATAAGGGTTTTGCGAGATCGAGTTTTTCACCCTAGTGTTATTCGTCAAGAAGAAAGATAGATCCATGGGACTTTGTATTGATTATTGACAACTTAACAAGGTTACGATAAAGAACAAGTATCCCTTACTGAGAATTGATGATTTGTTCAACCAGTTGAAAGGGGCAACAGTGTTCTCGAATATAGACTTGAGATCAGGCTATTTCCAGTTGAGAGTTAAAGATTCGAATGTGCCGAAGATCGCGTTTAGAACAAGGTACGGCATTATGAATTCCTTGTGATGTCGTTTGGATTAACAAATGCTCCTGCAGTTTTTATGGACTTGATGAATTTAATTTTCTGACCGTATTTAGATAAGTTTGTTGTTGTATTTATTGATGACATCCTGATTTATTCCCGAGATGAGTTTGAGCATACCAAACATTTAAGAATTGTATTGCAGACTTTGAGAGATAAGAAATTGTTTGTTAAATTCAACAAAAGTGATTTTTGGCTCCGAGAAGTCAAATTTTTGGGACACATTGTTTCAGTGGAAGGTATACAGGTTGATCTGAGTAAGATTTTGGCAATTGTTGATTGGAAACCATCGAGAAATGTATCCTAAGTCAAAAGCTTTTTGGGCTTGGTTGGTTATTATCGATGTTTTGTTAAGGGATTTTCGATGATTGCTACATTTATGACCAGACTGTTACAAAAAGACCTGAAATTCGAGTGGTCCAAGAAATGTCAACAGAGTTTCGAGCAGCTGAAAACATTGTTGACTGAGGCACCGGTATTACTACAACCTGAGTCAGGAAAAGATTTTGTGATTTTAGCAATGCCTCATTGAACAGTTTAGGTTCTATGTTGATGCTAGAGGGTAAAGTGATAGCTTATGCCTCGAGACAGTTGAAACCGCTCAAAAAGAATTATCCGACGCACAACTTGGAATTAGCCGCTGTTGTGTTCGCCTTAAAAATTTGGAGACACCATTTATTCGATGAGAAATGTCACATCTTTACCAATCACAAGAGTTTAAAGTATTTAATGACTCAGAAAGATTTGAATTTACGACAACGGAGATGACTCGAGTTGTTGAAAGATTATTAGTTAGTGATCGACTATCACCCGGGGAAAGCGAATGCAGTCGCAGAGGCTTTAAGTAGAAAGTCTTTGTTTGCTTTGAGAGCAATGAATACGCGACTAACTTTATCCAATGATGGATCAATTTTGGCCGAGTTGAAAGCTAGACCGATATTTCTTCAGCAAATTTGTGAAAAGCTCAAAAAGGTGATAATGAGTTGCAAGCTACAAGAGTTCAATGCAAATCAAATAGTGATTCAGAATATCAGATTGGATCAGATGATTGTTTGAGGTTCCAAGGTAGGATTTGTGTACTGAGAAATACTGAACTGATTCAGTAAATTCTTCACGAGGCACATAATGGTTGTCTATCTATTCATCCTGGAAGTACAAAGATGTATAATGATTTGAAGGAATTGTATTGGTGGTCAAGCATGAAACGAGACATTTCAGAGTTTGTAATAAGATGTTTGATTTCTCAACAAGTGAAAGCCAAACATCAAGTGTCTTCGGGTTTACTTCAGCTTGTGACTATACTCGAGTGGAAATGGGATAGAGTTACGATGGATTTCGTATCAGGGTTACCTCTAACTCTAAAAAAAAAAAGATGTTGTTTGGGTTGTTTTTGATAGATTTATGAAATCGGCTCATTTCATACCGATACGTACTGATTATTCACTTGACAAGCTAGCTGAATTGTACATTGCTGAGATTGTTAGATTGCACGGGGTGCCTATTTCTATTATTTCAGATAGAGATCTAAGGTTCACGTCGTGATTTTGGAAGAAATTGCAAGAAGTGTTGGGTACAAATTTGAGTTTTAGTACTGCATTTCATCCTCAAATCGATAGTCAATCTGAGAGAGTGATTCAAATTCTCGAAGATATGCTTCGTTGTTGTGTTTTAGAGCTCCAAGGTAGTTGGAAGAAATATCTACCGTTTGTTGAATTTTCTTATAACAACAGTATTCAATCGAGTATAAAGATGGCACCGTATGAAGCATTATATGGTTGTAAGTGTCGAACTCCGTTGCACTGGGCTGAGCTTAGTGAGAAACAGATTCACGGGGTTGATTTGGTTATAGAAACCGAAGAAAAGATGAAAGTAATTCGTGATTGTTTGAAAGAAACTTCGGATCGACAGAAATAGTATGTTGATTTGCAACGGATGGATATTGAATTTCAGGTTGGTAATAAAGTGTTTTTGAAAGTGTCTCCGCGGAAGAAAATTCTTAGATTTGGTCGCAAAGGCAAGTTGAGTCCACGTTTCATTGGACCTATGAGATTATTGAAAGAATAGGGCCAGTGGCATATCGGCTCACTTTACCATCGGAGTTGGAAAGAATTCACAATGTATTTCATGTGTTGATGTTGCGATGATATTGATCAGATCCATTGCATGTAATCTCACCATCTGAGATTAAGATTCGACCGATATGACATATGGTGAAGAACCAATCAACGTGTTAGCTTGAGAGGCTAAACAATTGAGAAATAAAAACATAACTTTAGTGAAATTTTTATGGAAATGACATGGAGTCAAAGAGGCTACGTTGAAACTTGAGAAAGCTATGAGAAAATAGTACCCAAACCTCTTTTTTGGTAAGATTTTTGGGGACGAAAATCCCTAAAAAGAGGAGAGTTGTACCAGCCCATTTTTGGGTTAAATCGGAATAGTGGTTTCGAGACCATAAATCTGAAGTAGAAATATTTATTTTATTATTTCTTTAAGGTCTATATCATAATAGATAATTGTGTGAAAATTTCGTTAACAAATTTTATCAATTGAGTGCTCAAATTGACTAGAAGGACTAAATTGCAATAGGTGCAAATTTTGAGTTCTATAAGCTAAAGGTGTTTGCTTGTTCTAAATTTTTAAATTGGAGGTCCTTAAATGGTAATTAGACCATTATACTTTAGGATGGACAAAAATGGACATGGTTAAGTGAAATTTTAAAGTTATGCATTAATGGCATTTTAGTAATTTGGTAAATAAAGCCAAAATAACTTAAAAAAAAGTATTCATATTTTCTAATTTCATCCTCATAGTTGAAAATCTGAAGAGAAACCATAGCTAGGGTTTGGCCAAGCTTTCAAGCTTGATTTTAAGTCCTTTCTTGTCCCATTTCTAATTATTTTTATTTTTTTTAGATCGTTGTCGCTTGATCTAGCTATATTTTCAAGGACTAATTTGAAAGAAAGTTAAAGTCTAAAATTTTACCAATGTTGAATATGTTTGTATTTTGATGTTTGATGATAGAAAATGCATGTTTGATGTTAGTTTAACAATATTTGTAAAGTGATTTTTGATAAAAATGTCAAATAGGGACTTATTTGTAAAAGGCCATAAAAACGTCGTTTTTGCATCCGAGGTAAGTTTGTATATAAATAAGTTTTATTATAATTGTATTTTATATGCTTTAATTTTGTATGAATTGTGTAAATGACTCTACGGACACATTCGATGAAGTTTTGGCAAGCGAGAAATCCCAATCAAACCTTAGGAATAGATTAGGATACAAGTGACATGTCACTAGGGTATTATGTTATGTGATCCAAGTGCTGGTCTTGTACGTCCTACTGGTCACTGAGTATACTGACATATATTGCGGTTACTTGACAGCTTGTGTGATCAGCACCACGTAGCTACGTCTTAACTGACAACTTGTGTGAGCAGGCACGTTGATGGCTCGAGAGCAAGCATATATGTGTTATGAGATAGAGGTAGCAATGGCTACATATGTGACACCTTGTGTGTAAGGTTTCTGGAGTATCCGATATTATTATTCCGAGTGGTTCATTGGGTATGTCAACGATGAAAATGGGTATGAAATTATTACGCGATGGTACAAGTATGTACATAAAGCTTATGGTTATTAAATTCGTGAAATGATGATTTCAAGGTAAGTTTGTGATGGAATAATTACGGTTATGAGATTGTGGTAAATTACATTATCTTATATTACATTCTTGAATGTTAAACGTATGGTAAGATTTGCTTATTTCTTTCATACGAGCTTACTAAGCTATGTAGCTTACTCTGTTTTACTTTCCATGTTTTCATAGTGTCCCCCAGCTAGCTTGGATTGATATCGTCAGAGATCGCATCACACTATCAAACTATCATTTTGGGTATCGATGATCTTTATATTTGAGTATATGGCATGTATAGAGACTTGGCCATTTTGTTATATGTGCCATCACGATTTTGGCCAAATGTATTGGCTTGTAATTGCCAAAGGCTTAATTTGGTATTTGGCCATGTAAATGGGCTCATTTTGGTTAAATTGATTGTAAGCTCATATATATATATATATGCATGTATGTGCCAATTCCCTTTTTTGGTGATGTGGTTTATATTGATTTGCTAAATGTTGATTGTGGCTTAATGACTTGTTGTGAAATGGATGAGGTTGATTCATTGGTATGTTGGAGTATCTCGAATAGTTAATGCAAGTTGAAAGTAGTCTTAGTGGTGTTTTGAATGTGAACTTGGTATGTTTGGTTTGGCATAATGGAATGTCATGAGCATGATAGATGATGGTATTGCATTGATATGTGTTGGCCATGATTGTGGATGTTTTGGTTGCCTAAGTACACCATGATTATACCATTGAATTTGTGTATGTGCATGTGTAAATAAGGGTGGCAAATGGCTTGGTAAATAACTTTTATTTTGTCCACACGAGTAGACATACGGGCTTGTGTCTAGGCTGTGTATGGGCATGTGTTTTTGTCGTATGTCCCCTACACCTAACTTTTGAGAAACAGAATGCTTAGAATTGAGCACACGGGCAGACATATAGACGTATGTCTCAGCCGTGTGAGGGACACGACCCCGGATTTGGGCGTGTGTCCTGGCCTTGTTAAGTCTGTACCTATTTTATAAAAATTAAATTAACCACATGGCCTAGCACACGGGCGTGTGGCTTGGCCGTGTGACTTCAATTTGTTCATGCCTTGCAAAATAGAGAATTAAACGGGTTAAGGACACGGGCGTGTGTGACCACACGGCTTTCCCACACAGGTATGTCCCAAACCACACAAGCGTGTGACCCTTGTTTATAGCAAAAAATTTCTAAGTTTTGTAAATATTCCCTGAGTTATCAGTTTAGTCTCGAACCACATCCAAAGCATGTTTTGGGCCTCGTAGGCTCGTACTAGGGATTTATGATTGAATTCAAATGTTGAAATTTATGACTCAGAACTGTATGATTGTTTGTGTGACAGCCCAAAATTGACCCTAGTCGGAAGGTGGTCTCGGGACCACAAAACTGAGGCATAAAAATAATTAAAAATTTATTTTGATGCCTATAATATGTGTGTGCTCATGTATGACATTTTATGATGATTGATTTAGTGTTATAAGGGTGAATTCCACAAGAAAGGACTTAGTAATGAACTTTGAAAGTATGATAGGGAAATGTGTGATGACTAATTAAAGCATGCATGCAAAATAATGGACTTGCATGTCAAATTCCCCTTTATAGGTGGTGGCGGCCATGACAAGGAGGATGGGCTAAACATGTCATGAAACATGTTTTGTTGGTGCATTAGGGTGAAATAATAAACAAAGGTGTATGGGTGATAAAAAATGAAAAAAAAATGTGTGTGAGTGTGGTAATCCCCCATTGCCGTGAGTTGTAGAGAAGGAAAGAAAAAATTTTGTTCATCCTTTCTTTGAGCCAAAACTAAGGAAGAAGGAGGATTTTTGCTTCATGCTTGGTTTGGAAGAGATCTAGAAGGAGATTTGGCTAAGTTTGCATCAAGATTAAGGTATGTATGAGGTTGTGTTAGGAGTTTCATGCATGTTTTGGTTGCTAACTTGATGTGCATGTTAGCCATGGCTCAAATCTTTGTTAAGCCATGGAAATGGTATTTGGCCAAAGTTGTTATGGTGATAAAGCCATTGCATGCTAAGTGTGAAGCTTGATGATGATGCATGCAATGATGGATTGTCTACTCTTGAGTAAGATTTTGAGCTTTCTTTTGTTTTATCATGATTGAAGTTGAAAAGGAGCATGATTGTCATATTCGGCCATGATGCATTCATGAGCATGGTTCATGCTTCTTGCATGTTAGTTAAAATTTGTGTTTTGGATGGCTATGGACACCTTGAAATTCGGCCATGCTCATATATGTATATATATGTTTGCACATGATGTTTTGGTTATGAAGGAAGTGATGAATAAGTTTGTTTAAAGAAGAAGATGTTGAAGAATAATTGTGAAATTGTAAGCACATTCGGCCTAGCACACATATGAGTGCTTGATGCTATATTGTAAGTTTTGAGCTACAATATGCAAAGCATTAACTAGTAAAATGCATGCTGTTTTTGTGTGGTATTAAGTGCATAATTGGCCTCAACATGGACAAGTATATTCGGCCTTGGGTAGCCTATTGAAGGCCTTAGCTTTTCCTTGATGCTCGAATAAATTGTATTGAATTGCTTGATGTAGTATAAAATGTGCATGACCATTATGTATTCAAGCTAAAGGGTGGCCATATGACCATTTAAATTCCTTGTCATATTCGGCCATAAGCTAGCACAATGAGGTTTTGATAAATTGAATTTGTTTGAATTAGCTCAAGAGCTAAGAGGGCCACAATTGGACAAGGGGAAGGAAAAAGTAATCGAATAGCCGTAAAAGCCGTTCGACAACATCCGAGGTAAGTCCTCAAGAAGTGACCTTACTTGAATTATGTGGAATGAAATATGGATGTATTGATTATTGATTTATGTGTGTATGAGTATTGAATGATACCGGGCTAAGTCCCAAGGCGATTATGTTAGTGATTATAATTGTGTTTGAGCCTTAGTAACGAAAATAAATATGTATGTCCAATGATTATTGATGTATGTGTGCATGAGAAATTGAATGATATCCGGGCTAAGCCCAAGACAATTATGCTGGAAATTATAACCGGTTAAGACCCAAGGCAATTGTGCTAGTGGCTACATCCGGCTAAGACCAAGGCATTCGTGCGAGTCATTCTATCCGGCTAAGACCAAGGCATTTGTGCAAATCGTGATATCCGGGTTAAGTCCCGTAGGCCTTGGTGCGGGTTACCATAACCGGGCTATGTCCCAAGGCGATTGATCGAGTAGCGACATCCGGTTAAACTCGAAGGTATGTGATTTGAAAATTATAAGCTTGCTGGAAAATTTCGGCTAATGCACTTGTGAAATTTCCCAATGACAAGGTAAGTGCGGTGTGTGCTTTGCGCGCTAGGAGTAAGCGTGTGAATATCCGCTCCTATGATGGAACGAGTTATCGGCCTTAATGAAGCCGTTATTTGTGTATGAACATAAGAGTTGGGATGGTGAAGTAAGTATGATTATGTGAATGTGCATTAATGAAATGATGCATTTAACTATGTGAATGTATTGCTGTAATTAGAGTTGATTATATTCCTTGAGACTTACTAAGCATAAAAATGCTTACTCATTGCTTTGGCTCTCGGTTTTCTAGATTTCGCTCGATAGCAATCGGATTCGGGATCGTTGAAGTCGAAGTCATCCACACTATCAAGCCCCCATTTTGGTATAAATTCTTGGTTGAACTTGAAATGGCATGTATAGGACTACCCTTGTTGGTTTAAATATGTTATGATATATATGTGTACGGCCATGCGAAAATGGCTCGTAATAGTGAAGTATCAACTTAAACTATTTGCGGTTTGTATATATATATATGGTGTCATGATGTGACTATGAATTGGAAATGGGAATGTTGGTCACATGATCAGCCATTGGCATGGTTAAAATGATCATATGTGGACCTATGTAAGGCAAGACTAGTTGGTTCATGGAGACTACAAAATAGGTAAGACCTACCTTAAAACAGATGCTGCCAGCTGCAGTAACGTGAATGTGAAAAATCACCAAAATTTGTAGGAATGGTATTAAATAGTGAATCAGCTTTGTAAATGAACATTGATGAGTCTATTTTCATATGGAAGAAACGAAATGGTCATAGGAGTTACATGTTAAGAGATATTAAAGCTATTGTGAGACAGGGCCAGAACGGTTTCTGGGTTCCCTGTCGCAACTTTAAAATTTACTATAAATTATCCAGAAAGAATTAGGAGACATACCTTATATGTACAGATTCCATTTTGAGTCTAGTTTCATTAGAAACAAATGGCACCAGCATTAAAGCCCTGTACAGAGAGATATTCAAGTTATACCGCGCGAAGGTCAGAGCAGTCGATCCCTGTAACATGGGTGACTTTAACTATTAAACTGTACCAATTGGCCCGACCAAAATTCTAGAAATAAATCCATGGATGGATATATGAGTCTAAATTCAGGAAAATTTACGAAACCAGTTTCCGAGTTTTGAAACTCGAGATATGATTTTTAAGGCGACAGTGACGCAGTTTTTCCAGCCTGACTGGAAATGTCCAATGGATGGGCAAAACAAGTGAACTTGGCTTGCTAACCCCTCGTGTCCGACACCGGCGATGGTCTCGGGTTCGGGGTGTTACAGTTTGCGGTGTAGGTCCGGTAATGCCTCATATCCTGTTCCAGCATTAAATACGGGTAAGGGGTATTACACATTCAATAAAGGGATTGTTATTCACTGAAATCGTTATTTAATCTATAATGGACGGATGGAAAATAATCTCTATTTTATTAAACCAAATAACTACTCGATATTTCAAACTGAAATAGTGAATAAAAAGCTTAAAACTTCTCACTCTAATAAGGGGTACCTATGACACTTCAGACTTGGTTATATTAACCAAAAAATGAATCACTAGACTCAAGAAAGATAGAACCTTAAGTATGCTTAAGGAAGTTAGTCTTCCACAATGTGAATCTTGCTTAGAAGGTAAAATAATTAAGAGGTCTTTTAATGCGAAAGTACAAGGGCCAACCAACCTTTAGAACTTGTGCACATTGATGTATGTGGTCCTATGAGCATCAGTGCCTGAGGAAGTTACGATCATTACGTGATATTTACGACTATTCTCAATATGGATAAATTTCATGTAACACTCTATACCCAGCTCAGTTTCCGAGCCTGAATATAAAGATGTCACACTATCGTCTCACTACTTGTATGTTACAGTGTTCACTGTGTTAAAGTCGACACATGTCATTCATTGCATTTGCATAGGTTTTAAGACATACATGCTTTAATCATCATTAAAACATTCTAAACATATATCAATGTAACTAACCGTGTTAAAAATTCAAGCTTTTGGACCACTTAGCAGAATTTCCAAGACAAACACGTAGGTATCGATACTGACCCTGATGTGTCGATATCTTCATTAAGTGGTATCGATACCACCTAGAACATTGATACCAAACTTGCATTCTATTTCTCGCTCAAAAATCATACTGTCAAAAATTATCGATACCTATCATAGAGTATTGATATATTTACACCGAGAATTGATACTTAACCAAAAGTATCGATTCCAAATCTCTTTTTTGACTTCCCTACATGTTTCAAAACATAGTGGTATCATTTTTAAAACTCGATTATAAAAGTATTCAGTCTTTTCCAATTTAGTTTCTAAACATCATGTATCAAATACTTCAACAAATAATCATCCAAATGGCTAAATTTAACAGTTCAAAAAGTCAAAAATGTGTCCGAGCAAGAAACATCATGCCATCATCAATGCTCATAAACCTAACCATATTTATAACTCATAAACAAAAGCAATAACTAGCAAAATGTTCAGATCTAACATGGCTATAAACAGATTTACCACATTGCCTTATTTCCTAAAACATAAATAAATAAATAATGAACACATATGGAATATTAACAAGTCTTCCTTGGATCACTCCCTTAGAAACCCACACCGCCCATACCGAAATGTCACTAATCTATATATGTTGAAAAGGGTGGGTGAGCTTAAACAAGCTCAATGAATGATTAGAATAATCATTACGCAAACATGACATGATGCATCCACAACACAGCCATATATATAAAAATACAATGTTCTTATGCCTAATGTCATATAATACCTATTCATGCATTATCTATTAGTTCATCTACATAGCAATTACATACTCATTCAAGCATAAGTTACATAACACATATTCTATTAATCATGTATCACATTTCACACAATCAAGTATAACGATAAATTGGCTCTTGAGGTATGAAATATAAAGTGGACACTATCACCACACATTGGATACACGAATATTCAATCACCCCAAATGACTCACAGAGTCGAACATATCCCATAAATGAAGCATATAGCTAACACTCTCATTATTTCCTCTTACATGACCCGTTGAATGGAGCATTGCTCACATTCCCTTATCTCTCTAACATGTCCCAGGGCCTCAACGCCCAAAATCACTGTACATATAGGTGAGTACTTACAATTCTATGGCATGCCAACTATATCCAACGGTTTCAAGATCACAATGCCAAAATATCCAAAATCAAACACATATCACTTACTGATTATCCGTGCACTATCGCTGCATATTTGCATTTTTAGTAGAACACTATCACTAACATTTATCATATACATAACATGTACACATTTGCACTTTCACAACAGTTATCATAACCACATATCATATGTTATAGCATTTCATCTCAATTCACATATTCACAAACACATAAGCATATGGTTCAGAAGATAACATAGGTATGAGAAAGCTTACACTCAGAGTTTAGAGTAAGGGTTTAGGCTACTAGTAAATTCCCAAATAACACATGACTCATGTCTACGAGCAACGATTCTAAACACTCACCAATATGCTTTCACCGAGAAGTTGAAAGCTCAACTAGCCTTTCCTAACTCGTAGATGGTCCTAGTGAATCCAAAGCTTTAACACAATAAATTCACACAACAATACATTCAAAAATCAGCTAATGACTCACCACAAGCAATTAAAAGCGTAAACCTAAACTAAGTTCTCATGTAACTGAAACCTTTAACATAGCAAACTTTAAATTAAAATATCTCAATCTATACTTAACCATTTCACCTAAACCAATTCTATTCATCTTACAATTCACCTACAACTAATTCTCAACCTTTAAACTATAATAAAACTACTCAATTCATAGTATCGACTTCTTTGACATGTTTTTGGCTATTTTTTGAAAATTTATTAAAACTCATAAATCTTTATCGAAACTTCAAAACAAGTTTAGAAACCTCTTAATCATGTCAAAACTAATTGAAAAACACTTTGAAACCACATTTTTACTCAAAATCCTAAAACCATTAACAACTCAATTTTTGGATTTTATTTAAAACATTTGATTTAATGACTAAAGCCTTATTTTTAAATACTAAATAACATTTAAAACTATTTAGGAATTGAGCCATTACCTTATATGACAAAATACTGAGCGTTTGATCGAAAACCTGAAAGCATGACAATGGAGAAAACTTTGGTGCTTTAGGGTGTTTTTCTAAACTTCTATGGAGGTTTACAACTAGGAGGATGATAGAAATAAAAGGAATAGAGTTTAGGAATTAAAACTTGAATGAGAAGAGATTGGGAAAGTAAGGGATAACAACCATAAAGGATGGGAGAAATCTAACATGACCTTAATGTAGATGGAGGGGAAAATAAGATGTTTTTAAAGTTTTGATTTAATTGCCTTTTAAAAACTCACAATTTGGACCTTTTTACAAATATTTCCTTATTTCAAAATTAAAGGTATTTAAAACTCATTTTCAGAAATTTATTTAATTTTCTAAAAATCATAGTTAAAAACATTACAGATAAACCATGTTGCAAAATTCTAAAAACTCTAAGGCTAAAAAATACTAAATTACCTTAAAACTCTTAGGCCCTATTTTGGGGTGTTACATTTTAAGAGTTTCGTACAAAGTGGAAAAACAATTAGGTTTATCCATAAAGAACCTTTGGTCTAACTAAGATGGGGAATACTTGTCCAACGAGTTCTTAGGATACCTCACAGAAAATGAGATTTTATCCCAATTGATTGTGTCAGACACTCCACAGTAGAATGGTGTAGCTGAGAGAAGGAATAGAACCTTGCTTGACATGGTTCATTCAATGTTAAGATATTCACAACTCCCTACTTCCTTCTGGGGATGTGCAATACAAATGGCTCGCTATATTCTAAATGATGTATCGAGCAAGTCTGCTTGAAAGACACCTTCTGAACTATGGCATGGAAAAAAACTCACTCTAAATCACTTTAGAATATAGGGTTGTCCAGTACACATTTTGGATAATGATGCAAAGAATTTGGATGCACGGATAGAATTGTGCATGTTTATAAGATATCCAACAGGAACAAAGAGATGATTATTCTATAATCCAAAAGATAATACAATTTAAGTTTCTATTCATGCTACTTTCCTCGAGGAAAGCTACAAGGATAAATTTAAACCTCGAAGTAAATTGGTACTTGAGGAACTTTCATGATTGGTAGACAATCACCAAGTTCAATTCTTGATAAAGTTATAGAAAGACCTACAAACAGTTAACAACATAAGGAAATCCATCGTAGTGGGAAAGTTTCTAAGAAACTGGACTTATTCATCTATGATGGTAGTATTTATAATAAAAAAATAATCATGAGGATGATGATCCACTCACTTACGAGAAAGCTATGCAGGACATTGATTCCAAGCTTTGGAATCAGGTCATGGATGCTGAGATAGATTTTACCAATACGGTGTAGGAACTTGTAGACTTACCGGTTGAGGTTAAACCCATAGGGTGTAAGTGGATCTAAAAGAAGAAGAGAAAAGCTAGAGGGAAAGTGGAAACGCACAAAGCTAGACTTGTAGGGAAATGGTACACACAGAAAGAAGACATCGATTACGATGAGACATTCTTTCTGGTAGCTATGCTCAAGTTTATCTGCATACTATTATCCATTGTCGCTGCTTTCGATTACGAGATCTGGCAAATGGATGACAATACAACATTCTTGAAAGGCTATCCTGATGAGACCATTTACATGGCTCAACCCACTGGCTATGTTGTCAAAGGAAAAAAGCATAAAGTTTGCAAACTGCTAAGATCTATTTATAGACTTAAGCAGGCATCCCGCTAATGGAATAAAAGATTTGATCAAATGATCAAGACTTTTGGATTTGAGCAAAATGTTGATGAACCTTGTGTTTATAAGCTCATAAAGGACAAAAAGGTGGTCTTCCTCATTTTTTATGTCAATGATATTCTACTTATCGGAAATGATATAGGAGAATTGTCATCAATTAAACTGTGGTTAGCTCAATATTTTAGCATGAAAGACTTGGGTAAAGCTAGTTATATTCTTGGAATTCGAATCCTTAGAGATTGAAAGAATAAAACAATAGCTCTATCTCAAGCTATATATATCGATAAGGTATGAGAATGCTTTGCAATGACCAATGTGAAGCCAGGCATTCAGTCCCCAGAATCAAATTTTCATCTTTCTTTAAATGACTGTCCTAAGATAGCAGAATAAAGAGAGCATATGAGTAAGGTTTCATATGCTTCGGTAGTTGGAAGCCTTATGTATGAGATGTTTTGCACACATCCAGATATATGTTTCGCAGTAGGAATGGTTAGTCGATATCAAGGGAATCTAGGTCTCAAGCATTGGCAAGTTGTAAAGCATATATTAAACCAAGGATTATATGTGTAACAACCTATTTTTAGTCAAATCAGAACAGTATTTTTGAGACCACAAATTTGAGGTCAAAATATTTATTTTATTATTATTTTAATGTCTACAGCATGACAGTATGATTGTGTGAAAATTTCATTAAGAAATTTTATCGTTAAATGCTTAATTTAATAAAAAAGACTAAATCATATAAAATGAAAAACTTGTGTTCTATTAGCTAAAAGGGTATAATAGCTATAGAACTTTAAAGAAGAGGTCCTTATATTGTAATGAGACCATTGATAATATGGATGGACATTCTTGGACATAATGAATGTTATTAGTGGTTATATGTTAAGGTTAATTTAGAAAATAACCAAATAACTTAAAATTAAAATAAGTAAAATAAGGTATCATCTTCAAAAAGGCATAAAACCACCGAAATTGAAGGTTGAGAAGCCATTAAAATATCTTGAAGTATTCGACAACCCTAGTCTTTCTAAATAGATCAAGAAAAGTGAAATTTGGATTTAGATCAGGGAAAAACAAGGTTTTAGACTAGTCAATCCGTTCTATCGTTTTAGCGGTCGACGTAAGTTCGTATGTAATAAGCATTGTTATATTTGTATTTTAAATGTTTTAATATTGCATAAATTGGGAATACGATCTTGCGGATATATTTAAAGACGATTCGACAAATGTGAAATCCTGGTTGAACCTTAAGAATAGATTAGGATACGACTGACACGTCATTAGGGGTTATGTGATTTGGGTGCTTGTCCGTATGTCCTACCGATGCCTGAGTTATCCGGCATGTGTTACGGATTCTCGTCAGCTTGTGTAAGCAGCACCTTGTAGCTTCGTCATGACCGTTAACTTCTGTAAGCAAACCCGTTGATAGCTCGAGAGTAAGCATTATATGTGATATGAGATTGAGATAACTTCAGCTATATATGTGGCACTTAGGGTGCAAGTTTTCCTTGTATCCGATAGTATTCTGAATGGTTCAATAGGCATATCAAAGATATGAAATTGTGAGAAATAGACACGTATCAGTACAAGTATGTGTGGAAACTACATAAGCATTGAATTTGTGGAAGTTGTGAGTTTATGGTTAATTTTGTGATTGAATATATGTTAACATTGCTGTTAAATGTTTTATAGTATGTTATGTTTATATTTTGAATGGTAATTGAATGGTGAGCTTTATTTATTATTTCATATGAGCTTACTAAGCTTTGTAGCTTACATTGTTTATTTTTTCGTGTTTTATAGTGAAATAAAAGCTAGCTCGAATTTGGAAATCGTTGGAGACCTCATCACACTATCAAGCTATCACTTTGGTACTTTTGAATCTATGTTTTAGGTTATACGGCATGTATAGGAGTTTTGGTCATTTTGGTATATAGTTTGATAATGAATTTAGCCATTTGGATTGGTTTGTAAATGTTTAGTGTTCAGTTTTGTATAAAGCCATAAGAGTTGGCTTATTTTGGTTGATTTAGTTGTGTATACATATGCAAATGGACTTTGTATTGTGTTGATAATTTCTATGCAAATGATTATGGTAAATGGTTAATTTTTGAGAATTGGTATGCTTATGAGTTCAAGTAAAATGATGCATAATTGGAAGTGTCCACATTAATGATTTGTGAAAGTGAGGTTTGGTATGAAATTGAATGGTATATTGTAGTATTGGTGTGCCTTGTATATGTTGGTATTGAAATGGCATGAATTAAGCTTATTTGAAATGGGATGAATGCCTATTTATGTCATGTTTGGTGCCATTTGGTTTGGTGTAGATGTATGCAAATTTGTAAGGCAAGATGGCTTGGTAAATAGCTTATTTTTATCCATATGGGTAGAGACATGGGCGTGTGTCTCAGTCGTGTGTGACACACGATCAAGTTACACGTTCGTGTGTCCCCTGGTGTTTAATTAGAAATCAAGTCAGTATACTCCACACGGCCCAGCATACAAGTATGTGACTTGGCCATGTGGCATAAGTCAGTATACCCTATAGTTGGCACGGCCTAACACACAGCCTAGCACACAGGCGTGTGAGGCCATTTTGAAGGGCACATGCACTGGTCACATGGGCGTGTGATTGGCAGTGTGACCCAAGTCAGGAAGTTACACGGGGTAGGACACGAGTTGGGACACGGCCATGTGATCCCATTTCGAATGTCCACACGGCCTGTGACACGGGCCTGTCTCACAGGCGTGTGTCTCCTGTAGTTTGAAAAATTTTCTAAGTTTTTCAAAAAGGAATATTTTATGAGTTATCGATTTAGTCCCGAACTACTTCTAATGTATGTTTAAGGCCTCGTAGGCTCGTATTAGGGACAATGTGAATGGTGTTGAATGATGATTGCATAAAATTTGAAAATATATATGAAATGTATTGTTTAATTGTATAATATGTCTGGTAATTATCTGTAACCCTATTCCGGCATTGAATATGGGTGAGGGGCGTTACATTTATTGGTATCAGAGCTATGGTTTAGTCGATTCTCAGACTAACGTAGCGTATGTGAGAGTCTAGCTATACATGCCATATATAACCTGTGATAGTGTGATATCTCCTGACAGTTTTAAATCATATTTTCATATAGTATATGGATCCCGATCGAATTGTAGCTGATGATACAGAAAGTAATGAGCCAACCTCCGTTCACGGAGTAGCGCAATCAGAGTCAAGACCCATATCGGGTAGTCAGGGAGGAGAGGCTAAGGAAGCCTTCTTCAAAATGATGAACGAGTGGTTTATTGAGTATGTCCAAACTAATGCAGTTGCCCAAAAACCTTCACTCCCATCTAATCCCCAATCGATTCCCGTAGCTCCTCAAGATTTGGAATCTTTACGATTGAATAAGCCACCTGTTGATAAAATCTAAAAATATAAGGCTGAAGAATTCAGAGCTTCTGTTGATGATGAACCTGAGAGAGCTGTGTTTTGGCTGGAGAATACTATCAGAGTATTTAATGAACTATCCTGCACACCAGCTGAATGTGTAAAATTGCGTATCACTTTTGAGAGACACAATGTATCAATGGTGGAATACTTTGGCATTTGTGGTACTGAGAGAAAGAGTTACATGGGATTTCTTTCAAGTTGAGTTCAGAAAGAAATACATCAGCTAACGGTTTATTGATCAAAAGAGCAAAGAGTTTCTAAAGCTAAAACAGGGTCGAACGTCTGTAATTGAGTATGAGAGAGAGTTTGTGAGACTTAGTAAATATGCTCGAAAATGTGTTTCAACTGAGGCAATAATGTGTAAACGATTTGAAGATAGGTTGAACAAAGATATCAAATTACTAGTCAGGATTCTAGAGTTGAAAGAATTTGTGGTGCTAGTTGATAGAGCTTGTAAAGCCGAAGAACTTGGCAAAGAAAAGAGAAAAGCTAATTTCAAGACTAGAGATTCGAGAAAGAGATTGATGAGTAAACCATACCAGTCTTCGTCAAAGAAATCACGAGATTCATATAGTAGTTTGAACGCTTCAATCGGGTATCCAAATAGAGATCGTGGAAAGCAATACTCAAGTCCTAAAGCTCAAGCTACTTCGATGTCAAGTGTTGGTAGTGTGAGAAATAGTAAACCTAAGTGTCAATAATGTGGACGACGACATTTTGGAGATTGCTGGATGAATAATAAAGCTTGTTTCAAATGTGGTTCATTAGATCACTTTATTAGAGATTGCCCTGAGATAGCTGAGAAAGATAAATTCAGAATGCAAGACCGAGCAATACAACTACTAGAGGAAACCACCTAGAAATGTGGGAAATGTGACTAGTAGCAAAGGAACGACAAAGGACTCTGCTATAAGATCCGAGGTTAGAGCATCTGCCAGAGCTTACGCTATTTGCGTTAGCGAAGATGAGTCATCACCAGATGTTATCACCGGTACATTTTCTCTTTATGACACTAAAGTAATTGCCTTGATTGATCCTCGATCGACTCATTCATATGTATGCATGAAATTAGTGTCTAGTAAGAGTTTTCCTGTTGAGTTTACTGAGTTTGTGATTATATCGAACCCTTTAGGCAAGTATGTCCTAGTTGATAAAATTTGCAGGAACTGTCCTTTGATGATTCGGGGTTATTGTTTTCTGGCAAATTTGATGTTATTGCCATTTGATGAATTCGATGCAATTCTGGGCATAGATTGGTTGACGTTACATGATGCTGCTATGAATTGTAGACAAAAGACTATCAAAAATGTCAGAATTATGAAATCCTTCGAATTGAATCTGATGAGTCGAGTGGATTACCTGTTGTAATATCGTGTAACACCCCTAACCCGTACCCATCGTAGGAAAAGGGCTTCAGAGTATTACCGGAACATTCAAAACATTTTACAGATAATTCTTATAAATTACCATTCATTTACTAAGATCATTCAAAACATCCCATAATTGGACCCTCGAGGTCCAATACCAGCATTAGAACCAAGTCGAGACTTAATCGGAAACTCATAAAATTTTTTACGACATTTCAAAAATTTTCTAAGGTGCAGGGCTTACATGCCTGTGTGTCTAGGGACATGCCCGTGTGTTCAGGCCGTGTACTACACACGCCTATGTCCCTAACCCATGTAACTCTCTGACTTTTAAGGCAATAAAAAATTGAAGTCACACGACTAAGTCACATGCCCGTGTGCTAAGCTGTGTGGAGAATTTTATTTTCAAAATTTAGGTGCAGTTTTCACAAGACCGTGTAACACGCCTGTGTTCAAGGCTGTGTCAACCACACGGCCGAGACACATGCCCGTGTCTTTGCCTATGTGCCCAATTCTGAACATTTTGTTTCTCATTTTTAAGATGTAGGGGACACACTGTTGGACTACATGCCCATGGGACAAGCTATGTGTCACACACGGCCAAGAACACGCTCGTGTGTCTGCCCATGTGGACAAAATAAGACCATTTCCTAACCTCATTTGTCACATAAGACTTACCATTTTCCTACACCAAAACTCACAAACATATATCCACCAATCCAATATCATATTCACATAAATTTAGCCATCAACCATGTGGTATTATCTCATGCATCAAAGGATATAAACTTACTCTTATCATACACTAATATGCTAACATAATTCCAACAAACTAACACATGATAAGCACTTATGTGATTACCAAAATATTACTTCAAAAATAGCCAAACTTAGCTCATCACTAGCCACTCCAATGGCTAGATTACAAAACAACAATTACAAGCCATCATTGGCCAAATAAGCTTATACATGCCATTATACCAAAATGAAATTTCTATTTGTACCAAAATGAGATAGTGGATAGTGTGATGACTACTCCGACCGACTTCCAACCTTCACGAGCTTTAAGCACTATAAAATAGGAAAAATTAAACGGAGTAAACATTTTATGCTTAGTAAATTCGTATAACAAAAAATAAACTTACCGGTCATATTTATTAATGCAACCATACATAAATTTACATTCCATTGATTTTGGATAAGTTACCTAAACACATACACTTATTCAACAAGTTAGTCACATAACCTCGTATGAATATCAAGTAAACATAGATGAGCTCATCACATTACAAGCTTCCATTAATTTCACATTTCCACACTTCAAGAGTCTTTTTTTTCAAACTATTGAAATCTCGATAGACGTTCTGGTAATATACACATGTGCAAAAGTACCCATTAGGGTACATAATAAAAAGGCACACTCTTAAGCCATACATTTTACAATAGGATTACCAGTCCAGGTTAAATCCTACCCGTAGCATATGCTCTAGAGAGCTTAATATGGATTACCCGTCCGAGCTAAATCCAATTTAAAAACTAAGCTCAAGAGGGCTTACATTATAATTACTCCTCCGGGCTAAATTCTATCTGCAACATATGCATTATTATTCTTAACTCATCTAAATTCAACATTCAACAGGAACATGATAATTTTTCCATATTACGCAACTTAAGACTATTTCGTTATGTATATATCATCTCACACATATCAACACAATCATACTATTCAATTCAAGCATATTAACATACATTTTTAAGTTACACGAACTTACCTTGAAAATGTTTCGTATTTAAATTTCAACTAATCTGAAACCTTTTGCTTTCCACGATCTAGCTTCGTAGTTGGTCTTTCCAGATCTATATGGATAAATTTAACTATTAATCTATCACATTTCATTTACATTTGCTTTTTATGACATCCTAGGAAAAATTACCATTTTGCCTCTATCCTTTTCGAAAATTTTGATTTCGTCCCTAGGCCTAGAAAATGAAATTCATGAAATTTAACCGTCTTTCCAAGCCTAGCATAAATTTATATACTACATTTACAACACATACATTTCACAAATTTCATAATTTTTCATGGGTTTTACAACTTTTTCATTTTAGTCCCTAAATCAAGTTTTTATCAAAAATTGCTTTATAAAAGTTGTTTATCTATGAATAACTTTTTCATTTTCTACTATAAATTTCTAATTTTCAACATACTCATTCATGACCCAAATTTCATACCTTGATAACTTTTCAAATAAATCCCCTATATAGAAAGATTAGACTATCCCGATTCCAAAAATATAAAAATTACTAAAAACGAAACTTGATTTCATACCTTATTAAGCTTGAAAAGTTTTCTTCCTCTCTCCTAGGGTTTCCACAGAAAAATTTAGGAAGATGATATCAAATTAGATGATTTTTTTCTTTTTAATTAATTATCATTTAATAATTTTATTAATTTCCAATTTAGTCCCTACCCTTTTCTAATTTTTCCATGAATGAGTCATTAAAATATCTACTAACTACTCTTCAATGGTCTAATTACCATATAAGGACCTTAACTTTTGAATTCCATAGCTATTTAATACCTATAGCTACTAGAACTCAACTTTTGCATTTTATGCAATTTAGTCCTTTCCTTAATTAAACACACAATCGATAAAATTTTCATACCAAAATTTTCATGTGACCTTCCTATCATAATTCCAACTATAAAATAAAATAAAATAAATTTTTATTTTTGGCTCGGATTTGTGATCCAGAAACCACTGTTCTGATCTCACCGAAAAATAGGCTGTTACATATCGTCAATGTTAGCTCAGAGATATGCGAGAAAAATTTTTGATGCTTACCTTGCATATGTACTGGATACGAAAGTGTCAGAATCGAAGATTGAATCAGTGCCAGTGGTATGTGAATATCTGGATTTGTTTCCAAGAGAGTTGTTTGGGTTGCCACTGATCAGAGAGGTCGAATTTTCCATTGAATTAGTACCGGGAACATCACCGATATCTATAGCTCTGTATAGAATGGCTCCAACAGAATTGAAAGAATTGAAAGCTCAGTTGCAATATTTAACAAATAAAGGTTTTACGCGACCTAGTTTTTCGCCCTGGGGTGCACCAGTATTGTTCATAAAGAAGAAAGATGGATCTATGAGACTGTGTATTGATTATCATCATCTTAACAAGGTTACGATTAAGAATAAATATTCTTTTCCAAGAATTGACGATTTTTTTTATCAGTTGAAAGGAGCAACAGTGTTTTCGAAGATTGATTTGAGATCTGGCTATTATCAGTTACGAGTTAAAGATTCGAATGTGCCGAAAACTACGTTCAGAACAAGGTACAGCCATTATGAATTTCTTGTTATGCCTTTCGGATTAGCTAATGCTCCTACTATTTTTATGGATTTGATGAGTCAGATCTTTAGACCGTATTTAGACAGATTTGTTGTTGTATTCATTGATGACATTCTGATCTATTCCCGAGATGAGTTTGAGCATGCTGAACATTTGATAATCGTATTACAAACATTAAGAGATAAGCAATTGTTTGTTAAATTCAGTAAATGCGAGTTTTGGCTTCGAGAGGTTGGATTTTTTAGGCATATTATTTCCACAGAAGGAATACGAGTTGATCCGAGCAAGATTTCAGCAATTGTTGATTGGAAACCACCAAGAAATGTATACAAAGTCAGAAGCTTTCTGGGACTAGCTGGCTATTATTAGTGTTTTGTTAAAGGATTCTTGATGATTATTACATCCATGACTAGATTGCTACAGAAAGATGTGAAATTCGAGTGGCCCGAGAAATGTCAATAGAGTTTTGAACAGTTGAAAGCATTGTTAATTGAGGCACCAGTTTGGGTTCAACCTGAGTCTAGTAAAGAGTTTGTAATTTATAGTGACGCGTAACTGAATAGTTTGGGATGCGTTTTGATGCAGGAAGGTAAAGTGATAGCTTATACTTCCAGATAGTTGAAACTGCATGAAAAGAATTATACAACGCACGATTTAGAGTTGGCCGCTATTGTATTTGCATTGAAAATTTGGAAACATTATTTATACGGTGAAAAGTGTCATATCTTTACCGATCATAAAGCTTGAAGTATATAATGACTCAAAAAGATTTGAATTTACGACAACCAAGATGACTCGAATTGCTAAAAGATTATAAGTTAGTGATTGATTATCATTTGAGGAAAGTGAACATAATCGTGGATGCTCTAAGCAGGAAATCTTTATTTGCTTTGCAAGCGATGAACACGCAATTAACTTTGTCAGATGATGGTTCACTTTTGACTTAATTAAAATCTAAATCGTTATTTCTTCAGAAAATTTGTGAGGCTCAGAAGTGTGATAATGAGCTAAAAGCTAAAAGAATGCAATGTGAGTCAGCTACTGGTTCAGATTATTAGATCAGATCAGATGATTGTTTAATGTTAAGAGGTAGAATATTGATTAACCATAAAAGTAATATATTTTAATCCCATACTTAACATTTTTTTTGGATGATTTATCATATAATTTAGTGAATTAGATGCTCCTAAACCTTTAATTTCATGTTTTATACTCAGGTGAGCATAGAGGAACAAAAGGAATAGAAAACGGGCCAAAAATAGACAAAATGGCTTGATTTAAAGATCCACACGGCCAAGACTACTTCCACACGGGCAAAGCACACGCCCGTGTGAGCCACACGGGCTGGCCACACGCCCATGTGTCAGCCTGTGTCGATATCGCTCCTTGTTTCCCAAATACGTGAAAAAAGCCAAATTTTAGGGTTTCGAAGCACTCTAAAGTCTATATAAACACACTAGAACCAGACCTAAAGGGACACGCAGAGAAGAAAGCAGAAATTACTTGAAGGAAGTCGTTAGAATCGTCTCAGAAGCAGATCCACGTCAAGATTGAAGATCTCCATTCAAATTTCTCGCGAAGTTTATTTGGGTTTTTCATGTCTTGTTGTTTTTCTAAATTTGAGATGTCTTCCTTTTATATTATGAACTAAATTCCCTAGATATCTAGGGAAGATGAAACCTAAGACGAATCTTATTATTTAATGTTCTGAATTTAATGATAAATACTTGTTCTTGTTCTTAATACTTGTTTTAATATTTTCAGAATATTAATTCAAGTTGATGTGCTTATTTAGTGGAGCAAAAGTCTCTATATAAGAGTAGATCTACCATAATTAAGCGGAGTTGCATGCAATCCTAGAGATAGGACGATATAAATATGCCGAATTAGAGTCAAATCTAATAAGGGAATCCATAAATCAAGTTAATGCGACAATAGGGATTTTAATTAGAAAGAGATTTCAATTAATCAACCTAGAGCCAGTTGTTCTTAGCCTTGAAAGTGATATTAACATAATTTAGGGACTTCCACGGATCAAGACCAGTGAATAAATCATTTGATTTAGAGTCAAAATAATAAGTGAAATCTAGGTGGATTCTTCCTTGGGTATTTTCTTTATTATTGGTTTATTCGATTATTTTCTTCACTCTCTGTCGTGTTTAGTAGTTAATTAGTTAGTTAATTTTAGATTAAAACAAATCCCTTATATTTTAGGCTAAATAATAGAAAAATAGTTAATACTAGTACTTTTAGTTCTTGTGGATACGATATTCTAGACTCACCATAGCTTTACTACCATTCGATAGGTGTGCTTGCCTTTGTCGTGATCATAGTCTAGTTTAGTGAACCATAAAATGATCATCAAGTTTTTGGCGCCGTTTCCAGGGACTAAGATATTAGGAACGCTTGATTTTTATTACTTTAGCCATTTTTATTTTTATTGCAATTTATTTTTGTTTTTATTTTAATTTACTAACTTTTCTTCCCTTTGCTTCTGGCAGGTTTTCTTTGGTTTATGACTATAAGAAATCCATCGGGACCATTTCTTTTTGTTAGCGAAATTGAAAGCACAGCTGTTAGAAATTGTAGAGAAATAAGGCGAAGTCTACAGTATGTAGAGGAAGAGAACAAGGATACCAATAATACCGATGAGATGCCTAAAAATTGGAATAATCCGCTACCTCCTGTGGTTGCCGCAATTCCTGTAAATCAAAATCCTGCTCCTCATTCTATGTACGATTATGTTGAGCCCACTCTCACTGAGGCCGAATCCAGTATTGTTAGACCTGCTATTACTGCAAATAATTTTGAACTAAAACCTAACACTATTCAAATGATTCAACAGTTTGTTCAGTTTGATGGTTTGCAAGATGAAGACCCAAATACTCATTTGGCCAATCTCTTAGAGTTTTCTGATACTTTCAAGATAAATGGAGTTTCTGACGATTCTATTCGCCTACGATTATTCCTCTTCTCATTGAGAAATAAGGCTAAGCAGTGGTTGAACTCCTTACCACGAGGTTCCATCACTTCTTGGGATCAAATGACCGAGAAGTTTTTATTGAAATACTTTCCACTAGCTAAGACAGTCAAGTTGAGGAATGATATCTCTTCCTTTGTGCAGGTGGATTTAAAAACCCTTTACGATGCATGGGAGAGGTATAAAGAGCTATTGAGAAGCTACCCTCACCATGGGTTACCTCTATGGCTACAAGTTCAAACCTTCCACAATGGTTTGAACCCTTCAACTAGGCAAATGATCGATGTTGCTGCTGGTGGTACTATAAATAATAAAACACCTGAAGAGGCTTATGAGTTCATAGAGGAGATGTCACTGAATAATTATCAGTGGCAAGTTATCAGGACAAAGCTGACAAAAGCAGCTGGTGTTTTTAACATTGATGTGGTTACCATGTTGACAAATCAGGTAAAACTTTTAAATAGAAAGATTGATGGTTTATATGGTTCTTCGCAGGTACATCCGGTAATGCAGTGTGACACGAGTGGAGGTGGAATGAGCAATTCAGAAAATTTACCCTATGGTCCTATCATGGAAAATGAACAAATGAATTATATGGGTAATAATCCGAGACCTCAAAATAATCCTTACAGTAATACCTACAATGCAGGTTGGAGGAACCGCCCAAATTTTTCATGGGGAGGTCAAGGAAATCAAAGACCAACACCACCCCCTCCGGGTTTTCAACATCAACCTTATCGGCAAGAAAAGAAACTGAACCTTGAAGAGATGTTTGAAAATTTTATTTCAGTTTCATAGACTCGTTTCCAAAACATCGAGACGGCTTTGAAAAATCAGCAAGGATCGATTCAAGGGCTCGAAAATCAAATTGGGCAGCTTGCTAAACTAGTTTCGGAAAGGCAACAAGGTAGTTTGCCTAGTAACACTGAACCCAACCCAAGAGAGTATGTAAAAGTGGTTACATTAAGGAATGGGAAAGTGTTAACTGAACCTGAAAAGAAGTTGCCACAAGAATCTGATAAGGAAAAGGATAATGAGGTAAAACCTGAAATAAGTGTAACACCGGTGCTAAAAGAATATAAACCATTGATCCCATATCCAGTAAAGTTGAAGAAAGACCGTATGGAAGCACAATTTGGTAAATTTCTTCAACTTTTTAAACAGTTACATATTAACTTACCTTTTTTTGAAACTATTTCACAGATGCCTACATAAGCTAAATTTCTGAAGGAGCTTCTAACAAATAAAAGAAAGTTTAAAGAGCTATCTACCATGGAATTCAACAAGGAATGTTCAGCTATCCTTCAAAACAAGCTACCAACCAAATTGAAAGACCTAGGAAGTTTCACTATTCTCTATTTAATTGGTAGTTTGAATATTGAGAAAGCATTAGCTGATTTAGGTGCCAGTATTAATTTGATGCCTTACGAAATGTTCAAGCAGCTTGGTCTTGGGGAACCAAAACCCACTAGGATGAGTATTCAATTAGCTGATAGATCTGTTAAGAATCCTAGGGGTATTATTGAAGATGTCTTTGTGAAAGTAGATAAATTCATATTCCCTGTTGATTTTATTGTGCTTGACATGGATGAGGATGTTGAGGTACCTTTAATTTTAGGTCGCCCATTCTTAGCTACTGCTAGATCTGTTACTGATGTGGGTGACGGTAAACTTGTGCTTAGGGTATGTGACGAAGAAATTATTTTTAAGATCTATGATGCCATGAGATTCTCTAGAGAACAAGATGATTCCTGTTATTTCATTAATTCTATTGATCATGCTACTGAAGATTCTTTACAGGAAATCGTTCATAAGGACACGTTGGAATTGTGTCTTGCTCAAGGAAAGGAGGTAAATGACGATGATGCTGTGATAGGTAAGACAAAAGCTGAATTAAATTCTAATGAGTCTTCGTTGAGACAGAATAATTATGAGGGTATTGAGGTAAACAATGAATTAAAATTAAAACCCTCTATTGAAGAACCTCCTAAATTAGAATTAAAGCAATTACCAAATCACCTAGAGCATGTATTTCTTGGGAATAATTCTACATTACCAGTGATTGTTGCGTTAGATTTGCAGCCAAACGAAAAAGATGAATTACTTCAAGTGTTGAAAGAGCATAAAAGAGCCATAGCTTGGAAGATTTCTGATATCAGAGGGATCAGTCCCTCTTTTTGCACCCATAAAACTTTAATGGAAGATGAATATAAACCTTGTGTGCAATCTCAAAGGCGACTGAATCCTAACATGAAAGAAGTCATGAAAGCTGAGGTAATTAAACTTCTAGATGATGGAGTTATTTATCTTATTTCTGACAGTTCTTAGGTGAGTCCTGTGCAGATTGCTCCTAAGAAAGGAGGGATGATTGTTGTGGCAACGAGAAGAATGAATCGATCCCAACACGAACAGTCACGGGATGAAGAGTTTGCATCGACTATAGGAAGTTGAATGATACCACGAGAAAATATCATTTTCTGTAACACCCCGTACCCGAGTCCGTTACCGGAGTCGAACACAAGGTGCACACAAACTTGACTTAATCATTTTCACTGTCCGTTTAAAAATTTCCAGACAAGCTGGTTACTGCGTCACTGTCGCCTTAAAAATCATATCTTGAGTTTCAAAACTCAAAAATCAGTTTTGTAATTTTTCCCTGAAACTAGACTCATATTTCCATCTACATATTTTTTTCTAGAATTTTTGGTCGGCCAATTAGTACAGTTTATTAGTTAAAGTCTCCCCTATTCCAGGGTTCAACTACACTGACCTTTATGCATTACGAATTGGATATCTTCCTATACAGGTATTCAATACTGTTTCTGTTTGTTTCTATAGAAACTAGACTCAGAGAGGAATCTATACATATATGGCATGGCTCCTAATTATCTCTGGTTAATTTATAATGAATTTCCAAAGTCGGAACAGGGGATCCAGAAACCGTTCTGGCCCTGTTTCACGAGAACTTTAATATCTCTTAACATATAACTCATATGACCATTTCGTTTCTTCCATATGAAAGTAGATTCATCAAGGTTCATTTACATAATTTATTCACTATTTAATACCATTCCTACTATTTTTGGTGATTTTTCACATCCACGTCACTGCTGCTGTCAGCATCTGCCGTTAAGGTAGGCTTTACCTATTTCATGATTTCCATGATTCAATTGGCCCTTTTTGCATACATAGCACAAAGTGTGATCATGATTAACCATTCCAATGGCTAATCGTTCAAAAAAATTCCATACCTCATAATGATCAACATACAAACGATTATAGTACTATGCTAAAAACGTATATAAGCCATTTTCGCATGGCTATCCAAGTTTACACAAAACCGAAAGGTACATGACCTACAACAAAAGGGTAGTCCTATACATGCCATATCCAGTTCAACTAAAAGAATACCAAAAGGGCTTTGATAGTGTGGATGACTTCGACTTCGATGATCCCGAATCCGATAGCTAACGAGCAAAATCTATAAAACAGAGAAACAGAGAAACGGAGTAAGCAATTTATGCTTAGTAAGTTTGAGCAAGGATTCCAAAGACGACAAAAGCATAGCATTCATATAGCTAACGGATAATTTCGTATGCACAAATTCTCAATATCATACTTATTTCACATTCCAACCCCTATATTCGGACATAAGGGATCATCTTAGCCAAATACCGAAACTCATTACTCGATCGAGCGAATATCATTCAAGGAATCAACTAATTTCAAGCACATCCGAACATACCTCATTGCTGGAATTTTTCAAGCGTATTGACTGAAATTTTACAGCAAGCACGCCGTTCTCGAATCACGTATCTTCAGAATTTAACCGGATATAACGACTCGCTCAAATGCCTTGGGACAAAGCCGGTTATAGTAACTCGCATACGAATGCCTTCTGGACTTAACCCGGTTTAGTAACTCGCACAAATGCCTTCGGCTTAGCCCGATTTATTAACTTGCATGAACGCCTTCGGATCTTAGTCGGATATAGTCACTTAACACAAAGCCTTCGGGACTTAGCCGGACATCATTCAAATAGCCAAGCACAATTATCAATAAATCATGACACATTCAGTATTTCATTCTCATTAGCAAAATTCAAACACAAGTCACTTATCACATTTGCAAATTTCGGCTCAATAGCCACACACAAAGAGCATGATCTAATCAAACCATAATCTAAGTTCCATTACTCGAGAACTTACCTTGGACGTTGTCGAGCAATTTCGACGGCTACTCGACTACTTTTTCCTTCCCTTTATCGGATTTAGCTCCCCTTTTCTCTTGAGCTTAATTTGACAAATAAATTGATTTAATCATTTGAGCATCGAAAGAGGAATTCAAGGTACTTAGCCAATATATATACTCATTAGGCATCAAAGTCGCATATGTACGAAATCATGAATCGAACTCAACACATTAGTTAATATTCCTCTTAGCCGAATTTTCTAAGCCAAGAATAGGCATCAATATGCTTGCCTCTAACCGAATGCATGCACACCAATTCCTCTCATGTGGCCGAATATGCATGTCCATGTTGAGGCCAATTATACACTTAATACCACACAAAAAAAACAGCATACATTTTACTAACTAACGCATTACATATTGTAGCTCAATACACATCTCTCATTTACTTCATAACCGAAACATCATCACAAGCAAATATACATCTTGAAATAGTAAATATGTCACACCAATACATCATGTGCAAACATATATTCATGTAGGTGCAAGGGCCGAATCTCAAGTTGCTTATATCCAAATATACACATATCCAAAGCTCAAATCTTACCTACCATGCAACATGCATGAATCATACTTATGGATATACCATGGCCGAATACACCACAACACCATACCATTTCAATTTGGTCATGGTTAAACAAAGAACTTAGTATCTCATTCAAAAATGCTAAAAGAAAATCTAAGAGTCCTCAATCCCCCATCACATGTATCATTATCAAGCTTGATATTTAACATGCAATGGCATTAACACCACATCCACTTTGGCCGAATATCATTCCCATGACATAGCAAAGATTTGAACCATGGGCTAATAAGAACATCAAGCTAGCAACTAAAACATGCATAAATCTCATGGCACAACCTCAAACATACCTTAATCTTGATACAAGTATAGCCAAACCCCTTCCTAATCCTCTTCCAAACCAAACATGAAGCAAAAATTCCCTCTTCTTCCTTAGGATTTTCGGTCAAGAGAGAAAGGAAAGGATGAACGAATTTTTCTCTTTTTTTTTTCTTCAATACACGGCAATGGGGGCATGCATGAGACCATTTTTTTCTTTTTCCATTTCTTTATTACTCATGCTCATTAATTTATTTTTTTCACCCATGATGCACCAACAAAACATGTCTATGACATGTTTTGCCCATATTTCTTTCTCATGGCCGGCCACTAGAACTTGGGGGGGGAAATTTGACATGCAAGTCCTCCCCTTTGACTACATGCACTATTAGGTCCTTATAGATTAGCCTATCACTTTTCAAAAGTGTCACACAAGTCCTACTAACTGAATTTACATGCAATCGGCTAAATCGAAGCTTGAAATTTTCACACATTCATAATTACATATTCTAGACAATAAATATTACGTTCAAACATTTCGGTGACTCAGTTTAGCGGTCCCGAAACCACTTCCCGACTAGGGTCAATTTTGGGCTGTCACATTTTCCCTTGCCATTTATTGATCAGATGTTGGAAAGATTATCTGGGCATATGTATTATTGCTTCCTAGATGGACTCTCTGGTTACTTCCAAATCCCAATAGCTCCTGAGGACCAAAAGAAAATGAAATTTACATGTCCATACGATACGTTCGCTTATCAACGAATGCCTTTCGGATTATGTAATGCTCCTGCTACCTTTCAGCGTTGCATTTTGGCCATTTTTTATGAACTCGTAGAAGACATTATGGAGGTATTTATGGATGACTTCTCGGTGTTAGGTAATTCTTTCCATCTTTCCCTTAAAAATTTAAAACGAAATGTGAGGAAATGAACCTTGTACTTAATTGGGAAAAATGTCACTTCATGGTTCACGAAGGGATTGTGCTAGGCCACAAAATTTCTAGTAAAAGGATCGAGGTTGATAAAGCAAAAATTGAAACTATTGAGAAATTACCTCCCCTTAGTTTACTTAAGGCTATTCGAAGCTTTTTAGGACATGCTGGGTTTTATAGAAGATTTATTAAGGATTTTTCTAAAATTAGCTAAGCCTTTAACGAATTTATTAGAAAAAGATATGCCTTTCGATTTTAATCAGGAATTTTTAAAAGCATTTAATACTCTTAAAGATAAATTAATTAATGCTCCGATTGTAGTTGCACCTGATTGGAATTTACCCTTTGAACTAATGTGTGATAGGAGTGATTTTGCAGTAAGTGTGGTTCTTGGACAGTGAAAAGATAAGCATTTTCAATCGATTTATTATGCTAGCAAGACATTGACAGCCGCACAAGAAAATTTCACAACTACTGAGAAAGAATTATTGGCTGTGGTTTTTGCATTCGATAAATTTAGACCATATTTAATATTATCTAAAGTAGTCATCTACACTGACCATTCGGCTCTTCGTTATCTCCATACTAAATCAGATGCAAAGCCTCGAATCATAAGATGGATTTTATTGTTGCAAGAATTTGATTTAGAAATCCAAGATAAGAAGGGAGCCGAAATTCTTGCAACAGATCACTTGTCCAGGTTAGAAAACCCACATCTCGAGAAGATTGATGAGAATGAGATAAATGATTCATTTCCTGAAGAACAACTCTTGGTTATAACTGACTTTGAAAACCCATGGTTTGCAGATATTGCGAATTATCTAGCTGCTAACATCCTTCCAAAAAGGTTGACACATCATCAAAAGAAGTGATTCTTTGCGGATGTTAAAAATTATTTTTGAGAGGATCATTTTCTTTTTTGTGTATGCGTAGATCAAGTAATTCGGAGATGTGTTACAAAATCAGAAGCGAGTAAGATCCTGGAACACTGCCACGCAGGGCTAACAGGATGACACTACAATGGGACTAGGACAGCACATAAAGCACTTGAATCAAATTTTCATTGGCCCACACTATTCAAAGACTCTAACAGGTATGTTACTTCTTGTGATAGATGCCAGAGAATAGGTAATATCTCTAAACATAATGAAATGCCTCAAACGTATATGCTCTCATGTGAAATATTTGATTTGGGGTATTGATTTTATGGGCCCATTCCTTAGTTCGTATGGAAATAAATATATCCTAGAAGCAGTCAATTATATGTCGAAATGGGTAAAAGCTCAAGCTTTGCCTACTAATGATGCTAGAGTGGTAGTTAGATTCCTTAAAAAGCTATTTTCTCGATTTGGAACAGCTAGAGCAATCATTAGTGATAGGGGTACTCATTTTTTTAATGCTCAATTTGATAAAATACTTAAAAAATATGGAGTATATCGTCGAACAGCTACCCCTTATCACCCTCAAACTAGTGCACAAGTCGAAGTCGCCAATCGAGAACTTAAATGCATCCTTGAGAAAATCGTAGAATCAAATAGGAAGGATTGGGTGACAAAAGTAGATGATGCTTTATGGGCCTATAGAACCTTTTTTAAAACTCCCATAGGAACCTCTCCTTATAAACTTGTTTATGGGAAAAGTGCCATCTACCATTCGAATTAGAACATAAAGCATTTTCGGCTATAAAATTCCTAAACTTTGATCTCAAACTCACAGGTGAGAAGAGATTGATGCAGCTGAACGAGTTAATTGAATGGCGAGCAAACGCTTATGAGAACTCACGATTATACAAAGAAGCGACAAAGCGATGCTACGACGCTCGTTTAAAGTAGCCCAAACAGTTCAAAGTCAGAGATCTTGTCCTCCTGTATAATTCAAGGCTCAAATTGTTTCCTAGAAAGCTAAAATTAAGATGGTTAGGGCCATTCATAGTGCAAAATATTTTCCCACACGGTACGATAGAGGTAACTCACCCAGAATTTGGCAGATTCAAGGTAAATGATCATCAACTTAAACTTTATAATGGTGAGGATTTCAAAAATGATGGAGAGGAGCTTCAGCTCCTTGAACCTTCATAACCATGCCCACAAGGTAAGTGTAGCTTAGACTTTAAATAAGCGCTTCTCGGAAGGCAACCCGAGTACTAACCCTACTAATTTTCTTATTTTTATGTCATATTATGCAGGTATTTTGACCACACGGCCTGGACACACGGGAGTGTCCTAGGCCGTGTGACTTCACATAGGGACAATAATGAGTTACACGGTCATGCGATGTGGTCGTATGACACACAAGGCCTAGACACACAGGCGTGTCCTTGGCCGTGTGGATTTTGGGACTTAGTTTTTAAAATTTGAAAAATCCGACAGTGAGCTACACGGCCTGTCGTACCACATAGCCTAGACACACGGGCGTGTCATTGGCCATCTTGACCCTGAAGCTAAATTCCCCCAAAAATCGACAAAGACAGGGCCTAAAAAAGCTCCACGGGCAAGGCACACGGCCGTGTGTTCAGACACACGGGCGTGTGGGAGACCACACGAGCGTGAGAGAAACCAACAACGTAAAACACAACCGTGCGATACGGCGTGTGGTACACAAGTGCGTGTCCTAGGCCGT
The DNA here is from genome assembly GCF_025698485.1 of Gossypium arboreum. NCBI lineage: Eukaryota > Viridiplantae > Streptophyta > Magnoliopsida > Malvales > Malvaceae > Gossypium > Gossypium arboreum. The sequence goes on from NC_069081.1 coordinate 40,404,038, forward strand.
GTGAAAACTGGAGCTAAATTTTCAAATTTTAAACAAGTTAGAGAGCTCTACGGGTGAGGCACACGGCCGTGTGTTCAGACACACGGGCGTGGGAGAAACGAACAACATAGCACACGGTCGTGTGATACAACCGTGTGTACCACACAGCCTGGACACACGTGTGTGTCCAATGCCATGTGATGAGTGGGCTATTATTTTCCTCGACGAACACGAGCTGGAATCCAAGACACACGGCCGTGTGACACAGTCGTGTAGCCCAACACAGACTGTTACACGATCGTGCCCCTTTTAACCCCCAAACCCTAATATTCTATTTTCATTTTTTTGTCTTCTTTTCCAAATTTCCCCTAGTTGCCGCCACAACCTACCCTTCGGCCACCATCAACCACAACCACCCGCCCCCTCACCCTTCATTGCACCGACATCCTCTCCCTTTTTCTCTTTGCTCTTCTCTTCTCTTCTCTTCTCTTCTCCCCCATCTTCTTCCCCTTCTTTCTTTTTCTTCCTCCCCTTCTCTCCACCAACAAGTTTTAGCACCCCAAATCCGACTAGCCACCACCATCGGCTCGCCCTCTATCTTCTATCCCTTGCGCGCGCACACCAGTTTCCCCCTCCCCCATCCTTTCTTTTCCTTCCACGACAGCTAGCCCCTTCCCTCTCCTCCACCATTACTGTCGGTCAACCATTGTTCCCCTTTTTATTAATTTATTTAGTTATTTTAGTTGCTTTATTTTTCATTACTATTATCCTAATTTAGTCTTTATTTTCTTTACTGACTTTTGTTCATTCTTTATTTTAGTGAGTGTTGATTTGGTTTACTTGTCATATAATCTTGGGCATGTTAATTATTCTATTTTATCTTGTTTGTTTTATTCTATTCATTCCAATAGTAGTACATTTTATTTTTTTTCTTTTTTTCTTTTTTTCATCTTCATTTTTCCTTGCCCGATATCAGATTTGTTTTAGATTTCTATGTGGTGGCTTGCATCCTTGGCTAGTAATATATTATGTTAAAGGCAAAATTATTTATCAGTTCAATTGCTGAGATGCACTTAGATTTTGATTTCTTATTAGTCTATATCTTCCTTATTGGTTGGTCCATATTAAGTTATTTTGATTGTTTTATTTTAGGCACACTATGACAAACACTGGTGGAAAATCTAAAGTCACGGCCCTCGCTTCGAAAAAGTGGAAGGGCCCCGGTGGGACCTCGTCATCAAGCACATTTGTCGAGACTCGCCACCCTTATCTCTAATTTTTGGTGGGCCCCCAACTTCATTAAGTACGACCCCTCGGTGTAGGTCGTTGCATTGATTGGGTCGTGCTAGAGCAGGTCCGTTTGGCTAATGATGTACGCGCGGTTATTACCATAGCCCCGTGGGATAGGTTCTTCACCATCATCGAGCCCACCTACTCAGAGCTCACCTTAGAGTTCAGCGCCACATTTTTAGTCCAGCAGGTCATGTCAGTCCATGGTGAGCCCGACACCATTACCTTTCACCTTGGCGAGTTGGTACGACATATGAATGTCCCAGAGTTCGGTGCTGCTTTGGGACTTTACACAGAAAATTTCATGAGCGTCGAGGACTTTCTTCAGCTTCATCGACATATTCATTATTCACCTTCTCGATGTTGGACTAAACTCACAGGTAGCTTGACTAACTATGACGCAAGTCTCTCGAAGGCGACACACCTAACGCGAGTCGCTTGAAGGCGACACATCTATCTCTGGCCTTACGATATATTCAAACCTTCCTAGCTCACACTTTCACGGGACAGAGAGAGAGCACTAGAGTGGTTAGTACCTATGATGCTTATTTCCTATAGAGTATGACTACCAGACATGTGTTTGATTTGGTGTATTTCATCGCACTCGCTTGCCGCAATTAGACTGAATGCCATAAGAAGGGTCCCGTCTATCTAGGCCCTTACGTGACTCGCCTCGCTCGACACTTCGATCTGCTCGATACACCGGAGCAGTCCTCGACACTTACCCTCATCGGCCAAATGTCCCTTCAGGGCATCTCTAGTATGATCCACATGAGAATGATCAAGTGGGGACGTGGAGTGGACCCCTCCAGTACAAACTAGTCAAGTCTGACATTCAGCATGACCCAGAGGACTTCACTGATGATGTTCCTCCCTATCACGATGACCCACCACAGCCTCCACCATCGAGTCACCGACATGCTCCCTTTACTACTAGCTCTCGAAGAGTGTCCTATGAGAAGTTCATGAGTTTTTGTTAGTACTGTACTGAGCAGTTTGATAGTCTTAATACGACTTTGCAGCAAATCTGTCAGCATTTCCATATTACTCCTCTAGCACCGACGACGCATGCATCTGATGATGAGGACCATTGAGTCCATTTATCTTTATTTTTATTTTTATTTTTATTTTTATTTTTATTTTTATTTTTATTTTTATTTTTACTTTTCTTTTCATGCTTAGTTTGTTTTCCTACTTTGAACTTTATTTTAATTATTATGGTTGTTTCTTAACGAGTAACCCTTTAATCTCCTCCAGCATTGTGTTTATTTTCTTATTAGTTGCTCAGAATTTTGCACTACCCCTATATTTATCTACAATTCTGCTTTTAACTATTCTGGGAAATTCATCCACCATTTAGGGCAGTTTCAATTATCTCCCTATCCTTTAGAGCATACATTTTTTGTGCTCACTTTATTATTGGTTATGAGTGTGTCAATATTGAATTGTTGTGTTAGAACTTGCTTCGATTATACATGTCGAGACCACACCTTTGATTTGATATACTGAGATGATAAGGGCACCTAGGTTTTAACCCACTTACCCCACAAAAAAGCCTACCTTTACAATTAACCCTTAGTGAACCCCTTTGAGCCTAACAAACCATTTCTTAATTTACCTTTAATATTAACCCATACATCATACTTTTTGATTCACTGAAAATTTTTCCTATTTTATTGACTCTCTTTTTGTCGAGATTTGATTTGGTTAATTGCCTAACTATGTTCTTTTATTTTAGTGTATAATTTTCTCTTATTATATATTCATTCATTCAAAAAAAAAGTGAAGGTAAAAAAAATATCTATATATATACATATATGTTGATTATTATTAATTCTTTGTTTTGAGCTTAAGTAGTTAATTTCATATTCTGAGAAAAAGCTCATGTTTTCTTTAATTAATTTGACTGATGTAATTGTTTAAGTATTAGTTTATTTTTCTAGTTAGGTAATTTTTCAATTCGATCTCAATTCTAACCTTCTTTTTCAGCCTTTATCCACACCTTTAACCCAAGCCCTGTTATAACCCTTTAAAGACCTTTTGATTTGTGTATCATATCATTTTATAGTGGTGGAGATTTGATTTTCATGCAAGCTTATGGTAGTAACTTTTCATGTTTGACTCTTGAGTGCTTATTTTCTGAACCTTAAACACTTTGATTGATTTGAGTGAATCTTTAGTGAGAATGTCAATTCTTGTTAATTTTTGAATTAAAGGTAATTATTTAGATAAGGGGAAATGCCTATGTTTTCATGCTTTAAATGTTAGACTTGGATTGCTTTTGCATTTAGTGCTCTTTTAGTTGAATTATCAATGTATGATTATGTATGAAATTATGATAAAACATTATTGATGAGAATCATGAATTGAGAAAGTTAATTTGAATTGTGAATTGAGGATTCTGCTTGAGGACAAGCAAACGCTTAAGTGTGGGGATATTTGATAAACCATAAAAGTAACATATTTTAATCCCATACATAACATATTTTTTTGGATGATTTATCATATAATTTAGTGAATTAGATGCTCCTAAACCTTTAATTTCATGTTTTATACTCAAGAGAGAATAGAGGAACAAAATGAGTAGAAAACAAGCCAAAAACGGACAAAATAGGCTAATTTAAAGATCCACACGGCCAAAACTACTTCCACACGGGCAGAGCACACACCCGTGTGAGCCACACGGGCTGGCCACACGCCCATGTGTCGGTCCATGTCGATATCACTCCCTGTTTCCCAAATACGCAGAAAAAGCCAAATTTTAAGGTTTCTGAGCAATCTAAAGTCTATATAAACATACTAGAAGCAGACCTAAAGGGACACACATAGCATAAAGCAGAAATTACTCGAAGGAAGTTGTTGGAATCGTCTCAAAAGCAGATCCACTCAAGATTGAAGATCTCCATTCAAATTTCTCTCGAATTTTATTTGGGTTTTTCATGTCCTGTTGTTTTTCTAAATTTGAGATGTTTTCCTTTTATATTATGAACTAAATTCCCTAGATACCTAGGGAAGATGAAACCTAAGATGGATATTATTATTTAATGTTCTGAATTTAATGATAAATACTTGTTCTTATTCCTAATTATGTGTTCTTAATACTTGTTTTAATATTTTTAGGATATTAATTCAAGTTGATGTGCTTATTTAGTGGAGCAAAAGTCTCTGTTTAATAGTAGATCTACCATAATTAAGCAGAGTTGCATGCAATCCTAAAGATAGGACGATATAAATCTGCTGAGTTAGAGTCAAATCTAATAAGAGAATCCATAAATCAAGTTAATACGACAATAGGGATTTTAATTAGAAAGAGATTTCAATTAATCAACCTAGAGTCAGTTGTTCTTAATCTCGAAAGAGATATTAACATAATTTAGGGATTTCTACAGATCAAGACAAGTGAATAAACAGTCTGATTCAGAGTCAGAATAATAAGTGAAGTCTAGATGGATTCTTCCTTGGGTATTGTCTTTATTATTGGTTTATTCGATTATTTTCTTCACTCTCTGTCGTGTTTAGTAGTGAATTAGTTAGTTAATTTTAGATTAAAACAAATTCCTTATATTTTAGGCTAAATAATAGAAAGATAGTTAATACTAGTACTTTTAGTCCTTGTGGATACAATATTCTGGACTCACCATAGTTTTACTACCATTCGATAGGTGCACTTGCCTTTGTCGTGATCATAGTCTAGTTTAGTGAACCATAAAACGATCATCAAATATGTGTACCAAAGAATTCCGACCTTATTCAAAAAATCCTACACGAAGCACATAATGGTTGTTTATCTATTCATCCAGCAAATGCTAAAATGTATAATGATTTGAAACAATTGTATTGGTGGTTAGGCATGAAATGAGACATTTCAGAGTTTGTGTCGAGATGCTTGTTTTGTCAATAAGTTAAAGCCGAACATCAAGTGCCTTCGAGACTACTACAACCAGTGATGATACCATAGTGGAAATGGGATAGAGTTACGATGGATTTCGTATCGGGTTTGCCCCTATCTCCAACAAAGAAATATGCTATTTGGGTTGTTGTTGATCGATTGACGAAATCAACACATTTTATTCCAGTACATACAGACTTCTTGCTTGATAGATTAGCTGAGCTATACATCTCTGAGATCGTTAGATTGCACGGCGTGCCAGTTTCTATTATTTTGGATAGAGATCTAAGGTTTACGTTACAATTTTTGAAGAAATTGCAAGAAGCTTTGGGTACACGGTTGCACTTTAGTACTGCATTTTATCCGTAAACCGATGGTCAGTCTAAGAGAGTAATTTAGATTCTCATAGATATGCTTCGTTGTTCTGTTTTAGAGTTTGTAGGCAACTGGGAGTAATATTTACCATTGGTTGAATTCGCGTATAGTAATAGTTTTCAATCGAGCATAAGGATGACACTGTATGAAGCATTATATGGTCGCAAGTGCCAAAATCTGTTATACTAGACCGAGTTTAGTGAGAAAATGATTCACGGGGTTGATTTAATTAAAGAGACCAAAGAGAAAGTAAAGGTAATTCGTGACAGTTTGAAAGTAGCTTTAGATCGATAAAAATCATATGCGGATTTGAAACGTAAAGACATTGAATTTAAAATCAGCGACAAAGTATTTTTAAAAATATCTCTGTGGAAGAAGATTCTTCAATTTAGTCGCAAAGGTAAACTGAGTCCACGATTTATCAGGCCGTATGAGATTATTGAAAGAATAGGGCCAATAGTATATCGACTAGCTTTACCGTTAGAGTTAGAAAAGATCCATAATGTATTTCATTTGTCAATGTTACGATGATATCGATCGGATCCATCGCATATCATTTCTCTGACAGAGACTGAAATTTAACCTAATATGGCGTATAGCAAAGAACCGATGTAACGCCCCAATTTTCGAGAATTCTGTGTATGTTGGCGAATTTAAAATTTTTGTGTTCTGTTTGCGTAGGTGTAGGTTTAATTATGTTAGTGGGCCTCTAGAAGGCCCAAGCGTAAGTTAAAACTCGGTAATTTTAGTTAATTTTAGTTCCATAAGAAAAGGGGTTCTGGTTAACTAGGCTTTTAAGAATTAACTGGGTAAAATAAAACACAAGGAAGCCTGTGGTAAGTTGGCATGTGACGCCACTTGGGGGGCTTTAGAGGTGGCGTGTGGATGACCAAGGAGAGCTAAGGTTCGAGTCGCTAGGTAAGCAAATTAGTAATATTAATTTTTATGTACAGAAAAGGTAAGCAGTGGAACTAAAGTGAAAGTCTGTTAGGAGAGGATTTAGGAGTTGATAAGGGATAGGATTTAGGAGTTGATAAGGGATAGGATTTAGGAGCTGATAAGGGAGAGGATTTAGGAGCTGATTAGGGAGAACAGTGTTGGCCGAATGGTAGACTTTTGAGGAGCAAGAGTTGGCCGGCCAAGGGGAGTTTTTGGGGGGGCAATTCCGGCTAGGTTAAGTGCTAGTATAAGTTCGGCATTAGGGGTAAGTTGTGCCATTTTTCTGACCATCATTCCTCCTCTTCTCTTCTTTTCTTTTTCACTCCATCTACTTTCTCCTCTTCTTTTCTCCATAGCTGAATCCTTCCACCACTCTACCCTACACTACTTTCTTACCATTGTTTTAAGCCTATAGTCGATTGCCTCAAAAAGTCGAAATCCCGAAGGCCTGATTTCTTTTGTGCCATTTTCTTCTAGGCAAAACCCTATTATTTTTCCCTTATTTTCTTGATCGATTCTCTTGTCCTCCGAACCCCAAGTTTCTATCGACAAAGCCACTACAAAACCTCATCTTTTCTTCACTGTTACAAAAAGCCGAAAACGCATAGCCATAGGGTCATAGCCGAATTTTAAGATCACTAAAGGCTCGACTTTTGTTATCATTTGAGGGGTAGATCTGCATCAGAATCGAGTAGGAGCCAATTGGAATCATTGACTGGGGAAACGGCGGTAAGTTTTTTTAACTTAATCCCTATTTCGGGTTTTAAAAAAGCCGAAACCCCTAAAAGAATGGGGGGTTGTCGATTTGGGCATGTAGCTCTAAGGGATGTTATAACTGTTTTATTTTAATAATAGTGGGATCTAAAGGCTGCTGATCGAAGGCTTGGACAAGCGGAATGACTGGATCTAGACATAATCGCTAACTTCAGCAAAGGTAGGATCGCTAGTACCTAAGGTGCTTTTGGCCGAATGTGGTAAGGGGTTATTACGTAGTTCGTTTTCGATAAGTTAGATTAACGTGTTAGTAATTCAATTATAGGCAGTACGTGTGTGGATCTCGTCAGCATATCATCCCAAACAGGTGTGTAACTGACACCCTCTTATAGACTAGATCGGCAAAAGCTGAAAAGCCGAAATGCCGAAAAGCCGACATTTTAAGAGCATGCGGGTGTACGAATGCTCGTGAGATTAGTAGTTTGATGTATATGGTAGATTAAAGTGATAAGACTGTAGAGTGCATGATTCTGTGCATTTCGATGTTTTTGGGCTTAATGGGCCAAAGTCGGGATAGTGGGCCAACGGGCCCAATTCGGTAAGAAAACGTGGTAAGTGTTTCCGGTCGTACGTAAATGGCTATGCTATGCATGAAAACCCTAAGAACAGTTGAATTACTTAAATGCCCCTATGTATGGAAATTACTGATATACCCTAAGGTGCAAAATTACCATTATACCCTTAGGGTTACTTTTGACTGAAAAGCATGATGATTTAATTCTGTATTTTGTATGCCATGACTGTATATCTGTTGCATGGGGACATGGGTTATATTATGGAGGAAGCGTCTTGGTGGCTATGCCACAATTATCTTATCTGTTGGCTCTGCCACATATATCTGTTCTGGTGGCTCTGCCACGATTATCTGTTCTAGTGACTCTGTCACATTATCTATTCTGGCAGCCATGCTGCATATTTCTGTGGCATGTAGCAGTTGGGTGGGTCGAGTAGTCTCCCCACATGGTGAAAAGTTGGTATGGGGGTGCATGTACGGGGATGATGCCCTGTCACAGGCAATGCTTCGGGATCTAGAAAGGGTTGCCGGGGCAAGTACGGGCAATGAAATTTGGGGATCTATTTTTGAACGACTTCAGGCTAATAGAGAAGAGATCTTTAAGGGTGTGTCTGATGTAGCCCCGAATGTGGCGGAATATTGGTTGGATGCCACGGAACGGATTATGGACGACTTAGACTGCTCGGTAGAGCAGAAGTTGAAGGGAGCCGTATCGTTGCTACGAGACGATGCCTATCAATGGTGGCTCACTGTAAGAGAAGGGACCCCAGCTAATAGGGTAACTTGGGAACTGTTTAAGACGGCCTTTAAAGGGAAGTACGTTGGGGCAAGTTATGTGGACGCTCGCAGAAAAGAATTCCTGAATTTGGTGCAAGGAGGTAAAACAGTTGTTGAGTATGAGGCCGAGTTTCTAAGGCTGACCCGGTATGCCGTGGGCATAGTCGCTACGGAATATGAGTGTAGTGTGCGCTTTGAGGATGGTCTTAGGGATGACGTTAGGGTGTTGATTGCTCCGCAGAGGGAGCGGGACTTTGCGGTCTTGGTGGAGAAGGCAAAGATAGCTGAGGAGGTTAAACGGGCTGAAAAGCAGAATCGGGAGAAGGATCGAAACCGTTTTCAGAGGGATTCAGGGCCCTCAGGTGGTGCTAATAGGAATGTTAAGAGAGCAAGAGTGGAGAAACCAGTTCGAGCAGTGCCGATGAATGTGGTTAGACCACCAATCTGTGGAGACTGTGGTAAGGTACATTCGGGCGAGTGTAGGAAACGTTTCGGTGCTTGTTTCCGATGCGGATCTATGGAGCATAGAGTTAAGGACTGTCCTCAGAGAGCTGATCAGGCTCAGGTTGCTGTACAGAAGGTTGCTCAACCCATGAGAGGTAGACCACAACCACCGAGAGGACGTGGGCAAGGTAGGAATGGAAATGGTCGAGGTCGAAGGGCACCTGGCAGGGGTGCTGGAAATGCTGAAGCTCGACAGCCAGTGCTGGTGTATACAGCTCGTCGTCGAGAGGAGGGCGACGCACCTGACGTCATAACGGGTACGTTTTTGGCTTCTAGCATGCCGTATACTGCTTTGGTGGATATTGGATCTACTCATTCCTATGTTGCATGTGCTATATCTGGGTCTTTGGGTGTGCACTCTGAGGAGATTGTGAGTGGGGTATCTGTGCTAAGTCCTTTGGGTCACTCGGTTAGGGTAGACAAACTATATAGGGATGTACCCTTAGAAACTCAAGGTAGGACTTTCCCTGGAGATCTGATGGATTTACCATTCAAGGAATTTGACCTCATTCAGGGAATGGACTGGCTTGTTAAGCATAAGGCGACTCTGGATTGTGCAGCTAAGCGAATGGTGTTAAGGATTGCGGAAGGTGAGGAGGTTATGGTGATAGGGGAACGAAGGGATTATTTGTCCAATGTGGTGTCAGCATTAAGAGCCGAAAAGTGGATTCAGAAAGGTTGTGAGGCTTATTTGGCATTTGTAAGTTAGTCAGAAGAGGAGGGACTGACGGTGGATAAGGTCAAGACCGTAAAAGAGTTCCAAGATGTTTTTCCGGAGGAGCTTCCAAGATTACCTCCGAACCAAGAAGTTGAGTTTGGAATCGACTTGTTGCCTGGAACGGCGCCTGTTTCCATTGCACCGTATAGGATGGAATCGAAGGAGTTAGTGGAGTTAAAGGCACAAATTCAGGAGTTGTTGGATAGGGGCTTCATTAAGCCAAATGTGTCTCCTTGGGGAGCACCGGTGCTATTCGTGAAAAAGAAGGATGGTACGATGCGGATGTGCATTGATTATCGCTAGTTGAACAAACCGACGATTAAGAATAAGTATCCACACCAAGGATTGACAATCTATTCGACCAGCTTAGAGGAGCTTCTGTGTTTTCCATGATCGACCTTCGATCTGGATATCATCAGTTAAGGGTCAAGGAGGCAGATATCCATAAGACGGCATTCAGGACTCGGTATGGTCATTACGAGTTTTTGGTTATGCCATTTGGACTGACGAACGCTCCTGTAGCATTTATGGATCTGATGAATCGTGTGTTCCAACCATTCTTGGATCAGTTCGTAGTCGTCTTTATTGACGATATCCTAGTATATTCTAAAACGGAAGTGAAGCATGATGAGCATCTTCGTATAGTGCTGCAAGTGTTAAAGGAGAAGGAACTTTATGTGAAGTTCAGCAAGTGTGAATTCTGGTTGAGGGAGGTAACCTTCTTAGGTCATGTTGTCTCTACCGAGGGGATTAAGGTAGACCCTCGAAAGATTGAAGTGATTTTGGAGTGGAAGCCGCCTAGGTCAATGTCAGAAATAAGGAGTTTTCTAAGATTGGCAGGATACTATAGAAGGTTTGTGGAAGGTTTTTCTGTATGGCAGCACCCCTGACAAAACTCATAAGGAAAGGAGTACCGTTTGTATGGACTGAGAAGCAGCAGGAAGCTTTTGAAAAATTGAAGGAAGTTCTACCGGAAGCACCTGTGTTAATTCAGTCGGAGTCTGGGAAGGATTTTACGATTGCACAATGGACGCATCACATGTAGGTTTAATTGCGTGTTGATGCAAGAGGGTAAGGTGGTTGCATATGCATCACGACGACTTAAGCCTCACGAAGGGAACTATCCTACTCATGATTTGGAGTTGGCGGCGGTGACATTTGCACTTAAGATTTGGAGACATTACTTGTACGGAGAAAGGTGTCTTATATACACAGACCACAAGAGTCTTAAGTATTTGTTGACTCAGAAGGAGCTAAACCTTAGGCAAAGGAGATGGATTGAGTTGCTTAAGGATTATGACTATTCGATCGAGTATCACCGTGCAAGGCTAATGTGGTAGCCGACGCCTAAGTCGAGAATCAGATTCGATCCGAGAGCAATGTTTGCTCGCCTGAGTCTGTATGATGATGGAAGTCTATTGGCTGAGTTGCAAGTGAGACCAACCTGGGTGGAACAGATTAAGGAAAAGCAGTTGAATGATGAGTCTTTGGTCTCTCGTTTTCAACAAGTTAAGAAAGGGGAAACTTCTGAGTTTGGGTTAAATAGCGAAGGAGTTCTATGTTTCCGAGGAAGAATTTGTGTTCCGAAGGACTCTGACCTGAGGCAGGCAATATTGAAGGAAGCTCATGGAGGACTGTGTGCCATGCATCCTGGAGGGAATAAGTTGTATCACGATTTGCGAGAAGTGTACTGGTGGCCTGGACTTAAACGAGAAGTAACGGAGTTTGTAGGAAAATGTCTGACATGCCAGCAAGTGAAAGCTGAGCATCAATTACCTTCTGGACTGTTGCAGCCGGTGAAGATACCACTTTGGAAGTGGGAGAGGGTAACTATGGACTTTGTGAGTGGGCTGCCCTTGACACCATCGAAGAAAGACACGGTGTGGGTGGTTGTGGATAGGTTGACCAAATCAGCCCATTTCATACCTGTACGTACTGACTTCTCACTTCAAAGGTTAGCCAAGCTATATGTGGCAGAGATTGTGCGACTTCATGGAGTCCCAGTTTCGATTATCTCTGACCGGGATCCTAGATTCACATCTCGATTTTGGCAAAAGTTGCATGAGGCATTGGGGACACGACTGAACTTTAGCACGGCTTTCCATCCCCAAACTGATGGTCAGTCGGAAAGGGTTATTCAGATTCTGGAAAATATGTTGAGGGGATGCGTAATGGACTTTCGAGGTAGTTGGGAGGATTACTTGCCGTTGGTGGAATTTGCGTACAATAAAGTTACCAGGTGAGTATTTGAATGGCACCGTATGAAGCACTGTATGGACGAAGGTGTCGTACCCCTAGTTGTTGGACTGAACTAGGAGAGTGACAAGTTCTTGGACCAGAGTTGGTAGCTGATACTGAGGATAAGGTCAGAATAATTAGGGATAGGTTAAAAGAAGCTTCTGATAGGCAAAAGTCATATGCAGATTTGAAGCGGAAGGAGATTGAGTACTCAGTAGGTGATATGGTTTTCTTGAAGGTTTCTCCTTGGAAGAAGATATTAAGGTTTGGTAAGAAGGGCAAGCTGAGTCCGGGGTTCATTGGGCCTTATCAGATTTTGAAGCGAGTAGGCCCAGTAGCTTATCAATTGGAATTGCCTCCAGAGTTAAACAGGATTCACGATGTTTTTCACGTCTCCATGTTAAGGCGTTATCATTCTGACCCTGCTCATGTCGTGCCGGTTGCAGATATTGAAGTTCAAACTGATTTGACCTTTGAGGAGGAGCCTGTGCAAATATTGGCTCGAGATGTTAAGGTTCTCAGAAGGAAATATGTCCCATTAGTGAAAGTACTTTGGTGTAATCATGGCAGAGAGGAAGCTACTTGGTAGCCGGAAGAGGCGATGCAACAGCAATACCCTCATCTGTTTGGATCAAGTAAATTTCGAGGACGAAATTTCTTTCAGGAGAGTAGAGTTGTAACGCCCCAATTTTCGAGAATTCTGTGTATGTTGGCGAATTTAAAATTTTTGTGTTCTATTTGCGTAGGTGTAGGTTTAATTATGTTAGTGGGCCTCTAGAAGGTCCAAGCGTAAGTTAAAACTCGGTAATTTTAGTTAATTCTAGTTCCACAAGAAAAGGGGTTCTGGTTAACTTGGCTTTTAAGAATTAACTGGGTAAAATAAAACACAAGAAAGCCTGTGGCAAGTTGGCTTGTGACGCCACTTGGGTGGATTTAGAGGTGGCGTGTAGATGACCAAGGAGAGCTAAGGTTCGAGTCGCTAGGTAAGCAAATTAGTAATATTAATTTTTATGTACAGAAAAGGTAAGCAGTGGAACTAAAGTGAAAGTCTGTCAGGAGAGGATTTAGGAGTTGATAAGGGATAGGATTTAGGAGTTGATAAGGGATAGGATTTAGAAGCTGATAAGGGAGAGGATTTAGGAGCTGATTAGGGAGAACAGTGTTGGCTGAATGGTAGACTTTTGAGGAGCAAGAGTTGGCCGGCCAAGGGGTACTTTAGGGGGGCAATTTCGGCTAGGTTAAGTGCCAGTATAAGTTCGGCATTAGGGGTAAGTTGTACCGTTTTTCTGACCATCCTTTCTCCTCTTCTCTTCTTTTCTTTTTCTCTCCATCTACTTTCTCCTCTTCTTTTCTCCATAGCCAAATCCTTCCACCACTCTACCCTACACTACTTTCTTACCATTGTTTTAAGCCTATAGTCGATTGCCTCAAAAAGCCGAAATCCCGAAGGCCTGATTTCTTTTGTGCCATTTTCTTCTAGGAAAAACCCTCTTATTTTTCCCTTATTTTCTTGACTGATTCTCTTGTCCTCCGAACCCCAAGTTTCTGTCGACAAAGCCACTACAAAACTTCATCTTTTCTTCACTGTTACAAAAAGCTGAAAACGCATAGCCATAGGGTCATAGCCGAATTTTAAGATCACTAAAGGATCGACTTTTGTTATCATTTGAGGGGTAGATCTGCATCAGAATCGAGTAGGAGCCAATTGGAATCATTGACTAGGGGAAACGGTGGTAAGTTTTTTTAACTTAATCCTTTTTCGGGGTTTAGAAAAGTCGAAACCCCTAAAGGTAGAGGGGTTGTCGATTTGGGCATGTAGCTCTAAGGGATGTTATAACTATTTTATTTTGATAATAGTGGGATCTAAAGGCTGCTGATCAAAGGCTTGGACAAGCGGAACGACTGGATCTAGACATAATCGCTAACTTCAGCAAAGGTAGGATCGCTAGTGCCTAAGGTGCTTTTGGCCGAATGTGGTAAGGGGTTATTACGTAGTTCGTTTTTGATAAGTTAGATTAACGTGTTAGTAATTCAATTGTAGGCAGTACGTGTGTGGATCTCGTCAGCATATCATCCCAAACAGGTGTGTAACTGACACCCTCTTATAGACTAGATCGGCAAAAGCCGAAATGCTGAAAAGCCGGCATTTTAAGAGCATACGGGTGTACGAATGCTCGTGAGATTAGTAGTTTGATGTATATGGTAGATTAAAGTGATAAGACTGTAGAGTGCACGATTCTGTGCATTTCGATGTTTTTGGGCTTAATGGGCCAAAGTCGGGATAGTGGGCCAACGGGCCCAATTCGGTGAGAAAACGCGGTAAGTGTTTCCGGTCGTACGTAAATGGCTATGCTATGCATGAAAACCCTAAGAATAATTGAATTACTTAAATACCCCTATGTATGGAAATTACTGATATACCCTAAGGTGCAAAATTACCATTATACCCTTAGGGTTACTTTTGACTGAAAAGCATGATGATTTAATTCTGTATTTTGTATGCCATGACTGTATATCTGTTGCACGGGGACATGGGTTATATTATGGAGGAAGCGTCCTGGTGGCTCTGCCACAATTATCTGATCTGGTGGCTCTGCCACATATATCTGTTCTGGTGGCTTTGCCACGATTATCTGTTCTAGTGACTCTGTCACATTATCTATTCTGGCAGCCATGCTGCATATTTCTGTGGCGTGTAGCGGTTGGGTGGGTCGAGTAGTCTCCCCACATGGTGAAAGGTTGGTATGGGGGTGCATGTGGTTGGATATGGGTTGGTTTTTGCATAGACATGTAATATCTGTTCTATTCTGTTATGGGCCTATGGCCTTTATTCTGACTTTTGTTCTGGGCTAAGGCCAACTTATTCTGTTTCTGTGGTTGAGCTGATATAGGCTATGGTTGGGTTAATTTACACACTGAGTTTCCCCAAACTCACCCCTTTATTTTCATCTACGCAAGTAATCCCCAACCATAGTGGGTTTGGAGCTGTGAGGGATTCGGTGTGGCCACACGTTCTGCAAGTTTGACTCTCTTCCGGTGAACTGGACATTTATTTTACGTTTAAGGTTTCGATTTTTTTTTAAATTTGTAATAAGGGCGCTTGATTATTTTTGATGGTTTTAATATGTTTTGTTAAAGTAGGTAATACTTATATTTAACTGTTGGAATTGGATAACTTTAGGACATATTTTCAAAAACAGTAATTGATTTTAAAATAACACGACAACAAGTAAAGCTTCTGCAATGAAAATATTTTCCAAGATTAATCACTTTTCCTAAGAAGGACTTAATGTGACACCCCTAACTTGACCCTGGTAGGAAAGTGGTTTCGGGACCACAAAATCGAGTCACAAAAGTATATAAATTTTCTTTTCTATGTTTATTATATGTAAAGTTTCATGTGTGAAAGTATCGTGTTTTAATTTTGTCATTTGAATGTGGAATTATTAAAAAGGACTTATGTGAGAAACTTGAAAATGTGATAGGTTGATTTGTAGTGGCCAAATATTGTATGGTTTAACGTATGAGGACTTGCATGTCAAATATCCCTCCCTCAAGTTAGTAGACGGCAAGGCTATTGGATGATTGCTATTTTATGCCTTTTATATTAATAAATTAAATGTTAAATGAATAAATAATATGAAGTATGGACTTATATTAAAAGAAATGGGTGATAAAAACAAAGTTGGTTCATCTTTCTCTTCTCCATTGCCGTACCTAAAGAGAAAAAGGGAGAAATTGAAGTTAAGGCATTTGGTCACCTTTAAGGGGATTAAGGTATGTTAATGCTCTTTCATTGAAAATCTTTGTATATTTGGAGTGGTCATCAAGTATAGAAGCTAGCTCATGGCAAATGTTTTTGTAAATTTATGAAGATGACATTCGGTCATGGATGTTTGTATTTTTTTTGATGTTGTTTTTGATGCTTTAGTGTATTGAAGGTTGATTATAGATGAGTTGAGCTTGGTAAAAAATTGAATAGTTGTGGCTTAATTGCTTAATGACAATCGGCTATGTTGAAGTGCTAAATGAGTGCTAAATTGAGCTTATGATAGTAATTAGAATTTGGGAAATTTATGCATTTTGTGGTCCAAGTGTGATAAGAACCATACGGTTATGGCATGTAAGCATGAAGATTTGTGGAAGTTTTAGAATTGGCCTAAGTGTATTCGTCATTAACATATATATATATATATTGCCGAATGTATGCTTGAAGGATTGGTTAAGTACATTGTTGTTAAATGCTTGTTGATTTGTATAATTGTTGCCTAGCTACTAAATGAACTTAGGATATTATGGATAAGTTCAAGAGTGGCAAAATTGAAATGAAGTTTGCTTGTGCCGAATGTGCATATAAGTAAGTGGAGTTATGTTATAATAGAACTAAGTGTGGCTAGTAAAGCCTATTTAGTTTTCTTGCTATGTTTGACCATAAATATGATACATATTGAAATCTATTGTTTTAGATATAGATTAAATGATATGTGATTGCCAAATGTGATTGTTAAGTGAATAATATTAGTTAAGTACTTAAGCAAATCTATTGTTTTACTTAAGCTTAAGAGCAAAGAGGATCAAAGTCGGATAGGGGAAAATAGGAAGTAAACGAATAGCCGTGGATATCTAGTCGTCGACCACTTTCGAGGTAAGTTTTAAGTGATTAAACGTTGAGTAAATTCAATCATAATAGAACATAATGAGTTGATTTAATAAGATATGATGTGGCCATGATATGTTTTAAACTCAAATGGTAAGTTCATAAGTGTTTGGACTTGGAAATTTAAGAGCAAATTGTAATAATTTGCTTAGGGCAGCAGCAGTAACGTGATTTTAGAAAATCACCATAAATTGTTGGTGTGGAATTATAGGCTGAATAAAATATGTAATCAAAGCTTAATTAGTCTAGTTCCTTATAAAAGAGGCCGTGTGAGCAAAGAAATTTCCTATAAAGAGATATTTAAAGTTGTGTGAGACGGTGTCAGAATGACTCCGAAATCCCCTGTTCTGTATTTAGAAAATCGTTATAATTTGCACAAAAATGGTTATAAGGTAAAATTTATATGCTTAGACTCCTTAATGAGTCTAGTTTCAAATGAAATTTAATATAACACATTTTGAATTCTGTACAATGAGAAATCTGATTCGTAGTGAGGAGTGGTCAGATTAGTCAAACAGTGAAACAGGGGAAAACTTTAAGAAAAATCTGGTATTGATTGGCCACACCTAAAATTCTGAAAATTTTATGGATGAAAGATACATGAGTCTACATTCGGGGAAAATTAACGGCAATTGATTTTGAGTTTTGTAGCTCCAGTTATAAACAATTTAGTGACTGTTGCTCAGGAAAACTACTTGTAGTGAATATGTGATTTTGTTGTAAACTTTGATGAAACTATTTGAGTTGCTTATAAGCTATTGCTGAAATTGATGTACAAGAAAAATATGAAATATGTATGAGATATATATATGTGATAAGGCCGAATGGCCGATGTGATGAATGTGAAAGTGTATATATGTGATAAGGCCTAATGGCCGATGTGATGAAAGTGAAAGTGTATATATGTGATAAGGCCTAATGGCCGATGTGATGAATGTGAAAGTGTATATATGTGACAAGGCCTAATGGCCGATGTGATGAATGTGAAAGTGTATATATGTGACAAGGCCTAATGGCCGATGTGATGAATGTGAAAGTGTATATATGTGAGAAGGCCTAATGGCCGATGTGATGAATGTGAAAGTGTATATATGTGACAAGGCCTAATGGCCCATGGGATGAATGTGAAAGTGCATATATGTGATAAGGCCGAATGGCCAATGTGATGAATGTGAAAGTGTATATATGTGATAAGGCCGAGTGGCCAATGTGATGGATGTGAAAGTGTATAAATGTGATAAGTTCAAGGGCATTTGTGTCAAGATTATATCAGGGTTAAAACCCCGCAGCTTTATGCGAGAATATTATCCCGATTAATGTCCATAGGCTCGTGCTCGCACTATATCCGAGCTCTAAAGACCCGATGACTACGTGTGGAGATTATGTCCGGTAAGACCCGATGACCACGGTGGAGATTTTGTCCGGTAAGCCCGAACTAAAGGTTTCACTGAAGATTCGAGTAAAGCGTAAGATTATACGACTTCACAAGAATAATTGGTAATAAATACATTCAATGCGTTAAGTTGGTCGGTATGTATTTGGAGATTATATTTAAGCTTGATTTGGACTAAATCACAAGGTCGTTATATGATGCATATGTGAGTAAAGTAATAAGACTGTTCTATGATTATTGTGCACTTGGTCGATGTGGAAAGTTAGGTGAAAATATGTAATGTACCTATGTTTACAAGAGATCACTATCAAGTGAGAATTTAACTGCCTATTATATATGATGAGATGTGCATATTCGGTAAAGGGATGGTATGCCCGAAGGAAGAGTGAAATAAAAATACGAACAACTATGTTATAATTTGGTTGTTATCTGTTGACACTGCTTAAAACTTACTAAGCATTGTAATGCTTACTCCGTTTACTTTGTTTCCTCTGTTTTATAGATCTCATTTGGAAGCTACAGGCTCGGGGATCGTTAGCAACTAGTCACACTATCACTATCCACTGTTTGGTACTGCTATGTTTTGGATTATCTTATGGCATGTATAGAATAGACTAGTAGTGGGAGGATATTTTGGTTAATGTATATAAGCCATGCGAAAATGGCTTTAAGTATACTTTGATCATAGCATTAAAATCATTTTGTATGTCGTACATCGAGAGGTATGGAAATGTTGGTAACGGTTAGTCATGGGAATGGTTATTCATGATCACTTTTGGTATATGTATGACAAACTCTAGTTGATCCATGGAGGATCATGAGATAGGTAAAGTTTACCTTAAAAATTGATGCCGGCAGCAGCAGTGATGTGAATGTGAAAAATCTCTAAAAATAGTAGGAATGGAATTAAATAGCGAATAAATTATGTGAATGAAACTTGACGAGTCTATTTTCATAGGAAAGTAATGAAACGATCATATGGACAGTATGTTAAGAGATATTTAAGTCTTCGTGAGACAGGGCCAGAACGGTTTCTGGAGTCCCTGTTCCGACTTTGGAAATTCATTATAAATTAACCAGAGACATTTAGAAGTCATTCCATATATGTATAGATTCCTTTTTGAGTCTAGTTTCTATAGAAACAAATGGAATCAGTATTGAAGCCCTGCACAGGGAGATATCCAAGTCGTAATGCGCAAAGGTCAGTGTAGTCTATCCCTGTAAAATGGGGGAATTTAACTAATAAACTGTACTAATTGGCCAGACCAAAAATTCTAGAAACAAATTTGTAGATGCATATATGAGTCTAGTTTCAGGGAAAAATCACGAAACTGATTTTCGAGTTGTGGAACTCAAGATATGATTTTTAAGGTGACAGTGACACAGTTAGCCGGCTGTCTGGCAAATTTTTTAAATGGATTGTGAAAGCAAGTGATTTAAGTCTGCAAACCCCTCGTGTCCGACTCCGGCAACGGTCTCGGGTACGGGGTGTTACACTTAATCAAATTGGTTTCTTGGAAATATACATGACGTTAAGGTGTGGCAATGGCGGTGTGCATGTCTAGGATTGGATCCGAAGGGAGCTTGGTACTTAAGCAGTCCGATGGACTCACCTCCTCCTTTCCGGTTTCCTACCTGGTGCTCAGCTTCCATTCACCTTAACCTGCTTTTAAAATTATCTTTTAAAACACTAAGTAAGTTTTTTTTTAGAACAACGACCTGAAATGTTTTTGATCGCTTTGATGTGAAATGTCGGATCCGGCCATAACGTCTAGGCTGGGTTTGGGGTGTTACAACCGATAAGAATCTTAGATCGTGAAGCTAAAGAGTTGAGAAACAAAAATATAGCTTCGGTAAAGGTTTTGTGGCAACGTCATGGGGTTGAAGAAGCTACGTGGGAGCCCAAGGAAGCTATGGGAAAACAGTACCTTAACCCCTTTTCTAGTAAGATTCTCGGGGACGAAAATTCCTAAGGGGAGAGAGTTGTAACAACCCTTTTTTAATCAAATAGGAATAGTGGTTTTGAGACCACATATCTGAGCTCAAAATATTTATTTTATTATTATTTTAATGCCTACAGCATGACAGTATGATCGTGTGAAAATTTTGTTAAGAAATTTATCGTTTAAATGCTTAATTTAATAAAAAGGACTAAATCGTGTAAAATGTAAAACTTGTGTTCTATTAGCTAAAAGGGTAAAATATCTATAGAACTTTAAAGAAGAGGTCTTTATGTTGTAATTAGACCATTGATAATATGAGTGAACATTCTTGGACATAAAATGGATGTTATTAGTGGTTATATGTTAAGGTTAATTTAGTAAATAACCAAATAACTTAAAATTAAAATAAATAAAATAAGGTATCATCTTCAAAAAGGCATAACACCACCAAAATTGAAGGTTGAGAGGCCATTAAAATAGCTTGAAGCATTCGACAACCCTAGTCTCTCTAAATAGATCAAGAAAAGAAAAATTTGGATTTAGATCAAGGGAAAAATAAGGTTTTGGACTAGTCGATTCGTTCCATCGTTTTAGCGATCGAGGTAAGTTCATATGTAATAAGCATTATTATATTTGTATTTTAAATGTTTTAATATTGCATAAATTATGAATACAATCTTGCAAATATATTCGACGACGATTCCACAAATGTGAAATCCCGATTGAACCTTAAGAATAGATTAGGATACAAATGACATGTCATTAGGGGTTATGTGATTTGGGTGCTGGCCCGTACGTCCTACCGATGTCTGAGTTATCCGACTTGTGTTGTGGATTCTCGTCATCTTGTGTAAGCAGCACCGTGTAGCTTCATCATGACTGTCAACTTGTGTAAGCAGACCCGTTGATAGCTCGAGAGTGAGCATTATATGTGATATGAGACTAAGATAGCTTCAGCTATATATGTGGTGCTTAGGGTGCAAGTTTCCCGGGTATCCGATAGTATTCCGAATGGTTCAACTAGTATATCAAAGATATGAAATGGTGAGAAATAGACACGTATCAGTACAGGTATGTCTGGAAACTACATAAGCATTGAATTTATGGAAGTTGTGAACTTATGGTTAATTATGTGATTGAATATATGTTAACATTATTTTTAAATGTTTTGTAATATGTTATGTTCATATTTTGAATGGTAATTGAATGGTGAACTTTATTTATTATTTCATACGAGCTTACTAAGCTTTATAGTTAAATTATTTATTTTTTCGTGTTTTAAAGTTAAATCAAAGCTAGCTCGAATTTGAGAATCGTCGGAGACCTCATCACACTATCAAGCTATCACTTTGGGACTTTTGAATCTATGTTTTAGGTTATATGGCATGCATAGGAGTTTTGGTCATTTTGGTATATAATTTGACAATGAATTTAGCCATTTGGATTGGCTTGTAAATGTTTAGTGTTTGGTTTTGTATATAGCCATGAGAGTTGGCTTATTTTGGTTGATCTGGTTGTGTATATATATGCAAATGGACTTTTTCTTGTGTTGATAATTGCTATGCAAATGATTGTGGTAAATGGTTAATTTTTTAGAATTGATATGCTTATGAGTTTAGGTAAAATGATGCATAATTGGAAGTGTCCACATTGATGATTTGTGAAAGTGAGGTTTGGCATGAAATTGAATGGCATATTGTAGTATTTGTGTGCCTTGTATATGTTGGTATTAAAATGGCATGAATTAAGCTTATTTGAAATAGGATGAATGCCTATTTATGTCATGTTTGGTGACATTTGGTTTGGTGTAGGTGTATGCAAATTTGGGTGGCAAGATGGCTTGGTAAATGGCCTATTTTTGTCCACATGGGTAGAGACACGGGCATGTGACTCAGTCGTGTGTGACACACGGTCAGGTTACACAGTCGTGCGCCCCCTGGTGTTTAATTAGAAATCAAGTCAGTATGCTCCACACGGCCCAACACACGGGCATGTGACTTGGCCATGTGGCATAAGTCAGTATGCCCTACAGGATTGGCATGGCCTAACACACGGCCTGGTGCACGGGCGTGTGAGGCCATTTTGAATGGCACACGGGTTGGTCACACAGGCGTGTTGTGACATCCCTAAATTGGCCCTAGTCGGAAAGTGGTTTCGGGACCGCTAAACCGAGTCATAAAAATAATTAGCTGTCATATTTGATGCTTAATATATGTGTATATGCATGTGTGAAAATTTCATGTTTGGATTTTGTTAATTGTAAGTGAATTTTATCAATTAGGACTTGTGTGAGAAAACTTAGAAATGTGATAGGCAAATGTTGAAGTGGCCTATTGATGCATGCTAGAAAATGTTGTCCTTGCATGTCAAATTGCCCAATTTATTCTCTAGTGGCCGGCCAAGATGGATGTTGATGGGCAAATATATATGTTTAATGGATATTAAATTAAGAAGTGGCATTAATTTAGATAAAAATAATATTAGTTACATAAAGTAAAGAAAACAAAGGTGAAGGAAGACTTACCTACCAGCTTCTTCATTTTGCCGTGAATGAGCAAAGAAAACAAAAAAAAAATAATAATAATAATAAAGGAGAAATAAAGATTAATAAAAGAGGAATTAGAAGAGGAGTGTTCATCTTCTTCTCCATCTTGCCAAAGCCGAAAACCAAAGGAAGGAATTAGAGAGCTTTTCATTAAGCAAATTCGGCAACCCTTCTTCTAGTTGGAGGTAAGTCTTGAGATGTTGGCTTTAACTTCTTTGCATTGTGAGCTAATTGTCAAAATGCATTTCGGCAATGTCATGAAAAATCAAACTTTCATGGTGGTTTGAACATCAAGCCGTGTATCAAGAGGTTAGGAGAAGAGGTTGTTTCATGTTGTATTGAACAAGTAGAGGTCGATATAAGGTTAAAAATTTGTGAAATCCTAGTTAGGTAATGCTTGGTGCATTCAGCCATGGTTGATAGTGAAGAGGGTGATTTATTTTCTTTATGTTAAATGAATAAGTGTCAATGGGTGAAGTTTGGATTGGTTAAATGTTCATATAGGTTGTTTGATGAAAAGAAAAAGAGAAGAATTAGATATCATCTTTGATGCTAGTGTCGATAGGAGGATGTTGAACTTGAATAAGTAATATTCGCTAGCATGATAGGTATGAAATATTAAGTAGATGAGATAATTGATGGGGAAGTGGCTAATAGGGACTTTTAAATGAAATTATGCTAAGGCCGAATGTATCAAATGCTAAATGTGCTTATATGTGTATTCGCCAAGGAAGCATGATATGAAGCTTCGATAGGTTTGAGAGATGAATGACCAAATGAGCTATGGGTCATGTATGAATAAATTTTATGCATGTGTGTGTGTGTGGCATTAGTAGCTAATGGCATTCGCATCGCTTAACTAAAAATTAGAAATGAATGCTTAAAAGTTAAATGGGTCGCCAAGTGACCGAATGTGTTAAAAACAATATGTGGTTGCCGTATGTGTGTGTTTGATTGGGAAGTAAATTTGTTTGATTTAGCTCAAGAGCTCAAAGGATCGAAGTTGGACAAGGGAAAGAAAAAGTAATTGAATAGCCGTTGAAGACGATGCGACAACATCCGAGGTAAGTCATTAAGCATATATTTGGTGTTGATGTAAATGACCATAATATATACACAATTGTGTTTAAATGAGTTGATGTGTAAATGAAAATGTATGTGTATGGAATGATGCCATTGTTGAATGTATAAAGGCAGCAAAATGCATAAGGTATTGGTCTCAAGACTAAGTGTGCGGGTATAAATGGACACGGTGACAAGATTGGCACTAAGTGTGCGGATTTAAAATTGTACAAGACTAAGTGTGCGAGTTTGATTCTATAGCACTAAGTGTGCGAGCTGAAAATATATAGCACTAAGTGTGCGAGCTGAAAATATATAGCACTAAGTGTGCGGATTCACTATATGCTCTTGTATTACAATTGGCACTGAGTGTGAGACATTATCGAGTTAATCCCGGACAGCGGATCGGGTAAGTACCTTGAGCTCATGACGAATAGGCAATATGTTCATGCTCGGGGTTGAGCTTGGTAAGCTTTAAATCTATGTGATGATTGCAATTGTGTGATTGTGGTGAAAATGAGTTAGTGTGTGAAAATGCCTCAAATATCTTATCGTATAAATATGAAATGTGGATGTATGACTTGGTATGAGATTGAACCGAAAGGTCCGAGGAATTATGGTATAGTTTCGATATGGATGAGTACCTAGCCTCGCTTATTGTTTCATGTTGTGATAACTTTATCAATGGGTGGTTGATGAATGCTTATGACTTACTGAGTTATAAACTCACTCGGTGTTTTCTTGTCACCCATTTTAGGTCTCTTGGACTCGTATTGTTGCGTGCTCGAACCGTCGTTGAAGTCATCACACCGGCTGGAAATCTTTTGGTATTGTCTTCGTTGTTGAAGAACATTTGGCATGTATAGGCTGTTATGTTTGTTGAACCGTGGGTTGTAAACTTTAAGCCATGTGAAAATGGCCTATGTGGTCGTCGAGTGGGATGCTAGAACCTATAGCCACGAGTCTTAGAAACTTTAATTTTGATAAGGTGGCCATAATTTGTGTCATGTATGATGGATGATTAAGGCCAAGGAAAGATTCATGAAATTGGCATAGTCTACTGCAGTAACTGTTGCGGACAGCAGTAGTGAGATGAGATTGAAAAATCACTAAAAATAGTATAAGTACAATTAAATAGTGAATAAATTATGAAATTGAACCTTAATGAATCTATTTTTATATGGACAAAACGAAACGACCATATGAACAGTATACTGAGAGATATTAAATTTCTCGTGAGACAGGGCCGGAACGGTTTCTGAGTCCCCTGTTGCAACTTTGAAAATTTACTATAAATTATCCAGAAAGAATTAGAAGTCATGCCTTATATGTGAAGATTCCATTTTGAGTCTAGTTTCATTAGAAACAATCGGCACCAGTATTAAAGCTCTGTACAGAGAGATATTCAAGTTGTAACGTGCGAAGGTCAGTGTAGTCGACCCCTGTAACATGGGTGACTTTAACTAATAAACTGTACCAATTGGCCTGACCAAAAATTCTAGAACTAAATCCATGGATGGCTATATGAGTCTAAATTCAAGGAAAATTTACAGAATCAGTTTCTGAGTTTTGGAACTCGAGATATGATTTTTAAGGCGACAGTGACGCAGTTTTCCAGCCTGTCTGGAAATGCCAAATTGGTTGGTACTTTGAGAGGATTTGGCCCGTTAACCCCTCGTGTCCGACACCGGCGACGGTCACGGGTTTGGGATGTTACATTTAATTGGTATCAGAGCTATGGTTTAGTCGGTTCTAGGACTACCATAGAGCGTGTGAGTCTAGCTATACATGCAAAATTGTTAGTGCTTAATAATGTGGTGACTTCTGACGGTTGAAATTTTTGTTTTGATTAGCAATGGAACCCGGGGTAGAGAGACCCTTGGCGGATGACATTGAAAGTGTAGCGGCTGCTCCTGCGCAAGGGACACCGCCCGTTGAGCCTCTGTCATCCGCGAATAATCAAAATGAAGGGGCGAAACAAGCCTTCTTCACCATGATGAATGAGTGGGTCGCGCAATATGCTCGAACCAATCCGGCTGTCCAACCCTTCCCGAATTTAAATACTCCGCCCCAAGAGTCCGCAATGCCTCCAGCATCGATCCCGTGAGGCTAAGCAAACCACCAGAGACTTGATTAGGAAGCGCGGGCCGAGGAGTTCAAGGCCATAGTCATCGATGATGCTTTGAAAGAGCCGACTCGCTCGATAACACCATTCGAGTGTTAGATGAACTGTCATGCACACCGATGAATGTCTTAAGTGTGCTATATCCTTGTTAAGAGACTCGCTTACTATTGGTAGAGGACTTTAATTTCCATAGTCCCAAATGAACGAAGTTACTTGGGATTTCTTTCAATCCGAATTTTGAAAGAAATACATTAGTCAACAGTTCATCGATCGAAGCGTAAGGAATTCTTGGAACTCAAGCAAGGCCGGATGACCAGATTCGAATACGAACATGAGTTCATAAGACTTAGTCGGTATGCTCGGGAGTGTGTGGCTGATGAGGTTGCGATGTGCAAAAGATTTGAAGAAGGATTGAATGAAGAGTTAAAGTTACTAGTGGGAATTTTGGAGATAAAGGAGTTCGTGACACTAGTCGAACGAGCTCGCAAGGCGGAAGAACTTGGGAAGGAGAAGAAGAAGGCTGAATTTGAAGCAAGAGATTACCGTAAAAGATCGACGAGTAAAGCTCCGTTCTCGGCTGTAAAGAGGTTCGTGGAGGACACCAAGAAGTCGAGGACGACTACGGAATTTCCATTAGAGCCCCACCATTGACGGACTCTCGAGCTACTTCAGTAGCTAGTGTGGGCAATAATCGTCAAGAGAGACTGAATGCCCCCAATGTGGAAGACGACACCTAGGTGAATGTTGGGGTAAGTCTGTTAATAGGGCCTGTTATGGATGCGGTTCGAAGGACCACTTCATTAGAGATTGCACGGTGCTAGATGAGAGGAATAAGACACAAGGTGCAAGACCTAGTGGAACGACGGCTGGAGATAGGCCCCCGAGAACCTCTGGAGGTAGGGGTGGTAATCAGAGAGGAGCCTCTAATACGGCTGTCCGATCCGAGACCCGTGCTCCTGCTAGAGCATATGCCATCCGCGCACGAGAGGAGGCATCCTCCCCTGACGTTATCACTGGTACTTTTACTCTCTTTGATACTATTGTGATTGCATTGATTGACCCCGCCTACTCACTCATATGTATGTGAAACCTTAGCATCCAAAGAAGACTCTACCGTTGAGTCTCTCGAGTTCGTAATTCGAGTGTCAAACCCTTTGGGTCAATACGTGTTTCGTTGATAAAGTGTGCAAGAGATGCCCCTAATAATTCGATAATCCTGCTTTTCCTACCGATCCGATGCTTCTACCATTTAATGAATTCGATGTTATTCTTGGTATGGATTGGTGACCGACATGATGCAAGATGGTGGACGCAAAAGGAAAACCATTGATTTGAGGAGTGCAAATAATGAGGTAGTCCGAGTCGAGTCTCATCGATTTAAAAGGAGCGCCAATGATAATATCTTCTATGACCGCCGAGGTATGTGAAAAAGGGTGTGAAACATACCTTACGTAGGTGTTTGAAAGTAAAGAGACGGAAAGGAAACTCGAATTGGTACCGTGGTTTGTGAGTATTCGGATGTTTTTCCCGAGGAGTTACCGGATTGCCACCGGTTCGAGAAGTGGAATTCGCATCGGTTGTACCGTACTACGCCGATTTCAATAGCCTCGTATCGTATGGCATTAATGTAATTAAAGGAATTGAAGGTTCAATTGCAAGAATTGACGGATAGAGGTTTCGCTCGACCGAAGTTTTTCTCCATGGGGCGCTTTGTATTGTTTGTGAAAAGAAGGACGGAACCATGAGGTTGTGCATCGACTATCGCCAACTCAATAAAGTGACGATAAAGAATAAATATCCATTGCCACGAATTGACGATTTGTTTGATCAATTAAAGGGAGCCTCGGTGTTTTCAAAGATAGATTTGAGGTCGGGTACTATCGGTTGAGGGTCCGAGAATCGGACATACCCAAAACGCTTTTAGAACGAGGTACGGTCACTACGAATTCTTGGTGATGCCGTTTGGGCTCACTAATGCCCTCGGTGTTTATGGATTTAATGAATAGAATTTTCAGGCCATACTTGGATCGGTTCAGTAGTTGTATTTATCGATGACATTTTGGTCTATTCGAGAGATGAAACCGAAACATTTGAACACCGAGGCTAGTGTTGCAAATCTTACGAGATAAGCGATATACGCAAAGTTCGGTAAATGTGAATTTTGGTTGAAAGAGGTTAGCTTCTTGGGGCACGTGGTGTCCGTGATCGGGTGTCGTGGTGGACCCGAACAAAATTTTGGCCATAGTCGATTGAAACCACCAAGGAATGTTACCGAAGTTAGAGCTTTTTGGGGCTTGCGGTTATTATCGACGATTTGTAAAGGTTTCTCGACGATAGCCACGCCAATGACGGTTACTCCAAAAGGATGTTAAGTTCGAATGGACGGAGAAATGTCGAAAAGTTTCGATCAACTGAAAGCTTATTTGATGAAGCCCCAATTCTAGTGCAACCCGAATCGGGCAAAGAGTTTGTCATTTATAGTGACGCATCCCTACTTGGGTTGGGTTGCGATTGATGCAAGAAGGGCGAGTTGTGGCCTATGCATCGAGACAATTAAAGCTACATGAGAAAAATTATCCGACCCATGATCTCGAATTGGTCGCCATCGTATTCGCCTTTAAAGATATGGCGACATTACTTATTTGGTGAGAAGTGCCATGTGTATTCGGATCACAAAAGTCTCAAATATTTGATGACCCAAAGAGACTTAAATCTGCGACAAAGGCGATGGCTCGAGTTGTTAAAAGATTATGAACTCGTCATTGATTATCACCGGAAAGGCTAATGTGGTTGCGGATGCCTTAAGCGGAAATCACCTGCTTGTTTTTCTGAGCGATGAATGTACACTTGTCTATCCTACCCGACAATGTGTTAGTAGCTGAATTGAAAGCCAAACCATTATTGATACGTCAAATTCGTGAAGCTTAGAAAGTCGACGATGAGTTGGTTGCAAAACGGGATGAGTGTGTTCCGAACAAGGACTCGGAATTTCAAATCGATGATGACGATTGTTTGAGGTTCAGAAGTCGTCTGTGTGTTCCAAAGAATTCGGAACTTATTCCAATAATTTTGAACGAAGCCCATTGTAGCCGAATGGCAATCCACCCGGGGAGTACGAAGATGTACAACGATTTGAAACGTCGGTTTTGGTGGCATGGTATGAAACGAGACATCTCTGATTTTGTTTCGAGATGTTTAATATGTCAACAAGTGAAAGCGGAACATCAAGTGCCTTCAGGATTACTTCAGCCGATCACGATACCCGAGTGGAAATGGGATCGAGTCACAATGGACTTTGTATCCGACCGCCATTGTCGTGAGTAAGAAGGATGCGATTTGGGTCGTTGTCGATAGACCGACTAAGTCGGCTCACTTTATCCCCGACGCACGGATTTTTCAATGGACAAACTAGCCGAATTGTACGTTTCTCGATTGTGAGATTACACGGGTGCCTATTTCCATCGTGTCGGATAGAGATCCGAGATTTACCTCGCGATTTTGGAAGAAGTTGCAAGAAGCTTTGGGTACCAAGTTGCATTTCAAAGACCGCCTTTCACCCCAAACCGATGGTCAATCCGAACGGATAATTCAAATACTCAAGGATATGTTGAGATGTTGCATCCTTGAGTTTAGTGGTTCATGGGAACAGTATCGCCTTTGATTGAATTCGCTACAACAATAGCTTTCAATCAAGTATTAAGATGGCGCCTTACGAGGCTTTATACGATCGTAAATGCCGTACCCATTATTTCGGATGAACTTAGTGAAGGTAAATTCTTGAGGTTGATTTGGTTAAGGATGCCGGGCAAAAGTTCGAGTAATTCGTGAAAGTTTGAAGGTCGCTCGGATCGCCAAAAGTCGATGCGGATTTGAAAAGGAAAGACATTGAATATCAGGTTGGAGACAAGGTATTTCTCAAAGTCTCACCCTGGAAGAAGGTGCTTAGATTTGGCCGTAAGGGAAAATTGAGTCCGAGGTTCATCGGTCCGTATGAAGTATCCGAACGAGTTGGACCAGTAGCGTACCGATTAATTTTACCCACTGAGCTTGAAAGGATCCACAACGTTTTCCATGTCTCGATGCTTCGACGATATAGATCCGACCCGTCGCACGTAATCACTCCATCTGAGATTGAGATTCAGCCTAATTTGAGTTATGAAGAAAAACCGATTCGCATATTGATGCGTGAAGTAAAGGAGTTGCGAAATAAGAAAATCCCATTAGTGAAGGTGTTGTGGCATAAACACGGAATGGAAGAAGCCACTTGGGAACTTGAGGACTCTATGAAAGAGCGATACTCGAGCCTATTTATCGGTAAGATTTTCGGGGACGAAAATTTCTTAAGTGGGGGAGAGTTGTGACATCCCTAAATTGGCCCTAGTCGGAAAGTGGTTTCGGGACCGCTAAACCGAGTCATAAAAATAATTAGCTGTCATATTTGATGCTTAATATATGTGTATATGCATGTGTGAAAATTTCATGTTTGGATTTTGTTAATTGTAAGTGAATTTTATCAATTAGGACTTGTGTGAGAAAACTTAGAAATGTGATAGGCAAATGTTGAAGTGGCCTATTGATGCATGCTAGAAAATGTTGTCCTTGCATGTCAAATTGCCCAATTTATTCTCTAGTGGCCGCCAAGATGGATGTTGATGGGCAAATATATATGTTTAATAGATATTAAATTAAGAAGTGGCATTAATTTAGATAAAAATAATATTAGTTACATAAAGTAAAGAAAACAAAGGTGAAGGAAGACTTACCTACCACTTCTTCATTTTACCGTGAATGAGCAAAGAAAACAAAAAAATAATAATAATAATAAAGGAGAAATAAAGATTAATAAAAGAGGAATTAGAAGAGGAGTGTTCATCTTCTTCTCCATCTTGCCAAAGCCGAAAACCAAAGGAAGGAATTAGAGAGCTTTTCATTAAGCAAATTCGGCAACCCTTCTTCTAGTTGGAGGTAAGTCTTGAGATGTTGGCTTTAACTTCTTTGCATTGTGAGCTAATTGTCAAAATGCATTTCGGCAATGTCATGAAAAATCAAACTTTCATGGTGGTTTGAACATCAAGCCGTGTATCAAGAGGTTAGGAGAAGAGGTTGTTTCATGTTGTATTGAACAAGTAGAGGTCGATATAAGGTTAAAAAAATTTGTGAAATCTTAGTTAGGTAATGCTTGGTGCATTCGGCCATGGTTGATAGTGAAGAGGGTGATTTATTTTCTTTATGTTAAATGAATAAGTGTGAATGGGTGAAGTTTGGATTGGTTAAATGTTCATATAGGTTGTTTGATGAAAAGAAAAAGAGAAGAATTAGATATCATCTTTGATGCTAGTGTCGTATAGGAGGATGTTGAACTTGAATAAGTAATATTCGGCTAGCATGATAGGTATGAAATATTAAGTAGATGAGATAATTGATGGGGGAAGTGGCTAATAGGGACTTTTAAATGAAATTATGCTAAGGCCGAATGTATCAAATGCTAAATGTGCTTATATGTGTATTCGGCCAAGGAAGCATGATATGAAGCTTGATAGGTTTGAGAGATGAATGACCAAATGAGCTATGGGTCATGTATGAATAAATTTTATGCATGTGTGTGTGTGTGGCATTAGTAGCTAATGGCATTCGCATCGTTTAACTAAAATTAGAAATGAATGCTTAAAAGTTAAATGGGTCGCCCAAGTGACCGAATGTGTTAAAAACAATATGTGGTTGCCGTATGTGTGTGTTTGATTGGGAAGTAAATTTGTTTGATTTAGCTCAAGAGCTCAAAGGATCGAAGTTGGACAAGGGGAAAGAAAAAGTAATTGAATAGCCGTTGAAGACGTGCGACAACATCCGAGGTAAGTCATTAAGCATATATTTGGTGTTGATGTAAATGACCATAATATATACACAATTGTGTTTAAATGAGTTGATGTGTAAATGAAAATGTATGTGTATGGAATGATGCCATTGTTGAATGTATAAAGGCAGCAAAATGCATAAGGTATTGGTCTCGGCACTAAGTGTGCGGGTATAAATGGACACGGTGACAAGATTGGCACTAAGTGTGCGGATTTAAAATTGTACAGCACTAAGTGTGCGAGTTTGATTCTATAGCACTAAGTGTGCGAGCTGAAAATATATAGCACTAAGTGTGCGAGCTGAAAATATATAGCACTAATGTGCAGATTCACTATATGCTCTTGTATTACAATTGGCACTGAGTGTGAGACATTATCGAGTTAATCCCGGACAGCGGATCGGGTAAGTACCTTGAGCTCATGACGAATAGGCAATATGTTCATGCTCGGGGTTGAGCTTGGTAAGCTTTAAATCTATGTGATGATTGCAATTGTGTGATTGTGGTGAAAATGAGTTAGTGTGTGAAAATGCCTCAAATATCTTATCGTATAAATATGAAATGTGGATGTATGACTTGGTATGAGATTGAACCGAAAGGTCCGAGGAATTATGGTATAGTTTCGATATGGATGAGTACCTAGCCTCGTTTATTGTTTCATGTTGTGATAACTTTATCAATGGGTGGTTGATGAATGCTTATGACTTACTGAGTTATAAACTCACTCGGTGTTTTCTTGTCACCCATTTTAGGTCTCTTGGACTCGTATTGTTGCGTGCTCGGAACCGTCGTTGAAGTCATCACACCGGCTGGAAATCTTTTGGTATTGTCTTCGTTGTTGAAGAACATTTGGCATGTATAGGCTGTTATGTTTGTTGAACTGTGGGTTGTAAACTTTAAGCCATGTGAAAATGGCCTATGTGGTCGTCGAGTGGGATGCTAGAACCTATAGCCACGAGTCTTAGAAACTTTAATTTTGATAAGGTAGCCATAATTTGTGTCATGTATGATGGATGATTAAGGCCAAGGAAAGATTCATGAAATTGGCATAGTCTACTGCAGTAACTGTTGCGGACAGCAGCAGTGAGATGAGATTGAAAAATCACTAAAAATAGTAGAAGTAGAATTAAATAGTGAATAAATTATGAAATTTAACCTTAATGAATCTATTTTTATATGGATGAAACGAAACGACCATATGAACAGTATACTGAGAGATATTAAATTTCTCGTGAGACAGGGCCGGAACGGTTTCTGGGTCCCCTGTCGCGACTTTGAAAATTTACTATAAATTATCCAGAAAGAATTAGAAGTCATGCCTTATATGTGCAGATTCCATTTTGAGTCTAGTTTCATTATAAAGAATCGGCACCAGTATTAAAGCCCTGTACAGAGAGATATTCAAGTTGTAACGCGCAAAGGTCAGTGTAGTCGACCCCTGTAACATGGGTGACTTTAACTAATAAACTGTACCAATTGGCCTGACCAAAAATTCTAGAACTAAATCCATGGATGGCTATATGAGTCTAAATTCAGGGAAAATTTACGGAATCAGTTTCCGAGTTTTGGAACTCGAGATATGATTTTTAAGACGACAGTGATGCAGTTTTCCAGCCTGTCTGGAAATGCCAAATTGGTTGGTACTTTGAGAGGATTTGGCCCGTCAACCCCTCGTGTCCGACACCGGCGACGGTCACGGGTTCGGGGTGTTACACGTGTGGTTGGCCGTGTGACCCAAGTCAGAGAGTTGCACAGGGTAGGACACGAGCTGGGACACGACCATGTGATCCTATTTCGGATGTCTACATGGCCTGTGACACAAGCGTGTCTTTGGTTGTGTGAGACACATGGCTGGGCCACACGAGTGTGTGTCCCCTATAGTTTGAAAAAAAATTTAAGTTTTTCAAAAAAAATTATGAGTTATCAATTTAGTCCCTAACCACTTCTAATGCATGTTTTGGGCCTCGTAGGCTTGTATTAGGGACAATGTGAATGATGTTGAACGATGATTGCATAAAATTTGAAAATGTATGTGAAATGTATTGTTTAATTGTATAATATGTCTAGTAATGGTCCGTAAACCTATTCCGGCATTGAAAACGAGTGAGGGGTGTTACAATATGGTTATGTATTCTAAGGAGAAACTTACTCCTATTGGATACATAGCTTCGGACTTCCAAAGCTGTAAAGATTCAAGGAAATCGACGTCGGGAAATGTATTCGTTCTGAGGTAACAAAAGAAGCAATATGACTTCAAAAGTTCTTATCCAATCTTGAAGTCATTCGTGGTATGGAAAAAGCTATAATACTGTATTGTGATAACAGTGTTGCAATAGTTATTACCAAGGAAATGAGAAGTTATAAGAGGACGAAACACATTGATCGGAAGTATCACTTGATACGAGAAGCAGTAGCCAAAGGAATTGCAGATGTGATGAAAGTAGCTTCCTAAGATAACCTTACGGATCCGTTTACTAAGACTCTTGTTACTAAGAGTTTTAACAAACACATCGAGGATATGAAAATGCAAAATTGTTAGAAAACATGGGTTTAGAAAACACAGCAGAATATAAATTTAGGGAAAAACTAGAGTTTTGAAAAATTTTCCAAAATAAGATCTTGGTTGTGATATCTAAAGTAATAAACAATTAATTAAAATTGTATCTTTTTTATTCGTCTAGGATGACAGCTTCAACCGAGTAGTCTTCTCCGCTATCCTCAAGCTCACGTCTGTTGAGTGTGGGCTTGTAACACCCCGAACCCGAGACCGTCGCCGGAGTCGAACACGAGGTGTTAACAGACTTCAACCCACTTATTGAGAGTTTCCAGACAAGCTTCCAATCTGTGTACTAGTCACTCCAAAATTCATAACTTGAGTTTTACAACTCGAAAATCAGTTTCGCAATTTTTCCCTGAAACTAGACTCATATTTCCATCTACATATTTTTTTCTAGAATTTTTGGTCAAGCCAATTAGTACATTTTATTAGTTAAATTCTCCCCTGTTGCAGGGATCGACTACACTGACCTTTGTGCATTACGAATTGGATATCTCCCTGTACAGGGCTTCAATACTGATGCCGTTTGTTTCTATAGAAACTAGACTCAGAGAGGAATCTATACATATATGGAATGACTCCTAATTATCTCTGGTTAATTTACAATGATTTTCCAAAGTCGGGACAGGGGATCCAGAAACCGTTCTGGCCCTGTTTCACAAGAACTTTAATATCTGTTAACTTATAACTCATATGACCATTTCGTTTCTTCTATATAAAAGTAGATTCATCAAGGTACATTTACATAATTTATTTACTATTTAATACCATTCCTACTATTTTTAGTGATTTTTCAATCTCACGTTACTGCTGCTGCCAGCACCTGTCACTAAAGCAACTATGCCTATTTCATGATTTCCCTTTGATCTAACTAGTGATTCATCATACATGTCACAAATCATGATCATGACTAGCCATACCAGAGGCTAATCATTATCCAACATCTCCCTACTACACTATTGCCATAACATGCATTTTAACACCAAAATAATCAACCATGGCATAAGGCATGGAAATCGAATTACCAAGACTTGTGACTTAACATTTGAGAACTAAATCCAACCGAGCATTTATGCCATTTTCGCATGGCTAAAAGTTTACATACCAAAGTTCAACAAAGCATATTAGCCTATACATGCCAAAATGTTCTCCTAAACCGACTACACAAAAAATACCAAAAGTTGCTAGCCGTGTGATGACTCAATGATGATCACGAGCACGCAAAAAGGACGAGTCCGAGAAACCTAAAATGGCGACAAGTAAACACCGGGTGAGTATATAACTCAGTAAGCCATAAGCATTATATTGCCGTTCAGTAATAATATACCATAAAAGAAAATAATTAGTGCGGGATTAAAATCCTCCATCCACACTCCAAACGGTACTATAATTCTTTAGGCATTTCGGTTTAGTCACATACCAAGCCCTACTTGATATTTCATACATTACGCCATATGACATTGCATGCATTTATTTTCGAGCATAATCACCACATAGATCAAGACTTACCAAACCAAAATTCCAAATACAAATAAAATGTTCATTCCTCATGAGCTCAAGGTGTTTACTCGTACCGCTGTCCATGATTGACTCGGTAAGGCCGCGCATATAGAACATGTACGTTTATTAGAGGATGTGCAATAAGCCCGCACACTTAGTG
Source organism: Gossypium arboreum (assembly GCF_025698485.1). Taxonomy (NCBI): domain Eukaryota; kingdom Viridiplantae; phylum Streptophyta; class Magnoliopsida; order Malvales; family Malvaceae; genus Gossypium; species Gossypium arboreum. The sequence goes on from NC_069081.1 coordinate 40,439,828, forward strand.
CTTAATAGTCGAACTCGCACACTTAGTGCTATATAATCAAACTTGCACACTTAGTGCTGTATAATTTGAACCCGCACACTTAGTGCCAATTTGTGATTATAAATGTTTACACCCGCACACTTAGTGCCGAAACCGATCATTCAATACATCTCACCTCTTTTCTTTCAATTCAATATTTTTATCACCACATACATACATGTTTATATATATATTCTACCATTCCATTCAGCATCATTACTTGGACATTACGACCCTTTAAATTAGTACAAAATAAGTGCTTAATGACTTACCTTATATCGGATGAAATGATTCCCAATCTACTACTCGATTATCTTTGCTTTGCCTTTGCTTGGTTCTCCTCTTTGATGTCTTGATCTAAAATGAATACATTTAGTAGTTTAATCTTCTTGCTGGATTTTTATGTGTATAACTTAATGGTTTTCACCCCATTTCACAACTATCTTTGTTCAAAATATCAAAATCTCAACCAACATTTGTTTAATGCTTCAAGGCCGAATGCATGGTCACCATTAAGCTAATCTAGTCTCAAGTATTTTAATCCTAACATACAACATCATGAATCAACTCAACCTTATAAGCCAATATTACTCCTACAACCGATTGTAAGGAGTTAACAAAGAAAATATATTTTTACAAACATATACACCCATATGGCCGATTTTACCAAATCAAATTTAACCTTACTTATCTCAAATTTTCATTTCATACTATCATCCCCATGACATAGCAAGGTTTTGAATCATGGACTAATTAGAACTAAAACTAACAACTAAGAACATGCATGAATCTCATGGCACCATATTAAACATACCTTAATCTAGCTACAAGGATGGCCAACCTATTCCAAACCAACCATGAGCAAGGACCCTTTCTTCTCCCTTGAGATTTTCGGCAAAAGGATGAAAAAAAGATGAACAAAGCTTTTTTTTTTTGTTTTTTTCTCACTTGCACGGCAATGGGGAGGGAGGGAAAGCCTTCACACACACACTTTTTTTTTATTACTCATGCACCTTATTTTATTTATTTCAACATAAAACACTCACCCAACATGTTTCATGACATGTCTTGCCCATGCTTCCTTGTCATGGCCGGCCACTAGCACTTGGGGGATTTTGACATGCAAGTCCTCCCTTCGACTATATGTACTATTAGGTCCTTATAGATTAGCCTATCATTTTTCAAAAGTGACATACAAGTCCTACTAACTGAATTCACATGCAATCGACTAAACCAAGCTTGAAATTTTCACACATTCAGTAAATACATATTCTAGACAATAAATATTACGTTCAAACATTTTGGTGACTCGGTTTAGTGGTCCCGAAACCACTTCCGACTAGGGTCAATTTTGGCTGTCACAACTCTCCCCCACTTAAGGAATTTTTTCCCGAAAATCTTACCAGAAAGCAGTTTGGGTAACGCTCTTTCATAGAATTCTCGGGTTCCCAAGTAGCTTCTTCCATCCCGTGTTTGAGCCATAACACTTTTACTAACGGAACCCTTTTGTTTCGCAACTCCTTCACTTCACGAGCTAGGATACGAATCGGTTCTTCTTCATAACTCATATCGACTTGAATTTCAATCTCGGAGGGGTTTATTACATGCGATGGATCGGATCGGTAACGTCAAGCATCGAAACATGGAAAACGTTGTGGATCCTTTCGAGTTCGGGGTAAAAGCAACCTATACGCCATCGGGCCGACTCGTTCGGAGATCTCATATGGCCCAATGAATCTCGGACTCAATTTGCCGTTACGGCCAAATCGAGTATCTTTTCGGTGATACCTTAAGAAACACTTTGTCTCCCACCGATACTCAATATCTCTTCGTTTTAAATCGCGACGACTTCGACGATTCAAGCGACCTTCAAACTTTCACGAATTACTCGAACTTTTACTCAAAGATCTCTAATCAAATCCACCCGAAAATTTTGCTTTCACCGAGCTCGGTCCAAAACAATGGTGTACGGCATTTACGACCATACAAAGCCTCGTAAGGCGCCATCTTAATGCTTGACTGAAAACTATTGTTGTGCGAATTCAATCAAGGGTAAATACCGTTCCCATGAACCATTAAACTCGAGGATGCAACATCTCAACATATCCTCAAGTATCTGAATTATCCGCCGGATTGACCATCGGTTTGGGGATGAAAAGCGGTGCTAAAATGCGCTTGGTACCCAAAGCTTCTTGCAATTTCTTCCAAAATCGTGAGGTGAATCTCGGATCTCGTCTCGACACAATAGAAATCGGTACCGTGTAATCTCACAACCGAGAAACATACAATTCAGCTAGCTTATCCAATGAAAAATCCGTGCGACGGGATAAAGTGAGCCGACTTAGTCAATCTATCAACGACGACCCAAATTGCATCTTTCTTGCTTGCCGACATCGGCAAGCCGGATACAAAATCCATCGTGACTCGCTCCCATTTCCATTCGTGTATCATGATTGGTCAAGCAAACCCGTGGGCACTTGATGTTCGCCTTTACTTGTCGACATACTAAGCACTTCAAACAAAGTTGGAAATGTCTTGTTTCATACCATGCCACCGGCGGTGTCTCGTGTCGTTGTACATTTTCGTACTCCCGGTGGATTGACATTCGACTCATGTGAGCCTCGTTCAAAATCATCGAAACAAGTTCGAATTCCTTGGAATACATAATCGACCCTTGAACGTCAAGCAATCATGGTCGTCAATCTGAAATTCGATTCCTTGTTCGAACACACTCATCCCGCTTTGCAACCAACTCATCGTCGACTTTCTCGAGCTTCACGAATTTGACGTATCAATAATGGTTTGGCTTTCAATTCAGCTACTAACACATTGTCGGGTAGAATGCACAAGTGTACATTCATCGCTTCAACGCAAATAGTGATTTACGACTTAAGGCATCCGCAACCACATTAGCCTTTCCGGGTGATAGTCAATGACCAACTCATAATCCTTTAACAACTCGAGCCAACGTCTTTGTCGCAGATTTAAGTCTCTTTGAGTCATCAAATATTTGAGACTTTTGTGATCCGGATACACATGGCACTTCTCACCAAATAAGTAATGTCGCCATATCTTTAAGGCGAATACGATGGCGACCAATTCGAGATCATCGGTCGGATAATTTTTCTCATGTGGCTTTAATTGTCTCGACGATAGGCCACAACTCGCCCTTCTTGCATCAATACGCAACCCAACCCAAGTAGGGATGCGTCACTATAAATGACAAACTCTTTGCCCGATTCGGGTTGCACTAGAATTGGAGCTTCATCAAATAAGCTTTCAGTTGATCGAAACTTTTCGACATTTCTCCGTCCATTCGAACTTAACATCCTTTTGGAGAAGCCGTCATTGGCGTGGCTATCGTCAAGAAACCTTTACAAATCATCGGTAATAACCGCAAGCCCCAAAAGCTCCTAACCGGTAACATTCCTTGGTGGTTTCCAATCGACTATGGTCGAAATTTTGTTCGGGTCCACCTCGACACCGTCGCGGACACCACGTGCCCCAAAAAGCTAACCTCTTTCAACCAAAATTCACATTCTTGAACTTTATGTATAATCGCTTATCTCGTAAGATTTGCAACACTAGCCTCGGTGTTCAAAGATGTTCGATTTCATCTCGAATAGACCAAAATGTCATCGATAAATACAACTACGAACCGATCCAAGTATGGCCTGAAAATTCTATTCATTAAATCCATAAACACCGCAGGGCATTAGTGAGCCCAAACGGCATCACCAAGAATTCAGAGTGACCGTACCTCGTTCTAAAAGCGGTTTTGGGTATGTCCGATTCTCGGACCCTCAACCGATAGTACCCGACCTCAAATCTATCTTTGAAAACACCGAGGCTCCCTTTAATTGATCAAACAAATCGTCAATTCGTGGCAACGGATATTTATTCTTTATCGTCACTTTATTGAGTTGACGATAGTCGATGCACAACCTCATGCTTCCGTCCTTCTTTTCACAAACAATACTGGTGCGCCCATGGAGAAAAACTCGGTCGAGCGAAACCTCTATCCGTCAATTCTTGCAATTGGACCTTCAATTCCTTTAACTCCGTTAATGCCATACGACACGGAGCTATTGAGATCGGCGTAGTACGGTACAACTTCGATGTCAATTCCACTTCTCGAACCGGTGGCAATCCGGTAACTCCTCCGGAAAAACATCGAATACTCACAAACCACTGGTACCGATTCGAGTTTCTTTTCCATCTCTTTACTTTCAAACACATACGCAAGGTATGTTTCACACCCTTTTCACATATCTCCGAGCGGTCATAGAAGATATTATCGCGGCACTCCTTTTAAATCGATGAGACTCGACTCGGACTACCTCATTATTTGCACTCCTCAAATCAATGGTTTTCCTTTGCGATCCACCATTTGCATCATGTACGGTCACCAATCCATACCAAGAATAACATCGAATTCATCAAATGGTAGAAGCATCGGATCGGGTAAAAAGCAGATTCTCGAATTATTAGGGGCATCTCTTGCACACTTTATCAACGAGTACGTATTGACCCAAAGGGTTTGACACTCGAATTACGAACTCGAGAGACTCACGGTGTAGAGTCTTCTTGGATGCTAAAGTTTCACATACATATGAATGAGTAGAGCGGGGTCAATCAATGCAATCACACTAGTATCAAAGAGAGTAAAAGTACCATGATAACGTCGGGGAGGATGCCTCCTCTCGTGCGCGGATGGCATATGCTCTAGCAGAGCACGGGTCTCGGATCGAATAGTGTCGGTGGCTCCTCTCGATTACCACCCTACCTCCTGAAATCCTCGGGGTCTACCTCTAGCTGCCCCCACTCGATCTTGCACCTTGCATCTTATTCTTCTCATCTAGCTCGTGCAATCTCTAATGAAGTGGTCCTTGAACCACATCCGAATGTGGCTTGTTAATGACTTACCCCAACATTCACCTAGGTGTCGTCTTCCACATTGGGGCATTCGGTCTCTCTTGACGATTATTGCCCACACTAGCCACCAAGTAGCTCTGGAGTCCGTCGATGGTCGTGCTCTAATGGAAATTCCCATGATCGTCCTCGATTTATTAGTGTCCTCCACGAACTTCTTTACGATCGAGAACGGAGCTTTACCCATCGATCTCTTACGATAGTCTTTAGCTTCAAATTCAGCCTTCTTCTTCTCCTTTCCAAGTTCTTCCGCCTTGCGTGCTCGTTCGACCAGCGTCACGAACTCCTTGATCTCCAAAATACCCACTAGTAGTTTTAAATCTTCATTCAATCCTTCTTCAAATCTTTTGCACATAGCAACCTCATCGGCCACACACACTCCGAGCATACCGACTAAGTCTTACGAACTCATGTTCGTATTCGAGTCTTGTCATACGGCCTTGCTTGAGTTCCAAGAATTCCTTACGCTTTTGATCGATGAACCGTTGACTAATATACTTCTTTCAAATTGCTTGAAAGAAATCCCAAGTAACTTCGCTCGTTTGGGACTATGGAGATCAAAGTCCTCCACCAATAGTAAGTGAGTCTCGCAACAAGGATATAGCACACTTTAGACATTCATCGGTGTGCATGATATTCATCAAACACCGAATGGTGTTATCAAGCGTAACTTCGGCTCTTTCGGCATCATCAAGAACTATGGCCTTAAACTCCTCAGCCCCGCTTTCTAATCAAGTCTCTGGTGGCTTACTCGGCCTCATAGGATCAAGAATCGATGGCATTACAGCCCTTGGGGTGGATTATTTAAATTCGGGAATTGTTGGACGTCGGATTGGTTCGGGCGATTGCGCTACCCACTCATTCATCATGGTAAAGAAGGCTTGTTTTGCCTCCTCACCTTGATTATTCGCAGATGATGAGGTTCAACAGCGGCGTCCCTTGTGCAGGAGCAGCCGCTACACTTTCAACGTCATCCGCCAAGGTTCTCTACACCGGATCCATTTACTAATCAAAACAAAAATTTTAACCGTCGAAGTCATCACACATTTAAACATTAACATTAAGGCATGTATAGCTAGACTCATACGCGCTATGGTAGTCCTAGAACCGACTAAACCATAGCTCTGATACCAATAAAATGTAACACCCGAACCCGAGACCGTCACGAGTCGAACACGAGGTGTTAATGACTTCAACCCACTTATTGAGAGTTCCAGACAAGCTGTCAATCTGTGTACTAGTCGCTCCAAAATTCATAACTTGATTTTTACAACTCGAAAATCAGTTTCGCAATTTTCCCTGAAACTAGACTCATATTTCCATCTACATATTTTTTCTAGAATTTTGGTCAAGCCAATTAGTACAGTTTATTAGTTAAAGTCTCCCTGTTGCAGGGATCGACTATACTGACCTTTGTGCATTACGAATTGGATATCTCCCTGTACAGGGCTTCAATACTGATTCCGTTTGTTTCTATAGAAATTAGACTCAGAGAGGAATCTACACATATATGGCATGACTCCTAATTATCTCTGGTTAATTTACAATGATTTTCCAAAGTCGGGACAGGGGATCCAGAAACCGTTCTGGCCCTGTTTCACAAGAACTTTAATATCTGTTAACTTATAACTCATATGACCATTTCGTTTCTTTTATATAAAATTAGATTCATCAAGGTACATTTACATAATTTATTTACTATTTAATACCATTCCTACTATTTTTAGTGATTTTTCAATCTCACGTTACTGCTGCTGCCAGCACCTGTCACTAAAGCAACTATGCCTATTTCATGATTTCCCTTTGATCTAACTAGTGATTCATCATACATGTCACAAATCATGATCATGACTAGCCATACCAGAGGCTAATCATTATCCAACATCTCCCTACTACACTATTGCCATAACATGCATTTTAACACCAAAATAATCAACCATGGCATAAGGCATGGAAATCAATTACCAAGACTTGTGACTTAACATTTGAGAACTAAATCCAACCGAGCATTTATGCCATTTTCGCATGGCTAAAAGTTTACATACCAAAGTTCAACAAAGCATATTAGCCTATACATGCCAAAATGTTCTCCTAAACTGACTACACAAAAAAATACCAAAAGTTGCTAGCGGTGTGATGACTCCAATGACGATCACGAGCACGCAAAAAGGACGAGTCCGAGAAACCTAAAATGGCGACAAGTAAACACCGGGTGAGTATATAACTCAGTAAGCCATAAGCATTATATTGCCGTTCAGTAATAATATACCATAAAAGAAAATAATTAGTGCAGGATTAAAATCCTCCATCCACACCCCAAACGGTACTATAATTCTTTAGGCATTTCGGTTTAGTCACATACCAAGCCCTACTTGATATTTCATACATTACGCCATATGACATTGCATGCATTTATTTTCGAGCATAATCACCACATAGATCAAGACTTACCAAACCAAAATTCCAAATATAAATAAAATGTCCATTCCTCATGAGCTCAAGGTGTTTACTCGTACCGCTGTCCATGATTGACTCGGTAAGGCCGAGCACATAGAACATGTACGTTTATTAGAGGATGTGCAATAAGCCCGCACACTTAGTGCTTAATAGTCGAACTCGCACACTTAGTGCTATATAATCAAACTTGCACACTTAGTGCTGTATAATTTGAACCCGCACACTTAGTGCCAATTTGTGATTATAAATGTTTACACCCGCACACTTAGTGCCGAAACCGATCATTCAATACATCTCACCTCTTTTCTTTCAATTCAATATTTTTATCACCACATACATACATGTTTATATATATATTCTACCATTCCATTCAGCATCATTACTTGGACATTACGACCCTTTAAATTAGTACAAAATAATTGCTTAATGACTTACCTTATATCGGATGAAATGATTCCCAATCTACTACTCGATTATCTTTGCTTTGCCTTTGCTTGGTTCTCCTCTTTGATGTCTTGATCTAAAATGAATACATTTAGTAGTTTAATCTTCTTGCTGGATTTTTATGTGTATAACTTAATGGTTTTCACCCCATTTCACAACTATCTTTGTTCAAAATATCAAAATCTCAACCAACATTTGTTTAATGCTTCAAGGCGAATGCATGGTCACCATTAAGCTAATCTAGTCTCAAGTATTTTAATCCTAACATACAACATCATGAATCAACTCAACCTTATAAGCCAATATTACTCCTACAACCGATTGTAAGGAGTTAACAAAGAAAATATATTTTACAAACATATACACCCATATGGCCGATTTTACCAAATCAAATTTAACCTTACTTATCTCAAATTTTCATTTCATACTATCATCCCCATGACATAGCAAGGTTTTGAATCATGGACTAATTAGAACTAAAACTAACAACTAAGAACATGCATGAATCTCATGGCACCATATTAAACATACCTTAATCTAGCTACAAGGATGGCCAACCTTTTCCAAACCAACCATGAGCAAGGACCCTTTCTTCTCCCTTGAGATTTTCATTAAAAGGATGAAAAAAAAGATGAACAAAGCTTTTTTTTTTTTGTTTTTCTTTCTCACTTGCACGGCAATGGGGAGGGGAAGGGAAAGCCTTCACACACACACCTTTTTTTTTATTACTAATGCACCTTATTTTATTTATTTCAACATAAAACACTCACCCAACATGTTTCATGACATGTCTTGCCCATGCTTCCTTGTCATGGCCGCCACTAGCACTTGGGGGATTTTGACATGCAAGTCCTCCCTTTGACTACATGTACTATTAGGTCCTTATAGATTAGCCTATCATTTTTCAAAAGTGACATACAAGTCCTACTAACGAATTCACATGCAATCGACTAAACCAAGCTTGAAATTTTCACACATTCGTAAATACATATTCTAGACAATAAATATTACGTTCAAACATTTTGGTGACTCGGTTTAGTGGTCCCGAAACCACTTCCCGACTAGGGTCAATTTTGGGCTGTCACAGGGCTTGATTCGAATCAGAAAATTTTTCACAAAAATTAACAATGGAATAATTTTGCAATTTCTCTAAACTTTTAGGTCAAGTTGTAAATCAAAAAAATATCTCTAAAATTTTTATGGAATAATCTCTTAAGAGAATTTTTTTATCTACAACTTTCTCTTGAATTCAAGTGTGTGTAAATAATGACCGAAGGCTCTATTTATATAGGAGAGTTTAGAGAGTTCAACTATAATTAAACTTAATTACTAAATAATATAATAATTTAATATTAAGATAATCACTTTAATATTAAATTAATAAAATACTATTAAGATAAATATTTAATTTAATTTAATATTAAATTATTAAAATATTATTATTTTTAAAATAATTAATCTAAAATCAAATTTTGTGATAGAGTCCCAGTAGAAATATAACTCTTCCATTGCTCAACCACCAATGACCAACCGCAGTAGGCCACCGGGACACCACCGTCAGAGCTACTCAAAGACTGGCCGGGTGCGACACCCTTACTGACACCCGAGTCGATTCGATCAGTTAATGACAACCCGACCGGTCTGATCTAGCCACTAATTGGACCGTCAGCCCGGTTTCACATTTCGGGTTCGATTCTACCAATTTTTAGGTATTGGTCTCGATTTTGGGCTCTCGGACCCAATTTACTATCTCGAGTCCAATTTTCAAGTCCAATTGTTTGACTTGAAAATTAATTTTCAAAAATATCATATTAATTTTAATTGATTTGATTAATTTAATTTTACTTGATCAAAATTAATTTTTCTAAAAATCACTTAGATTTTCCAAATTAATTTTTCAAGAAAATTCTTTAATTTGAACAATTCTCATGATCACTTAATTTAATTCCACATCGAATAAATTGACTGAATTAAATTATTCCCAAAGTCGTAGAATTTTCTTCTAATTCAAATGCATTCGATCGAGCTTTTGTTGAGCTAGTGGGGGGGACCAATCGGACATATACAATTAGGCTCTAGTGATTGCAATTATGTCCAGAAGCATCATTCCAATAATTCGCAATTACTTAATCATGGAGTCAGTCCACAATAAGTACCATGATTGTAAACTCCTTATTGTGTACTCTTTACGAAAGCAATTCATCCAATTGTTTTGTCCAATAGCCTCGTCATTTGTGTGTTACCCTCATATGATATCCTTGATTCCATTTAGTTAAATCCGTTCACTCAATACAATCATATTTTATCTCATTGTCACCATTGTATCTTCTTAATGATTAATATGATCATTGTCAACAAATGATTGTGTAAATTGTTCTTCAAGAACTAGTAACACGTGGCCACGTTCCATATTTATCAATCCACACAATACCAATGAGAGGATATCATTAATGCTTTAATTGAGCTATGAATTCAACTGTTCCTAGTAAAGTCATGCCATACACAAGTCATGTACCCAATATATCAACTATAGGCTCGATCATCTTTAGAGCATAAGCCTCCACTTATATCAAAGCATATGAGTTGCATACGCATGGTCAGTGACTAACTCAGGATTTAGGTAAATCACATCATGAACGTCACAAGTGCATTAACTCACAAACGGATTTAGAATTAATTCATCTAGTGTCCAGTCCAATGTATCATTCTACCAATGAATACATCTATGTCTCTACTCGTGAAGTCAACTACTCTGATAGTTAAGACTAACCATCTCCCCAATTGGAATTGTAGACGTCATAATAATCATTCTTAATATTTGAATCAAATTCTCACTTTGATTCTTTTACGGGATTACGGACTCATTTAGATTATCTACTGAAGTAAGTTGTCTTTCTCGCAATGTAAACGTTTTTCACATTGCCAATTATCTTCAATTTAAACTTTAGACAATCAATGCGCTAATGTTTGTTTGTCACAATTTCATCATGCATGCAAAATATACAAGACATAATAGTGAAATATGAAATTAATTTTATTTATTTATACATCATTCAAAAAAATAGAAAATGGTTACATGTTTACTACAATATGGGCACATTTCCCAACAATTTCCCACTTGCCCTAGTGAAGTAAATGTGTCATGTTTCATATTCTCATATCCTCGATGTGTTTGTTAAAACTCCTAGTTATAAGAGTCTTAGTAAACGGATCCGCAAGGTTACTTTCAGAAGCTACTTTCATCACATCTACAATTCCTTCAACTACTACCTCTCATATCAAGTGATACTTCTGATCAATATGTTTCATCCTCTTTTTACTTCTCATTTCCTTGGTATTTGCTATTGCAGCACTGTTGCACAGTACAGTATTATAGCTTTGTCCATACTAGAAATAACTTCAAGTTTGGTTAAGAACTTTCGAAGCTATATTACTTCTTTTGTTGCCTCAGAAGTAGCCACATACTCGTCCTCCATGGTAGAGTCAGCAGTGCAAGTTTGTTTTACAATTTAATCACTATACTATTTTTTAATAATCGATTTATCTCAATCACACTTAGTAATTCAACCCATCAATTCTGAAATATACATTCAATTATTCTATTATAAATTATTTAATAACTTGATTCATTAAATTTGGTTTAGAATCGAATTCTCCGACACCGTTGAAAATTGGATCGTTACAATTCTCTCATTTTTTTAAAATTTTCGTCCTCAAAATTTACTTAAAAAGATACGAGGATATTGTGATCACATTATTTTATTGGATTCCCAAATAGCCTCCTTGACCACAATCCCATAATCCTTTTAAGGACAATACTACCCTAATTTGCCATCTTTTGTCAAATGTAGTTTAGGAAGGGGACTGTACTTACCCATAGGGGCTCTTTATTTTTATATATTTCAAGTTGCTGAAGGATCAATCTCCTTTTGATTTGGTGGGAGTCATTGGACGTGTATCCATTATGAGCCCCCCACCCCACCCCACATTTAAGCACATTTGATGCATCAGTAAACTCCTGATTTTTGTGCTCAATTCAAAGTAAAACCTTAAGCCTGAATCACTACATCCCAAGTATTTTCATTTTGCATGGTTGCAGTAATTGGGTCCTCTACTGCTAGATCAAACTTTTCTCTTTCAAGCTCCCACCTTTCACATTACTTGGCTTTTAATAGATGGTGGTTTCAAATTTTCAATTCAAGAATCTCAAGCGGGGACTACTTTTATATTGAAAATTAGTGATGAAAGTGAGGGCTGAGTGCATGCGGTCCTTTCACACTATTCATCACTTGGACAGTTGGGTTTGGGCAGTAGTCACGGAAATTGGTAGCTTAGGAGTATTTCATGTCTGAAACACAATAGCTAGAGGCCCAAAGCTGGTCAGTTCTAAGACAGCTGAATTATTAGAGAAACATGGACCCAATTTCTAGCCCCAATGGGAAACTTGTATCTTAAATCCTAAAAGGAAAGAAAATTATGAGGCTTGGGCTTTGACCTAATACTAACAGATTACATCACATGCAGGGCCCAACTGAACTTGATGAGCAACTAAGGGAGGAAATTTTAACTATGTTGCTAACAAACTCTAGTATTATTCACCCGCTTGCGCTGGCTTCTTTTTCAATTCATTCTCTTCATTTCTAATTATTTTATTTGTTATATCTATTAATATCATATATGATTTTTAATTTAACCCAAAAGATTGTTTTTTTTCTCTTGAGTATGAATTTTAAAAATAAAAAGTAATCAAATAAGAATGTTTTTTAGTACATCAATTAAGTCTATATTAAAATACTTTTTTATAATTAGTTGAATAATAACTTCAAATCAATCTCAAAGTCAACGTGTGAATAAATAGCTTTAAATATATATATATATTTGTCAAATACAATAAAAAAACAATTACTAAAATAAAATTTCTTTAAATTGATTTTTTTTTGAATGGGAGATGAATTAATATAAACTCGAATTAATACACACATGGTTGAAATATGTTATAAATCTATGTATTATTTGTAAATTTAAAATTTAATTCATGTATTGTTATTTTTAGAATTTTTTCTCACGCTTTAGATTCCAAATGCAGGTCTAATTGTTAACTTCTTTTAAAGTTTTTTGTTACATTTGTGAGTGTGACATTTTAAATTAAGAAAATACTCACTTGATAGTCATGTAACTAAAAAATGACGTTATGATAAACTTGAATTTAATAAAAAATTAACAATCTTAATAATTGGACTTATATTTTTAAAGACTAAATTCCTTAAAATAAAAGTAAAGAGATTCAATTCAAAATGTACAAAGAATACTAACACATTTTAACTTTTAAAATCTCTATATTCCTATAATAAGTTACAAAAAAAATTATAAAACTTGACATAAACACGATAACAATTATTTTGTAAATTGAATTTTAGTAAAAATGTTAAAATTATATTATAAATATAATATTGCTATAAATAAAAATTAATATATATACGAAATATTTTTTCCTTTCTCTTTCTTTCATTCCCTTCCTTCCTTCCCTTCCTTCTCTTTTCTTTACCCTTTTCTCTTTCTTTCCTCCCTTCCTCGGCTTAATGAAAATAAAAATAAATAAATAAAAGCTTAAGGCTTTAAAAAATTATCAAATTTTTTCAAAAATTAAATAAGGGTAAACTTCAAAAATAGACATTTTTATTTGTCTCAAATTACATTTAAGTCACTTATGTTTAAAATGTTCTGTTTTAGTCACATATGTTATTGTTTTGTTACGAAGTTGTCACTCTACTGTTATGTTTCGTTACCTCCATAATCGGTAGTCCTACATGACAGTTCAAATAGGTTTTAAATGCCAACTTAGATGTTCTACATAGCAGTCCAAATTAAATTTATTTAAGTAAAAACCTATTTTCATCCCAAAACATCTAAGTTGGCATTTAAAACTCATTTGAACTGCTACGTAGGACTACCATTAGTGAGATAATGGAGTTTAACTATAGAGTAATCGCTTTGTAACAAAACAATAATGTAATTGACTAAAATGTAATATTTCAAACATAAGTGACTAAAATATAATCTAAGACAAACAAAAATGACTATTTTTATAGTTTACCCAAAAAATAATTAAACTTATTCTTTTTTTTTCACTCAATTGAGTATTTGAATTCTTAAATTCATCAAAAAGTTCTTTAACTACTAACTTTAACGGTCAACCGTTAAAATTAACTACCCTGGTTTTTTTTTTCTTTTTTCAATTATCTTTGCCACATATCATGTTGTGACAAATGGTCAAAAATAATTAAAAATTATTAAAATCAATAAAATAGAGAAATATAAAAAATATTAAATAGAGAAATATATATAAAAAATTATTAAAAAATATTAAAAAAATTAAGAATTTAAAAAAAAATTATAATATTTATAATATTTAATATCTGCCAGAGGGACTGTTGAGTCACCTCCATTTTCAGCATAACGGTATACCTAGCAGCTCTATTTTGCAATGACAACAACGATACAACATTATCAAATCCCTAGCTTCTGCCATTCTTTATCTTCATGAGGAATGGGATGAACAAGTCATCCATAGGAACATTACCTCTTCGGCATGACAGGGAAAAGTAGGGGCAGATAGTGATCAGACTTGATGGGAATGACAAAAGCTTCAGGGAAGGAGGGTAGGGAAGAATGGAAAGAGAAATGCTTCTTCTTTGTCACATGTTTGAAGAATCCGTGCTATGGTATTACATTGAAACTCATACGAATATCATACAGGAGGAGAGGCAAGTTCTAGCATTTGTTTTCAACAACAATTTTCGTTTATAATTATTAAATTTATAAAAAAATTCTATATTTTTTTCAATAAGTAATTTTGTATAAAACGGATAACCTATTTTTATAACAATTTTATTTTTTTTCTGAATTGAAATTTTTATCAACAAATACTTGGACACACTTCAAACTTTGTATGTATTGGATGCACTTGAAATGACATCAGTACCCTATAAAACTTAATACCTATCTAGAAAAGTTAACTTTTTCAGGGTATCATTGATGGGTTTTCTTATTTCCGTGGTTTATTAAAATGGTTATACAAAGAAATGAAACAATTAGAATAAGCTATAGCTTTAATTTAAATTACCAAAATAAATTTCCAAAATTTTACTTTAAATCATAAACAAATTTAAGAAGAAGACATGAGCATATAAAATTTTTCAATACCAAACAAACAAATATTTTATAATGACCTTAATCCTCATGTACATCAACAAAACCAAGAGAGAGCTAAAAAAGTAAATAAATAAATAACGTTAAAACATGCCAATTAAATTGAAAAAGAAAAAGACTAAAATAAACAACAACAAAGTCCACTCCAATCATTCACCTAATCTAAATCTGATTTTTTACAAAACATTCAATAAACCTTGCAGCTTCCGTGCTTAAGCGTCGGTAAACGGACTCTCGACCTCTTCATCGTTGCGGCAAAATTTATCTTGTCTAAGAACGTCCATACTTGTTTCATCTGGTCCAGCAGGTAAATTCAAGTCGAAGTCACGTTGACTCTGGCTCCAGGATTTAACACCATCGTTACCGCTGTTATTATTGTTGCTGCCAGCTTCGTAGTGGCATCTTTTATGTCCTCCCAAGGCTTGACCTGAAGAAAACGTCTTGTAACAGATGGAACACGTGTGTGTCTTGCCACCTTGGTTGCTGATCATGGCATGTGAATTTGTAGCCGTCGTGGATGCGGTGAATTTATCTTCAGCAGCAGCGGTGGTTGTGGAGTCTTCATCAGCTCCAACAAATTTCCTGTGACTGGACTTGTGTCCCCCTAAAGATTGATAAGTTGGAAACGATTTGTTACAAACTTCACACTTGTAGTTATGATTGAGGGAGTTTTTGGCGGCAGCTGAGCCTGAGGGGTTGTTCCTGGTGGTTCCCTTAGCCAGCATGAGAAGGCAAAGAGCTAAGTATTCTTCTTCCGTTGGCGGGTTTTCAGTTCTGGGTCTTTTTGTTCTTTTCCTCCTTGTCCATGGCTCAACACAGTGGTAGTCAACTGTATCATCATGGTGGAGCAGTGGAGGGGCTGAAGTTGGAGAATTCAACGTTTCAAGAGCCATTCAAGAGAGGTTTTTCAATGGGGAGTTGGGGTTGGCTTGGAGTGAGCGTTTAGAGTGAACAAAGGAATGGTTTTTATATTGGGAGGAACAAGGAATAGAAGGGAAGCATGGAAAGAAAGTGCTTAATAAGTGGAGACTGAGAATGAGCAGGTTGAAGAAAGTTTTATGTTTGCATGTCGTCGTCCATTGGTTGAGTGGAGTGTGGATTGGGTTGTTATAGTAATAAATTGGTGTTGTCTTCAAACTGGTGACTGTTTCTAAGTCAACAATCAAGACTTTGTTTATTCTTGCAGTAATTTCAACAGGAACTTTCCGTACGTTTGTTTGGTAAAATACTAGGGAAGTTGCTACTTCAATATTTAACTTCCCCCACACATACGATGATAAGGTGGAAGTGTGTGTTTAGTAGTGGAAACATGGGATATGGTTGAAAAGGTAATGGCCGAATCCGACTGTAATGTGTTTTAAAATTGAAATGGTCTTGGATGGGTGTGTTCAGCGTGTTGCACCAACAGCAGAAGAAGTGGCATAGTGGGAACTTAACTTGGCTTTTATGGTAGTTTGATTTTTATAGTAAGGCGTGTCAATTGGTAACCGCGGCTGCGACTTTTCTAGTTAGTTGAGTCATCAGGAAATTACTTGGGGTGGTCCATTTGTCCTTAGCTCACCTGTCTAACAACCGGCGAGTGATGAGCGGGGGGTCAAGCAGTGCACCCATCACAAACCCTGCAATGTGTGGGCCAAGCCTTTGCTAGCCTGCTCGACGTGGACCTCAGACCATGACCTTAGTTACCTTAGCTTATCTAAAAGATCGGGTTATTCAACTCTTCACCTCGGTCTTTATCTCAATATAGGAACTTTCAAAGTAGATCGTATATAGCAAGAAAATAAAATTGAATTTATTACTACAAAAAAAAAGAAAAAAACAGCTTTGTTTAAAGGTATTCCAATATAATGAGGTGTACAAGAATACCACTTCTTTATATTCAAATACATGAAAATGACTGGTTTGCTGGAATCTTAGTCAAGACGTAGGCTCAATAAATTTGTTTTTGTTTTATTTATTATTAGACATTTAGTTGCTATACTTGGAACAAATTGGGGCAGCTCATAGAGGTAGTTACCCGATTGAACAAGTCATGTTGTTTGGTTGTTGCCGACAAGTCAATTATTCATTCAGTTCACGAGCGGCGGCAGGCAACGTCATGGCTCGGTAGTAGTACGGCACCACATGGGAACTATGTTTTGCTAGGGTTCAAGCAATTGAAGAGGTAAAGAAATTTATGGAAGGATAAAAGCGAGGTGGATGTTATTCTTCAAATGTGCATTTATTTATATACAAGAGTAATGTGAATGAACTAATAACAGAACTTTTAAATGGAAGAATAAATTTTAATTTTAAATAATTTAAACAATAAAAAATTTTAAATTTGTTATTTTAATTTTTAGGTGAAAGGTAAAAAAACAAAATTAAAAAATTAAATTATATAATGTGTAAAATTAAAAGTAATTTTTTAAAAAATTAAGATTAAATTGACACAATATATAAAAATATCAATAGTTAAAACTTCTATCATGCAAATTTTAAAAATTATCATTTTTTTCTATTACCATTTATCGACTAGTAACAAAAAAATCGCATAATTAAATAACTGTTATATAACTTGTCATAATTAAGTGATAAAAAAAATTACTAAGGTGACCAAATTTTGGGGATTGGGTGTTTTGGAGGTATGACCTGCCTCTATAGCAAGCCCAATTACTTCTGTTGTATAATGGACACTTCGGGGCGATATATCTCCTAAATATCCATTTATGGACTTTTCGGCCCACATAAACTCTTTAACATTATTAGGAGGGCATTTATATACGGAATCAAAGTCAAATGAGTCATAGGATAAATAAACTGGATCTTCTAACTCCAACTTGCTACATGCCTTACACCACAACTACTCACCAAGAAAAAAGGGTAAAAAATAGACATTCCACCTTGCAATCAGACCCCACACATCCTACATTGTACTCAAACAATCCCAACATTCTCCATTCTTCAGCTGAGAACAAACCGACACTCAAGGAAACCTGAAACAAACACGAAACCATGTTGTAATTGAAAAGGCATTAGAGCTTAAATTTAAGTGGAAACAAAGTATGGGTTAAGTTTAAGTTACTTGGGTCAGCATTGATAATCATAGCAGTGCCTCCAAAATTGCAAGTTCCTCCATTTCTCTTGGTCTTTTGCCAGTAGCTGTTGAAAGCATAAGAAGCATGAGCAACAATGGTGTCTGGGTAGAAACAGCTCCCATCTGGCATAAGTTCTTTACAATCAGCACCGCCTTCACCACAAGCGTAGTCCATTGCTTCTTGCAGTGTCTCCGTAGGGACACTCGGCTTAGCCACACACCAAAGCTTTTGCACCACCACTGTCTCTGGTGCTGGTGCAGTGTCATAGGCTGGATTACAAGGAGGCAAATGGAAGCCACTAGGTGAGCTGGCGGGAACAAAAGGCGGAGGCAGCTCTGGAGCAATGGGGAAGGAAAATGGTGGTGGAGAATCAACAGGGAAGGAAATGGGAGGCAGTGAAGCAATGGGGTACTGCGGAGGATGAGGGATTTTGGCTACATTGGCAGGCGCAGAAATGCCAGTAGAAGGAGCGGTGAGTGGCAAAGGGGCTGGCCTATCAGGGAATGGTCTCTCGAACTTGGAATCCATCATTGACAGCTTCCTGCTTATGGGTTTTTTCAGTTGTTGACTGGGGAATACGACATTGACCTTTCTAAGCTCAAAAGATCCAACCCTTTTCATGAAATCCAGGTGGGAGGAGAGTAAAACCAATGTTTCATGCAAAGAGGAAGACAAATTTGGAGAAGCAATAATGGAGTAAGTGGAGTTTGTATTTTGGAAGAACTCCAACAGAGATTTGACCACCTTCTTACCCAAATCATCAGTAAAAACAACAGAGTTTTGCATCAAACAATCGGAAGAAAAAACAGCCGACACTTTGATGTCTTTCTCTAGACCCCACCTTGTAAGAGAGTGATAAATGTTCTTGAGGGATGGTAGTAAAAAACGCAAACTGTCTTCTTCTCCTTTACCATTTTGACAAAGAATAGTATCACCCACAAGAATGGTAGTGATTTTGGCAGCTGGAAAGTGAGCTAAAGCATGAACCCTGACCCAACTCTCAGCCTTCAAAACACTGCTAGAAACCTCTCTGAGAACATTTCCATTCACAGCAACTGCTATAGGAACATCACCGTGAGGTAATGCATCCTCCGGAGTTGTGTCATAAAGCCTAAGGTATTCAATAGATTCTTGACCTGCGCCTGCAAAAGAAAAAAAAACGCATAAAAATGTTTTCAAGAGATGAAAAAGTAGAACAAAGAGAACCCACATTTTGAAATGAAGATGAAACATTTAGAGAAAACAGTATATAGGGTTTAGGGTTTTCAAATTTTATACTTTAACATACCAGTAAGACCCAGAAAACAGAGAAAGAAAAAGCAAGTGATCATTAACTCCATCTTCAACATTTTTTTTCAACAATAATAAAGATCTGAAAATGAGGTTGGGTTGGGTTGGGTTGGGTTGGGATGGAGTTGGAACAGTTGGGACCTCTTGAAAACTCTGAAAAACCCTTTAAACCCCACCCTCTGTCTCTCACTCCCTCCCTCCCCCTCTGAGTCCCCGTGCAAGTTATAAGAAGTGGGGCTTTGATCTTCAATGTGAACAAAAGAATATGTTCACCATGGATGGATTGCAGGCTTCAAAGTTAAAAAAACACAAAACTACCTATTTTTCTATATTCTTTGTCACCAAACTCAAAGAGTACAAGACCACAGAACTTAAAAGAACTGAAGGGTTCAAGCAAGTTATGCAGGAAGATATCTGCAAAATCTTGGTGCCCGAGATTTATTACAGTACATCCTCTCTTTTTTTTCTTTTAAAGTATTATTACAGTACATGTACATTGAAAGAGAAGGGTCATTTTGTTTTCCTACTGCGCATTGGGACGCGTGGGAAGTGGGAACCAATGAACATAAGGACTGTGAATTGGTGTGGGAAGTGAGCTTTTTTGCAGTCACCATTGCACCCCAAACATACTATAATGTATTTGCTACTCCTAATGACAAAAACGACGCCGGTTTGGTTACACAGAGACAGAGGGAATGGAAAAGGAAACTGGTGGTGGGGTCCGGGACACATGAAGTGAAAGGAAAAAACAAAAATGGGTGGCAGAGTGTGGGGACGAGTGAAGGGATCAGACGGTGGAGAGCAGCTTCATGAGGAGCAATTTTTTATATTTGATGTGACTAGTATTTACTATTTCCTTTTATTCCAACTTTTTCTATGTTTTTTAGTGCTCTGACCAGCAGGCCTACTCATATATCGGGCTGACCAAAATTACTCGAAAATTTTTGAATTTTTGAATTTGGTTGTTTTCTTTTTATACGTTCAAATGGTTATTTGGAGTAATATATTACCAGCAAATTAATGAATTTAAAATTATTAAAATTAAAATATTTTTTAAACAGAAAATTAAAATATCTTTAAAACTTAGGTTTAGTACCAATAAAGGCTCATTTCCGAAATTATTTACGGAAATGGGCCGTTTTTAAAAATAATAATGGGTATAAACTGAAAACTTAAAAACATGTCGATATGGATGCGTTTTAAGGAGATAATACAAAAAAAACGCATTCACATCAATGTTTTTTTCTTTGTGTCAGGCAAAAGCACGTTGACGTGCACATGCTTTTGGCTGTGTAATTTCTAATGGGTTATTTGCTAATTAAGGCCTAAGTTTAGGGTTTTGAGATTTGATTAGGGTTTAGGAAATTTTAAATTAGGGGCTTAGATTTTTAATTGTTTAAGAAATTTAAAATTTTAAATAATATTAAAAAATGAAATTAACCCTTACCATTTGCATTTGGTCAGCGGAGATATGTTTATCATCGAGATGAATTAATTGCCAGGCCATTATTAATACGATCAAATTTCTTAAAAATTAAAAAAATTAATAATAATTTAAACAAAAATAAATCAATAAAAATTAGAGATCTTTGAGAGCTTTT
Organism: Gossypium arboreum; assembly: GCF_025698485.1. Classification (NCBI taxonomy): domain Eukaryota; kingdom Viridiplantae; phylum Streptophyta; class Magnoliopsida; order Malvales; family Malvaceae; genus Gossypium; species Gossypium arboreum. Next base: position 40,460,856 of record NC_069081.1, read on the forward strand.
TTGAGAAATTTAGAGAGATTTGGAAAAATAATGAAATTTGGTGTGAAAAAATAGGTTGGGGGTTTTATACTTTTTTTTTCCTCGGAGACCCAATGGTCAGATTTTTAAATGATCGTTAGAGGTGACCATTGGGGGAAAACACAGCCAACAGCGTGTCTTCATTAGCACTTTTTAGTAAAGCGTTTTCATGTTAGCGCGCTTTTGCCTGACACAAGAAAAAAAGCGCTGACGTGGATGTATTTTTCTGGGTTATCCCCTAAAAACGCGTCCATGCCAATAAGTTTTTTGGTTTTTGGTCCATACCCATTATTATTTTTAGAAACGATCCATTTCCTTAAATAATTTCGAAAATGGACTTTTATTTGTACTAAACACTTAAACTTCACCAAAACAAGATTTTGAGATTTTTTTACCCTGACAATATAAAAAATTAATTAAATATCAAAATGGTATCCTCATGACATTATTTATTAAAATGGGGTGAAATGAATAGTGTTAAGGGGTGGTACCTAAAGGGGTTGTAGCACCATTCATTTTTCTCTACCCAATCATACCTCCATCATTAGCCCATAATATGTTTTAAAAAATATTTTTTAATGTTGAAGGGACATTATACAGCTACACCAGTATGAGGCAACTATACGAGCAAAATACAAGGCACGAAAAAATACGGTAAAAATGGGTGGAGGATGCTACACTGGCAGCACCAAGCTTAGACGGCACGTGTCAGGCAACACCTGCTTGGAGGACCACTATCAGGTGACACTAGTTGGAGGAGGAAGACTGTCAGGCGACACCAAACCCTTATATTTTTTAGTTAAACAGTTATAACAATTTGTGTGAAGTGTTGTAGTAATTTTTGTGTTTTATTTTGTTAAATTGTTATAATATTTTTTGTGTTTTGTTGAATGATTGTAACAGTTAACAGAAAAGAATAAAGGAAAAGAATCTTTTTTGTAGAAAAAGAAAACAATGAAGAACAGATCATAAAGATTTGTAAGGTTTGTACAATGATTAATTTTTGTTATTATATTATTTACAATAAAATCTTATTTTATTTCTTAAATAATTATTGAGAAATTTAATTATGTTTAAATATTTTATAGATTTAGTATTGAATATAAATAATTAATTTTTCGTATGTGTTTATTTCGATTGAATAATTTTAACAATAGTTAGTTGTATATTTGAATGTCATTACCAAATAGCAATGAAATTTAATAAAAATATGTCAGTTGATGATATGAAAGAAAGAGTTAATGCAAAAATTGTTAGACGTTGTGGGAGGAGAATCTTGAAACTATTTTACAAATTCCCAGTTTTGACAAATCCCATCAAATTCAACGAGATGGAACTTGTAGACGATGAAAGCGTGGAGACAATAGTCGCACTTTATTGCCGAAATCAGATTGGCCACATTGAACTGATTTTGTTGTCTGTTTGAGTTAGTTGATGTAGAACCAGCTGAAGATTTCACTTCATTAAGTGAAGAACATGGAGTTCAAAATCCTTGTATGTAGGTTCTGAAAGCGTCTGTTGATAGGTGATCGACTGTACACAGGTTTGACATCGATCTTAATGCTCCGCTTGTATCTGAAAACCTTAACCTGGGTCCCTGTTTACTAATAAACCTAATAATGATTGAGACCGATGCATATGGTGAATATGCATATGATAATAATGGTCCTTCTGATCACGAGGTTGAAGATTATAGTAATTATGATATAGACGAGGTCTCGGATGATATTGATGACGAAAGCGCGAATGACAATGGAAATGTTTAAGTGTCTTTAGTTAGGAACCCAAATCGAAGCATTGTTATATGTAATGATCCTGGGGCTTACATGTTGGTCATAGATCCTGATGCGATGCATGCATCTGAGTTCCCGAAGTACCCCGATATACTACTTGTTCACCGATTGGCCCTAGATCCTAAACTAAAAGAGTTGTTCGTGGGGCAAAAATTCACTTTACCAAGGAAGATTGCATATTTTTCATTAAGTAGTATAACATAAATGTGTTGATTGCCTACAAAGTTGTTTTTCCTAAATCGACATTGTATATTAAGGAGTGTTGGAGGTCAAAAAAAAGTGCAATTGGCGGGTACGAGCCGCATTTATCCAAAGGTCGTAAATATGGAAGATCTGAAAATTTGTTGAGCCTCACACATGAGTTTTACACGTATGACACAAAGTCACTGTAAACTTGATGCCAAAACTATATACAACTGCATCATGCTAATGGTGAAGGACATGCAGACCATTCTTGTTTTGGTATTGATTGCCTAAATGCAAGAACAATTCCAGTATCGAATATCATACTAAAAAGCATGAATAGCAAAACAGATGCCATGGAGCACTTGTACAGAGATTGGGATGCATCGTACAATGAACTATAGGGGTGGATAGCCACTATGCAAGATTACATGCCAGAGAATGTCAGCACAACCTTATTATGGTCAGGTCGACCAACTATAATCCAGAAGAAGAATTTTCCACCGGATGTTCTGGACATTTGATCTATGCGTGTTGACATTTCCCCCACTACAAACCACTTGTGGAGGTTGATGAAATCTGACTATATAGAAAATATACACAGATCCTACTTATTGCGGTTGCTCAAGACGGGATTGAAACTTGCTCCGATAGCATTTGCCATTATGGAATCAGAGAACATGAAATCATGATAATTCTTCTTAATGAACTTACGGACGTATATTATTAGAGACGACAATATTTGCATCATATCTGATAGATCGAAGGGACTAATTACCATGATTAGACGTTTTAGTGTTCCATGGAGATTTATTTACTGCATCCGGCACATCGCCTCTAACTTCCACCGGTACTACAAAAATGCAGACTGACAGAAAAAGAGTGAACATGCGTAAATTTTAGTTTCAACATATTTTTTTAAATGTTCTTAATACTTCCAAAAATTAATTTGAAAAGGTAATATGCCTTTTCGGAATACATAAGTAGCGTACGTCTAACACCCTTTACCCGTGTTTGACACCGGGACAGGTTACGAGGCATTACTGGACTTAAACATAACCAATCATACAAAATCAGACCATAAAATTTCATTCAATTTAAAACCATTCATACACATGCATATCATCTCTTATACAGGCCCACGAGGCCCAAACATGCATTGGAAGTGGTTCGGGACTAAACCAGAAACTTTAGAAAACTTAGAAATTTTCTTATCAAAACAGGGGTCACACGCCCATGTGGGTAGGCCGTGTGGTCACAACGCCCATGTCCTCAGCCCATGTAACTCTTTGTTTATGACGTCATGTACAATTTGGGGCCACACGCTCGTGTCTCGGGGCCATGTCCTTCACACGGCTGAGACACACTGTCGTGTCTCTGCCTGTGTGGCCAAGAAAATGACTATTTACCAAGCCATTTGCCACCCTTATTTGCACACTCACATACACACTTTCAATGGCACCTAACATGGTACAATTAAGCTACCAACACAACTATAACCAAGGCTTAAACATATCAAAACAATTATTTACTATTCATAACAAAACTATCCACTTGAGTCATAGTCACTAAATTATTTTTACCATACACATGTCAATTTATGGTTTAATTGTTTATTTAGTCCCTTGAATTATCTCTATTATATAATTCAACTTTTACCTTATATTCAATTTAATCCTTATACCTAATTAAGATGTTTGAAAATGTGTTTGTGATGAGACGAAACTCCGAAAGGTAAGAATAAAAGTTCATGATATGTATGTGATTAAGTATAAAATGAAATAGACATAAGTTTAGAAATATGGAAAAGTGAAATGAAATGAAAGTTTATATTGTGATAAGCTCACCCATGTTTGTTCGATATCCATATGATGTTATGTGCCTAACTTATTTAATTAAGTGAACATGATAAGTAATCTTACTCAAATAAATGGAATAGGTGTTTATGTGCACTTGTTTGAATAAGATAATCGGAAAGTTCGTATAATATAAATATGTATGTTAATTTGCTTGAAATGAATTATGTGATTGTGACGATATTATGCGGTTGATAAATGCTAACTCATATGTGTGTATTTATGAGAGTCAAATTAGAGGCTTTACGACCTCACCCCCTTACCAATGTGGTATTTTATAATAAGATTTTACGATATTTATGTTGAATGAACTCACAAGTGTGAGACTAAAGAGTTCGATAGCGGAATAACTAGAATGTAGTCAGAGTTGAGAATAGTTTGGGAAGAAAATATAGTTCTGGAAGAAATATCAGATTATTCTAAAGATCATTCAGATTATGTAATGTCACGATTAAAGAAAAAGTTAATCTTGGCTGATCGTGTAACGTCCCCTAACCCTATACCGTCACCGGAATAGGGTTACGAGACATTACCAGCCAGTACAGTCCAATTCCGGTCATTAATTAAAAAAAATATTCACACTCATCCTAGTTTTATGATGCCGTCCCTTTAATGGGCCCTCGTGGTCCAATATGAATAGTAAATTCAATTTGGAACTAATTTAGAATCACTACGAATTTTTAATAAATTTCAAAATTCATACTATATACCGTTGCCAACAATAATTTACTTATTTCATCAATACTTTTACAACCTAAATGACTCTCATTAAACATCCTAGGTACATGCCATTATCAATACTCAACATACTTTACCTCATTGAATTCGGGATCAGCTTGGGATGCTGATTCAACAGTCTAACCTTAACTTAACTGCGCGCGAAACAAACCGTCATTGAGTATACACTCAGTGGTATTTCTATAATCTGAACACTTAAGCAATTATAAAACTTATTATTTTATATATATATCGAACTATTCAAACTCAATGAGTATTCAAACATTCACTTTCCAACCAATGTTTTGGTTTACTTTAAATTTCAAATCATTTATTAATTTCAATAGCAATTAATCAATCAGTAATGTTCATTAACAATCAGAACAATTATTTATTCAGTAATAGTCAGTTATTCGGTAACAATCAATTATTCAATAATAACCAGTTATTCAGTATCGATCAATTGATCGGTTATCCGATGTGATCAATTATTCAAGAAAATCGGTATTCAGTAACAATTAAGTTATTCAAGAATGATCATTCATTCAAGAACAATCAGTTATTCAGTAATGATTAATTATTCAGTAATATTCAGTTATTCAATAACTGTCTAATATCCAGTAACGGTCAATTATCCGGTAACAGTTAATTATTCAGTAATAATCAGTTATTTTATACCTTTATTTACCTCTATTAACATGACTCGGACTCGAGACGGATACAGATCCAACCACACACACCGATCGGCACATAGTGCCTTATCGGTAAATTTCGAGCGAAGAATAAAGATGAAGAGCGATGCACGGTACACAAAGTACCTCATTGGAACAAATCCAAAACGATAATGAATTGATACTTGATAACAATATCGACACACAAAGTGCCGAATCGGTAACAATAACGGTAACAGTAATAGTAGTCGGCACATAAGTGCACGATCGATGGCCAAGCAAAACCCGTACTCTTCCATATCCTATTGCATGCCAACTATATCCGACTAGTCTGACTAGTTAATAGGGTATTTAATTCATTTTTCAGTTTTCAATTAATTCATATTTTAATTAATTAACTATATATTTTCAATTCAATATAATTCCGTTCACTTTTCACTAATAAATATTTAATTTCACAATAATCACAATTTTCTATCAATTTCATCACACTTCCAACTACATATATTTTCCAATATAACAAATATTTATTATTCAATTTCCACATCAATATTCATTTCAATTCAAACATTCATATATATATATATATATATATATATATTCATAAATCAATTCAATATAATCAATATTCAATCCAATTCAAATAATCATCTCAAAACACCTATTACATATATATATTAAATAATAAATCCAACAATTTAAGTATTAAGTTCGGATTATAGAAATACAAACCGTAGTTTCTGAGCTAACTCCCGTTGACTTTGTCTTGTCCTTTCTTAGTCGAGATTTCCGGTACCACATTGACTACGAAAGTAATACAATTCATAATCATTAATATATTACTAATTTATATATTGAATTACAGAATTCTAAATTAATATCCGCTAATTTCTCCTGAAACTAGACTCACAAATCTTCTTACCATAAAATTTTCATAATTTTTCGTTTAGCCATTAAGTACAGTTTATTCTTTAAATTCACCCTATTCTCATTGTCGGCAGTTTGACCCTTCTTCACTAAAAGTTAATTATCTCGCAGTACAGAACTCGGATAATATTTCCGTTGATTTCTCCTAAAAATAGACTCATCAGGGATTCTAAACATATAACTTTAATCCTTTAATTATTTTTCTCCAATTTTTTGTGATTTTTCAAACTCAGAATAGGGGAACCCAAATTCATTCTGACCTTGTCTCACAAAATTCATTATATCTCATAATTTACAATTCAATTGCTTATACCGTTTCTTCTATAAAAACTAGACTCAATAAGTTTTAATTCCATATTTTATTCATCCTCTAATTAAATTTCTAAAATTTTTGGTGATTTTTCAAACTTAGACTACTACTGCTGCTGTCCAAAATAGTCTTAGTGCAAAATGTTGATTTTCTACTTTTAATTTCAATTTAATCCTAACTAAATTCACTTACTTTTCTATCTTAATTCATACTTTATTTCTACTCAATTTTTAACCAAACTTAGACATAATTATCTATTTTTCATCATAAAACCATAATTTCAAAATTCTTTCAATTTAGTCCTTAAAGCATAAAACTTATGAATCACTTTACAATTCAATCCTTATTTCATTTCTAACTTGAATTTCTATCAATTTAGCCCTTAATTCATCATTTTACTCAACACAAAAATTATCTAGAAATCTAATAACTTTCAAAATATCAACTTAATTTCATCAAAATCTTGTTCCAAAGCTTCTAAAACATCAAAATTAAGTAAAAAGGGCTAAATTGACTTACCAATTAAACTTTCAAACCTTGAAATCTAAAATTTCCCTTTTCTCCCTTTCTTTCTTTTCTTTCCTTCCTTGTTCCCTGTTTCCTTTCATTCTGTTTCTTTTCTATCTCTTTTTTTCATTTCTTTTCTTTTGTTTTACTTTATATATATATATATATATATAATATTTTAACTTAATAAATATCTAATTAATATCAAATATTTATTTTACATTTGTATCCATTTATTATCCACACACTTGTCATAATTTAATATATTTATTACATAAAATCTTATAATATAATTATTTAATTAACAAATATATTTTATAAATAATAAATATCTACTAATAATTAAATATACATATTACAAATGTATGTATTCAATTTATTACACATGTATTTTATAATTACCACACATTTGTCACTATTTTAATTTATTTCATAATATAATATAATATTAATTTTAATTAATAATTATAGCAATAATTTAATATTTAAATAAATATCTATTTATTATCAAATACTTGTATTACAAATGTGTATATTTTATTTCTACACTTACATCAAATCATTTTCATACACTTGTCTTTCTTTTATTTATTTATCATATAATATCAATTTAATAATAATAAATACATTAATACTTACTTAAATAATAAGTAAATACATACATGTATTACAAATGTATGTACATTATTTATCACACATGTATTTTATTTTATCACACACTTGGCATTCACTTTGGCTTATTTGCTTATTTAATCCCCTCAATTTTCTTTATTCTATAATTAAACTTTCACACTTCATTCAATTTAATCATTTTATCCATTTATCCTTAATTAAGCTAAATTTACTTCATTAAACTCTAATTAACCACTCGACTAACTCCATAAATATTTTTAATAATTATTTACTAATCCATTTTTCAGAAACGGAGACCCGAAAATACATTTTTCTGATAACCTTAAAATTCGGGTCGTTACAGATCGGTTTATTCAGATATGATGTCTAAAGAATATGTTTGCTGAAATTTCTCCTGAATTGGTTTTCGTTAGTGAGTGGAATAATACGGGGTTCTCTTATTCTGAATTTGGAAAATCATTAAAAATTGTATAAAAATACTTTGGGGTTCAAATTTATATGTTTAAATTCTTAATGAGTCTATTTTCAAGAGAAGCAAATGGGAACATCATTTGAATCCCGTACTAAGAGATAATTATTTTTTAGTGAAGAAAGGTTGAAACTGTCAAACAGCAGAACATGGATGAATTTGAAGAATTAACTGTACTTATTGGCTAAACCATAAATTCTAAAAATTTTATGGCAGGAAGATATTTGAGTCTAGTTTTGGAAAAATCAAATGTAATGACCTGATAGTCACAGGTATCGGAAAGTATATTTTCGGGTCTCCATTTTCGAAAAACGAATTCGTAAATATTTATTAAAAATATTTAAGAAGCTAGTTGAGTGGTTAATTAGGTTTTGGTTAGGTGAATTAGCTTGAAATAAGGTTAATTAGGTATAAGGATTAAATTGAATATAAGGTAAAAGTTAAATTATATAATAGAGAAAATTCAAGGGACTAAATAAGAATTAAACCATAAATTGACATGCGTGTGGTAAAAATAATTTCCACGTGTATAAATAATATACAATCATTAGTAATTATTATATATTTACTTATAATTTAAGTAAATATTATTTTATTATTATATTATTGTTATATTATATTAATTAAATAAAGTAAATAAAATAAATAAATCAATCAATCAAATTATGACAAGTGTGTGGTAATAATAATGTACATGTCTAATAAATACATATATACATTTGTAATACATATATGTATTTATTTATTCATTATTTAAGAAATAATAATTATTATGTTAATATAATATTATATTAATATAATAAACAAAAAGTAAATAAAAAGAAAGTAAAAGAAATAAAGATAGAAAAGAAAGAGTATTGGAACGAAACAGAGAAAAACAGGGGAGAAAGAAAAAGGAAAAGAAAAAGAAAGGAAAAATTAGGGTTTTAAGTTCAAAGCTTAAGTGGTAAGTCAATTTAATCCTTTTTTTTTTGTAATTTTTGAGTTTTTGGAATCCTAGAGATAAATACTACTTGATTTATGTTGAAAATTTGAAAGTTAGTAGATTATTAGATGTTGTTCATGTTGAATAAATTGAAGTGTTAGGGTTAAATTGATATAATTTCAAGTTAGAAGTGAAAAAGGGATTAAATTGTAAAATAAATTATAGGTTTTGAAATAATAGGGACTAAATTGATAGAATTTTGAAATTAGGGTTTATGGTGAAATTTGAAAGTAGAAATTAGTTTAAAGTGGAATTTAAATGAAAACATGAAATTAGTTTTAAATAAAATAAAGTTAGTTTTGATTAATGGACTAAATTGAAATGTGAGCAAAAGTTGAGTATAAATTGAAATATTTAATATGAAAATTGTAGTGTATTGATAAATTTTAATTGTTTCAATTTCCGTAGCTAACGTTGAGCCGGATATCTCAGTTGAGAAAGGAAAGGACCTAATTGAAGAAAAAGGAAAATAGAAGGCTGAGTGAAGGAAGAATAAAATACATCATCTCAACCTTTTTGTTGTAAGTACTATAAGATTTTTAAATTATCTTATTTAAATGCTTATATTGTAGTATAGAATTACTTAAGAGTTAAAAAATTAGATTATGGAATTATAAAATTTATTTAAGGAAATTATAGATGGAAAATAAAAGAATATATGAATTTTGTAATCCAAACTACAATTATTTTCTAAGTTGTGAAAAATTAAGGGTTAAATCATAAATTTGAGAAATTTTATATTAGAAATAGAAAAGTGAAGTGCATAACACTTAGAATGAAAAACATTGGTGTAGTGTATTTTGGAATATTAACAAGTATTGAATTATGTTATATGTGTTATTAAAAGTAAAATATATTGCTACATGAAATTTTATGCTAAGGTCTAAATTACAAAATATATAGAAGTGATATGTGAAACACATGATAAGGATTATTAGTGAATTATGGGTGAACATTGAATTTAGAAAATATATTTCATGTATTAAATATAGTGAAGATATAAGTATATGGATTATTGTTACAATGATTAAATTGTAAAGTATGTAATAGCATTATACGAAAAGTGAAAAATGATATGTATGCATGATATAATTTGCCCATGTAACGCCCCGTACCCGAGTCCGCTGCCGGAATCGGACACGAGGGGCTAACGGCTTAAACCATTCACTTTTACAGTCCATTTTAAAATTTTTTCCAGGCAGTCGGCTAACTGTGTCACTGACACTTTAAAAATCATAACTTGAGTTCTACAACTCGAAAGTCAGTTTTGTAATTTTTCCCTGAAACTAGACTCATATATGAATCTACAAATTTTTTTCTAGAATTTTTGGTCGGGCCAATTAGTACAGTTTATTAGTTAAAGTCTCCACTGTTACAGGGTGCGACTACACTGACCTTCATGCATTACGACCTGGATATCTCCCTGTACAGGGATTCAATACTGATGCCGTTTGTTTCTATAGAAACTAGACCCAAAGAGGATCTATACATATATAGCATGACTCCTAATTATCTCTGGTTAATTCACAATGAATTTCCAAAGTCAGAACAGGGAATCTAGAAACCGTTCTGGCCCTGTTTCACGAAAACCTAATTATCTCGTAACATACAACTCACATGACTGTTTCGTTTCTTCCATATGAAAGTAGATTCATTAAGGTTCATTTACATAATTTATTCACTATTTAATTCCATTCCTACTATTTTTAGTGATTTTTCACATCCACCTCACTGCAGCTGTCAACCTCTGTCATTAAGGTAGATTTTACCTACTTCATAATTTCCTTGATTCAACTAGCCCTTTTAACATACATGGCACAAAGATAATCACGATTAACCATTCCAAGGGCTAATCGATTCCAAACATTACCACATCTCTTAATGAACAATATACAAAATGATCATGATACCATGCCAAGGTGCATACAAGCCATTTTCGCATGGCTAAAAGTTTACATACCAAATTTTCAACAAAACATATTAGCCTATACATGCCAAAATGCTCTCCTAGACCCACTAAGAAGAAAGTACCAAAAGTTGCTAGCCGGTGTGATGACTTTGACGACGGTCTCGAGCACACCAAAATGGATCAAGAACCTAGGTAAGCAACAAACAAGCACACCAAATGAGTACATAACTCAGTAAGTCATAAGCACTACTCTACCATCCAACATTAATAATCATTTTTTGTTTCTTTCAAATCATAACAACTATGCTACAGTTTCTTAAATTCTTGGTTCGATCTCATGCCAAGTCCTTCAATTAATTCAATGCCAAGTCAGCCCAATCAATGTAGACCCATTTCCTCAAGTTTGGAACAACGATGCACTAGATAAATCTATGCATACACGCACAACCTCAAATTCGTATTTAGTTAATAGCTCAATCACTTACCTCATTCATCACAATTTATACCAACAACCAAACGTTGCACACATAGTGCTTATTATGTTCGCACACATAGTGCCATAGTAAATCGCACACATAGTGCTATAGTAAATTGCACACATAGTGCCATAGTAAATCGCACACATAGTGCATTTGAGATTCCTCATGCTTCAACCTCCCAATCGGCACACATAGTGCCACTTAAATTTTGCACACATTGTGCCCTATGTCAATTCATCATGGTAAAGCAATTTGCTAAATTCAAATTGTACATATGGTCATATTAACAAGTAGGAGAATCACTCCAAAAATATCTATCCAAGGAGTTCTCACAACAAGTGCTTAAGGACTTACCTTGCGTTGACTATAACGGTTCCGACCGGCTACTCGATGTCCTTGGCTTTGCCCTTGCTTGTTTCTCCTTCTTTAACTTCTCGGCTTAATAGATAAATAAACTAGTTTAATCATCTTGCTGTACATTTATAATTCAATTACACATGCATATGTATATTTGCATATTCGCAACCCTCTTACTAATTACCCATTTAGTCGATTATATACATGATTAAAGGTAACATCATGAATGGGCATACTTATATATATATATACATACCCGATTGTGCACCAAAATTTGACTCAACATCACCTACATACTCACTTTGATGGCGAATATATATATACATGTATAGTGTTATCTACAACATCATCTAAACACCTAAATTTTTCTCATGCACACTTGATCAACCTTTTTCCCAATCTAGCATAGCTTCACCTCTATTTGTGATATCATATAAATTTGCATGTTGCTACATTTCTTAAGTTCAACATCTCTATGCCCATTATAGCCACTCCCATAATCAAATTCTAAAATCGGCAACATCCCTTTCAACTATGTTAGCGAATACTTCTCCCTTCTTAGTCCCAACTTGGCACCTCCAACAAAAGGACTTAACATCTTCCCTTTCATGCTAACATAACAAGCAACTTAGTTCATCCATACAACTAACATGTTAATAGCATCAAGGTATCAACTAAAATTTTAAGCTTCTTGTCAACTTCCAACTCTCCAACAACCCCAAATCCAACCTTGGGATAGATAGTATTTAGACCCATCACCCAAAGGTTGTGTAAACTTCAAAAAAAAATATCATTGAACATACCTTGATCTAAAGGACCACCTTGGCGAATCTTGCTTCATCTTCTTCCTCTAGATACGACAATTGCAAAAGAAAGAAAACATGAGCACTCCTTCTTCCCTCCTTATTAAGCATTCAAACTCTCTCATTTTCATGCCACAAGAAGTGAAAGAAAATGATGAACATTTTTTCTTTCTTCCTCCCTCAACTCACGGCAATGGGGGTACACCCACACCATTCTCTTTTCTTTTTTTTTCTTTATTACCCATGTTTCTTATTTTATTTTTTTCTACATACCCACTAACTAAACATGTTTGCAACATGTTTCCACCCATAGCATGGCTGGCCATCATGCTTAAATTTGGGTAAATTGACATGCAAACCCACCTTTTTTTTCACAACATGCACTTATAGGCCACCCTACATTTGCCTAGCACATTTCTAAATTTTCTCACATAAGTCCTATTTGACAAAATTCACTTATAATTAACAAAATTCAAACATGAAATTTTCACACATGCATATGTACATATAATGAACATCAACTATGACAGTTAATTATTTTTATGACTCGGTTTAGTGGTCCCGAACCCACTTTCCGACTAAGGTCAATTTAGGGCTGTTACAGCCCAAGTAGACGAGATTAGAACTACTAGGATATTAGTGGCATGCCATTAAGGAACCTTAGCGCGCTCTCTAATTATTAGCACGTCGGTGCTCTCTGATTATTAGCACATTAGTGCTCTCTGTATAGCACTTTAGTGCTCTCTGTTTAATAGTGCATAATAGTGCATAATAGCTTTGGCACCAATTGTAATAGTCTTATACCAGGTTCGTATGATTGGACTGGGTATACGGGTGTTACAGTACGAACTAGAACAATACCATTTCAGACAAAGGCTGATTAGGCTTGAGAGTAATATGCATGTTGAAACGAATACTCCTTTCCGAGAGTGGTTAGGTACCATGGAGTCATGGCAATGAACTTAAAGTTTCGATGACGGGTCTCGATATGGTCACATGAGCACGAAACTGGCAAAGGCGGTTAACTCTGTCTTGACATGAACACAACATCTTGCAATTTCATCTGTTTTCTCAGCTACGTTTTACAAGCTAAAAACCTTGCTACCAAGAATAGGGTTGAAACAAGTAAACCAAATGAAAGTGGGACACATGTTTGTCAATGAGGTCAGGAAGACAATGGATGCAAACCATCAGAGGGGAGGTGGATGTGTAACACCCCAAACTCGTGACCGACGCCGGTGTCGGACACGAGGGGTTAACGGCCAAATCCTCTCAAGATACCAACCAATTTGACATTACCAGTCAGGCTGGAAAACTGCGTCACCGTCGCCTTAAAAATCATATCTCGAGTTTCAAAACTCGGAAACTGGTTTCGTAAATTTTCCCTGAATTTAGACTCATATACCCATCCATGGATTTATTTTTAGAATTTTGGTTGGGCCAATTGGTACAGTTTATTAGTTAAAGTCACCCATGTTACAGGGATCTACTGCTCTGACCTTCGCGCGTTACAACTTGAATATCTCTCTGTACAGGGCTTTAATACTGGTACCGTTTGTTTCTAATGAAACTAGACTCAAAATGGAATCTGTACATATAAGGCATGACTCCTAATTCTTTCTGGATAATTTATGGTAAATTTTCAAAGTCCCGACAGGGGACCCAGAAACCGTTCTGGCCCTGTCTCACGAGAACTTTAATATTTCTCAGTATACAGCTCATATGGTCGTTCCGTTTCGTCCATATAAAAATAGATTCATCAAGGTTCAGTTCCATAATTTACTCACTATTTAATTCTACTTATACTATTTTTAGTGATTTTTCAATCTCATCCCACTGCTGCTGTCCGCAACAGTTACTGCAGTAGACTATGCCAATTTCATGAATTTTCCCTTGGCCTTAATCATCCATCATACATGACACAAATTATGGCCACCTTATCAAAATTTGAGTTTCTAAGACTCGTGGCTATAGGTTCTAGCATCCCACTCGACGACCACATAGGCCATTTTCACATGGCTTAAAGTTTACAACCCACAATTCGACAAAATATAATAACCTATACATGCCAAATGTTCTTCAACAACAAAACAATACCACAAGGTTTCAGCGGTGTGATGACTTCAACGACGGTTCCGAGCACGCAACAATACGAGTCCAAGAGACCTAAAATGGGTGACAAGAAAACACCGAGTGAGTTTACAACTCAGAAGTCATAAGCATTCCACAACCATCCATTAACAAAATTATTACAACATGAAATAATGAACGAGGCTAAGTACTCCATCCATATCGAACTATATCATAGTTCCTTGGACCTTCGGTTCAATCTCATACCAAGTCATACATCCACATTTCATATTCTATACAATAAGATATTTGGGGCATTTTACACACCAACTCATTTTCACCACAATCATACAATTGCAATCATCACATAGATTTAAAGCTTACCAAGCTCAACCCCGAGCATGAACATATTACCTATTCGTCATGAGCTCAAGGTACTTACCCGATCCGCTGTCCACACTCAACTCGATGGAGACACACCCTCCATATAATTGTTCGATCGGAGATATTTATATATATATATAGTACGCACACACGATTGCTTAATACTCGATTTCGCACACTTAGTGCCATGCGATTTAAGCCCGCACACATAGTGCCATGCCCTTCGAGCTCGCACACTTAGTGCCATATATTTCCAGCATGCACACTTAGTGCCATATTTTTCCAGCACGCACACTTAGTGCCAATCTCGTCACCGTATACACGTATTGTTCAAGACACTTAGTGCCGAAAGCAAACTTTCTACACATTTCACTATTTCTTTTACATTCAACAATTGTCATCACTCCATACACATACAATTTCATTTATATATATATAGCATCCCATTAAACACAATTGCATAGATTTTACAATCATTTAAGCAATATCAAACATATGTGCTTAATGACTTACCTCGGACGTTGTCGCACGTCTTCAACGGCTATTCAATTACTTTTTCTTTTCCCTTGTCCAACTTCGATCCTTTGAGCTCTTGAGCTAAATCAAACAAATTTACTTCCCAATCAAACACACACATACGGCAACCATATATTGTTTTTAACACATTCGGTCACTTGGGCGACCCATTTAACTTTTAAGCATTCATTTCAAATTTTAGTTAAACAATGCCGAATGCTATTAGCTACTAATGCCACACACATATATGCATAAAATTTAATCATACATGACCCATAGCTCATTTGGTCATTCATCTCTCAAACTTACCGAAGCTTCATACCACACTTCCTTGGCCGAATACATATATAAGCACAATTTAGCATTTTCATTTACTTAATATTTCATACCTATCATGCTAGCCGAATATTGTTTAATCAAGTTCAACATCCTCATATACGGCATTAGCATCCAAACAACCTATATGAACATTTAACTAATTCAAGCTTCACCCATCCACACTTATTCATTTAACATAAAGAAAATATATCAACCTCTTCACTATCAACCATGGCCGAATGCTTCATGGGTTTAAGGTAGATTCAAGAAAGAACCTCATAATTATTAAGATGTAAGCAACTACCCTTGTTCATCTAGATTTAGTATGAACAACAACTATCACCATTATTAATCACCATAGCCGAAAACCTCACCCTCATGGCGAATGTACCAAACATTTCCTAACTAAACTTTCACAAATTTTAACCTCATATCGACCTCGACTTGTTCAATACAACATGAAACAATCCCTTCTCCTAACCTCTTGATACACGGCTTGATGTTCAAATCCCCATGAAAGTTTGATTTTCATGACATTACCAAAATGCATTATGACAATTAGCTCAACAAACTCAAGAAGTTAAAGCCAACATCTCAAAGCTTACCTCCAACTAGAAGAAGGGTTGCGAATTTGCTTAATGAAAAGCTCTCCCATTTCTTTCCTTTGGTTCACGGCAAGAAGAACAAAGCATAACCAAATTCCCTTTTTTTTTTCTTTCTTTGGTTAGTCACGCAATGGGGCATCCACACACCTTTTTTTTTGTCAACATTTTCTTTAATGCTAGCACATTATTTTATTGTTTCATACATCACTCACTAACCAAACATGTTGGGAGCATGTTTCCTTTGCCCATCAACACCCACCTTGGTCGGCCACTATAGTCAAATTTGGGAAATTTGACATGCAAGGACAACATTTCCTAGTATGCATCAATAGGCCACTTCAACATTTGCCTATCTCATTTCTAAGTTTTCTCACACAAATCCTTTCTAGTGAAATTCACCTTTATAACACTAAATCAAATCATCAAAATGTCACACACAATTTAACACATATCATAGGCATCACAATAAATTTTAAATTATTTTTATGCCTCGGTTTTGTGGTCCCGAAACCACATCCCGTCTAGGGTCAATTTTGGCTGTCACAACTCTCCCCACTTAAGAAATTTTCGTCCCCGAAAATCTTACCTAAATAGGCTCGGGTATCGCTCTTTCATAGAGTCCTCAAGTTCCCAAGTGGCTTCTTCAATTCGTGTTTATGCCACAACACCTTCACTAACAGGATTTTCTTATTGCACAACTCTTTTACTTCACGCATCATAATGCGAACCGGTTCCTCTTCATAGCTCAAATTAGGCTGAATCTCAATCTCAGACGGGGCGATTACGTGCGATGGATCGACCTATATCGTCAAGCATCGAAACATGGAAAACGTTGTGAATCTTTTCGAGCTCGGGGTAAAATTAATCAGACGCCATCGCCCAACTCGTTTAGATACTTCATACGGACCGATGAACCTTGGACTCAATTTGCCCTTACGGCCAAATCTAAGCACTTTCTTCTAGGGTGAGACTTTGAGAAATACCTTGTCTCCAACCTGATATTCAATATCTTTTCTTTTCAAGTCCGCATACGACTTTTGGCGATCCGGCGACTTTCAAACTTTCACGAATTACTCGAACTTTTTGCTCGGCATCCTTAACCAAATCAACCTCAAGATTTTTCCTTCACTAAGTTCAGTCCAGAATAATGGGGTACGGCATTTACGACCGTAAAAAGCCTTGTAAGGGCCATCTTGATACTTGATTGAAAGCTATTGTTGTAAGCGAATTCAACCAAAGGTAAATACTGGTTCCCATGCACCACTAAACTCAAGGATGCAACATCTCAACATATCCTCGAGTATTTGAATTATCCGTTCGGATTGACTATCGGTTTGGGGTGAAAAGTGCTAAAATGCGTTTGGTACCCAAAGCCTCTTGCAATTTCTTCCAAAATCGCGAGGTAAATCTCGGATCTCTATCGACACGATGGAAATAGGCACCCGTGTAATCTCACAACCGAGAAACGTACAATTCGGCTAGTTTGTCCATTGAAAAATCCTTACGCACGGGATAAAGTGAGCCGACTTAGTCGGTCTATCGACAACGACCCAAATCGCATCCTTCTTACTCATCGACAATGGCGGTCCGGATACAAAGTCCATTGTGACTCGATCCCGTTTTGCAACCAACTCATCGTCGACTTTTCGAGCTTCACGAATTTGACGTATCAATAATGGTTTGGCTTTCAATTCACTACTAACACATTGTCGGGTAGGATAGACAAGTGTACATTCATCGCTTCATAAAGCAAATAGTAATTTCCGCTTAAGGCATACGCAACCACATTAGCCCTTCCCGGTGATAATCAATGACGAGCTCATAATCTTTTAACAACTCGAGCCATCGCCTTTGTCGCAGATTTAAGTCTTTTGGGTCATCAAATATTTGAGACTTTTGTGATCCGAATACACATGGCACTTCTCACCAAATAAGTAATGTCGCCATATCTTTAAGGCGAATACGATGGCGACCAATTCGAGATCGTGGGTCGGATAATTTTTCTCATGTGGCTTTAATTGCCTCGACGCAGGCCACAACTCGCCCTTCTTGCATCAATACGCAACCCAACCCAAGTAGGGATGCGTCACTATAAATGACAAACTCTTTGCCCGATTCGGTTGCACTAGAATTGGGGCTTCATCAAATAAGCTTTCAGTTGATCGAAATTTTTCGACATTTCTCCGTCCATTCGAACTTAACATCCTTTTAGAGTAGCCGTCATTGGCGTGGCTATCTTCGAGAAACCTTTACAAATCGTCGGTAATAACCGCAAGCCCCAAAAAGCTCCTAACTTCGGTAACATTCCTTGGTGGTTTCCAATCGACTATGGCTTAATTTTGTTCGGGTCCACCACGACACCGATCGCGGACACCACGTGCCCTAAAAAGCTAACCTCTTTCAACCAAAATTCACATTTCTTGAACTTTGCGTATAACGCTTATCTCGTAAGATTTGCAACACTAGCCTCGGTGTTCAAGATGTTCGGTTTCATCTCTCGAATAGACCAAAATGTCATCGATAAATACAACTACGAACCGATCCAAGTATGGCACGAAAATTCTATTCATTAAATCCATAAACACCGAAGGGCATTAGTGAGCCCAAATGGCATCACCAAGAATTCAGTAGTGACCGTACCTCGTTCTAAAAGCGGTTTTGGGTATGTCCGATTCTCGGACCCTCAACCGATAGTACCCGACCTCAAATCTATCTTTGAAAACACCGAGGCTCCTTTAATTGATCAAACAAATCGTCAATTCGTGGCAATGGATATTTATTCTTTATCGTCACTTTATTGAGTTGACGATAGTCGATGCACAACCTCATGGTTCCATCCTTCTTCTTCACAAACAATACAGAGCGCCCATGGAGAAAAACTCGGTCGAGCGAAACCTCTATCCGTCAATTCTTGCAATTGAACCTTCAATTCCTTTAATTCCGTTAATGCCATGCGATACGGGGCTATTGAAATCGGTAGTAGTACGTACAACAACCGATGTCGAATTCCACTTCTCGAACCGGTGGCAATCCGGTAACTCCTCAGGAAAAACATCTGAATACTCACAAACCACTGGTACCGATTCGAGTTTCCTTTCCGTCTCTTTACTTCCAAACACATACGCAAGGTATGTTTCACACCCCTTTTTCACATATCTCCGAGTAGTCATAGAAGATATTATCACTGGTACTCCTTTTAAACCAGTAGACTCGACTCGGACTACCTCGTTATTTGCACTCCTCAAATCAATGGTTTTCCTTTTGGTCCACCATTGCATCATGTACGGTCACCAATCCATACCAAGAATTACATCAATTCATCAAATGGTAGAAGCATCGATCGGTAGGAAAAAGGATTCTCGAATTATTAGGGGCATCTCTTGCACACTTTATCAACTAGTACGTATTGACCCAAAGGGTTTGACACTGAATTACGAATTCAAGAGACTCAACAGGTAGAGTCTTCTTGGATGCTAAGGTTTCACATACATATGAATGAGTAGAGTGGGGTCAATCAATGCAATCACAATAGTATCAAAGAGAGTAAAAGTACCATGATAACGTCGGGGAGGATGCCTCCTCTCGTGCGCGGATGGCATATGCTCTAGCAGAGCACGGGTCTCGGATCGGACGGCCAGATTAGAGGCTCCTCTCGATTACCACCCCTACCTCCAGAGATTCTCGGGGCCTACCTCAAACCGTCGTTCCACTAGGTCTTGCACCTTGCGTCTTATTCCTCTCATCTAGCTCCGTGCAATCTCTAATGAAGTGGTCCTTGAACCGCATCCATAATGAGCCCTATTAACAGACTTACCCCAACATTCACCTAGGTGTCGTCTTCCACATTGGGGGCATTCAGGTCTCTCTTGACGATTATTGCCCACACTAGCTACTGAAGTAGCTCGGGAGTCCGTCAATGGTCGGGCTCTAATGGAAATTCCCGCAGTCGTCCTCGACTTACTGGTGTCCTCCCTGAACCTCTTTATAGCCGAGAACGGAGCTTTACTCGTCGATCTTTTACGGTAATCTCTTGCTTCAAATTCAGCCTTCTTCTTCTCCTTCCCAAGTTCTTCCGCCTTGCAGGCTCGTTCGACTAGTGTCACGAACTCCTTTATCTCCAAAATTCCCACTAGTAACTTTAACTCTTCATTCAATCCTTCTTCAAATCTTTTGCACATCGCAACCTCGTTAGCCACACACTCCCGAGCATACCGACTAAGTCTTACGAACTCATGTTCGATTCGAGACTGATCATCGGCCTTGCTTGAGTTCCAAAATTCCTTACGCTTCGATCGATGAACTGTTGACTAATGTATTTCTTTCAAATTGGATTGAAAGAAATCCCAAGTAACTCGTTCATTTGGGACTATGGAAATTAAAGTCCTCCACCAATAGTAAGTGAGTCTCATAACAAGGATATAGCACACTTAAGACATTCATCGGGTGTGCATGACAGTTCATCTAACACTCTAATGGTGTTATCGAGCGTAACTCTACTTTTCGGCATCATCAAGAACTATGACCTTGAACTCCTCGGCCCCACGCTTCCTAATCAAGTCCACGGTGGTTTACTCACCTCACAGGATCGAAGAATCGGAGGCATTGCGGGCTCTTGGGTGGAGTATTTAAATTCGGGAATGGTTGGACAGCCGGGTTGGTTCGGGCATATTATGCGACCCACTCATTCATCATGGTGAAGAAGGCTTGTTTCGCCTTCATTTTGATTATTCGCGGATGACCGAGGCTCAACAGGCGGTGTCCCTTGCGCGGGAGCAGCCGCTACACTTTCAACGTCATCCGCCAAGGGTCTCTCTACCCCGGGTTCCATTTACTAATCAAAACAAAAATTTCAACCGTCAGAAGTCATCACATTTTTAAGCACTAACAATTTGGCATGTATAGCTAGACTCACACGCGTTATGGTAGTCCTAGAATCGACTAAACCATGGCTCTGATACCAATTTAATTGTAACACCCCAAACTCGTGACCGACGCCGGTGTCGGACACGAGGGGTTAACGGCCAAATCCTCTCAAGATACCAACCAATTTGACATTACCAGTCAGGCTGGAAAACTGCGTCACCGTCGTCTTAAAAATAATATCTTGAGTTTCAAAACTCGGAAACTGGTTTCTTAAATTTTCCCTGAATTTAGACTCATATACCCATCCATGGATTTATTTTTAGAATTTTTGGTTGGGCCAATTGGTACAGTTTATTAGTTAAAGTCACCCATGTTACAGGGATCTACTGCTCTGACCTTCGCGCGTTACAACTTGAATATCTCTCTGTACAGGGCTTTAATACTGGTACCGTTTGTTTCTAATGAAACTAGACTCAAAATGGAATCTGTACATATAAGGCATGACTCCTAATTCTTTCTGGATAATTTATGGTAAATTTTCAAAGTCCCGACAGGGGACCCAGAAACAGTTCTGGCCCTGTCTCACGAGAACTTTAATATTTCTCAGTATACAGCTCATAT
This sequence comes from Gossypium arboreum, assembly GCF_025698485.1. Classification (NCBI taxonomy): domain Eukaryota; kingdom Viridiplantae; phylum Streptophyta; class Magnoliopsida; order Malvales; family Malvaceae; genus Gossypium; species Gossypium arboreum. The sequence continues at coordinate 40,482,850 of NC_069081.1, forward strand.
GGTCGTTCCGTTTCGTCCATATAAAAATAGATTCATCAAGGTTCAGTTCCATAATTTACTCACTATTTAATTCTACTTATACTATTTTTAGTGATTTTTCAATCTCATCCCACTGCTGCTGTCCGCAACAGTTACTGCAGAGACTATGCCAATTTCATGAATTTTCCTTGGCCTTAATCATCCATCATACATGACACAAATTATGGCCACCTTATCAAAATTTGAGTTTCTAAGACTCGTGGCTATAGGTTCTAGCATCCCACTCGGCGACCACATAGGCCATTTTCACATGGCTTAAAGTTTACAACCCACAATTCGACAAAATATAATAACCTATACATGCCAAATGTTCTTCAACAACAAAAACAATACCACAAGGTTTCAGCCGGTGTGATGACTTCAACGACGGTTCCGAAAGCACGCAACAATACGAGTCCAAGAGACCTAAAATGGGTGACAAGAAAACACCGAGTGAGTTTACAACTCAGTAAGTCATAAGCATTCCACAACCATCCATTAACAAAATTATTACAACATGAAATAATGAACGAGGCTAAGTACTCCATCCATATCGAACTATATCATAGTTCCTTGGACCTTCGGTTCAATCTCATACCAAGTCATACATCCACATTTCATATTCTATACAATAAGATATTTGGGGCATTTTACACACCAACTCATTTTCACCACAATCATACAATTGCAATCATCACATAGATTTAAAGCTTACCAAGCTCAACCCCGAGCATGAACATATTACCTATTCGTCATGAGCTCAAGGTACTTACCCGATCCGCTGTCCACACTCAACTCGATGGAGACACACCCTCCATATAATTGTTCGATCGGAGATATTTATATATATATATAGAAATGCGCACACAAAGTGCTTAATACTCGATTTCGCACACTTAGTGCCATGCGATTTAAGCCCGCACACATAGTGCCATGCCCTTCGAGCTCGCACACTTAGTGCCATATATTTCCAGCATGCACACTTAGTGCCATATTTTTCCAGCACGCACACTTAGTGCCAATCTAAATCACCGCATACACACGTATTGCCCGACACTTAGTGCCGAAAGCAAACTTTCTACACATTTCACTATTTCTTTTACATTCAACAATTGTCATCACTCCATACACATACAATTTCATTTATATATATATAGCATCCCATTAAACACAATTGCATAGATTTTACAATCATTTAAGCAATATCAAACATATGTGCTTAATGACTTACCTCGGACGTTGTCGCACGTCTTCAACGGCTATTCAATTACTTTTTCTTTTCCTTGTCCAACTTCGATCCTTTGAGCTCTTGAGCTAAATCAAACAAATTTACTTCCCAATCAAACACACACATACGGCAACCATATATTGTTTTTAACACATTCGGTCACTTGGGCGACCCATTTAACTTTTAAGCATTCATTTCAAATTTTAGTTAAACAATGCCGAATGCTATTAGCTACTAATGCCACACACACATATGCATAAAATTTAATCATACATGACCCATAGCTCATTTGGTCATTCATCTCTCAAACTTACCAAGCTTCATACCACACTTCCTTGGTAGAATATATATATAAGCACAATTTAGCATTTTCATTTACTTAATATTTCATACCTATCATGCTAGCGAATATTGTTTAATCAAGTTCAACATCCTCATATACGGCATTAGCATCCAAACAACCTATATGAACATTTAACTAATTCAAGCTTCACCCATCCACACTTATTCATTTAACATAAAGAAAATATATCAACCTCTTCACTATCAACCATGGCCGAATGCTTCATGGGTTTAAGGTAGATTCAAGAAAGAACCTCATAATTATTAAGATGTAAGCAACTACCCTTGTTCATCTAGATTTAGTATGAACAACAACTATCACCATTATTAATCACCATAGCGAAAACCTCACCCTCATGGCCGAATGTACCAAACATTTCCTAACTAAACTTTCACAAATTTTTAACCTCATATCGACCTCGACTTGTTCAATACAACATGAAACAATCCCTTCTCCTAACCTCTTGATACACGGCTTGATGTTCAAATCCCCATGAAAGTTTGATTTTCATGACATTACCAAAATGCATTATGACAATTAGCTCAACAAACTCAAGAAGTTAAAGCCAACATCTCAAAGCTTACCTCCAACTAGAAGAAGGGTTGCCGAATTTGCTTAATGAAAAGCTCTCCCATTTCTTTCCTTTGGTTCACGGCAAGAAGAACAAAGCATAACCAAATTCCCCTTTTTTTTTTCTTTCTTTGGTTAGTCACGCAATGGGGCATCCACACACCTTTTTTTTGTCAACATTTTCTTTAATGCTAGCACATTATTTTATTGTTTCATACATCACTCACTAACCAAACATGTTGGGAGCATGTTTCCTTTGCCCATCAACACCCACCTTGGCGGCCACTATAGTCAAATTTGGGAAATTTGACATGCAAGGACAACATTTCCTAGTATGCATCAATAGGCCACTTCAACATTTGCCTATCTCATTTCTAAGTTTTCTCACACAAATCCTTTCTAGTGAAATTCACCTTTATAACACTAAATCAAATCATCAAAAATGTCACACACAATTTAACACATATCATAGGCATCACAATAAATTTTAAATTATTTTTATGCCTCGGTTTTGTGGTCCCGAAACCACATCCCGTCTAGGGTCAATTTTGGGCTATCACAGGATGAATGTAGAAATATATTCTCGACAGTTAGAAACTTTTTGAGTTATGGAATCTATCATTCGTCGACCCGATATCCCACGTAGGTCCTATGGAGTTGATTTTCAAAACAGACTATACGATTGCGGGAAATTTCACACACTTCGTTACCCTTGTATGCACGTTATTACAGCTTGTGCTCATGCCTCGATCAATGCTGAACAATAAATCGATAAGGTGTACACTCTAAAATGTACATTGCATATTTGGGGAAACAAGTTCCCTGTCTTACGTGATTTATCTACAAGAGAAGTGCCTCCGCCGACTTTCAAGCTTGTCCCAGACAAAGGGTTACGTAGGAAGTCGAAAGGTCACCTGTAGGTCACCAGGATCCATGGTGAAATGGACATAAGGGAGAAAAATTACCCCAAACTTTGTAGTTTGTGCAAAAAAACTAGTCATAATCAGACTAAATACCCACATCGAACCTACTATGTAACAGCCTGTTTTCGGAAAAATTAGAACAGTGGTTTCGGGACCACAAATCCGATTCCAGAAGAGATATTTATTTTAATATTATTTTATGGTCTATAGTAGGATGAAAATTTCATATGAAAATTTCGTATAGAAATTTTACCAGTTACATGTCTAATTTGATAAAGGACCAAATTGCACAAAGTGCAAAAGTTGAGTTCTAATAGCTAAAGAGATTAAATAGTTATAGAAATTTAAAGTGGAGGTCCTTATATGGCAAATAGACCATTTAAAAATGCTTAGTGGTTAAGGATGATGATTCATCCATGGAAAATAAAATAAAGAAAATGATGAAATTGGAAAGTGGAAAGTAGAAAGTGGAAAGTGGAAAAAATAAAGCTGATAAATGATAAAAAAAAATGAAAATATCATCAATTTATCATCATCATTCCCAAATAAAACATGGAAACCCTATCTAAGAGAAAATGAGCTCAAGCAAGCTATGTTGGCTTAATTGGGTAAGTAATCTTGTCTCGTTTTTAGTAATTTTTATATTTTTTGAGATCGTAATAGCTTAATTTAGCTATCTCGAGGACTAATTTACAAAGTTATCAAAGTACTAGGATTTTTCCATGGATGAGTATGCTGAAATTTTGAAATTTATGGTAGAAAATGAAAGGTTGTTGACAGATAAATAACTTTTGTAAAGTGAATTTTGATGAAATTATAATTTTAGGACTAAATTATAAAGTTGTAAAATGCATGGAAAATTCTAAATTTTAATGAAATAATGGGCTGTAAATGTTACATGTAAAATTTGGCTAGGCTTGGAATAAGGATTAAATTGCATGAATTTTATTTTCCGAGCCTAGGGACGAAATCGTCATTAATTAAAAGTTTAGTCCAAATGGTAATTTTGCCTAAGATGTGAATTGGATTGAATTGAGTATAAAATTTAGTAAATTGATGTTAAATTTACTCGTATAGATCCGGATAGACCAAATTCAGAGGTAGAATAAGGAAAAAAGAAAATATCAGATTAGTAGATTTTATGTACACGAACATTTGTCGAGGTAAGTTCATGTAACTAATTTGTGTTTTTTTTTATGCTTGAATTGAGTGCGGTATGTGTTTATATGAATTATATAAATGTTAAACATGTATGAAATAACCACATGATCAAAAATGTTCGAAAAATGTTAAGTGCCGTTTGAATAATAAAATTCGATGGATACATGATTTCCCGTATTGAATGTGGTCCTGCATATGTTGCAGACATAATATAGCTTGAACGAGCAATCCTGTTAAACCCTCTCGAGCGTTAGTTCCTACGAGCATTTTGATCGATAATGATCTTGCATGTGCTGCGTACTACCGCAGCTCTTTGTGAGCGTCCTATTACACGATTCGATCAGTTGTGATCCAGCATTTATTGCGGACAAAAACGCAGCTCCTCGTGAGCGTCCTGATATAGACTCTTATGAGTTTCTTGACATAGCTCGCTTGAACTCCAGTTATGCTATCTGGAGCTCCCTGATAGTAACTCTTCAGAGTTACCTTTTAAGCTCAATGAGTTTCCTGTTATAGACTCTTATGAGTTTCCTGATATAGCCTGGATAAACTTTCTGTTACATGGCTCAAATGAGCATCCTGATATATGGATCGAGAGTGTGCTTCCTGATTATGTGCCTTATGGGTACCCCTGAATAGGAGTTGACGGATTTCTGATTTGTACACTTCGAGTGTACTACTTGTGTATCCATCGATGTTTTCAATGATTCAACGGGCAAAATCTTGACATGAGAAAACATGAATATGAAATGAATTAATACATGTATATACCTAAAATACATGAAAAATGATGATACATGGTATATGAAAATGATATCACTTGATATATTGAAGCATGACGTGCTTGGTACACGAGTGTGGAACATGCTTAATGACTTTGTTTATCCTTAATCTCGTATATGTCTGAAATACATGAAACTGATGTTACAAGACATGTTGAAATATGAGAGGATAATATATGAACATGGAATTTGTTTGATGAATATGTTCATTCATGAATATAAATTTGTACACCTTGAGTTTATTACCTGAGTGACACTGACATTTCAAATGATTTAATGAGCAAAGTTCCGACATGAAATAATCTGAACTCGAGATGAATTATTATGAAAATATACTTGAAATACAAGGATATGATTTGTATATGTTATATGAATAGATGATGTGGAAAGTACATGTACATGGAAATCTAATTATTGTTGAGCCCATACATGTTTCTTGATATTTATATGAAATATATGACTAACAAGGGTGATGAGGATATGTGTTAGGGCTTGTGACCAAATTGGTTGATTGTGTCTTGTATGTTTATCTTGAACATGAATGAATGGTAAGTTAATTACCATGTTATACGAACTCACTAAGCATTATATGTTTACTCCGTTTTATTTTCCCCTGTTCTATAGTAATTCGGAAGCTCGTTGGATTGGAAGCTTGGCGAAGATCACTCACAATATCCATCGACCGATTTTGGTATATATGGTAAATCAATTATGGTTATAATGACATGTATAGGTTAATTAGCCAAAATTGACATATAAATGTTTTGGTTATAACTAGCCATTGGAATGGCTTGTGATGAACATGTTTTGATATGTATAAATAAGGCTATGACATGTTTGGTGTGTGCTTAAATGGTTAATTGATAGAAATCCTATTGGCATATTGATTATTAATTTTAGCATATTTGGTAAAATATGTATATAGGTGAATTTAATAAGTTAAGTAAGTTTGTATATTTGGTTACATAATGGTAAAGTATCATCTGAGGTGCTTAAGAGCACATGGGTTGCATGTGATGATATGCCATGCATGAGACTAGGCTTTGACTTAAATTAATTGTTTTAAAATGGCTTGCGAATATGTTAAAGTATAGATGTAGGAGAAAAACAAAATAGGTGAGAAATGTGGCTTGGAAAATAGTTTATTTTTGTCCATACGGGCAAAGACATGGGTGTGTGTCTTAGCTATGTGTGACACACGGCCTAACACATGGGTGTGTGGATTGGTTGTGTGACCCTTGCACCCACACACGACCTAGCACACGGGCGTGTGGATTGGCCATGTGACCCAAGTTAGAAAGTTACATGATCTAAGGCATGGGCATGTCTCTCGGTCGTGTGAACCACACGGCCTGACCACACAGGTGTGTGACTCCTGCACCTAGGAAAAAATTTGAAATTTTGCGGAAAAAAATTCTCTGAGTACCAGGTTTTGTCCCGACTTGTTTCTAATGCATGTTTTGGACCTCAAAGGTTCATATAAGGGACTTTATGATTGATTTCTGACATGAATACTGTATGGTGTAGAATATCTGTTTATTTAATCTATAAGTTTTGGTAATGTTTCGTAACCCTGTTCCGGCGACGGTTTCAGGTTAGAGGTGTTACATTTTATATTGGACAATTGTCTCAATAGAATAAAATATGAATTAATGTACTCCATGTTCCAACTTTTATTAATTTTTTATTAGAATGGAATTTTCATATTTATATTTTAGGAATAACACAACTATATTACATCTTAAAATAAAACTTTGACATTATATTGTTTTCAAATAAGTCAAAAGTTAATTAAAATAATTAATTCAAAAGTTGTGTTATTGTATTAGTTAATATATATTAATTAAATAAAAATGACATACAACTTTACAAAGGGACTGTGAATAACAAAAACAATTTTATTATTAGTACATTAATTGTATTCAAGTTAGTGATCATTTTCTAATTAAAGAACCCATTTGGATATCTATAGCTTAAAAAAGAAATCATTACCTGAACAAATAAACAATACACAAATAATGAAAATACATTTTTAACATAAAAATTAAAGTTTAAACATTTTCACTCATTAACAAAACACATAAATAAAATATAAAAATATACAAATCATAATAAAAAAATAATATCACAATTATATATACAAAAGCATGCAAATCACTTAAACTTTTTTATTCCTATGCATACCAAAAAATACTAAATTCTTTTATTAAAAATATTATCATTACAAAATTAAAATTATTATTTTATTATACATACCAAAAATTTAACATGCAATGTTTAAAGCATTCAAATAACATTAAATAATAAATTTTCAACAAAAATATTAAAAATGTAAAAATTTAATGTTAAAAATCTCAAACAAATTATAATTACATAAAAAGTCCTAAAAATTAGAAAATAAGTTTTAATATTAACTAAGTAAAAAACAAACAAATACATAATACTTACTAATAAAAATTAGAAAACATCACATATTTTTTGCCATGCCATTTTAATATTTAATAATTTTATTTATATTAGTTAAGTAAATAACAAACAAATAAATGATATTAAAAACACAAAATACTACGGCTTTCTTTCTTCCCAACACAAAATCTCCTAAACCCTAAATTGCCTAATGCTTTTTTTTTTTCAACATTAGGGGACCATCTGATGGGGGGCTTAGTATATGCTTTAAGGGAAAATAAAAATGGGGAAATTGGCAATTGTTTCGATGGTGAGAAGTAGAAACATCTCGTGACCCTCTGGTCACTTTTGTCGCAGGCGGTCAAATTGCCAGACAGCTGTGTCGCCTGACAAGAGCCATCCTCCCCTTAGGTGTGTAACAGCCCGATTTTGGGCCTAGTCAGAATAGTGGTCTCGGGATCACAAATATGAAGTCATAGAAATTATTTTATTATTATTTTGATATTATAGCATGTTTTTAAGAGTGCATGAAAAATTTGGTGAAGTAATTTTAGCGTTTGTGAGCTTAATTGCGCAAAAGGACTAAATCGCATAAAGTGCAAAAGTCCTAATTTGATAGTTAAAGGTGTCAAATAGCTAGAGAATAAAATTTGGTGGGTCTTTAAAGGGAAATTAGACCCTTTTAAAAGAGCTTGACCGGTCATGAGACAAAGAAGAGTAAATGGTCAAAATGTTAGGTAAGTGATGACATATTATGTGATAAAATAATACCTTAAGTGCCTAGCCTTCATCTTTTTCACCTATTCTTTCTTCTTAACTGAAAATATCAGCCAAGGGAAGAGTTTTGAAGCTTGAAATTTTCAGCAACTTATCATCTCTAGAAGTAAGTGATTTCTGTACCCTTTGTTGATGATTTTTGCATTTTTGAGACCCTTGAAGCATAAGCTTTCAAATGAGGATACTATTTTGCAAAATGATTAAGAGTTTAGGGTTTTCAAATGAAAGGACTTGTAATATTTGCTGAGTTTTTATGGAAGAAAATGAGTTTTGGGTGTCTTATAAACAACTTTTGTGAAAGGTGTTAGCATGAAAACACCTAAAAGGACTATTTTGTATAAGTTGTAAAATAGATGATAAGTGTGTGAAATAGTGGGAATTTGGAGTTGCTATAAGAGTATAAAGGGTTCGGATAGGCTTAAGATGTGAAGAAATTCGATAAAAATCAATTTTTGAACTTAGAGGTAAAATGGTCATTTTGCAAAAGTCTAGGGGCAAATTGGTCATTTTGCCTAACTATAAATTGTAGAGTGCCTATGTTGATAAAGTGATTAAATAAGTGCATTTTGTTATTATAGATCAAGAAATACTGAATCCAAACCTAGACCAAGGGAAAACCAAGCAAATCGACTAGTTGCCACATTTTGTAATCTGAGGTAAGTTGTATGTAAATAATACAACTACATTGATAATATATGCGTTTGAATTGTATTGAAATTTTTATAGCGTAAATTGTTTGATTGTGGAAATGAGAAAATGAGATGAGAATAGAGATAGTAGAATTCCCGAACGAACCTCAGGAAATAAATCGGATATTCATGCCATGATGTTTGGGGCCACATTATGAGAGCCAGTATAAGACCATGTCTGGGACATGGCATCAGCATTGAGATGAGCGCTAGTGTAAGACATGTCTGATACTTGCATCAGCCTCAAGATGTAAGCCAGTGTAAGACATGTCTGGGACATGCATCGGCCATGAAATCTGTCAGTGTAAGACCATGTCTGGGACATGGCATCGGCACCTTACCCTATGTTTGAGGCTTATGGAATATCCGATAGTGTTCCAAATGGTTCAACAGTGAAAGTTATGATTTCTAGTTAAAGAGGAAAGTATAACCGTGTTGTGAGTGATACGGGTACCTATTTGGTATGTAAAAATGTGAACCCAATATGTACTATATGATGTGTATTGGATATTGATGAGTAAGTTTTGCTTATGTCCACTTGTAAGTTATGAGCTTTTTGATAAAGGTAAAGTTGTGTTGTATATTTTTTATGTGCAACTAACTAAGCTTTAAGCTTACTCCATCTCCTTTTCCGTTTTCTTATAATGCCGCCTATCTGGCTCAAGGACCAATGGAAGTCAGAGATATCGATCACACTATCAATCGAAGTATTTGGTATAGTTTGATTTATTTTTTTGAATACCGCATTTTTTTGAATTAGACTTGTGTTTTGTGCTATTATTAATTTGGCCAAATGTGTTGTCTTGGGATAAATCCCTTATTTTTTATTAAGCCTTGAATGATGGCTAATATTCATTTTGATTTATATGCAAAGATGTTATTTTCATGAATGAGTAAAATGCACAAATGGAATGTTGTTTATTGTGGCTGATTTGGTTGCATGAGATAGCCTTATATTGGTTTTGGTTGTCATTGTGCAGGTTGTGTAAATAAGGGTAGCTAAAAGGCTTGACAAATAGCCTTATATTGTCCACAAGGGTAGACACATGGGTGTGTGTCTAGATCGTGTGTGACACACGGTCTGCCTTATGGGCGTGTGGTCCAGCCGTGTGTTCCCTGCACGTAAAATTTTCAAGTCAGTATGCATGGTAGTAAACACACGGGCAGAGACACAGCCGTGTGTCTCAGCTGTGTGAAGGACACGGACTAGCACACGGGCATGTGCCTTGGCCATGTGACATTTTGGGGTTGCTTACATCAGAAACAGCATGTCCAGGTTTTTGTACACGGGCTAGGACACGGGCATGTCATGACCGTGCGTAGGACACAGGCCAGGGACACGGGCGTGTGTTAGGCCGTGTAAAAACCCCTGTAGGTATGCATTTAGAATTAATTCCACACGGGTAGAGTAGACGGGGTATTGCCCTTCCACATGGGCATGTGCCCTATTTCTAAGACAAATTTTCTATAGATGGCTTAAGGGTCAGGGTTAATACTGAATAGTTTCCAATGGTCGATTTGGGACTCATAGGCCCTTGATAAGAAGTTTAAAGTATAAATTGAAAAAGTTTCAAATTGAACAGAATTTTGGTGACTCGAAAATGTTTAAAAGCATGAATTTAAGGTTAGATAATGCCTCGTATTCCGTCCCGACGAAGGGTACAGGTGTGGGGTGTTACATTTAGTAGTATCAAAGTTATGGTTTAGTCGATTATATGACTAACCTAGCAAGAGTACGAGTCTAGCTATACATGCCATAACTATATATTGATAGTGTGACAACTTCTGACGATTATAAATTATATTTTCATATAGTAAATGGATCCTGATAGAGCTACGACGCATGACGTGGAGAGTAACACACTGACTCCCGCTGAAGGGACCGTGCCAATTGAGAGTGAGCCCGTATCTATGGGCCAAGGAGGAGGGGCTAGAGAAGCCTATCTTTGGATGATGGATGCTTGGTACACGGAGTTCGTTCTTACGAATCTGAGCACTCCACCTCCCTCACCTTCTTCGATTCCTCAGTATGCCCCTATAGCTCCGCAAGGAGCGGATGTGATCAGGAGGGAGAAGCTTTTGGTAGACATGATCCAGAAACAAGGGGCCGAAGAATTTCGAGATAACATAAATGATGACCCAGAGAAAACAGAGTTTTGGTTAGAGAATACCACCAGGGTATTTGATGAACTGTCGTGCACGCCTGAGGAGTGCGTGAAATTTGTGGTATTACTCTTACAAGATTCGACCTACTAGTGGTGGAACACTCTCATGTCTGAGGTACTGAGAGAGAGAGTAACTTGGGAATTCTTCCAAGAAGAGTTCCGAAAAAATATATTAGCCAGAGGTTTATAGACCAAAAGAGGAAGGAATTTCTAGAGTTGAATCAAGATAGTAAGACTGTGACGGAGTATGAACGTAAGTTTGTGAAACTCAGAAAATACGCGTGGGAGTGCGTATCCTCAGAAGCCGCCATGTGTAAAAGGTTTGAGGATGGTCTAATTGAGGATATCCGAGTGTTTGTTGGCATTTTAGAGTTAAGAGAATTTATGGTACTCGTTGAGGGAACATGCAAAGTGGAAGAGTTGGTGAAAGAGCGGAGGAAGGCAGCTATTGAGTCGCGTGATTCGAGGAAAAGATAGATGGGGAAATCATATCAGGCCTCATCTAAGAAATCTAAGGAATTCTCTAACCGATCGAATGCTTCGGTGGGGTTCTCGAATAGAAACAAGAACTAGCAGAACACGACTTCTAGAGTCCTGACCACTTCAGTCACGAGCGTCGGTAGTGCTCGACCAACTAGGCAGAATGTTCGCAATGTGGTAGGCACCACTTCGGTGAGTACCGAGGTAAAGAAAGAGGGTGCTTCAAATGCAGGTCATTGGACCACTTCATTCGAGACTATCCCGAAATGAAGAGAGAGAGAAAAAGCAAGAAGAGAAGGCAAGTAGTGCTCCTTTGAGGGGTAGGCCACAAAAGAACCCTGGAAGCAGGGCTATCAGCAGAGGTTCGCCAAGAGATGTTGTAGTGAGTTCTGAGGGCAGAGCGCCTGCAAAGACTTACGCTATTCGTACCCATGAAGAGGCAGAGTCTCCCGACGTGATCACGGGTACCTTTTCTATCCACGATATATCTGTTGTTGCTTTAGTTGACCCGAGGTCTACCCACTCCTATATTTGTATGAAATTAATATCGCATATAAACATGTTAGTAGAGCCCACAGAATTTGTGATAAAAGTGTCCAACCCTTTGGGTAGATATGTCCAACCCTTTGACAATTAGGGGTCATTGTTTTCAGGCCAACTTGATGTTGTTGCCGTTTAATAAATTCGATGTAATCCTTGGGATGGATTCATTGACTTCTCATAGTGTTGTAGTGGACTGTGAGAGAAAAGTTATTGAACTGAAATGTGAATACGAGAATATTCTTTGGGTTGGGCCAGATGAATAGAATAAGTTGCCCGTTATAATATCGTCGTTGATTGCTAAAAAATATTTGAGGAAAGGATATGAGTCTTATCTTGCTTTTGTACTGAATACTCAAGTGTCTGAATCGAAGGTAGAATCGATACTAGTGGTTTGTGAGTTTATAGATGTCTTTTCGGAAGAATTACCCGGACTACCTCCAGTGAGGTAAGTCGAGTTTGGAATCAAGTTCGTACCGGGCACGACACCCATTTCTATTGCTCTGTATAGGATGGATCTGACTGAATTAAAGGAGTTAAAGGCTCAGCTTCAAGAATTGACGGATAAAGGTTTCGCGATGAAAAAGAAAGATGGTTCGATGAGGCTATGTATTGACTATCACCAACTGAACAAGGTGACGATAAAGAATAAGTATCCTCTACCAAGGATGGATGATTTGTTTTATCAATTGAAGGAAGCCACGATGTTTTCCAAGATTGGTTTGAGATCTGGCTATTATTAGTTAAAGGTTAAAGAACAAGATGTACCAAAAACTGCGTTTCAGACGAGATATGGGAATTATGAGTTCCTCGTCATGTCCTTTAGTTTGACTAATGACCCGACAGTATTTATGTATCTGATGAACCACATCTTTCGGCTGTATCTAGATAATTTTGTCGTTGTATTTATTGATGACATACTGATTTACTCGCGTGATGAGGGTGAACACACGAAATATTTGAGAATTGTGTTACAGACCTTGAGAGACAAAAAATTGTATGCCAAGTTCATTAAGAGTGAATTTTAGCTTAGAGAATTTGGATTTTTGAGGCATATTGTATCAGGTGACGGGATCCGAGTTGATTTGAGTAAGATTTCAACCATTGTTGAATGGAAACCGCCAAGAAATGTGACAAAGGTTAGAAGCTTTTTGGGTTTGGCCGGATACTATAGAAGGTTTGTTCGAGGGCTTTCTATGATTACTATTCCAATGATGAGGCTGTTACAGAAGGATGTCAAATTCGAATGGTCAGAAAATTGCCAACAAAGTTTCGAGAAATCAAAGGCTTTATTGACCAAAGCTCCAGTGTTAGTGCAACTGGGGTCGGGCAAGGAATTTATGTTTTATAGTGACGCCTCCTTGAATGGGTTGGGTTGTGTGCTCATGCAAGAATGCAAGGTTATAGCCTATGCCTCAAGACAGCTAAAGCTACACGAGAAACATTACCCGACCCATGACTAGGAACTAGCAGCTATAGTGTTCGCGTTAAAGATTTGGAGACACCATTTGTATGGTGAGAAATGTCGAGTACTCATCGATCACAAAAGTCTTAAGTATTTAATGGCTCAGAAGGAATTGAATCTACGGTAATGAAGGTGGCTAGAGCTGATAAAGAATTACAAGTTTGTAATTGACTATCACCCGGGAAAAGCGAATGTAGTCACCAACGCTTTGAGTAGAAAGTCATTGTTCGCTTTAAGAGCCATGAATACTCAGTTGACTATGTCTAGCGATGGTTCGGTTCTAGCAGAGTTGAGAGCTAGGCCGATGTTTCTACAAGAAATCTGTGAAGCTCAGAACAATGACAAAGATTTGCAAACCTAGAGAACTCAACGTGAGTCGGGGGGTCGAATCAGACTTTCGGATTGGTATCGATGGGTGTTTGATGCTTAAGGATAGAGTTTGTATACCAAAAAATAGTGAGCTTATTCAGAAGATTCTATGAGAGGCACATAGTGGTTGCTTGTCCATTCACCCAGGTAGTGTAAAAATGTACAACGATTTGAAGAAAATGTATTGGTGGACAGGAATAAAAAGAGACATTTCAGAGTTTGTTTCCAACTGTCTTTTGTGTCAACAAGTGAAGGCTGAACACCAAGTACCTTCAGGTTTACTTCAGCCTATAACGGTCCCAGAGTGGTAGTGGGATTGAATTACTATAGATTTATGATGGGTTTGCCATTAATCCTGAAGAGAAAGGATGCCGTTTGGGTTATTGTGGATAGGCTAACAAATTCGGTACATTTTATACCGGTGCGTACTAACTACTCCCTTGAGAGATTGGCTAACTTGTACGTTTTTGAGATTATGAGGCTACACAGGGTGCCCATGTCGATTATTTCAGATAGAGACCGGATATTTACCTCGAGGTTTTGGAAAAAAATTATAAGAGGCTTTGGGAACAAAGTTGAGTTTTAGCATAACATTTCACCCGCAAACTGACGGTTAGTCGGAAAGAGTGATTCAGATTTTAGAAGACATGTTGCGGTGTTGTGTTCTAGAATTTCAAGGTAGTTGGGAAATGTACTTGCTATTAGTTGAATTCACCTACAATAATAGCTATCAGTCAAGTTTGACGATGGCGCCTTATGAGGCTTTATATGGGTGAAAGTGTCGAACGCCCTTATATTGGACCGAGCTCAGAGAGGATCAGATTCACGGGGTCGATTTAGTCAAAGAGACTGAAGAGAAAGTTAAGGTGATTCGTGAATGTTTGAAGACTGTCTCGGATAGGCAGAAATCTTAAGCAGATTTGAAACGGAAAGAGATCAAATTTCAAGTTGGTGATCGAGTATTTTGAAAAATATCCCCGTGGAAGAAAGTACTCAGATTTGGTAGAAGAGGCAAGTTGAGTCCTCGTTTCATAGGACCCTATGAGGTTACTGAGAGAATAGGGTATGTTGCCTACCGATTGGCTTTGCCACCAGAATTGGAAAAGATTCACGACGTTCATGTATCCATGCTACGCCGATATAGATTAGACCCTTCGCATGTGATTATGCCAATAGAGGCTGAGATTCATCCAGACATGACTTATGGCTAAGAGCCGGTCAAGATTTTAGCACGTAAAGTCAAATAGTTAAGGAATAAAAGTATAACACTTGTGAAAGTTTTGTGGCATAGACATGGAGTCGAGAAGCCACATAGGAACCAGAGGGAACTATGAAAGATCAATACCCGAATTTATTCGCCGGTAAGATTTTCGGGGACAAAAATCCTTAAGGGGGACAAATGTAAAAGCCTGATTTTGGGCCTAGTTAGAATAGTGGTCTCGAGACCATAAATCCGAAGTCAGAGAAATTATGTTATTATTATTTGATATTATAGCAGAGTGCATGAAAAATTTGGTGAAATAATTTTAGCGTTTTTGAGCTTAATTGCGTAAAAGGACTAAATCGCATAAAGTGCAAAATTCCTATTTTGATAGCTAAAGGTGTTAAATAGATAAAGAATAAAATTTGGGGGCCTTTAAAGGGCAATTAGACCCTTTTAAAAGAGCTTGGCCGGCCATGAGACAAAGAAGAGTAAATGGTCAAAATGTTAGGTAAGTGATGGCATATTATGTGATAAAATAATACCCTAAGTGCCTAGCCTTCATCTTTTTCACCTATTCTTTCTTCTTAACTGAAAATATCAGCCAAGAGAAGAGTTTTGAAGCTTGAAATTTTCAGCTTATCATCTCTAGAAGTAAGTGATTTCCATACCCTTTGTTGATGATTTTTGCATTTTTGAGACCCTTGAAGCGTAAGCTTTCAAATGAGGGTACTATTTTGCAAAACGATTAAGAGTTTAAGGTTTTTCCATGAAAGGATTTGTAATTTTTTCTGAGTTTTTATGGAAGAAAATGAGTCTTGGGTGTCTTATAAATAACTTTTGTGAAAGGTGTTAGCATGAAAACACCTAAAAGGACTATTTTGCATAAGTTATAAAATAGGTTATAAATGTGTGAAATAGTGGGAAATTGGAGTTGTTATAAGAGTATAAAGGGTTTGGCTAGGCTTAAGATGTGAAGAAATTCGATAAAAATTGATTTTCGGGCTTAGGGGTAAAATGGTCATTTTGCAAAAGTCTAGGGGCAAATTATTCATTTTGCCCAACTATTGTAGAGTGCCTATGTTGATAAAGTGATTAAATAAGTGCATTTTGTTATTATAGATCAAGAAATACCGAATCTGAACCTAGACCGGGGAAAGGCCAAGCAAATCGACTAAATCGACTAATCGCCACATTTTGTAATCCGAGTAAAGTTGTATGTAAATAATACAACTACGTTGATAATATATGCTTTTGAATTGTATTGAAATTTTTATAGCATAAATTGCTTAATTGTGGAAATGAGAAAATACGATGAGAATAGAGATAATAGAATTCCCGAACGAACATTAGGAAATAAATCGAATATTCATGCCACGACGTTTGGGGCCACATTATGAAAGCTAGTGTAAGACCATGTCTGGGACATGGCATCGGCATTAAGACTAGCGCTAGTGTAAGACATGTCTGGGACTTGCATCAGCCTCAAGATGTAAGCCAGTGTAAGACATGTCTGGGACATACATCGGCCATGAAATCTGTCAGTGTAAGACCATGTCTGAGACATGGCATCGGCACCTTACCCTATGTTTGAGGCTTATGGAATATCTGATAGTGTTCCAAATGGTTCAACGATGAAAGTTATGATTTCTGGTTAAAGAGGAAAGTATAACCGTGTTGTGAGTGATACGGGTACCTATTTGGTATGTATAAAATGTGAACCCAATATGTACTGTATGATGTGTATTGGATATTGATGAGTAAGTTTTGCTTATGCCCACTTGTAAGTTATGAGCTTGTTGATGAAGGTAAAGTTGTGTTGTATATTTATTTATGTGCAACTTACTAAGCTTTAAGCTTACTCCCTCTCATTTTCCATTTTCTTATAATGCCGCCTATCTAGCTCAAGGACCAATGGAAGTCAAATATATCTATCACACTATCAATCGAAGTATTCAGTATAGTTTGATTTATTTTTTTGAATACGGCATGTATAGGGAATTAGACTTGTGTTTTGTGTTATTATTAATTTGGCCAAATGTGTTGGCTTGGGATAAATCCTTTATTTTGTATTAAGCCTTGAATAATGGCTAATATTCATTTTGATTTATATGCAAAGATGTTATTTTCACGGATGAGTAAAATGCACAAATGGAATGTTGTTTAATGTGGCTGATTTGGTTGCATGAGATAGCCTTATATTGGTTTTTTTTGCCATTGTGCAGGTTGTGTATAGGGGTGAGCATTCGATTGAATCAAATCGAATCGAAAATTTTCGAGTTAATCGAGTTTTCGAATCTCATTTTATCATCCTAACTTTATTTGAAGTTTTCTCGAATCAAATCGAGTGAGATGGAATTCAAATCGAATCAAATCGAATATATTTGTTCGAGTTAAATTTTAAAATAATGAATTTAGTGTTGTTTATTTTATGTAATTTTTCAAAAAATAATTTTCTTTAAAGTTTTTAAACATGATCATACAACAAAAAATTGAAGTAAATAAGTGAATAAATAAAAGCAACACAACATCAACCCAAATAAACAACTTGATTCCAAATAAACAACAAAAATAATACAACAAGATTATAATAAAAAACATAAGTAAAAGTCTAAGTAAACAACATGAGTCAAGTAAACAACAACATTATAATACAAAAAAAACATAAGCAAAAGTTCAAAATACAATAGAAATCTACACCAGTCCAAAAAAAAAAAAAGAGCACAACAAAAGTCCAATTAACCAACAACAACAACAAACCAAACCAAACTAATAACAATAACACATCAGTTCAAAAACCATTATACAATCGTTTAAGTTTCTTCTTGTGCTTCAAACACCATTGATAATCTTGAAACATCTAGTAAAAGTATTGAATGAGTTAGTTAAATAATAAAAAATGTTTGCAAAAATAAATTAAATAAGCATTTAACTTTATAAACTAATGCTAAGTATGTTACCTTCTTGATCTTCGGGTATTTTGGATAAGTCTAGCAAATTTAAAAACAAAAGTGTTAGTTAAATTATGGGAATGTTTACTAATATAAATAATACAAAAGCTTATTTTATAAATTAAAATTTATATATTACCATCTTCCATGGTTTGAAGTTCATCAACATAATCTTCAAGATTGATGGCATCATTAGATTTCTGAAGCCAATCTTGTGTGCAAACCAAAGCTTCGACCATGAGAGGAGTTAGAGAACTTCTAAAACTATCGAGAACACGTCCACCAGTGCTAAATGCACTTTCCGAGGCAACCGTTGAGATAGGAATAGCAAGAATATCTCGAGCCATTTGTGCAAGAATAGGGAATCTAGGACTGTCCATTTTCGACCACAATAGTAAATCAAATGAACTTGAATTGTTTACTTCTTCATCCTCACCCAAATATCTATCCAACTTAGATTTGCTTTCTAATCCAACTTGTTTCTTCTTCTTAAGGTATTTTTGTTTGGCCAGGCCCGTTTTCATTTCTGACTGATTTATTTCCATTGAACTACAAAGATTTGTCAAAGAACTAGATCTAACTTCAAATAATTCAATTCTCCCGACATTAGAAGAATACTCATTGAACAAGCAATGCAATTCTTTATCAATCATTTTCATAATGTCATTAGCAACATTAGGAAAAAGCAAGTTGACCCCAAAGTCCAAAAAATTCATTTTACATTGTGAATCAAAGATAACCGCCAAGTAAACTAGCATGTTGATCTTGTTTTCTTCACCCCAATACTTATTATATTTCTCTCTCATTTTAGAAGTTATAGAAATAATGTCTAGATCTCCACATTCTTGCCACCCATCAAAAAGACAATGCACATCCGTCAATACTTCAAAAAGTGAATGAGAGGTAACATGCAAACATCCGGACACCTTCAATGTAAGATGATAAAAACTCTTCGAACAATTTCCCAATCATCAAATGTAGGAACGCCATCTCTAGCAGTAAGGTCAAGAAAAAAATTATGGTCATCACATACATATGATTCAAATGCACGCTCATATTTTTCGGCCACCTTTAACATCATATATATTGAGTTCCATCTAGTAGGCACATCTAAACACAATTAACCTGTGACAACCCTAAAGTGACCCTAGTCGGAAAGCGGTTTCGGGACCGCTAAACCGAGTCACCAAATTATTTGAATATGATATTTATTGTATAAAATATGTGATTATGAATGTGTGAAAGTTTTAAGCTTCGATTTAGTAAATTGCATGTGAATTTAGTCAATAGGACTTATGTGTGACACTTTTGAAATGTGATAGGTTAATCTATAAGGATCTATTAGTACATGTAATCAAAGGGGTGGACTTGCATGTCAATTTCCCCCATTTAATTACTAGTTGCCGGCCATGACAAAGGGTGATGGGCAAAACATGTCATAAAACATGTTGTGCTAATGGTTTATGTTAGAAATTATAAAATAATAATGGTTAGTAGGATGATGAAAGAAAAAAAAAAGAGATCATCATCCATGTTTCTTCCTAGCCGATTCTAAAGAAAAAAAAAGAGAGAACAAGAGCATTCGGTGATGAAAACAAGTTGTGTTCTTTGATTATTCTTAGCGAATTGAAAGGAGGAAGAAAGGAGTGAAGCAATCGGTCATCTTAGGTCAATATTAAGGTAAGGAAGTTGATACTAGTTCTTGAAATCCTAGTTGATATTGAGTGAGATATCAAGTTATTGTTGGTAACCCATGTTGAAATTGTGATTTTGGAATAAGTAAGGTTTTCGGCTATGGAGATTAATAAGGGTGATGGTTGTGTTTCATGCTAAATCTAGATGAACAATGGTAGTTGCTTACATCTTGATATTTATGAGTTCCTTTCTTGGTTCTACCTTAGGTCCATAAGTATGATTTATGTTTGTTATGTTACTCATGGTTAAAATGATTCGGCTATGGTTCATGTAAAAATAAAATATACATGATTTGGTATTAAATGATATTAGGTTATATTCGAACATAGAAAGAGTTTAGTTTGGTATGCTTATTACATGGTAGGTAAGATTTGTGTTTTGGATATATGTTTATATTTGGTTAATGATTTGTTCTTGTGAAGTATAAATTTGTAACATGAATTGAGTTGGAAGTTATTATAATGTACTTGTGCATTCGGGTATATGATGAAAATATATGAGGTGGTTATAATCAACTTTGTGATTCGGCTCTTGCACATATATATATTTGCACATGATGTATCGGTATGACATATATATTATCTCAAGGTATATATTTATATATGATGGTGTTTCAGTTATGGAGTAAACGATGGATGCGTATTGAGTTATAATATATAATGCATTAGTTAGTAAAATGTATGCCATTTATATGTGGTATTAAGTATATAATTGGCCTCAACATAGACTTGCATATTCAACCACATGAGATGGATTGGTGTTGCATGTATTCGATTAGAGGCAAGCATATTGATACTTTTATCTTGGCTTAGATAAGCGGCTAAAAGAGAGCGTGGGCTAATATGTTGAGTTTGATTCATGATTTCATACACATGCGACTCTAATGTCTAATGTATATATGGGTTAAGTACCTTGAGTTTCTCTTCTTGATGTTCAAGTGATTAAATCAATTTATTTGTTAAATTAAGCTCAAGAGCAAAGGGGAACTAAATCCGATAAAGGGAAGGAAAAAGTGGTCGAATAGCCATCGAAATCGTTTGACAACATCCGAAGTAAGTTTTCGAGTAACGAGACTTAGTTTACGATTTGATTAAGTCATGACGTATGAGCATAAAAAATATACGGTGATATGATGATTCTACTTGATTTATATGTTGAGTTAATTAGTCTATACGTATGACGGGTAGCCGTATGTGCATAGAGATCGTGTCATAAAGCAAACTAAACCATGCTGTTTGTATGTGGCTAGTGAGCCGAAAATGGGATTGCTTAATACGTGACTTGTGTTTGAACTCTAATTACGAAAATGAAATATAGATGTGTCATGATTTATTGGTATATGCATGAATATTTGGATGATAATCGGGCTAATTCCCGAAGGCATTTGTGCGAGTTACTAGTTTCGGGCTAAGTCCCAAAGGCATTTGTGTGAGTTACTAGTTCCGGGCTAAGTCCCGAAGGGATTTGTGTGAGTTACTAGTTCCGGGCAAAGTCCCGAAGGCATTTGTACGAGTTACTATATCCGGGCTATGTCCCGAAGGTATTCGAGCGAGTAGCTATATCCGGTTAAATCCCGAAGGTACTTGGCTTGGGAATGAGCGACCTTGCTGTAATAGTTTCAATTAATACGCTCGTAAAATCCCAAATGATGAGGTATGTTTCAGATATGCTTTGAATTAGTTGATCCTTACAAATAGTATTCGCTCAATGATAAATGAGCTACGGCCTTTGGCTAAGTTGATCTTTTGTGCATGAATATAAGGGTTGGTAATGTGAAGTAAGTATGATATTGAGAATTTGTGCATATGAAATTATCCGTTTAGCCATATGAATGTTACACTTTAGTTGTCAAATTTTATGGCTCAAACTTACTAAGCATTAAATGCTTACTCCGTTCTTTGAATCTCTGTTTTATAGATTTTGGTTCATCAGCTATTGGACTCGGGATTATTGAAGTCAAAGTCGCCCACACTATCAAAGTCCCCTTCGGTACACTTTTGGTTGAACTTTGAAATGGCATGTATAGGACTACCCGTTTTGTTGTTGGTCATGGACCCTTTGGTTTTGTATAAATTTGGATAGCCATGCGAAAATGGCTTATATACACTTTGAGCTTAGTATTATAATCGTCTTGTGTGATGTTCGTTAAGAGGTATGGAAATGTTTGGGAACGATTAGCCATTGGAATGGTTAATAATGATCATATTTTGTGCTATATATGCTAAAGGGCTAGTTGAATCATGGAAACTATGTAATAGGTAAAGTCTACCTTAAAAATAGATCTTGATATAAAAGAAGGACGTGAATGTGAAAAATCACTAAAAATAGTAGGAATGGAATTAAATAGTGAATAAATTATGTAATCGAACCTTGATGAATCTACTAAAAATCATATGAGTCGTATTTTAAGAGATATTCAAGTTTTCGTGGGACAGGATGAGTGATTTCTGGATCCCCGATCGACTTTGGAAATTCATTATAAATTAACCAGAGATAATTAGAAGTCATGCCATATATGTATAGATTCCTTTTGAGTCTAGTTTCATTAGAAACAAATGGAATAAGTATTGAAGCCCTGTATAAGGAGTTATCTAAGTCGCAATGCAGGAAGGTCAGGTAGTCGAACCTCGTAATAGGGAGACTTTAACTAATAAACTGTACTAATTGGCTTGACCAAAATTCTAGAAAAAATTTGTGGATGGATATATGAGTCTAGTTTAAGGGAAAAATTACGAAACTGATTTTCGAGTTTTGGGACTCAAGATATGATTTTTAAGGTGACAGAGACGTAGTTAGTCAGCTGTCTAGAAATTTTTAAAATGGACTGTGAAAATAAGTGAATTTAGTCTGTGAACCCCTCGTGTCCGACTCCGGTAACGGTCTCGGGTATGGGGTGTTACAATTAAATTGGTATCAGAGCCACAGTTTAGTCGATTTTAGTACTACTGTAATACGTTTGGGTCTAGCTATACATGCCATTATGTGATTATTTGATGGTGTGGTGATTTCTGACATTTGCAAATGTGTTTACTTATAGTAATGGATCCCGATCCCGACCGAGCGGTAGCTGATGATCTTGAGAGTGTAGCGCCTGCTCCCACACAAGGGACAGTTCCAGCGGACTCTCAACCTATTGCTAGTAATCCGAATGATGAAGCTAGACAAGCTTTCTATAGCGTGATGAATGATTGGTTCAACCAATACATTCGAACTAATACTGTTGTTGCACAACCTCCATTCCCGAATAATACCACCTCAAGACCTACAATACCTCCAGAATCGACCAAATAAGGTCAAATAAGCCCCAGTTGATGTAATCCGAAAACACGGCTCATGAATTTAAAGCTACCGACAATGATGATGCCGAGCAAGCTGAATTTTCTTGGACAACACTATTCGTACTCGATGAGCTATCTTGCACACCCAATGAGTGCCTAAAGTGTACTATCTCCTTGCTACGTGATTACGCCTACTATTGGTGGAATACGTTGACTTCTATTGTGCCCAGAGAGCAAGTAACTTGGGAGTTTTTCCAAACTGAGTTTCGGAAAAAGTATATCAGTCAGAGATTCATGGATAAAAAATGGAAGGAATTTCTTGAACTTAAACAAGGTTTCATGTCGGTTACCGACTATGAACGAAAATTTGTGAGGCTTAGCCGGTACGCGCGAGAATGCATTTCTTCAGATGCTGTGATGTGTAAACGTTTCAAAGATGGACTGAATGATGATATAAAGCTATATGTTGGCAATTTAGAAATTCGAGAATTTGTGGTACTTGTCGAGCGAGCTTGCAAAGCCGAGGAGCTCAGTAAGGAGAAAAGGAAAGCCGATGTGGGAGCAAAGGAGTTTCGTAAGAGGTCTTCGGGGAAGCCCTTCCAACAGTCATCGAAGAAATTTAGAGATGGCTTAGGCCGGTCTAGAGACACTTCGGGCTTTTCTAGACGAGATCGTGATCGACCCCCTGTGGGTACACGAGTCACTTCGATCGCCAGTGTTGGAAATGATCGTCAAGACAGAACGGAGTGCCAATATTGTGGTAAATGGCATTCGGGGAGTTGTAGATTCCATGACCGATCCTGTTACAAGTGCGGATCAGTTGACCACTTTATTAAAGATTGGCCGAGGTTGTCTGAACAGAATGTAAACCAGAGTGGGAAACCGGGTGCTACCATTGCTCGAGGTAGACCATCTAGGAACACGGGAAATCCTAGTGGTGGTCAGAGAGGATCTAGAGATGCTATAACCAGATTTGAGGCTCGTGCTCCTGCTAGAGCTTATGCTATACGCGCACGCGAGGATGCTTCCTCGCCAGATGTTATTATCGGTACTTTTACTCTCTTTGATACTAATGTGATTGCTTTGATTGACCCTGGTTCTACTCATTCTTATATATGTGAAACCCTAGCATCTAGTAAGACTTTACCTATTGAGTCTACTGAGTTCGTAATTCGGGTGTCAAATCCCTTGGGTCGTCACGTGCTTGTCGATAAAGTGTGTAAGAAATGTCCCCTAGTAATTGAGGTTCTGCTTTTCCGCGGACTTGATGCTTTTGCCGTTTGATGAATTTGATGTTATCCTCGATTTAGATTGGTTGACCGTGCATGATGCGGTTGTGAATTGTAAAAGCAAGACTATTGATTTGAGGTGCGCAAATAACGAGATAATCCGAGTTGAGTCTACTGAACTTAAAGGGTTGCCACCGTAATATCATCAATGTTGGCCCGTAAATATGTAAGAAAGGGTGCGACGATACCTTGCGTATGTACTTGATGTCAAAGAGTTAGAAAAGAAACCGAATCTGTGCGGTGGTTTGTGAATACCGGATGTTTTCCCGAGGAATTACTGGGTTTACCACCGCTTCGGGAGGTAGAGTTTGGTATTGAGCTTGTACAGGACTATGCCAATTTCGATAGCTCCGTGATCGTATGGCACCAACCGAGTTAAAAGAGTTGAAAGCTCGGTTGCAAGAATTGACGGATAGAGGTTTCGCTCGACCAAGTTTCTCACCTTAGGGTGCACCAAGATTGTTTGTGAAAAGAAGGACGGAACCATGAGGTTGTGCATCGACTATCGTCGGTGAATAAAGTGACAATAAAGAATAAATATCCGATGCCACGTATTGACGATTTGTTTGATCAACTAAAGGGAGCCTCGGTGTTTTCAAAGATAGATTTGAGATCGGGTTATTACCGATTCATGAATTCGATATTCGAATATACCCAAAAGCGCTTTCGAGCGAGATACGGTCACTATGAGTTCTTAGTGATGCCGTTTGGGCTCACTAATGCCCCTGTGGTATTTATGGATTTGATGAATCGGATCTTCAGATCGTATTTGGATCGGTTTGTAGTCGTGTTTATCGATGATATTTTGGTTTATTCGAGAAATGAAACCGATCATCTTTGAACACCAGGATTAGTGTTGCAAATTTTACGGGATAAGCGGTTATATGCTAAGTTCAAGAAGTGTGAGTTCTGGTTAAGAGAGGTTAGCTTCTTGGGTCATGTGGTATCCGTGTCGGGTATTCGAGTTGACCCGAGCAAAATTTCACCATACTTAACTAGAAGCCTCAGAAATATTATCGAGGTTCAAGCTTTTAGGACTTGCTTGCATTACCGACGGTTTGTGAAAGGTTTCTCGATGATAGCCACACCAATGACGAAACTACTTGAAGGATGTTAAGTTTGAATGGACAGAAAAGTGTCAGAAAAGTTTCGAACAATTGAAAACTCACTTGACGGAAGCTTCAGTACTAGTGCAGCCCAAATTAGGCAAGGAGTTCGTCATTTATAGTGATGCATCCCTACTTGGGTTGGGTTGCGTATTGATGCAAGAAGGTCGAGTTGTGGCCTATGCGTCGAGACAATTAAAGCCACATGAGAAAAATTATCCGACCCATGATCTCGAACTAGCTGCCATCGTATTCGCTTTGAAAATATGGCGACACTACTTATTTGGTGAGAAGTGCCATGTATATTCGGATCACAAAAGTCTCAAATATTTGATGACTCAAAGAGACTTGAATCTACGACAAAGACGTTGGCTCAAATTGTTAAAAGATTATGAGCTTGTCGTTAACTATCACCCGGGAAAGGCTAATGTGGTTGCGGATGCCTTAAGTCGTAAATCACTTTGTTTACTTTCTGACGATGAATGTACACTTGTGCATTCTATCCGACAATGTGTTAGTGGCGTAATTAAAGGCCAAACCATTATTGATTCATCAAATTCGTGAAGCTCGTAAAGTCGATGATGAATTGGCGCAAAAAGGGCTGAATGTGTTCCGAATATGGAATCAGAGTTTCAAATTGATGATGATGATTGTTTGAGGTTCGAAGTCGATTGTGTGTTCCAAGAAATTGGGACTCATTTCGATGATTACGAACGAAGCTCATTGTAGCCGAATGTCAATTCACCCGGGAGTACGAAAATGTACAACGATCCGAGACGTCGGTTTGGTGGCATGGTATGAAACGAGACATTTTCGATTTTGTTTGAAGTGTTTAATATGTCGCAAGTGAAGGCGGAACATCAAGTGCCTACGGGTTTACTTCAGCCGATCATGATACCTGAATGGAAATGGGATCGAGTCACGATGGATTTTGTATCTGGGTTGCCATTGTCGGCAAGTAAGAAAGATGCGATTTGGGTTGTTGTTGATAGACTGACTAAGTCGGCTCATTTTATCCCCGTACGTACGGATTTTTCATTGGATAAACTAGCTGAATTGTATGTTTCTCAGATTGTGAGATTACACGGGGTACCGATTTCTATTGTGTATGATAGAGATCCGAGATTCACCTCGCGATTTTGGAAGAAATTGCAAGAAGCTTTGGGTACTAAGCTGCATTTTAGCACCGCTTTTCATCCACAAACCGATGGTCAATCCGAGCGGATAATTCAGATACTTGAGGATATGTTGAGATGTTGCATCCTCGAGTTTAGTGGCTCATGGGAGCGGTATTTACCTTTGATTGAATTCGCTTACAACAATAGTTTTCAATCAAGTATTAAGATGACACCTTACGAGGCTTTGTACGGTCGTAAATGCCGTACACCATTGTTTTGGACCGAGCTCAGTGAAAGTAAAATTTTCGGAGTTGATTTGATTAAAGATGCTAAACAGAAAGTAAAAGTAATTCGTGAAAGTCTGAAGGCAGCCACAGATCGTCAGAAATCGTATGCGGATTTGAAACGATAAGACATTGAATATCAGGTGGGAGATAAAGTTTTTCTTAAAGTTTTGCCTTGGAAAAAGATACTCAGATTTGGCCGTAAGGGCAAGTTGAGTCCGAGATTCATTGGGCCGTATGAAATCTCCGAACGAGTTGGTCTAGTTGCGTATAGATTGATTTTGCCCCCTAAACTTGAAAAGATTCACGACGTCTTTCATGTTTCGATGCTTCGACGTTATAGATCTGATCCGTCACACGTAATTAATCCATCAGAGGTTGAAATTCAATCCTACATGAGTTATGAAGAAGAGCCGATTCGTATCCTAGCTCGTGAAGTGAAAGAGTTACGAAAAAAAAAGGTTCCTTTAGTAAAAGTGTTATGGCTCAAACACGGGATAGAAGAAGCTACTTGGGAACCCGAGAACTCTATGAAAGAGCGATACCCAAACCTATTTACCAGAAGATTTTCGGGACGAAAATTTCTTAAGTGGGGAGAGTTGTGACACTCTAAAGTGACCCTAGTCGAAAGCGGTTTGGGACCACTAAACCGAGTCACCAAATTATTTGAATATGATATTTATTGTATAAAATATGTGATGATGAATGTGTGAAAGTTTTAAGCTTCGATTTAGTAAATTGCATGTGAATTTAGTCAATAGGACTTATGTGTGACACTTTTGAAATGTGATAGGTTAATCTATAAGGATCTATTAGTGCATGTAATCAAAGGGGTGGACTTGCATGTCAATTTCCCCCATTTAATTACTAGTGGCCGGCCATGACAAAGGGTGATGGGCAAAACATGTCATAAAACATGTTGTGCTAATGGTTTATGTTAGAAATGATAAAATAATAATGGTTAGTAGGATGATGAAAGAAAAAAAAAGAGATCATCATCCATGTTTCTTCCTAGCCGATTCTAAAGAAAAAAAAAGAGAGAACAAGAGCATTCGGTGATGAAAACAAGTTGTGTTCTTTGATTATTCTTAGCCGAATTGAAAGGAGGAAGAAAGGAGTGAAGCAATCGGTCATCTTAGGTCAATATTAAGGTAAGGAAGTTGATACTAGTTCTTGAAATCCTAGTTGATATTGAGTGAGATATCAAGTTATTGTTGGTAACCCATGTTGAAATTGTGATTTTGGAATAAGTAAGGTTTTCGGCTATGGAGATTAATAAGGGTGATGGTTGTGTTTCATGCTAAATCTAGATGACAATGGTAGTTGCTTACATCTTGATATTTATGAGTTCCTTTCTTGGTTCTACCTTAGGTCCATAAGTATGATTTATGTTTGTTATGTTACTCATGGTTAAAATGATTCGGCTATGGTTCATGTAAAAATAAAATATACATGATTTGGTATTAAATGATATTAGGTTATATTCGAACATAGAAAGAGTATAGTTTGGTATGCTTATTACATGGTAGGTAAGATTTGTGTTTTGGATATATGTTTATATTTGGTTAATGATTTGTTCTTGTGAAGTATAAATTTGTAACATGAATTGAGTTGGAAGTTATTATAATGTACTTTTGCATTAAGGTATATGATGAAAATATATGAGGTGGTTATAATCAACTTTGTGATTCGGCTCTTGCACATATATATATTTGCACATGATGTATCGGTATGACATATATATTATCTCAAGGTATATATTTATATATGATGGTGTTTCAGTTATGGAGTAAACAATGGATGCGTATTGAGTTATAATATATAATGCATTAGTTAGTAAAATGTATGCCATTTATATGTGGTATTAAGTATATAATTGGCCTCAACATAGACTTGCATATTCGCCACATGAGATGGATTGGTGTTGCATGTATTCGGTTAGAGGCAAGATATTGATGCTTTTATCTTGGCTTAGATAAGCGACTAAAAGAGAGCGTGGGCTAATATGTTGAGTTTGATTCATGATTTCATACACATGTGACTCTAATGTCTAATGTATATATGGGTTAAGTACCTTGAGTTTCTCTTTTTGATGTTCAAGTGATTAAATCAATTTATTTGTTAAATTAAGCTCAAGAGCAAAGGGGAACTAAATCTGATAAAGGGAAGGAAAAAGTGGTCGAATAGCCATCGAAATCATTCATCAACATCCGAAGTAAGTTTTCGAGTAACGAGACTTAGTTTACGATTTGATTAAGTCATGACGTATGAGCATAACAAATATACGGTGATATGATGATTCTACTTGAATTATATGTTGAGTTAATTAGTCTATACGTATGACGGGTAGCCGTATGTGCATAGAGATCGTGTCATAAAGCAAACTAAACCATGCTGTTTGTATGTGGCTAGTGAGCCGAAAATGGGATTGCTTAATACGTGACTTGTGTTTGAACTCTAATTATGAAAATGAAATATAGATGTGTCATGATTTATTGGTATGTGCATGAATATTTGGATGATAACCGGGCTAAGTCCCGAAGGCATTTGTGCGAGTTACTAGTTCCGGGCTAAGTCCCGAAGGCATTTGTGCGAGTTACTAGTTCCGGGCTATGTCCCGAAGGCATTTGTGCGAGTTACTAGTTCCGAGCTAAGTCCCGAGGCATTTGTGCGAGTTACTAGTTCCGGGCAAAGTCCCGAAGGCATTTGTGCGAGTTACTATATCCGGGCTATGTCCCGAAGGTATTCGAGCGAGTAGCTATATCCGGTTAAATCCCGAAGGTACTTGGCTTGGGAATGAGCGACCTTGCTGTAATAGTTTCAATTAATACGCTCGTAAAATCCCAGCGATGAGGTATGTGTCGTATATGCTTTGAATTAGTTGATCCCTTACAAATAGTATTCGCTCAGTCGATAAATGAGCTACCGGCCTTTGGCTAAGTTGATCTTTTGTGCATGAATATAAGGGTTGGTAATGTGAAGTAAGTATGATATTGAGAATTTGTGCATATGAAATTATCCGTTTAGCCATATGAATGTTACACTTTAGTTGTGTCAAATTTTATGGCTCAAACTTACTAAGCATTAAATGCTTACTCCGTTCTTTGAATCTCTGTTTTATAGATTTTGGTTCGTCAGCTATTGGACTCAGGATTATTGAAGTCAAAGTCGCCCACACTATCAAAGTCCCCTTCGGTACACTTTTGGTTGAACTTTGAAATGGCATGTATAGGACTACCCGTTTTGTTGTTGGTCATGGACCCTTTGGTTTTGTATAATTTTGGATAGCCATGCGAAAATGGCTTATATACACTTTGAGCTTAGTATTATAATCGTCTTGTATGATGTTCGTTAAGAGGTATGGAAATGTTTGGGAACGATTAGCCATTGGAATGGTTAATCATGATCATATTTTGTGCTATATATGCTAAAGGGCTAGTTGAATCATGGAAACTATGTAATAGGTAAAGTCTACCTTAAAATAGATGCTGATAGCAAGGTGGCGTGAATGTGAAAAATCACTAAAAATAGTAGGAATGGAATTAAATAGTGAATAAATTATGTAATCGAACCTTGATGAATCTACTAAAAATCATATGAGTCGTATTTTAAGAGATATTCAAGTTTTCGTGGGACAGGGCCAGAGTGATTTCTGGATCCCCTGATCTGACTTTGGAAATTCATTATAAATTAACCAGAGATAATTAGAAGTCATGCCATATATGTATAGATTCCTTTTTGAGTCTAGTTTCATTAGAAACAAATGGAATAAGTATTGAAGCCCTGTATAAGGAGTTATCTAAGTTGCAATGCAGGAAGGTCAGGGTAGTCAAACCCTGTAACAGGGGAGACTTTAACTAATAAACTGTACTAATTGGCTTGACCAAAAATTCTAGAAAAAAATTTGTGGATGGATATATGAGTCTAGTTTAAGGGAAAAATTACGAAACTGATTTTCGAGTTTTGGAACTCAAGATATGATTTTTAAGGTGACAGAGACGCAGTTAGTCAGCTGTCTAGAAATTTTTAAAATGGACTGTGAAAATAAGTGAATTTAGTCTGTGAACCCCTCGTGTCCGACTCCGGTAACGGTCTCGGGTATGGGTTGTTACATAACCCTTACTATCTATCATTTCTTCTTTTACCCATTGGTTAAATTTTGTCAACCTCGATGGTGATGCTCTTATATACCTCACAGCACCTCTAACTCGATCTACAGACACAGAAGCATCCTTAATACTGTATTGCAAAATGAGATTAAGACTGTGTGCAACACATTTCATATGAATAAATTTTCCATTTGCAACAGAAGTATTTCGATTATTCAATTTCTTTCTCAAATATTCAATGGCAACACTATTGGCGAATGCATTATCAACCGTAATAGTGAAGATCCTCTCAATCCCCAAATCTCGAAGACATTTTTCAATGGCTTGACCTATGCTTTCACCTCTATGAGTGGATATTGGGAAAAAATTTATAATCCTTTTTTGCAAACTCTACTCATCATCCACCCAATGTACTGTTAAAACCATATAAGATATCCTCTGCAATGAAGTCCAACTCTACTTATATCTTTTTCAAAACAATTCTTCATCACACTCTTCATGGAGTTAAATAGATCAAGACAATCCCTTCTAATTATCCAACGAGATGAAAGACTAAACCGTGGGTATTTGAAACCCTCTCCCTCTACAATTTTAAAAGGTAGTTCATCCATAATTATCATACGAACCAATGCTTTTCTAACAGCATCTTTATCAAACAACCAAGTTGATAAATCCATTGTTTCTTAGCTAACCTTTACAAATGTTAATTTTGATTGCTTCGGATTAGAAGTATTACCTCGAGGTCTTTTTAGGCATGTTTTCAAATGGTTATTCAAATTCGTTGTAGAACCCAAAGTTGATTCCATTGTGTAAGTAACATTATATGCATTGCACCTTGCTCTCTTCTCCCCCTCTTTAGTCACAAATTTGGTGAAATGGTTCCAACAAGCTGACCTTGGAGTAATCTTTTTTCGAACATTTTCCTTGGTTGTTGTTTGATCATCTCTACTTGGGGAAGAATTTTGTGAACTTTGAGTTGAACTATCTCGCTTTGGATCACTCATCTACAAGTAAACATTTGTTGCAATCACTAACCATGACCAAAAATTGATTTAAAATCAAACTTAATAAATCGGTTAAATTAAAAATTAATTAATATAAGAGTACAACAACATAAATTAAACAAAAAAAGTATGTTAAACTACATTTTAAACTTCAAAGTTAGTTAATTAAAGCCTAAATTAATATAATAGTACAATATCATAAATTAAACAAAAAAAAGTCATTAAGCTACAGTTTAAATTTTAAAGTTAGTTAATTGAAGCCTAAATTAATATAATAGTACAAGTACAACAACATAAATTAAACAAAAAAAGTATGTTAAAATATAGTTTAAATTTTAAAATTAGTTAATTGAAGCCTAAATTAATATAATAGTACAAGTACAACAACATAAATTAAACAAAAAAAGTATGTTAAAATATAGTTTAAATTTTAAAGTTAGTTAATTGAAGCCTAAATTAATATAATAGTATAATAGCATAAATTAAGCAAAAAAGAAAAGTCTGCTAAACCACGGTTTAAACTTTAAAGTTAGTTAATTGAAGCATAAATTAATATAATAGTACAACAGCATAAATTAATTAATTGAAGCCTAGTTTTCTTTATATCTAACTTGCCAAAACGATTTATTATTAAAAGATTTAGGTGTTTAAAAAAGTCTGTTAAACCACAGTTTTAACTTTAAAATTAGTTAACATGGTATTTAAAAAGTCTAGTTGAGTGTTATTTTATTTATAAGGTCGGTATTTAATATTTTATTTATAATTTAAATATGATAATCCAATATTTTATTCATCATTTAATGTTATTTTATCGAATTGCATATTTGTATTAGCAAATAGCAAGCTACAAAATCCTTTAAAAGAAGTATATTTTATACACTTTTTCTCTATTAATATTACGTTATTATTAATATTATATTATTACTAATATTACATTATTACTTTGGGAAATTAATTGGCTAACATTTTTCTCTATTAATATTACATTATTACTAATATTATATTAGGTTGTGCTTAGTGCTTAGTTATTAATAATAAAAGAAGAATTTTACATCTTCCAAAAAAAAAAGACAAACAGCAGCAATTAAAGGTTTCATTTTTAATTATTTTAACAGTGTAATTAAAGGTTTCATTTGAGTAGGGAGGTATCATTTTTTATTATTTTAAAGCCAAAAATGGCTTTACCAACAGATTCCAGCAGCTGCACTCAAAGTCTCAAATAAAATAAGTTAAATGCTTTCAATTTAAAAAATTAACCAGATGATGATAATGCTGTCCTGTGCCTCATTCTACAACAGCAAATAGGTAAGTGGAGAAGGAAAATATACGAAAATAATTCAATAGAATGAAATAGACGCAAATAGAGCTAAAATCATTCAATAATTCAAAAATATTTCAAGACAAACGTTAAAGATGCAAACAAATTCGAGCTTACAATGGAAGAGAACAGATTGCTTTGGTCAGAAGGAACAACAACTCGATTTGGAGGTAAGGATTTTGATTTGAAGGTTTGAATGAACTAATAATTAAGAAGCAGAAGAAGGAAGAAAGGGTTATTTTAGGGTTTTGTAACACCCCTTACTCGTACCCGAGACCGAGATTAGGTACGAGGCGTTACCAGACATGTACTTGAACATTTTCGGGAGTACGGGTTATAAAATTTTGTTTCAATTTGAAATCAATCAACCAACTTCTTAGTGTCCCTATTATGGGCCTACGAGGCCTAAAACACACATTGAGATGGGTCCGGGACTAAACCGAGGACATAAGAAAATTTTAAGAAAATTTTTTGGTTAATGCCTCACACGCCCGTATAGAGACAGTACATTTTTTGGTTAATGCCTCACACGCCCGTATAGAGACAGTACACATGCCCGTGTGCTTTGGGACACGCCCGTGTCCCAAACCCGTGTGGAATTAATTGAATTTATTTTCTATTTTGAACCTAGAGGGGTTTTCACATGGCCTAGACACGCCCGTGTGGTTGCCCGTATCCACAAACTCAAGCATTCTGTTTATGACGTCAGTATGCATTTAGGGGCAAACGGCCAAGACACACGCCCGTGTGCTAGGCCGTGCCCTCCATACGGTTGAGACACACGGTCGTGTCTCCACCCGTGTGTTTACTACCATGCATTCTGACTTAAAATTCTTAGGTCCAGGGGACACACGGCCTAGACACACGCCCGTGTGTCTACCCATGTGGACCTTGTTAGGCTATTTTCTATGCCTTTGGTCACCCTCTAACATCCACTCTCACTTATAGTTTTCCATAATACATAGCAAAGCCTAATTATACATCTCAAATGACCTTGGTAAAACTCATTGCGTGTAAACCTCATCTCATCGATTTTACACATGCTAGGTTATTCCCTTTATATTAAGGGTTTCTATGCCTTATAACACTTTTAAGATTGGCTTATTATTATAAAACATTGCCAATTATGGCTTAGCCATTCCATGTAATTTGGTCACATTACATGTGTTTAGATGTGATATACCATATTTCATTTTCACTAGCACAATTGAACATAAGCATGCATAAATTTGTAGGTCATAACCCACATCAAAATGAGCCAATTCCTATGGCCATATACTAGTGAATAAGTATACATTTACAAGCCTTCATATTGGCAAACCAAATGACACATATAACAAAATAAAAAAAAAGCCTTATACATGCCATTGAACAAAAAAAAAACATCTATATACCAAAGCTGGGCAAGTTGATAGTGTCATGACTCTCCAATCGTCTTCCAATCTTTACGAGTCCTCAAACTCTAAAAAAAGGAAAAAAGAGGGGTAAGCATTTACATGCTTAGTAAGCCTGAATAACTGGAAAGTAAACTTACTGATTATTTAGGATACAACCATATTAGGCAATAAAACCAACAAGCATGGAATGGTTTCCCTATCAAATGCACTCAATCAACAAGTTAGTCACATAACAATGCACCATGTAATTGTCTTAGATGAGCTCATCATCCAACATTTTCATTTATATATCTCATGTTAATCCCGTTGAGTTTCTCAAAAATCTCGATGGATTATCCATTTACCGTCAAGTCATAAGAGCGATCATCTCATGTATGCACTCCCGCGAACCTCACATCTTACGGCGGGATTACCAATCTAGGCTAAATCCCCCTCAATGTAAACTCATAAGGTGATGTTGGGATTGTGACAGCCCAAAATTGACCCTAGTTGGGAAGTGGTTTCGGGACCACTAAACCGAGTCACCGAAATGTTTGAACGTAATATTTATTGTCTAGAATATGTATTTACGAATGTGTAAAAATTTCAAGCTTCGGTTTAGTCGATTGCATGTGAATTCAGTTAGTAGGACTTGTATGTCACTTTTGAAAAATGATAGGCTAATCTATAAGGACCTAATAGTACATGTAGTCAAGAGGAGGACTTGCATGTCAAAATTCCCCCAAGTGCTAGTGGCGGCCATGACAAGGAAGCATGGGCAAGACATGTCATGAAACATGTTGGGTGAGTGGTTTATGTTGAAATAAATAAAATAAGGTGCATGAGTAAAAAAAAAAGTGTGTGTGTGAAGGCTTTCCCTCCCTCCCCATTGCCGTGCAAGTGAGAAAGAAAACAAAAAAAAAAAGCTTTGTTCATCTTTTTTCCATCCTTTTGGCCGAAAATCTCAAGGGAGAAGAAAGGGTCCTTGCTCATGGTTGGTTTGGAATAGGTTGGCCATCCTTGTAGCTAGATTAAGGTATGTTTAATATGGTGCCATGAGATTCATGCATGTTCTTAGTTGCTAGTTTTAGTTCTAATTAGTCCATGATTCAAAACCTTGCTATGTCATGGGGATGATAGTATGAAATGAAAATTTGAGATAAGTAAGGTTAAATTTGATTTGGTAAAATCGGCCACATGGGTGTATATGTTTGTAAAATATATTTTCTTTGTTAACTCCTTACAATCGGTTGTAGGAGTAATATTGGCTTATAAGGTTGAGTTGATTCATGATGTTGTATGTTAGGATTAAAATACTTGAGACTAGATTAGCTTAATGGTGACCATGCATTCTACCTTGAAGCATTAAACAAAGGTTGGTTGAGATTTTGATATTTTGAACAAAGATAGTTGTGAAATGGGGTGAAAACCATTAAGTTATACACATAAAAATCCAGCAAGAAGATTAAACTACTAAATGTATTCATTTTAGATCAAGACATCAAAGAGGAGAACCAAGCAAAGGCAAAGCGAAGATAATCGAGTAGTAGATTGGGAATCATTTCATCCGATATAAGGTAAGTCATTAAGCACTTATTTGTACTAATTTAAAGGGGTCGTAATGTCTAAGTAATGTTGCTGAATGGAATGGTAGAATATATATATAAACATGTATGTATGTGGTGATAAAAATATTGAATCGAAAGAAAAGAGGTGAGATGTATTGAATGATCGGTTCGGCACTAAGTGTGCGGGTGTAAACATTTATAATCACAAATGTGTGCGGGTTCAAATTATACAGCACTAAGTGTGCAAGTTTGATTATATAGCACTAAGTGTGCGAGTTCGACTATTAAGCACTAAGTGTGCGGGCTTATGGCACATCCTCTAATAAACGTACACGTTCTACGTATGTGGCCTTACCGAAGTCAATCATGGACAATGATGCGAGTAAACACCTTGAGCTTATGAGGAATGGACATTTTATTTATATTTGGAATTTTGGTTTGGTAAGTCTTGATCTATGTGGTGATATTACTCGAAAATAAATGCATGCAATGTCATATGGCGTAATGTATGAAATATCAAGTAGGGCTTGGTATGTGACCAAACCGAAATGCCTAAAGAATTATAGTACCGTTTGGGGTGTGGATGGAGGATTTTAATCCGCCTTAATTATTTTCTTTTATGGTATATTATTACTGAACGGCAATATAATGCTTATGGCTTACTGAGTTATATACTCACCGGTGTTTGCTTGTCGCCATTTTAGGTTTCTCGGACTCGTCCTTTTTGCGTGCTCGTGATCGTCATTGGAGTCATCACACCGGCTATCAACTTTTGGTATCTTTTTGTGTAGTCGGTTTAGGAGAACATTTTGGCATGTATAGGCTAATATGCTTTGTTGAACTTTGGTATGTAAACTTTTAGCCATGCGAAAATGGCATAAATGCTCGGTTGGATTTAGTTCTCCAATGTTAAGTCACAAGTCTTGGTAATTCGATTTCCATGTCTTATGCCATGGTTGATTATTTTGGTATTAAAATGCATGTTATGGCAATAGTGTAGTAGGGAGATGTTGGATAATGATTAGCCTCTGGTATGGCTAGTCATGATCATGATTTGTGACATGTATGATGAATCACTAGTTAGATCAAAGGGAAATCATGAAATAGGCATAGTTGCTTTAGTGACAGGTGCTGGCAGCAGCAGTAACGTGAGATTGAAAAATCACTAAAATAGTAGGAATGGTATTAAATAGTAAATAAATTATGTAAATGTACCTTGATGAATCTAATTTTATATAGAAGAAACGAAATGGTCATATGAGTTATAAGTTAACAGATATTAAAGTTCTTGTGAAACAGGGCCAGAACGGTTTCTGGATCCCCTGTCCCGACTTTGGAAAATCATTGTAAATTAACCAGAGATAATTAGGAGTCATGCCATATATTTGTAGATTCCTCTCTGAGTCTAGATTCTATAGAAACAAACGGCATCAGTATTGAAGCCCTGTACAGGGATATATCCAATTCGTAATGCTCAAAGGTCAGTGTAGTCGATCCCTGCAACAGGGGAGACTTTAACTAATAAACTGTACCAATTGGCTCGACCAAAAATTCTAGAAAAAATTATTTAGATGGAAATATGAGTCTAGTTTCATGGAAAATTTGCGAAACTGATTTTCGAGTTGTAAAACTCAAGTTATGAATTTTGGAGCGACTAGTACACAGATTGGCAGCTTGTCTGGAAACTCTCAATAAGTGGGTTGAAGTCTGTTAACACCTCGTGTTCGACTCCGGCGACGGTCTCGGGTTCGGGGTGTTACAGGGATTACCAGTCCAGGCTAAATCCCTTATAGCGACAAACACTCTTAATGAGCTCGAATCTGAATTACCAGTCCAGGCTAATCGGATTACCTGTCTGGGCTAAATCCACAATGCACACATATTCTTCGGGAGGCTTGATCACTCAAGGAACACTCGTTCGGCTAGATCTTTTCTACATTTGAGATTGACGGATTACCCGTCCAGGCTAAATCCTTTCTGCAACACATGCAGGATCTCAAGTTACATGTAAATCATGGTTTACCCATCGAACTTCCTTTTTAACCTCAACCGGGACAGTTATCATCATGTCATTATTAATAACACATTTCATAGATTTTCATGCCATCATCAAATACACTATTTATACATTCATAAAACATGCAATTAGGTATATTATGAGTTTACTTTAAGTTATTCGAACTTACTTGGTACTCGTCTCGGTTTCGCATTTCGGTGATTCCGAAACCTTTTGTTTTCTTCGATCGACCTCCAGAATTTGTTCCTTGGGGTCTATAACAATAAAAATGAATCATTAATACCTCAAATTATTCCTTTCAAGTCTAAATTTAACCCCTGGACAAAATGACCATTTTGCTCTTAACCTTTCACATTTTTACAATTTAGTCCCTAGGCTCATATAATGAAATGCATGCAATTTCTACCCTACCCAAGCCTAGTAGAATGTTTTTCCCTCTTATGGTAGCCCAAAATTTTCCATTATTTCACATTTTTACCACATTTTTACATCTTTTGCAAAAAGGTCCTTTTAGGGGTTTTTCATGAAAATTACATAGGAAAAGATGTTTAACACACATCCAACTTTCATATTCCTCCATAAAACATCAAAGAATAAACATGTCACACATGGGTCACTTTGCAAACATGAACCCTAACTTAAAATATGGGTAGAAATGGAGAGAGTAAGCTACCGAGATTTTAAAAATACAAAGAACATTAAAAACGGGGCTTGGGAGCACTTACTATTGAGCTTGAAAATGTTGAAAACCCTAGCTATGGAGGGCTTGAGAATTTCGACTGGATGAGGGAGAAGAATGGCTGATTTTTGCCTTCATTTTCCCATTTTATTTCATTAATTAGCCAAATGACCAAAATGCCCTTAAGCTCTTTCTTTAAAATTTCATCTACACATGCCCATTTTAGTCCAAAAACTTAAAAATTAGGCAAATTGCTCCTTAAGACATTCTAATTGATAATCTAAAGCAATTTCATACAAATTGCTTTTACAATCCAAGTTTTACAATTTATTCAAATTGGTCCTTATTTTCCAATTGGACACCTTACTCATAGAATTTCTTCATAAAACTTTAGCACATGCATATTCTTATATTCTAAACCTCATAATAATAATAAAAGAAATATTTCAACATCGGATTTGTGGTCCCAAAACCACTGTTCTGACTAGGCCTTATTTTGAGATGTTATATGTCTCCCCCCTTAGGGATTTTCGTCCTCGAAAGTCTTTCTAGTAAATAGGTTCAAATATTGACTTCTGATGGTTTCTTCCGGCTCCCATGTAGCCTCTTCCACACCATGTCGATGCCATAAGACTTTTACCAAGGCCATATCTTTATTTCTAAGCTGTTTAACCTCACTAGCAAAAATCTTGACCGGTTCCTCACCATAAGTCATGTCTGGTCTAATTTCAATCTCCATCGGTGAAATCACATAAGAGGGGTTTGATCGATACCGTTTTAACATAGATACATGAAACACGTCGCAAATCTTTTCCAGTTCGGGTGGCAATGCTAAACGATAGGATAATGGTCTAACTCTTTTAGTGATCCTATACGGTCCGATAAATCGCGGACTCAGTTTGCCCTTCCGACCAAATCTCAACACTTTTTTCCATGGAAATACTTTCAAGAATACTCTATCTCCAACTTGGAACACAATCTCTTTTCTTTTCAGATTAGCATAAGACTTTTTCCTATCCGATGTCGCTTTTAAACTTTTCACGTTTCACTTTAACCTTTTCCTCAGTTTTGTGATATCCTGATTTTGGGCCTAGTCGAAATAGTGGTTTTGTGACCACAAAATCCGAGATATAAATAATTATTTTATGATTATTTTAAGGTCTATGATATGATTGCATGATTGTGTGAAAATTTCGTGAAGAAATTTTATGCATAAAGTGCTTAATTTGAAATTTGGGACTAAATTGAATAAATTGCAAAACTTGTGTTCTAGAAGTATTTTGCATAAAATTGAATTAGATTATTAATTAGAGGTCCTTAAAGAGTAATTTTACCAATTTCTAAGTCTATGGACAAAAATTGGACATGGATGGAATTTTGGAAAGTTTAGTAGTAAGGGCATTTTGGTCATTTAGGGTAAAATGAATTAAAATACAAAATTAAAAGCCAATTTTGCTCATCTTCAACCCCATGGCCGAATATAGCAAGGAGAAACCATGGCTAGGGTTTTCAAGCTTCCAAGCTCGATTGTAAGTTCGTTCTAGCCTCGTTTTAATGATTTTTACGTTTTGGAGTCCCTAGCTCGATTTAGCTTATGCTAGCAATAATTTAACCTAGGGTTTATATTTGGAAAAATACCCATAGGTGAAATTTGTGTATTTTGGTGTTTTATGATAGAATATGAGGTTTTAAATTATGTTAGACAACTTGTGCTACTCGGT
The DNA here is from genome assembly GCF_025698485.1 of Gossypium arboreum. NCBI lineage: Eukaryota > Viridiplantae > Streptophyta > Magnoliopsida > Malvales > Malvaceae > Gossypium > Gossypium arboreum. The sequence goes on from NC_069081.1 coordinate 40,523,480, forward strand.
TTTAAGTGAAAACGAGCAAAAGGGCTTAATCGGTAAAAATACCTAATAGTCATAAGTACATGTTAGAGTGAGAATTTGATGTTGCCATAGAAGGAAAAATGATCAGCATGTCATAAAACATAAGAAAATAGGCTGAATTTTAATTTACGAGCTTTGGGGCAAAAGTGTAAATATGCAAAAGTTTAGGGGCAAAATTGTAATTTTTCCAAAATATGATTTTGGGTCAATTTGAATAATGTGAGTCCTAATTAGACTATATTTTAAATGATAGAGCAAGGAAAACTAAAATTTGGGCTAAAATGGGGAAAATACCAAGTGGTGGGACGAAATGGTAAAATAGCCATTTTAGCATACGAGGTAAGTTCATATGTAAATGTTGGTAACATAGTTATTATTTTAAATGTTTTAATGTTTTTAAATGATATGATAATTATTATGAAATATTATACTTGTGATAATTGTTTGATAATATGTCAAATTATGTGATATACTTGGAAAATGTGAAATACTACCGAGTATCAGATATCGGCATTCCGTAGAAGATGGTTGAGACACATGATTGGGAAAAAGGTCCGTTGAACCTCGGGAATGGATTAGGATACAAGTGACATGTCACTGGGATATTTGGGCATCCGAACTCGTTGAGTTGAGTCCGAGTTCACTTATGGATGCGGCGTCCGAACTCGTTGAGTTGAGTCCGAGTTCGTGAGATGTAACTAGGCATCCGAACTCGTTGAGTTGAGTCCGAGTTCACTTATGGATGCGAACGCCCGAGCTCGTTGAGTTGAGTCCGAGTTCACTTATGGGCGGGTTACATGGTAGCTTGGCTACATATGTGGCACTTATGTGCAAACTTTCCATGTATCCGAATTATATTCGATGTGTTCAACGGTAAAGTTCTACTCAAATGGAGGAATACTCAAGATGAAAGGGACGTATTGGTAAGTGTTGTGAAATGGATAATTTGAACAGGTATGTACTTAACCCTCGGGTTGAAAACTCGATATAACAACAATATGGTAAGATGATAAATGAAAAGGTGATATGAATGTCTTGGTGATGATTATGCAAATGATGTTTTATGTTTGCTTATATGGTTATGTTACTTGCTATTTGCATGTGAGCTTACTAAGCATTTATACTTACTCCTCCTTTTCATTCCTTGTAGTGTTGACAAGCCAGCTCGAAATCGGAAGCGGTCAAGGCACGCTCACACTATCCGTATACCATCTTGGCATAATGGCTTGTATATTTTGAGTATGGCATGTATAGCATTATAATCATTTTGTATATATGGTCTTATGATATGGTTATTGAGTTGTATGGAAATAGAAATGCTTGGTAATGATTAGCCATTGGAATGGCTAATCATGATCATATTTGGTATTATGTATGTCAAATTGCTAGCTAATCCATGGAAACCATGAAATAGGTAAAATTTACCATAAAATAGATTCAGACAGCAGCAGTGACGTGAGTTTAAAAAATCACTAAAAATAGTAGAAATGGAATTAAATAATGAATAAGTTATGGAATCGAATCTTGATGAGTCTATTTTCATATGGAATAAGCGAAACAGGTATATGAGCTATATTTTATGAGATGTTTAAATTTTTGTGAAACAGGGCCAGAGCGATTTCTGGATCCCCTGTTCTGACTTTGGAAATTCACCATAAATTTTAAAAAGATAATTAGAAGTCACGCTTTATATGTACAGATTCCTTATTGAGTCTAGTTTTATTAGAGACAAACAGCATAGTCATTGAATCTCTGTACAGGGAGATATCTGATTCGTAATACACAGAGGTCAGAGTAGTTGAACCCTGAAACAGGGGAGACTTTAACTAATAAACTGTACTAATTGGCCCAACCAAAATTCTAGAAAAAATTAGTAGATATATATATGAGTCTAGTTTCAGGAAAAATTTACAGAATTGGATTTCGAGTTTCGTAACTCGAGATATGATTTTAAAGCGACTGTGATGCAGTTAGCCAGCTTGTCTGGAAATTTTAAAATGAATTGTATGAGTGTTTAATTAATGAATTAAGTTCGTTAACACCTTGTGTTCGACTCGGCAATGGTCTCGAGTGCACGGGTGTTACATTTAGTGGTATCAGAGCAGGTTTAGTCGGTTCTCGGACTAACCTAGCATGTGTAAAAGTTTAGCTATACATGCCAGCGATGCGTGATAGTGTGATGTCTTCCGACGCGTATAAGTACCGTCTTATTTAGGCAGGTACTCTCCAACCGAGCTGCGCCAACCATGTTCAATGTTAAGTAAAGGTATTTGAGTAAAATTATGATTATGATAAGTCTCGGTTCAGAAAAGTATGAATAAAGGTTTATGATACATATGTGATAATATGTGAGATGAAAGTTCATGTTGTGATAAATATTCATATTTGCTTAATGCTCATATGATGTAGTGTATGTGGCTTACTTGATAAGATGAACGGAATAAATAGAAAGTAGTAGAGGTATGAATAAAGGTCATAATATTATGATACTGAATGAAAATGTCCTTGTCTTGATTGGATGTCGAATGTTGATGAATGTTAATGGTATATAATTTTATGAGGTAAAGGATTATAATGAAATGAACTTATCTATGTTAAATTGTTGGACTGAATTATATGATTGTAATGATATGTACATGATGATGCACGAAATGAAAGTTGTGATTGTGATGCAAATATCTATGTTTATTTGGCCTTATATAATGTCATGAGCATGAATTAATTTAATTAATTGAATGGATAAGTAAAGTCGTCTAGAAAACATAGAATGTATGCATAAGTATATTGTCTAAATGGGACAATAGGAAAATTGGTGTAAGCCAACATGAATGAATGACATGATTTTGATGATGTTACTATGATGATGGAAGTTGTGTCATATGTGTATGTATAAGAAAGTCGAGTCAGAGGTCCTACAACCCTCCCCTTACCAAAGTGGTACTTATAATGGAATTTCATGAGATTTGTATTGAATAAGTTTCTGTTGAAAACCCAAAGAGTTCGGTGATAGAATAATTATAAGTATGATCCGAGATTGAAAATGAGCTGATAAGTAAAGTCGAGCAGAAAGTATCGATTGATATAAAGATTATTGGAGTTATGCCTTTGTCCTAGTTAGAAAAGGAATTCTCCTTGGTAAATCGAATTACTCAAGTGCAAGGTCGAGAAAAGTGTAAATTGAAATTTATTCGAATTGGCCTTTTTAGTGAATGGTTTAATATAAAATTTGTGACGGCAAAACTAGTTGGGGAAATGATATTTCAAATGTGAATTATCCGAGTGTGTGATGATTATGACCGAGATGATTTAGCGATCTCTTTTGAGATGTTCTATGTGTTCACCCGTTCTCGAAATATTTTTATGGCTATTGATCTTAGAAGAAATTCTTGTTATATGGGAATGTCTTCTAATTTGGTGTTGGATGAAAGCATTGGTAGTCTGATTGGTTTATAATTTATATTGCTCTATTTCATCGGGTATTCTATTTCATTTAAATCGATAAGAATTGATGAGAGAATTCATATGATATTATGATTCTGCTTTCTTCTACTTGATGCTTCATCGATATATATGTATGGGAAGATATATTGATCTTGTTATATTTGATTTCAGTGGGATTAAATGATGTTTTCTTTTGGACTTTCTTTCTTTGAAGAATTATCGGGGTATTCGTATTTTCTCTATGAATTTGGTTTTCGATTCTCGGCATAGTATCGTATCTTGGGTTTCTTTATCCCGGATCTCTTTATTCGGATTTCTTTATTCCGGTTTCTCTATCTTGGATTTCTTTATTCGGTTTTCTTGTTATCTTTGTTCCATAATTTGTCAATTATGACTCATGTTCAATCGTTCTTCACTCGTGATAATCATGTCAAATATGACTATACTTCTAATTTGATCTTGGTAATGTGGTGATTTTAGTATTGGGATTTTTCTAATTTACGTGTAAGGATTTGACATCGATAAAGGCATAGGTGATAAAAGCGCGAGTTTTAGTCGGTATGGTAAATTATTTATTTGAAAGATTTCATGTGATAATTATGTCGGATTATTTTTCCCAAGTCGATAATAGAATTTCATTTTGTGCAGATCAAAGAGTAAATAGTTTGAACGAGAAGTCTATATTTAATAGAAAGAGTTGAATATTAGTTTAAGTCACTACGAATGATAAGGTTTCCATCTTGTGAAAGCTGAAAAGTTTATTACATGTTGTGAGTTCGGATAGATGAGAATATTGGTAAGCAAGCGTCGAACTAGACTAGTCTACATTGAGCAATGACTTCTTGACTTTCGGTAATGTATTGTTGTATGAATTGTGATGTGTTTCAAGACGGTGAGGTAATGTGATAGTTTAGAGCATCGATGTTACATAAAATTGGAGTTGTTAAAGGGTTAAAGCCGAGCATTGGGATCTATCAAAATTATCCTTGTCAATGTTGATATTGGGATGGAAATGAGAAGGATTATTCTTGAGGCCATATCGAATTATTTCTATGGGAAAGAGGAAAATGTGATGTATCTTATTGTTAAATGTTTGGCGAGATCTATAAATCACATCTGTATTGAATGAATTCCTACTCATCGATTCATGGAATTTCGTGTCTCTTTGATTGTCGGATTTCTTGGAATTCGGTCTCCATTAAATCAAGTTGAGATCCGTGTTTTATGTCATGATATCATGGGAAATTGAGAAGGGTTGAAAATTTAAGAACAGTTGAGAGTTGAGGCGTAAGCTTTTAGATCATATGAGAAATTGAAGAGATGTATTGGAGGTGCAGTCTAAGTGCAAGTTCTTGACACCAAATATGAGATTAAAAGTGAAGACCACTTTTCGGTAAGATTTTAGGGGACGAAAATCACGAAGGGGGGAGAGTTGTAATATCCGATTTTGGGCCTAGTCGAAATAGTGGTTTTGTGACCACAAAATCCGAGATATAAATAATTATTTTATGATTATTTTAAGGTCTATGATATGATTGCATGATTGTGTGAAAATTTCGTGAAGAAATTTTATGCATAAAGTGCTTAATTTGAAATTTGGGACTAAATTGAATAAATTGCAAAACTTGTGTTCTAGAAGTATTTTGCATAAAATTGAATTAGATTATTAATTAGAGGTCCTTAAAGAGTAATTTTACCAATTTCTAAGTCTATGGACAAAATTGGACATGGATGGAATTTTGGAAAGTTTAGTAGTAAGGGCATTTTGGTCATTTAGGGTAAAATGAATTAAAATACAAAATTAAAAGCCAATTTTGCTCATCTTCAACCCCATGGCCGAATATAGCAAGGAGAAACCATGGCTAGGGTTTTCAAGCTTCCAAGCTCGATTGTAAGTTCGTTCTAGCCTCGTTTTAATGATTTTTACGTTTTGGAGTCCCTAGTAGCTCGATTTAGCTTATGCTAGCAATAATTTAACCTAGGGTTTATATTTGGAAAAATACCCATAGGTGAAATTTGTGTATTTTGGTGTTTTATGATAGAATATGAGGTTTTAAATTATGTTAGACAACTTGTGCTACTCGGTTTTAAGTGAAAACGAGCAAAAGGGCTTAATCGGTAAAAATACCTAATAGTCATAAGTACATGTTAGAGTGAGAATTTGATGTTGCCATAGAAGGAAAAATGATCAGCATGTCATAAAACATAAGAAAATAGGCTGAATTTTAATTTACGAGCTTTGGGGCAAAAGTGTAAATATGCAAAAGTTTAGGGGCAAAATTGTAATTTTTCCAAAATATGATTTTGGGTCAATTTGAATAATGTGAGTCCTAATTAGACTATATTTTAAATGATAGAGCAAGGAAAACTGAAATTGGGCTAAAATGGGAAAATACCAAGTGGTGGACGAAATGGTAAAATAGCCATTTTAGCATCTGAGGTAAGTTCATATGTAAATGTTGGTAACATAGTTATTATTTTAAATGTTTTAATGTTTTTAAATGATATGATAATTATTATGAAATATTATACTTGTGATAATTGTTTGATAATATGTCAAATTATGTGATATACTTGGAAAATGTGAAATACTACAGAGTATCGGTATCGGCATTCCGTAGAAGATGGTTGAGACACATGATTGGGAAAAAGGTCCGTTGAACCTCGGAATGGATTAGGATACAAGTGACATGTCACTGGGATATTTGGGCATCCGAACTCGTTGAGTTGAGTCCGAGTTCACTTATGGATGCGGCGTCCGAACTCGTTGAGTTGAGTCCGAGTTCGTGAGATGTAACTAGGCATCCGAACTCGTTGAGTTGAGTCCGAGTTCACTTATGGATGCTGACGCCGAGCTCGTTGAGTTGAGTCCGAGTTCACTTATGGGCGGGTTACATGGTAGCTTGGCTACATATGTGGCACTTATGTGCAAACTTTCCATGTATCCGAATTATATTCGATGTGTTCAACGGGTAAAGTTCTACTCAAATGGAGGAATACTCAAGATGAAAGGGACGTATTGGTAAGTGTTGTGAAATGGATAATTTGAACAGGTATGTACTTAACCCTCGGGTTGAAAACTCGTTATAACAACAATATGGTAAGATGATAAATGAAAAGGTGATATGAATGTCTTGGTGATGATTATGCAAATGATGTTTTATGTTTGCTTATATGGTTATGTTACTTGCTATTTGCATGTGAGCTTACTAAGCATTTATGCTTACTCCTCCTTTTCATTCCTTGTAGTGTTGACAAGCCAGCTCGGAAATCGGAAGCGGTCGGAGGCACTTTCGCACTATCCAGTATACCATCTTGGCATAATGGCTTGTATATTTTGAGTATGGCATGTATAGCATTATAATCATTTTGTATATATGGTCTTATGATATGGTTATTGAGTTGTATGGAAATAGAAATGCTTGGTAATGATTAGCCATTGGAATGGCTAATCATGATCATATTTGGTATTATGTATGTCAAATTGCTAGCTAATCCATGGAAACCATGAAATAGGTAAAATTTACCATAAAATAGATTCAGACAGCAGCAGTGACGTGAGTTTAAAAAATCACTAAAAATAGTAGAAATGGAATTAAATAATGAATAAGTTATGGAATCGAATCTTGATGAGTCTATTTTCATATGGAATAAGCGAAACAGGTATATGAGCTATATTTTATGAGATGTTTAAATTTTTGTGAAACAGGGCCAGAGCGATTTCTGGATCCCCTGTTCTGACTTTGGAAATTCACCATAAATTTTAAAAAGATAATTAGAAGTCACGAATTATATGTACAGATTCCTTATTGAGTCTAGTTTTATTAGAGACAAACAGCATAGTCATTGAAGCTCTGTACAGGGAGATATCTGATTCGTAATACACAGAGGTCAGAGTAGTTGAACCCTGAAACAGGGGAGACTTTAACTAATAAACTGTACTAATTGGCCCAACCAAAAATTCTAGAAAAAAATTAGTAGATATATATATGAGTCTAGTTTCAGGAAAAATTTACAGAATTGGATTTCGAGTTTCGTAACTCGAGATATGATTTTTAAAGCGACTGTGATGCAGTTAGCCAGCTTGTCTGGAAATTTTAAAATGAATTGTATGAGCTGTTTAATTAATGAATTAAGTTCGTTAACACCTTGTGTTCGACTCCGGCAACGGTCTCGGGTACGGGGTGTTACAAGTTTCCTTGATCAGATCAACTCTGTGAATCTGACTCTCCTTGAGTTCCATCTAATACAATGGAGTTTGGAACTTTCTGCCATACAAGGCCTCATAAAGCGTCATCTTCAAACTTATTTGAAAACTATTGTTTTTGTTGAATTTTACTAATGGCAGGTATTTTTCCCTGCTACCCTGAAATTCGAGGATGCAACATCGCAACATATCCTTAAGAATCTGAATCATCTGCTCAGACTAACGATCGGTTTACGGGTAAAAAGCTGTACTAAAGCTTAACTTTGTACCCAAGGCTTCTTATAACTTTTTCTAGAATCTCGAAGTGAATCTCGGGTCTCTGTCTGAAATAATCGATAGCGGTACCCCGTGTAATCTCACAATCTCAGATATATACAAGTCGACCAACTTATCCAGTGAATAATCTGTCCTTACCGGAATAAAATGAGCCAACTTTGTTAACTTATCCACCGCAAACCATATAACATCTTTCTTTTTCGGGGTCAATGGTAAATGGTAATCTTGTCACAAAGTCCATAGTAACTCTATCCAACTTCTATTCGGGGACCATTACAGGTTGTAACAAACTTGAAGGTACTTGATGTTCAGCTTTAACTTGCTGACATATCAAACATTTCGATACAAATTCGGAGATGTCTCTCTTCATGCCATTCGACCAATACATTTTCTTCAGATCATTGTACATCTTGGTACTTCCTGGATGAATAGACAAACGGCTATCATGTGCTTCTTGCAAGATTTTTTGAATAATTTCATTGTTCCTCGGTACACAAATTCTGTCTCTGAACATCAAACACCCATCAGGACCAAGCTGAAAGTCTGATTCAATTCCCGACTCACATTGAGTTCTTTTATCTTGCAGGTTACTATCATTAATTTGAGCATCATAAATTTCCTGAAGAAACGTCGGCCTAGCCCTTAGCTCTTCCAAGACTGAACCATCATCATGCAACATCAATTGAGCGTTCATGGCCCTCAGTGCAAACAAAGATTTTCTGCTTAACGCATCGGTGACCACATTCGCCTTTCTTGGATGATAATCAATGATCAGCTCGTAATCTTTAATTAATTCTAACCATCTCCACTATCTTAGATTCAAATCTTTTTGAGTCATCAAATACTTCAAACTTTTGTGGTCTGTAAATATACGACAAGTCTCACCATATAAGTAATACCTCAAAATTTTTAAGGCAAAAACAATGGCGGCAAGCTCTAAGTCGTGTGTCGGATAATTCTTTTCGTGTGGCTTCAACTGCCGCGAAGCATAGGCTATTACCTTGCCATCTTGCATAAGCACACAACCCAGTCCATTTAAGGATGCATCACTGTAGACCCTAAACTCTTTTCCTAACACGTTTAATACTAGAACAGGAGCTTCAGTTAGCAATGTCTTCAACTTCTCGAAACTCTGCTGACACTTTTCCGTCCATTAAAACTTAACGTCTTTCTATAGCAATCTCATCATTGGAGTCACTATCATGGAGAATCCTTTCACAAATCTTCGGTAGTAACTGGCTAAGCCCAAAAAGCTTCTAACCCCGGTTACATTTTTAGGTGGTTTCCATTCAACGATAGCAGAGATCTTACTTGGATCAACTCAGATGCCTTCACTTGAAACAATATGACCCAAAAACCCTACTTCTTAGAGCCAAAACTCACTCTTGATAAACTTAGCATACAATTGTTTTTCCCATAGGGTCTGTAACACAGTCTTCAGATGCTTCGCATGCTTTGTCTCATCCTTGGAATAAATCAAAATATCGTTAATGAACACAATAACATACTTGTCCAAGTATGGCCGGTGCATTCGTCAACCCAAACAACATGACAAGGAATTCATAGTGGCCATACCTCGTTTTGAAAGCTGTCTTAGGAATGTTTGATTCCTTAACTAGCAAGTGATAGTAGCCGGACCTCAGGTCTATTTTAGAGAATACAGTGGCTCTCCTCAACTGGTCGAGCAAATCATCGATCTTTGGCAAATGATACTTATTCTTAATAGTTACCTTGTTCAATTGCTGATAATCTATATATAGTCTCATCGATCCATCTTTCTTCTTTACAAATAATATGGGAGCACTCCAAGGCGAAAAACTCAACCTTGCAAAACCTTTATCTGTCAGCTCTTGCAACTGTGCTTTTAACTCTTTCAGTTCGGTTGGTGCCATCTTATACGGAGCAATAGAGATAGGAGCTGTTCCTGGCACCAGTTCAATACTAAACTCTATCTCTATTTTAGGAGGCAATCCGAGAAACTCCTACGGGAACACATCTGGATATTTACATACTATTAGCACAGACTCAATCTTCAACTTAGTTTCCTTAGTGTTCAGAACAAAAGTAAGGTAGGCTTCGTACCCTTTTCTCATATATCTCCGAGCCATCATTGAGGTAATTACAATCGGTAGTGTACCCAATTTTCTTGAATCAACCCGTAGAGTCTCACTATCTGGGCACCTCAATACAATATACTTGCTACCACAGTTTACAATTACATCATGCAGGGCTAACCAATCCATACCATGTATCATATCAAACTCATCAAATGGCAATAACATAAGGTTAGCCAAAAAACAATGACCCTGAATCGTCAAAGGACAATTCTTACAGACTTTATCAACCAGGACTGACTTGCCTAATGGGTTCGACACTCTGATAATAAATTCCATAGGTTCAACGGATACATTCATACTAGACACCAATCTCCTGCAAATGTATGAATGCGTCAATCCCGGATCAATTAAGGCAACAACACAAGTATTGAAAAGAGAAAAAGTACTCGTGATGACGTTAGGAGTAGAGGCTTCCTCTCGAGCACGTATTACATACGTTCTTACCGGGGCTTGAGCCTCTAATTTTGCAGTGTCTTTGACTGCAACTCAACAGCCACTAGCACTTTCAAGATACCTCGAAGGTCTACCTCGTAGAATAGGAGCACTCGCCTTCAGGGCTACTTCCACCTCTTTATCGGTTCGCTCAGGGCAGTCTCTAAAGAAGTGGTCAAGAGAACCACATCTGTAGCATGCACCGCTTTTCATTTGGCACTCTTTGAAGTGAAATTTATTATAGCTTTTGCACTTCGGCTTTTGATCATCTACACTCTCCACACTAGTCATCATCGGGGAGGAAAACTTCTGGTTACGTCGTTTGGGGCTTCTCTCTCTACCTGAATATCCTACCGATAAAGTGGAGTGTTCATGTTGACTCATTGATTTCTTTATGGGAAATGAGAGCGTCTTACTGCTGGATCTCTTGCTCGAAACTCAAGCTTCTCTCTTTACTTGTTTCTTTTCATTATTAAGCTCCTCGGCCTTCTTGGCCTAATCAGCTAATGCAGTAAACTCTCGTATGTCAAGGATCCCAATCAATAACTTGATTTCCTCATTCAGACCTTCCTCGAAGTGTTTACACATTTCTAACTCTGTTTGGACCCATTCAGTTGCATACTGACTTAGTCTCACGAATTCCCTTTCGTATTTAGATACCGTCTTATTTCCTTATTTGAGTTTCAGGAACTCCTTTCGCTTCTCATCTAAGAATCTTTGACTGATGTATTTCTTCTTAAACTCTGCTTGGAAAAATTCCTAAGTGATGTTTTCCTTTGGCACCACTGAAGATACACTCTTCCACCAGTGGTATGTAGTATCCTTTAGAATAGATACAACACACTTTAAACACTCCTCAAGTATGCACGATAATTCATCCAATACTTGTGTAGTATTCTCGAGCCAGAACTTGGCTCGTTCAGCATCATCATCAATCTTAACTCTAAATTCCTCAGCCCCATACTTTTTAAGCTTGTCTATAGGGGCTTTACCAATTCTTACAGGTGCCATATCTCGTGGCAATTCCTCATCAGGTTGGTCAGGGGGTGGGGGAGGTCGTGGTATGTTGGGGCAATTTCTCAAATAATCCCCAAACCACTCATCCATCATGTTAAAGAAGACGGCTCCGGCCTCTTATCGGCCTTCAGATATAAGCTTTCTACTACTATTAGAAACCGTTCATTGTACGGAAGCTGGAGCATGGCTCTCAGCTCCCTCGGACTCATCTTGTGCTTGATTGGAAGACATTTACTATATTTAAAGACAATTAAACAGTTATGAGATGTTACACTATCAACGTTCGTATAATGACATGTATAGTGAAACCAAATACCCTTTACGATAGTCCTAGAACTGACTAAATTGTAGCTCTGATACCACTAAATGTAATACCCCTTACCTGTACCCGAGATCGGGACCAGGTATGAGGCGTTACCAGACATGTACTTGAACATTTTCGAGAAGTACGGGTTAGAAAATTTTGTTTTAGTTTGAAATCAATCAACCAACTTCTTAGTGTCCCTATTATGGGCCTACGAGGCCCAAAACACACATTGAGAAGGGTCTAGGACTAAACCGAGGACTCATGAAAATGTTAAGAAAATTTCTTAGTTAATGCCTCACACACCCGTGTAGAGACAGTACAAACGCCCGTGTGCTTTAGGACACGCCTGTGTCTCTAACCTGTATGGAATTAATTGAATTTATTTTCTATTTCGAACCTACAGGGGTTTTCACATGGCTAAGCACACGCTCGTGGCCCTGGCCCATGTTCTTCACACGGCCTAGACACGTCCGTGTGGTCGCCCGTGTCCAAAAACTCGAGTATTCTGTTTATGATGTCAGCTTGCATTTTGGGGTACATAGCCAAGACACACGCCCATGTGCTAAGCCGTGCCTTCCACACAGTTGAGACACACGGCCGTATCTCCACCCGTGCGTTTACTACCATGCATTCTGACTTGAAATTCTTAGGTGCAGGGGACACACGGCCATACCACACGCCCATGGGGCGAACTGTGTGTCACACACGGCTTAGACACACGTCCGTGTGTCTACCCGTGTGGACCTTGTTAGGCTAGTTTCTAAGCCTTTGGTCACCCTCTAATATCCACTCTTACTTATAGTTTTCCATAATACATAACAAGGCCTAATTATACATCTCAAATGACCTTGGTAAACCTCATCTCATTGGTTTTACACATGCTAGGTTATTCCCTTTGTATTAAGGGTTTCTATGCCTTATAACACTTTTAAGATTGGCTCATCATTATAACTCATTGCCAATTATGGCTTAGCCATTCCATGTATTTTGTTCACATTACATGTGTTCAGATGTCATATACCATATTTCATTCTCACTAGCACAATTGAACATAAAACTGCATAAATTTGTAGGTCATAACCTACATCAAAATGAGCCAATTCCCATGGCCATATACTAGTGAATAAGTATACCTTTACAAGCCTTCATATTGGCAAACCAGATTACACATATAACAAAATAAACAAAAGCCTTATACATGCAATTGAACAAAAATAAAAACATCTATATACCAAAGCTGGGCAAGTTGATAGTGTGTTGACTCTTCAACCGTCTTCCAATCTTTACGAGTCCTCGAACTCTGAAAAATAGGAAAAAAGAGAAGGGTAAGCATTTACATGCTTAGTAAGCCTGAATAACTGGAAAGTAAACTTACCGATTATTTAGCATACAACCATATTAGGCAATAAAACCAACAAGCATGGAATGGTTTCCCTATCAAATGCACTCAATCAACAAGTTAGTCACATAACAATGCACCATGTAATTTGTCTTAGATAAGCTCATTATCCAACATTTTCATTTATATATCTCATGTTAATCCCGTTGAGTTTCTCAGAAATCTCGATGGATTATCCATTTACCGTCAAGTCATAAGAACGATCATCTCATGTATGCACTCCTACGAACCTCACATCTTATGGCGGGATTACTAGTCCAGGCTAAATCCCCCGCAATGTAAACTTATAAGGTGATGTCGAAAGTATCAGTCCAGGCTAAATCCCTTATAGCGACAAACACTCTTAATGAGCTTGGATCCGAATTACTAGTCCAGGCTAAATTCAGACCCTAATCGGATTACCTGTCTGGGCTAAATCCACAATGCACACATATTCTTTGGAAGGCTTGATCACTCAAGGAACACCCGTCCGGGCTAGATCCTTTTTATATTTGAGATCAACGGATTACCCGTCTGAGCTAAATCATTTCTGCAACACATGCAGGATCTCAAGTCACATGTAAATCATTGTTTACCCATCAAACTTCCTTTTTAACCTCAACCGGGACATTTATCATCATGTCATTATTAATAGTACATTTCATGGATTTTCATGCCATCATTAAATAAATAGTTTTACATTCAGAAAACATGCAATTAGGTATATTATGAGTTTACTTTAAGTTATTCGAACTTACTTGGTAATCGTCTTGGTTTCGCGTTTCGGTTATTCCGAAACCTTTCGTTTTCCTCGATCGACCTCTGAAATTTGTTCCTTGGGGTCTATAACAATGAATCATTAATACCTCACATTATTCCTTTCGAGTCTAAATTTCACCCTCAGACAAAATAACCGTTTTGCCCCTAACCTTTCACATTTTTACGATTTAGTCCCTAGGCTCGTATAATTAAATGCATGCAATTTCTACCTTACCCAAGCCTAGCCAAATGTTTTTTCCTCTTATGGAAGCCCACATTTTTCCATTATTTCACCTTTTTACCACATATTTACACTTTTTGCAAAAAGGTCCTTTTAGGGGTTTTTCATGAAAATCACCTAGGAAAAGATGTTTAACACACATCCAACTTTCATATTCCTCTATAAAACATCAAAGAATAAACATGTCACACATGAGTCACTTTGCAAACATGAACCCTAACTTAAAATATGGGTAGAAATGGAGAGAGTAAGCTACCGGGATTTCAAAAATACAAAGAACATTAAAAACAGAGCTTGGGAGCACTTACTATTGAGCTTGAAAATGTTGAAAACCCTAGCTATAGAGGGCTTGAGAATTTTGACTGGATGAGGGAGAAGAATGTCTGATTTTTGCCTTCATTTTCCCATTTTATTTCATTAATTAGCCGAATAACCAAAATGCCCTTAAGCCCTTTCTTTAAAATTTCATCTACACATGCCCATTTTTGTCCAAAAACTTAAAAATTGGGCAAATTTCTCCTTAAGACATTCTAATTAATAATCTAAAGCAATTTCATACAAATTGCTTCTAGAATCCAAGTTTTACAATTTATTCAATTTTGTCCTTATTTTCCAATTGGACACCTTACTTATAGAATTTCTTCATGAAACTTTAGCACATGCATATTATCATATTCTAAACCTTATAATAATAATAAAATAAATATTTCAACGTCAAATTTGTGGTCTCGAAACCACTGTTCCGACTAGGCCTTATTTTGGGATGTTATAGTTTTTTGAGAAAAATAGATTTTAGGGTTTGAACTTTGAATGGAATGGAAATGGAAAGAAGAAGAAAAATAATTTGGGGTGTGGAAGATGGAATTTGCTGGGGGTTGATTTGGGAGAGGTATTGGGATTTGGGAAAATAAATCTTTGGGGCTTGGACAGACGGGCTTGGGGAAATAGGAAAAAATAAAATGTTTGGGCTTGGAGGAAATTGGGTTAAAGACTTAAAGTAATTAAGTAAAAGTATATTAAAAAATAAAAAAAATATAGTTTATATTCGGTTATTTGAATTATTCGAGTTGTTCGAACTCGAAAATTCAACTCAACTCGAACTCGAAATTCAAAAAAAATTCGAGTTGATTCAATTAACCCGATTAACTCGATTCGAATAATTCAAAATTAGATTTTTTTTTGATTTTTTCGAATCGAATCGAATTTTTCTCACCCCTAGTTTAGTAAATAAGGGTGGCTAAAAGGCTTGGTAAATAACCTTATATTGTCCACACGGGTAGACACACGGGCATGTGTCTAGACCGTGTGTGACACACGGTTTGCCTTATGGGCGTGCGGTCCGGCCGTGTGTCCCCTACACGTAAAATGTTCAAGTCAGTATGCATGGTAGTAAACACACGGGTAGATAGATGGCCGTGTGTCTCAGCCGTGTGAAGGACACGGCCTAGCACACAGGCATGTGCCTTGGCCGTGTGACATTTTGGGGTTGCTAATGTCAGAAACAGAATGTCTAGGTTTTTACACACGGGCTATGGCACGGGCATGTCATGACCATGTAAAGGACACGGGTTAGGGACACGGACGTGTGCTAGGCTATGTGAAAATCACTGTAGGTGTGCATTTAGAATTAATTCCACACGGGTGGAGTACACGGGCGTGTTGCCCTTCCACATGGGTGTGTGCCCT
Organism: Gossypium arboreum; assembly: GCF_025698485.1. Classification (NCBI taxonomy): domain Eukaryota; kingdom Viridiplantae; phylum Streptophyta; class Magnoliopsida; order Malvales; family Malvaceae; genus Gossypium; species Gossypium arboreum. Next base: position 40,539,359 of record NC_069081.1, read on the forward strand.
GTTTCTAAAACAAATTTTCTATAGATGGCTTAAGGGCCGGGGTTAATCCCGAATAGTTTCCAATGGTCGATTTGGGGCTCGTAGGCCCTTGATAAGAAGTTTAAAGTAGAAATTGAAAAAGTTTCAAATTAAACAGAGTTTTGGTGACTCGAAAATGTTTGAAAGCATGAGTTTAATGTTAAATAATGCCTCGTATTTCGTCCCGAAGAAAGGTACGGGTGTGGGGTGTTACAAGGTGTCACCTGAAAAAAATGATCATCTCCTTAAAATTATTTTTTAGCTCATATATGGCCTATATTGTGCGAGGATTTTTTTCAACCCATATACTAGTATCGTCGTATGTCTACCATCCACCATTAAAATATGTTTTTTGTAAAAAAAAAAATGATGGGCGGCTATTGGTGGGGAAAAAATGGTGGTGCTGCTACCCCTTCAGGCACCACCCCTCGACGCTATTCATTTCACCTCATTTTGGTAAATAATGCCATAGAGATACCATTTTGGTATTTAATTAACTTTTTGGTATTATGAAGGTAAAAAAGGTAGATTTTGAGAATCCACCGATTATTAAAATCATCCCTATTCAATTAAAAAAATTATTAAAAATTCTAAAAAATAGAAAAATATTTAAAAGAATAAAATAAATTTATTCAACGAGTAAAATAAATTTATTCAACGAGTTCAACTACTCAATTCAACTATTTTTCTTCAGTTCAACTAGTCTGGATTGGTTCTTAAGTCAATCGGTCTAATGACTTTGTCCGAACCGATACTCTAGCCGATTCTTGATCTGACTGATCGATTTGATTCAACTTAAACAACATTGCAACTGAATGTCTTTTTCAAAATTAAAAAAATAAAATTATATAAAATTTTAAAAATACATAAAAATGCTAAATTTTAAAAAGAATCTAAAATTATAAATTTAGTTATATTGTGAATAAAATTTTATTTCAATCAATATAATTTTTGTAACTTAATTCAAATAAATTTATTCAATTTAATTAATTCAAATTCCTTTCATTTAATTTGTTAAAATAATAAAATAGGAATCAATCCAATTAATATTATCATGTATTTCCTTCTACGTTATTTTAGTATTAATGGCTAATCTCTTTGACTACGGCATATCATGGGCCTCTAACCCTAAGCCCTAAGGATGTGACTGAAGAACAAATGTGTAACTCTATAATTGTTGATATTTATGTGGGTTTCTTTTAATGTAAAAAAAAAAAAAAAACAACTAATCACCAACAGTATGAATTTAAGATTATTTATTAACTATTTTTAGTAATTATCATGCATTTCTTCATTGTGTTGAAGTCCAATCGGTTTGACAATTAATTGGTCAAGATTTTTCCTCCTGTAATGTTCCTAATTTGATTAAAGCTCTTCTCAATTAATAGGTTCCCGACTATGTGGAATATTTGGTTCCATAGGAACTGGTATTGTTGGCAAAATACTGATGCTCTACCAGCGGTTATTTTGTTTGCTTTTGTTTCGTTTCTATAGAGCTGGAGAAATGCGCAGGGTATTTTTGATAGTATCATGAGGCGTTCTAGTGGTTCTATTTGGATCAGACTTCTTGATAGTCAATTAAAGTGAATCTTAGATGCGGCTTGTATTGTGACGGAAGGGTCGAGGAATTTTGTAGCTTTAATATTAAAGGACTATTTAGTCATTTTCGATTATGCTTGAAACCTAAGTTAATAATGTGTTTGCACTTCGTGAAGTTGTTTTTTAGGTTAATCACTTGGTTGTGATAACATTATAGTCGAATCTGATTATCTATAGGTGATTTGTGTAGTCAATAATAGTTCTTGAGATTTATTAGAGTTTGGTATGTTGATTATAAATTGTCGAGCTATTGTTTCACAATTTCATAATTTTTTTTGTCGGACGTGTCGGAATGTTAATAAGACAATTCATAATATCGCCAGGATAGTTTTATTTTATGTGAATCACATTGAATGGGATAGTCCTCCCTTTCTTTGCTTTTACTTGATGATGTATTAAGTTCCATCATTGACGTTAACAGAAGACGTTAAAACTAAATTTATAGGATAAGCCTGTTAATTTGGGTTCTAGATTATGTCTTCTTATTTGGATTATAATTTTTCTTAATAAAACCTCTTTTATATAAAATAAATTATTTATTAAAATAATATGAATTTTCGGAAAAGAAAAAGAAAAATTCGATATCTTTTTCAACCATAAACCATTTCACTCTAGTATGAAAAGATAATGAAAGATAAAAGCAAAATTGATTTTTAAATTGATTTTTTTAATTTCAATGTCGAATTAGCTAGAAAGAGAAATTGGTATAATTTTTATATTAATTATATTATCCATGTTTATTATATTATTGAGATAAAGTAACTTTTAGTTCTTGAAATTAGTTTTTTTTAATTTGGTTTTAATTGTTTTTACTTTAGTCTTTAAATTTAGAAATATTTTTTAATTTGATCTCTAAATTTAGATTTAATTAAAGTGTGATGATATGATACTATCTTATAATAAGTTTATTGTCGAAAATTCTAAAATATATAATATAAAATTTTTAAAATAAAATATTTATAAATTTTATTAAAAATTTCGACATAATATAATCTAAGAGTATTTTATCATCCAAATTTAAAGACCAAATTAGAAAAAATTTTGTTGAAAATAATTAACTCATTTAGAAATTTTTTTCGAAAAAGTATCGATTAAGTTGTCGATCGATACTCAACAATCAAATATCTAGAAATGCCTAAATTGGTAAACCTTTAAGGCTAAAAAAAGAAATTGATAAAAGGTATATAATAATTATGGAGCTGACCCACATGCGCGCACACAAAAAGAGATTGAAACATCAACATGGGACTTATAACCCAATTACCAACTATAATACAAATGAGGCTACCCGAAGGTTAATATCATCTAGCATATTTTGTTATTTATTTTGTTTAAATTAAACAAATTTTGACATCATCAAAGAATATGATATGATAAAATATATTCAATAAAAATTTTAATGAACATGTGAAATATAATTTATATAAACATCCATACTGGTCTCTCTTTTCAACTAGTTTAACATTGCATTTTTCATCCGCCTTTTAGTTCAATTGACCTATACATAGAAATTATAAAATCTGATTTTTAAAATCGATTTTTCTTTCCTCTTCTTCAACTTTTCAGTTGGTTTGTAATAACTTTAACATAATTTTAATATTTGAAATATTTAAATGAGTTATTATTTTTATTTTAGTTTTAAAATGTTTTAAATTATTATTTTGATAGGTGCTAAAAGTAATATGTTTTAATACTATTTTTAATGTGTTTCGGGTGATTATTCAATATAAATTGTGAATTTTATGCTCCTAATTCTTTAAAATTTATGTTCTTATATCTAGGAGAGCATTTGAGAGCAAAAGGAGCAAAAAAATAAGTGAAAATTGGAAAATTCGAGCGAGTTACAAGAGCTACATGGGTTGGACCATTCCACATGGCTTGGACACACGATCGTGTGAGCCACACAGGTTGCCATATGGCCATGTGATAGGTCTTGTCGGTTTCGCGATTTGCACTCTAACTTGCGAAAAAATACGATTTTTAGGTTTTTTAGGCATTCTGAGACCTATATATGACAAAAATAAGAAGATAGGAGTGAGCTATCATAGAATACTCAAGAAAACAACTCAGAAAACACAATTGAAGTTGATTCTAAAGCAGATTTCCATTAGGATTGAAGACTCCCAGTTGATCTCTCAGGAGATTATAATGAGTTTCTTTGTTTCTTGTGGATATATCGTCCCTGGGATGTTTTTATTTGCTAACATGAACTAATTTTCTATATACCTAGGGGAGATGAACCCTATGATGAATTCTGTCATTTAATTTTTATTTTATACAATAAATTGTTAGATTTTGTTCTCAATTATGCGTGCTTAATTCTTGGTTTAATATTTCTAGACTATCGATACATGTTTGATGTGCTTAAATTAGAGGAGGAGTAGACCCTATTTAAGAGTAGAACTAGCGTAATTGAGTGGTGTTGCATGCAATCCTAAAAATTGGACGACATAAATCTACAGGATTAGAGTCAAATTTAATAGGGTAATCCATAGATCGAGTTAATGCAATAATAAGGGTTTTAATTAGAAAAAAATTTCAATTAATCAACTTAGAGTTAGTTGCTCTTATTTTTGAAAAGAGATATTAGCATAATTTACAGATTTCTATGGATCAAAATACTAAGTGAAGAAATTGCGTAATTTAGATTGATAATGACAGATGAAATCTAGGTGAATTCTTTCTTGGGTATTGTTTCGCTTCTTGGTTGTTTACTTAATTATTTTCCTGATTTGTTTTTGTCACTTTCGTAGTTAATTAATTTAGTTAATTTTAGTTATCAATCAATCATTTGAATTTATCGGTTAAATAATAGAATGATAATTAATAGTACTTTTAGTCTTCGTGGCAATGATATCTCTGCTAATCATAACTATACTATTAATTGATAGGTTTATGTTAATAAATCAAGTGGAGTCATTTTATAAGCTTTCCATTATTTGATTTCCAGATCTTGGCCTATATGCTTTTTTTTTTTTGATTTTCACTCAAACAAACATGTTCTTAAATCTTCATATAGATCCAACCTTTTACCTTTTTCGGCTAAAACATCGTCAACTCGTATTCACCAAAGCTAACCAACCGACTTTCTTTATCACTAGCCAATTATCAGCTCTTATCTATTAGCTCAATATGGCAATGTTCGTGCCTAACTATCTTAAAAGTCGATTGAGGCCCAATGAATACTACATTACAATTAATATATTCTCCAAAATCACAATATTTTTGGTTCAATTATTTGCAACTGTAACTTAGAAGAGCCCGCCATCACAGCGCTCTCAATTGCAAAATCCACTTTTTAATCATCAATTGTTCGCACGTTTATTGTAATCATCAATCCAATATTGCTACTCTACAAACCATCAATCTTGCTGGGCATAATAACGTAATCTTAGGATTTTTTGTCATCATCAATCCAAGATTATTGCTCTACTGACCATCAATCTTGTGGGGAGCCTAAAAACGTAACCTTAGGATTTGAAATATTCAAATAAAGTTGTTATTATCTTTTATTCTAATTTTGAATTGTTTTATGTTGCATCCTAAACCAGACCCATTGGCCAGATCCGAGTACTAGGCGATACAAGGACCCAAATAATATAACTACGACATTGAGTCTATTGAAATTGACTTAATTCAAATTTTAAGTTTCACATCAAAATTTTATCAAGAAATATAACTTTTTAAATTTGGTCTCACAATGTAGCAGTATTTACAACACCAAAATTTAAACCAAGATCATTACACTTGAAATGATCCCTGATGCATATAACGAGATTTGTGCAAGTGTACACAGTCGTTCAAGTAATAAGTAAGTAAAATAAGTTATCATCTCCACATGGATTGTGCATGTTAATAAATTAGATGTAAAATTATAAGTTAACAATTTGGTATAAAAACACAATAAATTGGATGGTGATGATTAAATTATCCAGATGCAAAATTGATTCCTGATGCAATTTTAATCTAAATGCAAATGTATGAATGTATGAATGAATAACTTTATCAACAAAAACAATCAACATAAAATAGGCTACGATGATTATATTAATCAACTCAATTCATTTCCATCATGCTTTTCGAAAATATTCCATGGCAACTCGATCTTTCATGAGTTTGGAAACCAAATTAAGTCCTCTCGGATCTTTTACTTAGTGAAAATGCATTTTATCAATCATATTAAACTAATGGTCTCTTAGTATTTATGTGAGGTAACAGGTACATTTACGTTTGAAACAGTTTAATCACATAAACCTAAAAACTATGCAAGATAATAGAGCTAACAAAAGATATTATGAACCTCTAATTTAGTTGGGTTTAATGATTTAAGTTGAGCATTGCACTTTTCAATTCTATGTCTATTAGCCATCGTCTAGTTAGGATCGCTCAGCTAATCTGAATGCATCCAATCACGTATGAATGAAATACATATTGATTTTAATTGAAAACATGATCGACTGAGGCATAAACATGTTAAACATGAATCAAATAAATATTATTGAATTAACATAATCATCCCAACAAACATAATCAAACTAACATTGTTGATGTCAAGAAAAATAAACACATAGCAAACATAAGTAAATTAAATAACAAGAGGAAAGAGTAAACTCTAATTCAGTTCAGCAACCTTTAGGGTCTTTTTTTACTGATGTGTTCCTTTGTTTTGCTCGATGCTCTTTTTGCTAAGGGTTTCCTAAGGTAGCCGGCCAAAGAAAGGTCTTGACAAAAGCCTTTGTGGAAAAAAATAGGGGAATGGAAGTGAGAATGATAAATGAGAGAATGAATGAGAGATGAGTGTTCAGGGATGATTTGAGAAGTGGAAAGGTATGCGGTATTTATAGGTGAAAGTAAGGGTAGAGTTTGCTAAAAGTAGAATTCAAAATCCCTCTCTTTTCTCTTATACATGGCTGACCAGAAATTGTTGAAAAGGGGATGACTTAGTTGCTTGTGTTCGAATTCAAAACAACACTATTAATAGCCATAAGGTGGACGGTTTCAAAGACCAAGTTGGTAGGCCGATTTCTGATATTTTTCCAACTACAAGGACCTTTAGTTAAATTGTAACACCCCGTACCCGAGACCGTTGCCGGAGTCGAACACGAGGTATTTACGGACTTATTTCATTGTAAAACACAGTTCATTTAAAATTTCCAGACAAGCTGGCTAACTGCGTCACTGTCACCTTAAAAATCATATCTCGAGTTCCAAAACTCGAAAACTAGTTCCGTAAATTTTTCCTGAAACTAGACTCATATTTCCATCTACAATTTTTTTTTCTAGAATTTTTGGTCGGCCCAATTAGTACAGTTTATTAGTTAAATTCTCCCATGTTACAGGGTTTGACTACTCTGATCTTCATGCATTACGACTTAGATATCTTCCTGTACAGGGCTTCAATACTTATGCCGTTTGTTTCTAACGAAACTAGACTCAAAAAGGAATCTATACATATATGGCATGACTTCTAATTATCTCTGGTTAATTTATAGTGAATTTACAAAGTCAGATTAGGGGATCCAGAAATCGCTTTGGCCCTGTTCTACAAAAACTTAAATATCTCTTAAAATACGACTCATATGATCGTTTCGTTGGAAGTAGATTCATCAAGGTTAGATTACATAATTTATTCACTATTTAATTCCATTCCTACTATTTTTAGTGATTTTTAAAATTTACATCACTGCTGCTGTCAGGATCTGCCTTTAAGGTAGACTTTACCTATTTCATAGTTTCCATGATTCAACTAGCCCTTTAGCATATATAGTACAAAATATGATCATGATTAACCATTCCAATGGCCAATCATTGCCAAGCATATCCACACCTCTCAATAACCATATACATACAAAATGATTATAACACTAAGCTCAAAATATATAAGCCATTTTCGCATGGCTATCCAAATATATACAATGCCAAAGTACTTGACTAATAACACAAGGGCAGTCCTATACATGCCATTAGCAGAGTTCAACTAAAAGAGTACCAAAAGGGCTTTGATAGTGTGGACGACTTCGACTTTAACAATCCCGAGTCCGATAACTGACGAACCAAAATCTATAAAACAAATAATCAAAGAAACGGAATAAGCATTTAATGCTTAGTAAATTTTGAGCAATGAAATTCGGCACAATTGAAGTATAGCATTTATATGACTAAACGGATAATTTCATATACACACATTCTCAAAATCATACCTACTTCACATTACCAACCCTTATACTCATACATAAGAGATCAACTTAACCAAAAGCCGGAAGCCCATTAATCGACTGAGCGAATACTATTTAAAAGGAATCAACTAATCCAATGCATATACGAAACATACCTCATCATTGGGATTTTACGAGCATATTAATTGAAATTATTACAGCAAGATCGCTCATTCCCAAACCAAGTACCTTCGGACTTTAACCGGATATAGCCACTCGCTCAAATGCCTTCGGGACTTAGCCCGGATATAGTAGTTCGCACAAATGCCTTGGGACTTAGCCGGATATAGTAACTTCGCACAAATGCCTTGGGACTTAGCCCGGAATTAGTAACTCGCACAAATGCCTTCGGGACTTAGCCCGGAATTAGTCACTAGCACAAATGCCTTCGGGACTTAGCCCGGTTATCATCTGAATATTCATGCACATATCAGTAAATCATGACACATCTTTATTTCATTTTCATAACTAGAATTCAAACACAAGTCAATTATTAAGCATTCCCATTTTCGGCTCAATAGCCACATACAAACAGCATGATTTGGTTTGCTTTATGACATGATCTCTATGCACATACGGCTACCCATCATACGTATAAACTAATTAACTCAACATATAATTCAAGTAGAATCAATATATCACCGTATATTTGTTATGATTATACGTCATGACTTAATCAAATCGTAAACTAAGTTTCATTACTCGAAAACTTACCTCGGATGTTGTCGAACGATTTCGACGGCTATTCGATCACTTTTTCCTTCCCTTTATCGGATTTAGTTCTCCTTTGCTCTTGAGCTTAATTTAACAAATAAATTGATTTAATCATTTGAACATCAAAAAGAGAAACTCAAGGTACTTAACCCATATATACATTAGACGTTAGAGTCACATATATATGAAATCATGAATCAACTCAACATATTAGCCCACACTCTCTTTTAGCCGATTATCTAAGCCAAGATAAAAGCATCAATATGTGACAGCCCTAAACTGACCCTAGTTGGGAAGTGGTTTCGGGACCACAAAACCGAGTCACAAAAATAATTGACCGTCATATTTGATGCTTATTATGTGCATACATGCATGTGTGAAAATTTCATGTTTGAATTTAGTCAATTGCATGTGAATTTAGTTAATAGGACTTATGTGTGACACTTTTGAAATGTGATAGGTTAATCTCTAAGGATCTATTAGTGCATGTTATGAAAATAATGGGTTTGCATGTCAAATTTCCACCTATGACAAGTAGTGGCGGCCATGATGGGTTATATACATGCAATATGTATTAATTATTACTTAGTAGCTTATATTATATAACATAAATGAATAAAAAAAGAAAGGAAAAGTAATTGAAATAAGGAAATGAGGGTGATGAAAAAAAAGCTTGAGTTTCTTTCTTCTTGGCGAATGTAAAGAGGAAGATGGGAGAAGGGCATTCGGTCATCCTAGTCCTAATTAAGGTAAGAAGTTTTGGCTAATTTTTGAAATATTGGTTAAATCCTAGTAAATTTCTAAGTTCCTTATTGGACCCATGTTAAATTTTGATACTTGGTGAATGAATATGGGTTTCGGTCATGGTAGATAACAAGGAATGTGATTGTTGTTCATTGAGTAAATGATTGAGGAATGGTTAGAAGAATTTGAATGCTAAACTAGTTGATTTGTTTATAATGTCCGATTATGACCATTTATAGAGATGTGAATAAATTGTTGGTGTGAATTTGAAAAATCACTAAAAATAGTAGGAATGGAATTAAATAGTGAATAAATTATGTAATCGAACCTTGATGAATCTACTTCCATATGGATGAAACGAAATGGTCATATGAGTTGTAATTTAAGAGATATTTAAGTTTTTGTGGGATAGGGCCATAAAGATTTCTGGATCCCCTGATCTGACTTTGGAAATTCATTATAAATTAACCAGATATAATTAGTAGTCATGCCATATATGTATAGATTCCTTTTTGAGCCTAGTTTCATTAGAAACAAACGACATAAGTATTGAAGCCCTGTACAAGGAGTAATCTAAGTCGCAATGCAGGAAGGTCAGTGTAGTCAAACCCTGTAACAGGGGAGAATTTAACTAATAAACTGTACTAATTGGCCCTACCAAAAAATTCTAGAAAAACATTTTTAGATGGATATATGAGTCTAGTTTTAGGGAAAAATTACGAAACTGATTTTCGAGTTTTGGAACTCAAGATATGATTTTTAAGGTGACAGTGACGCAGTTAGCCAGCTGTCTGGAAATTTTTAAAATGGACTGTGAACATACATGAATTATGTCTGTTAGCACCTCGTGGTCGATTCCGACAACGGTCACGGGTACGGGGTGCTACATAAAATGTGTATTAAGGTAAGTTTCATGGTGATTATGCTTGTGATGTTGGGTTAATATTCGGCATTGAGTAATGTGGGATAAGGTGATTAATCGGCTATGAAATTAGCTAAATTGAATAGGTATGTTTAATGATATGCTTAGTATAATGTATGATCTTATAACTCGGTTTGGTATTGAGATAAAGGTTAGATGTATGATTGGATTTTGGTATGTGTTAAATTGGTTAATCAAAGATTAAACGATATGTGATTGCCAAATGTGATTGTTAAGTGAATAATATTAGTTAAGTACTTAAGCAATCTATTGTTTTACTTAAGCTTAAGAGCAAAGAGGATCAAAGTCGGATAGGGGAAAAGAGAAAGTAAATGAATAGCCGTGGACATCTAATCGTCGACCACATCCGAGGTAAGTTTTAAGTGATTAAACGTTGAGTAAATTCAATCATAATAGGGCATAATGAGTTGATTTAATAAGATATGATGTGGCTATGATATGTCTTAAACTCAAATGGTAAGTTCATAAGTGTTTGGACTTGGAAATTTAAGAGCAAATTGTAATAATTTGCTTTGGACAGCAGCAGTAACGTGATTTTAGAAAATCATTATAATTTGTACAAAAATGGTTATAAGATAAGATTTATATGCTTAGACTCCTTAATGAGTCTAGTTTCAAATGAAATCAAATAGAACACATTATGAATTCTGTACAATGAAAAATTTGATTCATAGTGAAGAGTGGTCAGATTAGTCAAACAGTGAAACAGGGGAAACTTTAAGAAAAATCTGGTATTGATTGGCCAAACCTAAAATTCTGGAAATTTTATGGATGGAAGATACACGAGTCTATATTCAGGGAAAACTAACGGCAAGTGATTTGGAGTTTTGTAGCTCCAGTTATAAATAATTTAGTGACTATTGCTCAGGAAAACAGCTCGTAGTGAATATGTGATTTTGTTGTAAACATGGATAAAACTTGTTTTAGTTGCTCATAAGCTATTGATTAAACCCATACGTGAATTCTAAATCGTGATATTGTAAAACGATATATGAGTGTTAGACGGATCCTTGATATTAAAATTTGTGAAATTGTAAGTTTATGAGTATTCGAATATGAAATGATAGTATGGCGTGAAATTGAATTATTCATTGGAAAATGATTGATGTAGATTCGGCCAAGACAAAGTGTATACATGATAGTATATGTGGTATGTGAAGTATATTTGGATAATTGTGATGTGAATACATGAGAATTTATATTTTGATTTAGGATTTAATGTGATGAATGTGAACATGCATATATGTGATAAGGCCGAATGGCCAATGTGACGAATGTGAACATGCATATGTGTGATAAGGCCTAATGGCCGATGTGATGAATGTGAAAGTGTATATATGTGATAAGGCCTAATGGCCAATGTGATGAATGTGAAAGTGTATATATGTGATAAGGCCGAATGGCCCATGTGATGAATGTGAAAGTGTATATATGTGATAAGGCCTAATGGCCAATGTGATGAATGTGAAAGTGTATATATGTGATAAGGCCGAATGGCCCATGTGATGAATGTGGGCGTATATATGTGATAAGGCCTAATGGCCGATGTGATGAATGTGAAAGTGTATATAAGTGATAAGGCCGAATGGCCAATGTGATGAATGTGAAAGTGTATATATGTGGTAGGTAGAGTGGCCGGCGTGATGGATGTGAAAGTGTATAAATGTGATAAGTTCAAGGAATTTGTGTCGATACTATATCAGGGTTAAAACCCCGCAGCTTTATGCGAGAATATTATCATCGATTAATGTCCGTGAGGCTTCGTGCTCGTACTATATCCGAGCTCTAAAGACCCGATGACTACGTGTGGAGATTTTGTCCGGGTAAGCCCCGAACTAAAGGTTTCGCTGAAGATTCGAGTAAAGCGTAAGATTATACGACTTCACAGTAACAATTGGTATTAAATACGTTCAATGCGTTAAGTTGGTTAGGTATATATTTTGAGATTATATTTAAGTTTGATTTGGACTAAATCACAAGGTCGTTATGTGATGCATATGTGAGTAAAGGAATAAGACTGTTCTATGATTATTGTGCATTTGGTCAATGTGGAAAATTAGGTGAAAATATGTAATGTACCTATGACTATAAGAGATCACTATCAAGTGAAAATTTATCTGCCTATTATATATGATGAGATGTGCATATTCGGTAAAAGGGATGGTATGCAGAAGGAAGAGTGAAATAAAAATACGAACAACTATGTTATAATTTGATTGTTATCTGTTGACACTCTTAAAACTTACTAAGCATTGTAATGCTTACTCCGTTTACTTTGTTTCCTCTGTTTTATAGATCTCAATTGGAAGCTACAGGGCTCGGGGATCGTCGGCAACTAGTCACACTATCACTATCCTTTGTTTGAATCTTTGCTACGTTTTGGATTATCTTATGGCATGTATAGAATAGACTAGTAGTGGGAGGATATTTTGGTTAATGTATATAAGCCATGCGAGAATGACATCTTTTGAATGTGTACTTATAGAAGTTTAAATTGTATCCTCGATGTCTTTAGTACTTATCTAAAGGAATGTTCAAAAAAAATTTTACTGTTCTGATATGAGCTTCAAGTCTGGTAATGCCCCTTTATCTATTCCGGCGACGGATACGGGATTGGGGTGTTACACAATATGCTTGCCTCTAACCGAATACATGCAACACCAATCTACCTGATGTGGCCGAATATGCATGTCTATGTTGAGGCCGATTATATGCTTAATACTTCCTACAAATATGGTTACTTGTATTGACTACATACCATTTTGTTTCAAGTTCAAAACTCGGCTAATACACATATATACACTAGTAATCAAATACTAACATTTGCACTTCACCTTACTACCAATTCTCATCTACTTCCTACCATGGCGAATGCATCAAGACACCATACCATTTCAATTTTGGTCATGGGTTAAACAAAGAACTTAATGTCTAACTAAAAATGCTAAAAAGAAAATCCAAGAGTCATCAATCACCATCACATGTATCATTACAAAGCTTCACACTTAGCATGCAAATGACATCAACACAAGTCCACCTTAGCGAAACTTAACTCATCTTCATGCCTCATCACCACAATATCAAACACCAATCAAGAAGACAACACCCATGGCGAATATCATCTCCATCTCATAGCAAAGATTTAAACCATGGGCTAGGTAGAACTCAAGCTAACAACTAAAAATATGCATGAATCTCATGGAACAACATCAACATACCTTAGTCTAGTGAACCACCATAGCCGATTTTCTCCAAGCTCTTTCCCTTCTTTTTCTTTCTTCTATTCGGCCAAGTTGAACAACATGAGAACTTTTTCTTTTTTTTTTTCTTCATCATTTTCCTTTTCATTATTTTATTACCATGCTCCTTATTTTATCATTCCTCCCATGAAACACTAACATAACATGTTTATAATACCTTCTTACCCATAGCATGGCCGGCCACCATCCCAAGTTTTGGGTATTTTGACTTGCAAGGACAACATTTTCTAGCATGCATCAATAGGCCACTTTAGCATTTGCCTAGCACATTTCTAAATTTTCTCACACAAGTCCTATTTAGCAAAATTCACTTACAATTAACAAAATTCAAACATGAAATTTTCACACATGCCTATATACATATAATAAGCATCAAATATAATGGTTAATTATTTTTATGACTCGGTCTTGTGGTCCCGAAACCACTTTCCGACTAGGGTCAATTTAGGGCTGTCACATAAATACTCCAAAGCTTATTTTTGGGTAGCTATCTACTTGTGCTGAAAATTGGGTTTGACTCCTCTTTGTTGGACAGTTTCTAAGTCCAATCATTAATCAGACATGTCCATCTTTTAGCACATCTTTTACTGAGTCAAATTAACACCTTTATGACCTAGTTTTGCATGGTCTTGCCCTCCAAATGAAGTGGATTTGTGCATGTCCATGTATCATTTATGTTAATCACATCTTCCATGGTCCTCTTGCATAGTGAAAATTCACATATTAATATTTAACATGAAAATAATATATATTATGTACAAAAATAATTTAATTAAGTATAATTTCACATACTTTATAAATTCATGTCCAATATTAATAATTAAGTAAAATTCACTTATTTTAATAATAATTACTTAAGATTAACATATTTATTAAGTCAAAAGGTGGTAAAAATATATAGAAAAATACTAAATAATTTCGAGTTTACAAGGCGTGGCCTCAAGGGAGCCCTCTATACACATGAACGACACCCACAACTCTACCTCCACCTAGCATTGTTTAGCTTGGCCCTCTACTTGATTCTCGAGTGAAAACTTTATCTTGCAAGTAAGCAGATAATTTGTAAGTTCTAATGAACTTAGTGAGATTCTACATAACGATCATATATCAAGATTCAAAACTTTAATAAACGAAGTTTTAAGTATAGATTTCAACTCTTTGGTCATCCTTAGCCATTCGCAGATTTCATCTGCAAGATCAATGCCCTTCCCTCTTACCATAGCTTACCGCTGGTGGTCTTACTCTCTATCTGAGACATAAGCATATTCTTTACGAGATTGGTCCCCTATGGTGTTGGCTTGATTTCGCCTCATTCCAAATTTTCCCATATCACCTTAACTCGTTCTGTATTCACAATTCTAAATGTGGATAAGCCATTTAAAAGGATGCCTTGTCACCATGGTGGCTCCACATGATACCCTCTACTCCTGGCTAATCAATCGTCCTGCTGTAACACCCCTTACTCGACCTGGTAGTTGGATCTGAATAACGAAATGTCACATTCTTTGCAAAAGCAATCCACATCAAGAACATTCAAATTTAAATACAATTTATAATTATTACAAATCACATACCATACGTAATAGGACATTGAGATCGTAAGGACCTAATTAAGAAAATCTAGACATGAAATGAAATTAGATTGTAAAATTTCAATTAAAGTTAATATCAAAAGTTCATAGTTGGTATCGATACCTTTTTAAAAATTGATACCAAATTACAATTCTATTTCTTTTGCAAATAAAATGTATCGGTATTTATCAACTGGTACCGATAGTTTACGAAAAAGTATTGATACTTATATAAATAGTGATACCATTTCGGCATTATATTTGTTTTAAAACTGTACATATGGTCAGATATCGATACCAAATGCCAAAATATAACGCCCTGAATAATTTATTTCTGATTCTGTAAATATCTGACACAATTGTGTATCTACTTCAGTGGTTAAATGTTCTGCGTGCTTGTGTGAGGTCGTATGTTCAAGTCTCTGCTTTGCCAAATTTTGTTATTTTTATTTTTTTGGGCTAAGTCTTACCCTTGTGGAGAGGGTTTATATACAATTATCTGTGAATACTTATCAGAATGAGCTTGCTCGTTTGAGTGATAACAGAGTTGGTGTGTTGGAGGTCCTGTGTTCAAATCTCTGTGTTAGTAAGGGTGTTAATATTTGCTTCTAGCATCGGTTAGAGGTTGGAAGTAACCAAGATTCTGATGTGGTTGTGAGTTAGTGGGATAATGGAAGATAATTACGGGACTTGTAGGATATCCTTCATAATTTAATTTAATTTATTTTTTCTAATTCTTTTTTGAATATTTTTCTTTTTCTTCCCAAAAGTTCATCTGACGTTTCTGTAAGCTTTCTCTGTTATTTCTGACATCTTTTCCTTTTCAAAAAATCCTTGTTTCATTCTGATTCTTCAATTCCGTTTGTGAATCTATTATTCTATCATGTCATTGGTTTTGTCGGGTTCTCTGATCGGTTGTTAAGTATGCTTTGCATACCTTTAACTTTTGGTTGGGATTTTAGTAATGGCAACTTGTAGTGATTGAGTGGTGGTAATTTGTGTTTAGGAGTAGATTGTGGAGCAGGGACTTGCACTCCAATGGTTTAGTGTGCATAAGGAGTTGTTTGTCGACGGTGGTAAGTCAGTTCCATGTTGATTTTTATGTCGAATTCAGTGATCAATCCACTAAATTATTGTTGGGTAAATTGTTTTTAGGTTTTGGAAGGCTCGAGATTATTTTTGCATCGAAACGATACTAGGTGTGTACATGAAATGTAGAAAACGAGGCTTCGACAAAAGTCAAAAAACTATTCTATTGACGACATACGGGCGTGTGGTCACCTGTGTGGTTGGCCGTGTACGAGACACGACCGTGTGATCGACGAAGGCATTGCCGTGCACAGGGCAAGGCTGTGTGGTGGCCGGAGTGTGGTCATGTGGGCCATACTAGCTAGGCCAAGTTGGGCGTGTTGGTTTTTGGGCCAGGCCGTGTGGGCCTACACGGGCATGTGGGCGCATAATTCTAAAATTTTCTCTAGGGTCGCACGAGTCATTCCGATAGACTGTAGGCTTACTGCAGGGTCCGTAAGGGCTAACCAAACCCTGAAACTGTGGATCTGATAGTCTGATATTCCATTTTGAGTATGATAATATTATGCATGT
Source organism: Gossypium arboreum (assembly GCF_025698485.1). Lineage (NCBI taxonomy): Eukaryota > Viridiplantae > Streptophyta > Magnoliopsida > Malvales > Malvaceae > Gossypium > Gossypium arboreum. The sequence goes on from NC_069081.1 coordinate 40,556,025, forward strand.
CTGATTATTCCGGTACCTGTATATATGCATGTTGAGCATGTTTAATCTGTTATTTCTGTATCTGTTTTCTGTATATGTTTTGGGGCGGGATTTTATATGTGGAGGAAGTGTTCAGTATGACGATCATCGACTATATTCTAGCAGCTTGGCTGCACATTTTTTGATATGTGTCGTAATGGCACGATATTGTGTATAGGGTTGGGTGGGTGTTTTTAACCCCACATGGTGTGATGGGATGGACGGAGATGGTGTGTAGAGGATGGAGGTAGGATTCTAATTATCTGATTTGTATATCTGATTTTGTTATCTATATCTGAAATGGGTATGAGCCCGAATCTATATCTGATTTTTTATGAGTTTTCTGCATGTTTGCATGTCTATTTCTGTTGGGTTACACACTGAGTTTACGTAAACTCACATCTCTTTGTCTGTTCTGTTTAGGTAATTCTCAGACTTAGGCAGATCGGTGCGGCGAAGACTCAAAGGTGACCAGTCGACCGTAAACATTTAAACTTGGAAATTTATAGCTTTATTCATGATTTTGGTTTTAATTTGAGTGTTTGTAATTTCTGGGACTCTCCGGACTTTATGATTTTTAACTGTTGATTTTTGGTTTGTTTATAAACTGTATGCTTTGATAAAATATTTTATGAAATCGACGGTTATTACACAAAAAAAGGTTTTTCCGAAAATATGAATCAGATTTCTAAAATGAAACGAGTTTGTTAAACTTCTACTATAAAGTAAGTTTTGGCAAATAAACCAATTAATTAGCATTTTTGAAAATGGGTACAAGTATATGAGTTAATAATCTGAGATGATTATACTAACGACTCTGTTTACTAAACTCATTCTCTGTGATTGATAAACCATAATACATACATATTTTTACCCTATGCTTGACATATTTTTGGATTAATTATCATAAGATTTAGTGAATTTGATACTACTAATCCCTTAAAATCATGTTTTTTACTTAGGTTAGCATAAGAAGGTGAAAAGAACAAGAAACGGGCCAAAAATAGACAAAATGGGCTTATCTCAGTATTTCACACTGGCTAGGCATTTTCATACGGGTAAACTACACGCCCGTGTGAGACACACGGGAAGGCCACAAGCCCGTGTGGCCTGGTCGTGTCGACTAAAAACCAACTCAAAATTTCATATGGCTTGAACACCTTTACACAGGTGTGGCACACGGCCGTGTCCCTGTTGAGCCCAAGTCTAATTCTACTAAAAAAAGGCTAATTTTTAGGGTTTTGAGGTATTCCAAAGTCTATATAAACACCCTAGAAGAGGATAAAAGAAAAAACACGGTGTAGAAGCGGAGAGGACTCAAAGATAGCCATCAGAATCAGCTCGGAAGCAGGATCTACTTCAAGACTGAAGATCTCTATTCTATTTTTTAGAAGTTCTTTTGGTTTCTTTATGTTTTGTTGTTTTCCCAGATCTTGAGATGTTTTCCCCCATCGTTATGAACTAAACTCCCTAAATACTTGAGGGAGATGAAACCTAAGACAGATCTTATTACTATTTGAATTATATGATAAATACTTGTTCTTATAATTAATTATGTGTTCTTAATTCTTACTTTAATATTTCAAGATATTAATTCAAGTCTGATATGCTTATTCAATGGAACAAAAGTCCCTAGTTAAGAGTAGATCTTCCATAATTAAGCGGAGTTGCATGCAATCCTAGACATAGGACGACATAAATCTGTCGGATTAGAGTCAAATCTAATAAGGGAATCCATAGATTGAATTAATGTGACAATAGGGGTTTTAATTAGAAAGAGATTTCAATTAATCAACCTAGAGTCAGTTGTTTTTAGTCTCGAGAGAGATATTAACTTAAATTATGGAATTTTACAGATTAAGTCAAGTGAATAAATCGTCTAATTCTGAGGTAATAAGTGGAGTCTAGGTGGATTCTTCCTTAGGTATTGTCTTCTCCATCGGTTTTCCAACAAGTATTTTCTAACTTTTATTTCTGTCGTACTCATAGTCAATTAGATAATTAGTCGCAGTTTAAAACATCCCTTAATTCTTAGGCTAGATAATAAAAAAATAGTAATTACTAGTACTTTTGGTCCTTGTGGATACGATATTTCTAGTCTCACCATAACTGTACTACTGTTCGATAGGTGCACTTGCTTTAGTCGAATTTTTAGTTAGTTTATTGATCATCAAGTTTTTGGCGCTGTTGCTAGGGACTAAGATATTAGGAACATTTAAATTTTATTACTTTAGCCATTTTTATTTTTATTTTTATTGCAATTCAATTTTGTTTTTATTTTAATTATTAATTTTTCTTTTATTTACTTCTGGCAGGTTTTTATAGTTTATGACTAGAAGAAACCTGTCAGGACCTCTACTTTTTGACAGCGAAATTGAAAGCACAGCTCGTAGAAATCATAGAGAAATAAGGCAAAGTTCACGGTATATAGAGGAAGAGCACGAGGATGACACCACTAATATCGAGGAGATGGCTGAAAATCAAAATAATCCCCTGCCTCCTGTGGTTGCCGCAAATCTAGTGAATCAGGATCCTGCTCTTCGTACTATGTACGACTATGCTAAGCCTAATTTAGCAGGAACTGAATCAAGTATAGTTAGATATGCTATTGCTGCAAATAAGTTTGAATTGAAACCTAACGTTATTCAAATGATACAATAGTCTGTTCAGTTTGATGGTTTGCAGGATGAGGATCCAAACACTCATTTAGCGAATTTTCTGGAATTCTGTGACACCTTTAAGATCAATGGCGTTTCTGACAATGTTATTCTTCTTCGGTTGTTTCCCTTTTGATTAGGGAATAAGGCTAAACAATGGTTGAACTCGTTACCACGAGGGTCAATCACTACTTGGGAACAAATGACCAAAAAATTTCTACTCAAATAGTTTTTGCCGGCTAAAATGGCTAAATTGAGGAATGATATCTCTTCTTTTGTGCAGATGGATTTGGAAACATTATATGATGCATGGGAGAGATACAGGGATTTGTTGAGAAGGTGCCCTCACCATGGGTTACCTTTATGGCTACAGGTTCAAACTTTCCACAATGGTTTGAACCCTTCAACTAGATAGATGATCGATGCAGCGGCCTGTGGAACCATCAATAATAAGACACCTAAAGAGTCTTATGAGTTCATAGAAGAGAGATCACTAAACAAATATCAGCGGCAAGTCACGAGGACAAAGCAGACAGAAGTAGCTAGCGTTTTTAACGTCGATTCGGTCACTATGCTTTTAAATCAGGTAGAACTCTTGAATAAAAAAATTAATGGTTTATTCGGTTCTACGCAGGTACATCTAGTAATACAGTGCGATGCAAATAGAGGTGGAATGAGTAATTCAGAATACCAACCCTACGGCCTCAACATGGAGAATGAGCAAATGAATTATATCGGTAATAATCTTCGACCTCAAAATAATCCTTCCAGTAACTCTTACAATGTAGGTTGGAGGAACCACCCAAGTTTTTCATGGGAAGGCCAAGGGAATCAAAGACCACCATCCCTCTAGGCTTCCAACAACAACAACCTTACCAGCAAAAGAAAAAGCTGAACCTTGAGGAGATGATGACAAAGTTTATTTCAGTAGCAGAAACCCATTTTTAGAATACTAAAACTGCACTTAAAATTACTAGTACTTTTAGTCCTTGTGGATACGATATTTCCGGTCTCACCATAACTGTACTGCTGTTCGATAGGTGCGCTTGCTTTAGTCAAATTTTTAGTTAGTTTAGTGATCATTAGTGACATATCCAGATTCGGCCATAATGCCTAGGCCGAGTTTGGGGTGTTATATTTAGTGGTATTAGAGCCAAGTTACAAAACTCGGGATGTGAATTTTGGGTTCCAAAATTATGTTTCAAAAGAGTTGGTTTTCAAATTTGAATAATTTGAGAAAGTATGTGGTACACCGAGTCTCCAACGCCGATCCTGTAAGTATTTCTGAAACTTAGATAGTATATTCTGAAAACACTATAGATAGTACTTTCTGAAATCGTACTGAAATAATTAGAGACCAGAACTTCTGAAAATATTTCTAAAATTCTAATAATTTATGCATAAAATATCTGTTAATAAATATTGGAACTGACGCATAAAACTTTATAATGTAGATAAATTCAAATTATATAATGAGCGCTCGTGAAACTCGCGAACGTAGTATTTGAGGCCGTGGAAGGGGCCATAGGGGGCTCGAACTGAGTCTTCCTTGTTGGGCAGTATGCCACACCTAGATACGAGTGTGACATCGGTTTTGCTTGCTACTGAGGCTGGGTCTCAAAGCCAATCGGCTGGGGACGATGCACTGTCCCAAACTATGCTGAGGATCTTGGAGAGGGTCGCTAGACCCCATTCTGGATCTGAGGTCCGTGGGTTGTAACTAAATGACTTTGGTCCAATGGTGCTGAGCAGTTTAGGGGCATCACTAGAGTCACCCCTATTGTGGGCGAATATTGGCTGGAGGCCACCGAGAGGATCATGAAAGGTTTAGACTGTACTCTCGAGAAGAAACTAAAGGGTGCAATCTCTTTGCTTCGCGATGAGGAATATCAGTGGTGGTTAATGATTGATGAGGGTACTCAGCCTGATCGTATGAACTAGGATTTCTTTAAGATTACCTTTCAGGGGAAATATGTGGGAGTGAGCTATGTGGATGCTCGTAGGCATGAGTACATGAATCTCACACAAGGGGATCGATCTATGGTCGAATATGAGGCCGAATTTCTAAGGTTAAGCCGCTACGCTCGAGGCATGGTGGCATTCTAGTATGAGAAGTGTGTCCATTTTGAGGACGGTCTGAGGGATAATCTGAAGGTTCTAATTACTCCACAAAAGGAGCATGAGTTTGCAGTTCTGGTTGATAAGGCAAAGATTGATGAAGAAGGTAAGTGCGTGGAACGTCAGAACATGGACCATGAGAGAGGCAAGAACAAGAGGGATTTAGAGCCCTCTAGTTCTGTTCAGAGGCTTAAGAAAAAGGCCAGACCTGATAGGCCAGTTAGAATGGGGGCTCTTGTTGCTCCTATTGGGATTCAACCATATGGAGGTTATGGTAGGCGCCATTCGAGCGAGTGTTGGAGGAGGATTGGAGCTTGTTTGAGGTGTGGATCTTTGGAGCACTGTATTAAAGAGTTTCCATAGTGGGCAGATCAGATACAAGCTTTGGGACCGGGTTCTGTACAAACTCAAAGGGCAGCAGCCACCTAGGGGTTGTAGACCGGCTAGGGGTGGTAATGGTATGGGTCGAGGGCATAGAGCACCGAACAGAGGTGCTAGTTAGACTATGGCGAGGCATCCTACATTGGTTTATGCTGCTCGACACCGAGATGATAGAGATGTTCCAGATGTTATCACTGGAATGTTCTTAATTTTTGATGTACCTTACACTACTTTCTTAATTTTTGATGTACCTTACACTGCTTTCATAGACATAGGTTCTACACACTCCTATGTAGCTAGTTTTGTTTCTAAAATCCCGGGGATTTCTGTTGAGAGCATTTTTAGTGAGGTTACTGTATTGAGTCCATTGGGGCAGTCTGTTTGGGTTAGTAAACTTTATGGGAGTGTTTCGTTAGTGGTGCAAGGTGCTATTTTTCTGGCAAATCTGATGGAGCTTTTGTTTGGGGAATTTGACTTGATTCTGGGCATGGATTAGTTGGTCAAAGACCGAGTTAGTCTAGATTACGTGACTAAGATGATCGTTTTGAGAATTGAGGATGATAAGGAGGTGGTTATGATTGGTGAGCATTGAGATTATTTGTCTAATGTGATCTCCGCTCTTGTGGCTGAGAAACTGGTCCAGAAAGGGTGTGTGACGTATTTGGCTTACGTTAGTGTTTCTGCTTTTAGGTACTCTTCCATTGGGAATATCAGAATAGTGAGGGATTTTCTGGACTTCTTTTTTGAATAGTTACCGGGTTTACCTCTGAATTGAGAGGTTGAGTTTGGAAGTACAGCTTCGATGTCCATCGCTCCCTACTGAATGGCACTGAAGGAGCTTACAGAGTTTAAGGCTCAACTTCAAGAACTTCTGAATCGTGATTTCATCAGCCCTAGTGTGTCTCCGTGGGAGGGGGTACCAGTTCTGTTTTTGAAGAAAAAGGATGAGACCATGAGGATGTGTATTGACTATCAGCAGCTAAACAAACTGACGGTGAAAAATAAGTATCCACTTCCGAGGATCCACGATCTGTTTGATCAGTTCTGAGGGGCTTCAGTGTTTTCAAAGATTGATCTTCGTTCTGGGAATCATTAGTTGAAAGTTAAGGAGGTGGATATTCATAAGACTGCATATAGGACTTGTTATGGATATTACGATAGTTATGCCTTTTAGTTTGGCGAATGCTCCGGCTGCATTTATGGATTTGATGAACCTAGTGTTTCAACAATATTTGGATCAGTTCGTCGTAGTCTTCATTGATGATATTCTGGATTACTCTAAGACTAAGGATGAGCATGATGAACATCTTAGAGTAGCGCTTCAGATCCTTCGTGAGAAACAGGTCAACGCTAAGTTGAGCAAGTGTGAGTTCTGGTTGCGTGAGTAATTTTTCTGGGACACATGGTTTCTGCTGAGGGGATTCGAGTCAATCCTAGAAAGATAGAGGCTGTGCTTGATTGGAAAAAACCTAAAAAAGTATATGAAATCCGCAGTTTTTTAGGTTTGGCGGGATATTATAGGTGGTTTGTCTAGGGGTTCTCTCTGATTGCAGCTCCGTTGACTAAACTTCTGCGTAAGGGAGTTCTTTTTGTCTGGATTGATGAGCAACAATTGAGCTTTGAAAAACTCAAGTTGTTCTGCCTCAGGCTCCAGTTTTGATACAGCTTGAATCTGGCAAATAGTTTGTGGTATACAGTGATGCGTCACACGTCAGATTTGGATGTGTGTTGATGCAAGATGGAAAAGTTGTGGCTTATCCGTCCCATCAGCTTAAGACACATGAAGGAAATTATCTGACCCATGATCTCGAGTTGGCTGCAGTGGTTTTTGCAATGAATATTTGGAGGTACGATCTGTATGGTGAGAGGTGTATTATCTACACTGATCATAAGAGCCTCAAGTATCTCCATACCAAGAAGGAGTTGAATCTTAGGCAGCGTCGATGGATTGAGCTGCTCAAAGATTATGATTGTATGATCGAGTATCATCATGGTAAGGCCAATATGGTGGCCGATACTCTATGTTGAAGAGCGATGACTGATTTGAGAGCGATGTTTGCTCGACTTAGTCTGTTTAATGATTGGAGTCTGTTAGCCTAGTTGCAAGCTAAGCCAACTTAGATTGATTAGATTCTAGATAACAGTTAGAGGATGAGTCTCTGGGTTTACGGTTTCATCAGATTTAGAGTGGTAGTACTTCTGACTTTGGGCTGAATAGCGATGCAGTTCTGTGTTTCCGAGGTAAGATTTGTGTGCCGCATGATTCTGATTTGAGACAGTTTGTAACAGCTCGATTTTGGATCTAGTTAGAATAGTGGTCTCAGGGCCACAATTTTGGAGTCGATTAAATTATTTTATTATTATTTTAGAGTTATAGTATGATTAGAGGAGTGCATGAAAAATTTGGTGAGTTAATTTTAACGTTTGTGAGCACAATTGTAAAAAAAGACTAAATCGCATAAAGTGCAAAAGTCTTGAATTGATAGCTAAGGGTGTTAAATAGCTAGAGAATCAAATTTGGGGGTCTTTAAAGGGAAATTAGACCTTTAAATGAAAGCATAGCCGGCCATGAGACAAGGAAATCAATTTGTCAAAGTGTTCGGTTTTGATGACATTAGCAAATTGAGTAAAATAAAGAAAAGTTGTCATCTTTTATTTTCTTCTCCCATACACCACCAAAAATCAACCATTGAAAGGGGTTTGAAAGCTCAAAATTTTCAGCTACTTAGTTGACTCAGAAGTAAGTGATTTCCATTCCTCTTGTTGATGGTTTTTTCATTTTTGAGACCCTTGAAGCACGAGCTCCCAAATGAGGGGTATATCTTACAAAATGGTTGAAGGTCTAGGGTTTTGCCATGAGAGCATTTAGGGTGTTTTCTAAAATTTTATGGAAGAATATGAGTCTTAGTTGTGTAATAGACAACTTTTGCGAAAAGTGTTACCATCAAAACACCTAAAGGGACCATTTTTCTCAAGTTGTAAAATGAATGATGTGTGAAATAGAGAGAATTTGCGGTTTCTATAAGAGTAAAAAGAGTTCAGCTAAGCTTAAGATGCGAAGAAATTCGATAAAAATTAATTTTTGAGCATAGAGGTAAAATGGTCATTTTGCCAAAGTTTAGGGGCAAAATGGTCATTTGACCGAAGATGTGAATTTTAATTTCTTAATTTTATTTAGTGATTTAATGAGTGCATTTTTCTATTTTAGATCAAGAATTGCCAATCCGAACCTAGATCGAGGAAAAGCCAAGCAAATCGACTAAATTGATTAGTCGCCACATTTTGTAATCCGAGGTAAGTTGTATGTAAATAATACAACTACATTACTAATGTATGTGTTCAATTGTATTTGAATTAATATAGCATGAATTGCTTGATTGTGGAATTGATATGGAATGATGATAATAGAGATAGTAGAGTTCCTGTTCGAACTTAGGAAATAAATCGGATATTAATGCCGTGATGTTTGGGTCATTTGTGTGTAAGCTAGTGTGAGACATGTCTGGGACATGCATCGGCCACCTTATGAGAGCCAGTGTAATACCATGTCTGGGACATGGTATCAACATTGAGACGAGAGTTAGTGTAAGACATGTCTGGGACATGCATCGGCCTCGAGACGTAAGCCAGTGTAAGACATGTTTGGGACATTCATTGGCTACGAGATGATAGTCAGTGTAAGACCATGTCTGGGACATGGCATCAACTTGAGATATGAGCCAGTGTAAGGCCATGTCTGGGACATGGCATCGACACCTTACCCATGTCTGAGGCTTAATGAATATCCGGTAGTGTTCCAAATGGTTCAACAGTGAACGTTATGTTCTTAAGCTAATGAGGAAAGTATAACCGTGTTGTGAGTGGTAAATGTGCCTCACCGGTACGTATGAGATATGAGCTCATTGAATAATATGTGACTAGTATGGATGGTAATGAGTAAGTTATGCCTATGCCTACCTTGGTATCATGAGCATATGGATCATTGACAAAATGTTGTTGTTGTGTACTTACTTATATGCAACTTACTAAGCTTTTATGCTTACTCCCTTTCCTTTCCATTTCCTTACAGTGCCGCCTAACTAGCTCAAGGATACCAGAAGTTAGAGATATCGATTCTAACACCCCAATCCCGTATCCGTCGCTGGAATAGGTAAAGGGGCATTACCGGACTTGAAACTCATATCGAGCAGTAATTTTTTTTTTTGAACATTCCTTTAGATAAGTACTAAAAGCGATCGAGGATACAATTTAAACTTCTATAAGTACATATTCAAAAGATGCCATTTTCGCATGGCTTATATACATTAACCAAAATATTCTTGACCCTTTGGTCTATTCTATACATGCCATAAAATAATTCTAAACATAACAAGTAACAAGCGGTGGATAGTGATAGTGTGACTAGTTGTTGACGATCCCCGAGCACTGTAGCTTGAAATGAGATCTATAAAATAGAAAACAAAGAAAGCGGAGTAAGCATTACAATGCTTAGTAAGTTTTAAGCAGTGTCAACAGATAACAATCAAATTATAACATAGTTGTTCGTATTTTTTTTCACTCTTCCTTCGGGCATACCATCCCTTTACCGAATATGCACATCTCATCATATACAATAGGCAGATAAACTTTCACATAAAAGTGAGCTCATGTGACATAGATATATTGTATAATTTCACATAACCTCTCACACTGATCCGATGTCACATAATCATAGGAATAGTCTCATAGATTGCTCTCGTATGCATCACATAACTACCTTATGATTTAGTTCAAATCAAGCTCACATATAAACTTGGAGTACATACCTGTTTAACCTTTCGCATTGAATATATTTATAAGCAATTCTTATTACGAAGTCTTATAGCTTTAACCTCTACTCGGATTATCGGCGAGACCTTTAGCTCAGATGAAATCTCCATACGAAGTTATCGGGTCTTACCCGGACAAAATCTCCACACGTGGTCATCGGGTCTTACCCGGACATAATCTCCACATGTAGTCATCGGGTCTTACCCGGAATATATTTCCAAGTTTCATGTACATTTAATCACATGTTACAACATTCACATCGACTGTCATATTTGTAATTCATTTGCCTCATAAAATATCTAATAATACACACCTTTCACATTTGGTCATTCGGCCACAATATACACACATCACCTACATATTTCACACTAGCCATTCGGCTTTACCGCATATACATATCTCATACATATTTCACATTAGCCATTCGGCTTTACCACATATACATATCTCATATATAAATTTCACATTAACCATTCGGCTTTACCACATATACATATCTCATACATATTTCACATTAGCCATTCGGCTTTCCCACATATACATATCTCATACATATTTCACATTAGCCATTCGGCTTTACCACATATACATATCTTATACATCAATTTCAGCAATAGCTTATAAGCAACTCAAATAGTTTCATCAATGTTTACAACAAATTCACATATTCACTACAAGCTGTTTTCCTGAGTAATAGTCACTAAATTATTTATAACTGGAGCTAAAAAACTCAAAATCAATTGCCGTTAATTTTCCCTGAATATAGACTCATATATATTCCATCCATAAAATTTTCAGAATTTTAGGTTTGGCCAATCAATACCAGATTTTCTTAAAGTTTCCCCTGTTTCACTGTTTGACTAATCTGACCACTCTTCACTACGAGTCAAATTTCTCATTGTACAGAATTCAAAATGTGTTCTATTTGATTTCATTTAAAAATAGACTCATTAAGGAGTCTAAGCATATAAATTTTATCTTATAACCAATTTTTTAAAAATTATAATAATTTTCTAAAAACCGAATAGGGGATTTCGGAGTCATTCTGACACCGTCTCACTCAACTTTAAATATATCTTTATAGGAAATTTCTTTGCTCACACGGTCTCTTTTATAAGAAACTAGACTAAATAAGCTTTAATTACATATTTTATTCAGCCTATAATTCCACACCATCAATTTATGGTGATTTTCTAAAATCACGTTACTGCTGCTGTCCTAAGCAAAATATTACAATTTGCTCTTAAATTTCCAAGTCCAAACACTTATGAACTCACCATTTGAGTTTAAAACATATCATGGCCACATCATATCTTATTAAATCAACTCATTATGTCCTATTATGATTGAATTTACTCAACGTTTAATCACTTAAAACTTACCTCGGAAGTGGTCGACGACTAGATATCCACGGCTATTCGTTTACTTTTTCCTTCCCTTTATCGGATTTAGTTCCCCTTTGCTCTTGAGCTTAATTTAACAAATAAATTGATTTAATCATTTGAACATCAAAAAGAGAAACTCAAGGTACTTAACCCATATATACATTAGACATTAGAGTCACATATATATGAAATCATGAATCAACTCAACATATTAGCCCACACTCTCTTTTAGCCGATTATCTAAGCCAAGATAAAAGCATCAATATGCTTGCCTCTAACCGAATACATGCAACACCAATCTACGATGTGGCGAATATGCATGTCTATGTTGAGGCCGATTATATGCTTAATACTTCCTACAAATATGGTTACTTGTATTGACTACATACCATTTTGTTTCAAGTTCAAAACTTGGCTAATACACATATATACACTAGTAATCAAATACTAACATTTGCACTTCACCTTACTACCAATTCTCATCTACTTCCTACCATGGCCGAATGCATCAAGACACCATACCATTTCAATTTTGGTCATGGGTTAAACAAAGAACTTAATGTCTAACTCAAAAATGCTAAAAAGAAAATCCAAGAGTCATCAATCACCATCACATGTATCATTACAAAGCTTCACACTTAGCATGCAAATGACATCAACACAAGTCCACCTTAGCGAAACTTAGCTCATCTTCATGCCTCATCACCACAACATCAAACACCAACCAAGAAGGCAACACCCATGGCGAATATCATCTCCATCTCATAGCAAAGACTTAAACCATGGGCTAGGTAGAACTCAAGCTAACAACTAAAAATATGCATGAATCTCATGGAACAACATCAACATACCTTAGTCTAGTGAACCACCATAGCCGATTTTCTCCAAGCTCTTTCCTTCTTTTTCTTTCTTCTATTCGCCAAGTTCAACAACATGAGAACTTTTTCTTTTTGTTTTCTTCATCATTTTCCTTTTATTATTTTATTACCATGCTCCTTATTTTATCATTTCTAACATAAAACATTAACACAACATGTTTATGACATGTTTTACCCATCACATTTTGTCCACCCTCATTGTCATGGCCGGCCACTACTAATTAAGTGGGGAAATTGACATGCAAGTCCACCCTTTTGATTACATGCACTAATAGATCCTTATAGATTAACCTATCACATTTCAAAAGTGTCACTCATAAGTCCTATTTACTAAATTCACATGCAATTAACTAAATTGAAGCTTAAAACTTTCACACATTCATATCCACATATTTTAGACAATAATTATCATATTCAAATAATTTGGAGACTCGGTTTAGCGGTCCTGAAACCGCTTTCCGACTAGGGTCACTTTAGGGCTATCACATCGATCACACTATCAACTGAAGCATTCGGTATAGTTGGATTTATATTTTTGAATAACGGATTTATAGGACTTAGACTTTATTATTTTGTGTCTTTGAGAATTGGCCAAATGTGTTGGCTTGGGTTAGAAACCCTTTAATTTGTATTGAGCTTTGAATGACAGTAACATTCATTTTTAATTTATAAAAGATGCATTCTCATGATTGAATGATTGTCTATTACGGCTGATTTAGTTATAGGAGTTATACGTGTTTTGATATTGGTTGGTATTTGTATGGAACTATATATGTAAGGGTGGCAATGAGGCTTGGTAAATAGCCTTATGCTGTCCACACGTGTCGGCACACGGGCTTGTGTCTAGGCCGTATATGACACACGGTCTGCCCCATGGGCATGTGGTTCGGCCGTGTGTCCCCTGCACGTAAAAATTTCAAGTCAGTATGCATGGTAATAAACACATGGGTAGAGACCCGACCGTGTGGAGGACACGTCCCAGCACACGGGCGTGTGCCTTGGCCGTGTGACATTATGAGCATACTGACGTCAGAAACAAAATACCCAAGTTTTTACACATGGGCTAAGACACGGGCGTGTCGTGGCCTTGTGAGGGACACGGGCTAACGACACCAGTGTGTGTGTGGTTGTGTGAAAACCCCTGTAGGTGTGAATTAGAAATTAATTTTTCACGGGTGCGGGACACAGGTGTGTCCTAGGGTGCTTAGGCCATGTGAGCCACACGGGCCATCAGCACGACCATGCCGAGTTTGTCACACGGGCGTGTTGCCCTTCCACATGGGCGTGTGTCCTGTTTTAAGGATAAAATTTTCATACTTGGTTTAAGGACTCGGTATAGTCTCGAATGGTTTTCAATGGTCGATTTGAGGCTCGTAGGCCTATAATAAGAAGTTGAAAGTAGAATTTGAAAAATTGAAGTTTGGATCGAGTGTCGGTGACTTGAGATTGGTTGTATGCTTGAGATCAAGTTAGGTAATGCCTTGTGCACCTCCACGATGTGGGTTACGGGTATAGGGTGTTACATTTAGTGGTATCAGAGTCATGATTTAGTCAGTTCTAGGACTAACCTAGTGAGAGTACGAGTCTAGCTATACATGCCATAACTATATGTTGATAGTGTGACTATTTCTGAAGATTATAAACTATGTTTTCATATAGTTAATGGATCCTGATAGAGCCACGGCGGATGACGTGGAAAGTAATACACCGGCTCCCGCTGAAGGGACCGCGCTAGTAGAGAGTGAGCCTGTAACTATGGGCCAAGGTGGAGGGGCTAGAGAAGCCTGCCTTTGAATGATGGATGCTTGGTACACAGAGTTTGTTCGTGCGAATCCGAACACTCCACCTCCCCCACCTCCTCCTATTTCTCAGTATGCCCCGGTAACTCCGCAAGGCGCGAACATGTTTAGAAAAGAGTGAACACCCCTATCTCGTAACCGTCGCAGGAATAGGACGAGGCGTTACCAGAAAATTTGGAAGCAGATCAAACAGTAAAATTTTGAACATTTTTTTTTTCTTTTTCGTGAATAAAGATTGTTCATTTAATTAAATTCTAAACACAAACAAAGGTCAAACTTATAACTTATAAAAGTAGACTTCCAACGGATGTCATATTCGCATGGCTTATAAACAATAGTTATGATATCATTCTAGTATAATATATCCTATACATGCCATAAGCTAAATCCAAATCACAAGGTTTCCATAATAGTAGATAGTGTGATGAAATCTCGGCGATCCCCGAGTGGTAATCGAGTCCACAATCTATAAAACAAAGACAAAAGACAAGCGGAGTGAGCTTACATAAGCTTAGTAAGTCTTAAGTAAAATGATAATTTTGAGAATCAAATTCAATTATCATTTATCGCTCGATTTTTTCTAATCAATGAAGTCAATCTAGAGCTCCATAACGAACTATAATTTCAATAACCACATCATTTAGTTACCACAAATTATTTCATGATAATGACCAAAATGGTCAAATATTCGTATGCTCACAAGGTACACTTAGCTCATAAATACACTCCAATCTAAATGCCTCTATTATAGTTTAATCGAATACATTCTTATGGCATAACACATTGACCAACTGTATCATAGTCACATGGACTGTGGTCACATTTGCATTCATAAACTTATTCACATATGCATCGCTTTGTATACTTTTGATCTAATTCGAATCGAAAATCACATACGAGTACCTGATACATACCTGGCTAACTTAATGTATTGAACATCTTTAACTGTCATTTCATTACTAAGCCTCATCATCTTAGACCTTGCAGAAACCCCGTTTAACAATATCAAGAGATCTCACCATTCCGTCAAATAGTTCAAACCTCATGCATGCATATATAGTTTATCTATTTCTTCCAAATTTGATTCACATAGTCTTTCGCATCTAGAAACCTCATATCTACTTCTAATTCAATCAATCAATCTAAAACATAATACTTTTGCCACGTTTAGTTTCCATATTTAGAAGCACATAGTAATATCATAATCTATCATGAATAGATTCATAGAGTCACTACTCATTTTGCGTAACATATGCTCTTTCAATAATCATAATCACTTGCTCAAACGTACTCGTTTCATGCACATACATGAATATATATATATAAAAAAAAACTTAATTCCTTATTTCATAATCGCATCAAAACTTTCGAGTATTTCAACGTGGCATGTATTGAATTACAGTATGGATACGCAAAGAACCAAACATAAACCTTATCACATATACGTAGGTTGACAAAATACAGTCCTTCCCTTGCATTTGTACATCTAGCCGAATACAATTTATTCTCAATTTATAAGGCCCTTTTTGGCCGAATATGCATAATTACATATATAAATCTCAGCACATACTTTTCTTTACTTAAAGCTCATACGATAAATTTAAATCGAATACTTTGTCATACTAACAACCATTGACCCAATAGATTATTCCTTTATTCAAAGATATAATAATCAATCACATATACGTTTTTCTTGAA
Source organism: Gossypium arboreum (assembly GCF_025698485.1). Taxonomy (NCBI): domain Eukaryota; kingdom Viridiplantae; phylum Streptophyta; class Magnoliopsida; order Malvales; family Malvaceae; genus Gossypium; species Gossypium arboreum. The sequence goes on from NC_069081.1 coordinate 40,571,768, forward strand.
TGCTAGTGATTCACTTTGAGGTAAACTTACAAATGAGGAGGTAATATGTATCTGAACATCTTAAATGTATAGTACTTACCTAATGGTAGCTCATTGCGAACATTCAAGATCATAATCTTACTTAATTCACCAGCATTAAGCCTGCGGGACTTTAAACCCGGATACAATCCCAGCATGAAGCCAGCGGGTCTATAACCCGGATGCAATCTCAGCACAATTCATTTAATATATATTTATATTTTTACTAACTTTGGCCTCATTAACTATCTAATATTGCACACTTTTCACAATTGGTCATTCCGCCTTATCACATATTCACTTACACATATATCACATTGGCCATTCGGCCTTATCACATATACACACTTTCACATTCATCACATTGGCCATTTGATCTTAAGGTAGATATTACACCTTGTCATTTTATTTCGTCTTAGGTACAAAATCACATTAGTAAATTGATTCAAATACGTAAAATTTTCCATTCGGCCTTAGAACATATCATGGCCACGTCATATTTTTCAATTTAGTCATTTCTATAATAGTATCCATTAATCAAAACTCAAAATAAGTTTAATTACTTAGAGACTTACCTCGAATGTCGTCGAACGACTACGGATCGGCTATTTGGTTAGTTTAGCTTTTCCCTTATCCGAATTAGGCTCCTTAAGCTCTTGAGCTTAATCTAAAACAAATTTAACTTATTAAAATCCCATTGTGCTTGCTCATGGCCGAATACCACAAGAAATTTAATAGGCCATATAACTACTTTTAGCTCAATATAAAATAATCGTACACATCTTTAATCACCTTAAACAAATTACTAAGTATTATAGAAAATCAAAGCATACTCATCGTCAGCCTTATTCGGCCATCTCAATACGTTCTAAGTGACCATATGTGTATACGTCTATACTAAAGTGCTTTACATTAATAGCACCATATCAACAATGTATAATGACGACCCCTTTAAACCAATTATCCATACAAATATTATTTGTACACATTTCCTTACCTAAATTTCACATTCGGCAACCACTTAATCAGCTTAACAAATTTTCTATACTTTAAAACCACAAGTAAATATCATAATTTGTATCATTACATCGATTAAACTAAATCATGCATTAGCTTTTAGCACATTCGGCCATTAAAGAGACAACCCAATTAACATGCAAACCTTTTTAAGCTTAGATTTCCCAAAGCCGAATATCACATAAAAACCTTTAATACACATGCAAAGTTTACACTTTAACTAATTATACATATACTAATAAACCGAATATTATTTAAACAACCATTTGAATTGTAACGCCCTTTTGAGACCGTTTCGAGTCGAACACGAGGTGTTAACGAACTTAATTCATTTATTTTCACAGTTCATTTTAAAATTTCCAGACAAGCTGGCTAACTGCGTCACTGTCACCTTAAAAATCATATCTCGAGTTCCAAAACTCGACAACTGATTCCGTAAATTTTCCCTGAAACTAGACTCATATATCCATATTCAAATTGTTTTCTATAATTTTTGGTAGGGCCAATTAGTACAGTTTATTAGTTAAATTCTCCCCTATTTCAGGGTTCGACTACTCTGACCTTCATGCATTACGACTTAGATATCTCCCTGTACAGGGCTTCAATACTTATGCCATTTGTTTCTAATGAAACTAGACTTAAAAAGGAATCTGTGAATATAAAGCATGTCTTCTAATTATTTCTGGTTAATTTATGGTAACTTTCCAAATTTAGAACAGGGGATCCAGTAACCGTTCTGGCCCTGTTTCACGAAAACCTAAACATCTCATAAAATACGGCTCATATGGTAGTTTCGCTTCTTCCATATGAAAATAGACTCATCAAGGTTCGATTACATAATTTATTCATTATTTAATTACATTCCTACTATTTTTAGTGATTTTTCCAACTTACGTCACTGCTTCTGTCAGCATCTATTTTAAGGTAGATTTTACCTATTTCATAATTTTCCATGAATCAACTAGCAAATTGACATACATTATTTTCAAGGGAAATCCCGATTAGCCATGACGTACGTAGCGCCAATAGGACCATGATCGGCCATTCCAATGGCTAGTCATTACCAAACATTTCCATACCACTTAGCAACCATATCACAAGACCATCTTAATTCATTTCTCATCTTGTTAACAAAAACATAGTAAAGCAAATCTTTATACACAATTATTATCAATTCATCCATCCACTAGGGACTTAGCCTAACGTTCAGTAGCAACTCCTCCTTTATCAATTACATATTCGGCAAGAACATGGTAACTTATACTACATCAATTTTAAGTACATAAATTACTCAAACATAATCAAATTCACATTCGGTCTTGGTACATAATAAGGTAGCCGATTCTTTTCCCTTAGCACCCAATGCTCACAGATGCTCATTTGTATAGTTCAAACACTCATCTACCATTGTTCATCTAAATTTATAATGAAACAACAACCATCACCCTTATTAATTACCATAGCCGAAACCCTACTCATTCCCACAATCAAAAATTCAACATGGGTTACTAAAATAACTTGATACCTCATTCAAGATTAACCAAAATTTCAAGAATTAACATAACTTCTTACCTTAATGCTCACTTAAGATGACCTAATGCCTTTCTCCCATCTTCCTCTTTACATTCGGCCAAGAAGAAAGAAACTCAAGCTTTTTTTTTTCATCACCCTTCATTTCCTTATTTCAATTACTTTTTCCTTTTATTTATTTATTTATTTATTTATGTCATATAATATAAAGCTACTAACTAATAATTAATACATATTGCATGTATATAACCCATCATGGCCGGCCACTACTTGTCATAGGTGGAAATTTGACATGCAAACCCATTATTTTCATAACATGCACTAATAGATCCTTATAGATTAACCTATCACATTTCAAAAGTGTCACACATAAGTCCTATTAACTAAATTCACATGCAATTGACTAAATTCAAACATGAAATTTTCACACATGCATATATACACATAATAAGCATCAAATATGACGGTTAATTATTTTTGTGACTCGGTTTTGTGGTCCCGAAACCACTTTCCGACTAGGGTCAATTTAGGGCTGTCACAACTCTCCCCCACTTAAGAAATTTTAGTCCTCGAAAATTTCTACCGATGCATAGTTTAGGATAACGTCCTCTTATTGAATTATATCCATATAAACATTAGCTCATCGATAGCAATTGTAATTCATTACTGATTTCGCATCGATCTATAAAATCATTTTCTTATCTTAAAACAAATACATAAACATTTCTACAAGTATGCACATATATCTCATTTTCTTGATTTCATAAGCAATAATCACTTAATTTAATTCACAAATGCATTTCAAATACATATTAAGCACATATTAACATGTATAATTCACATCATCAACCCACATATTTGTAACCCACATTTTCATTCATGTATAAGCTGTAACCTGACCGAAAGTACACACATACTCAAACATCCCAATAAATATCCTTTATAACTCCATCATATCTCACTATTCAACTTAACCTATTTCCAACAGAAAATCAACTTCCACATGCCTGAGCATTGAATTCATTTAGCACATTCAATCACCTTTAATGATACCCGTATACAATCGATTAGGCATAAAGCCTCATATAGTATACCGGCATGGGATTTATTTTAGCACATAACCCACATATCCAAAATTATCAACATTCATCAAAAATTCTTACAGACTTTCAAATGTCGAACTTAATCGAAATAACTTCTTGAACATGATTAACAAAAATAGGGGTCATTTAGCAATAGCACATATGACTTCATATACCAAGCATCCCATAAACTAAATCCGTAACACATTTATAACATGAATTCATTTCTTAACAACATATCTACCATCTTAAATCAATGCATTCGTTCCATACGAGGTCTTACATGAATCTTGTTTTACTCACTTAATGTCTACTGACCGATCTCGCACACATAGTGCTCGATTGAAGAACTCGCACTCTCAGTGCCTCTAATCATTTGCACACATAGTGCCCCTATTCATTTGTTGTTACACATTTGACTTAACCAAGTCTATAAACGTCATGTATGTACACTTTTAAACATATCCTTTCATTTAACTTTGAATTCGTATAGTAATGAACACTTAAACTTTGCTCAAATTACCGGCACAAAGCCTACTAGGCACGAAGGCCCGAATACACATCACCAGCATGAATGCTCTTGGGACCTAGCAGGATATAACACCAAAGACGAATGCTATTCGGGACTTAGCCGGATATAACACCAAAGACGTATGCTCTTGGGACTTAGCCGGATATAACACCAAGACGAATGCTCTTGGGACTTAGCGGATATAACACCAGCACGTATGCTTTTCGGGACTTAGCCCGGATATAACTCTAGCACGAATGCTCTTCGGGACTTAGCCCGGATCATCGGCGAGACCTTTAGCTCGGATGAAATCTCCACAAGAAGCCAGCGGGTCTTACCTCGGGCATAATCTCAAGTTTCATGTATAATTAATCACATGGTACAACATTTCACATAAATCATCACATTTGTAATTCATTTGCCTCATTCGCATATAGACATATAACATGCACCTTAACTTTATGTCGTAAATATCATTCGACTCTAATACGTATATACTTCTTTTACTAAACTTTCGGCTCATTAGGCAAACACACATAAGCATATATCCCCAATCTTTTTCTTTGTTTAATTCTCTAATAGCCATTCGGCTACATATCAAACATGTGACAGCCCTAAAGTGACCCTAGTCGGAAAGCGGTTTTAGGACCGCTAAACCGAGTCACCAAATTATTTGAATGTGATATTTATTGTCTAAAATATGTGATTATGAATGTGTGAAAGCTTTAGGCTTCGATTTAGTAAATTGCATGTGAATTTAGTCAAAAGGACTTATGGGTGACATTTTTGAAATGTGATAGGCTTATCTACAAGGACCTAATAGTGCATGTAATCAAAAGGTGGGACTTGCATGTCAATTTTCCCCCCTAATATGTAGTGGCCGGCCATGAGCATGGGTGGACAAGATGTTATGGCTAAAAACATGTCATAAACATGTTGGGGTAATGCATTATGTAAGGATTAATAAAATAAAGAGCATGGGCAATAAAATATTAGTGTTAGTAGGATGAGAAACAAAAAAAAAAAAGAAAGGATGTGTGTGATTGTCCCCCCATTGCCGTGAGTTGAAGGAAAGAAAAACAAAAAAAAAAGTGTTCATCCTTTGGTTCATCCTTGGCCGAAAATTTTAAGGAGGAAGGAAGAAGAAAGGTTGAAGAGGTTCGGCCATGCATGTTACTAGGCTAAGGTATGTTTGATGATGTTCCATGAGATACATGCATGTTTTAGTTATTAGCTTGAGTTCTACCTAGCCCATGGTCTAAATCTTGCTATGTGATGGAAATGACATTCGGCCATGGATGCATCATTCTTGCTTGGTGTTGATGTTGTGTTGGTGAGATATCAAGTTATTTTTGTGACCAAGTTGAGATTTGAATTTTTGGAATGAGTAAGGTTTTTGGCTATAGTAAATATAAGGGTGATGGATGTTGTGTCATGCTAAATCTAGATGAACAATGTTAGTGCTTATATCTCGATATTCATGAGTTTCTTTCTTGGTTTTACCTCAAACCCATGAAGTATTTTAATTGGTGTTGTTAGAGATTTCGGTCATGGGATTATAAGCTTGTTAGTTTTGATGGTGAAATTTATGCCTTGCAAGGGTAAATGGTGTCTTGATGCATTTGGCCATGGTAGAAAGTAGATGTGAAATGGTAGTAAGATGAAATGCAAAATGTTAGTATTTGATTACTAGTGTATAAATGCGTATTAGCGAGTTTTGAATTTGAAACGAAGCGAGATATAATCAATACAAGTAACCATACTTGTAGGAAGTATTAAGCATATAATTGGCCTCAACATATACATGCATACTCGGCCACATGAGAAGATTAGTGTTGCATGCATTCGGTTAGAGGCAAGCATATTGATGCCTTTATCTTGGTTAGGACAATCACTAAAAGGAGTGTGGGTTAATATGTTGAGTTGATGCATGATTTCACATGTATGTGACTTTAATGTCTAATGTATAAATATGGGCTAAGTGCCTTGTGTTCCTCTTTTCGATGCTCAAATGATTAAATCAATTTATTTGTTTAATTAAGCTCAAGAGCAAAGGGGATCTAAATCCGATAAAGGGAAGGAAAAAGTGGTCGAATAGCCATCGAAATCGTTCGACAACATCCGAGGTAAGTTCTTGAGTAATAGAGCTTAAATTATGATTTGATTAGATCATGTTTTAAGCAAATCAAAATCATGCTCTTGTGTGTGGCTATTGAGCCGAAATTGCAAGTGTGATAAGTGTCTTGTGTTTGAGTTTTGCTAATGAAAATGAAATCTGAATGTGTCATGATTTATTGTTAAATGTGCATGGTTATTGAATGATGTCCGGGCTAAGTCCCAAGGCTTTGTGCTAAGTGACCATATCCGGACTAAGATCCAAGGCATTCTGCGAGTTACTAATTAGGGCTAAGCCCAAGGCATTGGTGCGAGTTACTAAATCCGGGTTAAGTCCGAAGGCATTTGTGCGAGTTACTATAACCGGGCTATGTCCCGAAGGCATTTGAGCAGTAGCTATATCCGGTTAAATTCGAAGGTACGTGATTCGGGAATGAACGATCTTGCTGTAAAATTTCAGTTAATACGCTTGTAACATCCCAACATTGAGGTGCGTTTCGTATGCACTTTGAATTAGTTGAGCCCTTACAAATAAGTATTATTTCGGTTGATAAATGAGCTACCGGCCTTTGGCTAAGTTGATCTTTGTGTATGAATATAAGGGTTGGTAATGTGAAGTAAGTATGATATTGAAAATTTGTGCATATGAAATTATCTGTTTAGCTACATGAATGCTATACTTTGGTTGTGTCTAAATTCTTTGCTCAGAACTTACTAAGCATTTAATGCTTACTCCGTTTCTTTGATCTCTGTTTTATAGATTTTGGTTCTTCAGCTATCGGACTCGGGATTTTGAAGTCGAAGTCGCCCACACTATCAAAGCTCCTTTTGGTATACTTTTGGTTGAACTTTGAAATGGCATGTATAGGACCACCCTTTTGTTGTTGGTCATGAACCCTTCGGTATTGTGTAAATTTGGATAGCCATGCGAAAATGGCTTAAATATACTTTGATCATAGCATTATAATCGTTTTGTATGTTGTCCATCGAGAGGTAAGGAAATGTTGGCAATGGTTAGCCATGGGAATGGTTATTCATGATCACTTTTGATATATGTATGACAAACTCTAGTTGATCCATGAAGGATCATGAAATAGGTAAAGTTTACCTTAAAATAGATCTTTGGCAGCAGAAGTAATGTGGATGTGAAAATCACTAAAAATAGTAGGAATGGAATTAAATAGTGAATAAATTATGTAATCTAACCTTGATGAATCTATTTTCATAGGAAAGTAACGAAACGTTAATATGAACAGTATATTATGAGATGTTAAAGTCTTCGTGAGACAGGGCCAGAACGGTTTCTGGGTCCTTTGATATGATTTTGTAAATTCATTATAAATTAACCAGAGACATTTAGAAGTCATGCCATATATTTATAGATTCCTTTTTGAGTCTAGTTTCTATAGAAACAAACAGGATCGATATTGAAGCCCTGCATGAGGAGATATCCAGTCGTAATGCATGAAGGTCAAGTAGTCGCACCTGTAATGGGGAGACTTTAACTAATAAACTGTACTAATTGGCCCAACCAAAAATTCTAGAAAAAATCTGTTGATGGACATATGAGTCTAGTTTCATGGAAAAATTACGAAACTGATTTTTGAGTTTTGGAACTCAAGATATGATTTTTAAAGTGACAGTGACGCAGTTAGCCAACTACCTGGAAATTTTTAAAATTGACTGTGAAAATGAATGGTTTAAGCCGTTAACCCCCCGTGTCCGACTCCGGCAGCGTTCTCGGGTACGGGGTGTTACAAAACATGTATAAGGTTTCTTTCCCAACAACCTTATCATGGTAAGGACAATGGGACATCATTCATCTATCATACATGTATATCATGGCATTTTAAATTAAATACCAAAATCAATTACTCAAAACTTACTTATTATACCTTTCTCAATATTGACACACCGTAAGCATGTCTCAGTCCTCTCAATACCATCTGTTACAGCTCGATCGGGATCGGAATTCATTACAGTATAAGAAACACTTTTTTTTTAATTGTCAAAAATCATCACACTATCATATTATCACTCTATGGCATGTACAACCAGACTCACATGTGCTACATTAGTCCTAGAATCAACTAAATCGTAGCTCTGATACCAATAAAATGTAACACCCCTATCCCGTAACCGTCACCGGAATAGGACGAGGCGTTACCACAAAATTTGGAAGCAGATCAAACAGTAAAATTTTGAACATTTTTTTTTCTTTTTCGTGAATAAAGATTGTTCATTTAATTAAATTCTAAACACAAACAAAGGTTAAACTTATAACTTATAAAAGTAGACTTCCAACGGATGTCATATTCGCATGGCTTATAAACAATAGTTATGATATCATTCTAGTATAATATATCCTATACATGCCATAAGCTAAATCCAAATCACAAGGTTTCCATAATAGTAGATAGTGTGATGAAGTACTGACGATCCCCGAAATGGTAATCGAGTCCACAATCTATAAAACAAAGACAAAAGACAAACGGAGTAAGCTTACATAAGCTTAGTAAGTCTTAAGTAAAATGATAATTTTGCGAATCAAATTCAATTATCATTTATCGCTCGATTTTTTTCTAATCAATGAAGTCAATCTAGAGCTCCATAACGAACTATAATTTCAATAACCACATCATTTAGTTACCACAAATTATTTCATGATAATGACCAAAATGGTCAAATATTCGTATGCTCACAAGGTACACTTAGCTCATAAATACACTCCAATCTAAATGCCTCTATTATAGTTTAATCGAATACATTCTTATGGCATAACACATTGACCAACTGTATCATAGTCACATGGACTGTGGTCACATTTGCATTCATACACTTATTCACATATCCATCGCTTTGTATACTTTTGATCTAATCCGAATCGAAAATCACATACGAGTACCTGATACATACTTGGCCAACTTAATGTATTGAACATCTTTAACTGTCGTTTCATTACTAAGCCTCATCGTCTTAGACGTTGCAGAAACCCCGTTTAACAATATCAAGAGATCTCACCATTCCGTCAAATAGTTTAAACCTCATGCACGCATATATAATTTATCTATTTCTTCCAAATTTGATTCACATAGTCTTTCGCATCTAGAAACCTCATATCTACTTCTAATTCAATCAATCAATCTAAAACATAATACTTTTGCCACGTTTAGTTTCCATATTTAGAAGCACATAGTAATATCATAATCTATCATGAATAGATTCATAGAGTCACTACTCATTTTGCGTAACATATGCTCTTTCAATAATCATAATCACTTGCTCAAACGTACTCGTTTCATGCACATACATGAATATATATATATATAAAAAAACTTAATTCCTTATTTCATAATCGCATCAAAACTTTCGAGTATTTCAACGTGGCATGTATTGAATTACAGTATGGGTACGCAAAGAACCAAACATAAACCTTATCACATATACATAGGTTGACAAAATACAGTCCTTCCCTTGCATTTTGTACATCTAGCCGAATACAATTTATTCTCAATTTATAAGGCCCTTTTTGGCCGAATATGCACAATTACATATATAAATCTCAGCACATACTTTTCTTTACTTAAAGCTCATACGATAAATTTAAATCGAATACTTTGTCATACTAACAACCATTGACCCAATAGATTATTCCCTTATTCAAAGATATAATAATCAATCACATATACGTTTTTCTTGAATGCTAGTGATTCACTTTGAGGTAAACTTACAAATGAGGAGGTAATATGTATCTGAACATCTTAAATGTATAGTACTTACTTGATGGTAGCTCATTGCGAACATTCAAGATCATAATCTTATTTAATTCACCAGCATTAAGCCTGCGGGACTTTAAACCCGGATACAATCCCAACATGAAGCCAGCGGGTCTCTAACCCGGATGCAATCTCAGCACAATTCATTTAATATATATTTATATTTTTACTAACTTTGGCCTCATTAACTATCTAATATTGCACACTTTTCACAATTAGTCATTCGGCCTTATCACATATTCACTTACACATATATCACATTGGCCATTCGGCCTTATCACATATACACACTTTCACATTCATCACATTGGCCATTCTATCTTAAGCTAGATATTACGCCTTGTCATTTTATTTCGTCTTAGGTACAAAATCACATTAGTAAATTGATTCAAATACGTAAAATTTTCCATTCGGCCTTAGAACATATCATGGCCATGTCATATTTTTCAATTTAGTCATTTCTATAATAGTATCCATTAATCAAAACTCAAAATAAGTTTAATTACTTAGAGACTTACCTCGAATGTCGTCGAGCAGTTTGCAGATCGGCTATTTGGTTAGTTTAGCTTTTCCCTTATCCGAATTAGGCTCCTTAAGCTCTTGAGCTTAATCTAAAACAAATTTAACTTATTAAAATCCCATTGTGCTTGCTCATGGCGAATACCACAAGAAATTTAATAGGCCATATAACTACTTTTAGCTCAATATAAAATAATCGTATACATCTTTAATCACCTTAAACAAATTACTAAGTATTATAGAAAATCAAAGCATACTCATCGTCACCTTATTCGCCATCTCAATACGTTCTAAGTGACCATATGTATATCGTCTATACTAAAGTGCTTTACATTAATAGCACCATATCAACAATGTATAATGCCAACCCTTTAAACCAATTATCCATACAAATATTATTTGTACACATTTCCTTACCTAAATTTCACATTCGGCAACCACTTAATCAACTTAACAAATTTTCTATACTTCAAAACGACAAGTAAATATCATAATTTGTATCATTACATCGATTAAACTAAATCATGCATTAGCTTTTTGCACATTCGGCCATTAAAGAGACAACCTAATTAACATTCAAACCTTTTTAAGCTTAGATTTCCCAAAGCCGAATATCACATAAAAACCTTTAATACACATGCAAAGTTTACACTTTAACTAATTATACATATACTAATAAACCGAATACTATTTAAACAACCATTTGAATTGTAACGCCCCGCACCTGAGACCGTTTCTGGAGTCGAACACGAGGTGTTAACGAACTTAATTCATTTATTTTCACAGTTCATTTTAAAATTTCCAGACAAGCTGGCTAACTGCGTCACTGTCACCTTAAAAATCATATCTCGAGTTCCAAAACTCGAAAACTGATTCCGTAAATTTTCCCTGAAACTAAACTCATATATCCATATACAACTTTTTTTTCTAGAATTTTTGGTTGGGCCAATTAGTACAGTTTATTAGTTAAAGTCTCCCCTGTTTCAGGGTTTGACTACTCTGACCTTTATGCATTACGACTTAGATATCTCCCTGTACAGGGCTTCAATACTTATGCCGTTTGTCTCTAATGAAACTAGACTCAAAAATGAATCTGTGAATATAAATCATGACTTCTAATTATTTCTGGTTAATTTATGGTAACTTTCCAAAGTCAGAACAGGGGATCTAGTAACCGTTTTGGCCCTGTTTCACGAAAACCTAAACATCTCTTAAAATACTGCTCATATGGTCATTTCGCTTCTTCCATATGAAAATAGACTCATCAAGGTTCGATTACATAATTTATTAATTATTTAATTACATTCCTACTATTTTTAGTGATTTTTCCAACTTACGTCACTGCTGCTGTCAGCATCTATTTTAAGGTAGATTTTACCTATTTCATAATTTTCCATGAATCAACTAGCAAATTGACATACATTATTTTCTAGGGAAATCCCGATTAGCCATGACGTACGTAGCGCCAATAGGACCATGATCGGCCATTCCAATGGCTAGTCATTACCAAACATTTCCATACCACTTAGCAACCATATCACAAGACCATCTTAACTCATTTCCCATCTTGTTAACAAAAACATAGTAAAGCAAATCTTTATACACAATTATTATCAATTCATCCATCCACTAGGGACTTAGCCTAACGTTCAATAGCAACTCCTCCTTTATCAATTACATGTTCGGCAAGAACATGGTAACTTATACTACATCAATTTTAAGTATATAAATTACTCAAACATAATCAAATTCACATTCGGTCTTGGTACATAATAAGGTAGCCGATTCTTTTCCCTTAGCACCCAATGCTCACATATGCTCATTTGTATAGTTCAAACACTCATCTACCATTGTTCATCTAAATTTATCATGAAACAACAACCATCACCCTTATTAATTACCATAGCCGAAACCCTACTCATTCCCACAATCAAAAATTCAACATGGGTTACTAAAATAACTTGATACCTCATTCAAGATTAACCAAAATTTCAAGAATTAACATAACTTCTTACCTTAATGCTCACTTAAGATGACCTAATGCCTTTCTCCCATCTTCCTCTTTACATTCGGCCAAGAAGAAAGAAACTCAAGCTTTTTTTTTTTCATCACCCTTCATTTCCTTATTTCAATTACTTTTTTCCTTTTTATTTATTTATTTATTTATGTCATATAATATAAAGCTACTAACTAATAATTAATACATATTGCATGTATATAACCCATCATGGCCGGCCACTACTTGTCATAGGTGGAAATTTGACATGCAAACCTATTATTTTCATAACATGCACTAATAGATCCTTATAGATTAACCTATCACATTTCAAAAGTGTCACACATAAGTCCTATTAACTAAATTCACATGCAATTGACTAAATTCAAACATGAAATTTTCACACATGCATATATACACATAATAAGCATCAAATATGACGGTTAATTATTTTTGTGACTCAGTTTTGTGGTCTCGAAACCACTTTCCGACTAGGGTCAATTTAGGGCTGTCACAAAGAGAAACCTCCGATAGACAAGATCTAGAAACAAGGGGCCGAGGAATTCAGGGCTGACATAGATAATGACCTGGAGAGAGCAGAGTTTTGGCTAGAAAATACCATTAGGGTATTTGATGAACTATCATGCACTCTTGAAGAGTGCGCGAAATGTGTAGTGTCGCTTCTACGAGATTCGATTTATCAATGGTGGAACACTCTCATGTCCGTCGTACCGAGGCAGAGGATCACGTGGGAATTCTTCCAGGAGGAATTCCAGAAAAAGTATATTAGCCAAAAATTCATAGACCAGAAGAGGAATGAATTTCTAGAGCTAAAGCAAGGCCGAATGTCAGTGACAGAATGTGAACGTGAGTTTGTGAGACTTAGCAAGTATGTGCGGGAGTGCGTATCTATGAAAGCCACAATGTGTAAGAGGTTTGAGAACGGCCGAACAGCCTCAATGAAGATATCTGAGTGTTTGTTAGCATTTTAGAGCTGTGGGAATTTGTAGCACTTGTTGAAAGAGCCTGTAAGGCCGAAGAGTTGATTAAAAAAGGAGGAAAGTGGCTTTTGAGTCGCAGGATTCAAAGAAGAGAGAGATGGGTAAATCACATCAGTCCTTATCCAAAAGATCGAGAGAGTTTACCACCCGATCGAATGCCTTAGTGGGGTATTCGAATAGGAGCAAGATCTAGCAGAACACAATTTCGAAAGCCTATACCACTTCGGTTGCAAGTGTTAGTAGCACTTGGCGAAATAAGTTAGACTGCTCGCAATGTGAAATGCGTCATTTTGGCAAGTACCGAGGGAATGAAAAGGGCTGTTTCAAGTGCGGATCATTGGAACACTTCATCTGTGATAGTCCCGACTTGGATGAGAGAGAGAAAACATAATGTGAAAGCAAGCAGTGCTCCCTTGAGGGGTAGATCATAAAAGAACCCCGGAATTGGGGCGAGAGTAGAGGCACGTCAAGAGATGCTGCGGTGAGGTCTGAGGGCAGAGCGCCTACAAGGACTTATGCTATTCGAGCCCAAGAAGAGGCAGAGTCTCCCGACGTGATCACGAGTACCTTGTTTATCCATGAAATATCTGTTGTTGCTTTAATTGACCCAGGATCTACTCACTCTTATATTTGTATAGATTTGATACCTTGTATGAGTATGCTAGTAGAGTCCACTGAGTTTGTAATAAAAGTATCCAATCCTTTAGGCAAACATGTACTAGTGGACCAAGTATGTAGAAATTGCACTTTGACAATTAGAGGTCATTGTTTTCCGGTAACTTGATGTTACTACCGTTTAATGAGTTTGATGTAATCCTTGGAATGAATTGGTTGACTGCTCATAGTGTTGTAGAGGACTGCGGCGAAAAGATAATTGAGTTGAAATGTGAAGACGGGAATGTTCTTCGAGTTGGACCAGATGAGTCAGATAATCTGCCTGTAGTAATATCGTCTTTACCGAGAAATATTTGAGGAAAGGATATGAGGTTTATCTAGCTTTTGTGTTGAATACTCAAGTGGCTAAGTTGAAGATTGAATCGATACCAGTGGTTTTTGAGTTTACAGATGTGTTTCTGGAAGAATTACCCAAATTGTCTTCGGTGAGGGAGATAGAATTTAGAATTGAGTTAGTCCCTGGTACGACAGCCATTTCTATTGGTCCGTATAGAATGGCCCCGAAAAAGTTGAAAGAGTTGAAAGTACAGCTGCAAGAGTTAATAGATAATGGTTTTGGGAGACCTTTATTCACCGTGGGGCGTACTAGTATTGTTTGTGAAAAAGAAAGACGGGCCAATGAGGTTATGTATCGACTATAGACAACTCAATAAGGTAACTGTGAAGAACAAGTATCCTTTGCTAGGGATAGATGATTTATTCGATCAGTTGAAGGGAACCACGATGTTCTCCAATATAGACTTGAGGTCTGGTTATTATCAGTTGAGAGTCAAAGAGCAAGATGTATTGAAGACTGCTTTCCGGACAAGATACGGACATTATGAGTTCCTCGTCATACCCTTTGGTTTGACTAATGCCCAGCGGTGTTTATGGATTTGATGAACCTAGATAAGTTTGTCGTCGTCTTTATAGATGACATATTGGTTTATTCGCGTGAGAGAGCAAGCATGCGGAGCATCTTAGAGTTGTGTTACAAACCTTGAGAGACAAGAAATTGTGCGCCAAGTTCAGTAAGAATGAATTTTGGCTTAATGAGGTTGGGTTTCTTGGACACATTGTGTCGGGTGACGGGATCAGTGTTGACCCAAAGAAGATCTCGACTATCGTCGAGTGAAAATCACCGAGGAATGTAACTGAGGTTTGAAGCTTTTTATCTTTAGCCGAATATTATAGACGGTTTGTAAATGAATTCTCTATGATAGCTACGCCAATGACAAGGCTGTTGCAAAAGGATGTCAAGTTTGAATGGACAGAAAAGTGCCAACTGAGTTTTGAGAAATTAAAGGCTTTGTTGACCGAAGCCCTAGTGTTAGTCAGCCAGAGTCGAGCAAGGAGTTTGTGGTATATAGAGATGCCTCCTTGAATGGTTTGGGGGTGTGTGCTTATGCAAGAAGGTAAGGTCATAGCTTACACTTCAAGGGAACTAATGCCACATGAGAAGAATTACCCGACGCATGACTTAGACTTGGCTGCCATCGTATTCGCGTTGAAAATTTGGAGACACCATCTATACAACGAGAAGTGTCGAGTGTTCACTAAGCACAAGAGCCTTAAGTACTTGATGACTCAAAAAGAGTTGAACCTAAGGCAACGACGATGGTTACAGCTGATAAAGGATTACGAGTTGATTACCGACTACCATCTGGGAAAAGCAAATGAGGTTGCCGATGCATTGAGTAGAAAATCATTATTTGCGCTGACAGCAATGAATGTCAGTATGTCTTTGTCTGATGATGGTTCGGTTCTAGCAGAGTTGGGAGCTAGATCGATGTTTCCTTAAGAAATCCAAGAAGTTTAGAAAGGTGATGAGAAATTGTAAGCTAAGAAAACTCAGTGTGAGTCGGGAATTGAATCAAATTTTTGTATTGGTATCGATGAATGTATAATGTTCAAAGACAGAGTTTGTGTACACAAGGACAATAAGCTTATTCAGAAGATTCTGAGAGAGGCACATAGTGGTTGTTTGTTCGTCCACCCGGGCAATATGAAAATATACAACGACCTCAAGAAAATGTATTGGTGGTCGGGTATGAAAAGAGGCATTTCAGAGTTTGTGTTTAAGTGCCTAGTGTGTCAACAAGTGAAGGCTAAACACCAAATACCTTCGGGTCTACTTTAGCCAATCATAGTCCTCGAATAGAAGTGGGATTGGATCACTATGGATTTTGTGACTGGTTTATCGGTAACCCACAAAAAAATGATACTTTTTTGGTTCTTGTGGATAGGTTAACAAAGTTGGCACACTTCATACCTATGCGTACCGATTGCTCCCTTGAGAGATTAGCTGACTTGTATGTTTTCGAGATCGTGAGACTGCATGGGGTACCCATATCAATTATTTTAGACAGAGACCTGAGATTTACCTCGAGGTTTTGGAAAAAAGTTACAAGAGGCATTAGGAACAAAGTTGAGTTTTAGTACAGCTTTCCATCCGCAAACCGACGATCAGTCAGAGAGAGTAATTCAGATATTAGAGGACATGCTGCAGTGTTGCGTCCTTGAGTTCCATAGCAGTTGGGAAAAGTATCTGCTGTTGGTTGAATTTGCCTATAAGAACAGTCATCAGACAAGTTTGAAAATGACGCCTTATGAGGCTTTGTATGGACGAAAGTGTCGAACGCCCTTATACTAGACTGAGCTTAGAAAGGGTCAGATTCACGGGGTCAATTTAGTTAAGGAAACTGAAGAGAAAGTTAGAGTGATTCATGATTGCCTGAAGGCCGCCTCGGATAGATAAAATCCTATGTGAATTTGAAACGAAAGGAAATTGAATTTCAAGTCGGTGATAAGGTATTTTTGAAAGTATCCTCGTGGAGGAAAGTTCTCAGATTTGGTAGAAGGGGTAAGTTGAGTCCTCGTTTTACAGAGCCTTTTGAGGTTATCGAGAGAGTAGGACCGGTTGCCTATTGATTGACTTTACCACCAGAGTTACAAAAGATTCACGACGTGTTTCATGTTTCCATGCTACGTCGATATAGATCAGACCCTTCGCATGTGATTTCATCGTCAGAGGTTGAGATTCATCCGGACATGACTTATGTTGAAGAGCCGGTCAAGATTTTAGCTCGGTAAGTCAAACAGTTGAGAAATAAAAGTATAGAACTTGTGAAAGTTTTTTGGCATAGACATGGAGTCGAGGAAGCCACATGGGAACCCGAAGAGACTATGAGAGATCAGTACCCGAACTTATTCATTGGTAAGATTTTCGAGCACGAAAACCCCTTAGGGGGAGAACTGCAACAACTCGATTTTGGGGCTTGTCAGAATATTGGTCTGGACCACAAATCCAGATTTGAGTAAATTATTGTATTATTATTTTAGAGTCATAGTATGATTATAGGAGTGCATGAAAAATTTGGTGAGTTAATTTTAACATTTTTTAGCACAATTGTGAAAAAGGACTAAATCGCATAAAGTGCAAAAGTCTTGAATTGATAGCTAAGGGTGTTAAATAGCTAGAGATTGGTTGTATGCATGAGATCAAGTTCAGTAATGCCTTGTGCTCTTCCTCAGCATGGGTTACGGGTATAGGGTGTTACATAGTCGATTCTCAGAGAGACGCATAGTAGCCCTTATGTTATGCATCCTGGTGGTAATAAGATGTATCAGGATCTCTGTGAACTATACTAGAGGCTAGGTTTAATGCGTGAGGTTACATATTTTGTGGCTTGATGTCTGACGTGCAGCAAGTTAAGGTTGAGCATTAGTTGCCTTCGGGTTTGCTACAACCCGTTAAGATTCCCTTGTAGAAATGGGAACGAGTGACAATGGACTTCATTAATGGGTTGCCCTTGACACCCACTAAGAAGGATTTTGTTTGGGTTATCGTGGATCGATTGACCAAGTCCGCTCATTTTATTCTGGTTCGAAAAGACTATTCTCTATAGAAGTTAGTGAAGCTGTATATTTTTGAGATTTTAAGACCGCATAGGTTTCCTGTTTTGATTATTTCTGATAGATATCCTCACTACAATTCTCGTTTTTGGAAGAAATTACACAAAGCTTTGGGTTCGAGATTGGACTTCAGTATTGTGTTCCATCCTCAGACCGATGGTCAATCTGAGAGGGTGATTCAATAACTGGAGGATATGCTTTGGAGTTTTATAATTGATTTTCGAGGTAGTTGGGAGGATTATTTGCCACTAGCTGAGTTCACCTACAACAACAGTTTCCAAGCCAGCATCCAGATGGCACCTTATGAGGCGTTTTATGGTTGTAAGTGTCGCACTCCATTATGTTGGACTAAGTTGGGTGAGCGTCGGGTTTTGGGTCCTGAGTTGGTTTTTGAGACTAAGAAAAGGTTAGACTGATTCGGGATTGTCTGAAGGCAGCTTCTGACAGACATAAATCTTATGTAGATCTGAAGAGGCGTGATATTGAGTACTTTGTGGAGGAATTCATCTTTCTTAAGGTTTCTCTGTGGAAGAAATTCTAATGTTCGATCGTAAGGGAAAATTAAGCCCTAGATTCATTGGACCGTATCGGATTCTGAAGCGTGTGGAACCAGTCACTTATCAGTTGGAGCTTCCTCCAGAGTTGGACTGTATCCACGATGTCTTTCACCTCTCAATGTTGAGGCGATACCGGTCTAATCCATCTCACATTGTATCTGTTGAGGAGATTGAGGTTAGATCGGATTTGACTTTTAAGGAAGAGGCGGTTCAAATTTTGGATCGAGATGTTAGGGTTCTAAGAGGAAGTCCGTACAGTTAGTGAAGGTTCTATGGCGGAATCATTGCACCAAGAAAGCAACATGGGAACCTGAGGACTCAATGCGTCAACAGTATCCTCATTTGTTCTGGTCAGGTAAATTTCAAGGTCGAAATTTCTTTTAGAGGGTAGAGTTGTAATGCCCTGAATAATTTATTTATGATTCTATAAATATCTGACATAATTGTGTATCTGCTTCAGTGGTTAAGTTTTCTCTGTGTGTGTGTGAGGTCTTAGGTTCAAGTCTCTGCTTTGACAAATTTTATTATTTTTATTTTTCTAGTCTAAGCCTTACCCTTGTAGAGAGGGTTTATATAAAATTATTTGTCAATCTTTATCAGAATGAACCTGGTGGTTCAAGTGGTAACGGAGTTGGTGTGTTGGAGGTCTTATATTCAAATCCTTGTACTAGTAAAGGAGATAGTTTTTGTTTCTGGCATCGGTTAGAGGTTGGAATTAACTGAGATTCTGATGTGGTTGTGAGTTAGTCAGATAATGGGAGATAATTAAGGGATTTGTAGGATATCCTTCATAATTTAATTTAATTTATTTTTTCTAATTCTTTTTTGAATATTTTTCTCTTTCTTCCTAAAAGTTTATCTGACATTTCTTCAAGCTTTCTTTTTTATTTCTGACATCTTTTCCTTTTCGGCAAATCCTTGTTTCATTCTTATTCTTTAATTCCATTTGTGAATCTATTGTTCTATCATGTCTTTGGTTTTGTCAGGTTCTCTGATCGGTTGGTAAGTATGCTTGGCATAACTTTGACTTTTGGTTGGGATTTTAGTAATGGTAATCTGTAGTGATTGAGTGGTGGTAATTTGTGTTTAGGAGCAGATTGTGGAGTAGGGAGTTGCATTCCAACGATTTAGTGTGCGTAAGGAGTTGTTTGTCAACTGTGGTAAGTCAGTTCCATTTTGATTTTTATGTCGAATTTAGTAATCAATTTGCTAAATTGTTGTTGGGTAATCTGTTTTTAGGTTTTGGAAGGCTCGTATTGTTTTTGCATCAAAACGATACTAGGTGTGTAGTTGAAACGCAGAAAACGAGGCTTTGACAAAAGCTGAAAAACTGTTCTATCGACACGACACGGGCGTGTGATCACCTGTGTGGTTGGCCATGTGATCGACGAAGGCATTGCCGTGTGCAGGGCACGGCCATGTGGTGGCCGTGTGGGCCACACAGGCTAGGCTAAGTTAAGCGTATGGGCCACATGGGCCTCGGGACCCACACGGGCGTGTAAATTTTTGGGCCAGGCACGTGGGCCCACACGAGCATGTGGGTCCATAATTCTTAAATTTTCTCTAGGGTCGTACAAGTTGCTCCAATTGATTGTGGGCCTACTGTAGGTTGATAAGGGCTAACCAAACCCTAAAATTGTGGATCTGATAGTCTGGTATTTCGTTTTGAGTATGATAGTGCTATGCAAGTCTGATTATTCCGTTATTTGTGTATAAGCATGTTAAGCATGTTTAATCTGTTATTTTTGTATCTATTTTCTGTATATGTTTTTTGGTGAGATTTGTATATGTAGGGAAAGTGTTTTGTATGGTGATCATCGCCTGTATTCTGGCAGCTTGGCTGTGCATTTTTTGATATGTGTCGTAATGGCACGATATGGTGTGTAGGGTAGGGTGAGTGTTTTTAACCCTACATGGTGTGATGGGATGGACGAAGATGGTGTGTAGAGGATGGGGGTAGGATTTTGATTATGTGATCTCTATATCTGACTCTGTTATCTGTATCTGAAATGGACATGAGCCCGAATCTGTATCTGATTGTATATGAGTTTTCTGCATGTTTGCATGTCTATTTTTGTTGGGCTACACACTGAGTTTACGTAAACTCACATCTATTTGTCTTTTCTGTTTAGGTAATCCTTAGACTTAGGTAGATAGGTGCGGCGGAGACTCAGTGGTGACCACTCGACAATAAGCGGTTTAAACTTGGGAATTTATGGCTTTATTCATAATTTTGGTTTTCATTTGAGAGTTTGTAATTTCTGGGATTCTCTGGACTTTAGGATTTTTAATTGTTGATTTTTGGTTTGTTAATAAACTGCTTGCTTTGATAAAATATTTTATGAAATCGATAGTTATTACATAAAAAGAGGTTTTTCCAAAAATAAGAATTGGATTTCTAAAATGAAACAAGTTTATTAAACTTCTGTTGTAAAGTAAGTTTGGACAAATAAACCAATTAATTAACGTTTTCGAAAATGGTTACAAGTATATGAGTTAATAAGTTGAGATTATTTTATGTAACGACTCTGTTTACTAAACCCATTCTCTGTGACATCTTCAGATTCGGCCATAACATCTATGCCGAGTTTGGGGTGTTACACAAAATATCGATACCTAAGTTCAGAAATGGTAAAATCTCGACTTTAAAATGTCCATTTCATGCCAAAAATGCCTAAATTCAAATGGTACCTTATAAACACAATTATTTCATAAGAATAATCAACTAAATACCTTTCTATTCATTTTCAATATATCAAAAATATCACTTTAAACAGTAAACGTAATTGTCTAACCAATATACTGCAATTGGCACCTCAAAGCATTGAACTTAACATGCAATCATCCAACCATTCAAACCATCTTTCAATTGATTCCATATTAGCCTTATAACTTATATGCAAGAATTATCAAATCATTTGAAACATGGCATAGCATAAGCATCATCTTTCCCTACCTATATCCTAATATATCACCTCAGTACCTTATAATCAAATAACATACTCATCAACTACTTAACAAGTTATCATTATCATGATCTTTACCATCACACACACAAATACTTACATATGATTCACAAAAGGCCAATATAAACCAAAATGAACATCATATAACCATAAGACTTATTAGGTACATGCCATGACCCAAAATGAAACACATCACCAATATTTAAGCTCGGGGTTGTTGCTGGATGTTGAGTTGACAATTGAATCGATAAGTACCTAACTCACGCATGGGAAAAAAACCATACGTTGAGTATAACTTAATGGTATTTCTACAATCTGAACATAAAAGCAAAACATAAATCATAAAGACGTATGAGTTAAAAATCAAAATATTATACAACTGAAGAAATTCAAAATATTAATTTACATATTCATAATTCAAAACCAATTCATTTCCATGATATTAGTACATGACTATCAAATTTCACAAGTCATTTTATAATACAATCCTTGTAATGGTTCATTTCATTTCAATTTCCAATCTCATGTTTTCACAGAACATGATATATCAATGTTCACAAATCAGTCCACACTTTCACATTTTATTTCCCATTCAATTACATTTCTCATTCTTTTGCCATAGCAAAATAATATAACTCATTTTATCATTTATATCTCTATTAACACGACTAGAACTCAGATGGTACACGGATCCAACCAACATACCAGTTTGACACCCAGTGCCTTATTGGATTAATCTGAAGCAAATAGTTGTGCCTAGTGCTATAAATAAGTTGACACCTAGTGTATCATTGGTTAAATTGAAGCAAATTGCCACCCAGTGCCTCATCAACTCGTAATCGAATTCACATTAAACTCTTCCTATCCTATGACATGCCAACTATATCCGACTTAACTCGAACAGTTAATAGGGTTTTCATTACTTGTTTCATGCTCAATCAATATAACAATTTACATAAATTATATCTTGAATTCATTTAATAAATCATATGACAACATCAAATATCTCATTATGCATTCAATTTCATAATTATATAAAAAATTCGCATATTTCACATATGTTCAATTTATTCCTCAAGAACATCAATCATTTTGAAACAACCCAAATACATCTCATTATCACAATTTGACTCACTTTATATTCTCACCATGCACATACAGTTCAAAATATAACAATTTACAAGTAGTTTGGATTATAGAAACACAAAACGTAAACTTCGAGCTATTCGTCGACAACTTTGTCTTTTCCTTTCCTTTTCGAGGAATTCAGGTCGACGTTAGCTACAGATTAAAACAAACATAATAAATTATCAATATACAACCACTTTCACATTCCATTTCTAATTTATGCAACTCTTTCATTTTATTCAATTTAGTCCCTAAAACTAGGACTAACATAACTTTCACATTTAACCCCCAATTTTACACTAATTTCACTGCAAGCCTATTTTAACTCCCTATTTCTCATTTCTACCCCAAAATTTCAAAATTTTCATAATTTGGTCCATATTGCATAAAATCATTAATTGGCTTTACAATTTGATCCTTTATCAATTCTAAACTTAAAATCTATCAAAATATCACCAAAAGCTTCAACTATCTAACAATGGCAACTTTTTAATTCTTTAACAATACCAAAAAATTCCACATGGGTCGGCTAGTACTAGTATTTCGAGAACATAATAATTACAAGAAAATGACTAAATTGAACTAACCAAATTGAGGCCTAAAATTTTATAACCTTAGCCATACATTGAGCATATTCACCTTCAATGGTTTCAATTTGCGTGAAGAGAATTGGAAATTTTTTTATTTTTCTCTTCCACTAACTAATTTTACTATATTTTTATTCTTATTATTTTTATTTAATTTATAAACTAAAACATTTACATTTATATTTTAATTCCCAAACCATACATTATAACCATTCTAATGCGTTAATTACTATATAAGCTTCATTGCTTGATTTCTAATTAAAGACTCCTTAATAATTAAACTTGGCACTTTAATGATTTAGTCCCTATACATTAATTATTCACTAATTCGACAAAATTACCTAACTGAAATTCATTTCACTTCTAATAAACTCCATGAGTATTTGATAAAAATATTTATGAGTCTGATTTACAAAATCAGGGTTTAAAACTATATTTTTCGACACCACTGACTTTTGGGTCGTTACACTTGCTCCCAGTCGTTGGAACGACTAGTGTTCATTTAAATCCCTATCGAGCTGTATTCTATGTTGCCTTTCGGCGGAATTTCTGCCCAAGGAGTCCTTGGTAGACTTCCATATGGTTTATTTTGCATTACATAATCCTAGTTACCTTACCCGTTTCTTGGTAAATGTTTTGACCTCCTCCACCACTTGGCTATGTGGGCAACCATTATCTCCATGTGGACCTTAGCAGACTTATTAGGCACTAGATACCCTTTTTTACCTGCAAATCCTGAGTTTTAGGTTCCACTTGATCATCCTATTTTCACCACCAACTCAGGTTTACTTGCCCATACATGTAGACTCATATGTGATTACTTGCCTTTCTCATCCTCTTAATCTGGTTAATCCTTGGACTATCCTATTTACCCGCGTTCTCATACAAGTCATACAAGTCTTTTTGTGTTACTCTCTTAGTAAATCATACTTCGATCTCTCTCTTTCCTTGTACTATCATCTTCCTAGCCCAACCCTTTTTGGCGAACTTTACTTGATGTCATAGCTGATCTACGGTCTTTCTGGGCTGTACCTATGTTGCCAAAGCTGAGCTATGGTTTTACACCTTGGAACCCCATGTTTAATGTTCTAACGAACTTTCTCGTGTTTACTGTCCTAGCGACTCTCTATGCTGCTATAGTCAAGTGATGATCTTACATAATATATCCCAGGTTTAACGTCCTGGTTGACTCCATTGGTCGCCATAGCCGAGATATAGACTTACACCTTAAACCTCTTTGAGGTGTCGCCTTGAATGACCTTACCATCGTCACGGTGTCGCCTCAAAGAATTTGTTGGACACCGTCACAGTGTTGCTCTATGGAACCTAATAACTATCATCACGGTGTCGCCCCGGAGGACTAGTCGATGTCATTCTATTTCACATTTAACCTTGATGCTCGAACATCATAGTGTCCCCTCCATAAGGCCTAAAGCTTCCACATCACAGTTTGCACCTAGCAACACAGTACGGTGGAATCTTAATGGAATTCCATTTCGTTAAACTAAGCCTTATTGGATAATATGTTTTGATATAACAAATTATAGTATTTTTTGAATAAAAGTAAAGTTTAGCGATTTCA
The DNA here is from genome assembly GCF_025698485.1 of Gossypium arboreum. Taxonomy (NCBI): domain Eukaryota; kingdom Viridiplantae; phylum Streptophyta; class Magnoliopsida; order Malvales; family Malvaceae; genus Gossypium; species Gossypium arboreum. The sequence goes on from NC_069081.1 coordinate 40,596,722, forward strand.
TAAAATTTAGTTGAAATGGTCTTAATTGAGTCAAACATTTTCAAATATGTTTTAATTATTTTCAAACAAGTTAGAATTGCTCTAGGACAAAAAGTATCGATACTTTTTTGTCTAAGTATCAATATTCTACAAGATATCGATATCCTTCTATTAATCGATTTCAAATTAACATTATGGAATTTGTAACCACTATTAGGTATCAATCTGGTATCGATACTTTTCATAAAAGTATCGATAAATCCCTCAGGTATCGATATTCCTGCTCTAACGGTCACTAAAATCAACATTAATTACAAAAAATATCGATACCCTTTTAGTAGGTATCGATACTCGTTGCTACAAGTGAAGTTAATGACTTGGTATTTCATTCTCAATGGCTATATTCATTTCTACAACACCTACAACGGTTGAAAATCAATTAGAGGGTATAAATACCATCTTTTAAAGTTTAGCAATAGCAAGAGCAATGTACAAATCTTAAAGATAAATTAAAACAACCTAGAGCTTAATTCTTTCACACATTTTGTTGTAAAAAGTTGTCAGCTTTCATTGTATTCATTTAGTTCAAGTGGTCTTCTTTGTATTTGTGCTTAATTAGAAAACATCTTGATTTTGTATGGATTATTTCTTTGTTTGCTTATTTATTTCTCTTTGAGAGAGGGTTAATTCTTAAGGTTTAGATAGAAACCTTAAGGGAGTTGTATGTTAATATTTTGGGGTATAAATCTTAAATGAGATTGTAAGGTTAAACCTTGTCCTCAAAGGTTGCCAACTTAGTGAATTGGGAAAAATACTTAGTTGTGGTAAGCTAAGGTAGTGGAGTAGGCAATTAGGGTTGAGCCGCTATAAATTATTATGTTTTTTGTTGCACAATTATTATTGTTTCCACCACATCTCAAAGGCCAATTCAACTTCCCTATCAGTGTTATCCAGTTGAATCTTTTGAGTTAACACATTTCCCTGTTCATCCACCCATTCCACCATTTCGCCACTTTTAACCTTATACTCGAACATCATAATGTCCCCTCTACAAGGCTTGAAACTTTGCAAATCATAGTTTGCACCTAGCAACACCGTATGACGGTATACAAAATCACACTTTCCTAATCCTAACTCCATTTAACTCGTTAATAATTTCCCTTCCATACTCGACAATATTTAGACACGCATTACATACAATTCATAAGTATTTTATCAAGGAGTACGCCACTTTTCAAGCATAATGTCATAACTATTTCATACATATTGGCACACTTGCGGATACTGTAACACCCCCTAACCCTTATTATCGCCTAAACCGGGTTACGGAGCATTATGAGATATTACAGATCAAATACAAACAATTAAATAATATTATAACATACAAATCATAATTCAATCATAATGTCCCTTTATGAACCTTCGAGGTCCAAAACATGTGTTAGAAACAAATCGGGACTTAATCGGTAACTCAAAGAATTTTTCGCAAAATTTCAAAAATTTTCTTATGTGTAGGGCTCACACGTCCGTGTGGTCAAAAGACACGCCCGTGTGACCCTATGACATGCCTGTACTTCAGGCCGTGTCCTAACCCGTATAACTCCTTAACTTACCTCACACGGCCATACCACACTCCCGTGTGATAGGCCTTGTGCTTCAGACGGTTGAGACAAGCATTCTGTTTTAAATTTTTAATATGCAGGGGACACAAGTCCTAACCACACGCCCATGTGTAAGCCGTGTGTCTCACACGGTCTGGTCACGCGTCCATGTGCCAGGCTGTGTGGACTCAAAATGAGCCTTACACATCAAGTTTACCAACCGTGCAAATCTTGAGCAACAAGCAATTCAAAAACCATTTATTCAACCATTTCAAAACACAATCAAACACACTTAATCACGTCAAAATAGATAATTTAAGTGCCTAACCAATGTGCCTATATAAATACTTCACATATTTCTATCAAAACAAATCAATTATACTTCATTTAAGTAAATCTAATATCAATCCATTTTAACTTTAATATTTGCCTATTTCAAATTTACTTACACATTCACTTAAACATGCTATATTGTAAAGTCAACATAACATGAATAATATCCTAGGTACATTCCATTACCAAAAGAAATATACTTCACCATGTTTTTGAGTTCGGGATCGACTTTGGATGCTGATTCAATGATCGAACTTTAACCTATACTGCGCACGAAAAACAAACCGTATGCTGAGTATACACTCAGTGGTATTTCTATAATCCAAATACTTATTAAATAAAAATTTTCAATACTTATATATCTAAACACGCATAACAAAAATCATTCAACAAATAATTAATTTCATAAAACACCATTTATAACACTTTCAATTCTCATCTTCTACTATTTCAATCTCATTATTGATATTCAAATAATTTTTCTCAATAGGATACACATATCATTTCACCATATCAATAACCATTTCATGAATCCATTGGTTCATACATTTCAATTTCATAACTCAATTCAATATTTCAGTCCAATTCGTGTTCAAATTCATCCAATATCATTAATATTACCATTTACTTATTTACCCTCATTAACAAGGCTCGGATTTTGGCGGATACACGGTTCAACCAAAAAACACCAGTATGACATCCAGTGCCTCATCGGATAGTTCGAAGTAATAGATTGACACCCAGTCTCTCATCGACCATGCCGAAGTAAGTTGGTACCCAATACCTCATCGAATTTATCCGAAGTAATAGTTTGACACCTAGTGTCTCATCGACTCGTGGTCGAAGTATCCCTGAACACTTTCAATCCTATGGCGTGCCAACTATATCTGACTCAGCCCGATACAGTTAATAGGGTTTAATTCCATAATTCAAAAACAATCAATATCCAATATCCACATTTCATATTAATCACAAATTCATATAAATATAATTCAATATCAAAATGCTAGTTACTCACCTCAATCACTTACTGTAACACCCCAAACCCGAGACCGTCGCCGGAGTCGAACACGAGGTGTTAACAGACTTCAAACCACTTATTGAGAATTTTCCAGACAAGCTGCCAATCTGTGTACTAGTTGCTTCAAAAATCATAACTTGAGTTTTACAACTCGAAAATCAGTTTTGTAATTTTTCCCTGAAATTAGACTCATATGTCCATCTACAGATTTTTTTCTAGAATTTTTGGTCAAGCAAATTAGTACAGTTTATTAGTTAAAGTCTCCCATGTTACTGGGGTCGACTACACTAACCTTCGTGCGTTACAACTGGAATAACTCCCTGTGTAGGGATTCAATACTGATGCCGTTTGTTTCTATAGAAACTAGACTCAAAGAGTAATTTATACATATGTGGTATGACTCCTAATTATCTCTGGTTAATTTATAATGAATTTTCAAAGTCGAAAAAGGGAATCCAGAAACCGTTCTGGCCCTGTCTCACGAAATCTTGGATATCTCTTAAAATACAGCTCATATGGTCGTTTCGTTTCATCCATATGAAAATAGACCCATCAAGCTTCGAGTACATAATTTTTTTAGCTATTAATTCCACTTCTACTATTTTTAGTGATTTTTCGATCTCATATCACTGCTGCCGTCCGCAACAGTTACTGCAGTAGACTATGCCAATTTCATGAATCCTTCCTTAGCCTTACTAATCATCCATCATACGTGACACAAATTATGGCCACCTTATCAAAATTAAGGTTTCTAAGACTCGTGGCTATAGATTCTAGCATCCCACTCAACGACCACATAGGCCATTTTCACATGGCTTTAAGTTTACAACCCAAAATTTAACAAAACAAAATAGCCCATACATGCCAAATGTTCTCCTAGGTTGACTAAGAAGACAATACCAAAAATTGCTCGCCGGTGTGATGACTTCGTTGTGATTACGAACACCCAAAAGGAGACGAGTCCAAGAAACCTAAAATGGGTGACAAGAAAACACCGAGTGAGTTTATAACTCAAGAAGTCATAAGCATTCCACAACCATCCATTAATACAATTATCATAAAATGAAATAATGAAACAAGGCCAAGTGTTCCAACCATACCGAACTATACCATAGTTCCTTAGATCTTCGGATCAATCTCATACCAAGTCATACATTTACATTTCATATACTGTTCAATAGGATATTTGAAGCAATTTCCATACATCATTTAATTTCCGCAACAATCATGCAATCAAATGAACTTTCATCTATTCCACGATACCTTATTTACGGAATGCAATTGAATTCATCACATAGATTTAAATCTTACCAACTCCACCCGAGCATGAACATAGCATCTATTAGCCATGAACTCAAGGTACTTACTCTTTCCTCTGTCCATACTCATCTCGATGAAGTCACGCCTCCATATAAATGTTCAATCGGAGATATGTGTAGAGTTCGCACACATAGTGCTTAATACTCAATCACGCACACTTAGTGCCATGTGATTCAAGCCCGCACACATAGTGCCATATAGTCCAAACTCGCACACTTAGTGCCATACATTACAAGCTCGCACATTCAGTGCCAATCTCGTCCCCGTACACATCTATTTCTCGCACACTTAGTGCCGAAGCAAACTTCCTACACATTTCACTATCTCTTTTACGTTCAACAATATCATCTTTTCATACACATACATTTGTATATATTTCATCTCATTAAACACAATTGCATAGATATTACAATCATTTAAGCAATATAAAATATATGCTTAATGACTTACCTTGTGTTGGGTAAAATAGTCCAAGTCGGCTACTCGATGACCTTCGTCTTTCCCTTGCTTGATTCTCCTTCTTTAACTCCTTGAGCTTAATCAATAAATCAACTAGTTTAACCCTCTTGCTAAACATTCATAATTCAATTACACATGCATATGTATGTTTGTATATTCGCAACCATCCTCACTTATTACCCATTTGGTCAACAATCTAAGCCAAGATAAGGCTTCAATATGGTTGCCTCTAACCGAATACATGCACACCAATCTACTTCCTTTGGCGAATATGCATGTCTATGTTGAGGCCAATTTTACACTTAATACTACACAAAAAAACAGCATACATTTTCCTAATTAACGCATTACATATTGTAGCTCTATACACATCTCTCATTTATTTCATAACCAAAACAACATCACAAGCAAATATACACCTTAAAATAGTATATATGTCATACCAATTCATCATGTGCAAACATATATTCATGTAGGTGCAATGGCGAATTCTCAAGTGGCTTATATCCAAATATATACACATATCCAAAGCTTAAATCTTACTTACCATGCAACATGCATGAATCATACTTATGGATATAACATGGCGAATACCACAACACCATACCGTTTCAATTTGGTCATGGTTAAACAAAGAACTTAGTATCTCATTCAAAAATGCTAAAAGAAAATCTAAGAGTCCTCAATCCACCATCACATGTATCATTATCAAGCTTGATATTTAGCATGCAATGGCATTAACACCATATTCACTTTGGCCGAATTTCATTCCCATGACATAACAAAGATTTGAACCATGGGCTAACAAGAACATCAAGCTAGCAACTAAAATATACATGAATCTCATGGCAAAACTTACCTTAATCTAGGTACAAGTATGGCCAAACCTCCTCCTAAACCTCTTCCAAACCAACATGAAACAAGAATTCCTTCCTTCTTCCTTAGAATTTTCAGCCCAAAGGAAATGAAAAATGATGAACAAAAATTCTTCTTTCTTTCTCCACACTCACGGCAATGGGCATGCATGAGACCATTTTTTCTTTTTTTTTGTTCCTTTCATTATTAAATTCCCATGCTCACTATTTTATTTTTTTCTTACATACACCATTGCCCAACATGTTTTATGACATGTTTTTACCCATAATCTCTTGTCATGGCGGCCACTAGCTATTAGGGGGAAATTTGACATGCAAGTCCTCCCTTTGACTACATGCACTATTAGGTCCTTATAGATTAGCCTATCACTTTTCAAAAGTGTCACACAAGTCCTACTAACTGAATTCACATGCTATCGGCTAAATCGAAGCCTGAAATTTTCACACATTCATAATTACATATTCTAGACAATAAATATTACGTTCAAACATTTCGGTGACTCGGTTTAGCGGTCCCGAAACCACTTCCCGACTAGGGTCAATTTTGGGCTGTCGCACTTACCATAAATATTAAATCAAAATACAACAATTAATTATTAGATTCGGATTATAGAAATACAAACCGTAATTTATCGAGTCACTCTTCGTCAACTTTTTCCTTTCCTTTCTTAGCCAAAGTCTTCGGCACAACGTTAGTTACGAAAATTAAAACAATTTAAAATCATCAATACAACACAATTTAACATTGAATATTTTAATTTATACATAACTTTTGCCTAAATTCCAATTTAATCCCTAACCAAAACTAACTTTATTTTCTTCACAATTTATTCTTTATTTTCATTCAATTAACACTAAAACTGAATTTAACTCTCTAGTTTCACCATAAATCCCTAATTTCGTAATACTATCAATTTAGTCCCTTTTACTTCAAAACCTATAATTTATTTCACAATTTAATCCCTTTCGACTTCTAACTTAAAATTCTATCAATTTAAACCCTAATACTTCAAATTTTTCAACATGAACAACATCTAAAAATTCACTAACTTCTAAAAGTTCAACATAAATCAAGTAGTATTTTGTTCTAGGATTCTAAAAGCATCAAAATTAGAAGAAAATGGATTAAATTGACTTACCACTTAAGCTTGAAACCTTTAAACCTTAATTTTTCTTTTTCTTATTCTTTCCCCTTTCTTTCTCCCTGTTTCGTTTCTTCTATTCTATTTATTCTTTCTTTTTCATTCCTTTATTTGTTTTATTTTGTGTTATTATATTATTATATTATAATAACTATTACTTAAATAATAAGCAAATACATATATGTATTACAAATGTGTGTATGTATTTATTACACATGTATTTTATTTTAACCACACAATTGTCACAATTTGGTTTATTTATTTAGTCCCTTGACTTTTCTCTATTCTATAATTAAGCTTTCACACTTTATTCAATTTAATCCTTATACCTAATTAACCTTAATTCAAACTAATTCACCTAACCAAAACCTAATGAACCACACAATAAACTTCGTAAATATTTTTAATAAATATTTACGAATTCGTTTGTAGAAAACAGAGTCCCGAAAATACACTTTTCCTATTACCTGACTATCAGGTTGTTACAAATACTCATAAACCTACTCATCCCTATGCATAATAAGTATTCGCAACTAGCACAGATCATACATCATCCCAAAAATAGAGTATAGAAACTCACCTTGTTTCCTTACTATTGACAACTTAGCTTGTGCAAACGCCATAGCCTTTTTTGTCTTGGCATCTAAGCATAATAACCACTTATCGGTTAACTTCAAGGCATTCAAACCTGAAAACCCAGAATCTATAATTATACAGAAGCTTTGAGAGTTCTTACTCTACTTCTTTATTCAATCCACAAGTACAAAAGGTAGGGAAGCTTACGAGTTCCTTACTTCTCTACTACCAAACTTCATTTTCTCATGACGGTTACGACATGCAGAGCTTCCTTCAATTATATCCTCTACTTTTTCAGAGATTCTGAAGAAAACAATGCTTTTGAGAGAAGAAAAATTGGTGAGCAAAATTAAGAAGAATTATGTTCCCATATACACCTATATATATACTCCATTGACATGGACTCCAAAGACAATTACCACCACTCAATCCTAATCATTTTGTCTCTCATTATGGAACCAACGGTTCCAATCTAACTAAATCGAGACTAAAATCTAATCATTCCCAAACAGCCACTTAAGTGTCTAAATATCTCGTTAGAGCTAGCAAATTTCTATTTCTATACAATTAGCTTCTCGACTCTTCTTTGAGTTCAGGTCCTTAGGAGAATTGGGTGTGACATTTTATCTTATTTATATTTTAAATGTAATTTTGTATCTTTACCTCTATAAATAAAAGTTTCGGTTAATAAATCAAGTGGAGCAATTTCATAGGTTTCCCATTAATCAAAAGTTTGACCAAGGTGAAAGAAGAAAACTAATTTCTCTCTCTCTCTCAAAATCTATACTATTTCAATAAATAATCTAAAACCATATTATATTTGATAATTAATTTTTTGTTATATTTAAAAATATTTATATAAATGTAAGATAATTTTAAATTTAATAGACATTTTATATTTACTAAAATTTGTGATAATTGAAAACAATAATGTAAAAATTATATTTTAAATTCAAGAAGAGTCGATATTGAGAAGATGTTATTGATATTTGATAGTTTTAAAGTAGTGGGTTAATTTTTTTAAAGGAATAAATGGTTTTTGTAAATTATCATGTAAAGAACGAAATTACATAGTTATTCTAATGTTTATTTTTTCAAAATGAATGTTTCATTTTAGTTTTTTTCAATTAAGTGTTTAGTTAACTAGTGACATCAACTCAATAAAAAATTTACACGATAGTTGAGATGATATACATTGAAAACTCAAAGTCTATAGCCATAAATGAATTGTCATAAATTAATAGAGTGCTCGATGAACAATTTATTTTGCATTCATTTATGCTCATTTATCAAGTTAAATAAACGAACACAAACAAAAATTTTGAGACTCTTCGACTGAATTAATTGAATATGAATAAAGCACATGCAATTTGTTTATATTCATGATCAAGATCATTAATAAATCATATAAAACTTATTTGTTGTTTGATTATTATATAATTAAACTTGTGTATTTATTTTTATTTATAATATAATTGTTAATATTTATTTTTATTATTTTATATACTAGCTTATGATTTTATACAATTTTTATTATTAAATAATATATTTTATAATTTTAATATATATATTTGTGATGATAAAATTAGAATTAGTTAAATTTATACTAAATTTCAATTAATTTAGAAAAATAATTGAAAGAATAAATTACATTTTAGAAACAATGAAAATTTTAAAAAAATTAGATTAATACATAAAAACATTAAAATAATATGCAAATTTGAAACTATATAAGAAAGTAAATAAAAAATATTTACACTAAATTAATGATCACATTAATAATAACGATTAAAGAATAATTGTTGAAATTTGAAATTTTTCCAAAACAAAACGACAAAACGCTTTTCACTGGACCAAACAAATAATGGACAAAAAGAAAATAGATTTAAGACTATTTGATTCACATAGTATAAACAACTTACTTTTAAAAAAATCCTAATGTTATATTTCATCATCATCAATTAAATAATTTTTTATCTCTCTTCCGTGTCATTATTGTTCGAATATATTTTGATATCGACTTTTCGAAGAACCATGGTTCAAATGTTCTATTCTTTCCCATATAGTTCTAACTTATTATTGCTAACAATCTTCAGTTTTTACCAATAAATTTTCTTAGATGCTACTTGATTGAATATATCTAACTATTGAATGTCATTTAGAAAGTTGAAGTTAAATTTTAATTGGTATATGACTACAATACTAATTAAGTGATAATTAAGATGCTTACAGTACTATTAAACTTTTCACATCCCAAAAACTAGGTTAGTAGAAATTGAGTTGGCGAATCGAGAGACCAGTCACACCTTGTTTTCTTAGTTAAATGTTGTGAAATTGTGTCAAAGTGAGTTACTTTGGTTCAATGGTTAGGTGTTAATTATATGCGTTTGAGGTCTTGTGTTTAAATCCCTTCTCTTTAATTTTTTTTTATTTCAACCCCAGACATTGGATATTAAGATTATCTATTATTTTTGTTCAATTGTTGATAAGAATGGGCTTGCTGGTTCAAAGCTAAGACTTTAGCTTATTTAAGGATCTTGAGTTCAAATCTTGTGCGTGCAAAACATAAATATTTTTGCTATTCTATCTGTGCTTACCATGCTCCCAAATTCTAGGAAATCTCATATGGTTAGCAAATATATTAAGTGGGTAGTTTTTTTAAAATATATATATTTTGGAATAATACCAAAATTTTCTCCCCACTTTGTCGTCCAACATCTTATTCTTTTTTTTTTCTTTTCCTTTCTTTTCTTTTTGCTTTGTTTTGTTGCTTTTTTAAAATTATAACTGTTAAGGATTTTTCTACCACTGTTTTTCACTCCTTTGTTCCTATTAGGCCGAAACTTCCTCTATTTCTTGTCTTTCTTTTATAGTTTTCCATTTTTTACATTGTCGATTGTTGTTCTCTTGTTAATAAGTGGTAGTTGTTAATTTTCTTTAGTTATGTAATGATTTTTCCCAGTTCACATAGATAAGTAGACTTTTCAGTTTGGTTGATAATGTGAGAATTGGTCGTTTTAATGTCCGATAGGAAAAGATCATGAGGTGTATGATGTTCCTCTAGTGAATTAGAGGATTTTTAGGAGTACTATTCTGTTGGGTAAGTTATCGAATGTTTCAAAGGGGTTGAATCTTATTGTTAAGGTCGTTTGTTAATACTTGTGGAAAAATTAATGGTTGGATTTTGGCTGTTTCGATGCTAGTTAGTTGTTTTGAATGTTGGTTTTAGGTGCTGGAATTGCTGTTGTGGGTTGGCAACGAAAAAAATAAGGTCTGTAATAGGAATCCCAAAAAACTACAATCGACGCAAAGTCGAAAAGTGCACTGTCGATGCCACACAGGTATGTGCTAGGCTATATGGTCGCATTTTGAGGTCAGTGATTTAGTAGATTTGAAAAGTGATATGTATGATGTCTATTAAAAGAAAACTATTGTTCTGATATGATTGCATAAATTCTGGAGGTTTGTTGCCTTATACAATGTGGTTCTGATACGTGAAACAGTTTACTTTAGTATATATGATTATTGATAAGTTATATTTTGTTCAATTCCCATAGCATGTGACATTGTGGCTTTTCTGATTAAAGTCATTTGTAAATAGTGAAATATGATATATCCGTTCTGCAAAACATGAAATTGCATGCTTACCATTCTGATTCTGTATATGCATGCCATGCCACATTGTAGTTTAATAGTATGCACTATCTGGGTGGTTTAACCACAAATTTTTTTTGGTAGCTTGACTACAATGTAGTGAGTTGACCACATATATCTGATCTGACAGTTTAATTGCATATTGATAAGCCATCATTGTCGGGCAACTCGGGGTGGCAGGTCATCGTTGTTGGACAACCCTGGATGATTTAATTAGTGTGTTTTTGGATGGATAAGTTTTAGGAAACTCTAATTTGGTGTGTAATGGAGTTGGGTAGGAAGTTTTCTGAAGAATCTACATTTCGTTTTCCAAAAATATTGTGTTGACATAACCATATATGCGCAATTTTTCCATTCGTGTCTAATAAAATTCTTTGCGATACTTTGATCTATTTATTGTGCTATTTGTGTTCTCTGTTGTGGGCCAATTTTGCCCAGGGCCCATAAGCAAACCAAAACCAATACAAACCCAAACTATTACCCAGCCCGAAAAAAATTAAGAAGGCAAGGTTCAAACCCAAGGCCAAAACCTAAACCCTAGCCCAAAGCCCAACGAAACAAAAAAATAAACAGAAAAGAAAAACCTAACTGTCACCCCTAGGTCTACTGCCGCTTCTAGGCCTGCCATCGCCACTACTGTATCGCCACTATCGCTACCGCCCATTTGCCTGCAAAGAAGAAGAATAATCGTTAAGCAAGAACAAGTTGTAAAATGGCTATAAAAGCCATTTAAAACAATTGGTTTTTTTTTTTGAAAAAAAAAGAGAGATTTTGGAATACAAGAACAGAGATTTCAAACTTACAAACAATAGAGATTGAATACAAAAAAGAGAGAAGAACCAAAAAAATAAAATCAAATCAGAAACTCAAGGAGGTGATTTTATATTTTATATATTTTTTCCCTTATTTTTTTGAATTTGTTTTTTTCTTTTATATAGATATATATATAAATAAAGAAAAAAAGAAGGAGAGGTATGTACCTGTTTTGGATACCCGAAAAAAAAAGAAATTCTTGGTTTTCCGGCCCCATAGACTTTGGAACACGCGTGTCCCAAAGATTGGGATATTGTCTATGATATGTTGGAAGGACGTGTGTCCTAAAGATTAGGATATTTTCTCATCCAGTCCCAAAGAAAATAGGTTCGTACCTATTTTCTATTTTCTATAATATGTTGGAAGGACGCGTATCCCAAAGATTGAGATATTTTCTCATTCAGTCCTCGCATGTTTTCGCTCTTGGTATTTTAGTCCTTATTCGTTTTTTATTTTAATTTATTACAATTTTTCCTCTAATTTTATTATGATTTCAATATAATCCTTTGATTAATTCATATTATTACTTATTCATTAATTTGTCCATTATTCTTAATTTTTAATTATATAAATTTTTAATTTATATCCATTTTAATACCTAATTTTCTTTTACCAATTTATTTATTTCCTATTCTTTTACTTTTAGAATACTTAACTTTAGTATATGTATATGTGTTTTATTTATCTACTTATTTATTATTATTATTACTATTATTATTATTATTATTATTATCATTTTAATTGTTTTATTTAATATTTCTTTATTATTTTATTTATTTGATTATTTTCAACTTTTTTCATTATTTTTTATTTGTTTATCTACTTATTTTTCTTAACTGGTTTGTTTTTTATTTCTTTTTATTATTTATCTTTTTTATTATTTTGTCTTTTATTCTTGTTATTTATATTATCGCATTCATTATTATTCATTATGCATATTAATACCTTTTTTTTATCAAGCATATTATGCCATTATCGTTACAAATTCGTGTAACATTAATCTTTACCCGATACATAAAATTTCATTTTCTAAATAAGCAATCTTTTCGTATTTTGGAATTCGAAAAATCGTTCCCTAACTTACGGGGTTTCAATTTTCTCGATGAATCCGAATAAATGAACGTTTTTAAAGCATGAATTTTAAATATTCTCAGGAATTAAGAAAAGGTCGTGTTTCAACTTACGGAATATGATTTCTTTCTAAAACCTAGATAATTGAATATCTTTTAAAATAAATAAATTTTTCAGCGTTCATTCGCGTATCGAAAATTTAAGACATTGTGTCCTAACTTACAGGACATTATTCTTTTTCTCAATTAACGTGAAATATGCCCTTTTCTTGAAATTTTCAATTAAATAATATTTAAAAAAAGGATCGTATTTTTAAAATCTTTTCAAATTCTCAATTCTCGACACTAAAACATTAATTAATCAACTGGGTACCAATTTTGGGCGTTACAAGGGTGCTAATCCTTCCTCGTACGTAACTGAGTCCCAAACCCGTTTTTTCTAAATTTCGTAGACCAAAATCATAGTTTTAATAAATCGAACGTCTTTTTAAAATGATCCAATTGTGAGGTGATCTGATCACACCTCATAAAAAATGATTGGTGAGGACTCCCATTTTTCATTTTCGTTTTCAAAATAAAAAGTCGACCCCTTTTCAAATAAAATTGTTTTGATAGGTTGGCAACTCCGCTGGGGATCCAAAATAAGAAAGTGAAACCACGAGTTGATTACCTTTTGTCTTTTTTTCAAAAATTGAAAATTTGGTTTAAATTTACGATTCTTTCGTTGCATTTCATCTATCTTTGTTGCGATCTTCATCATTTTGGTTTATATTTGTTTTACTGGGTTGTGTTTTTGATATATTTCTGCACATTGCATTGCATAATCGGTTAATTTTACGCATTTAAGTGGGAGTGAGAAGCTATTCCTTCGTGATGTTTTCACCTCCGTATAGGATAGCGGATCACTTTCGGGATATATTTGTACCTATGTCTTCGTGAGATTTTCATCTCCGTATAGCCATAGGGAAATGTATTCCCTTGAACTGAACTCGGTCCATATGAGCCTATAATGGGTGAGGATCGAGGAATCTACTGGTTCAGGTACCTTTACTTTAGAATTGAACCCCATATAGTGAGCCTTAAGAGCCCACCTTAGGTAGAGTCATACCAAACCCTAGTGGTTACCTGAGTAGGTCATTAACTTATTATTCTTTGCTTGCTTTAAACTGTGTATGAAATACTGACTTATTTTCATTTTATTGTAACTGCATGGCATTTTCATCATAAGAAAGGTGTTGGTTCACATTTGGTTGCTAAATAGATAACTTGTCATGGAAAAGGGGTTTCTTGAGCAAGGGAGCAGTTGGGAAGTTGCTCATAAATTTTTAATTGTGCAAGGAAGTGACAAATTGTGTGTTTGGCTTAGTGGTTGTGTGCTCTAAAAGTGTCTGGGATGTCATGGGTTCAAGCCTTGGCTTCCACAAAATTTTGGTTTTTGAGGATAAAACCCCTATCTTTGGCCAGTAGGGTTATAAGTTTATTTTGGTAATGTATGACATAAAGAGCTTACTGGTCTAGTGGATAGCGGCGTGTGGGGTGTGTTAGGGGTTTGAGGGTCGAATCCTTGCTTGTGCAAATAGAGATTATTTTTACTATTGGCCATGGGAGGTAGTAGTGTTTGATTGAAACACTGCAAAGTGGAGTGGAGTTTGAATTGGTCATTGAGGGATTGTAGGAGGGAGTTGAGGAGAGATATGAGGAGGGATTTTAAGAGGAAATCAAGAGGATTTGAAGTGGAAGGGAGTTGGTATCGAATTTGAATGTTGGCACAAAAAGAATTCGGCTTTGGTACTCCCTCTCCTCATTTTTCGTTCCTATCAATTGTTTGGGGGTTCCTTTCACTCTGGGTTTTGGATGACCGAATATTACTTTTTTCTCCCTCTCTATCTTACTATTTTGGGCATTTCCTTTTGTGTCTTTGCTTATTCTCTACTCCTCTCTCCTTTCTCTTGGCACTTTTTCTTTTTTCCCCTACCCTCCGATCAGGCACTTTCTGTTGTTTGTTGTTCTCCTTGGCCAAATGTTCCCTCTACTCCCCTCTCTCATATTCTTCGGCTTTTAACTCTTTGTGCTTGACTGATTCTCTTCTTATCTTCTCTCTTTCTCAATCATAATACATGGCCGAATACTCCTGCCTCTCTTACCCTCACTGTGTCGACTTTCCCTTCGTTGCTATCCACCATTTTTATGGTCATTCTTTTCACCGGTTTTGCATGGGGGTAGTTTGTGCTAATCCTCTACCTTTGTCGCATGGGGTGATCATTGTGGGAATAAAACAACTACTTCCCTTATCTAGAGACAATTTTATGATTCGATAAGTGGTTTACACTTGGTTCAAACAGCTGTGCGAATAGTATGATCAAGGTTAATAGATTTGGTTGGTATGTAGATAATAACCGAAGAAGGAGGAAAGATCATTCTTGATCAACGATTTAGGTATGTAGAAGCTTGGGGGTTCGAAACAAGGTATGTGACAATTGATCTTTTGGATTAATATTATGGAAATGAGTAGTATTAATTTATTTACCTTGAGATTAATGAAATGGTTGTGGTTTGGGTCAAGGTTTGGAATGCTCAATGAGGTACGTGCGTGTTTTTGTCAACAGGTGTGTAAAACACTGCCATTATCGTAAATTGACAAAAGCCAAAAAATAGGACCGTTGATGCCACATGGGCGTGCATTACTCGTGTGGTAAACCCAAACGCATAAGTGTGGGTACTGAAATTCGAGGGGCCACCATGGGCGATACTATGGACTTAGGCTGTTTTGGGCCATGTTAGGCTGAAATGGGCCCCATAGGCTTGTTGGCCCACACAGGTAAATCACACGGACGCGTGGAGATTTTTGGGATAGTTTGTGTAGTTCGTACAATCAAGGCCATTTTTGGGCTTCGTGGGCCACATAGGCATGTAGGTCCACATGGGCCCGCATTATGGGTTTTGGACCTATTTTCACTGTTTGATTGTTAAGGTTGCACGGGTCGCCTGAGACGACTATGACCTTCTATTGGGTCGGTAAACTTACCTAAACCTTTTTGCGATAAAATAATGATTTTGCCCTTATATGATAAAATGAAGATTTTTCTCTTATGTGATAAAATGACCGAAATGCCCTTATAGGGTAAAATGATCGAAATACCCCTATATGGTAGAATGACCGAAATACCCCTATAGGATAAAATGACTGTAATACCCCGGTAAGGTAAAATGACAAATTTGTTCTATGATGTGTATGATTGTATTTGAGCATGCCATGTTATATGTATGTTGCATCCATGTATGATATTATGTTACATTACATGAGGTGGGATATATGATTTTGGAGGAAGTATACTGTACTGATATGGTCCCATGGGTCGCCCAAGACGACTGTGGACCTACTGATGGCTTTAAGCCTATTACTGGCAGCTTTGCTGCAATTACTAATTAGTGCCACAATCGGTGCTACATTTGGAGTGTAGGGATGGATGGGTCGATTTTATCCCCACATGGAGTGTAGGGCTGGACGGAGTGCAGTGTAGAGGATGGATGGGTAGGATTTTCTATTTGTATTCTCCATTGATTACTGCCACTACTACTGTTACAGAATAGGCTAAGGCCCTAGCTAATATTGAACTGTTATTGATATGGGCTTAAGCCCAAATTGTATTGTTCATTGTTTGTTTATCATTGGGATTACACACTGAGTTTTCATAAACTCACCCAACTGTTTTAACTGTACAGGTAATCCTTAGGCGGGTCAGTGCTGCGAGGGACTCGGAGGTGGACACACAATAGCTTACGCTTCTGAATTTGTCTTTTAATTTATAAGTAGTTTTATTTGGGCATTTTTATGTAAAAGGCCTCTTTAAGTTTTATTCTTTAATTTGGGCTTTTATTATTTTATTATGATTTATACCTGCTAGTGGTAGGATGCGAGTTTTCAAAAGATATGCATGATTTACCAAAATACTACAAATACGCAAAATCGTTTTAGAAGCTTCCTCGATATATATGATTTTGAAATTAATAACGTTTTAAAGTAAATACTTTTTGATAGTGACACAAGTTTTAAAATTATTTTCTAGATTACCCAAAGAGGCTAAATAAACATTGGGCTTTTCAAACGTTATCACGTTTTACGAAAAACACTTTAATATGACATCTCCAGATTTTGCCATAACATTCAGGTCGGGTTTGAGGTGTTACAGTATCAGAGTTAGAAAGATCCTTACATCAGTATCATTGTCGTAACTCTATAATCGAGTTGAAGGCTAGTCAGAGCAAAATTGAAGAGTTAAAAAGAAAGATAGAAGAACTCGAAACTGCATTACAAAACTGTGAACTTTGCGTTGAACTCTTGGAAGTAAATAATGAGCAGTGGCAAGAGCAGCTTCATCGATCTCAGGACCAGGTTAGGGATAGGGATTACATCATGGGTGCAGCTTTGGCTCAAGTATGAGACGTGGCTGATCATTTACAAACCTTAGAAGTCTGGGCTGATGTACTGAGTTTGAAATATGAGTCAGAGTCAGATCGAGGTCGAGA
Organism: Gossypium arboreum; assembly: GCF_025698485.1. Classification (NCBI taxonomy): domain Eukaryota; kingdom Viridiplantae; phylum Streptophyta; class Magnoliopsida; order Malvales; family Malvaceae; genus Gossypium; species Gossypium arboreum. The sequence continues at coordinate 40,614,092 of NC_069081.1, forward strand.
GTTAGCTTGGCTTCTTAAGAAGGTCAAGGCCTTAAGTATTAGGGTGAGGCCTTATATGTAATCCATTTTATGTAAAGAAATTTGTTTTCTAGAGAAGTTACTCTAATGAAATTGAACCAAAATCAATGCCTTTTTTGCATACATTTCATGCATTAGTATTACATTGCATCATGTGCCTTAAATATCACAAAGAGACCCTAAAATCATGGTAGCTACCCTAGAATATTGTTACGGTACATGAGGAAAAACTAAAGCAATGGACTAAAGATTGGAAAGATTAAAGCAAATGCAAAAAGAAATATAAGATAGATACAAATCCATATACAAGAACAATTGGCCAAAATTCAACAGGACATGAGAGATCAGATGCTGGAATCCCAAAAGGATATGATGAGCCAATTAATCCAGTTGTCGATTGGAGGGCTAGGAAAAGGAAAGTGCCCTCTGATCAATTTCGGGGATGATAACGAGGACCCTGCTTATCGTCCAGGCTTTACCCCAACAAACACCCAATGACAACCAAACTCATATCCACAAAGGGTGTCCGTTAACATTAGGCCCCAATATCAGGCCGGTACCTTGGCACCAACAAGCTTCCCGACAGGTTCAAGCTCTAACCCAAGAGAACATCTAACAAATCCCATTGTCCTTGATCTTTATGATATAGCAGAAATAAAAAAGGCAAGAATAGAGCTCCTAAAGCAACTTGAAGATCAATGCAGATGGCTAGAAGAGAAATTCAAGGCATTGGAAAGCGCTGATTACCATTGTGGAATTGATTCTAAGGACTTGAGCCTGGTTCCAGATCTAGTGCTCCACCTAAGTTTAAGACCCTGGATTTTGAGAAGTATAATGGGACCAGCTACCCCGAAGCCCACATTATGATGTTGTATCGGAGGATGACAGGATATTTCAATAATGATCAGTTGTTAATTCACTGTTTCCAAGATAGTCTGACCGTGGCTGCAGCCAAATGGTATAATCAATTAAGCCTTGCCCAAATCAATTCATGGACGGACCTGGCACAAGCCTTCATGAAACAATATAGCCATATAACAGATATGGCACCCTATAGAATCACGCTGCAAAACATGGAGAAAAAGCAAAGCGAGAGCTTCAGGCAATATACTCAAAGGTGAAGGGAAGTGCCACGCAAGTCCAACCACCTCTGCTAGAAAAGGAAATGACAATGCTCTTCATTAATACCCTGAAGGCTCCATTCGTTAATCACATGTTGGGAAGTACAACTAAGAGTTTCTCAGACATAATAATGTCCCATGAGATGATAGAAAATGCAATAAGGTGTGGAAAAATAGAAGACGGGGAAAACACCAGGAGAACTACCCCGAGAAAGAAGGGAAATGAGGTAAATAATGTGAGTACGTATGACAAGGGCTATTCAAAGCCGATTACTGTAAGTCAGCCAAGGGCAGTGACTACTAGCCATCAAGGCCCCCAAAGTAAGAATCTAACACAAAGTAAAATATGGAGAAACTCCAATTTACGCTCATCCCAATGATGTATAGGGCGTTGTTCCAAAATTTATTTAATGCATATATAGTATCCCCTTTCTACTTATAACCTATGCAACCTCCATTCCCCAAATGGTATGACGCGAACGCCCAATACGAATACCACGCAGGAATTACGGGACACTCGATTGAGAACTGCACCACTTTTAAAAAGTTAATCGAAAGACTCATCAAAATGGGCATTGTAAGATTTGATGATCCATTTGGTGTAGAGAATCCGTTACCCAACCATTCTGGCAAAGCGGTAAACCCGATAATCAAGAATGTGGGGAAAAGAATCATTATGAATATAGCAGAAGTGAAAACCCTACTGAGAGGGGTTTGGAAGAAAATGGCAGAAAGTGATTAGCCATACAGGATTTAGGGGAGAAATCCTGAAAAGCAAGGAACTACTGCGAGTTTTATGATGAAGAAGGTCATGAAATTCAAAGATGCAATGAATTTAGGGCCCTAGTTCAAGGTCTGATGGACATTAAGGAGCTAAAATTCTTTGAGTATACCGAAGGCCCAAAAGAAGAAGATGTATGCTCCTTAGAAGAGGAAACAATAGAAAAGATCTATAAAGTCAACCACCCAGTGGTTATCATTTCACAACCAAGAAACAATGAAACCGGAGTACAAATTGCACTAAGAGTCATAATCTAGAAACTTCTAACCTTTTGCTATAAGGATAACAAGAGGGTTCCCTGGAATTATAACTGCAACGTGACGATCCCGGGAGAAGAGAACCCAATTAGCGCTTTAGAAGAAGGTCGAGATGTGGGTTTCTAAATGCGCAGTGGGAGGCGCTACGACCCATTAAATGCAAAGGTTGAGCCTGCAAAAGGAAAAGCCTTATCAGTTGAACAGAAGAAAGAAAAGGCAGCCAGACTTGAATTACCTGTTAACGAGCTGATGATTGAAGATGAGGCTAAAGAGTTTTTGAAATTCTTAAAGCATAGTGAGTATAGTGTTATGCAGCAGCTGCATAAACAACCAGCTCGCATATTAGTGCTAGCTTTACTCTTAAGCTCAAAAGTACATCGTTGCGCGTTGATGAAAGTATTAAATGAAACTTGTGTTGCTAATGATATCTCCATCAACAAGCTAGGCCGTCTGGTCAGTAACATAAGTGACGATAATTTCATCTTTTTTAATGATGATGAAATAGCACCTGGAGGCATGGGATTGACTAAGGCTTTGCACATCACTACCCGCTGCAAGGGATATACACTGCTAGGGGTATTAATTGATAATGGATCCGCACTGAATGTCTTGCCCTTATCCACACTAAACAATTACCAGTGGATAGCTCTCATATGAAAATGGGCCAGAACATAGTAAAAGCATTCGATGGTACCGAAAGAAAGGTGATGGGAAGGATTGAGATACCTCTTTTGATTAGTCCAAACACGTATGAAGTAGATTTCCTGGTGATGGATATCAAGCCTTCTTATAATTGCTTACTGGGTAGGCCTTAGATTCACTCGGCTGGGACAGTACCGTTATCACTGCACCAAAAGCTAAATATGATAACTGTCGACTGGTAATGATAAACGTGGAAGAAGACATTATTGCATCTATAACTAGTGACGTGCTGTACATGAGGGCAGACGATGAAGCGATGGAATGTTCTTTTCGATCTCTGGAATTTGTAAATACAGCATTCATCGTCGAAGGGAATAAGATCCCTATGCCCAGGATATCCAAAGCTATGAGGATGGGCATACGATTGACAGCCAAAAAGAGAGCCATATCGGGAAAAAGACTCGGAAAATATCTCTAAGGGAGAGTCGCGATACCAATTCTGATGTATATACGAGATTGGTTTAGCTTGGGATATAAACCATATGCGAAGCAAAAGAAGAAAGAATTGGAGAAGAAGTAGGAAAGGAGAAGAGCACAATTAAGTGGGAAAGAAGTCAAATGGGAACCAATGACTTTTCCCCATATATATAGAACATTTGTGTCAGGAGGAATTATTCACCCTGGACGGACGATGACAAGAAAAGAAACTGCTGAAGAAATGATGGGAAATCTGAACATCAATGCCATATTTGAAGAGGGAATTTTCGAAAGAAATTTATCGAACATTCGCCCTTATGTACTTAGAAGTGTTCTGAACAATTAGACTGTGGAGGAGATTCTTGTAGTTTTTAGAGCTAATTCAGAGTAATGTTCAAAACACACTTATTGGTTTAAGCCTAGAGGCAATAAGAATCCTTTTGTGAAATATGCCTATGTCCAACATCTTTATTTCAATGAAATGCATTTTTCTGTCTTATTCTGAACAAATATTTTTTTATTCTTTCATTTCATTTCATTCATAATCATACCATAAAGATAATTATTCTTAGATTCTTTTAATCTTTGGATTTTTCTTCATCTCTATAACAGGTCTCCAGATATCAATGATATGAGCGACACTACTACTAACTCAGAATCTCTATTTGAGCGAGATATGTGTTTAGAGGTACCTTAGAACTTTGAATATGACAGAAACTGTAACCTATCTCCTGATTTGTTAAGGATGGTAGAACAAGAGGAGAAACAAATTCTACTTCACAAAGAGTTAGTAGAGATTGTGGTCTTGGAAGAAAGAAAAGAAGTGAAAATTGGAGCTTACATTGCCGCAGAGACAAAGCTAGACCTCATTGAGTTACTCCAAGAATTCAAAGATGTTTTCACATGGTCTTATCAAGATATGCCTAGACTAAGTACTGATATTGTGGTACACCGGCTCCTAATAAAAGAAGAGTGCAAACAAGTTCAACAGAAGCTTCGAAGGATGAGACCCGATGTTGTGATAAAAATAAAAAAAGAAGTCAAGAAGCAATTCAATGCTGGTTTCTTACAAGTGGTCAAATATTCAAAATGGGTAGCCAATATTGTCCCCATCCCTAAAAAAGATGGAAAAGTACGAATGTGCATGGATTACAGGGACTTGAACAAAGCCAGCCCGAAGGATAATTTCCCATTGCCGCATATCGACACCTTAGTGGACAACATGACAGGTTACTCATTATTCTCCTTCATAGATGGCTTCTCAGGATACAACTAGATAAAGATGCATTCTAAAGACATGGATAAAACCACATTTGTAACCATATTGGGAACATTTTGCAATAAGCTAATGCCATTTGGACTGAAAAACACGGGAGCGACATGTTAGAAGGCCATGGTAACCTTGTTTCATGATATTATGCACAAAGAAATTGAAGTTTATGTCAACTATATGATCACCAAATCCCGAATAGAAGAGGAGCATGTGCAAGTCTTGGGAAAATTATTCTTGAGTTTGAGAAAATTCTAACTAAAGCTCAATCCAGCAAAATGTACCTTTGGAGCCAGTGAAAATGGGGTTGAGATTGACCCGTATAAAGTCAAGGCTATACAGGAGCTGCCTTCACCGTGCACTAAAAAAGAAGTTCGAGGATTCTTAGGAAGACTAAATTACATCGCTCGATTCATTTCATAACTAACTAAGAAATGTGACCCCATATTCCGTCTCCTTAAGAGACGCAATTCAGGTGTATGGGATGACGAGTGTCAGAAAATTTTTGACAATGTTAAACAATACCTGTCTAATGCCCCATTGCTGACGCCATCTAGTCGAGATAAGCCACTGATACTGTATTTGGCAGTATTTGAGAATTCTATGGGATGTGTACTTGGCCAACACGATGAGTTAGGAAGGAAAGAAAGGGTGATGTACTACCTCAGTAAGAAGTTTACTTAGTGTAAAATGAGATACTCGCCAATTGAGAAGTTGTGTTGTGCATTAATCTGGAGAACTCGAAGATTAAGACGGTACATGTTGTACCACACAACTTGACTCATCTCGGAAGTAGACCCTCTAATGTACATGATGGAGTTGACTACTTGGCAAAACCTGCTTTCTGAATTTGATATAGTCTATGTGAATCAGAAAGCTGTAAAATGGAGTACAATAGTAGATTTTCTATCCAGTAGAGCTCTAGAGGATTATGATTCTTTGAACCTTGATTTCTCAAACGAAAATCTAATGTATATTGTCACCATTGAAGAAGACTCTCAAGAAGGCCATCCTTGGAAACTAAACTTCAATAGAGCATCAAACGCTGTGGGTAATGGAATCAGGGAAATCTTGGTATCCCGAAATGGAGATCATTATTCTTTTACTAGTAAAATGGATTTTGAATGCACAAATAACATGGTGGAATACAAAGCATGCGTCATGGGAATCCATGCAGCCATAGAATGCGAGATCAAAGTGCTAGAGGTATATGGGGATTCTGCGCTAGTGATCTATCAACTCAAAGGTAAATGGGAGACGAGAAGTCCGAAGTTGATTGATTATCGAAGATTGGTTTTTAAAAAGTTTAATGATATCACCTTCTGCTACCTCCCGTGAGAAGAAAATCAAATGACTGACGCCCTAGCAACTTTAGCTTCCATAGTCAAGGTGAACAAGCAAGAGGATGTGGAATCGATCTAGATAAGTATTTATGAGGCTCCGGCTCATTGTTACAACTTTGAAGAGGAAGAGGAATAGGATTATCACCCTTAGTACCACGATATATTGTGATACGTGAAGAATCGTGAATACCCTGACCAGACAACTGAGAATGACGAAAGGACGTTACGAAGGCTGGCCAGTGACTATGTCTTAGATGGGGAGATCTTATATAAAAGGAGAAAGGATCATGTGCTATTAAGATGTGTAGATGCTGTCGAGGCCAAGAAAATCTTGGAAGAAGTCCACGAGGGTGTCTGTGGAACACATGCTAAAATGATGCCAAGAAATGCCATAAGTGCCAAATTTATGGAGATAAAATTCATGTACCTCCTTCACATCTGAATGTTATGACTTCTCCATGACCTTTGTCTATGTGGGGGATGGATGTCATTGGGCTAATCGCCAAAAGCTTCAAATGGGTATTGATTTATCTTTATGGTCATCGACTACTTTACCAAGTGGGTAGAGGCCGCTTCATATGCCAATGTCACAAAGTCAGCAGTCAGTAAGTTCTTAAAGAAGGAGATTATATGTCGGTATGGAATACCAGAAAGAATCATATCAGACAGTGCATTGAATTTGAACAATAGCAAGATAGCAGAGGTCTGTAGTTAGTTTAAGATCAGACACCATAACTCGTCACCGTATCGCCCGAAAATGAATGGTGCAATCGAGGCAGCCAATAAAAACATTAGGAATATCGTGAGGAAAATGACTGAGACTTATGAAGATTGGCATGAGAAGTTACCATTTGCCCTCTATGCTTATCAAACGTATATCAGGACCTCCACTAGGGCAACGCCTTTCTTATTGTTTATGGAATGGAGGTGGTTTTTCCCATTGAAGTCGAGATTCCTTCTCTCTAGGTTTTGTCAGAATTAAAGTTGGATGAAGCAGAATGGATCCAATCCTGATATGATCAGCTAAACTTGATTGAAGAAAAAAGGTTGAAAGCCATCCGACATGGTCAGATGTACCAAAAGCGAATGATGCAAACTTACAACAAAAAGGTTCGTCCCAGAGAATTCCATGAGGGAGGCCTAGTATTGAAAAAGATCCTACCCAGACAAGGATTTCAGATGGAAATGGATTCCAAATTGGGAAGGACCTTATGTGGTTAAAAAGGCATTTTCTAGAGGAGCATTGATATTTACCGAGATGGATGGCAAGAACTTGCCTAATCCAGTGAATTTAGATTCGGTCAATAAATACTTTACCTAAAAAAAGAAGGAGAGTCCAAGGCAAAAACCCGCAAAGGGCGCCTTGAGACCAAAGGGATTTTGAGTTGAAAACCCAGAAAAGGGCAACTCAAATTTTGATTGAATATGGGGAATGTAGTAGTCTTGTCCTCTTAGAAATAATAATGAAAAGAAACTTTACATTTTGGGGCATCAACAAAGTACTCTAGATCCCCCAAACACATAATTGAACTCAAAATGGTCCTCAAAAAATTTTGTGTGGAGAAGCTTATGTTGCGATATCTGAGGCACCGACTTTCATCTTACTCATTTTGTACTTTAGCAAAATTTACTTTTTTGATTAGTTCCATTTATTTCGACCTTTGCTTCTGATAAATTTCAGTCTTGTCCATTGTTACAATCTTTTTCAAGCATTTTTATTGAAATAATGATTAATGGACTCATAATATTCACATAAAAGGAGTTTTGCATATTGCTCTGAAAAGCTTTTAAATAGTACAGGAACCTAAAACGAGACCACTAGTTAGAACTAACCAAACCTAAGAATTGGAAAAATTTGAGAAAGAATAGTCTAAATTGTGACTATTTATTTGAATTTTCTGCTAGAAATGCCAGCTGAACAAGAATGCTTGGTAACATATCAGTGACAGAAACTCAATGAGCAATAAAGGATGACGACCTAAGCATTAAAAAGGGGATCATTCTCGCAAAATGACATGCTGCGTTCATGCAAATATCATTCATGTACATCTAGTTAAGAGCATTTGATTCATTCTGATCATGACATCCTAATCATTTGGCATACAGATAGGCCCATGAAATTGATTCTACAAGTCATGTTCCCTAGAGGACGGTGTAACAGGATCGGTGAATCCACAAATCTTGTACCCCTGAAGTTGCAGTGGGACAAATTAAAGTCATTGTGGTAAGTCTTATCTCCCTGAACTTGTAGTGGAGCAGACTGAAGTTATAGATCTTATCTCCCTAAAGTTGCAGTGGAGTAGATCGAAGATAGCAAATCGTATTTCTCTAAAGTTACAGTAGATGTGATTAAAGCTACAAACCTTATGTCTCTGAAGTTGCAGTAGAGCAGATTAAAGTTATAGATCTTATCTCCCTAAAGCTACAGTGGAGTAGATATAAGATAGAAAATCTTATCTATCTAAAGTTACAGTAGAGTAGATTAAAGCTATAAACCTTATCTGTTTGAAGTTGCAATAGAGTAGGTTGAAGTTATAGATTTTATCTCCCTGAAGTTGCAGTGGAGTAGATCTTGTATAGCAAATCTTATCTCCCTGAAGTTGCAATAGAGTAGATTAAAGCTATAAGTCTCACCTTCTTGAAGTTGCAGTGGAGCAGACTGGAAATAGCAAATCTCATCTCCTTGAAGTTGCAACAGAGCAAATTAAAGCTACAAGATAGCAAATTTTATCTCCCTGAAGTTGCAGTGGAGTAGATTAAAGCTACTAATCTTATCTCCCTGAAATTGTAATGGAGCAGATTAAAGCGAACTAATCCAATACCTCTGAAGTTGCAATAGGCCGGATTAAATCTACCATAGCAAGTCTTATATTCCTGATGTTGCAGTGGAGCAGACTAAAACCACAAATCTCATCTCTCTAAAGTTGCAACGGAGTATATTGAAACTACAAGTCTTATTTTTCTGAAGTTGCGGTGGAGTGGATCGAAGTAACAAGATGTAGTGGACTAGAATGAGGCCACATGAAGAAGAGAAGCACCAAAGAAGTCAATAATCGATAGGACCAAGAAAAATTGGCCCTTTTTAAAGTCTTTGCTCTATTCTCGTTACACGACAATGAGCAAAGAGGGGCAGCTGTTGTGGGACAATTCTGCCCGGGGCCCATAAGCAAACCAAAACCAATACAAACCCAAACTATTACCCAGCCCAAATAAAATTAAGCAGACAAGGACCAAACCAAAACCCAAAACGTTAAACCCTAGCCCAAAGTCCAACAAAACAAAAAAAACTAAACAAAAAAGAAAAAAGAAAAACCCAGCTGCCACCCCTAGGTTTACTGCCACCGCCACTGTTGCCACCGCCCATTTGCCTTGAAAGAAGCAGAATAATCATTAAGCAAGAACAAGTTGTAAAATGGCTATAAAACCATTTAAAACCATTATTTTTTCTTTGAAAAAAAAGAGAGATTTTGGAATACAAGAACAAAGATTTGAAACGTACAAACAATAGAGATTGACTACAAAAACGCGACAAGAACAAAAAATAAAATCAAATCAGAAACTCAAAGAGGTGATTTTATATTTTATATTTTTTCCCTTATTTTTTTGAATCTGTTTTTTTCCTTTTTTGTGTAATAGATAACTTTTGTGAAAGGTGTTACTATGAAAACATCTAAAGGGACTATTTTGCACAAGTTGTAAAATAAGTGATAAATGTGTGAAATAGAGAGAATTTAGCGTTGCTATAAGAGTAAAAAGAGTTCAACTAAGTTTTGATTTTCAAGTATAGAGGTAAAATGGTCATTTTGCCAAAGTTTAGGGGCAAAACGATCATTTTATCGAAGATGAGAAATTTTAATTGCTTAATTTTATTTAGTGATTAAAGGAGTGCATTTTTCTATTTTAGATCAAGAATTGCCAAATTCAAACCTAGACCGAGGAAAAGCCAAGCAAATCGACTAAACCAACTAGTCGTGTACGTTTTGTAATCCGAGGTAAGTTGTATGTAAATAATACAACTACATTGTCATTGTGTGTATTAAATTGTATTGAGTTAATATATCAGGAATTGTTTGGTTGTGAAATTGAGAATGTATAATGATAATTGAGATAGTGGGAATTCCGTTGTAACCTTAAGAAGTAAATCAGATTTCATGCCATGATGTTTGGGTCATTTGTTTGTGAGCTAGTGTAAGACATGTGTGGGACATGCATCGGCCACATTATGAGAGCCAGTGTAAGACCATGTGTAACGCCCCGAACCCGAGACCATCGCCGGTGTCGGACACGAGGGGTTAACAAGCCAAGTCCACATATTTTGCCCACCAATTTGACATTTCCAGTCAGGCTGGAAAACTGCGTCACCGTCGCCTTAAAAATCATATCTCGAGTTTCAAAACTCGGAAACTGGTTTTGTAAATTTTCCCTGAATTTAGACTCATATATCCATCCATGGAATTATTTCTAGAATTTTTGGTCTGGCCAATTGGTACAGTTTATTAGTTAAAGTCACCCATGTTACAGGGATCGACTGCTCTGACCTTCGCGCGTTACAACTTGAATATCTCTCTGTACAGGGCTTTAATACTGGTGTCGTTTGTTTCCAATGAAACTAGGCTCAAAATGGAATCTGTACGTATAAGGCACGACTCCTAATTCTTTCTGGATAATTTATAGAAAATTTTTAAAGTTGCAACAGGGGACCCAGAAACCGTTCTGGCCCTGTCTCACAATAGCTTTAATATCTCTTAACATGTAACTCCTATGACCGTTTCGTTTCTTCCATATGAATATAGACTCATCAAGGTTCATTTACATAGCTTATTCACTATTTAATACCATTCCTACAAATTTTGGTGATTTTTCACATTTACGTCACTGCAGCTGGCAGCATCTGTTTTTAAGGTAGGTCTTACCTAGTTTGTAGTCTCCATGAACCAACTAGTCTTGCCATACATAGGTTCACATATGATCATTTTAACCATACCAATGGCTGATCATGTGACCAACATTCCCATTTCCCATCCATAATCACATCATGACACCATATATATATATATACAAACCGCAAATAGTCTAAGTTCAGTACTTCACTTTTACGAGCCATTTTCGCATGGCCGTATACATATACATCACAACATATTTAAACCAGCAAGGGTAGTCCTATACATGCCATTTCAAAGTTCAACCAAAATTTATACCAAAATGGAGGCTTTGATAGTGTGGATGACTTCGACTTTAATGATCCCGAATCCGATTGCTATCGAGCACAATCTATAAAACAGAGAGCCAAAGCAACGGGTAAGCATTTTTATGCTTAGTAAGTCTCAAGGAATAAAATCAGCTTTAATTAAAGCAATACATTCACATGGCCAAATGCATCATTTCATTAATACACATTCACATAATCATTCTTACTTCACACTTCATCATTATATACTTTCACAAGGTATCAACCAATTCAATAGCTGAAATTGTTAGTCGATCGGCGAATGTTGCTCAAACATGTCGACTTTCCAATGCACATATAAACATACCTTATTCTTTGGGCTTTTCGAGCGTACCAATTGAATTCATTACAGCAACCAACACTCACCTCCAGCCCAAGCTTCTTGAATACAACCGGATATAACCACGCACGAATGCCTTGGTCTTAGCCCGAATAGAACGACTCATACGAATGCCTTGGTCTTAGCCGGATGTAGCCGCTAGCACAATTGCCTTGGTCTTAACCGGATATAATTTCCAGCAATAACGTCTTCAGGACTTAGCCGGATATCATTCAATTGCTCATGCACACATACATCAATAATCATTAGACATTCATATTTCATTTTCGTTACTAAGGTTCAAACACAAATATAATCACTAGCATAATCGCCTTGGGACTTAGCCGGGTATCATTCAAATACTCATACACACATAAATCAATAATCAATACACATCCATATTTCATTTCACATAATTCAAGTAGGGTCACTTCTTGAGGACTTACCTCGGATGTTGTCGAACGGCTTTTACGGCTATTCGATCACTTTTTCCTTCCCTTGTCCACTTGTGGCCTCTAAGCTCTTGAGCTAATTCAAACAAATTTAATTTATTAATACCTCATTATGCTAGCTTATGGCGAATATGACAAGGAGTTTAAATGGTCATATGGCTACCCTTTAGCTTGAGTACACAATGGTCATGCACATTTTATACTACATCAAGCAATTCAATACAATTCATTCAAGCATCAAGGAAAAGCTAAGGCCATCAATCGGCTACCTAAGGCCGAACATACATGTCCAATTTGAGGCCAATTATACACTTAACACCACACAAAAACAACGTGCATTTTACTAGTTAATGCTTTACATATTGTGGCTCAATACTTATAATACATCATCAAGCACTCATATGGCCGATTATACTTAGTCATACTTGCACCAAATCAACAATAAATTCCAAGATTTCCACATCATAGGTATTCTAGGCGAATGTACTTCCAATTTCACAAACATTCTTCAACATTTTCTTCTTTAAACAAACATATTCATCACTTACTTCATACCCAAAACATCATGTGCAAACATATATATACATATATGTGCATGGTCAATTTCAAGGTGTCCATAGCCATCCAAAACACAAATTTTAACTAACATGCAAGAAGCATGAACCATGCTCATGAATGCATCATGGCGAATACATCACAATCATGCCCTTTCAACTTCAATCATGGTTAAACAAAAGAAAACTCAAAGTCTTACTCAAGATGGCTACAAAGAAATTTCAAGAGTAGACAATCCATCTTTGCATGCATCATCATCAAGCTTCACACTTAGCATGCAATGGCTTTATCACCATATTCACTTTGGCGAATTTCATTCCCATGACATAACAAAGATTTGAACCATGGGCTAACAAGAACATCAATCTAGCAACCAAAAACATGCATGAATCTAATGGCACAACCTCAAACATACCTTACTCTTGATGCAAGTATAGCCAACCTCTTCCTAATCCTCTTCCAAACCAAGTATGAAGCAAAACTCCTTCCTTATTCTTAGTATTTTCGCCAAAAGGAGAGTGAAAGTAGATGAACAAAAATTTTTTTTCTTTGTTTTTGTTTCTCTCATGTATGGCACAAGGGGGGAAAGCATCCACACTCATTTTTTTTCATTTCTTTACCCATGCTCTTATTTTATTATTTCTAACATCCACCACTAGCAAAACATGTTTAAGACATGTTTTCTTTTGCCCATCTTCATCACCATGGCCGGCCACTTCCTTCTCTTTGGGTAAATTGACATGCAACACCATTCTTTTGCATGCATATACTATTAGACCATTGAAGAATGACCTATCACCTTTCAACAATGTTTCATATAAGTCCATCTTAATAAATTCACATAGAAATGATCAAATTAATGCATGCAACTTTCACACATGCATTTGCTAACATCATAAACATAGAATATAACTTTTAATTATTTATAAGACTCGGTTTAATGGTCCCGACACCACTTCCGACTAGGGTCAAATTAGGGATGTCACAACTCTCCCCACTTAAGAAATTTTCGTCCCGAAAATCTTACCGTAAATAGGTTTGGATATCGCTCTTTCATAGAGTTCTCGGTCTCCCAAGTAGCTTCTTCTATCCCGTGCTTGAGCCATAACACTTTCACTAGCGGAACCCGCTTGTTCATAACTCTTTCACTTCCGTGATAGGATACGAATCGGTTCTTCCTCATAACTCATATTAGCTTGAATTTCAATTTCGATGGACTAATCACGTGCGATGGATCGGATCTATAGCGTCGAAGCATCGAAACATGAAAGACATCGTGAACCTTTTCGAGTTCAGGGGGCAAAATCAAACGATATGCCACTGGACCGACTCGCTCGGATATCTCATATGGCCCAATGAACCTCGGGCTCAACTTGCCCTTACGACCGAATCTGAGTATCTTTTTCCAAGGCGATACCTTGAGAAACACTTTATCACCCACCTGATACTCGATATCCTTATGCTTCAGATCCGCGTACGACTTCTGACGATCGGAGGCTATCTTGAGACTTTCACGGATTACTTTCACTTTCATTCAGCATCTCTAATCAAATCCACCGAAAATCTTACCTTCACCGAGCTCGGTCCAAAACAATGGTGTACGGCATTTACGACCGTACAAAGCCTCGTAGGGTGCCATCTTAATACTTGATTGAAAGTTGTTGTTGTAAGCGAATTCAATCAACGGCAAATACCGCTCCCATGAACCACTAAACTCGAGGACGCAACATCTCAACATATCCTCAAGTATCGAATTATTCGCCGGATTGACCATCGGTTTGGGGGTGAAAGGCGGTCTTGAAATGCAACTTGGTACCCAAAGCTTCTTGCAACTTTTTCCGAATCGCGAGGTAAATCTCGGATCTCTATCCGACACGATGGAAATAGGCACCCCGTGTAATCTCACAATCGAGAAACGCACAATTCGGCTAATTTGTCCATTGAAAATCCATACGACGGGGACAAAGTGAGCCGACTTAGTCAATCTATCTACCACGACCCAAACCGCATCCTTCTTACTCACGACAATGGCGGTCCGGATACAAAGTCCATTGTGACTCGATCCCATTTCCACTCGGGTATCGTGATTGGTCAAGTAATCTCAAGGCACTTGATGTTCCGCTTTCACTTGTTGACATATTAAACATCTCAAACAAAGTCGGAGATGTCTCGTTTCATACCATGCCACCAAAACCGACGTTTCAAATCGTTGTACATCTTCGTACTCCGGGTGGATTGCCATTCGCTACAATGGGCTTCATTTGAATTATCGAAATGAGTTCAATTTTTGGAACACACAGACGACTTTTGAACCTCAAATAATCGTCATCATCGATTTGAAACTCCGAGTCCTTGTTCGAACACACTCAAAGCCCGTTTTGCGACCAACTCGTCGTCGACTTTCGAGCTTCTCGAATTTGATGTGTCAATAATGGTTTGGCTTTCAATTCAGCCACTAACACACTTGTCGGATCGAATGCACAAGTGCACATTCATCGCTTCGTAGAGTGAATAACGATTACGACTCAAGGCATCCGCAACCACATTCGCCTTTCCGGTGATAGTCAATGACCACTTATAATCCTTTAACGATTCGAGCCAACGCCTTTGTCTCGATTTAAGTCTCTTTGGGTCATCAAATATTTGAGACTTTTGTGATCCGAGTACACATGGCACTTCTCACCAAATAAGTAATGTCGCCAAATCTTTAAGGCGAATACGATGGCGACTAATTCGAGATCATGGGTCGGATAATTTTTTCGTGTGGCTTTAATTGCCTCGACGATAGGCCACAACTCGACCTTCTTGCATCAATACACAACCTAACCCAAGTAGGGAGGCGTCACTATGGATGACAAACTCTTTGCGGATTCGGGTTGCACTAGAATTGGGGCTTCAGTCAAATAAGTTTTAGTTGATCGAAACTTTTCGACATTTCTCCGTCCATTCGAACTTAACATCCTTTTGGAGTAGCCGTCATCGGCGTGGCTATCGTTGAGAAACCTTTACAAATCGTCGGTAATAACCTAAGAAGCCCCAAAAAGTCTCGAACCTCATTAATATTTCTGAGGCTTCCAATTAAGTATGGCTGAAATTTTATTCGGTCGACTCGAATACCCGGCGAACACCACATGACCCAAGAAGCTAACCTCTCTTAACCGTAACTCACACTTCTTTGAACTTAACATATAATTGCTTATC
Source organism: Gossypium arboreum (assembly GCF_025698485.1). NCBI lineage: Eukaryota > Viridiplantae > Streptophyta > Magnoliopsida > Malvales > Malvaceae > Gossypium > Gossypium arboreum. The sequence continues at coordinate 40,629,755 of NC_069081.1, forward strand.
CCATAAAATTTGCAAAGACTAACCTCGGTGTTCAAGATGTTCGGTCTCATTTCTTGAATAGACCAAGATGTCATCAATGAACACGACTACGGATCGATCCAAATATGTTCGAAGGTCCGATTCATTAAATCCATAAATACCGCAGGGCATTAGTAAGCCCAAACGGCATCACTAGGAACTCATAGTGACCATATCTCGCTCAAGGCGCCTTGGTGCGTCCAATGTCGGATTCGCAATTGATAATAGCCCGATCTCAAATCTATTTTCGAGAACACCGAGGCTCCTTCAGTTGATCGAACAAGTCATCGATACGTGGTAACGGTATTTGTTCTTTATCGCCGCTTTATTGTCGACGATAGTCGATGCACTGACCTTATGGTTCCATCCTTCTTTTCACAAACAACACCGGCGCAACCCAAGGCGAACAACTCGGGCGAGCAAAACCTCTATCCACCAATTCTTGCAACCGAGCTTTCAACTCCTTTAATTCCGTTGGTGCCATACGATACGGAGCTATCGAAATTGAGTGGTACCAGTACCAATTCGATGCCAAATTTTATTTCCGAACATGTGGTAAACCCGCAATTCTTGTGGAAAACATCCGGTATTCACAAACCACGCACAGATTCGGTTTCTTTTCGATTCCTTGTCATCGAGCACATACGCAAGGTACGCTTCGCACCCTTTTCTTACATATTTCCGGCCAACATTGCGATATTAAATTGGCAACCCTTTAAGTCCGTAGACTCAACCCGAATTATCTCGTTATTCAAGACCTCAAATCGATAGTCTTACTTTTGCAATTTACAACCGCGATCGTGCATGGTCAACCAATCCAAACCAAGAATAACGTCAATTCATCGAACGGCAAAAGCATCAAGTCCGCGGAAAACAAGAACCTCGGAACACTAGGGGACTTTTCTTGCACACTTTGTTGACAAGCACGTAATGACCCAAGGGTTTGACACCGAATTACAAACTCGAGAGACTCAATAGGCAAAGTCTTCTATGGATGCTAAGGTTTCACATATATAAGAATGAGTAGAACCGTGGTCAATCAAAGCAATCACATTAGTATTGAAAAGAGTGAAAGTACCGGTAATGACATCTGGAGAGGCAGCATCCTCGCATGCGCGTATGGCATAAGTCCTAGCAGGAGCCCGAGCCTCGGATCTGATGGTAGCATCTCTAGATCCTCTTTAACCGCCACTAACATTGCCCACATTTCTAGGTGGCCTACCTCGAGCAGTGGTAGCACCCGGGTTTCCACTTTGACTTACATTTTGTTCAAGCATCCTCGGGCAATCCTTCATAAAGTGGTCGGCCGATCCGCACTTATAGCAGGAGCGATCACGGAACCAACAGCTCCCCGAATGCCATTTGCCACAATGCAGACATTCCGCCCTCTCTCGGCGATCATTTCCACCACTGGCGATCGAAGTGACTCGTGTGGTCACCGGGGGTCGATCGCGTCCTCGTCTAGAAAAGCCCGTAGCGCCTCTAGACCGGCTCACATCATCTCGAAATCTCTTCGATGCTTGTTGAAGAGACTTTCCGAGGACCTCTTCGAATTCTCCGGTTCCACATCACTTTTTGTTTCTCCTTTCTAAGCTCTTGGCTTTACAAGCTCGCTCAACAAGTACTACGAACTCTCGTATCTCGAGAATGCCAACGAACATCCTTATATCATCATTCAGCCCATCCTCAAGCGTTTATACATAATAGCTTCGGACGAAATGCATTCTCGCAGCATCGCTAAGCCTCACAAATTTTCGTTCGTGAGTGAGAATCGACATAGAACCTTGCTTAAGATCAAGAAATTCCTTCGCTTTTGGTCGATGAATCTCGATCGATATACTTTTTTCGAAGTTGGTTTGAAAGAATTCCCAAGTCACTTGCTCTCTAGGCACCACGAAGTCGAGTACTCCACCAATAGTAGGCGGACTCACGTAGCAAGGAGATGGTACACTTTAAGCACTCATCGGTGTACAAGATAGCTCATCGAGCACCCGGATAGTGTTGTCCAACCAAAATTCAGCTCACTCGGCATCATCATCATCCGTAGCTTTAAATTCAGTGGCCCCATGTTTTGAATCCTATCGATTGGGGCTTACTTGACCTTATTTGGTCGATTCACGGAGGTATTGTAGGGCGGGGTTGCATTGGTCGGGAATGGAGGTTGTGGAACAGTAGTGTTAGTTCGAATGTATTGGTTAAACCATTCATTCATCACACTATAAAAGGCTTGCTTAGCCTCATCATTCGGATTGTTGGCCATAGGTTGAGAGTCCGTCGGTATTGTCCCTTGCGCGGAGCAGCGCCACACTCTCCACATCATCAGCTATCGCTCGGTTGGGATCGGGATCCATTACTATAAACAAACACAAAGTCAAATTGTCGAAATCACCACACTATCGATTCATCATTTAATGGCATGTATAGCTAGACCCCAAACACATCACGGTAGTCCTAGAATCGACTAAACCGTGGCTCGATACCAATAAAATTGTAACGCCTCAACCCGAGACCATCGCCGATTGTCGGACACGAGGGTTAACAAGCCAAGTCCACATATTTTGCCCACCAATTTGACATTTCCAGTCAGGCTGGAAAACTGCGTCACCGTCGCCTTAAAAATCATATCTCGAGTTTCAAAACTCGGAAACTGGTTTCGTAAATTTTCCCTGAATTTAGACTCATATATCCATCCATGGAATTATTTCTAGAATTTTTGGTCTGGCCAATTGGTACAGTTTATTAGTTAAAGTCACCCATGTTACAGGGATCGACTGCTCTGACCTTCGCGCGTTACAACTTGAATATCTCTCTGTACAGGGCTTTAATACTGGTGCCGTTTGTTTCCAATGAAACTAGGCTCAAAATGGAATCTGTACGTATAAGGCACGACTCCTAATTCTTTCTGGATAATTTATAGAAAATTTTTAAAGTTGCGACAGGGGACCCAGAAACCGTTCTGGCCCTGTCTCACAATAGCTTTAATATCTCTTAACATGTAACTCCTATGACCGTTTCGTTTCTTCCATATGAATATAGACTCATCAAGGTTCATTTACATAGCTTATTCACTATTTAATACCATTCCTACAAATTTTGGTGATTTTTCACATTCACGTCACTGCAGCTGGCAGCATCTGTTTTAAGGTAGGTCTTACCTAGTTTGTAGTCTCCATGAACCAACTAGTCTTGCCATACATAGGTTCACATATGATCATTTTAACCATACCAATGGCTGATCATGTGACCAACATTCCCATTTCCCATCCATAATCACATCATGACACCATATATATATATATACAAACCGCAAATAGTCTAAGTTCAGTACTTCACTTTTACGAGCCATTTTCGCATGGCCGCATACATATACATCACAACATATTTAAACCAGCAAGGGTAGTCCTATACATGCCATTTCAAAGTTCAACCAAAATTTATACCAAAATGGAGGCTTTGATAGTGTGGATGACTTCGACTTTAATGATCCCGAATCCGATTGCTATCGAGCACAATCTATAAAACAGAGAGCCAAAGCAACGGGTAAGCATTTTATGCTTAGTAAGTCTCAAGGAATAAAATCAGCTTTAATTAAAGCAATACATTCACATGGCCAAATGCATCATTTCATTAATACACATTCACATAATCATTCTTACTTCACACTTCATCATTATATACTTTCACAAGGTGTCAACCAATTCAATAGCTGAAATTGTTAGTCGATCGAGCGAATGTTGCTCAAACATGTCGACTTTCCAATGCACATATAAACATACCTTATTCTTTGGGCTTTTCGAGCGTACCAATTGAATTCATTACAGCAACCAACACTCACCTCCAGCCCAAGCTTCTTCGAATACAACCGGATATAACCACGTGCACGAATGCCTTGGTCTTAGCCGGATAGAACGACTCATACGAATGCCTTGGTCTTAGCCCGGATGTAGCCGCTAGCACAATTGCCTTCGGTCTTAACCGGATATAATTTCCAGCAATAACGTCTTGGGACTTAGCCGGATATCATTCAATTGCTCATGCACATACATCAATAATCATTAGACATTCATATTTCATTTTCGTTACTAAGGCTCAAACACAAATATAATCACTAGCATAATCGCCTTCGGACTTAGCCCGGTATCATTCAAATACTCATACACACATAAATCAATAATCAATACACATCCATATTTCATTTCACATAATTCAAGTAGGGTCACTTCTTGAGGACTTACCTCGGATGTTGTCGAACGGCTTTTACGGCTATTCGATCACTTTTTCCTTCCCCTTGTCCAATTGTGGCCCTCTAAGCTCTTGAGCTAATTCAAACAAATTTAATTTATTAATACCTCATTATGCTAGCTTATGGCGAATATGACAAGGAGTTTAAATGGTTATATGGCCACCCTTTAGCTTGAGTACACAATGGTCATGCACATTTTATACTACATCAAGCAATTCAATACAATTCATTCAAGCATCAAGGAAAAGCTAAGGCCATCAATCGGCTACCTAAGGCCGAACATACATGTCCAATTTGAGGCCAATTATACACTTAACACCACACAAAAACAGCATGCATTTTACTAGTTAATGCTTTACATATTGTGGCTCAATACTTATAATACATCATCAAGCACTCATATGGCCGATTATACTTAGTCATACTTGCACCAAATCAACAATAAATTCCAAGATTTCCACATCATTGCAATTTCACAAACATTCTTCAACATTTTCTTCTTTAAACAAACATATTCATCACTTACTTCATACCCAAAACATCATGTGCAAACATATATATACATATATGTGCATGGCCGAATTTCAAGGTGTCCATAGCCATCCAAAACACAAATTTTAACTAACATGCAAGAAGCATGAACCATGCTCATGAATGCATCATGGCCGAATACATCACAATCATGCCCCTTTCAACTTCAATCATGGTTAAACAAAAAGAAAACTAAAAGTCTTACTCAAGATGGCTACAAAGAAATTTCAAGAGTAGACAATCCATCTTTGCATGCATCATCATCAAGCTTCACACTTAGCATGCAATGGCTTTATCACCATATTCACTTTGGCCGAATTTCATTCCCATGACATAACAAAGATTTGAACCATGGGCTAACAATAACATCAATCTAGCAACCAAAAACATGCATGAATCTCATGGCACAACCTCAAACATACCTTACTCTTGATGCAAGTATAGCCAACCTCTTCCTAATCCTCTTCCAAACCAAGTATGAAGCAAAACTCCTTCCTTATTCTTAGTATTTTCGGCCAAAAGGAGAGTGAAAGTAGATGAACAAAAAAATTTTTTTTTCTTTGTTTTTGTTTCTCTCATGTACGGCACAAGGGGGGGAAAGCATCCACACTCATTTTTTTTTTCATTTCTTTACCCATGCTCTTATTTTATTATTTCTAACATCCACCACTAGCAAAACATGTTTAAGACATGTTTTCTTTTGCCCATCTTCATCACCATGGCCGGCCACTTCCTTCTCTTTGGGTAAATTGACATGTAACACCATTCTTTTGCATGCATATACTATTAGACCATTGAAGAATGGCCTATCACCTTTCAACAATGTTTCATATAAGTCCATCTTAATAAATTCACATAGAAATGATCAAATTAATGCATGCAACTTTCACACATGCATTTGCTAACATCATAAACATAGAATATAACTTTTAATTATTTATAAGACTCGGTTTAATGGTCCCGACACCACTTCCCGACTAGGGTCAAATTAGGGATGTCACACCATGTATGGGATATGGCATCGGCATTGAGACGAGAGCTAGTGTAAGACATGTCTGGGACATGCATCGGCCTCTAGACGTAAGCCAGTGTAAGACTATGTCCGGGGCATGGCATCGACATTGAGACGAGAGCAAGTGTAAGACATGTCTAGGGTATGCATTGGCCTCGAGACGTATGCTAGTGTAAGACCATGTCTGGGACATCGCATTGGCATTAAGACGAGAGCTAGTGTAAGACATGTTTAGGACATGCATCGGCCTTGAGATGTAAGCCAGTGTAAAACATGTCTGGGACATGCACCGTGTACGAGATGATAGTCAGTGTAAGACCGTGTCTGGAACATGTCATCAACTTGAGATATGAGCCAGTGTAAGATCATGTCTGGGACATGGCATCGGCACCTTACCCATGTTTAAGGCTTAATGAATATCTGGTAGTATTCCGAATGGTTCAATGGTGAGAGTTATGTTCTTACGTTAATAAGGAAAATATAACCGTGTTGTGAGTGGTACAGGTACCTAATTGGTACGTATGAGATATGAGCCCTCTATATATAACTTGTGATTTGTATGGATGGTAATGAGTAAGTTATACTTATGCCTACCTCGGTATTATGAGCATGTTGATCATTGATATATTGTTGTTGTATATTTACTTATATGCAACTTACTAAGCTTTTATGCTTACTCCCTTTCCTTTCCATTTCCTTACAGTGCCGCCTATCTAGCTCAAGGATCACCGAAAGTCAGAGATATCGATCACACTATCAATCAAAGCATTCGGTATAGTTAGATTTATATTTTGATTATGGCATGCATAGGACTTGGACTTTATTATTTTGTGTCTTTGAGATTTGGCCAAATGTGTTGGCTTGGGTTGGAAGCCTTTCAATTTGTATTATGCCTTGAATGATGGCTAACATTCATTTTGAATTTATAAAGGATGCATTATCATGATGGAATGAATGTTTATTGTGGCTAATTTGATTTTAGAAATTGTGCTCATTTAAGTATTGGTTGGAATTTGTATGGAAATAGGCAAGTAAGGGTGGCAATGAGGCTTGGTAAATAGCCTTATATTGTCCACACGGGTAGACACACGAGCATGTGTCTAGGCCGTGTGTGACACACGGTCTGCCCCATGGGCGTGTAGTTAAGCTGTGTGTCCCATGCACGTAAAAAACTTTAAGTCAGTATGCATGGTAATAAACACACGGGCTGAGACACGGCCGTGTGTCTCAGCCGTGTGGAGGGTATGACCTAGCACACGGGCGTGTGTCTTGGCAGTGTGACATCATGAGCATGTTGATGTCAAAAATAGAATATCCATATTTTTGCACACGGGCTAGGACACGACATGTCATGGCCGTGTGAGGGACACGGGCCATTGACATGGGCGTGTGTCTGGCCGTGTGAAAACCCCTGTAGGTTTGAATTAGAATTAATTCTACACGGGTGTGGGACTCGAGCGTGTCCGAGGGTGCTTAGGCTGTGTGAGTCACATGAGCTATTAGCACGACCATGTCGAAATGATCACACGGGCGTGTTACTTTTCCACATGAGTGTGTACCCTGTTTTAAAGGCAAATTTCTTAAGTTTGGTTTAAGGACCCGGAATGGTTCTGAATAGTTTTCAACGATCGATTTGGGGCTCGTAGGCCTATAATAAGAAGTTTATAGTAGAAATTGAAGAAGTTTTAAATTTGCACCGAGTCTCGGTGACTTGAGGTCGGTTGTATGCATGAGACCAGGTTAAGTAACGCCTTGTACTCCGCCTTGACGTGGGTTACGAGTATAGGGTGTTACACAAACACCCAAAACGACGTCGTTTTGATCTACCCGATCCGACCGACCTGACCCACTAGCAGGATCCGCATGTTTTTAGTGGAAGGGCTAATTGCACCTTTAGCCCTTCCGCTTTTTCATAATGTTTCAATTTCCCCCTAATTTCACCATTTTCTATTTTTAGAAATTTCGCCCCTTAATTTTGCGCCGTTTTCAGTTTAGTCCTCGGCTTGCTAGAAGAACCCTACCCAAAGATTGGGATATTTTCTCATTCAGTCCTTGCATGTTTTCGCGCTTGTTTTTTAGTCCTTATTCATTTTTTATTTTAATTTATTACGATTTTTCCTCTAATTTTATTTTGATTTCAATATAATCTTTTGATTAGTTCATATTATTACTTATTCATTAATTTGTCCATTATTCTTCAATTTTAATTATCTAAGTTTTTATTTTATATCCATTTTTAATACCTAAATTTTATTTTTTACCAATTTATTTTTCCTATTCTTTTATTTTTAGAATAATTAACTTTAGTATATGTATATGTGTTTTATTTATGTACTTATTTGTTATTATTATTATTATTATCATTTTCAATTGTTTTATTTAATATTTCTTTATTCTTTTATTTACTTGCTTATTTTCAACTTATTTTCATTATTTTTATTTGTTTATTTATTTATTTTTCTTAACTGGTTTGTTTTTTTAATTTTTAATTTCTTTTATTATTTATCTTATTTTTATTTTTATTTTTGCTCTTATTATTTTTATTTATATTATTGCATTCATTATTATATTGTTATGCATAGTAATACCGCTTTTTTTGTCAAGCATATTATGTCATTATCACTACAAATTCGTGTTACATTAATCTTTACCTGATACATAAAATTTTGTTTTTTTAAATAAGCAATCTTTCGTATTTTGGAATTCGAAAAGTCATTCCCTAACTTACGGAGTTTCGATCTTCTCAATGAATCCGAATAAACAAATGTTTTTAAAGCACAAATTTGAAATATTCTTGGGAATTAAGAAAAGATCGTGTTCTAACTTACGGAATATGATTTCTTTCTAAAACCGAGATAATCAAATATCTTTTAAAATAAATAAATTTTTCCGCGTTTATTCGAGTATTAGGAATTTAAGACATTGTGTCCTAACTTACGAGACGTAATTTTTTTTCTCGATTAACGTGAAATATACCATTTTCTCGAAATTTTCAATTAAATAATATTTTAACAAAGGATCGTATTTTCAAAATCTTTTCAAATTCTCAGTTCTCGACACTAAGACATTAATTAATCAACTAGGTACCAATTTTGGGCGTTACGAGGGTGCTAATCCTTCCTCGTACGTAACCGAATCCCGAACCTTTTTTTTGAATTTTGTAGACCAAAATCATCATTTTAATAAATCAAACTTCTTATTAAAATAATCAAATTGCGAGGTGATCCGATCACACCTCATAAAAAATGATTGGTGGTGACTCCCATTTTTCATTTTTTTTTCAAAATAAAAACTCGACCCCTTTTAAAAAAAATGGTTTCGACATTCTCTATTTGAGTTTATTTATACACTTAGCTCTATAACTCACCCCTTTCATTTTATCATTTCAGGTAATCGACAGAGTTAGCATTGGGTTGTGTTTGGGAACTTGGATTGATTTTCTTACATAAGACAATTTGAAATATTAATATAAATTATTTGGACTTTTGTTTTTTGGACTAATTTTTCGGGTTTAATTTTGGCTATGGGTTTTTGTTACTTAAAGATATATGCATGAATTCTGTCAATTAAACACAATGCTTGGATTTCAAAATTAAATAAGTTAAGAATTTTTCTGCTATAAATTTAAAATGAGTTTTACGAAAGTTAATAATGTAAGTTTTAGAATATACACAACCGACAAAATTATGCGTTTCCACTTGTTGAAATCATGATTTTCAAATGTCAACAAAAAAATTTCTGCTGCAAAGTTTTATTCTGAATTACAAGTTTTACGAAGCAAGTGTCTCAAGCGCTATGATTTCATAAAATTGGGCTTTTTAAGTTAACAATTGATAAATTTGCATAAACGTATTAAGAATGACAAATATTCCTATTAAAGAATTGTGGCGAGTTTTTATCAAACTTTGATTTTCGATTTTGTAACGAGACTCGTTTTTAAAAGTAAAATTCCAACGTATTAATGTAACCTTTCAGATTTGCCCATAACATTTAGGCCGAGTTTGGGGTATTACAAAACTAATAATTCTATTTTAGATAAATAAAATTAGCATAACATTTTTAAAAATAAAAAATCATTTTTATAATAATGTCAAAATTAAAACACAATTATTTTTAACTAATAATTATAATTATCACAACTTTTTCTTAAACTTTTAGTAAGTAATAATTCTATTTTAAAATTACTAAAACTTTTCTTATATAAAATTTTTAAATAATAATTGTAAATTATATTATATTATTTTTAAATGTGTAGTTATAACCATTTTTATTAAATTATAATTATATTTAAATATCAATTTAGTAATAAGACGAAAAATAAAGGATGTTCATGTTGGTTCAAAATGTTTTCAAACTCGTACTTTTATATATATTATAGATAAAAATAAGAAATCTATTTATTTTATTATTCATGATTATATTTATAATTTTTTCAGAAAATATGTTCTCATTTAATTTTCACAAACAAATTTATTTAATTTAAACATAAAAATACAATCAAATAAACAAAATTTAACTCAATTTTATAATTCGACATTAATAAACACAAACAAATTTATGGATTAATTTACAAACCTATTAAAATCTAGGCTTGTCCACCCAGGGCTTTGTGCGGTGATTAAACAATCAGTCCTATAGGGCAACTTGGGATTCAAATTCGTCATATGCTTTTTTATTGAATTATTTAATAGTAAGTATCACTCAATTAAAGCTTATCAGTAAGGTCTAATAAATTTATTGTCAAAGTTGAAAAAAAATTAGTCAATAAATGTGATAATTTATGTTATTATAATTGCCTTTTGAATAAGATAGGAGGTTGAGATTACAATCAAGTAGAGCCCCACTCTATTTGCTTTACGAACCAAAAGGGAAATTAAAAATAAATAAAAGGAAAAAGGCATATTTGCCTTCTGAATAACATATTGTGAAGAAACGTAATGAAAATTAAATTAAAAATTATATTTCGTGTCTTGCACTCATTTGGTCAACTTTGGGATTCTCTTTCTTCCAAAATTTATGTGATAAACAAATCATTTTAGATTTAGTTATTATATTTTAATTTAATTAATTTTAATTTCTGTTATTTGGTTAAATTCAATTATTAATATTGTATTATGCGTAAAGTTATAGATTTAGTTTATATTCTCCAATCGGATTATTTTAAGTCCTTATTTTTTGGACTTTGAAATTTCAATCTTGATACAAATTATAGCCGTTAATCCATTAACAGGATTTTTAATGAGTAATATGTAAATAACAAGTTGACATGATATTACATATATGATGATATCTTTCTTGTATCAAATTTCGAAAATAGAAAAACTTAATAAATTTAACAATTATTATTTAATGAGAATTGAAAATTTAAAATTTAAAATACAAAGACTAAAATGATTAAATTAAAGAAGGAATATTAAATTTACAACTTCTGCAAATATAATATTAATAACAAAATTTAGCTGTTTTATAAGGCTCATAAGTACGAGTAATTAATTTTGAATCCTTGTTTACTTTATTATTTTTTTTTTGGTAAAATATTGAATTGTTTTTATTTCAATTAGCACAAAATCGAGAAAAAATCTGGAAAGGAAATTTTCTTATATAATATGAAAATTAAAATATTTTTCAATCTTACAATTAGTGTAAAGATATGGTAGTTTATATTTTATATATATTCATACCTTATGTAAGATGATCATATATATATCTGCTTATATTTTTCAATATTTTAGAGTAAAGATAATTTATAATTCTAACAGAGTATAGAAATTACTAAAAATTGGAGGTTAACGTTGTTGACATCACTGCATAAATCTTTGGTTAGACTATTGAATAGAGAGCGAGGATGGGGCAAATAACTGCTAAACAAAAGACAAACTGTCTTTTATCTTATAGACCCCAAGACCAATCTCACTCAAATTGCCAGCTTTTGCTACTTGGAAAACAACTAAACAACGCAACCCTTGTTCAAAAGGCTTATAAATTGAAGGCTGTGAATTTTTGGTAATTTTCCTTGTTTTGTTTTGTGTGTTTTAAAAGCCTACAAAAGTGGCTGATAGTGCTTTCTTCCTTGGCCATACATTGCCTTGCAATTTGGCGAATTGCATGACTACAAAGCAAAGGTTAAATAGCTGACGTGCAGCACAGCAAGGAAAAGAGAGGAGCTGTTCCATAGAAAGTTAGTAAATTAAAAAAAGAAAAGAAGATCATTAACAAGAGGTTAATTATACCCTTCAGTCACATAAAACTTTAGTAGGACACAACCCGAATTAGCAGAAAAGATTAACACAGGTGCTCAGATCATGTACCTGTGGGTTGAGTTTGAAGCCATAAATTTTTGTTTTTTTTTTCGCGGTTTAAAATTGCCTTGTACTTTCTCTATCTTGTTTTCTCTTAACCTATACCTACCAACATTGAGGTTGAATTATATTTAGAAAAGGACGGTTATTCGATTGCATACGTCAGGTAAGTTTTCGTGACATTTTTTTTATGCATTTTATAATCAAAGTAAAAAATTAAATTTGATTCAACATTATTATTAAATATTTTATAATTTTTATAACCAGATCAATATAAGTCACAACAGGCCATTAATAGTCATGTGCGGTACCATTAACTTTCTCTATTGGCATGCAAAGTTATAATCTATCTTTATTCTCACTAATGTACTCGATCTTTTATCAATTTGAAACTAGATTCATTTTCACTTAGCAACCAATGCAATCCTCAATATTGCCTTCTGTTGAAATATTAACAGATAAAAAACGGACACATAAATCTCAAAGAACAATGAAGAGAAAATAACAAAGAGAAGAAAGAAAAAATGAATAAATGAACCCATGTATTTCTTCACTAAGTACAACATGACTACAAAGAACATACAACTATAGTATTTATACTAAGCTTTAACAAATAATATGAGTAACAAACTGAATCAACTAACTCCAACTAACTCAATAACTTACTAACAACCTAGCTGTTGCAGCAGTTCATTCTTTAACATTTATCGAATCCCCTGGCTGCTGCTATTGAAGCTTAGGTTTTTAATTAGGATAAGACTTTTCGACTTAAACAAAATTATTTAAAATACTATAATGGTTAGTAAACCAAATATTAACATGTGTTGGTGGATGATAATGATGATAGACTCTAGTTAAATTAATAGTAAATTAATTAAATAAAACTTAATTAAAATTGTTAATTAAAATTAATTAAAAGTTAAATAATGAATAAATAAAAATGAAGTGGGAAGAGAGATGAAATATCATCATCTTCATCCCCAAGCTGTAGAAACCAAATAAAAGAAAAGAATGAATCTTTAAGTTCTCAAGCATTTGACCATTCATTTTCAAGTAAGTCCTTAGTCATTATTTTGTTAATTCTTATGGAAATTGAATCATGAGAGCTTGATTTAATTAGCCCATGTGTCAATTTGTGAAATTTTCAAAGTTTTTAAAAGTTCTACTGTTGAGAAATTGATGAAATTGGTATGAATTTGATAGAAATTAAGCTTAGATTATGAAAAAGGACTAAATTGTAAAGCTTAATCGTTAGTTTTGTACATTAGGGACAAAATTGAAAAAAATGAAAAATTATTATGAATTTTTGATAGGAATAGAAAATAGGATGTCTCTAATAAGTATATGTGAAATCGAATTTTAATATGAAGCTTTAAATCGAAAGTTATGTTTGTCCCGAGTTTAGAGACTAAATTGAATAAATTGGAAAATACGCTTGGCTTTGTATTTAAATGTGATTTGGATGGAAATTGATGTTGTGTCATTCTTGAATTCTCATATTAGCTAAAGACAACGCCGAGCTGTTCAGAGAGAAAGGAAAGGTGAGAGCCGACGACGAGTGATGCGAGCTTTCAATTTATATTTCTATGATTCATGATCAATATAATTATTGAAAATTCATGTTAGATTTCATGATTTTGTAATAAGGTGAGTATATAATTGTTGCATGAATTAAATTGTTGCGACTAATATTGTATATCGAGATAGAGGACTAAATTGAATAAGATAAAAAGTAACATATTTAATTGATATGTGATAATTGGTATGAAATTAAGTTGAAACATGTTATATGAGGTGTTGGTACAGTGAATTGATGATGAATTGAGGATGATGGAATTTGAATTGAACTATGTGATGAAATTGGAAAATAGTTAGCATGCCATATGATTAGACTGTGTACGAGTTTATAATTCGATTTAGCCAATTAAGCACCTTTGTGCCAGTATATTTCCCTAGGTTTATCTAATGATGCACTATTTGTGCCAATATGATTGTTTCAATTTATCTGATGATGCACTTTGCGTGCCAGTATGAAATCTTTAGTTTATTCGATGAAGCACTATGTTTGCTAGTATGATTGCTTCAGTTAATTTGATGATGCACTATGTGTGTCAGTATGATTACTTCGGTTTATCTGATGATGCACTATGTGTGCCAGTATATTTCCTTCGGTTTATTCGATGATGCGTTGTGTTGCCAGATTGGTGTGTTGGTTGTTAATTCGTGTATCCGTCTTGTGTCTGAGTTAAGCTAATAAGGAATGTAAAGTATGAATTGAATGAATGATACTAGTTAATTGAATTGATAAGAGAATTTTGTATTATAAAATAAAACTGGATTGACTAGATGGTAATTGATATGAAATGTGATTGGATTTGGTTTATTTGAATACATATGAAATGTGATATATGACAGCACGTAAATAATAGGGCAAACCAATTTCTATGAGGCTTGAGGGCCAAATTGAAATTGAACGAGTCAATAGACTCGAGAAAGAGAATTGAATTGTATAACAAATAACTAAATAACATGGGATGAAAATTGAGATTGAATGTCATATTAATGCAATATGAGTATACGTAAATGAAAATGGATATGATTGCATCTTGTTTTAGAATGCATGATATCACATATTTAGTTTTATTATTAATTGGACTGGTGTATAAGAATGGCATTTGAGTATTGAACTTGCAAATTGATTTAGTTGAATTTTGTCACATTTGAATTAAATTCTTATATTGAATAGGTTCATTTTGTGACTTGAATCATGGAAATACCACTAAGCTTTATTGCTTAGCGTATGGTTTGTTTTCTCCTTGCCCAAGTTTAGGTTAATCCCGAGGTTTCAAGAAGTGTCACACTCGGTTTCCTTTAAAACCCCAAAAATTGGAACCTTTAGGGGTTAAATTAAGAGATTATAAGCTGGTGACTTCTACTAGAAAATTTGAGAAATATAGAGGCTGGTTTGAGCATAGTTGAGCTTTAAGTCTGGTTTTTTTGGATTCGAACCAACTGGTTCCTTACTAGGGGACAAAATTATTATGGATGAATCATTGTTATACAATAAGAAGCCGTGCATGAAGGGCTATAAATAGTGGAACATGACTTCCTAGGAAGGATTCAACTTCATTTTGTTTTATTTTCTTCCCTTCTTCATTTTCTTCATTGATTGCTTGGAGGAAGCCATGATTAAAGAAAGCTCTACATGGAGCGATGAGAAAAGTGGGGAATTCAGTAATCTGATAAGGTTCTTAGTCCTTATGTAAACATAGGAATCAAGAGAACGATGATAAGGGTTTCTAGAACCATTTTAGGGGTTCAGCATGTTTTTGGAAAACTGATATTTGAGTTAAAATTGCTGAGCTTAACCCATAATTTTTGTTGTCATGCTTAGCTGCCTGGACAACCTAAGCTCCAGCGATCGAAAAAGCTAAGTGGATAAGGCAAATAAACATTAGGTGAGTTTATATTTACCATTTTTGGATGTTGAATGAATAGTATGAATTCTGTGATGATACCTGTACAAGTTGGCGTGGTCTATGTTACTATTTTTTATTTAAATATAAGCCTACACTTATGTGTGTGTGATGATTTGTGAAATACAATAAGAAATTATCATCGGGTGAGATGAAGTTAGGACTTGGGAAAAATGGACGATTTTATTAGATGCTGTCGTATGGTGTTGCTGTGTGCACCCGTGATGTGTGAAGCTTCGGGCCTTGCGGAGGGGATACTATGGTGTTCGAGCATTAAGGTTAGGATTGTGAATGGAGGAATGGATGGAATGCAACAGGGAAAGTAAATAAAAGATCATGGCTAGGCTATGGAACAAATTGGAGGCTACATGCCTAAAATGTGTAAGACCATAGTTAAAAGTCTTTGTGACATCATGATTAGGATGAGTAAGTCCATAGCTGAAAGATACTATGGCATCTTGATATAAATTGTAACACCCCTCACCCGTATTCAACGTCGGAATAGGGTTATGGAGTATTAGCTAACTTTTAAAACATTTAAACATTCAGTTCACATATAATTTCACGTTTCATTCAAACATTATTCAAACTCAAGCATAATGTCCCTATAACGAGCCTACAACGCCCTAAACATGCTTTGGGAGTGGTTCGAGACTAAACCGATAGTTCAATAAATTTTTACGAAACTTAAAAAGGTTTTTCAAAATAGAGAGCACACGCTCGTGTGGCTCGGCCGTGTCTCTCACACGGCTAACAGACACGCCCGTGTCACAGGCCGTGTGAACATTCAAAATGGGAGCACATGGCCGTGACCCAGCCAGTGTCCAACCCTGTGTAACTCTCTGACTTGGGTTACATGGCCAACACCCATGCCCGTGTGGCTAGCCCGTGTGCCTTAAAAATGGCCATACATGCCTGTGTGCCAGGCCATGTGCTAGGCCGTGCCAAACCTGTAGGGTATACTGACTTATGCCACACGGCCAAGTCACATGCCTGTATGTGAGTTTGTATGGAGCATACTGACTTGATTTCAAATTCAACACCAGGGGAAACACGGCCGTGTAACATGACCGTGTGTTGCACACGGCTAAGACACATGCTTGTGTCTCTGTCTGTGTGGACAAAAATAGGCTATTTACGATGCCATTTTGCCACCCAAATTGGCACACACCTACCTCAAACCAATTCGCAAAATTCATAGCATTTACAAGCAACCAATACAACCATAACCAAGACTAAATATATATACCATTTCAATTCCAACATTTAACATGCTTATAATACCATATTTTTGCCTACTCAAATCATGCCAATTCACAATTCCAAAACATTCATATGTACCATTTCAACTAAGCATTTCTTAGCCTAAAACCATAAGCACATCACTCTTAATTCATCAACCATTAGCTACCTTGAAAGTTGTATTCAACAAGCCATTACTAAGCAATCACGAACCACATCACTAAGAGACATTAGTACATATTTACATACAACATAATTGCCAAAATAAGCCAACTTACATAGCAAACACAAATGGCCAAAATCAAGCTACATATACCAAAATGACTCAAAGTCCCTAAACATGCCATATACTTAAAATACCAAGGTTCATAGGTACCGAATGATAGGTGAATAGTGTGAAGCGATCTCCGACGATCCCTGAATCCGAGCTAGCTTGATAACACTATAAAACATGGGAAAAAATAGACAAAATAAGCTATAAAGTTACTAAGCTCGTATGAAATAATCTCAATATAATCATATCCACATAATTCAACAACTGATTATAGATACATGAATTCATATCAACATACTTGCTTCATCATTTCTTCGATTCAAAGCTAATATGGTTTATGCACATACTTGTACCATCTCGTACCAATCTCATTCTCAACCACATCATCCATTTACTTGTTGAACCATTCGGAATAGAAGTCAGATACTTAGGAGTCTTGTACACTAAGTACCTATACCATGGCCCGAAGCCAAATCAAGGTAACTTATATTCGAAATACTGATATCATGGCCCAAAGCCAAATAAGCTGATATTCATGGCCCGAAGCCAAATTGGTATAACTCGCACCCGAAGTGCTAATATCATGGCCTGGAGCTAACTCAATGTATCCCCTAATGACATGCCACTAGTATCTTAAATTATTCCTAAGGTTCAACAGGGATTTCAAATGCCAAATTACACCTTTAAGCACATTTACACTTTTACCTCTGAAATTTCACCA
Source organism: Gossypium arboreum (assembly GCF_025698485.1). NCBI lineage: Eukaryota > Viridiplantae > Streptophyta > Magnoliopsida > Malvales > Malvaceae > Gossypium > Gossypium arboreum. The sequence goes on from NC_069081.1 coordinate 40,647,571, forward strand.
CTTTTACAATTTAGTCCTTATTCCATAGAATCACAAATTAATGAAATTCAAAATAAACAGATGCTAGTAAAATTACTATTATGCCCCTAGAAGCCCACATTTATCAACTGTTCAAACATTTAACCACACATTTTAACATTTTCACAAATAAATCCCTATTTTGCATTTTTATTTAAAATCACTTAACAAAACTTGTATATCTATCAACAAGCATTTATAATCTATCATTAAACATCAAAACACATCAACATTCATCAATGGTAACATTCAAAATCTTTAACAATTTTGCAAAATAGTCCCTGGGCTAGCTAGACCTAGTTGCAACGATCTTAAAAATGTAGAAATCATTAAAAATGAAATAAAAACAGACTTACAATTGAGTATGAAAGTAGCCAAAAGTTTTAAGGACTAAAATGGATTTTCTTCATGCTTCATTTAGCCAAGGAAGATGATAATGAGATAATTTTTTGTTTTGTTTTATTTAATTAACCTTGTTTGATAAATTACTAAATTAACCTTAATGATAAAACATTTTTATAATCCATTTCATGTCCATTAATGACCACTTACTTTAATAATGGTCCATTTATCTCTCAAGGACCTCCACATTTAATTTCATAGCTATTAAACCCTTTTAACTTATAGAACTCCAATTTTTCACTTTACACGATTTAGTCCTTTTTACCGAATTAAGCATTCAAATGATAAAATTAATTTACGAAACTTTCACACATACATGCTATCATGCTGTACACATTAAAAATAATATGAAAATAATATCTTAACCTCAGATTTGTGGTTTCAAAATCACTGTTTCGATTGGACTAAAAAGGGGTTGTTACAACTCTCCACCTTTAGGGAATTTTGTCTCCAAAAATCTTACCAGAGAATAAGTTAGGGTACTGTTTTCTCATATCTCCCTCAGGTTCCCACGTAGCCTCTTCGAAACCGTGTCGTTTCCAAAACAGTTTCACAAGAGCTATGCTTTTATTTCTCAACTGTTTAACTTCACGTGCTAGAATTCTGATCGGTTCTCCGTTGTACATCATATCTGGTTGAATTTCAATCTTTGCCAGAGAAATTGTATGTGATGGATCCAATCAATATTAACGTAACATCGACACATGAAAAAACATTGTGGATCTTTTCTAATTCTAACGATAATGCTAGCCGATATGCCTCTAGCTCTATTCTTTCAATGATCTCATATGGCCCGATGAATCGCGGACTCAATTTATCTTTGCGAGCAAATCTAAGTATTTTCTTCCATGGAGACACTTTCAGAAACACTTTATCACCGATTTGAAATTCAATGTCTTTTCGTTTCAAATCCGCGGATGATTTCTGTCAATCTGAAGCTATTTTCAAACAGTCGTGTATTACTTTCACTTTTTCTTCAGTTTCTCTGATCAAATCAACCCCGTGAATCTTTTTCTCACTCAATTCTATCCAGTACAACAGAATTCGGTATTTGTTATCTAAATTATTGAAAAGAAGTCTCTCCGTACGTATGGACTTCTTTCTTATTAGACCAGCTAAGTTATTCTTTTCAAAGATTGCCAATTTGCACTAAGTATCAATTTTCATTGTTTCGGATAAAAACATGAAATTTATATTGTGATTTTGAAAAAAATTACAGTAAGCTATGAGTACGAGGTTGTTTTAAAAATTCTCGAAATATTTATTTGTCCCTATGTTTTAGAGTTTGAAAGCAGCTAAGTAAGATTATTGTTGTTTGATAAGCTATCATGTGATTATAAAAACGACATTGTATGAGGGATCGTATGGTTGTAGTTACCGAACTTCGTTGTTTCGGGATCGAGCTTTGTGAGAAAATGATTCATGAGATTAATGCCATCAGGAAAATTGAGCAAAAGATGAAAGTAATTCAATACAGTTAGAAGCAGTTTCAGCTTGATATGACGTATAGTGAAAGACAGATTGAAATTTGAGTTGTGAGATTAAAGAGATTGAAATCCAAAGATATGTGTGAATATGAAATGTACTATGTGGAAGCAAATCCTTAATCTACTTTCTGGTAAGATTTTCGGGGACGAAAATCCCTAAGGGGGGATAGTTGTAACAGCTCAATTTAGACCCTAGTCGGAACAGTGGTTTTGGGACCACAAATTCGAGTCAAAAAATTATTTTTAATATTATATTCCTTGCTTAAAGTATGTGAATTGATATGTGTGAAATTTTCGTAAGAAAATTTTATCGTTTGTGTACTCAATTTGCAAAACGGGCTTAATCGCGTAAAAAGCAAAAGTGACTTGCTAATTGTTAAAGTGCTATTTTATGGCTTTTATTATGAGGGGCCCCTATGTTGTAATTTAGCCATTGAACACCAGCATGGACGGTAATGGGCATAATTTATAATGATTTCATATTAAATTACAAAGGTTAAAATTGTAAATGGTTTATTAACATGAAATAAATAAAACAAATCACAAAGATAGTGGGGTATTCATCATTTTCATCGCCGAATGTTGAGAAGAAAAGAAGCCATGGTTGTTGTTTAAGTTTCAGCACCTAGAAAGCTTAATTCGGGTATGTTCTTTCTTTGGTTTTTGATAATTTTTACGTTTTTGAGATCGTTGCTTCGAGTATTAGTAAACCCATGCCTTAATTTTCAGATTTAATGACGAATTTGAGATTTTCCATTGTTGATAATGTGATGAATTTGTTGTTTGATGATAAAAAAATAAATATATGTTGTTAGATTATTATGTTTAATTAAGTGATTTTTTTGATAAAAATGTGTATTAAGGATTAAATTGTGAATTTTGTAAATTTAGGGGATTAAATGTGAAATAAATTGAATTAATGGGCTGCTAAGGACCCAAGGTGAATTCGGCCTAATATGGGCTTATTGAAATTTTGAGTATTTTGCGTTGTTTTGAATTAGGAAATTAAGAAAATGTGAAATGTCAAGGGCTGAAATGTAAAATGCCCAAACTATGTAGTTTTAGATGTAATTGAATGAATATGTTATTAAAAAAGACAAATTTGTATTAAATTAGATCAAGAAATGTGGAAATTGGATTTGGATCAGGGAAAGTCAAAATTTGTCAAATAGTCGTTCCGGTCCGTTCGTGTTAGTACGAGGTAAGTTCATAAGTAAATAAATGTTGTTAAATTGAAATGTATGTACATTATATGTGCTGAATTGAGTTGTAAAGAAAAATATATGTGATGCCGAATTGAATTGAGCTTTGCAGAATCTATTTTGACCATGGATTGATTGAATATAGGAAATTGAGAAAGTTCTGATAATGTGACAACGTCTGAAAAGCCCGTACGAATCATACGAATAGTTAGGATACATATGTCATGACATAGGATTTCGATATGTGTTATCATGTAAGACCACTTCTGGGACGTTGGCATCAATTTGTGATTTACGTGTAAGGCCATGTCTGGGACATTGGCATTGTACAATCTTATGAGCTATCCGAATATCTTTGCTGATTCTAAACGGTTCAACGGGTATTCTGATAAATGAATAACTATGTGAAATTGTATCCGATTCAGGTACGTGTGATTTATTTATGAAATTTAGAAATGAAAGGTGAGTATGTATCATATGACCATATGTGAAATATGTGACAACGAATGATATGAATGTATATAAATGAATGATGTGTTATATACGCTCGTTATATAAAATTGTAGTCCTATGTTTCGGACATGAGATTTATGAAACATGAAACATGGCTTAGCTGTAGAATTGCTTGGTTTGAAAACTTGAACAAATAATGAAATTAAAATGGTTGAGTTGGTGTATGCTTTGTATGTAATATATAATTAGTAAAATAAAGTTGGTATTGGTTGGCTATATTATTCATGTATGCGAATTTAGTTTATGTAAATAAGGGAATTATGGATGATCTAGTTTGGAAGTGTTTATAAAGAAGTTGATATAACTTTATGTATGATTTGTAATAAAAAACCATGGTTTGGTTGGCGATGTAATGAATATGTACGAGCTTGATTTATATGATTGAGCTAACGGTTGTTATTCGAATTTGAAAGTATGGTTATACATTTATTGATAAATAAGATAAGTGGAGTTATTTAATGTGGTTATATGAATTTACGAGTACAATGAATGTATATGTGATTAAGAGTTGTTAAATTAGGTTTAGTGATATTGTTTATAAATATCATTGAAATGATTTATTTGCTTCTGGCTTACTAAGCTTTCTAAGCTTACTTTGTGTGTTTTTCCTATGTTTATAGAGTTTCGAAGACTTGCTCAGGTTGGAAGTCATTGGAGATGTCATCCCACTATCTGGTTATCGCTTTGGTAAATAAAAGTTTTGAGTTTTGGTTATGTGGCATGTATAGGGTAGTTTTGAGATGGTTTATTTTGATATGAGTATATATGTAGCCATGCAAAAATGGCTTGATCTTGATGCTAATGTTGTGTATATTCAGTTAGGTATTAAGCTCATTTTGGGAAGTATGTTTCATGATTTAGTTACGGATTTGGTATAATCTTGATATGAGATTGATATGATAATTTTGAGATGTTGATCATGTATGAGTGAATGAATTTGGCATGTAATGTTGGTATGTTTTAGTATAGGGAATGAACATGAAATTTGATGATGATATTATGGATTGATTGATACATGTTTAGAGTTGAATTTGGCTGAAAATGTTGTATATATGATGCTTGATTTTGGACTTTTAGGGAGGACCCTATTGGGTGGCAAATTAGCCTTACAAATGGCCTATAATTGTCTACACGATTAAGCAAACGGGTATGTGTCTCGAACATGTCCATAAATGTTTAGTTTCGAATCAAGTCAGACTTGCACACGTGCCAGACAGACAGGCATGTGATAGGCCGTGTGACCCAAGTCAGTGTTGCACACGGGTTAAGACATGGTCTAAGGCATGGCCGTATATGACACCTGGCCTAGCTATACGGGCGTGTGCCCCTATTTGATGAAAATAATTTCAAAGTTTCGTAAAAATTTCGTATGTGTCCAGTTTAGTCCCAAATTTTTCCTAATACTTTTTTAAGGTCTCGTTGACCTAATAAGGGGACTTTATTGTGGTATTTGACTATGATATGATGATGTATAATTTGTAATTGTGAAGTGGTCACGAAATGTTCCGATATGTTCTGTAATACCTTTTAACCCTAATCTGGCGACAGATACGGGTTAGGGGTGTAACAGATCGGATTTGTATCATCTATGCATCAATACATGAAATACATTGTGAATCCTTTCTAACTCAGGTGACAATGCTAGCCGATGAGCCACTGGTCCAATTCGCTTGATAATCTTACACGGTCCGATGAATCTCGGGCTCAACTTGCCTTTTCGACCAAATCTGAGTATTTTCCTTCACGGTGAAACTTTCAAAAACACTTTATCCCCGATCTGAAACTCAATATCTTTCCGTTTCAAGTCTGTATAAGATTTTTGTCGATCCGATGCTGCTTTCAAACTATCACGGATCACTTTCACTTTTTCCTCAGTCTCTTTAATCAGACCAAGCCCGTGAATCTTATTCTCACTAAGCTCAGTCTAGTAAAATGGTGTTCTACATTTACGATCATATAGAGCTTCGTATGGTGCCATCTTTATAGTCGATTGGAAAATATTGTTATACATGAATTCAATCAATGATAAATACTTTTTCCACGTACCTTCGAACTCAAGAATGCAACAACACAACATATCCTAGAGTATCTGAATAAGTATGTAACGCCCCGTACCCGAGACCGTCGCCGGAGTCGAACACGAGGTGTTAACAGACTTAATTCATTACTTAAACAGCTCAAACAATTTATTTTTAAAATTTTCAGTCAAGCTAACAATCTGCGTCATAGTCACTTAAAAATTCATATCTCGAGTTACAAAACTCAAAATCCAATTCCGTAAATTTTCCTTGAAACTAGACTCATATATATATTTACTAATTTTTTTCTAGAAGTTTTTGTCAAGACAATTAGTACAGTTTATTAGTTAAAATCTCCCCTGTTTCAGGGTTCGACTGCTCTGACCTCTGTGTATTACGAATCATATATCTCCCTGTACAGAGTTTCAATGACTATGCTGTTTGTTTCTAATAAAACTACACTCAACAAGGAATCTATAAATATAAATCATGACTTCTAATTATCTTTGAACAATTTATGGTGAATTTCCAAAGTCAGAACAGGGGATCTAGAAATCACTCTGTCCCTATTTCACAAAAATTTAAACATCTCATAAAATATAACTCATATACCTGTTTTGTTCCATCCATATGAAAATAGACTTATAATTCTTAAATTCCATATTTTATTCACCATCTAATTGTATCTCTACTATTTTTAATGATTTTTCAAACTCACGTCACTGCTGCTGTCTGAATCTATTTTATGGTAAATTTTACCTATTTCATGTTTTCCATGGATTAGCTAGTAATTTAGCATACATAACACCAAATATGATCATGATTAGCCATTCCAATGGCTAATCATTACCAAGCATTTCCATACCACTCAATAACCATATCATAAGACCATATACACAAAATGATTATAATGCTATACATGCCATACTCAAAATATACAAGCCATTATGCCAAGATGGTATACGGATAGTGTGAGCATGCCTCCGATCGTTCCCGATTTTCGAGCTAGCTTGTCAACACTACAAGGAATGAAAAGGAGGAAGTAAGCATAAATTCTTAGTAAGCTCACATGCAAATAGCAAGTAACACAACTATATAAGCAAACATAAAACATCATTTGCATAATCATCACCGAGACATTCATATCACATTTTCATTTATCATCTTACCATATTGTTGTTATATCGAGTTTTCAACCCGAGGGTTAAGTACATACCTGTTCAAAGTATTCATTTCACAACACTTACCAATACGTCCCTTTCATCTCGAGTATTCCTCCGCTTGAGTAGAATTTTACCCGTTGAACACATCGGAATATAATTCGGATACATGGAAAGTTTGCACATAAGTGCTACATATGTAGCCAAGCTACCATGTAATCCGCCCATAAGTGAACTCGGACTCAACTCAACGAGCTCGGCCGTTTGTATCCATAAGTGAACTCGGACTCAACTCAACGAGTTCGGACATTTGCATCCATAAGTGAACTCGGACTCAACTCAACGAGTTCGGATGCCCAAACATCCTAGTGACATGTCACTTGTATCCTAATCTATTCCTAAGGTTCAAACGGGCGTTTTCCTCGATCACACATCTTTGCCATCTTCCATGGAATATCGAAATTGATACTTCGGTGATAGTTCACACTCATCAAGTAATTCACATAATTACATATTATTCAACAATAACCACAAAGCATAATATTTCATGATAATAATCAGCATCATATCATATAAACAACATTAAATTGCTTAAAATGACAATTATGTTACTACATTTACACATGAACTTACCTCGTATGCGAAAATGGCTACTTTTACCATTTCGTCCACAACTTGATATTTTCCCCATTTTAGCCCGAATTTTAGTTTTCCTTGCTCTATCATTTAAAATATAGTCTAATTAGGACTCACATTATTCAAATTGACCCAAAATCATATTTTGGCAAAATTATAGTTTTGCCCCTAAACTTTTGCATATTTACACTTTTTCCCCAAAGCTCGTAAATTAAACTTCAGCCTATTTTCTTATGTTTTATGACATGCTGATCATTTTTCCCTTCTATGGCAACATCAAATTCTCACTCTAATATGTACTTATAACTATTAGGTATTTTTACCGATTAAGCCCTTTTGCTAGTTTTCGCTTAAAACCGAGTAGCACAAGTTGTCTAACATAATTTAAAACCTCATATTCTATCATAAAATACCAAAATACACAAATTTCACCTATGGGTATTTTTCCAAATATGAACCCTAGGTTGAATTATTGCTAGCATAAGCTTAATCGACCTACCGGGACTCCAAAAACGTAAAAATCATTAAAAGCGAGGCTAGAACGGACTTACAATCAAGCTTGGAAGCTTGAAAAACCTTATCCATGGTTTCTCCTTGCTATATTCGGCCATGGGGTTGAAGATGAGCAAAATTGGCTTTTAATTTTGTATTTTAATTCATTTTACCCCTAAATGACCAAAATGCCCTTACTACTAAACTTTCCAAAAATTCCATCCATGTCCAATTTTTTCCATAGACTTAGAAATTGGTAAAATTGCTATTTAAGACCTCCTAATTAATATTTCAAAACAATTTCATACTAGAAACTTCTAGAATGCAAGTTTTACAAATTATTCGATTTAGTCCCTAATTTCAATTTAAGCACTTTATGCATAAAATTTCTTCACGAAATTTTCACACAATCATGCAATCATATCATAGACCTCAAAATAATCATAAAATAATTATTTCTATCTCGGATTTTGTGGTCACGAAACCACTATTCTGACTAGGCCCGAAATCAGGATATTAGAAAGTAGCTCGGATTGACCATCTGTCTGTGGGTGAAATGCGGTACTAAAATATAATTTTGTGCCCAGCGCATTCTGTAGTTTCTTTCAAAATCTCGATGTAAACCTCTGATCTCTATCTAAAACAATAGAAACAGGTACTCTGTGTAATCTCACAACCTCGGAGATATACAAATCAGCTAACTTTTCTAGTAAATAATTCGTTCGTACTAGAATGAAATGAACCGATTTAGTCAATCTGTCCACAACAACCCAGATTGCATCTTTCTTACTTGGAGATAAAGGCAATCCCGATACAAAATCCATAGTCACTCTATCCCATTTCCATTTGGGAATCATGATAGGCTGCAATAAACCAGACGGTACCTGATGCTCAGCTTTAATTTGCTGACAAATCAAACATTTAGAAACGAACTCTAAAATGTCACGTTTCATGCCTTGCCACCATAAAGTTGTTTCAATTCGTTATACATTTTTGTGCTTCTCATATGAATAGATAAATGACTACTATGTGCTTCACTCAAAATCATCTAAATCAACTCTAAATTTCTTGGAACACATATTCGGCCTCTGAATTTCAAACAATCATCTGAATCAACTTGAAACTCTGAATCAGGGTTCGAATCACATTGAACTCTTTTAGCTAACATTTCATTATCAATCTTCTAAGATTCACAAATCTACTGTACAAACAACGGTCTCACTTTCATCTCAACTACAATTGAACCGTCATAAAAAAGAGCCAACTGAGTATTCATTGAATGTAGAGCAAAAAAGATTTTTGGCTTAATGCATCAGCAACAACATTTGCTTTTCCCGGATGGTAGTAAATTACTAACTCATAGTATTTTAACAATTCTAGCCATCTTCTCTGTCGTAAATTCAAATCTTTTTTAGTCATCAAATATTTTAAACTCTTGTGATCTAAATAAACATGGAATTTTTCACCGAACAAATAATGACACCAAATTTTTATCGCGAACACAATAGCTGCTAACTCCAAATCATGTGTCGGGTAATTCCTTTCATGTGGCTTCAATTGTCTCGAGGCATAAGCTATGACTTTACCTTCTTGCATCAAAATGCAGCCCAGACCAGTCAGTGATGCATCACTATAGATCATAAATTCTTTACCCGATTCTAGCTGTACTAACACTGCAGCTTCAGCCAAAAGAGTTTTTAGCTGATCAAAACTTAGAAGACATTTATCTGACCACTCAAACTTTACATCTTTCTAAAGCAATCTCTTCAATGAATTTGGAATCATCAAAAAGCCTTTCACAAATCGTCTATAATAAACTGCAAGTCCTAGGAGGCTATGGAATTCGGATACATTTCTCGGAGGCTTCCAATCCATTATTGCAAGAATCTTGCTCAGATCGACTCGAATACCCGATGTTGATACAATATGCCCCAAAAAACCAACATCGTGCAACCAGAATTCACTTATCACGCAGAGTTTGCAATACAATTCTCAAATGCTCAGCATGCTCAGTTTCATGTCGTGAATATAGCAAAATATCATCTATGAACACAACAACAAATTGATCTAGGTACAGTCTAAAAATGCGGTTCATTAGGTCCATAAATATAGCAGTTGTATTTGTAAGTCCAAAAGGCATAACTAAGAATTCATAGTGACCATAACTCATTTTGAATGTAGTCTTTGGCACATCAGAATTCTTAACTCTCAATTGGTAATAACCCGATCTCAAATCTTTCTTTGAAAGCACTGTAGCCCCTTTTAATTTGTCAAACAAATAATCAATTCACGGTAGAGGGTATTTGTTCTTGATTATCACTTTGTTCAACTATCTGTAATCTATACACATTCTCGTCGTGCCATTTTTGTTTTTCACAGACAATACGGGAGCACCTCAAGGCGAGAAACTCGGTCTAGCAAAACCTTTATCCGTCAGTTCTTGCAACTGAGCTTTTAGTTCTTTTAACTCTGTCGTTGTCAGTCTGTACAGAGCTATCAATATCGGTGTTGTTCCCGGCACTAACTCAATGCCAAACTCAACTTCTCGTATCGGTGGTAATCCCGGTGACTCTTCAGGAAACACATTGGGATATTCACACACAACTGGTATTGATTCAATCTTCTTTTCAGTCACTTTCGTATCAAGCACATAAGCAAAAAAAGCTTCATAACCCTTTCTCACATATTTCTAAGCTAACATTGATGAAATCACTGCTGGTAAGCCATTCAGATCATCTGACTCAATTCGGATAATCTCATTATTCTAACATCTCAAATCAATCGTCTTTCATTTGCAGTTCACAATAGCATCATGCAACGGTAGCCAATCCATACCCAAAATTTTATCAAATTTGTCAAATGGTAACAACATAAAATCGGCTGGAAGGTAACTATCCCGAATCATCAATGGACAGTTCTTACACACTTTATCAACCAACACACATTTGCCTGAGGGGTTCGAATATCTTATTACAAATTCAGTAGACTCTATAGGCAAAGTCTTACTGGATACTAAATTCACACATACATATGAATGGGTTGATCCTGGATCTATCAATACAATAACTTTAGTATCATAGAGAGTAAAAGTACCAGTGATAACATCTGGAGATGACATTCATTCATGAGCGCAAATAGCATAGGCTCGTGCAGGTGCTCTAGCATCAGATCTCGCAGTAGTGTCTCGTGTCGCACCTCTACCACCACTCATATTTCCAACATTACAGGATGGTCTCCTTCTAACTGCAGTGTTACTCGACCTTGTGTCCTAAGCATTATCTTTTTCAGCTAACCCTGGCTAATCTTTAATAAAGTGATCTCGTGAACCACAACTGTAACAAGTTCTATTATTATTTTTCACCCAGCAATCTCCAAAATGTCGTCTTCCATATTGTTGACACTCGGGTTTAACATCTTTTACGTTACCCACACTCGATACTGATGTGGCTTGAGCTTTAGGGTTAGTGTATTACTTTTTGTGATCTCTACTCTGGTACCCCACGAAGCTGTCGATCAGTTAAAATAATCTCTAGATTTATTCGATGAGAAATGATAAGATTTATTCATCAATCTCTTCCTCGAATCTCTTGCCTCTGAATCAGCCTTTCTCTTTTCTTTACTGAGGTCCTCGGCTTTACAAGCTCCCTCAACCAGTACTATAAATTCCTTCAGTTTAAGTATCCCGACTAACAACTTTATTTTTTCATTCAACCCGTTAACAAATCTTTTGCACATAATCTCTTTAGTAGACACATATTCTCGAGCATACTTGCTCAAACGTACAAATTTTCTTTCATATTCTGTTACGGTCATTCGACCTTGCTTCAACTCTAGGAACTCTTTATGTTTCTGATCTAGAAATCTTTGACTTATATACCTCTTTCAGAATTCGGATTGAAAGAACTCCCAGATAACCCATTCTTTAGGAACCACCAATGTCAACATTTTCCACCAATGATATGCATTATCTCTAAGCAAAGATACTACACATTTGATACATTCATCAGGAGTACAAGATAATTCCTCAAATACCTAGATCATGTTCTCGAGCCAGTACTCAGCTCTCTTAGCATCATCATCAACTGTAGCCTTAAACTCTTTCGCCCCGTGTTTACGAATCTTACCAATAGGTGGCTTACTCAATCGAATCAGATCTATCACTTATGGCATAACTGGGACTTGTTGAGGAATAGCTGGGGTTGGAGGTTGTTGACCAGCCAGATTCATTTGAACGAACTCCATGAACTACTCACTCATCATTTGAAAGAAGGCTTGCTTAGCCTCTCCCCCTTGGCTACTTGAAATATGTAATGCCCAAAATCGTCAGTATTTTAATGACGTGTTATATTGCATGTGGTTTACGTGTTGTGGTGGTTAATGGTCCTGAGTAGTGTGAGAGGATCTGGGTTCAAACCTAGGCTTTAGAGAAAATTTTGGTTTCTTTTTTAATAAACCCTTATTTACTGTTAGTAGACTTTTAAATTAATATGAATGTTGCATGGCATGAAGGGCTTACTAGTCAGGCGGCATGTGACTTGTGGTGTGTGTCTAGGGGTCTTGATTTGGAACTGCCCTAAGCGCAAAGGTGTAATATTTTGTTTCTCTCGCAAGGTAGGTGGTTGGGGTTGACCGAAACTCTGAGGGTGGAGTGGTTGTGTGGGAGTGAATAGCTGAATTTGAGGAGAGAATAGTGGGATTGGATAAGGGAGTTATCGGTCTGAGTTTGGTGAAGAGGAAAATTAGGAGAGAATCGAAAAAGTGGGAAGTTGTGGTAGTAGTGGTGCCGAATGAGGACTCTCCTAAGCCATTCGGTCATAGGATGGTTAGCCAACTTGGTGCTGAAATTTCTTTTGGTTTGGTGCTCTCAATTCAATAGTTCCACCTCTTGTTGGTTTTTCTTCTCTTTTCTTTTATGTCATCTGTCGATTTTGTGGTTTATTGGTAGCTGAATGCTACTTGTGACTTGTAAGCATTTTTATATCAGACTTTTTGGGGTAATACTTCTCAAGGACTAGAGAATTGCGCAACTGTTACAAAAGCGAACAGAATCTTCTGCTTGTCTCTCGATTGAAGGTAGTGTTTTCGTTATTGTTGTTTTAGACTGGGGTATTTTGGCTTGGAATCCTAAGTATTGGCCGAATGCCCTTATCACTGTAATTGATCATGTATAAGTAAACATGATTAATAATAACCATTTATTATGCAGTGTTCACCAATGAGTTCTATATCAAATCTTCGTCAACAATTTTAACTGGGCTAATCACTTCTCCGTTCAAGGAAAGTATTGAATGAAATTAAGTTGGGAATAGGGAAGGGTGATTAACCTTAGTATTAATTGAGTAATGGATTATCGTGACTGAATGTAGGTTTAGGAAACTCTTGGTCGTAGCACACGTTTCGTTACAGGTGTGTAATCACATTGCTTAAATCGTTAAACGGTAAAAGTTGAAAAACTATTACGATTGATGCCACGTAGGTGTGCATTTGCCCGTGTGGTCATCTAAATGCATAAGCATGAGCATGTGAGTGTAGAGACCACCACGAGCAATCTCATGGGCATAGGTCGTTTTGGGCCACGTTGGGCTGAAATGGGCCTGTAGGCCCCACACGAGTAAATCACATAGATGTGTGAAGTATAATGGGCCAGGCTGTGTAACTTACACGGCCAAGGCCATTATTGAGCTTAATGGGCCACACAAGCGAGCGAGCCCACATGGGCTGTAGTAAGGGCCTAGGCCCATTTTCGCTGTTTAAACTGTTAAGATTGCATGGGTCACTCGACACAACTGTGGACCTACTGACGGGTCGGTAGTATATCTAGACCCTAATCTATAAAATGACTATTATACCCTTATAAGGTAAATGACAGATATACCCCTGTATGTTGTATGACTGTTGAGCATGCCATCTTTATTGTATGAACATTTATACTATGTTGCATTGCATGTGGTGGGATATATGATATTGGAGGAAGTTTACTGAAAGGCTATAAGCCTATACTGGCTCTGCTGTAAATACTGTTAGTGCTGAGACTGATACTATATTCTGGAGTGTAGGGATAGGTGGGTCGATTTTATCAGTAGGGCTGGACGGAGTGGAGTGTAGAGGATGGATGGGTAAGATCTTTGTATGCATTTACGATCTTTGTCTTGTAATGGGCTAAGGTACACCGACATCTTTATTCTTGTATTAGGCTAAGGCCTCTGTTGACATCTGCGATCGATATGGTCTTAAGCCCAGACTGTTCAACACTTATGTTTGACTGTTTGATAATATGGATTACACACTGAGTTTTCAAAAACTCACCTTTTCCACCTATCTGTGCTGGTAGTCCTTAGGCGGGTCGGTGCTGCATGGGACTCGGAGATAGCCACACCACTGATTATGTTTTTGCTTGAATTTAGTGAAAGTAGGTTTATATGGGTAAATTTTATGTAATAAGGCTGTTTTAAAGTTTCATTTTATTTGGGGTTTATTTAAACTGACTTATATCTGCTAACTGTAGGACTCGGGTTTTAAGAAGGTAAAATGTTTTCATTGCTATGCCACGTAACTGGTTTCAAAAGCTTCCGCAACAAACATTGTTTTAAAGCGTAATAGCGATTTTGTATGAGTCATGTTTTACTTAATGAACCCATAATTTAACAAATAAATAAAATAAGATAGCTTTTCATAAAGATCATAAATGAGGTTTTAAAACAAACGGACTTCATTAATAGAACTACGTTTTTCAAAACTCACTTCATTGTGACATCGCAGATGCGACCATAACATCTAAGCCAGGGTTGCAGTGTTACATTTAGTAGTATCAGAGCCAGGTTACAAAACTCAACTGTGGATTTGGGTTTTTCTAAAAGTTGTAAATTTTAAAAGGAACTGTTTTCAAATAATAGTAAAGAATTTTTGAAGTAATACTTCTGAATGTGTGGTCTACCAAGTCTCTGCCGTCGATCTTGTAAGTTCTTTAAAACTATTGTATGTTTTAACTGAAATACTGAGATTATCGTAGATAATAGACTATACTGAAACCTTTATTAGGGTAACCTGAAATTGTAGTAAGACTACGAACTACGAACACAAACAACTCTAAATTATTGATGCTATTTTTCACAAAACATCCGTTAATAAACACTGGATCTGTAAAACTGATGCATAAAACTGTTAATACAGATAATACGCAAATCGATAATGAGTACCAGAGGTACTCGTGGAAGGGGTACAAGAGGCTGGGGCGGAGGCCGTGGAGGTGCTCGGGCTAGGTCTTCGCATCAGGCCATATGTCTAAAGTTGAGGCAAGAGAGGCTCCGGATTCACCTGTGACTAAGACTGGGTCACATGATCGGGCAACTGGGGACAACACACTGTCCCAGGCTATGTTATAAATTTTGGAGACGATTTTTGGGCCCAATACTAGTACTGTGGGCCGTAGGCCGGTAACTGAATGACTCATGACCAATGGGGCTGGAATCTTTAGGGGTATTGCTGGAGTTGCCCCTAATGTGGCTAAATATTGGATTGAGGCTACAGAGAGGATTATGGATAACCTCGACTGCGACCTCGACTGCACTCCCAAGCAAAAACTAAAAGGATCGGTATCATTACTACGAGATGAAGCTTATCAGTGGTGGATAACAGTGAAAGAGGGTACTCAGCCCAATCGGTTGACTTGGGAGTTTTTCAAGAATACATTCTAAGGGAAATATATGGGTGCTAGCTATGTGGATGCCCGCAAAAGGGAGTTTTTGAATCTGACCTAAGGGGATAAGTCCGTAGCTGAATATGAGGCAGAATTTTTACGATTGAGCCGCTATGCATAAGGCATGGTGGCAATTGAGTACGAGCATTACGTGCATTTTAAGGACAGCCTCAAAGATGATCTATCGGTTTTGATAGCTCCATAGAGGGAGCGATATTTTGCTGTGTTAGTGGAAAAGGAGAAGATCACTGAGGATGTGAAGTGCGCTGAGCGGCAGAATCATGAAAGGATAATGGTAGAAACAAGAGGGTTTGGGAGCCCTCAGGTTTAGCTATGGGGCCTAAGAAAAAGGCCAGGTTTAATGGGCCAGTCAGAGTTGGGCCTCCTATTACTACTTTCGGGTTGCAGCCTTGTACTGTTTGTGGGAAACGCCATCAGGACGAGTGCTGGGTTCGAATAGGGGCTTGTTTGATATATGGATCTATGGAGTACCGTATCAGGGATTGTCCACAGAGGTTCGATTAGATGCAAGCTATTGGTATGGGTACTGTTCAGCCTCAGAGAGGTTATCAACAGCCACCGAGAGGCCGTGGTCAAGCCAGATGTGGAAATGGTATGGGCCATGGTCGTGAAACACCGGGCAAAGGTGCTGGACATACTGAGACGAGGCAGCCAGCACTGGTTTATGCTGCACGTCGCCTAGAGGACGAAGACAGCCCAGATGTTATTACAGGTATGTTCTTTATTCATAATGTACCTTACATTGCATTGATTGATGTGGGATCTACACACTCTTACGTAGCATGCACTGTGTCTAAGACGTTGGATGTGATGTGTGAAAACACTACGAGTGAGGTTACCGTGTTGAGTCCAGTAGGGCAGTCAGTAAGAGTGAATAAATTGCTTAAAGATGTACCTTTGGAGGTTCGAGGAATGATCTTTTTACCTGACTTGATGGAACTTTCTTTTGGGGAATTCGACATAATATTGGGCATGGACTAGCTAGTTAAGCATCAGAAAAATTTGGATTGTGCTGCAAAGCGGGTGATACTGAGAACTGAAAAGGGTGATGAGGTAATTGTGATTGAGAGCATTGAAATTATCTGTCAAATGTTATTTCTACACTTAGGGCTGAGAAGTTGGTCCGTAAGGGTTGTGAGGCGTATTTAGCCTACGTTAGTGCTTCGAGTTCTGAGATTTCATCTGTGAAAGATATCAAAATAGTTTAGGATTTTTCGGATGTTTTTCCCGATGAGTTATCGGGGTTACCTCCTAACCATGAAGTTGAGTTTGGGATAGAGCTCTTGCCTGGTATAGCTCCAATGTTTATTGCCCTTTATAGAATGGCATCAAAGGAGCTTGAGGAGCTTAAAGCACAGATTTAAGAGTTACTGGATCGAGGGTTCATCTGCCCTAGTATGTCCTCGTGGGGAGCACCAGTTTTATTCGTAAAGAAGAAGGATAGAACCATACAGATGTGCATCGACTATCGGCAACTAAACAAATTGACTATCAACAAAAAGTACCCCCTACCGAGGATTGATGATTTATTTGACCGGTTTCGAGGAGCTTCGGTCTTCTCTAAGATTGATCTCTGATCGGGGTATCATCAACTGAGGCTCAAGGAGACTGATGTCTACAAGACAGCATTTTGGACTCGTTACGGTCATTATGAGTTCCTAGTGATGCTATTTGGGCTGACGAATGCACCAGCAGCTTTTATGGATTTGATGAATCGAGTGTTCCAGCCCTATCTAGATCGGTTCGTAGTGGTGTTTATAAATGATATTCTGGTCTATTCAAGGACTGAGGAGGAACACAATGCACATCTTCGGGTTGTTCTGTAGATTTTGCGGGAGAAGCAGTTGTATGTTAAATTCAGCAAGTGTGAATTCTAGCTATGTGAGGTGACTTTTCTGGGTCACGTGGTATCCGCTAAGGGGATTAGGGTTGATCCTTGGAAAATTGAAGCGGTTCTGGATTGGAAGCAACCTAAGTCGGTATCTGAGATTCAAAGTTTTCTGGGACTGGCAGGGTATTATAGGCAGATTGTTGAGGGATTTTCGTTGATTGCTGCACATTTGACTAAGTTGTTGCGTAAAGGGATACCGTTTAACTGGACTGATAAGTAACAGGAAAGTTTTGAGAGACTTAAGAAAGTTCTAACTAAGGCCCCTGTCTTAATATAGCCAGATTCTGGGAAGGACTTCACTGTCTACAGTGATGCATCACATGTTAGCTTGGGATGTGTGTTGATGCAAGAGGGTAAGGTAGTGGCATATGTGTCTCGTCAGCTTAAGATGCATGAAGTGAACTACCCGACGCATGATTTGGAGTTGGCAGCGGTGGTTTTCTCATTGAAGATTTGGAGGCACTACTTGTATGGTGAGAAGTGTATCATTTACACGGATCACAAAAGCCTTAAGTATCTCCTCACTCAGAAGGAGCTAAAACTTAGGTAGCGTAGGTGGATCGAGCTACTTAAGGCCTAAGACTATTCGATTGAGTACCATCCTGGTAATGCCAATGTGGTAGCCGATGCACTGAGCCATGGGGCTGTTACTGATTTGAGGGTGATGTTTGCTCGTCTCAGTTTATTTGACGATGGTAGTTTACTGGCTGAACTTCAAGTTAAACCGAGGTGGATTGAACGTATTAAAGGTAAGCAATTGGAAGATGAGTCACTGGGTTCTTGTTTCTAACAGATTGAGAATGGGGAAACTACAGATTTTGGGCTGAATAGCGAAGGGGTACTTTGTTTCCGTGGGAGAGTCTATGTACCGAATGATACTGATTTGAGGCAGTCTATACTGCAAGAAGCACATAGTAGTCCTTATGCTATGCATCTTGGCAGGAATAAGATGTACCAAGACCTTCGGGAGTTCTATTGGTGGCCAGGGCTTAAGCTTGAAGCTACTGATTTTGTGAGTAAGTGCCTAACTTGCCAACGGGTTAATGCGGAGCATCAGTTGCCTTCAGGGTTGCTTTAGCCAGTTAAGATTCCGCTTTGGAAGTGGGAGAGAGTAACTATGAATTTTTTTAGTGGGCTACCTTTAACGCCTACTAAGAAGGATTCAGTATGGGTCATCACTGATTGACTAACTAAATATGCCCATTTTATACCCGTTTGTACAGATTATTCGTTGCAGAAGTTGGTTAAGCTGTATGTGTCTGAAATTGTGAGACTGCATGGGGTGCCAATTTCCATTATATCCGATAGAAATCCTCACTTCACGTCTCGATTTTGGAAGAAGTTACATGAAGCATTGGGTACAAGGTTAGACTTTAGTACTGCGTTCCATCCTCAGATAGACGGGCAGTCAGAGAGGGTGATTCAGATACTGGAGGATATGTTAAGGAGTTATGTGATTGACTTCCAGGGTAGTTGGGAAGATTACTTACTATTGGCAGAGTTTGCATACAACAATAGCTACCAGTATAGCATACAGATGGCACCTTATGAGGCATTATATGATCGTAGGTGGCGTACTCCTTCTTATTGGACTGAATTGGGTGAGCGACGTGTTCTAGGCCCTGAATTGATTTCTGATATCGAGGATAAGGTGAAGTTGATTTGAGATCAGCTGAAGGCACCTTCGGGCAGACAAAAGTCTCATACGAACCTGAAGCATAAGGAGATTGAGTATTCGGTGGGAGATTTGGTGTTTCTTAAGGTCTCACCATGGAAGAAGGGCAAGTTAAGCCCTAGGTTCATTGGGTCATATTGTATATTGAAACGTGTGGGACCGGTTGCCTATTAACTTGAGTTACCTCCAGAGTTAGACTAGATTCATGATGTGTTCCACATCTCTATGTTAAAATGAAATTCCTCTGATCCTACACACATCGTTTCAACTGAGGAGATTGAGGTTAGACCAGATCTGACCTTTGAGGAAGAGTCGGTCCAGATCTTAGATAGCGATGTGAAAGTTCTGAGAAGGAAGTCGGTTCCACTAGTTAAGGTGCTATGGCGTAATCACAGTTCTGAAGAAGCCATGTGGGGATCCAAGGAGGCGATGCAACAAAAATACCCTTTTCTGTTTTGATCAGGTAAATTTCGAGGCCGAAATTTTCTTTAGGGGGTAGAGTTGTAATGCCCCAAATTCTCAGTAATTTAATGAAGTGTTATGTTGCATGTGGTTTACGTGTTGTGGTGGTTAAGGGTCCTGAGTAGTGTGAAAGGACCTGGGTTCAAACCTAGGCTTTAGAGAAAATTTTGGTTTCTTTTTTAATAAACCTTTGTTTACTATTAGTAGACTTTTAAATTAATATGAATGTTGCATGGCATGAAGGGCTTGCTAGTCAGGCGGCATGTGAGGTGTGGTGTGTGTTTAGGGGTCTTGAGTTCGAACTACCCTAAGCACAAAGGATTAATACTTTGTTGCTCTTGCAAGGTAGGTGGTTGGGGTTGATCGAAACTATGAAGGTGGAGTGGTTGTGTGGGAGTGAATAGCTTAATTTGAGGAGAGAATAGTGGGATTGGATAAGGGAGTTATTAGTTTGAGTTTGGTGAAGAGGGAAATTAGGAGAGAATCGAGGAAGTGGGAAGTTGTGGTAGTAGTGGTACCGAATGAGGACTCTCCTAAGCCATTCGGTCATAGGATGGTTAGGCAACTTGGTGCCAAAATTTCTTTTGGTTTGGTGCTCTCAATTCGATAGTTCCACCTCTTTTCGGTTTTTCTTCTCTTCTCTTTTTCGTCATCTGTCGGTTTTGTGGTTTATTGGTAGCCGAATGCTACTTGTGACTTGTTAGCATTTTCGTATCAGACTTTTTGGGTGGCTCTTCAATTGTGTAGGTTGCTAGATCAATTTTTCTCCCTCTTCTTCACCTCCATCTGCATTTCCTTACCATTGCCAAACCCCCATCTTCTTCTTTTCTTTCTGTCAGCCTCTAGCATTTGCTTTCTCTATTGTTTTAAACTGATATTTGCCTCTTCTTCTTCTCTTCTTTATTCTCGGCTCTCCCTCAACTCTTCCTCCCTTCTTTGGTGGTTGGCCAAATATCGATTGGTAAGTCCCTGGTTGTTTCTGCTCTTTCGGTTTTCCCTTCTTTCCTTTTAATGTCAAATCTCTTTCTCTAATGACTCTGGTATTCTTTAGGCGTAATATTTCTCAAGGACTAGAGAAGTTCGCAAGTGTTACCGAAGCGATCAGAATCTTCCACTTTTCTCTCAATTGAAGGTACTGTTTTTGTTGTTATTGTTTTAGACTGGGGTATTTTAGCTTGGAATCCTAAGTATCAGTCGAATGCCTTTATCTCTGTAACTAATCATGTATAAGTAAACATGATTAATAAAAACAGTTTATTATGCAGTGCTCACCAAGGAGTTCTTTATCAAACCTTCGTCAACAGTTTTAACAAGGCTAATCACTTCTCCGTTCAAGGCAAGTATTGGATAAAATTAAGTTAGGAATAGGGAAAGGTGATTAACCCTAGTATTAATCAACTAATGGATTTATCGTGGTTAAATGTAGGTTTGGGAAACTCTTGGTCATAGCGCATGTTTCATAATAGGTGCGTAGTCACACTGCTTAAATGGTTAAACGGCAAAAGTCAAAAAATTGTTACCATTGATGCCACGCGGGCGTGCGTTCACCCGTGTGGTCATCTAAATGCATAAGCACGAGCATGTGACTATAGAGACCACCACGAGTCATCTCATGGGTATAGGTCATTTTGGGCCACGTTGGGCTGAAGTGGGCCGTGTGGGCCCTACGACTTGTAGGTCCCACACGGGTAAATCACATGGATGTGTGAAGTATAATGGGCTAGGCTGTGTAGTTCACATGGCCAAGGCCATTATTGAGCTGAATAAGCCACACGAGCAAGCGGGCCCATATGGGCTATAATAAGGGCTTGGGCCCATTTTGTTGTTTAAACTGTTAAGGTTGCATGAGTCGCTCGACACAACTGTGGACCTACTGATGGGTCGATAAGTATATCTAGACCCTAATCTATAAAATGACTGTTATGCCCCTATGAGGTAAATGATGGATATACCCTTATGTGTTGTATGACTGTTGAGCATGTCATCTTTATTATATGAACATTTATACTATGTTGCATTGCATGGGGTGGGATATATGATACTGGAGGAAGTGTACTGAAAGGCTATAAGCCTATACTGGTAGCTCTGTTGCAAATACAGTTAGTGTCGAGACCGGTACTATATTCTGGAGTGTAAGGATGGGTGGGTCGATTTTATCCCCACATGGAGTGTAGGGCTAGACGGAGTAGAGTGTAGAGGATGGATGGGTAGGATCTTTGTATGCATTTCTGATACTGTACTGAAATGGGCTAAGGCCCACACTAATACTATTACTGTATTGGGCTAAGGCCCACACTGATACTGCAATTGATATGGGCTTAAGCCCAGACTGTTCAACACTGTATGTTTGACTGTTTGATAAATATGGATTACACACTGAGTTTTCAAAAACTCATCTTTTCTGCCTATCGGTGCAGGTAATCCTTTGGAGGGTCGATGTTGTGAGGGACTCGTAGATGGACACACCATTGGTTATGTTTTTGTTTGAATTTAGTAAAAGTAGGTTTATATGGGTAAATTTTATGTAATCAGGTTATTTTAAAGTTTCATTTTATTTGGGGTTTTATTTAAATTGACTTATATCTGCTAGTTGTAGGACTCGGGTTTTAACAAGGTAAATTTTTTTAATTACTATGCCACGTAACTGGTTTTAAAAGCTTCTGCATCAAATATTATTTTAAAGCGGAATAACGATTTTGTATGAGTCATGTTTTGTTTAATGAACCCATAATTTAAAAAATAAATAAAATAAGATAGCTTTTCATAAGGATCATAAACAAGGTTTTAAAATAAACGGACTTCACTAATAAAACTACGTTTTTCAAAACTCACATCAATTTGACATCGCAGATGCGGCCACAACATCTAGGCTAGGGTTGGGGTGTTACAAAATAGGCCTAGAATCGGTCGGCGCTACCCCTTGAGCGGGAGCGACCGCATTACTTTCAACATCATCAGCTACAGCTCGATTAGGATCCATTTGCTATATAAAAACACATTTTAACTATCAGGAATCATCACACTATCACAGTTTATATATATGGCATGTATAGCTAGACTCTTACATGCTACGTTAGTCCTAAAATCGACTAAACCGTAGCTCTGATACCAATAAAATGTAACACCTCTAACCCATATCCGTCATTAGAATAGGGTTACGAGGCATTACCGGATAATACACATTATTCATATACATTTATGCAATCATAATAAAAATTCATTCATCTCAATCATATTGTCCCTTATAAGGTCCTACGATACCTTAAAACATACTTAGAAGTAGTTCGGGACTAAACCGATAACATATGCAAACTTTGAGAAACTTATAAAATTTTCTTTTATTTCAGGGTCACACGCCCATGTGAACAAGTTGTGTGTCTCACATGGCGACTAGACATGCCCATATCACAGGCTGAGTGAAAACAGGGCATACATAATGACTTGTACCACACGGCCGAGGACACACCCGTGTGCCATGACCGTGGGAAAACTAAGGAGGTTACTGACTTGGGTAACATGGCTGGCCACACGCCCATGTGCCAGCCCTTGTGCCACACGCAGTCAATAGACACGCCTTTGTGTCAAGGCCATGTCAAAACTGTAGGGTATACTACCTTAATTCGAAAGGGAACCCCAGGGGACACATGGCCGTCTAACATAGTCATGTGTCACACACGGCTGAGACACACGCCCGTGTCTCTACCCCTGAGGACAAAAATAGGCCATTTGCAAAGCCAAATTTTCCACCCTTCACTCATACACACATAACAACCAATTTGGAACCATTTTCATACACTTATAAGCAGCCCAAAACATACTAAATCATTATGCCAAAATCATCACAACTTGCGTAAGTTCCATATACATTAATTCATCATATTATAATCTATTTCATATCACAAAACACATCATCAACTTACTAGCCTATACATGCCATATACCAAATTTACAAGCATCCAAAAATACCAACAAGTAGTCGATAGTGTGATGATGGTTCCCGATGATCCCCAATGTTCGAGCTAACTTTGATACTCTATAAAACAAAGACAAATAACACACAGTAAGCTTTATAGCTTAGTAAGTTCATACCAAATATACTCAACAGTTCATAATATACAAATCATCAATTAATAAACCTTTGGTAAGTCATATATCATCATTCAATTCTATTCCATGACCATTTATCATGTATCCACATATCCATCAAGCTTCATGTAGATAGTTATCAACTACCACATAGGTATCGTACGTACTTGTACTTTCCCGTATTTATTTATTTCATTCTCACATCTTTGTTGAATACGTTAAATCGTTCGGAAATCTTTCAATGCTCTAAGAACTCACACACTTAGTGCATAAATGATTAGTTGAAACTATAACGATATTGAAAACTTAGTGTCATCACCATAAACTGAAGCTACCTCGGTATCGCACACTTAGTGCCACTTATAGCCGAAGCTATTCCAATTCGCATGCTAAGTGCTGTATATAGCCAAAGCTATCTCAAAACGCACACTAATTGCCAAACTTAGTCGATTTGTCATCGTACGCAAACGTAGTCACATATATATAATTTAAGCAATATTAAAGCATTAAAAATATAATTGTAACAATGGTTATCACGTACGAACTTACCTCGTACTCGGAATTGACGAGTCGGATTGATTACTCAATAACCTTCGATTTTTCCCGATCTAAATTTGAATTCTTTCTTTCTTGATCTATATGTATTAAAAATTAATCCATTTAATCACGAACTCAATAAATTTCATCCACAAACACATATTTTAGCCAAGTTGCACTTTAGCCTTAAACTTTCACATTTCTTACAATTTAGTCCTTATTTCACAAAGTCACAAATTACACAATTTCTTTTGTAATTTCATGCTATTCGAATTTTAAATAGCTTCATAGTAGCCCATATTTCACATTTATCTCACATTTCAACCACATAATTTGTACTTTTCACAATTTAATCCCTTTTATCCAATTTCACTTAAAATCAGTTTATAAAACATGATAATCTATCAACAAATACTCATTTTCCATCATAAAACATTCAAGAACTCATGCATTCATCAATAGAACATTACAAAATCATCATCAATTCCGAAAATTGAACCATGGGCTAGCTAGAACACGAAGCAATGATCACAAAAACATAAAAATTATCAAAAATCGAGCTCAAAACATACCTCAATTAAGCTTAACCATGGCCAAACCCTAAATTAGCTTCTATATTTTATTTTCTTTTGATTTTCGATGGAAGATGATGACAATTTAGGCTTTAAAATTTTTGTTCTTTTATTTATTATAACTTATTACATATTTTACCATTTTACCCTTGGTTATTAAACCATTTAATCACCAAATATAAGGCCATTTATGTCCATCTTCACTATCAATGGTCTAATTACAACATAAGGACCTTTCATTTAATAAGCCATAGCAATTAGGCGCTTTTAACTATAGCATGCTACTTTTTCATTTTACACGATTAAGTCCTTTTTCTCAAATTGAGCTATTAAACGATAAAATTAGCTCACGAAATTTTCACACATATATATTCACATGATGTAAACACCAAAAATAATATTAAAATAATTTTTTGACCTCAGATTTGTGGTCCCGAAACCACTGTTCCTATTTAACTAAAATCGGGCTGTTATATTAACTTAGTTTTAAGTTTAGTTTTCTCTAGGTTTTCTCTTAGTTTTTAGCAATTTCTCTAGTGTTCTTTTCCAAATGGCCGTGTGACCCCTGTTTCCCAATTTTTTAGGTTTTTCCAAAATCTTCTAACTTGTTTCAATTGAAACCTGAATGTTTTTAAATTATTTTTAAGTCTTCAAAGGCTCGATATAAGGCCCAAATATGTATGTTTGCTATGGTTGTAATGAGTTATTGGAAATTATTATGAAGTTGAATTGTTATCTTGTTTTGACGGTAAATGTTCTATTTTGTATAGTAATGCTTTGTAACCCTAATTAGATGATGGACACATGTTAGGGGTGTTACATTTAGTGATATAAGAACTACGGTTTAGTCAGTTTCCAAACTGATTGTAGCATGTATAGAGCATAGAATATAGGTTATTTTATAACATGTGATAGTGTGATATCTCCTGACTTTAATTGAATTATGTTTTCATACAGTTAAAAGATGTTGTCCAACTGAGCTAATTACGATGAAGTCAGAAGCAATGGTCAAGCCTCCGTTCAAGTAGCGGCTAGCTGTAGAAGTGAGGCGAAAAAAGCTTTCATCCACATGATCTCTATTGGTTACTAATTTATTCAAAAAAAATTTGACGGCTCAACAACCTCCACCCCTTCTGTACCCCAACTAGTTTCCCCTATTCGTCAAGGCTCAGAACAAGTACATGTAAATAGGACTCTAGTTGACAAAATTCGTAAGCATGGGGCAAAGGAATTTCGTGGTAAAGATGAAGATGATCCAGAAAAAGTTGAGTCCTGGTCAGAGAATACTATCAGATTTTTTTATGAATTATCTTGCTCTTCTAGTGTTTGTTTAAAATGTGTGATTTCACTTTTAAAAGATTCATCATATCAGATGTGGAGCACTTTGATAGCAGTTATATTTGTAATAGCCCATTTTTGGTGAGGTTAGAACACTGGTTTTGGGACCACAAATTCGAGCCAAAAATAAAATTTTATTTTATTTTATTTTATTTTATGGTTGACATCATGATAGGAAGGTCACATGAAAATTTTGGTACGAAAATTTTACCGATTGTGTGTTTAATTAGGGAAAGGACTAAATTGTACAAAATAGCTATGGAATTCAAATAGCTATAGGTATCAAATAGCTATGGAATTCAAAACTTAAGGTTCTTATATGGTAATTAGACAATTGAAGAGTAGTTAGTAGATATTTTAATGACTTATCCATGGAAAAATTAGAAGAGGGTAGGGACTATGATCTAGTTACAATCTGGTTTCTATAGACTTTGTGCCAGGGATTACACCGATATCTATAGCACCATATAGAATGGCTCCTACAGAATTGAAAAAGCTAAATGTATAGTTGCAAGAGTTGATTGATAAAAGGTTTGCTCGACCTAGTTCAACATAGGGTGCACTGATATTGTTTGTAAAGAAGAAAGATGGATCATTGAGATTATGCATCGATTACAGACAGCTTAATAAAGTCACAGTAAAGAATAAGTACATGTTACCTCTTATAGATGACATGTTGCGTCTGCAGAAGGTATTCGAGTGGATCTGGATAAAATTTCAGCTATTGTAAGTTGGAAGCAACTGAAGAATGTTTCAGAAGTCAAAAGTTTTCTTAGACTAGCAGGATATTATCGGAGATTTTTCAAAGGGTTTTCAATGATAGCTTTTCCGATAATTGCAAAAAGAAGTGAAATTTGAGTGGACTGATAAATGCCCACAGAGTTTTGATAGATTGAAAGCTTTATTGACGGAAGTGCCCGTATTAGTCCAACCTAAATCAGGTAAGGAATTTATAGTTTACAGTGATGTCGCATTGAATGCTTTAGGATGTGTATTGATGCAAGATGGTAAAGTATTGACTTATGCATCTAGGCAACTGAAACCGCATGAAAGAAATTATCCGGTACATGATCTTGAATGAGCAGCTATTGTGTTTGCATTGAAAATATGACGGCACTATCTCTTTGGTGAAAAATGTCACATCTTTACGGATCACAAAAGTCTAAAGCATTTAATGACACAGAAAGAACAAAATTTAAGACAACGTAGGTGGTTGGAATTATTGAAAGATTATGATCTCGTTATTGATTACCATATGGGGAAAGCTAATGTAGTAGCGGATGTCTTGAGCCAAAAATCCTTATTTGCCATATGAGCATTGAACACCCAGTTGTCTTTATCTGATGATGGTTCAATAAAAGTTAAGCTAAAAGTTAGACCGACACTTTGGCAACAGATCTCTGAAGCTTAGAAAAATGATAGAAAGTTGCAAGCAAAGCGGATACAAAGTGAATCGACTCTTGACTCAGAATTTCAGGTTGGGATCGATGGTTGTTTATTATTCAGAGACAGAGTATGTATACCGAAAAGTTCAGAACTAGTACAGAAGATTTTGAATGAAGCTCATAATGGTAACATGTCTATCCATTTTGGTAGTTATAAATGTATGACAATCTGAAAAAGATGTACTGGTGGCCGGGAATGAAATGGGATATTTCTGAATTTGTATCAAAGTGTTTGATATGTCAACAAGTGGTGGTTCACCAAGTACCTTCGGGATTATTGCAACCAATTACAATACTGGAATGGAAATGGGAAAGAGTTGCCATGGACTTTGTAACAAGATTACCTTTATCACTAAAAAAGAATGATGTCGTCTGGGTAATTGTCAATCATTTAACGAAGTCTGTATACTTCATCCCAGTACATATGGATATTTCATTGGATAGATTGGCTGAATTGTATGTCTCTGAGATTGTAAGGCTACACGGAGTGCCAATATCTATTATTTCAGATAGAGATCACCGGTTTACATCCCACCTTTAGAGTAAGTTGCAAGAAGCTTTGGGCACTCGTTTACACTTTAGTTCTGCATTCTATCCTCAAACAGATGGACAATCTGAGTGTGTGATACAAATTTTAGAATACATGCTTCGGTGTTGTATACTTGAATTTGGAGGTAACTGGGAAAAATAATTGTCTTTGATTGAATTTGCTTACAATAACAATTATCAGTCCAGTATTAGAATGGTGTCGTATGAGGCTCTATATGGTCAGAGTTAAGCGAGAGAAAGATACACAGAGTTGACTTGATCCAGGAAACTGAAGCTAAGGTGAGGATAATTCGAGATAGTTTAAAAGCGGCCTCAGACCATCAAAAGTCTTATGCCGATTTAAAGCAGAAATAGATAGAATTTCATGTGATAAAGCTTTCTTGAAAATGTCACCATGGAAGAAATTTCTCCGATTTGGCCGTAAAGGAAAATTGAGTCCCCGGTTCATTGGGCCATATGAGATCATTGAAAGAATCGAGCCTGTTGCATATAGATTAGCATTACCACCAGAGCTTGATAAAATTCATAATGTATTTCATGTGTCCATGCTACGATGAAATCGATCGGATCCTTCACATGTTATTACTCCAACAGAAGTTGAAATTCAGCTTGATATGACTTATAATGATGAACCGATTAAAATATTAGCATATGAAACGAAAGAGCTAAGAACTAAAAAGGTGGCATTGGTAAAAGTTCTTTGGCAACGACATGGATTACAAAAAGCTACTAGGGAGCCGGAGGATACTATGACGAACCAATACCCTAACCTCTTTTTTGGTAAGAATTTTCGAGGACGAATATTTCTAAAGGGAGAGTTGTAACAGCCCATTTTCGGTGAGGTCTAAACAGTGGTTTCGGGACCACAAATCTGAGCCAAAAATTAAATTTTATTTTATTTTATTTTATTTTATTTTATGGTTGGCATCATGATAGGAAGGTTACATGAA
Source organism: Gossypium arboreum (assembly GCF_025698485.1). Taxonomy (NCBI): domain Eukaryota; kingdom Viridiplantae; phylum Streptophyta; class Magnoliopsida; order Malvales; family Malvaceae; genus Gossypium; species Gossypium arboreum. The sequence goes on from NC_069081.1 coordinate 40,676,721, forward strand.
AATTTTTGTACGAAAATTTTATCGATTGTGTGTTTAATTAGGGAAAGAACTAAATTGCACAAAATGCAAAAGTTGGGTTCTAGTAGCTATAGGTATCAAGTAGCTATGGAATTCAAAACTTAAGGTCCTTATATGGTAATTAGACCATTGAAGAGTCGTTAGTAGATATTTTAATGACTCATCCATGGAAAAATTAGAAAGGGTAGGGACTAAATTAGAAATTAATAAAATTATTAGATGATAATTAATTAAAAAGGAAAAATATCATCTAATTTGATATCATCTTCCCAAATTTTTCTATGGAAACCCTAGAAGAGAGGAAGAAAAATTTTCAAGCTTAATAAGGTATGAAATTAAGTCTCATTTTTAGTAATTTCTATATTTTTAGAATCAGGAGAGCCTAATCTTTCTATTTAAGGGATTTATTTAAAAAGTTATCAAGGTATGAAATTTGGGTCATCGATGAATATGCTGAAAATTAGAAATTTATGGTAGAAAATGAAAATTTATTTATAGATAAATAGCTTTTACAAAGCAATTCTTGATGAAAACTTGATTTAGGGATTAAAATGAAAAAGTGGTAAAAACCCATGAAAAATTCTGAAATTTATAGAAAATAAGTGATGTAAATTTTAAGTTGAATTTTCGATTAGACTTGGAATAAGGTGTAAATTGCATGAATTTCATTTTCTGGGCCTAGGGATGAAATCAGAATTATTGAAAAGGATAGACGCAAAATTGTAATTTTTCAGGATGTAATAAAATGCAAATGCAAATGCAAATGAAATGTGATAGATTAATAGTTAAATTTATCCATATAGATCCAGAAAGACCAACTACGGAACTAGATCGAGGAAAGCAAAAGGTTTCGGATTAATTGAGATTCAAATATGAATTATTTTCAAGGTAAGTTCGTGTAACTTAAATATGTATGTTAATATACTTGATTTGAGTTATATGATTGTATTGATATGTATGAGACGATACACATAATGAAATAGTCATAAGTTGTGAAAAATTGACAAATTCTGATGTTCTGGTTAAATGTTGAATTTTGATGGGTTAAGAATAAAAGTGCATATGTTGCAGATAGAATTTAGCCTGGACTGGTAATTCTAATGTAAGCCCTTTTGAGCTTAGGTTATAAATTGGATTTAACTTGGACAGGAAATTCATATTAAGCTCTCTAGAGCATATGCTACGGATAGGATTTAGCCTGGACTGGTAATCCTACTATAAAATGTGTTACTCAAGAGTGTGCCTTTCTATCATGTACCCTAATGGGTACTTTTGCACATGTGTATATTACCCGAACATCTATCGAAATTTCAATAGGTCAACGAAAAGGACCCTTGAAGTGTGGAAAGGTGAAATTAATGGAAATTTGTAATGTGATGAGCTCATCTATGTCTATTTAATATTCATATGTGATTATGTGATTGACTTGTTGAATAAGTGTATGTTTTTAGGTAACTTACCCAAAATCGATCATGTATGCTTGTATTATTGAATATGACCAGTAAGTTTACTTTCTGTTAAACGAACTTACTAAGCATAAGATGCTTACTCCGTTTAATTTTCCCTATTTTATAGTGCTCAAAGTTCACGAAGGTTGGAAGTTGGTCGGAGCAATCATCACACAATCATTATCTTATTTTGGTATAAATAGAAATTTCATTTTGGTATAATGGCATGTATAATCTTATTTGGCCAATGATGGCTTGTAATTGTTGTTTTGTAATCTAGCCATTGGAGTGGCTAGTGGTGGTCTAAGTTTGGCTATTTTTGAAGTAACATTTTGGTAATCACATAAGTGCTTATTATGTTTTAGTTTGTTGGAATTATGTTAGCATATAAGTGTATGATGAGAGTAAGTTTATATCCTTTGATGCATGAGATAATACTACATGGTTGATGGCTAAATTTATGTGAATATGATGTTGGATTGGTGGATATATGCTTGTGGGTTTTGGTGCAGGAAATGGTAAGTTTTGGGTGACAAATGAGGCAAGAAAATGGCTTTATTTTGTCCACACGGGCACACAAGTAGAGACAGAGGCGTGTGTCTCAGTTGTGTGGTTGACACGGCCTTGAACTTGAGCGTGTTACACGGCCATGTGAAAGCTGCACCTAAATTTCGAAAATAAAATTCACCACACGGCCTAGCACATGGGTGTGTGACTTGGCCGTGTGACTTCAATTTCTTCATGCCTTAAAAGTCAGAGAGTTACACCGGTCTGTGTCCCTAGACCACACAGGCGTGTGAGCCCTGGAACCTTGGAAAATTTTTGAAATGTCATAAAAAATTTTATAAGTTTCTGATTAAGTCCCGACTTGATTCTAGTGCTCGTATTGGGCCTCGAGGGTCTAGTTAAGAGATGTTCTGAATGATCTCGGTAGATGAATAGTAATTTAGAGGAATTATCTAAAAATGCTCTGAATGTTCCAATAATACTCTGCAACCCTGTTCCAACGATAGATACTGATTAGAGGTGTTACAATACTGAAGGAATAAGTAAATTGGGATTTTTCCAAACTGAATTTAAAAAGAAGTATGTCAGTCAACGGTATCTTGATTAGAAATAGAAAGAGTGTAAGACCCCTAACCCGAATCTGATCGCTAGACAAAAGCTAAGAGGTATTACCTAACTAAACATTTAATTATCTCATTCACATTGTTAATAAACATAAACAGAGATCGAGCTGAAATATCTACTGATATTTAAGTTATACGCCATTTTCGTATGGCCAAAATATTTACAATTTCAAAACATCGTTATCATCAGCGTAACCTATACATGCCATATCGAGTCCAAAATATAATTGTACCAAAAAGATCGATAGTGTGATGAATTGCTGACGATCCCCGAGTCGGTGGCCAAAATCAACAATCTATAAAACAGAGAAATAAAGAACAGAGTAAGCTTTCAAAGCTTAGTAAGTTTTAAGCATCACAAACAATTAAAGACTTATCGAAAATCGAAACATTCATTTAAATAGACTTATTCTCAATTCAAATTGCTTCATGGCCGAATACACATAACCATATACATAGATTTCTCAGCACATATTTTTCTTCTACATAAAGTTCATACGATGCTTTTAAATCAAATAATCTCATATATTAACAACATTTGACCGAATAGGTCATTGTTTTACTCGTAGATATAACAATCATTCACACTTAAGTATCATTCTTTAATACTAATAATTCACAAAATCATTGGCTGAATGTACATGAGTACATAAAGTAATTTTAACATATAATTCATACACAAATATACCATGACCGATTAAATCATTCTCATATTCGCAAATATAACCATCAATCATATTTATATATATATATATATATATTCTTCTTTGATGCTAATGATTCACTTCGAAATCAATTCACCGATGAGTAAGTAATACGTACCTGAACATCTTAAATGTATAGTACTTACTCGATGATGGTTTACTGCGAACATTCAATATCATAATCTTACTTAACTTAGTGGCATTAAGCCTATCAGGTCTTAGGACTTGAAACCAATTACCAGCACATGCCTGCGGGAATTTAAACCCGGTATAATACCAGCTCGAAGCCTACGGGACTTTAGCCAAGACATATTTCCAGCACGTAGCTTGCAGACCTTAAGTTCGGTTTTAATTCCAGCACATAGCCTGCGGACCTTAAGTCCGGATATAATTCCAGCACATAGCCCGTGGACCTTAAGTCAGGATAAACATCACTGAATGACATGCACACTTATTCGCAAGAAAATTCAATTCACATAACATCTCACAATCATAGTTCATTTATTCCATTCGAATAATAGCATAACATGGGCACCATCCATATAACTTTTGGCTCAATAACATACATAAGAATATATGCCCATTTTACTTTCCAAGCTTAACTTCTAATGTCTATTCGGCTTTAGGCCTTAAACATAAATTATTTGTCACTCAACTATATTCAAATAGAATCAATAAATCGCAGTACAGTTATCATACACATATCAAGACATTATCAATTACGTACTAAATGTTCCTTTTCAAAACTTACCTCGGATATACTTGAATGGTTGCGGAAAGGCTACTCAATTACTTTCTCTTTTCCCCTATCCAACTTTGACCCTCTTTGCTCTTGAGCTTAATTTAAAACAAATAGATTTATTTAATTACTTAACCAAGATCATTTACTATTTAATCACTTATCAAATAGGCAATTTAATTTAATACATGTATATCATATAGTTAAGGTACAAATGACCTTAATAACTAGCTATTTAAACACCATATATATATATTCCCTACTCATGCACAACCGAACACATTACTAGGCATTATCAAGTTTATAATTATAAGCATGTATACGTTAAGACAAATTATATATTTAATAAATTCTACAGGTATGGTTATTTATATTTTAGTTGCCAAATCACAAGTTGATCAAAACCATTTCAATTGACTTCATTTATAACAAACAAATCAATATGGTCACCTATGCCAAAAAATGACCGAACCATTTAATCATGCTCATGGCCAATCCTATCTTGCTCTAATCAAGGTCATAACCCACTTTAAAATTTCTAGCCTTTCATGCACTCATCTCTAATGTTAATTAAGTAATGCCGAATGTCACCAACTAAATGGCATACACACACTCACATGCATAAAAATTATCCACACCTCCTATAGCTCATTCGACATTTACAATTTAACCTTACTCAAGCTTCATATAAATTTTTCTTTACCGGATATAAAATGAATTTAAAAATCCAATCGATCAAACTTTAACATGTTCATAGCTCTTTTAACAAAATTTCATTCATGTTTCTATCACCACATAATTATGAACTATTTAAAAACTTTCATATTACACCATTTCAATTTATGGCAATATGCCGAATGCACAAACTTAACTAAAACTCAAATTTTAACCTTCTTCACTTCAATTAACCACTACTTATTCTTCAAAACATCAAATACAATATGAATAACGCCTAAACATTTATATTCGAATTTGCTAGCACATAGGGCCTTTGACCGAATGTCATTAAACTAAAGCCAAAACAACTAACAAACTCAACACATCTAACATAAATCTCCATACGAATGACATCAAAACATCTACCAAGAATTTCAACCTCCATGGCCGAATATCAATCTTCCAAAATAATAAAAATTCAAACCATGAAATAGGTAGAATTCAAACTAACCATTCAAATTATGCATGAATTTCCAAGAGTAGCATTACATATACCTTATTCTAGCAATTCCCTTAGTCGAAAATTTTAACAAAAATTTTCTTCTTTCTCTTTTCTAGCTACGGCAATAGAGGAACAAGGATGAACCAACTTTGGTTTCTCCTCCCACTAACACATATTTTATTTCCCTTATTCTTTTATTCATATTTAATTCATTTAATTTATTATCAATTTAATATTGCAAGAAAACATAACTTAGATGAAATGATCTTGTCATGGCTGGCCACTCAAAGTATTCTGGGTAAATTGACATACAAGTCCACACATTTTTTTTACTCGGTTTTGTGGTCCCGAAGCCACTTCCCGACTAGGGTCAAAATAGGGTTGTCACAACTCTCCCCCACATAAGAAATTTTCGTCCCCGAAAATCTTACCAGTGAATAAGTTAGGATATCGTTCTTTCATAGAGTCCTCAAGCTCCTAAGTAGCTTCTTCCACCCCGTGCTTAACCCATAACACTTTCACTAGTGAAATTATTTTATTCCGTAACTCCTTTACCTCACGAGTCAATATACGAACTGGTTGTTCTTCATAACTTAAATCAGATCGAATCTCAACCTCTGATGGACTAATTACATGCGATGGATCGGATCTATAACGTCGAAGCATCGAAACATGAAAAACATTATGAATCTTTTCAAGTTCAGGGGCCAAAATCAACCTGTATGCTACCGGCCCAACTCGTTCGGATATTTCATACGGCCCGATGAACCTCGGACTCAATTTGCCCTTACGGCCAAATCTGAGCACCTTTTTCCAATGTGAAACTTTAAGAAATACTTTGTCTCTGACCTGATACTCAATGTCTTTTGGTTTTAAATCCTCATACGACTTCTGACAATCTGAAGCTACTTTCAGACTTTCACGGATTACTTTTACTTTCTGTTCAGCATCTTTAATGTAACATCCTAATTTTCGGGTTTTTCGCGATTCTTGATATTTTAAGTAAGTTTCTAAAATTTGGTATGTGATTATGGAATTCATAATTTGAGTATGTAAATGGGCTTATGGAAGGCCCATGTGTTGGCCAAAACACGGTAGAATTTTCAAAATTTGGACTTAAGAGTTAGGGGTTCTGGCTAGGTGACCTTATGTAAAGTTGTGGGATAAATGTATCACAAAAAGAACTGTAGTAAAGTGGCTAGGGTGACGCCACTAAGCTCCTAAAAAGGTGGCGTGTGGAGCATAGGGGAAGACATGGGATCGATTCCCTGTGTTGGCAAATAAGCTTATTTATTTTTATGAGCAGGAAGGGTAAGTGATGGAACCCAGGTGGATTCTGTTGGAGGAGTTTGAATTAGTCAAGTGCATGGATTAAGGAGTGATAAGGGGAGAGATTTTAGGGATGATGGAGAGATAAGGGGGAGCGTATCTAGGAGAGATTTTAGGAGATTTGAAATGGGGGAAGTGATGGCCGGCCAAGGGGGAAGGTTAGTGTAAATTCGGCTATTGGGTTTTAGGGTGGCATTTTCCTCTTTTGTTTTCTTTCTTTTCTTCCCACTTGTGCCGATTTTTCTTAAGCAATTCCTCTCTTTTCTCTTCCATTATTTCGTCCATAAACTTTTTACCCCCATTCTTCCTCTCTTTCATTTATAGTAAAAGCCGAACTCATCCTTCTTTTCATTGCTAACCGAATAGCAACAAGCCAAATCCTGGTATTATGGAGGTTAAGAAAAGCTAAAACCCCTCTAGTTTAGGGAGGTGGCCGAATATGGGTATAGACTTTATGGGGTTCTTTTTTTAATATTTTTATGGTTTCTATAGTGCAGGAACAACAAGGCGTAGTGTCGATTTGGATTAGCTTGGATCACCGGAGTGGCTAGATCTCGTCATTAATCTTGGCAAAGGTAAGGTGCCTAAGGCCATTATTGATGGTGGCCGAATGTGTAAGTGTTAATATTAGATGGCTCTTGGTTTGGTTCAATTATTGTGAGCTGATTTATTAACGGTTGATTATAGGAGAAATCGTGTAGGAGATCTCGTCGAGGAATATTGCAAAAAAGGTGTGTAACGAACCCTTTTTCATAGCTTAAAGCGATAAATGCCGAAAAGCCAAAATGCCAGAATTCTGGCATTTCGAGGACTTGTGAGCAATCGAACGCTCATTAGTTAGTTAGATTCGTTGAGATGTTGATTGGGAACATTGGAAACAGTAAGAGCGCGATTTTTGGCGTTCACGGTAAGTTGGGCCTCGAGGGGCTAAAGTAGGGCCCAATGGGCTTTCGGGCCCATTTGTAAAAAAATTGGTAGAAAAGGAAAACTTGCTAAATTGCGCATCGAGACTGATAAAACCATGATGGAATATAGGCTAAATGGGCCTAGATGACAAAATCGGCTAAGTAAGGCCCATTAGGGGTTTTAGGCCTAATAACTCGATTTCGCTAAAAATGGGTCAAAATCACTGTTTGCACCCATGAATTGTTAGTAACCGTTAATGAACATGGAAACCCTAATTTTTGATAAAATTACAGGATTACCCTTATAACATGAAAATGACCGTTTTGCCCCTAGGTAAAAATGACCATTATACCCCTAGGGTTTATATATGAATTTAATACATGGGATTTTGATAAACATGGTACGTATGATATGCACATGACATGTATTATATGCACATGATATGTATGATATGCACATGATGTATTCATAAATGCATTGGGTTGGGTTTTTATATGGACGGAGGAAGTGCAAAAGGGCTTATGCCCCAGTTATCAAAAGGGCTTATGCCCTAGTTATAAAAAAGGCTTATGCCCCAGTTACTAAAAGGGCTTGCATTCATTTGTTTTTATTGACGATACATGTGATATTGAAATGGGCCTATGGGCCATACCTACGATTCTGATAAAAGGCTTGACCTAGTTATATAATTTATGAAAAGGCTACTACCAATATATACATATTGAGATTGGACTTGGGCTAAGGCCCAGCAGGCTGATATTGATTTGGGCTCTGAAAAGGGCTTGTTGCACACTGAGTTTCCAAACTCACCCCCTTTCCTTATCCTTGCAAGTGAGCCTTGATGTGGGGACTTGGAGTCGGAGGGGATTCAGAGTGGCCACGGTGATCGCCTTTGGGCTTTTAAATAAGCATTGGTTTTCTTTAAATTTCCTTTAATTATTATTTATTCTTGGGTTGTAATAAGGCCATTTTAACTTTTCTTTTACTTCTTTTCGGGATTATTTTATTTTTAATAACTTTAAAATTGGTTAATATTTATTCAAATGGGCTAGACTTAGGACGTGATTTCAAAATGATACTTTGTGACAGCCCAAAATTGACCCTAGTCGGAATGTGGTTTCGGGACCACAAAACCGAGGCATAAAAATAATTTAAAATTTATTTTGCTGCCTATAATATGTGTATGCTCATGTATGACATTTTTTGATGATTGATTTAGTGTTATAAAGGTGAATTTCACTAGAAAGGGCTTAGTAGTGAACTTTGAAAGTACGATAGGGAAATGTGTGATGACTAATTAAAGCATGCATGCAAAACAATGGACTTGCATGTCAAATTGCCCTTTTTATAGGTGGTGGCCGGCCATGACCAAGAAATATGGGCTAAACATGTCATGAAACATGTTTTGTTGGGCATTAGGGAGAAATAATAAACAAATAAGCATGGGTAAGAAAAGAATGAAAAAAAAAATATGTGTGTGAGTGTGGTATCTCCCCTATTGCCGTGAGTTGTAAAGGAAGAAAGAAAAAAAATTGTTCATCCTTTCTTTGAGCCAAAACTAAGGGGGAAGAAGAGATTTTTGCTTCATTTTATTTGTTGAGAAGAGATCTAGAAGGAGATTTGGCTAAACTTGCACCAAGATTAAGGTATGTATGAGGTTGTGTCATGAGATTCATGCATGTTTTAGTTGCCAACTTGATGTTCATGTTAGCCATGGTTCAAATCCTTGTTATGCCATGGAAGTGGTATTTGGTCAAAGTTGATATTGTGATAAAGCCATTGCATGCTAAGTGTGAAGCTTGATGATGATGCATGCAATGATGGATTGTCTACTTTTGAAATTTCTTTGTAGCCATCTTGAGTAAGACTTTGAGTTTTCTTTTGTTTAACCATGATTGAAGTTGAAAGGGCATGATTGTGATGTATTCGCCATGATGCATTCATGAGCATGGTTCATGCTTCTTGCATGTTAGTTAGAATTTGTGTTTTGGATGGCTATGGACACCTTGAAATTCGGCCATGCACATATATGTATATATATGTTTGCACATGATGTTTTGGTTATGAAGTAAGTGATGAATATGTTTGGTTAAAGAAGAAAATGTTGAAGAATGTTTGTGAAATTGCAAGTACATTCGGCCTAGAATACCTATGATGTGGAAATCTTGGAATTTATTGTTGATTTGGTGCAAGTATGACTAAGTATAATCGGCCATATGAGTGCTTGATGATGTATTATAAGTATGGAGCCACAATATGTAAAGCATTAACTAGTAAAATGCATGCTGTTTTTGTGTGGTGTTAAGTGTATAATTGGCCTCAAATTGGACATGTATGTTCGGCCTTAAGTAGCCGATTGATGGCCTTAGCTTTTCCTTGATGCTTGAATGGATTGTATTGAATTGCTTGATGTAGTATAAAATGTGCATGACCATTGTGTACTCAAGCTAAAGGGTGGCCATATGACCATTTAAACTCCTTGTCATATTCGCCATAAGCTAGCATAATGAGGTATTAATAAATTAAATTTGTTTGAATTAGCTCAAGAGCTTAGAGGGCCACAATCGGACAAGGGGAAGGAAAAAGTGATCGAATAGCCGTAAAAGCCGTTCGACAACATCCGAGGTAAGTCCTCAAGAAGTGACCCTACTTGAATTATGTGAAATGAAATATGGATGTGTATTGATTATTGATTTATGTGTGTATGAGTATTTGAATGATACGGGCTAAGTCCCAAGGCGATTATGCTAGGGATTATATTTGTGTTTGAGCCTTAGTAACGAAAATGAAATATGAATGTCTAATGATTATTGATGTATGTGTGCATGAGCAATTGAATGATATCCGGGCTAAGTCCCAAGACGTTATTATTGGAAATTATATCCGGGTTAAGACCGAAGGCAATTGTGCTAGCGGCTACATCAGGGCTAAGACCGAAGGCATTCGTATGCGAGTCGTTCTATCCGGGCTAAGACCAAGGCATTCGTGCACGTGGTTATATCCGGTTGTATTCGAAGAAGCTTGGGCTGGAGGTGAGTGTTGGTTGCTGTAATGAATTCAATTGGTGCGCTCGAAAAGCCCAAAGAATAAGGTATGTTTATCGTGCATTGGAAAGTCGACATGTTTGAGCAACATTCGCTCGATCGACTAACAATTTCAACTATTGAATTGGTTGATACCTTGTGAAAGTATATAATGATGAAGTGTGAAGTAAGAATGATTATGTGAATGTGTATTAATGAAATGATGCATTTGGCCATGTGAATGTATTGCTTTAATTAAAGCTGATTTTATTCCTTGAGACTTACTAAGCATAAAAATGCTTACCCGTTGCTTTGGCTCTCTGTTTTATAGATTGTGCTCGATAGCAATCGGATTCGGGATCATTAAAGTCGAAGTCATCCACACTATCAAAGCCTCCATTTTGGTATAAATTTTGGTTGAACTTTGAAATGGCATGTATAGGACTACCCCTTGCTGGTTTAAATATGTTGTGATGTATATGTGTATGGCCATGCGAAAATGGCTCGTAAAAGTGAAGTCTGAACTTAGACTATTTGCGGTTTGTATATATATATATATGGTGTCATGATGTGATTATGGATTGGAAATGGGAATGTTGGTCACATGATCAGCCATTGGTATGGTTAAAATGATCATATGTGAACCTATGTATGGCAAGACTAGTTGGTTCATGGAGACTACAAACTAGGTAAGACCTACCTTAAAAACAGATCTGCCAGCTGCAGTGACGTGAATGTGAAAAATCACCAAAATTTGTAGGAATGGTATTAAATAGTGAATAAGCTATGTGAATGAACCTTGATGAGTCTATTTTCATATGGAAGAAACGAAACGGTCATAGGAGTTACTTGTTAAGAGATATTAAAGCTATTGTGAGACAGGGCCAGAACGGTTTCTGGGTCCCTGTCGCAAATTTAAAATTTACTATAAATTATCCAGAAAGAATTAGTAGTCGTGCCTTATATGTACAGATTCCATATTGAGTCTAGTTTCATTAGAAACAAACGGCACCAGTATTAAAGCCCTGTACAGAGAGATATTCAAGTTGTAACGCGAAGGTCGAGCGATCGATCCTCGTAACATGGGTGACTTTAACTAATAAACTGTACCAATTGGCCCGACCAAAATTCTAGAAATAAGTCCATGGATGGATATATGAGTAATTCAGGAAAATTTACTGAAACCGGTTTCGAGTTTTGAAACTCAAGATATGATTTTAAGGCGACGGTGATGCGGTTTTCAAACTGTTGGAAATGTCAAATTGGTGGGCAAAATATGTGGACTTGGCTTGTTAACCCTCGTGTCCGACACCGGCAATGGTCTCGGGTTCGGGTGTTACAATTTATTGGTATCGAGCTACGGTTTAGTCGATTCTAGGACTACCGTGATGTGTTTGGGGTCTAGCTATACATGCCATTAAATGATGAATCGATAGTGTGGTGATTTCGACAATTTGACTTTGTGTTTGTTTATAGTAATGGATCCGATCCCAACCGAAGCGATAGTGATGATGTGGAGAGTGTGGCGCTGCTCCGCGCAAGGGACAACGGCGGACTCTCAACGTATGGCCAAGAATCCGAATGATGAGGCTAAGCAAGCCTTTTATAGTGTGATGAATGAATGGTTTAACCAATACATTCGAACTAACACTACTGTTCCACAACCTCCATTCCGAAAAATGCAACCCCAGACCTACAATACCTCCGTGAATCGACCAAATAAGGTCAAGTAAGCCCCAATCGATAGGATTCGAAAACATGGGGCCACTTGAATTTAAAGCTATGGATGATGATGATGCCGAAGCGAGCTGAATTTTGGTTGGACAACATTATCCGGTGCTCGATGAGCTATCTTGTACACCGATGAGTGCTTAAAGTGTACCATCTCCTTGCTATGTGAGTCCGCCTACTATTGGTGGAGTACTCGACTTCGTGGTGCCTAGAGAGCAAGTGACTTGGGAATTCTTTCAAACCGAGTTCAAAAAGTATATCGATCGAGATTCATCAACCAAAAGCGAAGGAATTTCTTGATCTTAAGCAAGGTTCTATGTCGATTCTGACTACGAACGAAAATTTGTGAGGCTTAGCCAGATGCTGCGAGAATGCATTTCGTCCAAGCTATTATATGTAAACGCTTCGAGGATGGGCTGAATGATGATATAAGGATGTTCGTTGGCATTCTCGAGATACGAGTTCGTAGTACTTGTTGAGCGAGCTTGTAAAGTCGAAGAGCTTAGAAAGGAGAAACAAAAGTCGATGTGGGAACCGGAGAATTCGAAGAGGTCCTCGGAAAGTCTCTTCAACAAGCATCGAAGAGATTTGAGATGATGTGAGCCGGTCTAGAGGCGCTACGGGCTTTTCTAGGCGAGGACGCGATCGACCCCTGTGACCACACGAGTCACTTGAACGCCGATGGTGGAAATGATCACCGAGAGAGGCGAGTGTCGCATTGTGGCAAATGGCATTCGGGAGCTGTTGGTTCCGTGATCGCTCTGCTATAAGTGCGGATCGGCCGACCACTTTATGAAGGATTGCCCGAGGATGCTTGAACAAAATGTAAGTCAAAGTGGAAACCCGGGTGCTACCACTACTCGAGGTATGCCACCTAGAAATGTGGGCAATGTTAGTGGCGGTCGAGAGGATCTAGAGATGCTACCATCGATCCGAGGCTCGGGCTCTGCTAGGACTTATGCCATACTGCGCGCCGAGGATCTTGCCTCTCCGGATGTCATTACCGGTACTTTCACTCTTTTCAATACTAATGTGATTGCTTTGATTGACCCCGGTTCTACTCATTCTTATATATGTGAAACCTTAGCATCCGAAGAAGACTTTGCCTATTGAGTCTCTTGAGTTTGTAATTCGGTGTCAAACCCCTTGGGTCATTACGTGCTTGTCAACAAAGTGTGCAAGAAAAGTCCCTAGTGTTCCGAGGTTCTTGTTTTCCGGCGGACTTGATGCTTTTGCCGTTCGATGAATTGACGTTATTCTTGGTTTGGATTGGTTGACCATGCATGATGCGGTTGTAAATTGCAAAAGCAAGACTATCGATTTGAGGTCTTGCGAATAACGAGATAATTCGGGTTGAGTCTACGGACTTAAAGGGTTGCCGGTATGTAATATCGCAATGTTGGCGGAAATATGTAAGAAAAGGGTGCGAAGCGTACCTTGCGTATGTGCTCGATGACAAGGAATCGGAAAAGAAACCCGAATCGTGCGCGTGGTTTGTGAATACCGGATGTTTTCCACGAAGAATTGTCGGGTTTACCACTGTTCGGAAATAGAATTTGGCATCGAATTGGTACTGGTACCACTCAATTCGATAGCTCCGTATCGTCGCACCAACGGAATTAAAGGAGTTGAAAGCTCGGTTGCAAGAATTGGTGGATAGAGGTTTTGCTCGCTTGAGTTGTTCGCGCTTAGGGTGCGCCGGTGTTGTTTGTGAAAAGAAGGATGGAACCATGAGGTTGTGCATCGACTATCGTCGACTTAATAAGGCGACGATAAAGAACAAATACTGTTACCACGTATCGATGACTTGTTCGATCAACTGAAGGAGCCTCGGTGTTCTCGAAAATAGATTTGAGATCGGGCTATTATCAATTGCGAATCCGAGATTGGACGTACCCAAGGCGCCTTGAGCGAGATATGGTCACTATGAGTTCCTAGTGATGCCGTTTGGGCTTACTAATGCCCTGCGGTATTTATGGATTTAATGAATCGGATCTTCGACCATATTTGGATCGATTAGTAGTCGTGTTCATTGATGACATCTTGGTCTATTCAAGAAATGAGACCGAACATCTGAACACACGAGGTTAGTCTTTGCAAATTTTACGGGATAAGCAATTATATGCTAAGTTAAACAAGTGTGAGTTACGGTTAAGAGAGGTTAGCTTCTTGGGTCATGTGGTATCTGCATCGGGTATTCGAGTCGACCGAATAAAATTTCAGCCATACTTAATTGGAAGCCTCAGAAATATTACTGAGGTTCGGAGCTTTTTGGGGCTTGCCGATTATTACCGACGATTTGTAAAAGGTTTCTCAACGATAGCCACGCCGATGACGAAGCTACTCCAAAAGGATGTTAAGTTCGAATGGACGGAGAAATGTCGAAAAGTTTCGATCAACTAAAACTTATTTGGTGAAGCCCCAATTCTAGTGCAACCCGACTCGGCAAAGAGTTTGTCATCTATAGTGACGCCTCCCTACTTGGGTTAGGTTGTGTATTGATGCAAGAAGGTCGAGTTGTGGCCTATGCGTCGAGGCAATTAAAGCCACACGAGAAAAATTATCCGACCCATGATCTCGAATTAGCTGCCATCGTATTCACTTTAAAGATTTGGCGACATTACTTATTTGGTGAGAAGTGCCATGTGTACTCGGATCACAAAAGTCTCAAATATTTGATGACCCAAAGAGACTTAAATCTGCGACAAAGACGTTGGCTCGAACTGTTAAAGGATTATGAGCTGGTCATTGACTATCACCGGAAAGGCGAATGTGGTTGCGGATGCGTTGAGTCGAATCGTTATTCACTCTACGAGCGATGAATGTGCACTCGTCATTCGATCCGACAAGGTGTTAGTGGCTGAATTGAAAGCCAAACCATTATTGACACATCAAATTCGAGAATCTCGTAAAGTCGACGACGAGTTGGCTACAAAAGCAATTTGAGTGTGTTCGAACAAGGACTCGGAGTTTCAAATCGATGATGACGATTGTTTGAGGTTCAAAAGTCGTCGTGTGTTCCAAAGAATTGAACTCATTTCGATAATTCGAATGAAGCCCATTGTAGCCGAATGGCAATCCACCCGGAGTACGAAGATGTACAACGAGTTGAAACGTCGGTTTTGGTGGCATGGTATGAAACGAGACATCTCCGACTTTGTTTGAGATGTTTAATATGTCAACAAGTGAAAGCAGAACATCAAGTGCCTTGAGGATTACTTGACCAATCACGATACCCGAGTGGAAATGGGATCGAGTCACAATGGACTTTGTATCCGGACCGCCATTGTCGTGAGTAAGAAGGATGCGGTTTGGGTCGTGGTAGATAGATTGACTAAGTCGGCTCACTTTGTCCCCGACGCACGGATTTTTCAATGGACAAATTGGCGAATTGTGCGTTCTCAGTTGTGAGATTGCACGGGTGCCTATTTCCATCGTGTCGGATAGAGATCCGAGATTTACCTCGCGATTTTGGAAAAAGTTGCAAGAAGCTTTGGGTACCAAGTTGCATTTCAAGACCGCTTTCACCCCAAACCGATGGTCAATCCGAGCGGATAATTCGGATACTTGAGGATATGTTGAGATGTTGCGTCCTCGAGTTTAGTGGTTCATGGGAAGCGGTATTTGCCGTTGATTGAATTCGCACAACAACGACTTTCAATCAAGTATTAAGATGGCACCCTACGAGGCTTTGTACGGTCGTAAATGCCGTACACCATTGTTTTGGTGAGCTCGGTGAAGGTAAGATTTTCGGGTGGATTTGATTAGAGATCTTTGAAGAAAGTGAAAGTAATCCGTGAAAGTCTGAAGATAGCCTCCGATCGTCGAGAAGTCGACGCGGATCTGAAGCGTAAGGATATCGAGTATCGTGGGTGATAAAGTGTTTCTCAAGGTATCGCCTTGGAAAAAGATACTCAGATTCGGCCGTAAGGGCAAGTTGAGCCCGAGGTTCATTGGGCCATATGAGATATCCGAGCGAGTCGGTCCAGTGGCATATCGTTTGATTTTGCCCCCTGAACTCGAAAAGGTTCACGATGTCTTTCATGTTTCGATGCTTCGACCCTATAGATCCGATCCATCGCACGTGATTAGTCCATCAGAAGTTGAAATTCAAGCCAATATGAGTTATGAGGAAGAACCGATTCGTATCCTATCACGGGAAGTGAAAGAGTTGCGAAACAAGCGGGTTCCGCTAGTGAAGGTGATATGGCTCAAGCACGAGATAGAAGAAGCTACTTGGGAAAACGAGAACTCTATGAAAGAGCGATACCCAACCCTATTTACCGGTAAGATTTTCGGGGACGAAAATTTCTTAAGTGGGGGAGAGTTGTGACAGCCCAAAATTGACCCTAGTCGAAATGTGGTTTCGGGACCACAAAACCGAGGCATAAAAATAATTTAAAATTTATTTTGATGCCTATAATATGTGTATGCTCATGTATGACATTTTTTGATGATTGATTTAGTGTTATAAAGGTGAATTTCACTAGAAAGGGCTTAGTAGTGAACTTTGAAAGTACGATAGGGAAATGTGTGATGACTAATTAAAGCATGCATGCAAAACAATGGACTTGCATGTCAAATTCCCCTTTTTATAGGTGGTGGCCAGCCATGACCAAGAAATATGGGCTAAACATGTCATGAAACATGTTTTGTTGGGCATTAGGGAGAAATAATAAACAAATAAGCATGGGTAAGAAAAGAATGAAAAAAAAATGTGTGTGTGAGTGTGGTATCTCCCCATTGCCGTGAGTTGTAAAGGAAGAAAGAAAAAATTTGTTCATCCTTTCTTTGAGCCAAAACTAAGGGGAAGAAGAGATTTTTGCTTCATTTTATTTGTTTAGAAGAGATCTAGAAGGAGATTTGGCTAAACTTGCACCAAGATTAAGGTATGTATGAGGTTGTGTCATGAGATTCATGCATGTTTTAGTTGCCAACTTGATGTTCATGTTAGCCATGGTTCAAATCCTTGTTATGCCATGGAAGTGGTATTTGGTCAAAGTTGATATTGTGATAAAGCCATTGCATGCTAAGTGTGAAGCTTGATGATGATGCATGCAATGATGGATTGTCTACTCTTGAAATTTCTTTGTAGCCATCTTGAGTAAGACTTTGAGTTTTCTTTTGTTTAACCATGATTGAAGTTGAAAGGGCATGATTGTGATGTATTCGCCATGATGCATTCATGAGCATGGTTCATGCTTCTTGCATGTTAGTTAGAATTTGTGTTTTGGATGGCTATGGACACCTTGAAATTCGGCCATGCACATATATGTATATATATGTTTGCACATGATGTTTTGGTTATGAAGTAAGTGATGAATATGTTTGGTTAAAGAAGAAAATGTTGAAGAATGTTTGTGAAATTGCAAGTACATTCGGCCTAGAATACCTATGATGTGGAAATCTTGGAATTTATTGTTGATTTGGTGCAAGTATGACTAAGTATAATCGGCCATATGAGTGCTTGATGATGTATTATAAGTATGGAGCCACAATATGTAAAGCATTAACTAGTAAAATGCATGCTGTTTTTGTGTGGTGTTAAGTGTATAATTGGCCTCAAATTGGACATGTATGTTCGGCCTTAAGTAGCCGATTGATGGCCTTAGCTTTTCCTTGATGCTTGAATGGATTGTATTGAATTGCTTGATGTAGTATAAAATGTGCATGACCATTGTGTACTCAAGCTAAAGGGTGGCCATATGACCATTTAAACTCCTTGTCATATTCGGCCATAAGCTAGCATAATGAGGTATTAATAAATTAAATTCGTTTGAATTAGCTCAAGAGCTTAGAGGGCCACAATCGGACAAGGGGAAGGAAAAAGTGATCAAATAGCCGTAAAAGCCGTTCGACAACATCCGAGGTAAGTCCTCAAGAAGTGACCCTACTTGAATTATGTGAAATGAAATATGGATGTGTATTGATTATTGATTTATGTGTGTATGAGTATTTGAATGATACCCGGCGTAAGTCCCGAAGGCGATTATGCTAGGGATTATATTTGTGTTTGAGCCTTAGTAACGAAAATGAAATATGAATGTCTAATGATTATTGATGTATGTGTGCATAAGCAATTGAATGATATCTGGGCTAAGTCCCGAAGACGTTATTGCTGGAAATTATATCCGGGTTAAGACCCGAAGGCAATTGTGCTAGCGGCTACATCCGGGCTAAGACCCGAAGCCATTCGTAGGAGTCGTTCTATCCGGGCTAAGACCCGAAGGCATTCGTGCACGTGGTTATATCCGGTTGTATTCCGAAGAAGCTTGGGCTGGAGGTGAGTGTTGGTTGCTGTAATGAATTCAATTGGTACGCTCGAAAAGCCCAAAGAATAAGGTATGTTTATACGTGCATTGGAAAGTCGACATGTTTGAGCAACATTCGCTCGATCGACTAACGAATTTCAGCTATTGAATTGGTTGATACCTTGTGAAAGTATATAATGATGAAGTGTGAAGTAAGAATGATTATGTGAATGTGTATTAATGAAATGATGCATTTGGCCATGTGAATGTATTGCTTTAATTAAAGCTGATTTTATTCCTTGAGACTTACTAAGCATAAAAATGCTTACCCGTTGCTTTGGCTCTCTGTTTTATAGATTGTGCTCGATAGCAATCGGATTCGGGATAATTAAAGTCAAGTCATCCACACTATCAAAGCCTCCATTTTGGTATAAATTTTGGTTGAACTTTGAAATGGCATGTATAGGACTACCCTTGCTGGTTTAAATATGTTGTGATGTATATGTGTACGGCCATGCGAAAATGGCTCGTAAAAGTGAAGTCTGAACTTAGACTATTTGCGGTTTGTATATATATATATATGGTGTCATGATGTGATTATGGATTGGAAATGGGAATGTTGGTCACATGATCAGCCATTGGTATGGTTAAAATGATCATATGTGAACCTATGTATGGCAAGACTAGTTGGTTCATGGAGACTACAAACTAGGTAAGACCTACCTTAAAAACAGATGCTGTCAGCTGCAGTGACGTGAATGTGAAAAATCACCAAAATTTGTAGGAATGGTATTAAATAGTGAATAAGCTATGTGAATGAACCTTGATGAGTCTATTTTCATATGGAAGAAACGAAACGGTCATAGGAGTTACTTGTTAAGAGATATTGAAGCTATTGTGAGACAGGGCCAGAACGGTTTCTGGGTCCCCTGTCGCAACTTTAAAAATTTACTATAAATTATCCAGAAATAATTAGGAGTCGTGCCTTATATGTACAGATTCCATATTTAGTCTAGTTTCATTAGAAACAAACGGCACCAGTATTAAAGCCCTGTACAGAGAGATATTCAAGTTGTAACGCGCGAAGGTCAGAGCAGTCAATCCCTGTAACATGGGTGACTTTAACTAATAAACTGTACCAATTGGCCTGACAAAAAATTCTAGAAATAAGTCCATGGATGGATATATGAGTCTAAATTCATGAAAAATTTACGAAACCAGTTTCCGAGTTTTGAAACTCGAGATATGATTTTTAAGGCGACGGTGACGCAGTTTTCCAGCCTGACTGGAAATGTCAAATTGGTGGGCAAAATATGTGGACTTGGCTTGTTAACCCCTCGTGTCCGACACCGGCAATGGTCTCGGGTTCGGGGTGTTACATACTTGATTTCAAAATATCACAACACCACGATTATTCGATTTATCAAAGAGGTCCACTTAAACAAATTTAAACTCGATATAACAAAGTGTGGCAATGGTTGTGGGCATGTCTAGGTTTGGATCCAACTGAAGAGCTTGGTACTTAAGCAGCCTTCATGGCTCACCTCCTCTGTCTCGGATACCTACCTGGTGCCCAGCTTCCATTCACTTTGTTAACTCAACAAGATATATGGTTTTTAAAACACTAAAACGAAACATGGGTTTTCAACTCCAATGTGGCACGTCAGATTCAGCCATAACGTCTAGGTCGAGCATTTTCCTCTTTTGTTTTCTTTCTTTCTTCCCACTTGTGTCGATTTTTCTTAAGCAATTCCTCTCTTTTCTCTTCCATTATTTCGTCCATAAACTCTTTACCCCCATTCTTCCTCTCTTTCATTTATAGTAAAAGCCGAACTCATCCTTCTTTTCATTGCTAACTGAATAACAACAAGCCAAATCCCGAAGGAGGCAAAGGAAGTCGATTTCTCCATAAAGGTATACACTTGTTCTTTTTTTTCTTTTAGCCGATTCATGTTATGTCAGAAGCCTTTCAACTCTTTTGTCAACACCCTTTTTGGTCCATAACCACTTCTTCTTCAGTGATCCAAAAGCCGAAAGCACGGCATCCTTGGGTGACTTGGTGGCCGATTCTTAGGATCCGTGTGGTGTGATTTTTGCTAGTGTTTTGAAGCTAGGACTGCGTTGAATCGGAGTTGACATGGGATTGGAACTGTTTGGGTAGGTGAACCTTGGCAAGTGCTCGTAGCTTTAATCAATTCGTTATTATGGAGGTTAAGAAAAGCCGAAACCCCCTAGTTTAGAGAGGTGGCCGAATATGGGTATAGACTTTATGGGGTTCTCCTTTTAATAATTTTATTGTTTCTATAGTGGAGGAATAGCAAGGCATAGTGTTGATTTGGATTAGCTTGGATCATCGGAGTGGCTAGATCTCGTCATAAATCTCGGCAAAAGTAAGGTGCCTAAGGCCATTATGGATGGTGGCCGAATGTGTAAGTGTTAATATTAGATGGTTCTTGGTTTGGTTCAATTATTGTGAGCAGATTTATTAATGGTTGATTATAGGAGAAATCGTGTAGGAGATCTTGTCGAGGAATATCACAAAACAGGTGTGTAACGAACCCTTTTTCATAGCTTAAAGCGATAAATGCCGAAAAGCCGAAATGCCGGAATTCTGGCATTTCGAGGACTTGTGAGCAAGAGAACGCTCATTAGTTAGTTAGATTTGTTGAGATGATGATTGGGAACATTGGAAACGGTAAGAGCGCGATTTTTGGCGTTCACGGTAAGTTGGGCCTCGAGGGGCCGAAGTGGGGCCCAATGGGCTTTCGGACCCATTTGTAAAAAAATTGGTAGAAAAGGAAAACCTGCTAAATTACGCATCGAGACTGATAAAACCGTTATGGAATATAGGTTAAATGGGCCTAAATGACAAAATCGGCTAAGTAGGGCCCATTAGGGGTTTTAGGCCCAATAACTCGATTTCACTAAAAATGGGCCAGAATCACTGTTTGCACCCATGAATTGTTAGTAACCGTTAATGAACATAGAAACCCTAATTTTTGGTAAAATTACAGGATTACCCTTATAACATGAAAATGACCGTTTTGCCCCTAGGTAAAAATGACCATTATACCCCTAGGGTTTATATATGAATTTAATACATGGGATTTTGATAAACATGGTATGTATGATATGCACATGACATGTATGATATGCACATGATATGTATGATATGCACATGATGTATTCATAAATGCATTGGGTTGGGTTTTTATATGGACGGAGGAAGTGCAAAAGGGCTTATGCCCCAGTTATCAAAAGGGCTTATGCCCTAGTTATAAAAAGGGCTTATGCCCCAGTTACTAAAAGGGCTTACGCCCCAGTTATTAAAAGGGCTTATGCCCCAGTTATTAAAAGGGTTTTGCCCGATTATTAAAAAGAGGCTAGGCCTCGGTTATATGATAAAGACTATCTTTGCTAGTGGAGAGTTATGGTTGGGTGGGTTGAGTTATTCCCCACATGGTGTGTTGGTTGGTACGGGTAGAGAGTAGCGGATGGTGGGTCAAGTAGTCTCCCCAAATGGGCTTGCATTCATTTTTTTTGATGATACATGTGATATTGAAATGGGCCTATGGGCCATGATTCTGATAAAAGGCTTGCCTAGTTATATGATTTATGAAAAGGCTACGCCCAATATATACATATTGAGATTGGACTTGGGCTAAGGCCCAAAGAAGTGATATTGATTTGGGCTCGAAAGGGCTTGTTGCACATGAGTTTCCAAACTCATCCCTTTCCTTAACCTTGCAGTGAGCCTTGATCGGGGACTTGGAGTCGGAAGGATTGAGTGGCCACAGTGATCGCCTTTGGGATTTTAAATAAGCATTGGTTTTCTTTAAATTTCCTTTAATTATTATTTATTCTTGGGTTGTAAAAGGCCATTTTAACTTTTCTTTTACTTCTTTTCGTGATTATTTTATTTTAATAACTTTAAAATTGGTTGATAATTATTCAAATAGGCTAGACTTAGGGCGTGATTTCAAAACGATACTTGATTTCAAAATATCATAACACCACGATTATTCGATTTATCAAAGAGGTTCACTTAAACAAATTTAAACTCGATATAACAAAGTGTGGCAATGGTTGTGGGCATGTCTAGGTTTGGATCCAATCAAGAGCTTGGTACTTAAGCGACCTTCATGGCTCACCTCCTCTGTCTCGGATATCTACGGTGCCCGACTTCCATTCACTTTGTTAACTCAACAAGATATATGGTTTTTAAAACACTAAAACGGAACATGGGTTTTCTACTCCAATATGGCACGTCAGATTCGGCCATAACGTCTGGGCCAGGTTTGGGGTGTTACATTTAATCAAATCAACCCCGAAGATTTTACTTTCTCTGAGCTCGGTCCAAAACAACGGTGTACGGCATTTACGACTGTACAAAGCCTCATAAGGTGCCATCTTAATGCTTTATTGAAAACTATTATTGTAAGCGAATTCAATCAAAGGCAAATACCGTTCCCATGAACCACTAAACTCAAGGATGCAACATCTCAACATATCCTCCAGTATCTGAATTACTCGTTCTGATTGACCATCCGTCTGAGGATGAAACACGGTGCTAAAATGTTGTTTGGTACCCAAAGAATCTAGTAATTTCTTCCAGAACCTTGATGTAAATCTTGGGTCTCTATCTGACACAATTGAAACAGGTACCCCGTGTAATCTAACAATCTGAGAGACATACAACTCGGCTAACTTATCAAGTGAGAAATCTGTATGTACGGGAATGAAATGAACTGATTTAGTCAATCTATCCACAACAACCCATATCGCATCTTTCTTGCTCGGTGACAAAGGTAACCCAGACACAAAATCCATCATAACTCGATCCCACTTCCACTCGGGTATCATGATCGGTTGAAGTAACCCTGAAGGCACTTGATGTTCTGATTTCACTTGTTGACAAATTGTACACTTCGATACAAAGTCAGATATATCACGTTTCATACCATGCCACCAACACTGACGTCTTAGATCATTGTACATTTTCGCTCAAAATCATCGAAATAAATTCTGAATTTCTTGGAACACACAATCGACTTCTGAACCTCAAACAATCATTGTCTTCAATTTGAAACTCTGAATCCACATTCGAAACACATTCAGCTCGTTTAGCAACCAATTCACCATCGACTTTCTGAGTTTCACATATTTGATGAATCAATAACGGTTTGGCTTTTAATTCTGCTACTAACACATTATCGGATGAAACGGACAAGTGTACATTCATCGCTCGCAAAGCAAATAGCGACTTGCGACTTAAAGCACCGGCAACCACGTTAGCCTTTCCTGGGTGATAGTCAATGACAAGCTCGTAATCTTTCAACAATTCAAGCCAACGTCTTTGTCTCAGATTCAAATCTCTTTGAGTCATCAAATATTTGAGGCTTTTGTGATCCGAATATACATGACACCTCTCTCCAAACAAGTAGTGTCGCCATATTTTCAAAGCAAATACGATGGCAGCTAATTTGAGATCATGGGTCGGATAGTTTTCCTCATGTGGCTTCAATTGCCTCGAAGCGTAAGCTACAACTCGACCTTGTTGCATCAATACACAACCCAGCCCATGTAAGGACGTATCACTGTAAATGAAAAAATCTTTACCGGATTTGGGCTGCACTAATACTGGAGCTTCAGTCAAATAGGTTTTCAGTTGGTCGAAACTTTTCTGGCAATTTTCTGACCATTCAAACTTAACATCTTTCTAAAGTAGCTTCGTCATTGGTGTAGCTATCATCGAGAAACCCTTTACAAACCGTCTGTAGTAACCGACAAGTCCCAAAAAGCTTCGAACTTCAGTAACATTTCTAGGAGGCTTTCAATCAAGTATGGCTGATATTTTACTCGGATCAACACGAATACCCGATGCGGATACCACATGCCCCAAAAAGCTAACTTCTCTCAACCAGAACTCACATTTACTGAACTTAACATATAACTGCTTGTCCCATAAAATCTATAACACTAATCTCAGGTGCTCGGCATGTTTGATTTCATCTCGCAAATAGATCAAAATGTCGTCTATAAACACAACTACAAACCGGTCCAAATACTGTCTGAAGATCTGATTCATCAAGTCCATAAATACCGCAGGGGCATTAGTGAGCCCAAACGGCATCACTAAGAACTCGTAGTGACCGTATCTCATTTTGAAAGTAGTTTTAGGCACATTTGAGTCTCGAACTCGCAACTGATAATAACCCGATCTCAAATCTATCTTTGAAAACACTGAGGCTCCCTTCAGCTGATCAAATAAATCATCAATACGCAGTAATGGATATTTGTTCTTTATTGTCACTTTATTTAATTGATGATAGTCGATGCACATTCTCATGGTTCCGTCTTTCTTTTTCACAAACAATACTGGTGCACCCCAAGGTGAGAAACTCGATCGAGCGAAACTTCTATCCATCAACTCTTGCAATTGAGCTTTCAATTCCTTCAATTCGGTTGGTGCCATACGATACAGAGCTATCGAAATTGGTGTAGTCCCAGGTACAAGTTCAATGCCAAACTCTACCTCTCGAACAGGTGGTAATCCCGGTAACTCCTCAGGAAAAAACATCCGAATACTCACAAACCACTGGCACTGATTCAAGTTTCTTTTCTGACTCTTTACTATCGAATACGTACGCAAGATATGCTTCACACCCCTTTTTTACATATTTCTGAGCCAACATCGAGGATATTACTGCTAGTAACCCATTCAAATCAGTAGACTCAACTTGGATTATCTCATCATTTGGACATCTCAAATCAATAGTCTTTCTTTTGCAATTCACAACTGCATCATGTACGGTCAACCAATCCATACCGAGAATAACATCAAATTCATCAAATGGTAAAAGCATTAAATCGACCGAAAAATAGGAATTCGGATTATCAGGGGACATTTCCTACACACTTTGTCGACTAGCACATATCGACCCAAAGGATTCGACACTCGAATCACGAACTCAGTAAACTCAATAGGTAGAGTCTTACTGAATGCTAAAGTCTCACATACATATGAATGAGTAGAACCAGGGTCAATCAATGCAATCACATCAGTATCAAAGAGAGTGAAAGTACCGGTAATAACATTAGGCGAAGAAGCATCCTCGCGTGCGCGTATAGCATAATCTCTAGCAAGAGCACGAGCCTCAGATCTGGTCGTAGCATCTCTAGACCCTCTCTGACCGCCACTAGTATTCCTCGTATTCCGAGGTGGTCTACCTCGAGCTGTAGTAGTACTCGATTTCCCACTCTGATTCACATTTTGCTCTGACAATCTCGGGCAGTCTTTGATGAAGTGGTCGGATAA
The DNA here is from genome assembly GCF_025698485.1 of Gossypium arboreum. Lineage (NCBI taxonomy): Eukaryota > Viridiplantae > Streptophyta > Magnoliopsida > Malvales > Malvaceae > Gossypium > Gossypium arboreum. The sequence continues at coordinate 40,702,477 of NC_069081.1, forward strand.
TCCGCATCTATAACAGGAGTGATCATGAAATCTACAACTCCCCGAATGTCATTTTCCATAGAACTTGCACTCAGTCCTATCCTGACGATCATTTCCAACACTGGCAACTAAAGTGGCTCGCATACTCATAGGAGGTCGATCACAGTCTCGTCTGGAAAAGCCTGAAGTGTTCTTAGATCGGCCCGAATCATCTCAAAATTTCTTCAATGATTGCTGAAAAGGCTTTCCTAAAGATCTTTTACGAAACTCTCCAACTCCAACATCAGCTTTCCTTTTCTCTTTACTAAGCTCCTCGGCTTTGCAAGCTCGCTCAACAAGTACTACAAACTCTCTGATGTCAAGAATGCCAAAAAACATTTTAATATCTTCATCTAGCCCGTCCTCAAAGCGTTTACACATAATAGCCTCAGACGATACACATTCCTGAGCATATCTACTAAGTCTGACGAACTACCATTCATAATCAGTAACTGACATGGAACCTTGTTTAAGTTCAAGAAATTCTTTCCGTTTCTGATCGATAAACCTCTGACTGATATACTTTTTCCGAAATTTAGTTTGGAAGAACTCCCACGTCACCCGCTCTCTGGGTACAACAGAAACCAATGTATTCCACCAATAATAGGCAGAATCACGTAGCAGAGATATAACACATTTCAGGCATTCACCGGGTGTGCAAAATAGTTCATCAAGTACTCGAATAGTGTTGTCCAACCAAAATTCAGCTTGCTCGGCATCATCACATGCGTAGCTTTAAATTGATAGCCCCATGCTTTGAATTACATCAGCCGGGGCTTATTCAACCTCATCTGATCAATTACCAGAGGTATCATGGGTGAAGGGGTGTATTTGTCGGAAGTGGGGGTTGTGGAGTAGCCGCATTAGTTCAAATGTATTGGTTAAACCAATCATTCATCACATTATAAAAGGCTTTTCTAGCCTCGTCATTTTGATTGCACGCAATAGGTTGAGAGTCCATCGACGCTGTCCCGTGTGCGGGAGCAGGCGCTACACTCTCTACATCATCAGGTACCGCTCGATCAGGATCGGAATCCATTACTATACGAGAACACATTTTTAACTGTCAGAAATCATCACACCATCGTATTAACACTATATGGCATGTATAGCTAGACACATATACGCTACGTTAGTCCTAGAATCGACTAAACCGTAGCTCTGATACCAATAAAATGTAATACCCCTAACCCGAATTTGATCGCTGGATTAAGGCTAAGAGGTATTACAGAACTAAACATTTAATTATCTCATTCACATTGTCAATAAACATAAACAGAGATCGAGCTGAAATACCTACTGATATTTAAGTTATATGCCATTTTCGTATGGCCAAAATATTTACAAATTCAAAACATCGTTATCATCAGCCTAACCTATACATGTCATATCGAGTCCAAAATATAACTGTACCAAAAAGATCGATAGTGTGATGAATTGCTGACGATCCCCGAGTCGGTGGCCAAAATCAACAATATATAAAATAGAAAAATAAAGAACAGAGTAACCTTTCAAAGCTTAGTAAGTTTTAAGCATCACAAACAATTAAAGACTTATCGAAAATTGAAACATTCATTTAAATAGACTTATTCTCAATTCAAATTGCTTCATGGCTGAATACACATAAACATATACATAGATTTCTCAGCACATATTTTTCTTCTACTTAAAGTTCATACGATGCTTTTAAATCAAATAATCTCATATATTAACAACATTTGACTGAATAGGTCATTGTTTTACTCGTAGATATAACAATCATTCACACTTAAGTATCATTCTTTAATACTAATAATTCAAAAAATCATTGTCTTAATGTACATGAGTACATAAAGTAATTTTAACATATAATTCATATACAAATATACCATGACCGATTAAATCATTCTCGTATTCGCAAATATAACCATCAATCATATTTATATATATATTCTTCTTATGCTAATGATTCACTTCGAAATCAATTCACCGATGAGTAAGTAATACGTACCTGAACATCTTAAATACTTACTCAACGATGGTTTACTGTGAACATTCAATATTGTAATCTTACTTAACTTACTAGCATTAAGCCTGTCAGGTCTTAGGACTTGAAACCAATTACCAGTACAAGCCTACGAGAATTTAAACCCGGTATAATACCAGCTCGAAGCCTGCGGGACTTTAGCCTAGACATATTTCCAGCACGTAGCTTGTAGACCTTAAGTCCGGTTATAATTCCAGCACATAGCCTGTGGACCTTAAGTCCGGATATAATTCCAGCACATAGCATGCGGACCCTAAGTCCGGATAAACATCACTGAATATCATGCATACTTATTCGCAAGAAAATTCAATTCACATAACATCTCACAATCATAGTTCATTTATTCCATTTGAATAATAGCATAACATGGGCACCACTCATATAACTTTTGGCTCAATAACATACATAAGAATATATGCCCATTTTACTTTCCAAGCTTAACTTCTAATGTCTATTTGGCTTTAGGCCTTAAACATAAATTATTTGTCACTCAACTATATTCAAATAGAATCAATAAATTGCAGTATAGTTATCATACACATATCAAGACATTATCAATTACGTACTAAATGTGCCTATTCAAAACTTACCTTGGATATACTTGAATGGTTGCGGAAAGGCTACTCAATTACTTTCTCTTTTCCCTATCCAACTTCCACCCTCTTTGCTCTTGAGCTTAATTTAAAACAAATAGATTTATTTAATTACTTAACCAAGATCATTTACTATTTAATCTCTTATCAAATAAGCAATTTAGTTTAATACATGTATATCATATAGTTAAGGTACAAATGACCTAAATAACTAGCTATTTAAACACCATATATATATTCCCTACTCATGCACAACCGAACACATTACTAGGCATTATCAAGTTTATAATTATAAGCATGTATACGTTAAGACAAATTATATATTTAATAAATTCTACAGGTATGGTTATTTATATTTTATTTGCCAATTCACAAGTTGATCAAAACCATTTCAATTGACTTCATTTATAACAAACAAATCAATATGGTCACCTATGCCAAACAATAACCGAGCCATTTAATCATGCTCATGGCCGATCCTATCTTGCTCTAATCAAGGTCATAACCCACTTTAAAATTTCTAGCCTTTCATGCACTCATCTCTAATGTTAATTAAGTAATGCCGAATGTCACCAACTAAATGGCATACACACACTCACATGCAAAAAAATTATCCACACCTACTATAGCTCATTCGGCATTTACAATTTAACCTTACTCAAGCTTCATATAAATTTTTCTTGACCGGATATAAAATGAATTTAAAAATCCAATCGATCAAACTTTAACATGTTCATAGCTCTTTTAACAAAATTTCATTCATGTTTCTATCACCACATAATTATGAACTATTTAAAAACTTTCATATTACACCATTTCAATTTATGGCAATATGCCGAATGCACAAACTTAACTAAAACTCAAATTTTAACCTTCTTCACTTCAATTAACCACTACTTATTCTTCAAAACATCAAATACAATATGAATAACACCTAAACATTTATATCCGAATTTGCTAGCACATAGGGCCTTTGGCCGAATGTCATTAAACTCAAGCCAAAACAACTAACAAACTTAGACATCCAACATAATTCTCCATACCAATGACATCAAAACATCTACCAAGAATTTCAACCTCCATAGCCGAATATCAATCTTCCAAAATAATAAAAATTCGAACCATGAAATAATTAGAATTTAAACTAACCATTCAAATTATGCATGAATTTCCAATAGTAGCATTACACATACCTTATTCTAGCAATTTCCTTAGCCGAAAATTTTAACAAAAATTTTCTTCTTTCTCTTTTCTAGCTACGACAATGGAGGAACAAGGATGAACCAACTTTGGTTTCTCCTCCCACTAACACATATTTTATTTCTCTTATTCTTTTATTCATCTTTATTTCATTTAATTTATTATCAATTTAATATTGTAAGAAAACATAACTTAGTGGAAATGATCTTGTCATGGCCGGCCACTCAAAGTATTTTGGGTAAATTGACATGCAAGTCCACACTTTTTTTTTACTCGATTTTGTGGTCCCGAAACCACTTCCCGACTAAGGTCAAAATAGGACTGTCACAAAGAGTTTTTGGAATTGAAGTAAGGTCATAGAACTGTAGCTGAATATGAACGAGAATTTGTGCAGCTTATTAAATTCGCACGAGAATGTATTACAACTGAGGCTGTTAAGTGTACCTGAAGATGGATTCAATGAAAATATCTAATTTCTAGTCAAGATACTTGAGTTGAAAAAAAATTTTGTGTTGGTAGATTGAGTACATAAAGTAGAACTCAGCAAAGAAAAAAGAAAAGCAGAACTCAACAAAGAAAAAAGAAAAGCAGATACTTGTGTCTGAAACACGGGTAAATGACCCGTAGGAAAATATTTTTTTTTCTCCTTCAAAGAAAAAAGAGAATTTCGTAGCCGTACACCAGCTTCATTTGGATTTTTTGAAAGAGAGCGAGTGAGGCATACTAGCTTAAGATCTCAGGCTACCTTAATATCTAGTATTGGTAGTATTCTCAATGTTAACAAACCAGATTGTCAACATTGTGGCAAAAAAACATTTTGGTGAATATCGGGCAAAAGAAGGGTCATGTTTTAAATGTGGCTCATTTGATCATTTCCTCTGTAATTGCCCAGCATTTTCTAACAGCGATAAAGCTCAAAATGTTCATTTCGAGAATGTACTTCTAAAGGTAAACCACCAAAGAGTAGTGGAAATGCGAGATTTAGTCGTAATGGCAATAAAGATATTATAATTCGATCCAAGGCAGGAACACTGGCTAAAGCTTTTGCACCTGATGTGATTGCTGGTACGTTTTCTATCTTTGATTTTAATTTTTATACTCTGATTGACCCAGGGTAAACACACTCGTATATATGAAAAACATTAGTGATGGATAAGGAAATACCTATTGAATCAACTGGATTTGTGGTCAAAGTATCTAATCTATTAGACCAGTATGTGTTAGTCGATAAAGTTTGTAGAAATTGTCCCTTCAAAAATTGGGATTGCAAATTTTTGACTGATTTGAGGTTATTATCGTTCAATGAATTTGATGTGATTCTCAGCATAGATTGGTTCACTTTACACGATGCTGTTGTGAACTGTAGAAGAAAGTAAATTTTATTGGAATGTCAAAACGTTGAGATAATCAGGGTTGAATCAGATAGATATGATAGTCCAACCAATACTATTTCAGCTTTGTCAACTCAGAAATGTGTCTGAAAAGGTTGTAAAGCATATCTAGTTTATATATTAGATGCTAGAGCTTTAGAGTTGAAGTTGGAATCAGTTCTGACAATTTGTGAGCTTGCGGATGTGTTTTTAGAAAAGTTGCCAAGATTACTATTGATTAGAGAGGTTGAATTTCCTATTGAATTTGTTTTAGGAACTTCACCGATATCGATCGCTTGGTATAGAATGACACCCGCTGAATGAAAAGAGTTAAAAGCACAATTACAGGAATTGGCAGATAGATGATTTGTTCACCATAATATTTCTCCTTGAGATGCACTTGTACTATTCATTAAGAAGAAAGATGGGTTGATGCAATTATGTATTGATTATTGACAGCTTAATAAGGTTACAATTAAAAACAAATATGCAATTGTATTTTCAATGATTGATCTCCATTCTAGATATTATCAGCTTCCAGTTAAAGATTTTGATTTGATGAAAACTTTTTTCAGAATTAGGTACGGACATTATGAATTTTTAGTTATGCCATTTGGTTTAACAAATGCAACTGTTGTGTTTATAGATTTGGTGAACATAATATTTTGACCATATTTAGACATATTTGTGATTTTTTTCATTGATGATATTCTGATTTATTCCCGAGACAAAGTTAAACGTGCCCAACATTTGAGAATAGTATTATAGACTTTTCGTGATAAGTAATTATATGTGAAATTTAGTAAATGTGAGTTTTAGTTGCGAGAAGTTTGATTTTTGGGTCACGCCGTATTAGCTGATGGCATTAGAGTGAATTCGAGTAAAATATTTGTATATTTTGGATTGGAAGCCTTAGAAAAATATCACTGAACTTAGAAGTTTTCTAGGTTTAGCTGGGTATTATCGAAGATTTTTTAAAGGTTTTTTTATGATTACTATACCATGTAGACGTTCAGTTTGAGTGAATGATTCATGTACTCGAGGATATACTCCGTTGTTGCATTTTAGAATTAGAAGGTAGCTGGGAAAAATTTCTTTTGTTAGTTGAGTATAATAATAGTTACTATTCAAGTATTAAAATGGCATCGTACGAAGCCCTATACTATCAAAAATGTAGAACTCCATTGTACTGGATTGAATTGAGTAAGAAAAATATTTTCGATATTGATTTGATCTAGGAAACTGAAGAAAAGGTCAAAGTGATTCAAAATAGTTTGAAAGTTGATTCCAATCATCAAAAATCATATGCTGATTTCAAAAAAAAAAGACATTGAATATCAAGTTGGTGACAGAGTGTTCTTAAAAGTATCGCCCTGGAAGAAATTTCTCTATTTTGACTGAAAGGGGAAGCTTAGTCCACAATTCATCAGGCCATATGAAATTATCGAGAGAATTTGACTAGTAATTTATCATTTAGCTTTACCATCTGAATTAGAGAGAACACACAATGTATTTCATGCCTCGATGTTGCGCTGGTATCAATCTGATCTTTCACATGTAATATTGCCTGTTGATGTAGAAATTCAGCTTGATATGTTGTATAGTGAGGAACTGATCTGAATCTTGGCTCGGGAAGTTAAAGAATTAAGGAAGCTACCTGGGTTAAGTAAGCTACCTGGGAATCGGAAGAAGCTATGAAAGAGCAATACTAGAACCTATTTTCTTGTAAGATTTTCGGGGATGAAATTTCCTTTCAAAGGGAGAGTTGTAATAGCCTATTTTTAGTGGTGTCAGAAATAGTGGTTTGGGGACCACAATTCCGATGAGCAAGTTAGAATTTTTGTGTTTATTTAATGTCCATAGGGTTATATTAAGGTCGTATTAAATTTTCGTTAAGAAATGTTAAGGTTTAAATGGTTAATTAGGTGAAAAGGACTAAATTGAAAAAGGTACAAAAAGTAGGTTCTATTAGTTAAAAGTGTCAAATGGTTATAGAATCTTTAATTAGTGGACTTGGATGGTCATTATACCATATTCTAATATAGTGGGTATTTATGGATAGGTTATAGTGTAATTTTAAAAGCTTTTAAAGGTTAATTTGGTAATTATTTAAATAATTGATAAGTTAATAAAACAAATAGTAAAATTTTGCTATCATCTTCCCCATTTTCAATTGAAAACCGATTCCACCATAAAAGGGAAGAAAAACTTTCAGTCAAGCTTTGCTCTGAATGCATGGTATGTGTTTGTTGCTCGTTTTTATTTATTTTTATGTTTTTGAGCTCGTTTTAGCTTAATCTAGCTAACCTAGGGGTCAATTCACACAATTGTTAGGGGTTGAGGGACTTTCCATAAATGAATTTGATGTGTTTGAAAAGTTAATTGATAGATAGTTAAATTTCGCTGTTTTGTTAAGTGATTTTTAGTGAATTTAGGGTTTAGGGATTAATTTGTTTAAATGGTAAACTCCATGAATATTTTGTAAAATGATGAAAAATATGGGTTGATATAGGTATAAGGAAAAATCAACTAACATGGGTTTCAGTTAAAAATGATTGTATTTCAAGTTTCGGGATTAGGGACTAAATTGTATAAAATATAAAATATTAGGGGTAAATATGTAATTTAGTAATAAAAGGGTTTAATTGCATAAAACTACTTTTTTGAGTGGTGGAATTGTAATAATTGAGTTGAATTGCTATTTAGATCAAGAAACGAGTCAATCAAGACTAGACCGAGAAAAAGCTAAGGTGTCAAATTAGTCGTTGGATCTGATTTTACAACAGTTTTGTTGAGGTAAGTTCACATTTTCTTTTAAAACATTTCATTTTAAATTATAATATTCATTGTTATCTTTATAATATATGTAATTGTGATTAAAATTGTTTGATTTGAGAAAAGAAATGGAACGTCGTAACAACCCGTTTTTAGGTCAAATCAGAATAGTGGTTTCGAGACCATAAATTCAAAGTTAAAATATTTATTTTATTAATTTATTAATGTTTACAGTATGATAGAATTATTATGTGAAAGTTTCGTAAAGAAATTTTACCGTTTAACTGCTTAATTTGGTAAAAAAGACTAAATCGCGTAAAGTGTAAAATTAGGGTTCTACTAGATAAAAGCACTATATGGCTATGAACTTGAAATATGGGAGTACTTGCATGGTAATTAGTCCTTTAATGACATAGTGGAAGTTGTTGGCTTGGTATTTTTGAAATTATTACATGTTTTAAATGTTAAAATGGTAAATAGGTAATTAATGTTAAAATCAATAAAACAAAAACTTAATTTGGTGTCATCTTCTTCATTCAACCGATTGTAATAGAAAAAATAGGGTTTCAGAGAGCTTGAAAACATTCGGCCACTGTTGGATCAAATTGTCAGTCCATTTTGCCTCGATTTTTAATGATTTCTACGTTTTTGAGCTTATTGCAACTCAATCTAGCTAGCCCATACCTTAGATTTTGAAATGTCTAAAGATTTTAAGATATGTCATTGTTGAATACTTCGGTATTTTGAAATTTCTTGTTAGACTATTGATGGTTTTTGATAGATATATAAGTTTTATAACGTGATTTTTGACAAAAATGAGAATTAGGGATTAAATTGTGAAAGATAGAAATGCTGAGGTTGAAAATATGAATAAAATGAAAATATGGGATGCTATGAGGTTAAGTGAAATTTGGCTATACATGGGTTAAGGATAAATTGCATAAATTTGCCATTTGGTGTAAATAGGACTAAATTGCATAATAGTCATAAGCATAGGGGCAAATGTGTAATTTGCCAAGTATATGTGAATTGTATTAAATGGTTACTGAAAATATTGAATCTGATAGTATATTTAGATCAAGATAAACAATTACCGGAATTAGATCAGGGGAAGCGAAAGGTTAACGAGTAGACGACGGTTATACGAGTTAATATGAGGTAAGTTCATATCATTTGAATCGAACATTTCTATACTTGTAATTGTTGAATTGAATGTATATAATTGAAATACTTGAAATATAAATGTCTTAATGCTATATTGTATTCGTTACCGAGTCTTGTTTGAACTATATAAATTCATTGGATACGAGTGACGTGTTACTGAGATTACCATATTGGTTGAGCTCCTACATTTGTTGCAGACTCACTACAGCTTGAAAGAGCTTACTGTTTCAGCTTATTGGAGCTTACTGATTTAGCTTGAAAGAGCTTATTGTTTAGCTCAATAGAGCTTATCGTTCCAACTTGTATGAGCTTACTGTTCAGCTTGATAGAGCTTACCGTTTCAGCTCAATAGAGCTTACTATTCATCAGCTCAGGATGAGCTTACCGAAAATGACTCGAATGAGCATGTATGATGATGAATTGACGAATTATTGACATTGTTTACTCGACTATTCTTTGAAGTTTTAATAAGTTCAACGGACCTAGATACTGTTTATACGAATAAGTTACGAGTTATAAGTGATATTAATGTTATATGTATGATATGTGAATTTTGGAATAATACAGGGTTTTGTATTAATGGATGGTTTAAGTTTATGTTAAATGACTAACATGTGATGACTATGTGTGAATAGGTAATGGTTAAATTGAATTGTTGGCATTTTTATTATTGCTTAATTTTGTATAAATGGTAAGTTTAATTTTGAATTATAGGGGCTTACTAAGATATAAGCTTACTCTGTTTCATTTCCTATGTTTTATAGAGGCTCGTTGCTCGCTCGTTTCAAACAATTTAGAGTTGCATGTCACACTATCCAATTTCTAGTTAGTATTTTCAACTTGTAAATATATGTAAATATGGCATGTATAGGCTAGTTTAAATGATGTTAGTTAAGATACTTGATAACTTGATTTTGGTATGTTCTTGTGTATAAGTTAAGCCATGTGATTTGGCTGATTTGGTATCGTGTTTTAGTTGTATATATATGCTTACATATGGTATGTTTTGGTGAGGTATTGTTTGAATGAAAATATGCAAGTGAGGTATTGATATGTATTGTTGGATGAATGGATTATGTATGGTACAATTTAGGTAATTGATTTTCAAGTGGAACTGGTACATATTGTATATGAAATGGTTATGAGATGCTTGTCAATTGGGTTGTGAAATGTGGTTATTTATGTTTATGAATGATTATGTTTGTAGGGTGCCAAAATGGCTTTGTAAATAGCTTATTTTTGTCTACACGGGCAGAGACACGGGCGTGTGTCTCAGCTGTATGCGACACATAATCATGTTGCATGGCCGTGTGTCCCCTGAGGTAGCCCTATGAATTTAAGTCAGAATCGAGCACGGCTTAAACACACGAGCATATATACTAGTCGTGTGAATGGCACACAGGTTGGCACGTGGGCGTGTGGTTGCCTGTGTGGCCAAGTCAGTAACCTCCCTAATTTTCACATGGGCCGCCACACGGGCGTGTCTTGAGACTGTGTCGATAAGTCAGTATGTATGCCCTATTTTGCCACGGCCTAGATACACGGCCGTGTCTTGAGACCATGTAAATAAGTCAGTATGTATGTCCTATTTTGCCACGGCCTAGATACATGGGCGTGTGACACATAAAATGTTGAAAATTTTTCTAAATTCTTAAATTTTTTTATATGTTATCAATTTAGTTCCGAATGCATGATTAAGGCTTTGTATGCTTCATTTAAGTATATAATGAATGTGAATGTGTGATATTTACTGAAATGTAATGATATTTGATAAATTATCATTCTGAACTGAGTTATGAGTCCTGTAATGCCTCTTAACCTTTTCGGTGACGGTTATGGGTTAGGGATGTTACATTTATTGGTTTCAGAGCTATGATTTAGTCGATTCTAAGACTAACATAGCGTATGTGATTCTAGCTATACATGCCATATATAAAATTGTGATAGTGTGATGACTCCTGACGTTTATAAATGTGTTTTAATATAATAATGGATCCCGAATGAGCTACAGGAGATGATGTAGAAAATAATGGGCCAGCTCTTGCTCAAGGGACAGCGCCTACTGAATCTAAACCAGTGACGAGTAGTAACAGTGGTGAGGCTAAAGAAGCCTTCTTTCAGATATTGAATGAGTGGTTCACACAATACATTTGTACGAACCCGGCTGTTCCATAACCTCCACCCCACCTATTCCCCAACCGATCCTAGCAGGTCCTCAAGCTTTCGGTCCTCTACGATTAAATAAACCACCTTTTGATAAGATACGAAAACATGGAGCTAAGGAATTCCAAGCTACTATTAATGATAATCCTGAGAGATCCGAGTTTTGGCTTGAGAATATGATTCCGGTATTCGATGAATTATCTTGCACACCTGAAGAATGTTTAAAGTGTGTTGTATCATTGTTAAGAGACACCGCATATCAGTGGTGGAATACCTTGATATCTGTAGTTCAGCAAGAAAGAATCACTTGAGATTTCTTTCAAGTTGAATTTAGAAAGAAATACATTAGCCAAAGGTTCATTGATCAGAAAAGAAAAGAATTCCTTGAATTGAAGCAGGGCAGTATGTTAGTTACAGAATATGAACGAGAGTTTGTACGACTCAGCAAACATGCTTGTGAATGTATTTCTTCTGAAGCTATAATGTGTAAAAGATTCGAGGATGGATTGAATAAAGAAATCAGAGTGTTAGTTGGAATTCTTGAATTGAAAGAGTTTGTTGTTCCATTTGACCGAGCTTGTAAAGCTAAAGAGCTTTGCAAAGAGAAAAGAAAAGTTGATTCTGAGGCTAGAGAGTCTAGAAAAAGATTTGCAGGCAAATCGTATCAGTCAGCAGCAAAGAAATTTAGAGATTATCATCCTCATTCTACGACCTCTGTGGGAATTTCTATTAGAGATAGAAATGCAAGGCAATCAAGTTTAAAACCTCAGGCGACATCAATGGCCAGTGTGGGAAGTGTTAGAAATGTTGGATTTGAATGTAAACATTGCAATAAACGACATTGTGGTGACTGTAGACTAATGAGCGGAGCTTGTTTCAAATGTGTATCTCTAGATCATTATCTTCGAGACTGTCCAGAAAAGTTTACAATTGAAAGAGAACAATCAGCTAGAGTTAGTAACACGGCTACTAGAGGGAGACTGCCCCGAAATACTAGAAATATGAGTGGTAACAGGGTACTACGAGAGATTCAACTGTGAGATCTGAGGCACGAGCACCTGCTCGAGCTTATGCTATCCGTGCACGGGAGGAGGCACCATCGTCAGATATTATTAGTAGTACTTTTTCTCTTTTTGATACTAATATAGTTGCGTTGATAGATCCTGGATCAACCCATTCATATATTTGTATGAATTTAGTATTTAAAAAGAGTTTACATGTTGAGTCTACAGAGTTTGTAATTATAGTATCAAACCCCTTAGGCAAGTCTGTTTTAATTGATAAAATTTGTAAGAATTGTCCTTTGATGACTCTAGGTTACTGTTTTCGGGCTGATTTGATGCTTCTACTGTTCGATGAGTTTGATATGATTCTGGGTATGGATTGGCTAACTATGCACGATGTAGTTGTGAATTGTAGACAAAAAACTATCGAATTGAAATGTCAAAATAGTGAGATTTTTTGGATTGAGTCTAATGATTCGAGTGAATTACCTACTGTGATATCGTCTATGTTAGCTCAGAAATACTTAAGAAAAGGCTATGATGCATATATTGCATACGTATTGGATACAAAAGTGTCAGAATCAAAAATTGAATCGTATCTATTGTTTGTGAGTTTTTGGATGTATTTCTAGAAGAATTATTGGGATTACCTCCTATCAGGGAAGCTGAATTTGGTATTGAGTTAGTACCCGGAACAATACCAATATCGATAGCTCCGTACAGAATCGCTCCAACAGAATTAAAAGAGTTGAAAGCTCAGTTGCAAGAATTGATAGACGAAGATTTTATACAACCGAGTTCTTCTCCCTGGGGTGCACCAGTATTGTTCGTGAAAAAAGAAAGATGGCACGATGCACATGTTTATCGACTATAGACAGCTGAATAAAGTGACTATAAAGAAAAAATACCCTCTACCATGAATTGATGACTTATTTGATAAGTTGAAAGGGGCTACAGTATTTTTCAAAGATTGATTTGAGATCGGGTTATTATCAGTTACGAATTGAAGAGTCAGATGTGCCAAAAACTGCGTTTAGAACAAGGTATGGACATTATGAAGTTTTTGTCATGCCTTTCGGTTTAACTAATGCTCCTGCCATTTTTATAGACTTGACTTGATGAATCGAATATTCAGACTGTATTTAGACAGATTTGTTGTTGTATTTATTGGCGATATTTTGATTTATTCATGAGATGAAATTGAGCATACCCAGCATTTGAGAATTGTGTTACAAACTCTACGTGATAAACAGTTATTTGAAACGTTCAGTAAATGTGAGTTATTGCTCAAAGAGGTTGGATTTTTGGGGCACATTCTTTCAGTCGATGGTATTAGAGTTGATCCGAGCAAGATTTCTACTATTGTTGATTGGAAACCTCCAAGAAATGTATCTGAAGTCCGTATTTTTCTGGGTTTAGTGGGCTATTACCGAATATTCGTGAAAAGATTTTCAATGATTGCAACACCGATAACACGACTACTAAAAAAAGAGTTTCGAACAGTTGAAAGCATTGTTAACAGAGGCACTAATTTTGGTTCAACCTGAATCAGGCAAAGAGTTTGTGATCTATAATGATGCATCATTAAATGGACTGGGGTGTGTTTTGATGCAAGATGGAAAAGTTATTGCTTATGCTTCCCGACAGTCGAAACCGCATGAAAAGAACTATCCGACTCATGATTTAGAACTGACTGCGATTGTATTTGTATTAAAGATTTGGCGACACTACTTATACGGTGAAAAATGCCACATTTATACAGATCACAAGATTTTGAAATATCTGATGTCACAGAAAGATTTGAATCTGCGACAACGAAGATGGCTTGAGTTATTGAAAGATTATGACTTTGTGATTGATTATCATCCGCGAAAAAACTAATGTTGTTGCTGATGCCCTGAGCCAAAAATTTTTGTTTGCATTACGAGCAATGAATACCCAGTTGATGATTTATGATGATGGATTTATTTTAGCTGAATTAAAAGCTAAACCGGTGTTTCTTCAACAAATCGTCGAAGCTCAGAAAAATGACAGCGATTTGCAAGTTAAACGAATTCAATGTGAGTCTAATTCTAATTCAGAATTTCATATTGGAACTGATGATTGTTTAATGTTCCGAAATAGGATTTGTGTACCAAAAAATACAGAGCTTATTCAGAAAATTTTGCACAAAGCACATAATAGTCGCTTTTCTGTTCATCGAGGTAGTACCAAGATGTATAATGATTTGAAACAGTAGTATTTTTGGTCGAGAATGAAACGTGATATATCAGAGTTTGTATCGAAATGTATGATTTGTCAGCAAGTAAAAGCTAAACATCAAGTACCATCTGGTTTATTGCAGCCTGTAATGATTCCTGAGTGGAAATGGGATAGAGCCACTATGGATTTTGTATCAGGATTGCCCCTAACTTTGAAAAAGAATGATGCTATCTGGGTTGTCGTTTACCAACTAACAAAATAAAAGATTGATTTGAGATTGGGTTATTATCAGTTACAAATTGAAGAGTCGGATGTGCCGAAAACTGCGTTTAGAACAAGGTATGGACATTATGAAGTTCTTGTCATGCCTTTCGGTTTAACTAATGCTCCTGCCATTTTTATAGACTTGATGAATCGAATATTCAGACCGTATTTAGACAGATTTATTGTTGTATTTATTGGCGATATTTTGATTTATTCACGAGATGAAATTGAGCATACCCAGCATTTGAGAATTGTGTTACAACTCTACATGATAAACAGTTATTTGAAACGTTCAGTAAATGTGAGTTATTGCTCAAAGAGGTTGGATTTTTGGGGCACATTCTTTCAGCCGATGGTATTAGAGTTGATCCAAGCAAGATTTCTGCTATTGTTGATTGGAAACCTCCGAGAAACCTATCTGAAGTCCGTATTTTTTTGGGTTTAGCGGGCTATTACCGAATATTCATGAAAATATTTTCAATGATTGCAACACCGATAACACGACTGCTAAAAAAAGATGTAAAGTTCGATTAGTCAGAAAAATGTCAACAGAGTTTCGAACAGTTGAAAGCATTGTTAACAGAAGCACTAGTTTTGGTTCAACTTGAATCAGGCAAACAGTTTGTGATCTATAGTGATGCATCATTAAACGGACTGGGGTGTGTTTTGATGCAAGATGAAAAAGTTATTGCTTATGCTTCTCGATAGTCGAAACCGCATGAAAAGAACTATCTGACTCATGATTTAGAACTGACTGCGATTGTATTTGCATTAAAGATTTGGCGACACTACTTATACGGTAAAAAATGCCACATTTATACGGATTACAAGATTTTGAAATATTTGATGTCGCAGAAAGATTTGAATTTGCGACAACGAAGATGGCTTGAGTTATTAAAAGATTATGACTTTGTGATTGATTATCATCTGGGAGAAAGCTAATGTTGTTGCGATGCCTTGAGCCAAAAATTTTTGTTTGCATTACGAGTAATGAATACCCAATTGATGATTTATGATGATGGATCTATTTCAGCTGAATTAAAAGCTAAACCGGTGTTTCTTCAACAAATCGATGAAGCTCAGAAAAATGACAGCGATTTGCAAGTTAAACGAATTCAATGTGAATCTAATTCTGATTCAGAATTTCATATTGGAACTGATGATTGTTTAATGTTCCGAAATAGGATTTGTGTACCAAAAAATACAGAGCTTATTCAGAAAATTTTGCACAAACCACATAATAATCGCATTTCTGTTCATCGGGGTAGTACCAAGATGTATAATGATTTGAAATAGTAGTATTTATGGTCGAGAATGAAACGTGATATAACAGAGTTCGTATAAAAGCTAAACATCAAGTACCATCTGGTTTATTGTAGCCTGTAATGATTCCTGAGTGGAAATGGGATAGAGCCACTATGGATTTTGTATCGGGATTGCCCCTAACTTTGAAAAAGAAAGATGTAACTGGGTTGTCATTTACCAACTAACAAAATCTACTCATTTCATACCGGTATGTACAGATTACTTACTAGATAGATTTGCATAATTGTATATTTTAGAGATTGTTCGGTTACATGGTGTGCCATTATCTATTATTTCTGATAGAGACCCAAGATTGACATCGCGGTTTTGGAAGAAATTGCAAGAGGCTTTGGGAACGTAATTGAATTTCAGTACAGCTTTTCATCCCCAGACTGGTGGTCAGTCCGAAAGAATTATACAGATACTTGAGAATATGTTGCGTTGTTGCATTCTCAAGTTTGAAGGTAGCTAGGAGAAATACTTGCCTCTAATTGAATTTGCTTATAACAACAGTTTTCAAATAAGTATAAAGATGGCATCGTACGAAGATTTATATGGTCACAAGTGTCGAACTCCGTTATATTAAACTGAATTGAGTGAGAAAAAGATTCACAGGGTTGAGTTAAACAAAGAAACAGAAGAAAAAGTGAAAGTTATTCGTGACAGTTTAAAAGCAACTTCGGATAAACGTAAATCATATGTGGATTTGAAATGTAAAGAAATATAATTTTAGATTGGAGATCGAGTATTCCTGAAAGTGTCACTAAGGAAAAAATTCTCTGTTTCAGCTGTAAAGGAAAATTAAGTCCGCAATTCATTAGGCCGTATGAGATTATTGAAAGGATAGGTCCTGTAGCATATCGACTATCGTTACCTTTTGAGCTTGAAAAGATGCATAATGTTTTTCATATTTCGATGCTACGTCGATAAAAGTTAGATCCTTCACATGTGATTTCGCCCGTTGATGTAGAGATACAGTCTGATTTATCGTATAACAAAAAACCGATCAAGATTACAGCTCGGGAGATTAAAGAATTAAGGAATAAATGTATAGCTCTTGTAAAGGTTCTTTGGCATAAACACAGAATTGAGGAAGCTACGTGGGAACCTGAGGAAGCTATGCGGAAAGAGTACCATAACCTATTTACCGAAAAGATTTTTGTGGACGAAAATCCTTAATGGGGGAGAGTTGTAACTGCCCATTTTTAGGTCAAATTAGAACAGTGGTTTTGAAACCACAAATATAAAGTCAAAATATTTATTTTTTTAATTTATTAATGTTTACAGTATGATAGAATTATTATGTGAAAGTTTCGTAAATAAATTTTACCATTTAAATGCTTAATTTTGTAAAAATGACTAAATCGCATAAAGTGTAAAATTATGTTTCTACTTGATAAAAGCACTATATGGCTATGAACTTGAAATATGGGAGTACTTGCATGGTAATTAGTCCTTTAATGACATAGTGGAAGTGGTTGGCTTGGTATTTTTGAAATTATTAAATGTTTAAAAGGTTAAAATAGTAAATAGGTAATTAATGTTAAAATCAATAAAAAAACTTAATTTGGTGTCATCTTCTTCATTCAACCAATTGCAAAAGAGAAAATAGGGTTTGGGAGAGCTTGAAAACATTCGGCCACTGAAGGATCAAATTGTAATTCCATTTTGACTCGATTTTTAATGATTTCTACGTTTTTTAGCTTGTTACAACTCTATCTAGCTAGCCCTTACCTACGATTTTGAAATGTCTAAAGATTTTGAGATATTTCATTGTTGAATACTTCAGTATTTTGAAGTTTCTTGTTAGACTATTGATGGTTGTTGATAGATATACAAGTTTTATAAAGTGATTTTTGACAAAAATGAGAATTATGGATTAAATTGTGAAAGATAGAAATGTTGTGGTTGAAAATATAAATAAAATGAAATATGGGCTACTATGAGGTTAAGTGAAATTCGACCATACATGGTTTAAGGATAAATTGCATAAATTTTCTATTTTGTGTAAAAAAGACTAAATTGCATAGTAGTCATAAGTATAGGGGAAAATGTGTAATTTGCCAAGTATGTGTGAATTGTATTAAATGGTTACTGAAAATATTGAATTTGATAATGTATTTAGATCAAGATAAACAATTACCGGAATTAGATCGGGGGAAACGAAAGGTTGACGAGTAGACGATGGTTATACAAGTTAATACGAGGTAAGTTCGTATAATTTGAATTGAACATTTCTATACTTGTAATTGTTGAATTGAATGTATATAATTGAAATACTTGAAATATAAATGTCTTAATGCTATATTGTATTCATTACCGAGTCTCTTTTGAACTATATGAATTCATTGGATATGAGTGATGTGTTACTGAGATTATCATATTGGTTGAGCTCTTGCATTTGTTGCGGACTCACTACAGCTCGAAAGAGCTTACTATTTCAGCTTATTGGAGCTTCTTGATTTAGCTCGAAAGAGCTTACTGTATAGATCAATAGAGCTTACTGTTTCAGCTCGCATGAGCTTACTGTTCAGCTCGATAGAGCTTACCGTTTCAGCTTAATAGAGCTTACTGTTCATCAGCTTAGGATGAGCTTATCGAAAATGACTCGAATGAGCATGTATGATGATGAATTGACAGATTATTGACATTGTTCACTCGACTATTCTTTGAAGTTTTAATGGGTTCAATGGGCCTAGATACTGTTTATACGGATAAGTTACGATTATAGTGATATTAATGTTATATGTATGATATGCGAATTTTGGAATAATATAGAGTTTTGTATTAATGGATGGTTTAATTTTATGTTAAATGTCTAACATGTGGTGACTATGTGTGAATAGGTGATGGTTAAATTGAATTGTTGGCATTGTTATTATTGCTTGATTTTGTATAAATGGTAAGTTTAATTCTGAATTATACGGGCTTACTAAGCTATAAGCTTACTCTGTTTCATTTCCTATGTTTTATACAGGCTCATTGCTCACTCGTTTCGGACAAGTCAGAGTTGCATGTCACACTATCCAATTTCTGATTGGTATTTTGAACATGTAAATATATGTAAATATGGCATGTATAGGCTAGTTTAAATGATGTTAGTTAAGATACTTGATAACTTGATTTTGGTATGTTCTTGTGTATAAGTTAAGCCATGTGATTTGGCTTATTTGGTATCATGTTTTAGTTGTATATATGTGCTTACATATGGTATGTTTTGGTGGGGTAATATTTGAATGAAAATATGCAAGTGAGGTATTGATATGTATTGTTGGATGAATGGATTATTTATGGTACTATTTAGGTAATTGATTGTCAAGTGGAACTGGTGCATATTGTATATGAAATGGTTATGAGATGCTTTCCAATTGGGTTGTGAAATGTGGTTATTTAAGTTAATGAATGCTTTTGTTTGTAGGGTGGTAAAATGGCTTTGCAAATAGCTTATTTTTGTCCACACGGGCAGAGACACAGGCGTGTGTCTCAACCGTTTGCGACACACAATCATATTGCACTGCCGTGTGTCCCCTGGGGTAGCCCTACAAATTTAAGTCAGTCTCGAGCACAGCTTAGACACACGGGCGTGTCTACTGGCCGTCTGAATGGCACATGGGTTGGCACATGGGCTTGTGGTTGGCCGTGTGGCCAAGTCAGTAACGTCCCTAATTTTCACATGGCCCACCACACGGGCGTGTCTTGAGACCGTGTGGATAAGTCAGTATGTATGCCCTGTTTTGCCAGGCGTAGATATACGGGTGTGTCTAATGCCGTGTGAAGCACACGGCCTGTTCACACGGGTGTGTGACACATGAAATGTTGAAAATTTTTCTAAATTCTTAAATTTTTTATATGTTATCAATTTTGTCCCGAATGCATGATTAAGGCTTTGTATGCTTCATTTAAGTATATAATGAATGTGAATGAGCTATATTTCCTAAAATGTAATGATATTTGATAAATTATCATTCTGAATTGAGTTATAAGTCCGATAATGCCTCTTAACCTATTCCGGTGACTGTTACGGGTTAGGGGTGTTACAAACGTGACGTATATCATGGTACTATACTTGAAAGGGAAAAGACCATGGTTGAAAGACACCATGACAACATACTCGGTATTTCCAAATTCATGAAAAGATTGAAAAGGAAGTTATCTGTAATGGATAACATATGGACAAGGTGTATTTGAAAAGAAAAATATGGAATGAATCATCTTGTAAAGATTTGTATGTGATTTGGAATGATTAAGTACTTTTGGAGTTAAAATGAAAGATGTTTGATTGTGTGATAATGGTTTATACCTATTATGATTAACTTGTTCTTAAATATGCAATTAGTTTCTAACTTATATGGTGGTGTATTTGTAAGGAAATGTGCATATAGGGATTAAACAATGCTTGAATGGTTAATCATGAAACTTCCATTTGGTAAGTTTAAGTTTCTCTTTTGTGAGCTTACTAAGTACTACTTGCTTACATTGTTGTGTTTCTTCTATTTTGTAGATCATCAGAAGCTTGAATTGGTTGGAATCTTGTCGAAATCTTATCACACTAGTCAATGATCATTTTGGTAAGCATGTATAAGGTTTTTATGCAATGAGAGTTTTTGAATATGATATATGTTAACTCAGTATGGTTATACATTATGTATATATATATATTTGCATTGGCATGTTATGTTTTGGTAAGTTGGTTTCATTTTGTAAATATAAGGTTTATGACATGATCAAATGTGATTGAAATGGTTGAGTGGTGTGTAATTGAGATGATTTATATTTAAAGTATAATATGATTGTGAATTTGTATGCATTGAGATGCCTTTAAATGGCATATTGGTTAGAATTTATAGGTTGATTGATTTGGTACATTTTGAGTGTCTCTAGAGAGTGTTTTAGTCAATTGAATGTATGTATAAATGGTGTATCTTGTTGGGAAAGAATTGGTTTTGTAATGAATTGTTTTAAGGGATAAAATTAGAGCACAGGGACTGTCACACAGCTGTGTGTCATTAATGATTTAGGCGCAAGTTTCACACATTCTGAGACATTCTATGACACGGTCGTGTGTCCCAAGACAGTTTGTTACACAGTTTGGCACACGACTTGTGACACGGTCGTGTGACCCAACATCAAATACACACACGGTTTAACATATGGCCTGTGACACGCCCATGTGGCCCTATTTTGAAAGCCCACATGGGTTGACAAATGAGCTGGGACACGGTCATGTGTCCCTACTTCAAATGTCCACATGGTCTGGGCTATGTAACACGGCCTGGCCACACGGCTATGTGACCCCTATTTCTCAAGTTTTCAGGTTTTTCTAAAATCTTCTGAATTGTTTCAAATTGAACCCCAATTTTTTTTAATTTTTTTTAGTGCGCTGAAGGCTCGATATTAGACCTTTAATATTGTGATACCCTTAGAATTTCAAAAGTAAAAAATTTGGTTTTACAAAGTGGTATCGCGATACCCAACCCTTGGTACCATGACACCTCAGACAGAATAAGATTTGAAAGGTCCAAAAAAAGAGGATATTGCGATATCCTACCCTGGGTATTGCTATACCCAAGTCGAGTCAAGTGATATTTGGTTTTAGGTACCGCAATTCACGTGTTTTAGAGGTTTTTTAAGCCTTCAAACACCCAAAACACTCCATTATTCTCATTTCCACCCAATTCCTCAACCTCAAATCCCTAAAAACTCTCCCCCTCTCTATTTTCTCTCAATCTCTTTTTCAATTTCCTTGATTTCTCTTTACAATCGTTTTTTTCTTTAATTTTGTTAGCTTTCTTCTTTTGCAGGTTTTCTTTTTCCATTGCTTGGGGAACACAGAACCTCTACAAATAAATCAATTCGGTTACAACAATCAAATTAGGTGAAGTTTTCTTTCTATTACATTCTTATAATTCTTTTTGTTGTTTATCTTATTTTAAATTTCCATTTTAGTATCGGTATTTTAGTTTATCAGTTGATTACCTTTGGCTAGTTGGTTGAATTGTTATTGTTTTTTTAAAATTGAGAGAATTGCAAAAATACCTCTAAGACAACAAAAATGACATTGATCCCAAACCGCTTCGAATTCGTTGATAGGTTTCGATGGCATTAAATTTTCTCAAAAAGAGGTTGCAGATGTAACACCCGTAACCCATTTCCATCGTTAGATTAGGGTCACAGGCATTACAACCAATTAAAACATTTAATTACATCACAAGTAGTAGTACAAGCTAACTAATTTTGTCATAACATACAAGGGCAAATCGTGCCAATCTAAGACTTGCATAATAGTGCCTTATGATGAGCAATATATGCTAACCTAATATTTCCACAATAATATCTTATACAATCAAATAACTAATCATGCTATGCAATGCTAAACTTGGTCTTCCACTGTCTACACTCTTATGACTATTTATCCCTTCTTGAATGTTAGAAGTCGGATACATACAAGACTATTCCAATTATTAGCATCAAAGTATAGGTCCATTTTCTGACTATTTATTTTATTTTTTTCAATGATGTTAGTAGAATGCACTTAATTTAGGTTTCCTAATCCATTCCAATTTAAAGTAGAAGTTACTCTTATAGCCCCCTATTTCAAGTCTAGGAGCACTTAAAAATAGTTTAAAAACATGCAGGGACTAATTTGGAATAATTCTAAAAGATTGGGATCATTTTTGAAAATTCCTAAAAGCAGGGGACACGGCCATGTGACTCTCGAAGTTAGGACACACAGCCGTGTCCCAGCCAATGTTCTTGCCTGTGTAACCCATTGACTTGAGACACACGCCCGTGTCTCAGCCCGTGTAACTTATTAGCTTGGGTCACACACCCATTTGTGTTGCCTGTTTGTGGCACACGGCCGTGTGCCAGGCCGTCTGCACCTAAAAGTATCTTAAAACTCAAGTTTATCATTTCCTACCTGGTTGGACACTAAGCAACTTATTTACCAACCGTTTATCCCATTGAAAACACAATTAAACATGCTCAAAATACACCTAAATCATCACCTAATATGCCAAACCAATATACCCTTATTGGTACCACATTTTATATGTTCAAATACATCAACAACACATCAAACATTCAAGACTATCATTCATATCACATTTACCATATTTGGACTAACTTTCAATATAAAATTTGAAGCTAAGCACATGCCAAGCATTATGCTAAGCTACCAAACTTTAAACTATCACATACCAAAATATAAACTGGGCTAACATACCAACATAGCCTCAACCACAACCATATACACATTTAACCATCATTTCACTAGCAACTAAGATAACAATACCTTATCAACAATATCAACAAAATACTTCTTAGGTACATGCCATTACAAAATAAGATATCTCCACACTTGAGCTTGAGCTTTGTTGTTTGATGCTGAGTCGGCGCTATGTCAAAAAAGTACCTAGCCTGCGCATGGAAAACAAAACTGCACGCTAAGTATCTCTCAGTGGCATTTCTATAATCTGAATAATATAAACTTGATATAAGTATTTAAAATGCAATATGCAACAAGCTATGTTCAAGAGTTTCAATTCAATAATATAATGTTTATTCATTCCTTATCCACATCTACTAAGATTTTCACATGTTCAAACATATATTAATGGCATTTCATATAGCATTTGCATATTACAACTCATGCAATGACATGATTCGTCACTTTGTTCAATACTTGAATTCTTTTCAAGTTCCACATCTCATTTCATCATTTCATATCTCATTTCCCATAATTCAATCAATATTCACAACAATATACTATTTCATAATTCATCTCTCATCATTGTCATTTCAATATTTTCTCATCTCATTTTCATTTCTCAACCACGTCATTTCAATATCGAACACATAAATTTTATCATTTATTTTCCCTATTAGCACGACTCAGACACAGACGAATACACAGATCCAACCAACACACTATTTTGGCACTCAATGCCTTATTGGATAAATCTGAAGTAATCACTATGCCTAACGCTATATAAATTGACACCTAGTGTCTCATCGGTTAAACCGAAGCAAATTGGCACCCAGTGCCTCATCGACTCGAGGTCGAAATAATCCCTGAACTCTTCCTATCCTATGGCATGTCATCTATATCTGTAACACCCCGTACCCGAGACCGTTGTCGGAAGTGACCACGAGGTGCTAACAGACATAATTCATGTATGTTCACAGTCCATTTTAAAAATTTCCAGACAGCTGGCTAACTGCGTCACTGTCACCTTAAAAAAATCATATCTTGAGTTCCAAAACTCAAAAATCAGTTTTGTAATTTTTCCCTGAAACTAGACTCATATATCCATCCACAAACTTTTTTCTAGAATTTTTTGTCAATCCAATTAGTACAGTTTATTAGTTAAAGTCTCCCCTGTTACAGGGTTCGACTACACTGCCCTTCCTGCATTGCGACTTAGATAACTCCTTATACAGGGCTTCAATACTTATGCCATTTGTTTCTAATAAAACTAGACTCAAAAATTAATCTATACATATATGTCTTGACTTCTAATTATCTCTGGTTAATTTATAATGAATTTCCAAAGTCAGATCATGGGATCCAGAAATTGCTCTGGCCCTGTCCCACGAAAACTTAAATATCCCTTAAAATACGACTCATATGACCGTTTCGTTTCTTCCATATGGAAGTAGATTCATCAAGGTTTGGTTACATAATTTATTCACTATTTAATTCCATTCCAACTATTTTTATTGATTTTTCAAATTCACACCACTGCTGCTGTCAGCATCTGCCTTTAAGGTAGACTTTACCTATTACATAGTTTCCATGATTCAACTAACCCTTTAGCATATATAGCACAAAGTATGATCGTGATTAACCATTCCAATGGCCAATCATTTCCAAGCACATCCACACCTCTCAATAACCATATACATACAAAATGATTATAACATTATGCTCAAAAATATATATAAGCCATTTTCGCATGGCTTTCCAAATTTGTACAATACCGAAAGGTACATGACCAACATCAAAAAGGGTTGTCCTATACATGCCATTTCAAAGTTCAACCAAAAGTGTACCAAAAGGGCTTTGATAGTGTGGACGACTTGACTTCAACAATCCCGAGTCGATGGTGACAAACCAAAATCTATAAAGCAGAGATTCAAAGAAGCGGAGTAAGCATTTAATGCTTAGTAAGTTTTGAGCCATGAAATTAGACACAACTAAAGTGTAGCATTCATATGGCTAAACGGATAATTTCATATGCACAAATTCTCAAAATCATACTTACTTCACATTACCAACCCTTATATTCATACACAAAAGATCAACTTAGCCAAAGGCGGTAGCTCATTTATCGATTGGCGAATACTATTTGTAAGGGATCAACTAATTCAATGCATATCTGAAACATACCTCATCACTTTGGGATTTTAGGAGCGTATTAATTGAAACTATTACAGCAAGGTCGCTCATTCCCAAGCCAAGTACCTTCGATTTAACCGGATATAGCTACTCGCTCGAATGCCTTGGGACATAGCCGGATATAGTAACTCGCACCAATGCCTTGGGACTTAGCCGGATATAGTAACTTCGCACAAATGCCTTCGGGACTTAGCAGGATATAGTAACTTCGCACAAATGCCTTCGGGACTTAGCTCGGAACTAGTTACTAGCGCAAATGCCTTCGGGACTTAGCCGGTTATCATCCAAATATTCATGCACATATCAATAAATCATGACACATCTATATTTCATTTTCATAATTAGAGTTCAAACACAAGTCACGTATTAAGCAATCCCATTTTCGGCTCACTAGCCACATACAAACAGCATGGTTTAGTTTGCTTTATGACACGATCTCTATGCACATACGGTTACCCGTCATACGTATAGACTAATTAACTCAACATATAATTCAAGTAGAATCATCATATCACCATATATTTGTTATGCTCATACGTCATGACTTAATCAAATCGTAAACTAAGTCTCGTTACTCGAAAACTTACCTCGGATGTTGTCGAATGATTTCGGCGGCTATTCGATCACTTTTTCCTTTCCCTTATCCAATGTTGGTCCTCTAAGCTCTTGAGCTAATTCAAACAAATTTAACTTATTAAAGTCTCATTATGCTAGCTTATGGCCGAATATGACAAGGAGTTTGATAGGTCATATGGCCACTTTTAGCTCAAATACAAAATGGTCATACGCATTTTTAATCACATTGAGTAATTTAATACAATTAATCTAACATTTCCTCATGTGCACCTTTATGACCGAAAACACACATCATTAACCTAATATCAATTACTAAGCACTTTAGCAATTTCTCCTTGAGCCGATTATCCAAGTCAAGATAGATTCATCATCATGCTTACCTATAACCGAACACATGCAACACCAATCCATCTATTCATTCATGCGTGCATCTTATTCAAGCATGTATATCTACAACCAAATTCATCATATAAATGACTATGAATTTACTCAAACAATCTCAATACCACACATGGTGCTCAAGCCCTTTTCAATTTCAAAACTAAGCTAGTACAACTATATACACTAGTAAATCAAACACTAACAATTGCACTTCACCTTACTACCATTTCTCATCCAAATAACGTGAACAACAACCATATTTCTCTTCTACTTCCTACCATGGCCGAATGCATCAAAACACCATACCATTTCAATTTTGGTCATGGTTAAACAAAGAACTTAATGTCTAACTCAAAAATGCTAAAAAGAAAATTCAAAAGTCATCAATCCACCCTCACATGTATCCTTGCAAAGCTTCACTTTTAGCATGCAAATGACATCAACACCAATCCACCTTAGCCGAATATCATCTCCATGACATAGCAAAGATTTGAACTATGGGCTAGGTAGAACTCAAGCTAACAACTAAAAGCATGCATGAATCTCATGGAACAACATCAACATACCTTAACCTAGATACAAGTATGGCTGAACCTCTTCCTAATCCTCTTCCAAGCCGAACATGAAGCAATAGAGCACCTTCCTTCTTCCTTCCTCCTTAGAACTTTCGGCCAAAAAATGTAAAAGGATGGACACTTTTTTTTTTTCTTTGTTTTCATCATTTTCCCCTCCATTATTTTATTACCATGCTCTTTATTTTATCATTCCTCCCATGAAACACCAACATAACATGTTTATGACATGTTTTGCCCATCACACTTTGTCCACCCTATTTGTCATGGCCGGCCACTACTAATTAAGGGGGAAATTGACATGCAAGTCCACCCTTTTTATTACATGCACTAATAGATCCTTATGTTTTGACCTACCACATTTCAAAAGTGTCACACATAAGTCCTATTGACTAAATTCACATGCAATTTACTAAATCGAAGCTTAAAACTTTCACACATTCATATTCACATACTTTAGACAATAAATATCATATTCAAATAATTTGGTGACTCGGTTTAGCGGTCCCGAAACCGCTTTCCGACTAGGGTCACTTTAAGGCTGTCATAATATCTGACTCAGCCCGATACAGTTAATAGTGTTTTATTTCACTTTTCAATATAACCACTATCTCAATTTCACATATATACATATTATCTCGTATAAACATATATTCAATTCAATCTTCATATTTTCAATAAATTCATAATATACTAAATCAATCCATTTCAATCAACTATGAATTCAAATTAATTTCAAAGTAAAAAAGTACTCACCTCAAATGCTTACCATATGCAACAATTCAAAATGCAATAATTTATAACTTAATTCAGATTATAGAAACACAAACCATGAATTCTGAGCTATTCGACATCGATTTTATCCTTCCCCTTTTTACTCAAGGATTTCGATATGACGTTAGCTAAGAATAAAACAATTAAAATGCATTAATATTACACAATTCAATTTCACATTAAAATTCAATTTTCACATTATATTTTGCTTATTTTTAAATTTAGCCCCTAAATCGAGACTAATTTTAACTTCTACATTTAAACTCAAATTTTTATACTAATTTCACTCTAAGCTAAATTTAGCTTCCTCTATTCCAATTCGACCCCTTATTTTGGAATTTTTCACAATTTAGTCCCTATTGCTGAAAATCAACAATTTATTCCACAATTTAGTCCTTTTCCATTTTCAACTTAAAAATCTATATATTTAATCCCTGATACTTAAACTATTCAACAATGTCAACATCTAAAGTCTTGAGCAATACAAAAAATTACAGGTAGCCCTAGGTACTGGGATTCCAAAAATGTAAAAATTACAAGGAAAGGACCAAATTACATTAACCAATTTGGATTTGAACTTCAAAACCCCTAGCCGTGCGTGACTCTTCTTCTTTTCTTTCTTTCTTTTCTTTCTTTCTTTCTAATTTGCATACAATCCACTTTAATCTTTTCTTTCTTTCTTTCTTTTACTATACTTTCGTTTTAATTATTATACTATATATATACACATTAAAGTTAACATATACATAACATATATAATATATATACATGCATTTTATTTAACACATGGCTGGCCACCTATCCACAAACATTAATAAATGGTCTAATTGCTACTTTAGCTCCGTTAGTTTATTTCAATCTATAATTCCACTTTTAGCCCTTATGCGATTTATGCGATTTAGTCCCTGTACCTTAATAATTCCTAATTTCAAAAAATTTACTAATCCAAAAATTAATTAGCTACTAAGCTAGCCTCGTAAATATTTAATAAAAATATTTATGGGTACAGAGTCCTAGAAATACGCATTCTGATACCCCTAACTGTCAGGTCATTACAGCAGACTTCTATCAACCGATTCAGGGATGGACATTTATCCCTGAATGCGGTTATGATCAGGCTTCCTCATTTAACAATGAAATTTGGGATGATGTACGTTTTCACAGATGTGATAATTTTTGTTTGCTTCCTAATAAACCTATCATTGTACCTGTAGTTTTGAGTTTTACTCCAATTTAGAATTTTCTCAATGTGATCGGGTATACATCAGGCATGCTAATATAGATATGTCACTACAGCCATTTGCGAATATTATGGCATCCAGTGTTACAAAGATCTATTGCCCCTCGATTTAAACCACTTTACTAACGTTGAAACGAATGTGATTTTTGTTAAAAACTAACGTCGATAATGGCAATATAGAACGATCGCAAAGCAGAAAGAAAAGAAAAAAAAATACAGATTTTACATGGAAACCCTTTTAGGAAAAAACCACGGACAGAGGAGGATAAATTCACTAATGTTGAAAACTGAATGAGACAAGAGGAGTTTCGATTACATCTATTTAAATGTTAACTTAAGAAAAAATAGATGAAGTGTAGTTCTCTACGGATTCCCTAGTTTTACCACTGTATTTTCCTTAACAGGAATTTGGGTCACACAACTCTAACAATCTCTGCCTTGACACAAATTCTCAACGAACAAGTTCTTCACCACAAACTCTCAACGAACAAGTTCTCCACCTCTTCCATGAAACCCATAGAAAGGCATATTCATTGATAATAAACACCAACTAAGTCCAAGTAATGCTCAAACTTGATTATAGGAAGTGACTTAGTCATCATATCTGCAGGATTATCATGAGTACTAACTTTGCTCACAACAATATCACTACGAGCAATAATATCACGCATAAAATGATACTGAATATCAATGTTCTTTGTTCTCTCATAAAACATTTGATCCTTCCAAAGGAATATGGCACTCTGACTATCACAAAACATTGTACTAATCTAAAAAATCTTTACTGAGTTCACTAAAAAGTCTCTTTAACCAAATAGCTTATTTACAAGCTTTAGTAATCACCATGTACTCAGCTTTCTACTCAGCTTCAGTGGTAGACAAAGCAACTGTAGTCTGTAAAGTGCCTTTTCATCTGATTGTGCAACCCCTAATAGTAAAGACATATCTTGTGAGAGATCCTCTTTTATCAAGCTCTATGGCAAAATCACAATCAACATACCCAATGACTCCATCTCTAGTTCTTCCAAACTGTAAGCAAACATTAGTAGTACCTTGTAAGTATATGAAAATCCACTGAACTGATTTCCAGTGTTCTATACTGAGATTCGCCATGTATCTACTAACTGCACTAACTACATATGATAAATCTAGATATGAACAAACCATAGCATACATGAGAGATCCCATTGTCATCTGATTGCGGAGACAAGGCCAATAAAAGTCTAAAGTGGGCTTCTAATGAAGTGCTAAAAGGCTTGGCACTCTGCACATTAAACCTACAAAAAAAACTTTTTCAATGTACCCTTTCTAATTGATGTAACACCCCTTACCCGTACTCGAGATTGGTATAAGGTACGAGGTATTACTATACACAAACAAGGCCTTTTCAAAACACATGGATTATCAGATTTCATTCCAAATTAAAACCAATCAAACAAAATCATATTGTCCTTATTATAGACCTACAAGGTCCAAAACATACATTAAAAACAATCCAGGACTAATCCGAGAACTTAAGAGAATTCTAAGAAAATTTCTAGGGTTGAGCCTCACACGCCCGTGTAGAGGCAATGTACACGCCCGTGTGCTTTGGGACACGCTCGTGTCCCTTACACTTGTGGGATTTCTAAAAATTATTTTTCTTTTCGAACCTACAGGGGTTTTCACATGGCCGAGCAAACACCCGTGTCCTTGGCCCGTGTCCCTCACACGGCCTAGACACGCCCGTGTCTCGCCCGTGTCCAAAAACATGGACATTCTGTTTATGATGTCATCACTCATTTAGGGGCACACGGCCATGGCACATACCCGTGTTCTAGGACGTGTCCTTCATACGGTTGAGACACACGGTCGTGTCTCTACCCGTGTGTTTACTACCATGCAAACTATCTTAGAAATTTTAGGTGCAGGGGACACACGGCTGAGCAACACGCCCAAGGGGCTGGCCGTGTGTGACACGTGCCCTTATGTCTACCCGTGTGGACCTTTTTGGAGGCTATTTTCCAATCCATTGGTCACCCTCAATCACTCATACATTCAAACATATTTTACAGCATGCAACATGACATATTTAAACACTAAAACATTGCACACCATGGCACTCTCACATCTTCATAATGTCATCTTATTGCACCCTCATTTGTTACACCATTTAGAAGCATTCCATTCCCATTTCATGCATTATTAAACTTGTTACCTCAAATTGTGTATTCATGCACATAGTCATTTTAAGTCATTAGGTCATCCTTTAACCTTTAACACTTAATCCACACTTTACCATACATTCATCAATCAACAGCATACTATATCATTATCATTCATTCACCAAGCAACAACATACCCTACCATCAAGACACTAACACATGCATGCATGGGCAATTAGATTACAACCCAAATGATCAAATATGAGCCATATCACATGGCCATTACAAAAGAATCATCATCATCATAGGCCTTTACAAATTAGCCAAATAACATGACACATATCACAAAATGACCAAGTTCCTATACATGCCATACTCAAAATAATAATTTCACTATACCCAATAGTCTTTTGATAGTGTGATCAAATACTCTGACAATTTTCGATCCCCGAGCTAGCTTAGTGGAACTACAAAGGATGGAAAGAGAGGGGAGTAAGCATTAAAGCTTAGTAAGTCCACATACAAATAATATGCAATAGTGGTAAGCAATTAACATGCAAAAAACATGATAACATATACATAAAGATTATTCGACATTCAAACCTCTTTGCTTACTCATCATATGCATATACATACTTGCTCATCTTAACTCGATATTTATCAAAGCATTACTCATAGGTTTAGCGTACGTACCTGTACTCATCGTAGAGTATCAATATCCATTCCTCATTCATATGCCCTCCTCAGGACTTTCATTACAATCGTTACATTACCCGTTGAATACTCGGAATACTATTGGATATACGGAAACCTTGCACATAAGTGCCACATATACAAACGTAGCCGAAGCTACCACATAACATGTAACACATCCATAATGAACTCAGACCTCTCAACGAGCTCGAATGTTACATGAATCGTATCCAGCATGAACTCGGACCACTCTACGAGCTCCAATGCTCGCATCCATAATGAACTCGGACCTCTCAATGAGCTCGGATGCTACATACCTCACAAACCCGGACCACTTAACAGTTCAGACTGCTTAGTTCCTAGTGACATGTCACTTGTATCCTAAACTATTCCTAAGGTTCAAACAGGGTTTTTCCTCTCTTGCATATAATATCTCCATCATACTTGCTTATAACATCGTGAATAACGACCATAATAATATTTATGCTTTCAAAACAATCAGCAAGCATATAACTCATAATTACAATAAAACATTTATTACAATATATTAAAGCGTTAAAACATACTACAATACCACATTATTTGCATGTGTACTTACCTTAGTACAAAATAATGATAATCGAGCCTAGTCGTCGTATACTTTATTCTTTCCTCGATCAAGTCCCGATTCATGTTTTTCTTGATCTATAATGCCAAATTTAACTTATTTATTATTCACATTTTTGAAATGGGTCTATAAATCATATTTTTTGCAAATTTATATTTTGAACCCTAAACTTTCACATATTTAAAATTTAGCCCCTAGGCTCGTAAAATGAAATGAATGCATTTTCTTGATTACCCAAGCTTGGCCAAACCTCTTCTATGCTCATATCAGCCCATATTTTCTTTTATTACACATTATTACTACTCACTTTTACACTTTTACAAACAAGTCCCTTGTTTAGGTGTTTTCACTAAAAATCACCTAATAAAAGATGTTCACCATGCATCAAACATTCATATTCCTCCATAAATCATCAAAATACAAGCATGTCATGCATGGGTAAATTTTCATACATGAACCCTAGCTCAAAATATAGCTAGAAATGGGTAAATCATGTTACCGGGACTTCAAAAATACAAAGAACATTAAAAATGGGGCTAGGGAACACTTACTATTGAGCTTGGAAATGTTGAACAAAACCCTAGCTATGGTGTTTTGTGATTTTCGGCAGCCAATGAGGAAGATGGACACATTTTTGGTTTGATTTCCCCCTTTTTACTCTTTTAATTACCTAATGACCAAAATGCCCTTAGGGTTTCTCTTTCCATATTTTTTATGCATGTCCATTTTTGTCCAAAATTTTAAAAATTGGTCAAATTGCTAATTAGGACCTTCTAGTTCATAATCTAATGCAATTTCATGCTTAAACCTTCCAGAATGCAAGTTTTACACTTTATTCAATTTGGTCCCTAAAATGTAATTAGACATTTTATGCATAGAATTTCTTCATGAAACTTTCACAAAAGCATGAATTCATAACATAAACCTCATAATAAACATAAAATAGTTATTTCTATCTCAGATTTGTGGTCTCAAAACCACTGTTCCGACTAGGCCCTAATTTGGGATGTTACAATTGAAGTACAATTTACATGTTTTACTATGTCTGATCGTTGTTTTTACATCTAATTGCTTAGGCTCCAAACCATACATGACCACAATACCAAGCAAGGTTCGAATTGAATATGCTTCATAATTGGAGAAAACAAATCTATGAAGTCTACACTTGGAATCTGATTGTAACCATTTTCAAGCAGCCTTGCTTTATATCTGGGTTCTTCAACTCCTGGAGTGTAACATCCCATTTTCATTGGTGTCAGAAATAGTGGTTTCGAGACCATAAATCAGACAAGTCTGTGATAATTAGTATTTAAATTATACGAGTGAATTATAGTTTTAAATTGAATTCTTATTTAATGAATTTTAAGTAAATGAATTAATGGTTAAGAATGTGTGTTTATTTCGAAAGTTAAATGGTATCAAAAAATAAGGTATCAAGACCTCATTTTTATAAAATGAGCCCGTAAATTTTTTATGGAGTGTTATTGGGGTCATATTAAAATTTGGTTATGAAATTTTAAAGTTTAAAGTGTTAATTAATTAAAAAGGACTAAATTGTAAAAACTGAAAAAGTAAGGTACTATATGTTAGGTTACTATAAGTTAAATGTGTTAATTTAATAAAGACATAATAGTGGAAGGAATTAATGGGTAATTTGACCCTTGGATGTGTAGTGGATGGTTATTACATACATTTTAATTATATTTTATGGATGTTTAATGGAAAATTGGTAATTTAATTGAAATATATCATAAACAATTAGAAAGAAACACTGGTGACCATCTTTCTTCTCCACTACCACAAAAAATGAGAAGAAGAAACATTACTTTTGCATTTATGAGGTTCAGTCATGCTTGAGTTTATTGCATGATCAAGAAACAAATCAAATGGATCTAAACTGAAGAAAAACTAAAGTGTTGGATTAGTAGTCAACTTCACTTTTACAACTATTTTTGTCAAGGTAAGTTTCTAGAATTATGAAAAGTTTATATGTTTGTAAACTACTTTATTTTGCTATTTGTTTAATTATGAATTGTATTGGCAGAATATTTAGTAATGAAGTTTAATTATGGATTGTAAATAATTATGTATAAATTAAAAATGTACTATTCAGAAATTGAGAAATGATTGTGAAATATCAATGGTATTATCCCAGAATGGATGAAATAAATATATGGTATGTGTACAGATATTGTAGAAGCGCCTCTGATTTTGTTAATGTGAGGAACTTAGTTTAAATGCCCATTTGAACGTAGTAAACAATTAGGATATGATTGGCATGCTAATAGGGTTAGAACAGGAGCCTATACAGCTTTGCACTTTGGTGCCGCTGTTTGCACTTCTGTGACTCTATTTGCACTTTGGTGCCTCTATTACGCATCTTTGATGCCTCTAGTATGGTATAGTTGCCAAAGTATTTGAGTCAAGCTACTTAATTCATTAGGCTATGTATTAACTGACTTAAAACTTATTTACTTGCTCAATTCTATGGAATGTTTAAAATTGCTACTATGTGATAAGTAGCACTATGAAATGCTTATGTATAAATTTTGATAAGTACATTAAGATTTGGTGATTGATAAAATGTGGGTAGTTCTTTTGAAATGTATCATTTATGTTATATATGATTATATACTAATGCAGTGTGATTTTGCATTCGATTATCAAGAATTAGAAATTTATACTCTAGATTATCTAATTTGTTTAAGGTGAGTTGATATTGAATTCATGATTGATTTGGAAATTATATGTTTAAGATAAAATTACTCTTCAAGTTGGATTTATGTTATTGAAATGTTTGTATATATGTATATGAAAATATGAATTGCTTTGGTTCGATTCGTTATGTATATGGATTTGCATATGGAGGGATGTTTGATGTTTCATTATTTAAACTTTCTAACTTACGAGATTGGTATTATAATAGGAAAAGGATAGTTGTTTACATTATTTAAACTATTTATGAAATACAAAAAGGAAAAACTGAGCCTATTCGATAAGTTTACGTTTTAGATCTATACGAGTTTACTAAACATTATTGCTTACATTAGTTGTTTTCTCTTCTTGTAGATCATCAAAAAGCTCGATCAGTTGGAATCTCGTTGGAGCATCACACACTACCCTTTCATCATATTAGTAGTTTTGATTGCTTTGGATAAAGGTTGTAAATGGCATGGAATAGGAGTTTATTTTGTGCTATTTGTCAACATGATGAGGTTAACGGCTTGAAAATGTATATGTAAGTGTGGATTTTAGTCACCTATGAATGCCTTGTGATTTAGATGGCTTTTGGTTCATTGATGTGTGAATGAGATGGTTAAATGGTAGATGTGTAGTGTAAGTTTAAAGTATAAATTTATGGCATTGAGTTTGAGTTGATTTGGATGTTAACTTGTGGTACCAAAGAGGGTACATTAGTCAGACATGTAGATGAAATGGTATATGTGAAAATTTGGCATGTAATTGGTGTTTTGAATGTACTTTTGAACCATGAAAATGAGCTAGTGATTACATGTCTTGTTGCACATGGAAACGTGCATGAATTGACTTAAGTTAGGGGTTAAAATGGAGCATGCGGCCTAGGACACGGGCTATCACACGACCATGTGCCACACACAGTCACCTAACATGGCCATGTGTATTTATTATTTTAGATATAGTATCCAAATGGTTTGGCACTCAACCCGCGACACAGCCGTGTGACCCAACTTCTAATATACACACAGTCTAGCACAAAGCCTACGACACGGTCGTGTGGCCCTATTTCGAATACTAAAATGGGGCGGGCATACGGGCTGGGACACGACCGTGTGTCCTGACTTCAAATGTTCACACGGCCTGGCCACACGACTGTGTGACCCCTATTTTTCAAATTTTTAATTTTTCTATAATTTTTTGATTTGTTTTGATTTGATCCCTACTCTTCTCCAACTATTAGCACGATTTAAGGCTTATAAGTGTATTTATATCATGAATTGATTTATTTTTTATTTGTAATTTATTTGGTTAACTATTTTTAA
The DNA here is from genome assembly GCF_025698485.1 of Gossypium arboreum. NCBI lineage: Eukaryota > Viridiplantae > Streptophyta > Magnoliopsida > Malvales > Malvaceae > Gossypium > Gossypium arboreum. The sequence continues at coordinate 40,738,967 of NC_069081.1, forward strand.
TAGAAGTTAAATATTCTATTTAGCTCAGTAACATTCCATAACCTTAATCCGATAACGGAGATGAGGTAGAGGTGTTACATGGAGTCCCTTCTTTCTTCTTGAACACCCATTTACAATGAACAATCCTTTTACCTTTAGGAAGCTTCACTATGTCCCACATTCTATTCTTATGAAGCGATTCCATCTCTTCTTGCATTAAAATCATCCACTTTCCCTAATCTTCATAGCTAACTGCCTCGAAATAAGTAAATGGCTCTTGGTTTGCATCTATATCTGTAACAGCCCATTTTCAATGGAATCAGAATAGTGGTTTGGGGACCACAAATCTGAGCTAGAAAGAAAACTTATTTTAATATTATTGTATGGTCTATATTATGATAGAAAAGACGTATGAAAATTTTGATAAGAAAATTTTACTAATGTCATGTTTAATTATAAAAAAAGACCAAATTGCATAAAATGCAAAAGTTGAGTTCTAGTAGCTATAAGTATTAAATAGCTATGGAATTCAAAAATTGAGGTCCTTATATGGTAATTAGACCATTAATAAAAGTTAGGAGATATTTTTGATGATTCATCCATGGAAATTAGAAAAAGAAAAGGACTAAATTGGAAACTGAAATAAATAAAAGATGATAAATAAAATAAATATCTAATATCATCATTTTATATCATCTTCTTCCCCAAATTCTATGGAAACCCTAGGAAAAAGAAAGAAAATCAAGCAAGCTTAATTAGATCTGGATAGACCTAGTACAGAGTTGGATCGAGGAAAACAAAAAGTATCGGATTAGTATATCATTGTATACGAACGTTTATCGAGGTAAGTTCATGTAACTAGATTATGTATATTAATATGTTTGGAATTAAATGTTGAATATGTATGAATTGTATAAATGTTTAATGTATAAAATATATTACATGCCTAATATTGCTATATAAGTATAAGTCTCGTTTGAATAGATGAAATTCGATGGATACAGGATTTCTTGATTTGTTGTGGTCTTGCATATGTTGCGACACACTATAACTTGAAAGAGCATCTTATTATAAGCCCTCTCGAGCTTCCCGTTATATGGTTCTTGTGAGCATCCTGATCAGTAGTGATCTGTATGTACTGCGGACTACCGCAGCTCTTTGTAAGCATCCTGTTATATGATTGGTTGTGATCCTGCATATATTGCGGACACAAACGCAGCTCTTTATGAGTGTCCAGATATAGGTTCTTTTTTAGCTTCCTGATATGGCTCGCTTGAACTTCCTGTTATATGGCTATCCAGAACTCCCTGATAATAACTCTTCATAGTTACCTGTTAAGCTTAATGAGCTTCTTGTTTAAAACTCTTATGAGTTTCCTATTATAGCCCGAATAAGCTTCTTATTACATGGCTCACATGGGCATCCTGTTATATGGCTTGAGAGAGTGCTTCTTGATTATGTGCCCTAATTGGGTACCCTTGAATATGAGTTGACAGTTTACAGTATTGTACACTTCAAGTGTACTACATGAATCTCCATCGATATTTTAAATAAATTCAACAAGCAAAGTTCTGTTATGCCTAATCTAAACTTGAGATGATTTATCATAGAAATGTATATGTTATATGGAAATATGATAAGAAAAGTATATGTGTATGAAAGTTATTTCATGATGAGCTCATCTTTATTACTTGAAAAATATTTAGAAATTCATGACTAACTTGCTTGATAGAGTGTATGTGATTAGGCAATTGCTCAATTTGTTTGGATGCATGTTATTTACATTATTACTAAAATTGAATATAAACGGTAAGTTAAATTCCTGTTATGTGAACTTACTAAGCATTAAATGCTTACTTTGTTTTATTTTCCTCTATTTTATAGTACTCGGAGGCTCGTGAAGGTTTGAACTTAGTCGGAGACACATCACACTATCCCTTGGATCTCTCGATATATGAAATAAGCTAACTTTTGATATAATGGCATGTATAGGTTAAATAGATTAAATATATAAGGCTTTATCATGGCTGATGTGTGTTGAAAAAATGGTTTTATGGTGAAAGGTATATAAACCATATGATGAATGGATTTGAATTAGTATAATTGACAAAATTTGCTTATAAACATAAGTTCAAATTTGGTAAGTTTAATCACTTAAATATATGAGCTAATATGTTATACATAATACTTGTATTTGGATTGATTTTAATGACTTGAATTGGTTTGGAAATCTATTAAAATATCAATGTAGGTACAAGGAAAAATTTGAGTGAGAAATAAGGCTTGGAAATGGCCTTATTTTGTCCACACGGGCATGTGTCTCAACCTTGTGTGACACACGGCCATACGCACGGGCTTGTGGTTTGGCCGTGTGTCCCCTACATCTTAACAATTGAGAAACAAAATGCTCAGAATTGGTCACACAGTGTTTGTCTTAGCCGTGTGAATCCTGCACCTATTTTTTAAAATTAAATTGTCCACACGGCCTAGTACACGGGCGTGTGGCTGGCAGTGTGACCCAAGTCAGAAGCTACCCTAATTTGAACATGGGCTGGGACACGGCCGTATGCCTTATGTCAAATGCCCATACAGGCATGTCACCTGACCGTGTGAGCCACAAAACCTGACCACATGGGCTTGTGTCCCTTGTATTTAAGGAAAATTTTAAAATTTTGCGAAAACTTTTCTGAGTTCCCGATTTTTTCGTGACTTGTTTCTAATGTATAAATTGGGCCTCAATGGTCTAATTAAGGGACAATATGATTGAATATGATTGGTTTCAGATATGAATAGTAAATGAAAAAAATTAACTGTATTTGTTTTATAAAATCCAGTAATGCTCTGTAACCCAATTCCGGCAACAGATATGGGTTAGGGTGTTACAATATTTGCAACCATGTCTAAAGCATGAGTAACTGATCAGCCTAGGTGAACCTCTTTGGAGGTTTAATTTCTCTTCTAGGTCTATTTTCGGCAACATAATATTGTGGTGCTAAAGCAACTCTACTATGAGTTTCTGTACTAACTTGAGAAGTAGACTCTATTGTAGATCTTAGATCAATCTGAAGCTCCACCTAATTTGAACTTTGCTGGTCTTCATTGGAAGAGTCTTTAAGAGGTAAATTAGGCAACATAGCAGTTTCATCAAAACTAACATCTATTCTAATTACAACTTTCCTTGTTTCAAGACACCTTAACTTACACTCTATAACATCAACCTTATAACTAAGAAAAACATATTTATTGGATCTAGGTTTCAATTTCCCATTATCAACATGAGCATATGTATCACACCTAAAAATCTTCAAATCAAAATAATCAGCAAGATTACAGACCATACCTCTTGTGGAGTCTTTTTCTCAATAGCAACAGACAGAGATTGATTAATCAGAAAACATGCAGTAGAGGTCGCTTTAGCCCAAAACGACTTTGGTAAACAAGCATTAGACAACATACATCAAAATTTTTCCATGATTTTTTTATGCATTCGTTCTGCAATGCCATTTTACTGTAAAGTATGGTGAACTATCAAGTGTCTCACGATTCCTTCTGATTTGCACAATTCATTAAACTCATCATAATAGGATTCCAAACCATTATTTTTGCAAAGGTCTTTCATCGATTTTCCTATCTACTTCTCGATCATAGTTTTCCAAGCCTTAAACGTGGAAAACATCACTTTTCTGTTTAAGGAAGAATGCCCAAAATTTTCGGAAAAAAATATCAAATCGTTAGCATATAATTAGCACCACCTCTCAAAGGCACTCGAGATGGTTCCTAAAGATCAGAATGAATATAATTTAGCATTCCCTTTGTGTTATAAATTCCTCCATTGAATCAAACTCTCTTTTTCTTCCCAAAAAAGCAGTGCTCATAGAACTTCAGTTTGCTGATGCCTTGTCCATCAAGAAGTCCTCTTTTGCTTAAATTTGTCATGTCGTTCTCACTCATATTAGCCACATATGCCAAATTCTAGTAACATTATCATCTAATAAGGAAGAGGAAGCGGCAACTGCATCACCAGTAACAATTGAACCTTGCAAAACATATAACTTGGCAGTGTTTCTCTGCCCTTTCATCACAACGAAGGAATCTTGCTAATATTTAGAAACCCATTTTCAGCTGTGTACTTGTATCTTTTTTAATCAAGAGTACTCAACGAAATCAAATTCATCTTCAATTCTGGTACATGTCGTACACCACCAAATATTCTGACGACTCCATCAAAATAACAACTTAAGACATTGTTTCACATGTTGTAAGCCAATCCCAATTGGGACTCATATGGAAGGTGCAACCAAAATCGAGGATCCACTCCTCACTTACTTTAGAGTTGTCGGCAGAAACAACTAGGAGTTCACCATCGTTGTAGTCTTCTACAACATCAGCTTCAATAGATTGTTCTGGTTATTTTCCTTTTTGATTCGTCACCTTCCTTTTGATAGTATTCTGCAACTTGTAGCATTTAGACTTAATGTGCCTTTTCTTTTTGCTAAAGTTACAAGTTTTACCTCTATTTGAAGATATTGATCTACCCTTAGATTTATTGCGAAGATTTAGTTCATGTATCCTCCCACGATTATCATCAATATTTTATTCTTATCTCCCATGAACAATGAAACCCTCTTCCTCAAATGCCATATAAACTATACATGCAAAACCTAGCAAACATTCATACAATAGCATTATCAGCATACTATACTTTTCTAGATTTGCTTTCATAGTCAAATCAAATTCTTAGAAGTTTCTCGTATGAATAGTATACATGCAAAAATCAGCTTAGGGACTCACCTGATTCTCACCTTCTGTAGTTCAAAACTCCGGATCCAAACCCCCATCACGCAATTAGCAACAACTACTGCTACAAAACATGGAATCCTATTAAGATGTATTCATATGCCCATTTTTCCATCATCTAACATTGGAAACCCCCAGCAAGGCCTTATATCTTTATCTTACTAATCTACCAGATCTAACAGGCTTACCCTTTTACAACAAAATGTATAGTGTCATAAATCTTACCTTGGCATAGAGTAATCATTGGTAAAGATCCAGATCTACAACTCTAATTTTGATGGAGAGAGAAATGCCGCTGGTTCTTTAAGATCCAGGTAACAATACTTCTTAAAGAAGAAAGAAGAAAAACTCCACATTTTTCTAAACTGGATCTTTATATATATAACCTAAGCCCTTATTGGAACTTAACACCTGTCACAAACTTTCACACTGTCTTTATAAATGGCTTACAACTTTGAAAATCCAATATTTTTTTATAATTTTCTCTAGTTCACCTATTCAATTAGTTCATAACCAATTCATTTAGGTTGTAATTAAATGAACTGGGTGTACAATGCCATTAGCGAATACCCCCAACTTCCAATGTTCTCAATACTCTTACCAATCTCTTCTCCCATACAATTCAATATATTTTGAGAACAATCCTTGCATAATATTCTAATGTCTACTATGCGTCCGATCTATACTTTAAAAAAACAATTTGGTGAATAGACTGTGTCTCACAAATTACACTCATACTACTTGCCTGCACATAAAACTCGCCAAAACTGGGTGTTACAATTCTTCAGTTGGATAAAGATGGAGTATGACAAGAGCAGTGGATGTGTGGCGTCCTTTCGAGTCTGTATGAATTAAACTTCTAACTTGTGAAGATTTGTAGCAAGATTGATGTAATCAAATATATTTTAAACACTTCCCTTATTTTCTTGTAATAAGTATTTAATTCAAATACCACAGTACATGTTTAAAGAAATAGGTAATTGTAAATTATTTTTGTTAATGACTGAGTTTGTGTAGTAACACCTAAAGTCGGACCCGGTGAATCAGGTTGAGTTTGGGACGTTACAAGATATATCGATAACTCTTAGGGATGTTTCGATACCTTGTATCTCGGTTACTGACTTTGTATGTTTCAATACATTCAAGGGCATGTATCGTTACATCCAAGGATTGTATTGTACCTTGCAATCATGTTCCGATACAAAGTTTCTTGTTTAGCACTTTTGATTACTGACTTGCTTTCTGTTGATACAACCAATACATGTAGTGGTACAAAGGCTCAAAATAGCTTAAAAGTACCTAGAAGCTTTTTAAAGTACTTGGAGATACTTCAAAATTTTCATAAGATAATTAAAAACTTTATTTTTGAGTTTGTAAGAATTAAAAACAATTTTAGAGTGATTGAAATAATCATAGCAAATTTGATTAAAAATTTTAAAATTAATATTATTGTATAAAAACATTTGAAAATTAAAACTAACAAAGTTAAATGATTGGATTGCAATGAAATTTAGGTGGAAGATGTGTCGTGAGAACTAGTTGCCAAAGCTTCCGTCTTCCTTTGTGTTGTGCTTAGGTAGGGATGGTCTTACGACGCCTCCTTTAAGAATTGTATTGTCTTTTTGGTTTATATTGAATAAATAGGAAATATTGTATTGTTTTTTTTTTTTAAATTTCTTGCAAAAATAAAAGGACTATATCCATCAAAAATAATATTTGGGCTACTTCTCAATTTTCTTTGGCGCAAATGAGTTGGTAGTTTAAATATAGAAGAAATGCGACAGATATTTACATTCAAACTCTATAATTACTAAATATCATTTCTTAAGAATAATTGAATAAAACAAATGAACTAAACTGTCAATTTAAGAATTTTGTACACTTGAAAATATTGGATTAATAAGTAAAAGTTGGATTATTAATTTAGCAAATAAAAAAAATGGGCTATCCTTTGCTACATCCCGGCATATGTTCGAATGAAGACATTTTTATTTGAAAGATGAAAGAAACAACATTTTCTCATAATTACAACTAAAAAAAAATAAAAATGGATGTGGAAGCACATATTTTAAGCACTTAAGGGCAAAGGTCGTGTCAATAATTCTTCAAAATTGTCGGTGAAATAGGTTTTTCATTGCTACAAAATATTAAACCATTTGTACCTTCCAATGGACCAAAAGAAAGGAATATAAAATTTTATTGTCTCTAAAAGAAAGAATTATATAAATGATAAATATGACATGTGCTAAAATAAAATGATTGAATGTCTAAAAACAAAAGACCAAAAACATGGAATCTGGAGTTTGGTGTATACCGACGTAATCCATCATTAATAAAAAAATTTAAATTTAAATTTAAAGATATAATGTTTGGTTTGATTATTAGTAGAAAAACTTATTACTTAAACATAAAATATAATTTTAATCTTGAATTTAGAAATAAAAGTAGTAACTCTTATATAAAATAAGCTAAAATTTTTCTTTATACTAAAAATAGGTCGTGAGAATGGTTAAAGATTATAAATTGAATTAGTTTATTACTAACTCAAATTTAGTATTTATGCACTTTTTAAAAAAAAATCAGTTATTATGTTGCTTTGGTCAAATTCTACTATAGTGTTATATTTTGCGAAAGTTGTTAATTTAATCTTTTACTTTAATCGATCATTTTAATCATTTACTTTTTTAATTTTTAAAATTTTAGTTTCTTACCAAATGTTAATTGTTAAAAGCGAAGTTAAGTTTTGTTATTTGAAAATCGATTCATCAAAATATTATCATATGTATAATGTTATATCGGTTTATTATTTTAACATATTATTCACTAAGAATCTAGTTAATGAATCAATGACTATCATTTATGTCAAGACTAAAACTTCAAATTTGAAAAATATAGGGACTTAAAATGATCTAATTGGATAATGTAGACCAAATCATTTGTTATACAAATAGTACAAAACTAGTAGATTTAACTAATAATGTTTGAGTTAAATTTAAAATTTCAAATTGAAAAATAAAAAGATTAAAATTGATCGATTAGAAGTACAGAAATTAAAATTAATTAAATTAAAATATAAAGATTAAATCTACAATTTTACAAATTACAAGTACTACTAGAAGAAATCCACTCGTATAAATGATTTACTATGTGGAAAATATTTATGAAAACTAGTAAATTATATAAAAAGAGGGGGGATAGAATTGTCTTTGTGTCCCATAAAAGAAAAGCGAAAAAGAAAAAGGGTATTGGGTGTTTGCGTGTCCCTAGCCCGGTCGCTCGTAAACGTTAGGGAGTGACGGTCGGTGGATGCCAACTTTATAATATTCGGCGCAATTAAAAATATTTAAAAAAAAAACACAAAATCATTAACATTCAACTGTTTTTGAATATATTTACGAATTATGATATTTTTATTTATTAATTTTAATTTTACCATCACATTCATTAATGAAATTTATGGCGGCTTCATTACTCTACTTGTCAACATGTAAAACAATAATCTATATAATAAAATATATAGACACGAATGGTTAGATTTTTTTTCATTAAATCCTTTGTCCGTTTGTGTTTCTCCTGCATTTTACGTTATTCCTTAACAAACTTCCAATTATTCTTCTGGTAATAATAAGAATATAATTATGAAATCAACAATTAGTGGTGAACAATAATTGAATTAATGTAACCATCTTGTTCTCATCAAATCATAAACCAATAAACCAACCAAGCAAGCAAACAGATAAAAGCAACATCCCATATTAGAGAAAAATAAATGGAAAATATACTATGTTGCTACATATCCGAAGGAAGATCCCGAAATATATCTCTTTTATGAATTCCATTTATTTCTTTACCTAAATTCATCACTGTATGCATTAGATCGATAAGAGAGAATTTAAATTACATTTTAATTTTATTTTGTAACATAATTTATTCTCTAATTTTATATTAAAATCATGTAAGGGAACTTTCAACTAAGGATTTAAAAAATGAATTCGATAAGAGTGATCAAATAGTTGCAAGGCGAGGCTGAGATGTACATGACACTAAACAATGAACAAGTGTCACTCCATGCCCAACCCAGCCATCGGATCTAAATGTTAAACGTCACATTACGTTGCTGGAGCAACTCAGACTACACAACTCATTTCATAAAACAAGTAACAAATACTCATAGCATAACTCGTTCATTCACAAATGTGCATAATAGATATACACTGGCCTTAATTAAGATGTTTATGGGGTTGTTCGCAATCAAACTCAGATTCAGGACTTGAATCCAAACTTAATTATCAAAATTCAATCGAATGTCTCGAGACATGATAATTTTTATTTTTGTTTAGATGTTGGAAATCTCGAGACATTATTAGACATGTCTTAAGAATTGGGTCCAAGCTTCGCTGTCTTGGGACACAACTTCCCTTTTCAGACCCCTATCTTTGATGTTTGCAAGTCTCGAGACAAGAGATATCAAGTATCGAGACTTGAGACAAAGCAAAATTTATTTAGCTTGGATGTTTTGGTGTCTCGAGGCATAGGTCACTAATGTCTCAAGTCTTGCTTAGTAAGTTTCGAGACCTGTACCCAAAAATGCACAATTTAATCATTTTTGTTCTTAGTGTTTCGAAATATATTCTTAATGTATCAAGACCAAAAGACAATTTCATCTACAATACAATCTTTCAATCATGAATTTCATCTCCAAATGTCATCCAACTTACCCCAACATCATATCATACCAATGTACAGGGGCGAAACCAGGGGGGGTAGGCATGGGCCCCCGCCCCCCCTAAAATGGGAAATTTTCATTTAGGCCCTTTAGATTTTTTTTAAAATTTTAAATTAGTAAAGGTAAAATTGCACTTTGACCCCCCTAAAATTATAAAAATTCAATTTAATCCTTTAAAAATTATAAATATATAGACTGTAAAAAATTAAATTTCCTTCGGCCCCCCCAAAAATTATTTTCTGGCTTCGCCCCTGCCAATGTACACGCATTTAGCATACTAAAACACATTCAATCCACATACATACAAACGTGGCATTCAATACTTCATACTTTACTATATCTAACATATAATGCAACAAGAAAACTCATGCATATTTCCATTAGAATTAGGTATCAAATTTCAACCTTAAAACATTTATAGGTCCAACACGTACCAAAATATATCAGAAGACTTAAAAATAGCGCATGATACATGACTCTATCTAGGTACATACCATTAATTATATATAAACAAAAGAGAACAAATTTAGTTTGAACTAAGTTAGTGAGCTTTAGATGCTTCACTAATCCTCCACTCTACCAAAACTTGCTCAGGACTTGCACAAGAAAAACACATTTGTATGCTAAGTATTAAATACTTGGTGGTTTGTGCTCTTTTGTTGTTATGTTTAATTTGATAAATTCGATTATGAAAATCCATTGGTTCCACAACCTAAACATAGAAACGTACCAATTAAATATGAAATACACTTTATTGAGTCTATCAAATCTCTAATATCCGAAATTTTCATATTTTACAACTCTTTCGTTTGAATTAAAATCCAAAATTTTAATTATACTACATAACCTCAAACTATCTAAAAATATAATTACCTCTCAAGATTTCTCATCTTCCCACCACCAACTAAGCATTAATCCATGACAACTTGGTTAAAACATAATAATCTCAAATTCTAACAAGTGGGCTTCATTTATCTAATATCTAAAGCTAATAATTTATAATAAAAAAATTGTAACACCGTAAACTCGGCCTAGACGTCCAATCCAAGTTTAGGAAGCCACATCATCGATACTTAAATACCACACATATAACACAATAACACTAAACCATACGTCGCACAATATTCATCAGAAAATTAGTTAAGTATATAATCTTCCAAAGTCCTACTATCATAGTTTACCGAAATTCCTAAAGTAGTATTTAAAAGAAAGATAAAAGCTTGACCAAGCTTCCACGGTGTGGACTCGTTTAAGACTGAGAACCACCTGAAATCCAACCAACAATAAAGCAAATTGTGAAATCAGTGCATAAAGAAGTTTATTCACATAAACACATTTACTAAACAGTGTCCGTATTCAAAGATTTGATTTGATAACAAAAACATTTCTAATCAGATCCAAGACAGATTAATTTTAGATGCAGAAACAATTTCAGTTTCATATACATAATAGATTAGGGTCAAACACAGATATTCCTAACCCCCATCCGCTACACACCATCTTTGGTCATCCTAACACATTGTTAAGGGCATTCAATGCCCAACTAACCCTACACACCATAGAGTGTTTGTCTGACACATTTACAGAAACATGGCTTAGCTGCTAGTTCATAATGCAACGAAACTCTAGGATCAGAGTTATACATATGGTGGCTGAGCCACTAATTTAGAATAGATCACTTCCTTCTTCATAATATCCCAACCGATGCATATGCAAAGAACCAATATCTACAATATGCATTTAGTTATTCTAAATTGTTCCACAAGTAGATAGCACAGTTCAATGTCAAACTAAGTATCACAGTGCACATGCTAGTTTAAAATTTATGCATATGTCACAAGGTATCAGAGAGTTCTCACTTAGTCAAATTCAGACCATTCATACCTTGGGGACGTCAAAATCAATCTCAAGTAACATTTACGACCTTCAAAATGATTTTTTGGCCCTTTTATATAAGCCACACAGCCTAGACACATGCCCATGTCCTTGTCCGTATGGTTCACACGGCCTGGGTAGACGCCCATGTCCTTACCCGTGTGGTTTTAAAGCATAAATCAGAGAGTTATACGACCTAGACACACGACCATATCCTTGCCCATGTAACTCACACGGCTTGGGCACATGCCCGTGTACTTACTTGTATTGTCCTAAGTTACCAACAGTGAGTTACACGGCCTAGACACAATCCCATTTGAACCCTACACTAATATTGTCACACACAGCCTGGACACACGTCCATGTGCCTTGCCCATGTGACTCCAAATCGATGAACAGTGAGTTACACACCTGCCACATGATCGTCTGGCTCACACGGCCTAAAAACACGCCCGTGTGTCTGGCTGTGTAGCATCAACAACCACCATTTCCAGCAACCTAAACTTGCAAAAATTAAGGTTTTTAGTACGCACTTGGAGAGATTTCAAAGCAACAACAATGAGGAGAGTCTCTAGAGCCTAAAACACCATCCAATAACTCAACTAACCAACTTTATCGATAATAATGCACATTTTACACAGAATACTTTATGTCAAAGGTTTTGTGTCGAAACCTTCAATGAAATCAAACTTACCGAAAAGTCAAAAATGGTCGCTCAATTTGTTGAATTGAGGTTTTCTACTCTTGAGACCCCCGCCTAAGAGAAAACCAAGTGACTAATTATCAAGGATTACACAAAATGTGTAATAGCCAAATTTATGGCCTAGTCGAAATAGTGGTCTTGGGACCAAAAATCTAAAGTCAGAGAAATTATTTATTATTATTTTGATATTATAGCATGTTTTTAAGAGTGCATAAAAAATTTTAATGAAGTAATTTTAGCGTTTGTGAACTTAATTGTGAAAAAGGACTAAATCGCATAAAGTGCAAAAGTCCTAATTTGATAGCTAAAAGTGTCAAATAGCTAGAGAATAAAATTTAGGGGTATTTAAAGGTAAATTAGACCCTTTTAAAAGAGCTTGGCCGGCCATGAGACAAAGAAAAGTAAATGGTCAAAATGTTAGGTAAGTGATGACATATTAGGTGACAAAATAATACCCTAAGTGCCTAGGCTTCATCTTTTTCACCTATTCTTTCTTCTTAACCGAAAATATCAGCCAAGAGAAGAGTTTTGAAATCTTGAAAATTTTAGCAACTTTAAGCCTTCACAAGTAAGTGATTTTAATGGCTTTTCTTAAATATTTTTGTACTTTTGAGACCTTTGAAACATGGGCTTTTAAATGAGGGTACTATTTTGCAAAATGATCAAGAGTGTAGGGTTTTTCCATGAAAGGGTTTGTAATATTTTCTGAGTTTTTATGGAAGAAAATAAGTCTTGGGTGTGTTATGAACAACTTTTGTGAAAGGTGTTAACAAGAAAACACCTAAAAGGACTATACTGCATAAATTGTAAAATAGATGTTAAGTATGTGAAATAGTGAGAATTTGGAGTTGCTATAAGAGAAAAAAGGGTTCGGATAGGCTTAAGATATGAAGAAATTTGATAAAAATTAATTTTCGGGCCTAGGGTTAAATTGGTCATTTTGTCAAAGTCTAGGGGTAAAATGTTTATTTTACCAAAGATATGAATTTTCGATTGCTTAATTTTATTTAGTGGCTAAATAAGTGCATTTTGCGATTATAGATCAAGAATCACCAAATCCGAACTTAAATCGGGGGAAAGCCAAGCAAATCGATTAAATCGACTAGTCGCCACATTTTGTAATTCGAGGTAAGTTGTATGTAAATAATACAACTACATTGTTTATGTATGTGTTGAATTGTATTTGAATTAATATAGCATGAATTGCTTGATTGTGGAATTGAGAAAGTATGATGATAATAGAGATAGTAGAATTCCTATTTGAACCTGGGAAATGAATCGGATATTCATGCCATAACATATGGGTTATTATGAGCTAGTGTAAGACATGCTGGGACATGCATCGGCCACATTATGAGAGCCAGTGTAAGACCATGTCTAAGACATGCATCGACCTGGAGACGTAAGTCAGTATAAGACATGTTTGGGACATGCATTGGCTACGAGATGTGTCAGTGTAAGACCATGTCTGGGACACGGCATCGACATAGATATGCTAGAGCTTGTGTAAGACCATGTCTGGGATATGGCATCGGCACCTGACCCCATGTTTGAGTCTAAATGAATATTTGATAATGTTTCAAATGGTTCAACGATGAAAGTTATGATTTCAAGTTAACGAGGAAAGTATAGTCGTGTTGTGAGTGGTACAGGTACTTGTTTGTTATATATAGAATATAAGCCCATCTTATGATATACGATGTGTATTGAATATTGATGAGTAAGTTTTTGCTTATGCCCAATTGTATGTTATAAGCTTGTTGGTGAATGGTAAAGTTATGTTGTATATTCATTTATGTGAAACTTACTAAGCTTTATACTTACTCCCTCTCCTTTTCCACTTTCTTATAGTGCCGCCTATCTAGCTCAAGGACCAACGGAAGTCGGAGATATCGATCACACTATCAATCGAAGCTTTCGGTATAGTTTGATTTATATTATTGAATGTGGCATGTATAGAGAACTAGACTTGTGTTTTGTGTCATTATCAATTTGGCCAAATGTGTTAGCTTGAGATAAATTTCTCATTTTGTATAAGCCTCGAATTATGGCTAATATCCATTTTAATTTATATACAAGGATGTTATCTTCATAGATGAGTAAAATGCACACTTGGAATGTTGTTTATTATGGCAGATTTGGTTACATGAGATAGCCTTGTATTGGTTTTGGTTGCTAATGTGTAGGTTGTGTAAGTAAGGGTGGCAAAGAGACTTGGTAAATAGTCTTATATTGTCCACACGAGTAGACACACGGGCATATGTTTAGGCTGTGTATGACACACGGTCTGCCTTATGGGTGTGTGGTCCAATCGTGTGTCCCCTGCAAGTAAAAATTTCAAGTCAGTATGCATGATAGTAAACACACGGCCGTGTGTCTCAGCCGTGTGATGGACATGGCCTAGCATACAGGCGTGTGCCTTGGCCGTGTGACATTTTGGGGATGTTGACATTAGAATCAGAGTGTCTATGTTTTTGCACACAGGTGTGTCATGGTCGTGTGAAGGACACGGGCCAGGGACACGGGCATGTGTCAGGCCGTGTGAAAACCCCTGTAGGTGTGCATTTAGAATTAATTCCACATGGATGGGGACACGGGCATGTCCCTGTATTGTTTCGGCTATGTGAGCCACACAGGCCATCAACACGACCATGTCGAATTGGTCACATGGGCGTGTTGCCCCTTCCATACAGACGTGTGCTCCTGTATCTAGTAATATTTTTTTCAGAATTTGTGGGAAGATTTGAATCATTTCCGAATGGTTTTAAATGACAGATGGAACCTCGTAGGCCTTTGTTATGAAGCTCTTGATAAAGAATCGGAAAAGTTTTAAATTTGACTAAATTTTGATGACTAAGAAACGTGTATTGTTATATGACCGAGTTAGGTAACACCTTGTATTCATAGAGTATGACTTTACTCGAGCTCCTTCTCGGAGTCCTCGATGCCTCTGAATACCACGTCCATAACTACTGAGTGAACTCATTATAGCAGTATAGCTGCAATGTTAGAGTGCACAGATCAGTTCAGACATCCAACAGTATGATTTCACCAGTTCACATCAAAACATTTAACCAAACAACAGTTTAGGTATTACAATCTTTATAACAGAACAAAAATACCTACAGGGTCAGCATTGGAGGCTCAGTCATTCACTAAAGTTTTAGTTTTTTTTTTCTATATTAACTTAGATACTAAGTTATCACTAAACTATTGTTCTCATACATTATGAGCCCAAACATAGTCCGAGTGTTGACTAACCTGGCTCTAATACCACTAAATGTAATACCCTAAACCCAGCCTAGATATCTAGTCCAAGTTAAGAAGTCATATCATTGATACTCAAATACCACACATATAACACAATAACACTAAACCATGAGTCGCATAATATTCATCAGAAAGATTAGTTAAGTATATAATATTCCAAAGTCCTACTATCATAGTTTACTAAAATTCCTAAAGTAGTATTTAAAAGAAAGATAAAATCTTAACCGAGCTTCTGCGGTGTCGACCCGTTCAAGACTAAGGACCACCTGAAATCCAACCAACAATAAAGTGAGTTGTGAACTTAGTGCATAAAGAAGTTTATTCACATAAACACATTTACCAAACAGTATATGTATTCAAAGATTCGATCTGATAACAAAAACATTTCTAGTTCAAATTCAAGACAGATTAATTTCAAATGCAGAAACAATTTCAATTTCATAAATAAAACAGATTAGAGTCAAATGTAAATGTTTCTAACCTCCATCTGCTACACACCATCTTTAATCATCCCAACACATCGTTAAGGGCGTTTAATACCCAACCAACCCTACATACAGTAAAGTGTCTGTCTGACACATTTATAGAAAATACAGCTTAGCTGCTAGATCATAATGTGTCAAAATGTTAGGATCAGAGTTATGCATATGGTGGCTTAGCCACTAATTTAGAACAAATCACTTCCTTCTTCATAATATCCCAACCCATGCACATGCAAAGAACCAATATCTACAATATGTATTCAGTCATTCTAAATTGTTCTACAAGTAGATAACATAGTTCAATGTTAGACTAAGTATTACAGTGCACATACCAATATAGAATTCATGCATATGTCACAGGGTATCAGAGAGTTCTCACTCACTCAAATTCATTCTATGGGGATGTCAAAATCAGTTTCAAGTAATATTTACGGCCTCAAAAATAGTTTTCGAGCCCTTTTATATACACCACACGGCCTGGACACACGCTCATGTCCTTGCTTGTGTGGCTCACACGGCCTGGGCACATGTCCATGTCCTTTCCCGTGTGGTTTTAAAGCATAAATCAGAGAGTTATACAGCCTAGACACACTGTCGTATCCTTACCCATGTGACTCACACGGCCTAGACACATGTCTGTGTGCTCGCTCATGTTGTCCTAAGTCACAAACAGTGAGTTACATGGTTTAGACACACACTCGTTCCCTTACCTGTGTGAACCTTGCACTAATATTGTCACATACGACCTGGGCACATGCCCGTGTGCCTTGCCTATATGGCTCCAAATTGATGAACAATGAGTAACACGGCCTGCCATACGGTCATGTGGCTTACATGGCCTAGACATAGGCCCATGTGCCTGGCCATGTGGTATCGACAACCACTATTTCTTGTGACCAAAACTTGCAAAAATTAAGGTTTTCGTTACGCACCTGGAGAGATTTCAAAGCAACAACAGCGAGGAGAGTCTCCGGAGCCTAAAACGACCATCCAATAACTCAATCAACCAACTTTATCGACAATAACGCACATTTTACACAGAATACTTTATGTCGAAGGTTTCGACACGAAACCTTCAACGAAATCAAACTTACCGGAAAGTCAACAATGGTTGCTCGATTTTTCGAGTTAAGGTTTGCTACTCTCGACACCCCCGCCTAAGAGGAAACCAAGCAACTAATTATCAAGGATTACACAAAATACTCGAGATGCCCAATTCAGAACATAAACCCTAAAATTTAATGAATTGACAGTGAAACTTACTTACTAACATTTTGATCAATGTAATTTATGGCGTATAACGTCTAGACCCGTACTTACTTAAGACCATGATCAAAATGAAGAAGAAAATTAAAAAATTGAAACGAAAAAGAAAGGGAAAGGAAAAAGGAAAAAAAAATAAAAGACAGTAATAAAAAAAATGAATGGAAGATGACGGAATTTTTAATTCCTAATAACTTCTAGTCAGATATACCAGCACTTAGCAAAAAGAATATTCCCTATCGCATACCTTGAGATTCCAACTCGAAACCAGACAGAATACAGACAGATGTTTAATCAATGAACCAGCAGGCTCATTCTTGTCAAAATTTACACTGAATTGAACTTAACTATATAACACATGGACAAGGGTTGTTTTAAAAAAAAAACAGTTAGCAATGCAACTCGAACTCAAAACCGTAATCACAAAAGCAGAGCACATAACCGCAAATACAGAAACTTAATTACTACAAATTTTCACAATTAAATTCTTAAAATTTTTGGGGTGTTACAAAAATCACACAGGAAAGCTTTGCTAACATTTAGAAATATCTTTCGGCTATGGAGGAAAAACACATGCAAGAACTTGTTTTCTTTCTTTTGTTTTTCCTTAGCAATTGCCGTTTGGGGAGAGATGATGATAAATTATATCTTTACATCTTTTATTAATTATCACATTTTAGTTTAATTAACCCAAATCCAATGATCACTGTTAACTTAGGAAAAGATTAGTGGAAAGGAATGGATGAGATCATTTCATCCACTAATTCATATTTATCATGGTTTATTAATCTTTAGGTCCCTGGTTTAATGACAATTAAGTCCTTAGTTTAATTGCACATTAAGGACTTATTTAGTCCCAATTTTAATTACTTCTATTTTAATCACCTTATAATTTGGAAGTTGTACTATATTCAAACCATGATTATTTTTTTGTATTTTTAATATTAAATACTTTTTGATATATTTTAAAAAATTTTGAATATATTAATTTTTTTATTTTGAGGAAATTCATCAATGATTTTAAGCAAAAACTAATGTTATAAAAATATTATAAAATTAATATACACAATTAATCCGTGCATCAGACAAGATTACAAACTAGTACATATACTATACCAATATGAGATTACACATAAATAGATATAAATAGTCATTTTCACATTATAGTTCTTTGGCACATGATACTCTCTGTTTGAAGTACTTATTTACAATTTGGATAAATAATTCTTTTACTTCTTACTTTTTAATTTTTTAAGTTGCCATGCCTTTTGTTTAAATTTTTTATAAATTTTTATATGTTAAATATAATTTTAATTTTAAATAAATTATTTTTATTTTAAGGCTTTACTTAATTGAATTAAGTTTTAATGTTATAATATTAAAATTAATGACTATTAAATTGTTAAATTTAAAATATAGTTTTTAAAAAATACACATATTAATAATTTTATTAAATTAAATTTATATTTTTCAAATATAATAATATTTAATTATATTTATTGATTAAAGTAAAGTAAAGATAAATATAAAATTACAAAAATCAAATATGAACAATTTTAACATCAAAACAAATTAATTTAACAATAAATATAAAATAAATAACTTGTAATAAATTATTAATAATACTATTAAAACTATAATATGTTGATATTAATATTCAAATCATGATGAATTTTTTATTTTTTAATATTAGATATTTTTAAAATTACATAGCATTAATTTAAATTATTCTAAAGTAGTTAAATATTTTTAAAATATTTTTATTATATTATTTTTAAATTATTAATGATTTTAAATAAATTCATAAAAATGTTAAACAAAAACTAATATTATAAAGAATTGTTGGGATCAATTTAATTAAGCAACAAGTAAAAAAAAGCAGAATAAATTGTGAAATTGAACACACAAATTTAATGTGGAAAAACTCCTCCAAAGAGGATAAAAAATCACAGGCAAAGATAGTTTTACTATAATGGAAAAAGAATGAAGAGTAAAAAGATGGAGATAAAAACTAAACCCCGAAAACCCGAAAACAAAGAATCCTCCAAAACGTAAATACAAAATTCTCTAAATGTGTTATTTTCTAATGTTGTAAAAAAGCCTATTTATAGGCTAAATTCATAGGTCAAATAATAATAAAATAATCTAGACTAATCGAGTTTGATTGAAATAAATAAACAGAGTTTAAGCGAAAGATTATTTCTCAAATTTAAGCTGAAATATGAGTTATAATCAACAAAAATATTATAAATTTAATATATACGCATGTATCGCACAAGAATAAAAACTAATTGATATTAATATATTGATATATTTATATATTAGTAATGTAATTAATATATTAATTAGTTTTGGTAATGTATTGGTAATACAATGGTAATAAGTTATATTAAGAGTAATCAAGTTATTATTATCTTGCCACTCCTACTTCGCTTAATTATATCCTCTACATAGCCAACTATAGACCTAGTAGACATGTAAATTCATGATATGTAGAGCTCTTTTGATCCACCTTGATAAAAATAAGTGTTAAATTATTTTTTACATAGATCATTTATTCTTTTGATCACACGTGAGATTCTACTAGGTGCATGTCAATCACATCTTTGTGTATCTAAAAGGTTTTCATGCCCTTAATTGACTAGTAGTATCAAAATTGGTGCAAGACATGTGTTAAGGTCCAAGGACAAAAGATGGTCAATCTCACTTGTAAATATAAACTCAAATTTAAGACTATAATTAGTGTTATCCTAGAATTATTATAATTTTTTTAACCCTTGAATAAAAGTAAAAATTATGCATGAGCATACTTGAAGTCACATCTTTTTATATTAACAATAGTATTGATGTTAACTGAGTTAAAGACTCAATTGACAATGTTACCGTTTTGTAACTACTTATTTATTATTTTGATATAACAATATATATATATTTTAAATTTTATCTACTCTATTTATTTCAAATTTATTAACTTTGTATTTTTACTCTAATTTCAATGAACATGTCAAAATTTTAAATGTGTGAAAATTCTGTAAAATATGGCGAGAATTAATTAATGTAAAGCAAATTTAATTTTGGAGTTAGAAATTATGATTAGAATTTTCGAAATTTTTAGATATTAATTTGGGCCGGGATTAATTTGAAAGAAAGTTTAGAAGAGGGGAAGATTTAGGGAGGTTTTATGTTGACATTTGCCCTTATTGTTGTTGTTGTTCATAAAACAAGAGAAAACCAAGAATCAAGTAACCTAAAATCTTTCTTTATTTCCTTCCTTTGCCGACAGAGCTTCAGTTTTCCAAGTTGTTATATTTGCATCTACTCGAAAAAAATTCTATCGTTTGCCACAATTCTTTCGGTCTACCGTTTGCTTCAATATTTGCAAATATTTATTCAATCAGCCTCCAATGCACAACTGCTATTTGTCCCTCGAATATGCTGCTCCAGTCTTCCTCGATTTGCTATTTGCCACGCTAAACTTGTTTCAGCTGCTTCCTTTGCTACTTCCTCAATTAACTTGCTTTTTGCTTCAATCTTTCTTTCTAAAGAAACTTCACTCCTATTTGCCATCTAATTGGCGTTGCTATTGACTTCATTATTTCAAAGTTGCTGCCGATTGCTTATTCAATAGATTCTGCTGATTAGTGGGCTGCCATCTTCTTCTATTTCCATCCAAATACTTGCTACTCTTCTCATAAATTTGGCTGCTTTTTCTTTGTTGTGGTAAGTGTTCTGTTCCTTTAAATTTTTGCTTATATTGATCTAGTGTTTTATTATATTAACTTGCTTTTGAGAAAGGTTAATTTAGATGATTTTAGATCAGGATGAATTGAGTTCATATGTTAATAAAAATGTTGAATTAAATATATATATATATATATATATATTTATACAACTTCTAAAATTACTCGATAAAATTTAATTTTTAACATTTATAATAATATCGATATTAATTAAAATAAGATTTAATCGATTTAAATATAAATTTATTAAAGTTAAATTAAAAGTTTTTATTATTTATTAATTTCCAATTTATAATTTATGTGAGAATTATCCGTTTTAATAATATCAATTTTAATATTTCAAACTTATATCATTTCACTCAACCTAATAATTTGTAACCGTTTAAATCCATCTTTATATACAATTTTAGCAATCCATCAATCTTCGAATATAGATCATTTCTTTAACTTTTTAAGAAATTATTTTAAGAGTTTTATATATTTAAAAAGATTATTATCTTCATCAAATTGAAAAGAAAAATTTTCTCAATTTCATCATTTATAAAGATTTCAACATCTTACCTTAGGGCTTAGGCTTTAAATAAAGTAGTAAAGTAGGGAGTGGGCACAGAGATTTAATGGCACCAAAGCGAGAAAGAAGGTTTAATAAAATATGTGCCACTGCATTTTCTCGATCCCGACGAAAGATGAAACAGTTAGATAAATTAATTGGACAAAAATGGATACCAACCTGGTCATTTTATTTTCACCATTTCCATGGTCATCATCGTCTTTTTACTTTTGATCTAAACCCACTCAATATGCTAAAAAGTTTATTCTGTCTTCTCAGATCTGTTTTTTTTTTCATTTCATACGTGGTACCCACAATATAAAGAATATAATTTTATGAGATTAATTTTATTAATAAAAAAAGTTAAGTCACTTCATAAAACCTAAATGTATTTACTCTTTAAAAGCTACCATCTTTGTCTAAAACAATACACTGTTAAAAATTATTTACTTATAAAGTGAAAAGCAGTCACCTTTTTTATTTATAATTTCTTTAACCCACAAAATTGTCATATTACATCGAGTGTCAGGTAATTAACCAAAAATATTAAATGATAAAATAAAATAAAATTATTTATATAAAAAAAAGCTCCTTTTTCTTGTCTTCATTTGAACAACAGTATAAAAGGTTATTAATTTTCATTTTTACTTCTTTTCTCTTCTATATTACATACGAGTAAATACATAATTTTAATTTAGATAATCTAAATTGTTTTTAGGTAGATAATATGATTATAAGAAAAATCCCATATCTCCTCCACCTCCGGTAAATAGGAAAAATTAGAAATTAGTAAAATTGGGCTATGGCTGAACTCATCTGCTTGGCATCCAGATCTTGCATCAAAAAGAAGCTTCCCCTGACTAAACAACTCCAATTCTTCTTTCTCTTAATATTAAATAAAGTGCTATTTTTTTTCTTTTAATTAATTAATTATTTATCTTTTCTTTGCCAAGGGTTGAAAGGAACGGAGAAGCAAAGTCATGTCTTCCCCCGTAGATGAATTTTGAGAAAAAGGAGAAACAACATTGGACCCGAAAAATTCAGCATGAGAGCAGCTTATCATATTCTCCTCTTTTTCATCTTACTACCATTGTCTTCACCAACATCAAAAGCTGCTGTTTCTGTAATTGAGGATTTTATCATTTATAGAAGAATTCTACACCAACCATTATTTCCAGCTGGTTCAGCCCCACCTCCAGGGACCGACAATTCTATACCTCCACCGTCTCCTCCGCCGCCTGACCCAACTCAGCCATTCTTCCCTGAAGGTCAGCAATCCCCAGATCAGAATCAACAATCTACACCACCAGCTGCAGCGGCCAATGGCTCAATCCCAATCCCAACCGCAACACAACCCACCAAACCAGCTAAAAGAGTTGCAATTGCAATCTCTGTGGGGATTGTAACCTTGGGAATGTTATCAGGACTTGCTTTCTTCTTGTACCGTCATAGGGCTAAACACCCTGGAGATACCCAGAAGCTTGTTGGAGGGAACTCGGAGAGGTTCCAGGAAGATTCCGGGGTGCCACCTTCCAGTTTTCTTTACATTGGAACAGTGGAGCCAATGAGGAGATCGGTGAGTGAAGTGAACGGAGGAGCCAATGGTTCACCTTATCATAAATTGAACTCAGGGAAGAGATGGGATCGGTATAGGCCAAGTCCTGAACTGCAGCCATTGCCTCCTTTGGCTAAGCCTCCTGCATTTGAGAATTGTTCACCCACGGCAATGTCACCTTCATCATCTTCTTCTGGTGAAGAGAGTCAGGGGACTGGTTTTTATACCCCCCAGGGCTCAACTATTAGCAATGAAGAAAGCTATTATACTCCGGCTTCACGTTCGATTAGTGGCGGTTTGGTGACTCCGGCCAAGACAGAAATGAATGGGAATACTAATTCTGGTCGTCCTCGTTCCAAAAGAACATCTCCAAAAACAAGGCTTTTGGCTTCTTCACCCGAAATGAAGCGTGTTATTATCCCTTCAATAAAGCAGCAGCGGTCGCAGCTGCCTCCTCCTCCTCCACCACCACCGCCTCTTCAACAATCACAAAGCCTAGCCCCTGAGTTACATGAGACCGAAGAAACTACTTGTGCAAAAAGGGCGAAATTCTCCTCCCCACCTCCTCCTCCAAATGTGGCGTTACTTCGATCAATTAGCAGCCATTTGTCCCCACAAAGAACAAAAATTCCACCTTCGCCTCCACCTCCACCTCCACCGCCCCCTCCGTTCCCAGCAACGGGACCTTCAATTCCGAGGACAGTAAGGTCCTTGGAAACCGATGTGTCTCTAAAACCTTCCCCAGTGTTAAAAACGCAAGAATCCTCGACTCCAATTCCCGATATAAGTGAAGGGGGTGGGAGTAGAAAATCCATGGAAGAGGTTAATCATAAAGCTGGCAGTTGTGTAGAGAAGACAGATGGGGATGACATGGAGAGTGCAAAGCCCAAGTTAAAGCCGTTGCACTGGGACAAAGTACGAGCGACCTCGGAGAGAGCTACAGTGTGGGACCAGTTAAAATCAAGCTCTTTTCAGTGAGTGATAAAACTTGTATACTACTTCACAGGGGATTAAGCTTTCAAAAATATGACCTCTAATCTTGAGAACTTGCCTTGTTTGCAGATTGAATGAGGACATGATGGAGACCCTTTTTGGCTGCAATTCCACAAACTCAGTGCCCAGAGAACCTATTAGAAGATCAGTTTTGCCTCCTGTTGAACGGGAAAACAGAGTGTTGAATCCAAAGAAGTCACAAAATATTGCCATACTGTTGAGAGCACTGAGTGTAACTCGAGATGAGGTGTCAGAAGCTCTTTTAGATGGTAAGTCATATTTACATTTTCTATCAGTAAATAATAAGATTCTTATATCTTAGATATGAAGGAAATTTTTCTGCATCATCTTTCTCTTTGGTTAAGGGGCTTTCAGGATTTAAGAGCATAAAATTTGCTGGTTTTCACTTCCTTCTAAATATGCCAAAGATAATTGTACTCTTTTGAAATTCAATATTTAATCTTGAAATTCAAAATTTAATCCTAGATGTTGAATCCCTATGTATTCATTTTTTAATTTAAAAATCTTGGTAGGATGTGTGGAATTCTGTTTATTCACTCTTGATATATAAAAAAGGTAAAATGACTCTCTTAATCCTCATGGTTTACAGTTTTTTTTTGTCAATTTGATCCAACTCATAAACAATTAGAAAAGAAATGGTTTTAACAATTGAATGTTTTTCTTATTTTCAATAAAAATAATTAAAAATTGTGAAAAATTAAAAACTATTTAAAAGTAAAATAAAATAAAATAATTTTAAAAAGTAATTTATTTTAAATTACTCTTTTAAATTACTTTTAAAATTCATTTTATTTTATTTTTTCACAATTTATTATTATTTTTATATTTTTATTGAAAATACGAAGAAAAAAATAATTTGTAAAACATTTTTTAAATGTTTATGTACTTTTAAAGAGTTTGGACCAAATTGATAAAAAACTGTAAATCATGAGGGCTAAAAGAGTTATTCTACTTTTTTAAAACAGCTCATCATCAATTGTAATGGCAAGAACAAGATTTTTAAATAAAAAGAAGTACAGGAACTCAATGTCTCAAAAATTGAAGTATAGGAACTTATATTTAAATTCCATAAGAAACATAGCAATTGGCAACTTGCTGCTTGGTGTCTTTCTAAAAGCCAATATTGAGATTGAAGTAAATGATAGTAAACCACGTTTTAGGTACCTGGTATAATTTGTTGAGCTCAAACATATTGTCCTTCACCATCTCTTAAAACATATTCCTAGTTCCTCGAATTTCGAACTCTGGGTTGCAACTCCAAGCCCTTTTGTCAATAAAAAGTGTTATATGTATTAAAAGGAACTTAATTAACAATTTATTATCATATTGCACTTGTATCATTATGTTAGTTTCATCATGAAAAACAAAGGCTTAAAAGTTACATATAGTAGTGATGATCAATCTCTCAATTTATAATGGCAAACCACATAGACAACTGAGATTAGCAATTGGAGTAGCAACTTGCATGCTTTACATCATAAAATGCCTTACCATCTAATTGTTTCAAATATCCCTCAAAATTATAACATGTCTATGTACCTGAGTGTATGACAAGCAAATAGTTAAGCATAACACCTTTTCAAGTAAGCTGCTTATGTAGAAATATACAGACGAAAAGGTTCATTGAGATGCCAATTATGGCCATTATTCGCAAAAAAAAAAAAAAAAAAAAAAAGAGGAAGAAGAAAAAAGAATTGTCTATTTATATCTTGACTTTTCAGTTTGCTATATATCATATGCTATTCTGTTTGCACTAACAGGTAACCCAGAAAGCTTAGGTGCTGAGCTTTTGGAGACTTTAGTAAAGATGGCTCCATCAAAGGAGGAAGAGATAAAACTTCTAGAGTACAGCGGGGACATCTCGAAACTAGGCTCTGCAGAAAGATTTCTTAAGACAGTACTTGATATCCCTTTTGCCTTCAAAAGAATTGAAGCCATGCTCTACAGAGCTAACTTTGATACAGAAGTGAAGTACTTGAGGAAGTCTTTCCAAACCCTAGAGGTATTAAAATTCAAAAGGCTCAATACTTGGTGATTTAACCATCACAAAAAAATGTTTCAAAAACCGGTAAAGGCTCCTATAAGTTCATTTCTCTCTATGTGCTTTCAGGAAGCAAGCGAGGAGTTGAAGAATAGCAGGTTATTCCTCAAACTCCTAGAGGCTGTTCTGAGGACAGGAAACCGGATGAATGATGGTACCAATCGTGGTGATGCTAAAGCTTTTAAACTTGATACCCTTTTGAAACTTGTTGATATAAAGGGAACAGACGGGAAAACCACACTTCTACACTTTGTGGTTCAGGAGATCATTAGATCTGAAGGTGCTGGTACTGACTCTGCAAATGTGAATCTTAAGGAGGATGATTTTAGGAAGCAAGGATTGCAGGTTGTAGGTGGGCTGAGCAGAGACCTCAGCAATGTCAAGAAGGCAGCAGGAATGGACTCAGATGTCCTCAGTAGTTACGTGTCGAAGCTTGAAATGGGACTTGAGAAAGTCAGATTGGTTTTGCAGTATGAGAAGCCGGATATGCAAGGGAATTTCTTCAACTCGATGAGGATGTTTCTAAAAGATGCTGAAGAGGAGATTGCTAAGATCAAGGCATATGAAAGAAAAGCTTTGTTGCAAGTAAAAGAAGTTACTGAATATTTTCATGGGAATGCAACAAAGGAAGAAGCTCATCCTTTCAGAATCTTCATGATTGTGAAAGATTTCCTTTCAATATTGGATCATGTCTGTAAGGAAGTAGGCCAAATGCAGGATAGAACAATGGTGGGTTCCGCCAGATCCTTTCGGATATCTGCAACTGCTTCACTACCAGTCCTTAGCAGGTATAATGTGGGACAAGACGCAAGTTCAGATGACGAAAGCTTGTCTCCGTGAAGCTGCACGAATACGGGTCCTAAGACTTACTCCCACAGTTGGACCCTTTTCCAGCTAAACCAACAGTAAGGATGTCTCATTTACCATCTCAAGCATCATGTCAAGACTCAAATTTCTTTTTCTAGATCAGATACCTGTACATTTTTGTAGTAAAAAAAGAATGTTTTGTTTTTTAATATATTACTATGTAATGGTCTGCATTTATTTGATAAATTACTAATAATATATTTTTCAGTTCTGCAACATTGTCTTTGGTTTGGACTCTGGAGCTATCTATAATTCTGTGACTCAAATTTTAGTTGGTAGAGAAAGATTACTGGTTTTTTTTAAAAAAAAAAAAAACACAGGAATAATCACCAAATGAATGCTAAAATGCCAGAATGAAGTACAGAACAAAAGAGTTCCCAATCTTATGGTAGATTTTCTTAGTAAGAAAATATAAAGCTTTAAAAAGACAAGTGAAAATTTACTAAAACATACCCGAAAAAGTTTTAAATGTCATGTCACCTCCATAGAATTCTTGAACTGAAAGGTTAAGGTTTGGATAAGCGAACTGATCAGTGAAGAAAGCAGGTGGAAATGGAGAAACATTATTGACACCTAGATGCATCCCCATCAGCTTCACTTTTGGATGGAATTCAATAGTAACTAAATTCAGGGTTCTTCTTCTATATCTGAAAAAAAGATTTAAAATTTCAAAAGTATTCACTATTTCTTGATATTTGCTTAGACTTTGAAAATTGAATCTCAGAATCAAAGAGAAGAAGATTCATCTTAAAAGAGTAGCAAGGAAATTTTAACCAATATTAGTATCTTCTTTAGTTTGGACTGTTGTTATCCCTTCTTAATGTTTGAATTTCTATATTAATATTAAAACAATAAAAATCATGAATATTAATTTTTATAACTTAAATAATATTATTAACAATTTTTATAAATTATTTTGTTTTAACCTTTAAATTATTAATATTCAATTTTTATAATATTATATTTATCTTTACTCTTAACATTATAGAATAAAATTGTAAGGTATATGAATATCTGTTTAATCTTTATTATTTTTAATTACCTTCTGTTGATTTTTTTTATTTTTTACCGTTTATTTTAATACCTTTTGTTGAAATTTTCTATTTTAACATGGAACTATATGCTTATTGTAACCTAAAAGATTTAATTTAATGAAACTTATTAATTACAATTTTCATTATATTAGTGCACCACAATGTACAAACTGTGCCACATAGAATTTATTTCTTTTTTTTTTGTAGAAAAAGGAGTAACTAAACTAACTACATAAAACTAAACTATCCCCTAACGGGGAGACCTCAAACAAGCGTAGATTGTCCCTTCTATTATGAATAATTTTGAACAAACAATTAGCATCATGGTTATCATTTCTAGAGATGTGCCAAATGCTCCAATGCCTTATCTGCGATAAAAGTTGGTGAATTCTCCTGATCAAAGCCTAATTGGAACCATCTGAGGAACTATCTTGAATGGTCTTAGCCACCTCAAGATTATCAATTTGAATCAACACGTTATTGTACTCTCGATCCATTAAAAGTGCCAACCCATCCAAGATACCCCATAATTCAGCATCGAAAACGGAACAATTTCCCAAATATCTATTGAAGCCAAGAGTCCACCCTCCATTTTGATCTCGCATTATTCCCCCTACTGTAGCAAAACTAGCATTAGCCTTGATGGAGCCATCAATATTCAAACATACTCAATTACCCGTCAAGTATGAAAATAGAATCAATCCTTGCGACTTGGTGGGTGTACCCCTATTAAAAGAAACATATTGTTTTGCCCAACTATGAGACACATTGATAATTTCATTAACACTCCATGAAACACCCTGAAAATTTAAGAGATTCTGATTCTTCCAAATACGCCATGTGATAATCCCAAAGAGACACTACCAGTCTATTTCACCCAAGCACAAATCTTGTTGATTTTGCGAGTTTGACACAAGCCACTCCTACAAGTTTTGTTGGAAAAAATCCGATTTGAAAATAGTTTCTTGCATAGTGAAAAATTAAAATTTTGAAAACCAACCTGGTTTGTGATATTTATAGTAATAAACGTTAGACTGAAATTGTACTTGTGTTTTCGGATAAGCGAATCCTTGATTTTTTCAGCTTTCAACCAAAAGATCTTCTCTGTTATTCTCGTACTACGAACTACTTTGAGTGTGGGCCTGAACCAACTTAATCAAAACACAAAACTAGAAAAAAGTTTTCTTTTCGTGAAAATAAAAATTCTCTCTTCTTTAATAGAAACCAGTAGAATTATTATTCTAGAAAAATATATTTAATAGTTTAGAATAGATTCTTTTTATTTTTCAACAGTGTAACATCCCGAAATGGGGCTTAGTAGGAATAGTAATTTTGGAACCACAAATCTGAGGTCAAGAAATTATTTTAATATTATTTTATGTGTTATAACATGATTATATAAGTGCATGAAAATTTTGGTGAATTAATTTTGGCATTTGAGTGCTTAATCGCGAAAAAGGACAAAATCGCATAAAGGGCAAAAATTTTGTTTTAATAGTCAAAGGTGTCAAATTGCTAGAGAAACTTAATTGGGGGTCTTTAAAGTGAAATTAGGTCATTAAATAAGTGATGACCGGCCATAGGGGGAGCAAAAGAGTTGAAAAGTCAAAATTTGGTATGGGTGTTATTTGATGACATAAGCAAACATTAATAAAATAAAACAAAAGTAGCCACCCTTCTTCTCCATCTTTCTTCATCGAAAATACCAGCAAAAATAAGGGTTTGGAAGCTTGAAATTTCAGCAAACTCTTCACCCTCACAAGTAAGTGATTTAGATGCTTATTTTTTTTATAATTTTTGTACTTTTGGAACCCTTGTAGCTTAATCTAGCTAATGAGGGGACTATTTTGTAAAATGGTTGAAATTCTAGGGTTTTACCATGAGAATATTCATATTGTTTGCTGCATTTTTATGGAAGAAAATAAATCTTAGTTGTGAAATAAACAAATTTTGTGAAAGGTGTTAGCATGAAAACACCTAAAAGTATCATTTTATAAAGTTTATAAAATAGAGAGTAAATGTGTGTAATAATTGAAATCTTGAGTTGCTATAGTTATGAAAATGGTTCGGCTAGGCTTAAAGAGTAAGAAAATTTAATAAAAATCATTTTACGAGCCTAGGGGCAAAAGCATAATTTTGGCAAAGTTTAGGGGCAAAATTGTAAATTTGCAAAAATATGATTTTTGGGTCAATTTGAATAATGTGAGTCCTAAATAGGCTATATTTGAAATGATAGATCAAGGAAATCGAGATTCGGGCTTAAATCGAGAAAAATACAAGGTTATAGACTAATGGTAAAATTACCGTTTTCGTATTCGAGGTAAGTTCGTATGACTAAATAAGCATGTTATCCATGTTATTGTTAATATACTTGAATCTATCTTGCTTCATTTATATTGAATTATATGTTGATGATATTGAGTATGATGAAAGTGATGTCAAAAGTTAATAACATTCACGTGATGGTAGAATACATTAGAAATTCAATGGAATATGATATCCTATAGAAACAAGTAAGTCGTATGTAAATAATATAACTACATTGTTATTACACGTATTTGAATAGATATAGCATAAATTGCTTGATTATGGAAATGATTATGTATGATGAGAATTGACATAGAGGAACCTCCCAGTTGAACCTTTGGAATAAACGGATATTCATGCCATGACATTTGGGCGATATGTATGTGCTAGTGTAAGACATGTCTGGGACATGCATCGGCCACATTATGAAATGCTAGTGTAAGACATGTCTGGGACATGCATCGACATTGAGGCAAGAGCCAGTGTAAGACATGTTTGGGACATCCATCGGCTACGAGATGTGTCAGTATAAGACCATGTCTAGGACATGGCATCAGCACGTATATGTGAGAGCTAGTGCAAGACCATGTCTGGGACATGGCATTGACTTGATGGATGAGCCAGTGTAAGACCATGTCCGGGACATGGCATCGGCATTATACCCTATGTTTAAGGCTTGAATATCCGATAGCTTTCTGAATGGTTCAACGGTGAAAGTTACGATTTAAGCTAAATGAGAAAGGTTTGACCATATTATGAGTGATACAAGTACTTACATGAAATTGATGAGATGTTAATTCGATTCATGTTATATGATTAGTAAGGAATGAATATGAGCATGTTGAGTAACACAGGTATGTATGCCAAGCTCATGAGAAATGATTTCAGTTTATGATGCACATTTAGTGAAGATGTAAATAGGTAATTCATGCTTATGAGAATGATTTTGTGATGACCTTGTGATTATAGGTCTATACTTATGATGTATGAATATGTAACCTTACCAATGTGGTGAAAATGAATTAATATGGTGTGATAAACGTAGTATCGTTAATTTACACTAAAACAGTTTTGGACAGCAGTTATAGTCCGACTTTAAAAATCCACCAAAAATTGTGAAAATTGAGTTAGAGGCTGAATAAAATATGAAATTAAATCCTAATGAGTCTAGTTTCACATAGAAGAAATGGTGTAAACAAAAGAGTTTCATATTATGAAATATGTTAATTATTGTGAGACAGAGTCAGAATGACTTTGAAATCCCCTATTTTGATTTGAGAAAATCATTGAAAATTGTAAAAAAAATAGTTATGAGTTATAATTTATATGCATAGAATTCTTAATGAGTCTATTTTCAAGAGATATAGATGGGAACATCATTCGAGTCCCGTACTATGAGATAATTAATTTTTAGTGAAGAGGGGTTAGAACTGTCAGACATAAAAAAAGGGTAACTTTAAGGAATAAACTGTATTAATTGGCTGAACCAAAAATTCTGAAAATTTTATGGTAAGAAGATATGTGAGTTTAGTTTCAGGGAAAATTAGCGAAACTTAGACGGGTTGGTGGGACAAAGGCTCAGCGGTGACCATTGGATTGAGAACTATTTCACTTAATAAACTATGTTTTTATTTATAATTTTGTTTCATTCGAGAGTTCGTAATTTTGGGACTCTCCGGACTTATGATTTTATTTTGGTTTTGGATGCATTTTGACTCTTCCATTGCAATGCATAACGGAAAATAAAGTTTTATAAAAGCAAAGGTTTTTCTGAAAACACTAACTGGATTTTCTAAAATATAACGGTTCTAATTTTTTCACTATAAATTATTTTTTGGTAAACAAATGAATTAAATAATATTTTCAAAAATAGATATAAACGAATATGAATTATGAAACTAGAATGATATGACGAAACGATTTTATTTTTAAAACCCTACCTTATGACATCTTCGGATTTGACCATAATGTTTAGACCGGGTTTGGGGTGTTACATTTAGTGGTATTAGAGCCAAGTTACAAAACTTGAGCTGTGAAACTTTGGGTTCCAAAATTTTGTTTCAAAAAGAACTGATTTTCAAAATAATTTGGCTAATTTGAGAAAGTATGTGGTAGACCGAGTCTCCAGCGCCGATCTTGTAAGTATCTCTGAACTTTAGATAGAATGTTCTAAAAATGCTATTGTTAGCACTTTCTGAAACTAAACTGAGTTAGTTAGGGATTGAAACCTCTGAAAACATTTCCTCACTTCTGATAATTTACGCATAAAATATTTGCGAACAAATACTGAAACTGGTGCATAAAACTTTATAATGTAGATAAAATTTGAAATACATTATGAGCTCTCGTGGAACTCGTGGGCGTGGTAGAGGTCGTAGGGTGCTCGAGCTGAGTTTTCCTCTCTGGGCAGTATGCTAAATTTAGACACGAATGAGACACTAGTTTTGCCTGCTACTGGGACTGGGTCTCAAAGCCGTTCAGCTAGAGATGGCATATTGTCCCAGGCCATATTGAGGATATTGGAGAGATTCGCTAGACCCCATTCTGGATCCAGGGGCCGAGGGTCGGTAACTGAGCGGCTTTAGTCCAATAGTACTAAGCTGTTTAGGGGTTTCATTGGAGTCGCCCCTACTGTGGCCGAGTATTGGTTGGAGGTCACCGAGAGGATCATGAATGATATAGCCTGTACTCCCGAGCATAATTTAAAGGTGTAGTTTCATTGCTTCACAACGAGGCATACCAATAGTGGTTATCGGTTGAGGAGGGTACTTAGCCTAATCGTCTGAACTGGACTTCTTCAAGACTGCTTTTTAGGGGAAATATGTGGGTGTGAGCTACGTTGATGCTCATAGGCATGAGTTCATTAATCTCACACAAGGTGATAAATCTGTGGCTGAGTATAAAGCCTTGTTTTTGAGGTTGAGCTGCTACGCTTGAGGCATGGTGGCGTCCGAATATGAGACATGTATTCGCTTTGAGGATGGTCTAAGGGATAGCTTGATGGTATTGATTGCTCCACAGAGGGAGTGAGAGTTTGCTATTTTGGTTGAGAGGGCGAAGATCGTCGAAGAGGTTAAGCACACAGAATGCTAGAATAGGGACCGTGAGAGAGGCAAGAATAAGAAGGAGTTAGAGCCTTCTAGTTCTATTCAGAGGCCTAAGAAAAGGTTAGACCTGATGGGCCAGTTAGAGTGGGGGTTTCTGTGGCTCCTACTGGGATTCAGCCTTGTAGAGATTATGGTAGGTTCCATCCAGGCGAGTGTTGGAGTAGGTTTAGGGCTTACTTGAGGTGTGGATCTTTGGAGCACTATATTAGAGAGTGTCCAGAATGGGCTGATCAAATGCAAGCTTTAGGACCGAATTTTGTACAGCATTAGAAGGCAGTTTAGCAGCCACCTAGGGGCCGTGGACCGGCTAGGGGTGATAATGGTATGGGCTGTGGATAGAGAGCACCGGACAGATGTGCTAGTTAGATTGAGGTGAAACAGCTTGTGTTGGTTTTTGCTACTTGATGCCGAAAGGATAGAGATGCTCCTGACGTTATCACGGGTACATTCTTTACTTTCGATGTACCTTATACTGCTTTAATAGATATAGGTTCTACACATTCCTATGTAGCTTGTTCCATTTCTAAAAACCTGAGGATATCAATTAAGAGCACTTCTAGTGAGATCGTTGTACTGAGTCCGTTGGGGCAGTCTGTCCGGGTAGTAAACTCTATAGGGATGTTACATTAAAGGTCTAAGGGGCTGTATTTCTGGAAAATTTAATAGAGTTACCGTTTGGGGAGTTTGATTTAATTCTGGGTATGGATTGGTTGGTTGAACACCGAGTCAGTTTGCGTTGCGAAACTAAGAGGGTCGTTTTGAGGACTGAGGATGATAAGGAGGTGGTTGTGATCGGTGAGCTTCGAGATTATTTGTCCAATATGATCTCTGCTCTTATGGCTGAGAAACTGGTTTGGAAAGGGTGTGAGGTGTATTTGGCTTATATCAGTGTTTTTGTTTTTGGGGACTTTTCTATTAGGGATATCAGAATAGTAAGGGATTTTCCAGATGTCTTTTTTGAGGAGTTACTAGGTTTACCTCCAAATCGAGAAGTTAAGTTCGACATTGAGCTTCTACCAGGTATGGCTTCAGTGTCGATTGCTCCCTACCGAATGGCATCGAAAGAGCTTACAAAGCTTAAGGCTCAACTTCAAAAGCTTCTGAATCGTAGTTTCATCTGTCCTAGTGTGTCTCTATGAGGGGCATTGATTTTGTTTGTTAAGAAAAATGATTGGACCATGAGGATGTGTATTGATTATCGGTAACTGAATAAACTGACTGTAAAGAATAAGTATCCATTTCTGAGGATCGATGATCTATTTGATTAGTTCCAAGGGCTTTATTGTTCTTGAAAATAGATCTCTGTTCTGGGTACCATCATCTTAGAGTTAAGGAAGCTGATGCTCATAAGACTCCATTTAGGACTCGTTATAGACATTACGAGTTCCTACTTATGCCTTTTGGTCTAACAAATGCACTGGCTGCATTCATGGATCTGACGAATCGAGTCTTTCAGCCATATCTAGATTAGTTCGTCGTGGTCTTTATCGACGATATTTTGGTTTACTCTAAGACCAAGGATGAGCATGATGGGCATCTTAGAGTAGTGCTTCAGATACTCCGTGAGAAACCGCTCTACGCTAAGTTAAGCAAGTATAAGTTCTAATTGCTTGAGGTGACTTTTCTAGGGCACGTGGTTTCTGTTGAGGGGATCCGAGTTGATCTAAGGAAAATTGAGGTTGTGCTTGAGTGGAAACAGCCTAAGAACGTATCTAAAATCTGTAGTTTTCTAGGTCTTACGGGTTATTATCGGTAGTTTGTTGAGGGGTTCTCTCTGGTTGCAGCTCCTCTAACTAAGCTTCTACGTAAGGGTGTTCCTTTTTTTTGGACTAATGTGTAGCAATCGAGCTTTGAGAAGCTCAAGTCTGTTCTGACTCAAGCTCCCGTTTTGATACAGCCAAAATTTGGTAAAGAATTTGTGGAATACAGTGATGCATCGCATGTTGGTTTGAGTTGTGTTCTAATACAAGATGGTAAGGTTGTGGCTTATGTGTCCCATCAGCTTAAGACACATGAAGGGAATTTTCCGATGCATGATCTCAAGTTGGCTGCGGTGGTTTTTGCGTTGAAAATATGGAGGCACTATCTGTATAGTGAAAGGTGTATTATCTACACTGATCATAAGAGCCTCAAGTATCTCCTTACCTAGAAGGAGTTGAATCTTAGGCAACATCGATGGATTGAATTGCTTAAAGATTACGACTGCATGATAGAGTATCATCCTAGTAAGACCAATGTGGTGGCCGATGCTCTCAGTCGTAGAGCGACGACTGATTTGAGAGTGATGTTCACTTGCCTTAGTCTATTTGATGATGGAAGTTTTTTAGCTAAGTTGCAAGTTAAGCCGACTTGGATTGATCAGATTCGGGATAAGTAGTTAGGGGATCAGTCTCTGGGTTTGTGGTTCTGTCAGATTGAGAGTGGCAGTACTTCAGATTTTGGGCTGAATAAAGATAGAGTTTTGTGTTTTCGAGGTTGGATCTGTGTGCCAAATGATTCTGATTTGAGACATTCAATTTTGAGAGAGGCGCATAATAGCTCTTATGCTATGCATCCTGGTGGTAATGTGACAGTCCTAAATTGACCCTAGTCGGGAAATGGTTTCGGGACCACAAAACCTAGTCAAAAATTTTGTAAAATATTAATTTCAGTGTTTTTGTTATGTGAATTACCTATTGTGAAAGTTGGGTGGTCTAATTTAGTTAATTGGATGCTAAATTATTTAGTTGGGATTTGATTGTATAAAGGAAAATTTTAGAAGTCTTTTTCTTAAAGTGGCCAATTGTTAACATGGCTAAAATGTGGGGCTTGCATGTCAATTAGACCCTTTTATTTTAGTGGACGGCAATGATGAAAGTAGATGGGTGATAGTGTTAGTTTGCTGATGGCTATTACCATGAGTTATTTTAGTTATTTTACTTTCCTTACGAGGATGGGACAGAAAAAAAAAAGCGAGGATTCATTTCTTCTATTTGTCTTCCCTTGTTCTTGCTAGTGCTTTCAAGGAGGAGAGACCTCAAACCGATTGCATGTGGAGATAAATTTTGGTTTTAGCTCGTCTAGGAGCATATTCTTCAAATGATCTGCTAAAGGAGAGGAAGAGGGCTGTAGCAAGAAGATGTAGGAGCATATTAGAAGCTAGGATTAATCGAAAAAATTTATGTGAGTTTCTCACATCTTTTTCCTTTTCTTTTTCTTAATCGCTCTATTAAAATGTCGAAACTGGTAAGGCTAGTATAAGATGAATGATGAACGTGTTGCATGCAGATGGTATGTCTGCCGATAAAGTTTTTTTCTTTTCCTTTCTTGTGTGGTTCGATTGGTATGGATGGAAATGAATAAATAGTGATGTATTAATTATGTCCAAACCTATGAATGGGAGTTTTAATGCTGCCATTAATGCAATTGGAAAGTAATAGAAGACTAATTTAATGCTGCAGATGTATGACCGAAAGTGCCATTTGATGTGCCAAATTAATGATGTTTATTTAGTTGCAATTTATGGTGTCTAAACCCGATTGTTAAGGGTTAAAGCGACCATTTAGGAAGTCGTTGGATGAGAATAAAAGCAAAGTAAATGCTGCAGAATTTATGTCTAAGTGTCAGTTAATGTGATGGTTAAATGGTGTTCAATAGTTGTATAATTATGTTGTTTGGGCTGTTGCTGGACAATTAATTACAACAGGAGAAATGGTTGCAATAATGTTAATTAATAATGTCGGAATTGATGCCAAATTAAGCTGCTGAAGAATGTAATTGGTAATTAATATGTGCTGCATTAATAAGTTAATTGAATGCAAAATAATGTTGTCTAAATGAATGAAAATGTTTGTTTGTTAATTGATGTTTGCACCATTGTCGAATGTGCTTAACATTAAGGCATGATTTAGTTAAATGCAAACTAATGGTTAAGTTGTTAAGCTACATGCTTGAGTTTAAAATGTGCCTTATATGTGGTTTATGAATTTGGTAAATGATAGATTGATATTTTGGATATTTCATTAGTCAAGTGATATTGTAACTATGGTATGATTTGATTCGGCACTTATGTGTAAAATTGGTAGTTATTATTTTGGTAAAATGTGCAAAATTTGGTAAGACCAAATTTTATACTTAAGCTTAAGTGAAGTTGTTAATGCTGTATATATATATATATATATATATATCAACGATTAATAAATCATGTGGTTTGGCTTGACTTAGTAAATAGTGAAGAAATGCATATTTATACATAGTGTTTATGAAAGATAGTTTTATAAATGTGATATGAGTATAATATGTTAAGAATGGTTCTAAAATGTATATGGATGCCGTGTGATTGTGTTTGATTGGGAAGTAAATTGTTTGATTTAGCTCAAGAGCCTAGAGGATCAAAGTCGGATAAGGGAAAAGAGAAAGTAAACGAATAGCCGTGGATATCTAGTCGTCGACCACTTCCGAGGTAAGTTTTAAGTGATTAAACGTTGAGTAAATTCAATCATAATAGGGCATAATGAGTTGATTTAATAAGATATGATGTGGCCATGATATGTCTTAAACTCAAATGGTAAGTTCATAAGTGTTTGGACTTGGGAATTTAAGAGCAAATTGTAATAATTTGCTTGGACAGCAGCAGTAATGTGATTTTAGAAAATCACTATAAATTGTTGGTGTGGAATTATAGGCTGAATAAAATATGTAATCAAAGCTTAGTTGGTCTAGTTTCTTATAAAAGAGACCGTGGAAGCAAAGAAATTTCCTATAAAGAGACATTTAAAGTTGCGTGGGACGTTGTCGATGACTCAAATCCCTGTTCTGTTTTTGGAAAATCATTATAATTTGTACAAAAATGGTTATAAGATAAGATTTATATGTTTAGACTCCTTAATGAGTCTAGTTTCAAATGAAATCATATATAACACATTATGAATTCTGTACAATGAAAAATTTGATTCGTAGTGAAGAGTGGTCAGATTAGTCAAACAATGAAACAGGGGAAACTTTAAGAAAAATCTGGTATTGATTGGCCAAACCTAAAATTCTGAAAATTTTATGGATGGAAGATATATGAGTCTATGTTCAGGGAAATTAACGGCAATTGATTTCGAGTTTTGTAGCTCCAGTTATAAATAATTTAGTGACTATTGCTCAGGAAAACAGCTTGTGGCGAATATGTGAATTTGTTGTAAACATTGGTCAAACTATTTGAGTTGCTTATAAGCTATGGCTGAAATTGCTGTGCAAGATAAATATATATATGTGTGAAATGTATATGTGGTAAAGCCGAATGGCGAATGTGAAATATATGTGTGATATGTATACGTGGTAAAGCCGAATGGCTAATGTGAAATATATGTGTGAAATGTATATGTGGTAAAGCAGAATGGCGAATGTGAAATACATACGAGATATGTATACGTGGTAAAGCCGAATGGCGAATGTAAAATATATGTGTGATATGTATATGTGGTAAAGTCGAATGGCTAATGTGAAATATATGTGTGAAATGTATATGTGGTAAAGCCGAATGGCTAATGTGAAGGTTGTAACATGCGATTAAATGTACATGAAACTTGGAAATATATTCCGGGTAAGACCCGATGACTACGTGTGGAAATTATGTCCGGGTAAGACCGGATGACTACGTGTGGAGAGTATGTCCGGGTAAGACCCAATGACTTCGTGTGGAGATTTCGTCTGAGCTAAAGGTCTCACTGATAATCCGAGTAGAGGTTAAAGCTATAAGACTTCGTAATAAGAATTGCTTATAAATATATTCAATGCGAAAGGTTAAAATGTATGTACCCCAAGTTTATATATGATGCATACGAGAGCAATCTATGGGACTATTCCTATGATTATGTGACATCGATTAGTGTGAAAGGTTATGTGAAATCATACGATATATCTATGTCACATGAGCTCACTTTTATGTGAGAGTTTATCTGCCTATTGTATATGATGAGATGTGCATATTCGGAAAAGGGATGGTATGCCCGAAGGAAGAGTGAAATAAAAATACGAACAACTATGTTATAATTTGATTGTTATCTGTTGACACTTTGCTTAAAACTTACTAAGCATTGTAATGCTTACTCCGCTTACTCTGCTTCCTCCGTCTTATAGGTTTCATTGCAAAGCTACAGTGCTCGGGGATCGTCAAGAACTAGTCACACTATCACTATCCACCGCTTGTTCTTGTTATGTTTAGAATTATTTTATGGCATGTATAGAATAGACTAGTGGCGGAGAATATTTTTGGTTAATGTATATAAGCCATGCGAAAATGGCATCTTTTGAATGTTTACTTAGAGAAGTTTAAATTTTATCCTTGGCTGTGCTTAGTACTTATTTAAATGAATAATCTTTATTTCAAGAAAAAGTTCAAAATTTTACTGTTCTGACATGAGTTACAAGTCCGGTAATGCCCCTTACCTATTCCGGCGACGGTTACGGGATAGGGGTGTTACAGGTAATAAGATGTACTGCGATTTTCGTGAGTTGTATTGATGACCGGGTTTGAAGCGAGAGGTTAAGAATTTTATTGCTTGATGTCTGACGTGCCAGCAAGTTAAGGCTGAACACCAATTACCTTTGGGTTTGTTACAACCCCTTAAGATTCCTTTATGGAAGTGGGAATGAGTAACGATGGACTTCGTTAGTAGGTTTCCCTTGACACCTACTAAGAAGGATTCTATTTGGGTCATCGTGAATCGATTAACCAGGCCCACTCATTTTATTTTGATTCGAAATGACTACTCTCTGTAGAAGTTAGTGAAGCTCTACATCTCTGAGATTGTAAGACTGCATGAGGTTTCTGTTTCGATTATTTCTGATAGAGATCCTTGCTTCACTTCTCAATTCTAGAAGAAATTGCATGAGGCTCTATGTTCGAGATTGGACTTCAGTACTGGGTTCCATCCTCAGATCAATGGTCAATTTGAGAGGGTGATTCAGAAACTAGAGGATATGCTTCGGAGTTGTGTAATTGATTTTCGAGGTAGTTAGGAGGATTATCTGCCACTAGTTGAGTTCGTTTACAATAATAGTTTCCAATCTAACATCCAGATTGCACCTTACAAGGTTTCGTATGGTTGTAAGTGTTATACGCCGTTATGGATCGAGTTAGGTGAGCGTCGGGTTTTGGGACCTGAGTTGGTTTCTGAGACTGAAGATAAGGTTAGACTGATTCAGGATCAACTGAGGATGGCTTCTGATAGACAGAAGTCTTATGCAAATCTGAAGAGGAGGAATATTGAGTACTATGTGGGGGACTTCATTTTTCTTAAGGTTTCTCCGTGGAAGAAAGTTCTGAGACTTAGTCGTAAGGGCAAGTTGAACCCTAGGTTTATTGGGTTGTATCAGATTCTAAAGCGTGTGGGACCGCTCGCTTATCGGTTGGAGCTACCTCCAGAGTTGGACCGTATCCACGATGTGTTTCACTTCTCGATGTTGAGGCGATACCGGTCTGATCCATCTCACATTGCCTCTATTGAGAAGATTGAGGTTAGACCAGACTTGACTTTTGAGGAGGTGCCGGTTCAGATTTTGGATCGTACAGACTTGACTTTTGAGGAGGTGCCGGTTCAGGTTTTGGATCGTGATATTAAAGTTTTGAGGAGGAAGTCTATATTGCTAGTGAAGGTTCTGTGGCAGAATCATGGCACTAAGGAAGCCACGTAGGAATCTGAGGACTCGATGCGTCAGCAGTATCCTCATATGTTCTGACTAGGTAAATTTCGAGGTCGAAATTTCTTTTAGAGGGTAGAGTTGTAACACCTGAATAACTTATTTCTGTTTCTGTAAATATCTTACACAAATGTGTATATTCTTTAGTGGTTAAGTGTTTTGGGGGTGTGTATGAGGTCTTGGGTTGAAGTCTCACATTTGCAAATGTTTTTGTTTTTCTAATCCTAGCCTTACCCTTATTGAGTGGGCTTATATAAAATTGTCTATTAATTCATATCAGAATGAGCCTGTTGGTTTTAGTTGTAAGGGAGTTGGTGTAACACCACTAACCCGTATCTGTCGTCAGAACAGGGTTTCAAAGCATTACCTAAACTTTTAGAATATTTTTCAAAAAAATTATGTAAATTACTATTCATTAGCCGAGAACATTCAAAATGTCCCTTGATTGGACCCTTGAGGCCCAATACGAGCATTAGAATCGAGTCGGGATTTAATCAGGAACTCTAAGAATTTTTTTCGTGACTTTTCATAATTTTCCTAAGGTGCAGAGCTCACACGCCCGTGTGGTCCAAGGGACAAACCCGTGTGACCCTGGGACACGCCCGTGCTAGAGGCCGTGTTCGACCCCATGTAACTCTCTGACTTGTGCACACGGCCATGCCACATGCCCGTGTGCTAGGCCGTGTGGTTAATTAATTTAATTCAAAAATAGGTGTAGGTTTTACAAGGCCAAGACACACGCCAGTGTCCTAGGCAGTGTAGCACACACGGTTGAGACACACGCCCGTGTCTCTGCCCGTGTGCTCAATTCTGAGCATTCTGTTTCTCAAAATTAAGGTGCAGGGGACATACGGCCTAACCACATGCCCATGTTACCAGGCCGTGTGTCACACACGGTCTAGACACACGCCCATGTGTCTACCCGTGTGGACAAAATTAAGTCATTTCTAGCTTCATTTCTCACTCAAAATTTCACCTAAGACCTGCGCTTGAAACATACATCCAATACTAACCAATCCAAGCATTCAAATTAAACAATTTCATCATTCATCAAGGCATACCATTACAAACATATGTGCTTATAAACTTACCTTGGATTAACTTAGGCATTAACACCATTTGATCTCATATACTTAGCATATCACATGTGAATATATCATAATATCCTACTTAATCATACCAAAATAAACCATTACTAGCCATTCCAATGGCTAGGTTACAAAACATCATTTTCATGCCACTAATGGCCAAGTTGTCCTATACATGCCATTATATCAAGATGATTTTACTATGTATACCCAAAATGACTAGTTGATAGTGTGACGATGCTCCAATGATCTTCTAACCTTCACGAGCTTCAAAGCAGTATAAAACAGGGAAAATAAAAGGAGTAAGCATTACATGCTTAATAAGTCTGTATAATGGAAACTAAACTTAACAATCTCGTTATTAAATCTAAGCATACAATATAATATTACCATCCATTAGCAACATTGCCAAAACACTTGCATTCAACCAAACATGTTAGTCACCAAAACCTTTATAACAATCAAGTAAACATAGATGAGCTCATCATGCAATATTCTTTCAAGTCATTATGATTTCATCTCATAATTCTCATACAAATTCAAGAGTTTTGTAACGCCCCCACGCCCGAAACCGTCGCCGGAGTCGAGCTTGAGGAGTTACCGAACATAATTTATCAAATTAAGAACTTCAAATCTTTTGTTTCTACATTCACAGCTTTCTAGCTACTCGCGTCACAGTTACAAGAAAAATCATATCTCGAGTTACGAAACTCAAAATCAAGATCCATAAATTTTTCATAAATCTAGACTCATATATCTATTTACTAATTTTTTTATAGAATTTTTGGTTGGGCCAATTAGTACAGTTTATTAGTTAAAGTCTCCCCTATTTCAGGGTTTGACTGCTCTGACATCTGTGTATTACGAATCAGATATCTCTCTATACAGAATTTCAATGACTACGAGGTTTGTTTCTATTAAAACTAGACTCAATATGGAATCTTTACATATAAATATTGACTTATAATTATTTTTGTACAATTTATTATGAATTTTTAAAGTTAGAATAGAGGATCTAGAAATTACTCTGGCCCTGTTTCACAAGGTTTCAAATATCTCATAAAGTATAATTTATATGCCTGTTTTTTTTTATCCATATGGAAATAGACTCATTAAGATTAAATTTCATAACTTTCTCATCATTTAATTCCATTTATACTATTTTTAGTGATTTTTCAAATTCATGTCATTGCTGCAGCAATATTCTGTTTTAAGGCAAATTTCATCTTTTCAAGAGTTGTTATGAACTAGATTACCTATTAAACTTCCATGATGTCAAACACGATCTAAATTTAACCATCACCATGACTTATCAATATCAAACATTTTCTCAACCAATCATGACCATATCATAAAATTATTTACACAAAATAAATATTTGCTATACATGCCATACTTAAGTTTTACAAGCCATTTACCCAGATGAAAGTCCTTTGGATAGTGTGATCGAACCTTCAACCCGTCCCGATTCCCGAGCTGGCTTATTCAAAAATACAGTAAATAAAGAGGAGGGAGTAAGCATAAATTCTTAGTAAGTTCATATGTAAATAACAAGTAACATAACAATACAAATATACCAAACAACTTTAGCATGG
Organism: Gossypium arboreum; assembly: GCF_025698485.1. Lineage (NCBI taxonomy): Eukaryota > Viridiplantae > Streptophyta > Magnoliopsida > Malvales > Malvaceae > Gossypium > Gossypium arboreum. The sequence continues at coordinate 40,782,628 of NC_069081.1, forward strand.
TATCACCAAAACATATGTCATATTTCTAAACATCATTCATCATCTTACCACCTTATCGTTGTTGTATCTATTATCAACCCGAGGGTTAAGAACATACCTGTCCAAAGTGTCCATTTCACAACACTTACCAAAACGTCGCTTGCACCTTAAGTGTTCTTTCATTTCACTAGAAATTTCACCTGTTGAACACATCGGAATACAACTCGGATACACGGATAATTTGCACATAAGTGCCTCATATGTAATCAAGAAATCATGTAACCCGCCCTAAGTGAACTCGGACTCAACTCAACGAGCTCGGGCGTCAGATCCATAAGTGAACTCGGACTCAACTCAACGAGTTCGGATGCCTAGTTACATCTCACGAACTCGGACTCAACTCAACGAGTTCGGACATTCGCATCCATAAGTGAACTCAGACTCAACTCAACGAGTTCGGATGCTCAACCATCCTAGTGACATGTCACTTGTATCCTAATCTATTCCTAAGGTTCAAACGGGCTTTTCCTCGATCTCACATTTGTCGCCTTCCATTGAATATCGGAATCGATACTCGGTAGCAATTCATATTTATCAAGTAGTAAACATGATTTGCATATTACTCAACATTAACCACAAAGCATAATATTTCACGATAAAAAATTCAGCATATCATATAATTAACATTAATAACTTAAAATAACATTTATGCTACATTATTTACACATGAACTTACCTCGTATGCAAAAATGGCTACTTTTACCATTTCGTCCACAACTTGGTATTTTTCCATTTTAGCCCGAATTTCAGTTTTCCTCGCTCTATCATTTAAAATATAGTCTAATTAGGACTCACATTATTCAAGTTGACCCAAAATCATATTTGGCAAAATTACGCTTTTGCCCTAAACTTTGCATATTTACACTTTTGCCCCAAAGCTCGTAAATTAAACTTCAGCCTATTTTCTTATGTTTTATGACATGATGATCATTTTTCCCTTCTATGGAAACATCAAATTCTCACTCTAACATGTACTTATGACTATTAGGTATTTTTACCGATTAAGCCCTTTTGCTCGTTTTCACTTAAAACCGAGTAGTACAAGTTGTCTAACATAATTTAAAACCTCATATTTTATCATAAAACACCAAAATACACAAATTTCACCTATGGGTATTTTTCCAAATATGAACCCTAGGTTGAATTATTGCTAGCATAAGCTTAATCGAGCTAAGGGACTCCAAAAACGTAAAAATCATTAAAAACGAGGCTAGAACGGACTTACAATCGAGCTTGGAAGCTTGAAAACCCTAGCCATGGTTTCTCCTTGCTATATTCGGCCATGGGGTTGAAGATGAGCAAAATTGGCTTTTAATTTTGTATTTTAATTCATTTTACCCCTAAATGACCAAAATGCCCTTACTACTAAACTTTCCAAAAATTCCATCCATGTCCAATTTTTGTCCATAGACTTAGAAATTGGTAAAATTTCTATTTAACACCTCCTAATTAATATTTCAAAACAATTTCATACTAGAAACTTCTAGAATACAAGTTTTACAAATTATTCGATTTAGTCCCTAATTTCAATTTAAGCACTTTATGCATAAAATTTCTTCATGAAATTTTCACACAATCATGAAATCATATCATATACCTCAAAATAATCATAAAATAATTATTTCTATCTCGGATTTTGTGGTCACAAAACCGCTATTCCGACTAGGCCCAAAATCAGGATATTACAACTCTCCCCCCCTTTAGGGATTTTCGTCCCCAAAAATCTTACTAGAAAAGTGGTCTTCACTTAGATTCCTCAATTTCATATTTGATGCTGAAGAACTTTCACTCAGGCGGTGCCTCCAATATATCTCATTAATTTCTCATATATTCTGAAAGTTTACGAACTCATCTCTTAATTGTTCTTAAATTTTCAACCCTTCTCTGTTTCCCTTGTCATCTTAACATAAAACCAGATCTCAATTTGGTTAATGGAGACTAGAATTTCAAGAAATTAAACAATCAAAAAGACCTGAAATTCCATGAATCTGATAAGTAGGAATTCATTTAATACCGATATGATTTATAGATCTCGCCAAACATTTAACAATAGGATACATCACATTTTCCTCTTTCTGCCATGGAAATAATTTTGATATGGCCTCAAGAATAATCCTTCTCATTTCCATCCCAATATCAACACTGGCAAGGATAATTTTGACAGATTCCAATGCTCGGCTTTAACCCCTTTAACAACTCCGATTTTATGTAACATCGAAAGCTCTAAACTATCACATTACCTCACTGTCTTGAAACACATTACAATTCATACAACGGTACATTACTGAAAGTCAGGAAGTCTTTACTCAATGTAGACTAGTCTAGTTCGACGCCTTGTTACCAATATTCTCATCTATCCAAACTTTGTCAACATGTAATAAACTTTTCAGCTTTCACAAGACGAAAACCTTATCATTCAGTAGTGACTTTAACTAATATCCAACTCTTTCTAATAAATATACACTTCTCGTTCGGACTATTTACTCTTTTATCAAGACAAAATGAAATTATATTATCGACTTGAGAAAATAATCCGACATAATTGTCACATGAAATCTTTCAAATAAATAATTCACCATACCGATGAAACTCGCTTTTATCACCTATGCCTTTATCGATGTCAAATCCTTACGTAAATTAGAAAAAAATCCCAATACTAAAATCACCTCATTACCAAGATCAAATTAGAAGTATAGTCATATTTGACATGATTAGCACGAGTGAAGAACGACTTGAACACGAGTCATAATTGACAAATTATGGAACAAAGATAACAAGGAAACCAAATAAAGAAATCCAAGATACGATACTATGCCGAGAATCGAAAACCAAACTCATAGAGAAAATACAGAATACCCGATAATTCTTCAAAGAAAGAAAGTCCAAAAGAAAACATCATTTAATCCCATCGAATCAAATATAACAAGAACAATATATCTTCCCATACATATATATCGATGAAGCATCAAGTAGAAGAAAGAGAATCATAATATTCTTATCGATTTAAATGGAATAGAATACCCGATGAAATAGAGCAATATAAATTATAAACCGGTCAGACTACCAATACTTTCATCCAACACCGTGATTAAAAGACATTCCCATATAACAAGAATTTCTTCGAAGATCAATAGCCATAGAAATATTTCGAGAACGGGTAAACACGTAGAACATCTCAAAAGAGATCGCTAAATCATCCAATCATAACTGTCACACTCAGATAGTTCACATTTCAATTATCATTTCCCCAACTAGTTCTGCCGTCACAAATTTCATATTAAACCATTCACTAAAGAAGGCCAGTTCTGAATAAATTTTGATTTACACTTTTCTCGACCTTGCACCTGAGTAATTTGGTTTACCAAGGAGAATTCCTTTTCTAACTGGGATAGTGCATAACTCCAATAATCTTTACGTCAATCCGATACTTTACTGGCTCTGACTTTACTTATCAGCTCATTTTCAATCTCTGATCATACTTATAATTATTCTATCAGTGAACTCTTTGGGTTCTCAACCGAAAACTTATTCAATACAAATCTCATGAAATTCCATTATAAGTACCACTTTGGTAAGGGGGAGGGGTTGTAGGACCTCTGACTCGACTTTCTTATACATACACATATGACACAACTCCCATCATCATAGCAACATCATCAAAATCATGTCATTCGTTCATGTTGGCTTACACCAATTTTCCTATTGTCCCATTTAGACAATATACTTATGCATACATTCTATGTTTTCTAGATAGCTTTACTTATCCATTCATTTAATTAAATTAATTCATGCTCATGACATCATATAAGGCCAAACAAACATAGATATTTGCATCACAATCACAACTTTCATTTCGTGCATCATCATGTACATATCATTACAATCATATAATTCATCCAACAATTTAACATAGATAAGTTCATTTCATTATAATCCTTTATCTCATAAAAATTGTATATCATTAACATTCATCAACATTCAACGTCCAATCAAGACAAGGACATTTTCATTCAGATCATGATATTATGACCTTTATTCATACCTCTACTACTTTTTATTTATTCCGTTCATCTTATCAAGTAAGCCACATACACTACATCGTATGAGCATTAAGCAAATATGGATATTTATCACAACATGAACTTTCATCTCACATATTATCACATATGTATCATAAACTTTTATTCATACTTTTCTGAACCGAGACTTATCATAATCATAACTTTACTCAAATACCTTCGCATAACATTGAACATGGTCAGCGCAGCTCGGATGGAGAGTATCCTGTCTAAATAAGACGGTACTCATATGCGTCGGAAGACATCACACTATCACAGATCAGTGGCATGTATAGCTAAACTTTTACACATGCTAGGTTAGTCCGAGAACCGACTAAACCTGCTCTGATACCACTAAATGTAACGCCCCCACGACCAAAACCATCGCCGGAGTCGAGCTTGAGGAGTTACCGAACGTAATTTATCAAATTAAGAACTTCAAATCTTTTGTTTCTACATTCACAGCTTTCTAGCTACTCGCGACACAGTTACAATAAAAATCATATCTCGAGTTACGAAACTCAAAATCAAGATCCGTAAATTTTTCCTAAATCTAGACTCATATATCTATTTACTAATTTTTTATAGAATTTTTGGTTGGGCCAATTAGTACAGTTTATTAGTTAAAGTCTCCCCTGTTTTAGGGTTTGACTGCTCTGACATCTGTGTATTACAAATCAGATATCTCTCTATACAGAATTTCAATGACTACGAGGTTTGTTTCTATTAAAACTAGACTAAATAAGGAATCTTTACATATAAATATTGACTTATAATTATTTTTTTACAATTTATTATGAATTTTTAAAGTCAGAACAGAGGATCCAGAAATCACTCTGGCCCTGTTTCACAAGGTTTCAAATATCTCATAAAGTATAATTTATATGCCTGTTTTTTTTTATCCATATGGAAATAGACTCATTAAGATTAAATTTCATAACTTGCTCATCATTTAATTCCATTTATACTATTTTTAGTGATTTTTCAAATTCATGTCATTGCTGCAGTAATATTCTGTTTTAAGGCAAATTTCATCTTTTCATGAGTTGTTATGAACTAGATTACCTATTAAACTTCCATGATGTCAAACATGATCTAAATTTAACCATCACCATGACTTATCAATATCAAACATTTTCTCAACCAATCATGGCCATATCATAAAATTATTTACACAAAATAAATATATTGCTATACATGCCATACTTAAGTTTTACAAGCCATTTACCCAGATGAAAGTCCTTTGGATAGTGTGATCGAACCTTCGACCCGTCCCGATTCCCGAGCTGGCTTGTTCAAAAATACAGTAAATAAAGAGGAGGGAGTAATCATAAATGCTTAGTAAGTTCATATGTAAATAACAAGTAACATAACAATACAAATATACCAAACAACTTTAGCATGGTATCACCAAAACATATGTCATATTTCTAAACATCATTCATCATCTTACCACCTTATCGTTGTTGTATCTATTATCAACCCAAGGGTTAAGAACATACCTGTCCAAAGTGTCCATTTCACAACACTTACCAAAACATCGCTTGCATCTTAAGTGTTCTTTCATTTCACTAGAAATTTCACCCGTTGAACACATCGAATACAACTTCTTGATACACGGATAATTTGCACATAAGTGCCTCATATGTAATCAAGAAATCATGTAACCCGCCCTAAGTGAACTCGGACTCAACTCAACAAGCTCAAGCGTTCAGATCCATAAGTGAACTCGGACTCAACTCAACGAGTTCGGATGCCTAGTTACATTTCACGAACTCTGACTCAACTCAACGAGTTCGGACATTCGCATCCATAAGTGAACTCGGACTCAACTCAACGAGTTCGGATGCTCAACCATCCTAGTGACATGTCACTTGTATCCTAATCTATTCCTAAGGTTCAAACGGGCTTTTTCCCTCGATCTCACATTTGTCGTCTTCCATGGAATATCGGAACCGATACTCGGTAGCAATTCATATTTATCAAGTAGTAAACATGATTTGCATATTACTCAACATTAACCACAAAGCATAATATTTCACGATAAAAAATTCAGCATATCATATAATTAACATTAATAACTTAAAAATAACATTTATGCTACATTATTTACACATGAACTTACCTCGTATGCGAAAATGGCTACTTTTACCATTTCGTCCACAACTTGGTATTTTTCCATTTTAGCCCGAATTTCAGTTTTCCTCGCTCTATCATTTAAAATATAGTCTAATTAGGACTCACATTATTCAAGTTGACCCAAAATCATATTTGGCAAAATTACAGTTTTGCCCCTAAACTTTTGCATATTTACACTTTTGCCCCAAAGCTCGTAAATTAAACTTCAGCCTATTTTCTTATGTTTTATGACATGATGATCATTTTCCCTTCTATGGAAACATCAAATTCTCACTCTAACATGTACTTATGACTATTAGGTATTTTTACCGATTAAGCCCTTTTGCTCGTTTTCACTTAAAACCGAGTAGTACAAGTTGTCTAACATAATTTAAAACCGCATATTTTATCATAAAACACCAAAATACACAAATTTCACCTATGGGTATTTTTCCAAATATGAACCCTAGGTTGAATTATTGCTAGCATAAGCTTAATCGAGCTAACGGACTCCAAAAACGTAAAAATCATTAAAAACGAGGCTAGAACGGACTTACAATCGAGCTTGGAAGCTTGAAAAACCCTAGCAATGGTTTCTCCTTGCTATATTCGGCTATGGGGTTGAAGATGAGCAAAATTGGCTTTTAATTTTGTATTTTAATTCATTTTACCCTAAATGACCAAAATGCCCTTACTACTAAACTTTCCAAAATTCCATCCATGTCCAATTTTGTCCATAGACTTAGAAATTGGTAAAATTTCTATTTAAGACCTCCTAATTAATATTTCAAAACAATTTCATACTAGAAACTTCTAGAATACAAGTTTTACAAATTATTCGATTTAGTCCCTAATTTCAATTTAAGCACTTTATGCATAAAATTTCTTCATGAAATTTTCACACAATCATGCAATCATATCATAGACCTAAAAATAATCATAAAATAATTATTTCTGTAACACCCCGAACCCGAGACCATCGCCGGTGTCGGACGCGAGGGGTTAACGAGCTAAATCCTCTTAAAGCACCGACCAATTTGGCATTTCCAGACAGGCTGGAAAACTGCGTCACTGTCGTCTTAAAAATCATATCTCGAGTTTCAAAACTCGGAAACTGGTTCCGTAAATTTTTCCTGAATTTAGACTCATATATCCTTCCATGGATTTATTTCTAGGATTTTTGGTCGGGCCAATTGGTACAGTTTATTAGTTAAAGTCACCCATATTACAGGGATCGACTGCTCTGACCTTCGCACGTTACAAATTGAATATCTCTCTGTACAGGGCTTTAATACTGGTACCGTTTGTTTCTAATGAAACTAGACTCAAAATGGAATCTTCAAATATAAGTCATGACTTCTAATTCTTTCTGGATGATTTATAGTAAATTTTTAAAGTCGCGACAGGGGACCCAGAAACCGTTCTGGCCCTGTCTCACAATAACTTTAATAACTCTTAACATGTAACTTCTATGACCGTTTCGTTTCTTCCATATGAAAGTAGACTCATCAAGGTTCAATTACATAACTTATTCACTATTTAATACCATTCCTACAAATTTTTGTGATTTTTAAAAACCACACCACTGCTGCTGCCAGCATCTGTTTTCAAGGTAACCTTTACTAATTTCATGATTTCCACGATTCAATTGGCCCTTATTGCATACATAGCACAAAGTGTGATCATGATTAACCATTCCAATGGCTAATCTTTTCAAAACAATTCCATAACCCATAATGATCATCATACAAACGATTATAGAATCATACTAAAACGTATATAAGCCATTTTCGCATGGCTATCCAAGCTTACACAAAACCGAAAGGTACATGACTTCAACAATAGGGTAGTCCTATACATGCCATTTCAAAGTTCAACCAAAATTATACCAAAATGGAGGCTTTGATAGTGTAGATGACTTCGACTTTAATGATCCCGAATCCGATCGCTAACGAGTAAAATCTATAAAACAGAGAAACAAAGGAACGGAGTAAGCAATTTATGCTTAGTAAGTTTCGAGCCATAATTTACACACAACCAAAGTATAGCATTCAAGTAGCTAAACAATAATTCATATGCACAATTTCTCAATGACATGCTTACTACACAATCCCAACTCTTATATTCATACACAAATAACGGCTTAGTTAAGGCCGATAACTCGTTTATCATTGGAGCAAATATTCATACGCACTTACTCCTAGTGTGCAAAGCACACACAACACATACCTTGTTGTTGGGAATTTCACAAGTACATTAACTGAAAATTTTCCAGCAAGCTTATAATTTTCAAATCACATACCTTCGGAGTTTAACCGGATATAGCTACTCGTTCAAACGCCTTCGGGACATAACCCGCACAAAGGCCTTCGGGACTAAACCCGGATATCACAATTTGCACAATTGCCTTCGGGCTTAGCCCGGATATCATAACTCGCACAATTGCCTTCGGGCTTAGCCCGGATATCACAATTTTCACAATTCACTTAGCAAAAATATCATTTCGGCTCAATGGCCACATACAAAGGCACAAATTCGATTGCTTATTACTTCATTCAATCGAACCAAAATCTAAGTTTCGATACTCGAAAACTTACCTTGGAGATTATCGAGCGCTTCCAACGGCTATTCAATCACCTTTTCTTTTCCTTTATTGGAGCTAGTTCCCCTTTGCTCTTGAGCTTAATGTTAACAAATAAATTGATTTAATCGTTTTGAATATCAAAAGGGGAATCCAAGGTACTTAGCCCTTATAAGGCCGCACACACTTACATCCACATACTTAAGCTCAATAATTATAACATAGCATCAAGCACTCATATGGCCGATTATACTTAGTCATACTTGCACAAATCAACAATAAATTTCGAGATTTTCACACCATATAAGTACTAGGCCGAATATACATGCAAGTTTCACAAACATTCTTCAACCATTTCTTCTTTAAACAAACATATTTATCATTTACTTCATAACCAAATCATCATGTGCAAACACATATATACATATAGGTGCAAGGTCGAATTTCAAGGTGTTCATAACCATCCAAAACACAAATTTTAACTAACATGCAAGAAACATAAACCATGCTCATGAGCATGCCATGGCCGAATACCTCACACACCATACTCCTTTTAAATTTTTGGTCATGGTTAAACAAAGGACTCAATGCCCTACTCAAGAATACTAAAAGAAATTTCAAGAGTAGTCAATCCATCATTGCATGCATCATCATCAAGCTTCACGTTTAGCATGCAATGGCTTTATCACAATATCAACTTTGACCAAATACCACTTCCATGGCATAACAAGGATTTGAACCATGACTAACATGAACATCAAGTTGGCAACTAAAACATGCATGAATCTCATGACACAACCTCATACATACCTTAATCTTGATGCAAGTTTAGCCAAATCTCCTTCTAGATCTCTTTTAAACAAAGAAAATGAAGCAAAAATCTCTTCTTCCTCTTAGTATTTTCGGCCAAAAGGAGAGAACAAGGATGAACAAAATTTTTTGTTTTCTTTCTTAGTTGCCCTAAGAATGGGGGAATGCTACACTCTCACACACATTTTTTTTGTTTCTCTTCCCACATCTAATTATTAATCATTTCTTTCATGCTCCATTAACAAAACATGTTTCAACATGTTTTCTTTGCCCATAAACCATGTCATGGCCGCCACCACCTATAAAGGGGAATTTGACATGCAAGTCCATTGTTTTGCATGCATGCTTTAATTAGTCATCACACATTTCCTATCGTACTTTCAAAGTTCACTACTAAGTCCTTTCTAGTGGAATTCACCTTTATAACTCTAAATCAATCATCAAAATGTCACACATGAGCACACACATATTATAGGCATCAAAATAAATTTTAAATTATTTTTATGCCTCGGTTTTGTGGTCCCGAAACCACATTCCGACTAGGGTCAATTTTGGGTGTCACAACTCTCCCCACTTAAGAAATTTTCGTCCCCGAAAATCTTACCAGTAAATAGGGTTGGGTATCGCTCTTTCATAGAGTTCTCGGTTTCCCAAGTAGCTTCTTCTATCCCGTGTTTGAGCCATAACACTTTCACTAGCGGAACCCGCTTGTTTCGCAACTCTTTCACTTCACGTGATAGGATACGAATCGGTTCTTCCTCATAACTCATATTGGCTTGAATTTCAACCTCGATGGACTAATCACGTGCGATGGATCGATCTATAGTGTCAAGCATCGAAACATGAAAGACATCGTGAATCTTTTCGAGTTCGGGGCAAAATCAAACGATATGCAATCGGACCGACTCGCTTCGGATATCTCATATGGCCCAATGAACCTCGGGCTCAACTTGCCCTTACTACCGAATCTCGAGTATCTTTTCCAAGGCGAAACCTTGAGAAACACTTTATCCCCACCGATGCTCGATGTCTTTACGCTTCAGATCCGCTGCGACTTCTCGACGGTCGGAGGCTATCTTGAGACTTTCACGGATTACTTTCACTTTCATGCTCAGCATCTCTAATCAAATCCACCCCAAAATTTTGCTTTCACCGAGCTCGGTCCAAAACAATGGTGTACGGCATTTACGACCGCACAAAGCCTCGTAGGGTGCCATCTTAATACTTGATTGAAAGTCGTTGTTGTGTTTAATTCAATCAAAGGCAAATACCGCTCCCATGAACCATCGAACTCGAGGATGCAACATCTCAACATATCCTCAAGTATCCGAATTATCCGCCGGATTGACCATCGGTTTGGGGTGAAAGGCGGTCTGAAATGCAACTTGGTACCCAAAGCTTCTTGCAACTTTTTCCAAAATCGCGAGGTAAATCTCGGATCTCTATCCGACACGATGGAAATAGGCACCCGTGTAATCTCACAACTCGAGAAACGTCTGATTCGGCTAGTTTGTCCATTGAAAATCCGACGACGGGACAAAGTGAGTGACTTAGTCAATCTATCTACCACGACCCAAACCGCATCCTTCTTACTCACGACAATGGCGGTCCGGATACAAAGTCCATTGTGACTCGATCCCATTTCCACTCGGGTATCGTGATCGGTCAAGTAATCCTCAAGGCACTTGATGTTCCGCTTTCACTTGTTGACATATTAAACATCTCAAACAAAGTCGAGATGTCTCGCTTCATACCATACCACCAAAACCGACGTTTCAAATCGTTGTACATCTTCGTACTCCGGGTGGATCGCCATTCGGCTACAATGGGCTTCGCTCAAGATTATCAAAATAAGTTCCGAATTCTTTGGAACACACAGACGACTCCTGAACCTCAAACAATCGTCATCATCGATATGAAACTCCGATTCCTTGTTCAGAACACACTCGGCCCGTTTTGCAACCAACTCATTGTCGACCTTCTAAGCTTCACAAATTTGATGTATCAACAATGGTTTGGCTTTCAATTCAGCTACTAACACGTTGTCGGATCGAACGGACAAGTGCACATTCATCGCTCTAAAGCGAATAATGATTTACGACTCAAGGCATCCGCAACCACATTCGCCTTTCCCGGGTGATAGTCAATGACCAGCTCATAATCCTTTAACAGCTCGAGCCAACGTCTTTGTCGCAGATTTAAGTCTCTTTGAGTCATCAAATATTTGAGACTTTTGTGATCCGAATACACATGGCACTTCTCACCAAATAAGTAATGTCGCCAAATCTTTAAGGCGAATACGATGGCAGCCAATTCGAGATCATGGGTCGGATAATTTTTCTCATATGGCTTTAATTGCCTCGACGCATAGGCCACAACTCGACCTTCTTGCATCAATACACAACCTAACCCAAGTAGGGAGGCGTCACTATAGATGACAAACTCTTTACCAGATTCGGGTTGCACTAGAATTGGGGCTTTAGTCAAATAAGTTTTCAGTTGATCGAAACTTTTCTGACATTTCTCCGACCATTCGAACCTTACGTCCTTTTGGAGTAGCTTCATCATTGGCATGGCTATCGTTGAGAAACCTTTTACAAATCGTCGGTAATAACCGGCCAGCCCCAAAAAGCTCCGAACCTCGATAATACTTCTCGGAGGCTTCCAGTTAAGTATGGCTGAAATTTTGTTCAGGTCGACTCGAATGCCCGATGCAGATATCACATGCCCCAAGAAGCTAACCTCTCTTAACCGTAACTCACACTTCTGAACTTAGCATATAATTGCTTATCCCGTAGAGTTTGCAAAGACTAACCTCGGTGTTCAAAGATGTTCGGTCTCATTTCTTGAATAGACCAAAATGTCATCAATGAACACGACTACGAACCGATCCAAATATGGTCTCAAGATCCGATTCATCAAATCCATAAATACCGTAGGGCATTAGTAAGCCCAAACGGCATCACTAGGAACTCGTAGTGACCATATCTCGCTCAAGGCGTCTTGGGTACGTCCAATCTCGAATTCAAGAATCGATAATAGCCCGATCTCAAATCTATTTTCGAGAACACCGAGGTTCTTCGCTTGATCGAACAAATCGTCGATACGTGGTAACGGATATTTGTTCTTTATCGCCGCTTTATTAAGTCGACGATAGTCGATGCACAACCTCATGGTTCCATCCTTCTTTTTCACAAACAATACTGGCGCACCCCAAGCTGAAAAACTTGGACGAGCAAAACCTCTATCCACCAATTCTTGCAACCGAGCTTTCAACTCCTTTAATTCGTTGGTGCCATACGACACGGAGCTATCGAAATTGGAGTGGTACCAGTACCAATTCGATGCCAAACTCTATTTCCCGAACAGGTGGTAAACCCGGCAATTCTTCAGGGAAAACATCCGGGTATTCACAAACCACTGGCACAGATTTGGGTTTTTTTTCTAACTCCTTGTCATCGAGCACATACGCAAGGTACGCTTCGCACCCTTTTCTTACATAGTTCTGGGCCAACATTGCTGAAATTACAGCTGGCAACCCCTTTAAGTCCGTAGACTCAACCCGAATTATCTCGTTATTCGTGCACCTCAGATCGATAGTCTTGCTTTTTCAATTTACAATCACATCGTGCATGGTCAACCAATCCAAACCAAGAATAACGTCAATTCGCCGAACGGCAAAAGTATCAAGTCCGCGGAAAACAAGAACCTCGAAATACTAGGGACTTTTCTTACACACTTTGTTGACAAGCACGTAATGACCCAAGGGTTTGACACCAATTACAAACTCGAGAGACTCAATAGGCAAAGTCTTCTTTGGATGCTAAGGTTTCGCATATATAAGAATGAGTAGAACCAGGGTCAATCAAAGCAATCACATTAGTATCGAAAAGAGTGAAAGTACCGTAATGACATCCGGTGAGGCAACATCCTCGCGCTGCAGATGGCATAAGTCCTAGCAGAGCACGAGCTTGGTCTTGTTGTAGCATCTCTCGACCCTCTCGACCGCCACTAGCGTTCGTATTTTGGATGGCCTACTTGAGAAAGTGGTAGCACCTGTGTTTCCACTCGACTTACATTTTGTTCAAGCAACCTCGGGCAATCCTTGATAAAGTGGTCACTGATCCACACTTATAGCAGAGCGATCACGGAACCCTCACTCCCGAATGCCATTTACCACAATGTCGACACTCCATTCGGTTTCGACGATCATTCCCAACACCGAGACCGAAGTGCCTCAGATACCATTGTGGGGTCGATCACGATCTCGTCTAAAAGGCCAAGCGCCTCTAGACCGGCTCACATCTTCTCGAAATCTCTTCGATGCTGTTGAAGAGACTTTCCGAGGACCTTTTCGAAATTCTCCAGTTCCCACATCAACTTTTGATTCTCCTTTCTAAGCTCTTGACTTTACAAGCTCGCTCAACAAGTACTACGAACTCTCGATTTCGAGAATGCCAACAAACATCCTTATATCATCATTCAGCCCATCCTCGAGCGTTTACATAATAGCTTCGGACGAAACACATTCCCGAGCGTATCTCATCGAGTCTAACAAATTTTCGCTCGTAGTCAGTAACGGACATAGAGCCTTGCTTAAGATCAAGAAATTCCTTTCGTTTTTGGTCGATGAATCTCGATCGATATACTTCTTTCGGAACTCGGTTTGGAAAAACTCCTAAGTTACTTGCTCCCTAGGCACAACCGAAGTCAGAGTACTCCACCAATAGTAGGTGAAATTGCGTAGTAAGGAGATAGTACACTTTAAGCACTCATCGGGTGTACAAGATAGCTCATCGAGCACCCGGATAGTGTTGTCCAACCAAAATTCAGCTTGCTCGGCATCGTCGTCATCCGTAGCTTTAAATTCAGTGGCCCCATGTTTTCGAATCCTGTCGACTGGGGGCTTACTTGACCTTATTTGGTCAGTTACCGGAGGTATTGTAGGTGCGGGGGTTGCGTTTGTCGGGAATGGAGGTTGTGGAACAGCCGTGTTAGTTCGAATGTATTGGTTAAACCAATCATTCATCACACTATAAAAGGCTTGCCTAGCCTCATCATTCGGATTGCTGGCCATAGGTTGAGAGTCCGCGGTGCTGTCCCTTGCGCGGAGCAGCGCCACACTCTCCACATCATCAGCTATTGCTCGGTTGGGATCGAGATCCATTGCTATAAACAAACACAAAGTCAAATTGTCAGAAATCACCACACTATCAATTCATCATTTAATGGCATGTATAGCTAGACCCCAAACATATCACGGTAGTCCTAGAATCGACTAAACCGTAGCTCTGATACCAATAAAATTATAACACCCCGAACCTGAGACCATCGCCGGTGTCGGACGCGAGGGGTTAACGAGCTAAATCCTCTTAAAGCACCGACCAATTTGGCATTTCCAGACAGGCTGGAAAACTGTGTCACTGTCGCCATAAAAATCATATCTCGAGTTTCAAAACTCGGAAACTGGTTCCGTAAATTTTCCCTGAATTTAGACTCATATATCCTTCCATGAATTTATTTCTAGGATTTTTGGTCAGCCCAATTGGTACATTTTATTAGTTAAATTCACCCATATTACAGGGATCGACTGCTCTGACCTTTGCGCGTTACAAATTGAATATCTCTCTGTACAGGGCTTTAATACTGGTACCGTTTGTTTCTAATGAAACTAGACTCAAAATGGAATCTTCACATATAAGGCATGACTTCTAATTCTTTCTGGATGATTTATAGTAAATTTTTAAAGTCGCGACAGGGGACCCAGAAACCGTTCTGGCCCTGTCTCACAATAACTTTAATAACTCTTAACATGTAACTTCTATGACCGTTTCGTTTCTTCCATATGAAAGTAGACTCATCAAGGTTCAATTACATAACTTATTCACTATTTAATACCATTCCTACAAATTTTGTGATTTTCAAAACCACACCACTGCTGCTGCCAGCATCTGTTTTCAAGGTAACCTTTACTAATTTCATGATTTCCACGATTCAATTGGCCCTTATTGCATACATAGCACAAAGTGTGATCATGATTAACCATTCCAATGGCTAATCTTTTCAAAACAATTCCATACCCCATAATGATCATCATACAAACGATTATAGAATCATACTAAAACGTATATAAGCCATTTTCGCATGGCTATCCAAGCTTACACAAACCGAAAGGTACATGACTTCAACAATAGGGTAGTCCTATACATGCCATTTCAAAGTTCAACCAAAATTATACCAAAATGGAGGCTTTGATAGTGTAGATGACTTCGACTTTAATGATCCCGAATCCGATCGCTAACGAGCAAAATCTATAAAACAGAGAAACAAAGGAACGGAGTAAGCAATTTATGCTTAGTAAGTTTGAGCCATAATTTACACACAACCAAAGTATAGCATTCAAGTAGCTAAACAATAATTCATATGCACAATTTCTCAATGACATGCTTACTACACAATCCCAACTCTTATATTCATACACAAATAACGGCTTAGTTAAGGCCGATAACTCGTTTATCATTGGAGCAAATATTCATACGCACTTACTCCTAGTGTGCAAAGCACACACAACACATACCTTGTTGTTGGGAATTTCACAAGTGCATTAACTGAAAATTTTCCAGCAAGCTTATAATTTTCAAATCATATACCTTCGGAGTTTAACCGGATATAGCTACTCGTTCAAACGCCTTCGGGACATAGCCCGGTTATGGTAACCCGCACAAAGGCCTTCGGGACTTAACCCGGATATCACAATTTGCACAATTGCCTTCGGGCTTAGCCCGGATATCATAACTCGCACAATTGCCTTTAGGCTTAGCCCGGATATCACAATTTGCACAATTCACTTAGCAAAAATATCATTTCGGCTCAATGGCCACATACAAAGGCACAAATTCGATTGCTTATTACTTCATTCAATCGAACCAAAATCTAAGTTTCGATACTTGAAAACTTACCTTGGAGATTATCGAGCGCTTCCAACGGCTATTCAATCACCTTTTCTTTTCCTTTATTGGAGCTAGTTCCCCTTTGCTCTTGAGCTTAATGTTAACAAATAAATTGATTTAATCGTTTGAATATCAAAAGGGAATCCAAGGTACTTAGCCCTTATAAGGCCGCACACACTTACATCCACATACTTAAGCTCAATAATTATAACATAGCATCAAGCACTCATATGGCCGATTATACTTAGTCATACTTGCACAAATTAATAATAAATTTTGAGATTTTCACACCATATAAGTACTAGGCCGAATATACATGCAAGTTTCACAAACATTCTTCAACCATTTCTTCTTTAAACAAACATATTTATCATTTACTTCATAACCAAATCATCATGTGCAAACACATATATACATATAGGTGCAAGGTCAATTTCAAGGTGTTCATAACCATCCAAAACACAAATTTTAACTAACATGCAAGAAACATAAACCATGCTCATGAGCATGCCATGGCGAATACCTCACACACCATACTCCTTTTAAATTTTTGGTCATGGTTAAACAAAGGACTCAATGCCCTACTCAAGAATACTAAAAGAAATTTCAAGAGTAGTCAATCCATCATTGCATGCATCATCATCAAGCTTCACATTTAGCATGCAATGGCTTTATCACAATATCAACTTTGACCAAATACCACTTCCATGGCATAACAAGGATTTGAACCATGGCTAACATGAACATCAAGTTGGCAACTAAAACATGCATGAATCTCATGACACAACCTCATACATACCTTAATCTTGATGCAAGTTTAGCCAAATCTCCTTCTAGATCTCTTCTAAACAAAGAAAATGAAGCAAAATCTCTTCTTCCTCTTAGTATTTTCGGCCAAAAGGAGAGAACAAGGATGAACAAAATTTTTTTGTTTTCTTTCTTAGTTGCCCCAAGCAATGGGGGAATGCTACACTCTCACACACATTTTTTTTGTTTCTCTTCCCACATCTAATTATTAATCATTTCTTTCATGCTCCATTAACAAAACATGTTTCAACATGTTTTCTTTGCCCATAAACCATGTCATGGCCGGCCACCACCTATAAAGGGGAATTTGACATGCAAGTCCATTGTTTTGCATGCATGCTTTAATTAGTCATCACACATTTCCTATCGTACTTTCAAAGTTCACTACTAAGTCCTTTCTAGTGGAATTCACCTTTATAACACTAAATCAATCATCAAAAATGTCACACATGAGCACACACATATTATAGGCATCAAAATAAATTTTAAATTATTTTTATGCCTCAGTTTTGTGGTCCCGAAACCACATTCCGACTAGGGTCAATTTTGGGTTGTCACAATTTCTATCTCAGATTTTGTGGTCACGAAACCGCTATTCCGACTAGGCCCAAAATCAGGATATTATAAGTTTTATGTCTGTTGAATCATTGGAATTCTTATGGATGCTCAAGTAGTACACTCAAGGTGTACAGTTCCATAATCCAACATACATTTGAGCCGCATATCGTATAACAGGATTACAAGTCCAGGCTAAATCCTTCAAATAACGTATGCTCAGAAGAGCTCAATTAGGATTACTAGTCTAGGCTAAACCCTAATCGTAACGCACACTCGAGAGGTATTATGTAAGGATTACCTATCTGGGCTAAATCCTTTCTATAACAAGATCAATGGGATTACTCGTCCAAGCTAAATCCCATCCGCAATAAATGCAGGACCTTATCCGTTTCGAGAAAGCGCATATAATCATAGGAATCCAATATTCAATCGGGACTTAACCCGTTTTTCACCATTTCAACCATGTATTATATTTTTTGATATAGCATTCAAATAATGTACAGTAATATAATTCACATTCCATGCAAACACAACATTCAATTTAACATATTTACATGCTCGGTTAAGTTACACAAACTTACCTCGAGACTTGTTCGCATTAGAAATCTACTAATTCGAAACTTTTTCTTTTCCTCGATCTAACCTTGAATTAGTGTTGTTCGGATCTATATAAATGAATTTAACCATCAATTTCATACATTTCATTTTTTAAATGGACTAAATTTACGTCCTAGGCAAAATAACAATGTGACATCCCTAATTTAACCCTAGTCGGGAAGTGGTTTCGGGACCACAAAACTGGGTCACAAAAACATTTAAGTACCTTATTCCATGCCAAATATATGTGAAAATGCATGTGTGAATTTTTAATTCTTTGATTTAGTTAAATTGAACGTGAATTGAAAGAAAAAGGACTCATGTGAAAGGATTTAAATATATGTGGCTAATTTTAAGAGGTTAGTAAAAGAATGAAGTAAAATAGATGGAGTTGCATGTCAAATAGTCCATTTCCTAAGGATAGTGGCGGCCATGACAAGATTATGGGCAAAGGAACATGTTTCCAACATGTTAGGTTAGTGGTGTATGTAGGAAGCCATAAAATAAAAGCTAGCATTAAAGAATTGAAAAAAAAATGATGAGCACGGATGCCCCCCCCATTTGCCGTGAATTGAACAAGAAAAAAAAAAAGTGCTCATCCTTTCTCAAATTTTTGTATTGCCGTGAGTGAGGGAGAGGGGGGGTTTGGAGAAGCTTGGCCATACTTGCAACTAGATTGAGGTATGTTTGATGTCATTCCTTAAGATTCATGCATGTTTTATTTGTTAGTTTGAAACCTACCTAGCCCATGGCTTAGATTTCTTTGCTATTTGATGGAGATGAAGTTCGGCCATGGAGGTTGTCTTTCTTGGTTGGTATTTTAATGTTGTTGTGACGAAGCATGAAGAGAAGTGAGATGAATGTTTAATAAAAGGAGATTTTTGTGCCATTGAGTTCTTCTTGTTATATGTGTATGTGCATGAGTATTCGCCATGCTATAGAATCCATGTTGCAAAATAATTAATGCTTAATGTGATATATAATAGTACTTGTGAATGAGCTTGAGAGTATCTAAATTATTAGTTGGAGGTGCCGAATGTGGTCTTGGATGAATTTTAAAGAACAAAGAAATTTTGGGTGACTATAGGTCAAGGACATTCGACCAAAGGCTTGTGTGCTAGCAAAGTCGGCCTAGATGGGGTAAATGTTAAGTGTTAAATGTTCATGAGATAAAATTTTGTGATTTGATGAATTAATGATGATAGTATAGTTGATGTCACATATAAATATGTGGCAAGACGGTTAAACTAGTTAATTTATTGATTAAGCTCAAGAAGCTAGAGGTGGAGAATCAAGCAAAGGCAAAGGAAAGAACATCGAGTAGCCGAGTTGGAACCATTTTACCCAATACAAGGTAAGTCATTAAGCATATATTTGATATTGCTTAAATGATTGTAATATCTATGCAATTGTGTTTATTGAGATGAAATATGTACAAATGTATGTGTATGAAAAGATGATATTGTTGAACGTAAAAGAGATAGTGAAATGTGTAGGAAGTTTGCTTCGGCACTAAGTGTGCGAGAAATAGATGTGTACGGTGACGAGATTGGCAATGAGTGTGCGAGCTTGTAATGTATGGCACTAAGTGTGCGAGTTTGGACTATATGGCACTATGTGTGCGGGCTTGAATCACATGGCACTAAGTGTGCGTGATTGAGTATTAAGCACTATGTGTGCGAACTCTACACATATCTCCGATTGAATATTTATATGGAGGTGTGACTTTATCGAGATAAGTATGGACAGCGGAAAGAGTAAGTACCTTGAGTTCATGGCTAATAGATGCTATGTTCATGCTCGGGGTGGAGTTGGTAAGATTTAAATCTATGTGATGATTTCAATTGCATTCCCGTAAATAAGGTATCGTGGAATAGATGAAAGTTCATTTGATTGCATGATTGTTGCGGAAATGAACTGATGTATGGAAATTGCTTCAAATATCCTATTGAATAGTATATGAAATGTAAATGTATGACTTGGTATGAGATTGATCCGAAAGGTCTAAGGAACTATGGTATAGTTCGGTATGGCTGGAACACTTGGCCTTGTTTCATTATTTCATTTTATGATAATTTTATTAATGGATGGTTGTGGAATGCTTATGACTTACTGAGTTATAAACTCACTCGGTGTTTTCTTGTCACTTATTTTAGGTTTCTTGGACTCATCTCCTTTTGGGTGCTCGGAACCGTCAACGAAGTCATCACACCGTGAGCAATTTTGGTATTGTCTTCTTAGTCAACTTAGGAGAACATTTGGCATGTATGGGCTATTTTGTTTTGTTAAATTTTGGGTTGTAAACTTTAAGCCATGTGAAAATGGCCTATGTGGTCGTTTGAGTGGGATGCTAGAACCTATAGCCACGAGTCTTAGAAACCTTAATTTTGATAAGGTGGCCATAATTTGTGTCATGTATGATGGATGATTAGTAAGGCTAAGGAAGGATTCATGAAATTGGCATAGTTCATCGCGAAGAATCGCTATGACAGCAGTAGTGATATGAGATCGAAAAATCACTAAAAATAATAGAAGTGGAATTAATTGCTAAAAAATTATGTACTTTAATCTTGATGGGTCTATTTTCGTATGGATGAAATGAAACGACCATATGAGCTGTATTTTAAGAGATATTCAAGATTTCGTGAGACAGGGCCAGAACGGTTTCTGGATTCTATGTTTCGACTTCGAAAATTTACCATAAATTATCCAGAAACAATTAGAAGTCATTCCTTATATGCATAGATTCCCTTTGAGTCTAGTTTCATTAGAAACAAACGGTATGAGCATTGGAGCTCTGTACGAGATGATATCCAGGTCGTAATGCGCAAAGGTCAGTGTAGTCGAACCCCAAACAGGGTGACTTTAACTAATAAACTGTACCAATTGGACCAACCAAAAATTTTAGAAATAAATCCACAGATGGATATATGAGTCTAAATTCGGGAAACATTTACGGAACTGGTTTTCAAGTTCTGGAACTCGAGATATGATTTTTAAGATGATAGGGACGCAGTTTGCCAGCTGGACTGGAAATGTGAAAAATAGTCTGTGTGACACATGAGAGTTGGTCCGAGAACCCTCGTGTCCGACTCCATGACGGTTCGGGAACGGGTGTTACAATTTTATTGGTATCGAGCTATGGTTTAGTCGGTTCTAAGACTACCGTAAGCGTGTGAGTCTAGCTATACATGCCAATGTGTTAGTGCTTAAAATGTGATGACTTCGACGGTTGAAAATTTTGTTTTGATTAGCAAATGGAACCCGGTAGAAAGACCCTTGGCGGATGACGTTGAAAGTGTAGCGGCTACTCTGCGCAAGGGACACCGCTGTTGAGCCTCGGTCATCCGCGAATAATCAAGATGAAGGCGAAACAAGCCTTCTTCACCATGATGAATGAGTGGGTCGCGAATATGCCCGAACCAATCCTACTGTCCAACCATTCCCAAATTTAAATAATCCACCCCAAGAGCCCGTAATGCCATCGATTGTTGATCCCGTGAGGCTGAGTAAACCACCGTGGACTTGATTAGGAAGCGTAATGAGGAGTTTAAGGCCATAGTTACTTGATGATGATGCCGAAAGGGCCGAGTTCGCTTGATAACACCATTAGAGTGTTTGATGAACTGTCATGCACACCGATGAATGTCTTAAGTGTGCTATATCCTTGTTGCGAGGCTCACCTACTATTGGTGGAGGACCTTAATTTCCATAGTCCCAAAGGAACAAGTTACATGGGATTTCTTCCAAACGAATTTCAAAGAAATACATTAGTCAACGGTTCATCGATCAAAAGCGTAAGGAATTCTTGGAGCTCAAGCAAGGTCGTATGACAGATCGAATACTGAACATGAGTTCGTAAGACTTAGTCGGTATGCTCTGGAGTGTGTGGCTGATGAGGTTGCTATGTGCAAAAGATTTGAAGAGGATTGAATGAAGAGTTAAAGCTCTTGGTGGGTATTTTGGAGATAAAAGAATTTGTAACACTAGTTGAACGAGCTCGCAAGGCGGAAGAGCTCGGAAGGAGAAGAGGAATGCTGAATTTGAAGTTAGAGATTATCGTAAAAGATCGACGGCAAGGCTCCATTTTCTACTGTAAAGAAGTTCGGAGAGGACACAAATAAGTCGAGGCGATCGCAGGATTTCCATTAGAGCACGACCATCGATGGATTCACGAGCTACTTCGGTAGCTAGTGTGGGCAATAATCGTCAAGAAAAGCCCGAATGCCCCCAATGTGGAAGACGACACATAGGTGAATGTTGGGGTAAGTCTGTTAATAGGGCCTGTTATGGATGCGGTTCGAAGGACCACTTCATTAGAGATTGCACGGAGCTAGATGAGAAGAATAAGATGCAAGGTGGAAGATCTAGTGGGACGACGGCTAGAGGTAGACCCCCGAGGATTTCAGG
Source organism: Gossypium arboreum (assembly GCF_025698485.1). Taxonomy (NCBI): domain Eukaryota; kingdom Viridiplantae; phylum Streptophyta; class Magnoliopsida; order Malvales; family Malvaceae; genus Gossypium; species Gossypium arboreum. Next base: position 40,805,556 of record NC_069081.1, read on the forward strand.
AGGTAGGGGTGGTAATCAGAGAGGGGTCTCTGATACGGTTGTTCGATCCGAGACTCGTGCTCCTACTAGAGCATATGCTATCCGCGCACGAGAGGAGGCATCCTCCCCTGACGTTATCACTGGTACTTTCATTCTCTTTGATACTAGTGTGATTGCATTGATTGACCACGGCTCTACTCATTCATATGTATGTGAAACCTTAGCATCCAAGAAGACTCTCACCGTTGAGTCTCTCGAGTTCGTAATTCGAGTGTCAAACCCTTTGGGTCAATACGTACTCGTTGATAAAGTGTGCAAGAGATGCCCCTAATAATTCGAGAATCTGCTTTCCTACCGATCCGATACTTCTACCATTTGATGAATTCGATGTTATTCTTGGTATGGATTGGTGACCGTGCATGATGCGTTGGTGGATCGCAAAAGGAAAACCATTGATTTGAGGAGTGCAAATAATGAGGTAGTCCGAGTCGAGTCTACTAATTTAAGAGGAGTGCCCGATAATATCTTCTATGACCGCTCGGAGATGTGAAAAAGGGGTGTGAAACATACCTTGCGTATGTGTTTGAGAGTAAAGAGATGGAAAGGAAACTCGAATCGGTACCATGGTTTGTGAGTATTCGATGTTTTTCCCGAGGAGTTACTAGGATTGCCACCGGTTCGAGAAGTGGAATTCGCATCAAGTGGTACCGTACTACGCCGATCTCAATAGCCCGTATCGTATGGCATTAACGAAATTAAAGGGATTGAAGGTTCAATTGCAAGAATTGACGGATAGAGGTTTCGCTCGACCGAGTTTTTCTCCATGGGGAGCACCAGTATTGTTTATGAAGAAGAAGGATGGAACTATGAGATTGTGCATCGACTATCGTCAGTTGAATAAAGTGACGATAAAGAATAAATATCCGTTGCCACGAATTGACGATTTGTTTGATCAATTAAAGGGAGCCTCAGTGTTTTCAAAGATAGATTTTAGGTCGGGGTACTATCAGTTGAGGGTCCGAGAATCGGACATACCCAAAACTGCTTTTAGAACGAGGTACGGCCACTATGAATTCTTAGTGATGCCGTTTGGGCTCACTAATGCCCCTGCGGTATTTATGGATTTAATGAATAGAATTTTCAGGCCATACTTGGATCGGTTCATAGTTGTATTTATCGATGACATTTTGGTCTATTCGAGAGATGAAACTGAACACGTTGAACACCTGAGGCTAGTGTTGCAAATTTTACGAGATAAGCAGTTATACGCAAAGTTCAGTAAATGTGAATTTTGGTTGAGAGAGGTTAGCTTTTTGGGGCACGTGGTGTCCGTGACGGGTGTCGTGGTGGACTGAACAAAATTTCAGCCATAGTCGATTGGAAACCTCCAAGGAATGTTACCGAAGTTAGGAGCTTTTGGGGCTTGCGGATACTATCGACGATTTGTGAAAGGTTTTTCGATGATAGCTGCACCGATGACGAAACTACTCCAAAAGATGTTAAGTTCGAGTGGTCGAACATTTGTCAAGAAAGTTTCGATCGACTAAAAACTGCTTAACCGAGGCCCCAAAGACTAGTACAATTTGAGTCCGGTAAAGAGTTTGTCATATCTGAGGACGCATCCTTGTTTGGGTTAGGTTGTGTGTTGATGCAAGAAGGTCGAGTTGTGGCTTACGTGTCGAGACAACTAAAGCCGCATGAGAGAAACTATCCGACCCATGACCTTGAACTAGCGACCATAGTGTTCGCCTTGAAAATATGGCGGCATTACTTGTTTGGAGAAAGGTGTCATATTTATTCGGACCACAAAAGTCTTAAATATTTGATGACTCAAAGAGATTTAAACTGCGACAAAGACGTTGGCTTGAGTTATTGAAAGACTATGAACTCATCATTGATTATCACCGGAAAGGCCAACATGGTGGCCGATGCTTTAAGTCGCAAGGCCTTTGCTTGCTTTGAGAACGATGGATGCTCACCTATCCGTTTCACCCGATGAGGTGCTAGTAGTCGAATTAGAGGCCAAACCGTTATTGATTCATCAAATACTTGAATCTCAGAAGGTCGACGCTGAATTGGTCGCTAAACGAGTCGAATGTGTTTCGAATGAGGAATCGAAATTTTAGATTGACGATAATGATTGCTTGACGTTCAAGGGTCGATTATGTATTCCGAGGGATTCAGAACTTGTTTCGAAGATTCTGGATGAGGCTCACAGTAGTCGAATGTCAGTCCACCCGGGTAGTACTAAAATGTACAATGACCTGAAACGCCAATTTTGGTGGCCTGGTATGAAACGAGACACTTCTAAATTTGTTTCAAGGTGTCTGATATGTCAACAAGTGAAAGCGGAACATCAAGTGCCATCGGGATTACTTCAGCCAATCATGATACCTGAATGAAAATGGGATCGAGTGACAATGGATTTTGTATCTGGGTTACCAGTGTCGGCAGGTAAGAAAGATGCGATTTGGGTTGTTGTGGATAGACTGACTAAGTCGGCTCACTTTATCCCCGTGCGCACGGATTTTTCGATCGATAAGTTGGCAGAGTTATACATCTCCCAAATTGTTCGATTGCATGGGGTACCTACTTCTATCGTGTCGGATAGAGACCCAAGATTTACGTCGCGATTTTGGAAGAAATTGCAAGAGGCTTTGGGTACCAAGCTGCATTTTAGCACTGCTTTTCATCCCCAAACCGATGGTCAATCCGAACGGATAATTCAAATACTCGAGGATATGTTGAGATGTTGCATCCTTGAGTTTAGTGGTTCATGGGAATGGTATTTACCTTTGATTGAATTCGCTTACAATAACAGTTTTCAATCAAGTATTAAGATGGCGCCTTACGAGGCTTTATACGGTCGTAAATGCCGTACCCCATTATTCTCGGTGAACTTAGTGAAGGTAAAATCTTGAGGTTGATTTGATTAAGGATGCCGAGCGAAAGTTCGAGTAATTCGTGAAAGTTTGAAAGTCGCCGGATCGCCAAAAGTGGTATGCGGATTTGAGAAGAAAAGACATTGAATATCAGGTTGGGGACAAGGTATTTCTGAAAGTTTCACCCTAGAAGAAGGTGCTTAGATTTGGTCGTAAGGGCAAATTGAGTCCGAGGTTCATCGGTCCGTATGAAGTATCCGAACGAGTTGGGCCAGTAGCGTACCGATTAATTTTACCCCCTGAGCTTGAAAGGATTCACAACGTTTTCCATGTCTCGATGCTTCGACGATATAGGTCTGACCCGACACACGTAATCACTCCATCTGAGGTCGAGGTTCAGCCTAATTTGAGTTATGAAGAAGAGCCGGTTCGCATTCGATGCGCCAAGTAAAAGAGTTGCAATAAGAAAATCCCATTGGTGAAGGTGTTGTGGCATAAACACGGAATTGAAGAAGCCACTTGGGAACTTGAGGACTCTATGAAAGAGCGATACCGAGCCTATTTACGGTAAGATTTTAGGGACGAAAATTTCTTAAGTGGGGAGAGTTGTGAAATCCCTAATTTAACCTTAGTCGGAAGTGGTTTGGGACCACAAAACTGGGTCACAAAACATTTAAATACCTTATTCCATGCCAAATATATGTGAAAATGTATGTGTGAATTTTTAATTCTTTGTTTTAGTTAAATTGAACGTGAATTGAAAGAAAAAGGACTCATGTGAAAGGATTTAAATATATGTGGCTAATTTTAAGAGGTTAGTAAAAGAATGAAGTAAAATAGATGGAGTTGCATGTCAAATAGTCCATTTCCTAAGGATAGTGGCGGCCATGACAAGATTATGGGCAAAGGAACATGTTTCCAACATGTTAGGTTAGTGGTGTATGTAGGAAGCCATAAAATAAAAGCTAGCATTAAAGAATTGAAAAAAAATGATGAGCATGGATGCCCCCATTTGCCCTGAATTGAACAAGAAAAACAAAAAAAAAAGTGCTCATCCTTTCTCAAATTTTTGTATTGCCGTGAGTGAGGGAGAGGGGGGGTTTGGAGAAGCTTGGCCATACTTGCAACTAGATTGAGGTATGTTTGATGTCATTCCTTAAGATTCATGCATGTTTTAGTTGTTAGTTTGAAACCTACCTAGCCCATGGCTTAGATTTCTTTGCTATTTGATGGAAATGAAGTTCGCCATGGAGGTTGTCTTTCTTGGTTGGTATTTTAATGTTGTTGTGACGAAGCATGAAGAGAAGTGAGATGAATGTTTAATAAAAGGAGATTTTTGTGCCATTGAGTTCTTCTTGTTATATGTGTATGTGCATGAGTATTCGCCATGCTATAGAATCCATGTTGCAAAATAATTAATGCTTAATGTGATATATAATAGTACTTGTGAATGAGCTTGAGAGTATCTAAATTATTAGTTGGAGGTGCCGAATGTGGTCTTGGATGAATTTTAAAGAACAAAGAAATTTTGGGTGACTATAGGTCAAGGACATTCTACCAAAGGCTTGTGTGCTAGCAAAGTCGGCCTAGATGGGGTAAATGTTAAGTGTTAAATGTTCATGAGATAAAATTTTGTGATTTGATGAATTAATGATGATAGTATAGTTGATGTCATGTATAAATATGTGGCAAGACGGTTAAACTAGTTAATTTATTAATTAAGCTCAAGAAGCTAGAGGTGGAGAATCAAGCAAAGGCAAAGGAAAGAACATCGAGTAGCCGAGTTGGAACCATTTTACCCAATACAAGGTAAGTCATTAAGCATATATTTGATATTGCTTAAATGATTGTAATATCTATGCAATTGTGTTTATTGAGATGAAATATGAACAAATGTATGTGTATGAAAAGATGATATTGTTGAACGTAAAAGAGATAGTGAAATGTGTAGGAAGTTTGCTTCGGCACTAAGTGTGCGAGAAATAGATGTGTACGGTGACGAGATTGGCACTGAGTGTGCGAGCTTGTAATGTATGGCACTAAGTGTGCAAGTTTGGACTATATGGCACTATGTGTGCGGGCTTGAATCACATGGCACTAAGTGTGCGTGATTGAGTATTAAGCACTATGTGTGCGAACTCTACACATATCTCCGATTGAATATTTATATGGAGGTGTGACTTTATCGAGATGAGTATGGACAGCGGAAAGAGTAAGTACCTTGAGTTCATGGCTAATAGATGCTATGTTCATGCTCGGGTGGAGTTGGTAAGATTTAAATCTATGTGATGATTTCAATTGCATTCCCGTAAATAAGGTATCGTGGAATAGATGAAAGTTCATTTGATTGCATGATTGTTGCGGAAATGAAATGATGTATGGAAATTGCTTCAAATATCCTATTGAATAGTATATGAAATGTAAATGTATGACTTGGTATGAGATTGATCCGAAGGTCTAAGGAACTATGGTATAGTTCGGTATGGTGGAACACTTGGCCTTGTTTCATTATTTCATTTTATGATAATTTTATTAATGGATGGTTGTGGAATGCTTATGACTTCTCGAGTTATAAACTCACTCGGTGTTTTCTTGTCACTTATTTTAGGTTTCTTGGACTCATCTCCTTTTGGGTGCTCGGAACCGTCAACTAAGTCATCACACCGTGAGCAATTTTTGGTATTGTCTTCTTAGTCAACTTAGGAGAACATTTGGCATGTATGGGCTATTTTGTTTTGTTAAATTTTGGGTTGTAAACTTTAAGCCATGTGAAAATGGCCTATGTGGTCGTTTGAGTGGGATGCTAGAACCTATAGCCACGAGTCTTAGAAACCTTAATTTTGATAAGGTGGCCATAATTTGTGTCATGTATGATGGATGATTAGTAAGGCTAAGGAAGGATTCATGAAATTGGCATAGTCTCTGCGAAAGAATTGCGGACAGCAGTAGTGATATGAGATCGAAAAATCACTAAAAATAATAGAAGTGGAATTAATTGCTAAAAAAATTATGTACTTTAATCTTGATGGGTCTATTTTCGTATGGATGAAATGAAACGACCATATGAGCTGTATTTTAAGAGATATTCAAGATTTCGTGAGACAGGGCCAGAACGGTTTCTGGATTCTATGTTTCGACTTCGAAAATTTACCATAAATTATCCAGAAACAATTAGAAGTCATTCCTTATATGCATAGATTCCTCTTTGAGTCTAGTTTCATTAGAAACAAACGGTATGAGCATTGGAGCTCTGTACGAGATGATATCCAGGTCGTAATGCGCAAAGGTCAGTGTAGTCGAACCCCGAAACAGGGGTGACTTTAACTAATAAACTGTACCAATTGGACCAACCAAAAATTTTAGAAATAAATCCACAGATGGATATATGAGTCTAAATTCGGGAAACATTTACGGAACTGGTTTTCAAGTTCTGGAACTCGAGATATGATTTTTAAGGTGACAGGGACGTAGTTTGCCACCGGATGGAAATGTGAAAAATAGTCATGTGACACATGAGAGTTGGTCCGAGAACCCTCGTGTCCGACTCCGGCGACGGTTCGGGAACGGGGTGTTACAATTTTATTGGTATCAGAGCTATGGTTTAGTCGGTTCTAAGACTACCGTAGCGCGTGTGAGTCTAGCTATACATGCCAATGTGTTAGTGCTTAAAAATGTGATGACTTCTGACGGTTGAAAATTTTGTTTTGATTAGCAAATGGAACCCGGGGTAGAAAGACCCTTGGCGGATGACGTTGAAAGTGTAGCGGCTACTCTGCGCAAGGGACACCGCTGTTGAGCCTCGGTCATCCATGAATAATCAAGGTGAAGGGCGAAACAAGCCTTCTTCACCATGATGAATGAGTGGGTCGCGCAATATGCCCGAACCAATCCTACTGTCCAACCATTCCCAAATTTAAATAATCCACCCCAAGAGCCCGTAATGCCATCGATTCTTGATCCTGTGAAATTTGAGTAAACCACCGTGGACTTGATTAGGAAGCGCAATGAGGAGTTTAAGGCCATAGTTCTTGATGATGCCGAAAGGGCCAAGTTCGCTTGATAACACCATTAGAGTGTTTGATGAACTGTCATGCACCCCGATGAATGTCTTAAGTGTGCTATATCCTTGTTGCGAGACTCACCTACTATTGGTGGAGGACCTTAATTTCCATAGTCCCAAAGGAACAAGTTACATGGGATTTCTTCCAAACGAATTTCAAAGAAATACATTAGTCAACTGTTCATCGATCAAAAGCGTAAGGAATTCTTGGAGCTCAAGCAAGGTCGATGATTGAGATCGAATCTGAACATGAGTTCGTAAGACTTAGTCGGTATGCTCGGAGTGTGTGGCTGATGAGGTTGCTATGTGCAAAAGATTTGAAGAGGGATTGAATGAAGAGTTAAAGCTCTTGGTGGGTATTTTGGAGATAAAAGAATTTGTAACACTAGTTGAACGAGCTGCAAGGCGTAAGAGCTCGGAAGGAGAAGAGGAATGCTGAATTTGAAGCTAGAGATTATCGTAAAAGATCGACGGGCAAGGCTCCATTTTCTACTGTAAAGAAGTTCGAGAGGACACAAATAAGTCGAGGGCGCATGCGCAGGATTTCCATTAGAGCACGACCATCGATGGATTCACGAGCTACTTGGTAGCTAGTGTGGGCAATAATCGTCAAGAAAAGCCCGAATGCCCCCAATGTGGAAGACGACACATAGGTGAATGTTGGGGTAAGTCATTAATAGGGCTGTTATGGATGCGGTTCAAGGACCACTTCATTAGAGATTGCACGAGCTAGATGAGAAGAATAAGATGCAAGGTGGAAGATCTAGTGGGACGACGGCTAGAGGTAGACCCCGAGGATTTCGTGGAGGTAGGGGTGGTAATCAGAGAGGGGTCTCTGATACGGTTGTTCGATCCGAGACTCGTGCTCCTACTAGAGCATATGCTATCCGCGCACGAGAGGAGGCATCCTCCCCTGACGTTATCACTGGTACTTTCATTCTCTTTGATACTAGTGTGATTGCATTGATTGACCCTGGCTCTACTCATTCATATGTATGTGAAACCTTAGCATCCAGTAAGACTCTACCTGTTGAGTCTACTGAGTTCGTAATTCGAGTGTCAAACCCTTTGGGTCAATACGTACTCGTTGATAAAGTGTGCAAGAGATGCCCCTAATAATTCGAGAATCCTGCTTTCCTACCGATCGATACTTCTACCATTTGATGAATTCGATGTTATTCTTGGTATGGATTAGTGACCGTGCATGATGCGGTGGTGGATCGCAAAAGGAAAACCATTGATTTGAGGAGTGCAAATAATGAGGTAGTCCGAGTCGAGTCTACTAATTTAAGAGGAGTGCGGCGATAATATCTTCTATGACCGCCGGAGATATGTGAAAAAGGGGTGTGAAACATACCTTGCGTATGTGTTTGAGAGTAAAGAGATGGAAAGGAAACTCGAATCGGTACCAGTGGTTTGTGAGTATTCAGATGTTTTTCCTGAGGAGTTACTAGGATTGCCACCGGTTCGAGAAGTGGAATTCGGCATCGAAGTGGTACCGGGTACTACGCCGATCTCAATAGCCCCGTATCGTATGGCATTAACGAAATTAAAGGGATTGAAGGTTCAATTGCAAGAATTGACGGATAGAGGTTTCGCCGACCGAGTTTTTCTCCATGGGGAGCACCAAGATTGTTTATGAAGAAGAAGGATGGAACTATGAGATTGTGCATCGACTATCGCCGGTTGAATAAAGTGACGATAAAGAATAAATATCCGTTGCCACGAATTGACGATTTGTTTGATCAATTAAAGGAGCCTCGGTGTTTTCAAAGATAGATTTTAGGTCGGGTACTATCGGTTGAGGGTCCGAGAATCGGACATACCCAAAAGCGCTTTTAGAACGAGGTACGGCCACTATGAATTCTTAGTGATGCCGTTTGGGCTCACTAATGCCCCTGCGGTATTTATGGATTTAATGAATAGAATTTTCAGGCCATACTTGGATCGGTTCATAGTTGTATTTATCGATGACATTTTGGTCTATTCGAGAGAAACCGAACACGTTGAACACCTGAGGCTAGTGTTGCAAATTTTACGAGATAAGCAGTTATACGCAAAGTTCAGTAAATGTGAATTTTGGTTGAGAGAGGTTAGCTTTTTGGGGCACGTGGTGTCCGCATCGGGTGTCAGGGTGGACCTGAACAAAATTTCAGCCATAGTCGATTGGAAACCTCCAAGGAATGTTACCGAAGTTAGGAGCTTTTTGGGGCTTGCCGGATACTATCGACGATTTGTGAAAGGTTTTTCGATGATAGCTGCACCGATGACGAAACTACTCCAAAAAGATGTTAAGTTCGAGTGGTCGAACATTTGTCAAGAAAGTTTCGATCGACTAAAAACTGTTTAACCGAGGCCCCGAAGATTAGTACAAACCGAGTCCCGTAAAGAGTTTGTCATATCTGATGACGCATCCTTGTTTGGGTTAGGTTGTGTGTTGATGCAAGAAGGTCGAGTTGTGGCTTACGTGTCGAGACAACTAAAGCCGCATGAGAGAAACTATCCGACCCATGACCTTGAACTAGCAGCCATAGTGTTCGCCTTGAAAATATGGCGGCATTACTTGTTTGGAGAAAGGTGTCATATTTATTCGGACCACAAAAGTCTTAAATATTTGATGACTCAAAGAGATTTAAACCTGCGACAAAGACGTTAGCTTGAGTTATTGAAAGACTATGAACTCATCATTGATTATCACCCGGGAAAGGCCAACATGGTGGCCGATGCTTTAAGTCGCAAGGCACTGTTTGCTTTGAGAACGATGGATGCTCACCTATCCGTTTCACCCGATGAGGTGCTAGTAGTCGAATTAGAGGCCAAACCGTTATTGATTCATCAAATACTTGAATCTCAGAAGGTCGACGCTGAATTGGTCGCTAAACGAGTCGAATGTGTTTCGAATGAGGAATCGAAATTTTAGATTGACGATAATGATTGCTTGACGTTCAAGGGTCGATTATGTATTCCGAGAGATTCAGAACTTGTTTCGAATATTCTGGATGAGGCTCACAGTAGTCGAATGTCAGTCCACCCGGGTAGTACTAAAATGTACAATGACCTGAAACGCCAATTTTGGTGGCCCGGTATGAAACGAGACATTTCTAAATTTGTTTCAAGGTGTCTGATATGTCAACAAGTGAAAGCGGAACATCAAGTGCCATCGGGATTACTTCAGCCAATCATGATACCTGAATGAAAATGGGATCGAGTGACAATGGATTTTGTATCCGGGTTACCGGTTCGGCAGTAAGAAAGATGCGATTTGGGTTGTTGTGGATAGACCGACTAAGTCGGCTCACTTTATCCCGTGCGCACGGATTTTTCGATCGATAAGTTGGCGAGTTATACATCTCCCAAATTGTTCGATTGCATGGGGTACCTACTTCTATCGTGTCGGATAGAGACCCAAGATTTACGTCGCGATTTTGGAAGAAATTGCAAGAGGCTTTGGGTACCAAGCTGCATTTTAGCACCGCTTTCATCCCCAAACCGATGGTCAATCCGAACGGATAATTCAAATACTCGAGGATATGTTGAGATGTTGCATCCTTGAGTTTAGTGGTTCATGGAATGGTATTTACCTTTGATTGAATTCGCCACAATAACAGTTTTCAATCAAGTATTAAGATGGCGCCTTACGAGGCTTTATACGGTCATAAATGCCGTACCCCATTATTCTGGACTGAACTTAGTGAAGGTAAAATCTTCGGGGTTGATTTGATTAAGGATGCCGAGCAGAAAGTTCGAGTAATTCGTGAAAGTTTGAAAGTCGCTCGGATCGCCAAAAGTGGTATCGGATTTGAGAAGAAAAGACATTGAATATCGGGTTGGGGACAAGGTATTTCTCAAAGTTTCACCCTGGAAGAAGGTGCTTAGATTTGGTCGTAAGGGCAAATTGAGTCCGAGGTTCATCGGTCCGTATGAAGTATCCGAACGAGTTGGGCCGAGAGCGCATCGATTAATTTTACCCCGAGCTTGAAAGGATTCACAACGTTTTCCATGTCTCGATGCTTGACGATATAGGTCGACCGACACACGTAATCACTCCATCCGAGGTCGAGGTTCACCTAATTTGAGTTATGAAGAAGAGCCGGTTCGCATTTTGATGCGTGAAGTAAAAAAGTTGCGCAATAAGAAAATCCCATTGGTGAAGGTGTTGTGGCATAAACACGGAATTGAAGAAGCCACTTGGGAACTTGAGGACTCTATGAAAGAGCGATACCCGAGCCTATTTACTGGGTAAGATTTTCGGGGACGAAAATTTCTTAAGTGGGGGAGAGTTGTGAAATCCCTAATTTAACCTTAGTCGGGAAGTGGTTTCGGGACCACAAAACTGGGTCACAAAAACATTTAAATACCTTATTCCATGCCAAATATATGTGAAAATGTATGTGTGAATTTTTAATTCTTTGTTTTAGTTAAATTAAACGTGAATTGAAAGAAAAAGGACTCATGTGAAAGGATTTAAATATATGTGGCTAATTTTAAGAGGTTAGTAAAAGAATGAAGTAAAATAGATGGAGTTGCATGTCAAATAGTCCATTTCCTAAGGATAGTGGCCGGCCATGACAAGATTATGGGCAAAGGAACATGTTTCCAACATGTTAGGTTAGTGGTGTATGTAGGAAGCCATAAAATAAAAGCTAGCATTAAAGAATTGAAAAAAAATGATGAGCATGGATGCCCCCATTTGCCCTGAATTGAACAAGAAAAACAAAAAAAAAAGTGCTCATCCTTTCTCAAATTTTTGTATTGCCGTGAGTGAGGGAGAGGGGGTTTGGAGAAGCTTGGCCATACTTGCAACTAGATTGAGGTATGTTTGATGTCATTCCTTAAGATTCATGCATGTTTTAGTTGTTAGTTTGAAACCTACCTAGCCCATGGCTTAGATTTCTTTGCTATTTGATGGAAATGAAGTTCGCCATGGAGGTTGTCTTTCTTGGTTGGTATTTTAATGTTGTTGTGACGAAGCATGAAGAGAAGTGAGATGAATGTTTAATAAAAGGAGATTTTGTGCCATTGAGTTCTTCTTGTTATATGTGTATGTGCATGAGTATTCGCCATGCTATAGAATCCATGTTGCAAAATAATTAATGCTTAATGTGATATATAATAGTACTTGTGAATGAGCTTGAGAGTATCTAAATTATTAGTTGGAGGTGCCGAATGTGGTCTTGGATGAATTTTAAAGAACAAAGAAATTTTGGGTGACTATAGGTCAAGGACATTCGCCAAAGGCTTGTGTGCTAGCAAAGTCGGCCTAGATGGGGTAAATGTTAAGTGTTAAATGTTCATGAGATAAAATTTTGTGATTTGATGAATTAATGATGATAGTATAGTTGATGTCATGTATAAATATGTGGCAAGACGGTTAAACTAGTTAATTTATTAATTAAGCTCAAGAAGCTAGAGGTGGAGAATCAAGCAAAGGCAAAGGAAAGAACATCGAGTAGCCGAGTTGGAACCATTTTACCCAATACAAGGTAAGTCATTAAGCATATATTTGATATTGCTTAAATGATTGTAATATCTATGCAATTGTGTTTATTGAGATGAAATATGAACAAATGTATGTGTATGAAAAGATGATATTGTTGAACGTAAAAGAGATAGTGAAATGTGTAGGAAGTTTGCTTCGGCACTAAGTGTGCGAGAAATAGATGTGTACGGTGACGAGATTGGCTTGAGTGTGCGAGCTTGTAATGTATGGCACTAAGTGTGCAAGTTTGGACTATATGGCACTATGTGTGCGGGCTTGAATCACATGGCACTAAGTGTGCGTGATTGAGTATTAAGCACTATGTGTGCGAACTCTACACCTATCTCGATTGAATATTTATATGGAGGTGTGACTTTATCGAGATGAGTATGGACAGCGGAAAGAGTAAGTACCTTGAGTTCATGGCTAATAGATGCTATGTTCATGCTCGGGTGGAGTTGGTAAGATTTAAATCTATGTGATGATTTCAATTGCATTCCGTAAATAAGGTATCGTGGAATAGATGAAAGTTCATTTGATTGCATGATTGTTGCGGAAATGAAATGATGTATGGAAATTGCTTCAAATATCCTATTGAATAGTATATGAAATGTAAATGTATGACTTGGTATGAGATTGATCCGAAGGTCTAAGGAACTATGGTATAGTTTGGTATGGCTGGAACACTTGGCCTTGTTTCATTATTTCATTTTATGATAATTTTATTAATGGATGGTTGTGGAATGCTTATGACTTCTTGAGTTATAAACTCACTCGGTGTTTTCTTGTCACCTATTTTAGGTTTCTTGGACTCGTCTCCTTTTGGGTGCTCGGAACAATCAACGAAGTCATCACCTTTGGCGAGCAATTTTGGTATTGTCTTCTTAGTCAACTTAGGAGAACATTTGGCATGTATGGGCTATTTTGTTTTGTTAAATTTTGGGTTGTAAACTTTAAGCCATGTGAAAATGGCCTATGTGGTCGCTTGAGTGGGATGCTAGAACCTATAGCCACGAGTCTTAGAAACCTTAATTTTGATAAGGTGGCCATAATTTGTGTCATGTATGATGGATGATTAGTAAGGCTAAGGAAGGATTCATGAAATTGGCATAGTCTCATCGCAGTAACTGTTGCAGACAGCAGCAGTGATATGAGATCGAAAAATCACTAAAAATAGTAGAAGTGGAATTAATTGCTAAAAAATTACGTACTCGAAGCTTGATGGGTCTATTTTCATATGGATGAAACGAAATGACCATATGAGCTGTATTTTAAGAGATATTCAAGATTTCGTGAGACAGGGCCAGAACGGTTTCTGGATTCTATGTTTCGACTTCGAAAATTTACCATAAATTATCCAGAAACAATTAGAAGTCATTCCTTATATTCATAGATTCCCCTTTGAGTCTAGTTTCATTAGAAACAAACGGTATGAGCATTGGAGCTCTGTACGAGATGATATCCAGGTCGTAATGCGCAAAGGTCAGTGTAGTCGAACCCCGAAACAGGGGTGACTTTAACTAATAAACTGTACCAATTGGCCCGACCAAAAATTTTAGAAATAAATCCACGGATGGATATATGAGTCTAAATTTGGGGAAAATTTACGGAACTGGTTTTCGAGTTCTGGAACTCGAGATATGATTTTTAAGGTGACAGGGACGCAGTTTGCCAGCTGGACTGGAAATGTGAAAAATAGTCTGTGTGACACATGAGAGTTGGTCTAAGAACCCCTCGTGTCCGACTCCGGCGACGGTATCGGGAACGGGGTGTTACAAACAATTTTGCCCCTAACTTTTCCATAAATTCTGATTTCGTCTCTAAGCTCGAAAAACGAAACCTAAAAAAATCCCATTACAAACTTTACAGCACTTGTATTCATAAAAATTCAAAATTTTTCTTCAATTTCACAAGTTTACATTTTAGTCCTTAAACCACGTTTCCATCAAAAATCACTTTGTAAAAGTTGTTTATCTATCAACAACCTTTCATTTTCTACCATAAATTTCTAATTTTTAGCATATACATCCTTGACCCATTTTACATACTGTGATAACTTTTCAAATTAATCTCTCAAATAGAGAGATTAAGTTATCCTGGTTTCCAAAAATCAAATTTACTAAAAACGGGATAAGAAAAGTTACCCAATTAGGCCTTGAAAGTTTCCCCTCTCTCTCCTGGGGTCTCCATAGAATTTTAGGTTGAAGATGACAAAAATAAGATGATATTTTCTTTTCATCTTTTAATTAATTAAGTATTTTGCAATTTCCAATTTAGTCTTTGCCTTTTTTCTATATTTCCATGGATGAGTCATCAAAAAAAAGATCTACATACTTCTTTAATGGTCTAATTACCATATAAGGACCTCTAGATTTGAATTTCATACCTATTTAATCCTTATAGCTACTGGAATTTAACTTTCACATTTTATGCGATTTAGTCCTTCTCGTAATTAAACACTTAACCGATAAAATTTTTGTATCAATATTTTCACACAACATGCCTATTATAAAACGGACCATATAATGAAATAAAAATAAACCTTATTTTTGGATCGGATTTGTGGTTCCGAAACCATTGTTTCGATTTCACTGAAAAATAGGTTGTTACAATTGGTGTGTTAGAGGTCCTATGTTCAAATCCCTACGTTAGCAAGGCAATTGTCTGATAGATTTTTGGTGGAACTAAAATTCTGAGGTGGTTGTGAGTAGTGGGTCAGTGGGAGGAAAATTAGGGAGGTTATCAGATTTCTGATTTTGTTAGGTTCTGTTTTCTTTTTCCCAAAACTTTCATTCCTAACTTTTTTTTTTCTCTCTTCCCCTATCTTCCATTTTTGATTTCTTTTTGTTCCTCTTCGGATTATTGTTGTTTACTTGTTCAACTGTTGCTACTATGATTTTTGGATTCGTTAATTTGTTTGGTAAGTGATGTTGGGTTTTTATTAACGATTAGTTTTTTTTTTAAATTGTGGGTAATCTTTGTGATAGCCGATAAATGGTAGTAATCGAGGAATTTTGTGGCATAGAAGAAGGTGGTGAGGCAATGGTTATGGCTTCAACGGTTGACCTTACTGCGTGTGATCATTTTTACGTTGGTAAGTTGTTGGTCGTTGATCGATTTAGTTTTTGTTAACTTAATTTTGGTTGCTAAAAGGTGTTGCATATTCTGATTTTAGGTGCTTGTGGTCTCGGGAGTGTTTTTGTATCGAAATCGACATAGGTGTGTACCTGAAATGTAGAAAATCAAACTTCAAAAAAAGCCAAAAAACTATTCTATCGACGCCACACGGCGTGTCATCCCCCTTGTGGTTGGCCGTATGCATGACACGGCCGTGTGGTCAACGAAGGCATGGCCATGCGCATGACACGGGCATGGTGGTGTAGCTGTTGCTGTGTGGGCCACGTAGGTTAGGCTAAGTTGGGCATGTGGGCCCATATGGGCATACCACACGGGCGTGTGAATTTTGGGCCAGGTTGTGTGGGCCATACTGATAAGGCCAATCTGGGCATATGGGCCCATATTTATGAATTTTTCCCTAAGGTCGCATAGGTCGTTCCAATCGACTGTAGGCCTAGTATAGAGTCGATAAGGGCTAACCAAACCTATTCTGTTGTTACGGTATTCTGGTAGACTGATATGAGTAGGATACTAAATGTATGCCTGTTATTTGTATATAAGCATGTTGAGCATGTCAAATATATTATTTTTGTATCTATTTTATGTATTTGTTTTGGGGTGGGATTTACATATGAGAATGAAGTGTTCTATATGGAAATCATCGCCTATCATCTGGCATCTTGGCTGCACATTATCTCATATGTGTCGTATCGACACTATATGGAATGTTTGGATGGGTGGGTGTTTTTAACCCCATATGGTGTGATGGGATGGACGGAGATGGTGTGCAGAGGATGGGGTTAGGATTCGTTGTATATTTTTTGTATAGTCGCATATCTGTTTCTGTTATTTGTATCTAAAATGGACATAAGTCCGAATCTACATATGACTGTATATAAGTTTACTGTATGTTTTGCATGTCTATTTCTGTTGGGTTACACACTGAGTTTGCAAAAACTCACATTTGTTTGTCTATTCTATTTAGGTAATCCACAGACTTAGACGGGTCGGTGCGACGAAGGCTCAGGGATGGCCACTGGATCGAGAACTATTTCACTTAATAAACTATGTTTTTATTTATAACAATGGTTTCATTCGAGAGTTTGTAATTTTGGGACTCTCCAGACTAATGGTTTTATTTTGGTTTTAGATGCATTTTGACTCTTTCGTTGCAATGCATAACAGAAAACACGATTTTACAAAAACAAAGGTTTTTCTGAAAACACGAACTGGATTTTCTAAAATATAACGATTTTAAGTCTTCCAATATAGATTGTGTTTTGGTAAAAAAATGAATTAAATAACATCTTCGAAAATAGATATAAACGAATATGAATTATGAAACTAGAATGATATGACAAAATGACTCTGTTTTCAAAACCCTACCTGTGGCATCTCTGGATTCTGCCATAACATCTAGGCCGGGTTAGGGGTGTTACACTCCACAAGAAAGAACATTTTCCACGCGATAAAGTTTCAAGAAATCCATTCTAAATCCCATGCTTTTCTCGCAAAACTTGGACCCAAAGAGCATTCGTATCAATCACAATATTGAAACCCAACTAGGATCCGAGATTTTGAACTCTATGAAAATTGATAATATTGCTTATGCGCTTCCTTAAATCATCATCCACTCATTTTGAAAAACAAATGTTAGTCTTATGTGCATCAATCCTATACCCTGAATAATAGTAAAAACTGCCCAACACTCTTTTAAGTACCTTGGCTTGACTCTCCTTAGCTTGACAAAAAAGAATTAGATCATTTGTAAAGAAAATAAGGAAACGGATGGATCTGAGCGGAACAAATGTATATGAGCCCACCGCTCGAAATTAATAATCGATCGAATGTTATGTTCGAGCCAGTCCATGCACAGGACAAAAAGGTAAGGAGACAATGAAAACCATTGACGAATACCTTTTACCGGTTGGAATTTCTGAGTTAGAGTTCTATTCCACAAAATCTGCATGGTGGAACTCGTAATGGCTGACATAATAGCACTATAGAGTAAGTTCGGAATACATGTAGCTTGGAGGGATGAATCAATGAACTCCTAATGCACTCAATCATAAGCTTTCCCTAGATCAATCTTGACTACGATACATGTGTTCACAATTTAATATTTCGATAGCCTTGCGATCTAAAAAGCCCAACTCAAATAAAAAAAAATCAACCACGTGGGTCTTTTAAATCTGATCTTTATCTCCCTTGACAGAATCCAACTGGCTTCTTCTACCTAGACATGCCAATTTGTTCGCGAGAATTTGAAAAAATCATGGCCGATTCATTTTCCTAGCTATACGCCAAACAACTCCAACCCAATGTGTACTTTTTGAATTGAAGTTGAATCAAATTTAAGGGATAACTTTGTACTATCCCATATACCGGAGAGATAGAAAATACTGCGTTGAGAGGTTTTTTGAGCGAGTTTGTATCTCACGATTTCGTTGGTGTAATTTTCGGGCTAAAGCTGAAAAGGGTTTAGTTAATCATGAAAAGTCTCATGTTTAAAAATAAATGGTTTAAATGGAATTGTGGAAAGTTGGAAGGGCTTGGCAGGAAATAATCAAAAAGTTGAAAGTCAAAGAAAAAAAAAGTTGATTTGGCAGAATAGAGTGTGACGTAGGAATGGAGAGAAAAAAATAGAGAATTTATTAAATGCCAAAGGCAAAGTGTGTGTTCAATTGGTTGTAGCCATACACACTTTTAGTGCTAAAATTTAGCTAGATTTTTCCAAAATATTATCACTAAATAATCCTAAATATAATCACTAAATAATTCTAAATATTATCACTAAATAATTCAAAATTTAAAAATCAAATTTAAACTAAATACTAAATTTAAACTAATTATAGAGTTGTAACAATATAAAAAATCCTTCAATCTTTATCCAGCTACTTTTTAAAAGAAATCTTCAACCCTTTAATATTTATCCAGTAGTTTTTGAATCTTCAATTTTTCAATCAAGCCCTCATCTTTGCTTTTGGTTCCAATTTAGCCCATTTTTGTAAGAGTTCGAATTCAGCACACCAACTTTATTCCTGATAAGAAAATCCCAAATTTAATAGCATTTTATCTGATAATTAGCCAAAAATAAATATATTAAAAATACAAATTTATCTTGCCATCAAATTCCCCCTACTTAGCCGATGCTTTGTCCTCAAGCATGATATCCACCAAAAACAACTCGTCAATCCTTTTCAAAATCAATACCTCCTTCCCTAGTCAAGCATACTCCAAACAATTAAGTGAATCACAAATAAACAATTGCTAAACTCAATCAATAAGCATTTTATAAAATCTCGAACAATATGTCAAATTCAACAATTTTACTAAATTTAGGCTCAATCAAACATGAGAAACAATCATACCCAATATATACTTTTATTTGTATCTATATACATTTTTTTATTTTTTATGTATTTTTATATTGTTATATTGTTATATTTATTTTTTTCAAACGTAGTCAAATCTTTTGACGCAAAGTGAAATGACAACCTAAGCACCTCACCCCGATTACTCAACCTGACACGTTCTCTTTATTTAATTATTTATTTTTAACAAATTCGAGACATAATCAAACTTTTTGACGCAAAACGAGATGACAACCCAAGCACCTTGTCCCGGTTACTCAATTTGGTCATATTTCCGAATCTTCACTCTTAACCAAGCTATTAGCAAATTTATTTATTTATTTAAACGAGTGCTTTCATTAGGCAAGTTCAACAAAACCTACAATTTTCATGAAATATTGACTAAGGCATCACATTTTCAATTCTACAAAATATTCATTGATCAAGTAAGCAATAATTATTCATGATTCACCCACTTATTTAATTAAACTAAACATAAGAATTAGAGGTTTATTTCCAAAATGAATTAAGAAATTATTCTTAGCAAAACACATGTAAAGAAAAAAGTATGGCATGATCACGATCCCTCGTACTTAGCCCACATTGCCCCCATTGTGAAAAAAGAATAACAAGAGTGGAAAAAAGTGTACTCTTCGCTTTTTTTTAATGGGCTGAAAGACGGTGAAAGTGATCGCTTTGCAAAATGGTGAGGATGCTTGAGATGTTGGATTTCATTGTTTTGAGGCGAGCTTCAATGTGACGAAGTCGTTCATCTACAGCTAAAAGTGGTTGCTATTAAAAAACAGCACGATCAAATGAATTAAAGTAATATTTTATTTAATTCTCAAATTGAACTAGAATTCAAAATTAAATTAAATAAATAAAAATAAAAGCGGGTTGCCTCCCATAAAGCAGTTTTGTTTAACATTGTTAGCTTGATGACCTAAGTGTTATTCATTTGGTTCCTTGAGAATTAATTCTTCCATTACGTGAAAATTCTCATAGAAAAAATTTCAACCTTTTCCCATTGACCTTGAAGTATTTTTCGGATGCCTTTATCATCGGTGGATTGAAATGTAATCGAGCTTCTCTGTTCGGGTTTGCCTTTTCCTCTATCAGAATCTTTAAATGTTCATGTAACAGTTTGAGTTCCAATTCTAGGACTTTCATGTGAAAGATAAATACAGGAATTGGCTCTTCCCCCATTATTAATTCTTACAGTTTATCCAAAACCTCGAGGTCTAAATTCCTGCAAAGCACAATTTATAACCCATCCTATTCATGATATTCAAAATGAAATTTCATTAGTGGTTCAATAATATCAACACTAGAAATATTCAACATTGTACTGGGTTGGCCCAACGCCTCATAAACATTAAATTTTACCACTTCACCATCGAATTCCATATTGAAGGTTTCACTTCAAACATCAATCTTTGTATGTGCAGTACTTAAGAATATTAGAAACATTTTTTGAGTGGTCGTCCTCCATATCGATGATGTAAAAGTCTGCAGGAAAAATTAGTAAGGACATCTTCCAGCACCCCTTATGGATATACGCATGACCTATCTACCAATTAAATAATCACCCCTATTTCTTTCAAAGGACTCGTGTTTGGCATCTTAAAAATAGAGCAAGACATTACATTAATAGATGCTCTTAAATCACACATGACTTTCTTTATGCCAATATTACCTATTTTGCAGGATATAAAAAACATACCTTGGTCCTTACACTTAGGTGGGATTTTCCTTTGTAGGACTGATGAAACATTTTTTCTCATATTCACCCATTCGTTTCCTTAGAGTTTCTTTTTTTCGGTGCACAGTTCTTTAAAAAATTTTGTATAGTGTGAAACCTATTTAATTGCATCAAGTAAAGGAATATTAATTTTTACCTTTCAGAATGTCTCAAGGATTTTTTTTTCCTTTCATTCCTTTTTAACTTTGATGAGCCTTCCAGGTTATGTGAAAGGTACAACAAATGGTTTAAATGGTGTCAGCTCTATGGGAGCTGCTGGTTCATCTTTTTGTTCTTTCTATTCAGTGTCATGGTCAAGACTTGTGCCAGACATTAGTTCTGACTCTGTTCTATCCTGTACGGTAACAACACTTGCATTTTGACGTGGGTTTGGCTCAGTTTGAGACAGTAGTTTTCCTTGGTTATCCAAACAACTAACCGTGAGCGCTAGCTTACTTATTTGCTAATCCATCTCTTGGAGATGCTCTTCAGTCTTTTGTTGAAACTTTTTTGGTACTAACGACTAACAGCTCTACTATGGTTTCAAGAGACGACTTTGGAGGTTGATATTGTTGAGGCGGAGATGGTCTTGGTTGATATGGTTGATTATATTGAGGATTCAATCCATAGTTTAGATTTGGGTGGTCCCTCCACCCTATATTGTATGTGTTCGAGTATGGATCATAGGGCCTTTGAAGTGGCCCTGGGAAGTTCCCAACGGTATCTACTTGTGCAGTTGTGTCCTTAAGTAAAATCAGGTACGAGTCGGTAAGATGATCGGGCTTAGCATAAATTCGGCACAACCGAGCTAGGTTCGTCTATCTTGCAAGCATATTTTTAACCACATTAGTAAGTTCATCAATCTTATTTACTATGGAAGGAGTACTTAGCTCATGAACCCTTCTCATAGGTTCCATAGGTGGTCAATACTGTTGAGAATTTACAGCCATGGTCAAAATTAATTCCTTATCTCTTTGGAGAGTCATGTTCACAAGAGGCCCTCCACTGGCAGCATCAATCTTCTTTATTTCCATTGAGAGTAACCCCTCGTAGAAATACTGTAGAAGCAACTGTTCAGATACGCCATACTGTGGGAAACTTGCGCACAACTTCTTATATCGCTCCCAATATTCATAAAGTGAATCTACTTCTTTTTGTTGTATTCCGACTATACTCCTCCTTAATTCGACTGCTTGAGCTGCTGGGAAAAACCTATTAAGAAACAATCAAGACATATTAGTCCAAGTATTAACAGATCCCAGAGGTAAATAAAATAACCATTCTCTAGCAGAGTCGGCTAATGAAAAAGGAAAAGCTCGTAGTTTTATTTTATCTTCAGCTACTCCTTCTGGTTTCATGCTTAGACAAACCAAGTAGAACTCTTTCAGATGAGTATAGGGGTTCTCATTTTTCAAACCCCGAAAAATAGACAATAAATGTATTAATCTCACCTTTAACTCGAACAGTGTTTTGCTCACTGAATAAGTTATGCATAGCAGTTATTGTTCATCTAATGCAACTGCAAGTTGGCGTATAATTTGATTTGCCATGTCGTCTGAATCTTTAGATGAGTAAATATATTCGGTGTAAGATCCTTCTTCAAAGTCGAGTTGTGGTTGCTTACAGCGCTAAATAGCTTCTCTGTGAAGTGTTTGAGTCAACTTTTCTATTTTCAGTTCAAATGCTAGAGTCTCCAATTCTAACTTGGTCATAAAAAAAACAAACAAAAATTAGGAATTTTCACCAATCCCTGGCAACAGCGCCAAAATTTGATGGGCATCAAACCACCAAATATAATTTCCTATGTATAAATAACAGTAATTAGCAGTATAGAGCAGTAGGTTCAAATCCAAGGGACTGACTATCTAATTTTGGCTTTCTTAGTGGCTAGAATCACTGCCGCCATCACAGTTGTGCCCACACTTGTGTGTAGAAATGCTGAAAATAAAAATAAAAATAGGGGGTTTAAATTGATTAAGATAATAAAAATAAGAAAAATAAAATAAAGCATATTCAAAAATGAAAAAAATTAAGAAAATAAAATAAATAGATAAATAAAATATTTTTTTAGCTTAGCCCCAGCCTCGGTGTATTCTAATCTTGAATCGATCCTTAAAATAGATCTTCCCTTCCAAGTAATAAGCTGGTTATAGTGACCAAGAATGTTCCGACCACCAACTTTTCCTTATGTAATCGATCTCGGTATGACCTGCAAACCAACTCTTTCCAAATTTCAAATTGCGTTACACATGTTCACAATTTAAGATTTCGATAGCCTTGCGATCTAAAAAGCCCAACTCGAAGGTCGTTTAAATCTGATCTCTATCTCCCTTAACGAAATCTAACTGGCTTTTTCCACCTAGACACGCCAATTTGTTCGCAAAAATTCGAAAACAGCATGGTTGATTCATTTTCCCAATTGTACGCCAAACAACTCCAACCAAACATGCAGTTTTTGAATCGAAGCTGAATCAACTTTAAGGGACGAATTTGTACTATCCCATATACTGGAGAGATAGAAAATACTGCGCTAAGAGGTTTTTTAAGCAGATTTGTATCTCACGATTATTTTGTTGGAATAATTTTCGGGTGAAAGCTAAAAAGGGTTTAGTTAATCATGAAAAGTATCATGCTTGAAAATAAATGATTCAAATGGAATTATGGAAAATGGGAAGGGTTTGGTAGGCAAATAATCAAAAAGTTGAAAGAAAAAGAAAATAAAAAGTTGAATTGGCATAATAGAGTGTGAAACAGGAATAGAGAAAAAAAAATAGATAATTTATTAAATGCCAAAGGAAAAGTGTGTATTCAATTGGCTGTAGCCACTAGGTATTTATACATACTTTTAGTATTAAAATTTAGCTAGATTTTTCCTAAATATTATAACTAAATAATTTAAAATTTAAAATCAAATTTAAACTAAAGACTAAATTTAAACAAATTACAGAGTTTTAACAATATAAAAAATCCTTCAATCTTTATCCAGCCACTTTTTAAAAGAAATCTTCAACCCTTCAATCTTTATCCAGTCATCTTTGAATCTTCAATCTTTCAATCTAAGCCCATTTTTGTATGTAACAGCCCGATTTTCGGCCTAGCGAAACAGTGATTTTGAGACCACAAATCTGACATAGAAAAACTTGTTTTTATTAAATTTTTCTGGTCTACAGTTTCATGGAACGATTTAGTGAAAATTTCATTTGAAAATTTTAACATTTGAGCACTCAATTTAGCAAAAAAGACTAAATTGTAAAAAGTACAAAAGTTGAGTTCTACAAGCTAAAGGTGTCTAATTGTTATAAAATTCTGAACTGAAGGTCCTTAGATGGTAATTAAAATATTTTACCTTAAGTTGGACAAAAATAGACATGAGGTAAGAGAAATTTAGTGTTTTAAAAAAGGGCATTTTTGTGATTTAGTAATTAAATGAATTAAAAAGCCAAAAATCAAGCCAAAATCTTGTCCATCTTCTCCTTGCTTGTGCAAAAATTTAGAAGGGAAGACATAGCTAGGGTTTGGCCACTTTCAAGCTTGGTTGTAAGTCTGTTCTTGCCTCGTTTTTAATGCTATTTACATTTTTAAAATTGTTATCACTCGATCTATCTATTTCTACCATTAATTTGAGAAATGATTAAGGTCTAGGGTTTGAACCATGTTAGATATGTGTGTATTTTGATGTCTAATGGTAGAAAATGTATGTTTGACATATGATAAACAACTTTTGATAGGTGATTTTTTACGAAAATGTCAAAAGGACCTATTTGTAAAAAGGTTTAAAATGTGTGTAAAAGTGTGATTAAATAAAAAATATGGGTTTTTATAAGCATGAAAGAGGTTCGTCTAGGCTTTAGAATTAAAGAAATTGAATCTATTTCATTTTACGAGCCTAGGGACCAAAATGTAAAAATGTCAAAGTTTTGGGGTAAAAATGTAATTTTTCCATAATGTGATTTATGAATTGATTTGAGTAAGTGATTAATAAATGAGTAAAATTTGCTATTATAGATCAAGAGAAACGAGGTTCGGACCTAGATCGGGGGAAAAATAAAGTGTTTGACGATTAGGTCCCATTTCTACTATTTTTGTACCGAGGTAAGTTCTTATGTAAATAATGCATTGTTTCAATTATGTTTTAAATACTTTACTATTGTATGAATTATGATTGACCATTGAGCGTGTTCGACAAAGTTACGACAAGAGTGAAATCTCGGTTGAACTTTAGGAATAGATAGGATACAAATGTCATGACATTAGGGTTACTAAGACTATGTGTAGGGCCATATCTGGATATGGAATCTATATGAGACTTCATGTAAGACCGTATCTGGGATATGGCATCGATATGAGACTTTGTGTAGGACCATAACTGGGATATTGGCATCGACACGAGATCCCATGTAAGACTATAAATGGGATATGGCATTAGTCTGGTACCGTGTGTACGAAACTCCCGAGTATCCTTTAATATTCCAAGTGGTTCAACGGGTAATTTAATGGGTATTTCAAAGATGAATTATATGTAAATCCAATTCGAGATGACTCAGGTATGTATATAAAACTCATACATAATGAGCTCGTTATGTGATGAACCTTCGATAAGGTTATGATTGAGTAAGTTATGATTATAAGATCTTAGTAATACTTATACCTGTTATCATCATGTTAATTGTATGTTAAATGTGTGTTTATTATGCCTATTATTTGCATGGGAACTTACTAAGCTATATAGCTTACTCCTCTTTCCTTTCCTTTGTCTTATAGTGTCACCAAGCTAGCTCAGAGATCAGAGGCTGTCGGAGATCCACTCACACTATCAACTGATTATTTTAGGTACCAAAGAATTTGACATTTTGAGTTATAGAATTTATAGGGACTTGGTTGTTTTGTTATGTGTCATAATTGAATTGGCCTAATGTGTTGGCCTATATTGGTTGATAATTCATTTTGTAAATGACCATTGAAATTGGCTAATATTGGTTTAAGTATATATGTATATGATGATGTTTTCATGGATGTGGAAATTTGCATGATTTGAGTTGATAAGTATGTGATACTTGTATGTGGTAAATAGTAGCATGTGAATGATGTGTGGATGTCTTGATTGTGGTTAAATTGGTAGAATGTAATTGCTTAGATTGGTGTTATGTTTTGTAGTGTATGTGTGTGCATAAAAAGGTGACAAAATGGCTTGGTAAATAACATTCTTTTTGTCCACACGAGTAGACACACGGGTGTGTGTCTAGGCTGTGTGTGACACACGGCTTGCCCCATAGGTGTATGTTCCGGCCGTGTGTCCCCTGTGCCTTAATTGTTTCAAAATAGAATGCTCAAAATTGAGCACACGGGCAGGGACACGGGCGTGTGTCTCAGCCATGAGGATGACAAGCCCTAGGCACGGGCATGTGCCCTGGGCGTGTGAAGTCTGCACCTAATTTATGAAAAATCATAAATTTTAATTTGACCATACGGCTTAGCACACGAGCGTGTGCCTTGACTGTGTGACTCCAATTTGTTCTTAGGTGACAAATAGAGAGTTACACAGGTTAGGGGCGCACACGGCCTGCCCATACGTGCGTGTCTTTAGCCACACGGGCGTGTGGCTCTTAAAACATGAAAAATTTTCTAAGTGTTGTGAAATTTTCTAGAATTCTCGATTTAGTCCCGAACCACTTCCAATGCATGTTTTGGACCTCGTAGGTTTGTTTTAAGGACAATATGAATGTATATGAAAAGTTTTAAATTTGGATGGAAATTTACATCTCGATTTTGTATGTTTGCTTATGTATAAGTCCGGTAATGCCTCATACCCTATTCTGATGTTGGATACGGGTAAGAGGTGTTACATTTAATGGTATCAGAGCTATGGTTTAGTCGATTCTTGGACGAACGTAGCGTGTGTAAGCGTCTAGCTATACATGCCATAAATGAACAGTGATAGTGTAATGACTCTTGAAAATTTTAAATTGTGTTTTCATATAGTAAATAGATCCTAATCGAGCTGAGGCTGATGAAGTTGAAAGTAATGCCTAGCCCCCGTTCAAGAGGCAGCACCATATGATAGTAGACCCCCAACAGTTGGTTAGGGATAAGGGGGTAGGCAAGCCCTTCTCCATATGATGAATGGGTGGTATACGAAATTTGTTCAAACAAATCTGAATGCCCAACCTCCTCCAACCCCACCTATTCCTCAATCGGTTCCTGTAGCTCTACAAGGTATGGGAATTTGTAAGAATGAACAAGCCCCTAGTTGATAAAATCCGAAAGAATGG
This sequence comes from Gossypium arboreum, assembly GCF_025698485.1. Taxonomy (NCBI): domain Eukaryota; kingdom Viridiplantae; phylum Streptophyta; class Magnoliopsida; order Malvales; family Malvaceae; genus Gossypium; species Gossypium arboreum. The sequence goes on from NC_069081.1 coordinate 40,832,436, forward strand.
GGCTGAAGATTTTAGAACTAATGTGGATGATGATCCCGGGAGAGCCGAGTTTTGGCTCGAAAACTCCATCAGAGTATTTGATGAGCTGTCTTACACACCAGATGAGTGTTTAAAGTGTGCCATCTAACTTTTGAGAGATTCTGCATATCACTGGTGGAATACACTAGTATTGGTGGTACCAAGAGAGAGGGTTACATGAGAATTCTTTCAAAAGGAGTTTCGAAAGAAATATATTAGTCGGTGGTTCATCGATCAGAAACATAAGAAATTTCTTGAGTTGAAACAAGGTCAAATGTCAGTAACCGAATATGAGCGAAAACTTGTTACACTTAGCAAATATACTCAAGAGTGTGTTTCCACCAAGGCTATCATGTGTAATAGATTTGAGGATGGATTGGATAAGGATATTTGTGTGTTTGTTGGGATCTTAGAACTGAAAAAATTTGTGGTATTGTTCGAGCGAGCTTGTAAGGCTGAAGAGTTGAATAAAGAAAAGAGGAAAGCTGATTGTGAAGTTAAAGATTCGAGGAAAAGACCGATGAGTGAGTCATTTTCATCTCATTCAAAGAAATCTAAAGAAATGTATTCCCATTCGAATGTATCAGCTGGGTATTTCCACAGAGACCGTGGGAAGCAATACTTGAGTTTTAAATCTCAAACCACTTCAATGGCAAGTGTGGGTAATGAGAGACCTAACAGACCTGAATGTTAGCATTATGGAAAAAGACATCCTGGTGAGTGTAGGATGAATGACCGGGATTGTTTCAAGTGTGGTTCTCAAGAGCATTTATCCGAGATTGCCCTGAAATGGCTGAGAAAGAAAATTTTCAAAGTGTAAGGCCGAGTAATACTACTAATAGGGGTAGGCTACTGAGGAATACTGGAAATAGAACTAGTAATAAAGGTGTGACAAAGGATTTGGCTATGAGATCCGAAGCTTGAGCACCTGTTAGAGCTTATGTCATCCGTGCTCGCGAAGAAGTGACATCTCCCAATGTTATTATTGGTACTTTTTCTCTCTATAATACTAATGTAGTTGCATTGATTGATCTTGGGTCACCCATTCTTATGTTTGTGTGAAATTGGTAACTAGTAAAGGCTTGTCTGTTGAGTTTACTGAGTTTGTGATTAGAGTGTCAAACCCTTTAGGCAAACATGTAATAGTTGATAGAGTTTGCAAGAATTGTCCCTTGATGATTCGAGGTCACTATTTTCCGATTGATTTAATGTTATTGCCATTTGATGAATTCGATGTTATTTTGGGTATGGATTGGTTGATACTACATGATGCCGTAGTGAACTGTAAAATAAATATTATTGAAGTGATATGTGAAAATGGTGAAATTCTTCAGATTGATTCAGATGAGTCGGGTGAGTTGCCTGTTGTGATTTCTTTGATGTCTGTCCAAATATATGTAAGAAAAGGCTGTGAAGCTTATCTTGTTTATGTGTTGAATGCAAAAGAGTCTGAATTGAAAATTGAGTCAGTGCCAATAGTTTGTGAATATCCGGATGTGTTTTTAGAAGAGTTGTCTAGGTTACCACCAGTTAGAAAAGTTGAGTTTGGTATTGATTTAGTATCAGAGACCTCGCCGATGTCTATTGCTCCGTATAAAATGGCCCTAACTAAATTGAAAGTCTAGTTGTAAGAGTTGACAGATAAGGGTTTTGTGAGACCGATTTTTTCTCCTTAGGGTGCTTCAGTGTTATTTGTAAAGAAGAAAAAAGGACCCATGAGGCTTTGTATCGATTACCGACAGCTCAACAAGGTGACTATAAAAAACTAGTACCCTTTATTGAGGATTGATGACTTGTTCGATCAATTGAGAGAAGCAACGGTATTCTCGAAGATTGATTTAAGATCTGACTACTATCAGTTGAGAGTCAAAGAGTCGGATATGCCAAAGACCGCTTTCAGGACAAGGTATGAGCATTATGAATTTCTTGTTATGCCTTTCGTACTAACTAATGCACATGCTATTTTTATGGACTTGATGAATAGAATCTTCCGACCATATTTAGAAAAGTTTGTGGTTATGTTTATCGATGATATTCTGATTTATTCTCAAGACAAGTCTGAGCATGCCGAGCACTTAAGAACTATATTGCAGACTTTGAGAGATAAACAGTTGTTTACTAAATTCAGTAAAAGTGAGTTTTGTCTCCAAGAAGTCAGATTTTTGGGACATATCGTTTCAGGTGATAGTATTCGGGTTGAACCAAGTAAGCTTTCGGCTATTGTTAATTGGAAACCGCTAAGGAATGTATATAAAGTTAGAAGTTTTTTGGGCTTTGCCAGTTATTACTGATGTTTTGTCAAAGGATTTTCAATGATTGCTACTCCTATGACCAAGTTGTTGTAAAAAGATGTTAAGTTTGAATAGTCCAAAAAACGTCAGTAAAGTTTTGAGAAGTTGAAAGTATTATTGACTGAGGCACCGGTTTTAGTAAAACCTGAACTGGGAAAAGAATTCGTAATTTATAGTGACACGTTACTGAATGGATTAGGATGTGTGTTGATGAATGAGGGCAAAGTGATAGCTTATGCCTTTAGACAGTTGAAACTGCACGAGAAGAATTATCTGACGCATGATTTAGAATTAGCTGCCATTGTGTTTGCTTTAAAAATTTGGAGACATTATTTGTACGATGAGAAATTTCATGTCTTTTCTGATCATAAGATTTTAAAATACTTGATGACTCAGAAAGATTTGAGCTTACTCAAATGGAGATGGCTCGAGGTACTGAAGGATTACGAGCTAGTAATTGATTACCACTTGGGTAAGGCAAATGTAGTCGCAGATGCATTGAGTAGAAAAACTTTGTTTGCTTTGAGAGTGATGAATACACGATTGAATTTGTCCGATAATGGTTCGATCCTAGCTAAATTGAAAACTAAACTGTTATTTCTTCAACAAATTTGTGAAGCTCAGAAATGTGACAGTGATTTGTAGGCTAAAAGAGTTCATTGTGAATCGGGTAGTGATTTAGATTTTCATATTGGATCCGATGATTGTTTGATACTCCAAGGTAGAATTTGTGTACCGAGAAATGATGCACTTATTCAGAAAATTCTTCATGAAACACATAATGGTTATCTGTACATCCAGGTAGTACAAAAATGTATAATGATTTGAAGAAATTGTATTAGTGGTCAGATATGAAACGAGACATTTCAAAGTTTGTTTTGAAGTGTTTGATCTGACAACAAGTGAAAGCTAAACACCAAGTGCCTTCGAGTTTACTTCGGCCAGTGATGGTACCTAAGTGGAAGCGGGATAGGATTATGATGGACTTCGTAACTAGGTTGCTTTTGACTCCGAAAAAGAAAGATGTCGTTTGGGTTATTGTTGATAGATTGACGAAATCAGCTCATTTTATTCCGGTAAGTACTGACACTCACTTGATAAGTTAGCCGAATTGTACATTTCGGAGATTGTGAGGTCACACGGAGTGCTTATGTCTATTATTTCGGATAGAGATCTGAGGTTCACTTCGAGATTTTGGAAGAAGTTACAAGAGGCTTTGGGTACAAACTTGAACTTTACTACCACATTTCATCTGTAAACCGACGGTCAGTCTAAAAGAACGATTCAGGTACTTGAAGATATGCTCTGATATTGTGCTCTAAAATTCGAGGTAGTTGGGAAAAGTATCTACCATTAGTCGAGTTTGCTTATAACAATAGTTTTCAGTCGAGTATAAAGATGGCACCTTATGAGGCATTATATGGTCACAAGTGCCGAAAGCCTTTGTGTTGGACAGAACTTGGTGAAAAACTGATTCACGGGGTTGACTTGGTCAGAGAAATCGAAGAAAAAGTGAAAGCAATTTGTGACTGTCTGAAAGCAGCTTCAGATCGACAGAAGTCATATGTAGATTTGAAAAGAAAAGAGATTGAATTTCAAATCAGTGATAAAGTATTTCTGAAAGTATCTCCGTAGAAGAAGATTCTGAGATTTGGCCGTAAAGGCAAGTTGAGTCCATGTTTCATTGGACCGTATGAGGTTATCGAAAGAATAGGGCCAGTGGCATATCAGTTAGCTTTACCGAATGAGCTGGAAATGATTCATAATATGTTTCATGTGTTGATGTTGCGGCGATATCGTTCTGACCCTTCACATGTGATATCTCCATTAGAGATTGAGATTCAACCGGATATGACATATGGTGAAGAACCAATTAAGATCTTAGCTCAGGAAGTTAAACAGTTGAGAAATAAAAGTATAGCCTTAGTGAAATTTTTATGGCAATGACATGGGGTCGAAGAGGCTACGTGGGAACCCGAGGAGGCTATGAGAAAATAATACTTAAACTTATTTTCTGGTAAGATTTTCGAGGACGAAAATCCCTAAAGGTAGGAGAGTTGTAACAACTTGATTTTGGGCCTAGTTAGAACAGTGGTTTCGAGACCACGAATCTAACATAGAAAAACTTATTTTTATTACCTTTTCATGGTCTACAATTTTATAGAATGATTTCGTGAAAATTTCGTTCAAAAATTTTAACGTTTGAGCACTCAATTTAGCAAAAAGGACTAAATTGTAAAAAGTGCAAAAGTTGAGTCCTACATGCTAGAGGTGTATATGAAATTTTAAATTGAAGGTCCCTAGATGGCAATTAAACCATTTTACTTTAAGTTGGACAAAAATAAACATGAGGTAAGAGAATTTTAGTGTTTTAAGAAAAGGACATTTTGGTCATTTAGTAATTAAATAAATTAAAAAGCAAAAATCAAGCCAAAATCTTGTCCCTCTTATTCTTACTTGTGCCAAAATTTAAAAGGGAAGCCATAGCTAAGGTTTGGCCACTTTCAAGCTCGATCATAAGTCCGTTCTTGCTCCGTTTTTAATGCTATTTACCTTTTTGAAGTCGTTATCACTCGATCTATCTATTTCTACCATTAATTTGAGAAATTACTGAGGTCTAGGGTTTGACCCATGTTAGATATGTGTGTATTTTGATGTCTAATGGTAGAAAATGTATGTTTGGTGTATGATAAACAACTTTTTCTAGGTGATTTTTTATGAAAGTGTCAAAAGGGCCTATTTGTAAAAAGGTTATAAAATGTGTGTAAAAGTGTGATTAAATGAAAATTTTGGGCTGTTATAAGCATGAAAGAGGTTCGGCTAGGCTTGGGAATTGAAGAAATTGATTCTATTTCATTTTAAGAGCCTAAGGACCAAAATATAAAAATGTCAAAATTTTTGGGACAAAATATAATTTTACCATAATGTGATTTATAAACTGGTTTGAGTAATGTGAATAATAAATGAGTTAAATTTTCTATTATAGATCAAGAGAAACGAGATTTGGACCTAGATCGGGGGAAAATTAAAATGTTTGATGATTAGGTCCCATTTCTACTATTTTTGTACGGAGGTAAGTTCTTATGTAAATAATTCATTATTTTAATTATGCTTTAAATACTTTACTATTGTATGAATTATGATTGACCATTGAACGTGTTCGAAAAAGTTACGACAAAAGTGAATCTTGGTTGAACCTTAGGAATAGATAGGATACAAATGTCATGACATTAGGGTTACTAAGACTATGTGTAAGGCCATATATGGGATATGGCATCTATATGAGACTTCATGTAAGACCATATCTGGGATATGACATCAATATGAGACTTCGTGTAAGACCATAGCTGGGCTATTGACATCGAGACGAGATCCCATGTAAGACCATATCTGGGATATGGCATTGGTATGGTACCGTGTGTACGGAACTTCTGAGTATCCTTTAGTTTTCCAAGTGGTTCAACGGGTAATTTAATGAGTATGTCAAAGATGAATTGTGTGTAAATCGAATTCGAGATGACTCAAGTATGTACGTAAAACTCATACATAATGAGCTCGTTATGTGATGAACCCTCGGTAAGGTTATGATTGAGTAAGTTATGATTATAAGATCTTAGTAATATTTATGCCAGTTATCATCATGTTGATTGTATGTTAAATGTGTGTTTATAATGCCTATTATTTGCATAGGAACTTACAAAGCTATATATCTTACTCCCCTTTCTTTTCCCTTGTCTTATAGTGTCACCAAGCTAGCTCGGGGATCGGAGACTGTTGGAGATCTACTCACACTATCAACTGATTATTTTGGGTACCAATAAATTCGACATTTTGAGTTATGGCATGTATAGGGACTTGGTTATTTTGTTATGTGTCATAATTGAATTGGCCTAATGTGTTGGCCTATATTGGTTGATAATTCATTCTGTAAATGGCTATTGAAATTGGCTAATATTGGTTTAAGTATATATGCATATGATGATGTTTTCATAGATGTGGAAATTTACATGGTTTAAGTTGATAAGTATGTGATGATTGTATGTGGTAAATGCTAGCATGTGAATGATGTGTGGATGTCTTGATTGTGGTTGAATTGGTTGAATATAATTGCTTAGATTGGTGTTATGTTTTGTTCTGTAGGTGTGTGCATAAACGGGTAACAAAATGGCTTGGTAAATAGCCTTGTTTTTGTCCACACGGATAGACACATGGGCGTGTTTCTAGGTTATATGTGACACACGGCTTGCCCCATGGGCGTGTGTTTCGGCCGTGTGTCCCTTGCACCTTAATTATTGCAAAACAAAATGCTCAGAATTGAGCACACAGGCAGAGACACGGGCGTGTGTCTAGGCAGTGTGGATGACATGACCTCAGGCACAAGCGTATGTCTCAGCCGTGTGGATGACAAGACTTCAGGCACAAGCGTGTGCCCTGGGCGTGTGAAGTCTGCACCTAATTTATGCAAAATCATAAATTTTAATTCGACCACACGACCTACCACACAGGCATGTGACTTGGCCGTGTGACTCCAATTTGTTGTTGGATAACAAATAGAGAGTTACACGGGTTAAGGACATGGGTGTGTGTGACCACACGGCCTGCCCACACGGACGTGTCCCTAGCCACACGGGTATATGGCTTTAAAACATGAAAAATTTCTAAGTATTGTGAAATTTTCTAGAATTCTCAGTTTAGTCCCGAACTGCTTCCAATGCATGTTTTGGACCTCGTAGGTTTGTTTTAGGGACGATATGAATGTATATGAAAAGTTTTGAATTTGGATGAAAATTTACATCTCGGTTTTGTATGTTTGCTTGTGTATAAGTCCGGTAATGCCTCGTACCTTATTCCGATGTTGGATACGGGTAAGGGGTGTTACATTGTAAGAGTTTGAATTCATCATACCAACTTCATTCATGATAAGAAAATCTCAAATTTAATAGCGTGTTATCCGATAATTAGCCAAAGATAAATATATTAAAAATATGAATTTATCTTGCTATCAAATTCCCAATATGTCCATACACATTCTTATCCCAACATTTGATTTCCTTCGTAAGATGAGAAAGCGAAGCCAACATATATCCATTAAAGAACCACTTTTCCTTGAAAAACTTAGAGAAATCTGGATGTTCAACCCATCCTACTAGTAACCGAAAAGGTTGCCTCCTAGAAGAATGAAACACTAGCCTGAGAGACAACAAAAGAGGCCTATGATCATATTTGAGCCCCAAAAGGTGAGTCACCGTAGAATTTGGGAAGTAACCCACGCATCATTACCAATAGCTTTAGCTGCTCAAAGACTCCACCTCTATGCCACGTAAAGGAAGGCCCTCTAAACCCTAAATCATGCAACTCTATCGAATATATAAAATCCCCAAATAAGGAACACATTTTCCCATTAACCCGCTTTGCTCTCTTTTCATTAAGAGAGAGAAGAGCGTTAAAATCCCCTACCGCCACCAAGGAAACTCGCTGCTCAAAATGATCGTTTTTAATTCTTCCCAAAGGTACCTCCGTTTCTAACTATCAAGACTAGCATAAACAAAGACGACAAAAGTAGGCCGCTTAAAAACAAACCGCTTTGTAACCTCATTTTGTCATAGTATATATATAATTAGATGTTTATTGAAATTTTAATATATATTTTAAGATAACTATAATGATTGTAATTAATTTTTATTAATTAAACATTCTAAATTAAAACAATTTTTAGAAAATACCAAACTATTATTAAACCAAATGAGAAACGATTTTGTTAGGTATAAATTTTTAATCAAATTATGATTTCTCTATTAACTTTAAATTTAAGATTTAGTATCTATACTTTAATTTGACATAATTTGAATCTCCTAATTTTATAATCTCATTAGTTTAGATAGTTGAAACTTTTGACTAAAATCTTGAGCCAAAATTTTTTTAAATATATTCAATCCAACTTATCATGCCAAAATATAATTTTCTTGGTGGGTTAGGATTTTTTTTAATAAAATTTACGCTAACATTTCAACTGAAATAACTAAAGATTTTAAGTATTTAGATTAACTAATGTCATTGTAAAAATAAAGACTCAAATTATGTCAAATAAAATATAAATTAAATCCAATAGACAAACTCTTGTCACTGGAAAAATAGAGTTAAATTATGTTAAATTAAGATATAAACACTAAATCCAAAACTAAGCATGGAGATAAGAATTGGAATTTGACCATTAATGCATAGCATAGAAACTATATTTGAAAAATCTGTTACTGCTACATAAATCCACTATCCTTAAATAGAAAAAGAAAGTAGATCGATCTGGATGAGTCCAATAAGGAGTAAATTTGGATATGGGGTTCATCGAAGCTGCTTGTCTAAAACAAAGAGTTTATGGCGTTGCCCGGACTCAAATCAGAGATCTTTAGTGTGTTAGACTAACATGATAACCAACTACACCACGACATTAATATTATTATTAAATTTTTATTATAAAATAACTAACAAGTGGACATTTGTTGTTATGTATAACTTATACCGAAAAATTTGAAGCTGGGAATAAGTCTAAAAGCTTTATAAGTAATGTCATTTATGAATTCTTTTTGGTATAATTTTATATATTTAATTTTAATTTATTTTAATTTTTATAAATTATTATATATTATCATCTTATATTTATATACACAAATTATTATTTAGTTCATGTAGAAATATATGTATTTATTTAAATGTATATAATTAAATCAAAATTAAATTTTAATGTATATATTTGATTCACCATCAAAATTTTTATATATAATTGTACCAAATTAAAATTCATTTATCAAATTGCATCTTAAATCAAAATTAATGTGTAGTCCTAAAATCACTCTACCTCGTGGTCTTCCTTTCTTCTATAGTCCGCCAGATAAATTTTAAGATTATTGCTTGATGATCCTTTGAATTTCATTAGGTATAAAATTTAATTTAATTTAATCCATGATTTTATATATAAAATTTTATTTTAATTAATTTTTGTACAAAATTTTGATATTATCGTATGTACTAAATTGAGATTCAAGCCTTTTGAATATACAATTTATATGATTATATTAAATTTAAAAACAAAATAAAAAAGTAATAATTTGTTTAAAATTAAATTATACTGAGAAAATATTTAAACAATTTAAAACAAATCATTGTGAACTTAAATCTTTTATAAATTAAATCACAATAACAAACTATGTAAATAATTGATACATAATACAAAAACAAAAATAATTACAATGCAACACGAAAAATAAAATAAAATTTATAAAAAATATTAACTAATAAAAACATAATATGCATTTATTGGAAAAATAAATAAATCTATAATAATAAATCTATAACAATACTTAATACAAAAACATAAACACAATTTCTTTGAACAAAAAAAAAAAAAAAAACTATTCCTTTGAACCAAAAGAATAATCCACTATCCCAAAATATAAAGGCCCGATGTGTTGGGTTCACAACAACCCTATCGTGATCTTCAAACATCTCTAAACTGAAAATGACGTCGCCCGGACCCGAACGGAAGAGACCTTCAGTGTGTTAAGACTGACGTGATAACCAACTACACCACGACACCTTAGTTGTGAAATTTCATTTATTTAAACAATAAAAGCAATAATATTTAAATTTGACTAGGCATTGTAGAAGGTTTTGGGGTTACGTTATAAACTAGTATGAGTTTTGACTTTATGTAATTTTGTATATGCATTTTTTATTTGATTTAAATTTCATAAATTTTAACATAATTATTGATATAGTTTTTATCTATTTGTATATACAAATAATTATATTTATTCAATATAAAAATTGATATTTTATTTAAATATATAGAACCGAAACCAAAGTTTCATGTATATAATCAGATTAAATTAAAATTCATGCATTAAATATATTTTTAATCAAAATTCATGTATAATATCGAGATGTTTTAACTTAAATGGAAAGGTAGTTAAAACTCTTATTAGACATCCATTTAGCACGGATTCAAACTGTGCTATCCCCATCCCTTACCCTTAATATTATGTAAAAAAATGTATAATATTGAGATTTATCCCATACACACTAACGATACATGTTTTTTTTAATGATACTTGTCATCTATGATTACCTTGATTCTTCTTGTTAGGATCGACCCGATTAAGCAACGAACAAGAAAAATAGCGGAAAAAATTGAGAAATTGAACACACAAATTTAACGTAGAAAAACCCCTCCCAAGTGGATAAAAAATCACGGGAAAAGATAATTTTACCATAATGGAAAAAGAACGAAGAGTATAAAAGATGGAGATAAAGACTAAACCCTGAAAACCCGAAAACAAATAACCCTCAAAACGTAAACATAAAATTCTTTAAATGTGTTATGAGTTCTAATCTCTAATTGGTGTATTTTTCTAAGGTTGTAAAAGAGCCTATTTATAGGCTAAATTCATAGGTCAAATAATAATAAAATAACCTAAACTAATCAGTGTTTGATTGAAACAAGTAAACAGAGTTTAACTGAAAGATTATTTTTCAAATTTGACTGAAAATAGGAGTTATATTTAACACTTCTTTTAATAATACATATTCTAGTATAAAAATAATTATATTTATTCAATATAAAATTAATTTGATGTATTTATTTTTGTTAAATATGTATATTTGAACCATAGTCAAAATTTTATATGTATAATTACAATAAATTAAAATTCATATATCAAATTACACAATAAATTAAATTTCAATTTCAATGGAATTTGGATGAGAGTTGCTCCTTCAAACCCATTATCCATCCAATTTGTTGGTTTGATTTCTTTTGTTTATTTTCTTTTGCTATATATATATATATATATATATATATATATATATATATAATATTTTAAATTAGATCAACGTAATTTACTAAGAAAAAAAACTCTTTTATTAAGTGGTATACTCGTTACTCAATCATTATGACTTTGGGTTACTTGGTTTGGTGGAATTAGAGCTATGCCAGTAATAATAGAAAAACAGTAAGCAAGTACAATATTAAGAATGCATAATAGAATTTGTTTTGTGTTATATATATATATATATATATATATATATATATATTTGTGAATTACAAGAGGAGGGTAAAGCCTTAACAACAACGTGATTAATGTGACTTGAATCCAAGCTACACTTGAGATAGTGTACATCCTGACCATTAAACTAACACACGGGGTTCTTTTGCACCTTACTTGTATATAGAGTTATATAGACTAGATTTTATAATCTCGAGATTTACTAATTTAATTATAAATAATTTTAATTTTAATTATATTAAATTATTATTTTCACATGTTATCTAAATAAATTTAAAATTGTACTCAAATAATTATAATACATTATCACTACAACAAAACGGGCCTATGGTGACATTTTTTTTTACTTAGGATGTTGCAAAAAAGGTTGCCAGAGGCACTCTCGATGATTCTCACGACACTTCTAAAAATGTCATTGTTAGCACTGTTGGCATAGGTACCGCGACGCTTTGGAAAAAGCAGGCATAATTCTGTAACGCCCCCTAACCCTATACTGTCATCGGAACATGGCTACGAGACATTACCAGTCAGTATAGTCCAATTTCGGTCATTAATTAAAATAAATATTTACACACATCCTAGTTTTAAGATGTCGTCCCTTTAATGGGCCCTCGCGGTCCAATATGAACAGTAAATTCAATTCGGGAAATTTCAAAATTCATACTACATACCGTTACCAACCATAATTTACTCATTTCATGAGTACATCTACAACCTAAATGACTCTCATAAAACATCCTAGGTACATGCCATTACCAATAATTAACACACTTTACCTTAATGAATTCGGGATCGAACTGGGATGCTGATTCAACGTTGGAAACAAACCGTACGCTGAGTATGGTATACTCAGTGGTATTTCCATAATCCGAACACTTAATAATATAACAATTAAGCTTAAAATCACAATAACAATTATAAGTATTCATTTATTTGTTTTATAGATAAAATTTCAATTACTTACCATATAAATTCTATACAAGTCATATAACAAACACAATAACATATTTGTTCAATTCTTTTCATTTACTTACCGTATAAATTCTATACAATATATTCACAATCCACTTGTTTTCACACTTTACTTCTTAACAATATACCATTTTAATTCATTCTAACATCAATCATCATCCATTTGAACTTCACTCATTTCATGAACCTTTTGGTTCATATTTTCAATCTCATATCTCAATTTCAATTCTCAATTCAATTTCTCATTTCATTCCAATAGCTCAATCAATCAAATTCACTCGACTTATCTTTTCACTTATTTACCCCTATTAACAAGACTCGGACCTTGGCGGATACACGGATCCAACCAAACACACCAATATGGTAGCCAATTGCCTCATCGGATAGTTCGAAGCAATATTTGACACCCAGTGTCTCATCGGCCTAGTCAAGTAAAGTTGGTACCCAAGACCTCATCGAATCTATCCGAAGAAATATAGTGACACCCGGTGTCTCATCGACTCGAGGTCGAAGAATCCTGAACACTTCCAATCCTATGGCATGCCAACTATATCCGACTCAGCCCGATCATCATTAATAGGGTATTCAATTCACTTTCAATTTTTTCAATCAATACACATTTTAATTAATCACATAAATTCATAATTCAATACAATTCAATTCACTTTTCAATAACAAATATCCAAATATCACAAATCTCATATTTAAAATTTTCAAACAATTTATATTTCAATTCAATTCAAATAATCAATATATATTCAATATTCAATATATATATCTATAAATATCGCCAATTCAATCAATATAAATTCAATAAATTCATCACATACTATATCAATCCATTTCATTTGCAAAACACAATAATTCTTACTTCAAAACACTTAATATACATATTAAGAAATAAATTCAACAATTAAGTATTAGGTTCGGATTATAGAAATACAAACCGTAATTTTCGAGCTAACTCCGTTGACTTTGTCTTGTCCTTTCTTAGCCGAGATTTTGGTACCACATTGACTACGAAATTAATACAATTCATAATCATTAATACATTACTAATTCATATCTTGAGTTATAGAATTCTAAATTAAGATCCGCTAATTTTTCCTGAAACTAGACTCACAAATCTTCTTACAATAAAATTTTCAGAATTTTTGGTTTAGCCATTAAGTACAGTTTATTCTTTAAATTCACCCCTATTCTGCTGTCTGACAGTTTCGTCCCTTCTTCACTAAAAATTAATTATCTCATAGTACAGAACTCGGATAACATTCTCGTTGATTTCTAATGAAAATAAACTCATTAGGGATTCTATACATATAACTTTAAGCCTCTAATTATTTTTATTCAATTTTTGGTGATTTTCCAAAGTCAGAACAGGGGAACCCGAATTCATTCTGACCTTGTCTCACAAAATTCATTATATCTCATAATTTACAATTCAATTGCTTATATCATTTCTTCTATAAGAAATTAGACTCAATAGTATTTAATTTCATATTTTATTCATCCTCTAATTCAATTTATACAATTTTTGGTGATTTTTCAAACTTAGACTACTGCTGCTGTCCAAAATAGTCTTAGTACAAAAATGTTGATTTACTTTAATTTCAATTTAATTCTAACTAAATTCACTTACTTTTCTATCTTAATTCATACTTTATTTCTATTCAAATTTCATCCATACTCTCATTTAAATATTAAATTTCCAGCATACTTTCCTAATTTCAAATTTTCGTCAATTTAGTCCCACAACATAAAACTTATAACTTACTTTACAATTTGATCCTATTATCAATTCTAGCTTGAAATTTACTCAATTGAACCCTTAATTCACTATTTTATTCAACATGAACTATACTTGAAAATCTATAAACTCTCAAAATATCAACTTAATTTCATCAAAGTCTTGTTCCAAAGCTTCTAAAACATCAAAATTTAAGAAGAAATGACTTAATTGACTTACCAAATTAAACTTTGAGCCTTGAAACGCAAATTTTCCTTTTTCTTTTTCTTTCTTTCTTTCTCCCCTGTTTCTTCTCTGTTTCATTTGCTTTCATTCTGTTTCTTATGTTTCTTTACTTATTTATATAATATAATATATAATATAATAAACTATAATATAATAATAATTTAATATATATTTTAACACATAAAATCTCGATTTTTATGTTTATGTCACTCACTTAGGACAAATGGCATAATTGCCATTTTGGTCCTCTTCATTTTCTTTTGATCTACAATTCAACTTTCATCCTTTATTCAATTTAGTCATTTTTCCTAATTACTCTTAATTAAACTAAATTTACTTAATTAAACTCTAATTAGCCACTCAATTGACTTCGTAAATATTTTTAATAAATATTTACGAATCCATTTTCGAAACGGAGACCGAAAATACACTTTTTTCGGTAAAATTCGGTAAAATTCTTTATTTTAGGATTCGTTACATTTGGACAAGTTTGAGACAATATTAATTGAATAGTTAATTAACATAAATTGATCATATTAATACAGAATTACCACTAAATAATGCAGTTATAGTTTATATACAAAATCCTTATAGAAGCAGTCAACACGTTAGCAACATGTTGTCAACTTGTTGTCCATTACATCACTTGGTAATTGCATTCAGTGAATGCGTTGCCAACATGTTGTCAACCTGTTTCCCATGACATAAAAAAATTCTGGGACAACTGCATTCATAAACTACTATAACATATATATATACACACACATAATATGCAACAAGTTTTATTCATCTTCATCATCTGAACTGAAGGCCTCGTCATCAAATCCTCTAGTTTGAAATTCAATTACAAAAATAACAATGCACCTTTTCTATTTATATGAGTTAGATGCGGAACAACATGAACACGTGGGAAGAATATTTCAGTAATAGCCAAAAAACCATAAATTGAAGCTAAATCAACAATTTTCATCAGTACATCCATTAATTATTGGTTGAGTAAACAATGAAGACATCAGATAAGAGACTAACATTCAATTACAACACAAACAAATAGCGAAATACCAACAATCAATTTATATTAAACCATCAACAAACTTATTGACAATCTAGTTCTAATAGTAAGTATTTCACTTACTTGACATTCCCTTTGCCATACACTCGTTGAGGAGAGCCTTGTACTTCTTCTCATGAGCATCCATCTTATCCATGAACTTTGCCTCTCAAATTTCATTCAATTTCATAAACCTTTCTTTTACCTCGCCTATCAAATGAGCTCGCTCTGCAGCCTTCATATGGAATCAAGATTCTGCTTCCTCGAGTAGAGCCTTCTTCTGAACTGCTTGTTCGGCTTGGATTGTTTGTATTTTCTTGGCATGTTTAGTGCTCATCTCTTCAATTAATGTACTAATGGCTAGTGTAAATTGGCTTCCTTGGGTGACTGAACCATAGCCAAACAATCTAGATTTGGTTATCTCACGTCCATATCCCAACATTTTCCATACTTGTCAGGGTCGAACGCTTGTGTATACTCCTCGTTTTCCAATGCAACATTATTTTGATGCGTGAAAGAACTCCTAGGTGTTGGCATAAAGTTTGTAACCCTCTTGTATGCTTTATCCTATAATTCTCTTTCATTAGAAAAATCTATTTTGAAAATAGTAAAGTTGATATCAAAATAAAATAAAAGAAATAAATAATACAAATTGTTTCTTACATAAACTTGTTCTGCAACTTCACTACTCAATTTGTCACTTCCATCTTTCTGAAAATGTTGGAATCTAAACTGCTCAAAACACGAGGGTACACGAGGGTTCACGACCTTCCTTCTCAGCCTATATTATACAACAAAACAATAGTTGTTAACAATATTCACCAATGAGCGTAAAACAATTAAGATAGGCTATATATTGATTAATATGTAATACTTACAAATTTTGCATTAAGGGTTACATATCCTATATTACCAATGATGTGTGAATAACGAACCTTTGTTTGGGATTCTTTCGCCTTTTCTGATTTTGTCTGTTGTTAAAATTGATGAAAAGAAAATATTAGAGTAATAGGAAAGCTAAGTTTATTGTGGCTCATTCAAAAAATCATGCATATATGCAACCTCTACTTTGATCATACTATAAGTGAAAGCAGAAAAATGGAACATTTAGTACAATAAAAGTGCGTATCGCAGCTTGTGGTGTTCCCCATCACCCCACTAGCCACTTCCATTGATCATCATGCACACTAGGAGGATTGTTTTCATTTATTTCTTCAAGTGCTCGACCTTCTTGGACCATCTCTTTGTAGCATCTAGACTTCAAAATCGATTTAAACTCCTTATGAAGTTTCCCAACGTGTGATAGAATGTTGGAGTCCTCCACCTCACCTTGAAGATCAAACTTTTCCTACATATATAACAAATTAATGTAACAAGTACTTATTACATACAATTTCAAATAATGCAAAATTATTGTAATTCGTTAAATTAGAAAATTATTATGTACTACATGCACTAATGATTCTCAATATGTTTTCCAACTCATATTTGGAAAGATGTTTCGTATGTTTGCTATTCAAAAGACAAATAGAGCCGGTCTTTGTAATTGTACCGAGGAATTCAGCCAATTTGACGCTTCCTTCCAAATAGGTTGGCTATATTGGTTGGTGTCTACTACTATACAAGTTTCAAGTTGAAGATTCCATATATCTTTCATGTTGGTAAGCCCTCGCTTTTTCTTAGTAGCCTCTGTCAAAAGTAGCAGCGTATATAATGTACATAATAATGATAATTTCTTGCAATCCTTATATAAATGATGTTCATGAAACATTAATTACCAGCCGAAGTTGAAGGTACTTTTTCTACCATTTGACTAAGAGTTTCTTCTCTCATACTTTGGGTATCGGTAGCAGCACTTCCCAAGGTGTTCGAACCTCTCGAGGAAAGTCGTACACCTCTTAATGTTCGAGCTTTACCAACCATTTTCCAAGAAAAAACAAAGTATGTACATACATATATTTATGTTATGAAACACATTAACATCTATCATTTCGACAATGAGTGATAATGGATGAAGGTTAACCAGGAAGTACCAAAAGGAATCGGGAGAGCATCGAAAAGGTCTTGGAGGAATCATGTTCTTTTTCTTCTTATTACGTTCCCTTTTCCTTTTTCAATCGTTTGTACTTTGGGTTTTGAGGAAGAGGAAAAGAACAAAAGATTGGAACTAGGAAAGATGAATTTTTTACTTGCTTTTAAGATTTGTTGTCGGGAAAACCTAAGTTGACGATAAATTTGGAGGAGGGTTTGGCTTTTTATTTGCCTATTATGATTTTTATTTTGGGTTTTCTCTTTGGGCTAGGTTTTTACTTGGACCGACAAGTATATATAGTTCTGGTTTTCAAATTGTATGCAAAATTTAACTTATCATATATGAGATTTGGTTTACCTGCAGTGAAAATAAGAGGGAATCAAAGGAAATTCACTTCAAAATTGTAACAAATATATGAAATAAACGAGTAATAAATTACCTTTAGCTTTGTATCTAGTTTAGCTCGTGGTTAAGATCAAGAGAAAACAAAAGAGAACATGAAAAACTTTCTAGGGAACTATGAAACTATGAGTGCAAACCATTTTGTTTTGATGAGAACAATAGAGAGGCTCTAAATTACATAAAGTCAATGCAAAACTTTGCAGAAAGGGCCATGAGAAGGTGCAAAATGAGATCAAAGATATTGCAATAAGTTGATATATAAAAGAAGTGGATGAATGAATGGAGAGCAAAATATAAACAAAAGGTTAGTGTCTGATAAAATGATGGAACGTGGAAGGGAGAATAAGCTAAAATTTAATCAACACCCATATGATAGTTTCAAAAACTAAACAAACCCTTACCATTCCTCAAAAATCAAAACCAGGATTCAATAAAAAAATGCAACAAAACTTTCCAAAAGGACTTTTGTAAAACAAAGAAAAGTAGTATTAACAATTATAATCTTATCAATGAGCAAAATGCCATCACAAAACTGAACTAAAAATCCAAATCTGTCTTCCTTTTTTGGCCTTCTGTCTCAAAGGAAACCACTTCCCTGCAGTTTCAAAGACCTTCCTTTTTTTATATAAAATATGCATCTATACTTTGTACTTTAATTGCTCATCTTCAGTTTTCGTTTCTAAGCAGCAGATTTATATGGGATGCTAAATGTAATGCTATTGGGTAGTAAATTGTTCCAAAAAATGTACACTCTTTGGGTTTTTCTTTAATTACCAGTATTTATTTTTTGGCAAGAAGAAATGGAGAAAAGAAAGAACATGTAACATCCATCACTCGTATTCGACGCCGGAACAGGATTTCGAGGCATTACTAGACTTATATAGCAAATAATCATACAATTCCAAGTCATAAATTTCAACCAAATTTAAAACCATTTGCATTCAGTCATAAACTCCCTAATACGAATCTACAAGGCCCAAATCATACGGTCTGGGATTAAACAGAGAACTTAAGAAATTTTTACAAAACCTAGAAGATTTTTGTCATGTACAATGGTCACACGCCCGTGTGGTTTGGGACACGCTCGTGTGGGCAGCACGTGTGGTCACATACGCCCGTGTCTCTAACCCGTGTGACTCTCTGTTTTGCAAGACATGAACAAATTGAAGTCACACGGCCAAGCCACACGGCCAAGCCACACGCCCGTGTGCTAGGCCGTGTGATTAATTAATTTTCATAAAATAGGTGTAGACTTCACACGGCCAGGACACACGCCCATGCCCGGGGCCGTGTCCCTTACATGGTTGAGACACATGCCCGTGTCTCTACCCGTGTCAAAATTAAGGTGCAGGGGACACACGGCCAAAACACATGCCCATGGGGTAGGCCGTGTGCGACACACGTCGGTGTGTCTATCTGTGTGGACAAAAATAAAGGCTATCTACCGAGCCAATTTGCCACCCTCATTTGCACACACATACACAACATCAAATGGCACAACTTGTAGCATACTTAGACAACCAAAACATCCACAATCAAGGCTAAAACATGTCATTTCAATACCTAACATACTTACAGCATCATATTTTACCAAACCAAACCATACCATTCACATTCTATAAGCTTCAATATGGATACCATTAATATGCATTGTATCATATGGATCTTCTAGCATACCAATGAACCAAACTCAATCATTTAACAACAAAGCTATATAGCTATAAATAAGCATATAGCGAACCATTACAAAACACATAAACAAAAGGCATTGTCACATATACTTATATAAATAGGCTTACAACCATTTTAGTCAAAATAAGCCAATTACATGGCTAAATACCAAATCACCTTAAACAAATATAAGCCAACACATTTGGCCAAAATCATAATGACGCATATACCCAAAATGAACAAGTCCCTATACATGCCATATACTCAAAATGTTTAAAATCATCGATACCCAAAATGACAGTTTGATAGTGTGATGCGATCTCCAACGACCTCCAACCCAAGCTAGCTTGGTAACACTATAAAACATGGAAAAATAAAACGGAGTAAGCTATATAGCTTAGTAAGCTCGTATGAAAGAAATAAGCAAATATTACCATACATTTAACATTCAAGTAATGTAATATAAGGTAATGTAATTTACCATAATCTCATAACCATAATTCATTCCATCACAACTTACCTTGAAATCATCATTTCACGAATTTAATAATCATAAGCTTTATGTACATACCTGTACCATCTAGTAATAATTTCATACTTATTCTCATTGTTAACATACCCAATGAACCACTCAGAATAATAATATCGGATACTCGGGAAACCTTGCACACAATGTGTCACGTATGTAGCCGTTGCTATTTCTATCTCATATCACACGTACGCTCGCTCTCGAGCCATCAACGGGCCTGCTCACACATGTTGTCAGTCAAGACGTAGATACACGGTGCTGCTCATACAAGCTGTCAAGTAACCACAACATATGCCGGTATACTCAGCCACCGGTAAGACGTACAGGACCAGCACCGGATCACATAACATAATACCCTAGTGACATGTCACTTGTATCCTAATCTATTCCTAAGGTTCGATTGGGATTTCTCGCTTGCCAAAATGTCATCGAATGTGTCCATAGAGTCGTTTACACAATTCATACAAATTAAAGCATTTAAAATACAATTATATTAAAGCTTATTTACATACGAACTTACCTCAAATACAAAAACGGCAAAAATGGATCTATTCATCAATTATTTTGTTTTTCCCCCGATCTAGATCCGAACTTCATTTTTCTTGATTTATAATACCACATTTAACTGATTTAATCATCAAGCTATTCAATTTAGTCCAAAATCACATTATGACAAAATTATATTTTTGCGCCTAACATTTCAACAGTTTACAATTTAGTCCTTAGGCTTGTAAAATAAATTTCATTCAATTTCATCACAACCCAAGCCTACGTGAATATTACTTGTACTCATAATAGCCCACATTTTTCATTTATTCACATTTTTCTATGCATTTTATAACCTTTTACAAATAAGTCCCTATTTTTCTTTTTTACCGAAAATCACTTTACAAATATTGTTTAAATAACAACAAACATGCATTTTCTACCATAAAACATTAAAATACAAACATATTCAAGACAGATAAATTTTTAGACTTTAACTTTCTCTCAAATTAGTCCTTAGTCCTTGAAATACCTAGATCAAGTTACAACGATCTTAAAAATATAAAAATCACTAAAAACGTGACAAGAAAGGACTTATAATCGAGCTCGAAAGCTTGGCTAAAACCCTAGCTAAGGCTTCCTCCAAAATTTTGGCTATGGAGGGACTAAATTGAAGAAGATGAACATCTTTTATTAGGTTAATTTGTCTTTATTTACCAAATTACCAATTTACCCTTAATGCATAACTTTAAAATTTCACCTAATCATGTCTATATTTGTCCATCCTAAAGTATAATGGTCTAATTACCATTTAAGGACCTCTAATTAAAAATTCATAACAATTAAGCACCTTTAGCTAAGGGAACTCAAGTTTGGCACCTATTGCAATTTAGTCCTTTTAGCTAAATTAAGCACTCAATCAATAAAATTTCTTAACGAAATTTTCACACAATTATCCTATCATGCTGTAGACCTTAAAGAAATAATAAAATAAATATTTCTACTTCAGATTTGTGGTCCCGAAATTACTATTCTGATTTGACCTAAAAATGAGCTGTTATAGAATATGACAAGGTTTGCTGGAGTTAGATTAAGAAATATTACTTTATTGAATCTAGTTGTTTTCAATTAAAAAATTACACCCACGTCCATATCCTCACCCATGGTTCCATTTTATTGAACAATTTTTTGACAGTTCTTTTCATAAGTTGGGTATACTAAATTTAATTTTAAAAAGTTTAATAAAATGTTTTTGAACAAAACAAATTAATTTTTTCTTAGTTTATATTAGTTTTATACCATCACTATGGATATGTTACTTACAATAATACCATCACTTTGCATACATATTAAGTTATGATATGATGATTACACTACGAATATATGTATTCATCATCTTCTATAGGGGTTTCAACGCCTTGATTGTACAAATCTCATCACTTTATTTTGATAACATAGAGCTATCCTCGACATAAAATACTTGTTTTGGTTGAGAAGCAAGTATGTTTGGATCGTCTGAATCACGACTCCCTGTATGGATAAGCTTAGAAAATTTCACCATAATAAAGTCATTAGCATCTTTCTTCATACTCATTAGAGATTTAATTTCACCTAATCACATTTAAGCATGATGACCCAAAACTTTTCATAATAGTTTAGCTCAATAATTTCAATTCAATTGCCATAATAGTTTCTTCTGTAAGCAAAAACCATCATACCACTATTCTAAGTCTAACGATGTTGCTCACGTTTTTTCGTATGGACTCTAAAACCATTAATTATAAGCCCATTATAAAGGAAACCACCTTATGCGGTCTTGAGCAAGAATAATTACGTCAACATCAATTTGTTCGACTTCTATATTTGGAATCGACCATATAGTAGAAAACCGATTATCTCTTATTCTATGAACAAATTTCTACAATGTCCCCTCATTATATAAATAACAAGATAAATTATTTTAACCATGACAATTTACCTGGTTCTCAAGCCATTTCAAGAACTTTTCAACCAACCATTTGGCCTTTGTGCGCTTACTTATTTGAATGCCATCATAAGCAGCTCGTTAAGACTCCAAAAATTTCCTATAATATATTCAGTATTTTACGAAAAATGTTGTCAAAATGCATATAGATTAAGAAATATTACTTTATTCATCTATTAGTTAAGAAAAAGAACTGAATGATAAGATTTTCCTTAGGAAACTCACTAGTAGTATGGTGATAACTTATCACTATGCAATAGTACATAGCAATTTGTTTGTGCAAGAGGCGACATGTCCAAGATATTCATTTTCATAGTGCTAATTAGACGCCCTCCAGAAGAGAAAATGTACTATTTTTGAATATTCCCATCATTCTTGGAAGGATAGGAAAATATAGTCTCCACATCAGAAAAATAACAGCAACAAAATGTAAGACATTCTGAAACTATGTACCCTTCAGCAATGAAACCTTTGGGATAAGCTTTATTCCACACAGAAGCTTTCAATCCCATAAGATACTTGCATCACATGCATATATCTTTACATACTTATTATATACTATGTTAAAATAATAAAGATAAAATATTATGATATATTAGTTGTAGACACTCAATTTTGCCCGGGCCTAGAAATAAGTCCAAAAAAATAATAATAAACCCCCCCAAAAAAAGGAAGTCCAAGTTCAGTCCAGAATAACAAATATAATCTGGCCCGATCGGAATGGCCCATTACTTGAAAAGAGTTAAGGTCCATCTACAAGCTTGACTCATATGGAAATATAATCTTCAATGATATGCAATCTTAAATATGATACAATCTTAGATATGATTGCAATCTTAGATATGATACAATCTTAGATATGATTGCAATCTTAGATATGATATACAATCTTAGAAGATATGATTTTGTAATCTTGGAGATTTAATTTGTAGATATCCTTTAATCTTAATCGTTGATGTAATTGATCTGTACCGTTGGATTTGGGGAGGCTCAACTATAAATAGAGGCCTTTCCCTTCATTGTAAACACACTAGAGTTTTGGGAAGCAATAAGAATTCTTGAGAACATTCACTCAAATTTCTCTCCTCTTGCGTTCTTACTTTACGTGGTTTGTTCTTATTTTATTCTTCGTCTATCTTAGTTTTTTCAACCCTTTTTATTTTAATTTCTTCATTTTTCAAATATGTACTTTTTTCCTATCTTTTATACATTTGATTATGTATTTTATATATCATAATATTTAACCTTTTATATAGTTTATTTTCAAATATATATTTTCTATGCATGTATATATATTATATAATCATTTCATTATAAATATAAATTCTTTTACATATTTGATATTTTATACATTATTTTTCTAAACTAATATATTTTATATATTTTATATAATTATTATTCTTATAAATATATTTTTTATTATATATTATATTTCAAATTTATTATTAAATATAACATTTTTTATATGCTCATTCTATTTATCAATTGTTTATATTATACATATATTTTTAAAACTTATATTTTTATTATTATACAATATTTGTTTTTACTTTAGAATTAATGTATTGTTGTTATGTTATGTATTTCATATGTTATATAATATCTTAGACTTTTATAATTTACTTTCAAATGCATATTTTTATATATGTACATTGATATATTGTATTATATGCATCATTTCATTTATTAATCCATTCATGTGTACATTAAATTATTGGATTGTATATTTTATATTTTATGTAGATCCTATTTATCCATTTGCTATGCATGTCATCTATTTTACTCATACATATTTTACACATTAATATTTACCATTTTTTATATTATTTAATGTTTTATTTATGATATATTGTATATAATTAGTGCATTTATTATGCTTTCTTTTGGGTATATTCCTATTTGCTTAGCATGATTATTTTTATTATTCAATTTTACCCTCTGTATAGTGATTGCATTTATATAAAGTGTTATAATACTTTGTAATATACGCTATTTGAATATCTATGTTTCGTAATATAGAATTGTCACTCTAAAAGGTCATTTAAAACAATATTTAAAAGTTTTATAAAAATAAAAAAGGCAATGCTTAGTATTTGAAAGTTTCGAGAAAAGTAGTGCCCTAATTTATTGGGTTGCAACTTTTCTCGTTGAGTTCTTATAGTCAAGTACCCTTCTAAGTTTTTAAGATTTTCAAAATACGAGCAACTGTCTTGGAATTTCAAAGCGTTGTGTCCTAACTTATTGGATGTGGCGATTTGTCGTTTCGAGATAGGGATTTCCAAAAGGTTAACTTAGTGTCAATGTTTTGATACGAGTGAACTCAAATTTTCAAAATCAAAGTATTTTAAAAAGGATTACATCTTAAATTTTTTTAAATTTCCGATATTAAAGACATTTGATAATCAATTAGGTACCAATTTTTGGGCGTTACGAGGTGCTAATCCTTCCTAAATGCGTAACCGACTCCGAACCCGTTCTTTTATTTCGTGGACCAAAACTAATGATTTTAAAACAAAATGTTTTAAAGGTGATCCAATCACACCTAAAAAGATTGGTAGCGACTCTCGTTTTCGTTTTTTTAAAATCGATTCCCATTTTCCTAAACTCGATTTGAAAATGGTTTCGACAGCTTGGCGACTCCACTGGGGAGTAATAAGAGAGTCAAGCCGTGTAATTGATTATCTCTTGTCTTAATGTCGGAAATTAAAAATTTTAAAATTTAATCCTCTTTGCATTACATGTGTTTGTATTATTGCATGTGTTGCTACATTCTGATATGCATTGCATTTGCATGACCGTTGTGGTCACACCCTTAAGTGGGAGTGAGAAGCTACGCCTTCGTGAGGTTTTCGTCTCCGTGCAGGATAGTGGATCACTTTCGGGATATATCCGTACCTATGGTTTCGTGAGATTTTCATTTCCGTGTAGCCATAGGGAAATGTATTCCCTTAAACTGAACTCGATTCAAATGAGCCTATAATGGGTGATGATCGAGGAATCTGCTGGTTCGAGTACCTCAAACTCTAGAAACAAACCACATATAGAAAAACCGTAAGAGCTCAATATAGATAGAATTATACTTAGGTTATCTTTGTGTTTATTAATATCATATGATACTGACTGTTTTCTTTCTTTTGTGCATGTCATTTTGCATTTAAAAGGTATCGATTCACGATCAGTTTCTAAGTTAGAAAGTTTTATTATGGAGAACAGACTTCTTGATAGAATGGAGGGCAACGTTAACGTCCATAAATGGTCAAAGGAAACGCTGAAGGATACACATCAGAATTATGGGGTTACAGTCATATCAGCGTGGCGCAAAATAATCTCCAGGAGTTAAAGGAAATATGGGATCAATGGAGTAATAAAGCCAAGTAGTTGTTCTACAATAACTAAGAGGACTTGCAGTATTTGCTTGACAGGAAGATAGATGAGCAATTCAAAGTGAGTGTGGGAGTATTGATGGACACTTCTACCATTATAGCATTTCTCTTTCATATGAAGACGGTTGCCATGTGGATGGTAAGGGTATTGGAAGGAAAGTGATTGACAGAGTGCATGAGACCTACAAAAATGAGTTGGGTGGAAAGAATTTTGCCTATAATGGTAAAAAGCTTGTTTGCTATAGGACCTCTACCAAACAACAAGCATGAGTTTACTATGTTGCACTTATCAGAGACAATGGAAATACAAGCCCTGATGGTCTGTCAAAATGGACACAAAACAATGAGATTAAAGAAGACCATATCATTTAAAGACCTTTAAAGTAGAGATTAGCTATGCTACGAGGATACCCATACAAGCAATACTCTGCAAGAGCAGAAATATGAAAACTTTCAAGAAGCATTGAGGATATAGGATATCATTTTAAGGCAGCATACTGCGGAACAGTGATGCCTGCTTGTTCACCATTTTCTTTCTCAGGATAATCAGAACAATTTCACAGGTATTGGAGGAGGTGTCCCTAGCTGCACGGATTACCCCACAAGTGATGTCGTAGCTCAAACTCAGGTGGTAGCTGATTATTTACAGACATTGGCGGTACAGGCTGACATATTGAGCACCAATATGAGATACAATCAGATCATGGCTAAGAGTTTGTTTTAAAACTTTGGGCATTAGGGCGAAAGCATATTTGTAATCCATTTATATGTAAAGATATTCTTTTTCTAAATAAAGTTTTCTATATGAAATTAAGTCGAGATCGATACCTTTTTGCATTCATGCATTTGTATTACATCACATCGCATTATATGCATTTAAATTATAAAAGACCATAATTAGTTAAAGTTATTAAAAAGAAAGAAAAAGAGAGAGAGAGAAGAGGGTCACGGCTAAGTGAAAAAGAGCGTTCCTTACATATCCACGACTTTTGTGTCAAGAGGATAGCTTACGGAGAAGGGGTGTTTGGAAATGAAAATAATCCCATCAATGTCATACATGAGGAAGGGACTGAACAAAGAAACCTTGAGGGCATTCGCCCTTACGAACCAGGAAGTTCTTTAAACAATTGGACTGCAGAAGAACTTCCTGTAATCTTTAGGAATTTTACGGAGTAATATTCAGAACACTCTTGTTGCTCTAAAGCCTAGGAGTAATGAGATTTCTTTTGAGAAGTGGGCTCATGTTCAGACATTTTTATTTTCAATAAAACATACTTTTATTATTTATCCGAGTAAATATTCTTTCATTCTGATTCTTTTGACCTTTGACATTCTTTATAAATTTTCATTTCATGTAAATAATCATTTTTGAATTCATTTATTCCTTTTATATTCTTTTGTGTGCTTATCATAGATCCCTAGATATCAATGACACGGGCAACGATACTATAGATTCAGAGTTCCTTTTGAGTGCAATATGTGTTTAGAGAAATCTCAGTACTTTGAAGGTGACAGAAATTGTGACTTGTTTCTGAATTTGTTGAAAATAGTTTTTACCCCATGAAGTGGTGGTAGGAAATATAGCCTTAGAGGAAGGAAAGATTGCAAAATTGGAATTAGCTGAGGAGACAAAACAAGACCTTGTGAGACTATTATGGGAATTCAAAAATATGGTCCAAAGACGCATGCAGGAGGGATTTGCAATTGTCAGGATAAACATGAGGTTTTGGGCATTGTTGGTCCACCATGGAAAGGGATCGCATCAGTTGTACAATGAATGCCAAATTTAAATGAGTAAAGACTTATGGGGCATGTATGTTATGGGCCCGAGCTCATCAAAAGTTTCAAGCTGACAATGACTCATCTTTGTAGACGTCAACTACTCCATTAAGAGGGGGAGATAGCTTCATATGCCAATATTACAAAGTCAAAAGTCATCTATTTCAAAAAAAAAATGCAAAAAGATTATATATAATTGCACAATGCCAAAAGTTTGCAGTCTTTTCAAAGATAATGCGCCATACCACAGTACAACAAAGGTTGCCAAAAGAAAAGAAAAAGAAGAAAAAACAAATTACAAAAGATGACCGAGACTGGTAAAAATTGGCATAAGAAACTACCACCTACTCTCTATGCTTACGCTGGGGCAAACACCTTCAATTCCAGTTGTTTCAAAGGTTCCAACCATCATCCTTGGAATGGGTGCATTGTTTGGCTTTCCTGAGCAGTCTGATGTGCCGTCAATAGCTGCGATGGTTAGCTCCAAGCGGTGGCCATTGATTTTCAGCTATGGGGCATCAGGCCGTACACAGTCTCTGAAGCTTAAAATGATGGATTCTTTCTTCAAAACTAGTTTCTGACAAAGTTGATGACGGTATCATGAAGGAAGCTCTCTTAGACTTCTATACAAGTTCAGAGAAGAGGAAACCTGATCAAATCATTATTTTCAGGGAGAAGGTTAGCGAGTCTCAATTCAATCAAGTTTTGATCAAGTTATTGAGGCTTGCAAGTTCCTTGGCGAGAAGTGGAACCCTAAAGATTGTGGTTATTATTGTACGAAAAACCATCATACCAAGTTTTTTTTTCAGCAGGGATCTCCTGACAATGTGCTACATGGTATTGTCATTGACAACAAAGTATGCCATCCAAAGAACAATGCTTCTTACCTTGGTACCCATGCTGGAATGATTGGAATCACGAGGCAAACCCACTATTATGTTCTCTTAGACCAGACTAGGTTTTTGGCTGATGATCTGCAAGAGTTTGTTTATTCTTTATCCTATATGTATCAAATGAGCACTACAACCATATTTGTTGTGCCTCCTATTTGCTACGCTCATTTGGCAGCTTCACAGTTGGGGGAAATTTATGAAAATTAGGGATGCTTCAGAAACATCATCAAGTCATGGTGGGATGTATGCTTCAGGAGTAATCTCTGTACCTCAGCTTTCCAGGTTGAAGGATAAAATCAGCAACTTCATTCTTGTTTGCTGAGAATCATTGAACCATCTTTTTGTAGGGTTTGACAAACAACAGCCAGGACGGCTGTTGGGGTAATCCCTTTCTCATGGGTTTATGAATCAAGATTTTTCCTCCAAGCTTTGATGGAGTCAAGAATTGAGTACCTCTAGTAAACTTAACTTGAAAGTATTCATCCTAAGCAAATGTACCAAGAATGGATGACACAGACTTATGACAAAGAAGGTTCGTCCAAAAAAATCTCATAAAGGAAACCTTGCAAAAGGATGCCGAATTGGGAAGGACCATATGTTACGAAGAGGGCTTTCTCTAGAGGTGCAATGATTTTGACAAGAAATGGATAGGAAGAATTTATCTGATCCAGTGAATTCGGACTCGATCAAAAGTACTTTATGCGAAGGAGAAGGGAAGCAAGGTGAAAACCCGCAAAGGGCACTTTGGGACTTCTATTTCAAAAAAAAAAAAGAAAAGAAAAGAAAAAGAGAAAAAAATAAAGAGAAAAAATAAAAATATGGAGAGGCCAAGGTGAAAACCCGCAAAGGGCACTTTGGGACTTCTATTTCAAAAAAAAAAGAAAAAAAGAAAAGAAAAGAAAAAGAGAAAAAATAAAGAGAAACAATAAAAATATGGAAAGGCCAAGGTGAAAACCCGCAAAGGGTGCCTTGAGACCAAAGGGGTTTTGAGTTGAAAACCCGAAAGGGCAGCTCAAATTTGGAAAGTCATGCAGTGACCTTGCTATACCGGATTCGACGAGAAGTGAAGTATGTTACATATCGAGCCATCAACGAATTACTTTGGATCTTTTAAACACATGTTGAACTCAAGAAATTCTTCATGGAGCTGGTGTATAGACGCTCAAGCGGCGATATCTGGGGCATCTGATTTTTTATCCTGTTTACTATCTTTGGATTCTCTTTCTTCTCAAAGATAGATTCCTAGATTAACCTCCTTTGTCTTTTTGATAAATCATTATCCTCAAGATCAATTTATTCGTCCCATTATTCATAAAGTGTGTTGCATAGAAATAATAATTGATGAACTAAATATCTTTACAAACGAAGTTTTGCATATTACTCTGGAAATTTCTAGATAATACAAGAAACTGAAACAAGACAATTGTTTAAAGAATTTCCATATTTGAGGGTCGGATGTTGTAACACCCCAAACCCGAGACCATCGCCGGTGTCGGACCCGAGGGTTAACAAACCAAGTTCACATGTTTTTGCCCACCAATTTGACATTTCCAGTCAGGCTGGAAAACTGCGTCACTGTCGCCTTAAAAATCATATCTCGAGTTTCAAAACTCGGAAACTGGTTTCGTAAATTTTCCCTGAATTTAGACTCATATATACATCCATGGATTTATTTCTAGGATTTTTGGTCGGGCCAATTGGTACAGTTTATTAGTTAAAGTTACCCAAGTTACAGGGATCGACTGCTCTGACCTTCGCGCGGTATAACTTGAATATCTCTCTGCACAGGGCTTTAATGCTGGTGTCGTTTGTTTCTAATGAAACTAGACTCAAAATGGAATCTGTACATATAAGGTATATCTCCTAATTCTTTTGGATAATTTATAATGAATTTTTAAAGTTGCGACAGGGAACCCAGAAACCATTCTGGCCCTGTCTCACAATAGCTTTAATATCTCTTAACCTGTAACTCCTATGACCGTTTCGTTTCTTCCATATGAAAATAGACTCATCAAGGTTCATTTACATAGCTTATTCACTATTTGATTCCATTCCTATGAATTATGGTGATTTTTCACATTCACGCCACTGCAGCTGGCAGCATCTGTTTTAAGGTAGGACTTACCTATTTGGTAGTCTCCATGATTCAACTAAAATTTATACCAAAATGGAGGCTTGATAGTGTGGATGACTTGACTTCAAGCGATCCCAAATCCGATTGCCTCGGCGAAATCTAGAAAACTAAGAGCCAAAGCAACGGGGTAAGCATTTTTATGCTTAGTAAGTCTCAAGGAATATAATGAACTATAATTTACAGCAATACATTCACATAGCCAAATGCATCATTTCATTAATACACATTCTTACTTCATACTTCATCATTGTATAAGTTTGCAAAGCATCAATCAATTCATTGGACATACATATATCATTTTCGTTACTAAGGCTCAAACACAATTAATATCATTAGCATATTCGCCTTCGGGACTTAGCCCGGGTGGAATTCAAATACTCATACACACATAATCAATAATCATACACATCCATATTTCATCTCACATAATTCAAGTAAGGTCACTTCTTGAGGACTTACCTCGGATGTTGTCGAACGGCTTTTTCGGCTATTCGATCACCTTTTCCTTCCCCTTGTCCAATTGTGGCCCTCTTAGCTCTTGAGCTAATTCAAACAAATTCAATTTATTAAAACCTCATTGTGCTTGCTTATGGCCGAATATGACAAGGATTTTAAATGGTCATATGGTCACTCTTTAGCTTGAATACACAATGGTCATGCACATTTTATACTACATCAAGCAATTCAATACAATTTATTTGAGCATCAAGGAAATGCTAAGGCCTTCAATAGGCTACCCAAGGCCGAATATTCATGTACATGTTGAGGTCAATTTTGCACTTAATACCTCACAAAAACAGCATGCAATCTACTAATTTATGCTTTGCACATTGTGGCCCAAAACTTATAATATAGCATCAAGCACTTATATGTGTGCTAGGCCGAATTGTGCTTGCAATTTCACAACCATTCTTCCACATTTTCTTCTTTAAATCAATATATTCATCACTTAGTTCATAACCAAACATAATGTGCAATCATATATATGCATATATGAGCATGGCGAATTTTCAAGGTGTCCATAGCCATCCAAAACACAAACTTTTAACTAACATGCAAGAAGCATGAATCATGCTCAAGAATGCATCATGGCCAAGTATGACAATCATGCTCCTTTTCAACTTTAATCATGATAAAACAAAGAAAACTCAAAATCTTACTCATGAGTAGAAAATCCATCATTGCATGCATCATCATCAAGCTTCACACTTAGCATGCAATGGCTTTATCACTATAACAACTTTGGCCAAATACCATTTCCATGGCATACCAAAGATTTGAGCCATGGCTAACATGCACATCAAGTTAGCAACCAAAACATGCATGAAACTCCCAACACAACCTCATACATACCTTAATCTTGATGCAAATTTAGCCAAATCACCTTCTAGATCTCTTCTAAACAAAGGAAATGAAGCAAAAATCCCTTCTTCCTCTTAGTATTTTCGGCCAAAAAGGGAGAGAGCAAGCATGAACAAATTTTTTTTTTTTGTTTCTCTCTTCTTGGTTGCACGGCAATGGGGTATGCCACTCTCTCACACACATTTTTTTTTCATTCTTTTCTTACCCATGCTTATTTGTTTACTATTTCTCCCTAATGCCCAACAAAACATGTTTCATGACATGTTTGACCCATATTCTTTGTCATGGCGGCCATTACTTGTAGAAAGGGGAATTTGACATGCAAGTCCATTATTTTGCATGCATGCTTTAATTAGTCATCAACTATTTCCCTATCGTACTTTCAAAGTTCACTACTAAGTCCTTTCTTATAAATTAGCACCTAATTAATAAAAATCGAGACACGAAATATTTACGCATACCAATTCCACATACAATAAGTACGGAATATAACACTTAATTATTCTTGTGACTCGGTTTCGTGGTCCCGAAACCACTCTCCGACTAGGGTCACATTCGGGTGTCACAACTCTCCCCACTCAAGAGATTTTCGTCCCGAAAAGCTTACCGTAAATAGGTTCGGATATCGCTCTCTCATAGAGTTCTCGGTCTCCCAAGTAGCTTCTTCTATGCCGTGCTTGAGCCATAACACTTTCACTAGCGGAACCCGCTTGTTTATAACTCTTTCACTTCTCGTGATAGGATACGAATTGGTTCTTCCTCATAACTCATATTAGCTTGAATTTCAATTTCGATGGACTAATCATGTGCGATGGATCGGATCTATAACGTCGAAGCATCGAAGCGTGGAAGACATCGTGAACCTTTTGAGTTCGGGGCAAAATCAAACGATATGCCACTGGACCGACTCGCTCGATATCTCATATGGCCCAATGAACCTCGGGCTCAACTTGCCCTTACGGTAGAACACGAGTATTTTTTCCAAGGCGATACCTTGAGGAACACTTTATCACCCACGATACTCGATATCCTTACGCTTCATATCCGCGTCGACTTACGACGATCGAAGGCTATCTTCAAACTTTCACGGATTACTTTCACTTTCATTCGGCATCCCTAATCAAATCCACCGAAAATCTTGCTTTCACCAAGCTCGGTCCAAAACAATGGTGTACGGCATTTACGCCCGTACAAAGCCTCGTAAGGTGCCATCTTAATACTCGATTGAAATTTGTTGTTGTGGCGAATTCAATCAACGGCAAATACCGTTCCCATGAACCACTAAACTCGAGGACGCAACATCTTAACATATCCTCAAGTATCTCGAATTACCGCTCGGATTGACCATCGGTTTGGGGGTGAAAAGCGGTCTTTGAAATGCAACTTGGTACCCAAAGCTTCTTGCAACTTTTTCCAAAACCGCGAGGTAAATCTCGGATCTCTATCCGACCACGATAGAAATAGGCACCCGTGTAATTTCACAATCGAGAAACGTACAATTCGCTAATTTGTCCATTGAAAAATCCGTGCGTCTGCGGGGACAAAGTGGGCCGACTTAGTCAATCGATCTACCACGACCCAAACCGCATCCTTCTTACTTGCGACAATGGCGGTCCGGATACAAAGTCCATTGTGACTCGATCCCATTTCCACTCGGGTATCGTGATTGGTGAAGTAATCACGAAGGCACCGATGTTCCGCTTTCACTTGTTGACATATTAAACATCTTGAAACAAAGTCGGAGATGTCTCGCTTCATACCATGCCACCAAAATCGACGTTTCAAATCATTGTACATCTTCGTACTCCCGGGTGGATTGCCATTCGGCTACAATGGGCTTCATTCAGAATTATCGAAATGAGTTCGAATTCTTTGGGACACACAGAGGCGACTTTTGAACCTCAAACAATCGTCATCGTCGATTTGAAACTCCGAGTCCTTGTTCGAACACACGCAGCCCGTTTTGCAACCAACTCGTCATCGACTTTCCGAGCTTCTCGAATTTGGTGTGTCAATAATGGTTTGGCTTTCATTTCAGCCACTAACACCTTTGTCGGATCGGATAGACAAGTGCACATTCATCGCTCGTAAAGTGAATAACGATTTACGACTCAAGGCATCCGCAACTACATTCGCCTTTCCGGGTGATAGTCAATGATCAGCTCATAATCCTTTAACAGCTCGAGCCAACGTCTTTGTCATGATTTAAGTCTCGTTGGGTCATCAAATACTTGAGACTTTTGTGATCCGAGTATACATGGCACCTTTCACCAAATAAGTAATGTCGCCAAATCTTTAAAGGCGAATCGATGGCGGCCAATTCGAGATCATGAGTCGGATAATTTTTCTCATGTGGCTTTAATTGCCTCGACGCGCAGGCCACAACTCGACCTTCTTGCATTAATACGCAACCTAACCCAAGTAGAGGCGTCGCTATAGATGACAAACTCCTTGGGACTCGGGTTGCACTAGAATTGGGGCTTCATCAAATAAGTTTTCAGTTGATCGAAGCTTTTTGGCATTTCTCGTCCATTCGAACTTAACATCCTTTTGGAGTAAGCCGTCATCGGCGTGGCTATCGTTGAAAGCCTTTTACAAATCGTCGGTAATGTAAGCAAGCCCCAAAAAGCTTGAACCTCATTAATATTTCTCGAGGCTTCCAATTTAGTATGGCTGAAATTTTATTGAATTCGACTCGAATACCGATCTGAGATACCACATGACCCAAGAAGCTTACCTCTCTTAACCGAACTCACACTTTGAACTTAGCATATAATTGCTTGTCCGTAAAATTTGCAGCACTAACCGCGGTGTTCAGCATGTTCGGTCTCATTTCTTGAATAGACCAAGATGTCATCAATGAACACGACTACGAATCGATCCAAATATGGTCTAAAGATTCGATTCATTAAATCCATAAATACCGTAGGGCATTAGTGAGCCCAAACGGCATCACCGAGAACTCATAGTGACCATATCTCGTTCGAAGGCGGTCTTGGGCACGTCTCGAATCTCGGATTCGCAATTGATAGTAGCCCGATCTCAAATCTATTTTCGAGAACACCGAGGCTCCTTGATTGATCGAACAAGTCATCAATACGTGGCAGCGGATATTTGTTCTTTATCGTCGCTTTGTTAAGGCGGCGATAGTCGATGCATAGTCGCATGGTTCCATCTTTCTTCTTCACGAACAACACGGCGCACCCCAAGGCGAAAAACTCGGGCGAGCAAAACCTCTATCCACCAATTCTTGCAACCGAGTTTTCAACTCCTTCAATTCCGTTGGTGCCATACGATACGGAGCTATCGAAATTGGGGTGGTACCGGATATCGATTCGATGCCAAATTCTATTTCTCGAGCAAGTGGTAAACCGGCAATTCTTGGGAAAACATCCGGTATTCACAAACCACGGGCACAGATTCGGGTTTCTTCTCGATTCCTTGTCATCGATGCGTACGCAAAGGTGCGCCGCACCCTTTTCTTACATATTTACGGGCCAACATCGCGATATTACGGTGGCAACCCTTTAAGTCCGTGGACTCAACCCGAATTATTTCATTATTCGCGCACCTCAAATCGATAGTCTTGCTCTTGCAATTTACAACCGCATCGTGCATGGTCAACCAATCCAAACCAAGAATAACATCGAACTCATCGAATGGCAAAAGCATTAAGTCCGCGGAAAACAAGAACCTTGGAACACTAGGGACTTTTCTTGCACACTTTGTTAACAAGCACGTAATGACCCAAGGGTTTGACACCGAATTACA
Organism: Gossypium arboreum; assembly: GCF_025698485.1. NCBI lineage: Eukaryota > Viridiplantae > Streptophyta > Magnoliopsida > Malvales > Malvaceae > Gossypium > Gossypium arboreum. The sequence continues at coordinate 40,868,225 of NC_069081.1, forward strand.
AACTCGATGAGACTCAATGGGCAAAGTCTTCTTTGGATGCTAAGGTTTCACATATATAAGAATGAGTAGAACCGGGGTCAATCAAAGCAATTACATTTGTATTGAAAAGAGTGAAAGTACCGGTAATAACATCCGGAGAGGCGGCATCCTCGGCGTGCGGCGTATGGCATAAGTCCTAGCAGAGCACGAGCCTCGGATCGATGGTAGCATCTCTAGATCCTCTCGACCGCCATCGACATTGCCCATATTTCTAGGTGGCCTACCTCGGCGATGGTAGCACCGGGTTTGCACTCGACTTGCATTACATTCATGCATCCTCGGGCAATCCTTCATAAAATGGTCGGCCGATCCACACTTATAGCGAGGAGCGATCACGAAACCAACAGCTCCCGAATGCCATTTGCCACAATGTGGACACTCCGTCCTCTCTCGGCGATCATTTCCGCCACCGGCAATCGAGGTGACTCGTGTGGTCACGGGGTCGATCGCGTCCTCGTCTAGAAAATCCAAACGCCTCTAGACCGGCTCGCATCATCTCGAAATCTCTTGATGCTTGTTGAAGAGACTTTCCGAGGACCTCTTCGAATTCTCCAATCCCACATCAGCTTTTTGTTTCTCCTTTCTAAGCTCTTGACTTTACAAGCTCGCTCAACAAGTACTACGAACTCTCGTATCTCGAGAATGCCAACAAACATCCTTATATCATCATTCAGCCCATCCTCGAAGCGTTTGCACATAATAGCCGGACGAAATGCATTCTCGCGTCTGCGGCTAAGCCTCACAAACTTTCGTTCGTAGTGTCTGTAAGCGGACATAGAACCTTGCTTAAGATCAAGGAACTCCTCCGCTTTTGGTCGATGAATCTCGATCGATATACTTTTTGAACTCGGTTAGAAAGAATTCCCAAGTCACTTGCTCTCTAGGCACCACGAAGTCGAGTACTCCACCAATAGTAGGCGGACTCGCGTAGCAAGGAGATGGTACACTTTAAGCACTCATCGGTGTACAGGATAGCTCATCAAGCACCGGATAGTGTTATCTAACCATAATTCAGCTCGCTCGGCATCATCATCATCCGTAGCCTTAAATTCAGTGGCCCCATGTTTTGAATCCTATCGACTGGGGCTTACGACCTTATTGGGTCGATCCACGGAGGTATTGTAGGTGCGGGGTTGCATTAAATCGGAAATGGAGGTGGTGGAACAGTAGTGTTGGTTCGAATGTATTGATTAAACCATTCGTTCATCACACTATAAAAGGCTTGCTTAGCCTCGTCATTAGGATTGCTGGCCATAGGTTGAGAGTCCGCCGGCGCTGTCCCTTGCGCGAGGAGCAGCGCCACACTCTCCACATCATCAGCTATCGCTCGGTTGGGATCGGGATCCATTGCTATAAACAAACATGAAGTCAAATTGTCGAATTCATCACACTATCGATTCATCATTTAATGGCATGTATAGCTAGACCCCAAACACATCACGGTAGTCCTAGAATCGACTAAACCGTGGCTCGATACCAATAAAATTGTAACACCCCAAACCCGAGACCATCGCGGGTGTCGGACCGAGGGTTAACAAACCAAGTTCACATGTTTTTGCCCACCAATTTGACATTTCCAGTCAGGCTGGAAAACTGCGTCACTGTCGCCTTAAAATCATATCTCGAGTTTCAAAACTCGGAAACTGGTTTCGTAAATTTTCCTGAATTTAGACTCATATATACATCCATGGATTTATTTATAGGATTTTGGTCGGGCCAATTGGTACAGTTTATTAGTTAAAGTTACCCAAGTTACAGGGATCGACTGCTCTGACCTTCGCGCGGTATAACTTGAATATCTCTCTGCACAGGGCTTTAATGCTGGTTTCGTTTGTTTCTAATGAAACTAGACTCAAAATGGAATCTGTACATATAAGGTATATCTCCTAATTATTTTGGATAATTTATAATGAATTTTAAAGTTGCGACAGGGAACCCAGAAACCATTCTGGCCCTGTCTCACAATAGCTTTAATATCTCTTAACCTGTAACTCCTATGACCGTTTCGTTTCTTCCATATGAAAATAGACTCATCAAGGTTCATTTACATAGCTTATTCACTATTTGATTCCATTCCTATGAATTATGGTGATTTTTCACATTCACGCCACTGCAGCTGGCAGCATCTGTTTTTAAGGTAGGACTTACCTATTTGGTAGTCTCCATGATTCAACTAAAAATTTATACCAAAATGGAGGCTTGATAGTGTGGATGACTTCGACTTCAACGATCCCAAATCCGATTGCCTCGAGCGAAATCTAGAAAACTAAGAGCCAAAGCAACGGGGTAAGCATTTTTATGCTTAGTAAGTCTCAAGGAATATAATGAACTATAATTTACAGCAATACATTCACATAGCCAAATGCATCATTTCATTAATACACATTCTTACTTCATACTTCATCATTGTATAAGTTCGCAAAGCATCAATCAATTCATTGGACATACATATATCATTTTCGTTACTAAGGCTCAAACACAATTAATATCATTAGCATATTCGCCTTCGGGACTTAGCCCGGGTGGAATTCAAATACTCATACACACATAATCAATAATCATACACATCCATATTTCATCTCACATAATTCAAGTAAGGTCACTTCTTGAGGACTTACCTCGGATGTTGTCGAACGGCTTTTTCGGCTATTCGATCACCTTTTCCTTCCCCTTGTCCAATTGTGGCCCTCTTAGCTCTTGAGCTAATTCAAACAAATTCAATTTATTAAAACCTCATTGTGCTTGCTTATGGCCGAATATGACAAGGATTTTAAATGGTCATATGGTCACTCTTTAGCTTGAATACACAATGGTCATGCACATTTTATACTACATCAAGCAATTCAATACAATTTATTTGAGCATCAAGGAAATGCTAAGGCCTTCAATAGGCTACCCAAGGCCGAATATTCATGTACATGTTGAGGTCAATTTTGCACTTAATACCTCACAAAAACAGCATGCAATCTACTAATTTATGCTTTGCACATTGTGGCCCAAAACTTATAATATAGCATCAAGCACTTATATGTGTGCTAGGCAATTGTGCTTGCAATTTCACAACCATTCTTCCACATTTTCTTCTTTAAATCAATATATTCATCACTTAGTTCATAACCAAACATAATGTGCAATCATATATATGCATATATGAGCATGGCGAATTTTCAAGGTGTCCATAGCCATCCAAAACACAAACTTTTAACTAACATGCAAGAAGCATGAATCATGCTCAAGAATGCATCATGGCCAAGTATGACAATCATGCTCCTTTTCAACTTTAATCATGATAAAACAAAGAGAAAACTCAAAATCTTACTCATGAGTAGAAAATCCATCATTGCATGCATCATCATCAAGCTTCACACTTAGCATGCAATGGCTTTATCACTATAACAACTTTGGCCAAATACCATTTCCATGGCATACCAAAGATTTGAGCCATGGCTAACATGCACATCAAGTTAGCAACCAAAACATGCATGAAACTCCCAACACAACCTCATACATACCTTAATCTTGATGCAAATTTAGCCAAATCACCTTCTAGATCTCTTCTAAACAAAGGAAATGAAGCAAAATCCCTTCTTCCTCTTAGTATTTTCGGCCAAAAGGAGAGAGCAAGCATGAACAAATTTTTTTTTTTGTTTCTCTCTTCTTGGTTGCACGGCAATGGGGTATGCCACTCTCACACACATTTTTTTTTTCATTCTTTTCTTACCCATGCTTATTTGTTTACTATTTCTCCCTAATGCCCAACAAAACATGTTTCATGACATGTTTGACCCATATTCTTTGTCATGGCGGCCATTACTTGTAGAAAGGGGAATTTGACATGCAAGTCCATTATTTTGCATGCATGCTTTAATTAGTCATCACCTATTTCCCTATCGTACTTTCAAAGTTCACTACTAAGTCCTTTCTTATAAATTAGCACCTAATTAATAAAAATCGAGACACGAAATATTTACGCATACCAATTCCACATACAATAAGTACGGAATATAACACTTAATTATTCTTGTGACTCGGTTTCGTGGTCCCGAAACCACTCTCCGACTAGGGTCACATTCGGGGTGTCACAGATGTACTCGGGGAAATTTCTTCTTCAATCCAAAAGGTGGTGGGACATTTTAAATTGATCTTAAGAAAGGATCATTTCATAAACATCTCCAGCGGGTCACAACATTTGGAGAATGGCACAATAGGACTAAGTTGATTCAAAGCATACAAGCAGAGTATGATTGATACATCAAGAAGTATAAAGTTAAAACTTCGATGAGGGAATGAGTGATGACGCCCGAAATAAGGGTCATATTCATAACATTTTGCATTATAACATGTATAATTAGGAGAATTTGACTCACTTCAATCATAGGGATGAACTCATACTCATTCTACAGGTTATGTCTTTTATGGGACAATATAGATCAAAGAAACAAGATTTGGCATCTCTATGTTTATAGGGAACAGATGGAAGATAGTAGATCTGACATTCCTGTGCTTACAGCGAAGCAGATTGAAGATTTCAGCATGGCATCCCTGTGTTTATAGGGAACAAGTTGAAGATAGCAGATTTGGCATCCCTGTGTTTATAGGGAACAGATCGAAGATAGCAGATCTAACCTTCAGATGTTTATACTGAAGCAGATCCAAGATGATTTGGTATTCTTGTGTTTACATGGAACAAATCGAGGACATAGCAGATTTGACTCTCAGATGTTCTCAGACATATAGCAGATCTAAACTTCAGATGTTTATTCTGAAGCAGATCCAAGATGATTTGGTATTTTTGTGTTTACAAGGAACAAATCGAGGACATAGCAGATTTGACTCTCAGATGTTCTCAGACACATGGCAGATCTAACCTTCAGATGTTTATACTGACGCCAGATCCAAGATGATTTGACATTCTTGTGTTTACAAGAAACAAATCGAAGACATAGTAGATTTGACTCTCAGATGTTCTCAAACAGACTCTAGATGGTTTGGCATCCTTGTGCTTACAAGGAACAAATCAAAGACATAGCTGATTTGGCTTTCACATGTTTACGAAAGCAAATCTAAGATGATTTGTCGTATCTGTATTGTCAGAGAACAAATCGAAGTCAGGCATCTCCACTTCAACAGGGAGCAGACTCAAGATGGTTTGGCATCCTTATACTCACAAGGAACAAATCAAAGACATAAGTAGATTTGGCTTTCACGTATTCGCACTGAAGCAAATCTAAGATTAACTTAGCATCTTTGAAACAAATTGAAGAAGCAGATTTTGCATCTCTATATTCGGCGGGGAGCAGATCGAAGAAATCAAGCCTCGGCGAACTCGGGCAAAATTGGTCCTTTTATAGTCTTTGCTCTATTCCTGTTACACAGCAATGAGCAAAGAGGGGCAGCTGTAGACACTCAATTTTGCCCGGGCCTAGAAATAAGTCCAAAAAAAAAAATAATAAACCCCCCCAAAAAAAGGAAGTCCAAGTTCAGTCCAGAATAACAAATATAATCTGGCCCGATCGGAATGGCCCATTACTTAAAAAGATTTAAGGTCCATCTACAAGTTTGACTCATATGGAAATATAATCTTCAATGATATGCAATCTTAGATATGATACAATCTTAGATATGATTGCAATCTTAGATATGATTGCAATCTTAGATATGATACAATCTTAGATATGATTGCAATCTTAGATATGATATACAATCTTAGAAGATATGATTTTGTAATCTTGGAGATTTAATTTGTAGATATCCTTTAATCTTAATCGTTGATGTAATTGATCTGTACCGTTGGATTTGGGGAGGCTCAACTATAAATAGAGGCCTTTCCCTTCATTGTAAACACACTAGAGTTTTGGGAAGCAATAAGAATTCTTGAGAACATTCACTCAAATTTCTCTCCTCTTGCGTTCTTACTTTACGTGGTTTGTTCTTATTTTATTCTTCGTCTATCTTAGTTTTTTTCAACCCTTTTTATTTTAATTTCTTCATTTTTCAAATATGTACTTTTTTCCTATCTTTTATACATTTGATTATGTATTTTATATATCATAATATTTAACCTTTTATATAGTTTATTTTCAAATATATATTTTCTATGCATGTATATATATTATATAATCATTTCATTATAAATATAAATTCTTTTACATATTTGATATTTTATACATTATTTTTCTAAACTAATATATTTTATATATTTTATATAATTATTATTCTTATAAATATATTTTTTATTATATATTATATTTCAAATTTATTATTAAATATAACATTTTTTATATGCTCATTCTATTTATCAATTGTTTATATTATACATATATTTTTAAAACTTATATCACAACTTACCTTGAAATCATCATTTCACGAATTTAATAATCATAAGCTTTATGTACATACCTGTACCATCTAGTAATAATTTCATACTTATTCTCATTGTTAACATACCCAATGAACCACTCAGAATAATAATATCGGATACTCGGGAAACCTTGCACACAATGTGTCACGTATGTAGCCGTTGCTATTTCTATCTCATATCACACGTACGCTCGCTCTCGAGCCATCAACGGGCCTGCTCACACATGTTGTCAGTCAAGACGTAGATACACGGTGCTGCTCATACAAGCTGTCAAGTAACCACAACATATGCCGGTATACTCAGCCACCGGTAAGACGTACAGGACCAGCACCCGGATCACATAACATAATACCCTAGTGACATGTCACTTGTATCCTAATCTATTCCTAAGGTTCGATTGGGATTTCTCGCTTGCCAAAATGTCATCGAATGTGTCCATAGAGTCGTTTACACAATTCATACAAATTAAAGCATTTAAAATACAATTATATTAAAGCTTATTTACATACGAACTTACCTCAAATACAAAAACGGCAAAAATGGATCTATTCATCAATTATTTTGTTTTTCCCCCGATCTAGATCCGAACTTCATTTTTCTTGATTTATAATACCACATTTAACTGATTTAATCATCAAGCTATTCAATTTAGTCCAAAATCACATTATGACAAAAATTATATTTTTGCGCCTAACATTTCAACAGTTTACAATTTAGTCCTTAGGCTTGTAAAATAAATTTCATTCAATTTCATCACAACCCAAGCCTACGTGAATATTACTTGTACTCATAATAGCCCACATTTTTCATTTATTCACATTTTTCTATGCATTTTATAACCTTTTACAAATAAGTCCCTATTTTTCTTTTTTACCGAAAATCACTTTACAAATATTGTTTAAATAACAACAAACATGCATTTTCTACCATAAAACATTAAAATACAAACATATTCAAGACAGATAAATTTTAGACTTTAACTTTCTCTCAAATTAGTCCTTAGTCCTTGAAATACCTAGATCAAGTTACAACGATCTTAAAAATATAAAAATCACTAAAAACGTGACAAGAAAGGACTTATAATCGAGCTCAAAGCTTGGCTAAAACCCTAGCTAAGGCTTCCTCCAAAATTTTGGCTATGGAGGGACTAAATTGAAGAAGATGAACATCTTTATTAGGTTAATTTGTCTTTATTTACCAAATTACCAATTTACCCTTAATGCATAACTTTAAAATTTCACCTAATCATGTCTATATTTGTCCATCCTAAAGTATAATGGTCTAATTACCATTTAAGGACCTCTAATTAAAAATTCATAACAATTAAGCACCTTTAGCTAAGGGAACTCAAGTTTGGCACCTATTGCAATTTAGTCCTTTTAGCTAAATTAAGCACTCAATCAATAAAATTTCTTAACGAAATTTTCACACAATTATCCTATCATCTTGTAGACCTTAAAGAAATAATAAAATAAATATTTCTACTTCAGATTTGTGGTCCCGAAATTACTATTCTGATTTGACCTAAAAATGAGCTGTTATAGAATATGACAAGGTTTGCTGGAGTTAGATTAAGAAATATTACTTTATTGAATCTAGTTGTTTTCAATTAAAAAATTACACCCACGTCCATATCCTCACCCATGGTTCCATTTTATTGAACAATTTTTGACAGTTCTTTTCATAAGTTGGGTATACTAAATTTAATTTTAAAAGTTTAATAAAATGTTTTTGAACAAAACAAATTAATTTTTCTTAGTTTATATTAGTTTTATACCATCACTATGGATATGTTACTTACAATAATACCATCACTTTGCATACATATTAAGTTATGATATGATGATTACACTACGAATATATGTATTCATCATCTTCTATAGGGGTTTCAACGCCTTGATTGTACAAATCTCATCACTTTATTTTGATAACATAGAGCTATCCTCGACATAAAATACTTGTTTTGGTTGAGAAGCAAGTATGTTTGGATCGTCTGAATCACGACTCCCTGTATGGATAAGCTTAGAAAATTTCACCATAATAAAGTCATTAGCATCTTTCTTCATACTCATTAGAGATTTAATTTCACCTAATCACATTTAAGCATGATGACCCAAAACTTTTCATAATAGTTTAGCTCAATAATTTCAATTCAATTGCCATAATAGTTTCTTCTGTAAGCAAAAACCATCATACCACTATTCTAAGTCTAACGATGTTGCTCACGTTTTTTCGTATGGACTCTAAAACCATTAATTATAAGCCCATTATAAAAGGAAACCACCTTATGCGGTCTTCGAGCAAGAATAATTACGTCGGCATCAATTTGTTCGACTTCTATATTTGGAATCTGACCATATAGTAGAAAACCGATTATCTCTTATTCTATGAACAAATTTCTACAATGTCCCCTCATTATATAAATAACAAGATAAATTATTTTAACCATGACAATTTACCTGGTTCTCAAGCCATTTCAAGAACTTTTCAACCAACCATTTGGCCTTTGTGCGCTTACTTATTTGAATGCCATCATAAGCAGCTCGTTAAGACTCCAAAAATTTCCTATAATATATTCAGTATTTTACGAAAAATGTTGTTAAAATGCATATAGATTAAGAAATATTACTTTATTCATCTATTAGTTAAGAAAAAGAACTGAATGATAAGATTTTCCTTAGGAAACTCACTAGTAGTATGGTGATAACTTATCACTATGCAATAGTACATAGCAATTTGTTTGTGCAAGAGGCGACATGTCCAAGATATTCATTTTCATAGTGCTAATTAGACGCCCTCCAGAAGAGAAAATGTACTATTTTGAATATTCCCATCATTCTTGGAAGGATAGGAAAATATAGTCTCCACATCGAAAAATAACAGACAACAAAATGTAAGACATTCGAAACTATGTACCCTTCAAAGAATGAAACCTTTGGGATAAGCTTTATTCCACGAAGCTTTCAATCCCATAAGATACTTGCATCACATGCATATATCTTTACATACTTATTATATACTATGTTAAAATAATAAAGATAAAATATTATGATATATTAGTTGTAGACACTCAATTTTGCCCGGGCCTAGAAATAAGTCCAAAAAAATAATAATAAACCCCCCCAAAAAAAGGAAGTCCAAGTTCAGTCCAGAATAACAAATATAATCTGGCCCGATCGGAATGGCCCATTACTTGAAAAGAGTTAAGGTCCATCTACAAGCTTGACTCATATGGAAATATAATCTTCAATGATATGCAATCTTAAATATGATACAATCTTAGATATGATTGCAATCTTAGATATGATTGCAATCTTAGATATGATACAATCTTAGATATGATTGCAATCTTAGATATGATATACAATCTTAGAAGATATGATTTTGTAATCTTGGAGATTTAATTTGTAGATATCCTTTAATCTTAATCGTTGATGTAATTGATCTGTACCGTTGGATTTGGGGAGGCTCAACTATAAATAGAGGCCTTTCCCTTCATTGTAAACACACTAGAGTTTTGGGAAGCAATAAGAATTCTTGAGAACATTCACTCAAATTTCTCTCCCTCTTGCGTTCTTACTTTCTGTGGTTTGTTCTTATTTTATTCTTCGTCTATCTTAGTTTTTTTTCAACCCTTTTTTATTTTAATTTCTTCATTTTTCAAATATGTACTTTTTTTCCTATCTTTTATACATTTGATTATGTATTTTATATATCATAATATTTAACCTTTTTATATAGTTTATTTTCAAATATATATTTTCTATGCATGTATATATATTATATAATCATTTCATTATAAATATAAATTCTTTTACATATTTGATATTTTATACATTATTTTTCTAAACTAATATATTTTATATATTTTATATAATTATTATTCTTATAAATATATTTTTTATTATATATTATATTTCAAATTTATTATTAAATATAACATTTTTTATATGCTCATTCTATTTATCAATTGTTTATATTATACATATATTTTTAAAACTTATATTTTTATTATTATACAATATTTGTTTTACTTTAGAATTAATGTATTGTTGTTATGTTATGTATTTCATATGTTATATAATATCTTAGACTTTTATAATTTACTTTCAAATGCATATTTTATATATGTACATTGATATATTGTATTATATGCATCATTTCATTTATTAATCCATTCATGTGTACATTAAATTATTGGATTGTATATTTTATATTTTATGTAGATCCTATTTATCCATTTGCTATGCATGTCATCTATTTTACTCATACATATTTTACACATTAATATTTACCATTTTTTATATTATTTAATGTTTTATTTATGATATATTGTATATAATTAGTGCATTTATTATGCTTTCTTTTGGGTATATTCCTATTTGCTTAGCATGATTATTTTTATTATTCAATTTTACCTCTCGTATAGTGATTGCATTTATATAAAGTGTTATAATACTTTGTAATATACGCTATTTGAATATCTATGTTTCAGTAATATAGAATTGTCACTCTAAAAGGTCATTTAAAACAATATTTAAAAGTTTTATAAAAATAAAAAAGGCAATGCTTAGTATTTGAAAGTTTCGAGAAAAGTAGTGCCCTAATTTATTGGGTTGCAACTTTTCTCGTTGAGTTCTTATAGTCAAGTACCCTTCTAAGTTTTTAAGATTTTCAAAATACGAGCAACTGTCTTGGAATTTCAAAGCGTTGTGTCCTAACTTATTGGATGTGGCGATTTGTCGTTTCGAGATAGGGATTTCCAAAAGGTTAACTTAGTGTCAATGTTTTGATACGAGTGAACCCAAATTTTCAAAATCAAAGTATTTTAAAAAGGATTACATCTTAAAATTTTTTAAATTTCTGACATTAAAGACATTTGATAATCAATTAGGTACCAATTTTTGGGCGTTATGAGGGTGCTACTCCTTTCTCGTATGTAACCGACCCTCGAACCCGTTCTTTTATTTCGTGGACCAAAACTAATGATTTTAAAACAAAATGTTTTAAAGGTGATCCAATCACACCTAAAAAGATCGGTGGCGACTCTCGTTTTTGTTTTTTTAAAATCGATTCCCATTTTCCTAAACTCGATATGAAAATGGTTTCGACATTAGTGATTTATTTCATATACATTTCAACCAGGTACATCCATTTATATTGAACAAGTCCACCAAGCTTAGCCTCTATTGACAAATGAATAATCAAATGAATCATGACTGTGAAGAAACTTAGAGGAAATATTTTCTCCATTTCACAAAGCTTTAACACCACTTGTATTTGAAGTTGATCAACTTCTTGTGGATCAAGACTTTTTGCACATGATCTCTTAAAGAAATCCGACAAATCTATAACACATAGCACCTTCTTTTCTACAACTTTTCTTAAGCATATAGGAAGCAAATCTCGCATAAGAATGTGACCGTCATGACTTTTGAGGTTGTTCAACTTGTTCTTTTTCAAATTCATGCATCGAGATACTTTTGATGCATAACCATTGGGTACCTTCAAGTTCTTCATGATGGAGAGGAAAATATCTTTTTCCTTTTATGTAAGAGTGCAGCACGCTTGCGGTAGGTACTCTTTCCTGTTTCTCATTTTTGGATGAAAATAACTTCAGATGCCAATACATTGCAAGTCTTTGTGCTCCTTGATATTGTCTTTACCTCTGCGTGAGAGATTAAGAAGGGTGCCAACAACATTTTCACATACGTTTTTCTCGATGTGCATGCCATCCAAATTATGTTGAAGAAGATTGTAACGTCAATAAAGCAAGTCAAAAAATGTGCTCCTCTTCTTTCATAAAGTCTCGTCTTGATTTATTGGATTTTTTTCATCTCCCTCTACCATCAATTCTTCAAAATTTTTAAACAAATCATACCTCTCGTCTACATAGGGTTCTACCGACCCTATATCAAGTTCTTCTCTATCCTTTTTTTGGGCTTTTCCATAAATGAAATTGATACCTTCAACTTCTCTTAAGATATCTTTCTCGGATCATGAAATATGAGCTACTCCACACTCTATAGTGCCATCAAATTCACGAATCTATTTCAAAATGAGTGTTTAGTTGATAACCATCGACGATGACTGAAAACACAAAAATTTACAAACTTGTTCATACCTTTTTTAACTTAAATTCATGCAAATTTGGTTAAATTCTTGTCGAAAAATAATTAATTTTTATAAAATAATTAACTGCACTTCAAATATGAACATGTTGAAATTTAGTTAATTTTATAATTATTTTTGATTAATTTTGGTTATTTTCAATAGATTTGCACAAAGGGCGAAAAATAGCTCGGCAGACACTGCCAGAAGCACAAAATCGAGAAGCAATTTGTAGTATCGAGGTCCTAGCCTAAGATGGTCCAATTATGTGTATTAATTCATAATATAATTAATTCTAATTTATACCCAATTTAATTTAGGCTAAATAAATTATTATTAATTAATTATGGAAAAAGTGGTCCAGTTGAACCGAACCGATTGAACTGAACCGGCCAAGGAATGGGCAGCACAAAACTGTCCATATACTGACCCAAATCAGCTTATTAGCTGATTAACTAAGCTTGCAAAGAAACCCTTGAAGACTTGTCAAAGTTGCATTCAAGCCCCTCCACAATTGGTGGCTTTATGGATTTGCCCCAAGCCATATTTAGCAAAGTTGAAGCCATCAACTTTGCCACATAGATGGCTGCCCAAGGGGTGGCTCTTTGGCTGCTATTTTTAGCAAATTTTAGCTGCCACATTCAGCTATAAAAACCCCCCTTGTCTGATCATTCAAAGCGCACCTCAATTCATTCACATCTCTTCTCTCCTCTCTCACTTTCTCCTCTCATTTTCCCTTTCAAAATCCCTTGCTCTTGTGCCGATTTCGCCCCTTGGAAAAGGGTTCTTCTTTAGAAATTTTGGAGTAGCAATTGAGTGTTCATAGAAGCCTTGATCAGCGAGGACAACAAAGAATGAAAAATGGAGCAACTTTGTCAAAGCCTCGGAAAAACACCAGATTTGATTCTTGTTCCCTATCTCTTTAATTTTTGTTGTTGTTATGATGAACATATCTATGAATATTTATGTTGTTGGAATGGTTAATTTAATCAGTTTAGCTTGAATTTAATTCGTGTTGGTTTGATTGCATTTCATCTGCTTAAATTATTAAAATTGTGTTTATGTTGTTGTAGGCCTCAGTAAAATGCTTGATTAAGTAAAATCATGCCTAAGTTATTCTTGCATTACAATTGTGAGATATCTAATGAATTAATTATTTAAACGGATTGAAATTTTAATTAATGGACACAATACTTAATCAGTGCATGTTTATTCTTCTAAGGTAGCCAAAGGTTAAATTAGCAATGTATTTGGGGATACACTTGCCTTGCGTAACTTGCAAGATTATTTTGATTAAACTGTTTCAAGGTAAGAATACCTTGTTACCTCACATAGTCTTTTATATGCTCTTTGGATTTTATTAATCGTTTGAATTAACATAGGGATATATTAAGAGATGAATGGATTTGTGTAGGTGAATATGTTCATAAGTTAGCAAATTACCAAGTTGCCGAGAATTTATTCGTAACAGCATAAGCATGAGCTTAATAATTCTAAATTAAAGAAATGTAATAAAATCAACACAAGTATGTCATCTTGATTAAATCATATTTTAAAATCCTGCATTTGAGATTTATTTCTTTAGTTTACTTAGTTTAAAATCTTAGTTTTTAATTACCCTCTTCAAACAAAATATTTTTCTTCACCAAAGTGTTTTAAATAGTATTCATAAATAATTATTTCATAGTCCCTGTGGGTACGATAACTCGACATTTACTTGTCACTTTATTACTTGTTGCGATTGTGTACACTTGCACATTTTCGTCATTCCAAGTTTTTGGCGCCATTGCTGGGGACTGATTTAAAAAGTTATTTGTGAATTTGTTAGTTTACATTTTGGTTTATTTTTTTTCTTTGTTTAATTTTTAACTTAATTAATTTTTCTATGATCATTCAAGGTGTTTATGAGTATTGACTGAATTATTGACCTACTCCCTGTAGACCTTGAGATAGAACGAACTTCTTGAGAGCAAAGAAGACAAGCAAATCAGAAAAGGAACGAAGAGATGAACTTCAAAAATTCGATCCAAGGAAATGGAGCAAACCCTGCTCAAAATCCTATCCTTATTGCTGATGATAGGGATACAACTTTACGACAGTATGCCGTGCCAGTATTTCATGATCTTAATCCGGGTATTAGGAGACTCGAAATTGAGGCACAATAATTTGAGCTGAAGCCAGTCATGTTCTAGATGCTTCAGACAGTGGGCCAATTTAGTGGAATGGCTACCAAAGATCCTTACCTACATTTAAGACTATTTATGGAGGTGAGCGATTCTTTCAAGTTAGCTGGAGTACCCAAAGATGCATTACGATTGAAGCTTTTCCCATTTTCACTGAGGGACAGAGCTTGAGCTTGGTTGAACTCATTGCCACTAGACTCAATTTCCACATGGCAAGAGTTAGCAGAAAAATTCCTTATGAAGTATTTCCCGCCTAACAAGAATGCTAAGTTGAGGAACGAGATCACTGCCTTCCAACAAATGGATAATGAGTCCTTGTATAAGGCATAGGAAAGGTACAAAGAGTTACTATGAAAGTGCCCTCATCATGGAATCCCACATTGCATCCAACTTAAGACATTTTAGAATGGTCTCAATGCTCACATGAGGATGGTAGTGGATGCTTCTGCTAATGGTACTCTCCTTTCTAAGTCTTATAATGAGGTTTATGAAATCATTGAGATGATTGCCAGCAACAATTACCAATCACCAACCAATTGAGTAGTGTCGGGAAGACGAGTTGCTAGAATACATGTAGTAGACACTCTTACTTCACTCGAATCTCAGGTATCATCAATATCCTCAATGTTAAAAAATCTTACTACTAATGGGTCTAACAGTTTTGTAGCACAACCACCAACCCAATTTGAAAATATAGCCTATGTTTACTGTGGGGAAGGACATTTGTTTGAAGAATGTCCATCAAACCCAGAATCCATGTACTACACAGGTAACCAGAACCAGAATTGAGGAAGGCAAGGACTGCAATCCAATTTTTATAACCTATCATGGCGAGATCACCCCAATTTTTCTTGGAGTAACCAAGGGGCTGGAATCGATAACACTTACGCCCAACTTAGACCAACCTAGCCGCTTAGTTTTCCCCAAAAAGTTCAGTAACCAGCTCAGGATGAATCATCCAATAGCTTAGAGAATTTATTAAAGGCATACATGGCGAAAAATGACGCCACTCTAAGAAATTTGGAGAATCAAATGGGCCAGCTTGCTACTGAACTTAGGAACCGACCACCAGGTGCTTTACCTAATGATAGAGAGAATCCAAGGAATCGAGGGGAAGGAGTATTGCAAAGTGTTGACATTGAGAAGTGGAAAGACAGTAGGGCCCAAAACCATTGAAGCTAAAAAGGACCAAGATAACGCTCAAGATTCAAAGGAAGTTCAACCGAGTGTAGAAATTCCAGTTTCACAAGAACCAGAATCTGCAAAACTCGATAAGGTAATTACAAAACCAGCTAATTCTGATCAACTAACAATTTTGTTAGATGCAGAATTGCCATAGAAGACGAATCAACCAGTTCCAGTAAAGAAACCACCACCACCCTACCCTCAAAGACTTCCAAAGAAAAAGTAAGAGATTCAATTCAAGAAGTTCCTAGACATACTCAAGCAACTTCATATCAATATTGTGACAGCCCTAAATTGACCCTAGTCAGAAAGTGGTTTCGGGACCACTAAACCGAGTCATAAAAATAATTAACTGTCATAGTTGATGCTCATTATATGTACATATGCATGTGTGAAAATTTCATGGTTGAATTTTGTAAATTGTAGGTGAATTTTTATCAAATAGGACTTATGTGAGAAAATTTAGAAATGTGCTAGGCAAATGTAGGATGGCCTATAGGTGCATGTTGTGAAAAAGGTGGGTTTGCATGTCAATTTACCCAAATGTAAGCATGATGGCCGGCCATACTATGGGTGGGAAACATGTTGCAAACATGTTTAGTTAGTGGGTATGTAGGAAAAAATAAAATAAGAAATATGGGTAATAAAGAAAAAAAAAAGAGAATGGTGTGAGTGTACCCCCCATTGCCGTGAGTTGAGGGAGAGAAGAAAGAAAAAAATGTTCATCATTTTCTTTCACTTCTTGTGGCATGAAAATGAGGGAGTTTGAATGCTTAATAAGGAGGGAAGAAGGAGAGCTCATGTTTTCTTTCTTTTGCAATTGTCGTAACTAGAGGAAGAAGAGGAAGCAAGATTCGGCCAAAGTGGTCCTTTAGATCAAGGTATGTTCAATGATATTTTTTGGAAGTTTACACAACCTTTGGGTGATGAGTCTAAATTCTATCTATCCCAAGGTTGGATTTGGGGTTGTCGGAGAGTTGGGATTTGACAAAGAAGCTTAAAAATTTTAGTTGATACCTTGATGCTATTAACATGTTAGTTATATAGATGTGTTAAGTTGCTTGTTATGTTAGCATGAAAGTTGAAGTTGTTAGGTCATTTTGTTGGAGGTGCCGAATTTAGGACTAAAAGAGAATGAGTATTCGCTAACATAGTTGAAAGGGATGTTGCCGATTTTTAGATTTAGGTTTTGGGAGTGGCCATAATGGGCATTAAGATGTAGAACTTAAGAAACGTAGTTATATGTGAATTTACATGATAATACAAATAGATGTGAAAATATATGCTAGATTAGGAAAAAAATTGATTAAGTGTTCATGAGATGAAATTAGGTGATTAAAAGATGTTATAGTTGACATTGTATATATATACATACATTCGCCATCTCATTGAGTTTGAAGGTGGTGTTAAATCCAATTGTGATGCCCATTTGGAAGTGTATATATATATGTATAGATATATGTAAGTATGCCCGTTCGTGATGTTACCTTTAATCATGTGTATAATCGACTAAATGGGTAACTAGTGAGGATGGTTGCCGAATATACAAACATACATATGCATGTGTAATTGAATTATGAATGTTTAGCAAGATGGTTAAACTAGTTAATTCATTGATTAAGCTCAAGGAGTTAAAGAAGGAGAATCAAGCAAGGGAAAGACGAAGGTCATCGAGTAGCCGACTTGGAACTATTTTACCCAACACAAGGTAAGTCACTAAGCACATATTTTGTATTGATTTAAATAGACATGATGTCTATGTAATTATGCCGAAAGGAATGATAAATTTATATACATGTATGTATGTGGTGATGAAAGTATTGAATAAAAAGAAAAGTGGTGAGATGTATTGAGTTGTTAATTTCGGCACTAAGTGTGCGGGTATAAACAATTGTGATCATGAGAATGGCACTAAGTGTGCGGGTTTAAAATTTGTACAGCACTAAGTGTGCGAGTTTGATCATATAGCACTAAGTGTGCGAGTTGATTATATAGCACTAAGTGTGCGGAATCACTATTGACACTGAGTGTGCGACATTATTGAGTCGATCACGGACAGCGGATCGGGTAAGCACCTTGAGTTCATGGCTAATAGGCGCTATGTTTATATTTGGAGTTGAGCTTGGTAAGTTTTGAACCTATGTGACAATTTTAATTGAAGTCACGTACATGAGAATTATCGCGGAATAAGTGAAAAGGCTATTTAGTTGTATGATTGTAACGAAAACAAAATGATGTATAAAACGCTTGAATATCCTATTGATTAGTATATGGAATGTGAATGTGAATGTGTAACTTGGTGTGAGATTGAACCGAAAGGTCTAAGGAACTATGGTATAGTTCGGTTTGGAGGAAGTAATTAGCATCGTTCCATTTTATTTTCCTCTTATGATAATGTTATTAATGGATGGTAGTGCATTGCTTATGACTTACTGAGTTACGTACTCATTTGGTGCTTATTGTTGCTTATTTAGGTTCTTGATCCATTTTGCGTGCTTGGGACCGTCGTCGAAGTCATCACACCGGCTAACAACTTTTGGTATTTTCTTCGTAGTTGGTCTTGGAGTACATTTCGGCATGTATAGGCTATTATGTTTTGTTTGAACTTGGTATGTAAAATTTTGAATAGCCATGCGAAAATGGCTTATAAATGTTTTGAGCATAATGTTATAATCATTCGGTATGTATATGCTCATTAAGAGGCACGAAAATGTTTTGCAATGATCAGCCATTAGAATGGTTCATCATGATTATATTTTGGACTATATATGAAAAAGGGGTGGTTGAATCATAGAAACTATGTGTTAGAGAAAGTCTACCCTAGAAATAGATGCTGGCAGCAACAGTGACGTGGATGTGAAAAATCACTAAAAATAGTAGGAATGGAATTAAATAGTGAATAAATTATGTAAATGAACCTTGATGAATCCATTTTCATATGGAAGAAACGAAACGGTCATATGAGTTGTATGTTAAAAGATATTTGGGTTTTCGTGAAACAGGGCCAGAACAGTTTCTGGATTCCCTGTTCCGACTTTGAAAATTCATTATAAATTAACCAGAGATAATTAGGGGTCATACCATATATGTATAAATTTATATTTGAGTCTAGTTTCTATAGAAACAAACGGCATCAGTATTGAAGCCCTGCACAGGGAGTTATTTGAGTTGTAACGCACGAAGGTCAGTGTAGTCGACCCCTGTAACATAGGAGATTTTAACTAATAAACTGTACTAATTGGCTCTACCAAAAATTCTAGAAAAAAATCTGTAGATGGAAATATGAGTCTAGTTTCAGGGAAAAATTATGAAACTGATTTTCGAGTTGTAAAACTCAAGTTATGATTTTTGAAGCGACTAGTACACAGATTGGCAGCTTGTCTGGGAAATTCTCAATAAGTGGTTTGAAGTCTGTTAACACCTCATATTCGACTCCGGCGACGGTCTCGGGTTCGGGGTGTTACAATTTTATTGGTATATGGTTTAGTCGGTTCTAGGACTACCATAACACGTATGAGTCTAGCTATACATGCCTTAATGTTAATGTTTAAATGTGTGATGACTTCTGACGGTTAAAATTATTGTTTTGATTAGTAAATGGATCCCAGTGTAGAGAGAACCTTGGCGGATGACGTTGAAAGTGTAGCGGCTGCTCCTGCACAAGGGACGCCGCCTGTTAAACCTCAGTCATCTGCGATTAATCAGGGTGAGGGGGCTAGACAAGCCTTCTTTACCATGATGAACGAGTGGGTCGCGCAATATGCCCGAACCAATCCGGCTGTCCAACACTTCCCGAATTTGAATAATCCACCAAGAACCCGTAATGCCATCGCCATCGATCCCGTGAGGCTGAGTAAGCCACCACCAGACTTGATTAGGAAGCGGGGCTGAGGAGTTTAAGGCCATAGTTCTTGATGATGCCGAAAGGGCCGAGTTCTGGCTTGATAACACCATTCGGGTGTTTGATGAACTGTCATGCACACCCGATGAATGTCTAAAGTGTGCTATATCCTTGTTGCAAGACTCAACTTACTATTGGTGGAGGACTTTGATTTCCATAGTCCCGAACGAACGAGTTACTTGGGATTTCTTTCAAATAGAATTTCGAAAGAAATATATTAGTCAACGGTTTATCGATCAAAAGCGTAAGGAATTCTTGGAACTCAAGCAAGGCCGTATGACAGTATCTGAATACGAACATGAGTTCGTAAGACTCAGTTGGTATGCCCGGGAGTGTGTGGCTGATGAGGTTGCTATGTGCAAGAGATTTGAGGAAGGATTGAATGAAGATTTAAAGCTACTAGTGGGTATTTTGGAGATAAAAGAATTCGTAACACTAGTTGAACGAGCCTGCAAGGCGGAGGAACTTGGAAAGGAGAAGAAGAAGGCTGAATTTGAAGCTAGAGACTATCGCAAAAGATCGACGGGTAAAGCTCCGTTCTCGGTACAGTAAAGAAGTTCGTGGAGGACACTAATAAATCGAGGACGATCGGGAATTTCCATTAGAGCACGACCATCGACGGACTCCGAGCTACTTGGTAGCTAGTGTGGGCAATAACCGTCAAGAGAAACCTGAATGCCCCCAATGTGGGAGAAGACATATAGGTGAATGTTGGGGTAAGTCTACCAATAGGGCTCATTACGGATGCGGTTCAAGGACCACTTCATTAGAGATTGCACGGAGCTTGATGAGAAGAATAGGATACAAGGTGCAAGGCCTAGTGGGATGACAGCTAGAGGTAGACCACCAAGAATTTCAGGAGGTAGGGGTGGTAGTCAGAGAGGGGCCACTGATACGGCTGTTCGATCTGAGACCCGTACTCCTGCTAGGGCATACGCCATCCGTGCACGAGAGGAAGCATCCTCCCCTGATGTTATCACTGGTACTTTCACTCTCTTTGATACTAATGTGATTGCTTTGATTGACCCTGGTTCTACTCATTCTTATATATGCGAAACCTTAGCATCCAGTAAGACTTTATCTATTGAGTCTACTGAGTTCGTAATTCGGGTGTCAAATCCCTTGGGTCATTACATGCTTGTCGACAAAGTGTGCAAGAAATGTCCCCTAGTAATCCGAGGGTCCTGCTTTCCGGCGGACCTGATGCTTTTGCCGTTTGATGAATTTGATGTTATTCTTGGTTTGGATTGGTTGACTATGCATGATGCGGTTGTGAATTGCAAAAGCAAGACTATTGATTTGAGGTGCGCGAATAACGAGATAATCCGAGTTGAGTCTACGGACTTAAAGGGGTTGCCAGCTGTAATATCAACAATGTTGGCCCAGAAACATGTAAGAAAGGGGTGCGAAGCATACCTTGCGTATGTACTTGACGATAAGGAATTGGAAAAGAAACCCGAATTGGTGCCGGTGGTTTGTGAATACCCGGATGTTTTTCCTGAAAAATTACCGGGTTTACCACCTATTCGGGAAGTAGAGTTTGGTATTGAGCTTGTACCTGGGACTACGCCAATTTCGATAGCTCCGTATCGTATGGCACCAACCGAGTTGAAAGAGTTGAAAGCTCAGTTGCAATAGTTGACGGATAGAGGTTTCGCTCGACCAAGTTTTTCACCTTGGGGTGCACCAGTGTTGTTTGTGAAAAAGAAGGACCGAACCATGAGGTTGTGCATCGACTATCGTCAGCTTAATAAAGTGACAAGAAAGAACAAATATCCGTTACCGCGTATCGATGATTTGTTCGATCAACTGAAGGAAGCCTCAGTGTTCTCAAAAATAGATTTGAGATCGGGCTATTATCAGTTGCGAACTCGGGATTCGGACATACCCAAAACTGCCTTCAGAACGAGATATGGTCACTACGAGTTCTTAGTGATGCCGTTTGGGCTCACTAATGCCCCTGCGGTATTTATGGATTTGATGAATCGGATCTTCAGACCGTATTTGGATCGATTCGTAGTTGTGTTCATTGACGACATCTTGGTCTATTCAAGAGATGAGACCGAACATGTGGAGCACCTGAGATTAGTGTTGCAAATTTTACGGGATAAGCAGTTATATGCTAAGTTCAGCAAGTGTGAGTTTTGGTTAAGAGAGGTTAGCTTCTTGGGTCATGTGGTATCTGCATTGGGTATTCGAGTCGACCCGAGCAAAATTTCAGCCATACTTAACTGGAAGCCTCCAAGAAATATTACTGAGGTTCGGAGCTTTTTGGGACTTGCCGGTTACTACCGACGGTTTGTGAAAGGTTTCTCAATGATAGCCACACCCATGACGAAATTGCTTCAGAAAGATGTCAAGTTTGAATGGACGGAAAAGTGTCAGAAAAGTTTCGATCAATTGAAAACTCATTTGACGGAAGCTCCAGTATTAGTGCAGCCCGAATCTGGCAAAGAGTTTGTCATCTATAATGACGCCTCCCTACTTGGGTTAGGTTGCGTATTGATGCAAGAAGGTCGAGTTGTGGCTATGCGTCGAGACAATTAAAGCCACATGAGAAAAATTATCCGACCCATGATCTCGAACTAGCTGCCATCGTATTCGCTTTGAAAATATGGCGACACTACCTATTTGGGGAGAAGTGCCATGTGTATTCGGATCACAAAAGTCTCAAATATTTGATGACTCAAAGAGACTTAAATCTGAGACAAAGACGTTGGCTTGAGTTGTTGAAAGATTATGAGCTGGTCATTGATTATCACCCGGGAAAGGCTAATGTGGTTGCGGACGCCTTAAGCCGGAAATCACTGTTTGCTTTACGAGCAATGAATGTACACTTGTCTATCCTACCCGACAATGTGTTAATAGCTGAATTAAAGGCCAAACCATTATTGACTCATCAAATTCGCGAAGCTCAGAAAGTTGACGATGAGTTGGTTGCAAAACGGGCTGAGTGTGTTCCGAACAAGGAATCGGAGTTTCAAATTGATGATGACGATTGTTTGAGGTTCAGAAATCGTTTGTGTGTTCCAAGAAATTCAGAACTCATTTCGATGATTCTGAACGAAGCTATTGTAGCCGAATGTCAATTCACCCGGGGAGTACGAAGATGTATAACGATTTGAAATGTCGGTTTTGGTGGCATGGTATGAAACGAGACATCTCCGACTTTGTTTCGAGATGTTTAATATGTCAACAAGTGAAAGCGGAACATCAAGTGCCTTCAGGGTTACTTCAACCGATCATGATACCCGAGTGGAAATGGGATCGAGTCACAATAGATTTTGTGTCCGGGCTGCCATTGTCAGCTAGTAAGAAGGATGCGATTTGGGTTGTTGTTGATAGATTGACTAAGTCGGCTCACTTTATCCCTGTGCGTACGGATTTTTCATTGGATAAACTAGCTGAATTGTACGTTTCTCAGATTGTGAGATTACATGGGGTACCGATTTCTGTTGTGTCGGATAGAGATCCGAGGTTCACCTCGCGATTTTGGAAGAAATTGCAAGAAGCTTTGGGTACCAAGTTGCATTTCAGCACCCGTTTCGCCCCCAAACCGATGGTCAATCCGAGCGAATAATTCAGATACTTGAGGATATGTTGAGATGTTGCATCCTCGAGTTCAGTGGTTCATGGGAACGATATTTACCTTTGATTGAATTCGCACAACAATAGTTTTCAATCAAGTATTAAGATGGCGCTTACGAGGCCTTGTGCGAGCGTAAATGCCGTACACCATTGTTTTGGACCGAGCTCGGTGAGAGCAAAATTTTCGAGTGGATTTGATTAAAGATGCTGAATGTAAAGTAAGAGTAATCCGTGAAAATCCGAAGATAGCCTCCGATCGTCAGAAGTCGTACGCGGATTTAAAACGAAGAGATATTGAGTATCAGGTGGGGGACAAAGTGTTTCTTAAGGTATCGCCTTGGAAAAAGATACTCAGATTTGGCCGTAAGGGCAAATTGAGTCCGAGATTCATTGGGCCGTATGAGATCTCCGAACGAGTTGGCCCAGTAGCATATAGGTTGCTTTTACCCCTTGAACTCGAAAGGATCCACAACGTTTTCCATGTTTCGATGCTTCGACGTTACCGATCCGATCCTTCGCATGTAATAAACCCCTCCGAGATTGAAATTCAAGCCGATATGAGTTATGAAGAAGAACCGATCCGTATTCTAGCTCGTGAAGTGAAAGAGTTGCGAAACAAAAGGGTTCCGTTAGTGAAAGTGTTATGGCTCAAACACAGAATGGAAGAAGCTACTTGGGAACCTGAGAACTCTATGAAAGAACGATACCCAAACCTATTTACGGTAAGATTTTCGGGGACGAAAATTTCTTAAGTGGGGAGAGTTGTGACACCCTAAATTAACCCTAGTCGGAAAGTGGTTTGGGACCACTAAACCGAAAGTCATAAAAATAATTAACTGTCATAGTTGATGCTCATTATATGTACATATGCATGTGTGAAAATTTCATGGTTGAATTTTGTAAATTGTAGGTGAATTTTTATCAAATAGGACTTATGTGAGAAAATTTAGAAATGTGCTAGGCAAATGTAGGATGGCCTATAAGTGCATGTTGTGAAAAAGGTGGGTTTGCTTGTCAATTTACCTAAATGTAAGCATGATGGCCGGCCATACTATGGGTGGGAAACATGTTGCAAACATGTTTAGTTAGTGGGTATGTAGGAAAAAATAAAATAAGAAATATGGGTAATAAAGAAAAAAAAGAGAATGGTGTGAGTGTACCCCCATTGCCGTGAGTTGAGGAGAGAAGAAAGAAAAAAATGTTCATCATTTTCTTTCACTTCTTGTGGCATGAAAATGAGGGAGCTTGAATGCTTAATAAGGAGGGAAGAAGGAGAGCTCATGTTTTCTTTCTTTTGCAATTGTCGTAACTAGAGGAAGAAGAGGAAGCAAGATTCGGCCAAAGTGGTCCTTTAAATCAAGGTATGTTCAATGATATTTTTTGGAAGTTTACACAACCTTTGGGTGATGAGTCTAAATTCTATCTATCCCAAGGTTGGATTTGGGGTTGTCGGAGAGTTGGGATTTGACAAAGAAGCTTAAAAATTTTAGTTGATACCTTGATGCTATTAACATGTTAGTTATATGGATGTGTTAAGTTGCTTGTTATGTTAGCATGAAAGTTGAAGTTGTTAGGTCATTTTGTTGGAGGTACCGAATTTAGGACTAAAAAGAGAATGAGTATTCGGCTAACATAGTTGAAAGGGGATGTTACCGATTTTTAGATTTAGGTTTTGGGAGTGGCCATAATGGGCATTAAGATGTAGAACTTAAGAAACGTAGTTATATGTGAATTTACATGATAATACAAATAGATGTGAAAATATATGCTAGATTAGGAAAAAAAAATTGATTAAGCGTTCATGAGATGAAATTAGGTGATTAAAAGATGTTATAGTTGACATTGTATATATATACATACATTCGGCCATCTCATTGAGTTTGAAGGTGGTGTTAAATCCAATTGTGATGCCCATTTGGAAGTGTATATATATATGTATAGATATATGTAAGTATGCCCGTTCGTGATGTTACCTTTAATCATGTGTATAATCGACTAAATGGGTAACTAGTGAGGATGGTTGCCGAATATACAAACATACATATGCATGTGTAATTGAATTATGAATGTTTAGCAAGATGGTTAAACTAGTTAATTCATTGATTAAGCTCAAGGAGTTAAAGAAGGAGAATCAAGCAAGGGAAAGACGAAGGTCATCGAGTAGCCGACTTGGAACTATTTTACCCAACACAAGGTAAGTCACTAAGCACATATTTTGTATTGATTTAAATAGACATGATGTCTATGTAATTATGCCGAAAGGAATGATAAATTTATATACATGTATGTATGTGGTGATGAAAGTATTGAATAAAAAGAAAAGTGGTGAGATGTATTGAGTTGTTAATTTCGGCACTAAGTGTGCGGGTATAAACAATTGTGATCATGAGAATGGCACTAAGTGTGCGGGTTTAAAATTTGTACAGCACTAAGTGTGCGAGTTTGATCATATAGCACTAAGTGTGCGAGTTGATTATATAGCACTAAGTGTGCGGAATCACTATTGACACTGAGTGTGCGGCATTATTGAGTCGATCACGGACAGCGGATCGGGTAAGCACCTTGAGTTCATGGCTAATAGGCGCTATGTTTATATTTGGAGTTGAGCTTGGTAAGTTTTGAACCTATGTGACAATTTTAATTGAAGTCACGTACATGAGAATTATCGCGGAATAAGTGAAAAGGCTATTTAGTTGTATGATTGTAACGAAAACAAAAATGATGTATAAAAACGCTTCGAATATCCTATTGATTAGTATATGGAATGTGAATGTGAATGTGTAACTTGGTGTGAGATTGAACCGAAAGGTCTAAGGAACTATGGTATAGTTCGGGTTGGAGGAAGTAATTAGCATCGTTCCATTTTGTTTTCCTCTTATGATAATGTTATTAATGGATGGTAGTGCATTGCTTATGACTTACTGAGTTACGTACTCATTTGGTGCTTATTGTTGCTTATTTAGGTTCTTAATCCATTTTGCGTGCTTGGGACCGTCGTCGAAGTCATCACACCGGCTAACAACTTTTGGTATTTTCTTCGTAGTTGGTCTTGGAGTACATTTCGGCATGTATAGGCTATTATGTTTTGTTTGAACTTGGTATGTAAAATTTTGAATAGCCATGCGAAAATGGCTTATAAATGTTTTGAGCATAATGTTATAATCATTCGGTATTTATATGCTAATTAAGAGGCACGGAAATGTTTGGCAACGATCAGCCATTAGAATGGTTCATCCTGATTATATTTTGGACTATCTATGAAAAAGGGGTGGTTGAATCATAGAAACTATGTGTTAGAGAAAGTCTACCCTAGAAATAGATGCTGGCAGCAACAGTGATGTGGATGTGAAAAATCACTAAAAATAGTAGGAATGGAATTAAATAGTGAATAAATTATGTAAATGAATCTTGATGAATCCATTTTCATATGGAAGAAACGAAACGGTCATATGAGTTGTATGTTAAAAGATATTTGGGTTTTCGTGAAACAGGGCCAGAACGGTTTCTGGATTCCCTGTTCCGACTTTGAAAATTCATTATAAATTAACCAGAGATAATTAGGGGTCATACCATATATTTATAAATTTATCTTTGAGTCTAGTTTCTATAGAAACAAACGGCATCAGTATTGAAGCCCTGCACAGGGAGTTATTCAAGTTGTAAGGCACGAATGTCAGTGTAGTCGACCCCTGTAACATAGGAGACTTTAACTAATAAACTGTACTAATTGGCTCAACAAAAAATTCTAGAAAAAAATCTGTAGGTTAACATATGAGTCTAGTTTCAGGGAAAAATTACGAAACTGATTTTCGAGTTGTAAAACTCAAGTTATGATTTTTGAAGCGACTAGTACACAGATTGGCAGCTTGTCTGGGAAATTCTCAATAAGTGGTTTGAAGTCTGTTAACACCTCGTGTTCGACTCCGGCGACGGTCTCGGGTTCGGGGTGTTACAAATATCCCGTTGGTTAAAGCACTTGAGCAAATGCTGAACTATGTCAAATTCATGAAGGATATCCTGTCCAAAAAATGAAGACTTGGAGAATTTGAGACGGTAGCTCTGACGAAGGAATGTAATGCATATCTTCAAGACAAACTACCCCAAAGTTGAAGGATCTTGGATGTTTTACCATACCTTGCAACATTTGAGCAACGTATTATGGTAAGGCATTATGTGACTTAGGTGCGAGTATTAAATTAATGCCTGTTTCAATATTTAGAAAGTTGGGGATAGGTGAAGTTAAACCTACTACGGTTACACTTCAATTAGCAGATCGATCTTTAACACATTTAGAAGGAAAAATCAAGGATGTATTGGTATGTGTAGATAAATTTATCTTCCCTGTTGATTTTGTTATCCTAGACTTTGAAGTAGACAAAGAAGTGTCAATTATCTTAGGGAGACCGTTCTTAACAACTGGAAGGACCCTTATTGATGTGCATAAGGGTGAGCTTACTATGCATGTTTAGGATGATCAGGTAACATTTAACTTTTTTAAGTCTATGTAATTTCTTGACACAATTGATGATTGTTCTGCAATATCCAATTTAGAGGATTTATAGTGGAGAAGGAGCTCAACCATGTTGAGGATCCATTGGAACAAATTCTGACATCAGATCCTCCGAATGATGAAGAGGAGGATGAACACTTAGTACTGTTAGAAGCTAATCAAAAGGGATTTAATCCGCAATCCCGTTATGAATCTTTGGTATTAGAGAATAGGGATTATGCCGAACCAAAAGCGTCAATCGAGGAGCTACCTAAATTAGAGCTCAAGGTACTACCTTCACATTTAAAATATGTTTATTTAGGTAAAGCTTCTACTTTGTCTGTGATTGTTTCAGTAGAATTAACTAGTGAGCAAGAAGAGTAACTCATCCTTGTATTGAAACAATTCAAGAAGGCTACTAGATGGACCATAGCAGATATTCGCGGCATTAGTCCATCTGTATGCATGCACAAAATTATCCTTGAAGATGGAGAAAAGGGGACGATTGATGGACAACAAAAACTGAACCCCATCATGAAGGATGTAGTAAAGAAAGAAATCATTAAGTGGTTAGATGCGGATATAATCTACCCCATCTCACCAGTTTATGGGTAAGACCGGTCCAGTGCGTGCCAAAGAAAAGAGGTATCACGGTCATTAAAAACAAGAATAACGAGTTGATACCGACTAGAACGGTTACGGGATAGAGAATTTGCATCGGCTGCCGAAAGCTGAACAAGGCGGCTAGGAAAGATCACTTTCCTTTGTTGTTTTTGGACCAGATACCGGATAGACTCGTGGGGTGAGACTACTACTATTTTATCGATGGATACTCGGGGTATAATCAGATTATAGTAGCACCAAAAGATCAACACAAGACAACATTCACTTGCTGGTATGGTACATTTGCATTTAGACGCATGCCATTTGGTTTATGAATGCACCTACTACATTTCAAAGATGTGTGATGTCCATTTTTACTGATATGGTTGAAAAGTATTAGAAAGTTTTTATGGATGATTTTTTAGTATTTGGAGATACTTATGATGATTGCTTAGCCAATCTAGCAAAGGTAGTAAGCGATGCGAAGAAACAAACCTAGTACTCAACTGGGAAAAGTGTCATTTCATGGTACGAGAAGGTATTGTTCTAGGGCATCGAATAACGAGACATGGGATCGAGGTAGATAAAGTAAAGATAGATATATTAAGAAACTCTCACCTCTAACATCAGTAAAGGGTGTTAAGAGCTTTTTGGGCCACGCCGGTTTCTATCGAAGATTCATCAAGGACTTCTCCAAAATTGCTAAACCCTTATGCAAATTATTGGAGAAGGACACGACATTCAAATTTGATGGAGAGTGCTTAAGAGCTTTCAATGATTTGAAGAGATGATTAGTTTCGACACCCATAATCGTCACACCAGACTGGGATTTTCCATTCGAATTGATGTGTGACGCAAGTGACTTCGCGATAGGAGATGTCATGGGCCAGCGAAGGAATAAAGTTTTTCATCCCATCTACTACGCAAGTCGAACACTAACAAGAGCTCAACTAAATTATACAGTAACATAAAAAGAGTTACTTGTTATTGTGTTTACTTTTGACAAGTTTTGATATTATCTTGTAGGTACCAAGGTGACTGTCTATACAAACCACTCGGCAATTAAGTACTTACTTTCTAAGAAAGACACTAAGTCGAGGTTGATCTGATGGGTACTTCTACTTCAAGAGTTCGATCTAGAAATTCAAGATCGAAAGGGAGTGGAAAATCAAGTAGCAGATCATTTGTCCAGATTGGAGTCGCAAGAAGGGAACTTTCCTCTTATACCAATTCGAGAGACGTTTCCGGATGAACACATACTGAAGGTAAATCATGTCCATAATACCCCTTGGTTTGCTAATATTGCTAACTATTTAGCTTTTGGTTTGATGTCGATTAATAAGACATATCATCAAAGGAAAAAGTTTCTTCACGATGTGAAGTACTATTTCTAGGAAGAACCATACTTGTTTAAAAAGTACGCTAATCAAATGATCAGGAGATGTGTGGCAGAAGATGAAGTACAAAAGATTCTATACCATTGTCACTCAGCTCCAAGTAGGGGACACTTCGGAGGTACTCGTACTGCTGCCAAAGTATTGCAAGCCAGATTCTTTTTGCCAATACTGTTCAAGGTTGGAAATGTCACCAACATAAATGAGATGCCTCGAACAAATATCATTGAAGTAGAATTGTTCGATGTATGGGGTATTGACTTTCTTGGTCCTTTTCCGCCATCTTTTGGTCACAAGTACATATTAGTAGCAGTAGACTATGTGTCTAATTGGGTCGAGGCTGAAGCTTATCCAAAAAATGATGCTAGGGTTGTGATGAAGTTTTTGCAGAAACAAGTGTTCACAAGGTTTGGAACCCCAAGAGCTATTATCAGCGATGAAGGGTCCCATTTTGTGAACAAGTGGTTGAAATGGTTATTAGATAAACATGGGGTGAAACATAAGGTTGCTTCAGCTTACTATCCGCAGATGAATGGGCAAGCTGAACTGGCGAACAAGGAGATCAAAGGCATACTTGAGAAGGTAGTTTGCCTGAACCGACGAGATTGGTCCAAAAGATTGGATGATGCTTTATGAGCTTACAGGACAGCTTATAAGACACCTTTAGGGATGTCACCCTACAGGTTGGTCTTTGGGAAAGCCTGTGATCTACCACTGAAGTTAGAGCACAAAGCTTACTGGGCCCTACGACAACTCAACTTGGATCTGAAGCTTACTAAAGAGAAACAGATGCTCCAACTCAATGAGCTAGAGGAATTCTGAATGTTCTCGTACGAAAATGCCAAATTACTCAAGGAGAGACTTAAGAAATGGCATGACAAGCACATTCGAGTTCGAGAATTTGAAGCAGGTCAGCAAGTTTTGTTATTTAATTCTAGATTAAGGTTCTTTCCAGGTAAACTAAAATCACATTGGTCCGGTCCATTTACGATTCATCGCGTCTATCCATACGGAGTTGTTGAACTCCAAGGTAAGGGAGGTAATTTTCAAGTTAATGCTCAGCGTTTGAAACATTACTGG
Organism: Gossypium arboreum; assembly: GCF_025698485.1. Lineage (NCBI taxonomy): Eukaryota > Viridiplantae > Streptophyta > Magnoliopsida > Malvales > Malvaceae > Gossypium > Gossypium arboreum. Next base: position 40,899,159 of record NC_069081.1, read on the forward strand.
AGAGGTAAGACTGAACGAAATCAAATTTCGTTCATTTTATCAGATGTTTGAATTTTATTATTTTCCTTTTTAATAAATGATTTAGGGTATATTTTCGGATTAGTATGTTTAAATAAATTCTGTCTAGGAGATTGGAACTTAAGCGGGACCGCTTGTGACCCCTCTAATCTTTCCTGGGAATTGATTTTAACATAATTTTTCGAGAAATTATTCCCTAAATAAAATTAAATTTTTGGTTTTTCAAATAAAAGGGTCAATTTTGATCCAAGTTTTAAATTGCAACTCAATTTCAAATGTTCATTAAGTCTAGGGACTTAATTGAATTATTTTAAAATTTGGTTGCTCTTTTCGTAAATAATAAAAATTAGATGCCTCTTTTGTAAATATTTTCAAAGGGCTTCTAGAATAAATGTTTTAGTTTAATAAAAAGATGATAATTATTAATATATAATTATATCCATTATAATATATATTAATTATTATCAACTCTATATAGAATTAGGATTAGTTTTAATTTAATCATATTTTATTTGATAAGTTTTTTTAATAATATAATTTATATATTATTATTTTATCAATTTAGCATAGAATTAGGATTAGTTTATTTTATTTTTAAATAAATTAATAGCATTAATAATTTAATATGTATTTTATTAATTATTAATTGTTGTTAACTTTATTTAGGATTAGAGCTTAGAATAATTTAATTGTTCTAAGAATTCTACTTTAAGTCCTATTCCCTTATTATAAATACCACCTTCTTCATCATTTATCACTCAAAATCCCAAAGCACCAAATTTCCTAAGTGCCGCAAGCCTCTAGCCACAACAGCACCCAACATTCGGCCAGCAGCTCACCTCGCGCACACCTGCTTCCTCCGTGCGCTCAGTAGCTGCTCCTTGGCGCCACTCGACAAGCCTGCTCGCAAGGATTCGTGCACCTCGTGCTCTCTCCAGCCTCAGCTCACGCTCGCCCAAGCTGTTGCCTACTTGGTGTTGCGACCTACAGCCCGCATAATTGCCTATGCCAAGCCTTATCGCCACACGCCTATCCTCACAACACAAGCCCCTAAGCTGAAACCCTTCAGCCTACCTTAAATTGACCGCTTTTGTTCACTAATTATTTTTAGGAGTTCTTAATTTTTATAGAAGGGTGGTTAATCATGCCTCGCAAAAGAACTCGTGCCTGCGCCCAAATTGATGAAACACAAAACAAGTTCCATTGTGAAGAAGCCAAAGCAAGATACGAGAGTATCTTCAAAAATCAACAGATGCATCCAGAGAAAGACTTTACATTGAAAGAAAGCAACTACAAAGACTTTATGGCACGTATTCGTCAAGTTGCTGAAACCCTCAATTGGGAGTTGTTTTGTGAGAAGAGACCTAGTGTGGATGAGGAACTAGTTCGCGAGTCCTGTGTGAATTTAACCTCAAGCGAGTTGAAGGAAGTTCTAGTTCGCGGAATCAAGGTACCAATAACTTTAATGCTATTAATGAGTTCTTTGAATTGCTTGATTTCGAAAACGATGATTTTTCTTCCTTGATGAGCAATATAAAGCCTGAAAATTTGCAAGAAATTCTTGAGGAACTGACAGTTCTAGGTTCTAAATGGATTGTGTCAAAGCAAGGAATCTACATTTGTCGAAGAGAATATCTGACACCACTTGCAAAGGTATGGTTCTATTTCATCCGTTTCAGCCTTATGCCTAGCTCACATGGGACTACAATTTCATTAGAGCGAATGGTTTTATTATACTCAATTTTAACTTGAAAGACCATTGATGTGAGAAAAATCATCTTAAGAGAGATGCGAAATTGTGCCGTTAGACGTTCTGGCCCAGCCTAATTTTCCTTTACAATAACAATTTTGTGCCTGAAAGCTAAAATTCTTGCAAATGTAAAGAAGACAAGTTACAGCCAGGGCACAATCATAGATTGAGACCTTCACCGAATAGCTGGAGATTTTGTTTTACAGCAACGAATTGAAGAAAGTGAGGATCCCGAAGAAGAGGAAGAAGATCCTACAGAGATCGAACTAATACAATCGGCTGAAGTCCCTGATAAGGTGGAACCACTAAAACCAGAAGTTGAACCTAATGACGAAACCTCAATGTTCAGAGCTCAACTGCCTAGCCTAAATCTTCGAGATAAGCTGTCAAAGTTGATGGACATAATGCAGCATGTGCAATGGCAGCAACAAGCATACTGAAGATACTCAAAAATAAGGGATGACTCGATGAGAAGTGCTTTTAAAAAAATTTACAATGACCCATTTATTTTTGTGCCTGAATTTCTAGATTTTATATTTGAACCATGGAGTCCATTACCGAAGAAAGAGCGAAACGGTTCATGCAAAGACAATAATGATGGAGCAAAAGATGAGTCAAATTTGAAAGGGTCTACAAATAAATAAAAAGGGGGATCTTGACCTTATTTTATTTCTGTTCTTAGGTCATTTTAGGATTAGGTTTAATTAGGAATTTTAATTTTCGCATAATAAGAGAGGAAAATCATAAATAAAACTTGAACAAGTAGCAAAGTATAAAGTGTGACAATAGGTATATACATGTTTAGGATTGGATCTAGAGAGAGCTTGGTACTTAAGCAGTCAATATGACTCACCTCCTCTTTTCTAGAATCCTACATGGTGTATAGTATCTATTCACTTTACACAATAAGGACATTGTTCATCTTAAGTAGAGAGGACCGAAAAATTAAATTTGAATTATTTCCATTTAGAATAAATTTTTATTTTAATTATGATTAAGGTATAATTTGTTCAATAAATTGAAATTTTGTTAAGCATGCTAAACTTTAGTATAAATAAAGTTCTATTATTTCAATAAATTATTATGTTAGCTTAATAATGATATGAATGTATTTCTAATAAAGCATGCAAATCATACCATAAATTTTTAGTTCCTTACGAATGTTAGGCATGCATGAAAGTTTAAGTATTTAAAATTGACTTAGTAGTTTCTTGAGGCGAAATCCTAGGAAGCATGGAACATTGAAAATGATTTAGGCAACTTTTGTTTGGACCATTTGAGCCTTTCAAGCCAACCATGATGAATTTTTTATCCTTTTAAACCCAACTTTGAGACTATATGGCCTAATTTTATTTGAACCTTGCAAATTTAGCCATCACTTCTCTCTTAACTATCTTAAAATTGTCCCAAACACTAGACTCAGTACTATTCGAAGTATTCTTTAAAAATAAGTTTGAGGAAGTTGAAAAGAAGTATCGAGTGCTCTAAAATTGTAGTACATTCAACAAAATGCTCGAATTATTAAAAAAAAAGAGAGAGCATGAGTTCTTAAAATAAGATGTACAAAAGAGCATGTGAAAGCAAAGAAAGTTGATGTATTGAAGGTAATTATTTTGAAGGTCCGATGCAAGCTGAGTCTAGGGTTTAAAAGCCTAAATTTAGCTATCTTTTACCCACCCTTAAGCCCAGCCACGTTACAACCTTGTTAAAGACCTACTGATTCAAAAGTTCCAATGCTACCTACATTAGTGGAGAGAAATTGCTACGTACAACATATGAAGACATAAGTTAAACTTAATAATTGCATCTTAATCTTGAATAAAGGGAATAAATTACATTGTTAAGGTTTAACATGACTTTATTAGGAAGCATTTAGTTTAATTTTTTCTATCACAATAGTTGTTGAGATTTATTTGAACGATATTTATACTTAAGTAGCATAACTATCAAATTTCTTGTCTTTGAGCATAAGTATATTAAATTCATAATTTTGAGAAAAATGTTGTTCTGAAAGAATTTTTCAAAGGTGTTTCCGAGAAATCCCTTTCAAAATTTTTGCATTACTCGGGACGAGCAATGAATTAAGTTTGGGGGTCTGGAAACACAAAAACTTACACACTTTTTCATACCCTTTTTAACTTAAATTCATGCAAATTTGGTTAAATTCTTGTCGAAAAATAATTAATTTTTATAAAATAATTAAAGTTCACTTAAAATATGAACATGTTGAAATTTAGTTAATTTTATAATTATTTTTGATTAATTTTGGTTATTTTCAACAGATTTGCACAAAGGGCGAAAAATGGCTTGGCAGACACTACCAAAAGCACAAAACCGAGAAGCAATTTGAAGTATCGAGGTGAATTAATTTCCAGCCTAAGACGGTCTAATTATGCGTATTAATTCATAATATAATTAATTTTAATTTATACCCAATTTAATTTGGCTAAATAAATTATTATTAATTAATTATGGAAACAGTAGTCCAGTTGAACTGAACCGATTGAACTGAACCGGCCAAGGATTGGGCCACCCAAAACCGTCCATATGCTGACCCAAATCAGCTTATTAGCTGATTAATTAAGCTTTCAAAGAATCCCTTGAAGACTTGTCAAAGTTGCATTCAAGCCCCTCCACAATTGGTGGCTTTATGGATTTGCCCCAAGCCATATTTAGCAAAGTTGAAGCCATCAACTTTGCCACATAGATGGCTGGCCAAGGCATGGCTCTTTGGCTGCTATTTTTAGCAAATTTTAGCTGCCACATTTAGCTGTAAAACTCCCCCTTGGCTGATCATTCAAAGCACACCTCAATTTATTCACATCTCTTCTCTCTTCTCTCCTCTCTCACTTTCTCCTCTCATTTTCCCTTTCAAAATCCCTTGCTCTTGTGCCGATTTCTCCCCTTGGAAAAGGGTTCTTCTTCAAGAATTTTGGAGAAGTAATTGAGTGTTCATAGAAGCCTTGATCGGCAAGGACAACAAAGAACAAAGAACGGAGCAACTTTGTCAAAGCCTCGGAAAAACACCAGATTTGATTCTTGTTCCCTATCTCTTTAATTTTTGTTGTTGTTATGATGAACATATCTATGAATATTTATGTTGTTGGAATGGTTAATTTAATCAGTTTAGCTTGAATTTAATTCGTGTTGGTTTGATTGCATTTCATCTGCTTAAATTATTAAAATTGTGTTTATGTTGTTATGGGCCTCGGTAAAATGCTTGATTAAGTAAAATCATGCCTAAGTTATTCTTGCATTACAATTGTGAGGTAGCTAATGAATTAATTATTTAAATGGATTGAAATTGTAATTAATGGGCATAATTCTTAATCGTGCATGTTTATTCTTCTGAGGTAGCTGAAGGTTAAATTAGCAATGTATCTGGTGATATACTTGCCTTGCATAACTTGCAAGATTATTGTGATTAAACTGTTTCAAGGTAAGAAGACCTGGTTACCTCACGTAATCTTTATATGCTCTGTAGATTTTAATTAATCATTTGAATTGACATAGGGATATGCAAGAGATTAGTTCAATTTAACGAGTATGTATGTGCCATAACATGTTTGCTTATTAAAATCTATTTAATCGTTTGAATTAACATAGGGATATGTTAAGAGATGAATGGATTTGTGTAGGTGAATCTGTTCATAAGTTAGCAAATTACCGAGTTGGCATGAATTTATTCGTAATAGCATAAGCATGAGCTTAATAATTCTATGTTAAAGAAATGTAATTAAATCAACATAATTATGTCATCTTGATTAAATCATATTTTGAAATCGTGCATTTGAGATTTATTTCTTTAGTTTACTTAGTTTAAAATCTTAGTTTTAATTACCCTCTTCAAACAAAGTATTTTTCTTCACCAAAGTGTTTTAAATAGCATTCATAAATAATTCTTTTCACAGTCCTTGTGGGTATGATAACTCGACATTTACTTGTCACTTTATTACTTGTTGCGATTGTGTACACTTGCACATTTCCGTTGCTCCACTGACCCATATAGCAAAACTTCCAGCCATACATAGCCGTTGGGATTGAGTTTTTTCTGCACATATCGGGCAAGCAACACGACCTTTTGTACTCTACCTTAAAAGATTAGCGTAAGCTGGGATATCATTGATTGTCCAAAGAAGACAAGCCTGTTAAGAGAAAGATTCAGAAGCTGATGTATCAAAAGCATCAACTCCTGTCCACAGTTGCTTCAACTCATTAACTAAAGGCTATGTGTAGACATTAATGCCGTTGCCAATTCCTTTCTCACCAGTGATAACCATTGATAATATCATTGATGATTGTTTCTTGCATGCCCAAGGTTCAAAATTATAAGGAATAAGAAGTACGAGCCATGTACTGTGACTTGTACTCATTTTTCAGAATGGATTTAATCTATTACTAGCCAAACCTAGCCTAACATTGTGAGGATCAGCTACAAAATCAAGAAACCTCTTATCAAACTCATCCCAAGTAGAACCATCGGTTGGATGTCTCAATATACCATCTTTGGTTCGTCATTCTTTATGCCATCTCATGGATTGTTATGTCTTGAAGGATTGAAACAATCTTTTATCTTCTAAGTTTGAGAATCAAGGGAAAGTAGCGTAATACCTTGGTAGGCTTAGGATGGTAGTAAATACCATCAACCTGCTCATCTGTATCCAACTCTTCAGAAGACTGCCATCTTGAGCTTTTACATACATCATAGTTGACCTTTTTACTACATACAATTGTTAGGGCATACATCAATCTTCACATGCCTAAGCTCTAGTGTAGAAATCTTTTTCTTCGCTTCATAATATGTAGTTGGGATTATGTTTCCATATGGAAATGCCTTATTTTGAAACTCCAATAAGCATGTCAAATATTTTGTTGACAATCTAAAAAGTTCTTTGAAGTGGTAAAGTCGAAATAGGAATGAGACGCATGAGAACTTCACACAACCGGGATAGAGCAGAATATCACAATCACCTAGAAGAGTATTTACTCTCTCTGTAGTCCTTTAGGCCTCATTAGCGTCATACTCCCGAGCATTATTCTGAAACTCGCTTGAAACTTCATCAAAACTCTCATTAGGACCTGGGATTTTGATACCTAGAGCATCTATTATGAGATCTCTTATATCGGCTTTGTTGTCTTGTAACAACGTACTAATTGAAGGAAAAGTTCTCACCATTTGATTGGTTTGCACTAATGTCCTTTTAATGGATTCTCCATGAAAAATCCAATACTTGTATTCTTTTATTATACCATGAAGATGAAGATGCTTACCCACAATATGTGGGTCGTGTAATATCCTATTATTGCAACAATGACAAAACAATATATTTTTCAGTTAAAAGTGATTTTACAATTACAAATGCTATAAATTTTCTATTCCAGCCAGGTGATTAGTGCTAAATCTCAGAGTATCCATCCAACTTTTATCCACCACATGTTAAAGTAATTAATATGAAATGACATAAGTATTTAAAATCACAAATACCTACTTAGACATTTCATCAAGAACATACAAGGTAGCAACCCAACTATTTAAACCTACAAATACCATTTAGACATTTCATCGAGCACATATAAGACAAATACCCAACTTCAAACTAAGACCTCATCCAATGGATATCCATACAAACCAATAATAAGATTGTGTCCATGATAAGAAAAAGAATGCATATATACCACATTTGACGAGTAGCACAAAGTAAAGTTCGATATGAATAAATGAAAATTCCCACAAACCATTGACATAAACAAATAACTCAAATATAAAGAGTTTAAGCAAATCATTTTTACCTCCATAACACATTTTTCAGTGTAAAGCCTTCTCCTTCTTTGATTACTCAAAGGGATCCTCTTTGCTGAGTAGAATTTTGATGACTAAAAGCCTTCTCCTTCTTTGATTTTCAAGCCCCGACCACCTATTTTGTTTTTCTTTTCATAATGTGAATTATGATTTTTGGAGTGCTAAGCCCATTGATATTTAGAATGTTGTTAGGATTTGGGCTAATAACTCATTACATGTTTATTTGTGTAATAGTACTTCCAAATAAGGGCACATTAGCAAACATATTTAATTTATTGAATAAACATATAATTTGTTCCAATCATTTCAGCTTTGAGAGTATTTCAAAAACCTTTCTTTTGAAACTATGATATTTGTGTTTAATTCTTAATTTCAAGTAGGATAAATATTAAATATATAATGTTATGATTATTATATTTGGACCAAATTGAGCATAGATTTGGAAACTCCCACAGTTCATTTTTAATTTTGATTTGCATTTTTTGTTTAAGCTTATATTTTGAACTTTATTTGTTCAAATCTTCCCAAATTTTGGACAAAACGATAACAAACAATGCAGGTATGAAAAAAAAAGGTTGGGATAAATCATGAGTAGACAAAGGCAACACAAAAAAGGTTGGGTTAGATAAAATATTTTGGCCAATGATAATAAAAGTTGGGATAGATTAACATTTTCTCAACTCTTCCTAAAAAGTTGGGATATGATTAGATTTTGTTAACACACAAAAAAAGTTGTTTAAAGGTACAAATTTAAATGATACAAAAAAAGGGGTCGGCGTAGTCCAAAAAGAGTCTTAGGCTTTTCATATGACAACACTTTTATATAGTTGGAAAAGGTATAACAAAAGTCAGCATAGTTTTGGATAAAGTCGACTCTTATTTAAGTGTTGCCTTAGACATGCATATCCCGACCGTTATACAAAGAGTTGATCAAAACATATGTCAACAAGTCTATCCCAACACTTAGAAAAGTGTCGGTCCAAAAGTGTCGTCTTAGAGATATTTTTTTTAGTGTACGTAAGATATAAAATAAATTTAAATACAATAAATTACGAGAAGATTAAAACATAATACACAAAAATTGAAATGAAAACTATATATGATTTATTCCTTGAATGAAATCCCTAAATATAAATAATGCAAATCAATTGGTGACTAATTGTATAGATTAATATATAATTTAAAAATAAAAAATACAAAGAAATTGAGTATGGATTATGAATCAAATAATTATTTAAATAATTTTAATTTCTAAACATTTTTTCCCAGTTGGTTGAAGACAAGTGCTATTCAAATCTTTTAAATATATAATTTATAAATATATTAAATTTAAAAACAAAATAAAAATTAAGTAATAATTTGTTTAAAATTAAATTATAGTGAGAAATTATTTGAATAGTTTAAAATTAAATCGTCGTGAAGAAAAACTTTTATAAATTAAATCATAATAATACATAATGTTAAAAAACATAATTAGAATGCACATGAAAAACAAAATAAATGCAACATAAATAAAAATATATAAAAAATATTAACTCATAAAAACATAATATGCATTTATTGGAAATAAATTTATAATAATAAATCTATAACAATACTTAATACAAAAACAAAAACAAAAACACAATTTCTTTGAACAAAAAAAAAAAAAGAAAGAATATGCTATTCCTTTGAACCAAAAAAATAATCCACTATCCCGAAATAGAAATAGAAAGTAGCTTGGTCTGTTGGCATGAACCCAACAAGGAGTACACGTGGGATATGGGTTTGATCAAAGCTGGCCCCCGTCGTGATCGTCTAAAACGTCTTTAAATTAAAAAATTTGACGTCTCCCGGACTCGAACCGGAGATCTTCAACGTGTTAAACTGACGTGATAATCAACTATACCAAGACATCTTAAGTGTTAAATATCATATATTTTAATAATAAAAAGTAATGTTTAAATTTGACTGTTTCCTATACAAATATTGAAGGTTATGGGTTATGAGTTTAACTAATTTTGATTTTACGTAATTTTGTATATATGGTTTTACTTGATTCAAATTTTATGAATTAATAACATAATTATTTATATAATATTTATATAGTTACATATATAAATAATTATATTTATTTAATATAAAAATAAATTGATGTATTTATTTAAATACATACAATTAAACTGAAACAGAAATTTCATGTGTTTGATTGGACTAAATTAAAATTCATGCACTAAATTACATATTGAATCAAAATTTCATATATAATATTGAGATGTTTTGACTTGAATGGAGCAGTGATTAAAGCTCTTATCAAATATTTGTTTAGCATGGGTTTAAACCATGCTATCCACATCCTCTACTCTTAATATTGTAAAGAAAAATGTATAATACTGAGATTTAACCCTAACACACTCATGAGACATGTTGTTTTAATGATACTTGGCATCTATGATTACCTTGATTCTTCTTTTAATGATACATATTCTAGTATGCATATAAGATTATAATTCTTAAAGTATATGAAAAATTAAAACTAAAAAAAAAAAAAACCTTTGACATATTCTAGTATGAATTGTTCAGTGACAATTTTGCAAATTTTTGAAGCCGAATGAACAAGAAGTAAACTTTTTAATAGTTTAATGATCTTGGGTGTAATTTACCCTTTAATTTATTTATCTAATTCAAATTTGATATTTAATGGCAAAAAATGAGTAGTGCTAAGAGTAGTTCCAACCACTTTAGGAAACAAAAATGAACAATGTAGAAAAAAGATATGCAGTTCAAGTTCCCTACATCTATGAGGTCTTGCCCAAAGAAAATACCTACTATCTTAGCATCTTGTACAACAATTGCTTTCAAACTCTAACTCTCATCGATTTAGACTTCTCACTTTTATATCTAAGATTTAGACAAGCTCCCTTTAAATTTTCCTATGAAAAGACATTAGTCAAGTCACACACTTAATCATTTCACTCAAGGCACTTAAAGAAATGTTCCTCAATGAATAAGAATGTGCTTTTATTTCAGTACATTACCTATACAAGTTTTTAAATATATAAGCAATTGATACTTGCTAACATACTATATAAATTACAATCAATCTTCCCTCGAAATAAGTAGGATAATATGCATAAATTACCTTCAAGTGGCTCAAGACGAGTAATTAAGACTTGCTAACATACTATATAAATTAGGGATAAATCTCAAAATTATACATGAACTTTGATTTAATGTGCAATTGCATAGATAAACTTTGATTTGGTGCAATTATACACATGAAACTCTACTTGTGATTCAAATGTATACTTTAAACTTTAATTTTGATTTAATCATACACATTTAAAGAAATAAATACATCAATTTATTTTGATATTGGATAAATATTATTATTTATGTGTGCAATATATAAATATAAAATGATGTCTTATCAATAATTGTGTTAATAATTTGCAAGAATTGGATCAAATCAAAATTTCATGTATAAAATTACACAAAATCAAAGTTCATGTATACAATTGTACATTAAACCATAGTTTATGTATAGTTTTAGGATTTATCCCTATAAATTACAATCAATCTTTCCTCAAAATAAGCAGGATAATATGCATAAATTACCTTTAAGTATCTCAAGATAAGTCTTGAATCTTCATACTATACTTTCAAGTTTTGCGCGATTCGATTGATTGCTTCTATCAAAATCTAAATCAATTTCTGAAGTATGTTGTTATGTGTAGTTTAAATATCAAAGATGGGCTAGTTATTGTCCAAAATAACAATAAGATTCTCAGCCCAATAATTTTTTGTTGCCAAAATTTATCAATTTAGATATGAAAAAAAAAAATTAAGCATATAATGCTACTAGCAGTTGACACTGATATAAGCACCAACATTATTCATAAAATATAAAATTTTAATTCTATCATCACAATTACTTTCCTTATTCTCGAACAATTTTTTTAGAAGAAAAAGCTATCGTATTATTGATATTGTATGGGTGGGAGAGAGCAGGGTTGGCAAGGGTAGGTAGGGGACAAAAGCAAGAGCAGAGGGGGCAGTGGAAATTATTTAGTCTAGCAAAGAGGAGTGGAGGAGCGTCTTCTTCATCTTCATACATATAAATAAAAAACCAGAATATTGGGAGTAGAGTGGTCCAGTGTTTGGCACTCGAAGACGCTCCTCACCGCAATCACTATCGATCTCAGCTGCCTCCTGCAATTATCTTCTCTTTTCTCATCATGCCAAATTATCTTCACCTATGCCCTTTTGCCACGCTTTCCACACATATATAACCCTTACTTTAACAAACATGTAATGTGTGGAGCGTTATTATATATACCTCACTGTTGATTTGGGACTTTAGTGTGGGTTTTCATTGCTTTTCCCTATCTTCACTACTTAATTATAGTTACTAGTCTCCATAAGTGTGAGAAAGCTCCATAGATTAAACTTTTTTTTGGGTTCATCTTATGCTGACCCAAAGATGAGTCAGGTTTTTTCCGCTTATATTTAGCATTCGGGACAAAATTATACTTCCTAGTTTTATTTATATTTGTATAAATTAAATTTCATTATTATGTTGAGAAGAGGTTTTTTGAGTGCAATGGTAAGATAATATGGACAGTAAAACGGGCATGTAACGATAAAAAATATAGCACATATCCTTAGTTGATATTTAAAATAGGTTAAATTTTATCATTAATCTTTGTAGTTGTGGACTTAATCCTTGTACTTTTATTTGGCCATTTCTAGTCCCTATACTTTCTAAATTTTAAAACTTCAATTCTCACCAAACATATTATTATATATGTAATGCCATGTCAATGTATTATTTTTACATATTTCTAAATAGGAAAAAGGATCCAAATAGCCTCCGAACTATTCCAAAAAAAAATCAAGTAAGCCCTCGTAACATTTTGCACTTAATTGAGCCCTCAAACTAGTGAGTTTCATAAAAAAAATCCTTTGAGTGTCTTTGACCGTTAATTGAATTCACCAAATTAAGATAGTCAAGGGATTTTTTGATGGAATTTACCAGTTCGAGGGCTCAATTGAGTGAAAAAAGTTACGAGGGCTTAATTGATATTTTTTTTGGAATAGTTCGAGGGCTATTTGGACCCTTTTTCCTACTAAATAAAAATCCAGTCAATGGATTAATAATTGTCATTTGTGTCAAGACTGAGATAAGTATAAGGACTTAGAATGATTTAATTGTTACTATTTCTATAACTATACGTATAGTACATGACTAGCAATTAAATTTAACGAAACGAGTTTAATTGTTACTATTTGGGTTAAGACTAAAATTTCAAAATTTGAACAGTATAGAGACTAAAAGTGACTAATTCAAAAAACATAGAAACTAAAATTGATCAAATAAAAATATGAGGACTAAATCTATAACTTTCAAAAAGTATAGGGACTAAATCTTTTTTCCTCTCTTTCTTTTATGACAATTTAATAAAAGGTTAAAACTATAAAATTTCATTATAATTAATTCTTTCATTTCCATTGATTAGCCAAACAAGAATAGTCAAATTCATTTTACTTTATTTTTACTAATTTTAACTATCCAATCAAGGTAATTTATAAATAAAATTTTTCTTTTAACTTTCCTTTCTTATTTTTAATTCAGACAGAGTTATATTAAATTATGCTATTGGTCACAGTAATATGGATAACTTGTAGATCTAATCTTTTTCTTTAATTTGATCATTTTAGTCTTTGAATTTTTGAATTTTGAAATTTAGTCCTAAACAAAATAATAGTTGTTAATATCATTAAGTTCTACTATTTCTAAAATTTGATGCGACAAGCATATTATCAAATGCGTAATGTCATGTTATCTTGCTATATCCGCACATTAGTTACAAAAAGTTAGCTAATGAATTTAATGGTTGTCGTTTATATCAAAATTAAAATTTTAAAATTCAAAAAGTATTAATAAAGTTCCAATCGAAGAACATGGACAAAATCTATAAATTTATGCATAATATAGGACTAATAGCAGAACTCTATCAAACAAATTTAACTACTACCAATTGAGTCAAGACTAAAATTGACCAATTCAAAAAGTATAATAACTAAAATTATTCCAATTAAACTAAATCCACAACTTACACATAGTATAAAGGCTACGAGCAAAATTCAGCCTTCTCTTTATTATTAGTTATCCAAAACAAGGTAAAAGAAAATGTTTTTTTTCTCCTTTTTTTCAAAATAAGTTTTCATTGATTTCTAAATCATAACAAGGAAAAGGAGTATTAGGCTCTAGTATATTGGAAATAATGTTAAGAAAAATACAACTCAAAGAAAAACGATACAAATACTTCACTAAGATTCAAGCCATACCGGGAAAAAAGTCCGATCTTAGGAAAAAGAACACTTACTGACATGAGAATTAAAAGTTGAGTGTTAAATTAAGATTAATTTGAAATAATTTGTAATGTTAAAAGGTTAATTTTTTGAAAACATTTAATTTTATTATATTATTTTGAAAATATTTGTATATTTGTATATATTTTTAAGAATAAGAATCAATTTGAAATAATTTATAATGTTGAGGGTTAAAATTTTAAAATTATGATTAATTTGATACAATATATCAAATTAAAATTTAATCGACTACAAATATGATAATTAAATAAAAATGTTTTAAAATCCACATATAAGTTATTACCATTTCTATATTTATATAAATATATAATACATTAAGCAAGACAATGAAAGAATCACACAAATGCACGAACGGTCAAACCAATCATGTGTACAAATATAATAAATTTTCAACCCCAAATTCATAATTTAATAATTTATATAAATATATGGATCGTCATATTTATACGGGATATCTCATGTATTAAATTTATGAAAATAATGTATAAAATGTAATATACAAAAATATGAAAAATCATTAATTGAATCTTAACTTGGTTGGTATTGATATTATTGGAAGTGTAAAAGGTGTAAATTCAAGCATACTCCAATTAATTTTATCCTATTATTTAAAAGTTGAGTAAAAGTTATGAGAAAATTTAAATATTATATAAAAGATTTACTAAAAATAAAAAAATTGTAAAAAGCTATTCATATTTTAATCAGGTAAAAATAATTCAAACCAAAATTACAAGTAATGGTCATTAATTTTTCGATAATTTTAATAAAAATTAGAAAATTCATCCAACACCCTAAATTTTCAAAAATAAAATTCAAAAGTTTTATATTAAAAGAACCCGAATAAGAACTAGATTTTGATGCCACTTGTTGAAAATTTTATCTCGTGGATCAATCAATCAATCTTCTCAAAATCTCAGGTAAATAAATAAACAGTGATACTTGAAATAAAATAATAATAAAAAACACTTTAATTCATTAGTTTTGGGGTAGTATAAACTCAAATAAAACACAAGGATTATATAGAAGTTGTCATACTCAATATGTAGCTACTCAATATGTAGCTATCTCTGTCTTCTTCTTCTTCTTCTTTTTTAAATTACTTGAATCTCCGTAGGAGGGTTGTCAAACATACTTAAATCTTCATCATTCTTCAAGGACATTCTTGTTTAAATCTTCATCATTCTTCAAGGACATTCTTGTTAATGCATCCATTATCTGATTGTTATCTCTAGGTATATACCTCCAAAATCACTTGTTTTCACCTGACAAAATTTGTTAAATTCTTCTATCTAATGATGAACTCGACTCGATTGATTGACTATCACAAATAGCTCCAACAACCTTAAGATTATCAGATTGAATGATGACTTTATCATATCCTTGTTTCTGAAGCAAAAGTAAACCATCTAAGATGTCCCATAACTTGGTATCGAATACCAAACACTTCCC
This sequence comes from Gossypium arboreum, assembly GCF_025698485.1. Taxonomy (NCBI): domain Eukaryota; kingdom Viridiplantae; phylum Streptophyta; class Magnoliopsida; order Malvales; family Malvaceae; genus Gossypium; species Gossypium arboreum. Next base: position 40,914,551 of record NC_069081.1, read on the forward strand.
CAAGAACCAATTATAACCCAATAACCACTTCCTCGTTTCATCCTATACCACACCACCTGTGGCAAATAAACCAGTAGTTGTCTGATCAACACCATCAATATTGAAGAAAAAAGAATTTGCAAGCGAAATGAATCAAACTCAAATCTCAAAAATACTTACACTACTTCTTAACCACTAGCTAGGCCAGAACTCTCTTTAAAAATAATTTAATTTGATCCATTAGAGAGCGTCCACATTATTTCTAAGATGCCACTGTTTTGTTTATTGATAACCTGAGATGCTACTTGATGAAAAATTTACTTTTATACAACTACATCATAATTCAATCAACCAACTTAAGATCTCAAGTAAATAATAAATAATGAGGCTTAAAATAAAACATACAACTCCATGTGTTGGCCTGATGGCCAGAATGTTCACCACCAAGGTGTAATCTGAGTTTGAGTTATACTAGTCGCGTTGTTGTTAGGGCTTTGCCCTCCTCTTATAAATCACCAAAAAAAATAAAGCATAGAAAACAATGAGAAAACATTTGATACAGAGGCGATTTGGGGGGGGGAGGGTTGGCATGAGGCCCCGGCCCCCTAAAATGAAAAATTATCATTTAGGCTCTCTAATATTTTTCTTTAAATTTAAATTAGTAAATGTAACATTACAGTTTGATCCATTAAAATTATAAAAATTCGGTTTAATCCTTTAAAAATTATGAAGATATAGACTATAAAAATTAAAATTTAATTCGCCCCTAAAAAATTGTTCTAGTTTCGCCCTAATTTGATAGAAGGAAAGTAATATTTAAAAAGAAATTAATTAATGGGAGAGTAATATTTATATTTATCATCAAATTTTCTAGGAATATGACTTTCGATTAAGAATTAATTTTACTTAAACATGAGTTCCTATGACTTTCGATTAAGAATTAATTTTACTTAAACATGAGAATATGATTACTTCCAATATAGGTGAAAAAAATACTTTTCATGTAGTTGATAAGTTGAAGTATACATTTCGACAAAATTATCCTTTTATTATTTATTTCTTTTCATTGTTTTTATACAATATTATTTTAACTACAAAATCATAAAAAACATTTAATTTTAAATCTATTTAAAGATAAATGAATTAACTTTAATTTAAATTAATATTAATTATTTTAAATTTATTTTAAACTTAATCACATGTTTTTTTATATTCTTTTATGTCCATTTTACGATTCATGTTCAAGATTCATGGTTCATGGTTGCCCTTCCAACAAGGTCGTCTCCAATGTTCGAACCTAGATCCTATTATTTAAAATTACTAAATTATATTACATGCTACTTAATAATAAATTAACTTTTATTAATAATGGATATCATTGAAAATATTAAAATAATAAGTTTAAATTTGAAATTTATTTAATGAGATTAATTTCAATAATTACCGTAAGATATATTGTATTGATAACTGACATTACATTCATTCATTACTTCTATTTAACAAATTCAAGATATTCAACAATCTAAATTCACAAATAATATAAGTTTAAAATTAAAATTATCAAAAGAAAAATTTAAAAAGAAAATGTGAGAAATCAGTATAATGGGAATTAGATAAAAGATGATTCATGTGTTTGATCATTGATGCAAATATAACTTAAATGTTTTTAATAAATGTGTTATAGTTATCTATGTCTCGTCTAACAATCAATCTCCCTTAACTTTTCAATAACTAAAAGGAAGTTTATTGAAATTATTTCTCTTATTAACAAATAATCTTATAATCAAACATGTAGGATTTAAATTATTAATGGCATGAAAAATTAGACTAAATTGCATACTCATATAATAATAAATTGCATGTTCCGACATGCATAACATGTTATTCACCACAAGCATTAGAATAATTAAACAACTATAAATTTAACAATTTCAATTGACAAGACAAATATTCTAAGCTGTCAAATAAAGATCTAATGCCCCCAAAATTTCTGATACAGTGAATAGAATTTTAAAGAAAATGAGGATTTTAAGTAAACTATTAATGAAAAATATTAAATAGGTATTAAGAAAAAAGTATAAAAAGTGAATTATCTATAATACCCTTTACCCGAGCTTAAACATAGACTCAAGCAAAGAATGACACATTTCACGTCATTCAGTTCACTTGAGCACTAAACTAAAAAAATCATATCCCACTCATCTTTTAGACCTATTTAAGGCGTTTTAAATCTTGGTGAACCATTTCCAAGCTTCCCCTAAGTTTCAAGGTAACCGAGATTTGTTCGAGACCCTTTCAGAGCAAAATGAACAAATATCAGGGAAAACAAGGCAATTGTATTGATACAACTCCTTAAGTTTTGATACATCACCCTTGGAACTATTCATTTTGTCATTCAGGTTTTGATATATCACATCATTTTCACTATTTTGTTTACTTAAGTATTAACTTTCACCACTAATACACTGTAACACTCTAAAATTCTCGAAACAAAAAAGTGCTATTTTGGGAAAGAATAAGTATATTGAATGTGAAACAAATTTAGAGAGGAAGTAAGAATAATGAAATTCGATAAGAATTTGTAATGATTGATTATGTGAACTTCATTTTATATTACTTTTATGTTTTATATATGAAACGAATCATGGAAGAATTTATAAATGATTTCGTGGATGATTTTAACTGAGTGAATAACGTCGTAGTATGTTAGTGATGATGGAAGTAATAAATACATATCTTGGTTAATATTTGGATGAGTTATTTATGTTAATTCAAGGAAAGATATAAAAGTAAATTAAGGGAAAGGAATATTGGTGAAAATAGTGAAAAAATTACATTAAAGAATAAAGTTTAGAATAAGATTGAATGGTATGATGTCTAAACCGATGTTTAAATGGTTTGTTTGAATAATTATAATGTAACGCCCTCACGCCCGAAACCGTCGACAGAGTCGAGCTTCAGGTGTTACTAAACTTAATTCATTATTTTAACAGCTCAAACAATTTATTTTTAAAATTTTCAGACAAGCTGGCCAACTGTATCATATAGCTTAAAAATTCATATCTCGAGTTCTGAAACTCGAAATTAAGATCCGTAAATTTTTCCTGAAACTAGAATCATATATCTATTTAATAATTTTTTTTTAGAATTTTTGGTCGATCCAATTAGTACAGTTTTTTAGTTAAAGTCTCCCCTATTTCAGGGTTCGACTACTCTGACCCCTGTGTATTACAAATCAGATATCTCCCTGTACAGAGTTTCAATGACTAAGCCGTTTGTTTCTTATAAAACTAGACTCAATAAGTATTTTATACATGTAAGATAAAACTCCTAATTTTTTTTTTTACAATTTATAGTGAATTTTTAAAGTCAGAACAGGGGATACAGAGATCACTCTGGCTGTGTTTAACAAAAATTCAAATATCTCATAAAATATAATTCATATACCTGTTTTGTTCAATCCATATGAAAATAGACTCATCAAGCTTCAATTCATTAACTTATTCATCATTTAAATCAATTTCTACTATTTTTAGTAATTTTTCAAATTCACATTATTGCTACAGCAATATTCTGTTTTATAACAAATTTCACTTTATTATAGATTTCCATGGACTAAATAGCATTTTAAACATACATGGCATCAAATATGATTTAGATTGGCCATTCCAATGGCTAATCATTCACAAACCCTTTTCTTACCAAACCATAACCATGTCATAAAATCATTTACACAAAGTGAGTATTTTGCCATACATGCCACATTCAAAATACACAAGCCATTTTACCAATTTAGGCCTTCGGATAGTGTGAATGAGTCTTCGACTTATCTCGATTCTCAAGCCGGCTTGTCAACAACTACAATGAATGAAAAGGAGGGGGTAAGTATAAATGCTTAGTAAGTTCACATGCAAATAGCAAGTAACATAATCATGCAATTCCACATAAAACATCATTGCATAAACAACATCAAGACATTCGTGTTTCGTTTGCATTTAATATCTTTCTACGATTTCATCATACCAAGTTCTCAACCCGAGGATTTAAGCACATACCTGTTAAATTTTCTCATTCACCACACTTACCAATATATCACCTTTGTTTTAGGCATTCTTCTCATTCACTTAAGATTCAACCGTGGAACACATCGGAATATAATTCAAATACGCGGATTTCATGAACGTAAGTGCCATACCCGCAGCTAGACAAACTCAATAGCCTGCGGAACTTATGTAGCCAAGCTACCATGTAACCTGCCCATAAGTGAACTCAGACTCAACTCAACGAGCTCGGGCGTTCGCATCCATAAGTGAACTCGGACTCAACTCAACGAGTTCGGATGCCTAGTTACATCTCACGAACTCGGACTCAACTCAACGAGTTCGGAACTCAAATATCCTAGTGACATGTCACTTGTATTCTAATCTATTCCCAAGGTTCAAACGGGCTTTTTCCTCGATCTCACATCTTTGCCGTCTTCCACGGAATATTGGAACCGATACTTGGTGATAGTTCATACTCATCAAGTAATTCACATAATTACATATTATTCAACAATAACCACAAAACATAACAATTCATGATAATAATAAGCATCATATCATATAAACAACATTAAATTACTCAAAATGACAATTATGTTACTACATTTACACATCAACTTACCTCGATACAAAATATTAGCAATCGAGCCTATTCTTCGTAAACTTTGTTTTTCCCTCGATCGCGACTTGAATCTCGTTTCTCTTGATCTATTGCCAAATTAATCTTATTTAATACATACATTCATCAAAACAGTCTTTAATATGAACTTTGGCAAAATTACATTTTTGCCCCTAAACTTTTGCATAATTACACTTTTGCCCCTAGGCTCGGGAATTAAAATTCATCCCTTATTCTTATGTTTATGACATTCTGATCATTTTTCCCTTCTATAGCAACATCAAATTCACACTCTAACATGCACTTATGACTATTAGGTATTTTTACCGATTAAGCCCTTTTACTCGTTTTCACTTAAAACCGAGTAGTACAAGTTGTCTAACATAATTTAAAACCTCATATTATATCATAAAACACAAAAATACACAAATTTCACCTATGGGTATTTTTCCAAATATGAACCCTAGCTTGAATTATTGCTAGCATAAGCTTAATCGAGCTACCAGGATTCCAAAAATGTAAAGAACATTAAAAACGGGGCTTGGAATCAGTTACTATGGAGCTTGGAAGCTTGAAACAAACCTTAGCTATGGAGAACCCTTGAAATTTCGGCCTAATGAAGAAGATGGACAAAAATTGGCTTTTAATTTTGTTTTTAATTCATTTTCATAACTAAATGACCAAAATGCCCTTACTACTAAACTTTCAAAAAAATTCCATCTATGTCCAATTTTTGTCCATAGACTTAGAAATTGGTCAAATTTCTATTTAATACCTCCTCATTAATATTCCAAAGCAATTTCATACTAAAAACTCCTAGAATGCAATTTTTGCAAATTATTCGATTTAGTCCCTAATTTCAATTTAAGCACTTTAGGCATAGGATTTCATCACGAAATTTTGACACAATCATGAAATCATATCATAAACATCAAAATAATTATAAAATAGTTATTTCTATCTCAGATTTGTGGTCACGAAACCACTATTCCGTTTAGGCCCTAATTCGGGATATTACATATAATCTATTCATAAATTGATATATAAATTGAAGTTGAAAAAAGTGATTAAAAAGTGTTTAATTTGACACTAAATGAAATGAGGACTTATTCGTATCGTGTATTACTATTTGTATTGTTACATTTATCATTTGACACTAAATGAAACATTTATCATTTGTCACTAAATGAAACATTTATCATTTGTCATGTAGTCTTGTGACAGCCCAAAATTGACCCTAGTCGGGAAGTGGTTTCGGGACCGCTAAACCGAGTCACCGAAATGTTTGAACGTAATATTTATTGTCTAGAATATGTATTTATGAATGTGTGAAAATTTCAAGCTTCGATTTAGTCGCTTGCATGTGAATTCAGTTATTAGGACTTGTGTGACACTTTTGAAATGTGATAGGCTAATCTATAAGGACCTAATAGTGCATGTAATCAAAAGGGAGGACTTGCATGTCAAATTTCCCCCCTAATAGCTAGTGGCCGGCCATGACAAGGGATTATGGGCAAAACATGTCATGAAACATGTTGTGACAATGGTGTATGTAAGAAAAAAATAAAATAATGAGCATGGGAATTGAATAATGAAAGGGAAGAAAAAAAAAAGAAAGAATGTGTGTTACCCCCATTGCCGTGAGTTGAAGAAAAGAGGAAAAAAATTGTTGTTCATCCTTTTTTCATTTCTTTGAGCTAAAAATTCTAAGGAAGAAGGAAGGGGTTTTTGCTTCATGCTTGGTTTGGAAGAGGATTAGGAGGAGGTTTGGCCATACTTGTATCAAGATTAAGGTATGTTTGATGTTGTGCCATGAGATTCATGCATGTTTTTGGTTGCTAACTTGATGTTCTTATTAGCCCATGGTTCAAATCCTTGCTATGTCATGGGGGTGGTATTCGGCCAAGGTGGGTTTTGTGTTAATGCCATTGCATGTTAAATATGAAGCTTGCTAATGATACATGTGATGGTGGATTGATGGCTCTTGGACTTTCTTTTTAGCATTTTGAGTGAGACATTAAGTTCTTTGTTTAACCATGACCAAAATTGAAATGGTATGGTGTTGTGATGTATTCGCCATGGTACATCCATAAGTATAATTTATGCTTATTGCATGGTAGGTAAGATTTGTGTTTTGGATTTATGTTCATGTTTAGTTATAATCAACTTTGAGATTCGGCTCTAGCATATATATATATATATATGTTTGCACATAATGTATTGGTATGACATATATACTATCTCAAGGTATATATTTTCATATGATGATGTTTGGTTATGAAGTAAATGATTGATGCGTATTGAGTTACAATATGGAATGCGTTAGTTAGTAAAATGTATGCCGCTTATGTGTGGTATTAAGTGTATAATTGGCCTCAACATGGACATGCATATTCGCCACATGAGGGGATTGGTGTGCATGTATTCGGTTAGAGGCAAGCATATTGATGCCTATTCTTGGCTTGGAAAATTCGCTAAGGAGAGTACTAACTAATGTGTTGAGTTTGATTCATGATTTCCGTACATATGTGACTTTAATGTCTAATGAAAATATGTGGGCTAAGTACCTTGAATTCCTCTTTCGATGCTCAAATGATTAAATCAATTTATTTGTTAAATTAAGCTCAAGAGCAAAGGGAGCTAAATCCGATAAAGGGAAGGAAAAAGTGGTCGAATAGCCATCGGAATCATTCGACAACATCCGAGGTAAGTTTTCGAGTAATGGAACTTAGATTATGATTTGATTAGATCATGTGTTAAGGAAATTGAAATCATGCTCTTTGTGTGTGGCTATTGAGCGAAATTGTAAATATGATAAGTAACTTGTGTTGGAGCTTTGGTAATGAGAATGTAATAAGAATGTGTTATGATTTGTTGATATATGTGCTTGGTTATTCGAATGGTATCCGGGCTAAGTCCTGAAGGCTTTTGTGCTAAGTGACTAAATCCGGGTCAATTCCCGAAGGCATTTGTGCGAGTTACCAAAACCGGTTAAGTCCGAAGGCATTTGTGCGAGCTATTATAACGGGCTATGTCCCGAAGGCTTTTGAGCGAAGTCGCTATATCCGGATAAAATCCAAAGGTACGTGATTCGGGAATGAGCAATATTGCTGTAAAATTTCAGTTAATACGCTTGCAAAATTCCAGCAATGAGGTATGTTTCAGTATGTGCTTTGAATTAGTTGAGCCCTTACAAATAAGTATTATTTCAGTTGATAAACGAGCTACCGGCCTTTGGCTAAGTTGATCTTTTGTGTATGAACATAAGGGTTGGTAATGTGAAGTAAGTATGATATTGAGAATGTGTGCATATGAAATTATCTGTTTAGCTATATGAATGCTATGCTTTTGTTGTGTTGAATCCTTGCTCAAAACTTACTAAGCATAAATTGCTTACTCCGTTTCTTTGTTATCTGTTTTATAGATTTTGGCTCGTCAGCTATCGGACTCAAGATTTTTGGAAGTCGAAGTCTCCCACACTATCAAAGGCCCCTTTTTGGTACAAATTTTGGTTGAGCTTTGAAATGGCATGTATAGGACTACTCTTTCGTTTGTTGGTCATAGACCCCTTTGATTTTGTATAAATTTGGATAGCCATGCGAAAATGGCTTATATACACTTTGGCATGGTATCATAATCATTTTGTATGTTGTTCATTAAGAGGTATGGAAATGTTTGGAAACGATTAGCCATTGGAATGGTTAATCATGATCATTCTTTGTGCCATGTATGCAAAAAGGGCTAATTGAATCATGGAAATTATGAAATAGGTAAAGTCTACCTCAAGGGCAGATGCTGACAGCAGCAGTGATGTGGATGTGAAAAATCACTAAAAATAGTAGGGATGGAATTAAATAGTGAATAAATTATGTAAATGAACCTTGATGAATCTACTTTCATATGGAAGAAACGAAAAGGTCATATGAGTTATATGTTAAGAGATATTTAGGTTTTCGTGGAACAGGGCCAGAACGGTTTCTGGAATCCCTGTTCCGACTTTGGAAATTCATTTTAAATTAACCAGAGATAATTAGGAGTCATGCCATATATGTATAGATTCCTCTTTGAGTCTAGTTTCTATAGAAACAAACGTCATCAGTATTGAATCCCTGTACAGGGAGATATCCAAGTTGTAATGCGCGAAGGTCAGTGTAGTTGATCCCTGTAACAGGGGAGACTTTAACTAATAAACTGTACTAATTGGCCCGACCAAAAATTCTAGAAAAAAATATGTAGATGGAAATATGAGTCTAGTTTCAAGGAAAAATTATGAAACTGATTTTTGAGCTTTGAAACTCAAGATATGATTTTTAAGGCGACAGTGATGCAGTAACCAGCTTGCCTGGAAATTTCTAAATGGATTGTGAAAATAATTAAGTTAAGTCTGTGTGCACCTTGTGTTCGATTCCGGTAACGGACTCGGGTACGGGGTGTTACAAGTCTAAAGCCTTACAACATGAATGTTTGATAAAACATACATATTTGTATTGTGTATTACTGTTTTTCATTTGAAAACATGTTCCTAAAAGTGTCCCTCTGTATACATAATATTTCCCTCGATTTGCCACTATGACGCATTCCCTGCCTTGGTCCCTCTTGGCACACTGGTTCTGTCACATCCCAAAAATCGAGTTAGTAGAAATTGAGTTAATGAATCGAGAGTGGTCACGCCCAAATTTTTTTTAAGATGAACTTAGCATATTTGTCAATTTATAAGTACCAATTCTAGTGATCAAGTAGTGGTGAAGATGTGCTTGTTGATCTAAGTTCAAGTCCCTCCCCTCTCATTATTTTCTATGTGGTGCAATTTTTCTTCAAACCTTAGCAAAGGTCACACCATGTTTTATTTATTTTTTTATTAAATTAAGAACAAGGAATAAAATAGCCTAGTGGTTAAAAGCTTTAATAATATCCTAAGGGTCTTAGGTTTAAGTCTCCACACTCTACATTTTTTATTTAATTTTTTGAAAATTTTAGCATGTGCCAACCCCCTATTTTCGTCCATACAAGTTACCATGCAAGGGGAAGATTTCTTTCCTTTCTTGTCAAGTCAACATGCCTTATTTTTACAAACATGATCCCCTTTTTGCTTATTTGTCCCCTCAACTTGCCTTTCCTTCATCCTTGCCATGTGAGCCGATTAATTGTACCTAGACAAGTACATTTCACCTTTAGATTCATTTTTCCTTAATCTCCTCTCCCAATTGCCATCCCTCTCCTTAGCTTCTCCTTTTCTCTCCATTTTTCTTTGTTTTGGCGACCTTTCCACCACCTTTGCTTTATTTCTTCTCCTCTCCTTCACCACCCCTTTGTGAACCAAACCATCACCATCACCACCACTAGACCTCCTCATTGCCTCTGATCCACCTATTCATTTTGCTCCAACGTTGCCCCTTGCACCACCATTCACCATCATGGCCGCCATCTTGCACCACCATAAATAATACTTGTCTTCTTTCTCCTCATTTCTCTATTTTCCCTTTTGATTTTCTCCTTCTACCCTTTAGTACTGCAACACCCTTCTTCCTTTCTCCTCTGTCGGGTTCTCACTGAGTTACCGCCATCATTGCCACTGTGCCACCATTGACGTTAGTGATTTTTCCTCCTCTTTACATTTGTTTTGACCTCTATCATTCTTATAGTAATTGAAAATCTTATATCACCTATTTCAATTAGTTTTAATTTAATATTTTAAATATTGTACTTAGTGACTCACTTTTTCAAGCGATTATTTTCTCTAAACTTGTTTCCCTCTCCGATTCAAGACCTTGGTGATCCATCGATCCTTCCAATTCAATCAAGATAGAGTAGTGTAAGTGGTTGAGTGAAAATCGCTATTCCTTCTCTACTATTTACCTTAGGTTAAATATGTATAAGAAATCATGGTGTATTATTCTTTCAAGTATTAACATCATATTCTACTTTTGATGAAGGGTCGATCGATACCATCTCGGAAAACCCCTGACGTTGGAAACAAGATCACAATTTTTGATTGATTATTATAAGAGTAAGTGCATATGAGAATTTTTGTTAAATTAACTTATTCTATAAAATGTTTAAAACAACCTCCTTAATGAAAGATCACTTTTGTTGATAAGTAGGTAACTTATCGATTAGATCCAAGTGTGGACGTTCTTAGAGTGGTTTTGCTTTGGATCTACTATCAAGTGTAGGTTTAACTTACTAGAAAAATTATATATGAGATTTGTTGTCAAATAATATATATTTATTTAAAATTGAAATCTTGTTAAAAACTTCCATAATATGAAATATTGAGAATACACTATGTATTCAAAAAGGGATGCTAAATCCATAAAAAGGGTGATACTCAAGTAAGTACTTCGAATTGATCATTTTATGATTGTATGTGATAATTGATGTGATTTAATGAATGTTGTGAAATTAGATGTATATTCCCATTTCTCATGATGTGTGATATGCTGACATTATATGAAAAGAATGATATATAAATTGTTCCATCAATATTGGAATTGATATATGATTCGCATGTTAAGCATGCCTACAGTATTGATTATGATTTAAATCAGATTCGCATGTTAAACATGCCCTACATGATATTATCCGATTTGCATGTTTCAACATTCTTAATGTGACAAGTGATATCTTGAAATGAAAAATATGTTTATAAATGTTCATTGTGATCATATCACATGCATGGGGTGGGACATTGTAAGGAGGAAGAATTGGTGGCTTTGTCCACAACCTATATGGTTGTAACGCCCCAAAAATGTTATATTTTGGTTTTGTGAATTGTGACACAAGTGTGTATCTACTTCAGTGGTTAATTTTTCTGGGTGTGTGTGAGAGGTCCCAAGTTCAAGCCCTGTTTTGGGAAAATTTTGGTATTTTTTTGAATAAAGCCTTAACCTTGTTTAGTAGGCTTAAGTTTAATTGTATGTAAGTTCATATCAGAATGGACCTATTGCTCTGGTGGTTAAGTAGAGTGTTAATATGTTGGTGGTCTTGAGTTCGAATCCCTACGTGAGAAAGGGAGTTTTATTTTGGGCACAGTTCGGAGAGAGAGTTTGGGTGGAAGTTGAATTCTAAGTTGTAGTGTTAGTGGGAGAGAAATTAGGGATGTGTATCACATCTCCTGTTTGTTTTTCAAATTTTTTTCTCTCCACTCTTTTTTCCTAAAAATTCTGACGTTAAGTAAAAATTCTTTTTCTTCTCTACCAATTTTCCCTTTCCCCCATCCTACCGAAACTCTGCTCTTCCCTTATCTTTCATTCTTTTCCTTTCGCTCCCTTGTGCATCGTGGGCTACACGTTTCGGTAAGTAAGATTTGTGCTTTGTAGTTGTAAATACTAAGTGTTAATTGGGGGTTGTTGACATTTTGGCAACAGCATATTACAAGGATCGAGATTCTTCCCGTACTGATTTGTAATCGATTGATCTGAGGTGTTGGAGGTAAGTTTCATCGCTTTAAGGATGGATATCCCAATTCGGGTTCGGTTTTTAGTTCAATGATTAAGTGATTAATATAATGAAATTGGTTGATTATAGGATCTAAAGTGCTTGGGGATCATTTTAGCATCAATCGGAACTAGGTGTGTACCCGAAAACACAGAAAACAAGAATTGGAAAAAGCCGAAAAGCAATCTGTCAATGCCACACGGGCGTGTGGTCGCCTATGTGGTAGGCCATGTAACTGAACACGAGCGTGTGATCGATGAACCAGGTTGTGCGCATGTGACACGGGCGCATGACACCACCGTGTAAGGACTAGCGAGGCCGTGTGCCAGACACGGGCTCCACCAATTGGGCCGTGTGGGCCACACGGGTGTATGGGATTCTGGGCCAGGCAATGTGATCTATAAGACCAAGGCCAATTTGGGCCGTGTGGGCCACACGGGCGTGTCGGCCCACACGGGTAGGCCACATGGGCGTGTGAGCCATTTTTCTAAAAGAATTTTGTAAGGTTGCACAGGTCGCCCAAGTCGATTGTGACCTACTGTAAGGTTGGTAAGCAATATCTATGTAACATCCTAATTTTGGGCTTAGTCGGAACAGTGGTTTCGGGACCAAAAATCTGATGAGAAAAATTTCATTTTTATTATATTTTTATGGTCTACAATTTCACGAAATGATTTAGTGAAAATTTCGTTCGAAAATTTCGACGTTTGGGCACTCAATTTAGTAAAAAGGACTAAATTGTAAAAAGTGCAAAAGTTAAATTCTACATGTTAGAGGTATCAAATTGTTATGAAATTTTAAATGGGAGGTCCTTAAATGATAATTAAACCATTTTATAAATTATTGGACAAAAATGGCCTTGATTGGGTAAAATTTGAAAGAATAGTAAAAAGGGTATTTTGGTCATTTAGGGGTAAAATGAATTAAAAGACAAATTTTAAACTCCAAATGTGTCCCTTTCTTCTTGCTACAGAAGAATGTACCAAGAGCAGCCATGGTGAGGGTTTGGCCAAGCTTTCAAGCTTAATAGTAAGTGATTCCGAGCTTCATTTTTAATGTTCTATGTATTTTTGAAATCCCGGTAACATGATCTGCTCATTTCTACCATTATTTTGAGCTAGGATTTATGTTTAAAAATTTACCCATGAATGATATGCATGTATTTTGATGTTTAATGGTAGAATATGAAGCTTGAAATTGTGTTAAACTACTTTTGCTAAGCGATTTTATGTGAAAACGAGTAAAACAATATAATCGGTAAAAATACCTAATGTTCATAAGTACATGTTAGAGTGAGAATTTGATGTTTTCATAGAAGGGAAAAATGATCATCATGTCATAAAACATAAGAAAATAGGAAGAAGTTTAATTTCCAAACCTTGAGGCAGAAGTGCAAATATGCAAAAGTTTAGGGGTCAAAATGAATATTTGTAAAAATATGATTTTTAAACCCATATGAATAGTGTGACTAATTAGTAGGCCAAATGTGATATTATAGATCAAGGAAATCGAGATTTGGGCTTAAATCGAGAAAATACAACGTTATGGACTAGAATGGTAAATTGCCATTTCTGGATCCGAGGTAAGTTTGTACGTAAATAATTTATCGATTCTTTTTATCTTATTATATTTTGTTATCATATGAAATGTGGCTGCCTATAGAATGATTATTTGTTGAAAATTGCAAATTGAAAAAGGACTATGAATAAATTGTAACATGTTGGAAAGTGAGGAATTTCCCAGTTAAGCCTTTGGAATAGAAACGATACGAATGATCTATTGTGAGGTCACGTGTGTAGTACTAAGTGCAGGCTACTACGTGTACCAGATAATTGGTCGCATGTGTAGTACTAAGTGCAGGCTACTACGTGTTTCAGATGGTTAGGTCACGTGTGTAGTACTAAGTGTAGGCTACTACGTGTACCGAATAATTGGTCGCATGTATAGTACTAAGTGCAGGCTATTATGCGTACCAGATAGCTTTGGCTACAAGTGTGAAAATATGTGCAGGCAACTGAGTATCAATTATTATTCCGAAGAGTTCAACGGGAAAATAGATTAAGTAAAAATACATTTGAACATGATTATATGATGAATAAGTGCAGGTATATGTTTAAGAAAATTTAGAGCAATATGCTCGATATTTGAGTCAACTTCGATAAGACAAAATGGATTAAGTGAAATTATGTAAGAGTGAATTTTAGTAGTAAAATAGTGTTGGACAGCAGCAGTTGTGTGACTTTGAAAATTCACCAAAAATTGTGTAATTTGAATTAAATTTAAAATAAATTAAGGAATTAAATATTAATGAGTATATTTACATATAAAAGAAACACGGGGAGCAAAAGAGTTGTATATTATGTGATATTCTAATTTTTGTGAGACAGTGTTAGAATGAATTTGAGATCCCCTGTTCTGACTTGGAAAAATTGGTAAAAATTGTAGAAAAATAATTATGGGTTATAATTTATATTCCTATAATCTTTGATGAGTATAATTTTAATAAAAACAAACAAGAACATTATCCGAGTCTCTTACTATGAGATAAATAAATTTTAGTGAAGAAAGGTTGAAGCTGTCAAACAGTGAAACAGGGGAGATTTTGAGTAATAAAATGTACTTATTAGCTGGACCAAAAATTATGAAAATTTTATGGTGGAAATATATATGAGTCTAATTTTTGGAAAAATTTATAGATCTTAATTTGGAGTTCCGTAATTCTAGATATAAATGATTTAGTGACTGTGACTCAAGAAAGCATCTTAACCAGAACATGTGTAAATGTACAATTGGGTTAGTTTTACTATGGAAAGCATGTTAGTAAATTGCTTATTATTATTTCATGCGAGCTTACTAATTACTAAGCGTAAAGCTTATCCCCTCCTTTCCATTTCTTTTAGTGTTGTCAGGTTAGCTCAGGGTTGGAGATTGTCGGAGGCAGCATCACACTATCAAGCCAACACCTTGACAGTATAAACACATATGCTAGAATTATCAAGTGAGTGGCATGTATAGGGACCTAGTTTTATAACATGTGTTATTATAATTTGGCCAAATATATTGGTCTTTAGTGAGCTAATGATTCTGACTTATAAATCTAGCTATTTATGTTATGTTTGATATTGGTGATATGCATATGCTTGTTTGCCATGCATGGTTGGTAATATGTTATGTGTTGTTGTGAATGTTTAAGTCCGTTAACGCCTCGAACCCTATCCTGATGTTAGATACGGGTGAGGGGTGTTACAATCTAGGCCCTTAAACGTGTGATCTATTGTATGATATTTGTACTGAGCCTGATAATACTATACTGATTATGTGATTGATTATTGCATATTAGCATGCCATTCATTGTATGTTGCATTGCATCGGGGTGGGTTGATGATTTAATGGAGGAAGCATTTGAAAGGCTCTTAAGCCTATTATTTGGCAACTCAACTGCAAATATTTGTTTATGTGCCACGTTTCGGTACAGCATGGTGTGTAAGGATGAGTGGGTCAATATTATCCCCATATGGTGTGTAGGGTTGGATGGAGATGGTGTGTAGAGGCTGGTGGGTAGGATTCTGATATTCTGTTCTGTATCTGTATCTAATTGGGTTAAAGCCCTAACTTATATCTGATTCTGCATCTGAATGGGCTAAGGCCTGAACTAATTCTTTAATGGGCTCTGGCCTCAGACTGTTTATTTCTGACTTCTGATGATTATTCTTTATGTTTGATATCTGTGGGGATTACACACTGAGTTGCGAAACTCACCCTTTTCTGTTTAATCTGTTCAGGTCCCCAGCTCTAGGCGGATCGATGTAGCGGAGGACTTGACGATGGCCACAGGTAATAATTTTAGACTATATCCATTGGCTTTTCCGGTTTTGAATTACTTATTTATCTGGGGTTTTGCTGTAATTTTTGGACTTTAGACTTTTTGATTTGTAATTTCAGCTTTTGAACTATGGATGATTTTACTACTGATAAGCATGATTAAAATCTGGTTTTCTCTAAAAGCAAATAGTTTTCCTAAAATAGAAGATTTTCTAAAGCTTCCGCGTAAAAGAGATATGTTTAAAAGCAAATCAGTGAAAACACATTTTTCAGACTAAGTAAAAGATAATAACTGAACGATTTGAACGTATCGATGCATTTTTAGAAACACTCTTATGTGACATCATTAGATTCGGCCATAACGTCCAGGCCGGGTTTAGGGTGTTACAATGGTAGTTTGTCTGCAAATATTGGTGGCTTTGTCCACAACCTACATGGTAGCTTGTTTGCGAATATTGGTGGCTTTGTCCACAACCTACATGGTAGCTTGTCTGCAAATATTGTTGGCTTTGTCCACATTAGAGTGTTTGGATGGACGAGTTCTGGGGAACTCTTTTTGGAGTGTAGTGGTGATGGGTAGGACGCTTTATAAAAAATTGCATAATATTTTTACAAAATTGCACTTCCATGATCATGTGCATCAAATTTGATTATGTTGTATGATGAGTAAGCATCTATTATTATTTAACTTATTGTCATATTACTTGTTATAAAACCCACTGATAAGTGTCAAAAATAACATATTTTAATCATGTTCTTAATGCATTTTTGGATGATTAATCAATGCAAAATGGTGAACTTTATGCTCCTAATCCTTTAAATTCATATTTCTATACTTGGG
Organism: Gossypium arboreum; assembly: GCF_025698485.1. NCBI lineage: Eukaryota > Viridiplantae > Streptophyta > Magnoliopsida > Malvales > Malvaceae > Gossypium > Gossypium arboreum. The sequence continues at coordinate 40,931,292 of NC_069081.1, forward strand.
AGAGTATTTGAGAGAAAAACGAGCAAAAAAAAAGAAAAAATCAGACAATTGGAGAAGATTTTAAGAGCCATACGAGTTAGACAGGGCCATGTGAGCCACATGGGCTGGAATACGACCATGAACCAGACCGTGTGGATTTCGCGGTTTGCACTCCAAATACATGGAAAAACATAATTTTTAGGTTTTTCGGGCATTTTAAGACCTATATATACCAAATATAAGAAGACAAGTGGGAGCTGTCAGAGAATATTAAAGATAACAACTCGGAAAACACCATTGAAGTCGACTCTAAAGTAGATTTCCACCAAGATTGAATATTTCCTTTTGATTTCATTGAAGTTTATTATAAGTTTCTCTACTTCTTGTGGTTATACTGTCTTTGAGATGTTTTTATTCGCGATTATAAACGAATTTTCTAAATACTTAGGGGAGATGAACCCTATGATGGATTCTTTCTTTTGATTTCTATTTTACACAATAAATACTTGAATCTTGTTCTCAGTTATATGTGCTTAATTCCTGATTTAATATTTTTGGATTATTAATTCATTTTTTATATGTTTATTTTAGAGGAGGAATAAACCCTGTTTAAGAGTAGATATAGCATAATTGAGTGAAGTTGCATGCAATCCTAGAAATAGGACGACTTAAATCTACCAGATTAGAGTCAAATCTAATATCAATCGAGTTAATGAGATAATAGGGATTTTAATTAGAAAGAAATTTCAATTAATCAACCTAGAGTCAGTTGCTCTTAGTCTTGAAGAGAGATATTAGCATAATTTAGGGATTTCTATAGATCAAGATATTAAGTGAATAAATTGTTTAATTCATATTGATAATGACAGATGCAATCTAGGTGGATTCTTTCCTGTAACACCCATAACCCGCTTCCGTCATCGAAATAGGGCTACAGAGTATTACTGTACAAAATATAATATTTTATAGCCAATAATAATAATTAATTTTTGAATTATTTTAATAAATACATAAGAAATTCAAAATGGAATAAATCATTCATTTATGTGCCTTAAATCGAGCCTACGTGGCCTTAAAATAGCTTTTGAGTAATCACGGACCAAATAGAAACAAATTAGAACATTTAAGGAAAAACTAAAAAATTTCACTTACTGGGGTTACACGGTCGTGTGTCTAGGTTGTGTGATAGAGCCTAGACAGTGTGGCTCCAAACATGGTAGTGTGGCTTTACCACACGTCTGTGTGGCCAACCATGTGCTCACTTGTGTAACTCACTGACTTGGCTAGTTTCTCAACCTATGAGTTAGCCCGTGTGAATCCTGTACCTAACATGCTCAAGGCATATGCCCGTGTGGGATGCCCATGTGTGACACATGGCCATGTGATAGCCTGTGCCCTAGGCCGTGTGTGCCCAAAAATGACCAAGATCATCTATTTCCTCACCCAATTGCATAGGTACCTCAACCAATTCATAATACATGTTCACAAGTCTATAAACACACATTTAAAAAACCAAAACATGCCATTTTCAATCATCTAACACCATACTAAGTATCATTTATGTAACCTCCCAAACTCGGCCTAGACGTTATGACTAGATTGAGAAGGCTACATTAGCAACTGAAATGGCTAAGCTAACTTAAGTTACTTTTGAAAACCGTAATTGTACTTTGAGTTTGCTTAAAAGCATTCATTTATTAGGTCATGTATACTTAGGTTTCATTTTATTGTTGATAGTGTTGTTCTAGAAAAACCGTTTGCTTGTCACTTTTTTTAAAAAAAACTCGATATTAAACTAATGCAACGGAAAAATAATTTTTCAAATCATTTTGGAAACTTAGTTGTCTTATCGATTTATTTTTCAAAAACAGTTCCTTTGCAATGCAGCGGAAACTAGGGAAGAATATCAAATTTTACTTAAGCCTGATATCATTCATTATTCAGTTATTATGCCTGAGTAATCCATGCATGCAAAAATCCCAGAAGAAAAGTTACCAAGCCACAGATCAGAAGTCATTAAAAATTACAAACCAAAACCAATAGAGACTGATTAATACTTATTAAAAATAATCTGAGGTCCAAGGTGATTCTTTGAATGTCGAGTCCGATTCTAATTTCGAAGTTTACCTGAAAAGTTAAACACTATTGGGAGGTAAGCTAATGAAAAGTTTAGTGTGAGTCGAACAATTATTTAAACAAACAAAAATATCGAATACAGTGAAATAGATTAACTTTAATAGAAGAAAACAGAACCATCATAGGAATTTCATATCATTACATAGCCATTATTAAATTGATGTCAAACGGTGTATGAGTATGAGACATCATTCATTCGAGTAACAATAATTAATTTTGATACCATTCAATGGAACACAATAGAACACATTTCATAAATCAATAACATTCGAATATGTCGTGAGCATGATGAAATGCAAAAAGGTTCCTACCCATACCATCCGCTACACACTACGAGTTTCCTAGAACCCATCATTTGAACTCCCAAACATCATGGGCTTAAGCCCGTTATGGTTAAAACAACCGATAACAATATACAAAAAATTCTGCCAGTAAAATGCAGACAAGATGCTAGTAAAAATACGATAAATCGCTATTCCTCTCGGTACTCCAGGTGCAGTGCACTGACTACGAATAATGCAGACTTAATATGCCGTCGATTCTCCACGGAACTCCTCTGTCAACCATAAAATCCCAACCCAACGCATATGCAATATGTCACACAATCTCATACATAATCATATCTCAATACTTTTCACATTCATTTGACATGCTCAGCATGTCCTCAATAATCACATACTCTCTATAAATGGAAACAGTGTTCCAATCTTTCCAATTATCATTGTGTTGGTATCAATCAATATCGTTTAATTCACATACTTTACGAATTTTCATTGTGCATAAATAACACCCTTTTCAATACACAATATAACAAATATCTTATGCATTTAAATCATACATAAGCGTTTAAATCATACATAAGCTTAATATCTCAACACATTATATTATTTAGTCAAAAATTCTCATATCTCACAACTCAAATATGCAATTACAAACTCAATCAAACATTCATACTATCAAACTAGCAAATTTGTAAAAATGTCAATCTTTTAAGGCTCGAAACATACCTAGTTCGACCATTCACAAAATCAATAAATTGACTATTAAGACAATCCAATCAGCAAGCTAATTTATCAAATATAACATGATATTTAACATTTTCAATCAATTTTATGAGTTTAGGACCCACACTTTATTTTTTGCTTCCGCGCAACACACTAGCGAATCTTTCAATCTTCCTTAATAATTCCTTAAAAGAGCCTAAACCAAAATTCAGTATAAATTCAATAGATCTAACATTAAACCAGCCCCAAACACTCACTGATAACTTCAAACCAATCGTTGAAATTATAACTATTTTATGAATCCAAACTAGTTAGATTCTTTACACTGTATCGATGCGAACCGTACGTACAATCATTCTTTGCCTTTACGGATGATTTGGGGTGTTTGTGTTAGCACCTAATTCAATAATATACTGGAAAATCAGTAGCTAATTAATGATTAAATTCTTTCATTTAATCAATTCATAACCTTTACCCAACAACTATGTAGAAATAACAAACTAGTTATCCTTAATTTCATTTACGCTTCACGATTTGTGGGATCCGACTGACTAATTGATAAAGAACGTCTCTCCCCAATTAACATGTGATTAAAGGCTGAATAGGAGGGTTCAAGAAAACAATTTAATTCTGGAAAAATATGGGCAAGACCCAAGAAAAAAAACAACCCCCTTTCTTGCATAAAGGCGTACACATCACCACTAATGGTGGCCAAAATTGAGGCTGAATTTTAAAATGGTTGGGGATCTCATTAAAATCTAGAAAATACCTTTGAAATCATTTAAAATCACCCAAATTCCAGATCTGGAGATTTTGCTTTCCAGTTGACAATATTAATCAAAAATTGAAGAGAAAAGAGATCTTACCCAAGCTAGTTGAGAGAAACGGCAATGACACTTTCGTGACAATGTTCGGGATCAATCTTGGGGTTCAAGATTTCAGATTTGGGTTGGTCTAGATGAGGATAAATGGAATCAATAGAGTAAAGGATATGGTACACAATATTGATGCAAAAATAAGAAGAAAGAGATGGTAAAATGGAAGCTGTAGGCGATGACAACAATGGGAGAAAGAAAGAAAATTGAAGAGAAAAGAGAAGAGGAAGATGGTGAACAGCTACGGTAGGGAAAAATTGAAGTTGTATTTATACTTAGGGTTCAAGGGTATAGATGGCACACACATTAATAAAAACAAGGGATTTTGCAAAATTTAATTATTTCGCAAAGGAAAGGATTCGAACTTGGGACCTCATTTAATTTCCATGCTTTCTCATATTTCTTTTAACCATTAGGCTTCTTCCTCATTCTTGAAATAATTTTGTAATATTTATTTTAAAAACAAGGCATGTCACATACTAGGGTTTAAGGAAAAATTTGCAAAATAATAAAAATGGCGAGAGAGAAGGGATTTGAACTTGGGTTTCAAGGAATGTTTCACTAACACGTAACTAACATACCAATACCTTATTTCTTTCCTAAAAAATGTATAGATAATCTCAAAAATTAAGGCATGACCGCTCTCACTCGATTCATAAACCTAATTTTACTAACCCCCGATTTTTGGAATGTTACAATATACTAAAACACATTATAATGCTCATGTTACTCACTATCAAAACAACCATCTATAAGCCATAACATACACCAAACTAACCCATTTCAAACACACCATACCAACTTAATATGACACTTACCATTTCATATCCTCATACTCAAATTACTTAAAGTTTAATGACCATACTTCAAAGACTACCATTCTATCATCAAGTACCAAACATCACACATAGCCATGAAATATAGCATAATAACCATTTGTCCAATTATATTCCATATAAGCCAAATGTTTACAAAATCTACCAAAAGAGTCCTCTGGGTAGTGTGATCCTGCGAGTTGATCTGATCTCCCGACCATAAAACGTAATCTACAAAACAAGGACAAAGCACGAGTAAGCTTACTTGAAGCTTAGTAAGTTTGTTAAATCAAAAGATAAATCTTACCAAATTTAACATAACAAATCAAATTATAAAATTAAATAACAAAGTTCTTGTCAATCACAGCTCACAGTAGGTGAGTATTGTACAGTACATTAATTCAAATCATATTTCACAGTCGTCTTTTAGTAAGATCTCATTTCAGGTAATTTCAGGGTATCACTCATTCGATTTAACTTTAGAACTTTGAAGAGCTCACGATGCTCCTCATACAAGCTATAGAGAATTCGAAATAGATGCATGATCTCAAGCCATCATTACGGTCTATATCACCGATACATAGTACTTGCTAAATAATCACCGGCTCACGATTCTGCTTACACAAGCTGTAGAGAATCCATAACAAATGTAGGATCTCAGCCATTGCTACAGTCTGTATCACTGGCACATAGTACCTGCTAAATAATCATTGGCTCACGATGTTGCTCACACAAGCTGTAGAGAATCTGCAACAGATGCAGGATCTCAGCCATCGCTACGGTCTGTATCACCGGTACGTAGTACCTGCTAAATAATCACCTCACGATGCTGCTCACACAAGCTGTAGAGAATCCAAAACAGATGCAGGATCTATTAAAGCCTTCATTATAGCCCATACTTTCTATTATTTTGCATCAAGTCCTTGTAATTTTACTGTTTTCACATTTTAGTCCTTAAACATTAAAATCAACAAAAACTACTTTACAAAATAGTCCTATTTAGCAACCAAGCTTAATATTCTATCATAAAACTTCAAGAATATACTAAAATCATCAATGGCACAATACAAAACATTTAACAATATTACAAATTAGTCCCCAGGCTAGCTAGATTAAGCTAATACGAGATAAAAAAACATAAAAATTACTAAAAATGGGTAAGGTTTACTCACCCAATCGAATAATTCAATCTTGGCCAAAGCTTTCAATACCCTAGATATGGAGTTTCGGCTTGCTTAACAAGAAGAAAAGAAAATGTGATAATATTGACTTTAACCTATTAATTTAATTTACCACTTACTTATTTACCAAATTAACTTTTATTTTAACGTATAAAATCATTAAAACATGCCTAAAAATGTCCATAATTTAAATATACGGTACAATTACCAACCAAGAAAGGTTTAATTGCATAATTGATCCTTCAATTATTTTAAAATTTAACTAAACAAGCTTATTTTCAATTTAACCCTTAACTAATTAGGACTGAATAAGCAAATAGCCCAAAAGTTAGTGGATTTAATCATATCCACCACTGCTTGGACTTTTTGACCATGGTTTAATTACCATTTTGGTTCATTTACTATTTTAAATCAAAAGCAATTAACTTTACCTCTTTTACAATTTAATCCTTTTTAACGTAATTAAGTAATAAATCATCAAGATTACTAGACCAAACTTTAATGCACATATAATAAAACTCTGTAAATATTTAATAGAAATATTTACGACTTTAAATTACGGAAATGAGGTCCTAATACCTTGTTTTCAATAACCACTTGACTTTTGAACTGAACCATTTATACTAACTTTTAATTCAATTGGTTAAAATCCCTCAAATCAAAATTCATTATAAAATTACTATTGACTCGTATAATTTAAATATTAACTATACGAGCTTACTCGATGGATTTGTGGTCTCAAAAATACTATTTCTGACACTACTAAAAAACGGGTTGTTACATTTCCTGGGTATTGTTTCGCTCCTTTGTTGTTAATCGATTATTTTCTTGATTTTTTCTTTTTTGTGATCTTAGTTAATTATTTTAGTTAATTTTAGTTTTAATCAATCATTCTAATTTTTCGGTTAAATAATAGAAAGACGATAATTACTAGTACTTTTAGTCTTCGTGGGAACTGTATCTTGCTGGCTGTAGCTATACTATTTATCGATAGGTGCACTTGTCTTTGTCACATTTTTAGTTGGTTTTGTGGACATCACCCACACTAGGCTTTAAAAGTTCACCCCTTTAGCTTATAACTTTTTAGGTGATACACAGACTTGGGGCTTGAATTTGGCATTTGGAGGAGCTACTCGAATAAATTTTTAATAATGGATTTAAAAACTATTTTGGATGCTATTTTGGAAATTGGACTTCAGACTTTTTATTGGGTTGTTTCTGTATTTTACAACTTTAAACTGCCATGCATGCTTGCTTTATGTAACACCCCTATCTTGTCTTTGTGGCCAGATTAGGGTTACAGAGTATTATTGATAAAAAAGAACAATTATACAATTTAAATGCTAACATATCACCTTCGAATCTAATCATAGAAAAAATACATTTATGGGCCTTAAATCGACTTACAAGGCCCTAAAAACAATTTGGGAACAATTTGGGGTCAAATCAAAATAAATTAGAAAATTCTGGAAAAAAACATGAAAATTTGGATAGGGTCCTGTCCCAACCCGTGTGTATCTTCGAAATAGGGCCACACAACTGTGTCGCAGGCCGTGTGCCGAACTGTGTGTGCATTTGATGTTGGGTCACACAATTGTGTCTTAGGATGTGTGCCAAACCCTGCTATATTGACTTGAAACATATGGCTATGTTGCAAGCAATGTCTTAGACCATGTGAAACATGCACCTAAAATAATTAAGATGCATGGTTGTGTAGAGAGACCATGTGTGACACACGACCATGTGACACTTTCTTCCAACACAAGGCATTTCAACACCAATATCTTAGGTGTCAAGCCAAACCATAACCAGCTAAAAACATGCTTTCAAACACCTATAATTAAGTCCAAAACATACCTATTTCATACAATTTATGTGCCTAACCAATGTGTCCTCATTGACACCTCAATTTAAATATATACATTAAAACATTTCATTTAAGAGATGAAATGTAAAACTAACATGTCTAACATCATAAAATGCCTACCCATTTGACCTTACCACATTTTCATCATAATGAAAGTTACCAAATTAAAACAATGCCTAAACAAGGCACAAAAATTCCATATCAAAATAGTTTTATCATGAAATATAACTTGCCAAATCAAAACCAAATAAGCTTAATTACAATCCAACAAACACATTAACCTTAACCATAACAAACCCTAAATACATGCCACCACCAAAACGACTCAAAGACCCAAAAGCTACCAAAAAGAGTTTGAGTAGTGTGAGCATTGAAGCTAATCTGTTCGAATTGTTTCATAAAATGTTAAATACAAAAACAAAACAAAACAACTAAGCTTATGAAGCTTAGTAAGTCCAAAATCAAATTTAATTTAACTTACCTTAACTTATAATTCATCTCTAACTAACTTAAATCATCAAAATCCTGACAATCACTTCCAAATCCATATCTCATTAGTATCATAATATTCAAATGTATAATTCAATATTCATAATGGCTCAAATCAAAATAATTCATGTTTCCATACATTTTCATATTTATACCCAAGCAAATCATTATGCATAAATTCAATTTATAGAATGATTTTACATTTAATCATAAAGATTTCATAGCTCGTTGAACTATAGGAAATTGACTCGGATACTAGGGTTTCCTCCAAAGCACAGTGGAGAGCACCGAAACGTTAACAGAGGCACCGTAGTGCAAATACAGCAGCATCAAAGTGCAAACAGAGGCACCAAAGTGCAATCTCGTACAAGTGCATGTACTAACCCTATTGGCATGCCAATCGTATGCTAACCATTTACTACGTTCAATTGGGCATTATAACTTAATTTAAGCATTTATATCCAGAGGTACTTCGTAAATTTCTGTATACATACTGTTGATCTAATACATTCATTCTGCAACATTAATACAAATTTAAAGTAATATTCATATACATTACCTGCATTATGAACTTACCTACTATCTGCTTCCGGTTTCCTTGCAAGGACTACTCCGTAATTTTTCTTTTCCTCGGTTATTATTTTTTTGACTCGATTTTTGATCTATATAGTAATTAAATTTGACTTATTAAATTCACATACATTTAAAAACCATTTCTATGCATGTGACCCTTAAGTTTTCATTATTTACACACTTTTCCTGAACTTTTACATTTCTCATAATTTAGTCCCTAAACCCAAAATTCCAAAATTTAACAAAATTTCACAAATACCCAAGCTAGTGAAATTCATTTACATACTAGGGAAATCCATATTTATTAGTAATTCATAAAAATTCCTTATCAATTTGAAGATTTGATCAAATTAGTCCTTTGATTAAAATTATCAAAAATTACTTTACAAACTAATCTAAATCAACAACCAATACTTCAAATCCATCATTTAACATAAAATATAACAAAAATTCATCAATGACAAAATCCAATATCTTTAACAGTTTCAAAAACAGAGGTACAAGTTAGTTGAACATAATTGTAACTATCTCAAAAACATAAAATTCACTAGAAACAGACTAAGAATGAATACCATGCAAGGGTAGAAGAGATGACCGAAGCTCTCAAGGTACACAAAAGGTGGTTCGACTATGGGATGAAGAAATGAAAAAGATGAAACATGCTTTTTTTTTATTTGTTTTTATGTTTTATCATTTTAAACTTTTAATTAATTTAAAAATAACATATAACTTAAATAAAAATAACATTAACCGTCCATATTGTTTCATTATGATTTATTTACCATATAGATCCTCCTTGTTTCTCTAATTACACTATTTAATCATTCTTATTCAATAATGATTAGACTTTACTTGTTTTACTATTTAATCCTTTTATTTAATTAACTATCCAAACATTAAAATTTCTGAACCGAACCTTCACATACCAAAATCATAACTCCGTAAATATTTAATAGAAATATATACGAGCTCGGTTTATAGAAATAAAGTCTCGATACTTCATTTTTGAAACCATTAGACTTTCGGGACAAACCACTAATACTTAACTATTTGTTTAATTATTTAAAATTATAAAATCAAAATTCAATATAAAATCATAATCGACTCATACGCATTAAATATAATTAACACAGACTTACTCGTCAGATTTGTGGTCCTGAAACCACTGTTTCCGGCACCATTGAAAACGGGCTGTTACACTTGATAAGTTTACAAATATTTTTAAATTATTGAAATATTTTCAATTATTCATGATTTTTACTTTATTTTAAACAAGCTTATAAATTCATGATTTTCTAAATATTTTCAAAAGTCTATTGTGAAAGATTTTTATCAAAATCATTTTAAAGAAACAATTAGGAAAATTACTAAACCTTTGCTTAAATGACTTAAAGATGATATCTTGATATTATAATAAAATTCTCAATATTCATGTTTAAATAAGTGTTTTCCAAAAGCAAAATTAATTGATTTTTAAAATTTTTTGCAAAATTAATTGATTTTTAAAATTTTTAGTGTTCTTAAAAACAATTGAAGCCTAGCTACCTTCAACAAGTAAATGTTTACCAATGGTTTTAATATGGCTTCTGAGATTCGGCCATAATGTCTAGGCCATGTTTTGGGGGTTACATGTTCAATTTTTAGACCTGCATACCAAAAGACACATATAAGTTCAAAGGAACTTAGTGGGCTTCATTCATTATTTCCTTTAATCGGTGTTTTAGAATTTGTTGACTCAAGGGTTTGGATTCCCTCTCAGACCTTGGCAGATACTCTTCTGATTCTTGGTTGGCGGATAACCATACGTGAATTATTGCACTTAACCATGTCTTCTATTCATTTCATCCAACTGGAGGATATCAAACTTTACACCATATTTTGAATCTAATTACAAAATTTATTTGTAGTTTGTAGTTGGATACGCTTATCAGAATGATACTTATTAGATACCACTCTTGACAGATTCTTTTACAGGACCCATCAATTATCAAACCACTAGTTACATCGTATCTTTAATTCAATCTAGACATAGATACTTGCTTTGAAGAAAACAACATTTTAATTCAAGCAGTACAATCCCAGATAACTTCAATATAGAACCTAAGACATTCCAAGTTTGGCAGTGTAACGGCCCGATTTTAGGCTCAGTCGGAACAGTGGTTTCGGGACCACTAATCCGAGGTTGAGAAATTATTTTTAATATTATTTTATGTGTTGTGGCATGATTATATGAGAGTATGAAAATTTTGGTGAATTAATTTTTAGCGATTTCACGCTTAATTGTGAAAAATGACTAAATCGCATAAAATGCAAAATTATTTTGATAGCTAAAGGTGTCAAATAGCTAGAGAACAAAAATTGGGGGTATTTAAAGGGTAAATAGACCCTTAAAATAGAGGTAGCCGGCCATAGGACCAAAAAGGGATAAGAAAGTCAAAGTTAGGTGTCCTAATTTGATTAAAATAAAACCTAAGAAAAAGGCTATCATCTTTTTTGTTTTGCTCCTTCTTCATCGATTTTTCCTCCAAGAAAATGTCCATTGAAGCTTAAAAGATTTCAGCAACTTAAAGCCTTTGCAAGTAAGTGATTTTGATGGCTTTTCTATATTTTTATATTTTTAGAACCTTGTAGCATGAGGTTTCAAATAAGTGGACTATTTTGGAAAATGATTGAAAGTCTAGGGTTTTACCATGAGAGTATTCATGTTGTTTTCTGAAATTTTATGGAAGAAAATGAATCATGGTTGTGAAATAAACAACTTTTGTGAAGTAGTTTTCATGGAAACCCTAACCAAGTACCATTTCGCATAAGTTATAAAATAGTTGATAAATGTGTGAAATAATGAGAATTGTGGGCTGCTCCTAGTCTAAAAAGTATTTAGCTAGGCTTGAGTAATGAGAAAATGTGATAAAAATTGATTTTCGAACCTAGGGGTAAAATGGTCATTTTGTACAAGTCTAGGGGCAAAATGGTCATTTTGCTCAATTATGAATTTTCTAGTGTCTAGGTTAATATGCTAATGAAATGAATGAATTTCTATCATTTTAGATCAAGAATTACAAAATTCGAGCCTAGACCGGGGAAAAACAAAGCTAGTGGACTAAGCCGAACTAGTTGCCTACATTGTATATTGAGGTAAGTTGTATGTAAATAATACAACTATATTGTTATTATATGTGTTTGAATTAATATAGCATAAATTTCTTATTTTTGGAAAGGATTATATATGATAAATATTGAGATAGTAGAACTCTCGATTGAACCTTAGGAAATAAATCGGATATTCATGCCATGACATTCTGGTTAATTGTATGCCAGTGTAAGACATGTCTGGGACATGTATCAGCCACATTATGAGAGCCAGTGTAAGACCATGTCTGAGACATGGCATCGGCATTGAGACGAGAGCTAGTGTAAGACATGTCTGGGACATGCATCAGCCTCGAGATGTAAGCTAGTGTAAGACATGTCTGGGACATGCATCGGTTACGAGATGTGTCAGTGTAAGACCATGTCTAGGACATGGCATCGGTACGTATAGAGGTGTCAGTGTAAGACCATGTCTGGGACATGGCATTGGCACATATATGTGAGAGCTAGTGTAAGACCATGTCTGGTACATGGCATCAGCCTCGATTTTGATAGTTAGTGTAAGACCATGTCTGGGACATGGCATTAACTTGATGGATGGCCCCGTGTAAGACCATGTCTGGGACATGGCCTCGGTATTATACCTTATGTTTGAGGCTTAGTGAATATCTGATAGCATTCTAAATGGTTCAACGGTGAGAGTTACAGTTTGAGTTAAACAAGAAAAGTATAGCACAGTTTGAGTTAAACAAGAAAAGTATAGCCATGTTGTGAGTGGTACAAGTACCTATTTGAAATATATAAGATGTAAGCTCAATATATGCTATGTGAATTGTATTGGATAGTGATGAGTAAGTTGTGCCTATGCTTACTTTTGTATTATGAGCATGATGATGAATGGTAAAGTTGTTGTTATATTTATTTACATGCAACTTATTAAGCTTTATGCTTACTCCCTCTCCTTTCCATTTTTTTATAGTCGCCAAAATAGCTCGAGGATCATTGCCTACGTCAGGGAAGCCAGTCACACTATCATCTGAAGTACTTGGTATAGTTAGATATTTTATTTTGATTATGGCCTGTATAGGACCCTGACTTTTGAGTTTTGTGTCATTGTTAAATGGGCCAAATGTGTTGGTTTACTTTAACATTTGATTCATTTTGTATAAGGCCATGGAAAATGGCTAATATTAAAAGTTTATATATGAATGCAAGATAGTCTTTCATGAATGTGAAATTGTTGGCATGGTTGAATATAAGAAATGTATAATGGCCTTAGCTACGGTTGTTTGGTTGAGTAATCATATTAAGTTAGAATTTGATATGTTGGTTGGCATTAGATGGTGTTTAAGGGTGGCAAAAGGCTTAGTAGATAGTCTTATATGGTCCACACAGGTAGACAAATGGGCGTGTGTCTAGGCCGTGTGTGACACACGGTCAGCCCCACAGGCTTGTTGTTTGACCGTGTGTTCCCTGCATGTTAATTTTACAAGTCAGTTTGCATGGTAATAAACAAACGGGTAGAGACACGGCCATGTGTCTCAGCCGTGTAGAGGGCACGGGCTTTGGCCATGGGCGTGTGCCTTGGCCGTGTGCCCTTTATTGGATGCTGACGTCAGAAATAGAATGTCAAGGTTTTTAGACACGGGCTAGGACACGGGCGTGTTATGGCCGTATGATAGGGTCATAGACACAGGCATGTGTTAGGCCGTGTGAAAACCCCTATAGGTTCGAATTCAGAATGTAATTCACACGGGCATGGGACACGGGCGTGTCCCTAGATGCTTAGGCTGTGTGTGTCATATGGGCCATCAGCACGACCATGTTATAATGACCACACGGGCGTGTTGCCCTTCCACACGGGCATGTGCCCTATCTCAAGAGTTATTTTCCTAAAGTTAGTTAAATGACCCGAGTTGGTCTGGATTTTTTTCCAAAGGATGTTTGGAGCCTCGTAGGCCTATATTAAGGAGTTTAGACAAAGTTTGAACAAGTTTTTTTAATTTGACCGAGTATTAATGACATCAAAATGATTGTATGTATGTGATTATGTTTGGTAATGCGTCGTATCTCGTCCCGGCGTAGGACTCGGTTGTGGGGTGTTACATTTTGTGGTATCAGAGCTATGGTTTAGTCGATTCTAGGACTAACTTAGCATGAGTACAAGTCTAGCTATACATGCCATAATTGTATATTGATAGTGTTATGACTCCTGACGAGATAAATTGTGTTTTTATTTATATAGTAAATGGATCCTGACGTAGCTACGGCGAATGATGTCGAGAGTAATGGCTGGCTCCCGCTGAAGGGACCTCGCCATTAGATAGTGGGCCCGTGACAATGAGTCAGGGCGAAGGAGCTAGAGAAGTTTACCTCCACATGATGGACGTGTGGTATTCAGAGTTCATTTGTGTGAATCCAAATACTCCACCTCCCCCAAATTTTCAACCCGCTCATATAGCTCCTCAAGGAGCAGGGTTAGCTAGGAGAGAGAAACCTCCAGTGGATAGAATCTGTAAACAAGGGGCCGATGAATTTCGGGCGAATATTGATGATGACCCGAAGGGAGAAGAGTTTTGGCTAGAAAATACCATTAGGGTATTTGATGAGCTATCATGCACACCCGAAGAGCACATGAAGTGTGTAGTGTCACTCCTGCGAGGCTCAGCTTATCAATGGTGGAACACTCTCGTGTTAGTCGTACCGAGAGAGCGAGTAACTTGGGATTCTTTCAGGAAGAATTCTGAAAGAAGTACATTAGTCAGAGGTTCATCGACCAAAAGAGGAAAGAATTCCTCGAACTAAAGTAAGGCCGAATGACAGTAACAAAGTATGAGCGTGAGTTCACGAGGCTCAGCAAATGCACTAGGGGGTGCATATCTACTGAAGCCATCATGTGCAAGAGATTTGAAGACAGATTGAATGAAGACATCTGATTATTAGTTGGTATCTTAGAATTGAGGGAATTTCTGGTGCTCATGGAGAGAGCATGTAAGGCCGAGGAATTGGCCAAAGAGAAGAGAAAAGCTGACATCGAGTCTTGAAACTCAAGGAAAAGATAGATAGGAATATTGCATCAGTCCTTATCTAAGAGATCGAGGGAATTCACTACCCAATCGAATGCTTCAGTGAAGTTCACAGGTAGAAAGAAGAATAAGCAGCACAAGGCGTCTAAAGCCCAAACCACTTCCATCGCAAGTGTTGGTAGTGCTCGGCCATGTAGGCCAGAGTGTTTGCAATGTGGTAGGCGTCATTTCGGCGAGTGCCGAGGGAATGGAAGAGGTTGCCTCAAATATGGATCTCTAGACCACTTCATCCGAAACTGCCCCGATTTAACTGAGAAAGAGAAAAAGCAGGAAGAGAAAGCGAGTAATGCTC
This sequence comes from Gossypium arboreum, assembly GCF_025698485.1. Taxonomy (NCBI): domain Eukaryota; kingdom Viridiplantae; phylum Streptophyta; class Magnoliopsida; order Malvales; family Malvaceae; genus Gossypium; species Gossypium arboreum. Next base: position 40,946,679 of record NC_069081.1, read on the forward strand.
CTTCGAGGGGTAGACCACAAAAAAACCCGGGCAGTGGGGCTAGCAGCAAAGGTGTTCCTAGAGATACTGCTGTGAGGTCCGAGGGCCGAGCACCTGCAAGGACTTATGCCATTCACGCTCGAAGAGGCATTTTCACCAGATGTGATTACGGGTACTTTTTCTGTTCGTGATATTTCTGTTGTTTCTTTAATTGATTTGGGGTCAACGCATTCTTATGTCTGCATGAAATTAGTACCTAGTATGAATATGTCTGTCGAGTCTACCGATTTAGTGATAAAAGTGTCAAACCTATTAGGCAGGCATGTGATAGTTGATAAAGTGTGTAGAGATTGTCATTTGATGATTAGAGGTCATTATTTTCCGGCTAACCTCATGCTACTACCGTTTGATGAATTTGATCTAATTCTTGGCATGGATTGGTTGACTACTCATGTGATAGTGAATTATGGTAGCAAGTTCATTAAAATAAAATGTGAGAATGGGGATATCATTCGGGTTGAATCAGGTGAACCGGATAACTCACCAGTACTAATCTCGTCTTTGGCTACCGAGAAATATTTGAGAAAAGGGTATGAGTTATACCTAGCATTTGTGTTGAACACCAAAGAGTCTGAAGTGAAAATTGAGACAGTGCCTGTGGTATGCGAGTACCCGGATGTATTTTCGAAAGAGTTGCTTAGGTTGCCTCCAACCAGAGAAGTTGAGTTTGGTATCGAGTTGGTCCCTGGTACGGCATCTATCTTGATCGCTCTGTATAGGATAGCTCTTACAGAATTAAAAGAGTTGAAAGTACAGTTGCAAGAAGTAACTGATAAGGGTTTTGCAAGACTAAGTTTTCCACGTGGGTGCTATGGTACTTTTTATGAAGAAGAAAGATAGGTCGATGAGGTTATGTATAGATTACAGACAGCTTAACAAGGTGACTGCAAAGAACAAATATCCTTTGCCAAGAATCGATGATCTGTTCGATCAGTTGAAGGGAGCCATCGTGTTTTCTAAGATCGACTTAAGGTCTGGCTACTATCAGCTAAGGGTTAAGGAACAAGATGTACCAAAAACTGCGTTTAGGACAAGGTATGGGCACTACAAGTTTCTTGTTATGCCCTTCGGTTTAACAAATGCCTCTGTGGTGTTTATGAATTTGATGAGCCGTATTTTTCGGTCGTATTTGGATAAGTTTGTAGTGGTCTTTATCAGTGACATACTGATTTACTCACGTGATGAGAGTGAACATGCATAGCATCTGAGAACAGTTTTATAAACCTCGATAGATATGCAGTTATATGCCAAGTTCACTAAGAGTGAATTTTGGCTTAAAGAAGTAGGATTCCTAGGACACATCGTGTTGGGAGATGGAATTAGAGTTGACTCAAGCAAGATCTCAGCTATTGTTGAGTGGAAACTGCCAAAGAATGTGTTAGAGATTAGAAGTTTTCTGGGCTTAGCTAGGTACTACAGAAAATTTGTTAAAGGATTCCCGATGATAGCTACTTCGATGACAAGGTTGTTACAAAAGGATGTCAAGTTTGAATGGACAGAGAAATGTCAATATAGTTTCGAGAAACTAAAGGCTTTGTTGACCGAAGCCCAAGTTTTAGTCCAACCGAAATCGGAAAAAGAGTTTGTGGTGTATAGCCTACACCTCGAGATAGCTAAAACCACACGAGAAAAACTACCCGATGCATGATTTAGAGTTGGCCACCATTATGTTCGCGTTAAATATTTAGAGATACCATTTGTATGGTGAGAGATGCTGAGTGTTTACTGAACATAAAAGCCTCAAGTATTTGATGACTCAGAAAGAGTTATATTTACGGCAACATAAGTGGCTAGAACTGATAAAGGATTACGAGTTGATGATTGACTACCACCCCAGAAAGGCTAATATAGTAGCTGATGCATTGAGTAGGAAATCATTGTTCGCCTTGAAGACTATGAATACTCAGTTGACCGTTGTGACAGCCCAAAATTGACCCTAGTCGGAATGTGGTTTCGGGACCGTAAAACCGAGGCATAAAAATAATTTAATGCTCATTTTGATGCTTATGATATGTGTTAATTCGTGTGTGACATTTTTGATGTTTGATTTAGAGTTATAAATGTGAATTTCACTAGAAGGGACCTAGTAGAAAACTTTGAAAGTATGATGGGGAAATGTGTGATGACTAATTAAAGCATGCATGCAAAACAATGGCCTTGCATGTCAAATATCCCTCTTTTATAGGAGGTGGCGGCCATGACAAGGAGTATGGGCTAAACATGTCATGAAACATGTTTTGTTGGTGCATTAGGGAGAAACAATAAACAAATAAGTATGGGTAATAAAGAAAGAAAAAAATGTGTGTGAGTGAACCCCTATTGCCGTGCATTGAAGAAAAGAAAAGAAAAAAATTTTGCTCATCCATTTCATTCTCTCTTGACCGAAAATACCAAAGAGGAAGGAAGGAATTTTTGCTTCATGTTTGGTTTGGAAGGGGATTAGGAAGAGATTTGGCTATACTTGCATCAAGATTAAGGTATGTTTGAGGTTGTGCCATGAGATTCATGCATGTTTTTAGTTGCTAGCTTGATGTTCTTATTAGCCCATGGTTCAAATCTTTGTTATATCATGGGGATGGTATTTGGCCAAGGTGGATTTTGTGTTAATACCATTGCATGTTAAATATGAAGCTTGCTAATGGTATATGTGATGGTGGATTGATGGCTCTTGGACTTTCTTTTTAGTATTTTGAGTAAGACATTAAGTTCTTTGCTTAATCATGACCAAAATTATGGTGTTGTGATGTATTCGGTCATGGTATATCCATAAGTATGATTCATGCATGTTGCATGGTAGGTAAGATTTGAGCTTTGGATATGTGTTTATATTTGGATATAAACAACTTGAGATTCGCCCTTGTACCTACATGAATATATGTTTGCACATGATGTATTGGTATGACATATATACTATTTTAAGGTGTATATTTGCTTGTGATGTTGTTTGGTTATGAAGTAAACGAGAGATGTGTATTGAGCTACAATATGTAATGCGTTAGTTAGTAAAATGTATGCTGTTTTTTTGTGTAGTATTAAGTGTAAAATTGGCCTCAACATAGACATGCATATTCGCCAAATGAAGTAGATTGGTGTGCATGTATTCGGTTAGAGGCAACCATATTGAAGCCTTATCTTGGCTTAGATTATTGACTAAATGGGTAATAAGTGAGGATGGTTGCGAATATACAAACATACATATGCATGTGTAATTGAATTATGAATGTTTAGCAAGATGGTTAAACTAGTTGATTTATTGATTAAGCTCAAGGAGTTAAAGAAGGAGAATCAAGCAAGGGAAAGACGAAGGTCATCGAGTAGCCGACTTGGACTATTTTACCCAACACAAGGTAAGTCACTAAGCATATATTTTGTATTGATTTGAATAGACATAATGTCTATATAATTATGCCGAAAGGAATGATGAATTTATATACATGTATGCATGTGGTGATGGAAGTATTGAATGAAAGGAAAAGAGGTGAGATGTATTTAGTTGTTGATTTCGGCACTAAGTGTGCGGGTATAAACATTTGTGATCATGAGAATGGCACTAAGTGTGCGGGTTTAAAACTTGTTCAGCACTAAGTGTGCGAGTTTGATCATATAGCACTAAGTGTGCGAGTTGTTTATATAGCACTAAGTGTGCGGACTCACTATATGCTTTTGAATCACTATTGACACTGAGTGTGCGACACTATTGAGTTGATCACGGACAGCGGATCGGGTAAGTACCTTGAGTTCATGGCTAATAGGCGCTATGTTTATATTTGGGGTTGAGCTTGGTAAGTTTAAACCTATGTGACAATGTAAATTGAAGTCACGTACATAAGAATTATCGTGGAATGAGTGAAAGGTCATGTAGATGTATGATTGTGACGAAAACAAAATGGTGTATAGAAATGCTTCAAATATCCTATTGATTAGTATATGGAATGTGAATGTGTAACTTGGTATGTGGTTGAATCGAATGGTCTAAGGAACTATGGTATAGATCGGTTTGAATGGAGTAATTAGCCTCGTTCCATTTTGTTTCCTTTTGCGATAATGTTATTAATGGTTGGTAGTGCATTGCTTATGACTTACTGAGTTATATACTCATTCGGTGTTTGCTTGTCATCTATTTTATGTTTCTTGGACTCGACTTTTTTGCGTATTCGGGACCGTCATTGAAGTCATCACACCGACTAGCGACTTTTTGGTATCTTCTTCTTAGATGGTCTAAGAGAACATTTCGGCATGTATAGGCTATTATGTTTTGTTTGAACTTGGTATGTAAAATTTTGAATAGCCATGCGAAAATGGCTTATAAATGTTTTGAGCATAATGTTATAATCATTTGGTATGTATATGCTCATTAAGAGGCACGGAAATGTTTGGCAATGACCAGCCATTAGAATGGGTCATCATGATTATATTTTGGACTATATATGAAAAAGGGGTGGTTGAATCATAGAAACTATGTGTTAGAGAAAGTCTACCCTAGAAATAGATGCTGGCAGCAACAGTGATGTGGATGTGAAAAATCACTAAAAATAATAGGAATGGAATTAAATAGTGAATAAATTATGTAAATGAACCTTGATGAATCTATATTCATATTGAAGAAACGAAACGGTCATATGAGTTGTATGTTATGAGATATTTGGGTTCTCGTGATATAGGGCCAGAACGGTTTCTGGATTCCCTGTTCTGACTTTGAAAATTCATTATAAATTAACCCGAGACATTTAGAAATCATTCCATATATGTATAGATTCCTTTTTGAGTCTAGTTTCTATAGAAACAAACAGAAACAGTATTGAAGCCCTGCATAGGGAGTTATTCGAGTTGCAACACACAAAGGTCAGTGTAGTCGACCCCCTGTAACATGGGAGACTTTAACTAATAAACTGTACTAATTGGCTCGACCAAAAATTCTAGAAAAAAATATATTGATGGACATATGAGTCTAGTTTCAGGGAAAAATTACGAAACTGATTTTCAAGTTGTAGAACTCAAGTTATGATTTTTGAAGCGACTAGTACACAGATTGGCAGCTTGTCTGGGAAATTATCAATAAGTGGTTTGAAGTTTGTTAACACCTCGTGTTCGACTCCGGCGACGGTCTCGGGTTAGGGGTGTTACAATTTTATTGGTATCAGAGCTATGGTTTAGTCGGTTCTAGGACTATCATAGCACGTATGAGTCTAGCTATACATGCCTTAATGTTAATGTTTAAATGTGTGATGACTTCTGACGGTTAAAATTTTTTGTTTTGATTAGTAAATGGATCCCGATGTAGAGAGAACCTTGGCGGATGATGTTGAAAGTGTAGCGGCTGCTCCTGCACAAGGGACGCCGCCTGTTGAACCTCAGTCATCTGCAAATAATCAATGTCTTTCCTTTTCAAATCCGCATACGACTTTTGGCGATCCGAAGCAGCCTTCAAACTTTCACGAATTACTCGAACTTTTTGCTCGGGATCCTTAACCAAATCAACCCCGAAGACTTTACTTTCACTAAGTTTAGTCCAGAATAATGGGGTACGACATTTACGACCGTATAAAGCCTCGTGAGGCGCCATCTTAATACTTGATTGAAAACTATTGTTGTAAGTGAATTCAATCAAAGGTAATTACCGTTCCCATGAACCACTAAACTCAAGGATGCAACATCTCAACATATCCTCGAGTATTTGAATTATCCGTTCGGATTGACCATCGATTTGGTCTCTAATTCGACTACTAGCACCTCATCGGGTGAAACGGATAGATGAGCATCCATCGCTCTCAAAGCAAAGCGGTGCCTTGCGACTTAAAGCATCGGCCACCACGTTGGCCTTTCCCGGTGATAATCAATGATGAGTTCATAGTCTTTCAACAACTCAAGCCAACGTCTTTGTCGCAGGTTTAAATCTCTCTGAGTCATCAAATATTTTAGACTCTTGTGGTCCGAATAAATGTAACACCTTTCTCCAAACAAGTAATGCCGCCATATCTTCAAGGCGAACACTATGGCTGCTAGTTCAAGGTCATGGGTCGGATAGTTTCTCTCATGCGGCTTTAGTTGTCTCGACGCGTAAGCCACAACTCGACCTTCTTGCATCAACACACAACCTAACCCAAGTAAGGATGCGTCACTGTATATGACAAACTCTTTACCGAACTCCGATTGTACTAGTACCGGGGCCTCGGTTAAACAGGTTTTTAGTCGATCGAAACTTTCTTGACAGCGTTTCGACCACTCGAACTTAACATCTTTTTGAAGTAGTTTTGTCATCGGTGCAACTATCATCGAAAAACCTTTCACAAATCGTCGATAGTATCCGCAAGCCCCAAAAGCTCCTAACCTCGGTAACATTCCTTGAGGTTTCCAATCGACTATGGCGAAATTTTGTTCGGGTCCACCACGACACCCGTCACGGACACCACGTGCCCCAAAAGCTAACCTCTTTCAACCAAAATTCACATTTACTGAACTTTGAGTATAACTGCTTATCTCGTAAAATTTGCAACATTAGCCTCAGGTGCTCAGCATGTTCGGTTTCATCTCTCGAATAGACCAAAATGTCATCGATAAATACAACTACGAACCGATCCAAGTATGGCCTGAAAATTCTATTCATTAAATCCATAAATACCGCAGGGGCATTAGTAAGCCCAAACGGCATCACCAAGAATTCGTAGTGACCGTACCTCGTTCTAAAAGCGGTTTTGGGTATGTCCAATTCTCGGACCCTGAACTGATAGTACCCCGACCTCAAATCTATCTTTGAAAACACTGAGGCTCCCTTTAATTGATCAAACAAATCATCAATTCGTGGCAATGGATATTTATTCTTTATCGTCACTTTATTGAGTTGACGATAGTCGATGCACAACCTCATGGTTCCGTCCTTCTTTTTCACAAACAATACAGGTGCGCCCCATGGAGAAAAACTCGGTCGAGCGAAACCTCTATCCGTCAATTCTTGCAATTGAACCTTCAATTCCTTTAACTCCATTAATGCCATACGATATGGAGCTATTGAGATCGGCGTAGTACCCGGTACAACTTCGATGCCGAATTCCACTCTCGAACCGGTGGCAATCCCGGTAACTCCTCCGGAAAAACATCTGAATACTCACAAACCACTGGTACCGATTCGAGTTTCTTTTTCGTCTCTTTACTTTCAAACACATACGCAAGGTATGTTTCACACCCCTTTTTCACATATCTCCGAGCGGTCATAGAAGATATTATCGCTGGCACTCCTTTTAAATCAGTAGACTCGACTCGGACTACCTCATTATTTTCACTCCTCAAATCAATGGTTTTCCTTTGCGGTCCACCACTTGCATCATGTACGATCACCAATCCATACCAAGAATAACATCGAATTCATCAAATGGTAGAAGCATCGGATCGGTAGGAAAGCAGATTCTCAATTATTAGGGAGCATCTCTTGCACACTTTATCAACGAGTACGTATTGACCCAAAGGGTTTGACACTCGAATTACGAACTCGATGAGACTCAACGGTAGAGTCTTCTTGGATGCTAAAGTTTCACATACATATGAATGAGTAGAGCGGGGTCAATCAATGCAATCACACTAGTATCAAAGAGAGTAAAAGTACCGGTGATAACGTCGGGGAGGATGCCTCCTCTCGTCATGCTGGATGGCATATGCTCTAGCAGAGCACGGTCTCGGATCAAACAGCCGTATCGGTGGCTCCTCTCGATTACCACCCCTACCTCCTGAAATCCTCGGGGTCTACCTCTAGCCGTCGCCCCACTAGATCTTGCACCTTGCATCTTATTCTTCTCATCTAGCTCGTGCAATCTCTAATGAAGTGGTCCTTGAACCACATCCGTAATGTGAGCCGGTTAATGACTTACCCCAACATTCACCTAGGTGTCGTCTTCCATATTGGGGCATTCAGGTCTCTCTTGACGATTATTGCCCACACTAGCTACCGATGTAGCTCGAGTCCGTCAATGGTCGGGCTCGATGGAAATTCCATGATCGCCCTCGACTTATTAGTGTCCTCCACGAACTTCTTTACGCCGAGAATGGAGCTTTACTCACGATCTTTTACGATAATCTCTTGCTTCAAATTCAGCCTTCTTCTTTTCCTTTCCAAGTTCTTCCGCCTTGCAGGCTCGTTCGACTAGTGTTACAAACTCCTTTATCTCCAAAATACCCACTAGCAGCTTCAAATCTTCATTCAATCCTTCTTCAAATCTTTTGCACATAGCAACCTCATCAGCCACACACTCCCGAGCATACCGACTAAGTCTTACGAACTCATGTTCGTATTCGAGATCTGATCATCGGCCTTGCTTGAGTTCCAAGAACTCCTTACGCTTCTGATTGATGAACCGTTGACTAATGTATTTCTTTCGAAATTCGAATTGAAAGAAATCCCAAGTAACTCGTTCATTTGGGACTGTGGAAATTAAAGTCCTCCACCGATAGTAAGCTGAGTCTCGCAACAAGGATATAGCACACTTAAGACATTCATCGGGTGTGCATGACAGTTCATCTAACACTCTAATGGTGTTATCGAGCCAGAACTCGGCCTTTTCGGCATCATCAGTAACTATGGCCTTGAACTCCTCAGCCCCACGCTTCCTAATCAAGTCCACAGGTGGTTTACTCAGCCTCACAGGATCAGTAACTGGAGGCATTGCGAGCTCTTGGGGTGGAGTATTTAAATTCGGGAATGGTTGGACAGCCGGATTGGTTCGGGCATATTGCGCGACCCACTCATTCATCATGGTGAAGAAGGCTTGTTTCGCCCCTTCATTTTGATTATTCGCGGATGACTGAGGCTCAACGGGCGGTGTCCCTTGCGTGGGAGTAGCCGCTACACTTTCAACGTCATCCACCAAGGGTCTCTACCGGGTTCCATTGCTAATCAAAACAAAAATTTCAACCGTCAGAAGTCATCACATTATTAAGCACTAACAATTTGGCATGTATAGCTAGACTCACACGCGCTATGGTAGTCTAGAACCGACTAAACCTGGCTCTGATACCAATGAAATGTAACACCCCAAACCCGTGACCGTCACCGGATTCGACCACGAGGTGTTACAAGGCTTACTTCCTTATTTCCTCTTGGAAATTATGAAATTTTGTTTCGAGCAGGCTAGCTAACTGCATCACTGTTACCTTAAAAATCATATCTCGAGTTCCAGAACTCGAAAACCAATTCCGTAAATTTTCCTGAAACTATACTCATATATCCATCCATGGATTTATTTCTAGAATTTTGGTCGGGCCAATTGGTACAGTTTATTAGTTAAAGTCGCCCATGTTACAGGGTCGACTACACTGACCTTCGCGCATTACGACCTGGATATCTTCTTGTACAGAGCTTCAATGCTCATGCCGTTTGTTTCTAATGAAACTAGACTCAAAGGGGAATCTGAAAATATAAGGCACGACTTCTAATTCTTTCTGGATAATTTGTGGTAAATTTTCAAAGTCGAGATAGGGGATCCAGAAACGGTTCTGGCCCTGTCTCACGAGAACTTTAATATCTCTCAGTATACTGCTCATACGGTCGTTTCGTTTCGTCCATATGAAAATAGGTTCATCAAGGTTCAATTTCATAATTTATTCACTATTTAATTCTACTTCTAATATTTTTAGTGATTTTTCAATCTCATATCACTGGTGCTGTCCGCAACAGTTACTGCAGTAGACTATGCCAATTTCATGAATCTTTCCTTGGCCTTACTAATCATCCATTATACATGACACAAATCATGGCCACCTTATCAAAATTAAAGTTTCTAAGACTCGTGGCTATAGGTTCTAGCATCCCACTCAACGACCACATAGGCCATTTTCACATGGCTTAAAGTTTACAACCCACAATTCAACAAAACAAAATAGCCTATACATGCCAAATGTTCTCCTAGTTCAACTACGAAGACAATACCAAAAGATTTCCAGCCGGTGTGATGACTTCAACGACGGTTCCGAGCACATAAATAATACGAGTCCAAGAGACCTAAAATGGGTGACAAGAAAACACCGAGTGAGTTTATAACTCGATAAGTCATAAGCACTCAACAACCATCCATTAATAAAGTTACCACAACATGAAACAATAAACGAGGCTGGGTACTCATCCATATCAAAACTATACCATAATTCCTCGGACCTTTCGGTTCAATCTCATACCAAGTCATACATCCACATTTCGTATTCCACACAACAAGATATTTAAGGCATTTTCACACACTAACTCATTTCCACCACAACCATACAATTTCAATCATCACATAGATTTAAAGCTTACCAAGCTCAACCCCGAGCATGAACGTATTTCCTATTCGTCATGAGCTCAAGGTACTTACCCGATCCGCTGTCCATACTCAACTCGATGGAGACACACCCTCCATATATATAGAGTACGCACACACAGTGCTTAATACTCAATTTCGCACACTTAGTGCCATTCGATTTAAGCCCGCACACATAGTGCCATAGCCTTCGAGTTCGCACACCCAGTGCCGTATATTTCCAGCATGCACACTTAGTGCCATATATTTCCAGCACGCACACTTAGTGCCATATATTTCCAGCACGCACACTTAGTGCCATATATTTCCAGCACGCACACTTAGTGCCAATCTCGTCACCGTACACGTATTGCCCAAGACACTTAGTGCCGAAAGCAAACTTTCTACACATTTCACTATTTCTTTTACATTCAACAATTGTCATCACTCCATACACATACAATTTCATTTATATATATATAGCATCCCATTAAACACAATTGCATAGATTTTACAATCATTTAAGCAATATCAAACATATGTGCTTAATGACTTACCTCGGATGTTGTCGCACGTTTTCAACGGCTATTCAATTATTTTGTCTTTCCCCTTGTCCAACTTTGATCCTTTGAGTTCTTGAGCTAATTCGCACAAATTTAACTTATTAAAACCTCATTATGCTAGCTTATGGCCGAATATGACAAGGAGTTTAAATGGTCATATGGCCACCCTTTAGCTTGAATACACAATGGTCATGCACATTTTATATTACATCAAGCAATTCAATACAATTCATTCAAGCATCAAGGAAAGCTAAGGCCATCAATAGGCTACCTAAGGCCGAATATACACACCAACATATGTATTCGTTCATGTGGCCGAACATACACATCCATGTTAAGGCCGATTTCCACACTTGATACATTCTACAAGTAAGGTCGCTTGTATCGACTAAACACCAATTTGTTTCAAGTTCACAACTAGGCTAATATGCACATATACACTAGTAAATCAACACTAACATTTGTACTTCACCTTACTAGCACTTCTCATTCAAATGACATGAACAACGAACATAGTTTCCTTTTATTTCCTACCATGGCGAATGCCATACAACACCATACCATGCATCATTACAAGCTTTACTTTTAGCATGCAAATAACATCCACAAATCCACCTTAGCGAACCTTATCTCCATGATATAGTGAAGATTTGAACCATGGGCTAGTTTAGAACTCAAGTTAACTACTAAAACATGCTTGAATCTCATGGCACAACATCAAACTTACCTTAACTTAGATGCAAATATGGCCGAATGTCTTCAACTTTTCTCTTTTCAAACCGGCCAAGAAGAACCAAAGGGTGAAGCTTTTCTTTTCTCTTTGTATTTTCTTCCTAGTCTTTGCTCAAAGAAAGGATGAATAACAACTTTTTTCTTTCTTTCTTTCTCTCTAGCTACGGCACCATGGGGGGGGCATCCATGCTCATTTTTTTCTTTTTTTTTTCATTTCTTAATTCTTTCTACATAATGCACTAACTAAACATGTTGGAAACATGTCCCCTTGCCCATAATCTAGACATGGCCGGCCACTCATCCAAAATAAATGGAGTATTTGACATGCAACTCCATTTATTTTACTTCATTCCTTTAATTAACCTCTTAAAATTAGCTACATATTTTAAATCCTTTCACATGAGTCCTTTTCTTTCAATTCACAATCAAATTAACTAAATCAAAGAATTCAAAATCACACATGCATTTTCACATATTCTAGACAATAAATATTACGTTCGAACATGTCGGTGACTCGGTTTAGCGGTCCGAAACCACTTCCGACTAGGGTCAATTTTGGGATGTCACAACTCTCCCCACTTAAGAAATTTTCGTCCCGAAAATCTTACCGTAAATAGGCTCGGGTATCGCTCTTTCATAGAGTCCTCAAGTTCCCAAGTGGCTTCTTCCATTCCGTGTTTATGCCACAACACCTTCACTAACGGAATTTTCCTATTGCGCAACTCTTTTACTTCACGCCTCATAATGCAAACCGGTTCCTCTTCATAGCTCAAATTAGGCTGAGTCTCAATCTCAGATGGAGCGATTACGTGCGATGGATCAGACCTATATCGTCGAAGCATCGAGACATGAAAAATGTTGTGAATCTTTTCGAGCTCAGGGGGCAAAATTAATCGATATGCGACTGGCCCAACTCGTTCGGATACTTCATATGGCCCGATGAACCTCGGACTCAATTTGCCCTCACGACCAAATCTAAGAACCTTCTTCCAAGGTAAAACTTTGAGAAATACCTTGTCTCCAACCTGATATTCAATGTCTTTCCTTTTCAAATCCGCATACGACTTTTGGCGATCCGGCGACCTTCAAACTTTCACGAATTACTCGAACTTTTGCTCGGCATCCTTAACCAAATCAACCCTCAAGACTTTACTTTCACTAAGTTTAGTCCGAATAATGGGTACGACATTTACGACAGTATAAAGCCTCGTGAGGCGCCATCTTAATACTTGATTGAAAACTATTGTTGTAAGTGAATTCAATCAAAGGTAATTACTGTTCCCATGAACCACTAAACTCAAGGATGCAACATCTCAACATATCCTCGAGTATTTGAATTATCCGTTCGGATTGACCATCGGTTTGGTCTCTAATTCGACTACTAGCACCTCATCGGGTGAAACGGATAGATGAGCATCCATCGCTCTCAAAGCAAACAGTGCCTTGCGACTTAAAGCATCGGCCACCACGTTGGCCTTTCCCGGGTGATAATCAATGATGAGTTCATAGTCTTTCAACAACTCAAGCCAACGTCTTTGTCGCAGGTTTAAATCTCTCTGAGTCATCAAATATTTTAGACTCTTGTGGTCCGAATAAATGTAACACCTTTCTCCAAACAAGTAATGCCGCCATATCTTCAAGGCGAACACTATGGCTGCTAGTTCAAGGTCATGGGTCGGATAGTTTCTCTCATGCGGCTTTAGTTGTCTCGACGCGTAAGCCACAACTCGACCTTCTTGCATCAACACACAACCTAACCCAAGTAAGGATGCGTCACTGTATATGACAAACTCTTTACCGAACTCCGGTTGTACTAGTACCGGGGCCTCGGTTAAACAGGTTTTTAGTCGATCGAAACTTTCTTGACAGCGTTTCGACCACTCGAACTTAACATCTTTTGAAGTAGTTTTGTCATCGGTGCAACTATCATCGAAAAACCTTTCACAAATCGTCGATAGTATCCGCAAGCCCCAAAAGCTCCTAACCTCGGTAACATTCCTTGGAGGTTTCCAATCGACTATGGCGAAATTTTGTTCGGGTCCACCCGACACCGATCACGGACACCACGTGCCCCAAAAAGCTAACCTCTTTCAACCAAAATTCACATTTCTTGAACTTTGAGTATAACCGCTTATCTCGTAAAATTTGCAACATTAGCCTCGGTGCTCAAAGATGTTCGGTTTCATCTCTCGAATAGACCAAAATGTCATCGATAAATACAACTACGAACCGATCCAAGTATGGCCTGAAAATTCTATTCATTAAATCCATAAATACCGCAGGGCATTAGTAAGCCCAAACGGCATCACCAAGAATTAGTAGTGACCGTACCTCGTTCTAAAAGCGGTTTTGGGTATGTCCAATTCTCGGACCTCGAACCGATAGTACCCGACCTCAAATCTATCTTTGAAAACACCGAGGCTCCCTTTAATTGATCAAACAAATCATCAATTCGTGGCAATGGATATTTATTCTTTATCGTCACTTTATTGAGTTGACGATAGTCGATGCACAACCTCATGGTTCCGTCCTTCTTTTCACAAACAATACAAAAGCGCCCATGGAGAAAAACTCGGTCGAGCGAAACCTCTATCCGTCAATTCTTGCAATTGAACCTTCAATTCCTTTAACTCCATTAATGCCATACGATATGGAGCTATTGAGATCGGCGTAGTACCCGGTACAACTTCGATGCCGAATTCCACTCTCGAACCGGTGGCAATCCCGGTAACTCCTCCGGAAAAACATCTGAATACTCACAAACCACTGGTACCGATTCGAGTTTCTTTTTCGTCTCTTTACTTTCAAACACATACGCAAGGTATGTTTCACACCCCTTTTTCACATATCTCCGAGCGGTCATAGAAGATATTATCGCTGGCACTCCTTTTAAATCAGTAGACTCGACTCGGACTACCTCATTATTTTCACTCCTCAAATCAATGGTTTTCCTTTTGCAGTCCACCACTGCATCATGTACGGTCAGCCAATCCATACCAAGAATAACATCGAATTCATCAAATGGTAGAAGCATCAGATCGGCCGGAAAACAGGATTCTCGAATTATTAGGGAGCATCTCTTGCACACTTTATCAACGAGTACGATTGACCCAAAGGGTTTGACACTGAATTACGAACTCAAGAGACTCAACAGTAGAGTCTTCTTGGATGCTAAAGTTTCACATACATATGAATGAGTAGAGGGGTCAATCAATGCAATCACACTAGTATCAAAGAGAGTAAAAGTACCGGTGATAACGTCGGGGAGGATGCCTCCTCTCGTCATGCGCGGATGGCATATGCTCTAGCAGAGCACGGGTCTCGGATCAAACACCGTGATCGGTGGCTCCTCTCGATTACCACCCCTACCTCCTGAAATCCTCGGGGTCTACCTCTAGCCGTCGCCCCACTAGATCTTGCACCTTGCATCTTATTCTTCTCATCTAGCTCGTGCAATCTCTAATGAAGTGGTCCTTGAACCACATCCGTAATGAGTCCGGCTAAACAGACTTACCCCAACATTCACCTAGGTGTCGTCTTCCATATTGGGGGCATTGGTGTCTCTTGACGATTATTGCCCACACTAGCTACCGATGTAGCTCGGGAGTCCAAAATCAATGGTCGGGCTCGATGGAAATTCCCGATCGCCTCGACTTATTAGTGTCCTCCCGAACTTCTTTACCGCCGAGAATGGAGCTTTACTCACGATCTTTTACGATAATCTCTTGCTTCAAATTCAGCCTTCTTCTTTTCCTTTCCAAGTTCTTCCGCCTTGCGTGCTCGTTCGACTAGTGTTACAAACTCCTTTATCTCCAAAATACCCACTAGCGACTTCAAATCTTCATTCAATCCTTCTTCAAATCTTTTGCACATAGCAACCTCATCAGCCACACACTCCCGAGCATACCGACTAAGTCTTACGAACTCATGTTCGATTCGATCTGATCATACGGCCTTGCTTGAGTTCCAAGAACTCCTTACGCTTCGATTGATGAACCGTTGACTAATGTATTTCTTTCAAATTGAATTGAAAGAAATCCCAAGTAACTCGCTCATTTGGGATGTGGAAATTAAAGTCCTCCACCGATAGTAAGTCGAGTCTCGCAACAAGGATATAGCACACTTAAGACATTCATCGGTGTGCATGGCAGTTCATCTAACACTCTAATGGTGTTATCGAGCGAACTCGGCCTTTTCGGCATCATCAAGAACTATGGCCTTGAACTCCTCAGCCCCACGCTTCCTAATCAAGTCCACAGGTGGTTTACTCAGCCTCACAGGATCAGTAACTGGAGGCATTGCGAGCTCTTGGGGTGGAGTATTTAAATTCGGGAATGGTTGGACAGCCGGATTGGTTCGGGCATATTGCGCGACCCACTCATTCATCATGGTGAAGAAGGCTTGTTTCGCCCCTTCATTTTGATTATTCGCGGATGACTGAGGCTCAACGGGCGGTGTCCCTTGCGTGGGAGTAGCCGCTACACTTTCAACGTCATCCACCAAGGGTCTCTCTACCCCGGGTTCCATTGCTAATCAAAACAAAAATTTCAACCGTCAGAAGTCATCACATTATTAAGCACTAACAATTTGGCATGTATAGCTAGACTCACACGCGCTATGGTAGTCTAGAACCGACTAAACCTGGCTCTGATACCAATGAAATGTAACACCCCAAACCCGTGACCGTCACCGGATTCGACCACGAGGTGTTACCGGGCTTACTTCCCTTATTTCCCTCTTGGAAATTATGAAATTTTTGTTTCAGGCAGGCTAGCTAACTGCATCACTGTTACCTTAAAAAATCATATCTCGAGTTCCAGAACTCGAAAACCAATTCCGTAAATTTTCCCTGAAACTATACTCATATATCCATCCATGGATTTATTTCTAGAATTTTTGGTCGGGCCAATTGGTACAGTTTATTAGTTAAAGTCGCCCATGTTACAGGGTCGACTACACTGACCTTCGCGCATTACGACCTGGATATCTTCTTGTACAGAGCTTCAATGCTCATGCCGTTTGTTTCTAATGAAACTAGACTCAAAGGGGAATCTGAAAATATAAGGCACGACTTCTAATTCTTTCTGGATAATTTGTGGTAAATTTTCAAAGTCGAGATAGGGGATCCAGAAACGGTTCTGGCCCTGTCTCACGAGAACTTTAATATCTCTCAGTATACTGCTCATACGGTCGTTTCGTTTCGTCCATATGAAAATAGGTTCATCAAGGTTCAATTTCATAATTTATTCACTATTTAATTCTACTTCTAATATTTTTAGTGATTTTTCAATCTCATATCACTGGTGCTGTCCGCAACAGTTACTGCGATGAACTATGCCAATTTCATGAATCTTTCCTTGGCCTTACTAATCATCCATTATACATGACACAAATCATGGCCACCTTATCAAAATTAAAGTTTCTAAGACTCGTGGCTATAGGTTCTAGCATCCCACTCAACGACCACATAGGCCATTTTCACATGGCTTAAAGTTTACAACCCACAATTCAACAAAACAAAATAGCCTATACATGCCAAATGTTCTCCTAGTTCAACTACGAAGACAATACCAAAAGATTTCCAGCCGGTGTGATGACTTCAACGACGGTTCCGAAACACATAAATAATACGAGTCCAAGAGACCTAAAATGGGTGACAAGAAAACACCGAGTGAGTTTATAACTCGAGAAGTCATAAGCACTCAACAACCATCCATTAATAAAGTTACCACAACATGAAACAATAAACGAGGCCGGGTACTCATCCATATCAAAACTATACCATAATTCCTCGGACCTTTCGGTTCAATCTCATACCAAGTCATACATCCACATTTCAGTATTCCACACAACAAGATATTTAAGGCATTTTCACACACTAACTCATTTCCACCACAACCATACAATTTCAATCATCACATAGATTTAAAGCTTACCAAGCTCAAC
Organism: Gossypium arboreum; assembly: GCF_025698485.1. Lineage (NCBI taxonomy): Eukaryota > Viridiplantae > Streptophyta > Magnoliopsida > Malvales > Malvaceae > Gossypium > Gossypium arboreum. Next base: position 40,964,218 of record NC_069081.1, read on the forward strand.
CCCGAGCATGAACGTATTTCCTATTCGTCATGAGCTCAAGGTACTTACCGATCCGCTGTCCATACTCAACTCGATGGAGACACACCTCCATATATATAGAGTACGCACACAGTGCTTAATACTCAATTTCGCACACTTAGTGCCATTCGATTTAAGCCGCACACATAGTGCCATAGCCTTCGAGTTCGCACACCCAAAGGTCAGTATATTTCCAGCATGCACACTTAGTGCCATATATTTCCAACACGCACACTTAGTGCCATATATTTCCAGCACGCACACTTAGTGCCATATATTTCCAGACGCACACTTAGTGCCAATCTAAATCACCGCATACACGTATTGCCAAGACACTTAGTGCCGAAAGCAAACTTTCTACACATTTCACTATTTCTTTTACATTCAACAATTGTCATCACTCCATACACATACAATTTCATTTATATATATATAGCATCCCATTAAACACAATTGCATAGATTTTACAATCATTTAAGCAATATCAAACATATGTGCTTAATGACTTACCTCGGATGTTGTCGCATCGTTTTCAACGGCTATTCAATTATTTTGTCTTTCCCTTGTCCAACTTTGATCCTTTGAGTTCTTGAGCTAATTCGCACAAATTTAACTTATTAAAACCTCATTATGCTAGCTTATGGCGAATATGACAAGGAGTTTAAATGGTCATATGGCCACCCTTTAGCTTGAATACACAATGGTCATGCACATTTTATATTACATCAAGCAATTCAATACAATTCATTCAAGCATCAAGGAAAGCTAAGGCCATCAATAGGCTACCTAAGGCCGAATATACACACCAACATATGTATTCGTTCATGTGGCCGAACATACACATCCATGTTAAGGCCGATTTCCACACTTGATACATTCTACAAGTAAGGTCGCTTGTATCGACTAAACACCAATTTGTTTCAAGTTCACAACTAGGCTAATATGCACATATACACTAGTAAATCAACACTAACATTTGTACTTCACCTTACTAGCACTTCTCATTCAAATGACATGAACAACGAACATAGTTTCCTTTTATTTCCTACCATGGCCGAATGCCATACAACACCATACCATGCATCATTACAAGCTTTACTTTTAGCATGCAAATAACATCCACAAATCCACCTTAGCCGAACCTTATCTCCATGATATAGTGAAGATTTGAACCATGGGCTAGTTTAGAACTCAAGTTAACTACTAAAACATGCTTGAATCTCATGGCACAACATCAAACTTACCTTAACTTAGATGCAAATATGGCCGAATGTCTTCAACTTTTCTCTTTTCAAACCGGCCAAGAAGAACCAAAGGGTGAAGCTTTTCTTTTCTCTTTGTATTTTCTTCCTAGTCTTTGCTCAAAGAAAGGATGAATAACAACTTTTTTCTTTCTTTCTTTCTCTCTAGCTACGGCACCATGAGGGGCATCCATGCTCATTTTTTCTTTTTTTTTCATTTCTTAATTCTTTCTACATAATGCACTAACTAAACATGTTGGAAACATGTCCCTTGCCCATAATCTAGACATGGTGGCCACTCATCCAAAATAAATGGAGTATTTGACATGCAACTCCATTTATTTTACTTCATTCCTTTAATTAACCTCTTAAAATTAGCTACATATTTTTAAATCCTTTCACATGAGTCCTTTTCTTTCAATTCACAATCAAATTAACTAAATCAAAGAATTCAAAATTCACATGCATTTTCACATATTCTAGACAATAAATATTACGTTTGAACATGTCGGTGACTCGGTTTAGCGGTCCGAAACCACTTCCGACTAGGGTCAATTTTGGGATGTCACAGAGGTGAGTAAGCCACCAGAGACTTGATTCGAAGCGGGGCTGAAGAGTTCAGGCCATAATTCTTGATGATGCCGAAAGGGCGAGTTACGCTTGATAACACCATTGGTGTTTGATGAATCATGCACACCGATGAATGTCTAAAGTGTGCTATATCCTTGTTGCGAGACTCACTTACTATTGGTGGAGGACTTTGATTTCCATAGTCCCAAACGAACGAGTTACTTGGGATTTCTTTCAAATAGAATTTGGAAGAAATATATTAGTCGTGTTCATCGATCAAAAGCGTAAGGAATTCTTGGAGCTCAAGCAAGGCCGTATGATAGTATCTGAATACGAACATGAGTTCGTAAGACTCGGTCGGTATGCACGGGAGTGTGTGGTGATGAGGTTGCTATGTGCAAGAGGTTTGAAGAAGGATTGAATGAAGATTTAAAGCTACTAGTGGGTATTTTGGAGATAAAAGAATTCAGTAACACTAGTTGAACGAGCACGCAAGGCGGAGGAACTTGGAAAAGAGAAAAGAAGGCTGAATTTGAAGCTAGAGACTATCGCAAAAGATCGACGGGTAAAGCTCCGTTCTCTACCGTAAAGAAGTTCGTGGAGGACACCAATAAATCGAGGACGATCAAGGGAATTTCCATAAAGCACGACCATTGACGGACTCTCGAGCTACTTGGTAGCTAGTGTGGGCAATAACCGTCAAGAGAAACTGAATGCCCCCAATGTGGGAGAAGACACATAAGTGATTGTTGGGGTAAGTCTACCAATAGGGCTTGTTACGGATGCGGTTCGAAGGACCACTTCATTAGAGATTGCACAGAGCTTGATGAGAAGAATAGGATGCAAGGTGCAAGACCTAGTGGAAATGACTAGAGGTAGACCACCAAGAATTTCAGGAGGTAGGGGTGGTAGTCGAGAGGGGCCTTGATACGGCTGTTCGATCTAAGACCAGTACTCTGCTAGGGCATATGCCATCCGTGCACGAGAGGAAGCATCCTCCCCGATGTTATCACGGTACTTTCACTCTCTTTGATACTAGTGTGATTGCGTTGATTGACCTCGGCTCTACTCATTCATATGTATGTGAAACCTTAGCATCCAAAGAAGATTCTACTGTTGAGTCTACTAAGTTCGTAATTCGAGTGTCAAACCCTTTGGGTCAATACGTGTTTGTCGACAAAGTGTGCAAGAAATGTCCCCTAGTAATCCGAGGGTCCTGCTTTCCGGCGGACCTGATGCTTTTGCCGTTTGATGAATTTGATGTTATATTCATTTAGATTGGTTGACCGTGCATGATGCGGTTGTGAATTGCAAAAGCAAGACTATTGATTTGAGGTGCGCAAATAACGAGATGATTCGAATTGAGTCTACGGACTTGAAGGGGTTGCCAACCTGTAATATCATCAATGTTGGCCCGAAATATGTAAGAAAAGGGTGCGAAGCATACCTTGCGTATGTACTTGATGATAAGGAGTTAGAAATAAAACCGAATGCTGTGCGGTGGTTTGTGAATACGGATGTTTTTCGAAGAATTACGGGTTTACCACTGTTCGGAAGTAGAGTTTGGTATTGAGCTTGTACAGGACTACGCCAATTTCGATAGCTCCGATCGTATGGCACCAACCGAGTTGAAGGAGTTGAAAGCTCAGTTGCAAGAGTTGACGGATAGAGGTTTCGCTCGACCAAGTTTTTCACCTTGGGGTGCACCAGTATTGTTTGTGAAAAAGAAGGACGGAACCATGAGGTTGTGCATCGACTATCGTCAGCTTAATAAAGTGACAATAAAGAACAAATATCCGTTACCGCGTATCGATGATTTGTTCGATCAACTGAAGGGAGCCTCAGTGTTCTCAAAAATAGATTTGAGATCGGGCTATTACCAGTTGCAAATCCAAGATTCGGACATACCCAAAACTGCCTTCAGAACGAGATATGGTCACTACGAGTTCTTAGTGATGCCGTTTGGGCTCACTAATGCCCCTGCGGTATTTATGGATTTGATGAATCGATCTTGGACCATATTTGGATCGGTTCGTAGTTGTGTTCATTGGCGACATCTGGTCTATTCAAGAGATGAGACCGAACATGCGAGCACCGAGATTAGTGTTGCAAATATTACGGGATAAGCGGTTATATGCTAAGTTCAAGCAAGTGTGAGTTACGGTTAAGAGGTTAGCTTCTTGGGTCATGTGGTATCTGCGATCGGTATTCGAGTCGACCGAGCAAAATTTCAGCCATACTTAACTGGAAGCCTCGAGAAACATTCTTGAGGTTCGGAGCTTTTGGGACTTGCGGTTACTACCGACGGTTTGTAAAAGGATTCTCGATGATAGCCACACCCATGGCGTAAACCGCTTGAGAAGATATCAAGTTTGAATGGACGAGAAAAGTGTCGAAAAGTTTCGATCAATTGAAAACTCAATTGACGGAAGCTCGATACTAATACTGACCGAATCGGCAAAGAGTTTGTCATCTATAGTGATGCCTCCCTACTTGGGTTAGGTTGCGTATTGATGCAAGAAGGTCGAGTTGTGGCCTATACGTCGAGACAATTAAAGCCACATGAGAAAAATTATCCGACCCATGATCTCGAATTGGCTGCCATCGTATTCGCCTTAAAGATATGGCGACATTACTTATTTGGTGAGAAGTGCCATGTGTATTCGGATCGCAAAAGTCTCAAATATTTGATGACTCAAAGAGACTTAAATCTGCGACAAAGACGTTGGCTCGAGCTGTTAAAAGATTATGAGCTTGTCATTGATTATCACCCGGGAAAGGCTAATGTGGTTGCGGATGCCTTAAGCCGAAAATCACCATTTGCTTTACGAGCTATGAATGTACACTTGTCTATCCTACCCGACAATGTGTTAATAGCCAAATTAAAGGCCAAACCATTATTGACTCATCAAATTCGCGAAACTCAGAAAGTTGACGATGAGTTGGTTGCAAACGGGTGAGTGTGTTCGAACAAGGAATCGGAGTTTCAAATTGATGATGACGATTGTTTGAGGTTCGAAATCATTTGTGTGTTCCAAGAAATTCGAACTCATTTCGATGATTACGAGCGAAGCTCATTGTAGCCGAATGTCAATTCACCCGGGAGTCAGAGATGTTCAACGATTTGAAATGTCGGTTTGGTGGCATGGTATGAAACGAGACATCTCCGACTTTGTTTGAGATGTTTAATATGTCAACAAGTGAAAGCGGAACATCAAGTGCCTTGAGGTTACTTCAACAGATCATGATACCCGAGTGGAAATGGGATCGAGTCACAATGGACTTTGTGTCCGGACTGCCATTGTCAGCGAGCAAGAAGGATGCGATTTGGGTTGTTGTTGATAGACTGACTAAGTCGGCTCACTTTATCCTCGTGCGTGCAGATTTTTCATTGGATAAACTAGCTGAATTGTACGTTTCTCAGATTGTGAGATTACACGGTGTACCGATTTCTGTTGTGTCAGATATAGATCCAAGATTCACCTCGTGATTTTGGAAGAAATTGCAAGAAGCTTTGGGTACCAAGCTGCATTTTAGCACCGCTTTTCATCCACAAACCGATGGTCAATCCGGCGGATAATTCGGATACTTGAGGATATGTTGAGATGTTGCGTCCTCGAGTTCGATGGTTCATGGGAGCGGTATTTACCTTTGATTGAATTCGCTTACAACAATAGTTTTCAATCAAGTATTAAGATGGCGCTTACGAGGCCTTGTACAGGCGTAAATGCCGTACACCATTGTTTTGGACCGAGCTCGTGAAACCAAAATTTTCGAGTGGATTTGATTAAAGATGCTGAGCAGAAAGTAAAGGTAATCCGTGAAAGTCTGAAGGCGGCCACAGATCGTCAGAAATCGTACGCGGATTTGAAGTGAAAAGACATTGAGTATTAGGTGGGAGATAAAGTGTTTCTTAAAGTTTCACCTTGGAAAAAGATACTCAGATTTGGCCGTAAAGGCAAATTGAGTCCGAGGTTCATCGGGCCATATGAGATATCCGAACGAGTCGGTCCGGTTGCGTATCGTTTGATTTTGCCCCGAACTTGAAAAGATTCACGACGTCTTTCATGTTTCGATGCTTGACGCTATAGATCTGATCCATCGCACGTAATTAGTCCATCAGAGGTTGAAATTCAAGCCGATATGAGCTATGAAGAAGAACCGATTCGTATCTTAGCTCGTGAAGTGAAGGAGTTGCGAAACAAAAGGGTTCCGCTGGTGAAAGTGTTATGGCTCAAACACGGGATAGAAGAAGCTACTTGGGAACCCGAGAACTCTATGAAAGAGCGATACCCAAATCTATTTACCGGTAAGATTTTTGGGGACGAAAATTTCTTAAGTGGGGGAGAGTTGTAACAGCCCAAAATTGACCCTAGTCGGAATGTGGTTTCGGGACCAAAAACCGAGGCATAAAAATAATTTAATGCTCATTTTGATGCTTATGATATGTGTTAATTCGTGTGTGACATTTTGATGTTTGATTTAGAGTTATAAATGTGAATTTCACTAGAAGGGACCTAGTAGAAAACTTTAAAAGTATGATAGGAAATGTGTGATGACTAATTAAAGCATGCATGCAAAACAATGGCCTTGCATGTCAAATATCCCTCTTTTATAGGAGGTGGCGGCCATGACAAGGAGTATGGGCTAAACATGTCATGAAACATGTTTTGTTGGTGCATTAGGGAGAAACAATAAACAAATAAGTATGGGTAATAAAGAAAGAAAAAAATGTGTGTGAGTGAACCCCCCATTGCCGTGCATTGAAGAAAAGAAAAGAAAAAATTTTGCTCATCCATTTCATTCTCTCTTGACCGAAAATACCAAAGAGGAAGGAAGGAATTTTTGCTTCATGTTTGGTTTGGAAGGGATTAGGAAGAGATTTGGCTATACTTGCATCAAGATTAAGGTATGTTTGAGGTTGTGCCATGAGATTCATGCATGTTTTAGTTGCTAGCTTGATGTTCTTATTAGCCCATGGTTCAAATCTTTGTTATATCATGGGGTGGTATTTGGCCAAGGTGGATTTTGTGTTAATACCATTGCATGTTAAATATGAAGCTTGCTAATGGTATATGTGATGGTGGATTGATGGCTCTTGGACTTTCTTTTTAGTATTTTTGAGTAAGACATTAAGTTCTTTGCTTAATCATGACCAAAATTATGGTGTTGTGATGTATTCGGTCATGGTATATCCATAAGTATGATTCATGCATGTTGCATGGTAGGTAAGATTTGAGCTTTGGATATGTGTTTATATTTGGATATAAACAACTTGAGATTGCCCTTGCACCTACATGAATATATGTTTGCACATGATGTATTGGTATGACATATATACTATTTTAAGGTGTATATTTGCTTGTGATGTTGTTTGGTTATGAAGTAAGCGAGAGATGTGTATTGAGCTACAATATGTAATCGTTAGTTAGTAAAATGTATGCTGTTTTTTTGTGTAGTATTAAGTGTAAAATTGGCCTCAACATAGACATGCATATTCGGCCAAATGAAGTAGATTGGTGTGCATGTATTCGGTTAGAGGCAACCATATTGAAGCCTTATCTTGGCTTAGATTATTGACTAAATGGGTAATAAGTGAGGATGGTTGCGAATATACAAACATACATATGCATGTGTAATTGAATTATGAATGTTTAGCAAGATGGTTAAACTAGTTGATTTATTGATTAAGCTCAAGGAGTTAAAGAAGGAGAATCAAGCAAGGGAAAGACGAAGGTCATCGAGTAGCCGACTTGGACTATTTTACCCAACACAAGGTAAGTCACTAAGCATATATTTTGTATTGATTTGAATAGACATAATGTCTATATAATTATGCCGAAAGGAATGATGAATTTATATACATGTATGCATGTGGTGATGGAAGTATTGAATGAAAGGAAAAGAGGTGAGATGTATTGAGTTGTTGATTTGGCACTAAGTGTGCGGTATAAACATTTGTGATCATGAGAATGGCACTAAGTGTGCGGGTTTAAAACTTGTACAGCACTAAGTGTGCGAGTTTGATCATATAGCACTAAGTGTGCGAGTTGATTATATAGCACTAAGTGTGCGGACTCACTATATGCTTTTGAATCACTATTGACACTGAGTGTGCGACACTATTGAGTTGATCACGGACAGCGGATCGGGTAAGTACCTTGAGTTCATGGCTAATAGGCGCTATGTTTATATTTGGGGTTGAGCTTGGTAAGTTTGAACCTATGTGACAATGTAAATTGAAGTCACGTACATAAGAATTATCGTGGAATGAGTGAAAGGTCATGTAGATGTATGATTGTGACGAAAACAAAATGGTGTATAGAAATGCTTCAAATATCCTATTGATTAGTATATGGAATGTGAATGTGTAACTTGGTATGTGGTTGAATCGAATGGTCTAAGGAACTATGGCATAGATCGGTTTGAATGGAGTAATTAGCCTCGTTCCATTTTGTTTCCTTTTGCGATAATGTTATTAATGGTTGGTAGTGCATTGCTTATGACTTACTGAGTTATATACTCATTCGGTGTTTGCTTGTCACCTATTTTAGGTTTCTTGGACTCGACTTTTTTGCGTATTCGGGACCGTCATCGAAGTCATCACACCGACTAGCGACTTTTTGGTATCTTCTTCTTAGATGGTCTAAGAGAACATTTCGGCATGTATAGGCTATTATGTTTTGTTTGAACTTGGTATGTAAAATTTTGAATAGCCATGCGAAAATGACTTATAAATGTTTTGACCATAATGTTATAATCATTTGGTATGTATATGCTCATTAAGAGGCACGGAAATGTTTGGCAATGACCAGCCATTAGAATGGGTCATCATGATTATATTTTGGACTATATATGAAAAAGGGGTGGTTGAATCATAGAAACTATGTGTTAGAGAAAGTCTACCCTAGAAATAGATGCTGGCAGCAACAGTGATGTGGATGTGAAAAATCACTAAAAATAGTAGGAATGGAATTAAATAGTGAATAAATTATGTAAATGAACCTTGATGAATCTATATTCATATGGAAGAAACGAAACGGTCATATGAGTTGTATGTTATGAGATATTTGGGTTCTCGTGATACAGGGCCAGAACAGTTTCTGGATTCCCTGTTCTGATTTTGAAAATTCATTATAAATTAACCCGAGACATTTAGAAATCATGCCATATATGTATAGATTCCTTTTTGAGTCTAGTTTCTATAGAAACAAATGGCATCAGTATTGAAGCGCTGCACAGGGAGTTATTTGAGTTGCAACGCACGAAGGTCAGTGTAGTCGACCCCTGTAACATGGGAGACTTTAACTAATAAACTGTACTAATTGGCTCGACCAAAAATTATAGAAAAAAATCTATAGATGGACATATGAGTCTAGTTTTAGGGAAAAATTACGAAACTGATTTTCGAGTTGTAGAACTCAAGTTATGATTTTTGAAGCGACTAGTACACAGATTGGCAGCTTGTCTGGGAAATTATCAATAAGTGGTTTGAAGTTTGTTAACACCTCGTGTTCGACTCCGGCGACGGTCTCGGGTTAGGGGTGTTACAACCGTGATTGATGATGGCTTGATTCTAGCTGAGATAAGAGCTAGACCTACGTTCCTTCAAGAGATTTGTGAGGCTCAGAAAGGTGATAGGGACTTGCAAACTAAAATGGCTCAGTGTGAGACGGGAAATAAATCAGATTTTAGTATTAGTATCGACAGTTGTATGATGTACCGAGATAGAATTTGTGTACCCAAGGATAATGAGCTCATTCAGAAGGTTTTACGAGAGGCACATGGTGGTTGTTTGTCTATCCACTCAGGTAGTGTGAAAATGTACAATGACTTGAAGAAAATATACTGGTGGTCGGGGACGAAAAGAGATATTTCTGAGTTTGTTTCTAAGTGTCTAGTTTTCCAACAAGTGAAGGACGAAGACCAAGTACCTTTGGGTTTGCTTCAACCCATAATGGTTCCTGAGTGGAAATGGGACCGGGTAACCATGAATTTTGTATCGTGGTTACCTTTAACGCCAAAGAAAAAGGATGTCGTTTGGGTTGTTGTCGATAGGCTTTCAAAGTCAGCGCATTTTATACCAGTACGTACTGACTATTCCCTTGAGAAATTGGCCAATCTATATGTTTCTGAAATCGTGAGACTTCATGTCGTGCCCCTGTTGATTATTTTGGATAGGGACCCAAGGTTTACCTCGAGGTTTTGGAAAAAATTACAAGAAGCTTTGGGGACAAAGTTGAATTTTAGCATAGGTTTCCACCCGTAAACCGACTGTCAGTCAAAAAGAGTAATTCAGATATTGGAAGACATGTTGCGGTGTTGTGTTCTCGAGTTTCAAGGCAGTTGGGAAAGGTATTTACCACTGGTTGAATTCACTTACAACAATAGTTATCAGTTGAGTTTGAAAATGGCGCCCTATGAGGCTTTGTATGGGCGTAAGTGTCGAACGCCCTTATATTGGACAGAACTTAAAGAGAATCAGATTCATGGGGTCGATTTAGTTAGAGAGACCAAAGAGAAAGTTAAGGTGATTCACGACTGTTTGAAGGTTGCTTCAGATAGATAGAAATCCTACACAGATTTGAAACGAAAAGAGATCGAGTTTCAAGTCGGGGATAAAGTGTTTTTGAAAGTATCCCCGTGGAAGAAGGTTCTCCAATTTGGAAGGAAAGGCAAATTAAGTCCATGGTTTATTGGACCTTATGAGGTGATTGAGAGAATTGGACCGGTAGCATACCGATTAGCGTTGCCATCAGTGTTAAAAAAGATACACGACATATTTCACGTGTCTATGTTACGTCGCTACCGTTCGGACCCCTCGCATGTGATCTCACATACAGAGGTTGAAATTAGCTCAGACATGACTTATGGCGAAGAGCCAATTAAGATTTTGGCTTGGGAAGTAAAACAATTAAGGAATAAGAGTATTGCACTTGTTAAAGTATTATGGCATAGACATGGAGTCGAAGAAGCCACATGGGAACCTGAGAAGACCGTGAGAGACCAATACCTGAACCTATTCACCGGTAAGATTTTTGGGGACGAAAATCCCTAAGGGAGAGAATTGTAACGGCTCGATTTTGGGCCTAGTCAAAACAGTGGTTTCGGGACCACTAATCCAAGGTCATAGAAGTTATTTTTAATATTATTTTATGTGTTGTGGCATGATTATATGAGAGTATGAAAATTTTGGTGAATTAATTTTTAGCGATTTCATGCTTAATTGTGAAAAAGGACTGAATCGCATAAAATGAAAAAGTCCTATTTTGATAGCTAAGGGTGTGAAATATCTAGAGAACCAAAATTTGGGGTCTTTAAAGGGCAAATAGACCCTTAAAATAGAGGTGGCTGGCTATAGGGACAAAAAGGGATGAGAAAGTCAAAGTTAGGTGTCCTAATTTGATTAAAATAAAACCTAAGAAAAAGGCTATCATCTTTTTTGTTTTGCTCCTTCTTCTTCACCAAGTTTTCCTCCAAGAAAATGGCCATGGAAGCTTGAAAGATTTTAGCAACTTAAAGCCTTTGCAAGTAAGTGATTTTGAGGGCTTTTCTTGAATATTTTTGTATTTTATAACCTTTGTAGCATGAGCTTTTAAATAAAGGGACTATTTTGCAAAATGACTGAAAGTCTAGGGTTTTACCATGAGAGTTTCCATGTTGTTTTCTGAAATTTTATGGAAAAAAAATGAATCATGGTTGTGAAATAAACAACTTTTGTGAAGTAGTTTTCATGGAAACCCTAACCAAGGACCATTTTGCATAAGTTATAAAATAGTTGATAAATGTGTAAAATAATGAGAATTGTGGGCTTCTCCTAGTATAAAAAGTATTCAGCTAGGCTTGAGTAGTGATAAAATGCGATAAAAATCGATTTTCGGACCTAGGGGTAAAATGGTCATTTTATGCAAGTTTAGGGGCAAAATGGTTATTTTGCCCAATTATGAATTTTCTAGCGTCTAGATTACTATGCTGATGAAATGAATGAATTTCTATCATTATAGATCAGGAATTAAAAAATCCGGGCCTAGACCGGGAAAAAACAAAGCTAGTGGACTAAGCCGAACTAGTTGCCTACATTTTTGTATACCGAGGTAAGTTGTATGTAAATAATACAACTACATTGTTATTATATGTGTTTGAATTAATATAACATAAATTGCTTATTTGTGGAAAGGATTATGTATGATAAATATTGAGATAGTAGAACTCTCGATTAAACCTTGAGAAATAAATCGGATATTCATGCCATGACATTCGGGTTAATTGTGTGCCAGTGTAAGACATGTCTGGGACATGCATCAGCCACATTATGATAGCCAGTGTAAGACCATGTCTGGGACATGGCATCGACATTGAGATGAGAGCTAGTGTAAGACATGTCTGGGACATACATCGGCCTAGAGATGTAAGCCAATATAAGACTTGTCTGAGACATGCATCAGTTACGAGATGTGTCAGTGTAAGACCATGTCTGGGACATGGCATCGGCACGTATAGAGGTGTCAGTGTAAGACCATGTCTGGGACATGGCATCGACTTGATGGATGAGCCCATGTAAGACCATGTCTGGGACATGGCATCAACATTATACCCTACGTTTGAGGCTTAGTGAATATTTGATAGCATTCCAAATGGTTCAATGGCGAGAGTTACAGTTTGAGTTAAACAAGAAAAATATAACCATGTTGTGAGTAGTACAGGTACCTATTTGAAATGTATGAAATGTGAGCTCAATATATGCTATGTGAATTGTATTGGATAGTGGTGAGTAAGTTGTGCTTATGCCTACTTTTATATTATGAGCATGACGATGAATGGTAAAGTTGTTATATTTATTTGCATGCAACTTACTAAGCTTTATGCTTACTCCCTCTCCTTTCCATTTTCTTATAGTGTCGCCAAAGTAGCTCGAGGATCATTGCCTATGTCAAGGAAGCCAGTCACACTATCATCCGAAGAACTTGGTATAGTTAGATCTTTTATTTTGATTATGACATGTATAGGACCCTAACTTTTGAGTTTTGTGTCATTGTTAAATAGGCCAAATGTGTTGGCTTACTTTAGCATTTGATTCATTTTGTATAAGACCATGGAAAATGGCTAATATTGAAAGTTTATATATAAATGTAAGATAGACTTTCATGAATGTGAAATTGATTGCATGGTTGAATATAAAAAATGTATAATGGCCTTAACTATGGTTGTTTTGTTGAGTAATCATATTAAGTTAGACTTTGATATGTTGGTTGGCATTAGATGGTGTTTCGGGGTGTCAAAAGGATTAGTAGATAGCCTTATATGGTCCACACGGGTAGACTCACGCTCGTGTGTCTAGGCTGTGTGTGACACACGGTTAGCCCCACGGGCGTGTTGTTCGATCGTGTGTTCCCTGCACGTTAATTTTACAAGTTAGTATGCATGGTAGTAAACACATGGGCAGAGACATGGCCGTGTGGAGGACAGGGCCTCTGGCCACGGGCGTGTGCCTTGGCCGTGTGCCCCTTATTGGATACTGACGTCAGAAATAGAATGTCAAGTTTTTTAGACAAGGCCTAGGACATGGGCATGTTATGGCCATGTGAGAGGGTCATAGACACAACCGTGTGCCAGGCCGCGTCAAAACCCCTGTAGGTTCCAATTCAAAATTTAATTCACACGGGCATGGGAGACGAGGGTGTCCCTAGATGCTTAGGTCGTGTGTGTCATACGGGCCATCAGCACGACCATGTTATAATGACCACATGGGCGTGCTGCCCTTCCACACGGGCGTGTGCCCTGTCTCAAGAGTTATTTTCCTAAAGTTAGTTAAAGGACCCGGGTTGGTCCCGATTTGTTTCCAAAAGATGTTTGGAGCCTCGTAGGCCCATATTAAGGAGTTTAGACAAAGTTCGAAATTGTTTTTCTAATTTGCCCAAGTTTTAATGACATCGAAATGATTGTATGTATGTGATTAAGTATGGTAAAGCCTCGTATCTTGTCTCGGCGTTGGGCTCGGGTGTGGGGTGTCACAGGTGGACACTTGCACCACTAATATTCCAAATACCCTAATTTTCCTATTATGGTGGTCAGCATGAGGGAATCATTAAACGAGTTCATTGCCAAGAACTCTTTCAGATAATCCCTTATAAGTATGCCCAAATCTTACCACAAGAATGGAATAACAACTTACTACAACGAATTTCTAGATAATTCGCCACAAAGGCTTTCCAAATGATACGCACAAGTTTACAATCTTGACGAACCTCATGTTTACGGTCTCGACGGACTACATCTTTGCAATGTTGACCTTTATGTTTATTATCCCGGCAGACCAACATATTAGATGCCATGGAGCCTTACTCACATGGTCTTACACTGTCTAGCCATCTTGGCATATTTTCAAATGATGCCATGGTGCCTCACCCACCTGGTCTTACATATACCATATTTATCTACAAGGTTAAGCCTTGATCTGCTAGTCCAGTTTGCAATAAAACTGCCCTACTAAAGGCATCACAAATAAAACTTCTTTCCACATTTTCGCATGGCACAGATTTGTCACTACTGGAATCGTATAACAGGAAGGTATTAGACAAAGACCATGTAACACCCCGAACCCGAGACCATCGCCGGTGTCGGACGCGAGGGGTTAACAAGCTAAATCCTCTTAAAGTACCGACCAATTTGGCATTTTCAGACAGGCTGGAAAACTGCGTCACCGTTGCCTTAAAAATCATATCTTGAGTTTAAAAACTCAGAAACTGATTCCGTAAATTTTCCCTGAATTTAGACTCATATATCCATCCTTGGATTTATTTATAGAATTTTTTTTCAGGCCAATTGGTACAGTTTATTAGTTAAAGTCACCCATGTTGCGGGGGTCGACTACGCTGACCTTTGCGCGTTACAACTTGAATATCTCTCTGTACAAGGCTTTAATACTGGTTCTGTTTGTTTCTAATGAACCTAGACTCAAAATAGAATCTGCACATATAAGACATGACTTCTAATTATTTCTGTATAATTTATAGCAAATTTTTAAAGTCGTGACAGGGGACCCAGAAACCGTTCTGGCCCTGTCTCACAATAACTTTAATATCTCTTAACAAGTAACTCCTATGACCGTTTCGTTTCTTCCATATGAAAGTAGACTCATCAAGGTTCATTTACATAACTTATTCACTATTTAATACCATTCCTACAAATTTTGGTGATTTTACAAAACCACACCACTGCTGCTGCCAGCATCTGTTTTCAAGGTAACCTTTACCTATTTCATGATTTCCACGATTCAATTGGCCCTTTTTGCATACATAGCACAAGTGTGATCATGATTAACCATTCCAATGGCTAATCTTTTCAAAACCATTCCATACCCCATAATGATCATCATACAAATGATTATAGAATCATACTAACAACGTATATAAGCCATTTTCGCATGGCTATCCAAGCTTACATAAAACCGAAAGGTACATGACCTTCTACAATAGGGTAGTCCTATACATGCCATTTCAAAGTTCAACCAAGATTATACCCAAAATGGAGGCTTTGATAGTGTAGATGACTTCGACTTTAATGATCCCGAATCCGATCGCTAATGAGCAAAATCTATAAAACAGAGAGCCAAAGCAACGGGGTAAGCATTTTTATGCCTAGTAAGTCTCAAGCAATAAAATCAGCTTTAACTAAAGCATTACATTCACATAACCAAATGAATCATTTCATTAATACACATTCACATAATCATACTTACTTCACACTTCATCATTGTATACTTTCACAAGATATCAACCAATTCAATAGCTGAAAATTTGTTAGTCGATTGAACGAATGTTACTCAAACATATCGACTTTTTCCAATGCACATATAAACATACCTTATCCTTTGGGCTTTTCGAGCGTACTAATTAAATTTATTACAGCAACCAACGCTCACCTTCGGCCCAAGCTTCTTGAATACAACCGGATATAACCACATGCACGAATGCCTTGGTCTTAGCCGGATAGAACGGCTTGCACAAATGCCTTGGTATTAGCCCGGATTTAACAACTTGCACGAATGCCTTGGTATTAGCCGGATGTGGTCACTAGCACAATGGCCTTGGTCTTAACCGGATATAATTACTAGCATAAATGTCTTGAGAATTAGCCGGATATCATTCAATTGCTCATGCACACACATACATCAATAATCATTACACATCCATGTTTCATTTTCGTTACTAAGGCTCAAACACAAACATATCACTTGCATAATCGCCGGGACTTAGCCGGGTATCATTCAAATACTCATACACACATAAATCAATAATCATTACACATCCATATTTCATTTCACATAATTCGAGTAGGGTCATTTCTTGAGGACTTACCTCGAGATGTTGTCGAGCGGCCCGACGGCTAATCGATCACTTTTTCCTTCCCTTATCCAATTGTGGCCCTCTAAGCTCTTGAGCTAATTCAAACAAATTCAATTCATTAAAGTCTCGCACTAGCCTTGGCGAATACACATATCATTGACTCAACATCACATAACTAAGCACTTTAGTCAATTTTCTTTAATTACGCACACATTCGGCCTTAGCTCACAACAAGGTAGCCGATTACCTAAGTCAAGAATAGGCATCATTAAGCTTGCCTCTAACCGAATGCATGCACAATAATTCCCCTCATGTGGCCGATTATACTTAGTCATACTTGCACAAAATCAACAATAAATTGCAAGATTTTCACATCATATGTGTACTAGGCCGAATGTACATGCAAATTTCACAACATTCTTCAACAAATTTCTTCTTTAAATAACATATTTATCACTTTCTTCATAATCAAAATATCATGTGCAATCATATATACACATATAGGTGCAAGGTCAATTTCAAGGTGTCCATAGCCATCCAAAACACAAATTTTAACTAACATGCAAGAAGCATGAACCATACTCATGAATGCATCATGGCGAATACATCACAATCATGCCCTTTCAACTTCAATCATGGTTAAACAAAAGAAAACTCAATGTCTTACTCAAGATGGCTACAAAGAAATTTCAAGAGTAGACAATCCATCATTGCATGCATCATTAGCAAGTTTCACATTTAGCATGCAATGGCTTTAACACAATAACAACTTTGGCCAAATACCATTCCCATGGCATAACAAGGATTTGAACCATGGCTAACATGAACATCAAGTTAGCAACTAAAACATGCATGAAACTCATAACACAACCTCATACATACCTTACTCTTGATGCAAGTTTAGCCAAATCTCCTTCTAGATCTCTTCTAAACAAAGAAAATGAAGCAAAATCTCTTCTTCCTCTTAGAATTTTCGGCCAAAAGGAGAGAACAAGGATGAACAAAATTTTTTGTTTTCTTTCTTAGTTGCACTAAGCAATGGGGGGAATGCTACACTCTCACACACATTTTTTTTGTTTCTCTTCCCACATCTAATTATTAATCATTTCTTTCATGCTCCATTAACAAAACATGTTTCAACATGTTTTCTTTGCCCATAAACCATGTCATGGCCGGCCACCACCTATAAAAGGGGGAATTTGACATGCAAGTCCATTGTTTTGCATGCATGCTTTAATTAGTCATCACACATTTCCCTATCGTACTTTCAAAGTTCACTACTAAGTCCTTTCTAGTGGAATTCACCTATATAACACTAAATCAATCATAAAAAATGTCACACATGAGCACACACATATTATAGGCATCAAAATAAATTTTAAATTATTTTTATGCCTCGGTTTTGTGGTCCCGAAACCACATTCCGACTAGGGTCAATTTTGGGCTGTCACAGACCATACTCACACCTACAACACAACTTATCATACCTATCCAGACTCTATGAGCCAATTCATCACAACAGTAACACTTATGCAAATCTCATTCATATCTATAACAGAATCTGATAGGCGTCGAAACCACCAAATATAACTTCCTAGGCTCTAACTTAATTAAATAGTACTATAGAGCAGTAGGGTTGACCCCACAGGACTAGGATTCCTAATTTTCCTATTTATGCGACTAGATTTCTTAGTCTAGGCAGCTGTCGTGCCCTCGACTTATGCATGGAGAGTTGTAAAATAAATAAATAGGGAGGTTTTTAGATGATAAATAAAACAAAAAAATATAAAATAAAAATATAATTATGATTGAAAAATAAAATTAAGGAAATTAAATCAAATTGGTAAATTAAATATATTAATGCTTAGCCTCAACCTCAGTACACTCTGAAATTGAATTGATCCTTGATAAATGGATTTTTCCTTTAAAATGATAAGTTGGTTATAACGATCAAGGACGCCCACACCTCCAACTTTTTC
Source organism: Gossypium arboreum (assembly GCF_025698485.1). Lineage (NCBI taxonomy): Eukaryota > Viridiplantae > Streptophyta > Magnoliopsida > Malvales > Malvaceae > Gossypium > Gossypium arboreum. The sequence continues at coordinate 40,982,371 of NC_069081.1, forward strand.
GTTTGTAGTTGGTTCTGGTACGACCTAAAAACCAAACCTACCTATTATCTAATCATGTAACATGCGTCCGCAATTTAAGATCTCGACAGACTTGTGATCTAGAAAAACCCAACTCGAATTAACAACCTCAACCGCCAACTTGTTTGCAATTGAACACGCCAACTTGTTTGCAGGAATTTGAACTCGGTAGACAACCATCATTGTAACACCCCTTACCCGTATTCAACACCGGAACAGGGTACGAGGCATTACCGGACTTATACACAAACAATCACACAAAATCAGAATGTAAATTTTCATCAAAAATTAAAACTTTTCACAAACATTCATAACATCCCTAAAGCGAGCCTACGAGGCCCAAAACATGCAATGGAAGCGGTTCGGGACTAAACTGAGAACTTTAGAAATTTTCACAACACTTAGAAAATTTTTTATGTTTTAAGAGCCACACGCTACATGCCCGTGTGGCTTGGGACACGCTCGTGTGGGCTGGCTGTGTGGTCACACACGCCTGTGTCCCTAACCCGTGTAACATCTGTTTGTCACCCAAGAACAAATTGAAGACACAAGGCCAAGCCACACGCCCGTGTGCTAGGCTGTGTGGTCGATTTGAAATTTATGATTTTACATAAAATAGGTGCTTACTTCACACGCCCAGGGCACACGCCCGTGCCTGAGGCCATGTCATCCATACGGCTGAGACACACACCCATGTCTCTGCCCGTGTTCTCAATTCTGAGCATTCTATTTTGCAACAATTAAGGTGCAGGGGAAACATGGCCAGAACACACGCCTATAGGGCAAGCTGTGTGTCACACACGGCCTAGACACACACCCGTGTGTCTACCCGTTTGGACAAAAACAAGGCTATTTACCAAGTCATTTTGTCACCCTTTTATGCTCACACCTACACAACAAAACATAACACCAATCCAATCAATTACATTCAACCAATTCAGCCACAATCAAGACATCCACACATCATTCACATGCTATCATTTACCACATACAAGTATTACATACTTATCAACTTAAACCATGCAAAATTCCATATCAATGAAAACATCATCGTATGCATATATTCTTAAACCAATATTAGCTAATTTCAATGGCCATTTACAAAATGAATTATCAATCAATATAGGACAACACATTAGGCCAATTCAATTATGTCACATAGCTAAATAACCAAGTCCCTATACATGCCATAACTCAAAATGTTAAATTCATTGGTATCCAAAATAATCAGTTGATAGTGTGAGTGGATCTCCGATAGTCTTTGATCCCCGAGCTAGCTTGGTGACACTAAAAAACAAGGGAAAGAAAAGGGAAGTAAGCTATATAGCTTAGTAAGTTCCCATGCAAATAATAGGCATCATAAACCAACATCTAACATAAAATTAACATGGTGATAATTGGCATAAATATTATTAAGATCTAATAATCATAATTTACTCAATCATAGCTGTAACACCCTATACCCGTAACCCAAGCTGGAGCGAAATACGAGGCATTACCTAACTCGATCTCATGCACCCAAACATTCACAAGTCACCCAAACTTGGTCCAATTTAAAAAATTTTCAATTTCTACTTTAAACCTCTTGTTATAGGCCTACGAGCCCCTAATCGACCATTGGGAACTATTCGGGATCAACCTGGGCCCTTAAACCATCTATAGAAAATTTATCTTTGAGACATGGCACATGCCCGTGTAGATGGGCAACACGCCCGTGTGGCCATTTCAACATAGTCGTGTTGATGGCCCGTGTTGCTTACACAGCCTAAGCAATATAGGGACACTCCCGTGTCCTCTACTTGTGGAATTTATTCTAAATGCACACCTACAGGAGTTTTTACATGGCCTGGCACACGCTCGTTTGCCTGGCATGTGTCCTTCACACGGCCATGACACGCCCATGTTCTAGCCTATATGCAAAAACATGACATTCTATTTCTAACGTCAACATCCTGAAAATGACACATGGCCAAGGCACACATCCGTGTGCTAAGCTGTGTCCCTCACATGGCTGAGACACACGACCGTGTCTCAGTTTGTGTGTACCAAGCCTCTTTGCCACCCTTACTTACACAATCTATCATATTAATCAATTAAAGCCAATACAATGCTATCTCATGCAACCACATCAGCCACAATAAATAACATTCCATGAGTGCATTTTACTCATTTATAAAAATAACATCTTTGTATATAAATCAAAATGAATATTAGCAATCATTCAAGGCTTAATAAAAATGAGAGATTTATCCCAACCCAACACATTTGGCCAAATTGATAATGACACAAAACACAAGTCTAGTTCCCTATACATGTCATGTTCAAAAATATAAATCAAACTATACCAAATGCTTCGATTGATAGTATTCTCGATATATCTGACTTCCGTTGATCCTTGAGCTAGATAGGTGGCACTATAAGAAAATGGAAAATGAGAGGGAGTAAGCATAAAGCTTAGTAAGTTGCACATAAATAATTATAGAACATAACTTTACCATTCATCAACAGGCTCATAACATACAATTGGGCATAAGCAAAACTTACTCATCAATATTCAGTACACATCGTACATCATAAAAATTGGGCTCATATTCTATATATACCAAACAGGTACCTGTACCACTCACAACAAAGTTATATTTTCTTTGTTAACTTGAAATCATAACTTTCACTGTTGAACCATTTGGAACACTATCAGATATTCATTAAGCCTCAAATATGGGGTAAGGTGTCGATGCCATGTCCCAGACATGTTCTTACACTGACACATCTCGTAGCCAATGCATGTCCTAGACATGTCTTACATTGACTGACATCTTGAGGACGATGCATGTCCCAAACATGTCTTACACTAGCACTCGTCTCAATGCCAATGCCATGTCCCCGACATGGTCTTACACTGGCTCTCATAATGTGGCTGATGCATGTCCCAGACATGTCTTACACTAGCTCACACAAGTGACCCAAACGTCATGGCATGAATATCCAGTTTATTTCCTAAGGTTCAACCGGGAGTTCTACTATCTCTGTTCTCATCATATTTTCTCATTTCCACAATCAAGCAATTTATGCTATAATTATTTCAATACAATTCAAATACATATATTATTAGTGTAGTTATACTATTTACATACAACTTACCTCAGATTACAAAATGTGGCGACTAGTCGATTTAGGGTGAGTTTGGATGGGCGGTGCGTTTACTTGCGGTTAGTGTAAAAACAGCGGTGACGGTGAGATTAGATACTGCAGCGATACTATAGCATGAGATAAAAAGTAAGTTAAACGCACCGCACCGCAACCAATCGCCCATCCAAATGCACTCTTAGTCGATTTGCTTAGCTTTCCCCTAGTCTAGGCTTAGATTCGGTATTTCTTGATCTATAATAACAAAATGCACTTATTTAGTCACTTTATCAATCTAGGCACTCTACAATTCATAATTGGGCAAAATGACCAATTCGCCCCTAGACTTTTGTAAAATGACCATTTTACCCTTAAGCCCAAAAATCGATTTTTCTCGAATTTCTTCATATCATAATCCTAGCCGGACCCTTTTTACTCTTATAGCAACTCCAAATTTTCACTATTTCACATACTTAACATCTGTTTTACAACTCGTGTAAAATAGTTTTTTTTAGGTGTTTTCATGCTAACACCTTTTACAAAAGTTGTTCATAACATACCCAAGACTTATTTTCTTCCATAAAAACTCAGAAAACATACAAAAACTTTCATGGCAAAAAGCTACACTCTTGATCATTTTACAAAATAGTACCCTCATTTGAAAGCTCATGCTTCAAGGGTCTCAAAAGTACAAAAATATTCAAGAAAAGTCATTAAAATTACTTACTTGTGAAGGCTTAAAGTTACTGAAATTTCAAGCTCTTAAAACCCCATTTCTTTGCTGAAAATTTTGATGGTAGAGAAGAAGATGAGAACGTGATATCATCTTTCTTTTAATTTATTTCTATTTTAATCAATTTAGCCATCAAACACACCAAATTTAGACTTTTTGACCAAGTTTGTCTCCTATGGCCGACCAAGCCTCCCTAGGGGCTATATTTTCCCTTTAAAAGCCCCAAATTAAAGGTTCTTGGCAATTTATCACCTTTAGCTATCAATTTAAGACTTTTGCACTTTATGCGATTTAGTCATTTTTCTTAATTGAGCTCACGAACGTTAAAATTAACTCACTAAGTTTTTCATATACTAGCATAAACATGCAATGACTCCAAAATAATAATAAAATAATTTATTTGACTCTGAATTTGTGGTCTCGACACCACTATTCTGACTAGGCCCTAAATTGGGTTGTTACAATAACCTTACTAAGGGTTCATCACATAACGAGCTCATCATGTACGAGTTTTTCGTACATACCTGAGTCATCTCGAATTGGATTTACACACAATTCATCTTTGACATACTTATTAAATTACCCGTTGAACCACTTGGAATACTAAAGAATACTCGGGAGTTCCATACATATGATACCATACAAATGTCATATCCTAGATATGGTCTTACATGGGATCTCGTATCGATGCCAATAGCCTAGCTATGGTTTTACACGAAATCTCACATCGATGCCATATCCTAGAGATGAGAATTTTGACCATGGGATGAAGATGGACAAAAATTGGCTTCTAATTTGATTTTTAATTAATTTATTAGCTAAATGACCAAAATGCCACTAACTTAAAACATAAAATTTCTCTTAGTTCATGTCCATTTTTGTCTACTAACTTAAAAAATGGTCTATTTATCATCTAAGGACATTCGATTTAAAATTTGATAACAATTAGACACCTCTACCATGTAGAACTCAACATTTTCACTTTTTACAATTTAGTCCTTTTTGCTAAATTGAGTGCTCAAACATCAAAATTTTTGAACGAATTTTTTATGAAATCATTCCATAAAACTATAGACCATAAAAATGTAATAAAAACAAGTTTTACTACGTCAAATTCGTGGTCATGAAACCACTGTTTCAACTAGGCCCTAAATCGGGTTGTTACAATCTCGTTTTCCCAACTGTATGCCAATACAACTCCCACCTAACGTGCACTTTGAGCTAAAATTGAATCAAATTTAAGGGATGATTGTAACTATCCCATTTAATGGAGAAATAGCGAATACCATGTTGAAATAGTTTTTTAGTGCGGGTTCATATCTCACAAATTATTTTTGAAATGATAACCGGGCTAAAGCTAAAAGGAAATTAGTTGAGTATGAAATTAATCATGCCTTGCTGATTTATGGGAAGGAATTTAATGGTAATGATGATGGATGAGAAAAAGGAAAGGACTCGAGAAGCAATTGAACCACAATAAGTAAATGAGAAAGAAAATGGTAGTAAGCTTCGAAAAGCCCCTAAAGCGTGAAAGAGAATTAAAGGAAAAAATGTATTTCAATTCAATTGTAGTGTATATTCAAGTCTATTTTCCAAATCTACCATACAAGGTATTTATATACATTCAATATGCTAAATTTAGCCTAATTCATCTAACAACCAACCACATAAATCAGATTTTAATCATATTTTATAACTTTATATCAATTTTTTTTTCTAAATCTAGCTTTTACAAATTTAAAATAAAAATCTGATCAGCCATAAATTCCTCAAAACTTTCAATTCAACCCCTTTTTATTGCTTGTGCTCCAATTTAGCCCGATTTGCTTGTTAACTCGAATTTCAATACTCCAACTGCGTACTTGAGAAAATTAAACAAAAATTACAGACTCAATAGGAAAAATTTGTGAATTTGCGTACGTTAAACATACAAATCAACTTGTTATCAAATCCCCCTACTTATCCAATGCTTGTCCTCAAGCATGATGTGTATTCTATACTAAAAATCATTCGATAATTTTTTCTGAAATCAAAACTCCTTTCTTGGCCAAGCGTAATGAAAACAATTAGGTGAATAAAAAAAAAGTAATAACTGGGTTCAATTAATAAGCATTTTATAAAATTTTGAACATTATGAAAATTCAACTACTTCACTAAATTTAGGCTTAATCAAACTTGAGAGACAATCATACTTAATTTTTTTCTTTTTCTTTTTTTTTTCACAAGTTTGAGGCATAGTTAAATCTTTTTATGTGAAATGAGATGACAACCCATAGCCAGGGTCAGCAAAACCCATAGCTATGTTAAAATCCAAAATTGACATTATAAATGTTTTACCAAGCAAATGGAACCAAATGATGCCTAGAGTTTCAACGGTCCAAATGGAATTTATTTTGAAGCTAAATGTTGTATAAAATTCATATATGAGTTTGTAATATGCAGCATAGTTAATATTTGCATAAGAAGTCAAACCAATAGCATCAAATAATTAAAAACATTATCGTATAAATTAACTATATTGAGGGTGAAAAGTGCAGTGCTCTTACAGATCGGGATAGGGCAATGTCAAATTTTATCGTATCTCATGTAGTGTTCTAGGGATGTAAAATTTAGAAATCTGAGAAATCTCTCTTCCGACGGCATTGTGTAGGTATGCCCTCCTTGGCCTCGCCTATTATTCCTAGGTGGTTGGTACTATTCTTCGGCCTAACTATTTGGTGGACTTGGCATATCAGCAGCCTTAATGTTGTTTTCTGGAGTTATTTTCAGCTCGTCATTGGGTTGGGGTGACGGTGTTTGTCGAGCACGTGCGGTAGTGGACCTTGTTTGGCACAAAAGGTGGTTGTAAATTTTGATCCGGCGATTCTGCATCATGGTAGTCGAAGGTGCTAGTTCCATTTAAACAATTTACAGGATATGCAAGTAATGAAAATATAGGTTGTAAATCTTGAACGTTATACCTTTCGCTGTCGAAATTTTTCAAAGAGACTTGTGGGTTGTCTACTTCGACTAGTGACGAGCTCTTTTGACAGTGACTTCAACTTGGTCCAGTGATTTGTCTTGGTGGCGGTGGAGACATTTTTGGATCATCGTCATCATCAATGTTGATGACCAGTGGTGTTGAAAATTGGTGTCAACATCGATTAAGTGAAACTATAAAACCGTCGACCATTTGGTTTCTAATACGAACCATTGTCGGTATTTGGCTTTGGAGGAACGAACAATGACGGTTTGTGATGGAGATTGAAAGAAGTGATACACAGTGATTACAGGTAGTGGTGATGGTTCTCTATAGGTTGTGGTGGGGTTTTAAAGGCGGCCACGTTATGGAGGAAGGAGTAGGGGTTTGGTATGGAGGTAGAGTTTTCATGGGGGACAAAGGTGCGATGGTTATGGTGGAGAAAAAGAGAGAAGGTGGAGGGGTTGTCGAACGGCGGCACATTAGTTGAAAGAAGGGAGAGCCTAGGCTTTGTCGACCATGACTATGGAGAGGGAAATAAACATCGATGATGATGGTACTCGGTAATGGTGAAGCGATATGGTGGCGGTAGCGCATAGTGTCAGCCGCGACATGAAAGTGTTAATGGAGTTAGGGTTTCATTGAGAGTACAAAAAGAAAAAGAAAGGAAGAGGAAGGGTGGGGGCTTTTGGGCTTGAGGGTATTTTTTTTCTTTTTTTTTTAAATTTAGGTTTTTTTCCTTGGGCCACATTGGGCCGCTTGACCCATTCTCTTTTTTTCTTCTTTTTTTTGGGGTTAATTTGGGCATGTTTTGGGTTTGGGGTGGTTTTGGGTTTGTGTGTGTATTTTTTTTATTTGGGTTGGTGTTGAGTTTGGGGTATTAGGTTGGTTTTGGGGTTTTTATTTTGTAGGCTATGTGGATTTGAGTTAGGTGTGGTCATGTGAAGAAAATGGTAGCACTGAGCATGGCATGTCCATGCCACGATTGGGATCCGACTTTCAGAAAAATGATAGCCTCCACCAACATTCCTGGAAAAAAAAACATGCTAAAGTAGACTAAATGATAATAATAATAACATTATGTTATCATTATCATCATCATCATCATCATTATTATTATTATTATTATTATTATTATTATTACTTTCAACATGAATTAAACTTAATTTAAAAATAAATAAATATAGGTTGCCTTCCCAAAAGCGCTTTTATTTAACATCTCTAGCTTGACGACTTGAAAGTTCATTCATATGGCTCCTTAAAAATTAACTCTTCCACCATGTACACTTTGAAATTCTCATGAAAAGTTTTTAACCTTTTGCCCATTGACTTTAAAACATTTCCCGGATTCCTCGCTTTTAATTTCAACTACACGATGAGGAAATAATTGAGTAATAACAAATGGACCAAGTGATTTGGTTCGAAGCTTACCTGCAAATGTCCTTAGTGTGGGATAGTAATGTATTACTTTCTAACCAACTAAAAATCATTTGCGGGATATTTTCTGGTCATTGAACGCCTTGGTTTTTGTCTTTATAGATTTGGGCGTTTTGTCTTTAATTTTTGATAACTCCTGTGGATTCCAACTCCATGTTGTATTGTTTTACAGTCCAAAATACATTATGTTCTAGCTCCACTTGTAACAACCCTTACCCGTATTCGATGCCGGGACAAGTTCGAGGTGTTACCAGACATAAACATTTACAAACATGCAAAACCGGGCCACAAAATTTCGTCCAAATTAAAACTGTAACGCCCAAATTTTCGGGAATTCTGTGAATGTTGGCAAAATTTCATGCTTTGATTTTGTCATTTGTGAGTGAAATTATGAAATAGGACCTATGTGAAAATGTTTGAAAATGCTATAGGCTAATTTGTAGTGGCCAAATAAATAGTAGAGCAAAATAGGAGGATTTGCATGTCAAACCTCCTATTTTACAAGAAGTGGCCAGCCATCATGTTGTTGAAGACAATATGTGCACTTGATATCCATAATTTATAGTACAAATTGATAAAAAATATGATAATGGGTTAGGTAAATGTTCCATGATGGGCATGATAAGCATTATGGGCATTTTTTTATTGACATTATGGCATAGGTATGGCACAAATAATATAGGTTATTTTGTGTCATAAAATGTTGGGTAATAAAATAACAAAAGGATGAAAAGAACAAAGTTTTTTCCATCTTTGTTCATCATAGCCGAAAGTTAGAGAAGAGAAAGGAGAGGAGAAAGCTCTTGAGTATTCGGTCACTAGGAGGAGGAAAATTGAAGGTAAGTTCTTGTGACAGCCCTAAAGTGACCCTAGTCGGAAAGCGGTTTCGGGACCGCTAAACCGAGTCACCGAAGTATTTGAATATGATATTTATTGTCTAAAGTATGTGAATAAGAATGTGAGAAAGTTTTAGGCGTCGATTTAGTCGATTGCATGTGAATTTAGTTAATAGGACTTATGTGTGACACTTTTGAAAGGTGACAAAGTTAATCTATAAGGACCTATTAAAGCATGTAGTGAAAACAATGGTTTTGCATGTCAAATACTCCTTTTTATACATGGTGGCGGCCATGATGGAGCATATATTAGAATATGTGGTAAATCTCCATGAAATGGCCATTATTTTATGCAAAAGAAAGGAAATAAAATAAAAGAAATACTAAGTATAATAAAAGAAAAGAAGAATGAAAGTGGGATGAAAAACAAGAGGAAATCGGTTCTCCTTGGCCGAATAGAAAAGAGGAAGAAGGAGATGAAGCAATTTGTCATCTTAGGCAAAAAAATTAAGGTAAGAAAGTTTATGCTAGTTCTTGAAATTTTAGTGGATATTGAGTGAGATATCAAGTTATTTTTGGTAACCCATGTTAAAATTTTGATTTTGGATTGAGTAAGGTTTTCGGCTATGGAGATTAATAAGGGTGATGGTTATGTTTCATGCTAAATCTAGATGAACAATAGTAGTTGCTTACATCTTGATATTTATGAGTTCCTTTCTCGGTTCTACCTTAGATCCATGGAGTATATTTTCTTATTTATTTGGTGTTGATGGAGGTTTCGGCCATGGGTAGAAAAAAACTATAGATTTTGAGATTTATGTTAGAAGATAATGAGTGAGAGTTGGATTAATATTATGAGGTTAAAATTCATGGGATTATAAGCTTGTAAGCTTGAGGATGAAATTTATGCTTTGTGAGGGTAAATGGTTTAAAAGGAGCATCCGGCCATGATGTAAGAATATGATGAAGTGATGTTAAATGCTTTGAATATTGAGTGTGAATCGTTATAAGTTGAATTTAAAGTTTGTTAAGTTGTCCTTGTCATTGCCGAATGTGTGTATAGATAAAGAAAACTTGTTAAAGTGCTTAGTTAAGTGATATTAGGTTAATGATAGGTGTATCGGGTCATAAAGGTGTACATGAGGAAATGTTAGATTAATTGTGTTAAATTGCTCAACGTGATTAAAAATGCGTATGACCATTTTGTATTTGAGCTAAAGGTGGCCATATGACCTATCAAATTCCTTGTCATATTCGGCCATAAGCTAGCATAACGAGACTTTAATAAGTTGAATTTGTTTGAATTAGCTCAAGAGCTTAGAGGACCAAAGTTGGATAAGGGAAGGAAAAAGTGATCGAATAGCCGCCGAAATCGTTCGACCACATCCGAGGTAAGTTTTAAGCGATTAATCGTTGAGTAAATTCAATCATAATAAGACATAATGAGTTGATTTAATAAGATATGATGTGGTCATGATATGTCTTAAACCCAAATGGTAAGTTCATAAGTGTTTGGACTTGGAAATTTAAGAGTAAATTGTAATAATTTGCTTGGACAGCAGCAGTAATGTGATTTTAGAAAATCACTATAAATTGTTGGTGTGGAATTATAGGTTGAATAAAATATGTAATCAAAGCTTAGTTGGTCTAATTTCTTATAAAAGAGACCGTGGAAGCAAAGAAATTTCCTATAAAGAAATATTTAAAGTTGTGTGGGACAGTGTCGGAATGACTCCGAAATCCCCTGTTCTATTTTTGGAAAATCATTATAATTTGTACAAAAATGGTTATAAGATAAGATTTATATGCTTAGACTTCTTAATGAGTCTAGTTTCAAATGGAATCAAATAGAACACATTATGAATTCTGTACAATGAAAAATTTGATTTGTAGTGAAGAGTGGTCAGATTAGTCAAACAGTGAAACAGGGGAAACTTTAAGAAAAATCTGGTATTGATTGGCCAAACCTAAAATTCTGAAAATTTTATGGGTGGAAGATATATGAGTCTATATTCAGGGAAAATTAACGGAAATTGATTTTGAGTTTTGTAGCTCCAGCTATAAATAATTTAGTGACTATTTCTCAGGAAAATAGCTTGTGGTGAATATTTGAATTTGTTGCAAACATTGATCAAACTAATTGAGTTGCTTATAAGCTATGGCTGAAATTGATGTACAAGATAAATAAATATATGTGTGATATGTATATGTGGTAAAGCCGAATGGCTAATGTGAAATATATGTGTGATATGTATATGTGGTAAAGCCGAATGGCGAATGTGAAATATGTATGAGATATGAAGATGTGGTAAAGCCGAATGGCTAATGTGAATGTTGTAACATGTGATTAAATGTACATGAAATTTGGAAATATATTCCGGGTAAGACCCGATGACTACGTGTGGAGATTATGTCCGGGTAAGACCCGATGACTACGTGTGGAGATTTTGTCCGGGTGAGACCCGATAACCCGTGTGGAGATTTAAATCGAGCTAAAGGTCTCGCCGATAATCCGAGTAGAGGTTAAAGCTATAAGACTTCATAATAAGAATTGCTTATAAATATATTCAATGCGAAAGGTTAAACAGATATGTACTCCAAGTTTATATGCGAGCTTGATTTGAACTGAATCATAAGGTAGTTATGTGATGAATACGAGAGCAATCCATGAGACTATTCCTATGAGTATGTGACATCGGATCAGTGTGAGAGGTTATGTGAAATCATACAATATACCTATGTCACATGAGCTCACTTTTATGTGAAAGTTTATCTGCCTATTGTATATGATGAGATGTGCATATTCGGTAAAAGGGATGGTATGCCCGAAGGAAGAGTGAAATAAAAATACGAACAACTATGTTATAATTTGATTGTTATCTGTTGACGCTGCTTAAAACTTACTAAGCATTGAAATGCTTACTCCGTTTACTTTGTTTTCTCTGTTTTATAGATCTCATTTGGAAGCTACTGAGGCTCGGGGATCGTCGACAACTAGTCACACTATCACTATCCTTTGTTTGGTACTGCTATGTTTTGGAATATCTTATGGCATGTATAGAATAGACTAGTAGTGAGAGGATATTTTGGTTAATGTATAGGACTACCCCTTTTTGTTGTGGGTCATGGACCCTTTGGATTTGTATAATTTTGAATAGCCATGCGAAAATGGCTTATAAATGTTTTGAGCATAATGTTATAATCATTCGGTATGTATATGCTCATTAAGAGGCATGGAAATGTTTGGCAATGATCAGCCATTAGAATGGTTCATCATGATTATATTTTGGACTATATATGCAAAAGGGTTAGTTGAATCATAGAAACTATGTGTTAGAGAAAGTCTACCCTAAAAATAGATGCTGGCAGCAGCAGTGATGTGGATGTGAAAAATCACTAAAAATAGTATGAATGGAATTAAATAGTGAATAAATTATGTAAATGAACCTTGATGAATCTAATTTCACATGGAAGAAACGAAACGGTCATATGAGTTATATGTTAAGAGACATTTAGGTTTTCGTGAAACAGGGCCAGAACGGTTTCTGGATTCCCTGTTCCGACTTTGGAAATTCATTATAAATTAACCAGAGATAATTAGGAGTCATGCCATATATGTATAGATTCCACTCTAAGTCTAGTTTCTATAGAAATAAACGGAATCAGTATTGAAGCCCTGTACAGGGAGATATCCAATTCGTAATGGGTGAAGGTCAGTGTAGTCGAACCCTGGATTAGGGGAGACTTTAACTAATAAACTGTACTAATTGGCCAGACCAAAAATTCTAGAAAAAAATATGTTGATGTACTTATGAGTCTAGTTTCAGAGAAAAATTACGAAACTGATTTTCGAGCTTTAAAACTCAAGATATGATTTTTAAGGCGACAGTGATGCAGTAACCAGCTAGTCTGGAAAATTTTTTTATGGACTGTGAAAACAATTAAGTTAAGTCTATGTGCACCTTGTGTTCGACTCCCGTAACGGACTCGGGTACGGGGTGTTACAGTTCTTGGTACCTTGCTTCTATTTTGAGGTTCATGAGTTCTTCTTGATTCTACCTTAACTCTTGAAGCATATTTTGGTTTTTAGTTGTGTTGTGAGCATTTAGTCATGAATTAAAATGAAGGAAATCGTTGTTGTTTCATGTTCTTTTGATGAAAAATGGAAGATAGGTGAAGTTGAGCCAAACAAATGAGCATGCATGTGCCTTAGATGCTAAAGGGAAAAATCGGCTAACATGTTGTGCTTTAAAATGATGAAATGGAGATTATACTTAAGTAAAATCATAAATATGTGATGATTGATTGGTGATATACATGTTTAAATAACATGCATGCAAGGTATGTGTGAAAGAGTGATTTGGTAATAAATCTGCTTGGGACAGCAGCATAACGTGAATTTGGAAAATCACCATAAATTGTGGGAGATGAATTAGAAGCTGAATAAATTATGTAATTAAAGCTTATTGAGTATAGTTTCAAATGAAATAAACAAGAACATATTTTGAATTCTGTACAATGAGAAATTTGATTCGTAATGAAGAGTAGTCAGATTAGTCAAACAGTTAAACATGGGAAACTTTGAGAAAAATCTGGTATTGATTGGATAAACCAAAAATTCTGAAAATTTTATGGATAGAAGATATATGAGTCTATTTTCAGGGAAAATTAATGGCACTTGATTTGGAGTTTCGTACCTCCAGTTATAAATGATTTAGTGACTGTTGCTTAGGAAGACAGCTTGCAGTGAAATCATGATTATGTGGTAAACACTGAAAAAAATTTGTTAATGAGTTGCTTATTGATTTCTTATAAGCTTACACTGATCTGTAGGTGTGGTTGGCCGAATATTGTAAGGGGTTAATACGTAGTTCGTATTTGAATAGTTAGATTAACTTGTTAGTAATCCAATTGTAGGCGGTTCGTGTGTGGATCTCGTTAGCATATCATCGCAAACAGGTGTGTAACTAACACCCTCTTATAGACTAGATCGGTACAAGCCGAAAAGTCAAAATGCCGAAAAGCCGATATTTTGAGATCTTGCGAGCGTGTGAATGCTCATGAGATTAATAGTTTGATGTATATGGTAAATTAAAGTTATAAGACTGCAGAGTGCGCGATTCTGTGCATTTCGATATTTTTGGGCTTAATGGGCCAAAAACGGGATAATGGGCCAACAGGCCCAAATTGGTAAGAAAACGCGGTAAGTGTTTCGATAAACGTAAATGGCTATGTTATGTATGAAAACCTTAAGAATAGTTAAATTACTTGAATACCCCTATGTATGCAAAATTACCATTATCTCCTAGGGTTACTTTTGACTGAAAAGCATGATGAACTGATTCTGTATGATGTATGCCATGATTATATATCTGTTGCATGGGGACTTGGGTTATACTATAGAGGAAGCGTCCTGGTGGCTATGCCACAATTATCTGATCTGGTGGCTCTGCCACATATATCTGTCCTGGTGGCTATGCCACAATTATCTGATCTGGTGGCTCTGCCACATATATCTATTCTGGTGGCTCTGCCACAATATCTGTATCTGGTGACTCCATCACAATATCTGGTAGCCTCGATGCGATTTTTGTGGTGTGTAGCTGGTCGAGTTGTCTCCCCACACGGTGTAAGGTTGGTACGGGGGTGTATACGGTTGGATATGGTTGGGTTTCTGCATAAACATGTAATATCGGTTACGTTACATTATGGGCCTATGGGCTTTATTCGAATTTCATTCGGGCTAAGGCCAACTTATTACATTTACGTGGTTTGAGCTGATATAGGCTATGGTTGGGTTAATTTACACACTGAGTTTCCCCAAACTCACCCCTTTTATTTCCATCCACGCAGGTAATCCCCAACCATAGTGGGCTTGGAGCTGTGAGGGAATTCGGAGTGGCCACCCGTTCTGAAAGTTTGATTTTCTTCTGGTGAACTGGATATCCTTTTATTTACGTTTGAGGTTTTAGTTTTTTTTAAATGTAATAAGGCCGTTTAATTATTCTTGATGGTTTTAATATGTGTTACTAAGATAAGTATTACTTATTTTAACTGTTGAAGTTGGAAAGCTTTAGGGCATATTTTCAAAAACAACAATTGATTTCAAAATACCACGATAACGAGCAAAGCTTCCGCAATGAAAGTATTTTCCAAAATTAATCACTTTTCCTAAAAAAGACTTAATCAAATCGGTTTCCTAGAAATATACATGACGTTAAGGTGTGGCAATGGCGGTATGCATGTCTAAGATTAGATCCGAAGGGAGCTTAGTACTTAAGCAGTCCGATGGACTCACCTTCTCTTTTCTGATTTCCTATATGGTGCACAGCTTCCATTCAGTTTAACCTATAATGAAATTATCTTTTAAAACACTAAGTAAGTTTTTCTGGATCAACAATATAAAATGTTTTGAACGCTTCGATGTGGCATGTCAGATTTGGCCATAACGTCTGGGCCGGGTTTGGAGTGTTACATTTAGTGGTATCAGAGCCTAGGTTGCAACAACTCAGCTATGGAATGGGTTTACAAAAAACAAAGATTTTCAAAAACAAAAAAATTTTTGCGAAAAATGCGATTTTCAAAATTTAGATCTTTAGAAGGTGGCATTTCAATCTCCTACCAAGCACGTAAGTATTATTCGAACTTTTCGAATATTTTCCTGAATTATCTGTCATCTTGAAACCCTATTAGGATACTCTAGATAGGATGATCTGAAACCATAGGAAATTCGATAAGAGATCGAAAGCGTAGCTAGACTTGATTCTGCGAAAACAAACTCGAACTATTGTGCGATTCATAAAACATCTGTAATAAACACTGAAATATTAATTGATGCATAAAAATTCGTAATCAAGATGATACGATATGAGTACAAGAGGCCGTGGATAGAGCCGAGGAAGTGCTCGAGCGAGATCTTCGTCTTCGAGACATATGCCGGCGGTGGATGCACCGGTAGCACCAGCAACAGAGGTAGAGTCTCATGACCGTGGTGTCGAGGATGATGCCCTGTCACAGGCAATGCTTCGTGTTCTAGAAAGGGTTGCCGGGGCAAGTACGGGCAATGGAGTTCGGGGATCTATTTCTGAACGACTTCAGGCTAACGGAGCGGAGATCTTTAGGGGCGTGTCTGGTATAGCCCCGAATGTGGCGGAATATTGGTTGGAGGCCACAGAACGGATTATGGACAACTTGGACTGCTCTGAGGAGATTGTGAGTGGGGTATCTGTACTAAGTCCTTTGGGTCACTCGGTTAGGGTAGACAAACTGTATAGGGATGTACCCTTAGAAACTCAAGGTAGGATTTTCCCTGGAGATCTAATGGAGTTACCGTTCGGAGAGTATGATCTCATTTTGGGAATGGACTGGCTTGTTAAGCATAAGTCGACCCTAGATTGTGCTGCTAAACGAATAGTGTTAAGGACCACAAGGGATGAAGAAGTTATGGTGATAGGTGAGCGAAGGGATTATTTGTCCAATGTGGTGTCGGCTTGAAGAGCTGAAAAGTGGATTCGGAAAGGTTGTGAGGCCTATTTATCATTTGTAAGTTAGTCAGAAGAGGAGGGATTGATAGTGGATAAGGTTAGGATCGTAAAGGAGTTCTAAGATGTTTTTCCAGAGGAGCTTCCAGGATTGCCTCCGAACCGAGAAGTTGAGTTTGGAATAGATTTGTTGCCTGAAATGGTTCCTGTGTCCATCACACCGTATAGGATGGCACTGAAGGAGTTAGTGGAGTTAAAGGCTCAAATTTAAGAGTTGTTGGATAGGGGCTTCATTAGGCCAAGCGTGTCTCCATGGGGAGCACCGGTGCTATTCGTGAAAAAGAAGGATGGTACGATGCGGATGTGCATTGATTATCTCCAGTTGAACAAACTAATGATTAAGAATAAGTATCCACTGCCAAGGATTGACGATCTGTTCGACCAGCTTAGAGGAGCTTCTGTATTTTCCAAGATCGACCTTCGATCTGGATATCATCAGTTAAGAGTCAAGGAGGCAGATATCCATAAGACGGCATTCAGGACTCGGTATGGTCATTACAAGTTTCTGGTTATGCCATTTGGACTGACGAACGCTCCTGCAGTATTTATAGATCTGATGAATCGTGTGTTCCAACCATTTTTTTGATCAGTTTGTAGTCTTCTTTATTAACGATATCCTGGTATATTCTGAAACTGAAGCGAAACATGATAAGCATCTCCATATAGTGCTGAAAGTGTTAAGGGAGAAGGAACTCTTTGTGAAGTTCAGCAAGTCTGAACTTTGGTTGAGGGAGGTAACCTTCTTAGGACATGCAGTCTCTGCTGAGGGGATTAAGGTGGACCCTCATAAAAATTGAAGCGATTTTGTAGTGGAAGCCGCCTAGGTCAGTGTTGGAAATATGGAGTTTCCTAGGACTGGCAGGATACTACAGAAGGTTTGTGGAAGGTTTTTCTGTGATGGCAGCACCTTTGACAAAACTCATAAGGAAAGGAGTACCGTTTGTATGGACTAAGAAGCAGCAGGAAGCTTTTGAGAAGTTGAAGAAAGTTCTGACTGAAGCACCTATGTTAATTCAGCCGGAGTCTGGGAAGGATTTTACTGTGTACAGTGCGTGTTAATGCAGGAGGGTAAGGTGGTTGCATATGCATCAAGACAGCTTAAACCTCACGAAGGGAACTATCCTACTCATGATTTGGAGTTGGCGGCAGTGATATTTGCACTTAAGATTTGGAGACATTACTTGTACGGGGGAGAGGGTATTATATACACAGACCACAAGAGTCTTAAGTATTTGTTGACTCAGAAGGAGCTGAACCTTAGGCAAAGGAGATGGATTGAGTTGCTTAAGGATTATGACTATTCGATCGAGTATCACCCAGGCAAGGCTAATGTGGTAGCCGATGCTTTAAGTCGTAGAACCGTATCTGATCTGAGAGCAATGTTTGCTCGTTTGAGTCTGTATGATGATGGCAGTTTGTTGGCTGAATTGCAAGTAAGGCCAACCTGGGTGGACCAGATTAAGGAAAAGCAGTTAGAAGATGAGTCTTTGGTTGCTCGTTTTCAACAAATTAAGGAAGGGGAAACTTCTGAGTTCGGTTTAAATGGTGATGGAGTTCTGTGTTTCCGAGGAATAATTTGTGTTCCGAGGGACTCTGATTTAAGGCAAACAATATTGAAGGAAGCTCATGGGGGACTATGTGCCATGCATCTTGGAGGGAATAAGTTGTATCACGACTTGTGAGAACTGTACTGGTGGCCTGGACTTAAGCGAGAAGTAACGGAGTTTGTAGGAAAATGTCTGACATGCCAACAAGTGAAAGTTGAGCATCAATTACCATCTGGACTGTTACAGCCAGTGAAGATACCACTTTGGAAGTGGGAGAGGGTAACCATGGAGTTTGTAAATGGGTTGCCTTTGACACCATCAAAGAAAGACTCGGTGTGGGTGATTGTGGATAGGTTGACCAAATCAGCCCATTTCATACTATACGTCTTGACTTTTCGCTCAAAAGTTAGCCAAGTCGTATGTGGCGAGATTATACGACTTCATGGAGTCCCAGTTTAGATTGTCTCTGACC
The DNA here is from genome assembly GCF_025698485.1 of Gossypium arboreum. Lineage (NCBI taxonomy): Eukaryota > Viridiplantae > Streptophyta > Magnoliopsida > Malvales > Malvaceae > Gossypium > Gossypium arboreum. Next base: position 41,001,040 of record NC_069081.1, read on the forward strand.
GGGATCCCAGATTCACATCTCGATTTTGGCAAAAGTTGCATGAGGCGTTGGGGACGCAATTGAACTTTAGTACGGCTTTCCATCCCCAAATTGATGGTCAGTCAGAGAGGGTTATTCAGATTCTGGAGGACATGTTGAGGGGATGCGTGATTGACTTTCGAGGTAGTTGGGAGGATTACTTGTCGTTGGCAGAATTTACGTACAATAACAGTTACCAGGCGAGTATTTGAATCGCACTGTATGAAGCACTGTATGGATGAAGGTGTCGTACACCTAGTTGTTGGACTGAACTAGGAGAGCGACAAATTCTTGGACCAGAGTTGGTAGGCGTCATCGAGGATAAGGTCAAATAATTAGGGACCGGTTAAAAGAAGCATCTGATAGGCAAAAGTCGTATGTAGATTTGAAGCGTAAGGAGATTGAGTACTCGATGAGGTGATATGGTCTTCTTAAAGGTTTCTCCTTGGAAGAAGATATTAAGGTTGATAAGAAGGGCAAGTTGAGTCCGCGGTTCATTGGGCCTTATCGGGTTTTGAAGCGAGTAGGCCCGATGGCTTATCGATTGGAATTGCCTCGAGTTAGGCAGATTCACGATGTTTTCACGTCTCCATGTTAAGGCGTTATCGTTCTGACCCTGTTCATGTCCTGCCAGTTGCAGAAATTGAAGTTCAGACTGATTTGACCTTTAAGGAGGAGCCTGTGCAAATATTGGCTCGAGATGTTAAGGTTCTCAGAAGGAAATCTGTCCCGTTAGTGAAAGTGTTTTTGCGTAATCATGGAAGGGAAGAAGCTACTTGGGAATCAGAAGAGATGTGTCAACAATACCCTCAACTATTTGGATCAGGTAAATTTCGAGGCTGAAATTTCTTTAAGGGGGGTAGAGTTGTAATGCCCCAATTTTTGGGAATTCTGTGAATGTTGGCAAAATTTCATGCTTTGATTTTGTCATTTGTGAGTGAAATTATGAAATAGGACCTATGTGAAAATGTTTGAAAATGCTATAGGCTAATTTGTAGTGGCCAAATAAATAGTAGTGCAAAATAGGAGGATTTGCATGTCAAACCTCCCATTTTCCAAGAAGTGGCCAGGCATCATGTTGCTGAAGACAATATGTGCACTTGATATCCATAATTTATGGTACAAATTGATAAAAAAATTGATAATGGGTTAGGTAAATGTTCCATGATGGGCATGATAAGCATTATGGGCATTTTTTATTGACATTATGGCATAGGTATGGCACAAATAATATAGGTTATTTTGTGTCATAAAATGTTGGGTAATAAAATAACAAAAGGATGAAAAGAACAAAGTTTTTTCCATCTTTGTTCATCATAGCCAAAAGTTAGAGAAGAGAAAGGAGAGGAGAAAGCTCTTGAGTATTCGGTCACTAGGAGGAAAATTGAAGGTAAGTTCTTGGTACCTTGCTTCTATTTTGAGGTTCATGAGTTCTTCTTGATTCTACCTTAACTCTTGAAGCATATTTTGGTTTTTAGTTGTGTTGTGAGCATTTAGTCATGAATTAAAATGAAGGAAATGGTTGTTGTTTCATGTTCTTTTGATGAAAAATGGAAGATAGGTGAAGTTGAGCCAAACAAATGAGCATGCATGTGCCTTAGATGCTAAAGGGAAAAATCCGCTAACATGTTGTGCTTTAAAATGATGAAATGGAGATTATACTTATGTAAAATCATAGATATGTGATGATTGATTGGTGATATACATGTTTAAATAACATGCATGCAAGGTATGTGTGAAAGAGTGATTTGGTAATAAATCTGCTTGGGACAACAGCAGTAACATGACTTTGGAAAATCACCATAAATTGTAAGCGATGAATTAGAAGCTGAATAAATTAGTAATTAAAGCTTATTGAGTATAGTTTCAAATGAAATAAACAAGAACATATTTTGAATTCTGTACAATGAGAAATTTGATTCGTAATGAAGAGTGGTCAGATTAGTCAAACAGTGAAGCATGGGAAACTTTGAGAAAAATCTGGTATTGATTGGATAAACCAAAATTCTGAAAATTTTATGGATAGACGATATATGAGTCTATTTTCAGGGAAAATTAATGGCACTTGATTTGGAGTTTCGTACCTCCAGTTATAAATGATTTAGTGATTTGTTGCTCGGGAAGACGACTTGCGGTGAAATCATGATTATGTGGTAAACTCTTGAAAAAATTTGTTAATGAGTTGCTTATTGATTTTTATAAGCTTACTCGATCTGTAAGTGTGGTTGGCGAATATTGTAAGGGGTTAATCGTAGTTCGTATTTGAATAGTTAGATTAACGTGTTAGTAATCCAATTGTAGGTGGTTCGTGTGTGGATCTCGTTAGCATATCGTCGCAAGCAGTGTGTAACTAACACCTCTTATAGACTAGATCGGCACAAGCGAAAAAGTGAAATCCGAAAAGCCGGTATTTTGAGATCTTGCGGCGTGTGAATGCTCATGAGATTAATGGTTTGATGTATATGGTAAATTAAAGTGATAAGACCTGCAGAGTCGCGATTACGTGCATTTCGATATTTTTGGGCTTAATGGGCCAAAAGCAGGATAATGGGCCAACAGCCCAAATTAGTAAGAAAACGCGGTAAGTGTTTCTAATCGTACGTAAATGGCTATGTTATGTATGAAAACCTTAAGAATAGTTAAATTACTTGAATACCCCTATGTATGCAAAATTACGATTATACTCCTAGGGTTACTTTTGACTGAAAAGCATGATGAACTGATTCTGTTTGATGTATGCCATGATTATATATCTGTTGCATGGGGACTTGGGTTATACTATGGAGGAAGCGTCTTGGTGGCTATGCCACAATTATCTGATCTAGTGGCTCTGCCACATATATCTGTTCTGGTGGCTCTGCCATAATATCTGTATTTGGTGACTCCGTCACAATATCTGGCAGCCTCGCTACGATTTTTGTGGTGTGTAGCGGGTCGAGTTGTCTCCCCACACGGTGTAAGGTTGGTACGGGGGTGTATACGGTTGGATATGGTTGGGTTTCTGCATAAACATGTAATATCTGTTCAGTTCTGTTATGGGCCTATGGGCTTTATTCTGAATTTCTGTTCTGGGTTAAGGGCAACTTATTCTGTTTCTATGGTTTGAGCTGATATAGGCTATGGTTGGGTTAATTTACACACTGAGTTTCCCCAAACTCACCCTTTTTATTTCCATCCACGTAGGTAATCCCCAACCTGTAACACCCCGTACCCGAGACCGTTGCCGGAGTCGAACACGAGGTGCTAACCGACTTAATTCATTTACTCTCACTGTCCATTTAAAAATTTTCCAGACGACTGGCTGACTGCGTCACTGTCACCTTAAAAATCATAACTTGAGTTCCACAACTCGAAAATCAGTTTCGAAATTTTTTCCCGAAACTAGACTCATATATCCATTTACAGATTTCTTTCTAGAATTTTTAGTCAGGCCAATTAGTACAGTTTATTAGTTAAATCCTCCCGTGTTACAGGGTGAGACTACACTGACCTTCATGTATTACGATTTGGATATCTCCCTACACAGGGCTTCAATACTGATGTCGTTTGTTTCTATAGAAACTAGACTCAAAAAGGAATCTATACATATATGGAATGACTTCTAAATGTCTCTGGTTAATTTATAATGAATTTCCAAAGTCAGATCAGGGGATCCAGAAACCGTTCTAGCCCTGTCTCACGAAATCTTTAACATCTCATAATATACTGTTCATATGAACGTTTCGTTACTTTTCTATGAAAATATATTCATCAAGGTTCGATTACATAATTTATTTGCTATTTAATTCCATTCCTAGTATTTTTAGAGATTTTTCACATCCACATCACTGCTACTCCCAGCATCTATTTTAAAGGTAAACTTTACCTATTTCATGATCCTCCATGGATCAACTAGAGTTTGTCATACATATACCAAAAGTGATCATGAATAACCATTCCCATGACTAACCGTTACCAACATTTCCATACCTCTCGACGGACGACATACAAAACGATTATAATGCTATGATCAAAGTATACTTAAGCCATTTTCGCATGGCTATCCAAATTTACACAAAACCGAAAGGTACATGACCTACAACAAAAGGGTAGTCCTATACATTAACCAAAATATCCTCTCACTACTAGTCTATTCTATACATGCCATAAGATATTCCAAAACGTAGCAGTACCAAACAGTGGATGGTGATAATGTGACTAGTTGCTGATGATCCCCGAGCCTGTAGCTTCCAAATGAGATCTATAAAACAGAGGAAACAAAGTACACGGAGTAAGCATTACAATGCTTAGTAAGTTTTAAGCAGTGTCAACAGATAACAATCAAATTATAACATAGTTGTTCGTATTTTTATTTCACTCTTCCTTCGGGCATACCATCCCCTTTTCCGAATATGCACGTCTCATCATATGTAATAGGCAGATAAATTCTCACTTGATGGTGACCTCTTATGATCATAGGTACATTACATATTTTTGCCTGACTTTCCACATTGACCAAATGCACAATAATCATAGAACAGTCTTATTGCTTTACTCACATGTGCATCACATAACGACCTTGTGATTCAGTCTAAATCAAACTTAAATATAATCTCAAAATACATACCTGACCAACTTAACGCATTGAACGTATTTATTACTAATTGTCACTGTGAAGTCGCATAATCTTACGCTTTACTTGAATCTTCAGCAAAACCTTTAGTTTGGGGCTTACCCGGACAAAATCTCCACATGTAGTCATCGGGTCATTAGAGCTCGGATATAGTACGAGCACGAAGCCTACGGTCATTAATCAGTGATAATATTCTCGCATAAAGCCTGCGGGGTTTTAACCCGGATATAGTACTGACACAAATGCCCTTCGGGACTTATCACATTTATACACTTCCACATCCATCATGTTGGCCACTCGGCCTTATCACATATATACACTTTCACATTCATCACATTGTCCATTAAGCCTTATCACATATATATACACCTTCACATTCATCACATCGGCCATTAGGCCTTATCACATATATATACACCTTCACATTCATCACATCGGCCATTAGGCCTTATCACATATATACACTTTCACATTCATCACATCGGCCATTAGGCCTTATCACATATATACACTTTCACAAATTTTAATATCAAAGATCCATCTAACACTCATATATCATTTTACAATATCACGAATTAGAATTCAAGTATGGGTTTAATCAATAGCTTATGAGCAGCTAAAACAAGTTTTATCCATGTTTACAACAAAATCACATATTCACTATGAGCTGTTTTTCTTGCGCAATGGTCACTAAATTATTTATAACTGGAGCTACAAGGCTCCGAATCACTTGCCGTTAATTTTCCCTGAATATAGACTCGTATATCTTCCATCCATAAATTTTTCAGAATTTTAGGTTTGGCCAATCAATACCAGATTTTTCTTAAAGTTTCCCCTGTTTCACTGTTTGACTAACCTGACCAGTCTTCACTACGAATCAAAATTCTCATTGTACAGAATTCAAAGTATGTTATATTTGATTTCATTTGAAACTATACTCATTAAGGAGTCTAAGCATATAAATTTTATCTTGTAACCATTTTTGTACAAATTATAGTGATTTTCTTAAAACAGAACAGGGGATTTCGGAGTCATTCTGACCCTGTCCCACACAACTTTAAATATCTCATTATAGGAAATTTTTTTGCTTCCACGGTCTCTTTTATAGGAAACTAGACCAACTAAGCTTTGATTAAATATTTTATTCAGCCTATAATTCCACACCAACAATTTATAGTGATTTTCTAAAATCACATTACTGCTGCTGTCCAAGCAAATTATTACAATTTGCTCTTAAATTTCCAAGTCCAAACACATATGAACTTACCATTTGAGTTTAGGACATATCATGGCCACATCATATCTTATTAAATCAACTCATTATGATTGAATTTACTCAACGTTTAATCACTTAAAACTTACCTCGGAAGTGGTCGACGATTAGATGTCCATGGCTATTCGTTTACTTTCTCTTTTCCCCTATCCGACTTTGATCCTCTTTGCTCTTAAGATTAAGTAAAACAATAGATTTGCTTAAGTACTTAACTAATATTATTCACTTAACAATCACATTTCATTTAATCTTTATCTCAATACCAAACCGAGTTATAAGATCATACATTATACTAAGCATATCATTAAACATACCTATTCAATTTAGCTAATTTCATAGCCGATTAATCACCTTACCCCACATTACTCAATGCCGAATATCAACCCAACATCACAAGCATAATCACCATGAAACTTACCTTAATACACATTTTATCCCATTGCCGAATACATGTATATATATATATCATCAAACAAATATTTATTCACATAACAACAATTCAGTCACATCTCTATACTAAATTCATATTCGGCAATGGCCTCCAATATAGTGACCGATTCTTCTCAACTAGCACCAAGGAGGACTTAACAACGAGGACTTTACATTCCCTTTCGAATTTTAAAATCTCAGGGTTTACCATCACAAGAAGATACATCCTTCATTCAATCACACTCACCAACTATTATGTAATTACTCAAAAATGCAACCAAAAAAAGGGGTTGCCCTAACATAAATCATACACCACACCATCAATTGAAGGTTAATTCATGGTAACATTAGTATTGAAAGGTTGCGTTGTGGGCAGCCTAAGAGGACCCATAACACTTGGCTTAATTGCTGTAATATATCACATTCGGAGGCTGATTCGGACAGCATTAATAGTACAATATTTAGACAACATGAGCAGGCGAGCAATTAACAATACCAACAAGGTAAAATTCGGACAACAATTTAACGGTTTCAACAATTATCAAACACAAGAAAATAAAATTTCAAGGAAAACTCACCAAGGTTCCCAACACCGATTCTACCTATTCAATTTGCTCCTCCCTTTTCCACTCTGACCTTCTCCCACCTTTTAGCCTTCTACTTGAAAATTTCAACTTATAAGCAAACAAATTTCATGGTTTTCCACTACATGCAGCCGGCCTCTCCTCTTTAGCTTCATTTGCAAGAGACAAGGAAGCAAGATAGAAAAATAAAAGTTGAAGTCTTTCTTTCTTCCATTCACGGCAATGGAGGGGGAGACAACTTTGGTTTCTCCTCCCACTCCCTCTTTTTTATTATTCTTCCCACACATTTTAGCACAAAATGTCTATAATATGTCTTACCCCATAGCATGGCGGCCACCATCTAGATTTTTGGCTAATTTGACATGCAAACCCTTCTTTTATACATCATGCATTAATAGGTCCTTATAGATTAACCTATCGCATTCCAAAAGTGTCACACATAAGTCCTATTACTAAATTCACATGCAATCGACTAAATCGAAGCTTAAAACTTTCACACATTCATATTCACATATTTTAGAAAATAGATATCATATTCAAATAATTTGGTGACTTGGTTTAGCGGTCCCGAAACCGCTTTCCGACTAGGGTCATTTTAGGGCTGTCACACAACCATAGTGGGCTTGGAGCTGTGAGGGAATTCGGAGTGGCCACCCGTTCTGAAAGTTTGATTTTCTTCTGGTAAACTGGATATCCTTTTATTTACGTTTGAGGTTTTGGTTTTTTTTTTAAATGTAATAAGGCCGCTTAATTATTCTTGATGGTTTTAATATGTGTTACTAAGATAAGTATTACTTATTTTAACTGTTGAAGTTGGAAAGCTTTAGGGCGGGTTTTCAAAAACAACAATTGATTTCAAAATACCACGATAACAAGCAAAGCTTCATCAATGAAAGTATTTTTCAAAATTAATCACTTTTCCTAAAATGGACTTAATCAAATCGGTTTCCTAGAAATATACATGACGTTAAGGTGTGGCAATGGCGGTATGCATGTCTAGGATTGGATCCGAAGGGAGCTTAGTACTTAAGCAGTCCGATGGACTCACCTCCTCTTTTCTAATTTCCTACTTGGTGCACAGCTTCCATTCACTTTAACCTATAATGAAATTATCTTTTAAAACACTAAGTAAGTTTTTCTGGATCAACAATATAAAATGTTTTGAACGCTTCGATGTGGCATGTCGGATCTGGCCATAACGTCTGGGCCAGGTTTGGGGTGTTACAAAAACTTTTCAAACACGTGTATATCGTATCTTATACGGGCCTTCGAGGCCTAAAACATACATCGGGGTGGTTCGGGACTAAAACGGGAACCTTCAATAAACTTTGGACAACTTAACAAATTTTCTTGCTTTGGAGAGTCACACGCTCGCGTGGGTTGGGCCATGTGGTCACACACGTCCGTGTGGCTTGGGACACGTTCGTGTCCTCAGCCCGTGTAACTCTCTATTTGTGAAGTCAGCAAATAATTTAAACTACACGGCCAGGCCACACACCAGTGGCTAGGCCGTGTCCTCCACACGGCTGAGACACATGGCCGTGTCTTTGCCCGTATGGCCAACACTTAGGCTATTTTCCAAGCCTTTTGTTACCATTAATACCTAACATACTTAAATAAATTATAGACACATATAATGTAGCATCAAGTAGATAATTAAACATCCTCCATTAAGACTAAATTGTAATATTCATATGTCATCATACATATGTTTTGCTTACTCATTTTATACCAAGTCTAAACATACCAATTTACAATCAATTGAACATGTGATTTTGATTATCACTTATACATTTATACCATGCTTGACAATATTTCACATTCACAAATGACATGCTTGCCTAAGTCATTACCAACTTTGTTTTCCAATATTATTGACTTATTGCCATATCACACTTTTATTCTCTGATTATGACCACTTCATTTGGTCATAAGACAATCATAAAGCATACGTACCGTAACACTAACCATTCATATCAAACAAATATAATCACATGACCACATCACAAGGCATCAATACATAGCTTGGATAGATAGGCTTACAAGCCATCACCCATATAAGCCACGTCTCATGGCTAAATAAAACGAATCAATTTAAGTCAACATCTTGGCCAAATCAGAAGAATGCACATCATAATAACTAAGCCCTTATACATGCCACTCACTCAAATACACCTAAGGTTTATCAATAGATAGTGTGATGCTGCCTCCGACGATTTCCAACCCCTAGCTGACCTGACAACACTAAAGAAATGACAAGGAGGGAGCAAGCTTTACGCATAGTAAGTCCATATCAAAATAATAAGCAATATGCCAATACGCTTTTCAAGGTAATAAAACTATAATTACACTTTTACTTATATATATATTTTTTTGGTCATGCTATTTTATCGAGTCATAGTAATTTATTTATATCTGGAGCTACGAAACTGTGACAGCCCAAAATTGACCCTAGTCGGGAAGTGGTTTCGGGACCGCTAAACTGAGTCACCGAAATGTTTGAACGTAATATTTATTGTCTAGAATATGTAATTATGAATGTGTGAAAATTTCAAGCTTCGATTTAGCTGATTGCATGTGAATTCAGTTAGTAGGACTTGTGTGACACTTTTGAAAAGTGATAGGCTAATCTATAAGGACCTAATAGTGCATGTAGTCAAAGGGGAGGACTTGCATGTCAAATTTCCCCCCCCCCAAGTTCTAGTGGCCGGCCATGACAAGGAATCATGGGCAAAACATGTCCTAGACATGTTATGTTGGTACATCATGGGAGAAAAGAAATTAACAAATAAGTATGGGTAATAAAGAATGAAAAAAAATGTGTGTGAGTGAACCCCCCTTTGCCGTGAGTTGAAGAAAAGCAAAGAAAAAAATTGTTCATCTTTTCTCATTCTTTTGGCCGAAAATACTAAAGAAGAAGGAAGGAATTTTGCTTCATGCTTGGTTTGGAAGAGGATTAGGAGGAGGCTTGGCCATACTAGTGTCTAGATTAAGGTATGTTTGATGTTGTGCCATGAGATTCATGCATGTTTTTGGTTGCTAACTTGATGCTCTTATTAGCCCATGGTTCAAATCTTTGTTATATCATGGGGATGGTATTTGGCCAAGGTGGATTTTGTGTTAATGCCATTGCATGCTAAATATGAAGCTTGCTAATGATATATGTGATGGTGGATTTATGGCTCTTGGACTTTCTTTTTAGTATTTTTGAGTAAGACATCAAGTTCTTTGTTTAATCATGACAAAAAAATTATGGTGTTGTGATGTATTCGGCCATGGTACATCCATAAGTATGAGTTATGCTCATTGCATGGAAAGTAAGATTTGTGTTTTGGATTTATGTTCATGTTTAGTTACCATCAACTTGAGATTCGGCTCTAACATATATATATGAATATATGTTTGCACATGATGTATTGGTATGACATATATACTATTTCAAGGTGTATATTTGCTTGTGATGATGTTTCGGTTATGAAGTGAATGAGAGATGTGTATTGAGCTACAATATGTAATGTGTTAGTTAGTAAAATGTATGCTGTTTTTTTTTGTATGGCATTAAGTGTATAATTGGCCTCAACATGGACATGCATATTCGGCCACATGAGGGGAGTTGGTGTGCATGCATTCGGTTAGAGGCAAGCATATTGATGCCTATTCTTGGGTTGGAAAATTTGGCTAAGGAGAGTGCTAACTAATGTGTTGAATTCGATTCGTGATTTCGTGCACATGTGACTCTAATGTCTAATGTATATGTGGGCTAAGTACCTTGAATTCCTCTTTCGATGCTCAAATGATTAAACCAATTTATTTGTTAAATTAAGCTCAAGAGCAAAGAGGAGCTAAATCCGATAAAGGGAAGGAAATCGTTCGACCACGGCCGAGGTAAGTTCTCGAGTAATGGAACTTAGATTATGATTTGATTAGATCATGCTCTTTGTGTGTGGCTATTGAGCTGAAATTGCAAATGTGATAAGTGACTTGTGTTTGAATTTTGCTAATGAAAATGAAATCTGAATGTGTCATGTTTTATTGATAATTGTGCTTGGCTATTTGAATGATGTCCGGCTAAGTCCCGAAGGCTTTGTGCTAAGTGACTATATCGGACTAAGATCCGAAGGCGTTGAAGTTAATAAATCCGGGCTAAGCCGAAGGCATTTAATGCGAGTTACTAAACCCGGTTAAGTCCGAAGGCATTCGTGCGAGTTACTATAACCGGGCTTTGTCCGAAGGCATTTGAGCGAGTCGTTATACCGGTTAAATTCTGAAGGTACGTGATTCGAGAACGAGCAATCTTGCTGTAAAATTTCAGTTTATACACTTGTGAAAATTCCAGCAATGAGGTATGTTCGTATGTGCTTGAAATTAGTTGATTCCTTGAATGATGTTCGCTCGGTCAAGTAATGAGCTTCGGTATTTGGCTAAGATGATTCCTTATGTACGAATATAGGGGTTGGAGTGTGAAATAAGTATGATATTGAGAATTTGTGCATACGAAATTATCCGTTAGCTATATGAATGCTATGCTTTTGTTGTCTTGGAATCCCTTGCTCAAACTTACTAAGCATAAATTGCTTACTCCGTTTCTCTGTTTCTCTGTTTTATAGATTTTGCTCGTTAGCTATCGGATTCGGGATCATCAAGTCGAAGTCATCCACACTATCAAAGCCCCCATTTTGGTACAATTTTGGTTGAACTTTGAAATGGCATGTATAGGACTACCCTTTTGTTGTAGGTCATGTACCTTTCGGTTTTGTGTAAACTTGGATAGCCATGCGAAAATGGCTTATATACGTTTTTAGCATAGTACTATAATCGTTTGTATGTTGATCATTATGAGGTATGGAATTGTTTTGAACGATTAGCCATTGGAATGGTTAATCATGATCACACTTTGTGCTATGTATGCAAAAAGGGCCAATTGAATCATGGAAATCATGAAATAGGTAAAGCCTACCTTAAAGGCAGATGCTGACAGCAGTAGTGACGTGGATGTGAAAAATCACTAAAAATAGTAGGAATGGTATTAAATAGTGAATAAATTATGTAAATGAACCTTGATGAATCTACTTTCATATGGAAGAAACGAAACGGTCATATGAGTTATATGTTAAGAGATATTAAAGTTATCGTGAAACAGGGTCAGAACGGTTTCTGGATCCCCTGTTCCGACTTTCGAAATTCATTGTAAATTAACCAAAGATAATTAGGAGTCATGCCATATATGTATAGATTCCTCTCTGAGTATAGTTTCTATATAAACAAACGAAAACAGTATTGAAGACCTATATCGGAAGATATCCAATTCGTAATGCATAAAGGTCAGTGTAGTCGAACCCTGGAATAGGGGAGACTTTAACTAATAAACTGTACTAATTGGCCCGACCAAAAATTCTAGAAAAAAATCTGTAGATGGACATATGAGTCTAGTTTCGGGGAAAAATTAAGAAACTGATTTTCGAGTTTTGAAACTCAAGATATGATTTTTAAGGCGACAGTGATGCAGTAACCAGCTTGTCTGGAAATTTTTAAATGGACAGTGGAAATGATTAAGTCAAGTTTGTGTGCACCTTGTGTTCGACTCCGGTAACGGACTCGGGTACGGGGTGTTACAAAAACTCCAAATTAAGATCTGCTAATTTTCTCTGAAACTAGACTCACATATCTTCTTATCAAAAAATTTTAGAATTTTTACTCTTGCCAATAAGTACAGTTTACTCTTTAAAATTACCCCTTTTTTGCTGTCTGACAATTCCGACCCCTATTCAATAAAAATTAATTATCTCATAATACAGAACTCAGATGATATTCCTGTCTATTTCTCTTGAAAATAGACTCATTAAGAATTCTATGAATATAAATTATAACCCATAAATAATTTTTTTACAAATTTCAATGATTTTCTCAAATCATAACATGGGATTTCAAAATCATTCAGGCTCTGTCTCACAATAATTTAAATATCTCATAATCTAATATTTATTTTCTTACACCATTTTTTGTGTGAAACTAGACTCAATAAGCTTTAATTACATATTTTATTCAACCTTAAATTCAATTTTCAAAATATTTGGTGATTTTCAAATTTGGACTACAACTAATGTCCAAAACAATTTTAGTACAAAAATTATGATGACTAAGTTCATCACACCTTCATTTATTTTAAATTAGAAATCTATGCAATTATAAACATATATCATAATTCACCAAATTAACACAACATCATTTTACAATACTCATGGACTTACCATTCATGGATTTCATTTTCAATTGAGTTTCTGTACATACCTGTACTCATTCGTAGCATAACTTAAGTTCGTTCTCACCAATGACATACCTCATTGGGACCATCATCAAATCCTTCCTTGAATTACCCGTTGAACACTAGGAATACTAATGGATATACGGAAACTTGTACATAGTGCCATGTACACAGCTAGAACCAACTCATAGTGCATAAAGTATGTAGCTAAAGCTACCACATATTATGTAATGCTCGCATTTGAGCTACTCATGGGTCTGTACACAAGGTCAGCACCCGGACGCCAAAGCATCAACATGATATGCCAGCTCAGCGAGTTACTCATGGGCCTGATCACATAGTCAGCACCCGGACTCACATTACATATATCACTTATCTCATAAACTCAGACACAACTCATGAGTTCAGACCACATTATTTCTCATGACATATCTCGTGTATCCTATACTATTCCTGAGGTTTAAACGGGATTTGTTGTCTAACTCAATGTCGTCACACTTGTTCATAGTGTCATTTATTCTTCCATCATACATTTCGTACTTTCATGATGTAATAAAACATTTAGATGCACATATTATCAAAGCATTAAAATATGCTACAACATCACATTATTTGCTTATGTAATTTCTTGTCGAATCTTCATCAAGAATATCCGTATAATTAGTTATACAATTTATATAATAATGATAATAAAGCATTTAATATTCAATTATAACATTGTGTTATTATTATCACACGAACTTACCTCGCATAAAAATTTCGGCCAATTATTCCATTTTAGTCCATAACCTTGTGCTTTCCGATTTGAGCTCGAATCTCGGTTTTCTTGATCTATAATGACAAAATCCACTATTTTAATAATCATATTAACCAATACATTCCATAATTTATACTTTGGCAAAATGACCATTTTGCCCTTAGACTTTCACAAATTTACGATTTTACCCTTATTCTCGTAAATAGATTTTTATCGAATTTCCTCACTACCCAAGCCTAGACGAATTATTTTTATACTAGGAGCAGCCCACAATTCTCATTATTACTCATACTTATCACTCATTTTGCCATCTTTACAAAATGGTCCATTTTGGGTGTTTTCATGAAAATCCTTTCGCAAAAGTTGTTTATTACACAACCATGACTCATTTTCTTCCATAAAAATTCAAAAAAGAACATAAAGATTCACATGGAAAAACCCTATACTTTCAACCATTTTGCAAAATAACCCCCCATTAGCTAGCTCATGCTACAAGGGTCTCAAAAACACAAAAATCAACAAAAATGACCATCAAAATGACTTACTAGTAAGGGTTGCAAGTGGCTGAAAATTTCAAGCTTCCATGGAGGTTTATCCTTCTATATTTTGGGAGAGAAAGGAAATGGAGAAGAGAAATGACCACTTGTTTTATTTTATTAGTATTTACTTTTATCATCAAATACCAAACCATTACCAACTTCGACTATTTTGTCAATTCTTGTCCCCTATGGCCGGCCACCACTAATTTAAAGGCCTATTTTCACTTTAAAGAACCCCAATTATAGTTCTCTAGCTATTTAACACATTTGGATAACAAAACAAAACTTTTGCCCCTTATGCGATTTAGTCATTTTTCGTAATTAATATCACAATCGCTAAAATTAATTAGCCAAAATTTTCATGCACTTGTATAATCATGCTATGACACATAAAATAATATTAAAAATAATTTCTCTGGCCTCAGAATAGTGGTTTTGAATCCACTGTCCTGACTAGGCACAAAATCGGGCTGTTACAATTCTCCCCCTTTAGGGGTTTTCGTCCTCAAAAATCTTACCAGAAAAGTGGTTTAGTTATCACCTAAACTCCACTATCTCATAATCATTTTTGAAGAACCTTTACTCAGGATATACTTAATACTTAGCTCTTTAATTTCTCATAATAGAG
This sequence comes from Gossypium arboreum, assembly GCF_025698485.1. Taxonomy (NCBI): domain Eukaryota; kingdom Viridiplantae; phylum Streptophyta; class Magnoliopsida; order Malvales; family Malvaceae; genus Gossypium; species Gossypium arboreum. The sequence continues at coordinate 41,016,142 of NC_069081.1, forward strand.
TCATGAATAATTTTGTGTTGTACGACGCATTACCCGAATCTCGACTTCTATCAGAAAATTCATGTATACAAGGGTTGAATCCATACCGTTATAGAACATGTATATACACATCATACTTGAATCCCCTTGGATTCCAAATGGCGCAGCCAGCCCCATCATCATGGCTTTAAGTTCTCTATCATTTTATACAGCCTGATAGTTTACTAATTCAACCTCTGGTCGTCATTAAAATTCAGAGCCTTATTTATCTTTTTCAATAATTCGTGATATAAAACCCCGATCTCAACCTGATTAACAAAAACTAGCATTTTAAGAAATTCAACAATCTTAAAGATACTTAACTCCATAAGTCTGATGAATGGAAATTTAGTACATACCAACATGATTTGCAGATTCATCAATTACTTAACATCAAGTCACATAACATCTTTCTCTTTCAAAGATAGGAATAATCCTGATATGAAATCTATAGTAATCTCATTCTCATTTCCATTCCATTACCACCACTGCGAAAATCATTCTGACATTACCTGATATTCGACTCTAATCCTGATAACATTTCATGTATTCAAGCACAGAGATAAAAAATGTCGAGTTCCAAACCCGAACACCAATACATTACTCCTGTGAGTTTTCTTGCGACTTTCTGTATCAGCTCTAGATTTTCTACTCAAGCACTTGTAACGACATTTTCCTTTTCTCAAAGATCATACAACAACAATCTCAGATCATCTACGCTATCTCAAACTCAAATCTTTCTATGACAACAGATAGATTAAGCTATTACATTGCCTTTTTGTCCCAAAACATCTCAAAATCCGTTTAATGACACATCATAGAAAAATCAAGAATTTCTTGCCCGATGTAGGCTAAACCAAGTCTAATGTTCTGATTAACAATGTTCCCGTTTGTTCTAAACTTTACTAACATGCAATAGACCGTTCAACTTTTACAAGGCGATAACTTTATCTTTCATAGCAACTTTAAATCATATCATAGTCTGCTAGGGAATATACACTTTTCATTCAAACTATCCGTCTTTTACCCGTAAAGAAGTGAAATTTTATTCATGGATATCTCATTTAGTCTATCCAACAATAACCAATATCGATCGTACCACCGAGTCAGTCTTAATCACCAATATATGACATATCAAGAAATCCTCTCTTCCAGTCAATAGAACGATTCAAAGTGTAATCATTCTAAGTTTACTTATCATACTAATCAAAAACCATTTCCAATGCATTAACTCAAGTAACAAGGATATCTCAATTGAAGGCATCAACTTCGATTAACTTACTTGAGGAAAGAAATCCACCATACAAATTGTAACTAGCAATTTCACCACTTATGCCTTTGCCGATATCAATTCTTCGCACAGAAATTTAGAGAAATCCAGACACTGGAATCATCATGTTACTATAATCAATCAGAAGCATTATCATAATTAACACAGTTATGATAGACCAAAGTATACACTTTAGATACGAGTCATGATTAATAATTTACGGAATAAAGATATCATTGAAATTCATCAACATTCAAAGTCCAATTGGGGTAATGACATTTTTATCCGTAACATGATATTGTAAACATTTATTCATACCTCTATGAATTTCTTTTTATCACATTCACTTAATCAAACAAGTCAAGTGCACAATATCATATGAACGTCAGACAAGCATAGGTACTCATCGTAACATGAACTTTCATCTTACATGTTATCACGTGTATATCATGGACTTTTATTCATACTTTCTTGAGTTTAGGCTCATCATAACTATACTTTACTCTAATACCTTAGCTTCATGTTGAACATGGTCGGTGTAGCTCGGTTGGAGAGTACCTTTGTCTAAACAAGATAATTCTCAATCACGTCGGGAGACATCACACTATCATAGATTGGTGGCATGTATAGCTAGATTCTCATGCATGCTAGGTTAGTCCGAGAACTGACTAAACCATAGCTCTGATACCACTAAATGTAACACCCCTTACCCGTATCCGACACCGGGATAAGGCTTGAGGCGTTACCGGACTTCAACATTCAAAACCATGCAAAACTGGGCCACAAAATTTTGTCCAAATTAAAACTTTTCAAACACATGCATATCATCTCTTATATGAGCCTTCGAGGCATAAAACATACATCGAGGTGGTTCAGGACTAAACCGGGAAGCTTTGATAAACTTTGGACAACTTAACAAATTTTCTTGCTTTAGAGAGTCACACGCTCGTGTGAGTTGGGCCATGTGGTCACACACGCCCGTGTGGCTTGGGACACGCTCGTGTCCTTAGCTCGTTTAAGTTTATGTTTGTGACGTAAGCATATAATTTGAACCACACGGTCAGGCCACACACCCATGTGCTAGGTCGTATCCTCTATACAGCTGAGACACATGGCCGTGTCTTTGTCCATATGGCCAACACTTAGGCTATTTTCCAAGCTTTTTGTTACCATTAATACCTGACATACTTAAATACATTATAGACACATAGAATGTAGCATCAAGTAGATAATTAAACATCCTCCATTAAGACTCATTTGTAATATTCATATGTCATCATACATATGTTTTGCTTACTCATTTTATAACAAGTCTAAACAGACCAATTTACAATCAATTGAACATGTGATTTTGGTTATCACTTATACATTTATAACATGCTTGACAATATTTCACATTCACAAATGACATGCTTGCCTAAGTCATTCCACACCAATTTTGTTTTCCAGTATTATTGACTTATTGCCATATCACACTTTTATTCTCTAATTATGACCACTTTGTTTGGTCATAAGACATTCATAAATCATACGTACCGTAAAACTAACCATTCATATCAAACAAAGATAATCACATGACCACATCGCAAGGCATCAATACATAGCTTGGATAAATAGGCTTACAAGCCATCACCCATATAAGCCACGTCTCATTGCTAAACACAACGAATCAATTTAAGCCAACATCTTGGCCAAATCAGAAGAATGCATATCATAATAACTAAGTCCGTATACATGCCACTCACTCAAATACACCTAAGGTTTATCAATACCCTAACGGTAATAGCTTGATAGTGTGATGTTGCCTCCAACAATCTCCAACCCCGAGCTAACCTGAAAACACTAAAGAAATGAAAAGGAGGGAGTAAGCTTTACACTTAGGAACTCCATATGAAAATAATAAGCAATATGCCAACATGCTTTTCAAAGTAATACAACTAGAATTACATTTTTACTAATATTTTTTTTGGTCATGCTGTTTTCTCTAGTCAGAGTTACTATTTATATATATCTGGAGTTACAGAACTCCAAATTAAGATCTGCTAATTTTCCCTGAAAATATATTCTTACCATAAAATTTTTAGATTTTTAGTCTAGCCAGTAAGTACAGTTTTTTCTTTAAAATTATCCCTTTTTTGGTATTTGATAGTTCTTACCCCTCTTCACTAAAAATTAATTATTTCATAATACAAAACTCGGATGATGTTCTCGTCTATTTCTCTTGAAAATAGACTCATTAAGAATTCTAAGAATATAAATTATAACCCATAAATAGTTTTGTAAAATTTTCAAAGATTTTCTCAGATAATAAAAGGGGATTTCGAAATCATTCTAGCTCTACCTCACAATAATTTAAATATATCATAATCTGATATTCATTTTCTTACACTGTTTGTTTTATGTGAAACTAGGCTCAATAAGCTTTAATTTCATATTTTATTTAGCCTCAAATTCAATTTCCAAAATTTTTGGTGAATTTTCAAAGTTGGACTACAACTACTGTCCAAAACAGTTTTAGTACAAAAATGATGATGACTAAGTTCATCACACCTTCATCACTTTTAAATTAACACAACATCATTTCACAATTCATTTATAAACATATATCATAATTCACCAAATTAACACAACATCATTTCACAATACTCATGGACTTACCATTCGTGGATTTCATATTCAATTGAGTTTCTGTACATACCTGTACTCATTCGTAACATAACTCAAGTTCGTTCTCACCAATGACATACCTCATTGGGACCATCATCAAATCCTTCCTTGAATTACCCGTTGAATACTGGGAATACTAATGGATACAAGGACTTGCACATAGTGCCATATACGCAGCTAGAACCAACTCATAGCCCGTAAAGTATGTAGCTAAAGCTACCACATATTATGTAATGCCCGCATTTGAGCTACTTACGGGTCTGTACAAAAGGTCAGCACCCAACCCCAAAGCATCAACATGATCTACTCGCTCAGCTAGTTACTCACTGGCTTGATCACATAGTCAACACCCAGGCCCATATTACTTATATCACTTGTCTCATAAACTCAGACACAACTCATGAGTTTTGACCACATTATTTCTCATGACATATCTCGTGTATCCTACACTATTCCTGAGGTTCAAACGGGATTTCTTGTCTAACTCAATGTCGTCGCACTTGCTCATAGTGTCATTTATTCTTTCATCATACATTTCAGACTTTCATGATAGTAATAAAACATTTAAATGCACATATTATCAAAACATTAAAATCTACAACAACATCACATTATTTGCTTATGTACTTTCTTGTCGAATCTTCATCAAGAATATCCGTATAATCAATCATACAATTTATATAATAATAAAAATAAAGCATTTAATATTCAGTTATAACATTGCGTTATTATTATCACACGAACTTGCCTCGCATGAAAATTTCGGCCAATTATTCTATGTTAGTCCATAACCTTGTGCTTTCCGATTTAAGCTTGGATCTTGATTTTCTTGATCTATAATGATAAAATACAATATTGTAATCATCATATTAACCAATACATTTCATAATTTATACTTTGGCAAAATGACCATTTTTCCCTTAGACTTTTACAAATTTACAACTTTACCTCTAGGCTAGTAAATCGATTTTTACCGAATTTCCTTACTACCCAAGCCTAGACGAATTCTTTTTATACTAGGAGCAGCCCATAATTCTCATTATTACTCATACTTATCAGTCATTTTGCCATCTTTACAAAATGGTCCATTTTGGGTGTTTTCTTGAAAATTCTTTCACAAAAGTTGTTTATTACACAACCATGACTCATTTTCTTTCATAAAAATTCAAAAAACAACATAAAGATTCACATGGAAAACCCTAGACTTTCAACCATTTTGCAAAATAATCCCCCATTAGCTTGCTCATGCTACAAGGGTTCCAAAAACACAAAAATCAACAAAAATGACCATCAAAATGATTACTAGTAAGGGTTGCAAGTGGCTGAAAATTTCAAGCTTCCATGGAGATTTCTCCTTCAATATTTTGGTAGAGAAAGGAAATGGAGAAGAGAAATGACCACTTGTTTTATTTTATTAGTATTTGCTTTTATCATCAAATACCAAACCATTACCAACTTCGACAATTTTATCAATTCTTGTCCCCTATGGTCGGCCACCACTAATTTAAAGGCCTATTTGCACTTTAAAGACCCCCAATTATGGTTTTCTATCTATTTAACACATTTGGCTAGCAAAACAAAACTTTTGCCCCTTATGCGATTTAGTCCTTTTTCGTAATTAAGCTCACAATCGCTAAAATTAATTAACCAAAATTTTCATGCACTTGTATAATCATGCTATGGCACATAAAATAATATTAAAAATAATTTCTTTGGCCTTGGAATAGTAGTTCCAAAACCACTGTCTCGACTAGGCCCAAAGTCAGGCTGTTAAACCACTAGAAGGTGACACGGTTTACCAAATATGAGTCGGTAAGGAGACATACCTATTGGTCCCTTGTAAGCTGTGCAGTATGCCCACAATGCATCATTTAGTCATTGGATCCAGTCCTTGCGATCTGGTTTCATGATTTTTTCTAGAATTGACTTTATTTCACGGTTCAAAACTTTCGCTTAACCGTTTGTTTGAGGGTGATAAGTCGTGGCCACGAGTTGTGTTACCCTATTCTTTTTTAATAGCACATCGATTACCTTATTACAGAAGTGTGTTCCTCGATCGCTGATCAACGCTCTCGGTGTGATAAACTTGGAAAAAATAGATTTCATTAGAAATTCCACTATAGTTTTAACATCATTACGATGGGTACCTTTAGCTTCTACCCATTTAGACACATAATCTGCAACGAGAATAATATAAACACTGCTAAATGATGAAACAAATGGACCCATGAAATTGATGCCCCAAACATGAAAATTTTTGCATACATGTATAGGTGTTAGGGGCGTTTCTTTCATTTGGCTTAAATTACCCACTTTTTGGAATCTCTCGCAAGTCTTACAAAATAAGTAAGCATTACGAAAAATGTGTGGCCAAAAAAATCCACATTCAAGTACTCTATGTGTAGTAAGTTTAGGGTTGAAGTGCCGTCCACAAGCGTAAGAATGAAAAAAAGTTAGGATAGATTATACCTCATTTTCTACGACACATCGTCAAATTACCTGATTGGAACAATGTTTCCATAGGTATGGGTTCTCCCAAATATAATACCATAAGTCTGGCTTAATTTTGTCCTTTTTTGAGCATGTTAAGTTAGAAGGGATAATGCCTATAATGAGGTAGTTTACCATGTTGGCATTCCGGGGGTAAGCCGCTTGTGCTGAAAATAGATTTTTGTCGGGAAAGTCATCCTTTAGAGGTGTATTGTCTTTTGAGATAAAAAATGGACTCAAGTGGTCCGCTACTAAGTTTTCACACCCCTTTTTATCCTTTTATCTCGAGGTCAAATTCTTTTAAAAGCATAATCCATCTGATCAACCTTAGTCTCGCCTCCTTCTTTCCGATCAAGTATTTCAAAGCTACATGGTCAGAGAAAACAATGATTTTAGTACTTAATAAATATTATCTAAATTTTTCCAAAGCAAATATAATAGCTAATAGTTCTTTATTAATGATTGAATAATTGCTTTGAGTGACATATAATGTTTTAGAGGCGTAAGAGATGACATGGGGCTCCTTCCCGATTCTTTCCCCAAGAACGGTACAAATATTGTGATCACTTGTATCACACATGAGTTCGAAGGGATGTTCCCAATTTGGCGATTGTACTATGGGAGCTGAAACAAACTTATACTTGAGAGTGTTGAATGCGTCCTTGCATGCTTGATCAAATTTGAACTCTGTGTCTTTTTACAAGAGGTTACAAGTGGTAGCAAAATTTTCAAAAAATCCTTTTAAAGTGTTTGTAAAAACCTGCATGCCCTAGAAAGGAGCTAATTTCCATCACAGTTGTGTGGTACGGAAGTGAGTTAATAACATTAGTTTTGGCCTTATCGATTGCCATCCCTTTAGTGGAGACAGTATATCCTAAAACTAATCCATTATCAACTATAAAATGACATTTTCTGTAATTTAATATGAGATTAAATTCTAGGCATCTTTCCAATATTTTAGTGAGATTTAACAAATAATCATTGAGAGAATTACCGTACAGTGTGAAATCATCTATAAATACCTTTATTATTTTCTCGACATATTCAAAAAATATACCTACCATACATCTCTGAGACGTGGCTGGCGCATTATAGAGTCTAAATGACATCTGTCTATAAGCAAATGTGCCAAAAGAACAAGTAAACGTCATCTTCTCTTAGTCCTCTGGTGCTATGGAAATCTGGAAGAAACTTGAATATCCATCAAGACAACAATAGTGAGATTTACCAACTAAGCGTTCAAGAATTTGGTCAATAAAAGAAAATGGAAAGTGGTCTTTTCAATTTAAAGAATTCAACTTCCTATAATCTATGCAAACTCTCCGTCCGTTTTGGACCCAAGTGGGAACTAATTCCCCTACTGAATTTTAAATTATGATCTCACCGATTTTTTTAGGTACTACATGAATTGGGCTAATCCAGTTATTGTAATTGACAGATCATCTAAACATCTAGTAACTTCTGAATTTCATTTTTCATGACCTCTATCATTGGTGGATTTAGAAATCTTTGAGCTTCTCTCTGTAGGTTTGCATTTTCTTCTATTGGTATTCTGTGCATACAAGTTGAAGGACCTAAACCTTTAATATCAACAATCGTCCATCCGATTGACCTTTTGTAGTCCATCAAAACTCGAACTAAGTTATTCTCTTCCAGTCTCGAAAGTTTACTGGAAACTATCACTGGTAATGTGTTCCCATCACCTAATAAGGTGTACTTTAAATGTTTTGGTAACAGTTTGAGTTTTAGTTTCTAAGATTGTAAAATAAAAGGCAGAAGTTTAGTTTTAGAGGGATACAATTCAAAATTTTGACCTTGACTTCTAGAAAATTGTGGAGCCTCCATAAGAATAACGACTTCACGAATTAGCTCTTCTAACGTCATTAATTCGTCTACCTTATCCATAGTATCAAGGTGCAAACTCTGGCAAAGCACAGTTTGTAACCCATCCTTTTCATGATATTCAAAATGTAATTTTGTTAGTGGTTCAATAATATCAACACTAGAGACATTCGACATTGTACAGTGTCGGCCCATCGCCTCATAAACATTAAATTTTACCACTTCATCGTCGAACTCCATAGTAAGTGTTCCACTTCAAACATCAATTCTTGTATGTGTAGTGCTAAAAAATGGTCTCCCAAGTAGAATTTCAGAAGAATGTTTTGAGTTGTCCTCCTCCATGTCGATGATGTAAAAATCTACAGGAAAAATTAGTTCATTTACCTTGACAAGGACATTTTCCAACACTTGTTCTGATACACAACTGACCTATCTACCAATTGAATGAGCACCCCTGTTTCTTTACCTGTGTTTAGTAATTTAAAAATAGATAAAGGCATAATGATAATAATGCACCTAAATTACATATGGCTTTCTTTTTTCCAACATTACCTATTTTGTAAGATATAGAAAACATAGCTTGGTCCTGACACTTGGGTGGAATTTTTCTTTGTAATATTGTAGAGACATTTTCTCTTACATTTACCCATTCGGTACTTAAAGTTTCTTCTTGCCAGTGCGCAATTCTTTTAAGAATTTACATAGCGTGGAACTTATTTTATTGCATCAAGCAAGATGATATTAATTTCTACCTTTCATTATGTCTCAAGGATATCTTTTTCTTCTCACTCCCTTTTACATTGAGCAAGCCTTCTAGAGAATGAGGGTAGTTCTACGAATGGTTTCAGTGGTGTCGAATCCATAGGAGCTACTGATTCAAGTTTCTATTCTTCCTGTTCAGTGTCATGAGCCAGGTTCTAGCTCTAAAACCATTCCATCTTTTATGGTCATAACACTCGCATTTGTCGTGGGTTCGGCTCAGTTTGAGACAAGAATTTCCCTTAGGTCTCCAAACAAATAACCATAAGCATAGGTATACTCATCTTATCTAGTTCTTGTAGGTACGTTTCCATCCTCTAACAGCTAACCTTTCCACTACAATTTCAAGGGATGACTTTGGGGGTTGATACTGTTGAGGCAGAGGGGGCCTTTGTTGATACGGTTGATTGTATCAAGGGTTCGATCCATAGCTTAGATTTGGGTGGTCCCTCCACCCTACATTGTAAGTGCTCGAATGTGGATCATAATTCCTTTGAGGTGGCCCTAAGAAGTTCCCAAAGGCATCTACTTGTGTTGTTGTGTCCTCGTGTAAAATCAGACACGAGTCGGTTGGATGATTAGGCATGGCACAAATTCTGCACAATCAAGCTGAGTCCTTTTTCCTACAACAAAACTTTTAACTACATTAGCGAGTTCTAATGAAAGAGTACTTAGCTCATGAACCCTTCTCGTGGGTTCTGTAGATGGTTGATACTGTTGTGAATTCGCAACCATTGTGAAAATTAATTCCTTTGCTCTTTGAAGAGTCATGTTAACAAGTGCCCCTCCACTAACGACATTAATCATCTTCATTTCCATAGGGAGTAACCCCTCATAGAAATATTGAAGAAGTGATTGTTCACTTAGGCCATATTGTGGGCAACTTGCACACAACTTCTTGTACCACACCCAATAGTCATAAAGTGATTCGGTCTCTTTTTGTTATATTCTGGCTATACTTCTCCTTAATTCGGTTGCCCGAGTTGCTAGGAAGAACTTGTTAAGAAACAAACTAGACATATCAGACCATGTATTAACAAACCCTTGAGGTAAATAAAATAGTCATTCTCTAGCAGAGTTGGCTAACAAAAAAGAAAAAGCTTAAAGTCCAATTTGATCCTCATTTACTCCTTGTGGTTTCATGCTTAAGCAAACCGTGTGGAACTCCTTAAGATGGGTGTGGGGGTTCTCATTTTTCAAACCACGAAAAGTATACAAAAAATGAATTAATCCTGACTTTAATTCAAATGGTGTTCTTCCCACCGAATAAGTTATGCACAGCAGTTGTTGCTCATCTGGCATCGCAGCAAGTTGTCAAATGGTTTGATAGCCATTTCTTCTGGTTCACTAAGTGTATCGTCTACTACTTCTGTATAACATAATGTTTCATATTTAGTCTATTTCACTTGAGGTTGTTTTTTGCATTGAATAGCTTCTCTTCGTAATGTTCGAGCTAATTTCTCGATTTCTGGTTTAGATTCCAAAGTTCGTGGTTCTGACATGGTCATAAGTAAAATAAATGAAAATTAGAATAATTTTCAATCCCTGGCAACATTGCAAAAATTTAATGGGCATTGAAACCACAAAATATAATTTCCTACACTCTAACTAAATTAAATAGGAGTATATAGTAGTAGGGTTGATCCCACAGGGACTCGAATTCCTAATTTTCTTGTTTACTTGACTAGATTTCGGAGTTTAGGCAGCTGTCATGCCCTCGACTTGTGCGCGCAGAGCTATAAAACAAATAAAAAGTGAAGGTTTAGTTGATAAAGAAAATAAAATATAATAAAAACAGAATTATGATTGAAAAATAAAATTAAGGAAATTAAATCAAATTGGTGAATCAAATATATTAATGCTCAGCCTCAGCCTCAATACACTCCAAAATCGAATAGATCCTTGATAAACGGATTTTCCCTTCCAAACGATAAATTGGTTATAGCGATCAAGGATGCCCCAATCGCAAACTCTTCCTTCTATAATTGGTTTCGGTACGACCAAGAAACTAACCCTTATCCATTATTTAACCACATAACACGCGTCCCCAATTTAAGATCTTGGTAGCCTTGTGATCTAGAAAAGCTCAACTCGAATTAACGACCTCAACCACGTGGGTTGTTTAAATTCAATCACTATCTCACTTGATGGAATCCAACAAGATTTTTCCAATTGAATACGCCAACTTGTTTGCAGGAATTCGAACTCGGTGGATGATCGCCTCGTTTTCCCAACTGTATGCCAATACAACTCCCACCCAAAGTGCACTTTGAGTTGAAATCAACTTTAAGGGACGATTTTAGCTATCCCATATACTGGAGAAATAAATAATAAAATGTTGAAAGGGTTTTTTAGTGCGAGTTCATATCTCACAAATAATTTTTGAAATGATCGAGCTAAAGCTAAAAGGAAATTAGTTGAACATGAAATTAATCATGCTGTGCTGATTTATAGGAAGGAATTTAATGGTAATGATTAAGGATGGGAAAATGGAAAGGACTTGAAGAAATTGAACCACAATAAGTAAATGGGAAAGCAAATGGATGTAAGTTTTGAAAAGCGTGAAAGAGAATTAAAGGAAAATATGTATTTCAATTCAATTCTAGTGTCTATTCATGCCTGTTTTCCAAAGCCACCATACAAGTTGTTTATATACATTCCATATGCTAAATTTAACCTAATTCATCTAACAACCAACCACATAAAATCAGATTTTAATCATATTTTATACCAGATATTATATCATATTTTTTTTCCTAAATCTATCTTTTACAAAGTTAAAATAAAAATCTGATCAGCCATAAATTCCTCAAAACTTTCAATTCGACCCCTTTTTATTGCTTGTGCTCTAATTTAGCCCAATATGCTTGTTAACTTGAATTTTGATACTCCAACTACTTACCTGATAAAATTAAACAAAAATCACAAACTTAGTAGCAAAAGTTTTTGAATTTGGGTGTGTTAAACATACAAATTCAGCTTGTTATCAGAATCATACTTTCTAATACATAATTCCTCATACATGTATATCACACATCGTCATACCATGTCACACATTGTTCATTTCATTTTTGTACCTGCAAATACTTCTCACAAAACACACGTACGCATATTTACATCAATCAACAAGAACACATACTCGTTCATAAGAACATCAACCATAACATAATCAACATAAAATGACATGAAGTAGTCTAGTTTAGAGGCTCACTAGAGACCTACCTTTACTTTGACTTGGAGTTTCTATTTTGATTTTCTTTCCTAATCCCATAGTATCAACTCTTTCAAAGGTAATAAGATTTCCATTAGAATCCCAATTACAGACATTTTGCTAACATTTCAACTACATGTGACCCCGATACAGGGCTTTTCTATAACACTCTTCCTTTTTATAATCCTAACGTACAAAGCTGTAAGACTTACTAGAAGATAGAATCATCTACTCATTAGACGAGATCTTAATCCAATCTTAACAAAGAAAAAGAGAATGTTGAGGTTAGAAAAAAGACCCTAATCATTAAGAAGATAGAAAAACCATCTGGAATAGCCTTCCTATAAATATACTATCTGTCCCCCTAATTTCCCTACCAAATCGAAGTCAGATAAAAGAACATCTGGCGAAGGTTTACCTTACTGTTGACCAATCATGGGTTGAGTGAAATCAATCCAATTAACTCCTATTGAGGAGTGGCCAACCATGCTACTGTAATGATTTGTTTAGTTGGCTTATTTTAGTGTACAAGCAATCTTTCCTACATCTTGCTACTCTGCTCTCCTCTTCTGTTGTTGTAGAATTCTAACAACTCCCAACTAACTCAATATAAGATCCACTTGAACAATATTCATGCAAATCGGGCATACTATATCTTGGCGGTGTTTTCCATTTGGTGTGGTATTGAAGACAATTAAGTCTCTTAAAACTTCTTCATACACTTCACAGACTCTTAGTGCTCAAACAAAACTCTAGGCATACTCTTCTTAGGCATACTCTCCTTAGATACCGCCAATGGGCAAATGCTTTAACGCTAGTAGACGCTAATACTCTAACTTGCCATCAGGCCAACAGGATGGCGGATTATGTTACCACAATGCACCCAACAATTTACATACCTACCTTATTCATTTTTTTGGATCCGTCGATTTTCGAGGTGTGACAACCTGTTCCTAATAACAGCCTAAAATGCCCAATTTTTTCCACTTCCATCGATTTTCCATCACCCGTGAAGATGTGTCTTTAACTATCACTTGGATTTTGATATCTGTAACACCCTCTACCCAAATCAAATCACCGGATCCAGATATCAGATGTTACAACACATAAGCACTTAGACAAAAATTTTATAATTGGCGTAAAATTATTCTAAAACATACTTCTTATTTCATCTTATATAGTTCTTAAAAATAAAATAGGATGTTTAACAATACATTAGATCTTTAACTTAAAACTTTGTTAAAGACGAACTTCTTATGGCATAGTGTACTAAACACCATATTCCCTCTGTATTCATAACATCGCAACTTGAACTATACATAGGCACAATCTTGGCTTGGTTCCTCCTGGCATACCTTATCTTAAAGCAGAACCTACAACATAAACAAACACTTGTAAGTTCATAAAAACTTAGCGAGTTTTAACCCAGATTACATTGAAGCATTTGTTGTTGAATTCCCACCTTGAAGATCATGAATTTATTTTTTATCTTTGGTGAATTTTTTTCTAATATCGGCACATACACATACGCCAATCTTTTCTCTTAACCATCCTACACACAGATATCACATTAAGCAGAATTTGAATTTCATCACTCAACGCAGATCTCATATTCTTCTTGGAGAACAGTTACATTCCTTAGAAAGGTACTTATACAAATCCTTTCAATGGACTCTCGCACAGGTAGATGTTGGATACTTCTCTCAAATGATACACACAGATGTTACATTTGGCAGATTCATATAATAACTGATCTTTTAAGGTGAACTTCTTACAGATCCTACCTTGGCAGACTCTCATGTTAAATTTGGTAACTATTAAGATACTAGTCAGATTTTGATTCAACCCAGAGCACAACTTATTCTAATGGATGATAAATTCTAAGTCATCCTAGACAATTTTATTTCATATAATGAGAATGCTCTGATTTTCTAGACAACTTATACTTCAAATAAACTTTTTATATATAGCGTGAAACACTCAGATTTGATGGATACCATAGAATTTAAATAACTTCCTTACATAGCGTAGGCAAATTCAGATCCGACAAACACTAACACTACTCATAGTTACAAATACGCCAAATTTCTTGTACCGATGGAACACTATGGCGTATTCACCCTTTAGAAATACTACTGAGAACTCTTTTAGGAAATCCCTTTACTCCACATTCACTTTTCACCACAAGGCAGTTATCCAGATCTCACCTCAAGGGTGTTATAAAATATGCCACACAAGTATTATAGAATACGCCACACGAGCATCATAGAATATGACACAAAGCCTTTACAGAACATGCCACAAAGACTTTACAGAATATGCCACACAAGCTTTATTGAATACGCCACAAAGGCTTTACAGAACATTACATGTTTACTATCCTGGCGAACTATCTCAAAGAGTGCCATGGGTTTCTCCTACATGGTCTTGTACATATTTTCATGCGGTGTTCTATCAACCTGATTTACATCTTACTAAAGGCAACACCATGAGTATTCTCATTGTCATATGATTTCATGAGTATCTACCACATGATCTTACACATATTTTTATATCATGATCTATTAGTCCGGTTAGGAATGTACCTGCCTTACCAAAGGCATCATAGATGGTTGTGTTACTCATTTCACATAGAACACACTTACCTAGATTCATTCACACACTCCTAACCAATTCACACTCTTTCATACCTGATTTCACATGTGTACATACCACTCATCACCTTATTCATGTCAGGTTAGAGACTCACCTAAAACTCACCCTTACTGTAGCTCGGAGTTCCAAATTCGACTGTCCTTCCCCAACTAGCAATAGTAATTGCTTGAAAGAACATGGGATTTGTAACAACTCATTTTTCAGTGGTGTCAAAAGCAGTAGTTTCGGGGCCACAAATTCGATGAGTAAGTTTGTAAATATTATTATTTAATATTTTCGAGTCAATTATGGTTTTACAAAGGTTTTTGAGATGATAATTTATGTTATATGTATGATTAATTAAGTTCAAGTGGTAAGAGCCTAAGGTCAAGTGGTTTTAGAAAATGAGGTATCAGGACCTAATTTCTATGAACCGAGTCGTAAATATTTTTATAAATATTTATGGAGTGTTATCAAAGTTGTATTAAAGTTTCGTTAAGAAATTTTTATGTTTCGATAGTTAATAAGTAAAAAAGACTAAATCATAAAAAATGTAAAAGTGAAATTCTATTAGTTAAAAATGTTAAATAGCTAACGAAAGGTAATTAAATAGACTAAAATAGAAAATAGGCCATGCTATAAATTAGTGGGGCGGTTGGTGACTCATTTATGTTAGTTTAAATGATATATTTTAAATTAATAAAGTAAATAATAATTAATAAATTAATAAAAAGAAAAGTAAAAACCTATTTTTTTATGTCTTTCTTCTTCAACCATCAGAACTCCATTTTTGGAGCAAGGAGAATTCAGCCAACATTCATATGTTGCATGTAGGTGATATACTTATCCATTTCTCGTAATTTTTATATTTTTGATACCGTTGCAATTAGGTCTAGCTAGCTTGTACCATCGATTTTGAAATTGTTAAAGATATTAAACGTTGTCATTGATGAATATATGTGATTTTAGAAATTAAATGGTGAATTTGAAGTATTATTTGTTATTTATAAGTATTTTATAAAGTAATTTTGATGAATTTACCGATGAGGGACTAAATTGTTGAAATAGTAAAAAGACAAGGATTTGATGTGAAATTGTAACAGCCCGATTTAGGGCTTTGTCGGAATAGTGGTCTCGGGACCATAAATCCAAAGTTGGAGAAGTTATTTTATTATTATTTTGGAGTCAAGCATGTTTATATTAGTACAAGAAAAATTTGGTGAGTTAATTTTGACGTTTGTGAGCCCAATTGTGAAAAAGGACTAAATCGCATAAAGTATACAAGTCCTAAATTGATAGCTAAATATGTTAAATAGCTAGAGAACCTAAATTTGGGGCCTTTAAAGGGCAATTAGACCCTCAGAATTAGGGTGGCTGGCGATAGGAGACATGTGTGGTCAAAAATTTCAATTTTTGGTGGGATTAGGTGACCAATTTTGACAAAAATAGAAAATAGAAAAAGGAAATGATATCACACTATTTCCCATTTCTTCTTAGATGAAAATATCAGCCATTTTTTGGGTTTTAAGCTTCAAAAATTTTCAGCAACTTGAAGCACTCACAAGTAAGTGATCCTAATGGCTTTTCTAAAATATCTTTGTACTTTTGAGACCCTTGAAGCATGAGTTTTCAAATGAGGGTGCTATCTTGAAAAATGATCAAGAGTTTAGGGTTTTTACATGAAAGAATTTGTGTTGTTTGCTGATTTTTTATGGAAGAAAATGAGTCTTGGTTGTCTTATAAACAACATTTGTGAAAGGTGTTAGCATGAAAACACCTAAAGGGACTACTTTGCATAAGTTGCAAAATAAGTGATAAGTGTGTGGAATAGTGGGAATTTTAGGTTGCTATCAGAGTAAAAAGAGTTCAGCTAAGCTTAAGAGGCAAATAAATTCGATAAAAATTGATTTTCGGGCATAGGGGTAAAATGGTCATTTTGCCAAAGTCTAAGGGCAAAATGGTCATTTTATCGAAAATGTGAATTTTCAATTGCCTAATTGTAAACGAGTGTATTTTGCTAATATAGATCAATAATTTTCAAATCCGAACCAAGACCGGGGGAAAGCCAAGCAAATCGACTAAACCGTATAGTCGCTACATTTTGAAATCTGAGGTAAGTTGTATGTAAATAATATAACTACATTGCTACTATCCGTATTTAAATTGTCATTGAATAGATATGGCATGAATTGCTTGATTTTGAGATTGAGAATGTGTAATGATCATTGAGATAGTAGAATTCCTGTTGGGACCTTAGGAAGTAAATCGGATATTCATGTCGTAGCACTTGGGTCATTTGTGTGAGCTAGTGTAAGACATGTCTGGGACATGCATCAGCCACATTATGAGAGCCAGTGTAAGACCATGTCTGGGACATGGCATCGGCATTGAGATGAGTGCTAGTGTAAGACATGTCTGGGACATGCATCAGCCTCGGGACGTAAGCCAGTATAAGACATGCCTAGGACATGTATCAGCTACGAGATGTGTCAGTGTAAGACCATGTTTGGGACATGGAATCGGCACGGTTATGTGAGAGCTAGTTTAAGTGTAACACCCCTTACCCGTGTTCCACATCGAAACAGGGTACGAGGTATTACCAGATCATAATATATATATCATTAAACGAAACCGAAATAGAAATATGTCATCCAAATAGATAATGTATCATTATAACATATGTCTTGAACAATATTAGCCAAATTCAATGGCTTATACAAAACAATTTGGTTAAATAATGTAACCAATATTTTAAACCTAGGCAATTATGACACGTAACAAAATAACAAGCCTACTATACATGCCATGATTCAAAAGAAATGTTTATTTCAAATACCCAAAAGTATTGATAGTGTGGCAGATCTTCAACGATCCTTAACTCCCGAGCAATGCCGGACGACACTATAAGACAAAAGAGAGAAAAGAAAGTAAGCTTATATAGCTTAGTAAGTAAGTATATAAATAATAATTAAAGAATCTAATATGTTTACACGTTAACTCAAGTGTATCTACTTTTAATTTCAATATTTACTCCACTTTGATTGAGCTGTCTCTCCTGCGTCATGTTCACTAAATAAATCATAACTCGAGTTAAAAAACTCAAAATTAAAATCAGTCAAATTTTCCTGAAACTAGACTCATATAACTTCTTACTAATTGTTTTCTAGAATTTTTGGTCCAGCCAATTAGTACAGTTTATTTGTTAAAGTTCCCCTGTTATACAGCTCGACTCATCTGACCTCTGTTCACTACGAGTTGAATTTCTCCCAGTATAAAATTCAAATAGCCATGAAACATGTTTCATTTAAAACTAGACTCAATAAGGAATCTAGAAATATAAACTATATTTCTTAATTATTTTTGTAAAATTTTTAATGATTTATCAAAATCATAACAGGGGATCACATAGTCAATCTGAACAAGTCACACACAAATATAAATATATCAAAATATAGAGTTCCTTTTCTTGGTCTGTTTCTTTTATATGAAAATGACTCCTTTATATTTAATTTCTTATCTCATTCAGCCTCTAGTTAAATTTATACTATTTTTGGTGATTTTTCAAATTCATGTCACTGCTACTGTCCAAAACAGTATTATTGCAAATTCACTCTTTCACACTTTCTTTGTTTTAACCTCACTTAGCATACATATCACAATTCATTTTCACCACATTTCATACATCACAAGTATAAGTCCATGATTACAATGCCACCGTAAAATTATCCCGTTGAACAATTCGGATCAATCCTCAATACTTGATGGTTTCAGCTCTCTTGTACACATGGTGAACACTTAGTACCACCCATGTGACCTAGCCAATTTATCTCGTAGCTCTCTTGTCTACATGGTGTCCTTCACTTGGAATCACACATGCGACCTAGCTACATTTATCTCTCCCGTAGCTCTCTTGTCTACATGGGATACATCTCGTATCACACATGTGACCTAGCTACTACATAGTATCTCGTAGCTTTCTTGTACACATGATGTGCACTCAGCACCATACATGTGACCTAGCTACTCTCCATCTATATTATTCAATCTTTCCGAATGTTCAACCGGGATTTCTCTCTCTATTACTTATTTCCATTCCTCCAATAGTCGATTTATGTTTCAAAATTAGCTAAAATACATATAATAGGCTGAAATATAAAAATGTAAATGAAGTTAATGTATTATTTACATACAAACTTACCTCGGTGCAAAATATAGAAATTTTGCAATTTAGTCCAAAACCTTTTCCTTCCCTCGTTCGAGATCGATTCCACGCCTTTCTTGATCTATAACAACACATTTAGCTCATTTAACATTCATACTATTTATTTCAATCCAAAAATCACACTATGAAGAAATTACATTTTT
This sequence comes from Gossypium arboreum, assembly GCF_025698485.1. NCBI lineage: Eukaryota > Viridiplantae > Streptophyta > Magnoliopsida > Malvales > Malvaceae > Gossypium > Gossypium arboreum. The sequence continues at coordinate 41,035,398 of NC_069081.1, forward strand.
GCCCCCTAACTTTTACAAAATTATGATTTTTCCCCTAGGCTCGAGAATTTAATTTCAGCCCTTATTATTTTGTTTTATGACATGCTGATCATTTTTCCCTTCTATGACAACATCAAATTCTCACTCTAACACATAGTTATGAACAATAGGTATTTTTACCGATTATGCCGTTTTGCTCGTTTTCGCTAAAAATCGCTTAGAAAAGATCGTTCTCCTAACTTCAAACATTCATATTCTACCATAAAACATCAAAATACATGCATATCATTCATGGGTAAAATTTTAAACATAAACCCTAGCTCGAAATAATGGTGGAAATAGGTAGACCGAGCTACGAGGTTTTCAAAAATGTAAAGAACATTAAAAGCGAGGCTTGAATGCACTTACTATTGAGCTTGAAAGCTTGGGAAAAACCCTAGCTATGGAGAACATGTAAGTTTCGGCCAAGCTTGAATGAAGATGAACACATTTTTGTGTTATTTTTCCCATTTTATTTCATTTAATATGCAAATGACCAAAATGCCCTTACTACTAAACTTTCTTAAAATTCCATCCATGTCCTAATTTTTGTCCATATAAAGTATAATGGTCTAATTGCCATTTAAGGACCTCTACTTAAAACCCCCATTTCAATCAAGTACTTTATGAACTAGAACACACATTTTTTTTACCTATTTCAATTTAGTCCTAAATATCAAATTAAACACCCAATCGATAAAATTTCGCAATGAAATTTTCACACAATTATGAAATCATAATATAAATACTAAAACTTAATTAAAATAATTTCTTCCAACCTCGAATTCGTGGTTTTGAAACCACTATTCCATTTTGGCCCTAAATCGGGCTGTTACAACTCTCCCCCCTTTGGGGATTTTTGTCTTTGAAAATCTTACCGGTAAAGAGATTTGGGTACTATTTTCTCATGGCTTCCTCCGGTTCCCACGTAGCTTCTTCTACTCCATGTCTTTGCCATAACACTTTCACTAAAGCTATACTTTTCTTTCTCAATTGTTTTACTTCTCGAGCCAAAATCTTAATCGGTTCCTCATCATAGGTCAAGTCCGATCGAATCTCAATTTCTGTTGGAGAAATCACATGTGAAGGATCAGAACGATAACGTCGCAACATTGATACATGGAACACGTTATGAATTCTTTGTAACTCTGCCGGTAAGGCCAACCGATATGCTTCTGGTCCAATTCTCTCAGTAATCTCGTACGACCCAATAACGCGGACTCAACTTGCCTTTTCGGCTAAATCTCAGAATCTTCTTCCATGGTGACACCTTCAAGAACACTTTATCACCTACCTGGAATTCAATCTCTTTTCTTTTTAAATCTGTATATGACTTTTGTCGATCTGAAGCAGCTTTCAAGCAATCACGAATTACTTTTACTTTCTCTTCGGTTTCTTTAACTAGATCAACTCCGTGAATCTGTTTCTCACTAAGTTCGGTCCAATATAAAGGAGTCCGACACTTGCGACCATACAAGGCTTCGTACGGTGCCATCTTTATACTTGACTGAAAACTGTTATTGTAGGCAAATTCAACCAAAGATAGATATTTCTCCTAACTGCCTTCAAATTCTAAAACACAGCATCTAAGCATATCTTCGAGTACTTGGATTACTCTTTCTGACTGACCATCTATTTGTGGATGAAACACGGTACTAAAGTTCAATTTGACCCAAAGCTTCTTGTAACTTTTTCCAGAATCTCGAGGTAAACCTCGGATCTCTATCTGATATTATAGACATAGGTACCCTGTGCAACCTCACAATTTTAGCAATATATAATTCAGCTAATTTATCAAGTGAGTAATCGGTACATATCAGTATAAAGTGAGCCGACTTTGTTAACTTATCAACCACTACCCAGACAGCATCCTTCTTTTTAGGAGTCAGAGGCAAACCGATTACAAAATCCATGGTAATCCTATCCTATTTCCACTCAAGCATCATTACCAGTTGGAGTAATCCTAAAGGCACTTGATGCTCAGCTTTTACTTGTTGACAGATCAAACACTTGGTTACAAATTCAGAAATGTCCCTTTTCATGCCTGGCCACCAATATAACTTCTTTAAATCATTATACATTTTTGTGCTACAAGGGTGAACCGACAAACAACCACTGTGTGCTTCATGTAATATTTTCTGAATCAATTCATCATTTTTTGGTACACATATCCTGTCTCGAAACATCAAACAGTCATCTGGTCCAACTAAAAAATCTGAGTCGTAACCCGATTCGCACTGAGTTCTCTTGGTTCGCAACTCACTATCGTTCTTTTGAGCATCACAAATTAGCTGGAGAAATAACGGTTTAGCCCTCATCTCTACTAAGATTGATCCATCATCAGACAATGCTAACCCCGTATTCATGGCTCTCAAAGTAAAAAGAGATTTCCTGCTCAAAGCGTCAACAACTACATTCGCTTTTCCCGGATGATAATCAATCATTAACTCATAATCCTTCAATAATTCAAGCCATCTCCGCTGTCGCAGATTCAAATCCTTTTGATTCATCAAATACTTCAAACTTTTGTGATCAGTAAAAATTCGGCATTTTTCACCATACAAATAATGTCGCCAAATCTTTAAGGCAAAGACAATAGCGGCCAATTCCAAATCATGTGTAGGATAGTTCTTCTCATGCGATTTTAACTGTCAAGAGGCATAAGCTACCACTTTACCCTCTTCTATTAGTACACATCCAAGGCCTATCAATGATGCATCACTATAAATTACGAACTCCTTCCTTGGCTCGGGCTGCACTAAAATTGGTGCTTCAGTCAATCGTGCTTTCAGCTTTTCAAAACTCCGTTGACATTTATCAGTCCATTCAAACTTAACATTCTTTTGCAGCAACTTAGTCATAGGAGAGGCAATTATCGAAAATCCCTCGACAAAACATCTATAATACCCAGCCAAGCCTAAAAAGCTTCTAACCTCGAATACATTCTTTGGCGGTTTCCAATCAACGATCGCGGAAATCTTGCTCTGATCCACCCGAATACCATCACCTGAGACTATATATCCCAAAAATCCGACTTCACCAAGCCAGAACTCACTTTTACTAAACTTAGCAAACAATTTCTTTTCTCTTAAGATCTGCAATATGGTTCTCAAGTGTTCAGCGTGCTCAGACTCATCCCGAGAATAAATTAGAATGTCATCTACAAACACTACTACAAAATTATCTAAATATGGCCTAAAGATTCAGTTCATCAAGTCCATAAATATAGCTGGAGCATTTGTTAGGCCGAAAGGCTTCACAAGGAACTCATAATGTCCTTACCTTGTCCTAAAAGCGGTTTTCGGCACATCCGACTCCTTAACTCTCAACTGGTAGTAACCGAACCTCAAATCGATCTTTGAAAACACTATGGCCCCCTTTAACTGATCGAATAAATCATCAATCCTCAGCAACGGGTACTTGTTCTTTATAGTCACCTTGTTGAGCTGATGGTAATCAATGCAAAGCCTCATTGAGCCATCTTTCTTCTTTACGAACAATACGGGAGCACCCCAGGGAGAGAAACTCGATCTCACAAATCCCTTGTCTGTTAACTCTTGCAACTGAGCCTTCAGTTCTTTTAATTCAGTCGGAGCCATTCTATATGGAGCAATCGAGATCAGTGCAGTACCCGGCAACAAATCAATGGGAAACTCTATCTCCCTGTTCGGAGGCAACCTAAGCAATTCCTCTAGAAATACATCTGGAAATTCATAGACTCTCGGTACTGATTCAAGCTTCAATTCAAACAGAGTTTCACCATTTTCGCTAAAAATCGCTTAGAAAAGATCGTTCTCCTAACTTCAAACATTCATATTCTACCATCAAACATCAAAATACATGCATATCATTCATGGGTAAAATTTTAAACATAAACCCTAGCTTGAAATAATGGTAGAAATAGGTAGACCGAGCTACGAGGTTTTCAAAAATGTAAAGAACATTAAAAGCGGAGCTTGAATGCACTTACTATTAAGCTTGAAAGCTTGGGAAAAACCCTAGCTATGGAGAACATGTAAGTTTCGGCCAAGCTTGAATGAAGATGAACACATTTTTGTGTTATTTTTCCCATTTTATTTCATTTAATATGCAAATGACCAAAATGCCCTTACTACTAAACTTTCTTAAAATTCCATCCATGTCCTAATTTTTGTCCATATAAAGTATAACGGCCTAATTGCTATTTAAGGACCTCTACTTAAAACCCCCATTTCAATCAAGTACTTTATGAACTAGAACACACATCTGTTTTTACCTATTTCAATTTAGTCCTAAATATCAAATTAAACACCTAATCGATAAAATTTCGCAACGAAATTTTCACACAATTATGAAATCATAATATAAACACTAAAACTTAATCAAAATAATTTCTTTCAACCTCGAATTCGTGGTTTCAAAACCACTATTCTGTTTTGGCCCTAAATCGGGCTGTTATAGTAAGACCATGTTTGGGATAGGGCATCGGCCTCGAAGGTGGTAGCCAGTGTAAGACCATGTCTGGGACATGGCATCGGAACTTTACCCATGATTGAGGCCTATGGAATATCCGGTAGTGTTCCAAATGGTTCAACGGCGAGAGTTATAAATTTAAGTTAATGAGAAAAGTATAACTGTATTGTGAGTATTACAGGTACTTAAGTGATACATATGTATAAGATGTGAAATCATTGTATATGCTATGTGATTTGTATGAAGTAAAGAGTAAGTCATGCTTATGCCCACTTTGGTACCATAAGTTGTTGGTAAATTGTAGGCTTATTGTGTATATTTATTTATATGCAACTTATTAAGCTTTATGCCTACTCCCTTTCCTTTCCATTTCTTTCAGTGCCGCCTAACTAGCTCAAGGATCACCGGAAGTCAAAGATATTGATCACACTATCAGGCGAAACATTTGGTATAGTTGGATTTATATTTCTGAATATGGCATGCATAGGATTAGAACTTATTATTTTGAGTCTTGGAGATTTCGCCAAATGTGTTGGCTTGGGATAGATCCCACACTTAGTATTAAGACATGAATGATGGCTAATATTTATTTTGAGTTTATAAAAGTTGCATCTACATGGTTGAATGAATGTCTATTGTGGCTAATTTGATTTTGGAAATTATGCTTTTTTTGGTATTAGCTGGTATTTGCATGAAAATAGGTATGCAAGGGTGGCAATGAGATTTGGTAAATAGCCTTATATTGCCCACACGGGTAGACACACGGGCGTATGTCTAGGTCGTGTGTGACACATGGTCAGCCCTATAGGCATATGGTTCGGCTGTGTGACCCCTGCACATAATTTTAAGTCAGTATGCATGATAATAAACACACGGGCAGAGACACGACCGTGTGTCTCAGTCGTGTGGAGGACACGGCCTAGTACACGGGCGTGTGCCTTGGCCGTGTGACAATTTAGGAATGCTGACATTAGAAATATAATACCCAGGTTTTTGCACACGAGTTAAGACATGGACGTGTCGTGGTCGTGTGAGGGACACGGTACATTGACACGGGCGTGTGTCTAGCCATGTGAAAACCCCTGTAGGTGTGAATTAGAATTTAATTGCAAACTGGTGTGGGACATGGGCATGTTCCAGAATGCTTAGGCCATGTGAGCCACACGAACCACCAGCACGACCATGTCGAATGGTCACACGGGTGTGTTACCCTTCCACAAGGGCGTGTGCCCTATTTTAAGGCAAATTTCTTAAGGTTGGTTTGAGGACCCAGAATGGTTCTGAATAGTTTTTAACAGTAGATTTGGGGCTCGTAGGCCCATAATAAGAATTTTAAAGTAGAAATTGAAAAACTTTTAATTTGGACCAAGTTTCGGTGACTTGAGACTGTTTGTATGCAAGAGATACGGTTAGGTATTGCCTCGTACTTTGACCTGACGTGGGTGTAACACCCCTCACCCGTACCCGATGCCGGAATAAGGTTTAAGGCATTACTAGGATTTTACATTTTGAGACGTACCAAATTGGGTCACCAAATTTTACTCAAATTTTAGGCTTTTCATCCATGAACAACTCGTCCCTTGTATAGGCCTTCGAGGCCTATAACATACCTAGAGGCAGTGCAGGACAAATTCGAGTACGTTCGAAAATCCTTGGACTCCTTAGGAAATTTTTCCTTACCATAAAGTGTCACATGCCCGTGTAGGTGGGCCATGTGGATTCACACGCCCGTGTGACTTGGGGCACACCCATGCCCTTCAGCCGTGGGCAACACTGACTTATCACCACGACCATGGCACACACCCATGCTGCCTGCCCATGGACGACACTGTTTTTTAACACGGCCATGGTGCACGCTCATGTGGCTTACCCGTGTGCAACTTTGAGCTAAAATTTTAAGTGCAGGGGACACACGACCATAGCACACGCCCATGGAAGGGAATCGTGTGTCACAGATGGCCTAGACACACGCCCGTGTGTCTAACCATGTGGACTCTAATAGGCTATTTTCCAAGCCTTTAGTCACCCTTTTCTACTACTTGTGCTTAGTGGTTACCAAATTCAATGTAAAACACAATTATACACTTGTAAATAATCTTGATTAAACTAGATGTATGGAAACCTCATATCATTGGTTTCATACATGATAGGTTATTTCCCATTTTGTGTTTATGGGTTCCCGTGTCACTTTAATTCATCCGAAATTGGCTCGTTCATGTGACTCATTGCCAATTGGTAACGACCCATCACTTGTAAATAAAACCATGCATAAATTCTTAGGTCATAGCCTTCTTTCAATTAAGCCAATTTTCGTGGCCATATACAAAGAGATAAACATATTTTTACATGCCTTCATTTGGCAAATCAAATGACACATATAACAAAATACTCAAAAATACTATACATGTCATTGAACAAAACAAACAAAGTCTTTATACCAAAGCTTGTCTAGTTGATAGTGTGTTGACTCTCCAATCGTCTTCCAATCCTTTCGAGTCCTCGAGCTCTGTGAGACAGGGAAAAAGAGAGGGGTAAGTATATTTACATGCATAGTAAGCTCGAATAACCAGAAAGTAAACTTACCGAGTAATTAGCATACATCCACATTTAAATCATGAAATCATCAATTATGAAACGATTCCCTATCACATGCACTCATTAATACACTACATTATACATTTCAAGTTTAATATCTACCCCCGGTCTAAATGACTGTTTTGCCCCTAACCTTTCACATTTTTACGATTTAGTCCCTAGGCTCGTATAATGAAACACATACACTTTCTATCTTACCCAAGCCTAGCCGAACACTTTTCCTTCTTATGGTTGCCCATATTTTCCATTATTTTCTCATTTCTACCACACATTTACATCTTTTGCAAAATAATCCCTATAAGGGGTTTTCATGAAAATCAACTAGGAAAAGATGTTTAATACACATTCATCTTTCATATTCCTCCATAATCCATCAAAATACAAGCAACTCATGCACGGGTACATTTTTAAACATGATCCCTAGCATGAAATATGGGTAGAAATGGAGAGAGCAAGCTACCGGGATTTTAAAAATACAAAGAACATTAAAAACAGGACTTGGGAGCACTTACTATTGAGCTTGGAAAGCTTGAAAACCCTAGTTAAGGAAACCCTAGAAATTTCGGCAGCATGGAGAAGAAGAATGGCTAATTTTTGGTTCATTTTTCCCATTTTTTTTCACTTAAATGCCAAATGACCAAAATGCCCTTAAGCCCTTTCTTTGAAATTTCATCCATGTAAGCCCATTTTTGTCCAAAAATTTAGAAATTGGGAAAATTTCTCCCCAAGACGTTCTATTTTATAATATAAAGCAATTTCATGCAAATTGCTTCTAGAAATCAAGTTTTTCAATTTATTCAATTTAGTCCCTAATTTTCAATTGAACACCTTACTCAAAGAATTTCTTCATGAAACTTTAACACATGCATATACTCATATTATAGGCCTCATAATAATCATAAAATTAATATTTTGATGTCAGATTTGTGGTCCCAAAACCACCATTCTGACTAGGCCCTATTTCAGGAGTTATAGTGGGTTACGGGTATAGGGTGTTACATTTAGTGGTATCAGAGCTATAGTTTAGTCAGTTCTAAGACTAACCTAGTGAGAGTACGAGTCTAGATATACATTCCATAATTGTACATTGATAGTGTGACGAATTCTGAAGATTATAAATTATGTTTTTATATAGTAAATGGATCTTGATAGAGCCACGGCGAATGATGTGGAAAGTAATGCGCCGGCTCCCACCGAAGGGACCGCGCCAGTTGAGAGTGAGCCTGTGACTATGGGCCAAGGCAAAGGGGCTAGAGAAGCCTACTTCTGGATGATGGATGCTTGGTACACGGAGTTCATTCATGCGAACTTGAACACTCCACCTCCTCCACCTCCCCCGATTCCTCAATATGCCCCAGTAGCTCCGCAAGGAACTAACATGTTTAGAAGAGAGAAGCCTCCAGTAGACAAGATCTTGAAACAAAAGGCTGAGGAATTTTGGGCTAGGATAGATGATGATCTGGAGAGAGCGTAATTTTGGCTAGAAAATGCCCTCAGGGTGTTTGATGAATTATCATGCACATCTGAAGAATGCGTGAAGTGTGCATTGTCACTTTTACGGGATTCAACATATCAATGGTGGAATACTCTCGTATCTATGGTACCGAGAGAAAGAGTAACTTGGGAATTTTTTTCCAAGAAGAGTTCTGAAAAAGTATATTAGCCAGAGGTTCATGGATCAAAAAAAGAAGGAATTTTTAGAGTTGAAGCAAGGTTATAAGACTATGATGAAGTATGAATGCTAGTTCATAAAACTCAACAAATATGTGTGGGAATGCGTATCCACTGAAGCTACCATGTGTAAGAGGTTTGAGGATGGACTTAATGAAGACATCTGAGTGTTTTTTGGCATTTTAGAGATAAGAGAATTTGTAGTACTCGTCGAGAGAGCATGCAAGGTTGAGGAGCTAGTAAAAGAAAGGAGAAAAGTAGCTATTGAGTCGTGGGATTCAAAGAAGAGATAAATGGGGAAATCATATCAGTTCTCATCTAAAAGATCAAAAGAGTTTGCTACCCAATCGAACGTTCCAGTGGGGTTTTCAAATAGAAACAAGAACCGGCAGAATGTAACTTCTAGAGCCCAGACTGCTTCTATCACGAGTGTCGGTAGTGCTCAGCCAAATAGCCCAAAATGCTCGAAGTGTGGCAGGCATCATTTTAGCGAGTGCCGAGAAAATGAGAGGGGTTGTTACAAGTGTGGGTCACTAGACCACTTTATTCGTGATTGCCTTGAGATGGGAGAGAGAAAGCAAGAAGTAAAGGCAAGTCGTGCTCCATTGAGGGGTAGACCACAAAAGAACTCAAGAAGCGGGCTTCTAGCAGAAGTGCACCCAGAAACGATGCAGTGAGGTCCGAGGGCAGAGCGCCCGCAAGGACTTATGCTATTCGAGCTCGAGAAGAGGCATAGTCTCCCAATGTGATCACAGGTACTTTTTCTATCTATGATATATCTATTGTTGCATTAATTGACTCGGGATCTACCAACTCTTATATTTATATAGAATTGGTACCTCGTATGAGCATGCTAGTAGAGTCCATTGAGTTTGTGATCAAAGTGTCTAACCCTTTAGGCAAATATGTATTAGTGGACCAAGTGTGTAAGGATTGTCCTTTGACAATTAGAGGTTATTATTTTCCAGCTAACTTGATGTTATTGCCGTTTAATAAATTTGACGTAATCCTTGGGATGGATTTGTTAACTTCTTATAGTGTTGTAGTGGACTGTAGGAGGAACGTTATTGAGTTGAAATGTGAAGACGGGAATGTTCTTCGAGTTGGATCAGATGGATCAGATAATCTACCTGTAGTAATATCGTCTTAAGGAGGTCAATTTTCTAAGATATCTTGTGTTAGGAGATGGGATCTGAGTTGACCCAAGTAAGATCTCGGCTATTGTTGAATGGAAACCTTCGAAGAATGTGATAGAGGTTCGAAGCTTTTTAGGGTTGGCTAGGTACTATAGCCGGTTTGTAAACGAATTCTCTATGATAGCTACGTTGATGACAAGACTACTACAAAAGGATGTCAAATTTGAATGGACAGAAAAGTGCCAGCAGAGTATTGAGAAATTAAAGGCTTTGTTGAACGAAGCCCCAATGTTAGTGTAACCAGAGTTGGGCAAGGAGTTTGTAGTATATAGCGATGCCTTCTTAAATGGTTTGGGGTGCGTGCTTATGCAAAAAGGTAAGGTCATAGCTTACACTTCAAGACAACTGAAGCCATATGAGAAAAACTACCTGACGCATGATTTAGAGTTGGCCGCCATCGTGTTCACACTAAAAATTTAGAGACACCATTTGTATACGGAGAAATGTCGGGTATTCACCGACCATAAGAGCTTAAAGTACTTGATAACTCAAAAGGAATTGAATTTACGGCAACGATGGTGGTTAGAGCTGATAAAGGACTATGAATTAATTATCGACTACCATCCGGGAAAGGCGAATGTAGTCGCTGACGCTTTAAGTAGAAAATCATTATTTGCGCTAAGAGCAATGAATGTCAATATGACATTGTCTGATGATGGTACAATTCTAACAAAGATGAGAGCTAGACCGACGTTTCTTCAAGAGATCCAAGAAGCTTAGAAAGGTGATGAGAAATTGCAAACTAAGAGAACTCAGTGTGAGTAGGGAATTGAATCAGATTTTCATATTGGTACCGATGGTTGTTTAATGTTCAGAGACAGAGTTGTGTACCCAAGGAAAATAAGCTTATTCAAAAGATTCTGAGAGAATCACATAGTGGTTGTTTGTCCGTCCACCCGGGTAGTGTGAAAATGTATAACAACCTTAAGAAAATATATTAGTGGTCGGGTATGAAAAGAGATATTCCAGAGTTTGTGTCTAAATGCCTAGTATGTCAACAAGTAAAGGCTGAACATCAAGTGCCTTCGGGTCTACTTCAGCCTATCATGGTCCCCGAGTGGAAGTGGGATCGGATCACTATAGACTTTGTGACGGGTTTGCTGGTAACCTCGAAGAAAAAGGATGTTGTTTAGGTTATTGTGGATAGGCTAACAAAGTCGGCACATCTTATACCAGTGCGTACCGATTACTTTCTTGAGAGATTAGCCGACTTGTATGTTTTCGAGATTGTGAGACTACACAGAGTGTCCATATCGATTGTTTCAGATAAAAACCTGAGATTTACCTTGAGGTTTTGGAAAAAATTACAAGAGGCTCTGAGAACAAAGTTGAATTTTAGCACAGCTTTCCATCCACAAACCGAAGGTCAGTCAGAGAGAGAAATTCAGGTATTAGAGGATATGTTATGGTGTTGCGTCCTTGAGTTCCAAGGTAGTTGGGAAAAGTATCCACCGTTGGTTGAATTCACCTATAATAACAATTATCAGACAAGTCTGAAAATGGTGCCTTATGAGGCATTATATGGGCGAAAATGCCGAATGCCCTTATAATGGATCGAGCTTAAAGTGGGTTAGATTCACGGGGTCGAATTAATTAAGGAGACTGAAAAGAAAGTTGGTTGAATCGTTCCTAAAGTGTTTCTTAAGCCTTAAGGGCTTGAATAAGGAACTATATGTATGTGTTTGAATGAATTATGCTATGGTTTATCTAATGTTTGGAAATGAATGTTTTAAGTTATGATTTTTATGATAATGCCCTGTAACCCTATTTCGGCAATGGATACAGGTTAAGGGTGTTACATTTAGTGGTATCGGAGCATAGGTTAGTTGGTTTTCAGATTGAAAGAAGTTTGTATGAAGTCTAGAAATACATGCCATTATATAACCTATGATAGTGTATATCTCCTGACTCTGATGAGATTTGTTCATTTTTAGACAGAGATATTTTCCAACCGAGCTAATTTTGATAATGCTGAAAGTGATCTTCAAGTGTTTGATTAAAAAGTTGCTAAGGATAAGTAGAAAATCATAAATGTAAGACAAAAAGTTCATAATTTTATGTTGGTAATGAATGTTATGTTTTGTGTATTCTTGAGAATCAAACTTAGAGGCTTTACGATCTGCACCCACTCACCTTTAAAGTCTTATACAACAGAATTTAGATGATTTATGTTGATTAAATCTACAAAAGAGAAGCTAAAGAAGTCGGTGATTGAATTAGTAATAATGTGGTCAGAGTTGAGAATTGATTCGCAAGAAAAGAGAGTTCTAGAAGAGATATTAGATTTTTCTAAAGATCATTTGGGATACGCAATGTCGTTGATAAATAAGAAGTGATTAACGCGTAATTGACTTCATCAGGTATGATTTATAAGGAATAGATTAACTGGAATTTCTGCTGAATTTATTTATTTCATGGAACAGGATAATTGGGATCATTGATGACTTTAGCAGTCAGTGAAATATTATTTGAACTGCAAATATATCTAAATGCAACTACTTTAGCCGAGTATTTTACAACGATCTCCTCTGGATATTCTATGTGTTCTTTTATCCTCAGAGATATATGCAATTGTTCATTTTCAAATGTGATTCTTATCATATGAGAATGCTAGCTAACCTTAATGTTAGACGGAAGTATTGTTAGTGTTAAACTAGCTTTATTTGATAAAAGATTTTGATATAAAAAATTAAAAGTGTTTTTGAATATAAGTTTGAATTTGACAAAATAAATTTAAATTTGAATTCTAAGAAATAAATTTTTAATACTTACAATAAACTTTTAAAAATTTTGAAACAATTTTAAAATCAAGAGAAAATATTTTTAACCAAGTCAAAATGATCTCAATTAAGTTAAAATCATTTTAACATATCAAAATGATTTTCAAACAAGTCAGATTTGCTCCAGGCCAAAAAGTATTGATAATTTTTGAAAATAATCAATATCCTTAGTAAAATTTAGACCAAAAAGGCATTCTTTCAAAACTTTAAATATTATCGATACCATGTTTTCGGTATCGATACTTTATTAAAAATGATAGCAAACTTGTATTATGTTTCTCATAAACCTTATAAGGTATCGATCTAGTATCGATACCTATTTAAGGAAGTATCGATAAAATATTTTTGAAGTATTGATTTTTTCATTCCACGGTCACTAAATTAACATTTATGAAAAAAAATTAATACCCTTTTTAGAGGTATCGATACTCAAAGTTGCAGGTGAAATAAGTTCTCTGATTTTACATCCCCAACGACCATATTAACTTTTCCAACATCCTCAACGGCTGGAAATCTATTAGGGGGTATAAATACCATCTTTTAGAGTCCTACAACATCCAAGAAAAGTACTTTAAGAAAAATCATCAATTAAACAATACTTTAAGAAAAATCATCAATTAAACAATCTTAGAGCTTAAATTTTCATATTCTTCTTACATACACTTATGAGCTTTATCTCATTTATTTTGCTCAAGTTATTTCATTGTATTTGTGCTTTAATTTGCAAACAAATTTTATCTTGTAAGGATTGTTTCTTTATTTGCTCATTTGTATCTCTTTGAGAGGTTTTGAAACTTCAAATTTGGGGTAGAAATCTTAAGGAGTTGTAAGGTTAAACCTTGTCCTCAAAGGTTAAACAAATTACTGAATTTGAGATAAATCCTTAGTGGTGGAAAGCTAAGGTAGTAGAGGAGGCAATTGGGGCCGAACCACTCTAAATTCTTTGTGTTGTTTATTTCATTTTTATCTTTACTTTCACCAAAATTTTTAAATGCCATTTCACCTTCCCCTCTTGGCCTTTTTGATTTGCTTCATCGAGCTTTTAATTGGTATCAGAGCTAGATCTCTAGAGACAATTTTACCACCAAGAGAGATGATCTTAAGGTTTTCTAGATAGAAGCTACAAGTTAATAATTCTCTTACATGACATCGGAGCAAAATTCCACCATATTGGGAGAAGGGTACTCCACCATAAGGCCTCCTCTATTCAATGGCACGAACTACTCATATTGGAGAATAAGAATGAAACTATTCATCTAATCCAATGACTATGAATTTTGGTGGATAGTTACGAATAGACCATCCATTCCAATAAAGAAGGTCGAAGGTTTTTTTGCCCCAAAGTCCTAAAGGAAGAGAATGAATAGGATGAAAATGACTTCAAGAAGGTGAAATTAAATGCAAAGGTTATGCACACTCTATTTTGTACTCTTGATCCCAATGAGTACAATAGAGTCTCCTTGTGTGACAATGCTAAAGAAATATGGGACAAACTTGAAGTCACCTATGAAGGGGCAAGTAGAGTTAAGGAGCCCAAGATAAGTCTTCTTACCCTTGATTATGAATTATTTAAAGTAAAACCGGAAGAAGGAATCAATGAGATGTCCAATCACTTCACTCATATCATCAATGCTCTCAAAGCTCTTGGAAAAACATATCTAAACAAGGAGATGGTAAAAAAGATGTTGAATAGTCTCCCAACATCTTGGGAACCTAAAGTGATGGCAATAGAAGAGTCAAAGGATCTCAACTCACTCTCCATTGATGATCTCATTGGTTCTTTGTTAACGTATAAAATAAATATCAATTACAATGCAAAGGAAATCAAAGAAGTTCCAAAGAAAGTGGGAGTTGCTCTCAAATTAACATGTAACAACCCATTTTCAGTGAAATTGAAATAGTGGTTCCGGGACCACAAATCCGAGCAAAAAAGAAAATTTATTTTTATATTATTTCATGATTTGCATTATGATAGGAAAGTATATGAAAATTCTAATAAGAAAAATTTACTGATTATGTGCTTAATTACGAAAAGGACCAAATTGCATAAAAGGCAAAAGTTGGATTCTAATAGCTAGAAGGATCAAATAGCTATGAAATTTGACACTTGAGGTCCTTATATGGTAATTATACCATTAAAGAAAAGTTAGTAGATATGTTTGATGATCCATCCATGGAAAAATAAGAAAAGGGCAAGGATAAATTGGAAATAGAAATAATTAAAAGATGATAAATAATTAAAATAGAATTAATATCATTTTGCTATCACCTTCTTCCCCAAATATTCCATGGAAAAACTAGGAAAGAGAAAAGAAGCTTTCTTGGCTTAATTGGGTAAGTTTTCTTGTCTCGTTTTTAGTAATTTTTATATTTTTGAAACCAAGATAGTTTAATCTACCTATTTGAGGGATTAATTTGAAAAGTTATCAAAGTATAGAAATTATGTCATGGATGAATATGTTGAAAATTTGAAATTTATGGTAGAATATGAAAGGTTGTTGATAGATAAACAACTTTTACAAAGTGAATTTTGAGTGAAAACATGATTTAGGGATTAAATTGTAAAGTTGTGAAAATTGAAGAAAATTCTGAATTTCATAAAATACATGTGCTGTAAATTTTATATTGAAATTTCAGTTAGGCTTGGAATAAGGAGTAAATTGCATGAATTTTATTTTCCGAGCCTAGGGACGAAATTGGAATTTATGGAAAGATTAGGGGCAAAAGGGTAATTTTTCCTAGGATGTAAATTAAGTCCAAATGAATATGAAATGTGAGAAATTGACGATTAAATTCATTTATATAGATCCAGATAACTTAAATTCGAAGCTAGATCGAGGAAAAGAGAGTTTCAGATTAGTAGATTTTCTTATACAAACTATTATCGAGGTAAGTTTGTGTAACTAAATTGTGTACATTTATATGTTTAATTTGAATTTTGTATATATGTGGGTGAATTATATACATGTCAAGGTATAAAAATTATTTGCATATTCGGCTTAATCATATTGTTGATAATTGATAATTTCCGTATGAATATTGAATTTCGATGGATTTATATGATTTCCTATATTGAATGAGGTCCTGCATTTGTTGCTGATGGGATTTTGCTCAGACGAGTAATCCTATTGACCTCATTATGGACGAGATTTAGCTCAGATGAGTAATACATATTATAGCCCTCTCGAGCATCCTGGTATATAGTTCAGCGAGCATTCTGATTGGTAGTAAGATTTGCATGTGTTGCGCACTACAGCAGCTCTTTGTGAGCGTCCTAATATGCGATCGGTCATGATCTTGCATATAATGCAGATAAAAACGTAGCTCTTCATGAGCATGCTGTTAAGCTCGCATAAACTCTTTGTTACCTTATCTAAAGCTTCCTGATATTATCTCTTTGGAGGTATCTGAAAGGCTCTATGAGCTTCCTGAGTAAAAACTCTTATGAGTTTCCTGATTAGCTCGGATAAGTGTCCTCTTACATGACTACATGGCTCATTTGAGCATCCTAACATGTGGCTCGAGAGTATGCCCCTTGAATAAGAATTGACGGCTTATAGATATGCACACCTTAAGTGTACTACTTAAGTATCCATCGATATTTCAATAAATTAAACGGAATAAATTCCTAATATGAGAAATTGTGAGACTAAGAGAATTATATCTTGAATGCTTTTGAAATACTTGAAAATTTGTAATATGATGAGCTCATCCATGTTTATTCGATGTACAAGTAAATTATATGACTAACTTGTTTGATTGAGTGCATGTGTTTAGGCCAAGTTGATGAAAAAAATACTATTGTATGTGTAACACCCCTAACCCGTACCCATCACCAGAAAAGGGTTACAAGGTATTACCAAACTAAACACAACTTTCAGATAATCATAGATACACATAAAAATTAAACATCTTAAAATATCACAACTGAACATATACTAAATCAAATCAATTATAACAGGTTACACATAAATTGTTCATAATCATTAACAAATGGCCGGATATAAGCATATGGATATAAACATCTCATTATTCATTACTTAAGATCAAACATACATGCAGACTTATTATAATTTTAATCAAAACCAACTTCCTTATTAAAAAGCTGAAGTTACTATTCATATGGTCACTTACTAAATCTTTAACCAAATATATATATATAACGTGCAAACACATATGCCTTATTTGTTGTCTACTTCTACTTTGCTCAATCACTTTATAATTATGAAACATTTTCAATAACTAATCTGAATAATCAAACATATTATTTCACCCTCATACCAACATATCAATTATATATATAATACATATTAATTATTCATCCAAAGATATATAGCATACCAACTCAAAAAAAATTTTAACATACTACTATCACATATTAATTAAATTAACAAAAGTCATACTCAGAACCAAGTTAATAGGCACATACTCGGCTAAATATATATATATAAATCCCTATAGCCAAAGCAATCGAATTTTATCATCAAATAAATAACACCTCAATTATTTAACATCCACTGAAAGTTAATTCACCTTGTTGACCATATCTAAACATAGTCATTTCACAAACTATCCATTATGCTTAACATTTCATTTATAAACAATGAACAAAGGCAATAATCTTATATCTTTATATATTCCATTCCACAACCGAACATCCACACTTCAACTCATATTCATTTACTTATACATAACATAGCTAATAAAGACATATATATTATGGCAAAAACACATCCATCAACTAAATCATTACTCAAGCCAATTCATATAGCCAAGCACACCACGTACATATATGATGAACATAATTTCCAAAATGAGCTAAATACATGTAACACCCTATACCCGTATCCTACGCCGGGACAGAGTACAAGGCATTACCTAACTTAAACTCGTGCTTACTACCAATTCTGAGTCTCCAAGACTTGGGAAAATTTAAAACTTTCTCAAGCTTATCAACATATCTTCAATATGGGCCTACGAGACCCAAAACATCCATCGAAAATCATTCGAAAACAACTCAAATTCTTTAGTCAACTTTAGGAAAATGACATTTGACACAGGGGCATATGTCCGTGTGGAAGGGCCAATGCCCATGTGATCAATTTGACACGGTCGTATGGTTGGCCTGTGTGGCTCACACAGCCTAGGCAATATAGGGACACGCCCTTGTTCGACACCCGTGTGGAATTAATTCCAAATGCACACCTGCAGGGGTTTTCACACGGCCTGGCACACGCCCGTGTCCATGGCCCATGTCCTTCACATGGCCATGACACGCCTGTGTCCTAGCCCGTGTGCACAAACCTGGACATTCTGTTTCTGACGTCAGCATTTCTTAAGGGTCACACGGCCAAGACACATGACTATGTCTCTGCCCGTGTGTTTACTATCATGCATACTGACTTGAAATTTTTACGTGCAGGGGACACATAGTTGGACAACACGCCCATGGTGCTGGCCATGTGTCACACAAGGCCTAGACACACACTCGTGTGACCGCCCATGTGGAAAAAATCAGGCTACTTACCAAGCCGCTTTGCCACCCTTACTTACGTAACCTACATAAAAGCGACCAAAACCAGAATAAGACTATTTTATGCAATAAAATTAGCCACAATAGACAACATTTCATTGGGGCATTCTACTCATCCATGAACATAACACCATTTGCATATATCAAAATGAATATTAGCCATCATTCAAGGCTTAATACAAAATGGGGAATTTATCCCAAGCCAACACTTTTGGCCAAATTAATAACAACATAAAACACAAGTCTAGTTCCCTATACATGCCATATTCAAAAATATAAATCAAAATATACCGAATGCTTCGATTGATAGTGTGATCAATATCTCTAACTTCCGTTGATCCTTGAGCTAGATAGGCAGCACTATAAGAAAAAGGAAAGGAGAGGGAGTAAACATAAAGCTTAGTAAGCTGCATATAAATAATTATACAACAATATTTTGCCATTCATAAACAAGTATCATAATACACAAGTGGGCATAAGCAAAACTTACTCATCAATATTCAAAAACACATCATATAGCATATCATGTGGCTCACATTTTATACATGCCAAATAGGAACCTATATCACTCACAACACGGTTATACTTTCTCATTAACTAGAAAGCAGGACTTTCACCGTTGAACCATTCGGAATGCTATCGGATATTCCATAGCCTCAAATGTGGGGTAAGGTGCTGATGCTGTGTCCCAGACATGGTCTTACTTTGGCTCATATCTCAAGTCGAAGCCATGTCCCAAACATGGTCTTACACTGACTATCATCTCGTAGCCGACGCATGTCCCAGACATGTCTTACACTGGCTTACGTCTCGAGGCGATGCATGTCCCAGATATGTCTTACACTTGCACTCCTATCAATGCCGATGCCATGTCCCAGACATGGCCTTACACTAGCTCACACAAATGACCCAATCGTCATGGCATGAATATTCGATTTATTTCCCTAGGGTTCCAACGGGAATTCTATTTTCTCTATTCTCATCACATTCTCTCATTTCCACAAGTCAAGCAATTTATGCTATAATAATTTCGATACAATTCAAACACATATATTATCAATGTAGTTGTATTATTTACATACAACTTACCTCAGATTACAAAATGCGGTGAATAGTCGATTTAGTCGATTTGCTTGGCTTTCCCTCGGTTTAGGTTCGAATTCTGTATTTCTTGATCTATAATAGAAATTTATGTTACAATACATGATCGATTACACATCATAACTAACATCATTATCAAGCCATTTCCAAAGCATATAACACTTATCATAAATACCATTCATTCATAGTACGTAGTATTATAACCAAAATGAACTTAAACCATATTCAAACATAACCAAATTCAAGCATAGAAGTTAAGCCATTTTCGCATGGCTTAAATTATACATAAACCAAAATTCAACATTTTAAAAAACATATAATCCAGCCTATACATGCCATAGATTCGAAAATTCAACTTATAAAATACCGAAGTCAGTCGATAGTGTGATGGACTTTGCTGACGATCCCCGAGCTCGTAAGTAAACTCTAAAATCTATAAAACAGAGGTGAACATAAACACAGACCATAAGCTATCATAGCTCAGTAAGTCATAAGCAAATAAACAATTTAATGACATAATCAACTCATTTAAACTAAACCAAATTATACTATCATAATCACATTAAACCTCAATCTTATTATTTCACTTATATCATATATTTTCACATATAAACTTATTTATGGTCGAATACATATATATATATATTAACAAAGTATCTTTCGATTTGAAAGCTAAATATCATTATGTGACCAAGTACATTTATACATATACACATATGAATCAAAATATAATACCGTATACATATACATAGAAATGGCCGAATATACTTCACAAGGCACATATGTTCACATTAGTAACTTATGTAATTTACATCATATACATAATGGTCAACTTACCTTATTTTTCAAATAAGTAATCAACTAACTCATACATGGTCATTTTAGCTCACTTTACCCTTCGATCATAACTTATCATTACTCGTTGAACCATTCAGAATCAAATAGGATACTAATATAGTCACATATATAGAACAATGCCAACGTCCCAGACGTGGCCTTACATGCTATCTCATATCAATGCCACTGTCCCAGACATGGTCTTACACGAATCAGTACGATGCCGATGTCCCAAACATGGTCTTACATGTAACCACATATATCGATGCTAACGTCCCAGACGTGGTCTTACACGAAAACACATATACCAATGCCAACATCCCAGACACAGTCTTACACGAAAACACATATCGGAATCCTACGGTTCGTACAGGGATTTCGGACGTCATAACTTAGTCGAATCGAACTCATAAATTTAAATCCCAAGCATATACACAATTGGTCATAATATATAAATACTTATAAAATTCAATTCAACATTTTAAGTTTACATTTGTTCAAAATTAACAGCATTTACTTTCTTATAAACTTACCTCAGATGATGAAAATCAAACCGAGATGACTAGTCGACAACTTTAGTTTTCCCCAATCCAAATTCGATTTGTAACACCCCTTACCCGAGACCGTCAACGGAGTTGAGCATGAGGCATTACCAGACTTATCTTACCGGTTTAGGGCATAAAAAATTTAATTTTTAAAAAAAATATTAATTCAATCACGTTCATCCAATAAATCCCTAAGAAGGCCCTTGAGGCCCTAAAACGTGCAATTGGAACGGTTCGGGACCAAACCGGGAACATTAAAAATTTTTCGATTACTAACTCAAATCAAAACAATTTATTTCACTATTCATAATAAAATTGTCCATCTGCATAACAGGCACTAAATTAATTATAACTTCAGTTACGAAACTTGAAATTTAAATCCAGAATTTTTCCAGAATTTTTGGTTTGGCCTATTTTTACAGTTTATTCATTAAAGTTCCCCTATTTTGTAGTTCAGTGGACCTGACCTCTCTTCACTAAAAATCAATTATCTCATAATAAAGAAATCAGATAATGTTTTCGTTTGTTTCTACTGAAAACAGACTCACTAAGGAATCCAGAAATATAAACTTTGACTTGTAATTCTTTTTGTACAATTTCTAGTGATTTTCCAAAGTCGAAACAGGGGATCACGAAGTCACTCTGAACCAGTCTTACAGAAATTTATATATCTCAGAATATAGACTTCCTTTACTTGCTCTATTTCATTCCTATAAAAATAGACTTAATAAGCTTTAATTCTATATCTCATTAACCATTTAATTCCATTTCTAAAATTTTTAGTGATTTTTCAAAACTACATCACTGCTGCTGTTTCCTAATTGTTCCATGGCCAACTCTTACTCTTTATAGTTTCTTTGCATCAAACATCATTTAGGCATACATAATACCAAAACATGTTCTTATTTAGCTATATCATAAGCTAATCATTAGCAAGTATTCACATTCCATTCTTTAATCATATCATAAGGACATACACACAAAATAGCCAAGTCCTTATACATGCCATAACTTAAAGTATTTCTAGTCACAAAATACCAAGATAACTCGTTGATAGTGTCAGGCGATTTCCGATGTCCTTACGATTTTTTGAGTTGGCTTTGTGATACTATAAAAAAAGAGAGAATAGAAAGGGAGTAAGCATAAAGCTTAGTATGTTCGCATGTAAATAAATAACAACATTCTAAATGAATTATCAAGATAACCTGAACCTTTCGAACATGGACTTATCTTACCTTCCCTTTGGTACACTCTTTGAATTTTCTGTTGAACCATTTGGAATACTAAGAATACACGGGTACCTTTCCTTTTTAAACTTACCATTTTCATGTCTTGACATGGTCTTACGTGGTATCCTTGCCTTATGAACTCACCATTGCCATGCCTTGGCATGGTCTTACATGGGATCTTTGCCTTATAGTAGTTTATCAATGCCATGTCTTGACATGGTCTTAAATGATTTCCTTGCCTTGTAAAACTTACCAAAGTCATGTCTTGGCATGGTCTTACTTGGTATTCTTAAACCCTAATGTCGTGACATTTGTATCCTACACATTCCTAAGGTTTAACCCGAACTTTTAAATATCATTTCTCTATCAATTCTTGCATGAATCATCAAGGAATAAATTTACAAAAGAAATATATAGATGCTGAAAAATAACATCATTAATTATAAATAATAAAACATTGCATTTATTTACCGCAAATGTATCTCGATACAAAATACGATCCAATATTTTGATTTAGTCCTCAACCTTTTTCTTTCCTCGGTGTAACCCCGAATTTCATTCTTCCTGATTTATAATAGCAAATTTAACTTATTTAATATTCACATTTACCAAAACAGTCCTTAACTCTAACTTTGGCAAAATTACGATTCTACCCTTAAACTTTTGCATATTTACACTCTTTCCCCAAGGCTCGGGAATGAAACTTTATCCCTAATTCTTATGTTTTATGACATGCTAATCATTTATTTACCTATGGTAACATCAAATTCCCACTCTAACATGTACTTATGACCATTAGGTATTTTTACCGATTATGTATTTTACTCGTTTTCACTTAAAATTGCTTCGTTCAAGTCATTTAACATAATTTCAAGCTTTATATTCTACCATAAAACATCAAAATAAGCACATTTCACCTATGGGTATTTTTCCAATTATGAACCATAGGTTAAATTATTGCTAGAATAAGCTAAATCAAGTTACTGAAACTTCAAAGACGTAAAGAACATTAAAAATGGGGCTTGGAATCACTTATTAAGAAGCTTGGAAGCTTGACAAAACCCTAGCTATGAAGAACCCTTAAAATTTCGGCCTAATGAAGAAGATGGGCACATTTTTCCATATTTTTCCTTTTTTAATCTTTTAATTACCAAATGACTAAAATACCCTTCATTAAAACTTTAGTTATTTTCATCTATGTATGTCCATTTTTGTCCATGAAAACCTAATAGTCTAATTACCATTGAAGGACCTCTACTTCAATTATACTCTTCAATTTAATTCTTTAGCAACTAAAACTCATATTTATCAACTTTTGCAATTAAGCCCCGGTAGGCAAATTAAGCATGCTATCTATAAAATTTTCCATCGATACTCTAACACATGCATTTAACCACTCGGTAAATTATAAAAATTAATCAGAATAAACTTTTCTATCTCGAATTCTTGGTTTTACAACCACTGTTCCGTTTTGGCCCTATTTTGCGATGTTACCTTTCTCCCCTCTTTAGGGATTTTCGTCCTCGAAAATCTTACCTGTGAAAAGATATGGATACTGTTTTCGCATAACCTCTTCAGGCTTCCATGTAGCCTCGTCTACCCCATGCTTATTCCATAATACATTCATAAGTGCAATAATTTTGTTCCTTAGTTGTTTGACCTCTCGAGCTAAAATCTTTACCGGTTCTGCACCATAAGTCATATCTTGTTGAATCTCAACCACTATCTGTGAAATCACATGTGAAGGATCAGAACGGTAACAACATAACATGGACACATGGAATACATCATGAATCTTCTCTAACTCTGGCGGCAAAGCTAACTGATATGCTAAAGGTCCAACTCTTTCAGTCACCTTAAACGGTCCAATAAAACGTGGACTTAGTTTGCCTTTCTTGCCAAATCTAAAGACTTTTTTCCACGGGGATACTTTCAAGAACACTTTGTCACCAAGTTGATACTCATTCTCTTTTCTTTTCAAGTCTGCATAAGATTTCTGTCTATTTGAAGCTACTTTCAAGCAATCTCTGTTAACTTTCACTTTCTCTTCAGTTTCTCTAACTAAATCAACCCCGTAAATCTGATTTTCTTTAAGCTCTATCCAATACAAAGTTGTACGACATTTACCTCCATACAAAGCTTCATAAGGTTCCATTTTCAAACTCGACTGGTAACTATTATTATTGTAATATCCTGATTTTGGGCCTAGTCGGAATAGTGGTTTCGTGACCACAAAATCTGAGATAGAAATAATTATTTTATGATTATTTTAAGGTTTATGATATGATTGCATGATTGTGTGAAAATTTCGTGAAGAAATTTTATGCATAAAGTGCCTAATTTGAAATTTGGGACTAAATTGAATAAATTGCAAAACTTGTGTTCTAGAAGTATTTTGCATAAAATTGAATTAGATTATTAATTAGAGGTCCTTAAAGAGTAATTTTACCAATTTCTAAGTCTATGGACAAAATTGGACATGGATGGAATTTTGGAAAGTTTAGTAGTAAGGGCATTTTGGTCATTTAGGGTAAAATGAATTAAAATACAAAATTAAAAGCCAATTTTGCTCATCTTCAACCCCATGGCCGAATATAGCAAGGAGAAACCATGGCTAGGGTTTTCAAGCTTCCAAGCTCGATTGTAAGTTCGTTCTAGCCTCGTTTTAATGATTTTTACGTTTTTGGAGTCCCGTAGCTCGATTTAGCTTATGCTAGCAATAATTTAACCTAGGGTTTATATTTGGAAAAATACCCATAGGTGAAATTTGTGTATTTTGGTGTTTTATGATAGAATATGAAGTTTTAAATTATGTTAGACAACTTGTGCTACTCGGTTTTAAATGAAAAGCGAGCAAAGGGCTTAATCGGTAAAAATACCTAATAGTCATAAGTACATGTTAGAGTGTGAATTTGATGTTGCCATAGAAGGAAAAATGATCAGCATGTCATAAAACATAAGAAAATAGGCTGAATTTTAATTTACGAGCTTTGGGGCAAAAGTGTAAATATGCAAAAGTTTAGGGGCAAAATTGTAATTTTTCCAAAATATGATTTTGGGTCAATTTGAATAATGTGAGTCCTAATTAGACTATATTTTAAATGATAGAGCAAGGAAAACTGAAATTCGGGCTAAAATGGGGAAAATACCAAGTTGTGGACGAAATGGTAAAATAGCCATTTTAGCATCTGAGGTAAGTTCATATGTAAATGTTGGTAACATAGTTATTATTTTAAATGTTTTAATGTTTTTTAAATGATATGATAATTATTATGAAATATTATACTTGTGATAATTGTTTGATAATATGTCAAATTATGTGATATACTTGGAAAATGTGAAATACTACCGAGTATCGGTATCGGCATTCCGTAGAAGATGGTTGAGACACATGATTGGGAAAAGGTCCGTTGAACCTCGGGAATGGATTAGGATACAAGTGACATGTCACTAGGATGGTTGAGCATCCGAACTCGTTGAGTTGAGTCCGAGTTCACTTATGGATGCGAGCGTCCGAACTCGTTGAGTTGAGTCCGAGTTCGTGAGATGTAACTAGGCATCCGAACTCGTTGAGTTGAGTCCGAGTTCACTTATGGATGCGAACGCCGAGCTCGTTGAGTTGAGTCCGAGTTCACTTATGGGCGGGTTACATGGTAGCTTGGCTACATATGTGGCACTTATGTGCAAGTTATCCATGTATCCGAATTATATTCGATGTGTTCAACGGGTAAAGTTCTACTCAAATGGAGGAATACTCGAGATGAAAGGGACGTATTGGTAAGTGTTGTGAAATGGAAAATTTGAACAGGTATGTACTTAACCCTCGGGTTGAAAACTCGATATAACAACAATATGGTAAGATGATAAATGAAAAGGTGATATGAATGTCTTGGTGATGATTATGCAAATGATGTTTTATGTTTGCTTATATGGTTATGTTACTTGCTATTTGCATGTGAGCTTACTAAGCATTTATGCTTACTCCTCCTTTTCATTCCTTGTAGTGTTGACAAGCCAGCTCGAAATCGGAAGCGGTCGGAGGCACGCTCACACTATCCGTATACCATCTTGGCATAATGGCTTGTATATTTTGAGTATGGCATGTATAGCATTATAATCATTTTGTATATATGGTCTTATGATATGGTTATTGAGTGGTATGGAAATAGAAATGCTTGGTAATGATTAGCCATTGGAATGGCTAATCATGATCATATTTGGTATTATGTATGTCAAATTGCTAGCTAATCCATGGAAACCATGAAATAGGTAAAATTTACCATAAAATAGATTCAGACAACAGCAGTGACGTGAGTTTGAAAAATCACTAAAAATAGTAGAAATGGAATTAAATAATGAATAAGTTATGGAATCGAAGCTTGATGAGTCTATTTTCATATGGAATAAGCGAAACAGGTATATGAGCTATATTTTATGAGATGTTTAAATTTTTGTGAAACAGGGCCAGAGCGATTTCTGGATCCCTGTTCTGACTTTGGAAATTCACCATAAATTTTACAAAGATAATTAGAAGTCACGCTTTATATGTACAGATTCCTTATTGAGTCTGGTTTTATTAGAGACAAACGGCATAGTCATTTAAGCTCTGTACAGGGAGATATCTGATTCGTAATACACAGAGGTCAGAGTAGTTGAACCCTGAAATAGGGAGACTTTAACTAATAAACTGTACTAATTGGCCCAACCAAAATTCTAGAAAACAATTAGTAGATATATATATGAGTCTAGTTTCAGGAAACATTTACGAATTTGGATTTGAGTTTCCGTAACTCGAGATATGATTTTTAAAGCGACTGTGATGCAGTTAGCCAGCTTGTCTGGAAATTTTAAAATGAATTGTATGAGCTGTTTAATTAATGAATTAAGTCCGTTAACACCTCGTGTTCAACTCCGGAAACGGTATCGGGTATGGGGTGTTACAATTATAAGCAAACTCTACCAACAGCAAATATTTTTCCCAACTACCTTGAAATTCTGAGACACAACATCTGAGCATATCCTCAAGTATCTGAATAACTCTCTCTGACTGACCATCGGTCTGAGGATGGAAAGCTGTACTAAAACTCAACTTTGTGCCCAAAGTTTCCTATAACTTCTTCCAAAACCACGAATTTAATCTCGAGTCTTTATCTGAAATAATTGATACTATCTTTGAAATATACAACTCGGCCAACTTGTCAAGCGAATAATTCATACGAACTGGAATAAAATGATCCGACTTCATTAGTTTATCAATCACAACCCATACTGTATCTTTCTTTTTCGGTGTCAACGGCAATCCTATCACAAAATCCATGGAAACTCAGTCTCATTTCCACTTAGGAACTAACATAGGCTGCAATAAACCTAAAGGTACCTAATGTTCATCTTTTACCTACTGACAGATCAAGCATCTAGAAACAAACTCTGAGATATCTCTCTTCATTCTTACCCACCAATACATTTTCTTCAAATCATTAGACATCTTTGTACTACCTGGATGAATAGACAAAGAACTGCTATGTGCTTCCTCTAAAATCTTTCGAATAAGCTCATCATTCTTTGGTACACATATCTGATTTCTAAACTTTAAACAACCGTCAGAACTGATCTAAAAATTTGACTCTATACCCGACTCACACTGAGCTCTTTTGGCTTGCAACTCACTGTCATCTTTCTGAACTTCACAAATTTCTTCAAGAAACATTGGCTTAGCTCTTAATTCAGCTAAGATAGAACCATCATCTGATAAGGTTAAACTAGTGTTCAAAGCTCTTAATGCAAATAAAGATTTTCTACTCAAAGCATCAGCAACTACGTTTGCCTTACCCGAGTGATAATCAATCACTAGTTCATAATCTTTAATCAACTTTAGCCATCTACTTTGCCTCAAGTTCAAATCTTTCTGAGTCATCAAGTATTTCAAACTTTTATGATTAGTAAATATTCTGCACTTCTCACTATACAAGTGATGTCTCCAGGTTTTGAACGTAAATACAATGGCAGCTAGTTCTAAATCATGTATTGGATAATTTTTCTCGTGTGGCTTTAGCTGTCTAGAGGCATAAGCAATTACCTTTCCTTCTTGTATAAGTACACAGCCTAGTCCATTCAAGGATGCATCACTACAAATCACAAACTCTTTACTCGGTTTTGGTTGTACTAAGACAGGAGCTTCAGTCAACAATGCTTTTAACTTGTCAAAACTCTGCTGACACTTTTCAGTCCATTCAAACTTGACATCTTTCTATAGCAATCTTGTCAATGGAGTAGCTATCATGGAAAATCCCTTTACAACTCGTCTATAATAACCGACAAGACTAAGAAAACTTCTGACCTCTGATACATTCCTGGGAGGCTTCCAATCAACGATGGCTAAAATCTTCCTCGGATCAACTCTAATACCTTCACCTGAGACTATATGTCCAAGAAAACCAACTTCCCGAAACCAGAACTCACTTTTGCTAAACTTGGCATAAAGTTGATTATCTTTCAAAGTCTGTAAAACTGTTCCCAAATGCTTTGAATGATCAGTCTTATCATGAGAATAAATCAAGATATCATCAATGAACACAACTACAAATTTATCCAAGTAAGGTCTGAAAATTTGATTCATTAAGTCCATGAAAATGCTAGGAGCATTAGTCAAGCCAAATGGCATCAAAAGGAACTCATAATGGTCATACCTAGTTCATAAAGCAGTCTTCAAAACATCTGACTCTTTAACTCGTAACTGATAATATCCGACTCTCAAATCTATCTTGGAGAACACAGTAGCTCCCTTCAATTGATTAAACAAATCGTTAATATTAGGCAGTGGATACTTGTTCTTAATAGTCACTTGTTAAGCTGTCGATAATCTATGCACAATCTCATCGAACCATCTTTCTTTTTCACAAAGAGCACTAGTGCACCCTATGGTGAACAACTAGGTCTTGCAAAGCCTTTCTTTGTTAGTTCCTGCAATTGAACTTTCAATTCTCTCAATTCAATTGAAGCTATTATATAAGGAGCAATACAAATGGGTGTTGTACCCAGAACCAATTCAATACCAAACTCAACTTCTCTGATAGAAGGTAAACCTGGTAGTTCTTCTGGAAACACATCAGGAAACTCACATACCACAAGCATTGATTCAATTTTCAACTCTGGATCTTTAGTATTCAACACAAAAACAAGATAAGTTTCATATCCTTTTCTCAAGCATTTCTGAGCAGACATAACAGTAATCATGGCAATTGAACTATCTGACTTATCTGAATTAACCTGAAGAATTTCACCATTTTTGTATTTCAACTCAATGAATTTCTTTCCACAATTCACTATCACATCATGTGCAGTCAACCAATCCATACCCAGAATTACATCAAACTCATCAAATGGCAATAGCATGAGATCGACAGGAAAACAGTAACCTCTAATCATCAAAGGGAAATTTTTACATACTTTGTCTACTAATACATACTGGCCCAATAGATTCGATACTTTAATCACAAATCCCGTTGACTCTATGGACATGCTCATACTAGGCATCAATTTTATGCAAACATAGGAATGGGTTGAACCCGGATCAATCAAAGCAAAAACATTAACATCATGAAGAGAAAATGCACCCGTAATTACATCGGGGGAGGATGCCTCTTCACGAGCACGGATAGCATAGGTCCTTGCAGGTGCTCTAACATCGGGCCTCGCTACTGAAACTTTAGATGCACCTCTACCTGCCCCTATTCCCAAACTTCTCTGAGGTCTGCCTCTAACGGGGGCATTGCCTGATCTTACACTCAGTATTACTTCTCTTTTAACCATCTCAGGACACTCCCGAATGAAATGATCTGATGCCCCACATTGGAAACAACCAGTCTCAGTTGCTCAACATTGACCTGGATGACATCGACCACATTGAGGACACTCAGGTCTATCACGCTAAATACTGCCAACACTTGCAATTGAAGTGGTCTAAGCTTTCTGACCCATAAATCTTCTACCTCTATTTCGGCTAGAATAGTCTGCTGAAAAATTAGATCTCGTAGAGAACTCTCTAGCCCTCTTGGATGTAGACTGAAACGACTTGCTCATCTGTCTTTTCTTCATGTCTTGTATCTAAATTTCAGCTTTACCCTTTCCTTTCAGCAACTCCTCTGCCTTATAAGCTTTTTCAACTAAAATGACGAACTCTTTTATTTCTAAAACACTGATTGACAGTCGAATATCATCATTGAGTCCATCTTCAAATCTCTTGCACATAATAGCTTCAGTAGAAACACACTCTCGAGCATAATTACTGAGTCTAACAAATTCACATTCATATTCAGTCACTGTCATCTTACATTGCTTTAGTTCAAGGAATTCTTTTCTTTTCTAGTCGATGAACCTCTGACTAATGTATTTCTTACGGAACTCCTCCTGAAAGAAATCCCAAGTAACCTTCTCTTTTGGTACTACTGACACAAGTGTCTTCCACCAATGGTAGGCTGAGTCTCGTAAAAGTGATACAATACACTTCATGCACTCTTCAGGTGTGCAGGATAACTCATCAAAGACCATGATAGTATTCTCAAGCCAAAATTTAGCTTTCTCTGCATCATCATCTTTAGTAGCCTGAAACTCTTCAGCCCCTTGTTTTCTAATTTTATCAACTGGTTGCTTCTCTTTTCTGACTGTATCTGTGACTGGGGAAGCTACATGGGTAGCCTAAGGATCATGAGGGGGTGGAGGTCTAACGACCTGATTCGTACGAACGAACTCGGCAAACCATTCATTCATAGCTTGGAAGAAGGCTTCTTGAGTCCCTTCTCCCTGACTAATTGTAACGGGCCTTTCACTACTATCTGGTGGCACCGTCCCTTCTATAGGAGTGGGCGCATTACTTTTTACATCATCTGCATCAACTCGTTCAGGATCCATAATTATAAAAGAAAAACATTTTAAAATTGTTAGGAGTCGTCACACTATCAAAATATAAATATGGCATGTATAGGTAGACTCTTACACATACTGAATATTCTGAGAACCAATTAAACTCTTGATCTGATACCAATCAATGTAACACCCCTTACCCGAGACTGTCGCCGGAGTCGAGCACGAGGCGTTACCAGACTTATCTTACCTGTTGGGGTATAAAAAATTTACTTTTTAAAAAAAATATTAATTCACTCACATTCATCCAATAAATCCCTAAACAGGGCCATCGAGGCCCTAAAATGTACAATTGGAACGGTTTGGGACCAAACCAGGAACATTAAAAATTTTCTGATTACTTACACAAATCAAAACAATTTATTTCACTATTCATAATAAAACTGTCCATCTGTGTAACAGTCACTAAATTAATTATAACTCGAGTTAAGAGGCTCAAAATTTATATCCATAATTTTTTTCTGAAACTATACTCATATATCTTCTTACCATAACTTTTCTAGAATTTTTGGTTTGGCCAATTTTACAGTTTATTCATTAAATGTTCCCTTGTTTCGCAATTTAGCAGACCTGATCTCTCTTCACTAAAAATCAATTATCTCATTATACAGAAATTGAATAACATTTCTGTTTGTTTTTAATAAAAATAGACTCACTAAGGAATCTATAAATATAAACTTTGACTTGTAATTCTTTTTTTAAAATTTCTAGTGATTTTCAAAATTTGGAACAGGGGATCACGAAGTCACTCTGAACCAGTCTTACAGAAATTTATATATCTTAGAATATAGACTTCCTTTGCTTGCTCTGTTTCTTTCCTATAAAAATAGACTCAATAAACATTAATTCTATATCTCATTCACCATTTAATTACATTTCTAAAATTTTTAGTGATTTTTCAAAACCATGTTACTGCTACTGTTTCCTAACTATTCCATGGCCAACTCTTACTCTTTCATAGTTTCTTTCCATCAAACCTCATTTAGGCATACATAATACCAAAACATGTTCTTATTTAGCTATCTCATAAGCTAATCATTACCAAGTATTCACATGCCATTCTTTAATCATTTCATAGGGACATACACACAAAATAGCCAAGTCCTTGTACATGCATTAACTTAAAGTATTTCTAGTCACAAAATACCAAGATAACTCGTTGATAGTGTCAGGCGATCTCCGACGTCCTTATGATTTTCCGAGTTGGCTTTGCGATAATATAAAAAAAGAGAGAAAAGAAAGGGAGTAAGCATAAAGCTTAGTAAGTTTGCATGTAGATAAATAACAACATTCTAAATGAATTATCAAGATAACCTGAACCTTTCGAACATGGACTTATCTTACCTTCCCTTTGGTACACTTTTTAAATTTTCCATTGAACCATTTGGAATACTAAGAATCCACGGGTACCTTTCCTTTTTAAACTTACCATTTTCATGTCTTGACATGGTCTTACATAATATCCTTGCCTTATGAACTCACTATTGCCATGCCTTGGCATCGTCTTACATGGGATCTTTGCCTTATAGTAGTTTATCAATGCCATGTCTTGACATGGTCTTAAATGATTTCCTTGCCTTGTAAAACTTACCAAAGTCATGCCTTGGCATGGTCTTACGTGGTATCCTTAAGCCCTAATGTCATGACATTTGTATCCTACACATTCCTAAGGTTCGACCGGGACATTTAAGTATCATTTCTCCATCAATTTTTGCTTGAATCATCAAGGAAATCTGAAAAATAACATCATTAATTATAACTAATAAAACATTGCATTTATTTACCGCAAAATTACCTCGATACAAAATACGATCAAATATTTTGATTTAGTCGTCAACATTTTTCTTTCCTCAGTCTAACCCTGAATTTTTTTCTTCTTGATCTATAATAGCAAATTTAACTTATTTAATGTTCACATTTATCAAAACAGTCCTTAATTCTAACTTTGGAAAAATTATGATTTTTCCCTTAAACTTTTGCATATTTACACTTTTTCCCCAAGGCTCGAAAATGAAACTTTATCCCTAATTCTTATGTTTTATGACATGCTGATCATTTATTTACCTACGGCAACATCAAATTCCCACTCTAACATGTACTTATGACCATTAGGTATTTTTACATATTATGTCGTTTTACTCGTTTTCGCTTAAAATCGCTTAGCTCAAGTCGTTTAACATAATTTCAAGCTTCATATTCTACCATAAAATAACAAAATAAATACATTTCACCTATGGGTATTTTTCCAAATATGAACCCTAGGTTAAATTATTGCTAGAATAAGCTAAATCAAGTTATCAAGACTTCAAAAACATAAAGAACATTAAAAACGGGGCTTGCAATCACTTACTAAGAAGCTTGGAAGCTTGAAAAAAACCCTAGCTATGAAGAACCCTTGAAATTTTTGCCTAATGAAGAAGATGGCCACATTTGGCCATATTTTTCCTTTTTTAATCTTTTAATTACCAAATGACTAAAATAACCTTCATTAAAACTTTAGTTATTTTTATTTATGTATGTCCATTTTTGTCCATGAAAACCTAATGGTCTAATTACCATTTAAGGACCTCTACTTCAATTATACTCTTCAATTTAATCCCTTAGCATCTAAAACTCATATTTATCAACTTTTGCAATTAAGCCCTAGTAGGCAAATTAAGCATGCTATCTATAAAATTTTCCATCGATACTCTAACACATGTATCTAATCACTTGGTAAATTATAAAAATTAATCAAAATAAACTTTTCTATCTCGGATTCATCGTTTCGCAACCACTCTTCCGTTTAGGCCCGATTTTGAGATGTTACACAATTTCTTTGGTTCTTGATCTAAACATATTCAAATTAAATTCGTTCAAACATATTTTCACTCAATTTAGTCCAAAAATACATAAATGGTCAAATTACCATTTTACCCCTGACATTTTACACTTTTTACAATGTAGTCCAAATTGCACAAAACACAAAACATGCAAAATTTGAGTATACCATGCTTAGGCCGAATCTTCCTTATGTTTATAAAAGTCCATATATTTCATTTATTTCACATTCTAGTCCCTCAATTTATTATTTTTGCAATTTATTCCTAATTACTTAAAATCATTTAAAATTCCAATACAAAACATGTTAATCCAAAACATATCTTTCATATTTCACCAACTAATTTCACAAAGTTCAAATATTCATCAATTGCATAACTCAAAATATTCACCAAAATAAAAAATTCAAGCACGGACTTTGTACATTACACTGCAACGATCTCAAAAACGAAAAAATTATCAAAAACTGAGCTAAAACTAACCTTGAATCAAGCTTTAATATTGTCGAACCCTTAAACTCCTTTTTTATTTTTCTTTCTTTAGTTTCAATCACCAAGAACAAAGTATGAACACTTAATTTTTATTTTATGTTTTATGATATTCTAACTTATTAATCATTTTACATTTTTAACCTTTTTAATGAAATATAAACCATTTTAAATCATGGTCATTATCGTCCCTTGCATGTTATCATGGGAAATTTGCAACATAAATACCTCCATTTATAAAGACAACAACAATTCGGCCCTTTCCTATTTAACCATCAAATTTTTATTTTACGCGATTAAGCACTTTTTATTAAATCAGCACTCAAACGGTAAAATTAAAGCACGAAAATTTCATAGATGTAAATTCACACAAAATAAGCACAGAAAATAATTTAAAAATATTTTTCTGACTCGGATTCGTGGTCCCAAAACTACCGTTCTGAATAAGGTCTAAATCGGGCTGTTATAGTATGTTTAATTCTAATAAATGAACTTGGTTTTAATTCTAATAAATGAACTTGGTAAGTTTAATTCCTGTTATACGAACTTACTAAGCATATAATGCTTATTAGGTTTTATTTTCTTTGTTTTATAGTGCTCGGAAGCTCAATAAGGTTGGAGATCGGTTGGAGCATCATCACACTATCCACTAGCTTGTTTTTGTATAATTATTAACTTGTTTTGGTATAATGGCATGTATAGGTAACTTGGCCATTGTTGGCATATAAATGTGGCTTGTAAACTAGCCATTGGAATGGATAGTAATGATTTGTTTTGGTATGTCTATTAAGGCTATTCTATGGTAATAACATAAGTATATACATATTATGGATTTGTTGAGTTATACTAAATGAATATATCTATTAAGTATAAAACTATAAATATATATGCATGTAATGATATACCATGTCAAATGATAGAATTAGCTTGGTTATAATGCTTGGATTGGTTGGTATATGAATGCAAGTTTTGATGTAGGTACATGGCAAAGTTTTTTTTTGGGGGGTGAGGAATGAAGCTAGAAATGGCTTTATTTTGTCCACATGAGTAGACACACAAGCATGTGTCTTGACCATGTGTGACACATAGCCTAGTACAAAGGCGTGTGGTTAGACCGTGTGTCCTTTACATCTTAAATTTGAGAAATAGAATGCTTAGAATTGAGCACATGGGTGTGTGTCTTAGTGAGGCGTGTGTCTTAGCCGTGTGAAACCTGCACTTAATTTTGAAAATTTTAATTAACCACACGACCTAACACATAGGCATGTGGCTGGCCGTGTGGCACAAGTCAGAGAGTTACACGGGGTCAGACACGGGTCATGACACGGGCTTGTCTTAAGGTCATACAGGCGTGTGCCCTGGCCACACAGGCGTATGTGCCCTGCATCTTGGAAAATTTAAAATATTTCACAAAAAATTCTCTGAGTTCCCAGTTTAGTTCCAATTTGATTTTAATACTCATTTTGGGCCTTGAGGGTCCATTTAAGGGACGTTATGAATAATCTTGGGAAATGAATATTAAATGACATGAATTGTCTGTAAATATTCTATAAACTCCGGTAATACTCCGTAACCCTGTTCCGACGATAAAATGAAAACTTGTCAGAAAATGAAAACTCTAGCAATGATGATGATGAAGAAATGGAAATGTTTGCAAAAAGATTCAAGAGGTTTATGAGGTCTAACAAAGGAAGACAATTCCAAAAGAAGGAATGACTCAAGAATCAATCTATTAAAGAGAAGGACCCTATCATATGTTATGAGTGCAAAAAGCTGGGACACATCAAATTTAAGTGTGCTCAATGAAAGAAAAGAGGGTCAAGCAAACGAAAGCTTAAGGCTCATGTCGCTACTTAGAGTGATGAGGATTCATCGAACAATGAAGATTAATAAGTAGCTAATCTTTGCCTTATGGCTATCGATGATATTAAGGTAACTTCTAACTCATCTAATTTAAATGATTATTCTTTTGATAAGTTGCAAGATGCCTATGATGAATTAGGTTTAAAATTTGAAGTCATGATGTCAAAACATAAGAAAAACGTTTCAAAATTGAGGATGTAACGCCCCGAATTTCGGGCCTAGAAGTTTTAAGTATTGAGTGGGTACAGTTAGGATATTGCACATAAATGTTTAATCATGCAAGAAAGTGACACAATTGTGTATCTGGTTCAGTGGTTAAGTGCTCTGGGAAGTTTCTGAGAAGTCCTGAGTTCAAGCCTTGGCTTTTGTAAAATTTTGATTTTACTTGATTAAAACCCTGTCTCTAGTTAGTAGGCTTCTTAAATAAATGTGGTTATTTCTTGTCATACAAAGCTTGTTAGTCTAGTGGTAAGCGGCGTGTGGAGTGTGCAAGGGGTCTGAGGTTCAAATCCTACTTTGAGCAGTGGAGTGTTTTATTTTGCTGTACTGGCCATGTGGGTAGTAGAGGATGACTAAAACACTACTGAGTGGAATGGAGTTTGAATTGGTCATGGAGGGATTGTAGGAGGGAGTTGAGGAAAGATATGGGGAGAAATTTTATGAGAGAGTTAAGGGAGGTTTGAAGTGAAAGGGAGTAGTGTTGATTAGGGGAATTTCATGTTGGAAATCAGTCATAGGACTTGTTTTTCTCTTAGGCCGAATGGTGTTCTAGCTTTCCATCTCGGTAACTGTGACTTTTTCTTCTTGGCATTTTTGTTGAGGTCGTAGAGACCATTTGGGTTTTTTTTCTTCTGCACTTTGCGTGTTTGCTCACTCTTACTTTTTAGAAAATTGCTTTCTCTCGTACTTTTTTTTGTCCTTGGCCATATACTCCTCTCTTATGTAACACCCCATACCCGATACCGTTGCCGGAGTCGAACACGAGGTGTTAACGGACTTAATTCATTAATTAAACAGCTCATACAATTCATTTTAAAATTTCCAGACAAGCTGGCTAACTGCATCACAGTCGCTTTAAAAATCATATCTCGAGTTACGAAACTCGAAATCCAATTCCGTAAATTTTTCCTGAAACGAGACTCATATATATATCTACTAATTTTTTCCTAGAATTTTTGGTTGGGCCAATTAGTACAGTTTATTAGTTAAAGTCTCCCCTGTTTCAGGGTTCAACTACTCTGACCTCTGTGTATTACGAATCAGATATCTCCCTGTACAGAGCTTCAATGACTATGCCGTTTGTCTCTAATAAAACTAGACTCAATAAGGAATCTGTACATATAAAGCGTGATTTCTAATTATCTCTGTAAAATTTATGGTGAATTTCCAAAGTCAGAACAGGGGATCCAGAAATCGCTCTGGCCCTGTTTCACAAAAATTTAAACATCTCATAAAATATAGCTCATATACCTGTTTCACTTATTCCATATGAAAATAGACTCATCAAGCTTCGATTCCATAACTTATTCATTATTTAATTCCATTTCTACTATTTTTAGTGATTTTTCAAACTCAGGTCACTGCTGTTGTCTGAATCTATTTTATGGTAAATTTTACCTATTTCATGGTTTCCATGGATTAGCTAGCAATTTGACATACATAATACCAAATATGATCATGATTAGCCATTCCAATGGCTAATCATTACCAAGCATTCTATTTCCATACCACTCAATAACCATATCATAAGACCATATATACAAAATGATTATAATGCTATACATGCCATACTCAAAATATACAAGCCATTATGCCAAGATGGTATACGGATAGTGTGGCGTGCCTCCGACCGTTTCCGATTTCCGAGCTGGCTTGTCAACACTACAAGGAATGAAAAGGAGGAGTAAGCATAAATGCTTAGTAAGCTCACATGCAAATAGCAAGTAACATAACCATATAAGCAAACATAAAACATCATTTGCATAATCATCACCAAGACATTCATATCACCTTTTCATTTATCATCTTACCATATTGTTGTTATATCGAGTTTTCAACCCGAGGGTTAAGTATATACCTGTTCAAAGTATCCATTTCACAACACTTACCAATACGTCCCTTTCATCTTGAGTATTCCTCCATTTGAGTAGAACTTTACCCGTTGAACACATCGGAATATAATTCGGATACATGGATAACTTGCACATAAGTGCCACATATGTAGCCAAGCTACCATGTAACCCGCCCATAAGTGAACTCGGACTCAACTCAATGAGCTCGGGCGTTCGCATCCATAAGTGAACTCGGACTCAACTCAACGAGTTCGGATGCCTAGTTACATCTCACGAACTCGGACTCAACTCAACGAGTTCGGACGTCGCATCCATAAGTGAACTCGGACTCAACTCAACGAGTTCGGATGCTCAACCATCCTAGTGACATGTCACTTGTATCCTAATCCATTCCTGAGGTTCAACGGGACCTTTTTCCCAATCATGTGTCTCAACCATCTTCTACGGAATGCCGATACCGATACTCGGTAGTATTTCACATTTTCCAAGTATATCACATAATTTGACATATTATCAAACAATTATCACAAGTATAATATTTCATAATAATTATCATATCATTTAAAAAACATTAAAACATTTAAAATAATAACTATGTTACCAACATTTACATATGAACTTACCTCGTATGCGAAAATGGCTATTTTACCATTTCGTCCACAACTTGGTATTTTCCCCATTTTAGCCCAATTTCAGTTTTCCTTGCTCTATCATTTAAAATATAGTCTAATTAGGACTCACATTATTCAAATTGACCCAAAATCATATTTTGGAAAAATTACAATTTTGCCCTAAACTTTTGCATATTTACACTTTTGCCCCAAAGCTCGTAAAATAAAATTCAGCCTATTTTCTTATGTTTTATGACATGCTGATCATTTTTCCTTCTATGGCAACATCAAATTCTCACTCTAACATGTACTTATGACTATTAGGTATTTTTACCGATTAAGCCCTTTTGCTCGTTTTCACTTAAAACCGAGTAGCACAAGTTGTCTAACATAATTTAAAACCTCATATTCTATCATAAAACACCAAAATACACAAATTTCACCTATGGGTATTTTTCCAAATATAAACCCTAGGTTAAATTATTGCTAGCATAAGCTAAATCGAACTCTAGGGACTCTAAAAGCGTAAAAATCATTAAAAGCGAGGCTAGAACGGACTTAAAATCGAGCTTGGAAGCTTGAAAACCCTAGCCATGGTTTCTCCTTGCTATATTCGGCCATGGGGTTGAAGATGAGCAAAATTGGCTTTTAATCTTGTATTTTAATTCATTTTACCCTAAATGACCAAAATGCCCTTACTACTAAACTTTCCAAAATTCCATCCATGTCCAATTTTGTCCATAGACTTAGAAATTGGTAAAATTACTCTTTAAGGACCTCTAATTAATAATCTAATTCAATTTTATGCAAAATACTTCTAGAACACAAGTTTTGCAATTTATTCAATTTAGTCCCAAATTTCAAATTAAGCACTTTATGCATAAAATTTCTTCACGAAATTTTCACACAATCATGCAATCATATCATAGACCTTAAAATAATCATAAAATAATTATTTCTATCTCGGATTTTGTGGTCACGAAGCCACTATTCCGACTAGGCCCAAAATCAGGATATTACATCTTATCTCTAAAATTCTGCCGGCATCTAACTCCTAGTTCTTGACTGACTCCTCCTCCACTTAATCTCCATCGGTTCTCTTTGGCCAAATACCCCCTCCTTCCTCCCTCTCAAACTCCTTCTATTTTAGTCTTGGTTATTGGTTGACTCTTCGCTTCCCTTTTTGAAAAAGTTTCCCCTCTTGACCCTATACATCTTCTTTCCCTTTCAATTATTTTGTGGTAATGGTTTCCTCCTTTTCTCATCTGATTACTGTGGCCGAATTCTGCATCTCTCTTTATTTCATTTCAATTTTTGTAATTGTTCTTTTAACAATCGGTAGGTACGTGGTTCTTCTCAGTTTTCTCTCTGTTATAATTATCTTTCATCCAACAACTCCTTTCTTTGCCGATTAATGTTAGGGGTGCGATTGTTCCATCTCGTGCCTTGGGTTAAGGGTGTGCTTTGGGTGTTGGTTGAATACTACTATCTCACATTCATAGTTATACGTTTTCGGTAAGTTATTTATGTTTGGTTCAGTTCATGTGTGTGAGTAATATGATTAAGGCTGATAGGTTTGGGTGAAATACAGGTGATCTGTAGGGGCCTATAGTTCGTTTCCTGCAACGATTAAAGGGTGCAAGCCTAAATCAGCGATTAAGGCAAGTGATAATCCACCCTATTTGGATAAGTATTGAAAAGATCCGTTAACTCTATTATCAGTTGATTAATGGAGTAGTTTGATCGAATGTAGGTTTTGGTGTTTGTGGATTACGCGCACTTTTCGCAAATAGGTGTGTAAAACACTACCCTTACTCGTAAATCGAAAAAAGTTGAAATAGGTGACCGTCGATGCTACACGAGCGTGCGCTCGATCGTGTGGTAATCCGAATGCCTAAATCTGGGCGTAAGATCATGGAGGCCAGCCATGAGCAATTTCATGGGCTTAGGCCGTTTTGGGCCATGTTGGGCCGAGATGGACCATGTGGGCTCCATGGGCTCGTTGGCCCCAGACGGGTAAGCCACAAGGACATGTGGAGATTATTAGGCTAGGCTGTGTAATTCACACGGCTAAGGACATTTCTGGGCTACGTGGGCCATACGAGCATATGGCCCACATGGGCCACATTATGGGCTTTGGGCCCATTTTCACTATTTGATTGTCAAGGTTGCACGGGTCACTCAAGACGACTGTGGACCTACTGATGGGTCGGTAAGTATACCTAGACCCCAAATTTCTTAAAATAACCATTATACCCTTATGAGGTAAATGATTGTTATACCCTTATGTGATGTGTGACTGTTTGAGCATGCCATTTTTACTGTATATACATTTATATTATGTTGCATTGCATGGGGTGGGATATATGATATTGGAGGAAGTGTACTGAAAGGCTATAAGCCTATTACTGGCAGCTCTGCTATAAATACTATTTTAGTGCCGCAACCGGTGCTACTTGGTGTATAGGGATGGGTGGGTCAATTTTATCCCCAGATGGTGTGCAGAGTTGGTACGAAGATGGTGTGTAGAGGCTGGATTTGGTAGGATTTTCTGATTACATACTGTACTAATTCTGTAAGGGTTTAGGCCCCACTGATACTGTTACTGAAATGGGCTCAGGCCCACACTATTTCTAATTCTGAAATGGGCTAAGGCCCTGATGAAACTGAAATGGCTTAGGCCCAAATTGTGTTTACTCTGTTTTTTTGCTTATATGGGATTACACACTGAGTTTTCGTAAACTCACCAACCTGTTTAACTGTACAGGTAATCCCTAGCCTTAGGCTGATCGATGCTGCGAGGGACTCAATGGTGGCCACACAACTGCACTTGCTTTCTTATCTGATTTTTAAATTATAAGTAGTTTAATTTGGGTACTTTTATGTAATAAGGCCTCTCTGGATTTTATTTTAATTTGGATATTTATATTTGTTTTGCTTTAATACTACTAGCAATAGGAAAAACACGCGAGTTTTCAAAAAGATAAATGATTTTAAAAAATACCACGATTACGTAAACGGTTTTAATAGTTACCGCAAGAAAACAATGTTTTACAAGTAAACGCTAGAACACAATTGTTTTAAAAAGCTTCAGCTACAAATTAGATTTTTAAAGTTAATAACGTTTTAAAGTAAATACTTTTGATGGCGACACAAGTTTTAAATCACCCTTTAGATCACACAAAGGGGCATAATCTAGATTGGTCTTTGCAAATGATATCTTGCTTTACAAAAAACACTTCAATGTGACATCACCAGATTCGGCCATAACGTACAGGCCGGGTTTGAGGTGTTACATTTAGTGGTATCAGAGCCAAGTTGCAAAACTCGACTGTGGATTTGGGTTTCTTTTAAAATCGAGATTTCGAAAAAGGACTGATTTAAATGATTTGAAATACTTGGAAATGTTTTACTAAATGTGTGGTACACCGAGTCTCCAGCGCTGATTCTATAAGTTCCCTAAAACTTCTGTCTGTTTAAATTGAAAAACTGATACTACTGTAGGTAGTAGACTTACTGAAATATTCTGTTTAAGGTAAATAGAAACTGTAGTAAAACTACAATCTGCGAAAGTAAAACTCTGAACAACTAATACTGTTTTTCATGAAATATCTGTTAATAAACACTAAAACTATAAGCTGATGCATAAAACTGTTAAAACAGATAAAGCGTGTAACACCTCAAACCCAACCCGAACGTTATGGCCGAATCTGGCGTGTCACATTGAAGTGCTTTAACGAAAACCTTGTTTTCATTCAAAACCCTTCTTTAAAATGATACACCTCAATTGCTTTGTAAAATCTCTTTTCAGTTGTGGAAGCTTTGTTTAAAACATTTAATTTAAATGTAACTTGTCATTTAAAAAATTAGTTGCGGAAACATAGTATTTAAAAAAATAGTTATGGTTTAACGTTCTTCTTCTAATAAATATAAAGCATAAAAATGATAGTAATCCTAATTTGAAATATTAGCCAGAGGCAAGACCTTGTTACAACCCAAATTAAATAGAAATAATTTAAATTCAAAATATTAAAAATTACATAAAAACTAAGTCTAAACTTTTTATGCTAGTTGGCCACCTCCGAATCCCTCCATCTGTCGAACCGTCTACTGAGGATCATCTGAAAAATTTCAAAGGAGGGGGTGAGTTTCGAAAACTCAGTGTGTACAACCCTCAACGAGAATAAAGCAATCATCAGTCATGTTGGGCTTGAGCCCAATTCAATAACGGTGGCCTTTGGGCCTTAGCCCATGTTAGCCTCAGTTGGGCCGAAGCCCACATCGCAATAATATCACAATAATATCATACGTGCAATGCTGTGCAACCCACCCCAATAATCCAACCGCTACACACCAACTCCGTCCCCCGGTGCACATCATGTGGGGGTATAAATATCAACCCACCCAACCGATACACATCAATGGTAGCCCGGTTGCAGTACTACCTTTATTGCAGCAAGCTGCCAATCAAATATTGGGCTTAACAGCCGTCGATGGATCCACAATTGTCAAGAAACCATGCGATCGTCATATACTTCCTCCGTTCCATAATTCCCAACCCATATGCAACCTAAACAGAATATCATATGAATGCATATGAATACAGCAGGTATACATGTAACATCCATAAATCTTACATTCCACACATAAGGGTATTTTAGTCATTTTCGCCCTTAGAGGCATTTCGGTAATTTTTCTTTATTACGGGTTTTTACTTACTTTGACTCGTTAACAAATCCCCATTAGCTAAGATGAATGGATACTATGCACCAGGTAGGATTCCAGAGAAGAGGAGGTGAGTCATTAAGACAGCTTAAGTACCAAGCTATCCCTAGATCCAATCCTAGACATGCATATACCCGTTGCCACACCATAACCCTATGAATTGTCCACGGTCTCAATAAATTAATAAGTTTTATGCAGTCATCATATACTAGCCCAAAACCCCTTACAAACCCAAACAAGTACACATACATGCTTATGGCCCACTAGGCCCAATCTCATTCATATGGTCCATTAGGCCCAAATCACATCTATATGGCCCACTAGGTTCAATCACTTTTTCAGTCATGCTCACATACGATTTTCCATCACACCCAACAGCCCATCGGGCCCACGCTGGCC
Organism: Gossypium arboreum; assembly: GCF_025698485.1. Classification (NCBI taxonomy): domain Eukaryota; kingdom Viridiplantae; phylum Streptophyta; class Magnoliopsida; order Malvales; family Malvaceae; genus Gossypium; species Gossypium arboreum. Next base: position 41,079,252 of record NC_069081.1, read on the forward strand.
CGGTTGGCCAATTCACAGACGAAGTCCATGGAAACGCCCATAGGGCCTCAGATAACCTCTCGGTTTCCCCCTTATGAGTGTTCGCGCACTCACAAGACTACCGTAGCCAAACTTTTAGCTTTTCGGCATTTCAGCTTTTTGACATTTCGACTTTTCGGCATTTCGGGATTTGCCAATCTACTTGTGTGTGTGCAGTGTATGTACACACCTTCGGCTTTATATCAAGCTATCATAGGGTAGAAGTACATACCTTATCACCTGGAGTACTAAGTATTCATAATCGCCCGAACCTATATTCAATATTATACTCCATCAGTCACATCCCATTAATTCAACATAAATCCACTACTTACCGAAGAACAACCTATACTTGCCTTGACTAGATTGATCGACTGCGATCTGTCTATGTAACTCGAAATCTGACGTATTCCCCCTTCCGCATCCAGGCAGAAAGTCCCGAAAGGCTGACACCTTACATCGCTTAAACTTGGGAGCCTCTATCCCAACCTCTCTGCTAGAACCCCCTTTTTCCATCAATTAATACTTAGCCAGTGATCACACTCTTGAATAAGAGGGAAAAAGAGAAATAAATAGAGAAACCATGGGTTAATGAAATACTGGAAAGGATAAAGAAAAATTGACTTTTAAGAGTGTAGAAACGAAAGAACTTAGAAATATTTAACAAAAGCCGAAGAAGATCTAATTCACTTACCGATTGCGAGATCGCTTGCCAACAAGAAATCAAACCCCCAAAGTGTATGACTCGAATTTTAAATGAAAAAGAAATAGTTAGCTAAGTTGAAGAGGGAAGAGGTTGATTCGATTCAAATAGGAAAGAAAATATCAAGAGTTTGGCTTAAAGAAGAGAGAAGATGATGTGCGACTGAAGCACACAAAAATAACAAATGCCCTTACTTGCCCATACAACACACATATATATACTAAAAAAATTTAAATAAATAAATAAAAATACAAACCTACACTCCCCAATCGACTTAAACTCGTCCAGTTAAATTCCATTCAATTTCTCCAATTTTTATCATCATCATATCCACACTTAATCCTTATCCTAATCCCCTTGATTTTTAGCCAACAATTCCAATTTGAATTGCATTCAAATTGTAACACCCCTTACCCGTACGGAACAGGGTACGAGGCATTACCAGACTTAACCATACACATAGACAAAAACCGGGCCATAAAATTTCATTTAATTTAAAACTTTTCAAACACATGCATAGACTCATATTTAAAGACATATAATATGGCATAAATGAGCACTTACACATCCATAATCATGCAATAACAAACAAAGCTAACTATATCATCACATCAAAACATAGGACATGGCATGATTAATTAAACTTATAAATCATAGTGGATAAGGACCACATCTCATGATCATATACGATAACTCAATACAGACCTATACGTATGGTCAAAGTCATAATAATAATACATATCACAAACCAACTTCCTATACATGCCACTCACTTGATATTTCTAATAGTTAATTAATTCTCCCAAAAATGATAGCTTGATAGTGTGATTTTGCCTCCAACGATCTCTAACCCTGAGTCGACGTACCAAAATTGAAGAAGTAGAGAGGAGGGGTAAGCTTTACGCTTAGTAAGTCCATATGAAATTAATAAGTAATTACTAACATGCTTTTCAAGATAAAACACTATAATTGTACAATTACACATGTTCAGGTTAAGCTATTTTATCGAGTTACAGTTACTAAATCATTCATATCTGGAGCTAAAAAACTCCAAATTTAGTTTCATTAATTTTCCTTGAAACTAGACTCATATACCTTTCTCCCATAAAATTTCCAGAATTTTTGGTTTAGCCAATTAGTACAGTTTATTCATTAACATTTCCCCTATTTTGCTGTCCATTCCTCCTGAAAGTATACTCATTGAGGATTCTATTCATATAAATTATAACTCATAATTATTTTTGTACAATTTTTAATGATTTTCTCAAATCGAAACAGGGGATCTCGAATTCATTCTGACACAGTCTCACAAAAATTAGAATATCACATAATATATAACTCTTTTGCTCCTCATGTTTCTTTTATATGAAAATAGACTCATTAATCTTTAATTCCATATTTTTTTGAAATTTAATTCAACTTACACAATTTTTTGGTGAATTTTCAAAGTCACACAACTACTGTTGTCCAACCCTGTTTTACTACTAAAATTCACTCTTACATAATTTCACTTAATCTATTTTTTCTTATCGAAGTTCACTCAAATATCGAGCACATTGCTCATAATTTTCATAAACATATACCTGCACTTATTCATCATATAATCATATTCACATGTATTTTTACTTAATCAATTTTCCCGTTGAACTCTTCGGAATAATAACTGATACTCATAGTATCCTGCACTTAGTACTACACATACGACCAATTATCTGGTATACGTAGTAGCCTGCAGTTAGTACTACACACGGGACCTAACCATCTGATACACGTAGTAGCCTCCACTTAGTACTACACACGTGATCAAAGTTATCGGGTACGCATAGTAGCCTGCACTTAGTACTACACATACGACCAATTATCTAGTACATGTAGTAGCCTGCACTTAGTACTACACACATGACCTCACAATAGATCATTCGTATCATTTCTATTTCAAAGGCTCAACCGGGAAATTCCTCACTTTCCAACATGTTACAAATTTATTCATAGTCCTTTTTCAGTTTGCAATTTACAACAAATAATCATTATATAGGCAGCCACATTTCATATGATAACAAAATATAATAAAATAAAAAGAATCGATAAATTATTTACGTACAAACTTGTCGAAATCTCATCAGGTACAATCGTGTAGCAATTCATACAACCCATGTAATAGTAATTTAACATTCAATTCATGTAACAATAATTTGCCATTCAATTTCACATGACACAACAAGCATCACATTTTCCATATCATACACACCATCCATCAACTTCTCCTAAACATATTAAATCATACAATTTATGCCATAAAAATAGAAAATTACAATTCAAGTATGGTATTGCATTATTATTAACACACGAACTTACCTTGTATACGAAAATGGTCATTTTTACCATTTTGTCCAAAACTTGGTATTTTACCGATTTTAGCTCGAATTTCAATTTTCCTTGCTCTATCATTACAAATATAGCCTAATTAGGACTCACATTATTCAAATTTACCCAAAATCATATTTTGGGAAAATTACAATTTTGCCCTTAAACTTTGTCAAAATTACATTTTTGCCCCTAGACTCGTAAATTAAACTTCATCATATTTTCTTTTGTTTTAAGACATGCTAATCATTTTCCCTTCTATAGAAACATCAAATTCACACTTTAACATGTACTTATGAACATTAGGTATTTTTACCGATTATGTCGTTTTACTCGTTTTTACATAAAATCGCTTAGTAAAAGTTATTTAACACAATTTCAAGCTTCATATTCTATCATAAAACATCAAAATAAACACATTTCACCTATGGGTATTTTTCCAAATATAAACCCTAGGTTAAATTATTGCTAGAATAAGCTTAACCAAGTTACCCGGATTTCAAAACTGTAAAAAACTTTAAAAATGGGGCTAAAGAGCACTTACAATCGAGCTTGGAAGTTTGAACAAACCTTAACCATGGCTTCTGCTGGTAGAAATGGTTGAATGAAGAAGATGATAGCTAATTTGGCTTATTTCCCTTTTTTAATTCTTTTAATTATTAGTTTACCAAAATATCCCTAACTTAAAAATATTTTTTTACACCCATTTCATGTCTATTTTTGTCCAAAAATTAACCAATGGTCTAATTACCATTTAAGGACCCACAATTTAAAATTTCATAACAATTGGACACCTCTAGTATGTAGAACTCAACTTTTGCACTTTTTACGATTTAGTCCTTTTGACTAAATTAAGTGCCCGATCGTCAAAATTTTCGAGCGAAATTTTCACGAAATTATTTCATGAAATCATAGACCATAAAAATATAATAAAAAAATAAAATTTTTATCGTCAGATTTATGGTCCTGAAACCACTGTTCTGACTAGGCCCAAAATTAGGGTGTTACACAAATTGCTTCCACCGAATAGCAATCCTTACCTGTGTTGAGTAGCAAAATTACACTCCCTTTTGCGCATGCCACTACTCAAAATATAGCCCTCCAACTTCCCAACACGCAGCTGGCCACTGCACCATATCCTATCTTGTGCTACCATTCGGTCACAATTAACTATAAGGCTTATATGCCTAAGCCTCAGTTTTCTTAAAGAATAAAAATTTAAACTTTGCCAAGCCTAGAATTTGAACCTGCAACCTCTCATATCCATAGCATGCTTCTCACCATTGCACCGCAAGCACTCTTGTGCCATATTCCATCCCTAAATATTTTTAAGGCCTATTAACTCGCAACCAAGTTATCCTAAAAATAGTTGCCACTACTCAGATTCGAACCTCTAATCTCTTGGCTGTGCTATATGTCCCTTGCCACTACGGCACCTACCTTATCTGTGTCGTTCTTCCTCCCCAATTAATTATAAAGTCTTTCTGCCGACCTCCAGGTTGTCTAAAAAAATACCCACAACTTTTGCTCATGCCGCGACTTGAACCCAGCACCTCTCCTTACTCCTAACGCCATCATACCACTGGGCCAAGCACATCCTTTATGTCGAATTTCCACCAAACATATTTATATGGCCTAAACGCTTGCTTCCCTACTAATCATATGCACAATAAAAATTTTTTCCAAGGCCAGGACTCGAACCCTGGACTTCCGGCTTGTTACCAATGCCTTTTGCCACTAGGCCAAGCATTTTCTTGTGTTAGATTTTACCAGGCCTTATTAATAAGCCTTCCACCTAATGCTCAAGGTCCTTTAGAAAAAAAATGCAAAATTTTGCTAAAGCCCTGGATTGAACCCAGGACTTTTTCCACACTACCAACCCTTCCTGAATCACTTAACAGTTAGACTAAACATGCAATTGTAAAATATTTAAACACATTTCATTTATTTAAGCCGCCTTCTAACCGATATCAAACTCAAGGCCCATTACTTTTAGGCCCAAAATTCAGGGTGTTACAACGTGTGATTCGATAATGAGCACCAGAGGTACTCGTGGAAGGGGTACAAGAGGCCGCAGTGGAGGTCGTGGAGGTGCTCGGGTCGGGTCTTCATCATTGGGCCACATGCCTAACATGAAAGCTAGAGAGGCACCGGCTTTACCCGTAACTGGGACTGGGTCTCACGATCGTGCGACAGTGTAACATCTCGAAATAGGGCCTAAATGGAATACTGGTTACGAAACCACAAATTTGAGATAGAAAAGTTTATTTTGATTAATTTTTATGATTTACCAAGTGATTAGATGCATGTGTTAGAGTATTGATAAGAAATTTTATAGATTGCATGTTTAATTTGCCTATTAGGGCTTATTTGCGAAGTTCTTTGTATGACCCGATTTAGGGCCTAAACAGAATGATGGTTTTAGAACCACGAATTCGAAGTTGAAAAATTTATTCCGATTAAGTTTTAAGGTTTATTTATTGATTAAAATATTGTGTAAAAATATAGTTAAGTAATTTTACTGATAAAGTGCTTAATTGGACTTTTAGGACTAAATTGCAAAAGTTGCAAAATATGTGTTCTAATTCATAAGTACTTGATTGAAATGGGGGTTTAAAGAGGAGGCCCTTAAATATTAATTAGACCATTATATTTCGTTTGGACAAAAATGGGCATGAATAGGACAAAATTTTAAAGAAAGCCTTAAGGGTATTTTAGTCATTTGGTAATTAAAAGAAATAAAAAGGGAAAATAGAGCCAAAATTGACTCATCTTTTTCATGGAGGCCGAAATTAGCATGGGGGAAGTCATGGCTAGTGTTTTCAAGCTTTCCAAGATCAATAGTAAGTCCGTTCTAGCCCCGTTTTTCAAGTTCTTTACGATTTTGGAATCCTGACAACTTGATTAAGCTTATTCTAGCAATAATTTAAGCTAGGGTTCATATTTGGAAAAATACTCATAGGTGAAATGTGTTTATATTGATGTTTTATGGTAGAATATGAAGGCTGAAATTATGTTAAACAACTTTTGCTAAGCAGTTTTAAGCAAAAATTTGTAAAATGGCTTAATCGGTAAAAGTTGTTATTGTTCATAACTATGTGTTAGAGTGAGAATTTGATGTTGCCATAGAAGGGAAAAATGATCAGCATGTCATAAAACATAAGAATAAGGGATGAATTTTAAATCCCGAGCCTAGGGGAAAAGTGTAAATATGCAAAAGTGTAGGGGCAAAATCGTAATTTTGCCAAAGTTTGAGTTAAGGACTATTTTGAATAGTACATTAATTAAATAAGTAAAATATAAATTTTTAGATCCCAAAAAATTAGATTTGAATCTAGAATGGGAGAAAAATCGAAAATCGGGAAAGTTGGTAAAATGACCGTTTTAGTATCGAGGTAAGTTCATATGTATAATAAGCATTAATTCATGCATGTTTCAATGTAAAATTGATATATTTACTATGATTTCCGAGATGTTGAAAGTAAGTATAATTATGATGATTTAAATGTTTATGATGATTTAAATGTTCAATATTAATTCGACATGGAAATGAGAAAGTATGTAAGTTTGTATGTAAATAATACATTATCTTTATTATGTTTTTGTATTTCAGCATATTTTATATATTGTAGCTGATTTTTGAATCATAATTGACTATTGGAAGTATGGAATCAAGTATTAGAAAGAGAGAAATCCGGTTGAACCTTCGGAAAGATTGGATGATCTGAGATGGTATGTAGCTAGGTCACATGTATGGTCTTGAGTGCACATCATGTGTACAAGAGAGCTACTGAGACATTATGATGTAGCTAGGTCACATGGGTGATACTATGTGTACACCATGTAGACAAGAGAGCTACGGGATATATGTAGCTAGGTCGCATGCGTGGTTCCAGGTGAAGGACACCATGTAGACAAGAGAGCTACGAGATAAATTGGCTAGGTCACATGGGTGGTACTAATTGTTGACCATGTGTACAAGAGAGCCAAAATTATGTGTACAATCGAGCTAGGTCACATGAGTGGTGCTAAATGAAGGCCACTACGTGTACAAGAGAGCTTCAATTTTAAAGGTGGGTTGTGTGCGATACCATCGCGTATCTATTATTATTCCGAAGCGTTCAACTGGGAAATTGATTAAATGAAATTGTGTATGACTTTGTGATGATAAGTGTAAGTATATACGTGTGTAACTTATGAGCAATATGCTCGATATGTGATTGGAAATTGGAAAGATTGTTATGGGACAGTGATGAATACAATTGAAGTATGAAAGATCAAAATTGACAATAAAAGCATTCGGATAGTTGCGATGGCGTGAATCTAAAAATTTACAAAAATAGTAGAAATTGAATCAGAGACTGAATAAGATATCAAATTAGAGCTTAATGAGTCTTAAAATAGAGTAGGCAAAGGAATTCTATATTATGCGATATTTAAGTTTTTGAGAGACTGGTTCAGAATGACTACGTGATCCCCTGTTCTGACTTGGAAAGATCATTAAAAATTGTACTAAAATAATTATGGGATATAATTTATAAGCTTTAAATCCTTAATAAGTCTAGTTTCAAATGAAATAAACAAAACATCCTTTGAATTCTGTACGAGGAGAAAATTTATTCGTAGTGAAGAGTGGTCAGAACAGTTGAGCAGTGAAACAGGGGTAACTTCAATGAATAAACTGTACTAATTGGCTAGACAAAAAATTCTGTAATTTTATGGTAAGAATATATGTGAATCTAGTTTCAAGGAAAATTAACGGTTTGTAATTTGGAGTTCTGTAGCTCTAGAAATAAATAATTTAGTTGCTGGTACTCTGCTAGACAGCTTATTTTGAACCTGTTTATGATTGTAATATTCCGGGAACATATTGTGACTTTGTTTAAAGTATGATAATGCATTGTTTATTAATATTTACATGCTTACTTACTAAACTATAATGCTTACTCCCTTCCTTTCCTTTTTCCTATAGTGTAGCAGATGTTAGCTCGAGTTGGAGGTCGCTGGAGGTTAAATCACACTATCAAACTATTGATCGATATCTAAAGGTTTTAAAGTATTTAAGTCTTTGGCATGTATGGAGACTCATTTAATTGTTATTAAGTTGCTAGGAATTGGGTTAAAATACTGACCTATGTTATTTGAAGGTCTCTATTGTATAAAGTCATTTAATATAGATAGTCTTGATTATGTTATTAATTAAATGATGCAATTTATGAATGTGCATGCTTGCCTATGTGTGTGGTTGAATTAAAGCATGATATGGGCCTCTTTTTAAGGGACAGCTTGAATGTGTTTGAAAAAGTTTTAAATTAGAGTGAAATTATGAATCAGTTTTTATACGATGATTAGTGATTAAGTCTGGTAATGTCTCATGCCCTGTTCCGACGTCGAACACGGGTAAGGGGTGTTACAGCTAGGGACGACACACTATCCCAAGATATGTTGCAAATTTTGAAGAGGGTCTCTAGACCCAATACTGGTACTGTGGGCCGTGGGTCGATTACAGAACGACTCCGGTCCAATGGGCTGAGATATTTAGGGGTATTGCTGGAGTGGCCCCTAATGTGGCTAAATATTAGATCGAGGCCACAAAGAGGATCATGGATGACCTCGACTGCACCCCCAAGTAGAAACTAAAAGGTACAGTGTCATTGCTACGAGATGAAGCCTATCAGTGTTGGCTTACAGTTAAAGAGGGTCATCAACCCTACCAGTTGACTTGGGAATTCTTCAAGACTGCATTCCAAGGAAAATATGTGGGCGCTAGTTATGTGGATGCCCGGAGGAGGGAGTTTCTGAATTTGACTCAGGGGGATAAATCTGTGGCTGAATACGAAGCTGAATTTTTGTGACTCAGCCGCTATGCACGTGGGATGGTGGCAACTGAATATGAGCGTTGCGTTTATTTTTAAGATGGTCTCAAAGATAGTCTATGAGTTTTGATAGCTCTATAGAGGGAGCGAGATTTTTCTACTTTAGTGGACAAGGCGAAGATCGTCGAGGATAAGAAGAGTGCTGAGCGCTAGAACCGTGAAAAGGAAATGGATAGGAATAGGAGGGATTCGGAGCCCTTAAGCCCATTTTTGAGGCCTAAGAAAAAGCCTAGAGCTGATGGGCCGACCAGAGTTCAGGCCCCTATTGCTATTACTGGACCGCAGCCCTATGCTTATTGTGGTAGGCGCCATCAAGGCGAGTGCTAGAGAAAGATTGGGGCATGTTTTAGGTGAAGATCTTTGGAGCACCGTATCAGAGATTGTCCACGGAGGCCCGATTAGATGCAAGCTGCTGGTATGGATACTGTTCAGCCACCAAGAGGTGTTCAGCAGCCACCGAGAGGTCGTGATCAGGCCAGGAGTGGAAATGGTATGGGCCACAGTCGGGGACTAGAGGGCAGAGGTGCTGGTTATACTGAGGCAAGGTAGCCAGCACTGGTTTATGTTGCACGTCGCCGAGAGGACGGAAGCGCCCCAAATATGGATACGGGTACATTCTTTGTCCATATGTACCTTATGCGGCACTTATTAATGTTGGATCTATGTATTCCTTTATTTAACATGTACCGTATTTGAGACCTGAGGTTTAATGATTGAAAGCACCACAAGTGAAGTTATTGAGTCCACTAAAGGCAGATTTATCTTTGGAGGACCAAGGAGTTATCTTCTTGGAGGCTTTGATGGAACTCTCTTTTGGAGAATTTGACCTAATACTAGGTATGCACCGGTTGGTTAAGCACAAGTGAATTTGGATTGTGCCAACACTCAAGTTAAATGTGGTAGACGAAATTTCCAACTTTCAAAACAGTTGCATATACAGACTACACCACCACGCTCCTGCTGCGCATTCTAATTCCAAACACTACCAAATTTTGGCGACGAAATTTATTTAAGGAAGGGTGAGTTGTAACGCCCTGAATTTTGGGCCTAGAAGTATTAAGTATTGTGTAGGTACAGTTAGGAGACTGTACATAAATATTTATTCGTACAAGAAAGCGACACAATTGTGTATATGGTTCAGTGGTTAAGTGCTCTGGGAAGTGTCTGAAAAGTCCTGAGTTCAAGCCTTGGCTTTTGCAAAATTTTGATTTTACTTGATTAAAACCCTGTCTCTAGTCAGTAGGCTTCTTAAATAAATGTGGTTATTTCTTGTCATAAAAAGACTGCTAGTCTAGTGGTAAGTAGGGTGTGGAGTGTGCAAGGGGTTTGAGGTTCGAATCCTACTTTCAGCAGTGGAGTGTTTTATTTTGTTGTACTGGCCGTGTGGGTAGTAGAGGATGATTGAAACACTGCTGAGTGGAGTGGAGTCTGAATTGGTCATAGAGGGATTGTAGGAGGGAGTTTAGGAGAGATATGGGGAGAGATTTTAGGAGAGAGTTAAGGAAGGTCTGAAGTGAGAGGGAGTAGTGCTGATTAAGGGGAATTTCATGTTGGAAAATCAGTCATAGGACTTGTTTTTCTCTTAGGCCGAATGGTGTTGTAGCTTTTCATCTCGATAACGGTGACTTTTTCTTCTGGCATTTTTGTTGAGGTCGTAGAGACCATTTGGGTTTTTTTTCTTCTGCACTTTGCATTTTTGCTCTCTCTTACTTTTTAGCAAATTGCTTTCTCTCGTACTTTCTTTCTATGCTTGGCCGTATACTCCTCTCCTATCTCTAAAATTCTACCAGCATCTAACTCCTAGTTCTTGACTGACTCCTCCTCCACTTAATCTGCATTGGTTCCCTTTGGCTAAATACCCCCTCCTTCCTCTCTCTCAAACTCTTTCGGTTTTAGTCTTGGTTATTGTCTACTCTTCCCTTCCCTTTCTGAAATGATTTCCCCTTTTGATCCTACACATCTTCTTTCCCTTTCAATTCTTTTATGGTAACGATTTCCTTTTCTTCTCATCTGACTACTGTGGCTGAATTCTGCATCTCTCTTTATTTCGTTTCGATTTTTGCAATTGTTCTTTTAACAATCGGTAGGTACATGGTTCTTCTCAATTTTCTCTCTATTATAATTATCTTTCATCCAACAACTCCTTTCTTTGACGATTAATGTTAGGGGTGTGATTGTTCCATCTCGTGCCTCGGGTTAAGGATGTGCTTTGGGTGTTGGCCGAATACTGTTGTCTTTCATTCATAGTTACACATTTTCGGTAAGTGATTTATGCTTGGTTCAGTTCATGTGTGCGAGTAATATGATTAAGGCTGATAGGTTTAAGTGAAATACAGGTGATCTCTAAGGGCCTATAGTTAGTCTCCTGCAATGATTGAAGGGTGCAAGCCTAAATCGGCGATTAAGGCAAGTGATAATCCACCCTATTTGGATAAGTATTGAAAAGAGCAGTTAACTCTATTATCAGTTGATTATTTGAGTAGTTTGATCGAATGTATGTTTTGGTGTTCATGGATTGCGCACACTTTTGCAAACAGGTGTGCAAAACACTACCCCTCCTCGTAAATCGGCAAAAGCTGAAATAGGTGACCGTCGATGCTACACGAGCATGCGCTCGCCCGTATGGTAATTCGAATGCCTAAATGGGGGTGTAAGATTGTGGAGGCCGGCCATGAGCGATTTCATGGGCTTAGGCCATTTTGGGCCATGTTGGGCTGAGATAGACCGTGTGGGCCCCACAAGCTCGTGGGCCCCATACGAGTAAACCACACGGACGTATGGAGATTATTGGACCAGGCTGTGTAATTCACACGGCTAAGGCCATTTTTGGGCTACGTAGACCATACGAGCGTGTTGGCCCACATGGGCCACATTATGGGCTTCGGGCCCATTTTCACTGTTTGATTGTCAAGGTTGCACAGGTCACTCGAGATGACTGTGGACCTACTGACGGGTCGGTAAGTATACCTAAACCCCAAATTTCTTGAAATGATTGTTATACCCTTATGAGGTAAATGACTGTTATACGCCTATGTGATGTGTGACTATTTGAGCATGCCATTTTTACTGTATATACATTTATATTATGTTGCATTGTATGGGGTGGGATATATGATATTGGAGGAAGTGTACTGAAAGGGTATAAGCCTATTACTGGCAGCTCTACTGCAAATACTATTTTAGTGCCGCAATCGGTGCTACTTGGTGTGTAAGGATGGGTGGGTCGATTTTATCCCCACATGGTGTGTAGGGTTGGTACGGAGATGGTGTGTAGAGGCTGTATTGGGTAGAATTTTCTGATTACATACTGTACTGATTCTATAATGGGCTTAGGACCCACTGCATTATTATGAAATAGGCTCGAGCCCACACTGCTTTCGATTCGAAATGGGCTAAGTCCTAATCGAACCGAAAGGGCTTAGGCCCAAATTGTGTTTACTCTGATTGTTTTCTTATATGGGATTACACACTAAGTTTTCATAAACTCACCCATCTATTTAACTGTATAGGTAATCCCCAGCCTTAGGCGGATCGGTGCTGCGAGGGACTCAATGGTGGCCACACAACTACACTTGCTTTCTTATCTGATTTTTAAATTATAAGTAGTTTAATTTGGGTACTTTTATGTAATAAGGACTCTCTGGATTTTATTTTAATTTGGGGATTTATATTTGTTTTTTTAATACTGCTAGCAATAGGAAAAAACACGCGAGTTTTCAAAAGATAAATGATTTTCAAAAATACCACTATTACGTAAACGATTTTAAGAGCCACTGTAAGAAAACAACGTTTTACAAGTAAACGCTAGAATACAACTGTTTTAAAAAGCTTCTGCTACAAATGAGATTTTTAAAGTTAATAACATTTTAAAGTAAATACTTTTGATGGCGATGCAAGTTTTAAATCAAACTTTACATCGCACAAAGGGGCATAATCTAGATTGGGCTTTGCAAATGATATCTTGCTTTACAAAAAACACTTCAATGTGACATCGCCAGATTCGGCCATAACGTCCAGACTGGGTTTGGGGTGTTACAAAGGAATGAAAATGTCTTACTTTCTAAAACCAATCATGAACTTGAAGAGAAAGTAAATAAAATGCAAGAAATTATTAATCACTTTGAAAAGAAAAATTTAGATTTGCATAACTTACTTTTGAAAGCTCATGAGGATCATCAAAAGCAACTTGAGTGAAAAAGGAGAAAATTCAAAACAAAACTTTGTTAAAAATAGCTTTAATTTCTATAAACATAGAGGTCCCCAAAGTTTTTACAGGAGAAAAATCATAAAAAGTGTATAGGTCCCTAAAAAACTCATAACTTTTCAAGATAGGAGCTTGATTTCAAAATTGATACCCGAAAGGACTAAAATTATAGGAACTAGTGCTTATGGACCCAAAAGAATTTAGTAGCAAAAATGAAATCTTAATTCTATGTTTGTAGGAAAAAGACCATTGCCTTGCGGTGGGTTACTCAAAGAAAAACTTATGGTACCTCAATAGTGGATGCTCAAGACACATGACTGGTGACAAGAGTCACTTTATCAATTTGAAGCCAAAAAGTGGAAGAAAAGTTACATTTTGTGATAACTCTACAAAAAAAATTGAAGGAATGGGCTCCATTGGTAAAAAACTCTTCTATTATTATTGAAAATGTCTTGTATGTCAACGGTCTTAAGCATAATCATTTAAGTATTAGTCAATTATGTGATAAAGGTTTCAATGTCATATTTGAGTCTACAGGTTGTAAAGTTATTGACATTGCATCTAATAAAATCATGCTTGTAGGACATAGGATAGAAAATATATAAATGGTGCATTTAGATTATATGCATATCTCTAGCTTATGTCTTATTGCTAAAAATAAAAATAGCTCTTTGTTATGGCATAGAAAACTAGGACATGCTAGCATGAGCATATTGCATAAATTAGTTAAAAATGACTTAGTAAGAGGATTACCCAAAATTGATTTTGATATGAATAATGTTTGTAATGCTTGTATTAAGGAAAAACATAAAAGAGTTTCTTTTAAACCTATTAATGATGTATCAACTAGTAGAGTTATTCAACTTATTCACATAGACTTGTTTGGTCCAATTAGGACATCTAGCTTGGGTGGAAAACAATATGCTTTTATGCTTGTTGATGTCTATTCTAGATTTACTTGGGTTCTTTTCTTAAATAATAAATATTAAGCTTTAGAAAAAGTCATCACATTTTCACAAATGAACAAAAATGAAAAAGGTTACTCTATCACTAGTAATAGAAGTGATCATGGAACCGAATTTCAAAATCTTGGTTTTGAAAATTTTTGCAACTCAAATAGAATTAGCCATAATTTTCTGCACCTAGAACCCCTCAACAAAATGGAGTTGTTGAGAGGAAAAATAGAACTTTAGAAGAAATGACTAGAACCATGCTTTGTGAAAAAAATTTACCAAACTATTTTTGGGTGGAAGAAACAAAGACGGCTTGCTATGTTATCAATAAAGTGATGATTAGGACTATTTTAAAGAAAACTTCATATGAACTTTTCAAAAACAAAAATCCTAACATTAGCTATTTTCATCCCTTTGGATGTAAATGTTTTGTCTTAAACAATGGGAAAGATAATCTTGGTAAATCTGATGTAAAAAGTGATGAAGGAATTTTTCTTTTTTATTCTTTAAATTCTAAAGCTTATCGAGTCTTTAACAAAAGAATTTTAGTAGTAGAATAGTCTATGCATGTTATTTTTGATGACTCTAATCCTCTTTCTAGAAAAGATTTTTGTGTTGATGATGATGATGTAGAATTTTTTAATAAAGAGGATTAATCATCAAATGACAAAATTCAAGAACAAATACAATATACTTTAGAAGAACTTTCTATTGAGGAAAGAGAAATCACTCATCCGAGAGAGTTTAACTATGTGAAGGATGGTATGATTTTAAGAGATCCTTCCCAAGGGGTAATCACTAGATCTTCTCTTAGAAATACTTGTAAGTATGTTGCATTTATCTCATGCATCAAGCCTAAAAATATCAAAGAAGCATTAAATAATGAATATTGGATATTGGCTATGCAAGAAGAGTTAAATAAATTTAAGAGAAGTGAAGTTTGGACTGTAACATCCCCTTATCCGAGACCATCGCTGGAGTCGAGCACGAGGCGTTAACAGACTTAAATTATCACTTAAACAATTTCAAACAATTTATTTCACCTTTCGTAATAAACTACCCATATGCATCATAGTTGCTAAAAAAATCATATCTCAAGTTACAAAACTCAAAATTAAAATCCGTAAATTTTTCCTAAAACTAGACTCATATATTTATTTACTAATTTGTTTCTAGAATTTTTGGTCAGGCCAATTAGTACAGTTTATTAGTTAAATTTTCCCCTGTTTCAGTGTTCGACTGCTCTAACCTCTGTTCACTACGAATAACTTATTTCTTTGTACAGAATTTAGATGACTATTCCGTTTGTTTCTCTTAAAATTAGACTCAATAAGGAATCTATACATTTAAATTATGACTCCTAATTATTTTTTTTACAATTTTTAGTGAATTTATAAATTCAGAATAAGGGATTCAGAAATTGCTCTAACCCTATTCCACCAAAACTCAAATTTCTCATAAAATACAACTCATTTACCTATTTTGTTTCTTCCATATGAAAATAGACTCAATAAGCTTCGATTCATATTTTATTCATCATCTAATTCTATCTCTACTATTTTTAGTGAATTTTCAAACTCACATCATTGCTGTTGTGTGATATTGTTTTATAGCAAATTTCACCTTTTTATGAATTTCCATGAATTACATAGCACATTAAGTATACATAACACCAAATATGATCTTGATTAGTCATTCCAATGGCTAATAATTAACAAACATTTCCTTACCAACCAATAGCCATATCATAAGATCATATACACAAAATGATTATAATGCTATACATGCCATACTTAAAATATACAAGCCACTGTACCAAAATGGTCCACGGATAGTGTGTGCGAGCCTCTGACCGTTCCCAATTTCTGAGCTGGCTTGTCAAAACTACAAAGAATGGAAAGGAGGGAGTAAGCATAAATGCTTAGTAAGTTCACATGTAAATAGCAAGTAACATAATCATGCAATCTAACATAAAACCTCATTTGTATAAATATCACCAAGACATTCATGTTACATTTGCATTTACTATCTTACCATGATTTCATCATACCAAGTTCTCAACCCAAAGGTTTAAGCACATACCTATCCAAATTTTCTCATTCACCACACTTACCAACATGTCACCTTCGTCTTAAGTATTCTCCTTATTCACTTAAGATTCACCCGTTGAACACATCGGAATATAATTTGGATACACGGATTGCATGCACATAAGTGTCGTACCTGCAGCTAGACAAACTCAATAGCCTGAGGAAATTATGTAACCAAGCTACCATGTAACCTACCCATAAGCGAACTCAGACTCAACTCAATGAGCTCGGGCGTTCGCATCCATAAGTGAATGGACTCAACTCAACGAGTTCGGATGCCTAGTTATATCTCACGAACTCGGACTCAACTCAACGAGCTTGGAACTCAAATATCCTAGTGACATGTCACTTGTATCCTAATCTATTCCCAAGGTTCAAACAGGATTTTCCTCAATCACACATGTTTGTCGTCTTCCACGGAATGTCGAAACCGATACTTGATAGCATTTCATATTTATCAAGTAGCTCACATAGTTTGCATATTACTAAATAATAATCCACAAAGCATAATATTTCATGATAATAATCATCATATCATATAAATAACATTAAATTACTTAAAATGACAATTATGTTACTACATTTACACCTGAACTTACCTCGATACAAAATGTTAGAAATCTAGCCTATTCCTCATAAACTTTATTTTTCCCTTGATCACGACTCGAATCTTGTTTCTCTTGATCTAAAATAACAAATTTATCTTATTTAATACTCATATTTATTAGAACAGTCCTTGACTCAAACTTTGGAAAAATTATATTTTTGCCCCTAAACTTTTACATATTTACACTTTTTCCCCAAGGCTCGAAAATTAAACTTTATCCTATTTTCTTATATTTTTATGAAATTCTGATCATTTTTCCCTTCTATGGAAACATCAAATTCTCACTCTAACATGTACTTATGAACATTAGGTATTTTTACTGATTATGTTGTTTTACTCGCTTTCACGTAAAATCGCTTAGAAAAAGTTGTTTAACACAATTTCAAGCTTCATATTCTACCATAAAACATAAAAATAAACACATTTCACTTATGGGTATTTTTCCAAATATAAACCCTAGGTTAAATTATTGCTAGAATAAGCTTAATCAAGTTACCGGGACTCCAAAAACATAAAGAACATTAAAAACGGGGCTAAAATGGACTTACAATCGAGCTTGGAAGCTTGAAAAACCCTAGATATGTATTCCTCATGTGAAATTCAGCCAAGGGGTTGAAGATGGACAAAAATTGGCTTTTAATTTTGTTTTTAATTCATTTTAATAACTAAATGAC
The DNA here is from genome assembly GCF_025698485.1 of Gossypium arboreum. Classification (NCBI taxonomy): domain Eukaryota; kingdom Viridiplantae; phylum Streptophyta; class Magnoliopsida; order Malvales; family Malvaceae; genus Gossypium; species Gossypium arboreum. The sequence goes on from NC_069081.1 coordinate 41,096,741, forward strand.
CAAAATGCCTTTAGTTAAAAACTATGGTGTTTTATCTTCCTTTAGGTATTTTTGTCCAAACTAGTATAATGGTCTAATTCTATCCAAGGACCTCCACTTTAAAAACCCACTACTCATAAGTACTTAGTACCTTTGTGAACTAGAACACACATTTTACAACTTTTGCAATTTAGTCCTAAATATCAAATTGGACCCTCTATTGATAAAATTTCTAAACGAAATTTTCACACAATTATGAAATCATGCCTTAGACCTTAAATTGATAATAAAATAATTATTTCTATCTTGGATTTGTGGTCCCGAAACCACTATTCCGATTAGGCCCTAATTTGGGATATTACATGGACCCTAGTTGATAGACTTTGTGATAAATCTACTATAGGTACTAAATGGGTTTTTAGGAACAAACTAGATGAGAATGGTAACATAGTGAGAAATAAGGCTAAACTTGTTGCTGAAGGTTACACTCAAGAGGATTGAATAGATTATGGTGAAACACATGCTCCCGTAGCTAGGATGGAAGCCATTAGAATGCTCTTAGCTTTTGTATGCTTTAATAATTTTAAATTATATCAAATGGATGTAAAAAGTGTTTTTCTAAATGGTTTTATAAATGAAGAAGTGTATGTTGAACAACCACCCGGTTTTGAAGATCCAAAATTTCCAAGCCATGTTTTCAAACTTTCAAAAGCATTGTATGGTTTGAAATAAGCTCCTAGAGCTTGGTATGAAAGATTTTCAAATTTTCTTATTGAAAAATATTTTCGTAAAGGGAAGGTTGATACAACACTTTTTATTAAAAGAAAAGATAAAGATTTATTAGTAGTTCAAATCTATGTTGATGATATTATTTTTGGTTCTACTAATGATATTCTTTGTCAAGAATTTTCTAAGCTAATGCAAGGTGAGTTTGAGATGAGCATGATGGGAGAATTAAATTTTTGCTTGGGTCTCTAAATCAAGCAAAGAAAGGATGGTATCTTCATCAATTAATCTAAGTACAAAAGGGACATGCTCAAAAGGTTTGGGATGGACACTCTCAAACCACAAGCTACTCTAATGAGCTCCTCTACAATGCTTGACAAAGATAAGGAAGGTAAATGTGTTTATTTAAAATTATATAGGTCAATGATTGGTTCTTTGCTTTATCTTACTGCAAGTAGACCGACATTATGTTTAGTGTATGCTCGTGTGCTAGATATCAATCTTGTCCTAAGGAATCACATTTACAAGCCATTAAGAGAATCTTTAGATTCCTTAGAGATACTCAAAATTTAGGTCTTTGGTACTCTATAGACTCATTCTTTAGCTTGCATGCTTACTCGGATACGGATTTTGGAGGTTGCAAATTAGATAGGAAAAACACCTCCAGTACTTGTCAAGTTTTAAGAAACATGTTAATTTCATGGTTTTCAAATAAACAAAATAGTGTTACATTTTCCACCACTGAAGCGGAATATATTTCTGCTGGTAGTTATTGTGCTCAAATTTTATGGATGAAACAACAACTTAAGGACTATGGAATTGATATAGATGCCGTTCCTATCAAATGTGACAATACTAGTGTTATTCGTCTCACTAAAAATCCCATACAACATTCTAGAACTAAACACATTGAAATTAGACATCATTTGATTACAAATCATGTCCAAAAGGGTGACATAGTTTTAGAGTATATAGACGCATTAAACCAATTAGTTGACATTTTCACAAAACCATTAGAAAGAAAGATTTTAGACACTCAGGGGAGAACTAGGATTAACAACCTTGCCTTAACTTTGTCTTACAATCTTCTTGTACCATATTTGATTATTTTATTGCTACAAGCTTGTTGAGCATAGATTTCATGGCTTTTATATGCAAAAAGGTAGGGGGAGTTTCCTATGAAAAATTGTTCTATTTCTATTTCATTTCCTTTCACATTTTAGAGTAGTGGTATTAACTTAGTCATTTTTTTAAACATATTTTTGCTTCATACATTTCATGCATTTTACTCACACTACACATCTTTATGCATATGAAATGTTTAGGAACTGTTTTGGAGTCATTTTAGGACACTTAAGAAACAATACAACCTAAAAATCTCATTTATGCTAATTTGGTATCGATACCAACTAAAAAATATCGATACTTTTATAAAACTATCAATCCTCGTGTAAAAATATCAATACCATTAGGCTTTTAAAGGTGCATGCACTTATTTTAAACACAAAGAACCCTAAGTTGATTTTCCTTCCACCGTAAATTCTCTCATCTTCTCTCAAAAATTTTTCAAATTTCGTCAATTTTTGAAAAATCTTGGTTCTTTTCTATCTTCAAACTTCCTTTTCACAAGATTTGCTCCTCTTTACTTGAAGATTATTCCTTTTTCAACAATTTGGACGTAAATTTCTAAGATTTTCAACTTGTTGATTTTGACAAATGTAGGTTGAAATCTTGTTTGTTGATGGTTATTATGATATTTTGAACATTATATATCATGTTTTATTGCAGAGTTCACTTATTCCTAAAGATACTTGTTAAACTCATTTTCAAACCCTAACCACCAAGTGTTTGACAAAATTCCTCAAAGAGATTTTATTTTTAGTGTTTCTCTAAGTTGTTAATAGCTATTATGGCCTCAAAGAAGCGTTCTAGGACTAGTGCATCGTCTTCTAATCCATCTAGTGAGTTAGAGTCATCGTTTAGCACTTTTTTCAAGACTCACATTCTTGATATATGTTTAATTGTTATTTTGCTTCAAAACATGTATGGGAGGCTAGGAAAATTGATATAGTGATGTTAGAAGCCATTAGCTTTACTTATCTCCCTATTTTACAAAATTGGGGGTGGATGGATTTTTTAAATATTTCTTCGCCAACTTATTTAAATCTTGTTCGAGCTTTCCTTTCCAATGCCAAACTTGAACATGATGAGTCTGGTGACTCTGTTACTGCCATCACCTATTTTTTTAAATGGGAACTCTTATTCTCCTCACTCTCGAAGAGTTTCGCAATTACCTTCACTTACCTTTCGGAGGTTCCTCTGATGAAAATAGACATTTTGATTCCTCCCTTTTTATTTAGTCTAGATCAGCATCCGAACTAAATCTCCATAATCATGTCCTCCATTTAATTCTTATTTGGAATCTAAGACCTATCAAAAAGCATGCCAAACTTTAGAACATTGATTATTGGTGGCTCGATTATTTTAAATCTGATAGGCACCTTGACCTTGCACTTATCTTGTTTAATGACGCTATGAAGGCTATTGGGAGGGGGATGAATACAAATATCACTTTTTCTCATGGTACATACTTGTCATACATCTTTAGGCAATTAGGCATTAGCACCCATAGGGACACCCCCGTTTCTTCTAATCAACACTTGGATGAAACATGACCAACTAGGGGATAATGACAATGGGGACGTCGATCCTACTTTTGATGATATTCTGGAACCCGAGCCCATTTCTCCACCGCCTTCTTCGTCACATGCTGCTCAGCCCTCCTCCGAGATTAATAGTGTTATCCTTGATGCTATACATTCCTTGAGCAACAACATTCAAGGTCTTAGGGAGGATGTTAACTCTCGTCTCTCGACCTTGGAGATGCAAATGACATCTCTATTAGCTCGTTTCCCTTCAACGCCTCCTTTCTCTCCTCATCATGATGATTAAATTAGATCTATACTATACATTTCATTTTCATAACATTTGCACATTTTTTTCTGTTTATACCTATAACTTGTTCTTCCACTTTATTGCTTTAATTTTATCTTAAGCTTTTTTTTTTTGCTCATTTCACTTCTTCTATCTTTTGATGAGCTAACTTCCTCTCTCTTTAAGCTTTATTTGTCTTTTGATATAACAAAAAAGGGGGAGAAGAAAAAGGTAAATTAATGATTGAGATTACTCATTGTTGATAACTAAATGCAAATTTTTGTGACCAATTTTTTTTAAGTAAGAATGAATGTCAACTTGTATTACAAATTTTATTTTGGCCTCAATTTTAAAATGTCTTTTATTAAGAGGGAGCAATTGTTCAAAAAACATTTACCAAGTGTTTTGTTATATCAAAAAGGGAGATTGTTAAACTAAGCTTTATTTGATAAAGGATTTTGATATAATAAATTTAAATTGTTTTTGAATATAAGCTGAATTTGAAAAATAATTTTAAATTTGAATTCTAAGAAATAAAATTTTAAAACTTACAATAAACTCTTAGAAAATTTTGAAACAATTTTAAAATCTAGTAAAAATATTTTTAACCAAGTCAAAATGATCTCAATTAAGCTAAAACCATTTTAACACATCAAAATGATTTTCAAACAAGTTAGAATTGCTCCAGGCCAAAAAGTATCGATACAATTTGGTTATGTAATGCCCCAAAAATCCCAAAATCCCGAACTTTCTTTTTTTTTCGGTTTCGATGAAAATTATGCTTAACATTCCTAGTCAAGTGTAAATTATCTGAAAGTAGGTCTTGGTTAAGGTTTGAGTTCGAACTTAGGGGTGAAGGAAATTATGGTTTAATTATTAAAAGAACCATGTTGGCAAGTAGGTTGACTTTTAAATAAATGAAGGAAGAATTAGACACAAGAAAGCCTTGTGGTGGAGTGGCAAGTGGCGTCACATGCAACTTGCAAGGAGGTAAGGGGTTCGAATCCCTCCTTGCTCAAAGGAAGGATTTATTATTGCTTAAGGGATGAACAGCGGTGGCGTTGAATGTGAACTCTATAGAGAGTGATAAGAGGAGAAATTTGAAGAGGGATTAAGGGGTTATCAGGGAGAAAAATTAGGAGATGAGGAATGAAGAAGAGGTGGATCCGAGGCATAGGAAATTCGGCCATAGAGGCTATATATAGGTGTCGAATGTGAGGTTTCCAGGCTAATGCCGAATTCTCCCTCACCTTGTTGCCAGAATGCACCTTTTTTTCTCTAAAGATCTAAAAGCCGAAAATCCCTTGTTCTTCCTTCTTTTTCTTTGTGCCAATTTTCCATTCTTCCCTACTCAAGTTCTCTTTTTAATTCACCTCTGGTCTTAAACAATTTCTACTTCTCTTTGTGCCGAATAACCTCTTTTACCATACAAGTTCCAAGAGCCGAATGTCCTCTATGCCGCCACTACCCTTTCCACTCAGTCAATTCTAGTGTAAGTGCTTTGTTCTCTCAATCGGTTTTGCTAGTATAGATCACTCTGTCCCTCACTTCTTCTAATCAATTTTGGTAGGATTAGTATCAAATCCCAGCCTTTTGGATCCCTACCGATTTGCCCCTTAGGTGTGAGATATTGGTAAGTGTTCTTCACTTTGGTAAAGGCTGGCCGAATAGGCTTTAGTAGTAAAGGGTGACATATGATGGATACAAGTCACCCAATATGTTTTTAATTATAAAGCTTAATGCAGATCTAGGAAGTACTCGTTATTAGTGATCAAGGAAAAGCTATTAAGACTTGGCATTTCAAGTAAGGTTAAGGTGAGACTTCGGTTTTTGGTAAAGTATTCGATAAGCATATGTGAGTAATGATTGAGTGATATCAATTGTATCGCAGCATGCTTTATTACCAGGTGTGTACAAACACTGCACACACACAGTAGATCGACAAAAGCTGAAATGCAAAAAAGCTGAAAGTTTGGCTACAGTAGGCTTGCGAGTGTGTGAACACTCATACGGGGGAAACCGATAGGTTATTTAAGGCCCCATGGGTGATTCCATGAATTTGGGCCGTGTTTGGCCAACCGGGCCAGGATGGGCTAAGTGGGCCCAATGGGCTATTGGACCCATAATAGGCAAAATTGGCAACTTGATGTTAGGTGATGGAAATTATATGAAAGCATGTATGAGAATGTGATTTGGGCCTAATGGGCTATATGAATGTGATTTGGGCCTAATGGGCCATACGAATGTGATTTGGGCATAATGGGCCATATGAATGAGATTGGGCTTAGTGGGCTATATGCATGTATGTAGACTTGTTTGGGCTCTGTAAGGGGTTTTGAGCCTAGTATCTGATAACTGTTTAATTGACATAAAACTTAATTAATTAATTGTGATCGTGGACAAATCATAAGGTTAAGGTGTGCTAATAGGTATATTCATGTTTAGGATTGGATCTAATGAGAGCTTGGTACTTAAGCGGTCTTAATGACTCACTTACTCTTCTTTAGAACCCTACCTGGTGCATAGTATGTGACACCCCTAATTTGACCCTAGTCGAAAAATGGTTTCGGGACCACAAAATTTGTATACATTGTGAGGATGAAATTTGTATATAAATTGTGAGGATGAAATTTGTATATAAATTGTGTATGTGTGATTTTATTAGTTAATGGCATTTTGGCATTATATTTTGTTATGTGTGCATTCGGACTTTAAGGGTAATAAGATGAAGTTAAAAGCGTTAAAGAAGTTTCTAAGGCTTGATAAGTTATTGTAGCCATTGCCGATTATATAATTGGTTAAAGGAAACTTCAAATCGTCCATGTATGAATACATGAGTTGATTATTAAATGAGTATTCGCAACATTTATAATAATGAATATGAGAGTGTATATACATACATGTTGTGCATAACTTGAGTAATCGACTAAAATATATTTATATGTATGTTGATAGCTTATGTATACGCCTTGTGTCAATGAGACATTCGAATATCAATATGTGTTAAAGTTACATATACAATTGTTTAATGTGACTTATCAAGTACACAAATTTGAAAACGAACGATAATAGACTTAAGTGGTCAATTGATTCAAATGAATTGGTTTTAAAATGTATATGGATGCCGTATGACTATGTTTGATTGGGAAGTAAATTTGTTTGATTTAGCTCAAGAGCTTAGAGGATCAAAGTTGGATAGGGAAAGGAAAAGGTAATCGAATAGTGTTGAAATCGTTCGACAACTTTCGAGGTAAGTTTTAAGTGATTAAACGTTGAGTAAATTCAATCATAATAGGACATAATGAGTTGACTTAATAAGATATGATGTGGCCATGATATGTCTTAAACTCAAATGGTAAGTTCATAAGTGTTTGGACTTGAAATTTAAGAGCAAATTGTAATAATTTGCTTTGGATAGCAGCAGATGGACGTGAATTTAGAAAATAACTATAAATTGTTGGTGTGGAATTATAGGCTGAACAAAATATGTAATCAAAGCTTAGTTAGTCTAGTTTCTTATAAAAGAGACCGTGTAAGCAAAGAAATTTCCTATAAAGAGATATTTAAAGTTGTGTGGGACAGTGTCGAATGACTCGAAATCCCTATTCTCTTTTAGAAAATCATTATAATTTGTACAAAATGGTTATAAGATAAAATTTATATGCTTGGACTCCTTAATGAGTGTAGTTTCAAATGAAATCAAATATAACACATTTTGAATTCTGTACAATGAAAAATCTGATTCGTAGTGAAGAGTGGTCAGATTAGTCAAACAGTGAAACAGGGGAAACTTTAAGAAAAATATGGTATTGATTGGCCAAACCTAAAATTCTGGAAATTTTATGGCTGGAAGATATATGAGTCTTTATTCAGGGAAAATTAACGGCAAGTGATTTGGAGTTTTGTAGCTCCAGTTATAAATAATTTAGTGACTATTGCACAGGAAAACAGCTCGTAGTGAATATGTGATTTTGTTGTAAACAGGGATAAAACTTGTTTTAGTTGCTCATAAGCTATCGATTAAACCCATACGTGAATTCTAAATCGTGATATTGTAAAACGATATATGAGTGTTAGATGGATCTTGGATATTAAAATTTGTGAAATTGTAAGTTCATGAGTATTCGAATATGAAATGATAGTATGGCGTGAAATTGAATTATTCATTGGAAAATGATTGATGTAGATTCAGCCAAGACAAAGTGTATACATGGTAGTATATGTGGTATGTGAAGTATATTTGGATAATTGTGATGTGAATACATGAAAATTTATATTTTGATTTAGGATTTTATGTGATGAATGTGAATGTGTATATATGAGATAAGGTAGAATGGCCAATGTGATGAATGTGAACATGCATATATGTGATAAGGCCGAATGGCCAATGCGATGAATGTGAGCATGCATATGTGTGATAAGGCGAATGGCCAATGTGATGAATATGAACATGCATATATGTGGTAAAGCCGAATGGCTAATGTGAAATATGTATGAGATATGTATGTATATGTGGTAAAGCCGAATGGCTAGTGTGAAATATGTAGGCGATGTGCGTATATTGTGGCCGAACAACCAAATGTAAAAGGTGTGTATTATTAGATATTTGATGAGGCAAATGAATTACAAATATGATCGATGTGAATGTTGTAACATGTGATTAAATGTACATGAAACTTGAAATATATTCCGGTAAGACCCGATGACTACGTGTGGAGATTATGTCCGGGTAAGACCCGATGACTATGTGTGGAGATTATGTCCGGGTAAGACCCGATGACTACGTGTGGAGATTTTGTCCGGGTAAGACCCGATAACTTCGTGTGGAGATTTCGTCTGAGCTAAAGGTCTCGCCAGTAATCCGAGTAGAGGTTAAAGCTATAAGACTTCGTAATAAGAATTGCTTATAAATATATTCAATGCGAAAGGTTAAACAGGTATGTACTCCAAGTTTATATGTGAGCTTGATTTGAACTAAATCATAAGGTAGTTATGTGATGCATACGAGAGCAATCTATGAGACTATTCCTATGATTATGTGACATCGGATCAGTGTGAGAGGTTATGTGAAATTATACAATATATCTATGTCACATGAGCTCACTTTTATGTGAAAGTTTATCTGCCTATTGTATATGATGAGATGTGCATATTCGGTAAAGGGGATGGTATGCCGAAGGAAGAGTGAAATAAAAATATGAACAACTATGTTATAATTTGATTGTTATCTGTTGACACTACTTAAAACTTACAATGCATTGTAATGCTTACTCCGTTTACTTTGTTTTCTCTGTTTTATAGATCTCATTTCGAAGCTACAGGCTCGGGGATCGTCAGCAACTAGTCACACTATCATTATCCACTGCTTATCACTGTTACGTTTAGAATTATTTTATGGCATGTATAGAATAGACTAGTGGCGGAAGAATATTTTTGGTTAATGTATATAAGCCATGTGAAAATGGCATCTTTTGAATGTTTACTTAGAAGTTTAAATTTTATCCCCGGTCGTGCTTAGTACTTATTTAAATGAATGATCTTTATTTCAAGTAAAAGTTCAAAATTTTCTTTGTTCGACATGAGTTACAAGTCCGTAATGCCCTTACCTATTCCGCGATGGTTACGGGATAGGGTGTTACATTTTATTGGTATCGAGCTACGGTTTAAATCGATTCTAGGACTAACGTAGTAACGCGTGAGTCTATTTATACATGCCATAAAGTGATAAAATGATAATGTGATGATTTTTATTATTAAAATGTGTTTCTTTGTATTGTAATGAATCTTGATCCCGATCGAGCTGTAGCAAGCTTCTGACTATGAGAAATTGAGATATAACTTCACTTAGATATGCCTAAATTATTAAGTTGATCAGGTACGTATCATGTACTCGTATTTGAATTTCGATTTGGATTGAATTATAATGGTATAAGTGATGTAATTTTGAAAGAGTGTTATGACTATAAATGTGATTTTTGTATGTGGCTATGGAACTGGAAGTTGAATGGTCGATAAGCACGTTGTGTTTGTATTCAAGTAATGTAAATGATATACTAATGTGTATTGCTATATGTGTATATGTACATGAGAATTGAGAGTGTTATATCCGGGCTAAGTCCCGAAGAGCATTCGTGCTAGTGATGTATCCGGACTAAGTTCCGAAGAGCATTCGTGCTAGTGATGTATCCGGACTAAGTCCCGAAGGGCATTCGTGCTAGTGATGTATCCGGACTAAGTCCCGAAGGGCATTCGTGCTAGTGATGTATCCGGACTAAGTCCCGAAGAGCATTCATGCTAGTGATGTATCCGGACTAAGTTCCGAAGAGCATTCGTGCTAGTGATATATCCAGGCTAAGTCCCGAAGAGCATTCATGCTAGTGATGTATCCGGACTAAGTTCCGAAGAGCATTCGTGCTAGTGATATATCCGTGCTAAACCCCGAAGAGTATTCGTGCTGGTGTTATATCCGGGCTAGGTCCCGAAGAACAATCATGCTGGTGACGTGTATTCGGGCCTTCGTGCCTAATAGGCTTTGTGCCAGTAATTTGAGCGAAGTTTAAGTGTTCATTACTATACGAATTCAAATTTAAATGAGATGATATGTTTAAAAGTGTGCATACATGATGTTTATAGACTTGGTTAAGTCATTTCAATGTGTAATAACGAATGAATAAGAGCACTATGTGTGTGAATGATTAGAGGCTTTGTGTGTGTGCGAATTCCTTTAACCGAGCACTATGAGTGCGAGATCGGTCGATGGGCACTAAGTGTGTGAAGTGGAATTCATGTAAGACCTCATCTGGGACGAAGGCATTGATTTGAGATAGTGTGTAAGACCATGTCTGGGACATGGCATTGGCTCGATATGTGAGAATATGTAAGACCATATCTAGGATATGGCATTGTAAGAGTTATATGTGCTTAATGAGTATCCGTAATGATTTCGAATGATTCAACGGGTATATTTAAGATGATAAATAAAGTAAGATCAGAATAAGTGATACGGGTATGTACGGAAGGTATGTGAAAATCAAATGAAAGTAAAAATTTGTGAGTTCATATTATATTATGTTATGTATACTAAATAAGTGAATACATAAAAAGATGGTGGATATGTTGTTAAGAAATGAATTCATGTTATAAATGTGTTACGGATTTAGTCTATGGAATGCTTGGTATATGAAGTCATATGTGCTATTGCTAAATGACCCTATTTTTTTTGTTAATCATATTCAAGAAATTATTTCGATTAAGTTCGACATTTGAAAGTCTGTAAGAATTTTGATGAATCTGATAATTTTGGATATATGGGTTATGTGCTAAAATAAATCCCATGCCGGTATACTATATGAGGCTTTATGCCAAATCGATTGTATACGGGTATCGTTAACGGTGATTGAATGTGCTAAATGAATTCAATGTTCACATATGTGGAAGTTTATTTTCTGTTGGAAATAGGTTAAGTTGAATAGTGAGATACGATGGAGTTATAAAGGATATTTATTGGGATGTTTGAGTATATGTGTACTTTTGGTCGAGTTCTGACTTATACATGAATGAAAATGTGAGTTACAAATATGTGGGTTGATGATGTGAATTATACATATTAATATGTGCTTAATATGTGTTTGAAATGCATTTGTGAATTAAATTAAGTGATTATTGCTTATGAAATCAAGAAAATGAGATATATGTGCATACTTGTAGAAATGTTTATGTATTTGTTTTAAGATAAGAAAATGATTTTATAGATCGATGCGAAATCAATAATGAATTACAATTGCTACCGATGAGCTAATGTTTATATGAATATAATTCAATAAGAGGACGTTATCCTAAACTATGCATCGGTAGAAATTTTTGGGGACGAAAATCCCAAAAGGGGAGGGAGAGTTGTGACACCCCTAATTTGACCCTAGTCGAAAAATGGTTTCGGGACCACAAAATCGAGTCATAAAAATAATTAGCCGTCATATTTTATGTTTATTATATGTGAATATGAATGTGTGAAAGTTTTAAGCTTCGATTTAGTCGATTGCATGTGAATTTAGTAATAGGACTTATGTGTGACACTTTTGAAATGTGATAGGTTAATCTATAAGGACCTATTAATGCATGTTGTATAAAAGAAGGGTTTACATGTCAAATTAGCCAAAAATCTAGATGGTGGCCGGCCATGCTATGGGGTAAAACATATTATAGACATTTTATGCTAATATGTGTGGGAAGAATAATAAAATATGAGGGGAGTGGGAGGAGAAACCAAAGTTGTCTCCCCCTTACTCCCCATTGCCGTGACTAGAGAAAGGGGAGGAAAAAACAAAGTTCTTTCTTTGTTGTTCAACTTGGCCGAATAGAAGAAACAAAGGAGGGGAAGAATTTTTGGGTCACTTGAGTCATTAAAAAGGTTAGTATATTATGTCAAATTGTGAAATTTTAACTTGTGTTAGGTAAATAATCATGGTTCTTACTTAGCCCATGCTAAAATTTGTAATTTTGAAGAATGATTGGAGCATTCGGCTAGGGTATAAAGGAAGGGATTTTGGTTGTTTCATCTAAGTATTGATGATGAATGTGTTATGGAAAGAAATCGGTCTTCCTAAGAATATGATTTGTGAATGTTTATATTAGTAATAGCCGAAATTAAAGAGGTTTGATGTCTTGAACAAATGTTGTTTATATGTTTTGAGTTAAGTAAAAAAATTTATGTTTGAACACTTAAGGATTCGGCATTGTTCATGACTATTTTATTTAGAATGTGATTTTGAATATTACGAATATTGGAATGTAAGTATAGGTGTGATCGGTCATAGGAATTTGATATGAAGTTTTGTTAGGTGAGTGATGAATCGCCGAATGAATTATATACATTGTGAGGATGAAATTTGTATATAAATTGTGTATGTGTGATTTTATTAGTTAATGGCATTTTGGCATTATATTTTGTTATGTGTGCATTCGGACTTTAAGGGTAATAAGATGAAGTTAAAAGCGTTAAAGAAGTTTCTAAGGCTTGATAAGTTATTGTAGCCATTGCCGATTATATAATTGGTTAAAGGAAACTTCAAATCGTCCATGTATGAATACATGAGTTGATTATTAAATGAGTATTCGGCAACATTTATAATAATGAATATGAGAGTGTATATACATACATGTTGTGCATAACTTGAGTAATCGACTAAAATATATTTATATGTATGTTGATAGCTTATGTATACGCCTTGTGTCAATGAGACATTCGAATATCAATATGTGTTAAAGTTACATATACAATTGTTTAATGTGACTTATCAAGTACACAAATTTGAAAACGAACGATAATAGACTTAAGTGGTCAATTGATTCAAATGAATTGGTTTTAAAATGTATATGGATGCCGTATGACTATGTTTGATTGGGAAGTAAATTTGTTTGATTTAGCTCAAGAGCTTAGAGGATCAAAGTTGGATAGGGGAAAGGAAAAGGTAATCGAATAGCTGTTGAAATCGTTCGACAACTTTCGAGGTAAGTTTTAAGTGATTAAACGTTGAGTAAATTCAATCATAATAGGACATAATGAGTTGACTTAATAAGATATGATGTGGCCATGATATGTCTTAAACTCAAATGGTAAGTTCATAAGTGTTTGGACTTGGAAATTTAAGAGCAAATTGTAATAATTTGCTTTGGATAGCAGCAGTGACGTGATTTTAGAAAATAACTATAAATTGTTGGTGTGGAATTATAGGCTGAACAAAATATGTAATCAAAGCTTAGTTAGTCTAGTTTCTTATAAAAGAGACCGTGTAAGCAAAGAAATTTCCTATAAAGAGATATTTAAAGTTGTGTGGGACGAAGGTCGAATGACTCAAAATCCCTATTCTCTTTTAGAAAATCATTATAATTTGTACAAAAATGGTTATAAGATAAAATTTATATGCTTGGACTCCTTAATGAGTGTAGTTTCAAATGAAATCAAATATAACACATTTTGAATTCTGTACAATGAAAAATCTGATTCGTAGTGAAGAGAGGTCAGATTAGTCAAACAGTGAAACAGGGGAAACTTTAAGAAAAATATGGCATTGATTGGCCAAACCTAAAATTCTGGAAATTTTATGGCTGGAAGATATATGAGTCTTTATTCAGGGAAAATTAACGGCAAGTGATTTGGAGTTTTGTAGCTCCAGTTATAAATAATTTAGTGACTATTGCACAGGAAAATAGCTCGTAGTGAATATGTGATTTTGTTGTAAACAGGGATAAAACTTGTTTTAGTTGCTCATAAGCTATCGATTAAACCCATACGTGAATTCTAAATCGTGATATTGTAAAACGATATATGAGTGTTAGATGGATCTTGGATATTAAAATTTGTGAAATTGTAAGTTCATGAGTATTCGAATATGAAATGATAGTATGGCGTGAAATTGAATTATTCATTGGAAAATGATTGATGTAGATTCAGCCAAGACAAAGTGTATACATGGTAGTATATGTGGTATGTGAAGTATATTTGGATAATTGTGATGTGAATACATGAAAATTTATATTTTGATTTAGGATTTTATGTGATGAATGTGAATGTGTATATATGAGATAAGGCCGAATGGCCAATGTGATGAATGTGAACATGCATATATGTGATAAGGCCGAATGGCCAATGCGATGAATGTGAGCATGCATATGTGTGATAAGGCCGAATGGCCAATGTGATGAATATGAACATGCATATATGTGGTAAAGCCGAATGGCTAATGTGAAATATGTATGAGATATGTATGTATATGTGGTAAAGCCGAATGGCTAGTGTGAAATATGTAGGCGATGTGCGTATATTGTGGCCGAACAACCAAATGTAAAAGGTGTGTATTATTAGATATTTGATGAGGCAAATGAATTACAAATATGACAGTCGATGTGAATGTTGTAACATGTGATTAAATGTACATGAAACTTGGAAATATATTCCGGGTAAGACCCGATGACTACGTGTGGAGATTATGTCCGGGTAAGACCCGATGACTATGTGTGGAGATTATGTCCGGGTAAGACCCGATGACTACGTGTGGAGATTTTGTCCGGGTAAGACCCGATAACTTCGTGTGGAGATTTAAATGCGAGCTAAAGGTCTCGCCAAGAATCCGAGTAGAGGTTAAAGCTATAAGACTTCGTAATAAGAATTGCTTATAAATATATTCAATGCGAAAGGTTAAACAGGTATGTACTCCAAGTTTATATGTGAGCTTGATTTGAACTAAATCATAAGGTAGTTATGTGATGCATACGAGAGCAATCTATGAGACTATTCCTATGATTATGTGACATCGGATCAGTGTGAGAGGTTATGTGAAATTATACAATATATCTATGTCACATGAGCTCACTTTTATGTGAAAGTTTATCTGCCTATTGTATATGATGAGATGTGCATATTCGGTAAAGGGGATGGTATACCGAAGGAAGAGTGAAATAAAAATATGAACAACTATGTTATAATTTGATTGTTATCTGTTGACACTACTTAAAACTTACTATGCATTGTAATGCTTACTCCGTTTACTTTGTTTTCTCTGTTTTATAGATCTCATTTCGAAGCTACAGGCTCGGGGATCGTCAGCAACTAGTCACACTATCATTATCCACTGCTTATCACTGTTACGTTTAGAATTATTTTATGGCATGTATAGAATAGACTAGTGGCGGAAGAATATTTTTGGTTAATGTATATAAGCCATGTGAAAATGGCATCTTTTGAATGTTTACTTAGAGAAGTTTAAATTTTATCCCTGGCTGTGCTTAGTACTTATTTAAATGAATGATCTTTATTTCAAGAAAAAGTTCAAAATTTTACTGTTCTGACATGAGTTACAAGTCCGGTAATGCCCCTTACCTATTCCGGCGATGGTTACGGGATAGGGGTGTTACATTTTATTGGTATCAGAGCTACGGTTTAGTCGATTCTAGGACTAACGTAGCACGCGTGAGTCTATTTATACATGCCATAAAGTGATAAAATGATAATGTGATGATTTTTTATTATTAAAATGTGTTTGCTGTATTGTAATGAATCTTGATCCCGATCGAGCTGTAGCAAGCTTCTGACTATGAGAAATTGCGATATAACTTCACTTAGATATGCCTAAATTATTAAGTTGATCAGGTACGTATCATGTACTCGTATTTGAATTTCGATTTGGATTGAATTATAATGGTATAAGTGATGTAATTTTGAAAGAGTGTTATGACTATAAATGTGATTTTTGTATGTGGCTATGGAACTGGAAGTTGAATGGTCGATAAGCACGTTGTGTTTGTATTCAAGTAATGTAAATGATATACTAATGTGTATTGCTATATGTGTATATGTACATGAGAATTGAGAGTGTTATATCCGGGCTAAGTCCCGAAGAGCATTCGTGCTAGTGATGTATCAGGACTAAGTTCCGAAGAGCATTCGTGCTAGTGATGTATCCGGACTAAGTCCCGAAGGGCATTCGTGCTAGTGATGTATCCGGACTAAGTCCCGAAGGGCATTCGTGCTAGTGATGTATCGGGCTAAGTCCCGAAGAGCATTCATGCTAGTGATGTATCCGGACTAAGTTCCGAAGAGCATTCGTGCTAGTGATATATCCAGGCTAAGTCCCGAAGAGCATTCATGCTAGTGATGTATCCGGACTAAGTTCCGAAGAGCATTCGTGCTAGTGATATATCCGTGCTAAACCCCGAAGAGTATTCGTGCTGGTGTTATATCCGGGCTAGGTCCCGAAGAACAATCATGCTGGTGACGTGTATTCGGGCCTTCGTGCCTAATAGGCTTTGTGCCAGTAATTTGAGCGAAGTTTAAGTGTTCATTACTATACGAATTCAAATTTAAATGAGATGATATGTTTAAAAGTGTGCATACATGATGTTTATAGACTTGGTTAAGTCATTTCAATGTGTAATAACGAATGAATAAGAGCACTATGTGTGTGAATGATTAGAGGCACTGTGTGTGTGCGAATTCCTTTAACCGAGCACTATGAGTGCGAGATCGGTCAGTGGGCACTAAGTGTGTGAAGTGGAATTCATGTAAGACCTCATCTGGGACGAAGGCATTGATTTGAGATAGTGTGTAAGACCATGTCTGGGACATGGCATTGGCTCGATATGTGAGAATATGTAAGACCATATCTAGGATATGGCATTGTAAGAGTTATATGTGCTTAATGAGTATCCGTAATGATTTCGAATTATTCAACGGGTATATTTAAGATGATAAATAAAGTAAGATCAGAATAAGTGATACGGGTATGTACGGAAGGTATGTGAAAATCAAATGAAAGTAAAAATTTGTGAGTTCATATTATATTATGTTATGTATACTAAATAAGTGAATACATAAAAAGATGGTGGATATGTTGTTAAGAAATGAATTCATGTTATAAATGTGTTACGGATTTAGTCTATGGAATGCTTGGTATATGAAGTCATATGTGCTATTGCTAAATGACCCCTATTTTTTTTTTGTTAATCATATTCAAGAAATTATTTCGATTAAGTTCGACATTTGAAAGTCTGTAAGAATTTTTGATGAATGCTGATAATTTTGGATATATGGGTTATGTGCTAAAATAAATCCCATGCCGGTATACTATATGAGGCTTTATGCCAAATCGATTGTATACGGGTATCGTTAACGGTGATTGAATGTGCTAAATGAATTCAATGTTCACATATGTGGAAGTTGATTTTCTGTTGGAAATAGGTTAAGTTGAATAGTGAGATACGATGGAGTTATAAAGGATATTTATTGGGATGTTTGAGTATATGTGTACTTTTGGTCAGGTTACAGCTTATACATGAATGAAAATGTGGGTTACAAATATGTGGGTTGATGATGTGAATTATACATATTAATAAGTGCTTAATATGTGTTTGAAATGCATTTGTGAATTAAATTAAGTGATTATTGCTTATGAAATCAAGAAAATGAGATATATGTGCATACTTGTAGAAATGTTTATGTATTTGTTTTAAGATAAGAAAATGATTTTATAGATCGATGCGAAATCAATAATGAATTACAATTGCTATCGATGAGCTAATGTTTATATGAATATAATTCAATAAGAGGACGTTATCCTAAACTATGCATCGGTAGAAATTTTTGGGGACGAAAATCCCAAAAGGGGAGGGAGAGTTGTGACACCCCTAATTTGACCCTAGTCGAAAAATGGTTTCGGGACCACAAAATCGAGTCATAAAAATAATTAGCCGTCATATTTTATGTTTATTATATGTGAATATGAATGTGTGAAAGTTTTAAGCTTCGATTTAGTCGATTGCATGTGAATTTAGTAATAGGACTTATGTGTGACACTTTTGAAATGTGATAGGTTAATCTATAAGGACCTATTAATGCATGTTGTATAAAAGAAGGGTTTACATGTCAAATTAGCCAAAAATCTAGATGGTGGCCGGCCAAGCTATGGGGTAGAACATATTATAGACATTTTATGCTAATATGTGTGGGAAGAATAATAAAATATGAGGGGAGTGGGAGGAGAAACCAAAGTTGTCTCCCCCTTACTCCCCATTGCCGTGACTAGAGAAAGGGGAGGAAAAAACAAAGTTCTTTCTTTGTTGTTCAACTTGGCCGAATAGAAGAAACAAAGGAGGGGAAGAATTTTTGGGTCACTTGAGTCATTAAAAAGGTTAGTATATTATGTCAAATTGTGAAATTTTAACTTGTGTTAGGTAAATAATCATGGTTCTTACTTAGCCCATGCTAAAATTTGTAATTTTGATGAATGATTGGAGCATTCGGCTAGGGTATAAAGGAAGGGATTTTGGTTGTTTCATCTAAGTATTGATGATGAATGTGTTATGGAAAGAAATCGGTCTTCCTAAGAATATGATTTGTGAATGTTTATATTAGTAATAGCCGAAATTAAAGAGGTTTGATGTCTTGAACAAATGTTGTTTATATGTTTTGAGTTAAGTAAAAAAATTTATGTTTGAACACTTAAGGATTCAGCATTGTTCATGACTATTTTATTTAGAATGTGATTTTGACTATTACGAATATTGGAATGTAAGTATAGGTGTGATCGGTCATAGGAATTTGATATGAAGTTTTGTTAGGTGAGTGATGAATGGCCGAATGAATTATATACATTGTGAGGATGAAATTTGTATATAAATTGTGTATGTGTGATTTTATTAGTTAATGGCGTTTTGGCATTATATTTTGTTATGTGTGCATTCGGACTTTAGGGGTAATAAGGTGAAGTTAAAAGGGTTAAAGAAGTTTCTAAGGCTTGATAAGTTATTGTAGCCATTGCCGATTATATAATTGGTTAAAGGAAACTTCAAATCGTCCATGTATGAATACATGAGTTGATTATTAAATGAGTATTCGGCAACATTTATAATAATGAATATGAGAGTGTATATACATACATGTTGTGCATAACTTGAGTAATCGACTAAAATATATTTATATGTATGTTGATAGCTTATGTATACGCCTTGTGTCAGTGAGACATTCGAATATAAATATGTGTTAAAGTTACATATACAATTGTTTAATGTGACTTATCAAGTACACAAATTTGAAAACGAACGATAATAGACTTAAGTGGTCAATTGATTCAAATAAATTGGTTTTAAAATGTATATGGATGCCGTATGACTATGTTTGATTGGGAAGTAAATTTGTTTGATTTAGCTCAAGAGTTTAGAGGATCAAAGTTGGATAGGGGAAAGGAAAAGGTAATCGAATAGCAGTTGAAATCGTTCGACAACTTTCGAGGTAAGTTTTAAGTGATTAAACGTTGAGTAAATTCAATCATAATAGGACATAATGAGTTGATTTAATAAGATATGATGTGGCCATGATATGTCTTAAACTCAAATGGTAAGTTCATAAGTGTTTGGACTTGGAAATTTAAGAGCAAATTGTAATAATTTGCTTTGGACAGCAGCAGTAACGTGATTTTAGAAAATCACTATAAATTGTTGGTGTGGAATTATAGGCTGAACAAAATATGTAATCAAAGCTTAGTTAGTCTAGTTTCTTATAAAAGAGACCGTGTAAGCAAAGAAGTTTCCTATAAAGAGATATTTAAAGTTGTGTGGGACAGTGTTAGAATGACTCCGAAATCCCCTGTTCTGTATTTAGAAAATCATTATAATTTGTAAAAAAATGGTTATAAGATAAAATTTATATGCTTGGACTCCTTAATGAGTCTAGTTTCAAATGAAATCAAATAGAACACATTTTGAATTCTGTACAATGAAAAATCTGATTCGTAGTGAAGAGTGGTCAGATTAGTCAAACAATGAAACAGGGGAAACTTTAAGAAAAATATGGTATTTATTGGCCAAACCTAAAATTCTGGAAATTTTATGGATGGAAGATATATGAGTCTTTATTCAGGGAAAATTAACTGCAAGTGATTTGGAGTTTTTTAGCTCCAGTAATAAATAATTTAGTGACTATTGCACAGGAAAACAGCTCGTAGTGAATATGTGATTTTGTTGTAAACAGGGATAAAACTTGTTTTAGTTGCTCATAAGCTATCGATTAAACCCATACGTGAATTCTAAATCGTGATATTGTAAAACGATATATGAGTGTTAGATGGATCTTGGATATTAAAATTTGTGAAATTGTAAGCTCATGAGTATTCGAATATGAAATGATAGTATGGCGTGAAATTGAATTATTCATTGGAAAATGATTGATGTAGATTCGGCCAAGACAAAGTGTATACATGGTAGTATATGTGGTATGTGAAGTATATTTGGATAATTGTGATGTGAATACATGAAAATTTATATTTTGATTTAGGATTTTATGTGATGAATGTGAATGTATATATATGAGATAAGGCCGACTGGCCAATGTGATGAATGTGAACATGCATATATGTGATAAGGCCGAATGGCCAATGCGATGAATGTGAGCATGCATATGTGTGATAAGGCCGAATGGCCAATGTGATGAATATGAACATGCATATATGTGGTAAAGCCGAATGGCTAATGTGAAATATGTATGAGATATGTATGTATATGTGGTAAAGCCGAATGGCTAGTGTGAAATATGTAGGCGATGTGCGTATATTGTGGCCGAATGACCAAATGTGAAAGGTGTGTATTATTAGATATTTGATGAGGCAAATGAATTACAAATATGACAGTCGATGTGAATGTTGTAACATGTGATTAAATGTACATGAAACTTGAAATATATTAGGGTAAGACCCGATGACTACGTGTGGAGATTATGTCCGGTAAGACCCGATGACTACGTGTGGAGATTATGTCCGGGTAAGACCCGATGACTACGTGTGGAGATTTTGTCCCGGTAAGACCCGATAACTTCTTGTGGAGATTTAAATCGAGCTAAAGGTCTCGCCAATAATCCGAGTAGAGGTTAAAGCTATAAGACTTCGTAATAAGAATTGCTTATAAATATATTCAATGCGAAAGGTTAAGCAGTATGTACTCCAAGTTTATATGTGAGCTTTATTTGAACTAAATCATAAGGTAGTTATGTGATGCATACGAGAGCAATCTATGAGACTATTCCTATGATTATGTGACATCGGATCGATGTGAGAGGTTATGTGAAATTATACAATATATCTATGTCACATGAGCTCACTTTTATGTGAAAGTTTATCGCCTATTGTATATGATGAGATGTGCATATTCGGTAAAGGGGATGGTATGCCGAAGGAAGAGTGAAATAAAAATACGAACAACTATGTTATAATTTGATTGTTATCTGTTGACACTACTTAAAACTTACTAAGCATTGTAATGCTTACTCTGCTTACTTTGTTTTCTCTGCTTTTATAGATCTCATTTGAAGCTACGGGCTTGGGGATCGTCGACAACTAGTCACACTATCATTATCCACTGCTTATCACTGTTACGTTTAGAATTATTTTATGGCATGTATAGAATAGACTAGTGGCGGAAGAATATTTTTGGTTAATGTATATAAGCCATGCGAAAATGGCATCTTTTGAATGTTTACTTAGAGAAGTTTAAATTTTATCCTTGGCTGTGCTTAGTACTTATTTAAATCAATGATCTTTATTTCAAGAAAAAGTTCAAAATTTTACTGTTCTGACATGAGTTACAAGTCCGGTAATGCCCCTTACCTATTTCGGCGACGGTTACGGGATAGCGGTGTTACATAGTATCTATTCACCTTAGCCAACGGGGACTTGTTAACGGGCCAAGGTAAGTAACAAAACCATAACAAGAGAAATTGCCAAAATGCCTCTAAGGGCGAAAATGACTAAAACACCCCTATGTGTGGAATGTAAGACTTATGGATGTTCATGTATATCTGTTGCATACATATGATATTCTGTTTAGGTTGCATATGTGTTGGGAATTATAGAACAGAGGAAGTATATGAGGATCGCATGGTTTCTTGACAACCGTGGGTCTATCGACGGCTTTTAAGCCCAATATGTGATTGGCAGCTTGCTGTAATGAAGGTAGCTCCGCAACCGGGTTACCATTGATGTGTATCAGATGGCTGGGTTGATATTTATATCCCCACATGATGTGTATCAGGGGACGGAGTTGATGTGTAACTGTTGGATTATTGGGGTAGGTTGCATTGCATTGCATTGCATGTATGATTTTATGGTGAATGATGAATGCTTATTACTCGTCGAGGGTTACTTACTGAGTTTTCAAAAACTCACTCCCTCTTTTATTTTTCTCAGGTGATGCTCAATAGAAGGTTCAATGTCTGGAAGGACTCGGAGGTGGCCAGCTAGTAAGACGACTTGGACTTATTCTTTTTAAAAAGAAAGCATATAGTTTTTAGCTTATTAAGTAATTTTAGACTGGAATGAAATAAGGCCTTCCCTTTTATTATTATTTGGATTGTTATTTTTATGCGTTGTAATTATGAGAAGGTGAACATGGGTTTCCTAAATCATATATTGTTTTTCTATGTTTCCGCAACTAAATTTTAAAATGACAGGCTTTCATAAATCATATGTTTTAAACAAGCTTTCACGATTGAAAGAGAGTTTTTATAAGTTAATTTTGGTTTCTCATTTTAAGAAGGGTTTTCAATGAAAATAAGGTTTTCGCTAAAACACTTCAATGTGATGCGCCAAATTCGGCCATAACGTCCGGGCCGGGTTGGGGGTGTTATATTTAGTGGTATCAGAGCCAGCTTGTAAAACTCGGGCTGTGAAGTGGGCCTTATTATTTTGGTTTTGTTTAAAAAAATCATCGGATCACAATGTTTTAGAAGAAAAAAATTATTGTTGTATGGCACACCGAGTCTTCGACGTTGAACCAAGTAAGTTCCTTTATTTTTAAGCTTTTGTAATTTGATATACAGAAGGTAGTTAGTGGGCTACTTTGGATGATTATGCTAAGGTTTTTTTTAGATTGAAACTGAAGCCCGTAGGACCTTGGAACTGTAGAGGATTTACGAAAACAACCTTCTTTTAATACTCCCATAAAACATCGGTTTAATTATTAAAACTAACTAACACTTCATAAAATTTCTAATCCAGATAATACGTGAGACAACGATGAGTGCTAAAAGAGGTGCAAGAGGCCGTGGCCGAGGCGTCGGAAGTGTTAGGGCTGAATCGTCGGAATCAGGCCATATGCCCGATGTTGGAGTAGAAGAGGCTCCAGCCTCACCCGTAGTTAGGACTGGGCTATATGATCGGGCCACGGAGGAAGATGCATTATCGCAGGTAATACTGAGGATTTTGGAAAGGGTCGTAGGGCCCAAAATGGGACGGGAAATCGGGGGGTCCATTCCGGAGCGACTTCGATCAAATGGGGCTGAGATCTTTAAAGTCGTGACTGGTGTGGCTCCTAATGTGGTGGAATACTAGTTGGAGGCCACCGAAAGGATAATGGAAGACTTAGACTATTCTCCTCAACAAAAGTTGAAAGGGCCAGTGTCACTACTTAGGGAAGAAGCTTACCAGTGGTGGCTGACAGTGGAAGAGGGCACCCAACATGAGCAGGTCACTTGGGATTTCTTCAAAACTACGTTCCAAGGGAAGTATGTAGGTGCAAGTTATGTGGATGCTAGAAGGAAAGAGTTCCTGAACTTGACCCAGGGAAACAAATCTGTGGCAGAGTATGAGGCGGAATTTCTACGCCTTAGTAGGTATGCGAGAGTTACGGTGGCAATGGACTATGAGCATTCCGTTAGGTTTGAGGATGGTCTTAGGGATAGCCTCAGAGTATTGATAGCTCCACCAAGGGAGTGAGTCTTCTCGGAGTTGGTAGAGAAAACAAAGATAGCAGAGGAGGTGAAGCGCACTGAGCGCTTAAATCGAGAAAAAGAAAATGGTAGGAATAAAAGGGAGGCTGAGACTCCTGGTGTTGGACAGAGGCCTAGGGCTAAGGCTAGGGATAATGGGTCGGTTAGAGCAGGGCCCCTGCTGTGAATCCATGGGTGCCACCTTGTGCTGATTGTGGGAAAGGTCATGTAGGTGAGTGTTGGAAGAGGATGGGAGCTTGTCTAGCTTATGGATCTATGGAGCATCGGATCAGGAATTGCCCTAGATGCTAGTTCGGGTGCCAGGCATGGGTAGAGGTGATGTACAACCACCGAGGGGTGGTCAGCAGCTGTCCAGAGGCTATGGTCTGGCCAGGGGTGGAAACGGCTTGGGCCATGGAGCATTGGGCAGAGGTGCTGGTCATGTTGAGGCGAGATAGCCAGCATTGGTTTATGCAGCACGTCGTCGAGAGGACGCAGACGCTCCAGAGGCGAATATTGGTACGTAATTTAACCATAATATGCTATTTACTTAGTTCGGAGTTAGAGTGCGCAGCGGGAGCGTGGTGTGGTAGTCTATGTTATGGAGCTGTACTAATAGTTGGGAATTTCAAGGATGAAATTTCTTTTAAGGGGTAGAGTTGTAACGCCTCAAAAATCCCAAAATCCTGAACTTTCCCTTTTTTTCAGTTTCGATAAAAAGTGTGCTTAACATTCCTAGTCAAGTGTAAATTATGTGAAAGTAGGTCTTGGTTAAGGTTTGAGTTCGAACTTAGGAGTGAAGGAAATTATGGTTTAATTATTAAAAGAACCATGTTGGCAAGTAGGTTGGATTTTAAATAAATGAAGGAAGAATTGGACACAAGAAAGTCTTGTGGTAGAGTGGCAAGTGGCGTCACATGCAAGGCAAGGAGGTAAAGGGTTTGAATCCCTCTTTCCTCAAAGGAAGGATTTATTTTTTCTTAAGGGATGGACAGTGGTGGCATTGAATGTGAACTCTGTAGGGAGTGATAAGAGGAGAAATTTGAGAAGGGGATTAAGGGGTTATCAGAGAGAAAAATTAAGAGATGAGTGAAGAAGAGGTGGAGCCAAATTGGGAATTTGGGCATAGGAAATTTGGCCATAGAGGCTATATATAGGTGCCAAATGTGAGGTTGCCAGGCTAATGCCGAATTCTCCCTCACCTTGTTGCCAGAAAGCACCTTTTTTCTCTCTAAAGATCTAAAAGCTGAAAATCCCTTGTTCTTCCTTCTTTTTCTTTGTGCTGATTTTCCATTCTTCCCTACTCAAGTTCTCTTTTGGATTCACCTCTGGTCTTAAACAATTTCTACTTCTCTTTGTGTCGAATAACCTCTTTTACCATACAAGTTCCAAGAGTCGAATATCCTCTGTGCCGCCACTACCCTTTCCACTCAGTCAATTCTAGTGTAAGTGCTTTGTTCTCTCAATCGGTTTTGCTAGTATAGATCACTCTATCCCTCACTTCTTCCAATCGATTTTGGTAGGATTAGTATCGAATCCCAACCTTTTGGATCCCTATCAATTTGCTCCTTAGGTGTAAGATATTGGTAAGTGTTCTTCCCTTCGGTAAAGGTTGGCCGAATAGGCTTTAGTAGTAAAGGGTGACATATGATGGATACAAGTCACCCAATATATTTTTAACGATAAATCTTAATGCAGATCTGGGAAGTACTCGTGATTAGTGATCAAGGAAAAGCTATTAAGACTTGGCGTTTCAGTTAAGGTTAAGGTGAGACTTCGGCTTTTGGTAAAGTAATCGATAAGTATATGTGAGTAATCATTGAGTGATATTGATTGTAGGTTCGTGGTAAGGGGGATCGCAATATGCTTTATTACCAGGTGTGCTCATACACTGTACACACACAGTAGATCGGCAAAAGCCGAAATGCTAAAAAACCACAATGCCGAAAAGCTGAAAGTTTGGCTAAAATAACCTTGCAAGTGCACGAACACTCATACAGGGGAAACTGATAGGTTATCTGAGGCCTCATGGGCCGTGTTTTCGCCAACCGAGCCAGGATGGGCTAAGTAAACCCGATGGGCTATTGGGCCCGCAATAGGCAAAATTCACAACTTGATGTTAGGTGATGGAAATTATATGAAAGCATGTATAAGAATGTGATTTGGGCCTAATAGGCCATATGAATGTGATTTGGGCCTAATGGGCCAAATGAATGTGATTTGGGCCTAATGTGTGACAGCCCTAAAGTGACCGTAGTCCGAAAGCGGTTTCGGGATCGCTAAACCGAATCACCAAATTATTTGAATATGATATTTATTGTCTAAAAATGTGAAAGTTTTAAGCTTCGATTTAGTAAATTGCATGTGAATTTAGTCAATAGGACTTATGTGTGACACTTTTGAAATGTGATAGGTTAATCTATAAGGATCTATTAGTGCATGTAATCAAAAGGGTGGACTTGCATGTCAATTTTCCCCCCTAATTAGTAGTGGCCGGCCATGAGCATGAGGGTGGACAAAATGTTATGGCTAAAAAAACATGTAATGAACATGTTGGGTTAATGCTTTATGTTAGGAATAATAAAATAAAGAACATGGGCAATAAAATATTAGTGTTAGTAGAAGGAGAAACAAAAAAAAAATGTGTGTGGTTGTTCCTCCATTGTGTCGTACCTAGAAGAAAAAAAAAAGAAAAAAAAAGCTTCATCCTCTTTGTTCTTCTTGACCGAAAAATCAAAGGGAGAAGAAAGGAGTTTTCTTGCTTCATGTTCGATTGGTTGGTGTTTAGGAGGAGGTATGTTTGATGATGTTCCATGAGATGCATGCATGTTTTAGTTGTTAGCTTGAGTTCTACCTAGCCCATGGTCTAAATCTTGCTTGTGATGGAGATGACACTCGGCCATGGATGTATCATTCTTGCTTGGTGTTGATGTTGTGTTGATGAGATATCAAGTTATTTTTGTGACCCAAGTTGAGATTTGGATTTTGGAATGAGTAAGGTTTTCGGCTATGGTAATTATAAGGGTGATGGATGTTGTTTCATGCTAAATCTAGATGAACAATGTTAGTGCTTATATCTCGATATTTATGAGTTTCTTTCTTGGTTTTACCTCAAACCCATGAAGTATTTTTAATTGGTGTTGTTAGAGGTTTCGGTCATGGGATTATAAGCTTGTTAGTTTTGATGGTGAAATTTATGCCTTGTAAGGGTAAATGGTTCAAAGGAACATTCGGCCATGATGTAAAAATTATGGTGAAGTGATGTTAAATGCTTTGAATATTGAGTATATGTATATATTGTTATAAGTTGAATTTAAGGTTTGCTAAATTGTCTTTGTCATTGCCGAATGTGTGTATAGTTAAAGAGAATTTGTTTAAGTGCTTAGTTAATTGATATTGAGTTAATGATATGTGTATTCGGTCATAAAGTTGCACATGAGGAAATGTTAGATTAATGGTATTAAATTGCTTAATGTGATTAAAATGCGTATGACCATTTTGTATTTGAGCTAAAGGTGGCCATATGACCTATCAAATTCATTGTCATATTCGCCATAAGCTAGCATAATGAGACTTTAATAAGTTAAATTTGTTTGAATTAGCTCAAGAGCTTAGAGGACCAAAGTTGGATAAGGAAATGAAAAAGTGATCGAATAGTCAGTGAAATCGTTCGACAACATCCAAGGTAAGTTTTCGAGTAATGGAACTTAGATTATGATTCAATTAGATCATGTTTTAAGCAAATCAATATCATGCTCTTGTATGTAGCTATTGAGCCGAAAATGATAATGCTTGATAAGTGACTTGTGTTTGAATTCTAGTTATGAAAATGAAATATAGATGTGTCATGATTTACTGATATGTGCATGGATATTCGGATGATAACCGGGCTAAGTCCCGAAGGCATTTGTGTGAGTTACTATATCTGGGCTAAGTCCCGAAGGCATTTGTGTGAGTTACTATATCCGGGCTAAGTCCCGAAGGCATTTGTGCGAGTTACTATATCCGGGCTAAGTCCAGAAGGCATTTGTGCGAAGTTACTATATCAAGGGCTAAGTCCCAAGGCATTTGTGCGAGTTACTATAACCGGGCTAAGTCCGAAGGCATTTGAGCAAGTAGTTATATTCGGCTAAATCCCGAAGATGCTTGGGTTTGGAAGTGAGCAAGCTTGCTATAAATTTCAAATTAATACGCTCATAAAATCCAAACGATGTGGTATTTTTCGTATATGCATCGGAAAAGTCGATTCGATTTAAATAGTATTCGTTCAATTGATTAACGAATTTTCGGCCTTTAGTTAGGTTTGATACCTTGTGAATGAATATATTGATTGAAGCGTGAAGTAAGTATGTTTATGAGAATGTGCATATATGAAGTTATCCATTTAGCCATATGAATGTTATACCTTAGCCGAAACTAATTTCATTATTCAAAACTTACTAAGCATTAAATGCTTACTCCGTTTCTTTGATTCTCTGTTTTATAGATTTTGGTTAAATGGGTTATCGGCCTGGATTGTCAAGTCGAAGTCGTCCACACTATCAAAGCCCTTTTGGTACACTTTTGGTTGAACTCGAAAATGGCATGTATAGGACTACCCTTTTTGTTGTTGGTCATGTACCCTTTGGTTTTGTATAAATTTGGATAGCCATACGAAAATGGCTTATATACACATTGAGCATAGCATTATAATCGTCTTGTATGTTGATCATTGAGAGGTATGGAAATGTTTGGTAACGATTAGCCGTTGGGAATGGTTAATTATGATTATTTTGATGCTATGTATGACAAACTCTAGTTGATTCATGGAAAACCATGAAATAGGTAAGGTTTACCTTAAAAACAGATGCTGACAGCAGCAGTGGTGTGGATTTCAAAAATCACTAAAAATAGTAAGAATGGAATTAAATAGTGAATAAATTATGTAATTTAACCTTGATGAATCTATTTTCATAGGGAAGTAATGAAACGATCATATGAACAGTATTTTATGAGATTTTAAAGTTTTCGTGAAACAAGGCCAGATCGGTTTCTGGATTCCCTTTTCGGACTTAGGAAATTCATTATAAATTAACCAGAGATAGTTAGAAGTCATGCCATATATGTATAGATTCCTTTTAGAGTCTAGTTTCTTTAGAAATAAACGGAATAAGTATTGAATCCCTGTACAGGGAGATATATAAGTCGTAATGCATGAAGGTGAGAGCAGTTAAACCCTGAAATAGGGGATACTTTAACTAATAAACTGTACTAATTTTCCAAACCAAAAATTCTAGAAAAAACTTTGTAGATGGATATATGAGTCTAGTTTTAGGGAAAATTTACGAAACTGATTTTTGAGTTTTGGAACTCAAGATATGATTTTTAAGGTGACAGTGACGCAGTTACCCAGCTAGTCTGGAAATTTTTAAAATGGACTGTAAAAATAAGGGAATTAAGTCGTTAACCCCTCGTGTCCGACTCAAACAGCGGTCTCGAGTGCACGGGTGTTACAATTTTATTGGTATCAGAGCTATGGTTTAGTCGATTCTAGGACTATCGTAATACGTTTGTGTCTAGCTATACATGCCATTTTGTGATTATTTGATAGTGTGGTGATTTCGACATTTGCAAATGTGTTTATTCATAGTAATGGATCCCGATCCCGACCGAAGCGGTAGTGATGATCTTGAGAGTGTAGCGCTGCTCAAGACAAGGACAGCCCCGGCAGACTCTCAACCTATTGCTAGCAATCCAAATGATGAGACTAGGCAAGCTTTTTATAGCGTGATGAATGATTGGTTTAACCAATACATTCGAACTAATACGGTTGTTCCACAACCTCCATTCCTGACTAATACCACCCCCACACCTACAATACCTCCGGTAATTGACCAAATAAGGTCAAATAAGCCTCCACTTGACAGAATCCGAAAACACGGGGCTACTGAATTTAAAGCTACTGACAGCGATGATGCCGAGCAAGCTGAATTTTGGTTGGACAACACTATTCGGGTACTCGATGAGCTATCTTGCACACCCGATAAGTGCCTAAAGTGTACTATCTCCTTGCTACGTGATTACGCCTACTATTGGTGGAATCGTTGATCTCTGTTGTGCCCGAGAGCAAGTAACTTGGGAGTTTTCCAAACCGAGTTTGAAAGAAGTATATCGTCGAGATTCATTGACCAAAAGCGGAAGGAATTTCTTGAACTTAAACAAGGTTCCATGTCGGTTACTCGACTATGAACGAAAATTTGTGAGGCTTAGCCAGACGCACGAGAATGCATTTCTTGAAGTCGTGATGTGTAAACGTTTCAAAGATGGGTGAATGATGATATAAAGTCAGTATGTTGGCATTTTAGAAACCGAGAATTTGTGGTACTTGTCGAGCGAGCTTGAAAAGCCGAGGAGCTCAGTAAGGAGAAAAGGAAAGCTGATATGGGAGCAAAGGAGTTTCGTAAGAGATTTTCGGGAAAGCCCTTCCAACAGTCATCGAACAAATTTAGAGATGACTTAGGCCGGTCTAGAGACGCTTCGGGTTTTGCTAGACGAGATCGTGACCGACCCCCTGTGAGTACACGAGTCACTTCGGTCGCCAGTATTGGAAACGATCGTCGAGACAGAACAGAGTGCCAGTATTGTGGTAAATGGCATTCGGGGAGTTGTAGATTCCATGACCGCTCCTGTTATAAATGCGGATCAGCTGACCATTTTATCAAGGATTGCCCGAGACTGTCTGAACAAAATGTAAATCAGACTGGGAAACCAGGGGCTATTACTGCTCGGGGTAGACCGTTTAGAAACACGGGCAATGCTAGTGGCGGTCAGAGAGGATCAAGAGATGCTACAACCAGATCTGAGGCTCTTGCGCCTGCTAGAGCTTATGCTATACGTGCACGCGAGGATGCTTCTTCGCTTCATGTTATTACCGGTACTTTTACTCTCTTTGATACTAATGTGATTGCTTTGATTGACCCTGGTTCTACTCATTCTTATATATGTGAAACCTTAGCAACCAGTAAGACTTTACCTGTTGAGTCTACTGAGTTCGTAATTCGGGTGTCAAATCCCTTAGGTCGTTATGTGCTTGTCGACAAAGTGTGTAAGAAATGTCCCTTAGAAATCAGAGGTTCCTGCTTTCCGGCCAATTTGATGCTTTTACCATTTGATGAATTTGATGTTATCCTCGGTGTGGATTGGCTAACCGTTCACGATGCAGTTGTGAATTGCAAAAGAAAAACTATCGATTTGAGGTGTGCAAATAATGAGATGATTCAAGTTGAGTCTACTGACTTGAAAGGGTTGCCAGCTGTAATATCATCGATGTTGGCTCAGAAATATGTAAGAAAGGGGTGCGAAGCATACCTTGCGTATGTACTTGATGACAAAGAGTTAGAAAAGAAGCCTAAATATGTGCCAGTGGTTTATGAATACCCGGATGTTTTTCCCGAAGAATTACCGGGTTTACCACCTGTTCGGGAGGTAGAGTTTGGCATTGAGCTTGTACCTGGGACTACACCGATTTTGATAGCTCCGTATTGTATGGCACCAACGGAATTAAAGGAATTGAAAGCTTAGTTGCAAGAGTTGACGGATAGAGGTTTCGCTCGACCAAGTTTCTCACCTTGGGGTGCACCAGTTTGTTTGTGAAAAAGAAGGACGGAACCATGAGGTTGTGCATCGACTATCGTCAGCTGAATAAGGTGACAATAAAGAATAAATATCTGATACCACGCATTAATGATTTGTTTGATCAACTAAAGGGAGCCTCAGTGTTTTCAAAGATAGATTTGAGATCGGGTTATTATCAGTTGTGAATTCGAGATTCGGATATACCCAAAACTGCTTTCAGAACGAGATACGGTCACTACGAGTTCTTAGTGATGCCGTTTGGGCTCACTAATGCCCCTGCGGTATTTATGGATTTGATGAATCGGATCTTTAGATCGTATTTGGATCGGCTTATAGTTGTGTTTATTGATGACATCTTGGTATACTCAAGAGATGAAACCGAGCATGCTGAACACCTGAGATTAGTGTTGCAGATTTTACGAGATAAGCAGTTATATGCTAAGTTCAGTAAGTGTGAGTTCTGGTTAAGAGAGGTTAGCTTCCTGGGTCACGTGGTATCTGCATCGGGCATTCGAGTCGATCCGAGCAAAATTTCAGCCATACTTAACTAGAAGCCTCCGAGAAATATTACTGAAGTTCGGAGCTTTTTGGGACTTGCCGGTTACTACCGACGATTTGTAAAAGGTTCCTCGATGATAGCCACACCAATAACGAAGCTACTTCAAAAAGATGTTAAGTTTGAATGGACGGAAAGGTGTCAGAAAAGTTTCGATCAATTGAAAACCCATTTGACGGAAGCTCCAGTACTAGTGCAGCCCGAATCAGGCAAGGAGTTCGTCATTTACAGTGATGCATCCTTACTTGGGTTGGGTTGTGTATTGATGCAAGAAGGTCGAGTTGTAGCTTATGCATCGAGGCAACTGAAGCCACATGAGAAAAATTATCCAACCCATGATCTCGAATTAGCTGCCATTGTATTCGCTTTGAAAATATGGCGACATTACTTATTTGGTGAGAAGTGCCATGTATTTTCGGATCACAAAAGTCTCAAATATTTGATGACTAAAGAGACTTGAATCTGCAACAAAGGCGTTGGCTTGAGTTGTTGAAAGATTATGAGCTTGTCATTGACTATCACCTGGGAAAGGCTAATGTGGTTGCGGATGCCTTAAGTCGTAAATCACTGTTTGCTTTATGAGCGATGAATGTACACTTGTCCGTTCTATCTGACAATGTGTTAGTGGCAGAATTAAAGGCCAAACCATTATTGATTCATCAAATTTGTGAAGCTCGAAAGTCGATGATGAATTGGTTGCAAAGCGGCTGAATGTGTTAGAATATGGAATCGAGTTTCAAATTGATGATGACGATTGTTTGAGGTTGAAGTCGTTTGTGTGTTCCAAGAAATTGAGAACTCATTTCGATGATTCTCGAACGAAGCTCATTGTAGCCGGATGTCAATTCACCCGGGAGTACGAAAATGTACAACGATCCGAGATGTCGGTTTGGTGGCATGGTATGAAACGAGACATTTCGATTTTGTTTGAAGTGTTTAATATGTCGATGAAGTGAAGGCGGAACATCAAGTGCCTACGGGTTTACTTGACCAATCATGATACCCGAATGGAAATGGGATCGAGTCACGATGGATTTTGTGTCAGGTTGCCATTGTCGACAAGTAAGAAAGATGCGATTTGGGTTGTTGTTGATAGGTGACCAAGTCGGCCCATTTTATTCCGTGACGCACGGATTATTCCTTTGGATAAACTAGCTGAATTGTATGTTTCTCGGTTGTGAGATTACACGGGTACCTATTTCTATTGTGTCGGATAGAGATCCGAGATTCACCTCACGATTTTGGAAGAAATTGCAAGAAGCTTTGGGTACCAAGTTGCATTTAGCACCGCTTTTCACCCCAAACCGATGGTTAATTGAGCCGATAATTCAGATACTCGAGGATATGTTAAGATGCTGCATCCTTGAGTTTAGTGGTTCATGGGAACGGTATCTACCTTTGATTGAGTTCACTTACAACAATAGTTTTCAGTCAAGCATTAAGATGGCGCCTTACGAGGCTTTGTACGGTCGAAAATGCCGTACACCATTGTTTTGGATCGAGCTCGGTGAAAGAAAAATTTTCGGAGTTGATTAGATTAAAGATGCTGAGCAGAAAGTAAAAATAATTCATGAAAGTCTGAAGGCAGCATCAGATCGTCAGAAGTCGTATGCGGATTTGAAACGAAAGGACATTGAGTATCAGGTGGGAGATAAAGTGTTTCTTAAAGTTTCACCTTGGAAAAAGATACTCAGATTTGGGCGTAAGGGCAAATTGAGTCCGAGGTTCATTGGGCCATATGAAATATCCGAACGAGTCGGTCCAGTTGCGTATAGATTGATTTTGCCCCCTGAACTTGAAAAGATTCACGACGTCTTTCATGTTTTGATGCTTCGACGTTATAGATCTGATCCATCGCACATAATAAATACATCAGAGGTTGAAATTCAACCCGATATGAGTTATGAAGAAGAACCGATTCGTATCCTCGCTCATGAAGTGAAAGAGTTGCGAAACAAAAAGGTTCCTTTAGTGAAAGTGTTATGGCTCAAACATGGGATGGAAGAAGCTACTTGGGAACCTGAGAACTCTATGAAAGAACGATACCCAAACCTATTTATCGGTAAGATTTTCGGGGACGAAAATTTCTTAAAGTGGGGGAGAGTTGTGACAGCCCTAAAGTGACCTTAGTCGGAAAGCGGTTTCGGGACCGCTAAACTGAGTCACCAAATTATTTGAATATGATATTTATTGTCTAAAAATGTGAAAGTTTTAAGCTTCGATTTAGTAAATTGCATGTGAATTTAGTCAATAGGACTTATGTGTGACACTTTTGAAATGTGACAAAGTTAATCTATGAGGATCTATTAGTGCATGTAATCAAAAGGGTGGACTTGCATGTCAATTTTCCCCTAATTATTAGTGGCCGCCATGAGCATGAGGGTGGACAAAATGTTATAGCTAAAAAACATGTCATGAACATGTTGGGTTAATGCTTTATGTTAGGAATAATAAAATAAAGAACATGGGCAATAAAATATTAGTGTTAGTAGGAGGAGAAACAAAAAAAAATGTGTGTGGTTGTTCCTCCATTGTGCCGCACCTAGAAGGAAAAAAAAGAAAAAAAAGCTTCATCCTCTTTGTTCTTCTTGACCGAAAAATCAAAGGAAGAAGAAAGGAGTTTTCTTGCTTCATGTTCGATTGGTTGGTGTTTAGGAGGAGGTATGTTTGATGATGTTCCATGAGATGCATGCATGTTTTAGTTGTTAGCTTGAGTTCTACCTAGCCCATGGTCTAAATCTTGCTATGTGATGGAGATGACACTCGGCCATGGATGTATCATTCTTGCTTGGTGTTGATGTTGTGTTGATGAGATATCAAGTTATTTTGTGACCCAAGTTGAGATTTGGATTTTGGAATGAGTAAGGTTTTCGCTATGGTAATTATAAAGGTGATGGATGTTGTTTCATGCTAAATCTAGATGAACAATGTTAGTGCTTATATCTCGATATTTATGAGTTTCTTTCTTGGTTTTACCTCAAACCCATGAAGTATTTTTAATTGGTGTTGTTAGAGGTTTCGGTCATGGGATTATAAGCTTGTTAGTTTTGATGGTGAAATTTATGCCTTGTAAGGGTAAATGGTTCAAAGGAACATTCGGCCATGATGTAAAAATTATGGTGAAGTGATGTTAAATGCTTTGAATATTGAGTATATGTATATATTGTTATAAGTTGAATTTAAGGTTTGCTAAATTGTTTTTGTCATTGCCGAATGTGTGTATAGTTAAAGAGAATTTGTTTAAGTGCTTAGTTAATTGATATTGAGTTAATGATATGTGTATTCGGTCATAAAGTTGCACATGAGGAAATGTTAGATTAATGGTATTAAATTGCTTAATGTGATTAAAAATGCGTATGACCATTTTGTATTTGAGCTAAAGGTGGCCATATGACCTATCAAAT
Organism: Gossypium arboreum; assembly: GCF_025698485.1. NCBI lineage: Eukaryota > Viridiplantae > Streptophyta > Magnoliopsida > Malvales > Malvaceae > Gossypium > Gossypium arboreum. The sequence continues at coordinate 41,132,199 of NC_069081.1, forward strand.
TCATTGTCATATTCGGCCATAAGCTAGCATAATGAGACTTTAATAAGTTAAATTTGTTTGAATTAGCTCAAGAGCTTAGAGGACCAAAGTTGGATAAGGGAAATGAAAAAGTGATCGAATAGCCGTCGAAATCGTTCGACAACATCCGAGGTAAGTTTTCGAGTAATGGAACTTAGATTATGATTCGATTAGATCATGTTTTAAGCAAATCAATATCATGCTCTTGTATGTAGCTATTGAGCCGAAAATGATAATGCTTGATAAGTGACTTGTGTTTGAATTCTAGCTATGAAAATGAAATATAGATGTGTCAGGATTTACTGAAATGTGCATGGATATTCGGATGATAACCGAGCTAAGTCCCGAAGGCATTTGTGCTAGTGACTAATTCTGGGCTAAGTCCCGAAGGCATTTGTGTGAGTTACTATATCCGGGCTAAGTCCCGAAGGCATTTGTGCGAGTTACTATCTCCGGGCTAAGTCCCGAAGGCATTTGTGCGAGTTACTATAACCGGGCTAAGTCCCGAAGGCATTTGAGCAAGTAGTTATATTCAGCTAAATCCCGAAGATGCTTGGGTTTGGAAGTGAGCAAGCTTGCTGTAAATTTCAAATTAATACGCTCATAAAATCCAAACGATGAGGTATGTTTCGTATATGCATCGGAAAAGTTGATTCGTTTTAAATAGTATTCGTTCAATTGATTAACGAATTTTCGGCCTTTAGTTAGGTTTGATACCTTGTGAATGAATATATTGATTGAAGCGTGAAGTAAGTATGTTTATGAGAATGTGCATATATGAAGTTATCCATTTAGCCATATGAATGTTATACCTTAGCCGAAACTAATTTCATTATTCAAAACTTACTAAGCATTAAATGCTTACTCCGTTTCTTTGATTCTCTGTTTTATAGATTTTGGTTCGTCAGTTATCGGGCTCGGGATTGTCGAAGTCGAAGTCGTCCACACTATCAAAACCCTTTTGGTACACTTTTGGTTGAACTCTGAAAATGGCATGTATAGGACTACCCTTTTTGTTGTTGGTCATGTACCCTTTGGTTTTGTATAAATTTGGATAGCCATACGAAAATGGCTTATATACACATTGAGCATAGCATTATAATCGTCTTGTATGTTGATCATTGAGAGGTATGGAAATGTTTGGTAACGATTAGCCATTGGGAATGGTTAATTATGATTATTTTGATGCTATGTATGACAAACTCTAGTTGATTCATGGAAAACCATGAAATAGGTAAGGTTTACCTTAAAACAGATCTGACAGCAGCAGTGGTGTGGATTTCAAAAATCACTAAAAATAGTAAGAATGGAATTAAATAGTGAATAAATTATGTAATTTAACCTTGATGAATCTATTTTCATAGGGAAGTAATGAAACGATCATATGAACAGTATTTTATGAGATTTTAAAGTTTTCGTGAAACAAGGCCAGAGCGGTTTCTGGATTCCCTTTTCGGACTTAGGAAATTCATTATAAATTAACCAGAGATAGTTAGAAGTCATGCCATATATGTATAGATTCCTTTTAGAGTCTAGTTTCTTTAGAAATAAACGGAATAAGTATTGAATCCCTGTACAGGGAGATATATAAGTCGTAATGCATGAAGGTGAGAGCAGTTAAACCCTAAAATAGGGGATACTTTAACTAATAAACTGTACTAATTTTCCAAACCAAAAATTCTAGAAAAAACTTTGTAGATGGATATATGAGTCTAGTTTTAGGGAAAATTTACGAAACTGATTTTCGAGCTTTGGACCTCAAGATATGATTTTTAAGGTGACAGTGACGCAGTTAGCCAGCTAGTCTGGAAATTTTTAAAATGGACTGTAAAAATAAGGGAATTAAGTCTGTTAACCCTCGTGTCCGACTCAAACAACGGTCTCTGCACGGGTGTTACAATTTTATTGGTATCAGAGCTATGGTTTAGTCGATTCTAGGACTATCGTAATACGTTTGTGTCTAGCTATACATGCCATTTTGTGATTATTTGATAGTGTGGTGATTTCTGACATTTGCAAATGTGTTTATTCATAGTAATGGATCCCGATCCCGACCGAGCGGTAGCTGATGATCTTGAGAGTGTAGCGCCTGCTCCCGCACAAGGGACAGCCCCGGCGGACTCTCAACCTATTGCTAGCAATCCAAATGATGAGACTAGGCAAGCTTTTTATAGCGTGATGAATGATTGGCTTAACCAATACATTCGAACTAATACGGTTGTTCCACAACCTCCATTCCTGACTAATACCACCTCAAGACCTACAATACCTCCGTGAATCGACCAAATAAGGTCAAATAAGCCCCAGTTGATGAATCCGAAAACACGGGCTCTGAATTTAAAGCTACTTTGGCGATGATGCCGAGCAAGCTGAATTTTGGTTGGACAACACTATTCGTACTCGATGAGCTATCTTGCACACCGATAAATGCCTAAAGTGTACTATCTCCTTGCTACGTGATTACGCCTACTATTGGTGGAATACGTTGATCTCTGCAGCCCCGAGAGCAAGTAACTTGGGAGTTTTTCCAAACCGAGTTTGAAAGAAGTATATCGATCGAGATTCATTGACCAAAAACGGAAGGAATTTCTTGAACTTAAACAAGGTTCCATGTCGGTTCATCGACTATGAACGAAAATTTGTGAGGCTTAGCCAGACGCACGAGAATGCATTTCTTGAAGTCGTGATGTGTAAACGTTTCAAAGATGGATGAATGATGATATAAAGTCAGTATGTTGGCATTTTAGAAATCCGAGAATTTGTGGTACTTGTCGGCGAGCTTGCAAAGCCGAGGAGCTCGATGAAGGAGAAAAGGAAAGGCGATATGGGAGCAAAGGAGTTTAAGTAAGAGATTTTGGAAAGCCCTTCCAATGATCATCGAAGAAATTTAGAGATGACTTAGGCCGGTCTAGAGACGCCGGGTTTTGCTAGACGAGATCGTGACCGACCCGTGAGTACACGAGTCACTTGATCGCCAAGATGGGAAGCGATCGTCGAGACGAACAGAGTGCGATGTTGTGGTAAATGCCATTCGTGGAGTTGTAGATTCCATGACCGCTCTCGTTATAAATGCGGATCGGTGACCATTTTATCAAGGATTGCCCGAGACCTATCTCGAACAAAATGTAAATCAGACTGGGAAACCAGGGGCTATTACTGCTCGGGGTAGACCGTCTAGAAACACGGGCAATGCTAGTGGCGGTCAAAGAGGATCTAGAGATGCTACAACCAGATCTGAGGCTCGTGCGCTTGCTAGAGCTTATGCTATACGTGCACGCGAGGATGCTTCTTCGCTTCATGTTATTACCGGTACTTTTACTCTCTTTAATACTAATGTGATTGCTTTGATTGACCCTGGTTCTACTCATTCTTATATATGTGAAACCTTAGCAACCAGTAAGACTTTACCTGTTGAGTCTACTGAGTTCGTAATTCGGGTGTCAAATCCCTTAGGTCGTTATGTGCTTGTCGACAAAGTGTGTAAGAAATGTCCCTTAGAAATCGAGGTTCACCTTTCCGCCAATTTGATGCTTTTACCATTTGATGAATTTGATGTTATCCTCGGTGTGGATTGGCTAACCGTTCACGATGCGATTGTGAATTGCAAAAGAAAAACTATCGATTTGAGGTGTGCAAATAATGAGATGATTCGAGTTGAGTCTCTCGACTTGAAGGGGTCGCCATTGTAATATCATCGATGTTGGCTCGTAAATATGTAAGAAAGGGTGCGAAGCATACCTTGCGTATGTACTTGATGACAAAGAGTTAGAAAAGAAGCCTAAATATGTGCGATGGTTTATGAATACCGGATGTTTTCCGAAGAATTATCGGGTTTACCACTGTTCGGAGGTAGAGTTTGGCATTGAGCTTGTACAGGACTACACTGATTTTGATAGCTCCGTATTGTATGGCACCAACGGAATTAAAGGAATTGAAAGCTCAGTTGCAAGAGTTGACGGATAGAGGTTTCGCTCGACCAAGTTTCTCACCTTGGGGTGCACCAGTATTGTTTGTGAAAAAGAAGGACGGAACCATGAGGTTGTGCATCGACTATCGTCAGCTGAATAAGGTGACAATAAAGAATAAATATCTGATACCACGCATTGATGATTTGTTTGATCAACTAAAGGGAGCCTCAGTGTTTTCAAAGATAGATTTGAGATCGGGTTATTATCAGTTGTGAATTCGAGATTTGGATATACCCAAAACTGCTTTCAGAACGAGATACGGTCACTACGAGTTCTTAGTGATGCCGTTTGGGCTCACTAATGCCCCTGCGGTATTTATGGATTTGATGAATCAGATCTTTAGATCGTATTTGGATCGGCTTATAGTTGTGTTTATTGATGACATCTTGGTTTACTCAAGAGATGAAACCGAGCATCTTTGAACACCGAGATTAGTGTTGCGATTTTACGAGATAGCGCGTTATACGCTAAGTTCGATGAAGTGTGAGTTCGGTTAAGAGAGGTTAGCTTCGGGTCACGTGGTATCTGCATCGGGCATTCGAGTCGATCCGAGCAAAATTTCAGCCATACTTAACTAGAAGCCTCCGAGAAATATTACTGAAGTTCGGAGCTTTTTGGGACATGCCGGTTACTACCGACGATTTGTAAAAGGTTCTTCGATGATAGCCACACCAATAACGAAGCTACTTCAAAAAGATGTTAAGTTTGAATGGACGGAAAGGTGTCAGAAAAGTTTCGATCAATCGAAAACCCATTTGTGGAAGCTCAAGACTAGTGCGGCCGAATCGGGCAAGGAGTTCGTCATTTACGTGATGCATCCTTACTTGGGTTGGGTTGTGTATTGATGCAAGAAGGTCGAGTTGTAGCTTATGCATCGAGGCAAGCTGAAGCCACATGAGAAAAATTATCCAACCCATGATCTCGAATTAGTCGCCATTGTATTCGCTTTGAAAATATGGCGACATTACTTATTTGGTGAGAAGTGCCATGTATTTTCGGATCACAAAAGTCTCAAATATTTGATGACTCAAAGAGACTTGAATCTGCAACAAAGGCGTTGGCTTGAGTTGTTGAAAGATTATGAGCTTGTCATTGACTATCACCTGGGAAAGGCTAATGTGGTTGCGGATGCCTTAAGTCGTAAATCACTGTTTGCTTTATGAGCGATGAATGTACACTTGTCCGTTCTATCTGACAATGTGTTAGTGGCAGAATTAAAGGCCAAACCATTATTGATTCATCAAATTCGTGAAGCTCAGAAAGTCGATGATGAATTGGTTGCAAAACGGGCTGAATGTGTTCCGAATATGGAATCAGAGTTTCAAATTGATGATGACGATTGTTTGAGGTTCAGAAGTCGTTTGTGTGTTCCAAGAAATTCAGAACTCATTTCGATGATTCTGAACGAAGCTCATTGTAGCCGGATGTCAATTCACCCGGGGAGTACGAAAATGTACAACGATCTGAGATGTCAGTTTTGGTGGCATGGTATGAAACGAGACATTTCCGATTTTGTTTCGAAGTGTTTAATATGTCGATGAAGTGAAGGCGAACATCAAGTGCCTACGGGTTTACTTGACCAATCATGATACCCGAATGGAAATGGGATCGAGTCACGATGGATTTTGTGTGCAGGTTGCCATTGTCGACAAGTAAGAAAGATGCAATTTGGGTTGTTGTTGATAGGTGACCAAGTCGGCCCATTTTATTCCGTGACGCACGGATTATTCCTTTGGATAAACTAGCTGAATTGTATGTTTCTCGATTGTGAGATTACACGGGTACCTATTTCTATTGTGTCGGATAGAGATCTGAGATTCACCTCACGATTTTGGAAGAAATTGCAAGAAGCTTTGGGTACCAAGTTGCATTTTAGTACCGCTTTTCACCCCCAAACCGATGGTTAATCCGAGCCGATAATTTAGATACTCGAGGATATGTTAAGATGCTGCATCCTTGAGTTTAGTGGTTCATGGGAACGGTATCTACCTTTGATTGAGTTCACTTACAACAATAGTTTTCAGTCAAGCATTAAGATGGCGCCTTACGAGGCTTTGTACGGTCGAAAATGCCGTACACCATTGTTTTGGATCGAGCTCGGTGAAAGAAAAATTTTCGGAGTTGATTAGATTAAAGATCTTTGACGCGAAAGTAAAAATAATTCGTGAAAGTCGAAGGCGAGATCGGATCGTCGAAGTCGTCTGCGGATTTGAAACGAAAGGACATTGAGTATCGGTGGGAGATAAAGTGTTTCTTAAAGTTTCACCTTGGAAAAGATACTCGATTTGGGCGTAAGGGCAAATTGAGTCTGAGGTTCATTGGGCCATATGACATATCCGAACGAGTCGGTCCGATTATGATAGATTGATTTTGCCCCGAACTTGAAAAGATTCACGACGTCTTTCATGTTTTGATGCTTGACGTTATAGATCGATCCATCGCACATAATAAATACATCAGAGGTTGAAATTCAACCCGATATGAGTTATGAAGAAGAACCGATTCGTATCCTCGCTCATGAAGTGAAAAAGTTGCGAAACAAAAAGGTTCCTTTAGTGAAAGTGTTATGGCTCAAACATGGGATGGAAGAAGCTACTTGGGAACCCGAGAACTCTATGAAAGAACGATACCCAAACCTATTTACCGGTAAGATTTTCGGGGACGAAAATTTCTTAAAGTGGGGGAGAGTTGTGACAGCCCTAAAGTGACCTTAGTCGGAAAGCGGTTTCGGGACCGCTAAACTGAGTCACCAAATTATTTGAATATGATATTTATTGTCTAAAAATGTGAAAGTTTTAAGCTTCGATTTAGTAAATTGCATGTGAATTTAGTCAATAGGACTTATGTGTGACACTTTTGAAATGTGACAGGTTAATCTATAAGGATCTATTAGTGCATGTAATCAAAAGGGTGGACTTGCATGTCAATTTTCCCCCTAATTATTAGTGGCCGGCCATGAGCATGAGGGTGGACAAAATGTTATGGCTAAAAAAACATGTCATGAACATGTTGGGTTAATGCTTTATGTTAGGAATAATAAAATAAAGAACATGGGCAATAAAATATTAGTGTTAGTAGGAGGAGAAACAAAAAAAAAATGTGTGTGGTTGTTCCTCCATTGTGCCTTACCTAGAAGGAAAAAAAAAGAAAAAAAAAAGCTTCATCCTCTTTGTTCTTCTTGACCGAAAAATCAAAGGAAGAAGAAAGGAGTTTTCTTGCTTCATGTTCGATTGGTTGGTGTTTAGGAGGAGGTATGTTTGATGATGTTCCATGAGATGCATGCATGTTTTAGTTGTTAGCTTGAGTTCTACCTAGCCCATGGTCTAAATCTTGCTATGTGATGGAGATGACACTCGGCCATGGATGTATCATTCTTGCTTGGTGTTGATGTTGTGTTGATGAGATATCAAGTTATTTTTGTGACCCAAGTTGAGATTTGGATTTTGGAATGAGTAAGGTTTTCGGCTATGGTAATTATAAGAGTGATGGATGTTGTTTCATGCTAAATCTAGATGAACAATGTTAGTGCTTATATCTCGATATTTATGAGTTTCTTTCTTGGTTTTACCTCAAACCTATGAAGTATTTTTAATTGGTGTTGTTAGAGGTTTCGGTCATGGGATTATAAGCTTGTTAGTTTTGATGGTGAAATTTATGCCTTGTAAGGGTAAATGGTTCAAAGGAACATTCGGCCATGATGTAAAAATTATGGTGAAGTGATGTTAAATGCTTTGAATATTGAGTATATGTATATATTGTTATAAGTTGAATTTAAGGTTTGCTAAATTGTCTTTGTCATTCCGAATGTGTGTATAGTTAAAGAGAATTTGTTTAAGTGCTTAGTTAATTGATATTGAGTTAATGATATGTGTATTCGGTCATAAAGTTGCACATGAGGAAATGTTAGATTAATGGTATTAAATTGCTTAATGTGATTAAAAATGCGTATGACCATTTTGTATTTGAGCTAAAGGTGGCCATATGACCTATCAAATTCATTGTCATATTCGCCATAAGCTAGCATAATGAGACTTTAATAAGTTAAATTTGTTTGAATTAGCTCAAGAGCTTAGAGGACCAAAGTTGGATAAGGAAATGAAAAAGTGATCGAATAGCCGTCGAAATCGCTCGACAACATCCGAGGTAAGTTTTCGAGTAATGGAACTTAGATTATGATTCGATTAGATCATGTTTTAAGCAAATCAATATCATGCTCTTGTATGTAGCTATTGAGCGAAAATGATAATGCTTGATAAGTGACTTGTGTTTGAATTCTAGTTATGAAAATGAAATATAGATGTGTCATGATTTACTGATATGTGCATGGATATTCGGATGATAACCGGGCTAAGTCCCGAAGGCATTTGTGTGAGTTACTATATCTGGGCTAAGTCCCGAAGGCATTTGTGTGAGTTACTATATCAGGGCTAAGTCCCGAAGGCATTTGTGCGAGTTACTATATCCGGGCTAAGTCCCGAAGGCATTTGTGCGAGTTACTATATCCGGGCTAAGTCCCGAAGGCATTTGTGCGAGTTACTATATCCGGGCTAAGTCCCAAAGGCATTTGTGCGAGTTACTATAACCGGGCTAAGTCCCGAAGGCATTTGAGCAAGTAGTTATATTCGGCTAAATCCCGAAGATGCTTGGGTTTGGAAGTGAGCAAGCTTGCTGTAAATTTCAAATTAATACGCTCATAAAATCCAAACGATGAGGTATTTTTCGTATATGCATCGGAAAAGTCGATTCGATTTAAATAGTATTCGTTCAATTGATTAACGAATTTTCGGCCTTTAGTTAGGTTTGATACCTTGTGAATGAATATATTGATTGAAGCGTGAAGTAAGTATGTTTATGAGAATGTGCATATATGAAGTTATCCATTTAGCCATATGATTGTTATACCTTAGCCGAAACTAATTTCATTATTCAAAACTTACTACGCATTAAATGCTTACTCCATTTCTTTGATTCTCTGTTTTATAGATTTTGGTTCGTCATTTATCGAGCTCGGGATTGTCGAAGTCGAAGTCGTCCACACTATCAAAGCCCTTTTGGTACACTTTTGGTTGAACTCTGAAAATGGCATGTATAGGACTACCCTTTTTGTTGTTGGTCATGTACCCTTTGGTTTTGTATAAATTTGGATAGCCATGCGAAAATGGCTTATATACACTTTGAGCATAGCATTATAATCGTCTTGTATGTTGATCATTGAGAGGTATGGAAATGTTTGGTAACGATTAGCCATTGGGAATGGTTAATTATTATTATTTTGATACTATGTATGACAAACTCTAGTTGATTCATGGAAAACCATGAAATAGGTAAGGTTTACCTTAAAAATAGATGCTGACAGCAACAGTGGTGTAGATTTGAAAAATCACTAAAAATAGTAAGAATGGAATTAAATATTAAATAAATTATTTAATTGAACCTTGATGAATCTATTTTCATAGGGAAGTAATGAAATGATCATATGAATAGTATTTTATGAGATTTTAAAGTTTTCGTGAAACAGGACCAGAGCAGTTTCTGGATTCCCTGTTCGGACTTAGGAAATTCATTATAAATTAACCAGAGATAGTTAGAAGTCATGCCATATATGTATAGATTCCTTTTCGAGTATAGTTTCTTTAGAAACAAACGGCATAAGTATTGAAGCCCTGTACAGGGAGATATATAAGTCGTAATGCAGGAAGGTCAGAGCAGTCGAACCCTGAAACAGGGGAGACTTTAACTAATAAACTGTACTAATTGGCCCGACCAAAAATTCTAGAAAAAAATTTGTAGATGGATATATGAGTCTAGTTTCAGAGAAAATTTATGAAACTGATTTTCGAGTTTTGGAGCTGAAGATATGATTTTTAAGGTGATAGTGACGCAGTTAGCCAGCTAGTCTGGAAATTTTTAAAATGGACTGTAAAAATAAGGGAATTAAGTCTGTTAACCCCTCGTGTCTGACTCCGGCAACGGTCTCGGGTACGGGGTGTTACATAATGGGCCAAACGAATGTGATTTGGGCCTAATGGGCCATATGAATAAGTTTGGGCTTAGTGGGCCATGTGCATGTATGTAGACTTGTTTGGGCTCTGTAAGGGGTTTTGGGCCTAGTATCTGATAACTGTTTAATTGACATAAAACTTAATTAATTAATTGCGACTGTAGACGAGTCATAAGGTTAAGGTGTGGTAATGGGTATATGCATGTCTAGGATTGGATCTAGTGAGAGCTTAGTACTTAAGCAGTCTTAATGACTCACCTCCTCTTCTCTGGAATCCTACCTGGTGCATAGTATCTGTTCACCTTAGCCAAATGGGACTTGTTAACGGGCCAAGGTAAGTAACAAACCCATAATAAGAGAAATTACTGAAATGCCCCTAAGGGTAAAAATGACTAAAATACCCCTATGTGTGGAATGTAAGACTTATGGATGCTCATGTATACCTTTTGCATGCATACGATATTCTGTTTAGGTTGCATATGGGTTGGGAATTACGGAACAGAGAAAGTATATGAGGATCGGATGGTTGCTTGACAACCGTGGGTCCACCGACGGCTTTTAAGCCTAATATGTGATTGGCAGCTTGCTGCAATGAAGGTAGTTTTGCAACTGGGCTACCATTGATGTGTATCGGATGGGTGGGTCGATATTTATATCCCCACATGATGTATATCGGGGGACGGAGTTGATGTGTAACGGTTGGATTATTGGGGTGGGTTGCACTGCATTGCATTGCATATGTAATTTTATGGTGAATGATGAATGCTTATTACTCGTCGAGGGTTGCACACATTGAGTTTTTGAAAACTCACTCCCTCTTTTATTTTTCTCAGGAGATGCTCAATAGAAGGTTCGATGTTTGGAGGGACCAGAGGTGGCCAGCTAGCAAGATGACTTGGTCTTGTTTTTTTAAAAAGAAAGCATATAGTTTCTAGCTTATTAAGTAATTTCAGACTAGAATGAAATAAGGCCTTCCCTTTTATTATTATTTGGATTGTTATTTTTATGCATTGTAATTATGAGAAGGCGAACATGGGTTTCCTAAATCATAGATTGTTTTTCTACGTTTCGCAACTAAATTTTAAAATGACAGGCTTTCATAAATCATTTGTTTTAAACAAGCTTTCGCGATTGAAAGAGAGTTTTTATAAGTTAATTAAGGTTTCTCATTTTAAGAAGGGTTTTCAATGAAAATAAGGTTTTGGCTAAAACAATGCAATGTGACGCGCCAGATTTGGCCATAACGTCCGGGCCGAGTTTGGGGTGTTGCAGGTTAAGTTTCGATAATTTTTTGAAAATAATCGATATCTTTAATAAAATCAAGACCAAAAAGGCAATCTTTCAAAACCCTGAAAATTATTGATACCATGTTTTTGGTATCGATACTTTTTGAAAATATTCGATACCTTTCTCAAAAACAATACAAAACTTGTATTTTGTTTCTCATAAACCTTACAAGGTATCGATCCGGTATCGATACATATTTGAAGAAGTATCGATAAAATATTTTTTAAGTATTGATTTTTTCATTCCAATGGTCACTGAATTAGCATTTATGACAAAAAATATCAATACCCTTTTTGGAGCTATTGATACTTAAAGTTGTAGGTGAAATAAATGCTCTGGTTTTACATCCCTAACGGACATATTAACTTCTCCAACATCCTCAACGGCTAGAAATCTATTAGGGGGTATAAATGCCATCTTTTAAAGTCCTATAGCATCCAAGAAAATTATTTCAAGCAAAAATCATTAATCAAACAATCTTAGAGCTTGAATTTTCATATTCTTCTTACATATACTTATGATCTTTATCTCTTTTATTTTGCTCAAGTGTATTTCATTGTATTTGTGCTTCAATTTGCAAAAAAATTGATCTTTAAGGATTGTTTCTTTGTTTGCTCATTTGTATCTCTTTGAGAGGTTTTGAAACTTCAAATTTGGGGTAGAAATCTTAAGGAGTTGTAAGGTTAAACCTTGTCCTCAAAGATTGAACAAATTAGTGAATTTGGGATAAACTCGTAGTGGTGGAAAGTTCAGGTAGTGGAGTAGGCAATTGGGGGCGAGCCACTCTAATTTCTTTGTGTTATTTATTTCATTTTTGTCTTTGCTTTCACCAAAATTTTTAAAGGCCAATTCACCCCCCCTTGGCTTTTTCGGTTTGCTTCATCAAGCTTTCAGTTAGTTTAATTGATCAATGATCGACATTACTTAATTATTCTTTGGCATTCTATTCTATTATGTTCGCTAAAAGATTCAACTATAAGAATCATAAGATGTTATTTTATTTCTTCTACTGGTTGATGCTCTGAATTATATATATGCAATTTATGTTGTCTTTGTCATGACTGATTCCAGTGCATATGAGAGATATTTTTCTTCTAGATTTTCTCTAGGGTATCATCGATCTCTTTATCATTCAATATATGTTGTATTCTCAGAAATTCAGTAGAGCTTTACATCTTGGATTTCATTATCTCGGCTTTCTTATCATTCTTATGGTCTATTCTATCAAATGTGGTCCATCTATAAAGGATATATATATGGACTTGAGATAAGTATTTTTATTATAGGTATAATTCCAAATTGGATCATGTGAGCACGATGATATAGATCTTAGATTATAGAGGTTGTATTACTGAACTAGTTGTTATTGGGACTACATTCAATTTTCTTTTGTTATTTCGGAGTGCACTATTGATGGTTGAGGTATTGTTCTATTACAAATTATAACGTTAGTCTTACTAAAGCATTATGGTTTCAATTCATTCAATAATTTTGACCTCGGTATGATTCAAAGCTTCTATTGTAACAGTTCGGTTTAGACCCTAGTCAGAATAGTGGTTTAGAGACCACAAATCTGAGTCAAAAAAATATTTGATATTATTTTTCGTGTTTACAGTATGTGTTTAATCATGTGTGAAAGTTCCGTATAAAAATTTAATCGTTTATGTGCTTAATTTTGAAAAAGGACCTAATCGCATAAAATGTAAAAGTTGCATGTTATATGTTAAGTGTGCTTAATTGCTATGTCTTATTAAAGGAGAGGTCCTTATGATGGAATTAGACCATTGATATAGTTAATAGACATTAATGGCCTTAATATATGTGATTTTCTAATGGATTGATAAAGGTTAATGTGGTAATTTAGTATATTATGTAAATTAAATAAAACAAAAACATGAAATTGGTGTTATATTCATCACCATTGCTGAAAAATCAAAGAAAAAGAAAAGATAAAAGATTTTTAGGGTTCAGCCATGCTAAAGCTTGATTAAAGGTTCATTTTTTATCTGTTTTCGATAATTTCTATGTTTTTGTGATCGTTGCTTTGTGTTTTACTAAGCCCGTGTTTCAATTTCTGATTTTGTTGAGGATTTTGAGTCATTCCATTGGTGAAATTGTAAGCTTTGTGAAGTTAGTTGATGGTAAATGAAAGATATGTGATAGATAATATATTTTGTCTTTGAATTTTTGATGAATTCGAGTATTTTGGGCTAAATTGTGAAATGAGAAATTGAGGGACTAAAATGTGAAATAAATGAAATATGTGGGCTTATATGAATACTATGAAAATTCGGCTAAGCATGGGTATAAGGAAATTTTGTATATTTTGTGATTTTTGTGATTAGGGACTAAAGTGTTAAAATGTGAAAATGTGAGGGCTAATTTGTAAAATGCCCTAAATATGTGTATGTGGATTGAATTGAATGGTTAGTTGAATAAAAGGGCTAATTTTAAGCACATATAGATCAAGAAAGGAGGAATTCAGATTTAGATCAAGGGAAATCAAAGGTTATCAAGTAAACAATTTGAATTATGAATTCCAAGTACGAGGTAAGTTCATACGTGATAAATGATGTTACAATTTATGTTTTAATGTTTTGATAATGCTTAAATTGTATATATTTGATTATTGTTTGAACACGGTGATAAATCGACTATGTTCGACACTAAGTGTGCGATTCAATATAGCTTCGGCTATAAATAGAACTAAGTGTGCAAACTGGAATAACTTTGGCTATACGAGGCACTAAGTGTGCGATACCGAGATAGTTTCAGTTATTTGAGATGGCACTAAGTATGCGAGATCGTTACAGCTTCATCTAATCATTAATGCACTAAGTGTGCAAGTTCTTAAAGTATGGAAAAACTTTCGAATGAATTAATGTATTCAAATGAGAGGTGAGAATGAAAATGAATAAATATGGGAAAATTTAGGTATGTATGATACCTATGTGATAGAGGATACTATGTGTATGAAGCTTGATGAATTTGTATGAACATATTAAATGTGATGGAATAGAATTGATGGATGATTTGTGAACAACTAAGTATTTATTATTTGATGTTTCGTATTATATAAACTGTTGATTATATTCGGTGCAAACTTACTAAGTTTCAAAGCTTACTTTTTGAAATATTCTCTGTTTTACAATGTTATAAAGCTAGCTCGGATTCGTGGAATCGTCAGCGACTCATTCACACTATCGGACATCTATTTTGGTATCATTTTGAGAGTTGTATATATGGTATATGGCATGTATAGGCTAGAGTTATTTTGGTAGGTTTTGTGGTGGAAATATTTAGCCATGTAATATGGCTTGATTATGGTTGAACTTATGGTTTGATTTTGGTATATGATATGTAATGCAATATGGTCAATATGACATGATCATGAATGGCCAAGTGAATTGGTCAATTTGGTAAGTTTTGGTATTGCCTAATTGAGAAATTGGTAAGATTATGAATCATATGTTTTGGTATGATGTTGGCTTATGATTTGGCATGATTTGGTATGTATTACAAGTACGAAATTTGTTGATAATGATATGTCATGTATGGTGTATGTTTTGGTTGCGAATTGGTTGAAAATTTTGTATAAAATGTTTTGGTTTGATGCTTGTAGGGATGGTTCAAATTGGGTGGAAAATTTGGCTTGACAAATAGCCTATTTTTGTCCACACGAGCAGAGACATGGGTGTGTGTCTTAGCCATGTACGACACACGATTATGTTACATGGTCATGTGTCCTCTAGGGTACCCTACGATTTAAAGTCAGTATACCCTACAGTTTTGACACGGTTTAGACACACGAGCGTGACTACCGGTCGTGTGTGACACACGGGCTGGCACATGGGCATATGGTCGGCCATGTTTCCTAGGTCAATAGCCTCCCTAATTTTCACACGGGCGTGTCTCGTGGCCATGTGGACAAGTCAGTATGTATGCCTTGTTTTGCCACGGCCTAGACACACGGGCGTGTCTAATGCCGTGTGAGGCACACGGCCTGCTCATACAGGCGTGTGACCTTTATAACTTTGAAAAATGTTTAAGTTTCGAGAAATTATGTATGAGCTCGGTTTAGTCCCGACCCATTTCTAAAGCATGTTTAAGGTCTCGTTGACCTACGTAAGGGACTCTATATTGATGTGTGACTTTGATGCTTGAATGATTGTGAAATGAATGTGAATTGTTCCGATATGTCCGGTAATGCTTTTTAACCCTAGTCCGATGACAGATACGGGTTAGGGATGTTACATTTGGTTGGTATTAGAGCTACGGTTTAGTCGATTCTAGGTCTAACGTAGCGCATGAGAGTCTAGCTATACATGCCATATATATGAATTACGATAGTGTCATGATTCCTAACAGTTAAAATGTGCTTTTCATTTAGAAAATGGATCCTGAACGAGCGATAACTGATGATGTTGAGAGCAATGCACCTGCTCCTGCTCAAGGAGCAGTGCCGGTTGAATCTACGTCGATATCTAGTAGTCAGAGAGGAGAGGCTAAGCAAGCCTTCTTCCAAATGATGACTGAGTGGTTCACGGAGTTCGTTCGAACAAATTTGGCTGCTCAACAACCTCCACCCCCACCTGTTCCTCAACAAGTCCTGATTTTTCCACAAGTAATAAATCTGATTCGATTGAGTAAGCCACCTATTGATAAGATTCGTAAACACGAGGCTGAAGAATTCCGGGCTACAATTGATGATGATGCCAAGAGGGCTGAGTTCTGGCTTGAGAACACTATTTGAGCATTCGATGAATTGTCCTATACTCTAGAAGAATGCATTAAATGCGTAGTATCTTTGCTTAGAGATAATGCATATCACTGATGGAAAACATTGACATCGGTGGTTCCTAGGGAATGATTTACTTGGGAATTCTTTCAGACCGAGTTTTGGAAAAATTACATAAGCCAGAGATTCCTCGATCAGAAAAATAAAGAGTTTATGGAATTGAAACAAGGCCGAATGACTGTTACTGAGTATGAAAGAGAATTCGTACGTTTAAGCAAATATACCCGGGAATATGTGTCAACTGAAGAGATCATGTGTAAACGATTTGTTGATAGATTGAATGAAGACATAAAACTGTTAGTCGGGATACTTGAATTGAAAGAATTCATAGTACTGGTTGAGAGGCCCTATAAAGCCGAAGATCTCAGCAAAGAAAAGAGAAAAGCTGATTCAGAGGCTAGATATTTTAGGAAGCAATCGATGAATAAATCTTATCATTCTTCGTAAAAGAAATCAAGAGGTTACTTTAATCGATCAACAGCTTCAATGGGATATCAGAGTAAAGATTATGGGAAGCAATACACTAATCCTAAAGCTCAAACCACATCGATATTGAGTGTTAGTAACATAAAAGATGTTAAGCTTGAGTGTCAACAACGTGGAAGACGATATTTTGGTGATTGCTAGGGGAAAAAGTAATAACAGAGCTTGTTACAGTTGTGGTTCATAAGATCACTTTATAAAAGATTGCCTAGAGTTAGCTGAAAAAGATAATGCTCAGAACACGAGGTCAAGTAACATGCAGCTAGAGGTAGACCTCCCAGAAATACAGGAAATGTGAGTGGTAGTCAAAGAGGGACTAAAGACACTACTATTCGATCCGAGGCTAAAGCACCTGCCAGAGCCTATGCCATTCTTGCTCGTGAGGAAGCTTCGTCTCCCGATGTTATAACTGGTACTTTCACACTTTATGATACTTCTGTGATTGCATTGATAGACCCTGGATCAACGCATTCTTATATATGCATAAACTTAGTGAACAGTAAGACTTTGCCTGTAGAGTCTACTGAATTCATGATTAGGGTATCGAACCCCCTAGATAAAAGTGTTTTAGTTGACAAAGTGTGCAAGAATTGTCCGTTAATGTTTTGAGACATTTATTTTCTAGTCGATATGATGTTATTGCCTTTTGATGAGTTTGATATAATTTTGGATATGGATTGGTTAACTTTACATGATGCCATTGTGAATTGCAAACGAAAAACTATTGATTGAGAAGCAAGAATGATGAAATAGTCTGAATTGAATCTAGTGATTTGAATTGGTTACCAGCTGTGATCTCTTCGATGAAAGCTCTGAGTTTTGTGAGAAAGGTTTGTGAAGCCTACTTTGCCTATGTGATTGATTCGAAGATGACAGAAAAGAAAATAGAATCAGTGCCAATTATCTGTGAATTCCCTGATGTGTTTCCTGAAGAACTTCTGAGATTACCTCTGATTCAAGAAGTTGAATTTGGCATTGAGTTAGTGTCGGGAACTACTCCGATATTGATAGCTTTGTATAGCATGGCTCTGACCGAGTTAAAATAATTAAAGTCTCAGTTGTAAGAATTGATAGATAGAGGATTCACAAGATCGAGTTTCTCACCTTGGGGTGCTCCTGTTCTATTTGTGTAACATCTCAAAATTGGGCCTAGTTAGAATAGTGGTTTCGAGACCACAAATTCGACATTAAAATATTTTTTTATGATTATTATAAGGTCTAGGATATGAAAATAAGCATGTGTTAAAGTTTCATGAAGAAATTTTAAGTATAAGGTGTCCAATTTGAAATTAGGGACCAAATTGAAATAAATTGCAAAACTTGGGTTCTAGAAGCAATTAGTATGAAATTGCTATGGATTATTCATTAGGAGGCCTTAAATAGAAATTTACCCAATTTCTAAGTTTTTGCACAAAAATGTGCATGCATGGAAAATTTTGAAAGGTTATTAAGGAAGGGCATTTTGGCCATTTGGTAATAAATGAAATATAAAGGGAAAAAGATAGCTAAAATCAGCCATCATCTTCCTTGTGGTTGCCGAAATTCTCTATAGCCATAGCTAGGGCTTTGGTTCAACATTTCAAGCTTGATAGTAAGTATTCCCTAGCCCCGTTTTTGATGTTTTTTATGTTTTTGAGATCCTCGTAACATGTTATGTCTATTTCTACCCATATTTCAAGCTAGGGTTCATGTTCAAAAATTTACCCATGCATGAGATGCTTCTGTTTTGATGATTTATGGAGGAATATGAGAGTTTGAAGGATAGTAAACAACTTTTACTAAATAGTTTTTCATGAAAATGGCTTAAGAGACCATTTTGTAAAAGTTGTGAAAATGGGTAGAAAAATGTGAAATGAAAGAAAATGTGGGCTACTATAAGCAAGAAAAATATTCGGATAGGCTTGGGTAACTTAGAAATTTCATGAATTTCATTATATGAGCCTTAGGACTAAATTGTAAAAAGTGTGAAAGGTTAGGGGCAAATTGGTCATTTTGCCTGTGGGTGAGTCTTAAGCTGAAAATTAACAATGTGAGGTATTAGTAATTTATTTTTATTGATATAGACCCCGAGGAACCAGTTCTAGAGGTCGACCATGGAAAATGAAAGGTTTTAGAATAACCGAAATACGACCCCGAAGCAATTACCAGGTACTTTCGCGTAACTCGAATGTAAACTATTTTAAATACATTAAATATGTAAGTTCATGTATAAATTATAATATCGATATGAAAAATACAATAATTCATGAAAAATTGATGTTACAATGAAATGTCCCAGTTAAATAAAAAGGATAGCTGATGGATTTCTCGAAAATAAATTAATGGTAGAAAGGATCTAGCCCGGACGGGTGATCCTTTAGTGACCTAACCTCCCGAAGAATATGTATGCTGAAATGGATTTAGCCCGGACGGGTAATCCGATTAGGATCTGAATTAAGCCTAGACTGGTAATTCAGATATGAACTCATAGGAGTATATGTCATTGTAAGGGATTTAGCCTGGAGTATTAATCCCGACTATGCTTTATGAGTTTATATTACCGGGGATTTAGCCCGGACTACTAATACCATCGTAATAGTGAGGTTCACAGGAGTGCGTATTTAAACTGATCACTTGCATGACTTGACGGTAAATGAGATATCCATCGAGATCCCGAGAAATTCAACGGGTTTAAAATGAGAAATGAGCATAGAAATGCTTGAATTGATGAGCTCTTCTAAGACTAATGTTATAATATATTTGCCTGAGACTAACTCGGTGGTCGAGTGTATGTGATAGGGAAATTATACTATGCATGTTGGCATGAATATCTATTATGATTGTATTCTAAATAACCGGTAAGTTTACTTTCCCATTATCTAAACTTACTGAGCATGTAAATGCCTACCCCTTTTCATCTCACTTGTCTTACAGAGCTCGCGGACTTTTGAAGATTGGAAGACGGTTAGTGCATTGTCGACACTATCAACTTGTCTTACTTGGGTATATAGAAACTTTTATTTTGTTATAATGGCATGTATAGGATTGTTGATCATTTTGTTATATGTGTCATTTGGCTAGCCAATGTAAGGGCTTGAATGATATACTTATTCATTTTGTATATGGCCATGGGATATGAATCATTTAAATGTAGGTTGTAAACCCACTAATTGTGCATGGTTATGCTTAAATGTTTCATGTGATGGTTAAATGTGGAATATCATGAATGGACATGTGAAATGTGGCCAAATCATTTGGAGATGGTTAGGTCATAATTGGAAATGAGTTATAAAATGAGCCAAGTATAAAATGTGATTATTGAAGTGGTAATCTTTAATACAAAAAAGATAACCTAGCATATGCTAAACTAATGAGATGAGGTTAACATGCAATAGACTATGCCAAGGTGGATTATGGATATATTTAGGCCATGTTAAATACCATTGAAGTTTATAAATGTGTATGGATGTTGAGGGTGACCATTGGCTTGGAAAATAGTCTCCAAGAAGGTACACACAGGTAGACACACAGGCATGTGTCTAGGCCGTAGGTGACACACCGCCTGCCCCTTGGGCATGTTGCTCAGCCGTGTGTCCCCTGCACCTTGAATTTTTAGGTCAGCATGTATGGTAGTAAACACATAGGTAGAGACACGGCTGTGTGTCTCAACTGTATGGAGGACATGGCCTTGCACATGGGCATGTGTCTTGGACGTGTACCCCTAGATGGATGATGACGTTATAAATAGAATGTCCATGTTTTTGGGCACAGGCGATGACACAGGCGTGTCTAGAATGTGTGAGGGACACGGGCGTGTGTTCGGCCATGTGAAAACCCCTGTAGGTTCGAAATGAAAAATGAATTCCAATAATTCAACATGAGTAAAGGACACAGGTGTGTGCATTGCCTCCAGATGGGCGTGTGAGGCTTAAACCTAGAAATTCCCTAAAGTTTTCTGAAGTTTTCAGTTTAGTCCTGGATCACTTTTAATGCATGTTTTGGAACTCGTAGGTCCATAATTGGGACAATACGATTTTGTTTGATCGATTTTAAATTGAAATGAAATTTTATAGCCCGTATTTTTCAGTAATGCCCCGTACCTCGTCCAGGTCTCGGGTACGGGTAAGGGGTGTTACAGTTTGTGAAGAAGAAAGATGGTACTAAGAGAATGTGTATTGGTTATCGTCAGTTGAACAAAGTGACTATGAAGAACAAATATCCTTTACCCCGAACTGATGATTTGTTTGATCAGTTGAAAGGAGATACCGTGTTTTCCAAGATAAATCTGAGATCAGGTTACTATCAGTTGTGAGTAAAAAATTCAGAAATTCCAAAAATGACATTCAGAACGAGGTACAGACACTATGAGTTTTTGGTTATGCCTTTGAATTAACAAACGCACCTGTTGTTTTTATGGATTTGATGAACAGAATTTTTAAACTGTATTTAGATCGATTTGTTGTCGTATTCATTGATGATATTTTGATTTATTCATGTGACGAAACTTAGGATGCCGAACATCTGAAAATAGTGCTACGGACTTTGCGAGATAAGCAGTTATATGATAAGTTTAGTAAATGTGAATTTTGGTTATGAGAAGTTGGTTTTCTGGGACATGTTATGTCTACATCTGGCATTGGGGTTGATCCGAGAAAGATTTTGGCAATATTAGATTGGAAGCCTCCGAGAAATGTTTCTGAAGTCCGTAGTTTTCTGGGACTTGCTGGTTATTATCAACGATTTGTAAAAGGCTTTTCTATGATCACGACTCCGTTGACGAAACTGCTTCAAAAAGATGTGAAATTTGATTGGTCTAAAAAGTGTCAGAAAAGCTTTGATTAGTGGAAAGCCCTATTGACTGCAGCTCTAATGTTGGTTCAGCCAGAATCGGGTAAAGAATTTGTGATCTATAGCGATGCATCTTTGAATGGTTTAGGCTGTGTTTTGATGCAGGAAGGCAAAGTTATAGCTTATGTCTCGAGACAGTTAAAGCCTCATGAAAAGAACTATCCAACACACGATCTAGAATTGGCAGCTATAGTGTTTGCATTGAAGATTTGGCACCATTATTTGTTTGGTGAGAAATGTCAAGTTTATTTCGATCACAAAAGCTTAAAATATTTGATGACTCAGAAAGATTTGAACTTGCTACAGAGAAGATGGTTAGAATTGTTGAAAGATTACAAACTTGTAATTGACTATCATCCGAGAAAGCCAATGTTGTTGCTGATGCTCTGAGCCAAAAATCATTGTTTGCATTGCATGCGATGAATACTCAGTTAACTTTGCCTGATGATGGTTTAGTTTTAGCTGAGTTGAAAGTGAGACCGTTATTTATTCGGTAGATTTACGAAGCTCAGAAGGTTGATAATGAATTATTAGCAAAACGAGCTCAATGTGATTTGAATACTAATTTAGAATTCCGAGTTGATGGTAATGATTGTTTGAGATTCCGAGGTTGGATTTGTGTTCCAAGAAATCCAGAGTTAATTCAGATGATTTTGAAAGAAGCTCATAATAGTCGTCTATCTGTTCATATGGGAAGTACTAAAATGTATAATGATCTGAAACAGCTTTATTGGAGGCATGGTATGAAACGAGATATCTCAGAATTTGTTTTGAAATGTTTAATTTGTCAACAAGTTAAAACTGTGCATCAGGTTTCATCTAGATTACTTCAACCGATTATGATTCCAGAGTGGAAATGGGATAGAGTGACAATGGATTTTGTTTCGAGTTTGCCCCTATCTCCGCGAAAGAAAGATGCTATTTGGGTTGTGGTTGAACGATTGACGAAATCAGCTCATTTTATTCCGGTATGATCTGATTACTCACTTGATAAATTAGTTGAGTTATACATTTCTAATATTGTGAGATTGCACGGTGTGCCATTATCTATTGTGTCAGATAGAGACCCGAGATTCACTTCGCGATTTTGGAAGAAACTACAAGAGGCTTTAGGTACGAAATTACACTTCAGTACTGCTTTTCACCAGCAAACGGATGGCCAATCCGAGCGGATTATTCAGATTCTCGAGGATATGTTGAGATGTTGTATTCTTGAATCTGAAGGTACGTGGGAACAATATCTGCTATTGATTGAATTTGCTTATAATAATAGTTTTCAATCGAGCATTAAAATGGCACCGTATGAAGCCTTATATGGTAGAAAATATCGAACACCATTGTATTGGACAAAACTCAGTGAAAATAAGATACACGGGGTTGACTTGATAAAAGAGACTGAATAGAAATTAAAAGTGATCCGAAATAGTCTGAAAGCAACTTCGATCGTCAGAAAGCATATGCAGATTTGAAAAGAAAAGACATTGAATTTGAGATTGGTGATAAAGTGTTTTTGAAAGTGTCCCTGTGGAAGAAAGTACTTTGATTCGGTAGAAAAAGCAAATTGAGTCTGAGGTTCATCGGGCTGTACGAGATTACCGAGTGAATCGGGTCGGTTGCTTATCGATTGTTGTTGCCACCTGTGTTAGAAAAGATTCACAATGTATTTCACGTATCAATGGTTCGACGATACAGATCCGATCCTTTGCATGTAATTTGTTCATCTGAGATTGAGATTCAGTCCGCTATGACCTATGAAGAAGAATCGATTCGTATCTTAGCTTGCGAGGTTAAAGAACTGCGAAATAAGAAAATTCCATTAGTTAAAGTAATGTGGCATTGACATTGTACTGAAGAGACTACGTGGGAGCTCGAAGATGCTATAAGACAACAATATCCGAATATGTTCAACAGTAAAATTTTTGGGGACAAAAATCCCTAAGGAGGAGAGTTGTAACAGCCCGGTTTAGACCCTAGTCAGAATAGTGGTTTTGGGACCACAAATCTGAGTCAGAAAAATATTTTAATATTATTTTTGTGTTTACAGTATGTGTTTAAGCATGTGTAAAAGTTTCGTATAAAAATTTGATCGTTTGTGTGCTTAATTTTGAAAAAGGATCTAATCGCATAAAATGTAAAAGTTGCATGCTATATGTTAAGTATGCTTAATTGTTATGTATTATTAAAGGAGAGGTCCTTATGATGCAATTAGACCATTGATATAGTTAATAGACATTAATGGCCTTAATATATGTGATTTTATAATGGATTGATGAAGGTTAAAGTGGTAATTTAGTATATTATGTTAATTAAATAAAACAAAAACATGAAATTGATGTTATATTCATCACCATTGCCAAAAAATCAAAGGAAAAGAAAAGATAAAAGAGTTTTAGGGTTCGCCCATGCTAAAGCTTGATTAAAGGTTCGTTTTTTATCCGTTTTCGATAATTTCTACATTTTTGTGATCTTTGCTTTGTGTTTTACTAAGCCCATGTTTCAATTTTTTATTTTGATGATGATTTTGAGTTATGTCATTGGTGAAATTGTAAGCTTTGTGAAGTTAATTGATGGTAAATGAAAGATATATGTAGATAAATATGTTTTGCCTATGAATTTTTTATGAATTCAACTATTTTGGGCTAAATTGTGAAAATGAGAAATTGAGGGACTAAAAGGAAACTTTTTCCTATATATAGGAACTATGGGATGAAGTAACTGGCACACAATTTGAGCATTGTTACCCTGCCAGAAAATAATAGCAATTTATTTACATAATAAATTTTATTTTCTACTAAGCTCAAAAGTTTTTTGGTTCTTATAGTGAGAAATTAACTTTCCCACTAAAATTTATCGAAGTTTTTTATTCTGTGTCATTTGGTTAATATAATTTGAGCCCACACTCAAAGCAAGTCGAGGTTCGAGGATAGTTGAGAAGATTGTTTGGTAGAAAAATAGGAAACGACCTAAACCACCTTGCTCAAAGAACAGGTAAGAATTCGGTCTAGGATTTATTTCTATAAATATCACAAGGCTCAGTTTTAAGAAAAAATTAAACTTTCATTGTGTCAAAAACACTATTTTTTAATTCAAATTTTCCAACATATTTAACATATCGCATAAGTTAAATTAATTATATAAAATATTCACATAATTAATTTAATTCAATATATAGGGTTAATATTTGGTATCTTGATAGTGTACTTTTTTTATTCTACAAGTAACCTTAAAAAATTATCATGTGTCGTCTTTTTTTAATATTTTACTTTACTCCTATAAGATATTTGTCAATCCACTAATCTTATTTGTGAAGTCTAAAAACTCCACTATTAGTGTACTAAATATTCCCCATATATTAAATATCATATTTCATAAAATCGGTTAAATGAGATTTTAAAGAAATTTAAAAATACGTTTTAAATTTTCTTATCTAAGGTGAATGTGATTTTATTCAAAATGTTAAACTAAGTCTTATTTGATAATATGTTTTGATATAACAAATTGAAGTTTTTTTGAATAAAAGTTAAGTTGAACAAATTGATAAAACCAAGTTGAAATGGTTTCAATTAAATCAAACATTTTCAATTATGTTTTAACTATTTTTAATCAAGTTAGTATTGCTCCAGAACAAAACGTATCGATACTTTTTGTCCAAGGATCAATAGTTTTCAAGATATCGATTCCCATTCTAAAACCGATACCAAATTGACATTCTGTTTTCAATTTTCACAAAAAGTATCGATATGTTGACAAAAAGTATTGATACCTTTTACTAGGTGTCGATAAATTGCCTTTGGTATCGTTGTAAACAAAATTTTGACGGTCACTGAATTAGACATTAAATGCTAATAGTATCAATACTTATAGAAAAAGTATCGATACTTTTTTTTTTAGGTGAATTTAATGATTTGGTGTTTTCATCCCAACGACTCTATTTACTCTCACAATAACCACAACGATTGAAAATCAATTAGAGGGTATAAATACCATCTTCCAAAGGTTTAGCAATAACAAGAGACATGTGCAAAGCTTAAAGATCAATAAAAACAACCTAATAGCTTAATTCTTTCATACATTTTCTTGTATACACTTGTGAGCTTTCATTGTAATCATTTAGCTCAAGTGTTCTTCTTTGTATTAATGCTTAATTGGAAAACATTCTAATCTTGTAAGGATTACTTCTTTGTTTGCTTCTTTGTTCACTTTGAGAGAGGGTTAATTCTTAAGGTTTGGCTAGAAACCTTAAGGGAATGCAATCTTATGAGTTTGGGGCATAAATCTTAAGCGAGTTGTAAGGTTAAACCTTATCCTTAAAGGTTACCAAATTAATGAATTTGGAGAAAATTCTTAGTTGTGGAGAGCTAAGGTAGTGGAGTAGGCAGTTGTGGCCGAACCACTATAAATCCTTCTGTTCTTTGTTGCATATTTTTCATTACTTCCATCACAATTTCCCAAATGCCAATTCAATTTCCCTATCAGCAATTTCGAGTTGATTCTTTCGAGCTAGCATATGCCAACATCAACTTTATAGTTCCACACTCTTCATCTTTTTTTTTACTCGATGAAAACTTATAAAAGAACTCAGTACACAGGTAAAATAATAATAGATGCTAGTCCTAGCTAATCATATACATCAATGTTAGATTACTGGGCTAAACTTTTAACCACATGTTAAATAGCTTAGCCAAGGCTTAACATACATGTAAGGTTACCCATCCAAGCTAAACCTATAAAATGACATTAGGTTACTCGTCCAAGCTAAACCTGTGTCACATGTATCCTCGAGTCTGCGACAAATACTGGAGCTCAGAATCATTGGGAATCAACCCGTAACCTCGTGTACGAGACTTTCACTAAGTTAATCAAGAATAATATCAACGTTTTCATTCAGTAACATTCCATTTCAATTAAGTTTAAATATTCAACTTGTGTAATAACTCATAACCAATTAAACTTTCATTAAACCATAAATACACATTTAAACATAATACAACAACAATTTAAACTTGATTATATTGTATGAACATACTTGGAAAAATAGCAACGATTTAGATGTCAATGACTATTCAACAGTTTTCCTTTTTCTGCGTAACTCTTCTGGTTGTTGAAAATCTTGATCTAAACCATATTTTAACTCAATCGTCTATTCCAAATATAATTTAACAACATATTGAAGTTATATAGCAGTTCAATTTCATCTATATCATAATTTCTCAAATTTTGCATTTATTTTAGTTTAGTCCTTCAAATCGAAAATATCATAAATTTCAAATTTGAGCTTTGATTTCAAAAATTATCTCAAATTCATCCTTAGCTAACTTATTAGCAGCATGTAACATATAATTTTCACCCCACAATTTATAAATTTTACACTTTAGTCTTTAATAGCAAAACTATCAAAATTTCATTTTAAAATTTAGTCCTACTACTATTTAACCTTAACATGCAAGAAATTAAGACTAAAAACTTCAAGAATCCTTCAATGGTAACTTTTTAAAACCTTAACAGTTTCATAAAATAGTCCTTGGGCTAACTAGATCGAACTTTTAATATCTCAAAAACATAAAAATTACAAGAAATTGATTTAGAAACACTTACCTAATTATAGTCGAATAGCTTGAAGTTGAAAAGAATGGTTTTTAGGCTTTCTTTGGTTAGGGATGGTGGAGAGTAAGATAGAAATGAAAATAAGAAAACCTTGTTTTACTTTTACATATTTGTTTATTATTTTAAACATAATTTTAATACAAGTATTACTTAATAAAATACATCCAACTGTCTACCAACTATTGAAGTGGTTAAATTTCCATTTTGAACCTGATGTAAATCTAATTAACCTTTATAACAATTAAAAAACAATAGTGATAGACTTTTACGATTTTTACGATTAAGTCCCTGTACCCTAATTAACCATTCAATCACTAAAATTACCATACCAAAACTCAATTTAACCCTAATATAGACTCGTTAGTATTAAATAATAATATTAATGACTCGATCATTGGAGAATGGGGTTTCAAAACTACCATTTCTGATACCACTGAAAATAGGTTGTTATATGATCGTAATATAGAAAAACAATTTATATTAGTAGACAAACCTAAATATGTCCTTAGTCTAATAGAAAATGAACAAACCAATTAAAAAACTAATATTTCATCTATTAAGTTCGATTGGGGAGATGCCTTGTCTTAGGCATTTGAGCAAATGACTAACATAAGATAGGGACATAAATGTCACTGGACCCAAGAAGAATAGATCTAAATCCGTTTATGGATTTATTCACTTGTGATGTTCATAGTGTGACATGCCTTAGTCTTGAGTAGATGGACTACGTATGTGTCACTCGTATACTTTGATGTAACTAAAGTTTGAATTCAAATAGATAAAAAACCGAAAGCTAGTGTGTTGGGTATACGACTTCTATAGTATGTAGTGTCATTCACAATATTGGAATTTATAGCTCAAGATATGGGTAAATGATATCCATTTACCACCACTT
This sequence comes from Gossypium arboreum, assembly GCF_025698485.1. Lineage (NCBI taxonomy): Eukaryota > Viridiplantae > Streptophyta > Magnoliopsida > Malvales > Malvaceae > Gossypium > Gossypium arboreum. The sequence continues at coordinate 41,160,080 of NC_069081.1, forward strand.
TCACTCGGGTGACATAATCATCAATGCTTTCTAAAACCTTTATTTTCAACGTCTCAAATTTGGTTCTGAGCATTTGTAAACATACCTTTTTATCCTTTTTGGCTCATTGAAGGTATTTTTGCAAAATTTCCTATGCCTTATTTGATGTTTTCATATCTGAAATTTTTAAAAGGTTGATTCATCAACTCCTTGAAAAATAAAGAAAAATGCACTCTTATCCTTTTTTTCGAACTTCTTTCAATGATCTTTTCTCTTTGTTTGTCAAAGTCACTTTGGCAATTGCATTTCTGGGTTTGACGTATCCTTCTTCGACAATATCTCAACAATATTGAAAGTCAAGCAAAGACTTTCTTTTAATGCTCCAATTTTCATAAAAATTTGTTTTTTTATAATTTTAGGATTTGCGATTGAATCATGTTTTTCATTATGACGATTACACAAATCTAGCATTGATACCACTTTTTAGAATCAGATGTAGAATTAATAATAAAAAATAATTTTATTACACAATACAAAGACAATTTTTCTCTCTATACTAGTTGGTACCAGTTTTCTATCACACAAACTTTTAATTTTCTTCACCATATATATTACACTAAGCTTGTTTATAGTTTTTTTAAATTGACTTAAAACTAGTGTAATAAGCTTAAGGAGCTTCTAGCAAATTCATGCTTATCCAATAAGCTTCACTGCCAATTCTTTGTTTATCATTAAGGCAACTTTAAACAAGCTTCCATATTACTATTTTGACACCTTTTTAAACCCATTTAATGTCACGTTTTAAACCAATTTATAAATCCACTACTAGTGTAACACCTCTAACCCGTATCCGTCGCTAGAACAGGGTTACAGAGCGTTACTAGAGTTTTCAGAACATCTAGAAATAATTCATGTCATATTCTATACATTTACTAAAATTATTCATAATTTCCATTAAATGGATCCTCGAGGCCCAATATGAGCTTTAGAATCGAATCGGGACTTAATCAGGAACTCTATAAAATTTTCGTGACATTTTAAAAATTTTCAAGTTACAGGGTTCACACGCCCGTGTGACCCTAGAACACACCCATGCTGCAGGTCGTGTTCAACCCCATGAAACTCTCTGACCTGTGCCACATGGTCGACCATTCGCCCGTGTGCTAGGCCGTGTAACACACACGGCTAAGGGACATCCCTGTGTCTCTACCCATGTGCTCGGTTCTAAGCTTTCTATTTCTCAAATTTAAGGTGCAGGGGACACACAACTAGACCACACGCCCATGTGCTAAGCCGTGTGTCACACACGGTCAAGACACACGCCCGTGTGTCTACCCATGTGGACAAAATAAAGTCATTTCTAGCTTCATTTTTCACCCAAAACCTTGCCACAAACCTACACCAAAACTTGCATCATAAAATAACCGATCCAAGCAATTTAATCAAGCTAATTCTACCATTTAACAAGGTATATCGTCACATGATTTCATGCTTTTAATCCTACCTTATTAAGCATACTTGTTTAACCTTTCTCGATCAATCAATAATAAACACTTATGTTATCACCATGAAATAATCTTAATGTATATATATATCAATACATAATAATCACTAGCCATTCCAATGGCTAGATTACAATAACCATTTACATTTACATTCCAATATGACCAATTAACCTATACATTCCATTATAACCACAATTGTTTTACCATATGCACCGAAATAAGCTGATGGATAGCGTGAGTGATCTCGGCCAAGCTTCCAATCCAATGAGCTTCCGAAGTTGTAACAGTCTGGTTTACACTCTAGTCAGAATAGTGGTTTCGGGACCACAAATCCTAGTTAAAAAATATTTTAATATTATTTTCTATGCTTATAATATGTGAATTTATGTTCTTGAAAGTTTCGTATGAAAATTTGATTGTTTGTGTGTTTAATTTTGAAAAAGGACCTAATCGCGTAAAATGTAAAAGTGGCTTTCTAATTGTTAAAGTGCTTATTTGATATGTCTTTATAATTGAGAGGTTCTTATGTTGTTATTTGACCATTGAACATATGAGTGAACATTAATGGCCTTGATATTAATTTTATTAATGTTTTAATGTAAGGGCAAAATGGTAAACTAAGTATTAATGTTTTTTAATTAAACAAAACATGATATTTGTTTCATTCTTTCATCATATGGCGTAATATATCAAATAAAATAAGAGAGAAAACAAAAGTTAGGGTTTCGGCACTTTGCTTGGTGATAGGTATTGATTTTGTTCGATTTTTGATAATTTCTACATTTTTGCAATCGTTGCTTAGTAATCTATCAAGCCCCTGCCCTAATTTCTGATTTTTTTGATGATTTTGAGTTATGCCATTGTTGATAATGTGAGCTTTATGAAGTTTGATGATAGTAAATGAAAGATATGTGTTAGATTACTAAGTTTTGTCTTTGAATTTTTGATGAATTTGAGTAAAATGGGCTAAATTATTTGATTTGTAAATTGAGGGACTAAAATGTGAAATAAATGAAATATGTAGGTTTGTATGAATACTATGTATATTCGGCTAAGCTTGTGTAAAAGGAAATTTTGTGTATTTTGTGATTTCGTGAATTAATGACTAAAGTGTCAAAATGTGAAATGTGAGGGTTAATTTGTAAAATGCCCTAAATATATTTTTTTGGATTGATTTGAAAGAATGTGAGTTTGAATAAGTTAAATTTGAATTTATATAGATCAAGAATTAAAGAAAACGGAATTAGATCGAGGAAAGTCAAAAGTCGTCGAGTTGCCAATTCCGTCTATCCGAATCTGTACGAGGTAAGTCTATACATAAATAAATGTGTTTTGAATTGAATTACTATCGATTATATGCAACTGAACTATGATGAATGACTATATGAGTTGAGAAATATGAGACATCTAAGAAATGTATCAACTAAGCTCCGACGTCTGAAAAGCCCCATAAAACCTTAGGAATAGTTAGGATACATATGTCATGACATAGGATCCGATATGTGTTACCGTGTAAGACCACGTCTAGGACGTTGGAATCGACTTATGATTTATGTGTAAGACGACATCTGGGACGTTGGCATCGTACTTGATTTTGTGTAACACCCTGTCTGGGACAGTGGCATCGATATTTGATTACATGTAAGACCACGTCTGGGACGTTGGAATTGTACGAGCTTTCTGAGTTATCCACGAATCCTTATGATTCTGAATGGTTCAACGGGCATTCCGAGAAATGAATGATAATATGAAATGTGTATCCAATTCATGTACGTTTGAAGTTGTATATCATATTTGATGTTGAAAGGTAAGTATAGGTATCTTTATGATCAAGTGATTATTTATGACAAAAGTATAAGAAAATATGCATTATGTGCAAATGAATGGAGAACATGTGAAATGTATTTGAGTTATGTGTTTTGTGATAGCATGTGGTTAAAGATTATATGTATATTATGATGCTTATATTTTACATTGTTAGTTTATTTGTATATGGCTTACTAAGCTTTTGAAAGCTTACTTTGTGTGTGTTTACATTGTTTTATAGATATCGTAGCTATCATCAGTAGCTCGGGGATCGTCGAGGATCGTCACCACACTATCAAATTATATTTTGGTACCTTTTGAAAATGTATATATTGAAGTATGGCATGTATAGGCTAGAGGTAGTTGAATATGTTTTGTGAAGTTTATATTTAGCCATATGATATGGCTTAATTATGGTTGAGCTTATGGTTTGATTTTGGTCTATGATATGTAATGCAATAGTGGTATGTTTGACGTGTTCATGAATGGCCAAAGAAATTGGTCAAATTGGTAAGTTTTTGAATTGTGCTTCTTTTGAGAAAGTGGTAAGTTTCGGTCATGAGATTGAATGATATAAATTGAAGTATTGACACATATGCTTTGGTATGATTTTGGTTTAGCTTTGGTATGATTCAGATGGTGAATTGAGAATGGAATTTTTTGATATTGTAATGGCATGAATGATGTATGATTTGGTTGTAAAATGGTTGAGAATTTGGTATAAAATGTTGTGAATTTGTTGCTTGTAAGGAGGACCCTTAATGGGTGGCAAATTGGCCTTGTAAATGGCCTATTTTTGCCCACATGGGCAAGGATACAGGTGTGTGTCTTAGTCGTGTTGCTCGAGGACCATTTTGAAATTGAACCTGAGCAGACCACACAGTCGCGCACACAGGCACGTGCTAGGCCGTGTGTCCAAGTCAGTTTCTACCACGTGCTAGACACACGGGTGTGTGACTGGTCGTGTGATCCAAGTCAGTAGCCTCCCTAATTTTCACATGGCCTGGTACACGGGCGTGTCTTGTGGCCGTGTGGATAAGTCAGTATGTATGGCCTGTTTTGACACAACCTATACACACGAGCGTGTCTAAAGCCGTGTGAGGCACACGGCTTGTTCACACGAGCGTATGACCTGTACAACTTTGAAAAATGTTTATGTTATCAAAAAATTTTGGATGAACTCAGTTTAGTCCCAGCCCCTTTCTATTGCATGTTTAAGGTCTCGATGACCTATATAAGGGACTTTACTGTAATGTTTGATTATGATTGTGAATGATGTATATGAATTGCTTGTAAAATGTTTCAATTTGTCTGGTAACGCCTTTAACCGTAGTCCGGCGATGGATATGGGTTAAATGTGTTACATTTGGTTGGTATCGGAGCTACGGTTTAGTCGATTCTAGGACTAACGTAACATATGTGAGTCTAGCTATACATTCCATATTTATGAACTACGATAGTGTGATGAATCTTGACAGTGAAAATGTGTTTTTATATAACAAATGGATCCTGAATAAGTCGTAGCTGACAATGTCGAAAGTAATGCGCCTACTCCCATACAAGGGACAGTGCTATCCGATTCTAGACCGGCTATGAGTAGCCATGATGGAGAGGCTAGACAAGCCTTCTATCAAATGATGAATGATTGGTTCAGTCATTACATTACAACTAATCCGGCTGTTCAACAACCCTAACCCCGGCTAATCCTCCGCAAGTCCTTGTTATGCCACATGCGAATCCGAATATATGTACTTTCCTTATCACGTATCCATATAACACGTATAAATCGTATCTTTATTTTATAAGTATATTTTCATAACAATTCACCTCGAGTTCAGATTATTCCATGTCAGAACTTTACTTATATAATTCGAAATATCAGTGTCACACGAGTAGTTCACTCAAGGTGTACAAATTTATAATCAAGGATGAACATACTCATCAAATAAATTCCATGTACAAATATCATCATCCCATGTTTTCATATATCAATTATCATGTATTATCATTTCATGTATTTCAGGCAAATATCTGTAATAACTCGTTTCTTATTCATATCTTCTCATATCTGGATTGGTACCCGTTGAATTTATTCAGAATATCGATGGATACACAGGTACACTCGAGGTGTACGAATCAGGATTCGTCAATTCATGTCCAATGGTACCTATAAGGTACTATCTTAGAGAGTACACTCTCAAGCCACACATGTATACAACAGGATTACCAGTTCAGGCTAAATCCTTTTTATGACATATGCTCTAAAGAGCTTAATCTGGATTACCTGTCCGGGCTAAATCCAGTCGATAACATATGCTTGAAAGGACTTAGATCAGGATTACCAGTCCAAGCTAAATCCTTTCTGTAATGAGGTCAATAGGATTACTCGTCTAAGCTAAATTCCGTCAGCAACAAATATAGGACCTTATTCAATAAGGGAAATAACACTTATCCATCGATTTTCATTTATTCAAACGGGGTTTAAAATTTTTTAGGCATTAACAAACATGTAATTATTTCATACATCTATAACATTCATAAAATTAAAAGAAACACATCACACATTCATTTCAAGCATAAAAGTAACATTTTTATCATTTATCATTTATCGAACATTATCATTGATCGGGCTTTGTCAGATATATTTTCAATGTCATATATATATGATTTTTATACAATTCACAAACACAACATTAAATTCAAGCATATAAATATACACAATTTAGTTACATGAACTTACCTCGACAAATGTTCATATACGTAAAATCTCCTATTCCGACATTTTTCTCTTTTCCTCGTTCTAACTCCAAATTTGGTCTGTTCGGATCTAATTTGGCCAAGAAAACTTGCTTTCTCTTTCCTAGGATTTCCATGGAATATTTGGGGAAGAAGATTGTATAAAATTATTTTTATTTTTATTTAATTATTTAACATATTTTAATTTTATCACTTTCTTATTTAGTCCTTAGCCTATTTCTAATTTTCTATTGATGAATCATCCAAAAATATCTACTAAATTTTCATTAATGGTCTAATTACCATATAAGGACATCAAGTTTTGAATTCCATAGCTATTTGATCCTTATAGCTACTAGAATTCAACTTTTGTATTTTATGCGATTTGGTCTTTTTCGCAATTAAGCACATAATCGATAAAATTTCTTTACGAAAATTTCACACAACATTATTATCATATTATAGATCATAAAATAATATTAAAATAAATTTTATTTCTGGAATTGGATTTGTGGTCCCGAAACCACTGTTCCGGTTTCTCTGAAAATGGGCTGTTACAATTAGCTTCAAGCTTTTTTTACTTTGAGTAGTTAGTTTGGCTTCTAACAATCTCTGGGTGGAGATTCCAAAATGGAATGTCAGGCACAAAAACTTGTAAAGGTTGAGCCATTCATCTTTACTAAGAAACGAATGGGAGTAGTGCTAGAACTTCTTGAAGGAAGGCTACATTTCACTTGTCTATATAGATTTGGAAAATGATTTCTCTTCTAAAAATGATATTCCACTTTTTGGATATACTTGTATTGGAATTATGGGTATTAAAGATCCTGTTAGCCCTAGTGTCAAAGAATCTGTCATTACTTGTCGTTCTATTGGTGTTACTATAATAATAGTTACAATAGATAATACAAACTCTACAAAGGCTATAGCCAGGAAATGTGGAATCCTTATAGATGATGGCATAGCCATTGAAGGTCTAGATTTAAAAGAGAAGACTCGAGCGGAAGTACTTGCTTTAATTCCTAAGATTTAAGTACTCTCAACATTTTTTCCTTTGCTTGAAAACTATTATTTGTTTTAGGTACTCGTGACAAGGACAAATTATCTAATAAAACCTCGATTCTCTTTCATTTTGCAGGTGATGGCTCAATATTTTCCTATGGACAAGTATACACTAGTAAAGAAATTACGAAGTGTTGGTAATGTAAAATTGTTTAGGATTTAGTGGGGGTAGTTGAAGATTCTGTGGAAATGTAGTTATGGGTTTTTTACAAAATTTTCTATGCCTTTTTACCTTATTTCCCTTCTGTTACTAATATAAATAGAGGACTAGTTTCCTCACACACTGAACAGAGAAAAGAACAACTCTCTCTAAAAGCGTTCCTCTTCTCCACTTTCTTTGTACTTTTTTTTTATTTATAAACTAGTCGTTTTTGTTCCATAATCACTTTAGATAAAATTCTATCTAGGAGTTTGGGTTTTTAGCAGAACCAATTGTGACCCCTCCAAACTTTCTTGGGAATTGTTCCTCCTGTGATTTCCCGATAAGAGCAGTATTAATCGAGTTCAATCTTCTATATGTGAGTGTACAAATACCGAAGGATGGTGTTAATCTTGAGGGGCGATGTCCATTTGATCAAGGTGAATTTGTTTCTGAGGTAGTGGATTTACCACGGCACAGTAATATCTGATTTCATATTTAATCATTTATTTTTTTTCCAATCAGTGTTAAAAGATTTGTTTTAGTAGATTATATTTCGAACAATTTAGAAATGAATTACTGCTTAAACATGTCTACCTCAATCAACAAACCACGTCGAAAATCTAGATGATGTTATAGCTGCTATGGTTTCTGAAGTAAACCTGGTCGAAAATAACACCAAGTGGATTGTAGGCACAAGTGCCTTTAAACATTTCTACGCTAACACAGAAGTGTTCACAGAATTTGAAAAGGTAAGTGAAGGAAAAGTCTACATGGGAAATTCAAGCACTTCAGAAGGACTCGGTAAAGGAAAAATTTTACTCAAACTCACTTCTGGTAAAACTTTGGCATTGAATAATGTTCTGAATGTACCCGCCCTTCGTAGAAATTTGATTACTGGTGGTCTATTGAATAAGGAAGGCATTAAACTAGTCTTTGAATGCTTTACTACTTAGTTTTGGCTTACCTAATCAGATGTGGGGGAAGGTCGTACTTTCTACGAATCACATTCTTAATAGAGTGCCTTATAAAAAAATAGATTGTACCCCACATGAATTGTGGAAAGGTTATGCTCCTAATCTAAAATACTTGAAAGTGTGGGGGTGCTGGCAAAAGTAGGCATACCTATTTTTAAATAGAACACTATTAGGTCTAAAACTATTGATGTTGTTTTGTTGGTTATGTTCTGAACAATTGTGCATATAGATTTATGTCTATACATGATTTTTCCATATGTGAATCTTGTAACATCCCAAAATTGGGCCTATCGGAACAGTGGTTTTGGGACCACAAATCTGATATCAAAATATTTATTTTATGATTATTATGAAGCCTAGAATATGAAAGTAAGCATGTGTTAAAGTTTCATGAAGAAATTCTTAGTGTAAGGTGTCCAATTGAAAATTAGGGACCAAATTGAATAAATTTCAAAACTTGGATTCTAGAAGAAATTTGCATGAAATTGCTTTAGATTATTAATTAGAAGGTATCAAAGAGTAATTTTCCCAATTTCTAAGATTTTGGACAAAAATGGGCATGGATGAAAAATTTTGGAAGTTTAGTAAAGAAGGGCATTTTGGTCATTTGGCAATAAAATCAATAAAAAAGGAAAACGAAGGCAAAAAAATCAGCAATTCTTCTCCCTCTTGTTTCCGAAATTCCAAGGGACACCATAGTTAGGGTTTCTTCACTTTCCAAGCTCAATAGTGACTCCTAGCCCCGTTTTTAATGTTCTTTGTATTTTTGACATCCTTGTAACATGTTCTCTCCATTTCTACCAATATTTTAAGCTCGGGTTCATGTATGCAAAATGACCCATGTGTGACATGTTTTTTCTTTGATGATTTATGGGGGGATATGAAAGTTAGATGTGTGTTAAACATCTTTTCCTAAGTGATTTTCATGAAAATCCCCTAAAAGGTCCTTTTTGCAAAAGGTACAAAATATGTGGTTGAAATGTAAAATAGAGGAAAATGTGGGATAGTATGAGTTTATAATACATCCGGATAGGCTTGGGTAACCAAGCAATTGCATGTATTTCATTTTACGGGCCTAGGGACTAAGTTGTAAACTTGTGAAATGTTAGGGGCAAAATGGTCATTTTGCTCGAGATGAATTTTAGGGCCGAAATAAATAACATGAGGTATTAATAATTTATTTTTACTGATATAGCCCCGAGGAACCAATTTCAGAGATCGATTGTGGAAAATGAAAGGTTTCAGAATAATTGAAATACGAAACCTAAGCAATTACCAGGTAAGTTCGTGTAACTCGAATGTAAACTATCTTTAAAATACATTACAGATGTAGGTACGTGTATGAATTATAATAGAAATATTTATTGTATGAAAACTCATGAAATATTAATGTGATGATGAAATGTCCCGGTTGAATAAAAAGGGATATCTGATGGATTACTCGAAAACGAAATAATGGTATAAAGGATCTAGCCCGGATGGGTAATCCGAATAGGATCTGAATTTAGCCTGGACTGGTAATTTAGACCTGAACTCGTAGGAGTATATGTCATTGTAAGGGATTTAGCCTGGACTGGTAATCCCGACATTACTCTGTGAGTTACGTTGTGGTGATTTAGCTTGGACTAGTAATCCCGCCATAAAAGTGAGGTCACGGGAGTGCGTATTTAAAGGATCACTTGCATGATTTGATGGTAAACGAGATATCCATCGAGATTCCAAGAAATTTGACGGGATTAAAATGTTAAATGGGAATAGACATGTTTGAATTGATGAGCTCATCTATGAAGGATGTTACATTATACTGGCATGAGACTAACTTGATGGTTGAGTACATGTGATAGGAAATTTTACTATGAATGTTTGGCCTGAATGTCTTATATGATTTCATGCTAAATACCAATAAGTTTACTTTCCCATTATCCGGACTTACTAAGCATGTTAATGCTTACCCTATAACAGCTCGATTTAGACTCTAATCGGAACGATGGTTACGGGACCACGAATTCGAGTCAGAAAAATATTTAAAAATTATTTTCTGTGTTTATTTTGTGTGAATTTATGTCTGTGAAATTTTCGTGATTTAATTTTGTTGTTTAGGTATCAGATTAAATAAAAGGACTTAATCGCGTAAATTAAAAATTTGATAATTAAAAGCATAAAGGGCCAAATTGTTATTGGCTTATTAAATGGAAGTCTTTAAGTTGAAAATAGACCATTAGCAATATAAGTGGACGGCTAAGGACATTAAAATGTGATAATATAATGTTTTAACTAAGGTTAAAATTGTAAATGAAAATAATATTATAAAATATAATAAAATAAACATAAAATAAATCATCTTCATATCATTATTTTTGTTCATACATTGAAACTAAGACAAAGAAAAAGAAGAAAACAAAGGCTAGGGTTCGGCACTTTGTAAAGCTCAATTAAGGTTAGATTTTTGTTCGATTTTTTATAATTTCTACGCTTTTGAGATCGTTGCTTCGAGTACTACAAAACCCATGCTTGAATTTTTTATTTTGATGAATATTTTGAGTTGTGCCATTGTTGATAGCTTATGATTTTTGTTGTTTGATGGTGAAAAATGAAAGATATGTTTTAGATTAACATGTTTTGTATTGGAATTTTTGATGATTTTGAGTAATTAGGACTAAATTGAAAAAATAATAATTTGAGGGACTAAAATGTGAAATAAATAAAATATATGGACTTGTATGGTAATGGGTAAGATTCAACCAACATGGGTATTTGGAAATTTTGTGTATTTTGTGTTTTGTGTAATAGGGACTAAATTGTAAAAATTGTAAATGTCAGGGGTAAAATGGTAAATTTCCCATTTATGTGTTTTTGGACTAAATTGAATGAAAATATGTTTGAATGAGCTTAATTTAAATATGTTTAGATCAAGAACCAAGGAAATCAGATTTGGGTCGGGGGAAAACGAAAGTTGTCGACTAGTCGATCCGCACCGGTTTTTCGTTGTCCGAGGTAAGTTTATAAGAAAATAGACGTACTTAATTTTAATTAAATGTAAAGTATAGATGCGGAATTGAAATGTATGACATTATAAATGAAATTTTCGAATATGTATGAGCTTGGTAATCATGTACGAGTATGCATTCCGATCGAGTTACGACATCTAAAAGCCCCGTATGAACCTTAGGAATAGCTAGGATACATATGTCATGACATAGGATTCCGATATATGTGTGCGAGTAAAACCATGACACCGATATGTGATTTCGATATGCGTTTACGAGTAAGACCCTATTTGGGACAGTGGCATCGATATGTGGCTACATCTAAGACCACGTCTGGGACGTTGGCATTGTACGATATGTGTGATTATCCTAGTGTCCTATCTAATTCCAAATGGTTCATCGAGATATGATAAGATGTGAGCGTACATGTGGTATAAGCTAAAAGAGCAAGTATAGAATAGATTATGTTACATGTGTAAAGGTAAGTAAGTACTTTATGTTTGCTACATTTGACTTATGAGGTAAATATAGAATGTGTATAATTATAAAAGCGTGTTTGTTATTGATATGCATACTATGAATGTCTTTGAGATAATATTTGTTATGCGTGTATAAGTAACCTTGAGCATTCGGCTATTTAGGCAATCTATGTACATGATAAGGTATTATGAAACCTGAACTTGTGATCATGAGAATATGTATATTTGGCTATCTAATGATATGTTCGCTTGTAAATAAAAGGTAAAATATTCTAATTTGGTTAAATGAGCATTCGGCTCATGTGAGGATTGTGTACAAAGAAATATCGTTAATGAATTTGTAATTTGAGATTTAGCATAATAATGTTTAAGTGGTTCGATTTAGTTTTAAATGAATTGGTTATAAATTTAAATTGTTTATTTGCTTATGGCTTACTAAGCTGTGGTAGCTTACTCTGTATATTATGTTATTCTGTTTTATAGATTTTGAAGTCAAGCTACAAGCTCGAGGATTGTCAGCCAAGTTCATCACACTATCTACTATTTTGGTACCTTATTAGCTAAACTTAAATTATGGCTTGTATAGGCTGGAATTTATCTTTGAAATGTTAAATGTTGGTTATGTATATAAGCCATGCGAAAATGGCTAGTCTTTAATTTTAGTATCCGGTCATGGAGTCTATTTTAGTTCTATAGTTATGTGCTCTGAAGGTATAATATTCGTGACAGGTACTAAATGCTTTGAAAATGGTTTGCTTAACATGATTAAGTTTGGTCTTATGTGTTCTTGACTAGAATGTTAAGTAAGATTAATTTTTGGTAAATTACTAAAGGAAACTTAGATGTGCATGTGGTGTTAGGTAGTAAATTCAGCTATAAGGAATAAAAGCATTATATGTATTTATTGAAATTGATAATTGGTATGGTTTTGTTTTGGTTATGATCTAAACTGTTCCGGTTATAATGTTATATATATTATGTTATGCATAGTACATGTGTTTAATGATGTAAGTATTAGAAATGGCTTGCAAACGATCATGATATATATTTATATTTTACGTATAGCATGTTAGTTAGTTCGGATAAGTTTTAGACAGCTAAGAATAAAGTATGATACTAATAGTTATGTTTTATACATGGTTGTGTTTGAATGAGATTAAGGAAATAGCTTTCGGTCATATGATGTACAACGTGAATAATATTTATGAGATATATGTGATTCGACACTTAAGGAAGTTATATATATTTATATTGAATTGATCGAAGTTTTTAGTGAATTATATGTTAATAGATGAAATAGTTGCTATAGGGTGATTGGCGAAATGACATTGGATAAATATATTTAAATAATTGAACATGGCTTGTTTGATGTGAGTTTACATATCTATTCATGTACATATATGTGATTATAATATGGTTGTTATGTACATGTGCATGGCATTGTAAACTTTTTAGATATTTATGAACTATTAAATATGTATAAATGTATTGAGTTGGTCAAGTAGACATAGAATTGAAATGAGATATTTATAACCAAGTGTTTGTTGTTAAGTTGTATTAATATGTTAATACATGAATTACAAATAGATTAACACATTAAAGCGCATAAATGAAAAAATAGGTTAGTAATGAAAATTAGTTCAATTGATGAATAACTTATGTATAAACATGACTGGCTTAAGAATAAAAATTATAGATATGATATTCCATAATTAAATTATTGACATGCTAAATGTTTCGTATATATATTGAATTGTTTTGGATATATATATACTTTGGATTATGTTTCATTTAATCTATGTGGTGAATGATAATAAATTATGATTAAATTTTGGATTAATTCATAAGCATTAATGTGATTTAAATCATGAATTGCAATAAATGTATGACTCGCATATGTAATACGGTAGTTAAATCTATGTGATTATGACTTGATTTAATATGATAATGTTTGGAACTGTGCTTTCGTTTAGTAATGCCTTGTAACCCTATTTCGGCGACGGATACGGGTTAGAGGTGTTACATACCCCCTCTCCTTTCCTTGTTTTACAGAGCTCGTGGACTCGTGAAGATTGGAAGGCGATTGGAGTATTGTCAACACTATCAACTTGTTTTGCTTTGGTATATAGATACTTTATTTTGTTTCAATGGCATGTATAGGTTTTGGTTATTTTGTGATATATGTCATTGGTTGGCCTATGTAAAGGCTTAAATATTAAACTTATACTTTTTGTATATGGCCATAAGACATGGCTCATTTTGATGTAGGTTATGACCTACTAATTGTGCTTGTTTGTGGTTAAATGTTCTTGTGATGATTAAATGTAGTATATTATAAATAGATATATGAAATGTGGCCAAATCACTTGGGATGGTTAGGTCATAATTAGCAATGCGTTATAATAATGAGCCAAGTCTAGGCCATTTATGGTAGTACTTGGGCATATTTAGGCCATGTTAAACATCATTGAAGTTCACGAATATGAGTGGTTATTGAGGGTGACCACTGGATTAGATTTGTAGCCTCCAAAAAGGTCCACACGGATAGACACACGGGCATGTGTCTAGGATGTATGTGACACACGGTCAGCCCCACGGGCGTGTGGTATGGCCGTGTGTCCCCTGCACCTAAAATTTTTAGGTCAGAATGCATGGTAGTTGTAACACCCCAAACCCGGTGTAGACGCTATGGACAAAATCTAGCGTGTCACATTGAAGTGTTTTTCGAAAATCATGTTCTCATTGAAAACTTTTCTTGCTATTTAAAACCTCTGGCCATTTTAAAACTTTGTGAAAACCTCAGTTTCCGTTAGTTTATTAAAAGTCATTCTCTTGTAAAACATTATTACCTTTAAAACTTTATTTGTTGAGAAAGCTTAGTTTAAAGTTTTGCGAAAACGTGATATTTTGAAAAAAAAAGTTATTGTTTTGGAAAAGAAAACCGTGTTCTACTCCAGCAGTTATAAAACAATATATAAAATTCCTAATTTAGAACCAGAAATTAAAAGAGGCCTTGTTACAACCCAGATCAAATATAAGTACTTGTAAATAGATAAATTAAAAGAAAGTCGAAAACAATAGCAGTTGTGAGGCCACCTCCAAGTCCCTTGCAGCACCGATCCTCCTAATGCTGGGGATTACCTGCACAGTTAATAAACGGGGTGAATTTATGAAAACTCAGTGTGTAATCACCTCCTAAACTAAAACAGTTAGTAAACAGACAGAATTCAAAATCAGTCTGGGCCGGCACCCATTACAGAACCAGTATCATATGCAGATATGTAGACAGATTACCAGCCCAGTCCAACCAACACACCACCCGTACCAACCAACACACCATGTACGGATAAAATCAACCCACCCAGCCAACACACCAAGCTTAGCACCGATTGCGGCACTAAGTCAACAGGACGGCTCAACGCCGTAGACAAGACAACACATAGCCGTGAACATCGCAGCAACGCTGCCAGATAACAGGATGGCTGGAAGCCATAAGCAAAATGGCAGAATGGCACAACTTAAAAGAAAGTCAGAAACAATAGCAGTTGTATGGCCACCTTCGAGTCCCTCACAACACCGATCCTCCTAATGCTGGGGATTACCTGCACAGTTAATAAACGGGGTGAGTTTATGAAAACTCAATGTGTAATCCCCTCCTAAACTAAAATAGTTAGTAAAGAGAAAAAAATTAGAATCAGTCTGGGCCAGAGCCCATTACAGAATTAGTATCATATGCAGATATGCAGACAGATTACCAGACCAGTCCAACCAACACACCACCCGTACCAACTAGCACACCATGTGGGGATAAAATTGACCCACCCAGCTAACACACCAAGCTTAGCACCGATTGCGGCACTAAGTCAACAAGACGGCTCAACGCTGTAGGCAGGACAACACATAGCCTTAAACAGGACAACATATAGCCGTAAACATCGCAGCAACACTGCCAGATAACAGAACGGCTGAAAGCCGTAAGTAGAATGGCACAATGGCACAAAGCCATCGATAACTGCATTATGTTAGGAACATAGCCCTCAACTAGAGTAACATAATCGGCACACAGCCCTAGGTAAATGTGATCGACGCAGAGTCGTCAATAATCATATATTGGTACATAGCCTTAGGCAAATATGTTTGGCACACAGCCATAATCAAGTTGGCACAGAGCCATATGTAGGTTGGCGCAAAGCCATGATCAGAATAATTGGCTTTAAGCCATGGTAGCTGTATCATATTAGGCACATAGCCATCAGTGATGGTAATATAGTCAGCACACAGCCTTGGGTAAATATGATCGACACAGAGTCATCAATAATCATATATTGGGCTTAAAAGCCACTGGTGGATCCACGGTCGTCAAGAACCATGCGATCCTTAATCGGTGGATCCACGGTCGTTAAGCAACCATGTGATCCTTAATCGGTGGATCCACGATTGTCAAGCAACCATGCGATCCTCAATCGGTGGATCCACAATCGTCAAGCAACCATGCGATCCTCAATTTCTTCCTCTGTTTCATAATCCCTACCCATGTGCAACATAATATTATATGAATGCAGCAAATATATACACGCCATACAAAACCATACAAATCACAGTCACAATAGCCCAATCACAGTCATACATTCTCAGTCAAAACATAGTTAAATCAATCAAATTGTATTATCAGTGAGTCATATACCCTAGAGGGGCAGAACAGTCTTTTTACCTATTAGGGGTATTTTAGTCATTTCACCCTACAAGGGTGTTTTGGTAAATCTACAAACCAAGGGTATTTCGGTAATTTTGCAAACCAATGGTATTTTTGTAATTTTTGAAAGTCAAGGGTATTTCTGTAATTTTGTAAATCAGGGGTATTTCTGTAATTTTCCAAATCAAAGGTATTTCGATAATTTTCCAAATTAAGGGTATTTTGGTAATTTAACAAATTGAAAGTATTTTGGTAATTTTACAAGTCGAAGGTATTTCGGTAATTTTACTGGTCGAGAGTATTTCGGTAATTTCACAAATCTGGGGTATTTTGGTGATTTTACAAACCAAGGTTATTTTGGTAATTTTGCTAATCGATGGTATTTTGGTAATTTTGTAAACCAAGGGTATTCAGTAATTTTGTAAACCAAGGGTATTTTAGTAATTCTACCCTACAGGGGTATTTCAATAATACTAGCCTACAGATATGAGATTCACGTAGTCCAATCCAATATTTACTACACAATCATACAATTATCCATCTGGTCTAATGGGCCCATCGGGCCAACATGGCCCAAAGAAACCTAAGCCCACGAGAGCACTCATGATGGCCTCAACCATCACGTCAAAGCACCTACACGTGCGCTCACACGCTTGTGTGGCTACCATCGCCATGTGATCGGCATTTTCCGTTATACAGCTAGAGTAGTGCGAAATACACACTTGTTTATAAGAACGCGCCGAAGTCCACGATCACTAACCTTGGCACATCCTGCATGGAGTCTTAATCACTTTTTCCCTCCCCAACTCATCTTCTTCGCTCTATTTAAAGCCAGCTTCTCACCAGTTTCCATGTTAGCTTCCCGATGTGGGATTACTTTCAACCATTAGGAAAATTCCTTATTTTTTTTATGACCACTTCAACCACAGAGTTCCAGTCCAACTCCACCTCCTACACAGCTCAAATAGCAAAATAAATACTCCACTTCCCATCCCAAGACTTGAACCTTAGACCTCATAGTTACATAACATGCCACCTTGCCACTACACCACAAGGCTCTTTGTGTCACCCTTTTAGCCTCAATTA
Source organism: Gossypium arboreum (assembly GCF_025698485.1). Taxonomy (NCBI): domain Eukaryota; kingdom Viridiplantae; phylum Streptophyta; class Magnoliopsida; order Malvales; family Malvaceae; genus Gossypium; species Gossypium arboreum. The sequence goes on from NC_069081.1 coordinate 41,177,529, forward strand.
ATTATAAGGTCTATAGGCCAGAGTCCAGGTTCCTTTAAAAGAAAAACCAAAATAAATTGCAAGAGGCAAGACTTGAACCCAGGCTCCCTTGCAACCTTAATGATGCCACAACTACTAGACCACATGCTTCCTTGTGTCATTATTTACCACAATAATTTAAAAGGCCTTCATCCAAGCACCCAGAGTTTTATTCACTTAAAACCAAAATTTTTGCTAAAGCTCAGGTTTGAACCCAAGATTTCTCCAACACTTCTCATTACCACCAAAGAAGACATTTAATTTTGTCATTTCCTTTTACAATTAAATGCTTATATACAAACTCCTTACGGACCCATACACAGGGCCCAATACTTCTAGGCCTAAATTCGGGGTGCTATAGTAGTAAACACACGGATAGAGACACGGTCGTGTGTCTCAGCAGTGTAGAGGACACGGCCTAGCACACAGGTGTGTGTCTTGGCCGTGTGTCCCTAAATGCATAATGATTTCATAAACAGAATGCTCGAGTTTTTGGGCATGGGCGGCAACGCAGGCGTGTCTAGGCCGTATGAAGTACACGGGTCATGGACACAGGCGTGTGTGAAAACTCCTGTAGGTTCAAAATGAGAAATAAATTCAATTAATTCCACATGGGTAAGGGATACGGGCGTGCCCCAAAACACACAGGCGTGTGCATTGCTTCCACACGGGCATTTGAGGCTTAACCTAGGAAATTTTCCAAAAACTTTCTTAAGTTCTCGGTTTAGTCTCAGACCATTCTCAATGTATGTTTTGGGCCTCATAGGTCCATAATAGGGATATTATGAATATGATTGATTGGTTTTAATTTGGAATGAAATTTTATAGCCCGAAACTTTTCGAAAATGTCATGTTCGTGCACTGTAATGCCCTGTACCTTGTCCCGGTCTCGGGTACAGGTAAGGAGTGTTACAAATCTAGATATGCTATTTTCTTTGAAAATATTTTTCCTCTAAATAAATTTGTTGCAAATCCTGAGAGACAATTAGATGAGCATGTTTCTTGTTTCTTTTTCTAGTACACATAATAGAGATATTCTTAATGGTGATGTGGAACCTAGAAGAAGTAAAAGACAAAGGAATGCCACTAGTTTCAGACTTGATTTTCTTACTTTTTTCATAACTGAAGTTAATGATTTAGACTTAATAAATGATTCTATTGCTCATGCCTTTTCATAAGCAAGGATCCAAAAACTTACTATAAAGCCATAAATTCAATATATGCTAGTTTTTGGAGAGATGCTATTAACAGAATTAGTAGATTTGCCTAAAAGTTTTAAACTTATTAGTAATAAATGGGTCTTTCAAAAGAAACTTAGACCTATGAGTTGATATAAAAGTATAAAGCAAGACTAGTGGTTAAAGGTTTTACTCAGAAATTTAGAGTAGATTATTTTGATACATACTCTCCTGTGACAAAAATCTCTACCATTCATGTTTTGTTTGCTTTAGGTTCCATTCATAATCTACTAGTACATCAGATGGATGTAAAGACAACTTTCTTGAATGGTGATTTGGATAAGGAGATTTATATGGAGCAACCTTTAGGATTTGTGACGCTTGATATGGAAGATAAATTTTGCAGACTTCAAAATCTCTGTTTGGTCTCAAACAAGCTCCAAAACAATGGTATGAGAAATTTCATAAGACTATTCTTAGTTTCAGTTTTATAGTTAATGGTACAGATGTATATGTGTATTCCAATATGTTTGGATCTGATTGTGTCATCATAAGTTTATATGTAGATGACATGTTAATTTTCACTTCTAATATATAAGCCATTCATAAAACCAAGAATTTCTTATCTACCATATTTGAAATGACTGATTTGGGAAAGGTAGATATAATCTTAGGCGATAAAGTTACAAAATCAAAAAAAGGTTTTTCACTAAATCAATCTCACTATATAAAGAAGGTGTTAAAAATGTTTAATGGTTTTGATGTAATCCCTATGAGAAATCCTTATGATTCTAGCATACGACTGCTAAAAAATAGAGGAAACAATATTTCTCAATTAGAGTATGCAAAGACTATTGGAAGCCTTATGTTCTTGATGAATTACACTCAATCGAACATTGCTTATGCGGTTAGTAGACTAAGTAGGTATACCTATAATCCAAGCAATGAGCACTGGAATGCTCTAAAGCATTTGCTTAGATACCTTAAAGGCACTTTATCTTAAGAATTAGAATTTTTCGGTTACCCTACAGTCCTTGAAGGCTATTGTGATGCTAATTGGGTAACTGATAATGATGAGGTAAGCTCTACAAATGGGTATATCTTTACTTTGGGTGGAGTAACCATTTCGTGGAAGTCCGCTAAACTGATTTGTATTGCTCATTCCAGAATGGAGTCATAGTTTATAGCCCTTGACTTAGCTGGGCAAGAGGCCTAGTGGCTTAGGAATCTACTTGTAAAGATTCCTTTATGGGAAAAATTAGTACCTCTCATATCTTTATTATGTAACTCGCAAGCCGTAATTTGTGTTGCTAAGAGTCAAGCTTATAATGGTAAGAAGAGACATATTTGGATAAGACACGAATCTGTGAGACATTTAATAAAAAATGGAGTACTCGCCTCGGAGTACGTGAGGTCTAAAAGGAACCTAGTTGATCTACTAATCAAAGGGTTAAGTAGAAAAATGGTTCTTGATCCGTCGAGGGGATGGGTCTTAAGCCCAATAGTTGAGGAATTCATGGTGGATACCCAACTTAGTCTCTATATTTAATGTGGTCAAATGAAATCATAGAAAGACTCATAGTGTACATTTTACCTATCCCTATGGCAAATGATGTACATGCATAAGGATGAGGTTTTACTCTTAATGAATTCATAGCCCAAATTTTATGTGGTCCTATTGAGATGGACTTGATGAATTCACCAAGTTGAAGGTTGAGTTTATTACTATTAATAAGTTCATATTTCAGATTTCCAGTGGTCCTATTGAGATGGACTTGATGAATTCATCGAAATTAAATTTGAGAGGATGAGCTTAATGAAAGCTCTTAATGATTTCATAGTCCTGATATGAGTGGTCTATAGTGATATACCTAATTAAATCACCTACGTAAGTGTGAAGGATTTAGTAGGGGTTGTTAAAGATTTTATAGAGATGCGGTTATGAGTTTTTTACAAAATTGCACATGTTTTTTTATCGTATCACCCTTCTGTTACTAGTATAAATAGAGGACTAGTTTCCTCATTTTTATACACTGAATAAACAAAAAGAAAAACTCTTTGTGAAAACATTCCTCTCTTCCACTTTATGTGTATTTTCTTTATAAACTAGTCGTTTTTGTTCCCTAATCACTTTAGAGAAAATTTTGTCTAAGATTTTGGGTTCTAAGAGGGACTAACTATGACCCCTCCAAACTTTCTTGGGAATTGTTCCTACAGTAATTTCCCGAGAAGAGCAATACCAATCGAGTTCTATCTTCCATATTTAAGTGTACGATGAATATCGAAAGACTGTGTTAACCTTGAGGGACGACGTCCACTACATGATTACACCGATCAGGGTGAATTTCTTTCTAAGGCAGTGGATTTACCACGACAAAATAATTTCTGATTTTATATTTAATATTTTTTTCCAGTCAGTGCTAACATATTTGTTTTACAGTAGATTATATGTCCAACATGAAGTACATTTGATAAAGTTGTTTTTGTGACGGATGATGGCACAAATGATGCTCTAGCCAGCACAAAGTAGATATCAGACTAGCAACAGGCATTGTTGGAACTGAGGTAAAAAATGCTTTAATATTTCATACAACGCATTCATCTTAGACCTATCAAATTGAAGAAGATTTCAAATCCAAAAAGACTTCTATATTATGATCTATTGAAGTATTGATGTCATAATGTTATTCTCAATTTTAGGTCACCAAGAAGAGTGTTGATGTCATAATCCTGGATGAAAATTTCTCAAAAATTGTGATAGTGGCCAAATGGGGCAACTTAATATACATAAATATTAAAAAAATATGTACAATTTCAACTGGCAGTCAACATTGTTGCCTTGATTATTAATTTCTCCTCAACATGTGTGACAGGTATGAAAGGGATATCTTTCTCTACTGTTATTTTGAACTTATTTTTTTTAACTTTCTTTACAAATAGAAATTATTTTATTTACTTTTTCACACCAAATCATGTTGCAGAAAGCACTTCTTTTATAGTTGTTCAGCTATTGTGGGTAAATATGATTACGGATACTTTGGGAGCGCTTACACTTGAAACTGAGCCTCCAATTAATTGTTAAACAAATTAACAAAGACAAAAACAAAATGCTTGAAGTTTCATTTCCATTCAACTTTTTTGTACCTAAAGATACTTAAGTAAGGGTATTTATACAACAAATAATACTTTTACTTCCAACAATAATAACAACATTAACCCATTAACTGCTAGTAACTGACTTACAACAGACTTAACAAATAATATTTATCTTAACATTCCCTTAGTTTTCTAAGTTTTTTTGAACTCATATTCACTCGACAGCACTTGCAATGCTTCTCTAAAAGTAGAAAACAGTTTTGGTGTAACTGGTTTTGTAAGCACATATGCCATCAAGAACTATTTCATACACAAAATGATAATCAATTTCCACATGCTTCACCTTAGCATGATGAGTAGAGTTTGTAGCTATTGCCACTGTTGATGTGTTATCACACCATACAACTAGTGGTTGTTTGACAATCACACCAATCTCAGTTAGAAGTTGCTTTATCCATAATAACTCAGACACACAATTTATTAGACTTCGATACTCCACTTCTGATGAGGATCTGGACACAACAACTTGCTTCTTGGAGCACCATGCAATTCAATTGGAACCAATATGAACTCAATAGCATGTAGTTGATCTTCTATCTTCAACAGTGGAGGCCCAATCAGCATCAGAGTAGCCAACTAGGTGAAACTGTCATTTTGTGAAATACAAACCATAATTCATAGTGTCATTCAAATACATTAACACTCTCTTTACAACCTTCCAGTGAGTGTCACAAGGTGCATTCATGTACTGACTAAGCTTGTTGACATAGAATGCAATCTCTGGTCATGTAATACACACATATTGTAGTTTGCTAATAACACTTGGGTATTCATGAATATCAACAAGCAGACTACCATCTACAATAGTCAACTTGGGAGTGCCTACCATAGGAGTAGGAGCAATAGTAGCTGCAGTCATGCCTGTACTATGAAGCAAATTTGAAACATACTTCTTCTAAGAAAGAAACAAATCACCATAGGAGGTGTGGTGAACCTCTATACCCAGAAAAAAAATTGAAGCTCACCTATGTCTTTGAGAGAGAACTTGTTGTGAATCTGCTTTATGACCTGGTTGATTTCTTCAGATAAGCCACCTATCACAACTATATCATCTACATATGCCATTAGAAAAATTGTTGAGCCATCAGTTGTTAAAAAAAACAATGATGGATCAACTTTAGAAGCTTGAAAACCAAGTTGCTCCACCAAATATTGCCTCAATGTGTGAAACCAAGCTCGAGGGGCCTATTTTAAATCATGCAATACCTTATTTAGTGTTCTTAATTAGCTCCGTGCATCTCAAAACCTAGTGGCTAATCCATATAAATTTTTTCAGTCAAGGTGCCATTAAGGAAAGCATTATTCATATCAACTTGCCTTAACATCCATCCATTAATAGCAACAATTGCCATAATAGTCCGTATTGTTACAGCTCGAACAATAGGGCTAAAAGTATGACAAAAATCAGAACAAGCATGTTGAGAGAACCCCTTAGCTACTACTCTTTCTATTATACTTGTCCACAAATCCATTAGGCTTTTCCTCACTCTGAACAACCACTTACAACCAATTGATCTCTTGGAAGGTGGGAGAGGGCAAAGGCTTCAAGTATTATTTTTTAGAAGAGCTTGTAACTCACTTTTCACCGCTTCTTGCCAGTAAGATTAACTCATTGATTCATGAATATCAGTAGGCATAGTAGTAGAGGAACTATTAGTAGGCACAATATCAAATGAACTAGTTACCCTGGTGACATATGTTTTTGGTTTAATGGTTCTTACTTTGCTACGAGTAACCATAAGATGATAATTAGTGGCCTGAGATGACTGACTTAGAGTTGGACATTGAGTTGGTGGATGAGAAATGACTACCATATTATTTGAAGGTGAAGATGTTGAAACACTAGGAGAAGCTGATACAGAAGCTGAATTTATTGGTGTATTAGATGATAGAGATAAATTTGTGGACTCGTGAGGTGACCCATGATTTGCAACTAAGGTGGATAGAAATATAAATAATTTTGAACTAGATTTTACAGTTGAAGGACTACTGGACAACTTGGATGTATGCATAATAGCCTAAGAATATACATGGAGTTGATTGAAATTGAAGTTCGTTAGTATTATAAGGTCTAAGGTTAAGGAAACATAAGCAACCAAGTACTTTAAGTGGCAAATAATTAGATTTAACACAAAATAATTTTCCATAAGGAAAGATATTTCCTAGGGATAGAGAGGGTAACCTGCTTATCAGATAAATTGCACTATTGAAAGCTTCACACCAATAAGTCAAAGGCATGCACACATGAGCAAACATGGAGAGACCAGATTCCACAACTTATTTGTATTTCCGCTCAACAATACCATTTTTCTCAAATGTGTAAGGACATGTGAGCCTATGAGAGATACCTCTTTGTGATGGATAACATGTCAAAGCTTGAAACTCACCCCTCCATCTATTTGAAGCACTTTTAATTTTACCCCAAGTATTATTTCAGCTTGTTGGTGAAATTGAGGAAATACTTTAGCAACATCTGACTTCTTCTTTAAAAAATAAAGCTATGTGTATTTGGTATAAGAATCTGTAAACGCAACATAATAAGAGAAACCATTTGAACATACTGGAGCTGTCCCCCAAACATCTACAGTCACTATCTAAAGAGGAGCAGAATATTCAGATGTAGAAGTAGAAAAAGGCAATTTATGTTTTTTGCCTAGATGACAAGCAACACAATCAACCAAAATTTTATTATCACACACAAGTACATTAAAATGAGTCAAAGCTTTCTTAAGTGTAGCTAAACATGGATGCCCTAGTCTAGCATGCCATACAGCTAAAGGAATGGATTTGACAATAGCAAGACAATGTGTTAAAGTAGTAGGTATAGTAAATTTGATAGTAGTCTTTAGATGCAATTTGTTGAGACCATCATGAACCGATCCTTGAAGAAATATCTCGAGTCTACAAATCACACACTTGACATGTAGTAGGAAAAAACTCAAACACCACTTGGTTATCCTTTGCAAATTTAGACACAGACATTAGATTTTTAGTAATACCAGGCACAAGCAAGAGAGACCTCATTTACAATAGATGAGAACGAGTAAGTAAAGATGTCTGACTAGTATGAAGAACAAGTAAGGAAGATCCATTACCCAAATACACTTTACCTGGGCCATTGTATGGAGTGATTTTCCTTTGTTGAAGCAGAGTGAGTGAGATGATGTGTGGCAATAGAGTCTGGATACCAAGCATTATCTCCAATAGTTCCAGGAGTATCAATAAAAGTTTGAAGATTAAGACTCAAGATAGGGGTAGTTGTTGAAGCATGACCAGCTATTTAACGTCATAGCAATAATGTGCAATCATATACTGTCGATGTAAGTATAGTAGGCAGATATGAGTTTGTCGGATATCGATCCCACAGGGATGGTTGTCTTTTGTCTGTTAATGTCAGTGTAATAACTAGATAGAAACGAGATAAATTGTGAAGATAGTTGTCGGAGCAACAACTTGAAAACAATAAAATAAAATATTATAATGATAAACTGAGATCCCCAGCATGAATCTTTAGTAGAATACTAAGTGCTCACAAGGTATAAAAGGATAGGTGATTATTGAGGTAATAAATTTCAATGTATATCTTACCAAGCGTCACTCCTCTATTTAATCTGAGACTTAAACATGCACATTAGCCCCACCTTCCGATGATGGCAATATGGCACTATTAAGAAAAAGTGGACTAAATTCCTCTAATCCTCACTCAACTTCTATTGTAATGCTTGTTGGCTTGAACTTTCACTGCACTGTCCAGTGTCAGTGATGCAATAACACTTTCGTGTTAAGAAACATTCAAACCCCAAGATTAAACAATAAAAGCAAGAGTGAATAATATAACATTTAACAAAGAATTCATGTGTACTTCCATACAAATAGAAAACAGAGAGTAATCACCAGCATTTAGAAAGAAAGAAGAAAGAATCGAGTATAGAATACTATTCCTAGACAACTCGACTGAATCTCTCTATTCCCTCTTTTCTCGCACCTAGGTCTCCCCATCAGAAACTAATCTGCATCAACTTTCATGTTGGCTCACCTGTGAGAGGCTTAAGCTGCCATAGCCGCAAGCTTCAAGGTAGGATGAAGAAGATGATGGTCAAGAAAAAGCTCTCTCCCCTTATTTTTCTTCTCACATCAATCTTTTATGTCCTTCTCCAATAGTACAAGTGTCATTTCCTCAGAATTATTCTATCCTTATACTTACAGGTTGGTTATTCCAAACTGGACAACTCACGCATTTTTAGTTCTTATCTAGACAGCTATCAGGTGTGGCGACAATTTTGGATGCAACCTGGAATTAACTCATACGACGAGATTAATGCAAAAAGATAGCAAAATTAAGGATAAAATAGGCTGGGATTCACTAAATTATAAATGAAATTTACTAAATTGAAAATGCTAAAATATATGCTAAGGATAACTACATTGGAACAATTTAACCAATAAGCAATGAGGAAAACTTATGTTCTTTCTAGTGCTATCAAAGCACTTCCAGGCAGTAGTGTTGTACAAAACAGGTTGAACCATGCATTTTTAAGAGTTGGAGAAGGTGAGAAAACCCAATTTCCATATGGAGCTATTATAGGAGAAGACATTAGTAAACCAAATAAAGGCACCCATTGTAACAGTCCGGTTTAGACCCTAGTCAGAATAGTGGTTTTAAGACACAAATCTGAGTCAGAGAAATGTTTAAATATTATTTTCTATGTCTATGGTGTGTGAATTAGCATGTGTGAAAGTCTCGTATGAAAATTTGAATGTTTGTGTGCCGATTTAATAAAAAAGGACCTAATCACATAAAATGTAAAAGCTGTGTGCTAGATGTTAAAAATGTCTATTTTATTTGGCTTTATAAATGAGGGGTCCTTATGATGTAATTTGACCATTGTAGGTTTGAATGGACGTAAATGGGCATTACTTAATGGATTTTAAATGATATTAATAAGGCCATTTTAGTAAAATGTATATTAATGTGTGATTAATAAAACAAAGCTTAAAATTTGTTCATCCATTATCATTGATAGCTGAAAATATCAAGGAAAAGAAAAGAGAAATGCTTTGCTAGGGTTCAGCATTTGCAAACTTTGATTTAGGTATGTTTTTACTTTGGTTTTTGATAATTTCTATGTTTTTTTAATCGTTGCTTTGTATACTATCAAACCCATGCCTCAATTTTTAATTTTGATGATGATTTTGAAATGTGCCATTGATGAAATTATGATTTTTGTAAAGTTGTTGTTAATAAATGAAATGTGTGAACTTGCATGAGAGCTATGAAAATTCAACTGAGCTTGTGTACAAGCAAACTTTCTGTATTTTGTGATCTTGTGAATCAGGGATTAAAGTGTCGAAATGTGAAAATGTGATGGCTAGTTTGCAATATGTCTTAATTGTGTGTATATGGATTGATTTGAATGATTTAGTGAATAAAAGGGTTAATTTTGAACACATATAGCTCAAGAAAAGAGGAATTCGGATTTAAACTGAAGGAAGTCAAAGGTTATTGAGTAAACAATCTGAGTCAACAACTCCGAGTACGAGGTAAGTTTGTACGTAAAATATGATGTTATAAGTATGTTTTGATGCTTTTTTTATACATAGATTGTATATACATTTAGTTTGGATGAATATGATGATAAATCAATGGTATTTGGCACTAAGTGTGCGATTTAAACTAGCTTCGGCTATATGAGGCACTAAGTGTGCAATACCGAGATAGCTTCAGTTAATTGAGATGGAACTAAGCGTGAGAAATTATTATAGCTTCGGCTAACCTTTAAGGCACTAAGTGTACAGATGGTTATAGCATGAAAAATCTTCGAAAAGTTTAAAATATCTTAACGAGAGGTGAGAATGAAAATGAATGAATACGAGAAGGTACAGGTACGTTTAATACCTATGTGGTAGATGGTATTATGTATATAAAGTTCATTGAATTGGTATAAACATGAGGATGGTGTTGGTATAAAATGGACAGATGAATTGAGAATGTATAAATGCTTATGTATTGATGTTTTATCTTTTATTCATTGTTGATGATTTTTAGTACGAGCTTACTAAGCTTTTGAAAGCTTACTTTGTGTGTGTTTGCATTGTTTTATAGATATCTAAGCTACTGTGAGCTCGGGGATCGTCGAGGATCATCACCACACTATCGAATCTCATTTTTGTACCTTTTGAAAATGTATTTAGTAAAGTATGGCATGTATAGGCTAGAAGTATTTCAGATAGGTTTTGTAATGTTATATTTAGCCAAGTGATATGGCTTGATATGGTTGTGTTTATATTTTGATTTTTGGTATATGAAATGTGATGCAAAATGTTCTATTTGATGTGTTCAAGTATGTCTTAGAAAAATGGTAAGTTTGGCAATTTTTGGTATGAGATTTGGTCATGAGTTTAGAGATTATGAAGCTATAGGTTTTGATATGATTTGATCTTAGGTTTTGGCACAATTGAGTTAATTTTGTAAGCATGAAAATGATTGATAATGTTGTGTCATGAATGTTGTATGGTTTGGTATAGAAATTGGTTGAAATTGTTGTGCAAATATGCTTGGTTTGATGCTTGTAGGCTTGACCCAATTGGGGTGGCAAGTTGGCTATTTAAATGGCCTATTTTTGTCCACACAGACAAGGACACGGGCGTGTATCTCAGCCATGTGTGATGGTCGTGAAACTAACTAAAAATTCAACTAAGTCAAGCGCACCTATCGAACAATAGTATAGTTATGGTGAGACCGGGAATATCGTATCCACGAGGACTAAAAGTACTAGTAATTACTATCTTTTTATTATCTAGCCTAAGAATTAAAGGATGTTTTTAAACTAAAACTAATTAACTAAGACTACGACAGAGATTAAAGTTGGAAAATATTTTTTAGAAAATCGATGGAGAACACAATACCCAAGGAAGAATCCACCTAGACTTCACTTATTACTTTTGAATTAGACGATTTATTCACTTGACTTAATCCGTAGAAATCCCTAGTTTATGTTATTATGTCTCTCGAGACTAAAAACAACTGACTCTAGGTTGATTAATCGAAATATCTTTCTAATTAAAACCACTATTGTCACATTAACTCGATCTATTGATTCCCTTTTTAAATTTGACTTTAATCCGGCGAATTTATGTCGTCCTATCTCTAGAATTGCATTCAACTCCGCTTAATTATGAATGATCTACTCTTAAATAGGGACTTTTGCTCCACTGAATAAGCACATTAAAAGCCTGAATTAATATCCTGGAATACTAAAGCAAGGGTTAAAACTCACAATTAAAAATAAGAACAAGTATTTATCATATAATTCAAATAGAAACAAGATTCATCTTAGGTTTCATCTCTTTTAGGTATTTAGGGAGTTTAGTTCATAATAATGGAAAACATCTCATGTAACACCCCAAACCCGGCCTGGATGTTATGACCGGATCTGATGCGCCACATTGGTGCGTTCAAAACACTTAGTTTGGAAAAGCTGAGTTGGTGTTGTAAAAGATACTTTTAAAAGAAGGTTAAAGTGAATGGAAGCATGCACCGGTAGGAAACCGGGAAAAGAGGAGGTGAGTCCGTCGGATTGCTAAGTACCAAGCTCTCTTGGATCCAATCCTAGACATACACACCGCCATTGCCACACTCTAACATCTCGTATAATTTTGAGAAAAACCGTTTGATTATGACCATCTTAAGAAAATGATCAAGGTTGGAAAACGCTTGCTTAAAGATATTTATTTTTCTTGGGAAAACATTTACTTTATGGAAACTTTATGCGTCATCGTGATCTTTTAAAAACAAGTAGTTTTATAAAATGAACCCTAGTGCTAGCCAGTTTAATAATCCCCAAAATAAAAGTAATTAAAAAGAGCGGCCTTATTACAACCTTAAGCATAATAAAAATAAAATAATCCAAATTGAAGGCTAAACTTATTTAAAATCGTCAATCAATCTTCATGGCCACTCTGAATCCCGCCCAGCTCCAAGTCCACCAATTCTAGGGCTCACCTGCAAGGATGGAAGAGGAAGGGGGTGAGTTTGGGAAAACTCAGTGTATACAGAAACCCATCCAAAGCCCAATTCAGCTCGAGCCCATTGGGCCTAAGCCCTATTCAGATAACAGTATATCTGAGTAGGCCAAGCCCTTTTCAGAATACAGTAGCAAGGCCTTAGCCCCTTTTTACATAACAGTGTGGCCCATAGGCCCAGTTCAGTAGCATGAGTAACAACAGTAATAATGAATGCAAGCCCATCTGGGGAGACTACTCAACCCACCAACCGCTACACTGCCCCGTACCAACCCTACACACCATGTGGGGAATATCTCAACCCACCCAGCCCTACACACCACAGTTAAACAGCGCTCAAATTCAGTCATTGAGGCAAAGCCTCCAAGACGTGGATGAACCACTTTCAAGACTTCCTCCATTAATACCCCAATCCCATGCAACAGATATTAATAAATGCATATCATGCAAAATACAAGTAGTAATCAATCAAGCGGTTCAGCCAATTTAAAACCCTAGGGGTATATCGGTAATTTTGCTCTTTAGGGGTAATTACGTGATCTATGCTACTACACAAGCTAATTCAGTAATTTTTATTGGTTTTATGCAATTTGACTCCACCATCTACCTAACAGGCTAATTTGCCCATCTCTTACCCATGTTGGTCCGTAAGCCCATTGGGCCCAGTTTTGGCCCATCGAGCCCCCTTTTTCCGAAATACGCTAAAACGTCACGCGAACGTGCTTACCACCTTGCGGTGCCAGATCTAACAATTACCCTATGACTTGAGAGCATTCGCATACTCACATGACCATGAAATGCCGGAATTTCGGCATTTCGGCTTTTGCCGAATTGAACTAAGAAAGGGTGTTCGGTACACACCTGATTTGCGACGACTGCTTCTGAGATCCCTTTCGATGTCCTACAATTTATTAGCACAGTTCTTATTTACAAACCATAATCACTAAACCCCCAAAACTTACTTATCCATGATCGAACTATATCCCTAAAAAGCCTTCAAAACCTTACCTTTTTGCCAAAATCGATAGCTAGCTCCGAATTCGATTGCTCCAATGATTCACGCTTTTCACACACTCCTCGATCGGTAGCCTTTAATCCTTACTAGCACCAACAAACCAAATAACACCAAAAACCCTTTTAGCCTTAGTCGACAGAGGGGTTTTCAGCTTTTCTTAAACCACAAGATACAAATGGAAAGAAGGTTCGAATACTTACCAAGAGATCTACTCATTGAAGAACGTTCCAAATACCTTCCTACCCCATATCCGTTGTGAATCCAACTTAAACGTGCGTAGAAAATAGATCTAAATATTAATCTAAGCTATTTAGAGGGTTAGTACACACCTGTTATGGGTTGAAGTTGAAACATTTCCAAAATCAATCGCCTACGATAACCACCACCTGTCACTCAAACTTAACTAATCCAATATCAATATATGTAAATCCTAAGCACATCACCATACGGAACATAAGGGCATATTCGTCATTTTACCATACGAGGGTATTTTGGTAGTTTTACAAATTGAGGGTATTGCGGTAATTTCACAAACCAAGGGTATTTTAGTAATTTTGTAAATCGAGGTAAAATAGTAATTACGTAAATCAAGGGTAAAACAAGAATTTATAAATCGAGGTAAAATGGTAATTCTATAAATCGAGGGTAAAACGATAATTACGTAAATCGAGGGTAAAACGATAATTATGTAAATCGGGGTAAAATGGTAATTATGTAAATTAGGGTAAAAGCGGTAATTCTATAAATCGAGGGTAAAATAGTAATTACAGAACCGAGGGTAAAAGCGGTAATTCTGTAAATCGAGGGTAAAACGGTAATTTTACAAATCGAGGGTAAAACGGTAATTCTATAAATCGAGGGTAAAACAGTAATTCTGTAAATCAAGGGTAAAACAATAATTCTGTAAACTGAGGGTAAAACGGTAATTCGTAAATCGGAGTACTTTGGTAATTTTACAAGTCGAGGGCATTTCAAGAATTGGTAAACCAAAGTATTCTAAACATGGATAACAATACAAATGGGCCTAAAGCCTATTCTCGGCCCAAATGGGCCCACGCTCGTGTGGCCCTTTTAGCCCAAACCTAGCCACAGATATGCGATTCACCTAGCCTAGTCCAATATTTACTACACAATCAAACAACTTATCCAATTGGGCTCAGAGGCCCATTGGGCCCACATGACCCCTTTCTACCATCGCGGATCAAGTAGCCATCCTACTGACTAGAGTAGTAAGAAATACACACCGATAGGAGACTGGAGTTAATCCACGCCCGAGCACTCTTAGCCGACGCCCAACCCAAACGAGCACGCCATACAATGAAAGGGATCACCAAGAAAGGTGCCTTTACTCTCCTCATGGTTCCTCTATTTAAAGCCGACTTCACATCCACTCTTATGTTAGCTTCCGATGTGGGATCCCTCCATTATCGAGTTTAAATTCAACACCAAGACTTGCCACCCCTTGTTAGCAAAATAAATGCTCTTCGCTTGCCATGAGTTTGAACCACGGACCTCCTTGCCACCTCTATAACGCAACCTTCCTCCCTCTTATGTGGCGCTACTTTGCCACTAGACCACAAGGCTTTTGTGTCACAATATCTCCAACAATATTCTTAAGGCCTACCTACTACACCTGTGGTTTGATTCACCTTAAACCAAAAATTTTTTGCTAGAGTCCGTGTTTAAACCGGGACTTCTCCAACACTTCTCAAAGCCATTAACCACTAATAGCAAACATTTAATTGTTTCATTTCATTGCACAATTAAATACCTATATACAACCTCCTTACGGACCCCCACTCAAGGCCCAATACTTCTAGGCCCAAATTAGGGTGTTACAATTCTACTCCCTTAAAGAAATTTCGTCCTCGAAATTTCCATTTAACAGTAGTCATCTAACATCTACCCCACTACGCTATCTGCAAGACTCGATCCTACTATCACTATCCGGTGCTAGCTCCAAGAACCCTTTCCAAAATCTTTAACATCGCTTGAGACAAAGCGTCATCCCCATGACCGATCATACGGCCCATTTTCATTAACCGGTGGTGGTGGTGCCCGCCACCGGCATGTGTTGAGATGGCGACATCCAGCTTGAGTGCTACCTCGGCCTCGACCACGGCCTCTTCCTCGAGTAGCCCTTGTACTCATAACAATTTATCGATTACGAATTTTATGACATTAGTTTCTTGTTTCCACTATTTATTTGAGAATGTCTTATGAAAAGATAAAGTTTTGAGTTATTTGGCGCAATCATAATTTAGCTACGGTTCGATCTTGTAGTCCTAATACTACATCATCAATAGCTCTATCTCTAAGGCTCAAGATACTATCTACATGATTATTTACTGATGCAGTTCTATATAAATATTTAAAGCGAGAAAAAGATCACTTACAGACTTGGTGTAGGGGATTCAGTGTGCCACTTCCTTATCATCCATGTAAAATTAAAACCATGTTTTTGTTTCTGAAAATAAAAACTTTGATTTGAAAACACCCTTTATTTTGAAACTCTTGATTTAAAATAGAAAAACTTGGACCATTTTAACATATATACTCCGCAAAACATCTTTAAAATGAACTTTTCAAAAACCATTTCCAAAAATACCCTTCTTAGGCCTAAATTTTCAAAAAATTTTTGGACCCGATCCACAGCCGAGTTGTTGCAACTTAGCTCTGATACCACTAAATGTAACACCCCAACCCGGCCTAGATGTTATGACCGGATCTGATGCGCCACATTGGTGCGTTCAAAACACTTAGTTTGGAAAAGCTGAGTTGGTGTTGTAAAAGATACTTTTAAAAGAAGGTTAAAGTGAATGGAAGCATGCACCGGTAGGAAACCAGAAAAGAGGAGGTGAGTCCGCTTGACCGCTAAGTACCAAGCTCTCTTGGATCCAATCCTAGACATGCACACCGCCATTGCCACACTCTAACATCTCGTATAATTTTGAGAAAAACCGTTTGATTATGACCATCTTAAGAAAATGATCAAGGTTGGAAAACGTTTGCTTAAAGATATTTATTTTTCTTGGGAAAACATTTACTTTATGGAAACTTTGCGCGTCATCGTGATCTTTTAAAACAAGTAGTTTTTATAAATGAACCCTAGTGCTAGCCGGTTTAATAATCCCCAAAATAAAAGTAATTAAAAAAGCGGCCTTATTACAACCTTAAGCATAATAAAATAAAATAATCCAAATTGAAGGCTAAACTTATTTAAAATCGTCAATCAATCTTCATGGCCACTCTGAATCCCTTGACTCCAAGTCCACCAATTCTAGGGCTCACTGCAAGGATGGAAGAGGAAGGGGTGAGTTTGGGAAAACTCGGTGTATCTGAAACCCATCCAAAGCCCAATTCAGCTCGAGCCCATTGGGCCTAAGCCCTATTCAGATAACGAAGATCTGAGAGGTCAAGCCCTTTTCGAATCTGATAGCAAGGCCTTCGCCTTTTTACATAACAGTGTGGCCCAAAGGCCCGTTCAAGAGCATGAGTAACAACAAGTAATAATGAATGCAAGCCCATCCGGGAGACTACTCAACCCACCAACCACTACACCGCCTGCACCAACCCTACACACCATGTGGGGAATATCTCAACCCACCCAAATTTACACACACCACAGCTTGCAAAGAACGGCGCTCAAATTTCATCGATTGAGGCAAAGCCTCCAAGACGTGGATGAACCACTTTCAGACTTCCTCCATTAATACCCCAATCCCATGCAATGAGATATTAATAAATGCATATCATGCAAAATACAGTAGTAATCAATCAAGCAGTTCAGCCAATTTAAAACCCTAGGGGTATATCGGTAATTTTGCTCTTTAGGGGTAATTACGTGATCTATGCTACTACACAAGCTAATTCAGTAATTTTTATTGGTTTTATGCAATTTGACTCCACCATCTACCTAACAGGCTAATTTGCCCATCTCTTACCCATGTTGGTCCGTAAGCCCATTGGGCCCAATTTTGGCCCATCGAGCCCCCTTTTTCCGAAATACGCTAAAACGTCACGCGAACGTGCTTACCACCTTGCGGTGCCAGATCTAACAATTACCCTATGACTTGAGAGCATTCGCATACTCACATGACCATGAAATGCCGAATTTGGCATTTCGACTTTTTTAATTGAACTAAGAAAGGGTGTTCAGACACACCGATTTGCGACGATCGCTTCAGGATCCTTTCGATGTCCTAAAATTTATTAGCACAGTTCTTATTTACAAACCATAATCACTAAACCCCAAAACTTACTTATCCATGATCGAACCATATCCCTAAAAGCCTTCAAAACCTTACCTTTTGCCAAAATCGATAGCTAGCTCAATTGATTGCTCCAATGATTCACGCTTTTCACACACTCCTCGATCGGTAGCCTTTAATCCTTACTAGCACCAACAAACCAAATAACACCAAAAACCCTTTTAGCCTTAGTCGACGAGAGGGTTTTCACTTTTCTTAAACCACAAGATACAAATGGAAAGAAGGTTCAATACTTACCAAGAGATCTACTCATTGAAGAATGTTCCAAATACCTTCCTACCCCATATCCGCTAGAATCCAACTTAAACGTCGTGAAAATAGATCTAAATATTAATCTAAGCTATTTAGAGGTTAGTACACACTGTTATGGGTTGAAGTTGAAACATTTCCAAAATCAATCCCTACGATAACCACCACCATCACTCAAACTTAACTAATCCAATATCAATATATGTAAATCCTAAGCACATCACCATACGGAACATAAGGGCATATTCGTCATTTTACCATACAGGTATTTTGGTAGTTTTACAAATTGAGGGTATTGCGGTAATTTCACAAACCAATGGTATTTTAGTAATTTTGTAAATCGAGGGTAAAACAAGAATTCGTAAATCAAGGGTAAAACAAGAATTCTATAAATCGAGGGTAAAATGGTAATTCTATAAATCGAGGGTAAAAGCAGTAATTACGTAAATCGAGGTAAAACGATAATTATGTAAATCGGGGTAAAATGGTAATTATGTAAATTAGGGTAAAACGGTAATTCTATAAATCGAGGGTAAAATAGTAATTCTGTAAACTGAGGGTAAAACGGTAATTCTGTAAATCGAGGGTAAAACGGTAATTTTACAAATCGAGGGTAAAACGGTAATTCTATAAATCGAGGGTAAAACAGTAATTTTGTAAATCAAGGGTAAAACAATAATTACAGAACCGAGGGTAAAACAGTAATTCAGAATCGGAGTACTTTGGTAATTTTACAAGTCGAGGCATTTCAAGAATTGGTAAACTAAAGTATTCTAAGCATGGATAACAATACGAATGGGCCTAAAGCCTATTCTCGGCCCAAATGGGCCCTGCGCTCGTGTGGCCCTTTTACCCAAACCTAGCCACAGATATGCGATTCACCTAGCCTAGTCCAATATTTACTACACAATCAAACAACTTATCCAATTGGGCCCGTAGGCCCATTGGGCCCACATGACCCCTTTCGGCCCATCGCGGCCCGAAGTAGCCATCCTACAGGTAGAGTAGTAAGAAATACACACCTGATAGGAGACTGGAGTTAATCCACGCCCGAGCACTCTTAGCCGACGCCCAACCCAAACGAGCACGCCATACAATGAAAGGGATCACCAAGAAAGGTGCCTTTACTCTCCTCATGGTTCCTCTATTTAAAGCCGACCAGATCCACTCTTATGTTAGCTTCCGATGTGGGATCCCTCCATTATCGAGTTTAAATTCAACACCAGCACTTGCCACCCCTTGTTAGCAAAATAAATGCTCTTCGCTTGCCATGAGTTTCGAACCCTGGACCTCCTTGCCACCTCTATAACGCAACCTTCCTCCCTCTTATGTGGCGCTACTTTGCCACTAGACCACAAGGCTTTTTGTGTCACAATATCTCCAACAATATTCTTAAGGCCTACCTACTACACCCAGGGTTTGATTCACCTTAAACCAAAAAATTTTTTTGCTAGAGTCCAGGTTTAAACCCAGGACTTCTCCAACACTTCTCAAAGCCATTAACCACTAATAGCAAACATTTAATTGTTTCATTTCATTGCACAATTAAATACCTATATACAACCTCCTTACGGACCCCCACTCAAGGCCCAATACTTCTAGGCCCAAATTCGGGGTGTTACAATTCTACTCCCCTTAAAGAAATTTCGTCCTCGAAATTTCCATTTAACAGGGTAGTCATCTAACATCTACCCCACTACGCTATCATTGCAAGACTCGATCCTACTATCACTATCCCGGTGCTAGCTCTAGCAACCCTTTCCAAAATCTTTAACATCGCTTGAGACAAAGCGTCATCCCCTGCGACCCGATCATACGGCCCATTTTCATTAACCGGTGGTGGTCGTGCCCCGCCAGCTGGCATGTGTTCAGATGACGCACATCCAGCTTGAGTGCTACCTCGGCCTCGACCACGGCCTCTTCCTCGAGTAGCCCTTGTACTCATAACAATTTATCGACACGAATTTTATGACATTAGTTTCTTGTTTCCACTATTTATTACGAATGTCTTATGAAAAGATAAAGTTTGAGTTATTTGGCGCAATCATAATTTAGCTACGGTTCGATCTTGTAGTCCTAATACTACATCATCAATAGCTCTATCTCTAAGGCTCAAGACTATCTACAGATTATTTACTGATGCAGTTCTATATAAATATTTAAAGCGTAAAAAGATCACTTACGACTTGGTGCCGGGATTCAGTGTGCCACTTCCTTATCATCCATGTAAAAATTAAAACCATGTTTTTGTTTCTGAAAATAAAACTTTGATTTGAAAACACCCTTTATTTTGAAACTCTTGATTTAAAAGCAGAAAAACTTGGACCATTTTAACATATATACTCATAAAACATCTTTAAAATGAACTTTTCAAAAACCATTTCCAAAATACCCTTCTTAGGCCTAAATTTTGAAAAATTTTTGGACCCGATCCACAACCGAGTTGTTGCAACTTAGCTCGATACCACTAAATGTAACACCCCAAACCCGCCTGGATGTTATGACCGGATCGACGCGCCACATTGGTGCGTTCAAAACACTTAGTTTCAAAAGTTGGGTTGGTGTTGTAAAGATACTTTTAAAAGAAGGTTAAAGTGAATGGAAGCGTGCACCGGTAGGAAACCGGGGAAAAGAGGAGGTGAGTCCGCTTGACCGCTTAAGTACCAAGCTCTCTTGGATCCAATCCTAGACATGCACACCGCCATTGCCACACTCTAACATCTCGTATAATTTTGAGAAAAACCGCTTGATTATGACCATCTTAAGAAAATGATCAAGGTTGCAAAACGTTTGCTTAAAGATATTTATTTTTCTTGGGAAAACATTTACTTATGAAACTTTGCGGCGTCATCGTGATCTTTTAAAAACAAGTAGTTTTTATAAAATGAACCCTAGTGCTAGCCAGTTTAATAATCCCCAAAATAAAAGTAATTAAAAAGAGCGGCCTTATTACAACCTTAAGCATAATAAAATAAAATAATCCAAATTGAAGGCTAAACTTATTTAAAATCGTCAATCAATCTTCATGGCCACTCTGAATCCCCCTTGACTCCAAGTCCACCAATTCTAGGGCTCACTGCAAGGATGGAAGAGGAAGGGGTGAGTTTGGGAAAACTCGGTGTATCAGAAACCCATCCAAAGCCCAATTCACTCGAGCCCATTGGGCCTAAGCCCTATTCAGATAACAAGATACAAGAGGTCAAGCCCTTTTCGAATCACAAGAGCAAGGCCTTAGCCCCTTTTACATAACAGATGTGGCCCATAGGCCCAGTTCGATAGCATGAGTAACAACAAGAATAATGAATGCAAGCCCATCCGGGAGACTACTCAACCCACCAACCGCTACACCGCCTGCACCAACCCTACACACCATGTGGGAATATCTCAACCCACCCAACCCTACACACACACGTTGCAAAAAGCGCTGCTCAAATTTCAGTCGATTGAGGCAAAGCCTCCAAGACGTGGATGAACCACTTTGATACTTCCTCCATTAATACCCCAATCCCATGCAACAGATAGTAATAAATGCATATCATGCAAAATACAGTAGTAATCAATCAAGCGATTCACCAATTTAAAACCCTAGGGTATATCGGTAATTTTGCTTTTTAGGGTAATTACGTGATCTATGCTACTACACAAGCTAATTCAGTAATTTTATTGGTTTTATGCAATTTGACTCCACCATCTACCTAACAGGCTAATTTGCCCATCTCTTACCCATGTTGGTCCGTAAGCCCATTGGGCCCAATTTTGGCCCATCGAGCCCCCTTTTTCCGAAATACGCTAAAACGTCACGCTGAACGTGCTTACCACCTTGCGGTGCGGATCTAACAATTACCCTATGACTTGAGAGCATTCGCATACTCACATGACCATGAAATGCCGGAATTTAAGCATTTCGCTTTTCTTAATTGAACTAAGAAAGGGTGTTCTAGACACACCGATTTGCGACGATCGCTTCGGGATCCCTTTCGATGTCCTAAAATTTATTAGCACAGTTCTTATTTACAAACCATAATCACTAAACCCCCAAAACTTACTTATCCATGATCGAACCATATCCCTAAAAAGCCTTCAAAACCTTACCTTTTTGCCAAAATCGATAGCTAGCTCCGAATTCGATTGCTCCAATGATTCACGCTTTTCACACACTCCTCGATCGGTAGCCTTTAATCCTTACTAGCACCAACAAACCAAATAACACCAAAAACCCTTTTAGCCTTAGTCGACAGAGGGGTTTTCAGCTTTTCTTAAACCACAAGATACAAATGGAAAGAAGGTTCGAATACTTACCAAGAGATCTACTCATTGAAGAATGTTCCAAATACCTTCCTACCCCATATCCGTTGTGAATCCAACTTAAACGTGCGTAGAAAATAGATCTAAATATTAATCTAAGCTATTTAGAGGGTTAGTACACACCTGTTATGGGTTGAAGTTGAAACATTTCCAAAATCAATCGCCTACGATAACCACCACCTGTCACTCAAACTTAACTAATCCAATATCAATATATGTAAATCCTAAGCACATCAGTCATACGGAACATAAGGGCATATTCGTCATTTTACCATACAGGGGTATTTTGGTAGTTTTACAAATTGAGGGTATTGCGGTAATTTCACAAACCAAGGGTATTTTAGTAATTTTGTAAATCGAGGTAAAAAAGAATTGAATTACGTAAATCAAGGGTAAAACAAGAATTTTATAAATCGAGGTAAAATGGTAATTCTATAAATCGAGGGTAAAGCGGTAATTACGTAAATCGAGGGTAAAACGATAATTATGTAAATCGGGAGTAAAATGGTAATTATGTAAATTAGGGTAAAACGGTAATTCTATAAATCGAGGGTAAAATAGTAATTCAGAACCGAGGGTAAAAGCGGTAATTACAGAATCGAGGGTAAAACGGTAATTTTACAAATCGAGGTAAAGCGGTAATTCTATAAATCGAGGGTAAAACAGTAATTTTGTAAATCAAGGGTAAAACAATAATTACAGAACCGAGGGTAAAACAGTAATTACGTAAATCGGGAGTACTTTGGTAATTTTACAAGTCGGGGCATTTCAAGAATTGGTAAACTAAAGTATTCTAAACATGGATAACAATACGAATGGGCCTAAAGCCTATTCTCGGCTTAAATGGGCCCACACTCGTGTGGCCCTTTTAGCCCAAACCTAGCCACAAATATGTGATTCACCTAGCCTAGTCCAATATTTACTACACAATCAAACAACTTATCCAATTGGGCGTCAGAGGCCCATTGGGCCCTATGACCCCTTTCTACCATCGCGGCCAAGTAGCCATCCTACTGCCTAGAGTAGTAAGAAATACACACGATAGGAGGCTGGAGTTAATCCACGCCCGAGCACTCTTAGCCGACGCCCAACCCAAACGAGCACGCCATACAATGAAAGGATCGACCAAGAAAGGTGCCTTTACTCTCCTCATGGTTCCTCTATTTAAAGCCGACTTCACATCCACTCTTATGTTAGCTTCCCGATGTGGGATCCTCCATTATCGAGTTTAAATTCAACACCACTCTTGCCACCCCTTGTTAGCAAAATAAATGCTCTTCGCTTGCCATGAGTTTCGAACCCTGGACCTCCTTGCCACCTCTATAACGCAACCTTCCTCCCTCTTATGTGGCGCTACTTTGCCACTAGACCACAAGGCTTTTGTGTCACAATATCTCCAACAATATTCCTATGGCCTACCTACTACACCTGTGGTTTGATTCACCTTAAACCAAAAAATTTTTTTGCTAGAGTCCAGGTTTAAACCCAGGACTTCTCCAACACTTCTCAAAGCCATTAACCACTAATAGCAAACATTTAATTGTTTCATTTCATTGCACAATTAAATACCTATATACAACCTCCTTACGGACCCCCACTCAAGGCCCAATACTTCTAGGCCCAAATTAGGGTTTTACAATTCTACTCCCTTAAAGAAATTTCGTCCTCGAAATTTCCATTTAACAGGTAGTCATCTAACATCTACCCCACTACGCTACCTTGGCACAAGACTCGATCCTACTATCACTATCCGGTGCTAGCTCCAAGAACCCTTTCCAAAATCTTTAACATCGCTTGAGACAAAGCGTCATGCCCCTGCGACCGATCATACGGCCCATTTTCATTAACGGTGGTGGTGGTGCCCGCTTGGTGGCATGTGTTCGATGACGACATCCGACTTGAGTGCTACCTCGGCCTCGACCACGGCCTCTTCCTCGAGTAGCCCTTGTACTCATAACGATTTATCTGATTACGAATTTTATGACATTAGTTTACTGTTTCCACTATTTATTACAGAATGTCTTATGAAAAGATAAAGTTTTAGAGTTATTTGGCGCAATCATAATTTAGCTACGGTTCCAGTCTTGTAGTCCTAATACTACATCATCAATAGCTCTATCTCTAAGGCTCAAGATTATCTACGATTATTATTTGATGCAGTTCTATATAAATATTTAAAGCGAGAAAAAGATCACTTACAGACTTGGTGCCGGGGATTCAGTGTGCCACTTCCTTATCAGTCCATGTAAAAATTAAAAACCATGTTTTTGTTTACCGAAAATAAAAACTTTGATTTGAAAACACCCTTTATTTTGAAACTCTTGATTTAAAACAGAAAAACTTGGACCATTTTAACATATATACTCCGCAACACATCTTTAAAATGAACTTTTCAAAAACCATTTCCAAAAATACCCTTCTTAGGCCTAAATTTTCGAAAAATTTTTGGACCCGATCCACGTACCGAAGTTGTTGCAACTTAGCTCGATACCACTAAATGTAACACCCCAAACCCGCCCGGATGTTATGACCGGATCGATCGCCACATTGGTGCGTTCAAAACACTTAGTTTGGAAAAGCTGAGTTGGTGTTGTAAAGAGACTTTTAAAGAAGGTTAAAGTGAATGGAAGTCATGCACCGGTAGGAAACCAGAAAAGAGGAGGTGAGTCCGCTTGATTGCTTAAGTACCCACTCTCTTGGATCCAATCCTAGACATGCACACCGCCATTGCCACACTCTAACATCTCGTATAATTTTGAGAAAAACCGTTTGATTATGACCATCTTAAGAAAATGATCAAGGTTGCAAAACGTTTGCTTAAAGATATTTATTTTTCTTGGGAAAACATTTACTTTGCGGAAACTTTGCGGCATCATCGTGATCTTTTTAAAACAAGTAGTTTTTATAAAATGAACCCTAGTGCTAGCCAGTTTAATAATCCCCAAAATAAAAGTAATTAAAAGAGCGGCCTTATTACAACCTTAAGCATAATAAAAATAAAATAATCCAAATTGAAGGCTAAACTTATTTAAAATCGTCAATCAATCTTCATGGCCACTCTGAATCCCTTGACTCCAAGTCCACCAATTCTAGGGCTCACCTGCAAGGATGGAAGAGGAAGGGGTGAGTTTGGGAAAACTTCGGTATATCTGAAACCCATCCAAAGCCCAATTCAGCTCGAGCCCATTGGGCCTAAGCCCTATTCAGATAACAAGATGTCTGATGGTCAAGCCCTTTTCGAATCTGAGAGCAAGGCCTTAGCCCTTTTTACATAACAGTGTGGCCCATAGGCCCGATTCAAGAGCATGAGTAACAACAAGAATAATGAATGCAAGCCCATCTGGGAGACTACTCAACCCACCAACCGCTACACCGCCTGCACCAACCCTACACACCATGTGGGGAATATCTCAACCCACCCCAATTTACACACCACAGCTTAAAGAACGCACTCAAATTTCATCGATTGAGGCAAAGCCTCCAAGACGTGGATGAACCACTTTCGATACTTCCTCCATTAATACCCCAATCCCATGCAGCAGATAGTAATAAATGCATATCATGCAAAATACAAGAGTAATCAATCAAGGTTCGACCAATTTAAAACCCTAGGGGTATATCGGTAATTTTGCTTTTAGGGGTAATTACGTGATCTATGCTACTACACAAGCTAATTCAGTAATTTTATTGGTTTTATGCAATTTGACTCCACCATCTACCTAATGAGCTAATTTGCCCATCTCTTACCCATGTTGGTCCAGTAAGCCCATTGGGCCCAATTTTGGCCCATCGAGCCCCTTTTTCCGAAATACGCTAAAACGTCACGCTGAACGTGCTTACCACCTTGCGGTGCAGATCTAACAATTACCCTATGACTTGAGAGCATTCGCATACTCACATGACCATGAAATGCCGGATTTGGCATTTCGCTTTCTTCGAATTGAACTAAGAAAGGGTGTTCAGACACACCGATTTGCGACGGCGCTTCGGGATCCCTTTCGATGTCCTAAAATTTATTAGCACAGTTCTTATTTACAAACCATAATCACTAAACCCCAAAACTTACTTATCCATGATCGAACCATATCCCTAAAAAGCCTTCAAAACCTTACCTTTTTGCCAAAATCGATAGCTAGCTCCGAATTCGATTGCTCCAATGATTCACGCTTTTCACACACTCCTCGATCGGTAGCCTTTAATCCTTACTAGCACCAACAAACCAAATAACACCAAAAACCCTTTTAGCCTTAGTCGACAGAGGGGTTTTCAGCTTTTCTTAAACCACAAGATACAAATGGAAAGAAGGTTCAATACTTACCAAGAGATCTACTCATTGAAGAATGTTCCAAATACCTTCCTACCCCATATCCGCTAGAATCCAACTTAAACGTCGTAGAAAATAGATCTAAATATTAATCTAAGCTATTTAGAGGTTAGTACACACTGTTATGGGTTGAAGTTGAAACATTTCCAAAATCAATCGCCACGATAACCACCACCATCACTCAAACTTAACTAATCCAATATCAATATATGTAAATCCTAAGCACATCACCATACGGAACATAAGGGCATATTCGTCATTTTACCATACAGGTATTTTGGTAGTTTTACAAATTGAGGGTATTGCGGTAATTTCACAAACCAAGGGTATTTTAGTAATTTTGTAAATCGAGGGTAAAACAAGAATTTCGTAAATCAAGGGTAAAACAAGAATTTTATAAATCGAGGTAAAATGGTAATTCTATAAATCGAGGGTAAAAGCAGTAATTACGTAAATCGAGGGTAAAACGATAATTATGTAAATCGGGAGTAAAATGGTAATTATGTAAATTAGGGTAAAACGGTAATTCTATAAATCGAGGTAAAATAGTAATTAGTAAACCGAGGGTAAAACAGTAATTTCAGTAAATCGAGGGTAAAACGGTAATTTTACAAATCGAGGGTAAAACGGTAATTCTATAAATCGAGGTAAAACAGTAATTTTGTAAATCAAGGGTAAAACAATAATTACGAACCGAGGGTAAAACAGTAATTACAGAATCGGAGTACTTTGGTAATTTTACAAGTCGGGGCATTTCAAGAATTGGTAAACTAAAGTATTCTAAACATGGATAACAATACGAATGGGCCTAAAGCCTATTCTCGGCCCAAATGGGCCCACGCTCGTGTGGCCCTTTTAGCCCAAACCTAGCCACAAATATGTGATTCACCTAGCCTAGTCCAATATTTACTACACAATCAAACAACTTATCCAATTGGGCTCAGAGGCCCATTGGGCCCACATGACCCCTTTCTACCATCGCGGCCAAGTAGCCATCCTACTGACTAGAGTAGTAAGAAATACACACCGATAGAGACCTGGAGTTAATCCACGCCCGAGCACTCTTAGCCGACGCCCAACCCAAACGAGCACGCCATACAAATGAAAGGGATCACCAAGAAAGGTGCCTTTACTCTCCTCATGGTTCCTCTATTTAAAGCCGACTTCACATCCACTCTTATGTTAGCTTCCGATGTGGGATCCTCCATTATCGAGTTTAAATTCAACACCAGCTCTTGCCACCCTTGTTAGCAAAATAAATGCTCTTCGCTTGCCATGAGTTTCGAACCCTGGACCTCCTTGCCACCTCTATAACGCAACCTTCCTCCCTCTTATGTGGCGCTACTTTGCCACTAGACCACAAGGCTTTTTGTGTCACAATATCTCCAACAATATTCCTATGGCCTACCTACTACACCCAGGGTTTGATTCACCTTAAACCAAAAAATTTTTTTGCTAGAGTCCAGGTTTAAACCCAGGACTTCTCCAACACTTCTCAAAGCCATTAACCACTAATAGCAAACATTTAATTGTTTCATTTCATTGCACAATTAAATACCTATATACAACCTCCTTACGGACCCCCACTCAAGGCCCAATACTTCTAGGCCCAAATTCGGGGTTTTACAATTCTACTCCCCTTAAAGAAATTTCGTCCTCGAAATTTCCATTTAACAGGGTAGTCATCTAACATCTACCCCACTACGCTACCGCACAAGACTCGATCCTACTATCACTATCCCGGTGCTAGCTCCAAGAACCCTTTCCAAAATCTTTAACATCGCTTGAGACAAAGCGTCATGCCCTCATGACCGATCATACGGCCCATTTTCATTAACCGGTGGTGGTCGTGCCCCCCGGTGGCATGTGTTGAGATGACGACATCCAGCTTGAGTGCTACCTCGGCCTCGACCACGGCCTCTTCCTCGAGTAGCCCTTGTACTCATAACGATTTATCGACACGAATTTTATGACATTAGTTTCTTGTTTCCACTATTTATTACGTAATGTCTTATGAAAAGATAAAGTTTGAGTTATTTGGCGCAATCATAATTTAGCTACGGTTCGATCTTGTAGTCCTAATACTACATCATCAATAGCTCTATCTCTAAGGCTCAAGACTATCTACATATTATTTACAAGACAGTTCTATATAAATATTTAAAGCGTAAAAAGATCACTTACAGACTTGGTGCCAGGGATTCAGATGTGCCACTTCCTTATCATCCATGTAAAATTAAAACCATGTTTTTGTTTACCGAAAATAAAAACTTTGATTTGAAAACACCCTTTATTTTGAAACTCTTGATTTAAAAGAAAAACTTGGACCATTTTAACATATATACTCCGCAACACATCTTTAAAATGAACTTTTCAAAACCATTTCCAAAATACCCTTCTTAGGCCTAAATTTTGAAAAATTTTGGACCCGATCCACGTACCGAGTTGTTGCAACTTAGCTCGATACCACTAAATGTAACACCCCAAACCCTACCGGATGTTATGACCGGATCGATCGCCACATTGGTGCGTTCAAAACACTTAGTTTGGAAAAGCTGAGTTGGTGTTGTAAAGAGACTTTTAAAAGAAGGTTAAAGTGAATGGAAGTCATGCACCGGTAGGAAACCAGAAAAAGAGGAGGTGAGTCCGTCTTGACCGCTAAGTACCAGCTCTCTTGGATCCAATCCTAGACATGCACACCGCCATTGCCACACTCTAACATCTCGTATAATTTTGAGAAAACCGTTTGATTATGACCATCTTAAGAAAATGATCAAGGTTGCAAAACGTTTGCTTAAAGATATTTATTTTTCTTGGGAAAACATTTACTTTTGGAAACTTTGCGGCGTCATCGTGATCTTTTAAAAACAAGTAGTTTTTATAAAATGAACCCTAGTGCTAGCCAGTTTAATAATCCCCAAAATAAAAGTAATTAAAAAGAGCGGCCTTATTACAACCTTAAGCATAATAAAATAAAATAATCCAAATTGAAGGCTAAACTTATTTAAAATCGTCAATCAATCTTCATGGCCACTCTGAATCCCGCTTGACTCCAAGTCCACCAATTCTAGGGCTCACCGCAAGGATGGAAGAGGAAGGGGTGAGTTTGGGAAAACTTCGTGTATCTGAAACCCATCCAAAGCCCAATTCAGCTCGAGCCCATTGGGCCTAAGCCCTATTCAGATATCAAGATATCTGAGGTCAAGCCCTTTTCGAATCTGAGCAAGGCCTTAGCCCTTTTTACATAACAGTGTGGCCCATAGGCCCGATTCAAGAGCATGAGTAACAACAGTAATAATGAATGCAAGCCCATCCGGGAGACTACTCAACCCACCAACCGCTACACCGCCTGCACCAACCCTACACACCATGTGGAGAATATCTCAACCCACCCAAATTTACACACCACAATTGCAAAGAACAGCACTCAAATTCGATCGATTGAGGCAAAGCCTCCAAGACGTGGATGAACCACTTTGATACTTCCTCCATTAATACCCCAATCCCATGCAACAGATATTAATAAATGCATATCATGCAAAATACGGTAGTAATCAATCAAGCGATTCACCAATTTAAAACCCTAGGGGTATATCGGTAATTTTGCTCTTTAGGGGTAATTACGTGATCTATGCTACTACACAAGCTAATTCATAATTTTATTGGTTTTATGCAATTTGACTCCACCATCTACCTAATGAGCTAATTTGCCCATCTCTTACCCATGTTGGTCCGTAAGCCCATTGGGCCCGATTTTGGCCCATCGAGCCCCCTTTTTCGAAATACGCTAAAACGTCACTGAACGTGCTTACCACCTTGCGGTGCCAGATCTAACAATTACCCTATGACTTGAGAGCATTCGCATACTCACATGACCATGAAATGCCGGAATTTGGCATTTAAACTTTTGCCAATTGAACTAAGAAAGGGTGTTGGACACACCGATTTGCGACGATCGCTTCGAGATCCCTTTCGATGTCCTACAATTTATTAGCAAAGTTCTTATTTACAAACCATAATCACTAAACCCCCAAAACTTACTTATCCATGATCGAACCATATCCCTAAAAAGCCTTCAAAACCTTACCTTTTTGCCAAAATCGATAGCTAGCTCCGAATTCGATTGCTCCAATGATTCACGCTTTTCACACACTCCTCGATCGGTAGCCTTTAATCCTTACTAGCACTAACAAACCAAATAACACCAAAAACCCTTTTAGCCTTAGTCGACAGAGGGGTTTTCAGCTTTTCTTAAACCACAAGATACAAATGGAAAGAAGGTTCGAATACTTACCAAGAGATCTACTCATTGAAGAACGTTCCAAATACCTTCCTACCCCATATCCGTTGTGAATCCAACTTAAACGTGCGTAGAAAATAGATCTAAATATTAATCTAAGCTATTTAGAGGGTTAGTACACACCTGTTATGGGTTGAAGTTGAAACATTTCCAAAATCAATCGCCTACGATAACCACCATCACTCAAACTTAACTAATCCAATATCAATATATGTAAATCCTAAGCACATCAGTCATACGGAACATAAGGGCATATTCGTCATTTTACCATACGAGGGTATTTTGGTAGTTTTACAAATTGAGGGTATTGCGGTAATTTCACAAACCAAGGGTATTTTAGTAATTTTGTAAATCGAGGTAAAACAAGAATTACGTAAATCAAGGGTAAAACAGTAATTCTATAAATCGAGGTAAAATGGTAATTCTATAAATCGAGGGTAAAAGCAGAATTCGTAAATCGAGGTAAAACGATAATTATGTAAATCGGGAGTAAAATGGTAATTATGTAAATTAGGGGTAAAACGGTAATTCTATAAATCGAGGGTAAAATAGTAATTCTGTAAACTGAGGGTAAAACGGTAATTCTGTAAATCGAGGGTAAAACGGTAATTTTACAAATCGAGGGTAAAACGGTAATTCTATAAATCGAGGGTAAAACAGTAATTTTGTAAATCAAGGGTAAAACAATAATTCTGTAAACTGAGGGTAAAACGGTAATTCTGTAAATCGGGAGTACTTTGGTAATTTTACAAGTCGAGGGCATTTCAGTAATTGGTAAACTAAAGTATTCTAAACATGGATAACAATACGAATGGGCCTAAAGCCTATTCTCGGCCCAAATGGGCCCACACGCTCGTGTGGCCCTTTTAGCCCAAACCTAGCCACAGATATGCGATTCACCTAGCCTAGTCCAATATTTACTACACAATCAAACAACTTATCCAATTGGGCCCGTAGGCCCATTGGGCCCACATGACCCCTTTCGGCCCATCGCGGCTCGAAGTAGCCATCCTACAGCTAGAGTAGTAAGAAATACACACCTGATAGGAGACTGGAGTTAATCCACGCTCCGAGCACTCTTAGCCGACGCCCAACCCAAACGAGCACGCCATACAGCGAAAGGGATCAGCCAAGAAAGGTGCCTTTACTCTCCTCATGGTTCCCTCTATTTAAAGCCCACCACATCCACTCTTATGTTAGCTTCCGATGTGGGATCCCTCCATTATCGAGTTTAAATTCAACACCGACTCTTGCCACCCCTTGTTAGCAAAATAAATGCTCTTCGCTTGCCATGAGTTTGAACCACGGACCTCCTTGCCACCTCTATAACGCAACCTTCCTCCCTCTTATGTGGCGCTACTTTGCCACTAGACCACAAGGCTTTTGTGTCACAATATCTCCAACAATATTCTTAAGGCCTACCTACTACACCTGTGGTTTGATTCACCTTAAACCAAAAAATTTTTTTGCTAGAGTCCAGGTTTAAACCCAGGACTTCTCCAACACTTCTCAAAGCCATTAACCACTAATAGCAAACATTTAATTGTTTCATTTCATTGCACAATTAAATACCTATATACAACCTCCTTACGGACCCCCACTCAAGGCCCAATACTTCTAGGCCCAAATTCGGGGTGTTACATCTCAAAATTGGGAAAACAACAAAACATAAAGAAACCCAAAGAACTTCTAAGGAAATTGAATGGAGATCTTCAGTCTTGAAATAGATCCTGCTTCTGAGTTGATTCCGATGGCTATCCTTGAGTATTTTCTGCCTTCTACTATGCATCTCCCCTTTGATCCTCTTCTAGGGAGTTTATGTAGACTTTGGAATGCCCAAAATAGCCTAAAATTACCCTTTTCTGAATAGAATCAGACTTTGGCTCGAAAGGGACACGGCCATGTGCCATGCCCGTGTGCAGGTGCTCAGGCCATGTGCAATTCTGACTTGGTTTAATGTCGACACGGCTATGACACACGGGCATTGGCCTGCCCGTGTGCCTCACACGGGCGTGTAGTTTACCTGTGTGAAAGTGTCTGATCCGTGTGAAACACTAAATTAGGCCCATTTTGCCTGTTTTTGGCCCGTTTCTTGCTCTTTTCGCCTTCCTATGCTCGCCTAAGTATAAAACATGAATTTAAAGGATTAGGAGCATCAAATTCAATGAAACCAAGGAAAAATCATCCATAAATATGCCAAGTATAGGGTAAAAATATGTATAAATTATGGTATATTAAATATCCCCACACTTAAGCATTTGCTTGTCCTCAATCAAAATTCTCAACTCACAATTAAAATAAATCCTTCTCAACTTATAATTCTCATTAATAATGTTTTGAAGTAATCTCTAAGTTATCATACATTGAGAGCTTAACTAAAAGAACATTAAAGTTTCAAACAATTCAAGTTGACCATTTTAATCATAAAATCATAGGTATCCTCCTTTATCTAAGTAATTATCTTTAATTCCAAATCGACAAGGGTTGACATCCTCACTAAAGATTCACTCAAATTACTCAAAGTGTTTAAGGTTCAACAATTAAGCACTTATTAGTCAAACATGAAAATTTAAGGTTCAACAATCAATCAGAATTCACTCTAATAATAATATGAGAAAATTATTTGAGAACGAGATAAAAATTCAGGGATTTTCTGATAATCATATAATAATCTCCCCACACTTAAGATGTACATTGTTCTCAATGTATGAAGATAGATAATAACAATATAAGCATAATATCAGAAGAGAGGGAGAGAAGCAAAACTGCCCTAAATGTTTGGGTGAAATCCTTGGAATAGCGAAAGCTAGAATTGTAGATAAGGGCAATGAAAAGCATGATTCTGAGTTACTAATAAGAAAATAAGCACAACTATGGAAGAGGGATAAGGGAGTACTCGATAATAACTATAAAGATAAATATAGTTCAAAAAATATAAAACATAAGTCTTCAAAACTAAATAGAAAAATAAAATTAAAAATAAAAATAGTAATAATAATAAAATAAAATGACTCAAAGGTCCTCATCATCGGATGCCTTGTGGGTCGACGGCGCTGAAGGGGAGATGTGGAGGTGGTGACAAATTTGGCGAAGAGTGGCATCGATGCTGTCGAACCGTTCAAAGCACTGCTGCTCAAAGCGAGTGAGTTGCTTGAATATATCTATCAAAGTAGGAGGAGAAGGTTGGTGACTTGATGGTAGCGATGGGTGTGGGTCCTCCTGAGGGGGAGGGACATCATCGATAATGTCCTCTGGCTCATCCTGGTCATCAGAGTGAACGAGTCTGTATTGAGGGGGTCGAATCCATGGCGTCGCTCTATCATTCTCATGTGGATCATACTAGAAATTCATTGATGATACATCTGGCCTACTAGTGTGAGTGTCGATGACATCTCTAAAGTGTCGAAGGGGCCGAAGTGCCGAGTGATACAAGTCACATAAGAACCAAGGCAGATGGGACCCTTCCTATGGCAGTCCATCTGGTGGCGAAAAGCAGGGGCAATAAAGTATGCCAAATCAAAGATGTGATCAGATGCTATGCTCCAAAGATAGTATGCGTCAGTACTGCTTACAACTCCTGTGCTCTCTCTTCTGCCAGTCAATGTGTGAGCTAATAAGGCATGGATGTATCGTAAAGCCTGAGAAAGAGATGTCACCTTTGAGCGACTCGCTTCATAACGGATCTGACTAGGTGTGAGATTGGTCCAACAGCACGAAGGTGAGTGATGGATGTGACGGTAGAGGCGAAGAAAGTTATCAACACCTATAAACTCATCAGTGTATATGCCCAAAGCTGCGCCAAACTCAGGGACGCTTATATGTCGCACTAAGCCACTAAGTCAGAAAGTGATAGTACCGGCCTTATGGGTATTCATCACATGCTGTAGATAAAAAGTAGTGCAAAACTCCAAGGTAAGCTCTGAATAGGTGGGCTCGATAGTCGTAAAGAACCGATCCCACGGGACAGTGGTAATGAAAGCACAGACCTCATCAGCTAGTCCGACATGCTCTAATGCGGCCCAGTCAATACATCGGCCCAAACCTAGCAGTGACGAGAATCGAAGCATAGGATGATGAGCTTCGGTCGAGGCGCTCGAGGAGGTTGCACTGGGACCCTTCTGCTTTTTCGAAGCGGGGACGACAGTCTTCTTACCTCGTGTGTTTGTCATAGTGTACCTGCAAGAATAGATGAATAAATTCAATTTGACGCATGAACATAATAGGTAAGCAAATAAATATTCATCCAAGTTCAACCCCACAATTTAATGAAAATAGAAAATGAAAAAATGTTAATGTAAAATAAAACTAACTAAATGATTATTATATATAAGCAAGCAAGATACAAATGAAATTAATAAGACAATGATCCTAAAATATATGTAAAATATTGTGACTGTCCAAAACAAATCTTAAGCGTAAAAATAACTAATGTAACTAAATAAAAATCAACAAATCAGGAACTTAATTAGAATAATAATATATCAATAATAAAACGAACAGAAATAACGCAAAATAAAATAAAACATTAATAACGAACTAAGAATAATAATAATAATAATAATAATTCAATTAAAATGATGTAAAAGAATTAGAGGGGCAAAAAGGGTAACCAACGGTGGGTTGTGGTAGTCGGAGGGGTGCAGCCGGAACTAGTGGGGTTCGGGCCGACGATCGTGAACGGAGAGGGCACGGGTGTAGGGATTTAGGCCGTGCGGTGCAGAAGAGGGCGAGGGTGGGAGGAGGGGGGTGTGCGCGCGTGGAATGGGGGAAGAGGGGTTGGGTCAAGCTTGGAGGTTTCGTGCGGTGTGTATGCTGTTGGGGGCTAGGGAGAGGGTGTGACAGCCCTATAGTGACCCTAGTCGGAAAGCGGTTTCGGGACCGCTAAACCGAGTTACCAAATTATTTGAATGTGATATTTATGGTCTAAAATATGTGAATATGAATGTGCGAAAATTTTTAAGCTTCGATTTAGTTAATTACATGTGAATGTAGTACATAGGACTTGTGTGACACTTTTGAAATATGATAGGCTAATCTACAAGGATCAAATAGTGCATGTAATCAAAAGGAGGACTTGCATGTCAAATTCCCCCATCTAGTAGTGGCGGCCATGACATTAGGGTGGACAAAGGATGATGGGCAAAACATGTCATAGACATGTTGTGTTAGTGCATCATGGGAGGAAACAATAAACTAAAGTTAGTAATAAAGAAATGGAAAAAAAGAAAAAAAGAATGGAGAGATTGTCTCTCCCTCTCCCCATTGCCGTGAGTGTAAGAAAGAAAACAAGAAAAAAAAAGTGTCCATCTTTCTTCATAGCTCTTGGCCGAATGTTCTAAGGAAGAGAGAAAAACAAGTTGTGTTCTTTGGTTTTTCTTGACCGAAAATTCAAAAGAAAGAAGGGAGGAAATGTTGAAGAGATTCAGCCATGCTTGTAGCTAGGTGAAGGTAAGTTTGATGTTGTGCCATGAGATTCATGCATGTTTTTTTTTTTTGTTAGCTTGAGTTCTAACTAGCCCATGGTTCAAATCTTTACTATGTCATGGAGATGATATTCGGCTAAGGTGGATTTGTGTTGATGTTATTTGCATGCTAAAAGTGAAGCTTGTAATGATACATGTGATGGTGGATTGATAACTCTTGAATCTCCTTTTTAGCATCCTTGAGTGAGACATTAAATTCCTTGTTCAACCATGACCAAAATCGAAATGGTAAGGTGTTGTGATGCATTCGGCCATGGTAGGAAATAGAAGAGAAATAAGGTTGTTTTTAGATGAAGTAGAGTCTAACAAATGAGCTCGTATGTGCATTAGTTGCTAAATGGAGAAGAATCGGCTAGCAAGTTGTGTGCTAAGGCCGAATATAATTTTGTATATTATGGGTAATGCATGTGTTGAATTAGTGTAAAGGCAGAGGATGCTTTAATAGTGTATATATGTGTATTAGCCAAGTTTTGAACTAGAAACAAATGGTGTTTAGTCAATACAAGTGACCATACTTGTAGAATGTATTAAGTGTTGCAATCGGCCTTAGCATAGATGTGTATGTTCGGCCACATGAATGAGTACATGAGTTGATGGGTATGTTCGGCCATTGGTAGCCTATTGATGGCTTTAGCTTGACTTAGAAAATTCGGCTAAGGGGAAATATTAGCTAGTATGTTGAATTCGATTCGTGATTTCATACATATGTGACTCTAATGTCTAATGTATATATGGGCTAAGTACCTTGAGCTTCTCTTTTGATGTTCGAATGAATTGTATTAAATTGCTTGATGTGATTAAAATGTGTATGATCATTGTGTATTTGAGCTAAAAGGTGGCCATATGACCTATCAAACTCCTTGTCATATTCGCCATAAGCTAGCGAAATGAGACTTTAATAAGTTAAATTTGTTTGAATTAGCTCAAGAGCTTAGGGACCACAGTTGGATAAGGGAAAGGAAAAAGTGATCGAATAGCCGTTGAAGCCGTTCGACAACATCCGAGGTAAGTTTTCGAGTAATGGAATTTGGATTATGATTTGATTAGATCATGTTTTAAGCAAATCAAAATCATGCTCTTTGTGTGTGGCTATTGAGCCGAAATTGCAAGTGTGATAAGTGTCTTGTGTTTGAGTTTTGCTAATGAAAATGAAATACGAATGTGTCATAATTTATTGATAATTGTGCTTGGTTATTCGAATGATGTTCGGGCTAAGTCCCGAAGGCTTTGTGCTAAGTGACTATATCCGGACTAAGATCCGAAGGCATTCGTGCAAGTTACTAATTCCGGGCTAAGCCCGAAGGCATTTGTGCGAGTTACTAAATCCGAGTTAAGTCCCGAAGGCATTTGTGCGAGTTACTATAACCGGGCCATGTCCCGAAGGCATTTGAACGAGTAGCTATATCCGGTTAAACTCCGAAGGTACGTGATTCGGGAATGAATGAACTTGCTGTAAAAATTTCAGTTAATACGCTTGTGAAATCCCAAAACAATGAGGTATGTTTCGTATGTGCTTTGAATTAGTTGAGCCCTTACAAATAAGTATTCGCTCAGTTGATAAATGAGCTACCGGCCTTTGGCTAAGTTGATCTTTGTGTATGAATATAAGGGTTGGTAATGTGAAGTAAGTATGATATTGAGAATTTGTGCATATGAAATTATCTGTTTA
Organism: Gossypium arboreum; assembly: GCF_025698485.1. NCBI lineage: Eukaryota > Viridiplantae > Streptophyta > Magnoliopsida > Malvales > Malvaceae > Gossypium > Gossypium arboreum. The sequence continues at coordinate 41,215,519 of NC_069081.1, forward strand.
GCTACATAAATACTATACTTTGGTTGTGTCTAAATTCATGACTCAAACTTACTAAGCATTAAATGCTTACTCCGCTTTTTTGATTCTCTGTTTTATAGATTTTGGTTCTTCACTATCGGACTCGGGATTTTTGAAGTCGAAGTCGCCCACACTATCAAAGCTCCTTTTGGTATATTTTTGGTTGAACTTTGAAATGGCATGTATAGGACTACCCTTTTGTTGTAGGTCATGTACCTTTCGGTTTTGTGTAAATTTGGATAGCCATGCGAAAATGGCTTAAGTATACTTTGGGCATGGTATTATAATCATTGTATGTTGTTCATTAAGAGGTATGGAAATTTTTGGAAACAATTAGCCATTGGGATGGTTAATCATGATCATATTTTGTGCTATTTATGTTAAAGGGCTAGTTGAATCATGGAAACTATGAAATAGGTAAAGCCTACCTTAAAGACAGATGCTGACAGCTGCAGTGACGTGGATGTGAAAAATCACTAAAAATAGTAGGAATGGAATTAAATAGTGAATAAATTATGTAAACGAACCTTGACGAGTCTATTTTCATAGGAAAATAATGAAACGATCATATGAATAGTATGTTAAGAGATATTTAAGTTTTCGTGAGACAGGGCCAGAACGGTTTCTGGAGTCCCTGTTCCGACTTTGGAAATTCATTATAAATTGACCAGAGATAATTAGAAGCCATGCCATATATGTACAGATTTATTTTCGAGTATAGTTTCTATAAAAACAAATGGCATCAGTATTGAATCCCTGTACAGGGAGATATCCAAGTCGTAATGCGCAAAGGTCAGTGTAGTCGATCCCTGTAACATGGGGGACTTTAACTAATAAACTGTACTAATTGACCCAACCAAAAATTCTAGAAAAAAATTTTTAGATGCATATATGAGTCTAGTTTCAGAGAAAAATCACGAAACTGATTTTCGAGTTGTGGAACTCAAGATATGATTTTTAAGGTGACAGTGACACAGTTAGCCGGCTGTCTGGAAATTTTTAAAATGAACTGTGCAAGTAAGTGGATTAAGCCCGTTAACCCCTTGTGTCCGACTCCGGCAACGGTCTCGGGTACGGGGTGTTACAGAGGGGGTCTTGGTGAGGGCTGTGCGCGAAAGGGGAGAACGTCGGTGGCCAGACTGTGAGGTGAAAGGGTGTTGCGGCGGCTAGGGTTGGAGAGTTGGGGAAGAAGAAGAAAAGAATAAAAATAAGGTTTTTTGGGGGGTTAAAATAAGGGCACAGTCGTGTTAAGGACCCGTGTTGGGCCACATGGTCGTGTCACACGCCCGTGTGGCTCAAGTTTAACCTGTGTTAATCGCGAATATTTAATGCCCATTTGTCACACGGCCGTATCGCACGGCCAAGTGCAATGTTGTTCGCATCTCCCACGCCAGAGTGGTTTCCCACACGGCCGTGTGTCCGAACACACGGCCGTGTGCCTTGCCCGTGTAGCTCCCTGACTTATTTAAAATTTGAAAATTTAGCTCCAAATTTCACACAACCTGAGACACCCCCGTGTGTCCAAGCTGTGTGATCCATACGGCCGTGTCGCACACCCGTGTGGCTCTATCGCAGGCCTTGTGGCTCGATACTTGGGAATTTTTTAGCCCTGTTTCCACACGGCCAAGGACACACCCATGTGTCCAAGCCGTGTGGGTCACTGTTCCTGTATAAAAACACGAAAAATAGATAAAATAAACTAGTTAGTGGTGTTAGTGCTCAGGTTGCCTCCCGAGAAGCGCTTATTTAAAGTCTAAGCTCGACTTACCTCAATTTCGTGTGGTCACAGTGGCTTGAGGATTTGCAACTCCTCACCTCTTCTATCAATTTTATCAAAATAAGGTCTGAGTCGAGTATTATTTACCTTGAAAGTTCCAAATTTAGTATGTGTTACCTCGACTGTTCCATGTGGGAAGGTATTCAATACCGTAAAGGGAATCGCTCTCTTTGTATTATGCTCTAAAGTAGCAATTCGAGGGTCCTTTTCATCTAACTATACTTTGTCCCCGACCTTAAATTGCTTTGTTTCATCCCTACGCTTATCGTGGTGCCGCTCTGATTCATCGTGTGCTTTTGGTTTCTCCTTGACATGTGTTCGCCATTCATCTAGTTCATCGATCTGAAGCCTTCGTTCTTTGTGAGTCGCTCTATTTTTGTTGCATAGATTAGAATGAGGCTTTATCACATTCTTCCTAGAGGATTCCTACAAAAAAGTTTACGCGTTAACATTACTCGAGTTAACAAAACTTAAGCAATCGTCTCGATTACTAGATATATTAGCAGAATCACGAGCTTGAAGTTTAACCGTGTCATCTCCTACACGAAGTATCAATTCACCTGTGCCAACATCTATGATAGTTCTAGCAGTTGCTAAAAAGTGCCTTCCCAAAATTAAAGGTACGTCACTATCCTCATCCATGTCTAAAATAACAAAGTCAACTAGGAATATAAATTTATCAATTTTGACAAGCACGTCTTCAATTATACCCCTAGGAATTCTAATGGTTTTATCAGCCAATTGAATGCTCATCCTAGTTTGTTTGAGTTTATCTAGTCCTAGTTGTTTAAACATTTTATAAGGCATAACATTAATACTTGCCCCTAAATCAGCTAAAGCATTGTTAACATTCAAACTACCAATTAAACAAGGAATTGTAAAACTCCCTGGATCTTTCAGTTTGTTGGGCAACTTGTTTTGTAGAATAGCTGAGCAGACTGTATTTAACTCCACATGCGATGACTCATCTAACTTCCGTTTATTTGTCAAAAGTTCTTTTAAAAATTTAACTGTGTTTGGTATTTGCAAAAGAGCTTCAGTGAACGGTAAGTTAATATGTAATTTTTTAAGTAGTTTAAGGAATTTACTGAATTATTTGTTTGTGTGGTCTTTCCTTTTTGCATTAGGATATGGTACACGAGGTTTATATTCTTTGCTTACCGGCTTCTGTGTACCATGATTCATCTCATCCTTACCATTACTTACCATAGCTTCGTGCCTCGTTTCAAATTTATATTCAACTAACCCTTCTTCGTCGCGTACAGTGATGGCATGGAGTTGCTCCCTTAGGTTAGTTTCTACGTTACTGGGCATGCTACCTTGTGGTCGTTTAGAAATCAACTTAGCGACTTATCTTATTTGAGTTTCGAGCCCTTGAATTGATGCTTGTTGATTCTTAAGCACTGTTTCGGTATTCTGAAAACGAGTTTCTAACACCGAGATGAATTTTGTGAGCATCTCTTCAAGGTTTATTTCTTTTCTTGTTGGTAAGGTGGTTGTTGAAAACCTGGATGATGTTGTGGTCTTTGATTTCATTGACCATCCTACGAGAAATTGGAATGGTTCCTCCAACCGGCATTATTAGTGTTACTATACGGGTTATTTTGAGGTATAGAATTATTACCCATATAATGTAATGCCCCGTACCTGAGACCGTCGCCGGAGTCGAATACGAGGTGTTAACGGACTTAATTTATTACTTATACAGCTCAAACAATTTATTTTTAAAACTTCCAGACAAGCTAGAAATCTGCGTTATAGTTACTTAAAAATTCATATCTCGATTTCTGAAACTCAAAATTAAGATCCGTAAATTTTCCCTGAAATTAGACTCATATATGTATTTACTAATTTTTTTCTAGAATTTTTTGTCTTAGTACAGTTTATTAGTTAAAGTCTCCCCTCTTTCAGGGTTCGACTACTCTGACCCCTATGTATTACGAATCAGATATCTCCCTGTACAGAGTTTCAATGACTATTCCGTTTGTTTCTTATAAAACTAGACCCAATAAAGATTTCATAAATGTAATATAAAACTCCCTAATTGTTTTTTTACAATTTATAATGAATTTTTAAATTCAGAACAGGGGATACAGAGATCACTTTGACCCTGTTCCACAAAAACTTAAATATCTCACAAAATATAGCTCATATACCTGTTTTGTTCCATCCATATGAAAATAGATTTATCAAGCTTCAATTTAATAACTTATTCATCATTTAATTCAATTTCTACTATTTTTAGTGATTTTTAAAATTCACATCATTGCTACAGAAATATTTTGTTTTGCAACAAATTTCACTTTATTATAGATTTCCATGGACTAAATAGCATTTTAAACATACATGGCATCAAATATGATTTAGATTGATCATTCCAATGGCTAATCATTCACAAACCCTTTTCTTACCAAACCATAACCATGTCATAAAATCATTTACACAAAGTGAGTATTTTGCCATACATGCCACATTCAAAATACACAAGCCATTTTACCAATTTAGGTCTTCGGATAGTGTGAACGAGTCTTCGACTTATCCCGATTCTCAAGCCGGCTTGTCAACAACTACAATGAATGAAAAGGAGGGGGTAAGCATAAATGCTTAGTAAGTTCACATGCAAATAGCAAGTAATATAATCATGCAATTCCACATAAAACATCATTTGCATAAACAACATCAAGACATTCGTGTTTCGTTTCCATTTAATATCTTTCTACGATTTCATCATACCAAGTTCTCAACCCGAGGATTTAAACACATACCTGTCAAATTTTCTCATTCACCACACTTACCAATATGTCACCTTCGTTTTAGGCATTCTTCTCATTCACTTAAGATTCACCCGTTGAACACATCGGAATATAGTTCAAATACGCGGATTCATGAATGTAAGTGCCATACCCGCAGCTAGACAAACTCAATAGCCTGCGGAACTTATGTAGCCAAGCTACCATGTAACCCGCCCATAAGTGAACTCGGACTCAACTCAACGAGTTCGGATGCCTAGTTACAACTCATGAACTCAAACTCAACTCAACGAGTTCGAAACTCAAGTATCCTAGTGACATGTCACTTGTATTCTAATCTATTCCTAAGGTTCAAACGGGCTTTTTCCTCGATCTCACATCTTTGCCGTCTTCCATGGAATATCAGAACCGATACTCGGTGATAGTTCATACTCATCAAGTAATTCACATAATTACATATTATTCAACAATAACCACAAAACACAACATTTCATGATAATAACAAGCATCATATCATATAAACAACATTAAATAGCTCAAAATTACAATTATGTTACTACATTTACACATGAACTTACCTCGATACAAAATATTAGCAATCGAGCCTATTCTTCGTAAACTTTGTTTTTCCCTCGATCGCGACTTGAATCTCGTTTCTCTTGATCTATAATGTCAAATTAATCTTATTTAATACATACATTCATCAAAACAGTCTTTAATACGAACTTTAGAAAAATTACATTTTTGCCCCTAAACTTTTGCATAATTACACTTTTGCCCCTAGGCTCGGTAATTAAACTTCATCCCTTATTCTTATGTTTTATGACATTCTGATCATTTTTCCCTTCTATAGAAACATCAAATTCACACTCTAACATGCACTTATGACTATTAGGTATTTTTACCAATTAAGCCCTTTTACTCGTTTTCACTTAAAACCGAGTAGTACAAGTTGTCTAACATAATTTAAAACCTAATATTCTATCATAAAACACCAAAATACACAAATTTCACCTATGGGTATTTTTCCAAATATGAACCCTAGGTTGAATTATTGCTAGCATAAGCTTAATCAAGCTACCGGGATTCCAAAAACGTAAAGAACATTAAAAACGGGGCTTGGAATCACTTACTATGGAGCTTGGAAGCTTGAAACAAACCCTAGCTATGGAGAACCCTTGAAATTTTGACCAAATGAAGAAGATGGACAAAAATTGGGTTTTAATTTTGTTTTTAATTCATTTTAATAACTAAATGACCAAAATGCCCTTCCTACTAAACTTTCAAAAAAATTCCATCCATGTGCAATTTTTGTCCATAGACTTAGAAATTGGTCAAATTGCTATTTAAGACCTCCTCATTAATATTTCAAAGCAATTTCATACTAAAAACTCCTAGAATGCAAGTTTTGAAAATTATTCGATTTAGTCCCTAATTTCAATTTAAGCACTTTAGGCATAGGATCTCATCACGAAATTTTCACAAAATCATGCAATCATATCATAAACATCAAAATAATTATAAAATATTTATTTCTATCTCGGATTTGTGGTCACAAAACCACTATTCCGTTTAGGCCCTAATTAGGGATATTACATATAATGGAGTTGTTCCTCCTCGGTGCTAGAATTGAAGGATGGATAATCTGTGTTGTGCATTCCTCCTCCATTTGAATCACACCACATCATTGGATGTACCTGAGTAGAACCATACAAACCATCAATCTTTTTATTTAAAAGTTCTACCTGGTTAGATAGCATAGTGACCACGTCGAGGCTGAAAACACCAGTTGCTTTTGTTGGCTTCGTTCTCATGACTTGCCACTAATAGTTATTCAGTGACATCTCTTCAATGAACTCATAAGCCTCCTCAGGTGTTTTGTTATTTAAGGTACCGCCAGCAGCTGCATCGATCATTTGCCTAGTTGAGGGGTTCAACCCATTGTGGAAAATTTGAACTTGTAGCCAAAGAGGTAACCCATGGTGAGGGCACCTTCTTAATAGATCTTTGTATCTCTCCCATGCATCATAAAGTGTTTCTAGATCCATCTGCATAAAAGAAGAGATATCATTCCTCAATTTAGCCATTTTAGCCGGCGAAAAATATTTAAGTAAAAATTTTTCTATCATTTGTTCTCAAGTAGTGATTGATCCTCGTGGTAACAAGTTCAACCACTGTTTAGCCTTATTCCTTAATGAAAAGGGAAATAACCAAAGGTGAATGGTATCGTTAGAAACACTATTAATCTTAAATGTGTCGCAGAATTCCAGAAAATTTGCTATTTGAGTGTTTGGATCCTCGTCCTGCAAACCATCAAACTGAACAAATTGTTGTATTATTTAAATAGTGTTAGGTTTCAGTTCAAAATTATTTGCAGCAACAGCAGGTCTAACTACACGATTCAATTCCTATTAAAGTAGGTTTAGCATAATCATACATAGTACGAGGAGCAGGATTCTGATCTACTAGATTTGCAGCAACCACATGAGGTAGCGAATTATTCTAATTTTTAGCCATCTCCTCGGTATTAGTGTGAAGATCGCTCTCTCGCTCTTCCTCTATGTATTGTAGATTTCGCCTTATTTCTCTTCAGTTTCTGCGAGTTGTGCTCTCGATCTCACTATCAAAAAGTAAAGGTCCTGACGGGTTTCTTCTAGTCATAAACTATAAAAACCTACTAGAAGTAACTAAAAGAAAATTTAGTAATTAAAACAAAAAACAAAATTAAATTGTAATAAAAAAATGGCTAAAGTAATAAAAATTAAGCGTTTCTAATATCTTGGTCCCCGGCAACGGCGCCAAAAACTTAATGGTCGTGAAACTAACTAAAAATTTGACTAAGGCAAGCGCACCTATCGAACAGTAGTATAGTTATGGTGAGACTGGGAAAATCGTATCCACGAGGACTAAAAGTACTAGTAATTACTATCTTTTTATTATCTAGCCTAAGAATTAAAGGATGTTTTTAAACTAAAACTAATTAACTAAGATTACGACAGAGATTAAAGTTGGAAAATACCTTTTAGAAAACCGATAGAGAAGACAATACCCAAAGAAGAATCCATCTAGACTTCACTTATTACTTCTGAATTAGACGATTTATTCACTTGACTTAATCTGTAAAAATCCCTAGTTTATGTTATTATGTCTCTCGAAACTAAAAACAACTGAATCTAGGTTGATTAATCGAAATCTCTTTCTAATTAAAACCCCTATTGTCGCATTAACTCGGTCTATGGATTCCCTTATTAGATTTGACTCTAATCCGACAGATTTATGTCGTCCTATCTCTAGAATTACATGCAACTCCACTTAATTATGAATGATCTACTCTTAAATAGAGACTTTTGCTCCACTGAATAAGCACATTAAAAACCTGAATTAATATCCTGGAATATTAAAGCAAAGGTTAAAACTCACAATTAAGAATAAGAATAAATATTTATCATATAATTCAAATAGTAATAAGATTCGTCTTAGGTTTCATCTTCCTTAGGTATTTAGGGAGTTTAGTTCATAATAATGGAAAACATCTCAAAATTAGGAAAACAACAAAACATAAAGAAACCCAAAGAACTTCTAGAGAAATTGAATGGAGATCTTCAGTCTCAAAGTAGATCCTACTTCTGAGCTGATTCCGATGGCTATCCTTGAGTATTTTCTGCCTTCTACCCTGTGTCTCCCCTTTGATCCTCTTCTAGGGTGTTTATATAGACTTTGGAATGCCCAAAATAGCCTAAAATTCCCATTTTCTGAAAAGAATTAGACTTTGGCTCGACAGGGACACGGCCGTGTGCCACGCCCGTGTGCAGGTGCTCAGGCCGTGTGCAATTCTGACTTGGTTTAATGTCAACACGGCCATGACACACAAGCGTGTGGCCTGCCCGTGTGCCTCATACGAGTGTGTGGTTTACCCATGTGGAAGTGTCTGAGCCATGTGAAACACTGAATTAGGCTCATTTTGTTTGTTTTTGGCCCGTTTCTTGCTCTTTTCGCCTTCCTATGCTCACCTAAGTATAAAACATGAATTTAAAGGATTAGGAGCATCGAATTCAATGAATCCAAGGAAATGTCATCCATAAATATGCCAAGCATGGGGTAAAAATATGTATATATTATGGTTTATCAGTGTGCGATAAGCAGCTATGTTGCACGGCCGTGTGTCCCCTGGGGTACCCTACAATTGTAAGTCAGGCTCGAGCATGGCCAAGGCACACGGGTGTGTGGCTAGTTGTGTTGCCCAAGTCAGATTCGACCACGACCAAAGCACATAGGCGTGTCTTGTAGCCGTGTGAGCAAGTCAATATGTATGTCCTGTTTTGACACAGTCTAGACACACAAGCGTGTCTAAAGTGTGCCCTGTTCAAATGGGTGTGTGACCTGTACTTGTTTGAAAAATGTTTAAGTTTTGGGAAAATTTTGTATGTCTTCGGTTTAGTCCCAACTCTTTTTTGATGTATGTTTTAGGTTTTGAAGACCTATATAAGGGACTCTATATTGATGTTGATCTCTGATGCTTTGATGTTTATGAAATGAAAGTTAAATGTTTCGATTTTGTCCGGTAATGCCTTTACCCTAGTTCAACGACGGATACGAGTTAGGGGTGTTACACCCATGATGACATTGATGATCCATTACCAAACATACACACATTTGCTTGTGAAGGCCAATAACTAGTACTCTTGTGAGTGGCATCAAACCTATGATAGCAACGATCAACAAGATGCCTTGTTTTTCCACAAAGCTGGCACTGAATACGAGAGTCAGACATGCGACCACGTCCCCGGCCACGTAAAGAACTCGAAGTAGGACGATAAGTAGAAGTTGAATCACTTTCTACCACTAAAGTAGTCTGTTCATGAGTAACCATGTTTGTTGAACTAGGAATCTCAGCTACAGTAGATTGCATTCGTGCTTCAGCATCAAGAAGCATAGTAGTAATATTTTGAACACTAGAAGGTAGTTGACTTGTTGTTATGATAGTTATAATTGATTCATACTCAGGAGAGAGACCATTGAGAATGGCAATAACATGCTCATACTCACTAATAACCTCACCACAACTTGTAAGACTATCACAGTAGCCTTTAATATTCATCAAGAGATCCTTCATTGACAAATCTCCCTTGTGTTGAGAATGGAAAAATGTCTATAGAACGTTAACCTAAACATGGTGGTCTTACTACCATATATAGTAGCAAGTGTATCCCATATCTGTACACTGGAATCCACGCCAATAGGTTGAGGTAACATACTTTGGCTAGCAGAAGAAAGAAGCCAAGATGCAAGCACACTGTCCTATTGCTCGTATAGCACAAAAACAAGATCTTCTTGAAGCACACCATTTTCATTAGGGATCATCGATGGAGGAACAATAGTTTGAAGATAAAGAAAATGTTGCAGCTTGTAAGTTTTGATTGCAAGAAGTACCTGTTGATGCCATAACAAATAATTGAAGTCATTAAAAAGAATATTAACCTTCTTGGTGGAGAAGAAAAGGCTGTCAAGGATTGAATTAGAAACCATTGTTGGTGTAGTGGGATGAACCATGAATGCTCCACAGGTCCTCAAAAATCCGTAAGGAGAGAGACGTTTGATACCATGTTAAACAAAGTAACAAAGACAGAAACATAATGCTTAAAGTTTCATTTCCATTCAACTTTTTCATACTTGAAGACTTGAGTAAGGGTATTTATACAACAAAGAATACTTTGTTGCCAACAATAATAACAACACTAACCCATTAACTGCTAGTAACTGACTTACAACAGGCTTAACAAATAATATTTATCGTAACACTGTTGAACTAATGAAGCAAGCACCAGTTGGAAGGAAAGGAAATTTTATCGGTAATGTCATGCGGAACAATATCTAGGGGCAATCTCTATATCAATTTATTGTAATATGGTATCTCCAGGAAAGAGGAAAAGTAATGTTTTAATCTTGACTGCCCTGATTCTGATATGATACTGAACATAGTTATTTTCAATTCATTTGTCTTATGTCAAGTACCTTTTAGCAAGAATTCCTTGATACTCCTTAGTGCAAGTTGTTATATATGCCATTGGTGGAATGCTAACTTTTGGCATGCTAGAAAATAATTGTGAGCTAAAAAACTGTCATTCGGACTCTTCATTTTTTAAAGTACCTATATCCAATTCTAATGTTTGACAGATTCAAACAAGGGTATAAAGATAGATCCTCCAAGGATTCATATAATGCGAATTGGAAATTTGATAAAACAGGAAAAGTTAACATACCGAGTCTAAGTAACATAGGACAAAAGTATCATGTATTGTTTAGCTTTATTAACATGGTTTATCACCACTAAGGCATGAAGAAAAACTCCGAATGCTTGGTCATTTTCAACAGGTCTTCAATGAGATCAGTTGACGGGACATGGAAGAAATAGATGCTTTTAGGGGCATATTAGATAACTCAGTTTTCGTGGCTGTTCTTAGTTGCACTGCGGTCTTCTATATCATTATCGTCGAATTTTTAGGTACATTTACGAGCACAACGCCGCTTACATGCTAACAGTGGTTGGTATGTATATTCATCGGATTCTTAGGCATGCCGATGGATCCCAGTATGAAACCACCATAGAGGGAAATAAAAAAATCGTCAAGATTTTTATTACTTGGTATCTGGAAGTTCTAATATCACACACACACATATATACTAATCAATAATTGTGTAGTTTATAGATAGAATGGTAGTCTATTTCTCTTAATTTCAAAGGTCAAAAATTTCGATGCATCCTTCACTATTATCTTCGTTAGTTTCTACTCAAAATTGAAGTAATTCAATAAAAAAGATGTGCCATATAATATGTACCAAAAGGGGAAAAATTAGTACATTTAAAGTGGAAATTTATTCATTTATATAAAACTGATGTTTCATAATTTTTAGCCTGAAAATTATAAAAACAAAAATAATTTAGAAATTTAAAATGAAAATGGATAAAGTTTAGGGAATCCAAAAAAAAATTGAAGAAAATGGGAGTAATCCACCTTACATGCTTTTTAATGTCGAAATTGCTTTTCTCATGCTTTTTAATATCCAAATAAAATAATTTAAGATGAAGTGAATTGAATAGAATGAATGAAAATTTTAGTTCTGTTAATGAGTTACATCCTAAAGATTTGAGTCATATTGATGAAGATTCCAACATGGATGGTTCCTTTGTTGCTGAGAATGAGATGTAGAATGTCCAAAATATGAACATAGAATCAAGTCCACCAAGAGGTATGCATTTCACAAGCATTCATATCTTGTTTGATGTTAAATAAATTATTAAAAAATTATAAAAATAAAAATATATATTAAAATAGTTAAATTATTAGTTTTAGTCTAATTCAATTGGTTTGTATTAATTGTGATTCGTTCAATTTAAAACTTTTTTTAAATTGGTGCCCTATAGTTTATTGATTCTACTAATCTAGTCTAATTTAGATAACTTTTATATAAATAATTAAAAGAATCAGAGTCAAAATGGTTAAATGCAAGCTTACACATAAAAATTTATTTTAGAATCGGGTTGGGATCGACAAATCTAGTTATGGGTATTGTTTTGTTTATAAAGTAAAATATTAATAATTTTATCTTTTAAAGAAAGAATTCTCAATAATCTTTAGTCAATATGAAATAATTTTAATTTTAAGAAAAAAAGATGCAAAGAAGACTAAAACTTGACTATAAAATCATTAACTCAATTATTTATATTATTATTTAAGTTCCTAAATGAGTTAGTGTTATCCTCAATTGTGTCACCAACTTGATCAGAGAAATTACTGAAATATCTTTTATAATTAAAATAAATTATATTATTTGAAGATATTTTAATCTTATTGTTTAAAAACCCAATAAAATATGCATATGACGGATTTGAACTGAACCAATTGCATTAATAAAATCTTAAATTTATGTAAGCACACATTATAATTTTCATCATAATGTATTTGATTGAGTTGGTGTTGAGTTAACTTGTGACATCAACTCATAAACTATTTAATTTTATTTTATTAAATTTAGTATTGTACATATCTTATGTGTTATTATTATTTAGTTTGAAACCATACGCTTTATTAATTATTTTTATGCTATTTTTAAACATACATTTATGTTTTATATTTGTGATTCCTACACGCATACACATATCATAAAATTTTTAGTATTAATTAATCAACTTAGATTGCTTCCCTTAAACCATATGAATAAGCCTACATTAATATCATCAATTCATACCCTAATTTATACATCTAAGTATGCAAAACACTGTTTGAACTTGGATAATTCCACTTATTTGAGGGTAGGAATATCTCAATCCAAATGTCTTACTACTTTTTATCATCTTTTAGACTCTCATTTTTCCATTGCAAATATATATTGCCAAAATGTGTAGGCTTAAAAATAGTCCGTTTATCTCACGTGTTATTATTTCCTCTATTAGCACATGTTTGCAATCAAGATAACCCCATCTCATCTTAACTAAACATAAGCCTGGTTTTCGGTATGGATTGCTGATAAGAGTGTCAGCTGAAAAATAAAGATATGGTTATGTCAGTCCTTAAATTACCATAAAAACAACTTGGACAAATTTAAAATTATTATCAAAGACATTTTGTAGGTACATTTGCTTACCCTAACAAAAATGCCCGTGTTTGGCGCTTATCTAGACAATCTTTTCAAAGACTTTAGATAGTAAAAGTAGAATAAAATTTTTTATATTAAAATTTAAATTACATTTTGATTTCTTATTAATACTTTAATCTAATATATAAAATTAATTAATTTATTTTAAAAGTAAAATAAACATAATATAATTTGACTCATTTGACGCTTAGTACACTTAAAAATTTTGAGATATTCATGTCTAATAATCATATCGGAGTTCTAGGAAGGCTAAAAATGCAGAAGATGAAATTGAAAATCTGTATGTATGATTTGACAGAGTTCTTCAAACGTTGCAGTCTTTACTGTCTACAGAGTCATTTGAAAGAACAATGAAAACCACATTGTGCGACTTTGATGGAACATTGAACCACTGAATAAATATGTGTCGGGAGAGAAACCATATGTATATTCACAGGACTAATCACTGGAGACTAAAATTCAATGCCGTACGATGCCAGACTGGATCTCCTAAGAACCCCATGAAAGCATGTGGAAGGGCTGAGCCTCTGACACCCAATTTCCCAACTGCATTCACCCCTTTCAACCCCCCCGGGGTTTTTCCCCCAGTCCACCTCAAAACAAAGTTATTCCAACTTTGGGTCCTACACCATCACCCAAAAGGAGCAAACAACAGGTTTCACATGAACAATTTTACAATGTGGTTGGTGTGGACTGTGGCATAAAGTGTTTACTCACAAATCTTACTCGCCTTCTTGCATCATCTATCTTAATAATCTGTTTACTTCATTATCAGGGTAGAAGATCCCCTTTGATTCCTTAAAAGAAATACTTTTGGGGTTTTTTAATGGCCCTCTAATCCTAGTGCTGCTTCTACCTAACAGTGACAAAAAAACTTCCCACTCATCAAAAAGGAAACCACAACATTCCAGACAAATCCAATCACCATTCATCTTATTGGAAAATGGAACCCTCAATCATCATCAACAAAAATCGTAATGAAAAAACGCTGATGAAACCTATAAGTAAAATCTAATTCCAAGAATCGATTTTATTTTATTTTTGTATTTTTTTAAAATCAAAATAATCCAATCAATAAACCCAAATCTTATCTGCAAAAAGATGGCCAACAGATTTTCATTGATCAGAGTCGTTGAATGTAAGCTTTCTCTTAGTGCCAACCCCATTACTGACAGCACAAGAGTTCTCAGGTGCATGATATACTGAAGAATAATTTGAGGAAACTACAGATTTTGGTGTCTTACAGATCCTCATCTCTATTTCATGCATCATATTATAGCAGCAAAATACATTTTCCTGTTATCAAATTCAATTGCATGATTGTCATTAGTATAGTGTTGAAGTCATATAAATAAGAGGGAAATGTAACACAGAATCGCTCACAATTTCTAGAGATCCCCAGAATGAAATGAAATTCATCTTGAGCTCCATTGCTTTTCTTGTTAATCTTTTATCAGAAGAAGCGGCTAACACCGCAGCTGCAGCAATAACCGATGATCGATGATCTACCAAATTGATTTCTGCACATCAAAAAGATCTATTCGTAAACATAAGCATACAAAGCTAAGTTCATAACTACATTCAAAGCTGGATTTTTAGAATTACCTTTTATCATAAGCACAATAAGATGCAGAGCTTTTGAGACTAATCCTTTAGGTTTAGATTCACCATAAAATTTATGGATGAAGTAAGATAAATAAGCAAAGGGCGTGATTGTACTCATCTTCCATTCCAAAGTACTGACTACCAATAACTCCATTCTTTGAATCACTTTGTTTTCAAAGTGATCTTGTATAGGATATTCTGATAAAACAGGTACTCTGCGCTCTTCCATTTTTGCTGCTAATGATAAACACGCCACCGACAACAATCGAATAACCCACAACTTCCCATCCTAACATCCAAAAATACATTGTTACAAACACAAACGAGAAACCTTTCATTTGACCATTGCTTGAACAATAAAAGAAAAAAAAAAAAAGGGGCTTACATCAATGGATTTCTTTGAGAGAAATCGATCCAAGTACATTACAGACAGATATGCTGTATGGATTTGAAACCCAAAGAGTGTTCTTGTCTAGATCAAAGAAAAAAATGTTTCATCGAACCATCCCTACTAAAAAGGAAAATAATAAATAAAGAAAAATCAGAAAAAATACAAACATTAAACATCCATTCAATAGCATTCAAGCGAGCACATTGCGGCCATTTGTTTCGAATGGTAATGGGATAATCAGAGATACAAGAAGTTTCTCTTTGAATCAACTTCTCAATATATTCATCATCATCATCCTTATCATTCAAGTAAAGATTTTCATCGTCTTCAGCTTCTGTTTCAGAAAAAGAAACTTCTTCTTCAGTTTCTTGACACAAGAGATTAGAGCAAGAAAAGTAACTCTCAAACTCCCCCATTTGTCTGTGGACTTCAAATCTCAACCAAAAGAAGAAAAACAAAACATGGGTTTGGTCGTTTATTTCCTACAAGGCTACAACTAGTAGTATATATGTAGAGTGTTGAATACACGTCTGAGGAGATTAAGGAAAATCCTAGAGAATGGGAGTCCCCAATTTAATTTTTTATTTACTTTATAAATCATTTTAATTTTTATGGCGTAAAAATAAGTATTTTATATTTAAAATAATATTCAAAAGACGTTCATTTTGTCGAATAATTATAGAAATTTAAAACTAAAAATAATATAAAATATTAAAAATCAAATTGAGTATAATAAATAATTTAAAAAATCTAAAGAATCCAACTAAACCAAAATGACCTAAAAAGAGATTTGAGTTGTGAGGAGTGAAAAAGCGGGAAAAGGGAAGGTGATGATGAGAGTCGCGGTTTTGGTGCCGCCAAAATCAGCGGACGAGATATAAGAGAGAAATAGGCGTTATTTGGCAGTTACGGTGAGTGTGCACCGTAGGAAACTAATCGTGCACCGTAGGAAACTAATCATGCACCCCACTCTTACGCGCTTCTCTCCCTCAATTCTCTGCATCTTTTGGGAGATTCTGCTTATGTTGGTAGCATACGGGTCAAAGGTATTGTATAATTATTACTAAAGTATCCTATACACGGCCATTGTTAGTGGAATAATGAAACTCCTACTAGGTTTAAATGATGCCATAATTAAAATTTTAAGTATTGAAATTTTACTCTTAAATTTTATAAATGATGAATTTATATTAGAATATTATTTGGTAAATTAGTAAATATAACTATTAAATATAATTGTGATGTTTGATAAATATAAATATTGATTTTAAAATATTATTAATTATTAATTATTAATTTTATTAATATAATATTTATATTATTTTAAATTGTTTTAGATAAAAGATAAATATAGTATTTTGAATATCTCATTTTAAAGAGATATTTCATTTTAATTTTAATAAAATAAAACTGATTTAATACTTTTCTAGCTTAAGCGATAAGTACAACTTACTTATCTTATTCAACCTTATTTTTACTGAAAATTTTATATTATGTAAAAGATTAAAATTGATTATTCAACACATTTGAAATAATAAATGCTAAAAATTTCATTTTCAATGAAATGAAAATATTCAAAATAAAATAAAATTTCCAATGGTTTATCAAAGTGTATTATTTTTATTCCATGCACTAGAGATGAATAGAACAATTAAGTATAATAATATTAATTTAACGTATAATTTCGGTAAAAGTGCAATGGATGCCCCTATACTAAAAGTCTGATTGCATTTTATTCTTCTACAAAAAAAAAATGAAGAAGAAGAAGAAGACGACACATTAGCCCCTGTACATTAGGAAGAAAAGTACAAATAGATCATTCTATTAAAAATTCCATTCAGTTGTATTACTAAGTAATTATTTGGCTTTTTAAAATTTTTTTTAATGTAAGTGATGTGGAATTAGAGGATGAGTAGGATTATGTAAAGTACCATGGAGGCCCTTATAGTAGGAGATAGATTACATTTTACCTCATCTACTCAAAAAATAAGCAAATTAGTCCGTGTATGTTAGATTAAAGAGTAAATTGGTTCTTTTGTTAAAAAATTCATTCATTTCTACTGTTAAGTGATAACATGGCTAACGGATCAATCATACATTAATACATGGTGTTCCACGTGTACCTCATGCTTTTCATATAAAAAATATTTAAAAATTAAAATCCATAAATAAATAAATAAATAAATAATTCTAAAATTAAAATCCATAAATAAATAAATAAAATTTCTAATAATTATTTAAAAACCATATCCGGATGAACTTGATCAAATGGTTGTCCGAGTTCATCTTGAATATGATTTTTAAATAATTAAAAATTATAAAATGATTAAAAACAACGGTCAAAATGGATATGGACGAATGGATGTTTAGATTCAAATGACCTTTGACAACAATTACTCTAGGTTCATTTTGGAGTGATATTTTAAATAATTATAAAAATCATACAAAATTATAGAAATTTATTTAAAATGATTAAAAACATAAGAAATTATAAATAATTACTAAATTTTAAAAATTAATAATAGAAAGTTATTATGAAAGGTTACTATTGTATATATTTATGTATGCACATGTATACACATTTTGCTTATAAGAAATTAATAAAATAGTACTCATCAACTTGTTTAACTAAAAATATCAACTTGATTAAAAAGATATATGTGTATATGTGTATTTGAATTCTTTAAATATGTTATGTGTGTATGTATGGCTTTAATAATTTTTAAATTTGTAATGATTATTTATAATTATTTATAATTCTTAATAATTTTAAAGAATTTATAATTTTTTAAAATTTTAATTATTTGAAAACCTTGTCCAAGATCAACATATATACATTGTTGCCCATGTTGTTCAAGTTCGTCCTAGATGTGGTTTTTTCAATAATTACAGAAATTTTTTATTTTTTTTTTGGTTTTATTTTTTATTTTTTTAAATAATACCACATCAACATAAGGCACATGTGGCATGTCATGTGTTAATATTTGGTTGCTTTGTTAACCATTTCAACACTTAATAGTAGAAATGGAAGTAAAAGTACCATGGAGGCCCTTATACTAGGAACTAGATTGCATTTTGCCCCCGCTATTTTAAAGAAGAACAAATTAGTCCCTATACATTAGATCAAAAAGCAAATTGATCCTTATGTTAAACATTTCATCCATTTTTATTGTTAAAAATTGGTCATTGTATGTCAACATGAGGTACATTGTACATGTGACACATCACATGTAATTTTTTGGTTATTCTGTTAGCTACACCTATTTTTAACAATAGAAATGGATGAAATTTTAAACAGAAAGGACCAGTGTGCTCTGTAATCTAATGCACAGGGACTAATTTGCCCATTTTGAGTAAAAGAGCCAAATTCCAATTTGACTCCTAGTACAAGAGCCTCCTTTGTAATTTTACCTAAAAATGGAAGGAATTTTGAATAGAATGATCAATTTACTCTTTAATCCAACATACTGGACTAATTTACCCATTTTTTAGTAAAGGGGGCAAAATGCAACTTGACTCCTAATACAAGGACCTTCATTGTACTTTTACTTTTTTTGTTCAAATTAAAAAGTAATTCCACCTTGGATATTACGTTATAAGTTATTGTTTAACAGTGAATTTTTGACAGAATGACCAATTTGCACCCTTTTTTTTTTTTTCTAATGTACAAAGGCTAATTTATCCTTTTTTGAGTAAAGGGGGGTAAAATGAATCACGACTCTTAGTATAAGGGCCTCCATGGTACTTGTAATTTCAAGGAATTTTTTTTTTATAACTTTAAAAGATTATCTATAAAAATATCATACTTTTTTTGTTTGTTATCATATGCATGAATGTGTGTATGTATATGTTGAGGATCGACCCTTATAAACAACGAGATAGTAAAAGTGGAGAAGGATACACATAAATATTTTACGTGGAAAACTTTCACTGATAGATAAAAAAACCACAAGCAAAGGAGGCTTTGACTTTTCATTAAGCAACAAACAAAAAGTACAACGGTGGAAAGTATTTAACCCGAATACAAAGTGTAAATCCCAAGAGAAACCCAAATATCCCAAATACAAAAGCTCTATCAAATACTCTCTTCAAAACTCTTTTACAAATCTCACATAAGAGACATATAATGCAAATCCGATTCTCTAAATCTAATGTAATCTAAATAGGGTTCCAAAGCCCCCTAAATAGGCTAGGGACATGGGTCCAATATGACTAAAATAACCCTGAAGGAATTAGAGTTTAACTAGGAGAAGAAGTCTTCTTGAGAGTAAAAAATGTGGTTGTATTTGTGTAGTAATCATCATCTCGTCGTGATGTCGTAGCCTTGCTGCAATAGCCCGAATTTGGGGCTAGTCGGAATAGTGTTCTCGGGACCACAAATTCATAGTCGAATAAATTATTTTATAATTATTTAAATGTTATAGCATGTTTTTAATAGCACATGAAAAAATTGGTGAATTAATTTTAACGTTTGCGAATCCAATTGCGAGAAAGGACTAAATCGCATAAAGTGCAAAAGTCCTAAATTGATAGCTAAAGGTGTCAAATAGCTAGAGAATAAATATTGAGGGCCTTTAAAGGCAATTAGACCCTTATAAATAGGGTGGCCAGCCATAGGAGACAATGAATTGAAAATTTTCAAAGTTAGGTAATTGATTTTTGACTTTTTGACTAAAGTAGAAATAAAATAATCAAAGGATGATATCATCTCTTTCACTTCTCCTTCTTCACCAATTTTACTAGAAAAATAGGGCTATTGGGAGCTTGAAATTTCAGCTACTTAGTTGACTCACAAGTAAGTGATTTCCATACTCTTTGTTGATGATTTTTGCATTTTTGAGACCTTTGAAGCATAAGCTTTCAAATGAGGGTACTATTTTGCAAAATGATTAAGAGTTTAAGGTTTTTCCATGAAATGATTTGTAATGTTTGCTGAGTTTTTATGGAAGAAAATGAGTCTTGGGTGTCTTATAAACAACTTTTGTGAAAGGTGTTAGCATGAAAACACCTAAAATGACTATTTTGCATAAGTTGTAAAATAGATGATAAGTGTGTGAAATAGTGAGAATTTGGAGTCTCTATAAGAGTATAAAGGGTTTGGTTAGGCTTAAGATGTGAAGAAATTCGATAAAAACTGATTTTTGAGCTTAGGGGTAAAATGGTCATTTTGCAAAAATCTAGGGGCAAGTTGGTCATTTTGCCCAATTATGAATTGAAGAGTGCCTAGATTGATAAAGTGATTAAATAAGTGCATTTTATTATTATAGATCAAGAAATACCAAATCTAAACCTAGACCGGGGAAAAGCCAAGCAAATCGACTAAATCGACTAGTCGCCACATTTTGTAATCCGAGGTAGGTTGTATGTAAATAATACAACTACATTGATAATGTATGTGTTTGAATTGTATTGAAATTATTATAGCATGAATTGCTTGATTGTGGAAATGAGATAATGTGATGAGAATAGAGATAGTAGAATTTCTGAATGAACCTTAGGAAATAAATCGAATATTCATACCATGACGTTTGGATCACTTGTGTGAGCTAGTGTAAGACATGTCTGGGACATGTCATCAGCATTGAGACGAGTGCTAGTGTAAGACATGTCTAGGACATGCTTCGGCCTCGAGACGTAAGGTAGTGTAAGACATGTTTGGGACATGCATCGGCTACGAGATGTGTCAGTGTAAGACCATGTCTGGGACATGGCATCGGCACCTGACCCCATGGTTGAGGCTAAATAAATATTTGATAATGTTCCAAATGGTTCAACAGTGAAAGTATGATTTCAAGTTAACAAAGAAAGTATAACCGTGTTGTGAGTGGTACAGGTATCTATATGGTATGTATGAAATATGAGCTCAATATATGCTATATGAGGTGTATTGAGTATTAATGAGTAAGTTTTGCTTATGCCACTTGTGTATTATGATACTTGTTGATGAATGGTAAAGTTACATTGAATATTTATTTATTTGCAACTTCCTAAGCTTTATGCTTGCTCCCTCTCCTTTTTCATTTTCTTATAGTGCCGCCTATCTAGCTCAAGGACCAAAGGAAGTCAGAGATATCGATCATATATCAATCGAAGCATTCGGTATAGTTTGGTTTATATTTTTGAATATGGCATGTATAGGGCTTAGACTTTACTATTTTTGTGTCATGGAGAACTGGCCAAATGTGTTGGCTTGTGTTGGAAACCCTTCATTTTGTATTAAGCCTTGAATGATGGAAAATATTCTTTTTAATATATGCAAATGAAGTTACCCTCATGAATGAGTAATTGCTTAATTGATATGTAATCTATTGTGGCTGATTGGTTTAAATAAGTTATTCTTGTATTGGTGTGGTTGCTATTATGTAGGTTGTGTAAGTAAGGGTGGCAAATAGGCTTGGTAAATAGTCTTATATTGTCCACACGGGTAGACACACGGGCCTGTGTCTAGGCCGCATGTGACGCACGGTCTGCCTTATGGGCGTGTGGTCAGGCTGTGTGTCCCCTGGACGTAAAAATTTCAAGTCAGTATACATGATAGTAAACACATGGGCAGAGACACAGCCGTGTGTCTCAGCGGTGTGATGGACACGGCCTAGCACCCGGGTGTGTGCCTTAGCCGTATGACATTTTAGGGATGCTGATGTTAGAAATAAAATGTCCATGATTTTGCACACAGGCTAGGACACAGGCGTGTCATGGCGGTGTGAAGGACACCGGCCAGGGACACGGGCGTATGCCAACCGTGTGAAAACCCCTATAGGTGTGCATTTAGAATTAATTCCACAAGGGTGAAGGACACGAGCGTGTGCCTTGTTTCAAAGTCAAATTTTCTATAGATGGTTTAAGGACACCGGACTGATCCCAAATAGTTTTCAATGGTCGATTTGGGGCTTGTAGGCTCATAATAAGAAGTTTAAAGTAAAAATTGAAGAAGTTCTAAAATGGGACCAAGTCTTGGTGACTTGGGGAACGTTTGTGTGCATGAGCACGAGTTAGGTAATGCCTTGTATTCTGCTTCGACATGGGTTACGGGTATGGGGTGTTACATTTAGTGGTATCAGAGCTATGGTTTAATCGATTCTAGGACTAACCTAGCAAGAGTACAAGTCTAGCTATACATGCCATAATTGTATATTGATTGTATGACGACTTCTGACAATTATAAATTATATTTTTATATAGTAAATGGATTTTGATAGAGCCACGGCGGATGACATGGACAGTAAAGCGCCGGCTCCCGCCGAAGGGACTGCGCCAGTTAAGAGTGAGCCTGTGACTATGGGCCAAGGCGGATGGACTAGAAAAGCCTATCTCTGAATAATGGATGCTTGGTATATTGAGTTCGTTCGTGCGAATCCGAACACTCCACCTCCACTACCTCCTTCGATTCTTAAGTATGCCCTAGTAGCTCCGCAAGACGCAGACTTGATTAAGAGAGACAAGCCTCCAGTAGACAAGATTCAGAAGCAAGGTGCTGAGGAATTCCGGGCTAACATAGATGACAACCCGGAGAAAGCAGAGTTTTGGCTAGAAAATACCATCAAGGTATTTGATGAACTGTCGTGTATGCCTGAGGAGTGCATGAAGTGTGCAGAATCGCTCTTGAGATATTCAGCCTACCAGTGCTGGAACACTCTTGTGTTTGTGGTACCGAGAGAGAGTAACTTGGGAATTCTTCCAAGAAGAGTTTCGAAAGGAGTATATTAGCAAGAGGTTTATAGACCAAAAGAGGAAGGAATTTCTAAAGTTAAAGCAAGGCAGTAGGACAGTGATGGAGTATGAACGAGAGTTTGTGAAACTCAGCAAATTCACGTGGAGTGCGTGTCTTCAAAAGCTGCCATGTGTAAAAGGTTTGAGGATGGTCTAAATGAGGATATCCGAGTATTTTTTTGCATTTTAGAGCTAAGAGAATTTGTGGTACTCATTGAGAGAGCATGCAAGATAGTAGAATTGGTTAAAGAGAGGAGAAAGACGGCTATTGAGCCATGGGATTCAAGAAAAAGACAGATGGGGAAATCGCATCAGTCCTCATCTAAGAAAGCTAAGGAATTCTCTACCTGATCGAATGCTTTAATGGGGTTCTCGAATAGGAATAAGAACCAGCAAAACACGACATCTAGAGCCCAGGCCACCTCTATCACGAGTGTCGGTAATGCTCGGCCAAATAGGCTAGAATGTTCGCAATGTGGTAGACGCCATTTCAGTAAGTGGCGAGGTAAAGAAAGAGGGTGCTTCAAATTTGGGTCACTAGAGCACTTCATCTGAGACTGTCCCAAAATGGAAGAGGGAGAGAAAAAATAAAGAATGAAGGCAAGTAGTGCTCCATTGAGGGGTAGACCACAAAATAACTTTGGAAGCGGGGCTATTAGCAGAGGTGTGCCAAGAGATGCTACAGTGAGGTCTGAGGGAATAGTGCCTGCAAGGACTTACGGTATTCGTGCCTGTAAAGAGGCAGAATCTCCCGACATGATCACGGGTACCTTTTCTATCCATGAAATATCTATTGTTGCTTTAATTGACCCAGAGTCTACCCACTCTTATATTTGTATAGAATTGATACCTCATATGAACATGATAGTAGAGTCCACTGAGCTTGTGGTAAAAGTGTCCAACCCTTTAGGCAGACATGTACTAGTGGACCTAGTATGTAGAAATTGTCCTTTGACAATTAGAGATCATTATTTTCCGGCTAACTTGATGTTATTGCTGTTTAATGAATTTGATGTAATCCATGGGATGGATTAGTTGACTTCTCATAGTGTTGTAGTGGAATGTGGGAGAAAAGTTATTGAATTGAAATGTGAAGACGGGAATATTCTTTGGGTTGGGCCAGGTGAATCAAATAAATTGCCCTTGATAATATCGTCGTTGATTGTTGAGAAATATTTGAGGAAAGGATATGATACTTATCTCGCTTTTGTGTTGAATACTCAAGTGCTTGAATTGAAGATACAATTGGTACCAGTGGTTTGTGAGTTTATAGAAGTGTTTCCGGAAGAATTACCCAGACTACCTCCAGTGAGGGAAGTAAAGTTTGGAATTGAGTTGATACCAGGCATGGTACCCATCTCGATTGCTCCATATAGGATGGATTCTACGGAGTTAAAGGAGTTGAAAGGTCAACTACAAGAGTTAACTGACAAGGGCTTTGCGAGACCGAGCTTTTCCTCGTGAGGTGCTTTGGTGCTCTTTGTGAAAAAAAATGTGGGTCGATGAGGTTATGCATCGACTATAGACAGCTGAATAAGGTAACAGTGAAGAATAAGTATCTTTTGCCAAGGATAGATGACCTGTTTGATCAGTTAAAGGGAGCCATTGTATTTTCCAAGATTGACCTGAGGTCAGGATACTACCAGTTAAGGGTGAAAGAGTAAGATGTATCGAAGACTACGTTTCAGACAAGATACGGGCATTATGAGTTCCTCATCATGCTCTTTGGTTTGACTAATGCCCTGACGATGTTTATGGATTTGATGAACCGCATTTTTCGGCCATATTTGGATAAGTTCGTGGTGGTCTTTATCGACGACATACTGATTTACTCGCGTGATGAGAGTGAGCATGCGAAGCATTTGAGGACTATATTATGACCTTGAGGGACAAACAATTGTACGCCAAATTCAGTAAGAGCGAATTCTGGCTTAAAGAAGTTGGATTTCTAGGACACATTGTGTCCGGTGACGGGATTAGAGTTGACCCAAGCAAAATCTCGGCTATTGTTGAATAGAAACTGCCAAAGAATGTGACAGAGGTCCGAAGCTTTTTGGGTTTGGCTGGATACTATAGAAGGTTTGTTCAAGGGGTTTATATGATCACTACTCCAATGACAAGGCTATTATAGAAGGATGTCAAATTCGAATGGTTAGAAAAGTGCCAACAAAGTTTCGAGAAATTAAAGGCTTTATTGACCAAAGCCTCTGTGTTAGTGCAACCGGAGTTGGGCAAGGAGTTTGTGATATATAGAGACGCCTCCTTGAATGGTTTGGGGTGTGTGCTCATGCAAGAAGGCAAAGTTATAGCCTATGCCTCAAGATAGCTAAAGCTACACGAGAGAAATTATCCGACCCATGACTTGGAACTAAGAGCTACAGTGTTCGCATTAAAGATTTGAAGACACCATTTGTATGGCAAGAAATTCAAGTATTCACCGATCACAAAAGTCTCAAGTATTTGATGACTCAAAAGGAGTTGAATCTGTAGCCACGAAGGTGGCTAGAGCTGATAAAGGATTATGAGTTGGTGATTGACTATCACTCGGGCAAGGCGAACGTGGTCGATGATACCTTGAGTAGAAAATCGTTATTTGTGTTGAGAGCAATGGATGGCCAGCTGGCTTTATTGGATGATGGTTCAGTCCTAGCAGAGTTGAGAGCTAGAACAACATTTCTACAAGAGATCCATGAAACTCAAAAAGATGATAAGGAGTTGCAAGCTAAGATGACTCGATGTGAGACGGAATATGAATCCAAGTTTCGTATTGGTGTTGATAGATGTTTAATATTCAAAAATAGAGTTTGTGTACCCACGGGCAATGACCTTATTCAGAAGATTCTACGAGTGGCACATAATGGTTTTTTGTCCGTTCACCCTGGCAGTGTAAAAATGTACAACAACCTGAAGAAAATGTATTGATGGTCGGGGATGAAAAGAGATATTTCAGAGTTCGTTTCCAAGTGTCTTATATGTCAGCAAGTGAAGGCTAAACACCAAGTACCTTCGGGTCTACTTCAGCCTATAATGGTTCCAGAGTGGAAGTGGGATCAGATTACCATAGATTTTGTTACGGGTTTGCTAGTAACCTCGAACAAAAAAGATGTTGTCTGCGTTGTTGTGGATAAGCTAACAAAGTCGGCACATTTTATACTAGTGCGTACCGACTACTCCCTTGAGAGATTGGCTGAATTGTACGTTATTGAGATTGTGAGACTACATGAGGTGCCCTTGTCGATTGTTTCAGATAGGGACCTGAGATTTACCTTGAGGTTTTGAAAAAAGTTATAAGAGGCATTGGGAAGAAAGTTGAGTTTTAGCACGACATTTCACCCGCAAACCGACAGCCAGTCGGAAAGAGTGATTCAAATTTTAGAAGACATGTTGCGATGTTGTGTTCTTGAGTTTCAAGGCAATTGGGAAAGGTACTTGCCATTGGTTGAATTCGCCTACAACAATAGTTATCAAACAAGTCTAAAAATGGTGCCTTATGAGGCGTTGTATGGGCAAAAGTGTCGAACGCCCTTATATTGGACTGAGCTCGGAGAGAGTCAGATTCACGGGGTTGATTTAATCAAAGAGACTGAAGAGAAAGTTAAAGTGATTTGTGACTGCTTGAAGGCTTCCTCAGATAGATAGAAACCCTATGCGGATTTGAAACTAAAGGAAACCGAGTTTCAAGTCAGCGATAATGTATTTTTGAAAGTATCCACGTGGAGGAAAATCCTCAGATTCAGTAGAAGAAGCAAGATGAGTCATTGTTTCATAGGACCTTATGAGGTTATCGAGAGAGTAGGACCAGTTGCCCATCAATTGGCTTTGCCACCAGAGTTGGAAAAGATTCATGATGTATTTCATGCGTCCATTCTACGCTGATATAGATCAGACCCTTCGCATGTGATTGTGCCAACAGAGGTTGAGATTCTTCCGAACATGACTTATGGTAAAGAGCCGGTCAAGATATTGGCTCGAGAAGTCAAACAATTAAGAAATAAGAGTATTCTAGTGAAAGTTTTGTGGCATAGACATGGAGTCGAGGAAGCCACATGGGAACCTGAGGAGACTATGAGAGATCAGTACCCGAACTTATTCGCCGGTAAGGTTTTCGGGGACGAAAATCCCTAAGGGAGAGAATTGTAACAGCCCTAATTTAGGGCTAGTCGGTGTAAGGACCAATTTTGGCCTGGGTCCAAAACAAAATAAACAGAAAAAATAACAAAACAAAAAACCAAATAAATTAAAACAGTCCACAACAGTCCATAACCCAAACTATTACAAACTTAAGGCCCAATCCAAACCCAAAAAAAGAGACCCAACAGTCCTTAGACCAAACCCCAAAGCCCTAAAGGTCCAAAACCAAAAAATCCATAGAAATCCTAGGGTTTTGCTTGGTGTCATAGCATCTTCAGTACGCCTCCAGCACATAGCCTCCGTACACCACCAAGCGCCAGCAGATGCTTCTGTACCTGCAAAAAGAAATGACAAACAACAGCAAAGCAAAGAAAAACAAACAATATTGTATTTTCTCTTTTTCTTTTCGGTTGTAAAAGAGCAGCCAATGAATTGTAAGGTCTTTTTTTTCATATACTAAGAACACATATATAGAAATAAAAAAAATAAAAATAATAGAAGTTTTTTTTAAGGTGGTTCTTCTATTCGTTTTTTTTTTCTTTCTTCGCTTAAGTTTCATTTTTGTTTTTGTTAATAAAAAACTAGTCCTAAAGAAAAGAGGGCTTACCTGTGCGCTTGAGGGCCCCAGGCCGAGTGCCATAGTGGAGGTGGAGGCGCCGGATGTCGATGAAACCCCCATGTTGGCTAAGACCGAGACGCAGAGAGTAGTGTTTCTCTCCCTCCCCCCTTCTCTGTTTCTTTTTTCTTTATGTAATGGTAAAATGATTTTTTTAAAAAAATATTTATCTTTTAAGAGCCTCAATGAATGATGCTGTTTAGGGGTTAGGTCCTAAAGACCCAAAACGACAGCGTTTGGCCATGACCAGAGACCCGAACCAAGTGTGACCAAGATCCGCGTGTTTTGGCTTTGTTGGGATATTTACGCTCCTAGTCCCTCCTCTTTTTCTACCCTTTTTATTTTTAAGTTTGCCCCATGACTTTGGCCTTTGATTCGTTTTGTCCTGTATCGAAACGATGCGTTTTGTGGTCTTGGGATAATTGCCCAATCAACCCCTCTTTTTCCTACGAGTTGCAATTGGGATCTGCTATTTTTATTTTATTACGTTTTTTCCTTTTAAATTCAGTTTAGCTTTCAATTTGGCCCTTTCTTTTATTTTTGTTTACATTTACATTTTATTTAGTGTTTTATGTATTTAAATTTAGGCTTCTAAGTTCATTTTAAATCCTGTTTTAGTCCTTATATTGTTATAATCTATTTATCTATCTATCTATCTATTTATTTATTTGTTCTTGTTTAACAATTTATTTATTATTAATTTATTATCATTTTGCACTTAAGAATATACTTTATTTGCAATCCTTTAAATATGCATTTTATTATCCTATTATTATTTTCGTATGTATTATTTCATTGTTTCATTCATTTGTAAACATTTTCATGTTATGTTTCCTTTTATTCATGCATTTACCATTGTGTCGTCTTATTTATTTATTATCGCGACTTGATAATTAATGTCATATTCATCATTGTAACGACACCATTGTTATTATAATATTTTTATGGTATGTCACATATTATTTTAAATATCACATTTACTTTCACCTAAATTCGTCAAAAAGAAATTTTAAATGCAATGTTCCGTATTTAGAAATTCGAGAAAGTCGTACCCTAACTTACAGGGCTTTGATTTTTCTCTTTGAACCAAAATAATCGAATATCCTTTTAAAATTAAATACATGAGTTTTAAACAAAATTAAAAGACAAGCTTATTCTCGAGGGTTTAAATTGTCGTGTCCTAATGTGCTAGATGTGACATTTTATTACTTCGGGACAAGAAAGTCTTTAGCATCTGCTTCGATTTATCCAAATTTTTTTTTGTAAAATTAACATTAATAAAAAAATGAGGATCGTATTTTTAAATTCTTCTCGAGTTTTCAATTTTCGACATTAAGACATTAATTAATCAATTAGGTACCAATTTTGGGCGTTATGAGGGTGCTAATCCTTCCTCGTACGTAATCGACTCCCGAACCCATTCTTCTGAATTTCGTAGACCAAAATTATTGTTTAATAAATTAAACTGTTACGAGGTGACCCGATCACACCTCATAAAAAAGATCGATGGCAACTCCATTTATTCGTTTTCAAAACCAAGTCGACCCTTTTTCAAAAAAATGGTTTCGATAGCTTGGCGACTCCGCTAGGGACTCAAATAAGAAAGTCAAGCCACAAATTGATTATTTTTGTCTTTTTGTCGAAAATTAGAAACCCGTTTTAAAATTATGATCCTTTCATTGCATTTCATTCGTCATTTTCTGTGATCTTTGCTTTATCAGTTCGAGTCTTGGAATGTATTCGCATATTGCATCGCATGATCAATAGATCTTACCCTTTTAAGTGAGAGTGAGAAACTATTCCTTAGTGAGGTCTTCACCTCCGTATAGGATAGTGGATCGCTTTCAGGATACATCCGTATTTAGGTCTTCGTGAGATTTTCATCTCCGTGTAGCCATAGGGAAATGTATTCCCCTGAACTGAACTTGGTCCGTATGAGCCTATAATGGGTGAGGATCGAGGAATCTGCTGGTTTAGATACCCTTTTCTTTAGAACCAAACCACATATAGCGAGCCTTAAGAGCCCACCCTAGGTAGAGCCACTCTAAACCCTAGTCGTTAACCGAATAGGTGCTCTATTTGTTGCTTATTCTGTACTAACGTGTTTTGTTTTGTTTTGTTTATGATTACATTGATTGCATCATCATAGAAAAGAGGTGTTGATTCACGTTTAGTTGCTAAATAGAGAGCTTGTCATGGAAAATGGATTTCTTGATAAAGTGGAATGTAATACGACTGCCTGAATATGGTCCGAGTAAACACAATGAAAGAAGGCTGATAGTCTGTGGAGGAATATACGACTATGCTTCGAGGATTCAAGCCGAAAAAAATTATTCGGGACCCGTCAACTTTCTTAAAGAAGCTAACAAGCCTCACGAGGATGAGTGAGCAATGGGTCGCAGAACCGATCAAGCAAAAAGGAGATAGTAGAGGCATTCATTGGGAAGTTTCACAAGATTTGATCTTAACATTTGGATATGAAGAAAGGGATTAATGTCTTCACCTGGAACATGAGGGCAAGGCCATATATGTTTCTGCTTTATGTAAAGAGATTTGTTATCTAGAAAAGTTATTCTAACAGAATTGAATCAGAATCAACGTCTCTTTTTGCATTCATTTCATGCATATGCATTGCATTTCATCATATGCATTGAATGTCACCAAAGGGCCCTAATTAGTTAAAAAACTATTTCAGTTAATTTGGAAACTGAAAAAAACCTACCAAGTACGCATCGTTATGGAACTCGAAAAAAAACTAAAGCGATGGATAAAAGACTGGAAAGGTTGGAACAAATGCAGAAGGATAACACCCCTAACCCGTATCTGTTGCCGAAAAAGGGTTACAAGGTATTACCAGACGAAACATAACTTCCGAATAATCATATGCATAATTTTATTAAAACTCTTAAAACAAATAATTATTAGTATAAATAAAACTAAATTAATCTCTTTGCAAATCATATGGTGGTACTTCCTAAACACATAATCAGATTTATAATTCATAAGCAATAAGCACCGAACATATCATTTTATCACATTGCATTTGTTCATACCATAAATATAATATAATACTACAATCTATTAACACATATATAAGACATAATAAAAAAAGCTATTCAAACACATCTCATTTTTGGCAAGTTCCATTTGACACCATTTAGAAAATAACAAACTTAATTCCTTATAACTTAAAGTACTATTCATTTAGTCATTTTACAAAACCTCAGCCGAATATAGTAATGCATATTTCAATGTCCACTTTTAACTTACTAAATCCCTTTACAAGCATAAATTCTTACATAGAACTAATTCCAAACATCATCCAAAATTTTCATATCACATTAAGAACATTACAACTATGTATTTGCAATGTAACAAACTTCATATTCAAGACCAATTCAACAAATACATATTCAACTAAGCACATAAAATTAGATATAAATCAACCCATCACTTCATATACTTATATGTAAATATATATATATAAATACCAAATCGTAATTAATTTACTAACATAATTCTTATCCATTTCTTTACTTAATGAAAAAATTTTAATAAGCTAACACATCCATTAAATATAAATATCATGTCTTAAACATATATCTCTTACGCACAATAATTATTAATAAACTAACATAATTTGAAAACACACAACAAAGCATCCAAATTTACTAATCAAATGGTCAAAACCCAAATACAATTGCCGAATATAAACAAGTTAAATTTATATGCTTTAAAATACATATAGGAATTATACTTTTTCTTTTTCCAAATCACAAGACCATATTAAGTCATTTTATATTCGGCTATTCAATGAAAGTACACTATGAATCAAATTTTATACCTATCATTATAAAACCAAAGTTTTAACCATATATGCACAAAATCCCATTTCTCAATAAAACCAAATACAAGACATATTTGAATCAATAAACTCATGAGTAAAATATCAAACATAAACATACTTATATTTACCAAAACCAAATCAACCAAAACCACAACCAAACATAATCATCAAGCCAAAGCATAAATTCCAAGATTAACAAAATGGACAAGCCATTTATGCATGGCTTATACATATATATATATATACAAATCCAACCATATTCGAAAAGTAGTATAGCCTATACATGCCATAGGTTTCTAATTCAACTTTTAAAAGTACCGAAAGCAGTCGATAGTGTGATAGATTTCGCTGACAATCCCCGAGCCTGCAACTAGTCTCCAAAATCTATAAATAGAAGTAAAAATACACACACAGAGTAAGCTATATTAGCTTAGTAAGTCATAAGCAAATATCAACTCAATAACAATAATAATTTAATAAGACATAACCAAACCATATCCACATATAACTAAACATGAATTAAATTTTGTCCAAACATGCATTCATTCTCTATCCAAAATCATCTTTCATACTCAATATCAATAAAAATTTCACTTGACCGAATACATATTATCATAATACATTTATACAATTCACATTTCCTTAATCATAATTTCACATTCAATTACCATATAGACAAATGCACATAAACTTTGGCATAAGTATGAAATTCACATTTCCATATCATACATATATATATCATTAAACCGAATATGACCAATCATATACTTAAACATATGGTTTCATTCACTTCATTCATCACTCAATTCTTAATTCAAATATTATCTCAATGGCATTGATAATTAATTAAGGCATAACCAAGCCATCCTTATGAAATTTAACTACCGAGCATTTATCTATACATAAATTATAACATTTCCAAACACACATTGATTCATTAACATATTTAATATCACATAGGCCCTATTTTTGCCGAATATATATAGTTCCCTATAAACACGTTCAAGGTTCACATTTCAAATACCTACTAATCGAATGCACTTAAATCCTTTAATATCAATATAAATTTCATATTTCAATTTATTCCTCATGTAACATTAGGCCAAACATAAGCTCAAAAATCAAATATTAATATCCAATACTTATACATTAATCTACATATAGATTTTCATATACACAATCACTACCATTAACGTCATTTATAACTTGTATCACATATCAAATAATCAATTTACCTTATTTCCAAAAAGGTAATAAATTGTCACATACCTATTCACTTTAACTTGTTTCCACATTCATTCGTAACTTATCCTTACCCGTTGAACCATTTGGAATTAAAAAGGATACTCAGATTATAACACATATCGTACAATGCCAACGTCCTAGGCGTGGTCTTACATGTAATCACATGTCGATGCCACTGTCCCAGACAGGGTCTTACACGAATCACAATTATGATGCCGATGTCCCAGTCATGGTCTTACTAGAAATCACATATCGATGCCAAAGTCCTAGATGTGGTCTTACACGAGAACACATATCGAAAATCCTATGTCATGACATATGTATCCTAGCTATTCCTAAGGTTTGTACGGGGCTTTTCGGACGTCAAATCTTGGTCGAATCGAATCGTAAACATAGTTCCCAAGTGTACACATATTTGGCTATCATTTATATATTCTCCAATATATCAATTCAGTACATGTAACTTATTTTTATGTTAAAAAAAATAACTATGTTTATTTGCTTATAAACTTACCTCGGACAATGGTAATTAGAACGGGACGATTAATCGACGATTTTAGTATTCCTCCGATCCAAATCCGATTTCTTTGGTTCTTGATCTAAATGTATTCAAAATAAAAAATTCAATATAATTTCATTGAATTTAGTCCAAAAACACATAAATGGGCAAATTACTATTTTACCCCTGACATTTCATACTTTTTACAATTTAGTCCAATTTGCATAAAACACAAAACATACAAAATTTACACATATCAAGCTTTGGCCGAATCTTCATTATGCCCATACAAGCCCACACAATTCATTTATTTCACATATTAGTCCCTCAATTTATTATTTTTTTTGCAATTTAGCCTTAATTACTTAAATTCATCAAAATTTCCAATACAAAACATACTAACCCAAAACATATCTTCGATAATTCATCATCAAAAATCACAAAACACGATTATTCATCAATGACATAACTCAAAATATTCATCAAAATAAGAAATTGAAGTATGGGTCATGTAGTATTCGAAGCAACAATCTCAAAAACATAAAAATTATCAAAAATCGAAAATAAAACATACCTTGATTTAGCTTTCAAATGGCCGAATGTCTCAAACTCTTTTTCTTTCTTTTTATTTGAAGTTTCTGCACTTAAAGAAAAATGATGCATGGCTTTTGTATTTTATTTTATATTCTAAAATATATTAATATATTATTTAACTTACATATTTAACCTTTATTATAATTATGAAACCCTTTTATCATAAGGTTACATCGTCCACTACATATAATTATGGTTTAATTGCATTATAAATGCTTCATATTATAAAGACAACAACAATTAGGCACTTTCACATTTAACCTTCAAATTTTCATTTTACGCTATTTAGCCCTTTTATTTAATCGAGCACTCAAACAACAAAATTAATTCACGAAAATTTCACAAATGCAAATTCACACAAAATAAACACAGAAAATAATATTAAAATATTTTTTAACTCGAATTTGTGGGCTCGAAACCATTGTTCCAAATAGGGTCAAAAATTGGGCTGTTACAAGAAATGCAAGAGCAGATGCAAGAACAGTTGACAAAGATTCAACAGGATATGAGGGACCAGGTGCTGGAGTCCCAAAGGAACATGATGAACCAATTGACCCAGTTGTTGACTAGGGGGCAAGAAAAAGGAAAAAGCCCTATGGTCAATTCTGGGGATGATAATAAAGATCCTCTCTACCCCCTGGTTTTACCCCGACAAATGCTCAGACACAACCCGAGGTGTACACGCGAAGGCCATCCGTTACAATCAGGCCCCAACAATATCAGGCCGGTGCTTCAATGCCAATTAACTATCAAGTAAGCTCAGGCTCTAACCTAACTAATCCTGTAGTCCCTGATCTAGATGACATGGTAGAAGCTGAAAGAGCGAGAGTAGAGCTCCCGAAACAATTAGAAGACCAATGCAAGTGGTTACAGGAGAAGTTCAAAGTAATGGAAAGTGCTGACTATCACTATGGGATCGATGCTAAAGATTTGAGCTTGGTTCTGGACCTGGTGATTCCCCCTAAGTTCAAAACTCCTGAGTTTGAGAAGTATAACGGGACTAGTTGCCCTGAGGCTAATATTACCATGTTTTGTAAATGAATGATTGGGTATGTCAACAACGATCAGCTGTTAATTCACTGTTTTCAAGACAGCTTGACGGGGGTTGCAGCCAAATGGTACAACATGCTAACCCGTGCCCAAATCAATTAATGGAAAGATCTGGTACAGGCTTTCATGTAGCAGTGACAGACATAGCCCCTGACAGTATCACCTTGCAAAATATGGAGAAAAAACAAACGAAAGCTTTAGGCAGTATGCCCAAAGGTGGAGGGAGGTGGCTATACAAGTCCAGCCACCTCTCTTAGAAAAAGAAACCACCATGCTATTCATCAATACCTTAAAGGCTCTATTCATCACTCATATGTTGAGAAGCACCACTAAAAGCTTCTCAGATATAGTGATGACTGGCGAAATGATCGAGAATGCAGTAAGGAGCGGCAAAATAGAGGCAGGGGATAGTACAAGAGGTCATCCCTAAGGAAAAGGGAAAATGAGGTTAACAACATGAGCACATACAACAAAGGTCATTCCAAGTCACTCACTATAGACCAACCGAAGAAGGTAACTGTCAACCACTAGAGCGCCCAAGACAAGAAGCCAATACAAAGACGAATACCGAAAGGATACAGTTCACACCTATACCTACAACATATAGGGAGCTATATCAGAACCTATTCGATTTACACGTGGTGTCCCCTTTCTACCTAGAACCGATGCAACCTCCTTTTCCCAAATGGTACGACGCAAATGCTCCGTGCGAATACCATGCTGGAATCATTGGGCATTCAATCGAAAATTGCACTGCGTTCAAAAAGCTAATTGAAAGATTTATTAAAATAAGGATTGTGAAGTTTGATGACCGATCCGTGCCCAATGTAGCGAGAGTTACATAATAAAGAGGAGCATGAAATCCAAGAATCCATCGAGTTCAGGGCCTTGGTGCAGGACATGATGGATAATAAAGAAATTGAATTTTATGAAGATATCAAAGGCCCGGTGGGAATGTTGGGGAATCTAAACATTAACAACGAGGGAACTGGGGAATAGAATCTTCCAAGCGTCTGCCCTTACGTACTTGGGGGTGTTTTGAATGATAGAACTGTGGAAGAGATCCCTGTATTTCTTAGAGCCATTTTAGAGTAATATTCAAAACACGCTTGTTACTTTAAGCCTAGAAACAATAAGAATCCTTTTGTGAAATAGGCTTATGTCTAAAATCTTTATGTCAATAAAATGCATCTTTGCTATCATTTTGAGCAAATATTCTTTTATTCTATACAAATAATTATTCTTAGATTCTTTTATTCTTTGGACTTTCTTTCAAATATTCTTTTATTCTTCATTCATAATCATACCATACAAATAATTATTCTTAGATTCATTTATTCTTTGGAATATTCCTTCATACCTACGACAGGTCTCTAGATATCAACGACATAAGCGACACTGTTACTGACCCAGAATCTGCTTTTGAGCAAGATATGTGTCTAGAGGGATCTCAGGACTTTGAAGATGATAGAGATTGTAGCCTATCTCCTGATTTGTTAAGGATGGTAGAACAAGACAAGAAACAGATCCTAGCTTACAAAGGGTCAATGGACATCCTGAGCCTAGGAGAAGAGAAAGAGGTGAAGATCAAAGCCTATATCACCACAGAGACAAAGCGAGACGTCATTGAGTTATTCCAAGAATTCAAAGACGTTTTCGCGCTATTCTATCAGGATACGCTTGGGGTACTAAGGCGTGTGGACGCTGTTAAGGCTAAGAAAATCTTAGAAGAGGTCTATAAAGGTGTCTGAAGAACACATGCTAATGGTTTTACAATGGCCAAAAAAATCACGAGGTTTGGATACTGTTGGTCCACCATGGAAGGGAATCATATTAGTTATGTCACAAATGCAAAATTTATGGAGATAAGATTCATGTGCCTCCTTCATTTCTTCATAGACTTTCTCTATGTGGGCCATGGATGTTATTGGGCCGATTCCTTCAAAAGCTTCTAGCAGACACCGTTATCTTTGTGGTCATCGATTACTTCACTAAATGGGTGAAATTTGCTTCATATGCCAATGTTACAAAGTCGACAGTCATCAAATTCCAAAAAAAAAGGGAGATTATGTGCCGACAAGGAATGTCAAAAAGGATCATATCTAACAATGCATAACAGCACGATATTAAAAGTTTGCAGTCTATTCAAGATCAGACGCCATATCACCCCAAAATGAATAGTTCAGTAGATGTAGCAAACAAAAAGAAAACAAAACAAAAAAAGATCGTGGGAAAATTATCGAGACTGTAAATATTGGCATAAGAAATCACCATTTACCCTCTATACTTATCGAACGTCGACCAAGACCTTCGCCGGGGCAATACCTTTCTCATTGGTTTTGCCCATTGAAGTCGAGATTCCTTCTCTCCAAGCTTCGACTGAGTCAAGAATTGGATGAAGCAGTATAGGTCCAGTTTCAATATGATCAAGTGAACCTGATTGAAGAAAAGATTTTGAAAGTATCCATCATGGTTGATGCGTGATATTTGTAATAGGTTTAAAAAATTTATAAATGAATCGTTCTTGAGACTAACATATTATCACGATTAAGGCAAGTGCACTTATTGAACAGTAGTATAGTTCAGCAAGACCGGATTATCAAACCCAAAGGAACGAGTACTAGTATTTACATCTTTTTTATTATCTAGCCTAAAAATTAAGAGGTTTGGTTATCTAAACTAATTACTAACTAAGAATGCACAGAAAGAAAATTTGGGAAAATACTGTTGGGAAAAATCGATTGATTAAGACAATACTTAAGGAAAAATCCACCTAGACTTCACT
This sequence comes from Gossypium arboreum, assembly GCF_025698485.1. Classification (NCBI taxonomy): domain Eukaryota; kingdom Viridiplantae; phylum Streptophyta; class Magnoliopsida; order Malvales; family Malvaceae; genus Gossypium; species Gossypium arboreum. The sequence continues at coordinate 41,253,192 of NC_069081.1, forward strand.
TGTTATTTGACTTTGAATCAGACAATTTATTCATTTGACTTGATTCGTAGAAATCCCTAAGTTATATTATTATCTCTCTCGAGACTAATAATGTAACACCCCATACCCGAGACCGTTGCCGGAGTCGAACACGAGGTGCTAACAGGCTTAATTCATTTATTTTCACAGTCCATTTTAAAAATTTCCAGACAAGCTGGCTAACTGCGTCATTGTCACCTTAAAAATTATATCTTGAGTTACAAAACTCAAAAACCAGTTTCGTAAATTTTACCTGAAACTAGACTCATATATCCATCTACAAATTTTTTTCTAGAATTTTTGGTCAAGCCAATTAGTACAGTTTATTAGTTAAAATATTCCCTATTTCAGGGTTCGACTACTCTGACCTTCATGCATTACGACTTAGATATCTCCTTGTACAAGGCTTCAATACTTATGCCGTTTGTTTCTAAAGAAACTAGACTCGAAAAGGAATCTGTACATATAGGGAATGACTTCTAATTATCTCTGGTTAATTTATAGTGAATTTCCAAATTCGGAATAGGGGATCCAGAAATCTCTCTGGCCCTGTTTCACGAAAACTTAAGCATCTCATAAAATACCGATCATATGATCATTTCGTTACTTTCATATAAAAATAGATTCATCAAGGTTCGATTACATAATTTATTCACTATTTAATTCCATTCCTACTATTTTTAGTGATTTTTCAAATCCACACCACTGCTGCTGTCAGCATCTGTTTTTAAGGTAAACTTTACCTATTTCATGGTTTTCCATGAATCAACTAGAATTTGTCATACAAAGCACCAAAATGATCATGATTAACCATTCCAATGGCTAATCGTTACCAAACATTTCCATACCTCTCAATGAACAACATACAAAACCATTATAATGCTATGCTCAAAGTATATATAAGCCATTTTCGCATGGCTATCCAAATTTATACAAAACCAAAGGGTACATGACCAACAACAAAAGGGTAGTCCTATACATGCCATTTTCGAGTTCAACCAAAAGTGTACCAAAAGGGCTTTGATAGTGTGGACGACTTCGACTTTGACAATCCGAGTCCGATGGTGACGAACCAAAATCTATAAAGCAGAGATTCAAAGAACGGAGTAAGCATTTAATGCTTAGTAAGTTTTGAGCAATGAAATTAGGCACAATCAAGTATAGCATTCATATAACTAATCGGATAATTTCATATACACATATTCTCAAAATCAGTCCTACTTCACATTTCCAACCCTTATATTCACACATAAGGGATCAACTTAACCAAAGGCCGGAAGCTCATTAATTGTCTGAGCGAATAATATTTAAAAGGAATCAACTACTCCAATGCATATACGAAACGTACCTCATCGTTGGGATTTTACGAGCGTATTAATTGAAATTATTACAGCAAGATCGCTCAATCCCAAACCAAGTACCTTCGGAATTTAGCCGGATATAGCTACTTGCTCAAATCCCTTTGGGACTTAGCCCGGTTATAGTAACTCGCACAAATGCCTTCGGGACTTAGCCTGGATATAGTAACTCACACAAATGCCTTCGGGCTTAGCCCGGAATTAGTCACTAACACAAATGCCTTCGGGACTTAGCCCGGTTATCATCCGAATATCCATGCACATATCAATAAATCATGACACATCTATATTTCATTTTCATAACTAGAATTCAAACACAAGTCACTTATCAAGCATTATCATTTTCGGCTCAATAGTTACATACAAAGAGCATGATTTTGATTTACTTAAAACATGATCTAATAGAATCATAATCTAAGATCCATTACTCAAAAACTTACCTCGAATGTTGTCGAACGATTTCGGCGGCTATTCGATCACTTTTTCCTTTCCCTTATCCAACTTTGGTCCTCTAAGCTCTTGAGCTCCTCCTAAACACCAACCAACCGAACATGAAGCAAGAAAATCCTCTCCTTCTTCCTTCCTCAAGTCACGGCAATGGAGGAGTAGCCTAGCTCATTTGTTTTTCTTTTTCTCTTTCTCCTCCTACTAACCACTATTATTTTATTACCCATGCTCCTTATTTTATCATTCCTCCCATAAAACACTAACATAACATGTTTATGACATGTTTTACCCATCACATTTTGTCCACCCTCATTGTCATGGCGGGCCACTACCAATTAAGTGGGGAAATTGACATGCAAGTCCACCCTTTTTAATTGCATGCACTAATAGATCCTTATAGATTAACCTATCACATTTCACAAGTGTCACACATAAGTCCTATTAACTAAATCGAAGCTTAAAACTTTCACACATTCATATTCACATATTTTAGACAATAATTATCATATTCAAATAATTTGGTGACTCGGTTTAGCGGTCCCGAAACCGCTTTCCGACTAGGGTCACTTTAGGGCTGTCACAACTCTCCCCCACTTAAGAAATTTTCGTCCTCGAAAATCTTACCAGTAAATAGATTTGGGTATCGTTCTTTCATAGAGTTCTCGGGTTCCCAAGTAGCTTCTTCCATCCCGTGTTTGAGCCATAACACTTTTACTAAAGGAACCTTTTTGTTTCGCAACTCTTTCACTTCACGAGCTAGGATACGAATTGGTTCTTCTTCATAACTCATATCGGCTTGAATTTCAACCTCGGAGGGACTTATTATGTGCGAAGGATCAGATCTGTAACGTCGAAGCATCGAAACATGAAAAACGTTGTGGATCCTTTCAAGTTCAGGGGGTAAAAGCAACCTATATGCAACTGGACCAACTCGTTCGGAGATTTCATACGGCCCAATGAATCTCGGACTCAATTTGCCCTTACGGCCAAATCTGAGTATCTTTTTCCAAGGTGAAACTTTAAGAAACACTTTGTCTCCCACCTGATACTTAATGTCTTTTCGTTTCAAATCTGCGTCGACTTCGATGATCTGTGGCGCCTTGAGACTTTCACGGATTACTTTTACTTTCATTCAGCATCTTTAATCAAATCAACTCGAAAATTTTACTTTCACCGAGCTCGGTCCAAAACAATGGTGTACGACATTTACGACCGTACAAAGCCTCGTAAGGTGCCATCTTTATGACAGCCCAAAATTGACCCTAGTCGGGGTGTGGTTTCGGGACCACAAAACCGAGGCATAAAAATAATTTATAATTTATTTTGATGCCTATAATATGTGTTAATTCATGTGTGACATTTTTGATGTTTTGATTTAGAGTTATAAATGTGAATTTCACTAGAAAGGACCTAGTAGTAAACTTTGAAAGTATGATGGGGAAATGTGTGATGACTAGTTGATAATGCATGCAAAAATAAGGGATTTGCATGTCAAATTCCCCCCCTAACATGAAGTGGCCGGCCATGACAAGAGGGTATGGGCTAAACATGTCATGAAACATGTTTTGTTGGTGCATTAGGGTGAAATAATAAACAAAGGTGTATGGGTGATAAAAGAATGAAAAAAAATGTGTGTGAGTGTGGTATTCCCCCCCTCCCTTGCCGTGAGTTGAGAAAGAAGGAAGAAAAAAAATTGTTGTGTTCATCCTTTCTCATCTTTTTGGCCGAAAATCATAAGGAGGAAGAAAGGGATTTTTGCTTCATTTTTGGTTTAGAAGAGAACTAGAAGGAGATTTGGCCATACTTGTACCAAGATTAAGGTATGTATGAGGTTGTGTCATGAGTTTCATGCATGTTTTAGTTGCTAACTTGATGTTCATGTTAGCCCATGGTTCAAATCCTTGTTGTGCCATGGAAATGGTATTCGGCCATGGTATGCTCATGAGCATGGTTTATGCTTCTTGCATGATAGTTAAAATTTGTGTTTTGGATGGTTGTGAACACCTTGAAATTCGGCCTTGCATCTATATGTGTATATATGTTTGCACATGATGTATTGGTATGACATATATACTATCTCAAAGTATGTATTTTCTTGTGATGGTGCTTCGGTTATGAAGTAAATGATAAATATGTTTATTTAAAGAAGAAATTGTTGAAGAATGTTTGTGAAATTGCAAGTATATTCGGCTTAGTACATATATGATGTGAAAATCTTGGAATTTATTGTTGATTTGTGCAAGTATGACTAAGTATAATCGGCCACATGAGTGCTTGATGCTATATTATAATTATTGAGCTCAAGTATGTGGATGTAAGTGTGTGCGGCCTTATAAGGGCTAAGTACCTTGGATTCCACTTTGATATTCAAAACGATTAAATCAATTTATTTGTTAACATAAAGCTCAAGAGCAAAGGGGAACTAGCTCCAATAAAGGAAAGGAGAAGGTGATTGAATAGCCGTTGGAAGCGCTCGACAACCTCCAAGGTAAGTTTTCGAGTATCGAAACTTAGATTTTGATTCGATTGGATGAAGTAATAAGCAATCGAAATTGTGCCCTTGTATGTGTGCAACACCCCAAACCCGTGACCGTCACCGGATTTGACCACGAGGTGTTACCGGGCTTACTTCCCTTATTTCTCTCTTGGAAATTATGAATTTCTGTTCCAGGCAGGCTAGCTAACTGCGTCACTGTTACCTTAAAAATCATATCTCGAGTTTCCGAACTCGAAAACAATTTATGTAAATTTTTACTGAAACTAGACTCATAATTCCATCTACAAATTTTTTTCTAGAATTTTTGGTTGAGCCAATTGGTACAGTTTATTAGTTAAAGTCACCCCTGTTTCAAGGTTCGACTACACTGACCTTTGCGCATTACGACCTGGATATCATCTTGTACAGAGCTCCAATGCTCATACCGTTTGTTTCTAATGAAACTAGACTCAAAGGGGAATCTATGAATATAAGGCATGACTTCTAATTGTTTCTGAATAATTTATGGTAAATTTTCAAAGACGGAGCAGGGGATCCAGAAACCGTTCTGGCCCTGTTTCACAAAAACCTGAATATCTCTTAAAATCTGACTCATATAACCGTTTCGTTTCTTCCATATGAAAGTAGATTCATCAAGGTTCAATTTCATAATTTATTCACTATTTAATTCTACTTCTACTATTTTTAGTGATTTTTCAATCTCACCTCACTGCTGCTGGCAGCATCTGTTACTAAAGCAAACAATGACTATTTCATAATTCTTCCATGGCCAACTATAATTCATCATACATAATACAAGCTATGGCCACCTTATCAAAATTAAGGTTTCTAAGACTTGTGACTATAGGTTTTAGAATCACACTCAACCGACCACATAGGCCATTTTCGCATGGCTTAAAGTTTACAACCCAAAATTCAACAAAACAAAATAGCCTATACATGCCAAATGTTCTCCTAGATCGACTAAGGAGACAATACCAAAAGATTGTTCGCCGGTGTGATGACTTGACGACGGTTCCGAGTTCACAAGAGACGAGTCCAAGAGACCTAAAATGGGTGACAAGAAAACACCGAGTGAGTTTATAACTCAGTAAGCCATAAGCATTCCACAACCATCCATTAACAAAATTATTACAACATGAAATAATGAACGAGGCTAAGTACTCCATCCATATCGAACTATATCATAGTTCCTTGGACCTTTCGGTTCAATCTCATACCAAGTCATACATCCACATTTCATATTCTATACAATAAGATATTTGAGGCATTTTTACACATTTTCACCACAATCATACAATTGCAATCATCACATAGATTTAAAGCTTACCAAGCTCAACCCCGAGCATGAACATATTACCTATTCGTCATGAGCTCAAGGTACTTACCCGATCCATTGTCCATACTCAACTCGATGGAGACACACCCTCCATATAATTGTTCGATCGGAGATATTTATATATATATAGAGTACGCACACGGTGCTTAATACTCGATTTCGCACACTTAGTGCCATGCGATTTAAGCCCGCACACATAGTGCCATACCCTTCGAGCTCGCACACTTAGTGCCATATATTTCCAGCATGCACACTTAGTGCCATATATTTCCAGCACGCACACTTAGTGCCATATATTTCCAGCACGCACACTTAGTGCCAATCTCGTCACCGCATACACGTATTGTTCAAGACACTTAGTGCCGAAAGCAAACTTTCTACACATTTCACTATTTCTTTTACATTCAACAATTGTCATCACTCCATACACATACGATTTCATTTATATATATATAGCATCCCATGAAACACAATTGCATAGATTTTACAATCATTTAAGCAATATCAAACATATGTGCTTAATGACTTACCTTGTTTGGGCAAATAATTCTAAGTCGGCTACTCGTTGACCTTCGATTTCCCCTTGTTGGACGCCTCTCCTTTAGGATCTTGAGCTTAAACAAACAAATTAACTCATTCAATCGCTTTGGTACATATGTTGGTATCCACATTCTAATGATCATATAACATACGAACGACATGGTAAAATTTTTATCTTGCTACCTTATGTTCTTGGCTATTCTACCAATAGCCTTATGCAATTTACTATTCTATCAATAATCCAATCACACATACACATATACATATTCGTATATTAAATAGCCACCCTCACTAACCACCCATTTTAGTTGATTTTATACAATCAAAGGCAATATCATGATTGGGTATACCTAAATAGCGAATGTGCTAAAATTGATCTAACATCACCTATACCCTTGATTGAATGGCGAATACTTATACTATCAATTATAGTATCGATTTTATTCTTTCAAACACATAGTCCCCATTCGCCCTAACCATTTACTTAACGTATGTGTACAAATTCCATCTCAAAATTAGGAGTTGCAACTACAACTAGGTTACCACAATGCTCATCAATGACCGAATGCCTAAGCACAACTCTACTAAAAATTTATCCAACATCATTAACTTTGCCCTTCACTATTTTTTTTCTAAACATCATATACAAAGTAACTTACATGTATATATAAAACCAACCTTGCTAGCACAATATCCCTTAACCGAATATCATAAACCCAAGCCACATATATGGTTCATCAAGGCCTTTCATTGGCCACATTCGCACCCCTCCCTTATGAACAAACCAATTTCAACTTTCATGAAAAATATATGTACCAAGAGCTTCAACTACTTGGCCAAATACCAAACCTCCAAACAACCAAATTTAATCCATGGAATGAATAGAACTTGAACTAATCACCTCATTTACATCTAAATTTCCAAGGGTTTCAAAGTGCTTACCTCTTCCTAAGCATCAACCAAGCCAAATCATGCACAAAAGAATTCCTTCTTCTTCCTCCTTCAAGCCACGGCAATGGAGAATAGAATGAGCATTTTCCTTCTTCTTTTTTTTTGTTTTTTCTCTCTAGTTACGGCACAATGGGGGGGGGCATCCATGCTCATTTTTTTGTTCATTTCTTTAATGCTAGCTATTATTTTATGGCTTCCTACATACACCACTAGCATAACATGTTGGAAACATGTTCCCTTGCCCATAATTTTGTCATGGCCGGCCACTAACCTTGTCAAATGGGTTATTTGACATGCAACTCCATTTATTTTACTTCATTCCTTTATTAACCTCTTAAAATTAGCCACATATAATTAAATCCTTTCACATGAGTCCTTTTCTTTCAATTCACCTTCAAATTAACTAAATCAAAGAATTAAAAAAATCACACATGCATTTTCACATATTTAGACAAGAACTATCATACTCAAATAATTTAGTGATTTCGGTTTAGCGGTCCCGAAACCGCTTCCGACTAGGGTCACTTTAGGGATGTCACAACTCTCCCCACTTAAGAAATTTTCGTCCCGAAAATCTTACCGATAAATAGGTTTGGGTATCGCTCTTTCATAGAGTTCTTGGGTTCCCAAGTGGCTTCTTCAATTCCGTGTTTATGCCACAACACCTTCACTAGTGGGATTTTCTTATTTCGCAACTCTTTTACTTCATGCATCAGAATGCGAATTGGCTCCTCTTCATAGCTCAAATTAGGCTGAATCTCAATCTCAGATGGAGCGATTACGTGCGACGGGTCGGATCTATATCGTCGAAGCATCGAGACATGGAAAACGTTGTGAATCTTTTCGAGCTCAGGGGGCAGGATTAATCGGTATGCGACTGGTCCGACTCGTTCGGATACTTCATACTGCCCGATGAACCTTGGACCCAATTTGCCCTTACGACCAAATCTAAACACCTTCTTCCAGGGTGAGACTTTGAGAAATACCTTGTCTCCCACCTGATATTCAATGTCTTTTCTTCTCAAATCCGCATACGACTTTTGGCGATCCAAGTAGCTTTCAAACTTTCACGGATTACTCGAACTTTCGCTCGGCATCCTTAATCAAATCAACCTCAAGATTTTACTTTCACTAAGTTCAGGTCCAAAATAATGGGGTACGACATTTACGACAAGATAAAGCCTCGTAAGGCGCCATCTTAATGCTTGATTGAAAACTATTGTTGTAGGCGAATTCAATCAAGGGTAAATACCGCTCCCATGACCCACTAAACTCAAGGATGCAACATCTCAACATATCCTCGAGTATTTGAATTATCCGTTCGGATTGACCATCGGTTTGGGGATGAAAAGATGCTAAAATGCGCTTTGGTACCCAAAGCCTCTTGCAATTTCTTCCAAAATCGAGATGTAAATCTTGGGTCTCTATCCGACACGATAGAAATAGGTACCCCATGCAATCGAACAATTTGGGAGACGTATAATTCGCCAATTTGTCAGCGAAAAATCCATGCGACAGGATAAAATGAGCAGACTTGGTCGATCTATCAACAATGACCTGCACCGAAGTCTTTCTTATTTTGAGTCAACGATAACCCAGACACAAAGTCCACTGTTACTCGATCCCATTTCCATTCGGGTATCATGATTGGCTGAAGTAATCCCGATGGCACTTGATGTTGCGCTTTCACTTGTTGACATATTAAACATTTTGAAACAAATTCTGAAATGTCTCGTTTCATACCGGGCCACCAAAATTGGCGTTTCAGATCATTGTACATTTTAGTACTACCGGTGGATCGACATTCAACTCTTGTGAGCCTCGTTCAAAATCATTGAAACAAGTCCCGAATTCCTTGGAATACATAATCGACCCTTAAACGTCAAGCAATCATGGTCGTCAATCAAATTCGATTCCTCATTCGAAACACATTCGCTCGCTTAGCGACCAATTCGGCGTCGACCTTCTGAGATTCAAGTACTTGATGAATCAATAATGGTTTGGCCTCTAATTCGACTACTAGCACATCATCGGGTGAAACGGATAGGTGAGCATCCATCACTCTCAAAGCAAACAGTGCTTTACGACTTAAAGCATCGGCCACCACGTTGGCCTTTCCGGTTGATAGTCAATGATGAGTTCATAGTCTTTCAACAACTCAAGCCAACGTCTTTGTCGCAGTTTAAATCTCTAAGTCATCAAATATTTTAGACTCTTGTGGTGCGAATAAATATGACACCTTTCTCCAAACAAGTAATGCCGCCATATCTTCAAGGCGAACACTATGGTCGCTAGTTCAAGGTCATGGGTCGGATAGTTTCTCTCATGCGGCTTTAGTTGTCTCGACGCGTAAGCCACAACTCGACCTTCTTGCATCAACACACAACCTAACCCAAGCAAGGATGCGTCACTATAAATGAAAAACTCTTTGCCGGACTCACCGTACTAGCACTTGGGGCCTCGGTTAAATAGGTTTTTGTCGATCGAAACTTTCTTGACAGCGTTCGACCACTCGAACTTAACATCTTTTTGGAGTAGTTTCGTCATCGGTGCAGCTATCATCGAAAACCTTTCACAAATCGTCGATAGTATCCGCAAGCCCCAAAAGCTCCTAACCCGGTAACATTCCTCGAAGGTTTCCAATCGACTATGGTCGAAATTTTGTTCGGGTCCACCCGACACCGTCGCGGACACCACGTGCCCCAAAAGCTAACCTCTCTCAACCAAAATTCACATTTCTTGAACTTTATGTATAATCGCTTATCTCGTAAGATTTGCAACACTAGCCTCAACTACTCCTTTCCGTCTCTTTACTTTCAAGCACACACGCAAGGTATGTTTCACACCCTTTTCACATATCTCCGAGGTCATAGAAGATATTATCGCTGGCACTCCTTTTAAATCAAGAGACTCGACTTGGACTACCTCGTTATTTGCACTCCTCAAATTAATGGTTTTCCTTTGCGTCCACCTTGCATCATGTACGGTCACCAATCCATACCAAGAATAACATTGAATTCATCAAATGGTAGAAGCATCAGATCGGCCAGAAAACAGGATTCTCAAATTATTAGGGGGCATCTCTTGCACACTTTATCAACGAGTACGTATTGACCCAAAGGGTTTGACACTCGAATTACGAACTCAATAGACTCAACAGGTAGAGTCTTACTGGATGCTAAGGTTTCACATACATATGAATGAGTAGAACCGGGGTCAATCAATGCAATCACACTAGTATCAAAGAGAGTAAAAGTACCAGTGATAACGTCAGGGGAGGATGCCTCCTCTCGTGCCCGGATGGCATATGCTCTAGCAGGAGCACGGGTCTCGGATCGAACAGCCGTATCAGAGGCTCCTCTCTAATTACCACCCCTACCTCCAGAAATTCTCGGGGGCCTACCTCTAGCCGTCGTTCCACTAGGTCTTGCACCTTGCATCTTATTCTTCTCATCTAGCTCCGTGCAATCTCTAATGAAGTGGTCCTTCGAACCGCATTCATAACAGGCCCTATTAACAGACTTACCCCAACATTCACCTAGGTGTTGTCTTCCACATTGGGGGCATTCAGGTTTCTCTTGACGATTATTGCCCACACTAGCTACCGAAGTAGCTCAGGAGTCCGTCAATGGTCGGGCTCGATGGAAATTCCTTGATCGCCTCGACTTATTAGTGTCCTCCACGAACTTCTTTACACCGAGAACGGAGCTTTACTCGCCAATCTTTTATGATAATCTCTTGCTTCAAATTCAGCCTTCTTCTTCTCCTTTCCAAGTTCTTCCGCCTTGCGTGCTCGTTCGACCAAGTGTTACGAACTCCCTTATCTCCAAAATACCCACTAGTAGCTTTAAATCTTCATTCAATCCTTCTTCAAATCTTTTGCACATAGCAACCTCATCAGCCACACACTCCCGAGCATACCGACTAAGTCTTACGAACTCATGTTCGATTCGAGATCTTGTCATACGGCCTTGCTTGAGCTCCAAGAATTCCTTACGCTTTTGATCGATGAACCGTTGACTAATATATTTCTTCCGAAATTCGTTTGGAAGAAATCCCAAGTAACTTGTTCCTTTGGGACTATGGAAATTAAGGTCCTCCACCAATAGTAGGCTGAGTCTCACAACAAGGATATAGCACACTTAAGACATTCATCGGGTGTGCATGACAGTTCATCAAACACTCTAATGGTGTTATCAAGCCAGAACTCGGCCTTTTCGGCATCATCAGTAACTATGGCCTTGAACTCCTCAGCCCCGCGCTTCCTAATCAGGTCTACAGGTGGTTTGCTTAGCCTCACAGGATCAGTAACTGGAGGCATTGCGGGCTCTTTGGGCGGAGTATTTAAATTCGGGAATGGTTGGACAGCCGGATTGGTTCGGGCATATTGCGCGACCCACTCATTCATCATGGTGAAGAAGGCTTGTTTCGCCCCTCCATTTTGATTATTCGTGGATGAATGAGGCTCAACAGGCGGTGTCCCTTGCGCGGGAGCAGCCGCTACACTTTCAACGTCATCCGCGAAGGGTCTCTCTACCCCGGGTTCCATTTGCTAATCAAAACAAAAATTTCAACCGTCAGAAGTCATCACATTTTTTTAGCACTAACAATTTGGCATGTATAGCTAAACTTACACGCGCTATGGTAGTCCTAGAACCGACTAAACCTGGCTCTGATACCAATAAAATGTAACACCCCAAACCCGTGACCGTCACCGGATTTGACCACGAGGTGTTACCGGGCTTACTTCCCTTATTTCTCTCTTGGAAATTATGAATTTCTGTTCCAGGCAGGCTAGCTAACTGCATCACTGTTACCTTAAAAATCATATCTCGAGTTCCCGAACTCGAAAACCAGTTCAGTAAATTTTCCCTGAAACTAGACTCATAATTCCATCTACACATTTTTTTCTAGAATTTTTGGTTGGGCCAATTGGTACAGTTTATTAGTTAAAGTCACCCCTGTTTCAAGGTTCGACTACACTGACCTTTGCGCATTACGACCTGGATATCATCTTGTACAGAGCTCCAATGCTCATACCGTTTGTTTCTAATGAAACTAGACTCAAAGGGGAATCTATGCATATAAGGCATGACTTCTAATTGATTCTGGATAATTTATGGTAAATTTTCAAAGTCGGAGCAGGGGATCCAGAAACCGTTCTAGCCCTGTTTCACGAAAAGCTGAATATCTCTTAAAATCTGACTCACATGACCGTTTCGTTTCTTCCATATGAAAGTAGATTCATCAAGGTTAAATTTCATAATTTATTCACTATTTAATTCTACTTCTACTATTTTTAGTGATTTTTCAATCTCACCTCACTGCTGCTGGCAGCATCTGTTACTAAAGCAAACAATGACTATTTCATAATTCTTCCATGGCCAACTATAATTCATCATACATAATACAAGCTATGGCCACCTTATCAAAATTAAGGTTTCTAAGACTTGTGACTATAGGTTTTAGAATCACACTCAACCGACCACATAGGCCATTTTCGCATGGCTTAAAGTTTACAACCCAAAATTCAACAAAACAAAATAGCCTATACATGCCAAATGTTCTCCTAGATCGACTAAGGAGACAATACCAAAAGATTGTTCGCCGGTGTGATGACTTGACGACGGTTCTGAGTACACAAGAGACGAGTCCAAGAGACCTAAAATGGGTGACAAGAAAACACCGAGTGAGTTTATAACTCAAGTAAGCCATAAGCATTCCACAACCATCCATTAACAAAATTATTACAACATGAAATAATGAACGAGGCTAAGTACTCCATCCATATCGAACTATATCATAGTTCCTTGGACCTTTCGGTTCAATCTCATACCAAGTCATACATCCACATTTCATATTCTATACAATAAGATATTTGAGGCATTTTTACACACCAACTCATTTTCACCACAATCATACAATTGCAATCATCACATAGATTTAAAGCTTACCAAGCTCAACCCCGAGCATGAACATATTACCTATTCGTCATGAGCTCAAGGTACTTACCCGATCCGCTGTCCATACTCAACTCGATGGAGACACACCCTCCATATAATTGTTCGATCGGAGATATTTATATATATATATAGAGTACGCACACATAGTGCTTAATACTCGATTTCGCACACTTAGTGCCATGCGATTTAAGCCCGCACACATAGTGCCATACCCTTCGAGCTCGCACACTTAGTGCCATATATTTCCAGCATGCACACTTAGTGCCATATATTTCCAGCATGCACACTTAGTGCCATATATTTCCAGCACGCACACTTAGTGCCAATCTCGTCACCGTACACACGTATTGTTCAAGACACTTAGTGCCGAAAGCAAACTTTCTACACATTTCACTATTTCTTTTACATTCAACAATTGTCATCACTCCATACACATACAATTTCATTTATATATATATAGCATCCCATTAAACACAATTGCATAGATTTTACAATCATTTAAGCAATATCAAACATATGTGCTTAATGACTTACCTTGTGTTGGGCAAATAATTCTAAGTCGGCTACTCGTTGACCTTCGATTTCCCCTTGTTGGACGCCTCTCCTTTAGGATCTTGAGCTTAAACAAACAAATTAACTCATTCAATCGCTTTGGTACATATGTTGGTATCCACATTCTAATGATCATATAACATACGAACGACATGGTAAAATTTTTATCTTGCTACCTTATGTTCTTGGCTATTCGGCCAATAGCCTTATGCAATTTACTATTCTATCAATAATCCAATCACACATACACATATACATATTCGTATATTAAATAGCCACCCTCACTAACCACCCATTTTAGTTGATTTTATACAATCAAAGGCAATATCATGATTGGGTATACCTAAATAGCGAATGTGCTAAAATTGATCTAACATCACCTATACCCTTGATTGAATGGTCAATACTTATACTATCAATTATAGTATCGATTTTATTCTTTCAAACACATAGTCCCCATTCGCCCTAACCATTTACTTAACGTATGTGTACAAATTCCATCTCAAAATTAGGAGTTGCAACTACAACTAGGTTACCACAATGCTCATCAATGACCGAATGCCTAAGCACAACTCTACTAAAATTTATCCAACATCATTAACTTTGCCCTTCACTATTTTTTTTTCTAAACATCATATACAAAGTAACTTACATGTATATATAAAACCAACCTTGCTAGCACAATATCCCTTAACTGAATATCATAAACCCAAGCCACATATATAGTTCATCAAGGCCTTTCATTGGCCACATTCGCACCCTCCCTTATGAACAAACCAATTTCAACTTTCATGAAAAATATATGTACCAAGAGCTTCAACTACTTGGCCAAATACCAAACCTCCAAACAACCAAATTTAATCCATGGAATGAATAGAACTTGAACTAATCACCTCATTTACATCTAAATTTCCAAGGGTTTCAAAGTGCTTACCTCTTCCTAAGCATCAACCAAGCCAAATCATGCACAAAAGAATTCCCTTCTTCTTCCTCCTTCAAGCCACGGCAATGGAGAATAGAATGAGCATTTTCCTTCTTTTTTTTTTGTTTTTCTCTCTAGTTACGGCACAATGGGGGGCATCCATGCTCATTTTTTTGTTCATTTCTTTAATGCTAGCTATTATTTTATGGCTTCCTACATACACCACTAGCATAACATGTTGGAAACATGTTCCCTTGCCCATAATTTTGTCATGGCCGGCCACTAACCTTGTCAAATGGGTTATTTGACATGCAACTCCATTTATTTTACTTCATTCCTTTATTAACCTCTTAAAATTAGCCACATATAATTAAATCCTTTCACATGAGTCCTTTTTCTTTCAATTCACCTTCAAATTAACTAAATCAAAGAATTAAAAAAATTCACACATGCATTTTCACATATTTAGACAAGAACTATCATACTCAAATAATTTAGTGACTCGGTTTAGCGGTCCCGAAACCGCTTTCCGACTAGGGTCACTTTAGGGATGTCACAATGTGGCCATTGAGCCGAAAATGATATTTTTGTTAAGTGAATTGTGCATAAAAATTTTGTTATGAAATTGAAACAAAGATGTGTATGAATGTTCGAGTGATATCCGGGCTAAGCTCAAGGCAATTGTGCGATTGTGATATCGGGCTAAGCCCAAGGCAATTGTGCGAGTTATGATATCGGGCTAAGCCAAGGCAATTGTGCGAGTTGTGATACCGGGTTAAGTCCCGAAGGCCTTTGTGCGGGTTACCATAACGGGCTATGTCCCAAGGCGTTTGAACGAGTAGCTATATCCGGTTAAACTCAAGGTATGTGATTTGAGAACTTTGAACTTGCTGTAAAAATTTTCAGTTATTACGCTTATGAAATTCCCAACAACGAGGTACGTTTCGGGTGTGCTTTGCACACTATGAGTAAGTGTATATGAGTATTCGCTCAAATGATAAATGAGCTATCGGCCTTGACTAAGCCGTTATTTGTGTATGAATACAAGAGTTGGGATTGTGAAGTAAGCATGTCGTTGAGAAATTGTGCATATGAATTATTGTTTAGCTACTTGAATGCTATGCTTTGGTTGTGTGTAATTTGTGGCTCGAAACTTACTAAGCATAAATTGCTTACTCCGTTTCTTTGTTTCTTTGTCTTATAGATTTTGCTCGTTAGCGATCGGATTCGGGATCATTGAAGTGAAGTCATCCACACTATCAAAACCCCTTTTTGATACTCTTTTAGTCGAACCTTGGATATGGCATGTATAGGACTACCCTTGGTTGTTTTCAAGTATCTTTGTGATGTATATGTGTACGGCCATGCGAAAATGGCTCGTAAAAGTGGAGTATGGCATTAGACCATTTGAAGTCGTGCTTATTGTAAATATATATATGGTTTCATGATGTGATTATGAATTGGAATGGGAGTGTTGGTCACATGATCAGCCATTGGAATGGCTAAATATGATCACATGTGAACCTATGTATGACAAGACTATAGTTGGACCATGGAAACCACAAAATAGGTAAAGTTTACCTTGAAAACAGATGCTGCCAGCTGCAGTGACGTGGATGTGTAAAATCACTAAAAATAGTAGGAATGGTATTAAATAGTGAATAAATTATGTAATCTAACCTTGATGAATCTACTTTCGTATGAAAGTAACGAAACGATCATATGAATAGTATACTAAGAGATATTAAAGTTCTCGTGAGACAGGGCCAGAACGGTTTCTGGATCCCCTGTCTCGACTTTGAAAATTTACCATAAATTACCCAGAAGGAATTAGAGGTCATGCCTTATATGTGCAGATTTCCTTTTGACTCTAGTTTCATTACAAACAAACGAAATCAGTATTGAAGCCCTGTACAGAGAGATATTCAAGTTGTAACGCGCAAAGGTCAGTGTAGTCGACCCCTGCAACATGGGTGACTTTAACTAATAAACTGTACCAATTGGCCTGACCAAAAATTCTAGAAATAAATCCATGGATGGATATATGAGTCTAAATTCATGGAAAATTTACGGAATCAGTTTCTGAGTTTTGAAACTCGAGATATTCTTTTTAAGACGACAGTGACGCAGTTCTCCAGCCTGTCTGGAAATGTCAAATTGGTCGGTGCTATAAGTGGTTTTGGCTCGTTAACCCCTCGTGACCGACACCGGCAACGGTCTCGGGTTCGGGGTGTTACAATCTTAATACTTGATTGAAAACTATTGTTGTAAGCGAATTCAATCAAAGGTAACTACCGCTCCCATGAACCACTAAACTCGAGGATGCAACATCTCAACATATCCTCAAGTATTTGAATTATCCGCTCGAATTGACCATCAGTTTGGGGGTGAAAAGTGGTGCTAAAATGCAACTTGGTACCCAAAGCTTCTTGCAATTTCTTCCAAAATCGTGAGGTGAATCTCGGATCTCTATCCGACACAATAGAAATAGGTACCCCGTGTAATCTCACAATCTGAGAAACATACAATTCAGCTAGTTTATCCAATGAAAAATCCGTGCGTACAGGGATAAAGTGAGCCGACTTAGTCAGTCTATCAACAACAACCCAAATCGCATCTTTCTTCCTTGCTGACACTGGCAACCCAGATACAAAATCCATCGTGACTCGATCCCATTTCCATTCAGGTATCATGATCGGCTGAAGTAAACCCGTAGGCACTTGATGTTCTGCCTTCACTTGCTGACATACTAAGCACTTCGAAGCAAAATCAGAAATGTCTCGTTTCATACCATGCCACCAAAACTGACGTCTCAGATCGTTGTACATTTTCGTACTCCCCGGGTGAATTGACATTCGGCTACAATGAGCTTCGTTCAGAATCATCGAAATAAGTTCTGAATTTCTTGGAACACACAAACGACTTCTGAACCTCAAACAATCGTCATCATCAATTTGAAACTCTGATTCCATATTCGAAACACATTCAGCCCGTTTTGCAACCAGTTCATCATCGACTTTCTGAGCTTCACGAATTTGATGAATCAACAATGGTTTGGCCTTTAATTCTGCCACTAACACATTGTCGGATAGAACAGACAAGTGTACATTCATCACTCGTAAAGCAAACAGTGATTTACGACTTAAGGCATCCGCAACCACATTAGCCTTTCCCGGGTGATAGTCAATGACAAGCTCATAATCTTTCAACAACTCGAGCCAACGTCTTTGTCGCAGATTCAAGTCTCTTGGAGTCATCAAATATTTGAGACTTTTGTGATCCGAATATACATGGCACTTCTCACCAAATAAGTAATGTCGCCATATTTTCAAAGCGAACACGATGGCAGCTAGTTCAAGATCATGGGTCGGATAATTTTTCTCATGTGGCTTCAGTTGTCTCGACGCATAAGCTACAACTCGACCCTCTTGCATCAATACGCAACCCAACCCAAGTAGGGATGCATCACTATAAATGACAAACTCTTTGCCTGATTCGGGCTGCACTAGTACTGGAGCTTCAGTCAAACAAGTTTTCAGTTGATTGAAACTTTTCTAACACTTTTCTGTCCATTCAAACTTAACATCTTTCTGAAGTAGTTTCATCTTTGGTGTGGCTATCATCGAGAAACCCTTTACAAAGCGTCTGTAGTAACTGGCAAGTCCTAAAAAGCTCCAAACTTCAGTAATATTTCTCGGAGGCTTCCAGTTAAGTATGGCCGAAATTTGTTTGGATCAACTCGAATACCCGATGCAGATACCACATGACCCAAGAAGCTAACCTCTCTTAACCAGAACTCACACTTACTGAACTTAGCATATAACTGCTTATCCCGTAAAATTTGCAACACTAATCCTGTGTGTTCAAAGATGATCGGTTTCATTTCTCGAATAGACCAAAATATCATCGATAAACACAACTACAAACCGATCCAAATACGGTCTGAAGATTCGATTCATCAAATCCATAAATACCGCGGGGGCATTAGTGAGCCCAAACGGCATCACTAAGAATTCGTAGTGACTGTATCTCGTTCTGAAAGCTGTTTTGGGTATATCCGAATCTCGAATTCGCAACTGATAATAACCCGATCTCAAATCTATCTTTGAAAACACCGAGGCTCCCTTTAGTTGATCAAACAAATCATCAATACGCGGTAACGGATATTTATTCTTTATTGTCACTTTATTCAGCTGACGATAGTCGATGCACAACCTCATGGTTCCGTCCTTCTTTTTCACAAACAATACTGGTGTACCCTAAGGTGAGAAACTTGGTCGAGCGAAACCCCTATCCGTCAACTCTTGCAACTGAGCTTTCAACTCTTTTAACTCGGTTGGTGCCATACGATACGAAGCTATTGAAATCGGTGTAGTCCTAGGTACAAACTCAATACCAAACTCTACCTCCCGAACAGGTGGTAAACCCGGTAATACTTTGGGAAAAACATCCGGGTATTCACAAACCACTGGCACAGATTCAGGCTTCTTTTCTAACTCTTTGTCATCAAGTACATACGCAAGGTATGCTTCACAACCCTTTCTTACATATTTCTGAGCCAACATCGATGATATTACAGCTGGCAACCTATTCAAGTCAATAGACTCAACTCGGATTATCTCGTTATTTACACACCTTAAATCGATGGTTTTTCTTTTGCAATTTACAATTGCATCATGTACGGTCAACCAATCCATACCGAGGATAACATCAAATTCGTCAAACGGTAAAAGCATCAAATCGGCTGGAAAACAGAACCTCGGATTACTAGGGACATTTCTTGCACACTTTGTCGACAAGCACGTAACAACCCAAAGGATTTGACACCGAATTACAAACTCAGAGACTCAACGGTAGAGTCTTCTTTGGATGCTAAGGTTTCACATATATAAGAATGAGTAGAACCAGGGTCAATCAAAGCAATCACATTAGTATCAAAGAGAGTAAAAGTACCAAGATAACATCCGGCGAGGAAGCATCCTCGCGTCTGGCGATAGCGTAAGCTCTAGCAGAGCACGAGCCTCAGATCTGGTTGTAGCATCTCTAGATCCTCTCCGACCGCCACTAGCATTGCCGTATTTCTAGATGGTCTACCTCGGCAAGTAGTAGCACCGGGTTTCCCACTCGATTTACGTTCTGCTCGAGACAATCTCGGGCAATCTTTAATAAAGTGGTCAGGTGATCCGACTTGTAACAGAGCGGTCATGGAATCTAGAACTCCCGAATGCCATTTACCACAATATCGACACTGCTCGTCTCGACGATCATTTCCAACATCTGGCGATCAAGTGACTCGTGCACTCACGGGGTCGATCACGATCTCGTCTAGAAAAACCCGAAGTGTCTCTAGATCGGCCTAAATCATCTCTAAATTTCTTCGATGACTGTTGAAAGGGCCTCCCCGAAGACCTCTTACAAAACACCTTTGCTCCCATATCAGCTTTTCTTTTCTCCATACTGAGCTCCTCGGCTTTGCAAGCTCGCTCGACAAGTACCACAAATTCTCGGATTTCTAAAATGCCAACATACAGCTTTATATCATCATTCAGTCCATCCTCGAAACGTTTATACATCACGGCTTCTGAAGAAATGCATTCTCGAGCGTAACGGCTAAGCCTTACAAACTTTCGTTCATAATCGGTAACCGACATGGAACCTTGTTTAAGTTCAAGAAATTCCTTCGTTTTGATCCATGAATCTCGATCGATATACTTTTTCCGAAACTCGATTTGGAAAAACTCCCAAGTTACTTGCTCTCTGGCACTGTGAAGTCAACGATTCCACCAATAGTAGATGTAATCACGTAGCAAGGAGATAGTACACTTTAGGCACTCATCGGTGTGCAAGATAGCTTATCGAAAATTCGAATAGTGTTGTCCAACCAAAATTCAGCTTGCTCGGCATCATCATTGTCCGTAGCTTTAAATTCAGAGCCTGTGTTTTCGATTCATCAACTGGGGCTTATTTGACCTTATTTGGTCATTGTCGGAGGTATTGTAGGTCTTGGGGTGGTATTAGTCGGGAATGGAGGTTGTGGAATAGTCAGTATTAGTTTGAATGTATTGGTTGAACCAATCATTCATCACGCTATAAAAAGCTTGTCTAGCTTCATCATTCGGATTACTAGCAATAGGTTGAGAGTCCGCCGACGCTGTCCCTTGTCTTGCGGAGCAGCGCTACACTCTCAAGATCATCAGCTACCGCTTGGTTAGGATCGGATCCATTACTATAAATAAACACATTTTCAATTGTCAGAAATCACCACACTATCAAATAATCACATAATGGCATGTATAGCTAGACCCAAACGTATTACGGTAGTCCTAGAATCGACTAAACCGTGGCTCTGATACCAATAAAATTGTAACACCCCGTACCCGAGACCGTTTCCGGAGTCGAACACGAGGTGCTAACAGACTTAATTCATTTATTTTCACAGTCCATTTTAAAAATTTCCAGACAAGCTGGCTAACTGCGTCACTGTCACCTTAAAAATCATATCTTGAGTTCCAAAACTCAAAAACCAGTTTCGTAAATTTTACCTGAAACTAGACTCACATATCCATATACAAATTTTTTTCTAGAATTTTTGGTCTAGCCAATTAGTACAGTTTATTAGTTAAAGTCTCCTCTGTTTCAGGGTTCGACTACTCTGACCTTCATGCATTACAACTTAGATATCTTCTTGTAAAAGGCTTCAATACTTATACCGTTTGTTTCTAAAGAAACTAGACTCAAAAAGGAATCTGTACATATAGGGAATGACTTCTAATTATCTCTGGTTAATTTATAGTGAATTTCCAAAATCGGAATAGGGGATCCAGAAATCGCTCTGGCCCTGTTTCACAAAAACTTAAGCATCTCATAAGATACGGCTCATATGATCGTTTCGTTACTTTCATATGAAAATAGATTCATCAAGGTTCGATTACATAATTTATTAACTATTTAATTACATTCCTACTATTTTTAGTGATTTTTCAAATCCACACCACTGCTGCTGTCAGCATCTGTTTTTAAAGGTAAACTTTACCTATTTCATGGTTTTCCATGAATCAACTAGAATTTGTCATACAAAGCACCAAAATGATCATGATTAACCATTACAATGGCTAATAGTTACCAAACATTTCCATACCTCTCAATGAACAACATACAAAACCATTATAATGCTATGCTCAAAGTATATATAAGCCATTTTCGCATGGCTATCCAAATTTATACAAAACCAAAGGGTACATGACCAACAATAAAAAGGGTAGTCCTATACATGCCATTTTCAGAGTTCAACCAAAAGTGTACCAAAAGGGCTTTGATAGTGTGGACGACTTCGACTTCGACAATCCCGAGTCCGATAGTGACGAACCAAAATCTATAAAACAGAGATTCAAAGAACAGAGTAAGCATTTAATGCTTAGTAAGTTTTGAGCAATGAAATTAGGCACAATCAAGTATAGCATTCATATAACTAAACGGATAATTTCATATACATATATTCTCAAAATCAGTCCTATTACATTTCCAACCCTTATATTCACACATAAGGGATCAACTTAACCAAAGGCCTAAGCTCATTAATTGTCCGAGCGAATAATATTTAAAAGGAATCAACTACTCCAATGCATATACTAAACGCACCTCATCGTTGGGATTTTACGAGCGTATTAATTGAAATTATTACAGCAAGATCGCTCATTCCCAAACCAAGTACCTTCGAAATTTAGCCGGATATAGCTACTTGCTCAAATCCCTTCGGGACTTAGCCCGGTTATAGTAACTCGCACAAATGCCTTCGGGACTGAGCCCGGTTATAGTAACTCACACAAATGCCTTCGGGACTTAGCCCGGATATAGTAACTCGCACAAATGCCTTCGGGCTTAACCCGGAATTAGTCACTAGCACAAATGCCTTCGGGACTTAGCCCGGTTATCATCCGAATATCCATGCACATATCAATAAATCATGACACATCTATATTTCATTTTCATAACTAGAATTCAAACACAAGTCACTTATCAAGCATTATCATTTTCGGCTCAATAGTTACATACAAAGAGCATGATTTTGATTTACTTAAAACATGATCTAATCGAATCATAATCTAAGATCCATTACTCAAAAACTTGCCTCGGATGTTGTCGAACGATTTCGGCGGCTATTCGATCACTTTTTCCTTTCCCTTATCCAACTTTGGTCCTCTAAGCTCTTGAGCTCCTCCTAAACACCAACCAACCGAACATGAAGCAAGAAAATCCTCTCCTTCTTCCTTCCTCAAGTCACGGCAATGGAGGAGTAGCCTAGCTCATTTTTTTTTCTTTTTCTCTTTCTCCTCCTACTGGCCACTATTATTTTATTACCCATGCTCCTTATTTTATCATTCCTCCCATAAAACACTAACATAACATGTTTATGACATGTTTTACCCATCACATTTTGTCCACCCTCATTGTCATGGCCGCCACTACCAATTAAGTGGGAAATTGACATGCAAGTCCACCCTTTTAATTGCATGCACTAATAGATCCTTATAGATTAACCTATCACATTTCACAAGTGTCACACATAAGTCCTATTAACTAAATTCACATGCAATTAACTAAATCAAAGCTTAAAACTTTCACACATTCATATTCACATATTTTAGACAATAATTATCATATTCAAATAATTTGGTGACTCAGTTTAGCGGTCCCGAAACCGCTTTCCGATTAGGGTCACTTTAGGGCTATCACAAATAACGTCTAACCCTAGGTTGAATAATTGAAATCTGTTTCTAATTAACACCCTAGAATTGCATTAACTCGATCTATGGATTCACTTATTAGGTTTCACCCTAATTCGGCAAAATCTTATCACCCTATCTCTAGGCGTGCAATCAACTCCGCTTAATTATTACAAATTTACTCTTAGACAGGGTCTATTCCTCCTTTAAATAAGAGCTTAACTTGTATCAATATCCTAGAATATCAAAACAAGAATTAAGAACACATAATTAAGAACAAGTCAAATATTTATCATACAATTCAGATAATAATAACAAGATCCATCTTAGGTTTCATTCCCCCTAGGTATTTAGGGGGCTTAGTTCATACTTATGAAAGAAAACATCTCAAAAGCATAAAGATAACAAAACATAAGAAAACCCAAAACTTCTGAAGGAACTTGAAAGGAGATCTTCAGTCTTGATGATGAATCCAGCTTCTGAGATGGAACAATCTACTTTCTTTGAGTAATTCCTTACTTCCTACTCTACGTCCCCCTCTTAAGTGCCTCATCAGGTGTTTAAATAGGCTTTAGAATGCCTAAGAGCCCCAAAATTGGCCTTTTTTGAATAGGACTATACTTGGACTCTGTAGGGACACGCCCGTGTGACATTCTCGTGTGACACACCCGTGTGCGATTACTCTAGCCCGTGTTCAAGGCTGTTGAACAGGCACGAGTGTGTAGTCTACCCATGTAAGTCGTGCTTTAATCGTACCAAATTGACACTACCCTGTGACGCGTCCGTGTGAGGAAGTCCAAGCCGTGTTGATTTCCCACGTGGGTCTATTTTCTTTGTTTTCGGCCCGTTTCTCGCTCTATTTACTCTCTTATGCTCACCTAAGTATAAAACATGAAATTAAAGGATTAGAAGCATCGAATTCGCCAATTCTAAGGAGAAACCATCCATAAATGTGTTAAGCATGGGATAAAAATATGTATAAATTACGGTTTATCAATGGTCAAATGTATCAAAAAGGAATGATGCGAGTTTATGGCAAGAAGGCTTGCCCTAGAGAATTCCATGAGAAGGACTTAGTTTTGAAAAAGATCCTTCATATACAAAAGGATTTCAGAGGAAGTGGATGCCGAATTAAGAAGGACCTTATGTAGTAAAGAAGGCCTTCTCTGGAAAAGTGTTCATTTTAAACGAGATGGATGGCAAGAACCTGCCTAATCCCATAAATTCAGATTCAGTAAAAAAGTTTTCCAAAAAAGAAAAGAAGAAGAAGAAGAAGAAGAAGAAGAAGAAGAAATAAAAAAGAAAAAAAAAAAGAAAAAGGAGAGGCCAAGGCGAAAACCCATAAAGGGCACTTTGAGACCAAAGAGGTTTTGAATTGAAAACCCGTAAAGGGCAATTCAAATAAAAAATGGGGCATACGGTAGTCTTGCTATGCTTGAATTAAAAAGGAGGAGGCATGCTACATCTTGGGACATTAACAAAGTACTCCAGATCTCTTAAACACATGTCGAGCTCAAAATGGTCCTCAAGAAGTTCGTACAGAGAAGCTCAGGTTGCGATATCTGGGCACCTAGTTTTCATCTTACCCATATTTGCTATCCTTGACTACTGTATCCATTTTGAGCTACGCTCCCAATCAATTTCCTTCTTATTACATTTCATTGACTTATTCATTTCGAGTTAATTTCCTTCTTATTGCATTTGCTATCTTTGATTAATTTGTTCGTTTCGAGCTATGCTCCTAATCATTTTCCTTCTTATCCATTGTCATGATCTTTTCAAGCAATTTGCATTGAAATAATGATTAATGGACTAATAAAACTTTCACAAAAGAAGTTATGCATATTACTCTGAAAAGTTTCTAAATAGTACAAGAACCTGAAACAGGACTGTTGTTTAGAACTCACCAAACCTAGGGGTTGGAAATATTTGAGAAAGAGGAGTCTAAATTGTGACTATCTCTTCGGATGTTCTGTCAAAGATATTAGTTGAACAAGGAGACAAGATATTGCATCGGTGATACAACCTCGACAAATAACGAGCAACCCAAGCATTAAAATGGGATCATTCTCGAAAAAATGACATTCTACATTCCTGCATACACATTTGGTCATGTTACCCAGATCAATGGATTAAAGAAGATACAAATCCTGTAACCCTAAGTTGCAGTGGGATGGATTGAAGAAGATACAAATCTTATACCCCTGAGTTGCAGTGGGATGGATTGAAGAAGATACAAATCCTATACCCTTGAGTTGCAGTGGGATGGATTGAAGATGATACAAATCATATACCCTTGAGTTGTAGTGGGGTGGATAGAAGAAACCACAAATTTTATCTCCTTAAAGTTGCAGTGGAGCAAACCAACTGAGCAAATGGTGATTATTTCTTCTAATTCTCTGTCAAAGATACCAGCTGAGCAAAGAAGGTAGGGTAACACATCAGTGACAGAACCTTGATGAACAATGAGCCATGAGAACCCAAATATTAAAAAGGGATCATTCTTATGACATTCTGCATTTATGCAAATATCATTCATACACATCTAGTTAGAAGCATTTGATTCATTCTGATCATAGCATCCTAATCGTTTGGCATAAGCATAGACCCATCAAATAGATTTTTCAGGTCCTGTTCCCCAAAGAACGGCGTAACAGACCCGTGAAACCACAAATCCTATACCTCTAAAATTGCATAGGTCAGATTAAGTCATCATGGCGAATTTTATCTCCCTAAAGTTGTAGTGGAATAGATTGAAGCCACAAGCCATATCTCCTTGAAGTTGCAGCGGAGCAGACTAATGACAGCGAATATTATTTCTCTGAACTTGCAGTGGAACAGATTAAAGCTAAAAATTATGGTGAATCTTATCTCCCTGAAGTTGCAGTTGAGCAGATTGAAGCCACTAGCCTTATCTCCCTGAAGTTGCAGCGGAGCAGACTGAAGATAGCGGACCTCATTTCCCTAACGTTATAGTGGAACAGATTAAAGCTACAAATTATGGTGAATCTTATCTCCCTAAAGTTGCAGTGGAGCAGATTGAAGCCACCAGCCTTATCTTCCTGAAGTTGTAGCAGAGCAGGTTGAAATTACCGATCCTTATCTCTCTGAACTTGCAGTAGAGTAGGATAAAATACACAAACCTTATCTCCCTGAAGTTACAGTGGAGCAGGTTGAAATACCAATTCTTATCTCCTTGAAGTTCCAACAGAGTAGATTGAAGCTACAAATCTCTTCTCCTTGAAATTACATTGGAACAGATCGAAGCCACAATCTTTATCTCTCTGAAGTTACAATAGAGTAGGATAAAAATACACGAACCTTATCTCCCTGAAGTTGTAGTGGAGCAAGTTGAAATTACCAATTCTTATCTCCTTGAAGTTCCAGCGGAGTAGATCGAAGCTACAAATCTCTTCTCCCAGAAATTACATTGGAGCAGATCGAAGCCACAATCCTTATCTCTCTGAAGTTGCAGTAAAGCAGGATAAAAATACATAAACCTTATCTCCTTAAAGTTGCAGTGGAACAAGTTGAAATTATCAATTCTTATCTCCTTTAAGCTCCAGTGGAGTAGATCGAAGCTACAAATCTCATCACTCTGAAATTACATTGGAGTAAATTGAAGCTACAAGTCTTATCTTCCTGAAGTTGCAGTGGGGCTACTTGAAGAAGAGGAGCACCAAAGAAGCCAAGATTCAGCAAGACCGGGCAAAATTGGTCCTCTTTAAAGTCTTTGCTCTATTCTCATTGCACGGCAATGATCAAAGAGGGGTAGCTATAAGGCCCAATTTTTGCCCGGGTCCAAAACCAAATAAATAGAAAAAAATAACAAAACAAAAAACCCAAATAAATTAAAATAGTCCAAAACAGTCTATAACCTAAACTATTACAAACCTAAGGCCCAATCCAAACCCAAAAAAAGAGACGCAACAGTTCCTAGCCTAAACCCTAAAGCCCTAAAGGCCCAAAACCAAAAACATCCACAGAAACCCTGAGGTTTCTGCTTGGCGCCGCAGTAGTCTTCATCAGCCTCCAGCACACAGCCTTCATACACCACCAAGCGTCAGCAGACGCCTCTGTACCTGCAGAAAGAAAGGACAAACAATAACAAAGTAAAGAAAACCAAACAATATTGTATTTCTCCTTTTCTTTTCGGTTATAAAAGAGCAACCAAAGAGTTGTAAGGTATTTTTTTTCATATACTATGAACACATATACAAAAATAAAAAATACAAAAATAAGAATAAAAAACAGAAGTTTTTTTTTTTAAGGTGGTTCTTCTATTCATTTTTTTTCTTTCTTCTCTTTAGTTTCATTTTTGTTTTTGTTAATAAAAAAGTAGTACTAAAGAATAGAGGGCTTAACTGTGCGCTTGAGGGCCCCAGGCCGAGTGCCATAGTGGAGGTGGAGGCACCGGATGTCGATGAAACCCCCACGTTGGCTAAGACCGAGACGCAGAGAGTAGTGCCTCTCTCCCTCCCCCCTCCTCTGTTTCTTTTTTCTTTATGCATTGGTAAAATGATTTTTTTAAAAACTATTTATCTTTTAAGAGCCTCAATGAATGGCGCTGTTTAGGGGTTAGGTCCCAGAGACCAAAAACGATAGCGTTTGGCCATGACCAGAGACCCGACCTGAGACCAGACCCGACCCGAGACCCGACCCGAGTGTGACCAAGATTCGCATGTTTTGGCTTCGTTGGGATATTTACGCTCCTAGTCCCTCCTCTTTTTCTACCCTTTTTATTATTAATTTTGCCCCATGACTTTGGCCTTTGATTCGTTTTGTCCCACATCAAAACAATGCGTTTTGTGGTCTTGGAATAATTGCCCAGTCAACCCCTCTTTTCCCGTGTGTTGCAATTGGGATCCGCTATTTTTATTTTATTCCGTTTTTCCTTTAAATTCAGTTTAGCTTTCAATTTGGCCCTTTCTTTTATTTTTCCTTACGTTTACATTTTATTTAGCATTTTTGTGTATTTAAATTTAGGCTTCTAAGTTCATTTTAAATCTTGTTCTAGTCCTTATATTGTTATAATCTATTTATTTATTTATTTGTTCTTGTTTAACTATTTATTTATTATTAATTCATTATCATTTTGCACTTAAGAATATACTTTATTTTCAAGCCTTTAAATATGCATTTTATTATCCTATTATTATTTTCGTATGTATTACTATTTCATTGTTTCATTCATTTGTAAACATTTTCATGTTATGTTTCCTTTTATTCATGCATTTACTATTTTATCGTCTTATTTATTTATTATTGCGACTTGATAATTAATGTCATATTCATCATTTTAAGTACACCATTGTTATTATAATATTTTTATTGTATGTCACATATTTTTTAAATATCACATTTACTTTCACCCAAATTCGTGAAAAAGAAATTTTGAAAATAAATGCAACGTTCCGTATTTGGAAATTCGAGAAAGTCGTACCCTAACTTACGGGGCTTCGATTTTTCTCGTTGAACCAAAATGACCTAATATCCTTTTAAAATTAATACATGAGTTTTAAACAAAATTAAAAGACAAGCTTATTCTCGAGGGTTTAAAATGTCGTGTCCTAACGTGCTGAATGTGACATTTTATTACTTTGGGATAAGAAAGTCTTTAGTATCTGCTTCAATTTATCCAAACATTTTTTTTAAAATTAACATTAATAAAAAAGGAGGATAGTATTTTTAAATTCTTCTCGAGTTTTCAATTTTTGACATTAAGACATTAATTAATTAATTAGGTACCAATTTTGGGCATTATGAGGGTGCTAATCCTTCCTCGTTTGTAACCGACTCCTGAACCCATTCTTCTGAATTTTGTAGACCAAAATTGTTGTTTTAATAAATTAAACCGTTATGATGTGACCCGATCACACCTCATAAAAAAGATTGGTGGCGACTCCATTTATTCATTTTCAAAACCAAGTCGACGCTTTTTCAAAAAAATAGTTTCGACAGTCAGAATAGTGGTCTCGGGACCACAAATCTAGATTTGAATAAATTATTTTATAATTATTTATATGTTATAGCATGTTTTTAATAGTACATGAAAAATTTGATGAAGTAATTTTAACCTTTGCGAGTCCAATTGTGAGAAAGGACTAAATTGCATAAAGTGCAAAAACCCTAAATTGATAGCTAAAGTTGTCAAATAGCTAGAGAATAAATATTGGGGGCCTTTAAAGGGCAATTAGACCTTTAGAAATAGGGTGGCCAACCATAGGGGACAATGAATTGAAAATTTCCAATGTTAGGTAATTGATTTTTGACTTTTTGACTAAAGTAGAAATAAAATAATCAAAGGATGATATCATCTCTTTCACCTCTCCTTTTTCACTAATTTTACCAGAAAAAATAGGGCTTTTGGGAGCTTGAAATTTCAGCTACTTAGTTGACTCACAAGTAAGTGATTTCCATACTCTTTGTTGATGATTTTTGCATTTTTGAGACCCTTGAAGCATAAGCTTTCAAATGAGGGCACTATTTTGAAAAATGATTGAGATTTTAGGGTTTTTCCATGAAATGAAATGTTTTCTGAGTTTTTATGGAAGAAAATGAGTCTTGGGTGTTTTATAAACAACTTTTTGTGAAAGGTGTTAGCATAAAAACACCTAAAAGGACTATTTTGCATAACTTGTAAAATAGATGATAAGTGTGAAATAGTGGGAATTTGGAGTTGCTATAAGAGTAGAAAGGGTTTAGTTAGGCTTAAGATGTGAAAAAATTCAATAAAAATTGATTTTCGAGCTTAGGGTAAAATGATCATTTTGCAAATGTCTAGGGGCAAATTGGTCATTTTGACAAATTATGAATTGAAGAGTGCCTAGATTGATAAAGTGACTAAATAAGTGAATTTTGTTATTACAGATCAAGAAATACCGAATCCGAACATAGACCTGGGGAAAGCCAAGCAAATTGACTAAATCGACTAGTCGCCATATTTTGTAATCTGAGGTAAGTTGTATGTAAATAATACAACTACATTGATAATGTATGTGTTTGAATTGTATTGAAATTATTATAGCATGAATTGCTTGATTGTGGAAATGAGATCATGTGATGAGAATAGAGATAGTAGAATTCCCGAATGAACCTTAGGAAATAAATCGAATATTCATGTAATAGCCCAAAATTGGTCTAGTTGGAACAGAGGTTTCGGGACCACAAAATCTGAGATAGAAATAATTATTTTATGATTATTTTGAGGTCTATGATATGATTGCATGATTGTGTGAAAATTTTGTGAAGAAATTCTATGCATAAAGTGCTCAATTTGAAGTTAGGGACTAAATTGAATAAGTTGAAAAACCTGTATTCTAGAAGTTTCTAGTATGAAATTGCTTTGAAATATTAATTATGAGGTCTTAAATATCAATTTGACCAATTTCTAAGTGATGGAAAAAAATTGGACATGGGTGGAATTTTTGAAAGTTTAGTAAGGAAGGGCATTTTGGTCATTTGGTAATTAAAAGAAATAAAAAGGGAAAATAAAGCCAAAATTGACTCATGTTTTTCATGGAGGCCGAAATTAGCATGGGGGAAGCCATGGCTAGGGTTTTTAAGCTTTCCAAGCTCAATAGTAAGTCCGTTCTAACCCGTTTTCAAGTTCTTTACGTTTTGGAATCCTTAATTTGATTAAGCTTATTCTAGCAATAATTTAAGCAAGGGTTCATATTTGGAAAAATACCCATAGGTGAAATGTGTTTATTTTTCTGTTTTATGATAGAATAGGAGGTTTTAAATTATGTTAGACAACTTGTGCTACTCGGTTTTGAGTGAAAACGAGTAAAAGGGCTTAATCGGTAAAAATACCTAATAGTCATAAGTATATGTTAGAGTGAGAATTTGATGTTTCCATAGAAGGGAAAAGTGACCAGCATGTCATAAAACATAAGAATAAGGGATGAATTTTAATTCCTGAGCCTAGGGGCAAAAGTGTAAATATGCAAAAGTTTAAGGGCAAAATTGTAATTTTGAAAAAGTTTGAGTTAAGGACTGTTTTGAATATTACATTAATTAAATAAGTAAAATATTATGTTTTAGATCCCGAAAAACGAGATTTGAACCTAGAATGAGAGAAAAATCGAAAATTGGGAAAGTTGGTAAAATGGTTGTTGTAGTATCGAGGTAAGTTCATATGTATAATAAGCATTAATTTATGCATGTTTCAATGTAAAATTGATATATTTATTATGATTTCGAGGTGTTGAAAGTATATAAGTTGGTATGATAATAATACAACAATAATGTTTGTAATTTATATTTGAAAGTTAAATTTAGTTAATTAATTGAATTATGCTAAATTAAATGTTTATGGTGCCAAGTTTATGAATTGATTTAAAAATATGTGTATGGTACATGAAGTGCATTGAATTATCACACATAAATGTGATTTCTATGATTATGGATATTATGGGAAATTGTAAGTTCATATGATTTTTAATAAGGCAATGTGTAATTTAATGTTATTGCCTTGATATTAAATGAGATGTAAGTTTATATGTAAGTAATACATCAATATTACTTGTATTATGATATTTTATAATAATATTGGAAATATGTTTGTGGATAATTACTTGATTAGTGAAATTATTGGAAAAGAGAGAGAAATCCCGGTTGAACCTTTGGAAAGATTGGATGATACAGATAGTATATAGCTAGGTCACATGTATGGTGCTGAGAGCACATCATGTGTACAAGAGAGCTACAAGACATTATGATGTAGCTAGGTCGCATGGGTGATACTATGTGTACACCATGTAGACAAGAGAGCTATGCGTGGTTCCAGGTGAAGGACACTATGTAGACAAGAGTGCTACGAGATAAATTGGCTAGGTCACATGGGTGGTACTGAGTGTTCACCATGTGTACAAGAGAGCCAAACTATATGATGGGTGGAGCTAAGTGCTGAAACCACCAAGTATCGAGGATTGATCTGAAGTGTTCAACGGGAGACTCTCTATGTATTGCTTTGTGAGTTTTGTGATGAATAAGTGCAGGAACTTGGTTATGCGAATGATGTGTTCATTAAGTGACCAGGATGTGGTAAGGTTATAACCAAGTAAGTTATACATGAGGATGATTTTATGGTGACCTTGTGATCATGGGCCTATACTTGTGATGTATGAAATGTGGTGAAAATGATTTGTGATATGTATGTTAAAATGAGGTTAATACAAAGAAAGTGTGAAAGAGTGAATTAGCAATAAAACTGTTTTGGATAGTAGCAGTGACATGATTTTGAAAACTCACCAAAAATAGTAGAAATTGAATCAGAGTGAATGAGATATCAAATTAAAGCTTAATGCGTTTATTTTTATATAAAAGAACAGAGCAAGAAAATGAGTTCTATATTTTGAGATATTTATGTTTTTGTGAGACTGGTTCAGAATAATTACGTGATCCCCTGTTCCGACTTTGGAAAATCAAAAAAAATTGGATAAAAATAATTAGAGGCTTAAACTTATATTTTTTAAAATCCCTAGTGAGTCTATTTTCAAGATAAATCAACAAGAACATTATCCGACTTCATCTTGTGATATAATTAATTTTTAGTGAAGAGAGGTCGAATCGCCGAAAGTGAAATAGGGGAAATTTTAATGAATACTAATTGGCTAAACCAAAAATTATGAAAATTTTACGGTGGAAAGATATGTGAGTCTAGTTTCAGTGAAAATTTACGGATCTTAATTTGGAGCTCTGTAGCTCGAATTATAAATAATTAAGTGACTATGACTCATGTGGTCAGTTTGATGTGAGCATTTATTAGTAAATTGTGAAATCGCACTTACAAGAATGCTATATACATTATGGATGTGGAATGGAGAGGAGGAGGAGGAAAAATAAATATATGTGGAATACATGGAAACTATGGTATATGAAATATTGATATAATGAAATAAATGATATGTGTTTATAAGAAAACAGAAAGAGAATGATACGTATCATGACATGTATATATATATGACTAGTCTCAATGTAATGCTTGTTGGGTATGGAGTTGAATTGAAATGTTTCAGGCAAACATGTTATTTTGCGCATCTGAATTGTGGTATTTTATAAAGATATGATCTAGTTTTAAATATGAATGCTTGATGATTAAGCTGAAGATATTTGGTAAGATGATAATCTTGGTATAAATGTATAAGTGCTACTATAATAAACAAGGTAAAATGAGTATGAGAGACATATGTTTGTGGTTTAATTAAGAATATTTAATCATTAAATGAATACCATGTTATATGCTTTTGATTTTGTATAAGTGTATAAGAGATTAATGTTGACCAAAGCTTGGAAAATAGCCTAGGTATATTCCACACAGGCAGAAACACGACTTTGGGACACGGGCGTGTGTAGCCTTAAAGCATGAAATTTCCAAGATTTTCGTAAGTTCTCGGTTTAGTCCCGAACCCTTTCTAAAGTATGTTTTGGGCTTCGTAGACTCAAATAAGGGACTATATGTAAGTGAATAAACGTTTTGAAATATGAATGAAATTTTATGGCCCGTATTTTAGTTTAATGTTTGTATGTTTGTCCGGTAATGCCTCGTAACTTATCCCGGCCTCGGTATGGGTAAGGGGTGTTACAATTTATGCCATGATGTTTGGGTCACTTGTGTGAGCTAGTGTAAGACATGTCTGGGACATGGCATCGGCATTAAGACGAGTGCTAGTGTAAGACATGTCTGGGACATGCTTCTGCCTTGAGATGTAAGGTAGTGTAAGACATGACTGGGACATGCATCGACTACGAGATGTGTCAGTGTAAGACGATGTCTAGGACATGGCATCGACACCTGACCCTATGGTTGAGGCTAAAATGAATATCCGATAATGTTCCAAATGGTTCAACGGTGAAAGTATGATTTCAAGTTAACAAGGAATGTATAACCGTGTTGTGAGTGGTACAAGTACCTATATGGTATGTATGAAATGTGAGGTCAATATATGCTATATGAGGTGTATTGAATCTTAATGAGTAAGTTTTGCTTATGCCACTTGTGTATTATGATACTTGTTGATGAATGGTAAAGTTATGTTGAATATTTATTTATGTACAACTTACTAAGCTTTATGCTTACTCCCTCTCATTTTTCATTCTCTTATAGTGCCGCCTATCTAGCTCAAGGACCAAAGGAAGTCAGGGATACCGATCATACTATCAATCGAAGCATTTGGTATAGTTTGATTTATATGTTTGAATATGGCTTATAGGGCTTAAACTTTACTATTTTTGTGTCATTGAGAACTGGCCAAATGTGTTGGCTTAGGTTGGAAACCCTTCATTTTGTATTAAGCCTTGAATGATGGCAAATATTCTTTTTGGTATGTGAAAATTAAGTTACCCTCATGAATGAGTAATTGCTTAATTGATATGTAATCTATTGTGGCTGATTGGTTTAAATAAGTTATTCTTGTATTGGTGTGGTTTCTATTATGTAGATTGTGTAAGTAAGGGTAGCAAATAGGCTTGGTAAATAGCCTTATATTGTCCACACGGGTAGACACACGGGCATATGTCTAGGCCGTGTGTGACGCACAGTCTGCCCTATGGGCGTGTGGTCTGACTGTGTGTCCCCTGCACGTAAAAATTTCAAGTCAATATGCATGATAATAAACACACGGGCAGAGACACGACCGTGTGTCTCAGCCGTGTGATGGACACAGCCTAGCACACGGGTGTGTGCCTTGGCCGTGTGACATTTTGGGGATGCTAATGTTAGAAATAGAGTGTCGATGATTTTACACACGGGCTAGGACACGGGCGTGTCATAGCCGTGTGAAGGACACGGTCCAGGGACACGGGCATGTGCCAGGCCGTTTGAAAACCCCTGTAGGTGTGCATTTAGAATTAATTCCACACAGGTGGAGGACACGTGCGTGTGCCCTGTTTCAAAGACAAATTTTCTATGGATGGTTTAAGGACCCCGGGCTGATCTCGAATAGTTTTCAATGGTCGATTTGGGGCTCGTAAGCCCATAATAAGAAGTTTAAAGTAGAAATTGAAGAAGTTCTAAAATGGGTCCAAGTCTTGGTGACTTGAGGAACGTTTATGTGCATGAGCATGAGTTAGGTAATGCCTTGTATTTTGCTCCAATGTGGATTATAGGTATGGGGTGTTACACTTGCTTGGTTGCCAAAGACGTCACATTATCCCGACGTCTGGGACCTCCTCTTCCCGATGTCATGTGAGTTTCTACTCTATTTCAGTTTCTTGTTGATTCTCATCTTTAGTGTCAGTAATGTATCTGATAAATGTGAGATACACCCTGCAAATGACCACCTTGACTCGTATTTATCATGCTTCCTTTGCCAAAGCCCGCCATGGGCATATCTCAAACTTTGTAGGATTCTAACTGAGACTTTGAAATCAAAAGACTTCTAGTCTTCATCTTGTGCATTGCTAAATTGAAACTGACTCAAATTTTCTTTCAATGAATGTATTGTATTTTTTTTCTAACTCTTGCACACAAAGAGAACCTTTCTTGTCCAAAATGGTCATACATTTTTCGCTTGTATGACCAAGTCACCTATGCCTCAACTGAGTCAAATTTGACTCTTTGATAAATGAGGAACTTGCATGTTTTTGCTTTATCGTTGATCTTTGCAGAACATAAAGACTACCAGTCTTTCGACCTCTCATCACAACTAGAGCGCCACGAAACACCTTAATGTCCTTTGACTCAATGTTAATTCTACTACCCTTCGAGTCTGAATTTCCCAAGGAGATTAGACTTTTCTCTAAACCAGGCACATGCCTGACATCTGAAAAAAATTTAATAATTCCATTGTACATTCTGATTTGAACAGTGCCTATATTGATTATCTTACAAGGTGAAGAATTCATTATAAGCACAACTCCACCTTCAATTGAACTGTATATATGTTCTTGTTTGGACACATCTGAAAGGAACACCCTGAATCTAGAATCCAGTCAGATGAAAGCTCTGAAATTTTGGTCATAGATACCAACAACCAATCATCCTTCTTTTCAGCCACACTAGCATTAGCTACCTCAGCCTTTTACTTTTCATCCCAGTCACTCTCAATAGGCCTTCTGTTTTTATTTTTTAAACTATAACATTTTTCCTTTATATGACCTAACTTTTTGCAGTAGTTGCATCTTCTATCACGATTCCTTGGTTTTGACCTTTATTTAGATTGTTGCTTGCCTTTAGCAACCAAAATCGAGGCTCCTTTACTCAGATTTGCTGCTTGAGCCTAATTCATTGTTGAGTTTTTCCTTACTCAACGAATTTCCCTTCAAGTCCTCAAATGAGAGTTTATCTTTGCCATAAATCATGGTTTCCTTGAAAGTTTTATACAAAGAGGGGAAAGAGCACAACAATAACATAACCCAATCTTCTTCATCTATGTTAACCTCGATGATTTTCGGGCCATTCATAAGTGTAATAAACTCACTAATGTAAGCCCTAATGAACGTTCTTTAACCTATACAAAATGTGTACAAGTGTTGCTTCAATACCAATCGACCAGCCAATGATTTTTTCATATAAAGGGTTTCTAATTTC
This sequence comes from Gossypium arboreum, assembly GCF_025698485.1. NCBI lineage: Eukaryota > Viridiplantae > Streptophyta > Magnoliopsida > Malvales > Malvaceae > Gossypium > Gossypium arboreum. Next base: position 41,290,036 of record NC_069081.1, read on the forward strand.
TTCCATAAAGCAGTCGTTGTTTTCTCTATAAGTACTTCCTATAATACATTATTCATGAGAAACAACTAAATCGTAGACATAGCTTTTCCATCAAGCTCTTCCCATTTTGATTTTCTATACCTTCGGGCTTTTTACCAATAACAACCTTCTTTAGGCCGTTCTTGTAACACCCTCACTCGACTCGATAATTGAATCTGGGTGTAGTGTGCCATAATTGGATTGTATTAGACTCATTACCAAAATTTTAAACTTAACGAATTCAAGACCTGCTACATTGAATAATAAATGTCTCTTATATCAGAAACACTAAAATTAAAACAAATGTTTACTATCTCCAATATTAAACTCTAAAGGAACCATTTAATTAAAACATGTTTGACCCTTAGGTGAAGCCTCTAAAGGTAGCCCCTCTTATGTGCATGACACCACACTAATAATTACTCATTGAACTATCTCGGTCTGGCTTGGTCCCTCCTCAAGGTCCTTGATCACTCTTTTAGTCTTGCATGCATAAGCCAAATTTTTGTAAGTTTGAAAGAACTTGGTGAGTTTCTTTACTATACTACACAAAATAACCCTAAACTTGTCGAGGTAATAGTAAAAAAAAAAAGAAACTAAACATATTTAACTCATTGATTGTCTTGGGAAAATTTCTCTCAACCCGATATGGCAGTCTCTAATTTTTTCTAAACTTATCTATTGGTGGTTAGGTAGCTAACCGAATCATTCCCTGGTTGACCATGTAACCATTCAAAAAGTTTTGGTAGTTCTCAAGTATCTCGCCATAACCGTGGACTCTGTCCCTTCCTTATGTACATTCTTTCCTTCATTCATCTCTCTTTCAGACATCCTTCTACCCATAATTTTAAATCCTTAGTTCCGTAAAAGGATGGTCAGTTGCCAGTATATATTCCCTTTTCCACCTTGGACTTGTAAGGTAGTCGTCCCGCCTACCACCCTAATAACCCTTTCGTTTGCCTTCACTGGTTATCATAGTAATCCCAATTAGTCCTTGGCGGACTCTATTGTCTTGCTTCAATCCTATAAGACTTACTAACACTCCATTAGTGGGATTAGCTAATGAGAACCCATGTCGCTCTGGCGAACTAGATCTCATTTCACCCTATATCCGAGTTTCAATATTTTTTAGGTCACTTCCTTATGAGCTGCCCTAACAATGATACCTTGCTTTTAAGGCGTGTGTCCGTTTGCTGTGGACCACTATGGTCAACAGTACTTGGCCGACCATTGTAGACACCCATTTTTGTCCGAGCCTAATTGGAGGCCTATTTGTTCCCTTTAAATTTTTGTTCTCTCTTGAGCCCATTCGAAGCCCACCTGATTTTGGTCAATTAGAGACCTTTGTTTTTCTTTTCTTTTTCTTTCCTTTTTAGGCTTGTCAAGGGCCCAAATTATTATTATTTATCATTAATACAATTATTATTATTATTATTAAATATCATTATTATCTTTTTTTACAAATAAATAAGATTGAAAAACGGTATATATACATGAAATGAAATGAAATGAAAGAAAAAAAGGAGGAGGCTTTTCATATTTTTTTAAGTAAAAAAAAAAAACAATAACAAGCATGCTATTTCTTTTTCTTTTATTTTTTCCATAGACATGTCATGAGGGATAGGGTTTTGGGCTCCGATGAAGGGTTCATCATTGGACTGTTGGTCCTCCGCCCTTAGGAGCCCTAAAAATCTCGTTTTTTCCCTTCCCTTTTCTAAAATAAAGGTTTTTTTAAAAAAAATACTTGATCCTGAGAAAAGTTTTGATTCTTTTAAAAAAAGAGAGTTTAGATTTTAAAAATAAAATTTATTTTTAGTCATTTTAAAGGAAAAGTTTAAAATTTTGAAACAAAGTTTTAATCTTTTCAACTATTTCAAAAGAAAGTTTTGATTTTTAAGAAAAATAGTGATATTTTTTTTCAAAAAAACAGAAACAGAGTTTAGATTTTTAAAAATAAATTTTTTTAGTCATTTTATAGGAAAAGTTTAAAATTTTAAAGTAAAGTTTTGATCTTTTTCAACTATTTTGAAATAAAGCTTTGATTTTTAAGAAAAGTAGTAAATTTTTCAAAGAAAACTTTAATTTTGCAAAAAAAAAAAAAAAAAATCTGGCCGCCGTATGCGGCGGCTTCGCCACTAGAAGCCAAAGAGCCGTTGGACTCTCCATTGATGGAGCCATGGCCAACATAGAAGGATGAAGAGGAGGAAGTGTTTTTTTTGCTTTTTTCTTTTTCTTTTTTCTTTTTTCTTTTTGAAAAAGAATGAGGTTAAAATGAAATGTAATAGCCCAATTTAGAACCTATTTGAAACGGTGGTTTCGGGACTAGGCATTCAAGTCAAAAAAAATTTAAAAATAATTTTTAGTGTTTATTATGTGTGAATTTATATGTGTGAAATTTTTGTGATTTAATTTTGTCATTTGAGTGCCGATTTAATAAAAAGGGCTTAATCGCGTAAAGTGAAAAGTTAATAGTTAAATATGAAAGTGCTTAATTGAATTTGTATTATTAATATGAAGCACTTATAATGCAATTAGGCTATAATTAAATGAGTTGGACGGTTAAAGGCATGGTTTATAATGGTTTTATATTTTATTATAAAGGTTAAAAATGTAAAATGATTATTAAGTTAATATATTATAAAACATAAAATTAAAACCATGTGTTCATATTCTTTTTGCATGACCGAATATTAAAGAAAAGAAAAAGAAATAAGGTTTCCATAGGTTTGGCCATTGTTGAAGCTTGATTAAGGTAAGTATCTAGCTTGATTTTTGATAATTTTTACGTTTTTGAGATCGTTGCAGTGTAATGTGCAAAGCCCATGCTTGAATTTCTGATTTTGTTGAATATTTTGAGTTATGCCATTGATGAATAATTGATTTTTGTGATGTTAGTTGATGAATTATGAATTATGAATTATGAATAATTTTTGATGATTTTGAGTAATTAAGACTAAATTGCAAAAATAATAAGTTAAGGGACTAAAATGTGAAATAAATGAAATGTATGGACTTGTATGAATATAAGGAACATTCGGTCTAAGCATAGTGTATTCAAATTTTGCATGTTTTGTGTTTTGTGCAATTTAGACTAAATTGTAAAAAGTGTAAAATGTCAGGGGTAAGATGATAATTTACCCATTTATGTGTTTTTGGACTAAATTGAGTGAAAATATGTTCGAATAAGTTTAATTTGAATATGTTTAGATCAAGAACCAAAGAAATCGAATTTGGATCGGGGGAAAACCAAAGTTGTCGATTAGTCGTCCCGTTCCAATTACTGTTGCCCAAGGTAAGTTTATAAGCAAATAGATGTTGTTAATTTTAAATAAATACGAGTTTTATATGCTGAAATGAATTATGTGAAAATATATATGATAGCTGAATGTGAATATGCTTGAAATCTATGTGTACGAGTTCAATTCAACCGTGTTATGACGTCTGAAAGCCTTGTACGAACCTTAGGAATAGCTAGGATACATATGTCATGACATAGAATTTCTGATATGTAATAGCCCGATTTAGACCCTAATCGGAACTATGGTTTCAGGACCACAAATCTGAGTCTGAAAAATATTTAAAAATTATTTTCTATGTTTATTTTGTGTGAATTTATATCTGTGAAATTTTCGTGATTTAATTCTGTCGTTTGAGTATCCGATTAAATAAAAGGACTTAATCGCGTAAATTAAAAATTGGGTAGTTTAATCTATAAGGGCCAAAATGCTATTGGCTTTTAAAATGGAAGCCTTGATGTTGCAATTAGCCCATAGATTATTAAGTGGACGGCAATGGGTTATATTATAAGGTTTTGATATAAATTAAATAAGGTTACTTTAATAAATTAATATTATAAACTATTATAATATAATAAATATCATAAAAGTAAAATAATAAGCCAAATTCATATTATGTTCTTTGACCGAAACCAAAATAAGAAAGAAAAAAAGAAAAGAAAACCTAGTTCAGCCATTCTTAAGCTCGATCAAGGTATGTGCTTAACTCGATTTTTGATAATTTCTACGTTTTTGAGATCGTTGCTTAGTAATCTTCAAGACCCATGCTTTAATTTTTGATTTTGATGAATATTTTGAGTTGTGCCATTATTGAGAGCTTGTGATTTTTGTTATTTGATGATGAAATATGAAAGATATGTTTTAGATTAACATATTTTGTATTGGAGTTTTTTGATGATTTTGAATAATTAGGACTAAGTTGCAAAAATAATAATTTGAGGGACTAAAATGTGAAATAAATGAAAAATATGGGCTTGTATGAACACTAAAAGTATTCAGCCAAACATGGGTATCTTGAAATTTTAAATATTTTGTGTTTTGTGAAATAGGGACTAAATTGTAAAAAGTGTAAATGTCAGGGGTAAAATAGTAATTTTTCCATTTATGTGTTTTTGGACTAAATTAAATGGAAATATATTTGAATGAGCTTAATTTGAATATGTTTAGATCAAGAACCAAAGAAATCAGATTTGGATCGGGGGAAAACGAAAGTCGTCGACTAGTGTCCGCTCCGCTTTTACATTGTCCGAGGTAAGTTTATAAGTAAATAGAAGTTGTTAAATTTCAATATTTGTGATTAATAGATAATTATATTGATTAAAAGTAAATTATTGATCGATATTGAAAGTGAATAATCTATGTTTGATGATAAGTAATGAATAAGTTTAGTATATAAAGTGATGACATGAATTATATATGTTAAAATGTTGATTATATGTATATTAATTACAAGTCTATATTCGGCTAAATGAAATATGTATGTGATATTAAAATGTGAATCATGGTTAAATGTATATATATAATCGAATAATTAATGATAATGTGATTTTGGTTATGAATGATAATTTTGTTAATGAATTTATGTGTAATTTGGTCGATTTTTAAAGTTGATTCCTGGAAGTATATGTGGCATCGATATGTGATTCCGATATATGTGTGCGAGTAAGTCCACGTTTCGTACGTTGGCATCGATATGTGACTCTGATATATGTGTGCGAGTAAGTCCGCATTTAATACATTAGCATTGATATGTGATTCCGATATATGTGTGCGAGTAAGTCCACGTTTCATACGTTGGCATCGATATGTGACTCTGATATATGTGTGCGAGTAAGTCTACGTTTCATACATTGACATCGATATGTGACTTTGATATATGAGTGTGAGTAAGACCACGTTTAATACGTTGGCATCGATATGTGATTCCGATATATGTGTAAGAGTAAGACCCTGTATGAGGTAGTGACATCATTATGTGGTTACAAGTAAGACCACCTTTAGGACAACGGCATTGTTCGATATGTGTGATTGTTCGAGTATTCCATTCAATTCTGAATAGTTCAATGGACAGTGGTAAGTTATGATCAAATGTGTGAAATGGGTTTAATGATTAGGTATGAGTTATTTGATTACCTAATTGAAAATAAGGTAAGTTTGTTACTTGATATTAAATGCAAATTCTATATATGATAATAACGTAAACGTAGGTGGATTCATGTAGTATTTTCGGTTATATGCTAAGTATAAGTATGAGTTTTTAAAATTGTATTTATGAGTATATGTATGTTAGTCTATGAACATTCGGTCATATGGTGTTAATATGCCTTTGAAATCGAACGATACTTTGAGTATATATATATATATGTACTTTCGGTTAAGATAAGGTTTATTATAAAAGCATAGATATATATATATATATATATATATATATATATGAAATGTTAAATGTGGAATTAAATGTAGTTATGATAGTATATTATGGTTTGATTTAAATGAATTGATAATGTCTTGAATTGTTATTTTGCTTGTGACTTACTAAGCTATAAAAGCTTACTTTGTGTGTATGCTCGTTTTTGTTTTATAGATTTTGGATCAAGTCACGAGCTTGGGGATCGCCAGCACAGTCCATCACACTATCTATGGTTTCGGTATTTTATAAGTTAAACTCGATCTTATGGCATGTATAGGCTAGCCTTGGAGTTAGTTATTTTGGATGTGTATGTACATAAAACCATGCGAAAATGGCTTGATCTTAGTGCTAATGTTCTAAAGTTTAAGTAACTTTGATCATAGGTTATGTATATATATATATATGTGCAAGTTAAAATTAATATATAAGTGATGAATGTGTTTTGGTCGTCGTTTATTATTAACTTATTTAGGATGTGTGGTTTGCCTTGCCAATCGGTTGGGAGTAGCTTTTATATTCGGTTTGTGATAGATGAAATTCATTCATACGCCTGTGATAGACTTGTTTGTGGTTTGGTATTTAAAGGTTAAGTCGTAATGTAATGATTCGATTGTGTCTTGTATTTAATAATATTGGATAAAGTAGGTTAACGAGTATATTTGGCTAAATGTTGAATTTAGATAATGAATATATTTGATTGATGATTTGACATTTGCATATATAAATAACAGATGCTTATTGAGTTATGATATGTAATATATTAGATAAGTAAAATGCAAGTCACATATATATGGTGTGTTTGGTATATGTTTACAGTTTGTGAATATTCATTATGGTAAGTTGGACAAACTGATATGTTTTACTTTAGTTGTGATTAAACATTAGCATATTAGAAATATATAATTTGTATCATGAATAGTCTAAGTTAATAATCTTAAGATGAAGTATATATGTTTGTGATGATGTTATACGATTCGGTGAAAAAGTAATGTTAAGTATGTTGTGCATTCGGCTATGTTACTAAATTATTTTAGAAGTGCTTTTATGGCATATTTTATGTGATGGATTAGTATGATTCCTGTGTAAATATATTTGATGATTGAAATCATGATCATTTGAATAGTAAAAAGAAATACTAAATAAATATCTATCATTGGATAGTCACAAGTAAAATAAGTGTTTCCACTAATGGTATGAGCATGTGTACTTGGTTATGTGATTATTAATGGTGTATAATAATTTGCATGCTAGTGGGGTGTACTATGGGTCGTATTCTATGTTTATTTAATGGTTCGTAGTGGTATGCTAAAATATGCAATATATATATTGCTTTAAAGTTGGGTTCAGCCATATAGTAATAATATTGAGGTTGAATATATGTTTGGACTTGAATTGGCGTGTAATAGTATGTTTGGCTTTTACCATGCACACGTGTAAAGTTATTTAAATAATATGTTTGAAATTTATTAAGTTAAATAGTTATAATAGCATGTATTTGATATTTGTTTTTGAATGTTTTAAGGTATGCGTATGAAATTTGCTGTGTATTAAAATTTGATAAAATAAAATCAATTAAAGGCTATAAAGGAAATGTACGTACGATTCGTATAATCGAGTTTGTATTACCTTTGTGACAGCCCTAATTTGACCCTAGTCGGAAAGTGGTTTCGGGACCACAAAACTGGGTCGTAAAAATAATTAACCATTAAGTTTTGTGTTTATTGTATGTGAAATAGGCATGTGTGAAAGTTTCATGCTCCAATTTTGTCATTAGTATGTGAAATTATTAAATAGGACTTATGTGAGGAAATTTAGAAATGTGCTAGGCAAATGTTATAGTGGCATATTAAAGCATGTTAGAAAATACTTGTACTTGCATGTCAAATTAGCCAAAAGTCTAGATGGTGGCTGGCCATGCTATGGGTTAAAACATATTATAAATATGTTATGTTAACATTTGTGTTAAAAATAATAAAATAAAGAGCATGGATAATAAAATAATAGTGGTTAGTAGGAGAAGAAAAAAAAAAAAAAAAAGAGTTAGCTAGGTTGCTCCTCCATTGCCGTAACTAGAGGAAGAAGAAGAGGGGAAGTTTGGCCAAGGTGGTTCTTTAGATTAAAGGTATGTTCAATGTTGCTTTTGGAGGTCTATACATCCTTTGGATGATTAGCCTAATTCTATCTATCTCATGGATGGAATTGGGGTTGTTGGAGAGTTAGGATTCGGCTAAGAGGCTTAAAAATTTTAGTTGATGCCTTGATACTACTAGGATGTTAGCTATATGGATGTGTTAAGTTACTTGAAATGTTAGATAAATTTGAACTCCCTACCAAATTCTTTAGACAACCCATGTTAGAAATTTCGGTATTGAGATGTCTAGAACTTTCGGCCATTGTAGCTATGGAGAAATAAGGTTTTTGTTTCTTGTTAAATTTAGATGAACAAGGGTAGATGAGTGTTTGAACTATACAAATAATCATATGAGAGCATTAGGTGCTAAGGGAAAGGAATCAGCTACCTTATTAGGTACCAAGACCGAATGTGAATTTGATTAGGTTTGAGTAATTATTATGCTTAAAATCGATGTAGTTAAGTACCATGTTCTAGCCGAACATGTAGTTGTTTAATGTTGTGAACAAGTGCCGTTTAGTTGTTCTAAAATTGTCTAAATTAGATGTTTAATCATCTAAAGGTTCGGCATTGTGCATTCTTGTTAAGAGTTTGATTTGAAATCATGAGATCTTGTTGACTTGTGTTTAAATGGCATTCGTTCATGGTCTATGGGAGTTTACTAATCCGGTTTAGGTGCCAAATACTTTGTATTGGAAATTTTGATGTGTAAGTAGAAATTAATTAAGATGATATTGAGACATTCGAAAATAAATATGTATTAAAGTTATATTTGTAGTAGTTTAATGTGATTTACCAAGTGCACAAATTTGAAAGCGAGAAGGTGATAGACTTAAGTGGTAATTGATTCAAATAAATTGGTTCTAAAATGTATATGAATGCCGTATGATCGTGTTTGATTGGGAGGTAGATTGTTTGATTTAGCTCAAGAGCTTAGAGGATCAACGTTGGATAGGGGAAAGGAAAAAGTAATTGAATAGCCGTTGAAGTCGTTCGACAACGTCCGAGGTAAGTCTTCAAGTAATGAAACTTAGTTTATGATTTGATTAAGTCATGACATATAAGCATAACAAATAAACGGTGATATAATGATTCTACTTGAATGATATATTGAGGTGATTAGTTTATACCTATGACGGGTAGCCGAATGTGTATAGAGATCATGTTATAAAGCCAATCAAAATCATGCTCTTTGTATGTGGCTATTGAGCCGAAATTGGTAAGGTTTGATAAGTGTCTTGTGTTTGAGCTTTAGTAATGAAAATGAAATATGGATGTGTCATGATTTATTGATATATGTGCATGATTATTCGAATGATATCCGGGCTAAGTCCCGAAGGCATTTGTGCTATTGACTATATCCGGGCTAAGTCCCGAAGGCATTTGTGCTATTGACTATATCCGGGCTAAGTCCCGAAGGCATTTGTGCTAGTGACTATATCCGGGCTAAGTCCCGAAGGCTTTTGTGCTATTGACTATATCCGGGCTAAGACCCGAAGGCATTTGTGCGAGTTGCTATATCCGGCTAAATCCCGAAGGTACTTGGGTTTGGAAATGAGCGATCTTGCTGTAATAATTTCAATTAATACGCTCATAAAATCCAAACGATAAGGTATGTTTCGTATATGCATCGGAAAAGTTAATTCCTTTTTAGATAGTAAGCGCTCTATTGATTAACAACTTTCGGCCTTTAGTTAGGTTTGATCCCCGGTGTATGAATATACTGGTTGAGGTGTCAAGTAAGTATGATTTTGGGAATATGCGTATATGCAACTATTCATTTAGTCATATGAACGCTATACTTTAGTCGTAAATAATTTCATTACTTGAACTTACTAAGCATTAAAATGCTTACTCTGTTACTTTGATTCTCTGTTTTATAGATTTTGTTCGTCAGCTATCGGACTCGGGAGTGTCAAAGTCGAAGTCATCCACACTATCTAAGCCACTTTTTGGTACTCTTTTAGTTCAATTTTGAAAATGGCATGTATAGGGATGACCCTTGTTGTTAATTAAGTACCCTTTGGTAATGTGTATTCGTATAGCCATGCGAAAATGGCTCGTATATTTTGAAGTATAACATTATTGTCTTGTGATATGGTTATTAAGTGGTGTGGAAATGTTTGGTAATGACTAGCCATTGGAATGGCCAATCATGGTCCTATTGGCGCTACGTACGTCATGGCTAATCGAGATTACCCTTAATAATAATGTATGTCAATTTGCTATTCGATTCACGGAAAATTATGAAATAGGTAAAATTTACCTTAAAATAGATGCTGACAGCAGCAGTGATGTAAGTTGCAAAAATCACTAAAAATAGTAGGAATGGAATTAAATAGTGAATAAATTATGTAATCGAATCTTAATGAGTTTATTTTCACATGAAAGAAACGAAACGACCATATGAGACGTATTTTATGAGATGTTTAAGTTTTCGTGAAACAGGGCCGGAGCATTTTCTGGATCCCCTGTTCTGATTTTGAAAATTTACCATAAATTAACCAGAGACAATTAGAAGTCATACTTTATATGTATAGATTCCATTTTGAGTCTAGTTTCATTAGAAACAAACAGCATAAGTATTGAAGCTCTGTACAGGGAGATATCTAAGTCGTAATGCATGAAGGTCAGAGTAGTTGAACCCTGAAACAGGGGAGACTTTAACTAATAAACTGTACTAATTGGCTGGACCAAGAATTCTAGAAAAAAAATTTTAGATGGACATATGAGTCTAGTTTCAGGAAAAATTTACGGAATCGGTTTTCGAATTTTGGAACTCGAGATATGATTTTTAAAGTAACTGTGATGCAGTTAGCCAGCTTGTCTGGAAATTTTAAAATGAACTGTGTAAGTAAATGAATTAAGTCCGTTAACACCTCGTGTTCGACTCCGGCAACAGTCTCGGGTACGGGGCGTTACAACCTTAAACATGAATAGTAATGCTAGGATCTCTTAAGCTATGTACAGTTTGGTAATACCTCATGACCCTAATCCAGCGATGGATACGGGTTAGGGGTGTTACACAATATGTGTTCTTGTGTAAGACCACGTCTGGGATGTTGGCATCGATATGTGATTACATGTAAGACCATGTTTGGGACATCGACATCGTATTTAATTCGTGTAAGACCCTATCTGTGATAGTGGCATCGATATGTGATAGCATGTAAGACCATGTCTGAGACGTTGGCATTGTACGATATATGTGTGATTATCCAAGTATCTTATTCAATTCCGAATGGTTCAACGAGCAATGATAAGTTGTGATTGAATGTGTAAAATGAGCTAAAGTGATCAGGTATGTAATAGCTTATTACTTATTTGAAATAAGGTACGTTGGTTACTTGATATGTGTATGATGTAAATGAAAAATTATATGTGTATATGAAAAGTTCATTCGGCCAAAGGTTATGTATAGTGAAATCATAATGGTGATCTATGTGTAAACATATAAGAATGATTATATTCGCCTTATGAATATAAAATGTGAATATTCATGAAATGATTCATGAATATATGTATATGAGTTATGTATATTTGGTTATATAATGGTACTATGGTTTTGAAATTTAATGTTACTTTGATAGTAGATACATGTATATTCGGCCAAGGTAAAATTTGTATATGGAAGTATATGTTATATATGAAATTGTGAGCTTGAAAATAAATGTGATCATGATAGCACAAATTAGTTTGGTTAAGTTGAGTTGATATTGTCATTGAGTTATTTATTTGCTTATGACTTACTAAGCTATAATAGCTTACTGTGTGTGTCTATGTTTGCCTCTGTTTTATAGATTTTGGAGACTAGTTACGAGCTCGGGGATCGTTAGCAAAGTCTATCACACTGTCAACTATTTTTGGTACTTTATAAGTTTGAACTTGAACCTATGGCATGTATAGGCTAGATTATATTTGGTTAAGTTTGAAGTTATGTATATATTAAGCCATGCGAAAATGGCTAATATGTTATGTGAGTATATGAAACTTTAGTCAAGTTTATATGTGTTATACACATTGAAAATGGTTGGTGATTTTGGATGTGCGTTTGGTTGATTCGGCTATGGTTCATGCATAGATAAAAATGTATGTGAACTTGGTTGTTATGTTTAGTTAAGGTGTTATTATGTGATTTGGTTTTAAAGAATATTTGGTTATGGCATATAGGTGAAATTATAGTTGGAAATATATATGATTGAGTAATATGCCTAATGATTGGTTTTAGCTTGATCATGTTCAAAGGTAATGTGTATTTTAATGATATAAGATATGTGTGAGATATGCATGATATCATGAATGGATGTATTCGACAATGAAGATTGAAAATGGATTATTATGTGAAATGTGGTACATGTTTTGTTAAGCTATGTGATGACTTTGCTATATTGTGATTTTGGTTATTTGGTGTGGTTCATTATTGACATAAAATTTGATATATACTTTGTCTTGTAAAATTTTCTTGGAATTGGTAAATGATGTGCATGCATATTCGACTAATGATAGATAAATTAGATACGTATGCAAATGACATGTTTGTTTGTGGTTTGATATTTAAAGTGACGAGTTGACATTTGTATTCAGTTATTAAATAGTAAATTTAATTTAAAATTGAATGTGGAATTGGTATGACTAAAAGGGTTAATTTTGACAGTTGAATAGGTGACCAAATGAATTGGTTGTGTATTAGTAATTTTGTTACTATGCTAGCATATAAATTTAGGTATGTTTTGACTTGGTAATTATGCTTAGAAATGGTTCATAAGTTGTTTGAATATATGATGGTTAGACATGTTACTTAGCTTGCGAATTAGGTGATATGACTTAACATTTGTGTTTTAAAATGGTTCATATTGATATGATAATTTGCGCATGAATTTTCAATGTAAAAGAAGTATATTTGACCATATGAATAGTAATTTATGCTATAAGATAAAAAAATGGTTGTACAAGCCCAATTTTGGACCCAAACCCAAGCCCACTAAATACCCACTACACTAAAAACCACTAAATCCCTAGCCCAAAACCCATCTACTAACCCACTAAGCCCAACAGTAACCTAAAAACACCAAAACCAAAGAAAGAAACCCTAGCCCAAAGACATGTGCTCCCTCTGCTCCACCACCGACGCTTGGAAGTGGCCTCTGCTCCACCACCGTTTACCTGCATCAATAAAGGAAAAAGAGACAGACAACAAAGAAGCAAGTTGTAAAAAATGCCTATAAGAGGCTGAATCCAAAACCATTGTAGGGATCGGCATTTTTGATAAATAAGAAACAATATTAGATTTGAAAAGAAAATACAAAGCAAAGAATAGATATCATCAATATATCAAGAGCAGAAAACGAAACTTAAGGAGGAGATCATAACCAGAAATCAAAAGGTTTTCTAAAATCCTCTAAGTTTCGAATCGGTTTTCTTTTTTTTCTTTTCTTTTTCTTTACTTTTTTTCTTCTTTGTTTACATGTATGTATGCATATATATTAAAAACAGTAAAAAAATATAAAAAAATTACCTTTTGAACTCCGCCATCGTGCACGGTGGTCAATGAATCAATGGCACATCAGTCCGTGAGCAATGGGTGGCCAGGATCGCCCTGGGCCTAAATCGCCCCACTTCCCCTCTCTCTCTCTTTTTTCCCTCACTCTCAGACCAAATGAAATTTCTCAGAAAAATTTTGTTTTTATACACCCGTAATGCACGCCGTTTTGGGCCTCAACTCCCAAGTGCCAAACGACATTTGTTTCACGCTGCACCGAGCGACCCGACCCGACTGATCGAGGATCCGCGTGTTTTTTACAAGCATGGTCTAATTGCTTGCGAAGTCCTTCCGCTTTTCACACGTTTTGCAATTAGCTTTTCATTTCTTTCAAATTAGCCTCAAAATTCATCACGTTTTGTGATTGAATCCTCCCAGCGACGTCGTTTTAAGGTCCCGAGAAAATTTCCCTTCTGGTCCTCTGCAATCGCGCGCGTTTTCAAATTAATCCCTTTCTCCTCTATTAATTTTTAAATCAGCCCCATAACTTCATATTTGTTTTAAATTTAGTCATTTTTCAGTTTAATGTGGTTTCCATATTATTTCTTTTTCCCCTTTGATATTTTAAATATTATTCATTATTTTATTTACCATTTTGTATTATTATTATCAGCATATATTACTATTATTTAGGCATTTTTTAAATACTGCATGCATTTTATATATACATTCTTATTGTTGTCTTTTCACATATATATTATTATTCCTAATGTATGTTTTATGTATATACACTTAAATACCATATTATACATATATTAATACCACATTATATATACTTTTTATATCTACTTTTACCTCCATCATATCTACTATTAATATCAATATATGTTTATTTACATCTTCAATATATATACACATATATATATATATACGTGAATATATTATTATTATTAGTTTTTGACCTTATTGTTTTGTTAATACATTTGTGTCATATATACATACTTTTAATATATATTTGTATATCATACTTCATATTATGCACAGTACATTAATGCATATCATATATATTATGTATATATCTTGTAAATATCATATCGTTCGTACATTCTATTATGTATATTTTATAACTATTATGTGCTCATTTCATATATATCCCGTATATTTTTAATATATCATATATATTTTTGTTTCTATTATTATACATATTTTAATACCATGTCTACTATTATCATTTTATACTATTGCTATTATTATTATTTTCGTCATCATCGCCATTTTTCTTTTGTCATGTTTTATGCATCTTTATTATTTCATGTATTCGATGGTTTTATTTTCTTCATGCATTTGTTTATATTTACACATTACTAGGCTTGCTATCATTTCATTTTATATAATTGCTCACATTATTATTTTTGTTATCGTCACACTCATTATTATACATTATTATTAATACCCAAAATTTGCCTTTATAAATCACGTTATATTTTGTCACTCAATATATTCAAACAATTCTTTCATAAAAGTAATATCCTATATTAGGCAATTCGAGATAATCGTGCCCTAACTTACTGGGTTTCGACTTTTCTCATTTAACCTAAATAATGAATATATTCTTTTAAATCACTATACGAGTTTTGAAAATGCTTATTCTCAAGATGTGAAGTGTTGTGCCCTAACTTACCGGGTATGACATTTTTGTCATCTCGAAATAAGAATTTGTTTGGGATAAAGGCAATATTCGGTGTTTGAGAATTCGAGAAAACGTGCCCTAACTTACTGGGTTTCGATTTCTCTCGTTTACTCTAAATAATTGAACACCCTTCTAATAAAATACACAGATTTTATAAAAGGCAAGCTCGCTCTCGAAAATTCAAGATGTCGTGTCCTAACTTACTGGGTGTGACATTTCATATTTTGAGACGAGAAAGTCTTCAACACTGGAGCTTTTTATAAAGAAGGATCGTATTTTAAAATTCTTTCAAGGTTTTTTTTTCGACACTAAGACACTAATTAATCAACTAGGTACCAATTTTGGGCGTACCGAGGGTGCTAATCCTTCCTCGTGCGTAATCGACTCCCGAACCTGTTCTCTTGATTTGCGTAGACCAAAATTGTTGTTTAAATAAATCAAGCTATTTATTAAAAAAAAAAACCACTGTTATGAGGTGACCCGATCACACCTTGTCAAAAAGGATCGGTGGCGACTCCCGTTTTTTCGTTTTTATTTTCAAAATCCAAGTCGATTCCCGTTTTCCACAAAAAAAAAATGGTTACGACAGCTTGGCGACTTCGCTGGGGACACGAATGAGAGAGTCAAGCCACAAGTTGATTAACTCTTGTCTTTTTATCGAAAATTAAAAATTTGGTTTTGAAATACGATCCTTTCATTGCACTTCATCAGCTATTTTTGTGGTCTAAATAATACCTGCTACGTTGGTCCGATTCTTTAAATAGTGTTGCATATTGCATTGCATGACCGTTGTGGTCACACCCTCTTAAGTGGGAGCGCGAAACTATTCCTTCGTGAGGTTTTCACCTCCGTGCGGGATAGTGGATTGCTTTGGGATACATCCGCACCTATGTCTTCATGAGATTTTCATCTCCGTGCAGCCATAGGGAAATGTATTCCCTCGAACCGAACTCGATCAGATGAGCCTATAATGGGTGAAGATCGAGGAATCTGCTGGTTCAGTACCCTTATTCTAGAATCAAACCCCATGTAGCGAGCCTTAAGAACCCACCCTAGGTAGAGCCACTCAAACCCTAGTGGTTACCCGAGCAAGTGCTATATTTATTATTCTTCGTTTGCTTTGAACGTGCATAAACCATCGACTTGCTTTGTTTTGCTTTCATTGTATTTGCATGGCATTTTCATCATAAAATGTGTTGATTCGTGTTCGGTTCCTAAATAGATAGCTTATCATGGAAAAGGGTTTTTTGATAAAGTAGAAGACAACGCGTTTGTCCGGATATAAATGAGACAACACAACAAGAGAAAGGTGACATCTTACCAAGGGTATGTGTCGAGCTATGGAATTTCACTCGGATCAGCGTAACCCGAATAATCTCCAAGAGTTGAAAGAAATATGGAACTAGTGGGACGACGAGGTCAACAGTTATTCTATTGTCATTACGGTGATTTACCTTATCCGCTTGATGTCAAGGTAGACGAGCACTGTTTGAGCCCTTGCCCAATATTGGAATTTCGCTACGGTTGCTTCACTTTTGGGAAGGTAGATTTGGTACCTACTATAGAAGAATACACGACCTTGCTCGCTGCCCAAAGATTGAGATAGACGAATTTATACCGGACCGCCAACGCCCCAAAGATTTTCAAAAACTGATGAACATCACAGGATGAGCGAACAATGGGTGACGACCGGATCAAACAAAAGGAGATTGTAAATGCATCCCATGGAGGAACCCGAGGATCTAATCTTAGCGCACCCGACGTGAAGAAAAGGGTAGATGTCTTTGCCTTGAGCATCTATGGACTGGTCATCTTCCCCAAGGCTTTGGGGCATGTAGACGAGGCTGTTGTTGACCTTTTTGATAGGCTTGGTAAAGGAACCACACATGTACCCGCAATCTTGGCGGAAACTTTCAGATCATTAAATGCTTGTAAAAGAGCAGGTGAAGGGAGATTTATTGGATATGCACAGCTCTTGCTATCCTGGTTCCACAACCATTTTTGGAAAGTGGAAAAGGTCTCATATCGTATCTTCTCTGAAAATTACTCTCCGCTGAAAGAGTTAGTGGCTATACCGAAGCGAGATGGTGTAACAGAAGAAAATTGGATGACGGTTCTCCAAAATCTGCAAGAAGAAGATGTTGAATGGAGAGCCCCGTGGATGGTCCCTGATGAAATATTATATCGATGCGGAGATTTTGATTGGGTTCCCTTGTTAGGAGTATGGGGAGCCGTCGGATATGCTCCCCTGCTTGCATTGCGACAATACAGATCCAGACAGTTTACACCACCAACATACGGGTTAGCCCAGTGCGAGTTCACGTTCACAGGGAATAATTACAAAAAGAAAGTTCGCGAGATATCAAATGCCTGGAACCAGACTCGTAAAATGAAGAAGTTTGCTGCCAATCCTATGACTACTCCTGAGTACGACCGATGGTGGAATCAGAGGATTAACGACAACATCCCTACATCAGATCAAGGGAATCCTCAGTCGATAGAAGAGCACTTGAAAGTAATCCCATCTGAGCTGGAAATCATCAAGCAAGATTTGAGAGAAAGAGTCCTGAGCTAGAAAAAGGATCGAGCATTTGGAAGAAGAAAAGATGCGTTAGGGTAAGACGTCGATGCCCGTAAACTAGAAGTGAAAGACTCGTAAAAGGGAAAACAAGGTCAAGAGGTCTTAGACAGTTTGAAAACGGACTATAAGAAGCTGCGCAGATCAATGAGAACCTCTGGGTTAGGAAAAACATCCGAACAATGGAGACATGAAGTTAAAGAAGAACAAAGCAAAGCCAACCAGTGGGAGGAAAAATTTCGCGATGCTCAAGCTCGAGAAGGTGCTTTGAAAAGAAGTTTTGTAGAAAGTCAGAATGAGAAAGAAGGGTTAAAGATCCGGATATCAGAGTTAGAGAGGTTATTGTACCAGTATCGCTCGCGTAACTCTGCAATCGAGTTGAAAGCTATTCGAATGTAATCAAGAATTAAAAAGAATATAGAAGAACTCAAAACAGCGCTGCAAAATCGTGAACTTCAGATAGAACTCCTCGAGGTAAATAACGAGCGATGGAAGGAGCAACTTCATCAATCCCAAGACCAAGTCAGGAGCAGGGACTACATCATGGGCGAGGCTTTGACTCAAGTACGAGAAGTGGCTGACCACTTGCAAACGTTAGCAGTACAAGCCGATGTGCTGAGTTTAAAATACGAGTCAGAGTCGGACCGAGGCCAAAAGCTAGCTTGGCTTCTTAGATAGGTCAAGGCCTTAAGTATCAGGGCCAAGCCTTATATGTAATCTATTTTATGTAAAGAAACTTGTTTTCTAGAAAAGTTACTCTAATGAAATCAAATTGGAATCAATGCCTTTTTGCATTCATCGCATTCATTGCATTCATGCATCAGCATTGCATCATACGCACTAAAAACTCACAAGAAACCCTAAAAATCATGGCAGTTACCCTGGAACATCGTTACGGTACAAGAGGGAAAACAAAAGCAATGGATCAAAGGTTAGAGAGATTGGAACAAATGCAAAAAGAGATGCAGGATCAACTACAAACACGTATGCAAGAACAGCTGGCCAAAATCCAGCAAGATGTAAGGGACCAGATGTTGGAGTCCCAAAGAAGTATGATGGATCAATTAATGCGTCTATTGGCTAGTGGATTAGAAAAAGGGAAAAGCCCCATAATCAATAATGAAGATGACAACGAAGATCCCGTCTACCCTCCGAGGTTTGTCCCAGCAGACGTTCAGACACAACCTGATGTGTACCCAAGAAGGCCATCAGTCACAATCAGGCCTCAACCATTTCAAGCCGGTGTCTCGGCACAGATGAATTATCAGACTGGTTCGGGCTCTAATCCTGGGGACAATCCGACCAACCCTGTGGTCCTCAATCTCGATGAAGTAATAGAAGCAGAAAAGACAAGGGTAGAATTCCCGAGAGAGCTTGAAGAAAGATGTAGATGGTTGAAAGAAAAATTTAAAGAAATGGAAAACACCGACTATCGTGATGGAATCAACGCTAAGGAATTAAGTTTGGTTCCAGACCTGGTACTCCCTCCCAAGTTCAAAACCCCAGAATTTGAGAAATACAACGGGACTAGCTGTCCCGAGGCTCACATCACTATGTTCTGCAGACGAATGGCAGGCTATGTCAATAATGACCAACTATTGATCCACTGTTTCCAGGAAAGTCTGGTTGGGGCCGCTTCTAGATGGTACAACCAACTGAGTCGTAACCAGATCAGTTCATGGAGGGATTTAGCACAGGCTTTCATGAAGCAATACAGTCACGTGACAGACATGGCTCCTGATAGAGTCACGTTACAGAACATGGAGAAGAAACAAAATGAGAGTTTCAGGCAATACGCCCAAAGATGGAGAGAGGTAGCAACACAAGTTTAACCACCTCTTCTGGAGAAAGAAACGACCATGCTCTTTATCAATACGCTGAAGGCTCCATTCATTAACCACATGCTAGGGAGCGCTACTAAAAGCTTCTCAGACATAGTAATGTCTGGAGAAATGATAGAGAACGCGATAAGATGTGGAAGGATTGAAGCAGGGGAAAGTGCCAAGAAATCAGCCCCGAGAAGGAAAGAGAACGATGTGAACAACACGAGTATGTACAATAAGCCAGTCACTATGAGCCAACCAAAGGTGGTGACTACCAGCCATCAGGGCTCCGCAAGACGGGACTTCAACCCAAGGCCTAACATGGAAAGAGTCCAGTTTACTCCTATCCCGATGTCCTACAAGGAATTCTACCAGAGCTTATTCGATGCCCATGTAGTGTCGCCCTTCTATCTAAAGCCAATGCAACCCCCATTCCCCAAGTGGTACGGCGCAAACGCCCAATGCGAATACCATGCAGGAGCCACAGGGCACTCAATAGAAAACTGCACCACTTTCAAGAAGCTGGTTGAAAGACTCATCAACATGGGCATCGTGAAATTCGATGATACACCTAGTGCAAAAAACCCGTTACCTAATCATGGGGATAAGGGTATAAATGTCATAATCGAGAGTTCAAGGAAGGAAATTAAGATGAATGTTGCAGAAGTGAATACTCCACTAAAAGAAGTATGGAAGAAAATGGTGGAAAAAGGGTTGGCAACACAGAATTCAGGGGACAGACACCAAGGAGCAAAAAGTTATTGCGAGTTCCATAATCAAGAGGACCATGAGATTCAGAAATGCCGCGAATTCAGGGCTCTAGTACAAGGGTTAATGGATAATAAGGAGCTGGAATTCTTCGAGTATGCTAGGAGCCCAGAAAGAACAGACGTGTGTGCTTCAAAGGAAGGGTCGACGAGAAACGCTTGTAAAATCAACCACCCATTAGTTATCATATCACGCTTAAGAACTAATGAAGACGGGACACAAGTCACACCCAAAGTCGTGATCCAGAAGCCCGTTGCTTTCCCTTATAAAGATAGCAAGAGGGTACCATGGAATTACAGCTGCAATGTGACGATCCCAGGAAAGAAGAGCCCGGCCAGTGCTTCACAACAAAACCAAGATGTAGGTTTTTTTACACGCTGTGGGAGACATTATGTTCCCGAGAGTACAGGAACCAAAATTGCCGAAGAAAGAATCCCAACAGTTGAGCAAAGGAAAGAAAAGACAGTCGGGTTCGAATCGCCAGTCAATGAGTCTGTAACCGAGAATGAAGCCAAGGAATTCTTAAAATTTTTAAAACACAGTGAGTACAGCGTCGTGGAACGGCTACATAAGCAACCGGCTCGCATTTCGGTGCTAGCTTTACTTTTGAGCTCAGAAATGCATCGGAGCGCGTTAATGAAAGTGCTGAACGAGACATACGTCGCGTATGACATCTCTATCAACAAACTGGACCGCCTGGTCAACAATATCAGCGCCTACAATTTTATTTTCTTTAACGACAACAAAATACCACTAGGAGGTATGGGGTCTACAAAGGCCCTGCACATTACCACGCGTTGCAAGGGATACACATTACCGGGGGTATTGATCGATAATGGATCAACACTAAACGTCTTACCCCTATCCACACTGAATAGGTTACCTGTGGATAGTTCCCATATGAAGACATGCCAAAATGTAGTAAGGGCATTTGACGGTACTGAAAGGAAAGTAATGGGGAGGATTGAATTACCCCTTCAAATCGGTCCTAGCACGTATGAGGTAGATTTCTTAGTAATGGACATCAAACCCTCTTAAAATTTCCTATTGAGAAGACCATGGATCCACTCGGCAGGGGCAGTGCCGTCATCATTACATCAGAAGCTCAAACTTATAACGGAAGGTCGATTGGTGACTATAAATGCGGAGGAAGACATCATTGCATCTGTTACCAGCAATGCACCATATGTGAGGACAGATGATGAAGCCATAGAATGTTCTTTTCGATCGTTGGAATTCGTAAATGCGACCTTTCTTGTCGAAGGAAATAAAGTCCCAACACCTAGACTTTCCAAAACCACAAGAATGGGACTACAACTGATGGTTGGGAAGGGAGCCTTGCCAGGGAAAGGACTTGGAAGAAGCCTACAAGGAAGGGTCAAAGTACCTATGCTCACGGACAAACGGGACCGCTTTAGCTTAGGATTCAAGCCAGATGCAAGACAAAAGAAAGAGGAGCAAGAGAAGAAACAAGAAAGGAGAAGAGCGCGTTTGAACGAGGAAGAGGTTAAATGGAAGCCAATGAACTTTCCCCATATATCCAGAACGTTTGTGTCGGGAGGAACTATTTATGCCGAAGGAAGATTGGCAGGCCAAGAGTCCACTAAAGAAATGCGGGAAAGCTTAAGCATTAATGCCACGTTCGAAGGAGGAACTGGAGAAGAGAATGGGGCGGGCATTCGCCCTTATGAGCCAGAAAGTGTTTTGAATAATTGGACTGCGGAAGAGATTCCTGTAGTCTTTAAAACTAAAACAGAGTAATGCCCAAAACACACTTATTACCCTAGGCCTAGGAGTAATAAGTGTCTTTTTGTGAAATAGGCCTATGTTTGAAATCGTTATTTCAATAAAATGCATCCTTTCGTCTTATTCAGTGCAAATATTCTTTTATTCTTTCATTCATAATCATACCGTACATGCCATTGTTCTTAGATTCTTTTGTTCTTTGCATCTTCCTTTCTGCCCAAAACAGGTCTCCAGATATCAACGATGTGAGTGACCTTGCTATTAATTCGGAGTCTCCTTTTGAGCGCGATATGTGTCTAGAGGGATCTGAGGATTTTGGAGATGACAGTGATTGTAACTTATCCCCCGATTTGTTAAGAATGGTAGAACAAGATGAGAACCAGATTTTACCACACAAGGAGTCAGTAGAAATCGTGAACTTGGAAGATGAACTAGAAAGGAGAGAAATAAAGATCGGAGCTTGCATCACCACAGAGACAAAGCGGCACCTTATTGAGTTACTCCAAGAGTTCAAAGATGTCTTTGCATGGCCATATCAGGATATGCCTGGGCTAAGTACTGACATTATGGTACACAGGCTCCCCATCAAAGAAGAATGCAAGCCAGTTCAGCAAAAGCTTCGAAGGATGCGGCCCGATGTTCTGTTGAAAATAAAAGAGGAGGTCAAGAAGCAATTTGATGCTGGTTTCTTACAAGTAGTCAAGTACTCGGAATGGGTAGCAAACATCGTCCCCGTCCCTAAAAAAGATGGAAAGGTACGGATGTGTGTAGACTACAGAGACTTAAACAAAGCCAGCCCGAAGGATAATTTCCCGTTGCCTCATATTGACACCTTGGTGGATAACACGGCAGGTTACTCACTCTTCTCCTTCATGGATGGTTTCTCGGGGTACAATCAGATCAAGATGCATCCTGAAGACATGAATAAAACCACATTTGTGACCATGTGGGGAACCTTTTGCTATAAAGTAATGCCGTTTGGATTGAAAAATGAGGGAGCAACATATCAGAGAGCCATGGTTACCCTATTTCATGATATGATGCATAAAGAAATTGAAGTTTATGTCGACGACATGATCGCCAAATCTCGGACTGAAGAAGAGCATGTGCAAGTCTTAAGAAAATTATTTTTGAGGTTGAGAAAATTCCAGTTGAAACTCAATCCCGCAAAATGTACCTTCAGAGCCAGGTCAGGAAAACTGCTAGGATTCGTGGTCAGTGGAAAAGGGATTGAGATCGACCCAGACAAAGTCAAGGCCATACAAGAGTTACCTCCACCACGTACTCAGAAGGAAGTTCGAGGATTCCTAGGAAGACTAAATTACATCGCTCGGTTTATTTCACAACTAACCGAGAAATGTGACCCCATATTCCGTCTCCTTAAGAAACACAACCACGGTAGTTGGGACGAGGAATGCGAAGACTTTCGACAAGGTTAAGCAATATTTGTCTAATGCCCCAGTGTTGACACCACCTAATCCAAATAAGCCATTGATACTGTATTTGACGGTGTTTGAAAATTCTATGGGATGCGTGCTTGGCCAACACGATGAATCAGGAAGGAAAGAAAGAGCGATATATTACCTCAGTAAAAAGTTTACTGAGTGTGAGACGAGATACTCGTTCATCGAAAAGTTATGTTGTGCTTTGATTTGGACAACCCGAAGACTGAGACAATACATGTTGTACCATACGACTTGGCTGATCTCTAAAATGGATCCCCTGAAATACTTGATAGAGTCGACTGCCTTGAATGGGAGAATAGCCCGATGGCAGATTCTACTTTCTGAGTTCGATATAGTCTATGTGAACCAGAAGGCAATAAAAGGGAGCGAGATAGAAGATTTCCTAGCCAGCAGAGCCCTAGAGGACTATGAGCCTCTGAACTTTGATTTCCCAAACGAAGATCTAATGTGCGTAGCAACCACTGAAGAAGACCCTCAAGAAGGTCACCCTTGGAAGCTAAACTTTGACGGAGCATCAAATGCCGTGGGTAACAGAATCGGGGCAGTCCTGATATCCCCGAACAGAGATCATTATCCATTCACTAGTAGATTGGATTTTGACTGCACAAACAATATGGCAGAGTACGAAGCATGCATCATGGGAATTCGCGCGGCCATGGAACGTAAAATTAAGGTGTTAGAAGTATACGAAGATTCTGCCCTAGTGATTTATCAACTCAAAGGTGAATGGGAGACAAGAGACCCCAAATTGATCAATTACCGAAGGCTGATCCTTGAGTTAATTAAAGAGTTTGATGATATTGTCTTCTACTACCTTCCACGAGAAGAAAATCAGATGGCCGACGCCTTAGCAACTTTGGCTTCTATGATTAGGGTGAACCAACCAGAAGATGTGAAACCGATCCAAATGAGCATTTACGAGGCCCCGGCTCATTGTTACAACCTTGAAGAAGAAGAGGAAAATGATGATCACCCTTGGTACCACGATATCCTACGATATGTGAAGAATTGTGAGTACCCTGACCAAGCTACTAAGAACGACAAGAGAACGTTAAGAAGATTGGCCAGTGATTATGTCTTAGATGGGGAGATCCTATACAAAAGAAGGAAGGATCAGGTACTATTAAGATGTGTAGACACCATTGAGGCTAAGAAAATCTTGGAAGAAGTCCACGAGGGCATCTGCGGGACACACGCTAATGGTTTTACAATGGCCAGACAAATTATGAAGTTCGGTTATTATTGGTCCACCATGGAAGGAGACTGCATTAACTACGCCAAAAGATGTCATAAGTGCCAAATCTATGGAGACAAGATTAATGTGCCTCCCTCACCTCTGCATGTCTTGACCTTGCCATGGCCTTTCTCGATGTGGGGCATGGATGTGATTGGGCCAATTTTGCCAAAAGCTTCAAATGGGCATCGCTTCATCTTTGTGGTCATCGATTATTTCACCAAATGGGTGGAGGCCTCTTCATACGCCAATGTCACTAAATCAGCAGTTAGCAAGTTCCTAAAAAAGGAAATCATCTGTCGATATGGAATGCCAGAAAGGATCATATCGACAACGCATTGAATTTAAATAACAAGACGATAGCGGATGTCTGGTCGGTTCAAGATCGACACCACAACTCGTCACCGTACGCTCAGAAGATGAAGTGCGGTCAAGCGACCAATAAGAACATCAAGAAGATTGTAGGAAAGATGACGAAACTTATAAAGATTGGCATGAGAAGCTACCATTTGCCCTCTATGCTTATCGAGCGTCTATCGAACTTCTACTGGGCAACGCCTTTCTCATTAGTCTATGGAATGGAGGCGGTTTACCTATCGAGGTTGAGATCCCTTCCTTAGAGTCTTGTCGAGGTAAAGTTGGATGAAGCGAGAATGGATCCATCCGATACGATCAGTTGAATTTGATTGAAGAAAAGAGGTTACGGGCTATTCGCCATGGTCGGATGTACCAAAAGCGAATGATGTGAGCTTACGACAAAAGGTTCGTCGAGAAGTTCCACGAGGAGTCTTAGTCTTGAAAAAGATCCCGCCCATACAAAAAGACTTGAGAGGAAAATGGATGCGAATTGGGAAGGGCCTTATGTGGTGAAGAAGGCCTTTTCAAGGAGCATTGGTATTGGTGAAATGGATGGCAAGACCTTATCCAATCCCGTGAATTCGGATTTGGTTAAGAAATACTTCGCCTAAAAAAAAAAAAAAAGGGGAGAGGCCAGGGTGAAAACTCGCAAAGAGCATCTTGAGACCAAAGGGATTTTAAATTGAAAACCCGTAAAGGGCGATTCAAATTTTGATCAAAGGCGGGGCATGCGATGGTCTTATGGTGCCTAAACTAACAAGGAGGAGAGATGTTACATCTTGGGGCATCTGCAAGAGTACCCTAGATCCCCTAAACACATATTGGGCAAAAAGGAGCCCTCAAGAAGTCAGTACAGAGAAACTCACGCTACGGTATCTAGGGCACCTATTCCCTTTTATTCGTTTTGTATTCCAGCAATGTTTGTTGACTGCGATTAATATATTCCCTTCAAATGTTGTTTCTGATAAATTTCAGTTTTTGTCGTTGTTATAATCTCTTTCAAGCATTTTGCATTGAAATGATGATTAATGGACTAAAACCATTTTTCAAAAAGAGTTACGCACATTACTCAAGTTTCTAAATAGTACGAGGACCAAACAGGACTATTATTTAGAACTAACCAAACTCAAAGATTGGAAGCATCGAGAAGAAAGAGTTTAAATTGGGACTACCTCTTTGGTTTTCTATTCAAAATTTGAGTGGACAAGAAGGCAGGATACCATTTCGATAAAGGAACCTTGATGAACAAAGAGCAATGGCAACCTAAGCAGGATTCATGCTCACAACATGCTGCACTCATACATTCATAGATCATTCATAAGTGCATCTAATTAGGAAAATTTGATTCATTTTGATCATAACATCCTAATTCTTTGACATAAGCATAAATCTGAGGAACCGATTCTCTGGTCATGTCCTAGAATCGATGAATTCATAAGCCTTAACCCCTAAGCGGTAGGGTAACAGTGAAGATTTACAAATCTTAACCCCTAAGCAAGAGGGAAGCAGATCGAAGACGAAGGGTCTTAAACCCCTAATCGGTAGAATGAGACCCAATTGCAAATCTTATCTCCTAAGCGGTAGGGAAGCAGATCGAAGATGAAGATCTTAACCCCTAAGCAAGAGGGAAATAGATCAAAGATGATGGGCTTTAACCCCTAAGCGAGAGGGTAACAAGCCAAATTTACAAGCTTTAACCCCAAGCGGTAAGAGGGTAACAAAGTTGAAGATTTACAGATCTTAACCCCCTAAGCAGTAGGGAAACAGATCGAAGACGAAGGGTCTTAAACCCCTAATCGGTAGGGTAACAAACCGAATTGCAGATCCTATCTCCCTAAGCAGTAGGGAAACAGATCGAAGATGAATATCTTAACCCCCTAAGCAGTAGGGAAACAGATCAAAGATGATGGGCTTTAACCCCCTAAGCAGTAGGGTAACAAGCCAAATTTACAAGCTTTAACCCCCTAAGCAGTAGGGTAATAGGCTAAAGATTTACAGATTTTAACCCCCTAAGCAATAGGGTAACAAGCCAGATTTACAGACCTTAACCCCTTAGGTAGTAGGGTAATAGGTTGAAAATTACAGATCTTGCCTCCTCGAATGCAGTGAAGCAGATTCAAACCATCAAGCTTTAACCCCCTAAGCAGAAGGGTAACAAGCTGATGTTCATAGGGTCTTAAACCCCTAAGCAGTAGGGAAACAGACCAAATTGCAGATCTTATCTCCCTAAGTAGTAGTGGAGTAGATCGAAGACGAAAAACCTTAAACCCCTAAGCAGTAGGGTAACAGGTTAAATTGTAGATCTTATCTCCCTAAGCAGTAGTGGAGCAGATCGAAGACGAAGAACCTTAAACCCCCAAGCAGTAGGGTAACAGGTTGAGTATACAGATCTAAAACCCTAAGCAGTAGGGAAACAGATCAAAGATGACAAGCCTTAATCCCTTAAGCAGTAGGGTAACAGGCTAAAAATTAAATATCTTTTTTCTGAAACAGCAGTGGAATTGATCAAAGCCATAGCAGATCTCCTTGAAGTTTCAATGGAGTAGATTGAAGTCACATGTCTTAGCTCCATAGAGTTGCAGCGGAGCAGATCAAAACAAACCTTACCTTCTTGAAGCTGCAGTAAAGCAGTAAAGCGAAGCGAAGTAACAAGATTGGAATAAACCTACCTGGAGAAAAGGAGCGCTAAACAAGTCCAGACATAGTGAAACCGGGCAAAATTGGTCTTTCTTAAGTCTTTGCTCTGTTCTCGTTACACGACAACAAGAAAAGAGGGGCAGCTGTACAAGCCCAATTTTGGACCCAAACCCAAGCCCACTAAATACCCACTACACTAAAACCACTAAATCCCTAGCAGAAACCCATCTACTAACCCACTAAGCCCAACAAGTAACCTAAAACACCAAAACCAAAGAAAGAAACCCTAGCCATGACATGTGCTCCCTCTGCTCCACCACCGCCTTTGCAAGTGGCCTCTGCTCCACCACCGTTTACTGCATCAATAAAGGAAAAGAGCAGACAACAAAGAAGCAAGTTGTAAAAATGCCTATAAGAGGCTGAATCCAAAACCATTGTAGGGATCGGCATTTTTGATAAATAAGAAACAATATTAGATTTGAAAAGAAAATACAAAGCAAAGAACAGATATCATCAATATATCAAGAGCAGAAAACGAAACTCAAGGAGGAGATCATAACCAGAAATCAAAAGGTTTTCTAAAATCCTCTAAGTTTGAATCGGTTTTCTTTTTTCTTTTCTTTTCTTTACTTTTTTCTTCTTTGTTTACATGTATGTATGCATATATATTAAAAACAGTAAAAATATAAAAAAATTACCTTTTGAAACTCCGCCCAGTGCACGGTGGGCTGACAATATTTGCAGCGATTCGGCGATCGGGTAATGGCCGCCCAGGGGGAAATCGCCCCTCCCCTCTCTCTCTTTTTCCCTCACTCTCGGACCAAATGAAATTTCTCGAAAAATTTGGTTTTATACACCCCGATGCACGCCGTTTTGGGCCTCAACTCCCAGCGCCAAAACGACGCCGTTTCACGCCAGACCCGAGCGACCCGACCCGACTAATCGAGGATCCGTGTGTTTTTTACAAGCATGGTCTAATTGCTTGTGAAGTCCTTCCGCTTTTCACACGTTTTGCAATTAGCTTTTCATTTCTTTCAAATTAGCCTCAAAATTCATCACGTTTTGTGATTGAATCCTCCCCCAATGACGTCGTTTTAAGGGCCCGAGAAAATTTCCCTTCGGTCCTCTTGCAATCGCAGCGTTTTCAAATTAATCCTTTCTCCTCTATTAATTTTAAATCAGCCCCATAACTTCATATTTGTTTTAAATTTAGTCCTTTTCAATTTAATGTGGTTTCCATATTATTTCTTTTTCCCTTTGATATTTTAAATATTATTCATTATTTTTTTACCATTTTCAGTATTATTATTATCAGCATATATTACTATTATTTAGGCATTTTTAAATACTGCATGCATTTTATATATACATTCTTATTGTTGTCTTTTCACATATATATTATTATTCCTAATGTATGTTTTATGTATATACACTTAAATACCATATTATACATATATTAATACCACATTATATATACTTTTTATATCTACTTTTACCTCCTTCATATCTACTATTAATATCAATATATGTTTATTTACATCTTCAATATATATACACATATATATATCTGTGAATATATTATTATTATTAGTTTTGACCTTATTGTTTTGTTAATACATTTGTGTCATATATACATACTTTTAATATATATTTGTATATCATACTTCATATTATGCATGGTACATTAATGCATATCATATATATTATGTACATATATCTGTAAATATCATATCGTTCGTACATTCTATTATGTATATTTTTATAACTATTATGTGCTCATTTCATATATATCCCGTATATTTTAATATATCATATATGTTTTTGTTTCTATTATTATACATATTTTAATACCATGTGTACTATTATCGTTTTATACTATTGCTATTATTATTATTTTCGTCATCATCGCCATTTTTCTTTTGTCATGTTTTATGCATCTTTATTATTTCATGTATTCGATGGTTTTATTTTCTTCATGCATTTGTTTATATTTACACATTACTAGGCTTGCTATCATTTCATTTTATATAATTGCTCACATTATTATTTTTGTTATCGTCACACTCATTATTATACATTATTATTAATACCCAAAATTTGCCTTTATAAATCACGTTATATTTTGTCACTCAATATATTCAAACAATTCTTTCATAAAAGTAATATCCTATATTAGGCAATTCGAGATAATCGTGCCCTAACTTCTTTGGTTTTGACTTTTCTCATTTAACCTAAATAACGGAATATATTCTTTTTAAATCACTATCTGAGTTTTGAAAATGCTTATTCTCGAAGATGTGAAGTGTTGTGCCCTAACTTACGGGTATGACATTTTGTCATCTCGAAATAAGAATTTGTTTGGGATAAAGGCAATATTCGGTGTTTGAGAATTGAGAAAAGCGTGCCTAACTTACTGGGTTTCGATTTCTCTCGTTTACTCTAAATAATCGAACACCCTTCTAATAAAATACAGATTTTATAAAAGGCAAGCTCGCTCTCGAAAATTCAAGATGTCGTGTCCTAACTTCTGGGTGTGACATTTCATATTTTGAGGCGAAAGTCTTCAACACTGGAGCTTTTATAAAGAAGGATCGTATTTTAAAATTCTTTTAAGGTTTTTTTCGACACTAAGACACTAATTAATCAACTAGGTACCAATTTTGGGCGTCTGAGGGTGCTAATCCTTCCTCAAATGTAACCGACTCCGAACTGTTCTCTTGATTTGCGTAGACCAAAATTGTTGTTTAAATAAATCAAGCTATTTATTAAAAAGAAACCCTTTGTTATGAGATGACCCGATCACACCTCGTCAAAAAGGATCGGTGGCGACTCCCGTTTTTTCGTTTTTATTTTCAAAATCCAAGTCGATTCCCGTTTTCCACAAAAAAAATGGTTACGACAATGGTTATATGTGAATACAGTAAAATTGTTTTGTGCTTTGTGTATTAATGGTTCAAGAATTGTTTAATTGAAGTTACAAAGGTAAGCTTTCGAATATGATTTGAGTGATTTTGTGAATGTATGAAAGTTGTATCCTTTTCGGTAATGTCTCATAACCCTATTTTGGCGACCAATACAGGTTAGGGGTGTTACATGAAAGAATGGATAGATTTCTCCTATTTATAGGAGCCAAAATGGATAATTTATTCCCACCCCTTACTTTTTAAAATTACAGAAAATACCTCATTTTTTTTACAGTGCCGCCCTCACTCTCTGGCCTATTTATACTTGTAACCCTTTTGTTTATTCAAACCTTCAATTTAATACAAAATTTCAAAATTAAAAGCAAATTAATTGCTACATCAGTCCTCTGTCTTCCACATTTTTTATCTTTTAGTCCCAAAATCAAGCTATGTCATTTTGCATCTTTAATAAATTATTTACACTTATATCTTCCCTTTCATTTGCATTTATACCTTATATGTTTCATGTCAATTATGCACTTTATTTTAATGTTTTATATTTATTCACACTTGTATAATTTTTATTTGTTCTTATTTAGTCTTATGTTTAATGTCAATTATGCATTTTATTTTAATGTTTTATATTTATTCACACTTGTATAATTTTTATTTATTCTTATTTCATCTTATGTTTAATGTCAATTATGCACTTTATTTTAATGTTTTATATTTATTCACACTTGTATAATTTTTATTTATTCTTATTTTGTCTTTATTTGTTGTCATGTCTATTTATATTTATGTTTTTTTTACATGTTCCCTTACATACATTTTAATGTTATTTGTTTATGTTACTTTGATTCTTTTATTGTATTATGAATAAGGTGTATTATTGTTATTAGTATCCTAATCATGTCAAGTCTTATTTATTTCATTTATTTAAGTTTTCTTTTTATTATTGCCATTTTTGAAACAGTTTTAACTTTTATTAACTTTAGCCAATTTAATTAATTTTCCTATTTTATTACTATTCATTTTAAAAGAGAACTTTAAGTCATTTTTCCATCCTATAAATTTTGACGTGAAGTAGGTGTTACATTTTAATGAAGCCATAAGGTTTTTACATTTGAATTTAGATTAGTCTTTAAGATCTTATCTACCATTTACCCTAGAAAAATTATAAATAATATGTAGGATTTTTTAGGGTTTTAAACTAAATTTAAATATCGTATAGGATTCCTCTTTAGAATATTAAATTAATAAGTAAATATTGTTTAGGATTTTGTTCAAGATTAAAACTAAATATATTTGTAGTTGAATTGTAAATCATGAGTAGGTCTTTCTAAGTATTTTATTTTAGAAACTTTTTAAGAAAGCTAATAAATGTTATTTAAGATATATTATTTTAGGATTTTAACAATTTAAACCTTAGATCGATAATTTTAAAGTAAGATAAATCATAAGTCCGACATAAGATACTTTTATAAGATCTTTATAGGTTCAATGTTATTAATTAAATCTTTTAAATAATAATAATAAAAGATCGAATAAGTTGTAGATGGATTTTAATATTTCTCTTAATTCATTGGTAATTTCTAGTCTTTTTTTATAGAATTCTAAAATAGAATTAATTTTAGGAATTGAATGTATTTTATTAGAATTATTTAGGTATCCTTTAGGGTTCCCGTTAAAAGTAAAAATCTTTAATTTAAGTTTCAGATTAGATAAGTTTGGTGAACGCATTTTAATCGAGTTACAAGTAAACCAGAGGCATACTCTTTAGAGTTTTTATTTAAGATTTCCATAAAATTTTAGCCTAGATTAAGACATTAAAATGTTTAAATAAAAAAATCCTAGCTCCTAAGACCCTGTAGGACTATCCTCGGATAGGCATTGTGGGGGTGCTATAACCTTCCCCACACGTAACTGTACTCCTGAACTTGAAATTTGGTGATGAGATTGAGTCTAGAATTTTAGGATATTTCCATAGTATTAATTCTATACTTTTAGACGATAGGTGGCTAACCAATTTAGGCTTAATTGGTTAGTGGCGTCTCTACGTTAATTTAGGCCCTCCATGTCTAGCTTTTCTTACTAGGCTCTCGTACTCTTATGTAGGCAACGTTAAGACAACTTGGAGACTCCACTAGGGACGTTAGTGAGTTGACATTAAACAATTGTTGAATATGTGTTAAATATTGATTTATTTGCTCATGTCATTTACTTATCCTATTTTGATATGTATGCCAATGTGTTTGTTTATTCTTTTATCAATGAAATTGATTAATTTGTATGTTGACTCTACCATCGTGGGGCGGCTATAATTATCATTCATGTTGCATCTTGCTTTCGGTCCTACGCCCGGGCCCATCCCATTTAGGAGGAGAAGCCTTAGGCTTTCATGTGGCAATATGTCATTGCATAAGTTTAAGAACTACTCTACGGTTACGATGGACATAGATGTTCATGTAGCAAACGCTACCGTGTACACTATGGAAGTCTTACCACCAAAGGGCCAAACCTTTTTAGAGGGGAACACATCCCTATGGATGTCGTATATAAGCCTTTGGTTCCTCGTGCATTAGAGTCAGCCGTAAGCCAACATGTAATGACCATTTTAAACATGAAGTCTAGACATAAGAGTCGTACCTTACCCCTCATAATAATACCCTATAGGACCTCATGAGCATTTATTCATATGTTTTGTGTTTAAATTTGTTCGCAATGTTTTATGATTTAATTTTACTTTTTTTTATGATTCATTTGACTTTATTGTTTTTTTTACTAACTTTGTTTTTCTTATGCATTTATCTCTTTATGGCATAATTCATGCATCATTTAAATACCTAGGGCACAATGTCGCATCTATAGTTGACATGAACACACTTCGAGAAGATTTAGTTGTTCGGTGTGAGGTAGAAAATATAGGGATAATAGCGAGAATGTCAAAGGATACTTAGAATAGAGAAGGCAATTACTGGATTGCTAGTTTTGAGTCGAGCCTGCCTCAGATAGTCCGCATGGACTGTAGGAGGAATCGCGAAGATAAGTTAAAGGGAATATGACAACCATGGGACAAGGCTAAGAAAATGCGCTTCCAGGAAAAGTATAGTGGTGTAGCACAG
Organism: Gossypium arboreum; assembly: GCF_025698485.1. Taxonomy (NCBI): domain Eukaryota; kingdom Viridiplantae; phylum Streptophyta; class Magnoliopsida; order Malvales; family Malvaceae; genus Gossypium; species Gossypium arboreum. Next base: position 41,323,697 of record NC_069081.1, read on the forward strand.
CTTCTGTTCGTTAAACCAGATGATGCCTTGTTGAAGGCTATGGTACGTTTTTGGGATCCCACTTATAGGAGTTTTATGTTTAGTAGAATGGATATAGTACCGACTATCGAGGGTATTCTACCCTTCTCCACTATGACTTTAGAGATCCACTCAGGATATATTGGAAGTAGAATGTCAATTTTTAGGGACCCTTAGCCAATCTAATAGGATTACTTGTAGATACGATGAAAGCAAGACTAAAAGATAAAAATGGTCCTGCATTTCCTGGTCTAATATTAGGGATGCTATGGGAAAGGCCAGCGGTGATAAACATTTGGCAGTGTTCACATTTGTCGTATATGGGTTGATTGTGTTCCCAAAAGCTTTGGGATATGTGAGTGTGGAGCTAGTTGATTTTTTTATTTTAGATTGAAAAACAGGTGAATCCTGCTCCAACAGTCTTAGTTGAAAGACCCGGGATTTTGGAAGAAATTGGAAGACATATAAATCAAGTGGGGTCAAACCTTGAGCTTGCAATCAAGAACCTTTTTCAACCATTCCCCTTAGAAACCTATATCCGGTGGCACCTAAAAAGAAGAAAAATCTCTGTGTCAGCGCAACTCAAGGGAAAGAAGAAGGTCCCAAATTATGTAGCCGAGCTAACAAAAAAGATATGCGATTTAAAGATGCATCTAAAGGGGAGAGATGAAAAGGTTAGGCAACAATAAGAGTAGCATCAGGCATATGTAAAGGAAAATAAGAAAGAAATCATGAGACAACAACAACAAAACCGGTCAGGCATGAAGGGAAGAGAGGAAGAACTAAGAATAAGTTAGAATGACGTCAATGAGAAATATCTATCTTGTTTGCTTAGATTCACAGGTTGGAGGCAGCTCTAAGTCTATGGGCTAATGACCTCTAGAAAGCGTGAGAACAAGAGCGAACTTGGAGGAGGGTGTCTAATGAGAAAACTGCTAAAATAGAGGTGCTAGAGGGGGAAATTTGTCATCTGACTAAAGAATTATAGACAAAATAATAGCAAAACAAAGAGGTCATGAAAGAATATACGAAGCTTACAAAGCATTTTATCGCGGTGGAACAAATGACAGTAAGTTGACAGGAGGTGTTTGCAACAATGCACAGGGAAGGTTAGGTTTTCGTTCAGCAAGCCAAAGGCATACGTGAAAAAATTGAAGAAATCAAAAAAGAATCTATCCCTTTTACGACTAGGAACGAGCCAGCAATGAAACTTCTAGAAGTGGCGCAGGCACATTACCAAAAGTTCATTAAGCTCATAAGGAGGAAGAAGAAGAACGACGAGTAGAGATTTTCCCTATAGCAATAGGATTGATTAGGATTTTCTTTAAGTGTGAATGAAAAAAGAAAAAAACTTTGTAGGCTGAATAGTTTTCGAACCTTCCATGAAAGAAAATGTTTATATTCAAGTATATTTATGACAATGTGTCCCAATTTCAATCAATCAATCAATCATCCATCCATTCACTCATTTGTTTACTTAGAAACATTATTTGAAAAAAAAACATTTTTTATAACAAATCCAAATAATTTTAAAACTTTGGAAATAAATACCATTTGAAAAAAGACCAAGGATAGCTCACAAGTATAACACCCGCTCAAAATCCAAGAAGATGACGGAAGAAGAATTAGCATGCATGGCCAAACTAGAGGAACAAATGGAAAAGATGATGGAAAAGATGACTACAATGGTCAAAGGTAAGGATAATGTAGGAGAAGGAAGTGACACTTTAGACAATCCAATCCCACTTTGAAGTGATGTAGGGGCATATCGCGAAGATTTACAGCATCAAGTGCCAGGTGTGACCACTCAAATCCTAAGAGTAAATGAGTTGCCTGCAAGCAAGGAGCCGAGAGAAGTGGACAAGGGAAAGTCGATTATGGATGTAAAAGCTCATAAATTCAGCCCAATTGAGGAACATTTGAAAGCCATCCACGGATTAGACACCTTTAAATTTGTAGAAGTAGAAGGCCTGTGTCCAGTACCCGATGTGGTTGTCCCACCAAAATTCAAAGTTCCTAACTTTGAAAAATTCAATGGTAGCAGTTGACCCATTACTCACATCGCCATGTACTATAGGAAAATGACTGCTTACTCCAAAGATGAGACTTTTAATGCACATATTTCAAGACAGTCTGACTGGATATGCGCTTCGCTGATATGTAAAGTTGGACAGGAGCTGGATTTGAACTTGGGAGAGCTCACACGGGCATTTATTGCTCAATACAAACATATTGTAGACATGACCCAGACCGTCTAACTTTGTATAACATGGAAAAGAAGTTAAATGAGAGTTTTAAGGAATACGCACAACGGTGGAGGGATTTGGCATCACAAGTACATCCCCCGCTCATGGAAAAGGAGACCATTATTCTGTTTTTTGGTAGATTAAAAGGCAAATACTACGAAAAGATGGTGGGAAGTTCCTCTAAGACTTTTACAAATATGGTATTATTCGGAGAAATGATAGAGAATGCATCAAAGTCGGGCAAAATAGATGATCCTTTAAGTGCAAAGAAAGGTGTCGCTAGGAAGAAAAAGGAAGCAAAAATGCAAGCAATCACACTGAATGGATTCCCATACTCTTACTTTCAATAATCGAGCCCAATACATCCACGCCCTGAATACTCGGCTGTAAATGCTACCAATACTTCACCGTTTATGTATCGTCCACCTGTACTTGTTACAAATCTCCCATGTTAACTATGCCAACTCAATCTCCACAGACCCATGCTCTAGTAAGGTTACCATGGGAGAGGCCTTTGTTTGATCCAATTCCCACCTCCTATGCAGAACGTTTTCGATTCTAGTGGAGAAGCACCTCTGTAACAACCCATTTTTAGTGAAATTGGAACAGTGGTTTTGGGACCACAAATCCGAGCTCGAAAGAACATTTATTTTAATATTATTGCATGGTCTGCATTATGATAGAAATGTCATATGAAAATTTTGATAAGAAAATTTTAGCGATTATGTATTTAATTATGGAAAAGACCAAATTGTATAAAATGCAAAAGTTAAGTTCTAGTAGTTATAAGTACCAAATAGCTATGGAATGCAAAACTTGAGGTCCTTAAATGGTAATTAGACCATTAAAGAAAAGTTAATAGAAATTTTTGCTGAATCATCCATGGAAAAGTAGAAAAAGGCAAGGACTAAATTGGAAAGTGGAAAAATTAAAAGATGATAATGAAATTAAATAGAAAATATCATCTTATTTTCATCATCTTCCCCAAAATTTCTATGGAAACCCTAGGAAAGAGAAAACAAGCTTTCATCACTTAATTGAGTAAGTATTCTTGTCCCATTTTTAGTAATTTTTATATTTTTTGAGATCAGAATAGCTTAATATATCTATTTTTGGGATTAATTTGAAAAGTTATCAAAGTATAGAAGTTTTTCTAGGGATGAATATGATGAAATTTTAAAATTTAAGGTATAAAATGAAAGGTTGTTGATAGATAAACAACTTTTACAAAGTTAATTTTGATGAAAATATGATTTAGGGATTAAATTGTAAACATGTAAAAGTTATGGAAAAATTCTAAATTTTGTGAAATACATGTGCTGTAAAAGTTATATGAAGATTTTGGTTAGGCTTGGAATAAGGAGTAAATTGCGTGAATTTCATTTTCCAAGCCTACGGATGAAATCGTCATTTGTGAAAAGTATAGGGGCAAAATAATAATTTTGCCTAGGATGTGAATTGAATTAAATTGAGTATAAAATGGATTAAATTGATGTTAAATTCATTTATATAGATTTTGAAAGACTATAATACCGAGTTGGATCGAGGAAAACAAAAAGTTTCGGATTAGTAGATTTCGTATACGAATAAGTATCGAGGTAAGTTCATGTAACTAAATTGTGTATATTTATATCTTTGAATTAAATGTTGTATTTGTGAATTGTATAATTTTCATGTATGTGAAGTTGGTTGAATATCCGATAATGTTTGATAAATGTCAAATCCCATTTGATTAAATGAAAGTCAATGGATAAAGGATTTCCCGTATTGGTTGTAGTTCAGCATATGTTGCGGACACACCATAGCTCGAAAGAGCATCCTGTTATTAGTCGTTTTGAGCTTCCTATTATATGTTCTAGCGAGCTTCCTGTTATATGGTTCAGTGAGCTTCCTGTTTTAGCTCTTCGAAGCGTCTTGATAGATTGTGATCCTACATTTGTTGTGGACACACCTTAGCTCTTATGAGCATCCCAATTAAAGGCTCTTCGTGATATTCCCATTACATTGGCTCTTTATGAGCTTCCCGATAATACTCACTTGAACTTCTCGATATTGGCTATCCAGAGCTTCCCGATATGGTTCTTTGTGAACTTTCCAATTATGGCTCTTATGAGCTTCCCATTATATAGCCCGGATAAGCTTCCCGATAGGCTCTTTATGTGCTTCTCAAAATAGCTCTATGTGAGCTTCCCGTTAAAAGACTCGAGAGTGAGCTTCCCGATTATGTGCTGTAATTGGGTACCCTTGGAAATGAATTGATGAATTATAGTAGTGTACACTAAAGTGTACTATATGAGCGTATCCATCGATATTTGAAATAAATTCAACGGGTAAAGTTCTGACGTGGCTAAACTGAATTTGAAATGATTTGTCATTAAAGTGTACATGTAATATGGAATAATGTTATAGAAAGAATATGTATATGAGAGACATTAAATGACGAGCTCATCCATGTTCTTGGTATTATGTGAATTACTTGACTAACCTAATTGGTGAAGTTGTGTTTTAGACTATAAGCCAAATTGGTTGGATGCTTTATTGTATGCTTATCTTAAATGTAAATAGATGGTAAGTTAAGTTCCTATTATACGAACTTACTAAGCATTAAATGCTTCCTAAGTTTTCTTTTCTCTATTTTTTTTAGTGCTCGAAAGCTCGTAAAGGTTGGAGATTGGTCAGAGTATCATCACACTATCCTCTAGCTTATTTTGGTATAGATAGAAAACTTACTTTGACATCATGTATAAGACAATTTTACCAATGATGATAGGTAAATGGATGTTTGTAATGTAGCCATTTGAATGGCTAATAATGTATATTTTGGTATGATAATATAAAGTTATATCATGTTTAATACACACGTATATAAGGTATGGTTAAATTGAATTAGGGTAAAATATATATATTCTTGAAAAAGGTAAGTTTGACTATATGAATGTATAAAATGTTATACTATACATATTAATGATGTTTACTTAGTTTCTTACTTGAAATTGGTTGGCATATATAAATATATGCACAAGTATTGCTGTAGGTTATTGGAAAATTTGGGTGAGAAATAAGTCTAGGAAATGACCCTATTTTGTCCACACGGGTGGACACACGGGGGTTTGTCTTAACCGTGTGTAACACACGGCTTGGCACACGGATGTGTGGTTTGGCCGTGTGTCCCTTGCATCCTAAAATTGAGAAACAGAATGCTCAGAATTGGGCACACGAGTGGAGACACGGGCGTGTGTCTCAGCTGTGTGAGATATACAACTTAGAATACGGGCGCGTGTCTTGGCCGTGAGAAACCTGCGTCTGATTTGTGAAAATTAAATTAAGCACACAGTCTAGCACACGGGCATGTGGAAGGTCGTGTGCCGCAAGCTAGAGAGTTACATGGGTATGGACACGGGCTGGGACACAGCCGTCTGACTCACATTGAATGCCCACATGGCCTAAGACTGGTATTAAAGAATTTTTTTAAATTTCACGAATAATTCTCTAAGGTCTCGATTTAGTCCCGACTTGGTTCTAATGTTTAAATTTGGCTTCGAGGGTCCGTTCAAAGGATATTATGATTATTTTTGGATATGAATAGTAAGTGATATGAATTGTTTGTATTTGTTCTGTAAACTTCGGTAATGCTCTGTAACCTGTTCCGGAGACGATTACAGGTTAGAGGCGTTACATTTATTGGTATCAGAGCTACGATTTAGTCGATTCTCGGACTAACGTAGCTAGTACGTGTTTAGCTAAACATGCCATTATATAATTTGTGATAGTGTGATATCTCCTAATCATTTTAAATATATTTTTCATATAGTAATGTCATCCAACCACGCTAGTGCTGAATCTAAAGAAGTTGAGAGCAATGCTCCAGCTTTAGTTCAAAGAGCTACATCTAGTAGTAGAAGGCCCGAATCTGAGGTCTGAGGTGAGGAGGCAAAAAAAGCCTTCTTCCAAATGATGAACAAGTGGTTCATAGAATTCATAAGAACAAATCCTACTATACAACAACCTCCCCCTCCTGCTCCTCAACCAGTTCCTGATATGCCACAAGGTGTTGAACCTATTAGAACTAGTAAGCCTTCAGTAGATAAAATCTATAAATATGGGGCAGAAGAATTTAGGGCTACTACTGAAGATGATCTGGAAAGGGTTGAGTTTTGGTTGGAAAATACCACCAGGGTTCTAGATGAATTATCATGTACACCCACTGAGTGTTTGAAATGTGTAGTTTCTTTATTAAAAGACACAGTCTACCATTGATAGAATACACTGATTTCTGTTGTACCGAGAGAAAATGTTACATGGGAGATTTTCCAAACGGAATTCAGAAAAAAATACATTAGTCAGAGATTTTTAAATCAAAAACAGAAAGAATTTCTAGAGCTTAAACAGTGAAGTATGACAGTATCTAAATATGAACGAGAATTTGTTGGATTGAGCAAATATGCTAGAGAATAGGTTCCGATTGAGGTTGATATGTGTAAACATTTCAAAGGGGGTTTAAATAAAGATTTTGAGTTTTTGATTGGAATCCTAGAATTAAGGGAATTTTTGGTATTGGCTGATCGAGCACACAAAGCCGATGAATTAAGTAAGGAAAAGAAGCAAGTAGAGAAAGAAGCCCAGATTTCTAGTAAGAGATTCATGGGCAAGTCACAATCACCTACTTCAAAGAAATCAAAGAAGTACCATGATCATTTTACTGCATTTGTGGGGTATTCTGGAAAAGAACAAGGCTCACAACACACTAATCCGAGATCTCCGTCTCCATCCATTACAAGTGTAGCGAGTGTTGGAAGTCCTAAACCAAGATGCAAACATTGAAATAAATTGTATTTCAGTAAATGCTGCATAAGAAGTGGAGCTTGTTTTAGATGTGGTTCTTTTGACCACTATCTTAGAGACTGCTTAGAAAAGCCTGTAAAAGATACCCTAGACCTCTAGATCGAGCAATCCTGTCTCGAGAGGCAGACCACCTCGATACCCTGGCACTGTTAGTGGTAGTCGAGGTGTGACAAAAGATTCAATAGGCAAATCTAAAGCCAGAGCACTGGTAAGGACATATGCTATACGTGCAAGAGAGGATGCTTCTGTACCTGATGTTATTACTGGTACATTTTCTCTTATTGACACTGATATTACTGCTTTGATTGATTCTGGTTCAACACATTCATAGATATGCACGAATTTAGTGTCTATTAAAAAAATTAGTTTCAAACCCTTGGGCCATTATGTTATGGTTGATAAAGTTTGTAAAAAATGTCCATTGATGGTAAAGGGTTATTATTTCTCAGCAGATTTGATGCTACTGCCCTTTGATGAATTTGATGTAATTTTGGGAAAGGATTGGCTAACTCAACATAATGCAGTGGTGAATTGTAAACAAAAATACATTGTGTTGAAATGTCAGAGTGGTGAATTACTTCATGTTGAATCTGATAAATTGGATGGGTATCTAATGTGATTTTAGCTATACTGACACATAAATATATCAGAAAGGGATATGATGCTTATCTTGCATATGTGTTAGATACTAAAGTATCTGAATCGAAAATTCAGTCAGTGTCAGTTGTTTGTGAATTTCCTGATGTATTTTTAGAAGAATTACCCTGTTTACCACCAGTTAGAGAAGTGGAGTTCTCTATAGACCTTGTTTTGGGGACAACACCGATATCCATAGCACCCTACAGAATGGCTCCTACTGAATTGAAAGAGTTGAAAGCATAGTTGCAAGAATTGACTTACAGAGGCTTTGCTCGACCCAGTTTGTCACCTTGGGGTGCAACAGTTTTGTTTGTAAAGAAGAAAGATAGATCATTGAGACTGTTTATTGATTATAGACAATTGAACAAAGTCACAATAAATAACAGGTATCCATTGCCTTGTATTGATGACCTATTTGACCAGTTGAAAGGTTCCATTGTATTTTCAAAGATTGATCTCCGTTCTGGCTATTATTAGCTACAGGTGAAAGAATCAGATGTTCCAAAGACAACTTTTAGAACCAGGTACGGGCATTATGAGTTTTTTGTGATGCCGTTTGGTTTGACAAATACACCTACAGTATTCATGGATTTAATGAATAAAATTTTTAGACCATATTTAGACAGGTTTGTAGTCGTATTTATTGATGATATTCTGGTTTATTCCTAAAATGAAAACGAACATGCTAATCATTTGAGAATTGTATTGCAAACTCTACGTGAGAAACAATTGTATGCCAAATTTAGTAAATGTGAATTTTGGCTAAGGGAAGTTGGTTTTCTCGGACATATAATATCTACAGAGGGTATCAGAGTAGATCCGAATAAAATTTCAGCTATTGTTAATTGGAAACCACCAAAGAATGTGTCAGAAGTTAAAAGTTTTCTGGGACTAGTTGAATATTATCGAAGATTTGTTAAAGGATTTTCTATGATAGCTTCTCCGATGACTTGCTTGTTACAGAAGGATGTGAAATTCTAGTTGTCTAATAAATATCAGCAAAGTTTTGACAGATTAAAAGGCTTATTGATAGAAGCACCAGTGTTAGTTCAGCCTGAATCGGGTAAAGAATTTATCATTTACAGTGATGCATCGTTAAATGTTTAGGTTGTGTATTAATGCAAGAAGGTAAAGTAATAGCCTATGCTTCAAGACAACTAAAACCGCATGACAAGAATTACCCGATACATGATCTTAAATTGACAGCCATTGTATTTGCACTGAAAATCTGGCGGCATTACTTATTTGGTGAAAAGTGTCACATATTCACTGATCATAAAATTTTGAAGTATTTAATATCGCAGAAAGACTTGAAATTAAGACACACAGGTGGCTTGAATTATTGAAAGATTATGATCTTGTTATTGACTATCATCCGGAAAAGCTAATGTGGTTGCTGATGCTCTAATTAGAAAGTCTTTATTTCCTTTATGAGCAATGAATACTCGGTTGTCATTATTAGAAGATAGCTCAATCATAGCTAAGTTAAAAGCTAGACCCACATTTCTGCAACAAATTTTTTAAGCTCAGAAAAGCGACGACGAATTTTAGGCTAAACGGGTACAAGATAAGTCAAATTCTGATTCAGAATTTTAGATTGGGTCTGATAGGTGTTTGTTATTTAGAGGCAGAATATGTGTTCCAAAGAATTCAGAATTGGTAGAGAAGATTCTACATAAAGCTCATAATGGTAATATGACTATTCATCCTAGTATTAATAAAATGTGCAATTACCTGAAAAAGATGTATTGGTGGCCAGGAATGAAATGGGATATTTCTGAATTTGTATCTAAATGTTTGATATGTTAGCAAGTAAAAGTTGAACATCAGGTGCCTTCAGGATTATTACAGCCAGTTACAATACTAGAATGAAAACGGGAAATAATTACCATGGACCCTGTCTCTGAAGAAGAAAGATGGTAATTGTTGATCGATTAACAAAGTTTGCACATTTTGTTCTGGTACGTATGAATTTTTCCTTGGATAGATTGGCTAAATTATATATTTTTGAGATTTTCTGTATGGAGTGTTGGTTTCCATTATTTCTGATAGAGATCCTCAGTTTGCATTTTGATTCTGGAATAAGTTGGAAGAAGCATTGGGTACTCAATTACATTTCAATACTGCATTTTATCCTCAAACTGATGGACAATCCGAACGTGTTATATAGATTTTAGAAGACATGCTTCGGTGTTGTGTACTTGAATTTGAAGGTAACTGGGAAAAGTATCTATAATATCCTGAATTAGGGTTTAATCGGAATAGTGGTTTCGTGACCACAAATCCGAGATAGAAATAATTATTTTATAATTATTTTGATGAATATGATATGATTGCATGATTGTGTGAAAATTTCGCGATGAAATTCTATGCCTAAAGTGCTTAAATTGAAAGTAGGGACTAAATCGAATAAGTTGCAAAATTTGCATTCTAGAAGTTTTTAGTATGAAATTGCATTGAAATATTAATTAGGAGGTCTTAAATAACAATTTGACCAATTTGTATGTCTATGGACAAAAATTGGACATGGATGGAATTTTTGGAAAGTTTAGTAGTAAGGGCATTTTGGTCATTTAGTTATTAAAATGAATTAAAAACAAAATTAAAAGCCAATTTTTGTCCATCTTCTTTATTAGGCCAAAATTTCAAGGGTTCTCCATAGTTAGGGTTTGTTTCAAGCTTCCAAGCTCCATAGTAAGTGATTCCAAGCCCCATTTTTAATGTTCTTTACGTTTTTGGAATCCCGGTAGCTCGATTAAGCTTATGTTAGCAATAATTCAACCTAGGGTTTATATTTGGAAAAATAACCATAGGTGAAATTTGTGTATTTTGATGTTTTATGAAAGAATATGGGGTTTTAAATTATGTTAGACAACTTGTGCTACTCGGTTTTGAGTGAAAACGAGTAAAATGGCTTAATCGACAAAAATACCTAATAGTCACAAGTATATGTTAGAGTAAGAATTTGATATTGCCATAGAAGGGAAAAATGATCAGCATGTTATAAAACATAAGAATAAGGAATAAAGTTTAATTCCCGAGCCTAGGGGCAAAAGTGTAATTTTTCCAAAGTTCGTATTAAATGTTGTTTTGATGAATGTATGTATTAAATAAGATTAATTTGGTATTATAGATCAAGAGAAACGAGATTCAAGTCGCGATCGAGGAAAAGAAAAGATTGTGGACTAAATTGCAAAATCCTTATATTTTGGTACCAAGGTAAGTTCATGTGTAAATAATGTAGCATAATTGTTATTTTTAAGTTATTGATGTTAATTATATGATATGCTGATTTTTATTATGAAATATATGCTTTGTGGTTATTTTCGAATAAAATGCAAATTATGTGTATTAATTGTTAAATATAAAGTACTACCGAGTATTGGTTTTGGTATTTTACGGAAGATGGCAAGGATATGTGTTCGAGGAAAATCCCGTTTGAACCTTAGGAATAGATTAGGATACAAGTGACATGTCACTAGGATGGTTGAGCATCCGAACTCGTTGAGTTGAGTCCGAGTTCGTGAAATGTAACTAGGCATCCGAACTCGTTGAGTTGAGCCCGAGTTCACTTAGGGGCGGGTTACATGATTTCTTGATTACATATGAGGCACTTATGTGCAAATTATCCGTGTATCCGAGTTGTATTCCGATGTGTTCAACGGGTGAAATTTCTAGTCAAATGGAAGAACACTTAAGATGCAAGCGACGTTTTGGTAAGTGTTGTGAAATGGACACTTTGGACAGGTATGTTCTTAACCCTCGAGTTGAAAATAGATACAACAACGATAAGGTGGTAAGATGATGAATGATGTTTAGAAATGTGATATATGTTTTGGTGATACCATGCTAAAGTTGTTTGGTATATTTGTATTGTTATGTTACTTGTTATTTACATATAAACTTACTAAGCATTTATGCTTACTCCCTCCTCTTTATTTCTGTATTTTTGAACAAGCCATTTCGGGAATGGGACGGGTTGAAGGTTTGATCACACTATCCAAAGGACTTTCATCTGGGTAAATGGCTTGTAAAACTTAAGTATGGCATGTATAGCAATATACTTATTTTGTGTAAATAATTTTATGATATGGCCATGATTGGTTGAGAAAATGTTTGATATTGATAAGTCATGGTGATGGTTAAATTTAGATCATGTTTGATATCATGGAAGTTTAATAGGTTATCTAGTTCATAACAACTCATGAAAAGATGAAATTTGCCTTAAAATAGAATATTGCTGCAGCAATGACATGAATTTGAAAAATCACTAAAAATAGTATAAATGGAATTAAATGATGAGCAAGTTATAAAATTGAAGCTTAATGAGTCTATTTTCATATGGATAAAAAAACAGGCATATAAATTATACTTTATGAGATATTTGAAACCTTGTGAAATAGGGCGGAGTGATTCTGGATCCTCTATTCGACTTTAAAAATTCAGAATACATTGTAAAAAAATAATTAGAAGTCATTATTTATATGTAAAGATTCCTTATTGAGTCTATTTTTAATAGAAACAAACTTTGTAGTCATTGAAATTCTGTATAGAGAGATATCTAATTCGTAATACACAGATGTTAGAGCAGTCAAACCTTGAAACAGGGGAGACTTTAACTAATAAACTGTACTAATTGGCCCAACCAAAAATTCTAGAAAACAATTAGTAAATAGATATATGAGTCTAGATTTAGGGAAAATTTACGGATCTTGATTTGAGTTTCAGTAACTCGAGATATGATTTTTCTTGTAGCTGTGCGGGTAGCTAGAAAGATGTGAATGTAGAAACAAATGATTTGAAGTTCTTAATTTGATAAATTATGTTCGGTAACCCCTCAAGCTCGACTCCGGCGACGGTTTCGGGCGTAGGGACATTACAGTATCTGCCTTTAGTTGAATTTGCTTATAATAATAGCTATCAGTCCAACATTAAAATGGCATCGTATGAGGCTTTGTATGGTCGTAAATGTAGAACTCCATTATATTGGACAGAGCTCAGTGAGAAAAAGATATATAGAGTTGACTTAGTCTGTGAAATTGAAGAAAAGGTAAAAGTACTTCAAGATAGTTTAAAAGCAGCACCAGATTGTCAAAAGTCTTATGCCGATCTTAAATGAAAAAAAATAGAATTTCAGGTCGGCGACAAGGTATTATTGAAAGTATCACCTTGGAAGAAAGTTCTCCGGTTTGGCCGTAAAGGAAAACTGAGTCCACGGTTCATCGGACTAAATGAGATTATTGAAAGAATTGGACCTGTTGCTTATCGATTTACATTACCACCAGAACTTGAGAAAATTCATAATGTTTTCCATGTGTCCATGTCATGGCGGTATAGATCAGATCCTTCACATGTTATTTCTCCGACAAAAATTGAGATCCAGCCTAATATGACTTACAATGAAGAACTGATCAAAATCCTGGCATGTGAAACAAAAGAATTAAGAAATAAAAAAGTAACTTTAGTAAAATTTCTTTGGCAACGACATGGGATTGAAGAAACTACTTGGGAATTGGAGGATAGCATGAGAAAGCAATACTCGAACCTTTTTACTAGTAAGATTTTTTAGGACAAAAATTTTTTAGGGAGGAGAGTTGTAACAACCCATTTTCAGTGAAATCGAAACAGTGCTTTCGGACCACAAATCCGAGCTAGAAAGAAAATTTATTTTAATATTATTGCATGGTTTGCATTATGATAGAAATGTCATATGAAAATTTTGATAAGAAAATTTTACTGATTATGTGTTTAATTATGGAAAAGACCAAATTGCATAAAATGTAAAAGTTGAGTTCTAGTAGTTATAAGTACCAAATATCTATGGAATTCAAAACTTGAGGTCCTTATATGGTAATTAGACCATTAAATAAAAGTTAGTAGATATTTTTGATGAATCATCCATGGAAAATTAGAAAAAGGCAAGGATTAAATTGGAAAGTGGAAAAATTAAAAGATGATAATGAAATTGAATAGAAAATATCATCTTATTTTCATCATCTTCCCTAAAATTTCTATGAAAACCCTAGGAAAGAGAAAACAAGCTTTCTTGGCTTAATTAAGTAAGTATTCTTGTCCCGTTTTTAGTAATTTTTATATTTTTGAGATCGAAATAGCTTAATCTATCTATTTTGGGGATTAATTTGTAAATTTATCAAAGTATAGAAAATTTTCCAGGGATTAAAATGCTGAAATTTTGAAATTTATGGTAGAAAATGAAAGGTTTTTGATAGATAAACAACTTTTACAAAGTGAATTTTGATGAAAATATAATTTAGGGATTAAATTGTAAAGATGTACAAGTTATGAAAAAATTCTGAATTTTGTGAAATGCATGTGCTGTAAAGTTATATGAAAATTTTGGTTAGTCTTGGAATAGGATTAAATTGCATGGATTTCATTTTCCGATCCTACGAACGAAATCATCATTTGTGAAAAGTATAGGGGCAAAATAGTAATTTTGCCTAGGATATGAATTGAATTAAATTGAGTATGAAATGGATTAAATTGATGTTAAATTTATTTATATAGATCCTAAAAGAGGTAATACTAATTTGGATCGAGGAAAACAAAAAGTTTCGAATTAGTAGATTTCGTATATGAACAAGTATCAAGGTAAGTTCGTGTAACTAAATTGTGTACATTTATATATTTGAATTAAATATTGTATATGTCAATTGTATAATTGTCATGTATGTGAAATTGATTGAATATCTGATAATGCCTGATAAATGTCAAATCCTATTTGAATAAATGAAAGTTGATGGATACAGGATTTCCCATATTGGTTGTAATCCAACATATGTTGCGGACACACCATAGCTTGAAAGAGCAGCCCATTATTAGCCCTTCCAAGCTTCCCATTATATGGTTCAGCGGGCTTCCCGTTATAGCTCTTTGGAGCATCCCGATATATTGTGATCCTACATTTGTTGTGGACACACCTTAGCTCTTATGAACATCCTGATTAAAGGCTCTTTGTGGGCTTCTCGTTAAATTGGCTATTTATGAGCTTTTTGATAATGCTCGCTTGAACTTCCCGATATTGGCTATCTGGACCTTCCTGATGTTGTTCTTTGTGAACTTCCTGCTTATGGCTCTTATAAGCTTCCTGTTATATAACTCAGATAAGCTTCCCGATAGGCTCTTTATGAGCTTCCCGAAATAGCTTTGTGTGAGCTTCTTGTTATAAGGCTCGAGATGTGCTTCCCGATTATGCACTCTAATTGGGTACCCCTGGAAATGAATTGACGAATTATACTAGTGTACACTAAAGTGTACTATATGAGCGTATCCATCAATATTTCAAATAAATTCAACGGGTAAAGTTCTAACATGGCTAAACTGAATTTGAAATGATTTGTCATTAAAGTGTACATATAATATGGAATACTGTTATGGAAAGAATATGTATATGAGAGACATTAAATGATGAGCTCATCCATGTTCTTGGTATTATGTGAATTACTTGACTAACATTATTGGTGAAGTTGTGTTTTAGACTATAAGCCAAATTGCTTGGTATGCATATCTTAATTGTAAATATATGGTAAGTTCAATCTCTGTTATACGAACTTACTAAGCATTAAATGCTTTCTAAGTTTTCCTTTCTCTATTTTTTTTATGCTCGAAAACTCGTAAAGGTAGGAGATCGGTAAGAATATCATCACATTATCCTCTAGCTTATTTTGGTATAAATAGAAAACTTACTTTGTCATAATGACATGTATAAGCTAAATTTACCAATGATGATATGTAAATCAATTTTTGTAATCTAGCCATTGGAATGACTAGTAATGGTATATTTGCTATGA
Source organism: Gossypium arboreum (assembly GCF_025698485.1). Taxonomy (NCBI): domain Eukaryota; kingdom Viridiplantae; phylum Streptophyta; class Magnoliopsida; order Malvales; family Malvaceae; genus Gossypium; species Gossypium arboreum. The sequence continues at coordinate 41,339,253 of NC_069081.1, forward strand.
TAATATAAAGTTATATCATGTTTAATACATACATGTATAAAGTATGGTTAAATTGAATTAGAGTAAAATATATATTCTTGCAAAAAGGTATATATATATTTACAAGTATTGTTGCAGGTTATTGGAAAATTTGGGTGAGAAATAAGGCTAAGAAATGGCCCTATTTTGTCCACATGGGTAGACACCTAGGTGTGTGTCTTGACCGTGTATGACACATGGACTGGCACACGAGTAAGTGGTTTGGCTGTGTGTCCCCTACATCCTAAAATTGAGAAACAAAATGCTCAGAATTGGGCATATGGGCAAAGACACAGGCGTGTGTCTCAACCGTGTGAGATACATGGCATGTGACTTGGCCGTGTGAAACCTGTACCTAATTTGTGAAAATTAAATTGAACACACGGCCTAGCACACGGGCGTGCGGCAGGTCGTGTAGCACAGGTTAGAGAGTTACATGGGTACAGACACTGGTTGGGACACGGCCGTGTGCCTCATATCATATGGCCACATGGCCTGAGACATGGGCATGTCACTTGGCTGTATGAGCCACACAGTCTACTCACACGGGTGTGCAACCCCTGTATTAAAGAAAATTTTTTAAAAAATTTCACGAAAAATTCTTTGAGATCCGGATTTAGTGCCGACTTGATTCTAATGTTTAAATTGGGCCTCGAAGGTCCATTCAAGGGACAATATAATTATTTTCGGATATGAATAGTAAATTATATGAATTATCTATATTTGTTCTATAAACTCCTGTAATACTCTGTAACATTGTTCTGACGACGGCTACAGGTTAGGGGTGTTACAACCTCCTTGTACCCGAACACAAAGAACCAATGCAACCATCATTCCAAAAGTGGTATGATGCAAATGCTCAATGTGAGTATCACTCTGGCAATCCAGGTCATACCATCGAAAACTGCTTAGCACTAAAATATAAGGTGCAAAATCTTATAAGGGCGGGAAAGATAAATTTCCAGCGAGAGAATATACCAGATGTTAACATGAATCTGTTACCAAACTACAATCGATCAATTAATGCTATAACTGAAGAAAAGAGCCTTTAAAGGAGAAAACTTGAAGAAGTCACAACCCCTCTCGAACGACTCTTTGACATCTTGAGAAAGTATAATTCATGCCAAGCCACTCAAATCTGTAAAGGAAATTGATATGGATCAAATTTGAAAATTCCACCAATGAGCTCATGGACACGCTATCCAAGTTTCCCTAACGTTTAGGGAATATATATAATGTCTCTTGGATTTTTTTCCAGCTAGAGATACAAGAGGGTGTTACGATCAATGAGATAAACATGTTAGATGTGAAACCTGTCACCATCATTTATGGAAAGATAACCCAATTGGAAAAGAGTCTACCTCGAAGGCCATACAGGATGATCTATTGGTCAATAAGGTTCTTAGCCTTGTTAAGTATGGAGATGCCCAATGAGTTCCTTGGAGATATGATTATGATGTGGTTGGACTTGATGCCTCCAACTTCTCAGGACTCAGTGGCATAACTCGAAGCAGTCGTTGTTACAAGCCAAACATAGTGGGGAAAGAACTTCGTGGTAAGAAAGTGATTTCAGAAAATCAACCAGAAATTGACGTTAAAGAAGCCAAGAAGGAAACGAGGGAGGACTAAAAGGGAGAAGTCGAGAATGATGAAGTTAACGAATTTTTGCGTCTGGTAAAGCACAACGAGTATAGCGTGGTCGAGCACTTGAACAAAACACCAATAAGAATTTCTTTGCTGTCACTAGTTTTAAACTTGGAGCCACACAGGGAAGCTCTTGTCCAAGTTCTAAACCAAGCTTATGTCATTCACAATGTGTCAGTAGACAATGTTAGTCACTTAGTAGGGAGCATTTTGTCCCCAAATTACATATATTTCAATGATGATGAAATACCCCCGGATGGAAGAGAAAGTACCAAGGCACTACACATATCAGTAAAGTGTAAAGCCTATTTCATGGCTAGGGCCTTGATAAAAAATGGGTCATCGATTAACGTCCTGCCTTTGTCAACATTTTCCAAGCTGTTTATGAACACCTTTTACATGGTATCGAGCCTTTTGGTGGTATGAGGTTTTGATGGCACCAAAAGAAGTGTGATTCACGAAATAGAGATTCCCTTGTTGGTAGAAGCCATTAATTTCCTTATTCGCTTCCAGGTGATGGATATAACACCTTCTTATACCATCGTCCTTGCACCAAAGATTGAAATTTGTAGTCAATCAAAATTTGTGCATTGTGCGATGCGAAGAGGACCTGCTTGTAGCTATCTTGCCAAAGTCTCCTTTCGTAGAAGTGGATGATGATGCAATAGAGAGTTCTTTCCAGACTTTGAGGTGGATACTACATCTTACGTGACAAAGGGAATGCGAGCCCCTAAGCCTCATGTGCCATGAACAGCGAACATGTTATTTGCCTAGACAGTATGAAAGGGTTGGCAAATCCACTTAGGTTTGGGAAAAAGGTATCTTAGTACCCATTTTAGTTCCCACTCAGAAGGATACAATAGGGTTGAGATATAAGCCTACAAAGGAGGATGTGTAAAGAGCGGAGAGCAAAGAGGTTGGCCCGCATGGCTGGAAAGAAGGTGGTGGAACCTCCTTTGATTTGTCCTCCACTATCTGAGATGTTTTACTAAGTGGGATTAGAGCACCAGGAAAGGATCCCGGTCAAGTTAATGATTAATAGAGATGTAGTGGATCTAAACATGATTAGCAATAGGGTGCCAATGTCAAGAGACTGGGTTCACTACTACTCTTCTACCTTGGGAAACTGGCAACTCATATCGTTACCTATTATCCTTGAGTCCTCTGAGATGTAATCATTTTTAAGATTTTTTATATCAAAGTTTAATATCATTCAGTTAATTTAATTTCCTTCAAAAATCCATGTAAAGTTATTTTCTCTTTAATGAAATCAGATTTGGATCATATCCCTAGTCACTTTTATTCATTCAATCATTTTCATTCATATACCAATATACATACTCATAATTATTTTAGGAATATAAATCATGCATTGATAAGTGATCAAAATGACATCATTTAATCAAATTCTCATAATTATGTTCACTATAATGATCATGAGAAGGAAGAGGATAAAGTTGTACCAGAGGAGTTTTTGAGGCTAGTTGAACAAGAAAAGAAGCTTATAGAACCCCACTTGGAGGGAACAAATCTAATCAATTTGGGTAATGATGAGGTAAGAAAGGAATTTTGAATGGCATTCTACATAAGTTTGGGAGATGTTCTGGTCATAGAGTGAATAAATCAAAATCCCAAGTTTTTTTTCTCAATTACGATGGTGGATGAATTGGACAATCAAATTACAAATAGGCTTGGCATAGAGCACGTTGCAAATTTGGGACGATATCTTGGAGTCACTATGTTCCATAAATGTGTCACCAATGTATTCACTTTTTACCATGGTGACTTGTTGTAAGTTTGCCTTGCAAAAAAGAACTAGATCATCCACAAAAAAAGGTGAGAAATAATAGGACCATCCTTCGAAAATCGAATTAGATCCCGTGTTCCATCCTCGATAGCCTGTTGAATACAGTGGCCCGACCCCTCTTGATGGTCTAAAATCTCTCGTATATTCTCTATTCTATAAAATCTTCGTAGTCGACCAAGTGACATAATTCATAATCAAAGTAATTAATTGGATTGGTAAACCTGCATACCTCAAGGTTTCCTCGAGGAAGACCAAATAAATTTGGTCGTATGCATTCTCAAGATCAACTTTTATAGCCATCCACTGAGGTCTCTTTTTGTCCATTCATATTGAGTGAATTACTTCTTAGGTCACTAAAATATTATCTGTAATGGAATAACCAGTCACAAAGCTAACCTGGTTAGGTGCCACAAGCAAAGGTATTATATATTTTGAAAGTTGCACCACTATTTTTGTTGTGATTTTGTAAGCTACAGAATACAAAATAATGGGTTGAAATTGAGCCCTTGTTTCTAGCCTATCCATCTTTGGAAGAAAGATGAGCACAATTTTGTTAATCATAAGATCCAACGTCTACCTTCAAAAGCTTTATTCACCATTTTATACACTGATTCTCCTATAATGTTCCATTGGCTTTGAAAAAATTTGGCATGAAGTCCATCAATACCTGGTTCTTTTAAAGGTGTAGAATCCAAAGTTGTTTTAACTACCACTTTAATCACCCTCGATATCGAAGTCTCCTTAGTAGACATTGATAACTCTTCAAATAAGCCATAGTCAAGTAGCAAATCAATTTCATCTTCATCATTTGAATACAAGCCATGGAAAAAATAAATTGCCTCATTCTTTAACTGGCCGTCATAATGCCAGTCGTCATTAGTTAATTTTAACCTTCAATTCTAATATACCTTTGCCACTTTAAAGCATGATTGTGAAAGTATTTTTTTTTATAATCACCATTTATTATCCAATCACTCATCGACTTTTGTTTCCATATAAATTCCTCCAAATCAAGAACTTGTTCCAATTTTTTGCCAACCCTTGCTTCCAATTTTCGTAAATTTTTGGTGGCTTCACTATTCATTGCCCTTTGTATCCCTTTTAGTTGAGCAATCAATATTCACTTTCTCTCCATAATGTTCCAAAGCACCTCTCTATTCTACACCTTGGAAGATGTAGTAAAAATTTTGATATTTTCACCCACAAATGTGCTATCCCTCCATGACTCCAAAAAAGTTCCATTTGATAAACATCTTTAAAAAAAATAGAAAAGTTTTCATTGTTGTTGTTGGGTTCTTTCCTCTAACTCGATCAACAAAGGTCTGTGGTCTGACTTTAGAAAATATAAATGCTTGAAAAGAGGTTATTCCATTGTACATTTCAAACAGCCCTATTAAGCATCTCCGAAATGACTCTACGTTGCCACGTAAACTTTGGACCAATAAATCCCATATCTACCAAAACAAAATTAAAGAACTTTTGAAACTTACCACAACTATGACTTACATGCCTCCTTGGTCCTTTATATTCATCATCAAATAAAATCATATTCCAGTCACCCAATATTATCCCACTACAGGAAAATAGGGCTGTAGCGGCATTTTTAGCGGTGTTTTGTCAACAAACGCCGCAAAAAATTTAAAATACAGAGCAATAGTGGCGTTTTTACTAAAACGCAGCTAAAAACCGATCATTAGCGGCGCTTTAGATAAAACGCCGCTAAAAACCAGATCATTAGCGGCGCTTTAGGTAAAACGCCGCTAAAAACCAGATCATTAGCGATGCTTTATGTAAAACGCCGCTAAAAACCAGATCATTAGCGGCGCTTTATGTAAAACGCCGCTAAAAACCAGATCATTAGCGGTGCTTTGGGTAAAACGCCGCTAAAAACCAGAGCATTAGCGGCGCTTTGGGTAAAACACCGCTAAAAACCAGAGCATTAGCGGCGCCTTCGGTAAAACGCCGCTAAAAACCAGAGCATTAGCGGCGTTTTCGGTAAAACGCCGCTAAAAACCCAGAGCATTAGCGGCGCTTTTGGTAAAACGCCGCTAAAAGTCATAGAACCCCTAAACTCGAACAAAAATCATAAACACTAATCTTATAACCCTTAAAACAATAATTATTAAAATTTATGGTTATACAATATATTAAATATTCTCTTATATAATCGTAAAAGAGATATATAGTATTGAATTTAAAATATTAATTAAATTAATTATCATTATAGTTTAAGATATATGGTTTAGGGTTTAAGTAGGTTTATGAGTTAACTATATATGGTTTAAGATTTACGGTTTAGGAGTTAACTAGTATTTGAAGGTTTATGATGAATTATGGGTTTAGGGATTATGATTTATGGTTTAAAGGTTAGGGTTGAAGTTTACAATGGGACAATTATTAACTTCTTAAGAGATAATTTTCTTTCCAGATTCTTAGATGGGATGCTATTAAGAAAGGGTGATTTTGAATGTGGAATTAGCATTTGTTGAACTATTAGCTAGAAATTAACTGAAGAACATTTAAGATTCATGCTATTTTGTATATACTCATATTATTTAATATAAGAATATAAACATATATATATTTGTGTGTGTGTTTTAATTTGTACTACACTAACATTGCCCACACAAATTCCCAATAATATGTATACGATTATGGTTTAAGGTTAGCAGTTTTTAAAGTACTTAATTTATAGTTTGGGCTTTATGGTCTAGGAGTTATGGTTGGTTTAAGGCTACCGATTGATTTTGGGGTTTAAAGTTTGGGGTTAGGGTTTTGTGTTTGTGGTTTAAGGTTTAGGGTTTAGAGTATCGGGTTTAGGGTTTTAAATTTAGAGTATAATTTTGGATTTTAATTTAGAAGATAAATGTATATATATATAAGATAAATATATATATTATTATTTGAAAATATATATAAATATATATATGAAAAGTGGTTTAGTGTGCAATTGTGTACATGAATTCTGTAATTTGATGTAGATTTTGTAAAATATTTACGCGTTATTGATATAATAAATAGCATCATGTATTTTTAAATTAATTTATATGCATACATAATATGTATTTTAAAATGTGTATTAAATCAAAATTAAGTTTCAACTATAGTTAGGGTTTAGAGTGTAAGTTTATTGTTTGAGGTTTAAAGTTTAAGGTATAATATTATTATTGAATATTTAATATTTAGAATTTTATGAGATTCTTGGGAATTTGTACTAAACCTAAGATAAATATATGAAATATAGATATTGTACTACACTAACATTCATCACATAACATTATTTAGATATAATTTAAAAGAAATTCTAAATATATAGTTTTAAATTTTGATCAATTTTATAAAATATTAAGGTATTAGCGGCGTTTATACAAAAACGCCGCTAAAGATCGAAAATAGCGGCATTTTCAAGAAAACGCCATAAAATTTCATTATACATTACAAGTAAAAGCGGCGTCGTTTCCTCCGAATAGTAATGGCTTTAGCGGAGTTTACGTAATAAGCATACAACTTGTATTAGAACGGCGTCGTTTTGTAGTGTAGATAAAAGAGGCGTTAGTGGCGCTTTCTTTGAAAATGCCATAAAGGTCGATTCTGCGTAGCGTTGAAAACGCATACAAAATTTCCATATTTGAAGCAGGCGTCGTTTTTTTCTCTCTTGAGGTTTATGCCCTTTACCAAATCGGTTTCATTTTTGCTAAGTAATTTTCCCCATTTCGTCTCTTCCTTCCCTAAATCCCTAAAACACCTCCTCTTTTTTCCCCAAATCATCCCTAATTCCCTAAACCCGAAATCCCTAACATTTTACCCAAGTCCCCTTTTTTTCCCCTATTCTATTCCCCCATCCCCAGAATCGCTAACATTTTGCCTTTCCTCTAAATCGCGGTCATACGCTTCATGGGTTTGAAATGGTTAGTTTTTGAGTCCCCTTCAGATTAGTGTTTAGTTACTGTATTACTTGCCTTTTTTTTTGTTTGAAATGGTTTGAAATGGGTTTGATCTCGATGATTATACCCTTGTTTTAAGTAAACCCAATCTAAGGTGCAGTGTTTACGGTCTTTGTTTTTCGAGATGTTGATTAGGTTTGCGGTTTCTTGTAAAGCTAGATCTTATGGGAAGTTGTACAAATTGCAATGGGGAGAACTGCTAGGGTTTTGTCTCGAGATTTGCATAATTGTCAACAATACTGGTGTCCGATAGTTTATTTGATTATTATGGGTGATGTTATGTCCGGTTCGGTTCGTCATATTGGGGTTCTCGATCGGTGGTTAGGACTGGTTTTGGGTTCATAGGAAGTTATTGGTTTTGGTTGTTATGGTTGTTTTTCTTGCTCCACTTTGCATGTTAGATAGGATTGATTCATTGAGCATGACTTGGTACGCTTTGGTGGTCGTCATTGTTATTTTCATTGTGGTTTGCTTTTTGTTGCATTCATTAAGCTTATTGAAGGAAGATGAGGCTCCAAGGAGGAGCCTAGATTTTGGATCGAAAATGGCAATTTTGGATTTACTAGTAGTTATCCCTATTATGACTAATGCATATGTTTGCCATTTCAATGTTCAACCTATATACAATGAGCTCGAAGGTGATGTTTTGACCAATTTTGATAGGAATCTGGGAATTCGTTTTAGTACTATTTTGAATTATATTTGCTCTTCATTTGGTTCTGGTTTTCCTGTTATTCACTTTTCCTCTGACAAGCTGTGGATAACTTGGTGTTTGAGGATCAGCTCCTCTCACGGAGAGTAAAAAGGTCTTTGGCATTATGATAATATTGTTAGTGCTTATATATATTGGTTCTACTATGATCCCAAATATATGGACAGCTTTCAAATTCTTTGGAGCAACAACAACTTTTTCCTTAGGTTTTACGTTCCTGCTCTAATTGCATTGAAGATAAGTCGACAAGAAGAGAGCATGAGCTTGAGCGAGTAGAGGAATTTTTGTCGTGGTTAATGTTAATCTTGGTGTGATAGTTAGCATTCTTTGGGACAATCGGGAATATTTATACCAAATTGCAATGATAATATGTATACAATGTAACTTACTGTCTTTTAATGGTATTGAGCTTGGTCCTATTTCTCCTGTTAATGTTATACCAAATTGCTGGCTATTTTTTTTTAATTATTCTATTTGTTTATTCCCACCTATTATTATGCAATATAATTAATATTATACCAATCATTAAATGTTGTTTATTTTTAGAACTCATTTGATTGTTTTGTCGACCAGAAACAGACTTTTGTTCTTCAAATGCAATGAGTAGGGAAGTCTCTCGACATTATTAGAGATCAATCCCAAGCATCTCTAAATAAACCCTCAAGAAAACATGTCCAATTCAATCAAGGTAAACATTGTCTTCCCTAACATTTATGTTTCTTTCAACATGTTTTTCCTTTTATGTTTTCAATGTTTAATTAACATTTAATTACATTCCTCAATTTTTAATGTTTTTCCTAACATTTAATTAACATTTTAATTACATTCCTAAATTTTTAAGCTTATTTCATCCACTCTTTTTGTGTTTTGTCTCGATTTGGCTTCCTTCGTTAAGTTTCTGTAGAAGCTTACTTATCTTTTATTTTCAAGAAATAGATTTAGGTAATGGAAGATGTATGCACGTGTGTTTGTGTCTCTATATATGTATGTATTTGGTACTAGATGAAAGCTTTATTCAGTTTTGAAATATAGACCAAGTTTTGCATACATTGATCAATTTCTGGCTCTTTTCCTTTGAATACATGCTTCTCTTGATACTAAATACTCAGGTACTTTCTGCATATTCTGTGATTCTTATTAGATAAGTTATATATCAACAGTTATATTAGTTTCCATCAAGGCCTCTGTAAACATAAAGTTGGTATTCTGGTTAGGAGAAGTTAATGTTTATGAGTTTTGTGGAGTATGATTCTACACATGCAAAGTTGGTTTGTTTCAAGCTGTGCATTTTCATGTTTACATAATAATGGTGATTCCATTTTGGTTTTTTAGATGTTCTTTTGGTCTGTTTTCATGTTTCTATCCAACTTATGTGTTTAGTGTGGACTTAGATTGATTTAAGAGTTTAATGTTGTCTTGTTGCTCACGTTTTATATAAAAAATTGTTATATTTTGTTTGAAAATGCTTTTCAATTTCTAATTATAAAATGAGATGTCGATTGAAGGTAATAAATGCTATGGTGAAGGAAGAAAATGGCAGCGATAATGGTATTTAGAATGACAAGCTTATATTGGATATAGTAAATTGCAGCAAGACTCAATATATTATGATGTTTTCATGGTCATTGGCAAATTCCAGTTGATTGGGGTTGAAGCAACTGATTTTAATATTTAATATTTAATATTTTTAAATGTCTTTAAAAGTTATAACTAATTTTATCAAAATAGTATTAATTATTATTTGAAGTATGAATAAGTATGAATAAGAACACGTGATAATCGGTGTCTTCTTGAGTAGTTCTGTCATCACATCCTTAAGTTTCCTTTGTCCCATTGATGATAAGTGTGCTTTCTATACACGATTGCAATATTGCAGATTTTCTTTGAGGTGTACTGACTTCATTTCTTGCTTCTGCTCCTCCTGCAAGTATTGGTTCAACTGAAGTCGCCATTTAATCTTGAATTAAAATTTGGTGCTGATATAGATAAAGTTTTATATTTGCTTAAACTGAAATATATTTGGATCCTCCTAGGTGTAACAACGCCACGTATGATGAATCTTAAAAATTTAAGAAGAATTGAAAAAGTTCCATCACTATTGAATATTTATATAACCTTAATTTATTTCCAATTTACTTATAAAAATTAAATTACGATTCTTTCTTGATATTATTATATTGAATTACTATTTTGTTATATTAATAATGTTTGATTTTAATATTTAATATTTTAAATGTCTTTAAAAGTTATAAATAATTTTTATCAAAATAGTATTAATTATTATTTGAAGTATGAATAAGTATGAATAAGTTTTTATATTTTGGTTCAACTTAATTATTATTTGATTCAACTTAAGTATGAATTAATTTTATTACCATATATGTAGCTTGCTTGTCCATTCCTTATTTTAAATATTTTAAAGATTCAAAGTATATAGGCTAAAAACCTGACGGGTTGCCTTATATCGAGTATGTAAGATATAATGGATCCTCCCTAGGTGTAACAACGCCACGTATGATGAATCTTAAAAATTCAAGAAGAATTGAAAAAGTTCTATCGCTATTGAATATTTATATAACCTTAATTTATTTCCAATTTACTTATAAAAATTAAACTACGATTCTTTCTTGATATTATTATATTCAAATTACTATTTTGTTATATTAATAATGTGTGATTTTAATATTTAATATTTTTAAATGTATTTGTATAAAAAAAATATTTCCAAAAATGTTCTATGGAGCTTATAAATAATTCTATCGACCTTAAAAAAAATTAAAAATTTCAACATTGAAGGGCCAATTATAAATTATTTTATCAATATAACAATATTGATCATTGTTTAAATATATTATAACTAATTTTTATCAAAATAGTATTAATATTGATCATTACTTAAATAAATTACATAACTCACATAACGTACATAACAACTTACATAACTTAACTAATACATGTAGTTTAATATAATAATTTCCTTAAAAGCATATAGTTTAAAAGTTCAAATTTCATAACTTACATAATCTACATAACTTACATAAAACATAAATATATATCATATCAAGACTCACATAATAAACAACTTACCGTGTAACTTATTGCCAACTTTAGACTTCAACAACTACGAAATGGATAGGACTTGGATGAATTTCTCAAGGGCAAGCAACGAGTATCAAAATGGAGTGCAATCCTTTTTAGATTTTGCATTTCACAATTCAAGCCAAGAGAATATGATTCATTGCCCGTGTAAGAAGTGTGGCAATATCTATTGGCATTATCGTGAAGTTGTCTACGAACATCTAATTGTTGATGGCTTCATTCAGGGGTATAAAAAATGGATTTTCCATGGAGAGTGTACACTTAGTGAAGCCTCTTCGACGATTAATCCGGGTTATCCTTATAGTGGTTACCGTCAACATGTTAGAGAAGATGACATGGAAGGTATGATGCGGGATGCATTTAATATGCGGAGTGAAAGTTTCCAATCATTTCCACCAAACTATGTTGCATCGATGATTATAATATCGGTGGGAATACTTTTATGGAAACGAGAAGAAGTGTCGGATGAACAACTGAATGAAGAAGCGGTGAAGTTCTACGTTACTTGGTGAAATGAATGAAGAACTTTATGAGGGATCAAAATTTTGAAAATGTCATTCTATATTCGCCTTTTCCACTTAAAATGTTTGGGAGGGTGGACCGGAAACTCTTTGACAATCTTTGTTAGAGCTTTTGAGAGAAATGTTCCGTTTGCAAAATCCCTCAATCATGTAAAGACATGAAGAAAGTGATAAAAGATTTGGGCCTTGATTACAACAAAATTCATAGTTGCCTAAATGATTGCATGTTGTATTGGGGTGATCGGAGAAATCAACGATCTGTCATGTTTGCGGTAAATCTCGTTGGATGAATAGAGATGCAGAAGATGTTAATAAGGATGAATATGGGCCACAGTCAAGAAGGAAGCCAAACAAGATTTTGCGATATTTCCCGCTAATCCCAAGGCTTCAAAGGCAATTCATGTCGTCAAAGACAGTCGAGTTTATGACGTGGCATCATGATCAACGAACGGATGATGGATTATTAAGGCATCCTGCTGATTCTTTAGGATGGAAATCATTTGACAATAAATTTCCAAGCTTTGCAAGTGATCCTCGGAGTGTAAGGCTCGGGTTACCATCTGACGGATTTAATCCTTTTAAAATCATGAGCACCTCGTACAGTACTTGCCCTGTGGTCCTTGTTCCTTATAATTTGCCTCCATGGCTCTGCATGAAGCAATCTTCTTTGATATTATCTATGATTATCCCCGGAGAAAAAGGCCCCGGAAATGATATTGACATATATCTGCAGCCACTTATTGAAGAGTTAAAATAATTATGGGCGGGTGTTGAGACGTCTGATGTATCGAGAAAGGAGAATTTTTACCTACGTGCTGCTTTGCTGTGGACAATTAATGATTTCCTGGCATATGCGAATTTATCTGGTTGGAGTACCAGAGGACGTTATGCTTGTCCTTGTTGTGCTGCTCAAACGTATTCACAATGGTTATATAATGGGAAGAAGTTCTACTATATAGGGCATCGTCGATGGTTAGATGAAAATCATAGCTATAGATTTCAGAGGGCTTTATTTGACGGTACTGAAGAGTTGAGAAAAGCTCCTGAGTAGACCATTGGATCTGAAATCTTATTCATGTTAAAAGATATGGATTTCAGTTACGGGAAGCTGAATCAACCATCTAACAGGCAAACAAATAGACGATCGAGGGATGAATCTGATGATGAATCTGACGAGGAGGATAACCCTAATGAGGTAGACTTGTGGAAGAAAAGAAGTATTTTTTTTTAGTTACCTTATTGGGAGCATCACATATTACGGCACAATCTTGATGTGATGCATATTGAAAAGAATGTCTGCGAGAACATCATCCAGACAATTTTGAACATCGATGGTAAATCAAAAGGTAATCTTCAGAGTCGACTTGATTTAGTTCACATGGGAATTAGGTGTGATCTTCATCCCCAAGTACGTCCTAATGGAAAATATTGGTTGCCGCCTACAATTTTTGCAATGTCAAAGGACGAGAAAGAAATGTTCTGCACGGTGTTGAAGGATATAAAGGTTCCAGATGCGTATGCATCAAATATATCTCGATGTGTAAGTCTTAAAGATCGAAGACTATATTCATTAAAATCACATGACTATCACATCTTGATGCAAGATCTACTTCCAGTTGCTTTACGGTGCTGTATGTCAAAGAAGATAACGTCTTGTATAATTGAACTGTCCAATATAATGAAAGCAATTTGTGGCAAAGTTTTGAATGTTGAAGAACTTGAAAAAGTACAAGATCGAGCCGCTTTGACATTATGCAATTTGGAGAAGATCTTTCCACCTTCCTTCTTCACAATTATGGTGCACCTTGTCATTCATCTCCCTCATGAAGCAATAATTGGTGGGCCGGTTTTCTATCGTTGGATGTATCCAATTGAAAGGTGCTAATTTATTTCGAAGGCATTCCACCTTTATACCTATAGTTACCAGTTTTGATAATGTTGTATATGGTGTTTAGGTTCCTTAGCAAATTGAAGTCTTATTGCCGTAACAAGCGTTATCCGGAAGGATCGATTCTTTGAAGGCTACTTAGCGAAGGAGTGTATGACATTACATTCTAGATATTTAGAAGATGTTGAAACAAGATTGAATAGACCAAGTAGAAATGCGGACTCAATGATCCTAGCTTGGACGAAACTTATTTATTTCAAAGTTATGGAGAACCAATCGGCAAAGTTGAAATTACAGAATTAGATGACCGATCTTGGATACAAGCACATAGATATGTTCTTTTCCACCACGATACACTTGAACAATTACGCAAGTAAGTTCTAGAATATGATAAATATTCATCTTTTTTTGATTTGTTTATTTTTTAACAAATTAAACATGTTTTTAACATAGTGAGTACAAACAAGTCTTAAGATCTGTTCACGCTCACGAAGATTACAACATCGCGAGATTAATAGGTTATTCGCAGAATCTTTTCATGAATGGTTAAGCCAAACGGTATGCAACTCAATATTTTATTGACAAATAATAATGTTTTCTCATAACATTTACAATTACTCAATTTACTTTTGATTCAATAGGTTTGGAGTGGGAATATCGTTAATGATGAAGTTAAATGGCTTTCCCAAGGTCCGAATCGAGTAGTAAAAAGATATAGTGGCTTCATCATGAATGGATTCAGATTTCATACCAAATATCGCGAGAGATTGAGGAGAACTCAAAATTGTGGAGTAGTTGTTAATTCTTTTATTACAAGTTATGCTAGTGCTAGGGACAGTAATCCTGTGGAGGGAAATGTGGAGTATTACGGACTTCTAACCGACATTATTGAGTTGGATTACTATGGAAAATGGAAAGTTGTCTTATTTCGATGCGATTGGGTTGATGCTAATACTGCTCGTGGAATTAAAAATGATCAGTTTGGTTTTACAATGGTGAATTTCTCTCGATTAATTCACACTGGAGAACATTTGATAGACGAGCCGTATGTATTTTCTTCTCAAGTTAAACAAGTTTTTTACTCAAAAGATCCAATTGATGAGGGTTGGTACGTTGTACTCCGAAACACCCCTAGAGACTTATTTGACATGGGGAATGGAAGTAGAGATGACATCGTTGAAAGATCAGAAACTTTGCCTTTTCCAGAGCAAAACTTAAATGAAAATATCCCTAGTACTAGTACACAATTTCAATGGGTTCGTTGGGATGTGGACGAAGATATTTACGATTTATGATGTAGTAAGATTTTATGATTTTTTATTTATATGTAATGTTATAATATTAACATTGGTCATGTTATATAATTTAACTATTTTATATTTACTATTGTTGTTTTTTCTTACTAAAATTTTATCTATTTTATGTGTTGCAGGAAAAATGCCTAGAAGAAGATTAAGAGATCTTAGTATTGTACAGAATACTACAAATTCGGAAGAAGTACTGAATAGCAGACAGTTGTTGGATCTTCAAGCGTGCCGGAGACACTTGACGAGTCTGTGGAATTTCAAAGTAATGTTAAGTTTATTTTACAAATTGTATTAAATTTTATTACTGATTTATTTTTAAATTTCAATATAGTAATAATTTATTAATTTTTAGCTGAAAATGGTGGGAAGCGCAGAGGTCGAGGACATACGCTCCTAACAAATTTATATAACTTAAATTCTGTCGAGCGTGTCAAAGTAACTAGAAACAGCCATGGTCAGCCTGTTGGACAAAAAGCTCGACTTTTAGCAGGCTATTTGGGCATTATAGCACGAAATGCCAATATGTTGCCCATCAACTACGAATCATGGCATAACATGCCTGATAGCAATAAAAATCAAGCTCTCTCTAATATTAAGGTAACAAAACGTTAATGTAATTATAATACTTTTGTTTAAGTTTTATTTATATTTACTTCCTAAACTTGTGTTTTTTAGGATAGGTTTGTTTTAGAGGTCTCTGATGCCTATATCAAGAAGGCATTGGGTAAAAAATGGAGAGACAATAAAAGAATTTTGAAAAAAGAATATTTTAAAAAACCCATAAGCCTCGAAGAAAAATTACAAAATGTCCCACCGGGAATGCTGAGGTACCAATGGGAAGATGCGATTCGATTTTGGAATTCGAAGAAAGGAGAGGTATTATGTACTTGCAAACTCTTATAAAATTTTCGGTTTATAGTATTTACTATATACGTAATAATAATTTCATTATGTAGGACCGTGAGCGAGTTGGAACAAGCAGCAGGCAAAAACAAAAATTTACGCACACGGTAGGGTCGAAAAGTTTTGCTTGTGTAGCTCAGGCCGAGGTACTATGGATTTATTAAATCTATCAAGTATTAATAACTTTTACTATTAAATAATATTTTACTACTATATTGTAGGAAGCCTAAATGCGGTCAAAAGTTGGGCGCCTTCAACTTTTTGACATTATGCATGAGAAAAAGATGGAACTCCGATGTCATCGAGCTGCGAAATTATGGTATATTTACTTAATAAAATTGATTCATTATAAATATTTATAATATTTAATTATAATGTTTTAATTAAATGCGTTTTATTAGTGTAATTTAAATAATGTTATGTTGTATTCCTTTTATTGTATATTTCGTTTCTAACTCTTTAAGCGATTTATTAGGAGAAACTAAAAGATAAGAAGGCGAGTATGAAGCGATCGCTTGATTGATAGTTCTGTTAATTTTGAGGATATTGATAATGATATTATTAATGAAGTTTTGGGTCCGAAAGGTATGGTCGGGTTAGATTTCAAGGATCGGTGTTAACCCGACCAATATTTTGGATCCACCTCGCACCAATACATGCCTTCCGGAGTCAAAGTCAAGTGAAGTTCGAGAGGTTAAAAGATCGATAGTTCAAATACAAGCTAGCACAGATGAGCAAATTTCTCAACTTAGAGCGGAGGCAGCAACGAGGGAGGCGGAGCAGAACAGGAAATACAATGAACTCTAGCAGCAGCTTCAGTCTATGATGACTATGTTCCACCAATTTCAAAATCCGCCATCATAGACATTTATTTTCTTGTAACTTTTAACATTATTTTAAGAATATTTTGAATATTCATTTACAATTTATATAATATATTTTTCGTATAATTTTGTATTATTTAAATTTGTGTGTCTTGGTTTTGTTGGATTTCATGGTATATTTCCTGTTTTTTTATTGAATTTCTTGCGGGAGGGTTGGATATAGGTGTAAAATACATATTGCAAAAGCTGGGCAAATTAGCGCGTTTTTAAAAAGCGCCGCTAAAAATCTGAGTCTATAGCGGCGTTTTATAAAAGCGCTGAAGATCTGGTCTTTAGCGGCGTTTTTTTATAAAAGCGCCACTAAAAGTACAGGTCTATAGCAGTGTTTTTTATAAAAGCGCCGCTAAAGGTCCTGGTTTCTAGCGGCGTTTTTTAAAAAAGCGCCGCTAAAGGTCTTGGTCTTTAGCGGCGTTTTTATAAGAGCGCTGCTAAAGGTCCTAGCCTTTGGCGGCATTTTTATAAGAGCGCCGCTAAAGGTCCTGGTCTTTAGCGGCGCTTTTATAAAAAATGCCGTTAAAGGTCCTGGTAACGCCGCTAATTTTTGTGGCGCTGCATATAGCGACGTTTTTTGCGGCGCTTTCTAAAGGCAAAAAAAATGCCGCTAAAAGTCTGTTTTCCTGTAGTGTCCAAGGCTACTCCATATCACTATTAAGAAGAAAGAATTAGTTGTGTCCACAGTCTTGATTTTCACATGTAACAATTGTGTATAGTTTAACATAATCTCCACCTCATACAATTCATTCCCTAGAATCCAGATTCCCTCGGTAAAGCCCATTACCTCAATTCGATGGGAATGTTTGAAACTCGTTTGTTTTCTCACCAAATTCGCCTTCCACCCACTAACGCGAGTTTCCAATACTACAATCAAATTAAGGCTATAATCCTTTATATATTCATTTAAAATATGGTAAAACCTAGGATGTGCACATCCTTTGAAATTCCAAACAAAAAATGATTTATTCATTGAAAAATTAGGATGTGAGGATGACCTTACCTTCAATCTTTTAGCTACATATAATTAGCATCTTCACTTTCATCCAAAATTTCAATGTTTTCTTCATTATCATGGTCATCAATTGCTATATCAATGGAAAATACCATTGCATTCACTACCTCTTGCACTAAAATCATATCTTTATCATGAATTCCCATCCTCATAGCATCTAAGTATAGTGGTATCGAAGTAGAAGCCCCATTCATTAGGAGTTGCTCTCCCATACTTCCTTTTGTACCCAGTATTCGTACTGCCTTTTGCACATGAAAAGTATCATCAATAACCACAACTGAATTATTTTTTCTATCAAGCACGTTGTTTCCCTTATCAGTTGGCAAGCGTGTTGCGCATATGAATATTTACCGGTGCCCTTATATTGTCTTTTGTTTGAGTCCCTGGTCAGTACTCTTTTAAAAGCCCAAGAACTAGCTTTGCCTACTTTAGCCATCCCAACACCTCTTTTACTAATAAAACCACTTCTCTTATTAGGCTTAAACGCACTAGACACTATATTAGTCCACCTTCTTTTTCAATCCCAACCGATTCCAAGATCTCCATTGGCCCATTATTAATATTTGGAGCAGGTAACATAGTTAAATCATCCTCTTCAAATATGGAATTTACAATCATGTCAAATCGTGATCCCGTAACAATAGGGTTTTCCCCTTATCATTTGCTATATTCTTCCTCAATTGTCTCCTAGGATTACAGAATGGTGGCTTAGTTTCTAAATAGAGAGCTTGTAATGGAAAAAGGGTTTCTTGATAAAGTAGAAGACAACGCGGCCGTGCGAATATGGGCTGAGAAAAGACAACAAGAGAAAGATGACAGCCTATTGGAGGGGTACATGTCAGAATTATGGGATTTCACCCAGATTAGTGTGACCAAAATAATCTGCAAGAGTTGAAAGAAATATAGTATCAATAGGATGATGAAATCAAGCAGCTATTCTATCGTGAATATGGTGATCTATCTTACCTACTCGATGTCAAAGTCGATAAGTACCTAGTTCGAGCCCTCGCCCAGTATTGGAATCCCACTTACAATTGCTTCACTTTTGGGGGAGTAGACATGATGCTGATTGTAGAAGAATACACCACTCTGCTCCGTTGCCTGAAGATATAGGTCGACAAAGCCTACTCTAGAGCCACCAACGTCCTGTATTTCTTAAAAATATTATGAACATAACTGGGATGAGCGAGCAATGGGTCATGGCTTGGATTAAACATAAAAGGGGATAGTAATTGCATCACTTGTAAAAGTCTGCAGGATTTGATCTTGGTACACTTAGACACAAGGAAAAAGGTCTCCATCTTCGCCTTGAGTATGTATGGG
The DNA here is from genome assembly GCF_025698485.1 of Gossypium arboreum. Lineage (NCBI taxonomy): Eukaryota > Viridiplantae > Streptophyta > Magnoliopsida > Malvales > Malvaceae > Gossypium > Gossypium arboreum. The sequence continues at coordinate 41,358,309 of NC_069081.1, forward strand.
TTGGTCATCATCCCCAAATCATTAGGACATATAAAAGATGCAGTTTTAGATCTGTTTGACTATCTTGACAAAAGGGTAACTCTCGTCCCGGCAATATTGGCTAAAAATTTTAGAGCTTAGAGTGCATGTCGAAAGCGGGTGAAGGAAGATTTAATGAATGTGCCCGTAGCCACTTCTAGAAGGTGGAAAAAGTCTCTTATCGAGCGTTCTCCAAAGGCCACTTTCCGTTGAAAGAATTTTTGGCTATTCAAAGAAAAGACAACATTTCTAAAGAAAAATGGATGGCAATTCTCCAGAGTCTTCGAGACGAAGATGTTGAATGGCGAGCCCCTTGGATGATTCCCGATGAAATTTTGTATCGATGTGGAGACTTTGACTGGTCCCTTTACTCGGGATATGGGGAGTTTTCGAATATGCCCCTCTACTTGTACTGAGGTAGTATAGGTTGAGGTAGTTTATTCTAGCAACGCAAGGGTTGGCTCAATGTGAGTTTGCATACAAATGTGACAACTATAAAAAGAAAGTCTATGAAATCTCGAACGCATGGAATCAAACTCACAAAATGAAAAGATTTGCTATAAATCCTATGACGACCCCAGAGTACAATTAGTGGTAGGGTAAAAGAATCAAGGACAAGTCCCTTCGTCAAGCCAAGAAAGTACACGACCGATAAAGGAACACTTACAATTGATACCATCTGAAATAGAAATAGTAAAGCAAGACTTCAAAAAGAAGAGTTTGGAGATGGGGAAAAGAATAGAAAAGTTGGAAGAGGAAAAGGTTCATCTAGGATTAGATGTCGACATCCAAAATTTGGAAGCCGAGAAGATGAGAAAAGGAAAGAACAACGTTGAGGAAGACTTGGATAGTCTAAAAATATATTATAAACTCTGCTTGTTGATAAAGACTGTTGGATTGGGAAAAACATCGAGACAATGGCGATAAGAAATCTAAGAAGAAAAGATTAGAGCTAACCAGTGGGAAAGGAAATTCCAAGATGCTCAAGTCCAATAGAATGCTTAGAAAGCCAAGATGAAAAATTTGGATTGAGAGCCCGATTAGCGGAGTTAGAAAGGTCTTTACATCAACTTTGTAGTCGCAACTCTGTGACTGAGCTGAAAGCAAGTCTATCTAAGGTTGGGGAGTTGAAGAGAAAGATAGAAGAGCTCGAGGTCGCACTACAAAAATGTGAACTTTGAATTGAGCTTCTTGAAACAAACAATGAACATTAGGAAGAGAAACTCCAACATTCTCAAGGTTAGATCAGGGATAAAGATCATGCCATGAGCGAAGATTTGATTCAAGTACGGAAGTAGCTGACCATTTGCAAATTGTAGCGGTTCAAGCTAACATACTAAGCCTAAAATATGAATTAGAATCAGATCGGGGCCAAGAATTAGCTTGGCTTCTTAGGAAAGTTAAAGCTTTGATTATTAGGGCAAGGCCGTATATATTAGTAAAGTTGTTCTAATGGAGTTGAACCAGAATCAATGCATTTTTTTGTATTCATGATTCATTCATTAGCATTATGTTTCATTACATGCATTAAATTTCATAAAATATCCTAATTAATCAAAATTATGACAGTTACCCTGGAAACCACCAAGAACCTGCTAATCAAATATCGCTACGGTACCCACGGTAAAACCAAAGCCATGGATTAAAGGTTAGAAAGACTGACACAAATTCAGAAAGACATACAAGACAAGTTGCCAGCACAGTTGCTGGACCAATTAGCTAAGGTGCAACAAGACATGAAGTACCAAATACAGGAGTCCTAAAGAAGCATAATAAGCCAGTTGACTCAGTTACTGGCCAGCGGAATTGAAAAAAGGAAGAGTACTGTGATAAACTCTGGAGACGATAATGAAGACCCTACATACCCCCGAGCTTTACCCAGTGCACATTCAAATTCAACCAGAGACATTCCATGAAGAGTACCTGTCACCATAAGACCACAACAATTCTAGGCTGACATCTCAAGACCGGTGAATTACATAATGGTTTAGGTTCCAACCCCTAAGATAATCCGACCAACCTTGTTGTTTCAAATTTGGACGACATGGCAAAAATGAAGAAAGCAAGAGCAGAACTTCCAAAAAAATTGCAAGATCGTTGCAAGTGGTTGGAGGAAAAATTTAGAGCTATGGAGAATGTTGAATACCTTTGTAGAGTCGGTGCCAAAGAATTTAGTTTGGTCCCGGATCTAATGCTCCCAATAGTTGCCCTGAGGCCCATATCACAATGTTCTATCAAAAAATGATGGGGTACGTCAATAATGACCAATTATTAATCCATTGTTTCCAGGATAGTTTGACCGGGTCGACTGCCAAATGGTACAATCAGCTGAGCCATGCAAAGATCAATTCATGGAAAGACTTGGCTCAAGCTTTCATGAAACAATACAATCATGTGACCGATATGACACCTGATAGAATTACGTTGTAAAAAATGGAGAAGAAGCAAAATGAAAGCTTTAGACAATACACTCAAAGGTGGAGGGAGGTGGCAACACAAGTTCAACCACCTCTTTTAGAAAGGGAAACAACAATAATTTTTATCAAAACCTTAAAAGCCCCGTTCATCAACCATATGCTGGTTAGTGCTACCAAGAGCTTCTTAGATATAGTTATGTCTAAAGAAATGATTAAGAATGCAATAAGGAGTGGAAAAATAGATGTGAGGGAAAGTGCTAAGAGGTCTGCCCCGAGAAAGAAAGAGAATGAAGTAAATATCGCGAGTGTGAAGTAAATATCGCGAGTGTGTACAATAAGAACTATTAAAAACTGGTCATAGTGGCCCAATCAAGGACCATGACGACCAACCATCAGGGCCTTTCGAGGCAAGAACCCAAATCAAGGCCAAACACAGAAAAAATCCAACTCACACTTATCTTGATGGCATATGGAGAATTATATTAGAATCTGTTCAACGTGCATGTAGTATTGTCGTTTTACCTAAAGCCCATGCAACCTCCATTCCCAAAGTGGTATGATGCGAATGCTCAATGTGAGTATTACGCAGGAATTACAGGAAACTCGATTAAGAATTGTTCTGGAATCAAGAAGTTTGTCGAAAGGTTTATCAAGATAGGAATTGTAAGGTTTGATGATCCCTCAAGGCCTAATGTGGCTGGAAATCCGCTACTCGATCATCTCGACCAAAGGGCAAACGTTATAATCGAGAGGGGGCAAGAGGACTAATACCGATGTTATGGAGGTGAAATCCTTTTTAAAATGAGTTTGAAAAAAAATGATATACGTGGGCTTGATCATTCAAGATTCAAAGGAGGTACCCAAGGGGGTAAAGAGCTATTGTGAGTTTCACACTATAGGAGGTCATGAGATTCAAGAGTGCACTAGATTCAGGGCTCTAGTACAAAGTTTGATGGATAATAAAAAATTGCAATTCTTGGAAGATGCTGAGAGCTTGAAGGGAGAAGATGTTTGTTCCTCCGAAGGGGGATCATTAGAGAAGATTTACAAGGTAAACCAACTGGTGGTGATTATTTCCTGCCTGAGTGGCAATGAAGTGGGAGCACAAGCTACGCCAAAAATCATAATTCAGAACACGCGACTTTTCCTACAAGGATAGCAAAAGGGTTCCATGGAATTATGATTGAAACGTGATGATTCCAAGAGGAGAGAACTCAATTGGCACTTTAGAAGGGGTCCAGTATATTGGTTTCTTCACATGCAGTGGGCAACCTTATGACCCTACAAATGCGGGAATCGAGCCCCTTAATGAAAAAACCCTAATAGTTGAGCCTAAGAAAGGAAAAAAAACTAGACTTGAGTCACCTATCAATGAGCTAGTAACTGAGAACGAGGCTAAGGAATTCTTGGAATTCTTGCAATTCTAGAAACATAGCAAGTACAGTGTAGTATAGCAACTACACAAACAACCAGGTCACATATCAGTGTTAGCCTTGCTTTTGAGCTTAGAAACACATCGCAATACATCGATGAAAGTGTTAAATGAGACTTATGTCGCTGATAACATCTCTGTGAATAAGCTAGATCATTTGGTTAATAATCTAAGTGCAGAAAATTTCATCTTCTTCAATGATGATGAAATACCTCCAAGGGGCATAGGATCTACGAAGGCTTTGTACATCAATACTCGTTGTAAGATATACACTGCTGAGAGTGTTAATTGATAATGGGTTTATGCTAAATATTTTACCTCTGTCCACACTAAATAGGTTACCAGTTGATAGATCTCACAAGAAGGCGTGCCATAACATAGTGAGGACACTCGATGGTACAGAAAGGAAAGTGATAGGGAGGACTTAAATACCACTATTAATTGGTCTGAACACATATGAGGTGGAATTTTTGGTAATGGATATCAAATCCACCTATAATTGCTTATTGGGGAGGCGTTGGATTCATTTAGCTGGGGCAGTGCCTTCGTTACTACACTAAAAGTTGAAGTTGGTAACAGAGGGTCGACTGGTCATGATAAACACTGAAGAGGACATCATTGCATCCGTAACTAGTGATGCACCATACATAGGAGTAGATGAAGAGGAAATAGAATGTTCCTTTCGATCACTAGAGTTTGTCAATGCAACTTTCATTCTTGAAAGAAGCAAGATCCCAGTGCCAAAAGTATCCATAACCACGAGGATAGACCTACAATTGATGGTCAAGAAAGGAGTCTTGCTTGGAAGAGACTCAAAATGAAGTCTTGCTTGGAAGAGGGCTCGAAAAATATCACCAATGAAGGGTTAATGAACCAATGTTGATGGATAATCAAGAATTTTTTTGGCTTAGGGTACAAGCCAGATACAAGATAGAAGAAGAAGGAACTGAAAAAGAAGAAAGAGAGAAGAAGAGCACAACTAAGTGGGGGAGAGATCAAGTGGGAACCAGTGATCTTTCCCCATATATTTGAAACATTCGTGTCAAGAGAAATCATCTATCATAAAAAATTAATAGAAAAAGAGAACCTGCTAACCAAGACTATGGGAGGAATGTTGGGAAATACGAGCATTAATGCAATATCCGAAGAAGGAACTGGGGAAAGAAATTGATCGAGAATTTGTCCTTATATCCCCATGTAATTTTTGGACTATTTCAGAGTAATGTTCAAAACAAACATATTGCTCTAAGCCTGGGAGCAATTAGGAATCCTTTTGTGAAAAAGGCACGTGTCCACTATTTTTATTTCAATGAAAATAATGCATCTTTGTGTCCCACTTAGCAAATATTCTTTTATTTTTTTCATTTCATTCATACTCATACCACATATAATTATTCTTAAATTTATTTGTTCTTTGGGTCTTCTTTTATTCCTATAACAGGTCTCTGGATATCAATGATACGAGTGACACTGCTGTTGATTCAGAGTCTTCTTTTGAATAGAATATGTGTCTAGATGAACCTCATGAATTTGAAGATGATAGAGATTGTAACTTATCTCCTAATTTGTTAAGAATGGTAGAGCAAGATGAGAAACAGATCCTACCTCATAAAAAGTCAGTGGAAATTGTGAGCTTCGGGGATGGACAAGGAAAAAAAGAACTGAAAATTGAAACATGCATCATTGCAGAGACAAGGTGAGACCTCGTTGAGTTACTCCAAGAATTCAAAGATGTGTTCGCATAGTCGTATCAAGACATGCCTGGTATAAGTACCAATATCGTGGTACACCGACTTCCCATAAAGGAAGAATACAAAATGGTTCAACAGAAACTTCGATGGATGAGGCCCGACGTCCTGTTGAAAATAAAAAAAAGAAGTCAATAAACAATTTGAAGCTGGTTTCCTACAAATGGTCAAATATTCAGAATTAGTAGCCAATAAAATCCTCGTCCCTAAGAAAGATAGGAAAGTGAGAATGTGTGTAGACTACAGGGATTTAAACAAGGCTAGTTCAAAGGATAATTTTTTGTTGCCTCACATCGATACCTTAGTGGACAACATAGTAGGTCATCCATTGTTCTCCTTCATGGATGGTTTCTCCAGATACAACCAGATAAAGATGCATCCTGAAGGTATGGAGAAAATCACATTCGTGACAATGTGGGGAACATTTTGTTATAAAGTGATGCCATTTGGGCTGAAAAATGTGGGAGCAACATATCAAAGAGCCATGGTAACTTTGTTTCATGATATGATGTACAAAGAAATTGAGGTTTATGTTGATGATATGATCGCAAAATCCTGAGCAGAAAAAGAGCAAGTGAAAGTCTTGAGGAAACTATTTGTGAGGTTGAAAAAAGTTCCAACTAAAGCTGAATCTAGCAAAATGCACTTTTGGGGCCACATCGAGTAAATTTCTAGGATTTATAGTCAGCGAGAGGGATCAAGATTGACCCAGATAAAGTCAAGGCTATACAGGAGTTACCACCACCACGTACCCAAAAGGAGGTTTGGGGTTTCTCAAGAAGATTAAATTACATTGCCCTGTTCATTTCACAACTAATCGAGAAATGTGATCCCATATTTCGTCTCCTTAAGAAACATGATCTAGGTGTACGGGATGAGAAATGCCAGAAGACCTTTGACAAGGTCAAACATTACTTGTCCAAGCCCCAGTGGTGATGCCACCTAGCCAAGATAAATTACTAATACTGTACTTGCCAGTATTTGGAAATTCTATAGGATGCATACTAGGTCAACCTGATGAGTCAGGAGGAAAGAAATAGCAATCTATTACCTCAACAAGAAGTTTACTGAATGCGAGACAAGATATTCATCAATCAAGAAGTTGTGCTGCGCCTTAATCTAGACTACCCGGAGGTTGAGACAATATATGTTGTACTTGGCTCATCTTGAAAATGGATCCACTAAAATACATTGTAACAACCCGTTTTTAGTGAAATCAGAATAGTAGTTTTGAGATCACAAATCTGAGTCAGAAAGAAAATTTATTTTAAATTTATTTTGCATGGTCTGCATCATGATAAGAAAGACGTATGAAAATTTCAATAAGAAAATTTTTCTGAATTCATGTTTAATTATAGAAAGGACCAAAATGCAAAAGTTGAGTTCTAGTAGCTATAAGTATCAAATAGCTATGAAATTCAAAATTTGAGGTCCTTATGGCAATTAGACCATTAAGAGAAGTTAGTAGATATTTTTGATGATTCATCCATGAAAAATTAGAAAAAGAAAAGAACTAAATTGGAAATTGAAATAAATAAAAGATGATAAATAAAATAAATATCTAATATCATCATTTTATATCATATTCTTTCCCAAATTCTATGGAAACCGTAAGAAAGAGAAAGAAAATCAAGCAAGCCTAATTGGGTAAGTAATCTTGTCTCGTTTTTAGTAATTTTTATATTTTTGAGATCGAAATAATCTAACCTAGCTATTTTTGGGAACAATTGTAAAGTTATCAAAGTATTAAAATTTTTCCATGGATGAATATGCTGAAATTTTGAAATTTATGGTAGAAATTGGAAGGTTTTTAATAGATAAACAACTTTTGTAAGTGAATTTTCATGAAATTGTGATTTAGGGACTAAATTGTAATGATGTAAAATTCATGGAAAATTTCTAATTTTTATGAAATATATATGCTGTAAATGTTATATGTAAAAATCAGTTAGGCTTGGAATAAAGATTAAATTACACAAATTTCATTTTGCCAGCCTAGGGACGAAATCGTCATTTATGAAAAGTATAGGGACAAAATAATAATTTTGCCTAGGATGTGAATTTAATTAAATTGAGTATAAAATGGATTAAATTGACATTAAATTCATTTATATAGACCCGAATAGACCTAGTACGGAGTTGGATTGAGGAAAACAAAAAGTATCGAATTAGTAGGTCTTTGTATACGAACATTTATCGAGGTAAGTTCGTGTAACTAGATTATGTATATTAATATGTTTGGAATTGAATGTTGAATATGTGTGAATAGTATAAATGTTTAATGTATAAAATTAATTACATGTCTGATATTGCTTGATAAGTATAAGTCCTGTTTGAATAGATGGAATCTGATGGATACAGGATTTCCTGATTGGTTATGGTCATGTATATGTTGCAAACACACCATAACTTGAAAGAGCATCATTTTATAAGCCCTCTCAAGTTTCCCGTTACATGGTTCCTGCGAGCATCCTGATCGGTAGTGATCATGCATAAATTGCGGACACAAACGCAGCTCTTTATGAGTGTCCTAATATAGGCTCTTTTTGAGCTTCCTAATATGGCTTGCTTGAGCTTCCTGTTATATGGCTATCGAAGCTCCCTGAAAATAACTCTTCGGAGTTACCTGTTAAGCTCAATAGCTTCCTATTTTAAACTCTTATGAGTTTCCTGTTATAGCCTGGATAAGCTTCTTATTACATGGCGCACATGAGCATCCTGTTATATGGCTCGAGAGAGTGCTTCCTGATTATGTGCCCTAATTGGGTATCCCTGGATATGAACTGACGAATTTTCAGTTTTGTACACTTTAAGTATACTACATGAGTGTATCCATCGATATTTCAAATAAATTCAACAGGTAAAGTTTTGACATGGCTAAATTGAACTTGAAATGATCTGTCATTGAAATTTACATTTAATATGAAAGTTACTATATGATGAGCTCATCTTTGATTCTTGAAATTTATGTGGAATAATGACTAACATGTTTGGTGAGGTTGTGTATTTTAGGTCATTAGCTAAATTGATTGGATGCATTTTTGTATGGTTACCTTTAATGTAAATGAATGGTAAGTTAAATTCTCATTATGCGAACTCACTAAGCATTAAATGCTTACTTTGTATTATTTACCTTGTTTTATAGTGCTTAGAAGCTCGTAAAGGTTGGAATTGGTCGGAGACACATCACACTATCCCTTGGATCTTTCGGTATATGAAATAAGCTAATTTTTTTATATAATGGCATGTATAGGTTAAATAGATTAAATGATAAAATATTTTGGTTGTAATTAGCCATTGGAATGGCTAGTGTTAAATATACTTTGATGTAATTATATAAGGCCTTATCATGGTTGATGTGTGTTAAAAATGGTTTTATGATGAAAGGTATATAAAACTTATGATGAATGGATTTGAATTAGTATAATTGAAAAAATTTACATATAAACATAAGTGCAAACTTGGCAAGTTTAATCACTTGAACATATGTGCTAATATGTTAGACACAACACTTATATTTGGCTTGATTCAAATGACTTGAATTGGTTGGTATATGTATGCAAGTATTAATATAGGTACAAGGCAAAATTTGAGTGAGAAATAAGGCTTGGAAATAGACTTATTTTGTCCACACAGGTAGACACATGGGCGTGTGTCTCAACCGTGTGTGATATATGATCATGTGCACGGCATGTGTTTTGGCCGTATATCCCCTGCATCTTAAAAAATTGAGAAATAGAATGCTCAAAATTGGTCACACGGGCAGAGACACGGGCATTTGTGTCAGCCATGTGAAACATACGGCCTAACACATTGGTGTGTGTATTGGTCGTGTGAATCCTGCACTTAATTTTTGAAAATTAAATATTCCACATGGCCTGGCACACGGGTGTGTGGCTGCCTGTATGACCTAAGTCAGAGAGTTAAGGGTATGAATACGGGCTGGGACATGGCCGTGTGCCTTACATGGAATGCCCATGCTGCTTAGGACATGGGCGTGTCATTTAGCCGTGTGAGCCACACAGCCTACCCACACGAGCGTGTGTCCCCTGCATCTAGGAAAAAAAATTGAAATTTTGTGAAAAATTCTTTTAGTTTCGATTTACTCCTGAAAAATTCTTTTAGTTCAGATTTACTCTTGACTTGTTTATAACTCATAAGTTGGGCCTCGAGGGTCCAATTACGGGACAATATAATTGGTTTCGAATATGAATAGTAAATGACATAAATTATCTGTATTTTTCTATAAATTCCAGTAATGCTCTATAACCCTATTCCAACGACGGATATGGGTTAGGGGTGTTACATACATGATGGAGTCGACCGCGTTGAATGAAAGAATGGCTCGATGGTAAATTCTGCTCTTTAAATTTGATATAATCTATGTAAACCAGAAGGTAGTAAAGGGGAGTGTAATAGCAAATATCTTAGCTAGCAGAGTTTTAAAGGATTACAAGCCTTTAAATTTCAATTTCCCAAATGAGGATTTGATGTTGCAAACGTTGAAGAAGATGCTCCAAGAGAAGATCTTTGGAAACTAAATTTTGACGGTGCCTCAAATGCCATAGGTAACAGAATCGAGGCAGTCCTGATATCCCCAAATGGAGATCATTATCCTTTCACCAGTAAAATTGATTTTGATTGCACAAATAACATGGTGGAATACGAGGCATGCATCATGGGTATCCGTGTAGCTATAGAACGCAAGATCGAGACACTAGAGGTATATGGGGATTCTGCACTAGTAATCTATCAACTCAAAGTTGAATGGGAAATGATAGATCCCAAGTTGATTGATTATCGAAACTTGGTTCTTGAGTTAATTGAAGAGTTTGATGATATCACCTTTTGTTACCTCCCGCGAGATGAAAATCAGATGGCCGACCTGGCCCATTTGTTACAACATCGAGGAAAAAGAAATGGATGATCACCCTTGGTACCATGACATATTGCAATATGTAAGGAATCGTGAATACCCTAAGCAGGCTGATAAAAGGACTCCAAGAAGGCTGGCAACTGATTATGTCCTAGATAGGGAGATCCTATACAAAAAAAGAAAGGATCAATTGTTATTGAGATATGTAGATGCTGTTAAGGCCAAGAAAATCCTGAAAGAAGTCCATGAGGGCTTTTGCGGAACACATGCTAATGGTTTCACAATGGCAAGGTAAATTATGAGATTCGAATATTATTGGTCGACCATGGAAGGGGATTGTGTTAATTATGCCAAGAGGTGTCATAAATGCCAAATTTATGGGGATAAATTCATGTGCCTCATTCACCTCTCCATATGATGAATTTTCCATGGCCTTTCTTTATGTGGGGTATGGATGTCATTAGGACGATCTCGCCAAAGGCTTCCAATGGGCATTGATTCATCTTTTTGGTCATCGATTACTTCACCAAATAGGTAGAAGCCGCTTCTTATGCCAATTTCACAAAATTGACAATTAGCAAATTCTTGAGGAAAGAGATCATTTGTCAATATGGAATGCCAGAAAAGATCATATCTAACAATGTATTGAATTTGAACAACAACATGATAGCGGAGTTTTGTAGTCAATTCAAGATCAAACATCACAACTCGTCATCATATCACCCAAAAATGAATGGTGCAATAGTGGTAGCTAATAAAAATATCATGAAGATTGTGGGGAAATTGATAGAGACTTATAAAGATTGGCATGAGAAATTACCATTTGCTCTCTATGCTTATCGAACGTCTGTCAGAACTTCCACCGGGGCAACGCCTTTCTCATTAGTTTATGGAATGGAGGCAGTCTTGCCCATTGAAGTCGAGATTCCTCCTCTCTGAGTTTTATCAGAGTTTAATTTAGATAAAACAGAACAAATTCAATCTCGATATGATTATCTGTCATGGTCAAATATACCAAAAACGAATGATGCAAACTTATGACAAAAAAGTCAGCCCTAGAGAGTTTCGTGAAGGGACTTGGTGTTGAAAAAGATCCTTCTCATACAAAAGGACTTATGAGGAAAATGGATTCCAAATTAGTAAGGACCTTTTGTGGTAAAGAAAACCTTTTTTGGAAGAGCGTTGATTCTAACCGAGATGGATGGAAAAGATTTACCCGATCCTATGAATTCAAATTTAGTCAAAAAATACATCACTTAAAAAAAGGGGGGGAGAGGCCAAGGCAAAATTCACAAAGGGCGTTTTGAGACCTTTTGAGTTGAAAGCCCGAAAAGGGAAACTCAAATTTTGATCGAAGAATGAGTGTGTAATAGTCATTTTCCCTCAAAGATAACAAGGAGAAAAAAACTTTACATCTTGGAGGCATCTACAAAGTACTCTAGCTCTCCTAAACACATATCAAACTCAGAATTGTCTTCAACAAGTTTGCTTGGAGAAGCTCATATTACGATATCTGGGGCACCTAATTTCATCTTACTCACTTTGGGTTCTGGCAGCATTTGCCACTTTGATTAAACTTTTCATTAAGAGTTTTGCCCTCAATAAATTTCAATCTTGTCCATTTTTACAACCTTTTTCAAGAATTTTTTGCATTGAAATAATGATTAATGGACTAACAATTTTTAAAGTAAAAGGATTTTTGCATATCGTTTTAAAAATTTCTAAATAGTCCAGGGACCTGAAACAGGACCACTAGTTAGAAATAACCAAATTTAGAAAGTTGGAAAGATCCTAAAACAAATAATCTAGATTGTGACTACCTTTTCAAGTTTCCTCGAAAAGATACCAGACCTAAACAAGATGACAAGGTGACACATTAGTGATAGAACCTTGACGAATAATGAGCAATGTCAACCCAAGCACTAAAAAAGAGGATCATTCTCGAAAATGTCATTTTCCATTCATACAAATATCATTCATATAGATCTAGTTAGGAGCATTTAATTCATTCCGATCATAACATCCTAATCGCTTGGCATAAAATATAACCCTATGAAATGGATTCTACAGGTTCTTTTCCCCAAAGAGTAGTGTAATAGATCAGTGAAACCATAAATCCTCTACCCCTGAAGTTGTAATGGGTTAGATTGAAGCTACAATAGCGAATCTTATCTCCCTGAAGTTGCAGTGGAGCAAGATGAAGCTACAAATCCTATACCCTTGAAGTTGCAGTGGGTTGGATTGTAGCTACAATAGCGAATCTTATCTCCCTGAAGTTGCAGTGGAGCAAGATGAAGCTACAAATCCTATACCCTTGAAGTTGCAGTGGGTCGGATTGTAGCTACAATAGCGAATCTTATCTCCCTGAAGTTGCAATGCAGCAAGATGAAGCTAGAAATCTTGTAACTCTGAAGTTGTAGTGGTTTGGAATGACGCTACAATAAAAAATCTTATTTCCCTGAAGTTGTTATGGAGCAAGATAAAGCTACAAATCCTATACCCTTGAAGTTGCAATGGGTCGGATTGAAGCTACCATAGCAAATCTTATCTCTTTAAAGTTGCAGTGGAGTAAAATGAAGTTACAAATCTTATACCCCTAAAGTTGCAGTGGGTCAGATTGAAGCTACTATAGCGAATCTTATCTCCCTAAAGTTGTAGTGGAGCAAGATGAAACTACAAATCCTATACCTCTAAAGTTGTAGTGGGTCGAATTGAAGCTACCATAGAGAATCTTATCTCCTTAAAGTTGTAGTGGAGCAAGATGAAGTTACAATTCCTATACCCCTGAAGTTGTAGTGGGTCAGATTGAAACCACCATAACATATCTTATCTCCCTAAAGTTGCAATGGGGCAAAATAAAGCTACAAATCCAATACCCTTAAAGTTGCAGTGGGTCCGATTGAAGCTACCATAACAAATCTTTTCTCCCTGAAGTTGCAACGGAGTAAGGTAGAGCTACAAATCCTATATCCCTAAAATTGCAATGAAATGGATTGAAACTACAATAACAAATCTTATCTTCTTAAAGTTGCAATGAAGCAATTGAAACTGTAATACTAAATCCTACCTTCCTAAAGTTGTAGCGAAGCGGATATAGTGATGTACAGTAACCAATGGACTAAAAGAGTGGGCTACTTGAAAAAGAGAAACACCAGAAAAGTCAAGATTCAACAGGATCGGATAGAATTGGTCTACTTTTAAGGTATTTGCTCCATTCCCGGTACACAACAATGAGCAAAGAGGGGCAGTTGTAGTGACCCAAATTCATCCGACCCAGACCTAAATAAAACAAAAAAATAAAAAAATAATATCAAAGTCCACTTACAAAAAAAAAAAAAACAGATTGACCCAAATTACAAGCCCAAACCTAAGCCACTCTAACCCAAACTTGCTAAACCTAATAACCCAGCAGCCTAAAAGCCAAAAATCTATAATTTCTCAAAAACCCTAGCCATCAGTGTCGCTGCCTCTGCCACGTCGACAAGTACGCCTCCAATTGTTACTCGCACCCCCTTGCCACCACTACTTGCAAAAAGATAAAGAAGACAAAGAACAGAGAACAGAGACGCAAACAGAGAATGGCAAAAAAAGAAAAGAAAAAGAATAGTAGTATAATGTAACTTATTTCGACTATAAAAGTCAAACAAAAATAACTTTGTTGACGATGATCATCATAAAAAAAATTAGAGTTTAAAAAATGTGGTTCTTTTATTTATTTTATTTTTCAAAGCAAATATAGAAAATAATAAAAAATGAGTTCTCTTTTTACCTGTTTCGGCCGTCGGTGAAAACGATCTCCGATCCGAGAAGCCTAAAATCCCCCTAGGGTTTCGTTGAGGGCCTCTTCGGAGGGGGAAAACCAATAGGTTTTTTTTCTTATGGTTCGATTTTTACCAAGCTTTTAGCAATTTTAACCCCAAAACAGGGTTCCATGTAAAAAGGGGAATCAAAAGGGGTATTTTGAGATCTCTGGCCACCGGAGGCAGTAGTTTCTGTCACCGTTGCTAGGGTCGGATGAAGGGGAGAGTTGAGAGAAATAAAAAGAAAAGGGAAAGTTTTTTTAAAAACAGAGAAGAGAAATGATTTTTTTAGGTTTTTAACTTAAATAGGGGTACTATACAGCGTTTTGGGGGTGTAATTTAAAATTCCCAAAACAGTGTCATTTTGGGGCCGACCCGACCCTCTAAGATTCGCGTGTTTTCGCATGGAATGGGTAATTTCGCTTTTTTTTCTCTTTAATTCCATCCTATTTCATTTTTATTTGTTTTATTTTTACCAATTTTATTTTATTCTTGCACAATTGTTTCCCTTGACCCACTGTTGACCCACTAAGGGAAGGACACATGTAATTTGGGCGGGATAATACCCCTTTCAATCCCTCTTCGCTTTCGCATATTATAATTTAGTCCTTAAATTTTTTTTTACAATTCAAATTTTATTTTATTTTTTAATTTAAATTTAGTCCCACCCTTTACTTTTTGTTATTTAATTTCCAGCATTTTAATTTCCTTATTTATATTTTTACGCTTTAATTTGCGTAACTTGCACTTTTATCCTTAAGTTTCTTGATGTTATTGTTAAATGATTATTTTTGCTAATTAATATTTTATGTTTAAACATTTTGTCATTGCTAATATTACACAACTATTATCGAGCATTATTAAACTCTTTTATTATTTTACCATTTTTTCATTGCTAATATTCCACTTATTATTTTACTACTATTACCATTATTAAATAGTATTATTAATCGACTAAAATTATTCCCACTACTACTTTTTTATTATTTTATTATTGTTGTTTTATTACCCACGTAAACTATTTTATTCCATTTCTACCACTACCATACTATACAACACGTTTAAATATTTGTGCATTTTTATACCAACACTTGAATAAATTAATCGCATATTGCATTAAATATTATGTTCGTTTTTATACAACGTTTATTTGGTAATTTGAAATAAGGTAATGTTCTTTACTTTGAGGATTCGAGAAATTGTGCCCCTAACTTACGGGGTACGATTTTCTCCTTGAACCAAAATAATCGAATGTCCCTCCAAAATTTTTTAAATGTTAATTAAAAATTGATAAGATTTAGACAATAATTAAACGATGAGCATTCTTATTCGAGATTTTATGCCCCAACTTACTCACCTTGATCGACCCGAAATATGAAAACCTCCTAATTAAAAATTAAATTTAGATAGGGACAATTTCAATACCATCAAATAACATCACGTGAAAGGGATCACATTTTAAATCCTCTTCAAATTCTCAATTTTTGATGTTAAGACAACATGTAATCAACTAGGTACCAATTTTGGGCGTTATGATGGTGCTAATCCTTCTTCATACATAACCGACTCCTAAACCTATTTCTCGAATTTTGTAAACCGAAAATCATTGTTTTAGTAAAATTAACCTTTTTTATTAAAATGTTTAAATCTTGAGGTGATCCAATCACACTTAATAAAAAGGATTGGTGGCGACTCCATATTCGTTTTAAAATAAAAAGTCTATTTCCAAAAAAGTTTTGACAATAACAACTATTAAAATATCGAATAACATTTTAAAATTTATAAAAAAAATCAAAATCCAAAATTTAAACAATAAAATTTTTAATAAAATATTAATATTTGTTTCATATATTTCTCAGCACAATAAAATAATTTTATAAAACAATGTATAAATCATATTTCCAATTAGTAAAATATTTATCAGTAAAATAAATAAATTACTATATATATTAAATTAAATTAAAATTTACACAATATGAATTTAAAAATAAATAAAATTCACATTATTTCTTTATAATTCAAATTTATGTTTATAATTTTATCTCCACATATTTTATTTATTTAATATTAATATTTATCTTTTAACCTTTATGCATGTACTATACTCAAAATATTCAATATAATATATTTTAAATAATTTTATACACATATTAAACCTTCCCATCACAGGAAAAGAATAATATTATATATTATAAGGTTCTAAGGAAATTTTTGTTCACACTTTAGAAAAATTCATGTTTTACATCATAACTTGTTGACAAAGGATAATTTAAAAAAATGTTTTGGAAAAATAAAACAAAATATTATATAATAGTATATATACTATTTATTTCATTATATTATTGGGTCATATTATTTTTTAAATAAAGCATAATTGTTATTATATCAGTTAAAAATAATTTTTAAAATATTAAAACATAAATGTTGAACAAGTATGGATGTTTTGTAATTCTAAATTTCGGTCATATTATGTTTTAATTTTTATCTTATTATAAAGTTATATTATGTTTTTAAAATTAAAAAGAACTATTTCAATTACATTAGTTAAAAAAACCTTTTAAAATTCACTTTTCTTAAAATCACACATTAAACTAAATGAATATTGTAATAGTATAAATAATTTTTAAAAATATATTTAATGTTTTTTAAATACCTTTTTCTAAATTAAAATAAATTTTAAAATTAGAATACTTGGAATTATTATAAAAATATTTGGAAGTCCAAAACTTAAATTTTATATCTTCTAATATTAAAATAATGCTTAACTACGAATCAAAAAATCAATTTGAAAACAATTATAGAAAGCACAACAAAATTTTAATTTTTTCTTTGAAAACGATTGACTATGATATTTATAACAATAAATAATTTACCTGAATTATACCTATGTTTCAGATTAGGTGGACTTTTTCGTTCTCTGCATCTCGACCTCGGTTTGGTAGAGTTTAGGCTCTATTCATAAATCGATTAAAACTTTTTGAAACTTTTAAGAGCTAGAAGCCAAAGAATAACTCTATCAAAATATAGAATTTATTTCTGGAAAAAATAACTTGGCTATGTTCTGATAGAATATCGACAAAAGTGAAGTGTAAATTTGACCTTGACCTTGGTCTAGGGAAAATAACAAGACTCTCAGTAGAACAATATATAATTGAATAATAATATTTAAATAGGAAAATTAACTCCTACTAAGAGAGTACATGAAGGGGTGGTGGCATACCCTCTCTGGGAATAGGAT
Source organism: Gossypium arboreum (assembly GCF_025698485.1). Lineage (NCBI taxonomy): Eukaryota > Viridiplantae > Streptophyta > Magnoliopsida > Malvales > Malvaceae > Gossypium > Gossypium arboreum. The sequence goes on from NC_069081.1 coordinate 41,375,838, forward strand.
TTGCCACCCTTGTTACTAAATCGGGCCTAAATGGGCCTTGTCATTCATTGAGTCGATTATCTGTGTTATCTGGTCTTGAAACCAACTCATACTTTATCCAACCCATTAAATAAATATTTCATATGCTCAAAATATTATTTATTCTTTTAACTAATTAAATTATGTTTTCTACCCAATTCTAGTCTCATTAAAGTTATGATGATTTTACCGTACTAGAATCAATGAGTAAATTTGTAACAGCCCAATTTTGGGCCTAGTCGGAACAGTGGTTTCGGGACCACAAATTTGACGTAATAAAATTTATTTTTATGATGTTTTTATGGTCTAAAATTTCACAGAATGATTTCATGAAAATCTTGTTTGCAAATTTTGACATTTGGGCACTCAATTTAGTCAAAAGGACTAAATTATAAAAAGTGAAAAAGTTGAGTTCTACATGTTAGAGGTGTCCAATTGTAATGAAATTTTAAATTTGAGGTCCTTATAAGGTAATTAGACTATTGGTTAAGTTTGTGGACAAAAATGGACATGGTTAGAAATGTTTCCAAAGTTTTTCATTAAGGGCATTTTGGTCATTTAGTTATTAAAACGAATTAAAAACAAAATTAAAAGCCAATTTTTTTCCATCTTCAACCCCTTGGCTGAAACTTGCATGGAGAAACCATGGCTAGGGTTTTTCAAGCTTCCAAGTTTGATTCTAAGTCCGTTCTAGCCCCGTTTTTAATGATTTTTATGTTTTTTAAATCCTCATAATAAGATCTATCTATTTATACCATTTATTTGAGATAGGGTTGATGTTTAAAAATTTACCCATGTGTGACATGCATCTATTTTGATGTTTCATGGTAGATTATGAAAGTTTGATGTGTAAGAAACGACTTTTACTAAGTGGCTTTCGGTGAAAACATCCAAAAGAACTAAAATGTAAAAGTTATAAAATATGTAGTAAAAGTGTGTTTTAATGGAAATTTTGGGTTGTTATAGTTATGAAAATGATTCGGTTAGGCATGTATGTTAAAGAAATTGAATAAAAATCATTTTACGAGCATAGGGAAAAAGTGTAAATATGATAAAGTTTAGGGGCAAAAATGTATTATTTCCATAGTATGATTTTTGGGTCACATTAAATAATGTGACTAATAAGTGGGCTAAATGTGATGTTATAGATCAAAGAAAACGACATTCGGGCCTCAAACGAGGGAAAACGAGTAATTGACGGTTAGGTCCCTTTTTGTCATTTTTGGTGTCGAGGTAAGTTCATGTGTAAATAATGCAATATTATTCATATTTTTAATTCTTTATTAATGTATGAGTTTCTATGTTTAAATTGTTATGATGAGTGCATGAACGACGTTATGGACTATAAGAATGACATTGTAAACGAGTTCGACAAGGATGTGACATTGAGAACATCCCGTTTGAACCTTGGGAATAATTTAGGATTCAATGTGACATGTCACTAGGAACCATGTGATTTATGAGCTCATAAGATATGTGATATATGTTTATGTGGTTCTGGGTGCTGGTCTTGTACATCCTAACAGTGGCTGAGTAGTCCGGCATGTATTGCGGATACCTGATAGCTTGTGTGAGCATCCCGTGTAGCTATCTTAATCAACAGCTTGTGTGAGCAGACCCGTGAGTAGCTCGAGAATGAGCTTTATGTATTATGTGATATGAGGTAGCTTTAGATATGTATGTGACACTATTGTGCGAGCCTTCCGTGTATCCAATAGTATTCCAAGTGTTCAACGGGTAAATCAAAGCTGAGTATGAGAATGAAATTATTGCGAGTAAACATGCATGTACGTAAGCCTATAATTGTAAATTCATGATTATTGTGGAAATAATTGTTTATTATCCATTGTGATTGATAGTGTACCTACTTGTGATGTTGGATATATGATAAATATAAATGATTATTACATGTTAGGCTTTTGGACCGAATTGTGATGTGATCCAATATGTTTACATGCTTAAATTGTATTTCAACGAGTATGTTAAGAACGAGAAAGTATGTGACTATATTTCTAGTGGTACAGGCATGTACACTGAACTCATGTGAAGTGAATTTGGTATATAATGAATTCTTGGTAAGAATGTACATGAACAAGTTATGCTTGTGAAACATTGATAATCTTGTGACAAATTATCTACATTTATGATGAATGGATGCATGATAAGATTTGATAATGATCATGTGATAGGCTTATGAGCCTAATTGATTTGTGATATAGTATGGTTCATTTATTTAAATTGTGTTTCATTGGATATGAGGAAAGGAAAGATAGACATAATTACCGAATAAAATCATTATAAGAGTATAGTAGGATATGAGCTTAGACAAGTGAATGGTGGTTGAACTATATGATGAAATTATGATTACTTATAAACAATGTGCATGTGATTAAAAGGACGAAAATAACTTGTTAATTAATGTGATATGTTATAATGGGGAGACTATAGTGGCTAGGCTAATGCCAAGGCATGTAAATGGTGTTTATGAGTTAAAGGAGTAAGCACTATGAACGAATAAGTGAAAATCTTAAGATTTAATGCCAATTGTAATAATAGTATTCTTATGGATAGATAAAGTAAATGAATGTTAATAGTTGTTATTTATTTACACATGAACTTACTAAGCTTCGAAGCTTACCCCCTTTCTTTCCCATCTCTTATAGGTTAATTTAGCTAGCTCGGGTTGGAGACCGCAGGACATGCCATCACACTATTAAGCAATCATTGGGTATAAGTGAATGAAGTATTTTAAGTTTATGGCATGTATAGGAACTTTGTATTTGATTAATTAACTCATTGTTAATGTGGCCAAATGTGTTGGCCTAGAATGGCTTATGGTTCAATTTGTATATAGCCATGAATGATGGCTTATGTTGATTTTATGATTATGTATGTACTTATGTCTTTGAGATGTGATTTGTGATTGTGTGTATGTGATGGGTTATGTTATTAGTGATTAATGCTTGATCATTTAATTGGGATTTGTTTAGTATGATGATAACCATGGCTTAAATGAGAATTTGTTAGTTGGGCTTGACAAAGTATGAAGTCTTTTGCATGCATAAGCAAAGATGAAATGATCATTATCATGTCTTGTTTGTGTATGTGTAACACCCCAAACCCGGCCCAGACGTTATGGCCGAATTTGACGTGCCACATTGGAGTTGAAAACCCACGTTCCGTTTTTAGTGTTTTAAAACCATATATTTTGTTGAGTTAACAAAGTGTATGGAAGTCGGGCACCGTGTAGGTATCCGAGATAGAGGAGGTGAGCCATGAAGGTCGCTAAGTACCAAGCTCTTTAATTGGATCCAATCCTAGACATGCCTACAACCATAGCCACACTTTGTCATATCGAGTTTAAATTTGTTTAAGTGGACGTCTTTGATAAATCGATTAATCGTGGTGTTGAGATATTTTGAAAACAAGTATCATTTTGAAAACACGTCCTAAGTCTAGCCCATTTGAATAATTATCAACCGGGTTTAAAGTTATTAAAATTAAAGTAATCCGAAAAGAAATAAAAGGAAAGTTAAAATGGCCTTATTACAACCCAAAAATAAATAATATTTAAAGGAAATTTAAAGAAAACCGATGCTTATTTAAAAGTCCAAAGACAATCACCGTGGCCACTCTGAATCCCTCCGCCCAAGTCCCCACATCAAGGCTCACCGCAAGGTTAAGGAAAGGGGTGAGTTTGGAAACTCATGTGCAACAAGCCCCTTCGAGCCCAAAACAATAACGACTGTTGGGTCTAAGCCCAAATCCAATCTCAATCATGCATCGGGCAGTAGCCCTTTTCATATTTCATATTTCATAATATTGGGTCAAGCCTTTTCATATTTCATATTATTGGGTCAAGCCTTTTCATATTTCATATTCTTTGGTCAAGCCTTTATCAGAAATCAGTATGGCCCTTAGGCCCATTTCAATGTCACATATAATTTCAATGAAAGAATGTAACCCATTTGGGGAGACTACTCAACCCACCATCCGCTACTCTCCACCCGTACCAACCAACACACCATGTGGGGATTAACTCGACCCACCCCGCCAAACTCTCCATCGGCAAAGATAGTGCTTTATCATATAACTTGGAGGCCTAGCCTCTTTTAATAATCGGGCAAAAGCCCTTTCAATAATCGGGGCATAAGCCCTTTTATAATCGGGGCATAAGCCCTTTTGATAATCGGGCATAAGCCCTTTTGATAATCGGGCATAAGCCCTTTTGATAATCGGGGCATAAGCCCTTTTTCACTTCCTCCATCCATATAAAACCCAACCCAATGCATTTATGATTACCTCATGTGCATATAATACATATCATGTGCATAGCATACATTTCATGTGCATATCATACATACCATATTTATCAAAATCCCATGTATTAAAATCATACATAAACCCTAGGGGTATAATGGTCATTTTACCTAGGGGCAAACGGTCATTTTCATATTATAAGGGCAATCTCGTAATTTTACCAAAATTAGGGTTTCCATGTTCATTAACGATTACTAACAATCCATGGGTGCAAACAAGTGATTACGGCCCATTTTAGCGAAATCGAGTTATTGGGCCTAAAACCCCTAATGGGCCCTACTTAGCCAATTCTGTCGTCTAGGCCCACTTAGCCTATATTCCATAACGGTTTTAACAGTCTTATCATGCAATTTAACAGATTTCCGTTTTCTACCAATTTTACCCAAATGGGCCCGAAAGCCCAATGGGCCCCACTTCGGCCCAACTTACCAAGAACGCCAAAAATCACATTCTTACTGTTTCCATCATTCTCGATCACCGTCTCATCGATTCTAACTAACTAGTGAGCGTTCGCTTGCTCACAAGTCCTCGAAATGCCAGAATTTTGGCATTTCGGCTTTTCGGCATTTTATCGCTTTAAGTTATGAAAGGGTTCGTTACACACCTGATTTGCGATATTCCTTGACGAGATCTCCTATGCGATTTCTCCTATAATCAACCACTTATAGATTAGACCATGTTAATATTAAACCAAATCGAAAACTACCTATTATCATCACTTACACATTCGGCCACCATCCACAATGGCCCTTGGGTTCATACCTTTGCCGAAGTTGATGACTAGATTTAGTCACTCCGATGATCCAAGCTTTTCACACACTCCTCGATCGGTAGCCTTTAATCCTCACTAGCACCAACAAACCAAATAACACCAAAAACCCTTTTAGCCTTAGTCGACAGAGGGGTTTTCAGCTTTTCTTAAACCACAAGATACAAATGGAAAGAAGGTTCGAATACTTACCAAGAGATCTACTCATTGAAGAACGTTCCAAATACCTTCCTACCCCATATCCGTTGTGAATCCAACTTAAACGCGTCGAGAAAATAGATCTAAATATTAATTCCGAATCACTAAAATATGAAGCTTTGACTTTTCAAAGAAATATTAATCTAAGCTATTACGAGGGTTAGTACACACATTACGGGTTGAAGTTGAAACGCTTCCAAAATCAATCGCCACGATAACCACCACATCACTCAAACTTAACTAATCCAATATCAATATATGTAAATCCTAAGCACATCATCATCATACGGAACATAAGGGCATATTCATCATTTTACCATACAGGTATTACGGTCACTTTACCCTACAGGGCTTTACTGGTCTTTTTACCTTTTAGGGGTATTTTAGTCATTTCATCCTACAAGTGTGTTTTGGTAAATCAACAAACCAAAGGTATTTCAGTAATTTTGTAAACCAATGGTACTTCTATAATTTTTAAAAAGTCAAGGGTATTTCTGTAACTTTGTAAATCAGGGGTATTTTGGTAATTTTTCAAATTGAGGGTATTTCGGTAATTTTGTAAATCGAGGGTAAAACAGTAATTCTGTAAATCAAGGGTAAAACAATAATTCTATAAATCGAGGGTAAAACGGTAATTCTATAAATCGAGGGTAAAACGGTAATTCTGTAAGTCGAGGGTAAAACGATAATTATGTAAATCAAGGGTAAAATGGTAATTATGTAAATTGTGGGTAAAACGGTAATTCTATAAATCGAGGGTAAAATAGTAATTCTGTAAACTGAGGGTAAAACGGTAATTCTATAAATCGAGGGTAAAACGATAATTTTACAAATCGAGGGTAAAACGGTAATTCTATAAATCGAGGGTACTTTGGTAATTTTACAAGTCGAGGGTATTTCAATAATTTTACAGGTCGAGGGTATTTTGGTAATTTCACAAACTAGGGGTATTTTGGTAATTTTACAAACTAGGGTATTTTAGTAATTTTGTAAACCAAAGTATTTTAAACATGGATAACAATACTAATGGCTCTAAAGCCCATTCTCGGCCCAAATGGGCCCACACGCTCGTGTGGCCCTTTTAGCCCAAATCTAGCCACAAATATTAGATTCACCTAGCCTAGCTCAAATTTACTACACAATCAAACAACTTATCCAATTGGGCTTGTAGGCCCATTAGGCCCACATGACCCCTTTCACCCATCATGCTCAAGTAGCCATCCTCTGACTAGAGTAGTAAGAAATACACACGATAGGAGACTGGAGTTAATCCACACTCCGAGCACTCTTAGCCGACGCCCAACCCAAACGAGCACGCCATACAATGAAAGGGATCACCAAGAAAGGTACATTTACTCTCTTCATGGTTCCTCTATTTAAAGCCGACTTCACAACCACTCTTATGTTAGCTTCCGATGTGGGATCCTCCAACATTAGAGTTTAAATTCAACACCAACTCTTGTCGCCTCTGTTAGCAAAATAAATGCTCTTTGCTTGCCATGGGATTCAACCTATGCCTCCCTTAAATGCTCCACATGCTACTTGCCACTAAGCCACAAGGCTTTTTGTGTCATATTTTATCCCCAATTAATTATAAGGTCTAAAGGCCAAAGTCCGGTTCCCTTTAAAAAAACAAAATAAATTGCAAGAGCCAAGGCTTGAACCGTGCTCCCATACAACCTTAATGACACCACAACCACTAGACTACAAGCTTCCTTGTGTCATTTATTTAACACAATAATTTAAAACCCTCATCCAAGCATCCAAGTTTTTTTTTCACTTAATACCAAAATTTTTGCTAAAGCCCAAGTTTGAACCCAAGATTTCTCCAACACTTCTCAAAGCCATTAACCACTAATAGCAAACATTTCATTGTTTCATTTCATTGCACAATTAAATACCTATATAAAACCTCTTTACGGACCCACACTCAAGGCCCAAATTTGGGGTGTTACAGTATGTTTAAGTACTCGATTATGCCATGTTAATTTCCTTTGAAGTCATGTATGTGTTTGTGCAAATAAAGGTGCAATTGGCTTGGAAAATAGCCTCAAAGTTATCCACACGGGTAGACACACGAGTATGTTTCTAGGCCATGTGTGATGCACGGTCTGCCCCATGGGCGTATATTCTGGCCGTGTGTCCCCTGCACCCTAATTAGGTAAAACAGAATGCCTAGTAGTAAACACACGGGCAGAGACACGATCGTGTGTCTCGGCCGTGTGAGAGACACGACCTTAAGACACGGGCATGTGACTTGGCCATGTGACCCTATTTTGTTGATGACGTCATAAACAGAAAGTTACACAGGCTGAGGACACGGGCGTGTGTAACCACACGGCCTTCCCACACGGGCGTGTAACTCCCCAAAATAAGAAAATTTTCTAAGTGTTGCAAAAGTTCCGAAAGTTCTCGGTTTAGTCTCGAACCAAACCAAATGTATGTTTTGGGCCGCGGGGGGCTGTATAATGGGCATTATGCATGTGAATGAAAAGTTTTAAATTTGGATGGAAATTCATGTCTCGGTTTTGTATGTTTGTGTGAGTTTATGTCCGGTAATGCCTTGTACGTTGTTCCGGCGTCGAATACAGGTAAGGGGTGTTACAAAATTAATTTAATTAAGTTGTTCTCATGAAACTATGATATGTAATTAATTTAATTTTCACTTCAAACTTCAATTATTTAATTAAAAAATAATTAAATGATTATTCAAAAAAATTAATTTAATTACCAAGTCATCTCTTATTCATAGCGAGAAAACACATTCACCACTGATAGTGATACATGTAATCTATTTCTCTAATTCGTTATTTTACATTTTCATATCGTTGATTCTATTGCAAACCATCAAGATAATACCAAGCTAGCAAATGGATCAATTGGACATATATAATTAGAGACCAAATAATTTGTAATTAACTTTTGACTTTTCGTCTATTAATTACAACATTATTTAGTCATGAAGTCATTCCACTAAAGTACCATAACTGAACTCTCCCTATTATATACCATTATGAAAGCTACTATTATTGGAAAATGTGCCCATAATATAGTAAGCATGTAATTGTTTTCTATGTATTTGATAAAGAATGAGAGTGGTAGGACGAAAGTGGATCATAAAGTTTGTTCAAGTCGCAGATTGGACTTAGGGCTCTAAACATTCGAAAAGAAATTCGAATTTTGACACAAGCTAAAACACAATCAAATTCAAGTCAGGTAAAAAGATTAAAATAAATAACTAACTAAGATAAATAAATAGAATAATAAATCAGAGATTGGAACAATAACGAAGAAAATAAAGATAGATGGAAAAGATTGAATGTAAGGCCCTGAAAATAAGTCTAGTAGTTTCATGTAAGTTTATCGGGTTTCAAGTGAAAATGAAGAGTTAATCGGGTTTCTTAGTTTTTTTAAATTTAGTTAGCTTAATTTCATTTATAAAATCGGTAAATAGTATTTTCCAAAAAAATATTTTTAGAAATAATATTTTCCAAAATAAGAATATTTTAGAAAAATTAATTTTATGGTTTTAAATAATTTTTGGTTAAAATAAATATTTTGGGTCTAATTAGAATTGAAAAATAAATTTAAAGAATTTAAAATATTAACTAAATAGGACCATTTTGCAAAATAAGGGGAATGTAAGAGTGGTTTTATAGCAAATTATCCTTATTTTTAGAATTTTGGAAGGAAAGGAGTTTTTAGTAAATCATGGGAAATGAGGGAGTGGCCTGATTGCGATTTCCCCAATTTTTGAAAATCAGGTGGGGGTTTTCAATTTTAAAAACATTGAAACTACCACACTTTGCACACCATTTTCACTCGAAGTAAGAGCTTTTTCTCTCATTTCTTTTGCTAATTTTCATAGACCACATATCAGAGAATAGATCTAAACTTTTACTCTCTCAAAATTCTCTCCAAAATCTCCATAAAAGTTTTCCAAAGTTGAGTAAAAGTCATCCAAAATTTCTTCAAGGATCTTGATTCAATCTTCTAAATTGATGATTTGAGATCAATTGAAGCTAACTCTCAACTCTAAATTCATTTTTAAGTTGTTTTCAATCATTATTTGCTATTTAAGTTGATTAAAATGGATTTTCAAGTTTTGATTTCTTCTTTCTTGAACATGAAACTCAGCAATGGTGAATCCATGATTTTGAGTTGGAATCCAAGTTTTAATGGATGTCTAAACTCAAAATATGTTTATTAAGAGGTTTTTAATCATAAAACAAGAGATCAAATTCATTTGGTTGATCAATTTTAATAAATTCATTTTTAATCAAGAAGATGAATTGATTTTTCGAAAATTTTTAAAATGATTTAATAGATGAAATTTACACTTAGGTTTTATGTTAATGGACTATGAATGAAGTTTAGAAGTGGTTTATGGTACTGAGAAGGTCATTAATTGATGAATTTTATGTTTCGGCTTAATTGTGCAATTTCGGTAAGGTAGATTAGAGAAACGATTTAGATCCGTATAGTTTATGAAATTTCAAATTTCTTGATGTTAACGTTAGTTTGTAATGCATATTTTGTCTCTGTTAAAGCTTCACACCGAGATGAGGATGATGCTAGTCGGATTTGAGGCTCAAACTTACCTACTTGAACACACTTTTGTTTGGTTATGTGTGGAGGTGAGTGATTTTAAAGACTATTCGTAAATTTGCCTGGTTATGTGTTAAATCGAAGTCTTAAATAGTATTTTTAATGACTTAATCACATCTTATTTGGTTGGATTTGCAAAAATTAATTTTATTTTACAATAGCATTATTGCAATTGGCTTTTGGAAAATTATGTTTTAGGCTTTTGGCATGATTAATTTGGGTTGAATAGATTGTTAACTGGAGCATGAATTACTGAATTTTTGAGCACTTGATGTTGGTGCTATGTTTGGTTTAAGACTCATGGACAAAGGCATTTGTTGTGTTTAATTATATTGATGTTGAAATTGTTAAGCTACATTTTTTTAATGGCATTTTTACATCTTAAATTAAGTGCTTAAACATTAGATATTATTCCTTGTATGTATGATTATATTGGCAACATTGCATGGTGGATCTATTGGATACAGTTGACATGCCATATGGCTCACCATTGTATGTATGATTTGTGAGTACTCACCATTGTATGTGTTATTTGTGAGCATATGGCTCAAGAAGTTCTGATTGTTAGAGTAAATAAGGGAGTGTTGAGCTTGTGTCTCCACTCAACAAGATTGTAAGGCGATATAAGGGAGTGTGTGGCTTTGGCCTACTCAACCAGACACTGTTTCTGATATGTAGGAGTTTAGAGATCCATTTATCCAATGTATGATCACACGTTTAAATATTTTCATGGATGTATGATGCCAATATAAGTGTATGTTTAAAAGTTAAATTATGATTTCATATGCCATATTAAATTGGAATTTTATTCATGGAATAACATATGTTATTATGGTTTTAATATGTGATATTGTGATTTAAATTTTACTACTTAATTTGCCTGGATTTGTGCATGAATTGGGTGAGATTTACTTATTGTTTTTACGATCATTCACTGAGCTTTTTAAGCTCACACCCTCACACCTTTGTGGAGAGATTTTATCGGCTTGGGGAGTTGATGAGCCAGTGCAAGGTCGATCCAAGATTAAGGCTTAGTAGTAGCTTAAGAATTCTTCTTTAGAAACAATAGGGGCATTGTGGCACTTATTGAGACTAGTTTTAATTCAATTGTAATGGACATTGGACATTTATTTTGGTGATGTTATAATTACTTTAATGCTTGATTTTTATGCTTAATTGTTGTGTTGTGTATGGTATGTTGATGAGAATTCATATGGTGATTGAGAACATGGTGTTTGAAGCATGTATTTTATATTAACATAATTAAATTGTAGCTTGCCAAGGAGTCGAATGCTTGTGGCTAAAGTATGTACCTTGTGTGATATAATTGATGGCTGCTAAGTATGATTATAATTTAGTCCTAAAGCTTGATTAGATTAATTGAAGCCTTTAACAATAGAGAAACTCAATAACATTTTATAATTAGACTTGTGAGTGTTAAAATTTGGTAGAAATATTCTTAGATAATATTTTGGGTAATGTATTAAAAGTTTATAAAATTTACGTTTTAGTTCTTATTAATAAAATAATAATTAGACTTGGTAAATGAACTCGATTGAAACTAAAATTTTTAGGACTTGTATAAATTGAATAAAAGAAGGTTTGTAATCATTTACACTAAAAAAGGGACTGCTTAACTTTAGATGGTAAAATAACCAAAATACCCTTAGGGTTAAATAATTAGAAATAGTTTAAAAATGGTTCACAAAATCGTTTCAACATTAAAATTAGATAGTTAATTAGTTAGAACTAAGGTGTTATAAGGCTGGGGTGTGTTTTGGGTGGTCTTGAGCTAGAGAGTCACTTCGGATTCAGGCTGGTCTGCCCTAGTCAGGTTTGAGGTGTCACATAGAACGTGATATGTAGAAGTCCTAAGAAGCCTTGGAACACGAAAAATCCACAAACCTCTTCAAGTGGCTCTAATTTCCCCTCCAAGATAGAAACTTGACAAGAAAAAGTTTGAATATGATCCTTACAATAAAAAAAAATTGTTAAAACATTGCTAAAAGAAACTCAAGAACAATTCTTGAAAAAAAACTCAAAGAGAATTTGAATAATAATCAATTGTGTGAATTTTGTACAATGCAAAGTTCTATATATAGGCTAGCTAAATAAATCTAAATAAAACTCTTAAGTATACTAGAACTTTAATTAATCTAAACAAGAAGTAGTTTTAAACTAAACTTTCTTGTTGACATAAAAATCCTAAATAACAAAAACTATTTAATAATTATTAAAATTCAAAATAATAAAATAATAAAATAATAAGAGCTGATAATAAAATATTGAGCTCATATATACTAAAAATTAAGCCTAAAACTCGAACCCAATATGACTTAAACTCGAATTAAAAACTCAAAACTTGTATCTGTCATAATCTTGTCCAGAAATTCTTCTCATGTAGTCTTCACTAAAATGGTCATAACTTGACCTTCCGAAGTCAAAATTGAGTGATTCAAAGTGTGTTTCGAAGATAAGAGATAGATCTTCAAATTCCATGCTAACATATCAATCTATAAATGTTTGGATCTGATCCAAAAATATATTGCAAGTCTGCTAATTTCCTAAACTTGAAAATTGGAAGCTTTGGTGAATGGAATTTAATAAATTTCACATCATCCGTGCATGTATCAGTATTTGAATGATGAATAAATAAATTTCATCTTTCACTTTTATGTCTTTTGTATTTCTTTCTTTCATATTTTGCATGCATAGTGAAATTGTGACAAGCAAATATTAGCAGTTCAAACTGATGATAAGTGGCATTGTACGAATGTTTACATTGCAAGAAAGACTACTTTAGCAGATAATCTAAACGAGTCCATAATCCCATAAAGAAATCAAAGTGAACATCTGATTCAAATACTAAGAAGGATTATTATGTCGCCTACAATTCCAATTGAGGAGATGGGTAGTCTTGGCTATTAGAGCAGTTGACTCCACGTGTAGAGACATAGATGTATTCATTGGCAAAATGATACATTGGAATGGACCCATGGTGAATTAATTCTAAATCCGTTTGTGAATTAATTCACTTGTGACATTCATGGTGTGATTTACTTAAACCTAAGTTAGTCATTGACCATGTGTATGTATCTCATGTGCTTTGATATAAGTGGAGGCTTATGCTTTAAAGATGATTGAGCCGATAGTCAACATGTTGGGTACATGTATGCCATGGCTTTACTAGAAATAGTAGAATTCCTAGCTCAATTAAAAGTTAATGATATCCTCTCATTTGCATTGTGTGGATTGATAAATATGGAACGTGGCCATGGGTTGCTTGTTCTCAAATGAGCAATCTATCACTGTCATTTTTTAACAGTGATCATATTAATCATTAAGAAGACATAATGGTGATAATGAGATAATTGTACTTAGTGAACGGGTTTAACTTAAAGGAATGCAAAGATATCATATGAGGGAAACACACACATGATGAAGTCATTAGATAAAGTAGTTTGATGAATTGCTTTTGTAAAGAGTATACAATAAGAAGTTTTCAATCATGATGCTTCTTGTGGACTGACTCCATGATTAAGTAATTGCGAATTATCGGAACAACGCTTCTGGACATAATTGCAATTACTAGAGCTTAATTGTATATGTCTGATTGGTCCCTCCACTAACTTAACAAAAGCTCGATCAGACTGCTTTTGAATTAGAAGAAAACTCTACAACTTTGGAAATAATTTAATTGAGTCGGTTTATTCGATATGGAATTAAATTGGGCCATCGTAAGAATTGTTCAACTAGAGAATTTGATTAAAGAATTTTCTTGAAAAATTAATTTGGAAAATCTAAGTGATTTGTTTGAAAAATTAATTTTGATCAAGTAAAATTAAATTAATCAAATTAATATGAGATTTTTGGAAATTAATTTTCATGTCAAACAATTGACCTAATGGGTAATTGAATTTGAAAATTGGACTTGAGATCGTAAATTAATAGAATATTTTTCTAGAAAGTGATTAAGTTTTTTATCTATAATAGTTGAACTCTAAAGTTATTTTTATCTATAATATTAATTTAATTATTAAAATTGGGCCTATATAGGATATCATTTAGCCTTTATTGGGCTACGAATTCCACTATTGTAAGTGAAGTTATGTCATACAAAATTCGTATACCCAACATACCATCTTTTGACTCTATTACCAATTAAACTCAGGCATTTAACATATCAAAGTATACGAGTCATGCACACATAATCTGTCACTTACTCAAGATTAAGGTCAGTCACACTAGGAATGTCACAAGTAAATAAATCCATAAATGGATCTAAGATTTATTCTACCTAGGTCCTGTCCAATGTACTGTCAATCCAGTCAGTCACATCTATGACTCTATCTTTTAAGAGTCAATAAATCTATAAACGAATCTAGGATTTATTCTACTTGGTTCCTGTTCGATGCACTGTTAGTCTAGTCAATCATATCTATGTCTTTACCTTCAGGGAGTCATCCACTCTGATACATAAGACAAGGTATCTCCCTAATTATTCTTTTCATATTATCTATTAATACAATTTATCTTTCGTATTATGATTTTACCATATAATGCAACTTCGTTTTAGTTAACGTATGCTAGATAATAAAATAGCTAATATTTGCTTTCATTTTGCTTTACGTGCAAAAATTATTAAGGACATTATACAATAGATATTAATGATAATGATGGAATTTATCAAACCAATTTGTTTGAAAAATTACAAGTACATAGAGTACATAGACAATGTTAGCACACTAAGGGCACCAAACCCCAGTGGTCTCCCAATTTCCATAGTGGAGTAGATAAATCATATTTCACATTTCCATAGCCTCTATGTGTTTTTAAAAACTCCTAGCCACCAGTATAACCTCCCAAACCTGGCCTAGACATTATGGTCGAATTGGAACGGCCACATTGAACACTTCAGTGTCGAAGTTACCCTAATGATAGTTAAAAACCTTCAAGTACTTCTTTTTATAAAACATTGGTTTCTATTGTTATCTTTGGAAATGTACATTTACTTAGTCTAACCATGCTTAGGTCAAATTAGCGAATTAGGTGAGTTATTGTAAAACCTTACTAAGGGCGTTGCCTTTGAAAAATCATTTTGTTATCTTCTTAGCAGTAGAAAATTACCATTACTAGTCAAATTATTAATTTAGTCATATATCATGCATAGTCCATTTCAACATATTTATGAAAACCATGTATCTATACCAAATATGTGTGTCATGCATGCATGAAAAACCCTAAAATCTCGAACAGTCACAAACCACAATTTTAAGAAATTTTACAATCCAAAACCAAATAATAATAAATAACCTAAAAATATAATTAATTTAAAATAATATGACGAAGTAAAGTCCATCCGTAGTACGTCTGCATGCCAATTTCGATCCTAAGTTCGATCATTACCTGAGAAGTTGAGATAATGGGGTGAGCTTATCAAGCTCAGTGTGAGTCTAAACGAGTATTAAGAATTCATACAGGTAATTTCATAGAGGTACCAATAGCACAATCAAACATTAACAATAATAATTTTCAAATGTACATGATCGTGAAAAATGCACATGTGATGTAACATCCTAAATTAGGGCCTAGTCGGAACAGTGGTTTCCAGACCAAAAATTTGAAGATAAAAATAATCATTTTATGATTCTTATGAGGTTTATGTTATGAATGCATGTTTATTTGAAAGTTTCATGAAGAAATTCTATGCATAAAATGTCTAATTGCATTTTAGGGACCAAATTTAATAAAGTGCAAAACTTGCATTCTAGAAGTTTTAAGCATGAAATTGCATTAGATATTGAATTAGAGAATCCTAATTAGAAATTTTACCAATTTCTATAATTTTGGACAAAAATGGACATGCATAGGAAAAATGTGAAAGAAAAAACCTAAGGGCATTTTGATCATTTGGTAATTAAAAGAATAAAAAGGGAAAAGTAAGTCAAAATTGGTGTCTATCTTCTTCCTTCATTTCTAAAAATTGCAAGACACTATAACTAGGGTTTGTTCAACATTTCCAAGCTTGATTGTAAATGCATCCTAGCCCCGATTTTAATGTTCTTTGCATTTTTGAAGTCTTTGAAGCATGATCTACCCATTTCTAGCTATATTTTAAGCTAGGGTTCATGTATAAAATTTGACCCATGTGTGACAAGCATGTATTTTGATGATTAATAGAGGAATATGAATGTTTGAGGCATGATAAACATCTTTTACTAGGTGATTTTTAGTGAAAACACCTAAACAAGGGACTTGTTTGTAAAAGTGTAAAAGAGAATAGTAGTAATGTGAAATAAAAGATAATATGGGCTGATATGAGCATAGTAAAGGTTTGGCTAGGCTTGGATAACCAAGAAAATGAATGCATTTCATTTTACGAGCCTAGAGACTGAATTGTAAATATGTGAAAGTTTAGGGGTCAAAATGTAAATTTGCAAAAGTATGAATTATGGACCCATTTGAACAATGTGAGTAATAAATAAGTTAGATTTGGCATTATAGATCAAGAAAAACATGAACCGGGACTTGATCAAAGAAAGAATAAAGTACACGACGATTAGGCTCGATTATCATCATTTTGTACCGAGGTAAGTGTGACACCCCTAATGTGACCCTAGTCGGAGAGTGGTTTCGGGACCACAAAACCGAGTCACAAGAATAATTAGGTGTTATATTCTGTGCTTATTGTATATGGAATTTGTATGCGTAAATATTTCGTGTCTTGATTTTTATTAATTAGGTGCTAATTTATAAGAAAGGACCCATGTGTTAGGACTTGAAAATGTGATAAGTGAATTTTTAAGTGGCCTAATAATGCATGAAGTGAAATAAATGGAGTTGCATGTCAATTATCCCATTTCCTAAGGTTAGTGGCCGGCCATGACAAATTATGGGCAAAGGAACATGTTTCCAACATGTTTTGCTAATGGTTGATGTTAGAATGGTTATTATATTGGTGTTAGTAGGAAGAAAAAAAAAAAAATGGGTATGTGTGGTTGCCCCTCCCCATTGCCGTGTATTGAGCAAAGAAAAAGAAAAAAGTTTGGTTCATCTTCCTCCTAGCTTAGCCGATCCTTCAAGAAGAAAAGGAAGAGTTAGCATTCGGTCACTTGAGCTTGAACTAAGGTATGGAATCCATGTTAGTCTTTGAAATCTTTGCATATATGAAGCTAGTTACTAAGTCCTTTACTTGCCCATGTCAAAAATTTTAAAGGTGATAGTAATACAAGTGTTCGCCATGGAAGATGTTTAGGGAAATGGTTGTTGCCTTTATGATTTAAGGAATAATTAGAAATGGGTGAAAGAAACAAGTCTTTGTTCTTGATTCTTCTTGGCCGATTCTAAGGGAGAAAAAGAGAGCAACCATTTGGTTTCTAAGCCATAAATAAGGTGAGAAATTCATATGAATCCTTGAAATTTTAGATGAAATTGAGCTAGTTACCAAGTATTTTTTTTAGGTGACCCATGTTAGAAATTGTGATTTTGGGGTGACTAGAACTTTCGGCCATAATGGTTATTGAGGATTAAGGTTATGTTTCATGCTAAACTTGATGAATCTTGGTGTATGGGTGCTTGAACTAAACGAATGATCAAGTAGATGCATAAATACAAAGTAAGAAGAATCAGCTATTATGTGTAACACTATTGCCGAATATGAAAATGTTATACTTGAATAATGTATATGGTTGGAGTTGATAATATGAAAGGAAGGCTTAGATGTGTTTGTTTAAAGAAGGAATTGTTGAAGAATGTATGTGAACTTGGCCAACGTATTCGGCTTAGTACATATATGATGTGAAAGTCTTGGAATTTATTTTTGATTTTTGTGTATTATGACCATGTATAATCGGCCACATGAGTAATTTGAGCACTTGATGTTATATTAAAATTCTTGAGCTTAAATATATGGATGTATGTATATGTGGTCATATAATGGCGTTTTGGTTTAAAGGTTGGTGATAAATTATAATAAAGCGAGATGATATGAGATGCCGAATGTGATTGACAAGTAAACATTATTGATAAAAATATTGAATACTTCTACTTGTATTCGTTAAGCTCAAGAGCAAAGGGAGCTAAATCCGATAAAGGGAAGGAAAAGTGGTCGAATAGCCGTTGAAGTTGTCGACGACATCCGAGGTAAGTCCTCAAGAAATGACCCTACTCGAATTATGTGAAATGAAATATGGATGTGTAATGATTATTGATTTATGTGTGTATGAGTATTTGAATGATACGGGCTAAGTCCCAAGGCGATTATGCTAGTGATATGTTTGTGTTTGAGCCTTAGTGACGAAAATGAAATATGGATGTGTAATGATTATTGATGTATATGTGTGCATGAGCAATTGAATGATATCCGGCTAAGTCCTGAAGACATTTATGCTAGTAATTATATCCGGTTAAGACCAAGGCAATTGTGCTAGTGACTACATCCGAGCTAAGACCCGAAGGCATTCGTGCAAGTTGTTAAATCCGGGCTAATACCCGAAGGGATTTGTGCAAGTCGTTCTATCCGGGCTAAGACCCGAAGGCATTCGTGCATGTGGTTATATCCGGTTGTATTCCGAAGAAGCTTGGGCTGGAGGTGAGCGTTGGTTGCTGTAATAAATTTAATTAGTACGCTCGAAAAGCCCAAAGAATAAGGTATGTTTATATGTGCATTGGAAAGTCGATATGTTTGAGTAACATTCGCTCAATCGACTAACAAGTTTTCAGCTATTGAATTGGTTGATATCTTGTGAAAGTGTATAATGATGAAGTGTGAAGTAAGTACGATTATGTGAATGTGTATTAATGAAATGATTCATTTGGCTATGTGAATGTAATGCTTTAGTTAAAGCTGATTTTATTGCTTGAGACTTACTAAGCATAAAAAAATGCTTACCCGTTGCTTTGGCTCTCTTTTATAGATTTTGCTTGTTAGCGATCGGATTTGGGATCATTAAAGTCAAGTCATCTACACTATCAAAGCCTCCATTTTGGTATAATTTTGGTTGAAATTTGAAATGGCATGTATAGGACTACCCTATTGTTGAAGGTCATGTACCTTTCGGTTTTGTGTAAGCTTGGATAGCCATGCGAAAATGGCTTATATACGTTTTAGTATGATTCTATAATCGTTTGTATGATGATCATTATGGGGTATGGAATTGTTTGAAAAGATTAGCCATTGGAATGGTTAATCGTGATCACACTTTGTGCTATGTATGCAAAAAGGGCCAATTGAATCGTGGAAATCATGAAATAGGTAATGGTTACCTTGAAAACAGATGCTGGCAGCAGCAGTGGTGTGGCTTTGAAAAATCACCAAAATTTGTAGGAATGGTATTAAATAGTGAATAAGTTATGTAAATGAACCTTGATGAGTCTACTTTCATATGGAAGAAACGAAACGGTCATAGGAGTTACATGTTAAGAGATATTAAAGCTATTGTGAGACAGGGCCAGAACGGTTTCTGGGTCCCCTGTCACGACTTTAAAAATTTACCATAAATTATCCAGAAAGAATTAGAAGTCATACCTTATATGTGCAGATTCCATTTTGAGTCTAGTTTCATTAGAAACAAACGGCACCAGTATTAAATCCCTGTACAGGGAGATATTCAAGTTGTAACGGGCGAAGGTCAGAGCAGTCGATCCCTGTAACATGGGTGACTTTTACTAATAAACTGTACCAATTGGCCCGACCAAAAATTCTAAAAATAAATCCATGGATGGATATATGAGTCTAAATTCAGGGAAAATTTACGGAATCAGTTTCCGAGTTTTGAAACTCGAGATATGATTTTTAAGGCGACAGTGACGCAGATTTCCAGCCTGTCTGGAAATGTCAAATTGGTGGGTGCAATATGTGGATTTGGCTTGTTAACCCCTCGTGTCCGACACCGGCGATGGTCTCGGGTTCGGGGTGTTACAATTTTATTGGTATCAGAGCTACGGTTTAGTCGATTCTAGGACTACCGTGATATGTTTGGGGTCTAGCTATACATGCCATATAGTGATAAATTGATAGTGTGGTGATTTCTGACAATCTGAATTTGTGTTTGTTTATAGCAATGGATCCCGATCCCAACCGAGCAATAGCTGATGATGTGGAGAGTGTGGCGCCTGCTCCCGCGCAAGGGACAGCGCCGGCGGACTCTCAACCTATGGCCAGCAATCCGAATGATGAGGCTAGGCAAGCCTTTTATAGTGTGATGAATGATTGGTTCAACCAATACATTCGAACTAACACGGCTGTTCCACAACCTCCATTCCCGACTAATGTAACCCTCAAGACCTACAATACCTCCGAATCTGACCAAATAAGGTCAAGTAAGCCCCAATGACAAAGATTCGTAAACATGGGGCCACTGAATTCAAGGCTACGGATAGCGACGATGCCGAGCAAGCTGAATTTTGGTTGGACAACACTATCCGGGTGCTCGATGAGCTATCTTGTACACCCGATGAGTGCTTAAAGTGTACCATCTCCTTGCTACGCGATTACGCCTACTATTGGTGGAGTAATCGACTGTGGTGCCTAGAGAGCAAGTGACTTGGGAATCCTTTCAAACCGAGTTCAAAAAAGTATATCATCGAGATTCATCGACCAAAAGCGAAGGGAATTTCTTGATCTTAAGCAAGGCTCTATGTCGCCATCGACTACGAACGAAAATTTGTGAGGCTTAGCCAGACGCTGAAAATGCATTTCGTCCGAAGCTATTATGTGTAAATGCTTCGAGGATGGGCTGAATGATGATATAAGGATGTTCGTTGGCATTCTCGAAAGGATGGGCTGAATGATGATATAAGGATGTTCGTTGGCATTCTCGAAATACGAGAGTTCGTAGTACTTGTTGAGCGAGCTTGTAAAGTCAAGAGCTTAGAAAGGAGAAACAAAAGTTGATGTGGGAACCGGAGAATTCGAAAAGGTCCTCGGAAAGTCTCTTCAATAGGCATCAAGAGATTTCGAGATGATGTGAGCCGGTCTAGAGGTGCTTGGGCTTTTCTAGACGAGATCGCGATCGACCCCTGTGACCACACGAGTCACTTCGATCGCCATGGTGGAAATGATCGCCGAGAGAGAGTGGAGGTCTGCATTGTGGCAAATGGCATTCGGGAGTCTGAGGTTCCGTGATCGCCTCGCTATAAGTGTGGATCGGCCGACCACTTTTTCAAGGATTGCCCGAGGTTGCTCGAACAAAATGTAAGTCAAAGTGGAAACCCGGTGCTACCTTCGTCAAGTAGGCCACCTAGAAATATGGGCAATGTTAGTGGCGGTCGAGAGGATCTAGAGATGCTACCATCGATCCGAGGCTCGTGCTCTGCTAGGACTTATGCCACGCAAGACGCGAGGATCTTGCCTCACCGGATGTTATTACCGGTACTTTCACTCTTTTCGATACTAATGTGATTGCTTTGATTGACCTCGGTTCTACTCATTCTTATATATGTGAAACCTTAGCATCCAAGAAGACTTTGCCTATTGAGTCTCTCGAGTTTGTAATTCGGTGTCAAACCCTTGGGTCATTACGTGCTTGTCAACAAAGTGTGCAAGAAAAGTCCCTAGTATTCGAGGTTCTTGTTTTCCGCGGACTTGATGCTTTTGCCGTTCGATGAATTCGACGTTATTCTTGGTTTGGATTGGTTGACCATGCACGATGCGGTTGTAAATTGAAAAAGCAAGACTATCGATTTGAGGTGCGCGAATAACGAGATATGGTCACTACGAGTTCCTAGTGATGCCGTTTGGGCTTACTAATGCCCCTGCGGTATTTATGGATTTGATGAATCGGATCTTCAGACCATATTTGGATCGGTTCGTAGTCGTATTCATTGATGACATCTTGGTCTATTCAAGAAATGAGACCGAACATGCTGAACACCGAGGTTAGTGCTGCAAATTTTACGGATAAGCGTTATATGCTAAGTTCAAGAAGTGTGAGTTCGGATAAGAGAGGTTAGCTTCTTGGGGCATGTGGTATCTCGATCGGGTATTCGAGTCGACCGAACAAAATTTCAGCCATACTTAATTGGAAGCCTCAGAAATATTAACGAGGTTCGAGCTTTTGGGGCTTGCCGATTATTACCGACGATTTGTAAAGGTTTCTCAACGATAGCCACGCCAATGACGGCTACTCAAAAGGATGTTAAGTTCGAATGGACGGAGAAATGTCGAAAGGTTTCGATCAACTGAAAACTTATTTGACTAAAGCCCCAATTCTAGTGCAACCCGAATCGGAAAAGAGTTTGTCATTTATAGTGACGCATCCCTACTTGGGTTGGGTTGCGTATTGATGCAAGAAGGCGAGTTGTGGCCTATGCGCCGAGACAATTAAAGCCACATGAGAAAAATTATCCGACCCATGATCTCGAATTGGCTGCCATCGTATTTGCCTTAAAGATATGGCGACATTACTTATTTGGTGAGAAGTGCCATGTGTATTCGGATCACAAAAGTCTCAAATATTTGATGACCCAAAGAGACTTAAATCTGCGACAAAGACGTTGGCTCGAGTTGTTAAAGGATTATGAGCTGGTCATTGACTATCACCCGGGAAAGGCGAATGTGGTTGCGGATGCCTTGAGTCGTAAATCATTATTTGCTTTACGAGCGATGAATGTGCACATGTCCGTTCGATCCGACAACGTGTTAGTAGCTGAATTGAAAGCCAAACCATTATTGATGCATCAAATTTGTGAAGCTCAGAAGGTCGACGATGAGTTGGTTGCAAACTAGGCCGAGTGTGTTCCGAACAAGGAATCGGAGTTTCAGATCGATGATGACGATTGATTGAGGTTCAGGAGTTGTCTGTGTGTTCCAAAGAATTCGGAACTTATTTCGATAATACTGAACGAAGCCCATTGTAGCCGAATGGCGATCCACCCGGGGAGTACGAAGATGTACAACGATTTGAAACGTCGGTTTTGGTGGCATGGTATGAAACGAGACATCTCCGACTTTGTTTCAAGGTGTTTAATATGTCAACAAGTGAAAGCGGAACATCAAGTGCCTTCAGGATTACTTCAGCCGATCACGATACCCGAGTGGAAATGGGATCGAGTCACAATGGACTTCGATCTGGACCGCCATTGTCGGTGAGTAAGAAGGATGCGATTTGGGTCGTTGTAGATAGATTGACTAAGTCGGCTCACTTTGTCCCCGTGACGCACGGACTTTTCAATGGACAAACTAGCCGAATCAGACGCTTCTCGATTGTGAGATTGCACGGGTGCCTATTTCCATCGTGTCGGATAGAGATCCGAGATTTACCTCGCGATTTTGGAAAAAGATGCAAGAAGCTTTGGGTACCAAGTTGCATTTCAGACCGCCTTTCACCCCCAAACCGATGGTCAATCCGGCGGATAATTCGGATACTTGAGGATATGTTGAAATGTTGCATCCTCGAGTTCGAGTGGTTCATGGAACGGTATTTGCCGTTGATTGAATTCGCTTACAACAACAACGACTTTCAATCAAGTATTAAGATGGCACCCTACGAGGCTTTGTACGGTCGTAAATGCCGTACACCATTGTTTTGGACCGAGCTCGGTGAAAGCAAAATTTCCGGTGGATTTGATTAGAGATCTTTGAATGTAAAGTGAAAGTAATCCGTGAAAGTCGAAGATAGCCTCCGATCGCCGAAGTCGTACGCGGATCTGAAGCGTAAAGACATCGAGCATCAGGTGGGAGATAAAGTGTTTCTCAAGGTTTCACCTTGGAAAAAGATACTTAGATTCGGCCGTAAGGGCAAGTTGAGCCCGAGGTTCATTGGGCCATATGAGATATCCGAGCGAGTCGGTCCAGTGGCATATCGTCTGATTTTGCCCCTTGAACTCGAAAAGATTCACGATGTCTTTCATGTTTCGATGCTTCGACGCTATAGATCTGATCCATCGCACGTGATTAGTCCATCAGAGGTTGAAATTCAAGCCGATATGAGTTATGAAGAAGAACCGATTCGTATCCTAGCTCGTGAAGTGAAGGAGTTGCGAAACAAAAGGGTTCCGTTAGTAAAAGTGTTATGGCTCAAACACGGGATAGAAGAAGCTACTTGGGAACCCGAGAACTCAATGAAAGAACGATACCCAAACCTATTTACCGGTAAGATTTTCGGGACGAAAATCTCTTAAGTGGGGAGAGTTGTGACACCCTAATGTGACCCTAGTCGAGAGTGGTTTCGGGACCACAAAACCGAGTCACAAGAATAATTAGGTGTTATATTCGTGCTTATTGTATGTGGAATTTGTACGCGTAAATATTTCGTGTCTTGATTTTTATTAATTAGGTGCTAATTTATAAGAAAGGACCCATGTGTTAGGACTTGAAAATGTGATAGGTGAATTTTAAGTGGCCTAATAATGCATGAAGTGAAATAAATGGAGTTGCATGTCAATTATCCCATTTCCTAAGGTTAGTGGTGGCCATGACAAATTATGGGCAAAGGGAACATGTTTCCAACATGTTTTGCTAATGGTTGATGTTAGAATGGTTATTATATTGGTGTTAGTAGGAAGAAAAGAAAAAAAAATGGGTATGTGTGGTTGCCCCCTCCCCATTGCCGTGTATTGAGCAAAGAAAAAAAAAAGTTTGGTTCATCTTCCTTCTAGCTTAGCCGATCCTTCAAGAAGAAAAGGGAAGAGTTAGCATTCGGTCACTTGAGCTTGAACTAAGGTATGGAATCCATGTTAGTATTTGAAATCTTTGCATATATGAAGCTAGTTACTAAGTCCTTTACTTGCCCATGTCAAAAATTTTAAAGGTGATAGTAATACAAGTGTTCGGCCATGGAAGATGTTTAGGGGAAATGGTTGTTGCCTTTATGATTTAAGGAATAATTAGAAATGGGTGAAAGAAAGCAGTGTCTTTGTTCTTGATTCTTCTTGGCCGATTCTAAGGGAGAAAAGAGAGCAACCATTTGGTTTCTAAGCCATAAATAAGGTGAGAAATTCATATGAATCCTTGAAATTTTAGATGAAATTGAGCTAGTTACCAAGTATTTTTTTTAGGTGACCCATGTTAGAAATTGTGATTTTGGGGTGACTAGAACTTTTACCATAATGATTATTGAGGATTAAGGTTATGTTTCATGCTAAACTTGATGAATCTTGGTGTATGGGTGCTTGAACTAAACGAATGATCAAGTAGATGCATAAATACAAAGTAAGAAGAATCAGCTATTATGTGTAACACTATTGCCGAATATGAAAATGTTATACTTGAATAATGTATATGGTTGGAGTTGATAATATGAAAGGAAGGCTTAGATGTGTTTGTTTAAAGAAGGAATTGTTGAAGAATGTATGTGAACTTGGCCAACGATTCGCTTAGTACATATATGATGTGAAAGTCTTGGAATTTATTTTTGATTTTGTGTATTATGACCATGTATAATCGGCCACATGAGTAATTTGAGCACTTGATGTTATATTAAAATTCTTGAGCTTAAATATATGGATGTATTATATGTGGTCATATAATGGCGTTTTGGTTTAAAGGTTGAATGATAAATTATAATAAAGCGAGATGATATGAGATGCCGAATGTGATTGACAAGTAAACATTATTGATAAAAATATTGAATACTTCTACTTGTATTCGTTAAGCTCAAGAGCAAAGGGAGCTAAATCCGATAAAGGGAAGGAAAAGTGGTCGAATAGCCGTTGAAGCCGTCCGACGACATCCGAGGTAAGTCCGCAAGAAATGACCCTACTCGAATTATGTGAAATGAAATATGGATGTGTAATGATTATTGATTTATGTGTGTATGAGTATTTGAATGATACCGGGCTAAGTCCCAAGGCGATTATGCTAGTGATATGTTTGTGTTTGAGCCTTAGTAACAAAAATGAAATATGGATGTGTAATGATTATTGATGTATATGTGTGCATGAGCAATTGAATGATATCCGGCTAAGTCCCAAGACATTTATGCTAGTAATTATATCCGGTTAAGACCAAGGCAATTGTGCTAGTGACTACATCCGAGCTAAGACCAAGGCATTCGTGCAAGTTGTTAAATCCGGGCTAATACCAAGGCATTTGTGCAAGTCGTTCTATCCGGGCTAAGACCAAGGCATTCGTGCATGTGGTTATATCCGGTTGTATTCAAGAAGCTTGGGCTGGAGGTGAGCGTTGGTTGCTGTAATAAATTTAATTAGTACGCTCGAAAAGCCCAAAGAATAAGGTATGTTTATATGTGCATTGGAAAAGTCGATATGTTTGAGTAACATTCGCTCAATCGACTAACGAGTTTTCAGCTATTGAATTGGTTGATATCTTGTGAAAGTGTATAATGATGAAGTGTGAAGTAAGTACGATTATGTGAATGTGTATTAATGAAATGATTCATTTGGCTATGTGAATGTAATGCTTTAGTTAAAGCTGATTTTATTGCTTGAGACTTACTAAGCATAAAAAATGCTTACCCGTTGCTTTGGCTCTCTGTTTTATAGATTTTGCTCGTTAGCGATCGGATTCGGGATCATTAAAGTCGAAGTCATCTACACTATCAAAGCCTCCATTTTGGTATAATTTTGGTTGAACTTTGAAATGGCATGTATAGGACTACCCTATTGTTGAAGGTCATGTACCTTTCGGTTTGTGTAAGCTTGGATAGCCATGCGAAAATGGCTTATATACGTTTTAGTATGATTCTATAATCGTTTGTATGATGATCATTATGGGGTATGGAATTGTTTGAAAAGATTAGCCATTGGAATGGTTAATCGTGATCACACTTTGTGCTATGTATGCAAAAGGGCCAATTGAATCGTGGAAATCATGAAATAGGTAATGGTTACCTTGAAAACAGATGCTGGCAGCAGCAGTGGTGTGGCTTTGAAAAATCACCAAAATTTGTAGGAATGGTATTAAATAGTGAATAAGTTATGTAAATGAACCTTGATGAGTCTACTTTCATATGGAAGAAACGAAATGGTCATAGGAGTTACATGTTAAGAGATATTAAAGCTATTGTGAGACAGGGCCAGAACGGTTTCTGGGTCCCCTGTCGCGACTTTAAAAATTTACTATAAATTATCCAGAAAGAATTAGAAGTCATTCCTTATATGCGCAGATTTCATTTTGAGTCTAGTTTCATTAGAAACAAACGGCACCAGTATTAAAGCCCTGTACAGGGAGATATTCAAGTTGTAACGCGCGAAGGTCAGAGCAGTCGATCCCTGTAACATGGGTGACTTTTACTAATAAACTGTACCAATTGGCCCGACCAAAAATTCTAAAAATAAATCCATGCATGGATATATGAGTCTAAATTCAGGGAAAATTTACGGAATCAGTTCCCGAGTTTTGAAACTTGAGATATGATTTTTAAGGCGACAGTGACGCAGATTTCCAGCCTGTCTGGAAATGTCAAATTGGTGGGTGCAATATGTGGATTTGGCTTGTTAACCCCTCGTGTCCGACACCGGCGATGGTCTTGGGTTCGGGGTGTTACAGTAAGTACATATGAAAATAATGCAGTGTTGTAGCATCTTTTTAATGCTTTAATATATTGTGAGAAATGTTTTATTGTAATTATGAGTTATATGCTTATGGATTGCTATGAAAGCATGAATATTATTATGGTCGTGATTTACGATGTTTCGAGCAAGTACAATGAGATACTATATACAAGTGAGGAAAAATCCCGTTTGGACCTTAGGAATAGTTTAGGATACAAGTGACATGTCACTAGGAAATAAGAAGTCCGAACTCGTTAATCGGTCATGGTTCGTGAGATATGTGGCATCCGAGCTTATTGAGAGGTCCGAGTTCATAATGGATGCGATTTATGTAACATCCGAGCTCGTTGAGAGGTCCAAGTTCATTATGGATGTGTTACATGTTATGGGGTAGCTTCGGCTACATTTGTATATGTGGCACTTATGTGCAAGTTTTTAGCATATCCAATAGTATTCCGAGTGTTCAACAGGTAATGTAATGAATGTGACAAAAGTCCCGAAGAGGTCATATGAAAGAGGTATGGTTATCGATACTCTACAATGAGTACAGGTATGTATGAAAAACCTATTAATAATGCCTTGGTGAAGGTCGATTTAGGATGAGCAAGTATATGTGTGCATATGATGGGTAAGCAAGAAGGTTTGAATGATGAATAATCTTTATGTATATATTACTGTGTTTTCGCATGTTGATTGTTTACTATCATTGCATATTATTTGCATGTGGGCTTACTAAGCTATAATGCTTACTCCCCTCTCTTTTCCACCCTTTGTAGTTCCACCAAGCTAGCTCGGGGATCGAAAGTTGTCGGAGTATTCGATCACACTATCAAAAGACTATTGGGTATAGTGAAATTATTATTTTGGGTATGGCATATATAGGAAACTTGGTCATTTTGTGATATGTGTCATGCTATTTGGCCAAATTGTGAAGGCCTATGATAATGATGATTCTTTTTGTAATGGCCATGTGATATGGCTCATATTTGATTGTTTGGGTTATAATCTAATTACCCATGCATACATGTGTTAGTGTTTTGATGGTAAGATATGTTATTGCTTGGTGAGTGCATGATAATGATGTGATATGTTGTTGATCGATGAATGTATGGTAAAGTATGAACTGGGTGCTCAAGGATAAGGGATGACAAAATGGCTTAAAATGACTATAAGTATGAATGCACAATTTGAAGTCGTGATAATCAGTTTAATAATGCATGCAATTGGTGTGGAATATTTGAGTGCTTGAACATGTCATGTTACATGTTATAAAGTATGTTTGAATGTATGAGTGATTGTGGGTGACTATTGACTTGGAAAATAGCCTTTAAATGGTCCACACGGGAGACACACAGGCGTGTGTCTACACCGTGTGTGTCGGTCTGCCCCATGGGCGTGTTGAATGGCCGTGTGTCCCCTGCACTTAAAATTTCTAAGTCAGTATGCATGGTAGTAAACACATGGGCAGAGACATGGCCGTGTGTCTCAACCGTGTAGAGGACACGGCCTAGCGCATAGGAGTGTGCCTTGGCCATGTGCCTCTAAATGAGTGATGATGTCGTAAACAGAATGTCCAGGTTTTTGGACACGAGTGATGACACGGGCATGTCCAGGCCGTGTGAGGGACACAGGCCAGGGACACAGCCGTGTGCTTGGCCGTGTGAAAACCCCTGTAGGTTTGAAATGCAAATTAAATTTTAGTATTTCCACACGGGTATGGGACACGGGCGTGTCCCAATGCACACGGGCGTGTGAGGCTTAAACCTAGAAACTTTCTTAGAATTTTCTTAAGTTCTCGATTTAGTTCCGTATTTCTTTTAATGTACGTTTGGAACCTTGTAGGTCTATAATAAGGATAATATGATCTTGTTTGATCAGTTTTAATTTGGAATGAAATTTTATGACTGTATTTTCGAAAATGCCCTGTTTAAGTAAGGTAATACCTCGTACCTTGTCCCAGTCTCGGGTATGAGTAAGGGGTGTTACATGTGAGATCCTACCCATACCATTCGCTACACACCACGTGTTCTTCAGAACCCGTCTGCCAAACTCCAACGTATGTGAGCTATGCTCGATGTGGTAAAACCACCAATAATTAATAATGCAGTGAAACTGCCAAATAAATAATGTGATATAATCACCAATACCGTCGGTACTTCAAATGCAATGCACTGAATAAAAATATATGCAGACTTATTATGCTGCCGGTACTCCACGGAACTCCTCCGTCAACCACAAAATCCCATCCCAATGCACATGCAATATGTCATACAAATTCATACAAAATCACATTTCAATACTTTTCACATTTATTCGACATGCTCAACATGTCCTCAATAATCACATACTTTCAGAGAAAGGAAACAGTGTTCCAATTTTCAAATTACCATTAAGATGGTATCTATCAATATCGTTCAATTTACATACTTTACAAATTTCATTGTGCACCAATAGCAACCTCACGTATATATATCATAGTAAATATTTCATGCATTTGAATCATGCATAAAAATAATATCTCAACATTTCATACCATTCCACCAAACATTCTCATATCACATAATATAACTATGCATAACGATCTCAATTACACATTTATACAGTCAAACTAGCAATTTTGCCAACACATCAATCTTTTAAGGCTCGAAACGTACTTGGTTCGGCCACTCGCAAAAATAATATTTTGGCTACTATGCCAAACCAATCAACAAGCTAATTATCAAATACAACATAAAATTTATCATTATCAAACAATTTTTACAAGTTTAGGACCCATAGCTTAATTTTCGCTTTCTCGCAGCACTCTAGTGAATCTTCCAATTTTCCTTAATAAACCTTTATACGATCCTAACCAATATTTGGTATATATTAAATCAATTTACCACTTAAAAAACTCCCAATTACCCACTTATGGGTTCAAATCGATTGTCGAATTAATAACTATTTTACAAATTCAACTAGTTTGATTCCTTACCTTGTATTGATGTGAACCATACGTACGATCGTTCTTCAACTTTACGGTTGATTCGAGGTGTTTGGGTCAGCACCTAATTCCATAATATACTGGAAAATCAGTAGCTAATAATTATTCAGTTCTTTCATTTAATCAATCCATAGCATTTACCCTACAATTATGTTGAAACAACAAATAATTTTACACTTAATTGTACTTATGCTTCCCAATTTGTGAGTTTTGAATGCCCAAACGATTAAGAATGTTTTTTTCCCTAATTGACATGGGTTTAATAGATGATTTTAAGGCTTCAAGAACTCAAATTAAGGATGAAGTTAATTGTGCAAGATTCAAGAAACAAAACATCCCCCTATTCTACACCTATGCGCACGCACCACCGCCCATGGTGGCCGAAATTGGGGCTGAATTTAAAAATGATTTGAAACCTCATTAAAATCTGGAAAAATAAATTTAAAAATATTTAAAATCTCCTAAATTCCAGATCTGGAAATTTAGGATTTTAATGGACAAGATTAATTAAAATTTTGAAGAAAGAAGAGACCTTGCACAAGCTAGTCTGGTGAAACGACAATGACACTTTCTAGGCGATGTTTGGGATTGATTTTGGAGTTGAAAATTTCAGATTTAGGGGTAATTTAATTGAGGAAAAATTTCAGCAATATAGAAAATGAGATGATGCGCAATCTTGATGCAAAAAGAAGAAGAAGATGATGGTAAAAGGGGAGGTGTAGGCAACGACAACAATGGAGGAAAAAAGGAAAAGAAAAAAAATAGAGATCAAAAGAGGGAGAGGGGGTTAAGGACGGCTAAGGTAGAATAAAATGGGTTAAAAGGATGATTATTTTGATAAAAAAATTGTATTTATACCTAGGTTTACTAAG
Source organism: Gossypium arboreum (assembly GCF_025698485.1). Lineage (NCBI taxonomy): Eukaryota > Viridiplantae > Streptophyta > Magnoliopsida > Malvales > Malvaceae > Gossypium > Gossypium arboreum. The sequence goes on from NC_069081.1 coordinate 41,407,060, forward strand.
TTTGGATGCTGGAAACACAAAAATATACACACTTTTTTCATGCCCTTTTTAACTCAAATTCATGCAGGTTCGGTAAAATTCTTGTTGAAAAATATATAATTATTAAAAAATAATTATTTTGTACTTAAATTATTAACATAATTAATTATAATTAATTTTATAATTAATTTTGATTATTTTCAACAGATTTGCACAAAGAGCGAAAAACGGCTTGGTAGACACTGCTAGAAGCACAAAATCGAGAAACAATTTTTAAAGCATCAAGGCGAATTAGTTTTTTAGCCTAAGATGGTCCAAATTAAGTGTATTAATTCATAATATAATTAATTTTAATTTATATCCAATTTAATTTGGGTTAAATAAATTATTATTAATTAATTATGAAAAGTGGCCCAGTTGAGCTGAATCTAGAAAACCGAATTGGTCGAGTACTGGGTAGCCCAAAACCGTCCCACATGCTGACCCAATCAGCTTTATTGGATGATTAATTAGCTTGCAAAATAGCCCTTGAAGACTTTTTCAAATTGCAAACAAACCCCTTCACTATTTGTGCCTTTTTAAATTTGCCCCTACCTTAATATAGCAAGTTTGAAAACTTCAAACTTGCTACATGTGTGGCCGGCCATGGGAGGGCTCTTTGACTGCTGATTTTGGCTATTTTTAGCAGCCTTCTCGACCTATAAAATACCCCCTTGGCTGTTTATTTCAGACATACCTCAACTTTCCTCATCTCTTCTTTTCTCTATCAATTTTCTCTCTTCATTTCCCATCCATTTTTCCTTATTTTCTTACCGATTTCACCTCTTGAAAAAGAGTCATTCATCCACCATGTGGAGCAGCTTAAAGTGATTATAGTAGCCTTAGTTCGACAAGAACAAGTGGAGAAGGAAGAGTGGAGCAAACCAGTCAAGCCACGGAGAAACACCAGATTTGATTCTTGTTCCCTATCCTTTTAATTTTTGTTGTTGTTATGACGAACATGTATATGAATAATTTTGATGTTGAAATGTTTAATTTAATTGACATGGCTTGAATTTAATTTGTGTTAGGTTGATTGCATTTCATCTACTTAATTTATTAAAATTGTGTTTGTGTTGTTATAGGCCTCGGTAAGATTTTTGATTAAGTAAACCATGACTAAGTTATTCTTGCATTATAATTGTAAGGTAACTAATGAATTAATTATTTAAACGGATTGAGATTGTAATTAATTGATACGATACTTAACCAGTGCATGTTTAATCATCTAAGGTAGTTGAGGGTTAAATTAGCAATGGTATCTAACGATACATTTGCCTTACATAACTTGAAAGATTATTGTGATTAAACTGTTTCAAGGTAGAAATACATTGTTAACTCACGTAATCTTTTATGTGCTTATGAGATTGAATTAATTGTTTGAATTGGCATAAAGATATGTACAAGAGATTATTTTAATTTCATAAGTATATATGAGCATTAACACATTTGCCTATTAAAATTTGTTTAATCGGTTGAATTGACATAGAGATATAGTCAAGTTGAATGGATTTTGGTAGGTGAGTATGTTCATAAGTTAGCAAATTACTGAGTTACCGTGAATTTATTTGTAACAACATAAACATGAGTTTAATAATTCTAAGTTAAGAAATGTAATTAACCTAGCACAATTATGCCATCTTGATTAAAATTGTCTTTTGAAATCATGCATTGGAACTTTATTTTATTTTACTCTGTTTTTTAGTTTTTAATCAGCACTTCAAAAAAAATATTTTTCGTCACCAAAGTGTTTTAAATTGCATTCATAAATAATTCTTTTCACAGTCCCTGTGGGTACGATAACTCGACATTTACTTGTCACTTTATTACTTGTTACGATTTTGTACACTTGCACATTTCCGTCGTTCCAGATGCCAACACATAAAAAAAAACAAAGGAATTTGCAAAATAAATTAATTTATTTGTGAAAGTTGAGACTTGAACTTGGGACCTCCAACTAACCTTCAAGATTTCACATTTAATGACTAACCATTGGATCAATTCCCTATTTTTGATATATTTCTAAATTTTATGAAGTTAAATTTGGGATGTTACAACTAGAGCCTTCGTAAACATATTCACAAGGTTTGTCCTCTGATGCAACTTTGACTACATACATTATCTTATCTGCTACCGTCTCTAGTATGATGTGATATTTTCTATCAATGTGTTTTGTTTGTTTGTGGTTCCTAGTTTTCTTTTTTATGTTAGTTATTTCTACATTGTTTTCACAAAATAGTGTGATAGCTTTTTGATACCAGTAAAGACTTCGAGATCTGTAAGGAACTTCTGAAGCCATACTACTTTTTTTATTTCTTTAGAAGCAGCTATATATTTGACTTCCATAGTGGAGTTAGCAATACAACCCTACTTAACACTTCTCCATATTATGGCTCCATCGCCTACGTAAAAACAAAACTTGATGTCGATTTCCTTGAATCTTGACGTATTTGAAAGTTAAAGTCTGGATATCTAATAGGAGTAAGATCTCTATTGGAATATACAAGCATATAACCCCTCATTCTCCATAAATACTTGAGTATATGTTTAACTTTCTTGCCAGTATTTTGGACTAGGGTTCGCCTGATATCGGCTCACCAATCCTACTGTAAAACAGATACTTGGATGTGTACATAAGAAGAATAGCATAACATACATAAGACTTTCTACTGTTGAAGTGTAATGAACCTTTCTCATATGCTCTCTTTTTACCACAGTCTTGGGACAGTCCTCTAAAGAAAGATGAAAACCCAAAGCAGAAGGTTTTGTACCCTTTTTTCAATTGGCCATTGTAAAACATTCCAATACCTTGTCTATCTATGAAGCTTATGATAAAGCTATCATTTTGTTCTTTCGATGCCTTAGGATTTGATTACCTAAAATATAGCTAGCTTCACCTAAGTCCTTTATGCTAAGCTGTTGTGTTAACCATAGTTTAACCAATGAAAATGTCCCTATGTCACTCCCAATGAGTAGAATTTCGTCAACATATAGAACTAAAACACCACATTTCCATCCTTAATACTTTTGTAAATACATTTCATCAATGTTTCGCTCAAATCCAAAAGTTTCGATTGCTTTATCAAATCTTTGATTCCATGAGAAGGATGCTTGCTTAAGTTCATATATGGACCTAAGTAGTTTGCAAATATAATGCTTGTTTCCCTTAGCTATACAACTGGTGGGTTGCACCATATAGAGACTTTCTTCAATATAGTCGTTTAAAGCACTGTCTTGATATCCATTTTCTATATCCAAAAATTGAGAGTTGCTATAATGGATAACAAAATACGAATTGGCTTGAGCATCGCTACGGGAAAGAAGTTTCCTCACAATCCATAGATTCTTTTTATGTGTAGCCTTTTGCCACAAGTTTAACCCTATAGGTTTCAACCTTTGCACCATATTTCTTTTCTTCTTGTAGATATACTTACACCTTGGAGGTTTCATCCCATCTGCTAAGCCAATAAGTTCCAACAGTAAGTTAGATTTCATAGAATCCATCTTAACATTCATAGCTACTTCCCAGAGTTTGGAATCAGTACTTTGCATTTCTTTGTGAAATGTGAGAAAGTCATCATCTTCTTATTTAGTAGACTCAATGTTAAAAACAATTTTGTCAGATTGAAAGAAATCAAGCAAACAAGAAATCTTTCTTGTAACATCCTGATTTTGGGCTTAGTCGGAACAGTGGTTTCGGGACCACAAATCTGATGAGAAAAATTTCATTTTTATTATATTTTTATGGTCTACGATTTCACGAAATGATTTCGTGAAAATTTCGTTTGAAAATTTCGGTGTTTGGGCACCTAATTTAGTAAAAAAGGACTAAATTATAAAAAAATACAAACATTGAGTTCTACATGTTAGAGGTATCAAATTATTATTAAATTCTAAATTGAAGGTCCTTAAGAGGTAATTAAACCATTTTATAACTTGTTGGACAAAAATGGCCTTGATTGGGTAAAATTTGAAAGAATAGTAAAAATGACATTTTAGTCATTTAGGGGTTGTAACATCCTGATTTCCGGGTTTTTTCGCGATTCTTGATATTTTAAGTAAGTTTCTAAAATTTGGTATGTGATTATGGAATTCATAATTTGGGTATGTAAATGGGGTTATGGAAGGCCCATGAGATGGCCAAAACCCGGGGGAATTTTTAAATTTTGGACTTAGGAGTTAAGGGTTCTGGCTAGGTTCCCTTATATAAAGTTGTGGGTAAAATGTATCACAAAAAGATCTTTCGTAAAGTGGCAAGGGTGACGCCACTAAGCTCCTAAAAATGTGGCGTGTGGAGCATAAGGGAAGACAGGGGATCGACTCCCTGTGTTGGCAAATAAGAGTATTTATTTTTATGTGCAGGAAGGGTAAGTGTTGGAACTTAAAGGGATTCTGTAAGAGGAGATTGGATCAAGTCAAATGCATAGATTAAGGAGGGATAAGGGGAGAGATTTTAGGGATTTGATATGGAGATAGAGTTGGCGAATAAGGGAGATTGGAGAGGGATTTTCGGCAGAGGGTTTTAGTTAGGGATTTTCAAGACTTAGGTATTGGTGTGCCGTTTTCTCCCTTGAGGTTAGTCTTCTCCTCTGTTTTTCTTTTTGTAGCCGAACCTACCATCTCTTCTTCCATCTTTTCTTCCTTTTCTTTCTTTCAAACCAGCCCATTATTTCCCTTCATTCACCCATTATTTTTTTCCTTTATCTCTATTTCTGCCGAAATACCGCAAAAAGCCGAAATCAGTGAAGATAGGGGGGTACCGATTCTTTGTGATCAGCAACCTTTTCTTTCCTCTTCAATTGTTGGCATTCAATTCCTTTACCTTTTAGGCATACGAATTCAAAAGAAGAAAGACTGTGGTAAGTGCTCGAACTCTAAACGATTCCTAGAGTAACTTTTGGCCAAAAGCCGAAACCCCTCTAGTTTAGGGAGGTGGCCGAATATGGGTATAGGCCTTATGGGGTCTTCTTTTAATATTTTTGTGGTTTATTTAGTGGAGGGGCAGCAAGGTGTAGTGTCGACTTGGAGTAGCTTGGATCACCGGAGTGGCTAGACCTAGTCATCATTCGCGGCAAGGTAAGATTCCTAAGGCCATTATGGATGGTGGCCGAATTTGTAAGTATTAGTGTTAGATGATTTTTTTTGGTTCAATTATGGGAAGCTGATTATTAACGATGGATTATAGGAGAAATCATGTAGGAGATCTCGTCGAGGAATATCGCTAAACAGGTGTGTAACGAACCCTTTTTCATAGCTTAAAGCGATAAACGCTGAAAAGCCGAAATGCAGAAATTCTGGCATTTCGAGGACTTGTGAGCAAGCGAATGCTCACTAGTTAGTTAGAATCGATGAGATGATGTTCGGGAATAATGGAAACGGTAAGAATGTGATTTTTGAAGTTCTCGGTAAGTTGGGCCTCGAGGGGTCGAAATGGGGCCCATTGGGCTTTCGGGCCATTTGGGTAAAATTGGTAGAATATGAAAACTGGTTAAATTGCGCATCGAGACTGATAAAACCGTCATGGAATATAGGCTAAATGGGCCAAGATGACGAAATCTGCTAAGTAGGGCCCACTAAGGGTTTTAGGCCCAATAACTCAATTTTGCTAAAAATGGGCCAGACTCACTGTTTGCACACATGAATTGTTAGTAACCGTTAATGAACATGGAAACCCTAATTCTCGGTAAAATTATAGAATTACCCTTATAATATGAAAATGACCGTTTTGCCCCTAGGTAAAAATGACGATTATACCCCTAGGGTTTAAATGTGAATTTAATACATGGGATTTTGATAAACATGGTATGTATGATATGCACATGATGTATTCATAAATGCATTGGGTTGGGTTTTTATATGGATGGAGGAAGTGTAAAAGGGCTTATGCCCTAGTTATGATAAAGGGCTTATGCCCCAGTTATTAAAAGGGCTTATGCCCCAGTTATTAAAAGAGGCTAGGCCTCCAGTTAAATGATAAAGCAGCTATGCTGCCAGTGGAGAGTTATGGCGGGGTGGGTCGAGTTAATCCCCACATGGTGTGTTGGTTGGTACGGTGGAGAGTAGCGGATGGTGGGTTGAGTAGTCTCCCAAATGGGCTTGCATTCTCTCATTGACATTACATGTGATATTGAAATGGGCCTATGGGCCATACTGCTTTCTGAAGAAAGGCTTGCCCGAAGAATATGAAATATGAAAAGGCTTGCCCAGTGTTACTTAAATATGAAGTGTGAAAAGGGCTATGGCCCAAGACATGTTGGATTGGATTTGGGCTTAGGCCCAACAGTCGTTATTGTTTTGGGCTCGAAAGGGCTTGTTGCACATCGAGTTTCCAAACTCACCCTTTCCTTAACCTTGCAGTGAGCCTTGATGTGGGGACTTGGGGTGGAGGGGATTGAGTAGCCACGGTGATCGCTTTGGACTTTTAAATAAGCGTTGGTTTTCATTAAATTTCCTTTAATTATTATTTATTTTGGGGTTGTAATAAGGCCATTTTAACTTTCCTTTTATTTCTTTTCGGGATTATTTTAATTTTAATAACTTTAAACCTGGTTGATAATTATTCAAATGGGCTAGACTTAGGACGTGTCTTCAAAACGATACTTGTTTTCAAAATAGCTCGACGCCACGATTAATCGATTTATCAAAGACGTCCACTTAAACAAATTTAAACTCGATATAACAAAGTGTGGCTATGGTTGTGGGCATGTCTAGATTGGATCTAATCAAAGAGCTTAGTACTTAGCGACCTTCATGGCTCACCTCCTCTCTCGAGATACCTACCTGGTGCCCAACTTCCATATACTTTGTTAACTCAACAAAATATATGGTTTTTAAAACACTAAAATGGAACATGGGTTTTCAACTCCAATGTGGCACTTCAGATTCGGCCATAACGTCTGGGCCGGGTTTGGGGTGTTACAGGGGTAAAATGAATTAAAAGACAAAATTTAAACTCCAAATGTGTCCCTTTCTTCTTGCTACAGCAGAATGTACCAAGAGCAGCCATGGTTAGGGTTTGGCCAAGCTTCCAAGCTTAATAGTAAGTGATTTTGAGCTCCGTTTTTAATGTTCTATGTATTTTTGAAATCTCGGTAACATGATCTTCTCATTTCTACCATTATTTTGAGCTAGGATTTATGTTTAAAAATTTACCCATGAATGATATGCATGTATTTTGATGTTTAATGGTAGAATATGAAGCTTGAAATTGTGTTAAAAAACTTTTGTTAAGCAATTTTACGTGAAAAAGAGTAAAATGGTAGAATCGGTAAAAATACCTAATGTTTATAAGTACTTGTTAGAGTGAGTGCCATTGGAGGGAAAAATGATCATCATGTCATAAAACATAAGAAAATAGGAAGAAGTTTAATTTCTGAACCTTGGGGCAAAAGTGCAAATATGAAAAAGTTTAGGTATCAAAATGGAAATTTGTAAAAATATGATTTTTAGACCCATATGAATAGTGAGACTAGTTATTAGGCTAAATGTGATATTATAGATCAAGGAAATCGAGATTTGGGCTGAAAACAGGAAAATACAAGGTTATGGACTAAAATGGTAAATTGTCATTTCTGGATCCGAGGTAAGTTTGTACGTAAATAATTTATCAATTCTTTTTATTTTATTATATTTTGTTATCATATGAAATGTGGCTGCCTATAGAATGATTATTTGTTGTAAATTGCAAATTGAAAAAGGACTATGAATAAATTGTAACATGTTGGAAAGTGAGGAATTTCCCGGTTGAGCCTTCAGAATAGAAATGATACGAATGATCTATTGTGAGGTCACATGTGTAGTACTAAATGCAGGCTACTACGTGTACCGGATAATTGGTCGCATGTGTAGTACTAGGTGCAGGCTACTATACGTACCCGATAACTTCGGTTACGTGTGTAGTACTAAGTGCAGGCTACTACGTGTACTGGATAATTGGTCACATATGTAGTACTAAGTGCAGGCTACTATGCGTACCAGATAGCTTTGGCTACAAGTGTGAAAATATGTACAGGCAACTGAGTATCAGTTATTTTTTTGAAGAGTTCAACGGGAAAATCGATTAAGTAAAAATGCATGTGAACATGATTATATGATGAATAAGTGTAGGTATATGTTTAAGAAAATTTTGAGCAATATGCTCGATTTTTGAGTGAACTTCGATAAGACAAAATGGATTAAGTGAAATTACGTAAGAGTGAATTTTAGTTGTAAAACAGTGTTGGACAACAGCAGTTGTGTGGCTTTGAAAATTCACCAAAAAATTGTGTAAGTTGAATTAAATTTCAAATAAATTATTTAATTAAAGCTTAATGAGTCAATTTTCATATAAAAGAAATAGGGGGAGAGAAAGAGTTGTATATTATGTGATATTCTAATTTTTATGAGAAAGTGTCAGAATGAATTTGAGATCCCCTATTCTGACTTGGAAAAATTGTAGAAAAATAATTATGGATTATAATTTATATGATTAGAATATTTGATGAGTTTAATTTTAATAGAAACAAACAAGAACATTATCCAAGTCTCTTACTATGAGATAAATAAATTGTAGTGAAGAAAGGTCGAAGCTGTCAAACAGCGAAATAGGGGAGAGTTTGAATAATAAACTGTACTTATTGGCTAGACCAAAAATTATGAAAATTTTATGGTGGAAAGGTATATGAGTCTAGTTTCTGGGAAAATTTATGGATCTTAATTTGGAGTTCCTTAACTCCAGATATAAATGATTTAATGATTGTGACTCAAGAAAGCAGCTTAACGAGAACATGTGTAAATGTACAATTGGGTTAGTTTTACCATGGAAAGCATGTTAGTAAATTGCTTATTATTATTTCATCCAAGCTTACTGAGTGTAAAGCTTACCCCCTCCTTTCCATTTCTTTCAGTGTTGTCTGGTTAGCTTAGGGTTGGAGATTGTCGGAGGCAGCATCACACTATCAAGCCAACACCTTGACGGTATAAACACATATGCTAGAATTATCAAGTGAGTGGCATGTATCAGGACCTAGTTTTATAACATGTGTTATTATAATTTGGCCAAATATATTGGTCTTTAGTGAGCTAATGATTCTGACTTATAAATCTAGCAATTTATGTTATTTTTAATATTGGTGATGTGCATATGCTTGTTTGCTATGCATGGTTGGTAATATGTTATGTGTTGTTGTGAATATTTAAGTCTGTCAACGCCTCGAACCATGTCCCGACGTTGGATACAGGTGAGGGGTGTTACGTTTAGTGGTATCAGAGTTATGATTTAGTCAGTTCTCAGACTAACCTAGCATGTGTAAAAGTCTAACTATACATGTCACCGATCCGTGATAGTGTGATGTCTTCCGACGCGTATGGGAGCCACTTTGTTTAGACAAAGGTACTCTCCAACCGAGCTACACCGACCATGTTGAATGTGATGCTAAAATATTTGAGTAAAGTATAGTCATGACGAACTGAAACTTGGAAAGGTACGAATGAGGATTCATGAAATGTGTACATGGTGAAATGAGCTTATCTATGATCAATAGATAATTTCATGATGTATATGATCGATTTATTTGAACAAATGCATGTGTTTGAGTAACTTATCAAAAATATTGATAAGATGAATATTCATGTATATTGGTTGGGATGATTATGATTGGTAAGCTTGTATAACTTGAGTAAATGTATTAAATTACTTGGACTGATATATATGATTGTAATTATATGTATATGATGATGTGTAAGATGAAAGTTTAGACAGTGATATACTTATCCATGTTTGTTTGGCCTTTATATGATATTATGTGCTTGACTTGTCTGGTTTAATGAATGGATAAGTAATATTATCTAGGAAACATTGAAATACATTTATAAGTGCACTTGTTTAAATGAGATAACTAGAAAGTGAGTGTAAAATCAATATGAATGTTAGTTACTCAAAATGAATGACATGATTGAAATATGATTGCTATGATGAAAACTATGTTACATGTATATGAGAGTTGAGTCAGAGGCCCTACGATCCCCTCCCCCTTACCATAGTGGTGTTTTATAAGGGAAATTCCTGATATTTATGTTGAATGAATTTCCAGGTGAGAAACCAAAGAGTTCAATGATGGAATGGTTATAAACATGATTAGAGGTTGAGAATGGGTTGATAAGTACAGACATGAGCTAGAAAGATGTTGGATTGACTGAAAGATTGTTTAATTTTCGTAACATCGCAGTTAGCGAAAAATGTTAATTTTGGTAAAATGATCTATCCTAGTATGATGTCGAGAAATGTATTGATTGAAATTCCCTCATGAATTGGTTTTATTAGTAAAGGGAATATTATGGAATTTGGGACGACAGAAATAGTTAAAGGAATATTGTTCGAAATATGAAATGTTCAAGCATGGTAATTATAGTGAACAGTTTGTGACTGTCTCTATTGAGATATTGTATGAGATTACCTGATACTGGAAATATTATTGGGGCTATCTAATCCTTGATGAATTCTTATATTATGAAAATGTTCCTTGATCTTAATGTTAGACGGATATATTGTCAGTCTGATTGGGTTATGATCTGCATGGTTCTGTTTTTCTCTGGTATTTTGTTATATTATGCCTATTGAGAATTGATGAGAAATTGTGTATGGTGGATTTCCTTTCTCAAGAAAGTTAATCAGAGTTAATGTATTCAGTTGAGGTATTAGTATTACTTATGTTAATGCATTTGTTAAGGTATTTGATTGATATGATGAGTGAATTTGGAATGATGCATGTTGAATCTTTCTATTGACTAGAAGAGAGAATTTCTTGAAATATCAATTATGGATGAATAAGGTCGACTTGATTGTTCAATCTGTATGGAATATATGTCTAGAATTTAATGAGATGTGCATACTTGAGAATAATATTTTATTTCTTCATGGCAAAAAGATGAATAATCTAATTAAGAAGTGTATGCTTCCTAGAAGAATCGTATACAATAAGAAGATCTGATATTGATAATGTGAAGATAATCTGGGTATTAAAAAAATGTTGAAACGATCATTGTTTATCTTTGAGTACAAATTCTTGAAATGTTGAAAGTTTAAAGATGTATAGCAAGAATCATTAGAATTATTTTGCCATTTCGGAATTAGAATGGAAATAGAAAAGGTTAATATGGATTTTCTTGTCTGGATCATTCCTGTCCTTGAAAAAGGAAAGTGATATATAGAGTTGTTAAACGTTATGAGATGTGTAAATTATGCTGGTATACCCGAATGTCTGCTCACCAGATTCATAGAATTTCGTGTCTTTATGAATTTTGGATATAATGGAATTTTAATCTCCACTAATCGGATTGAGATCTGGGTTTCATATCATGATTTCTTTGGAAAGCCAGAAAAGGCTTGAAATAAAAAATAGCTGAGGGTTGAATTGGCAAGTAATTGGACTATGTGAAATTATAAAGAGTATGAGGTTGAGATGAACTAACTAGTTTTACTATTCGAATCCGAAAGAATTTGGGTGGAAATGTATATGTAACATGATGGTATGGATCGGACTTTTGAGTACATGAGCTTTTTAGTAAAGATTAAGTTTCAGTAAAAGTATTGTAAAGTGAATACCACTTATGATTTTTATATGTAAAATTTAAAGAGACAAGTAGTAAAAGTTTAGCCTGAGTGAAAGTTCTTTGACATCGATTATAGAATTGAGGAATCCAAGTGAAAAATCAAAACCACTTTTCTGGTAACATTTTTGGGGACGAAAATCCCTAAAGGGGGGAGAAATGTAACATCCTAATTTTGGGCTTAGTCAGAACAGTGGTTTCGGGACCACAAATTCGATGAGGAAAATTTCATTTTTACTATATTTTTATGGTCTACGATTTCACGAAATGATTTCATGAAAATTTCGGCGTTTGGGCACTCAATTTAGTAAAAAATAACTAAATTGTAAAAACTACAAAAGTTGAGTTCTACATGTTAGAGGTATCAAATTGTTATGAAATTCTAAATGTGAGGTCCTTAAAAGATAATTAAACCATTGTATAACTTGTTGGACAAAAATGGCCTTGATTGTGTCAAATTTGAAAGAATAGTAAAAATGACATTTTGGTCATTTAGGGGTAAAATGAATTAAAAGATAAATTTTAAACTCCAAATGTGTCCCTTTCTTCTTGCTACAGCAGAATGTATCAAGAGCAGCCATGGTTAGGTTTTGGCCAAGCTTCCAAGCTTAATAGTAAGTGATTCCGAGCTTCGTTTTTAATTTTCTATGTATTTTTGAAATCCCGGTAACATGATTTGCTCATTTCTACCATTATTTTGAGCTAGGATTTATGTTTAAAAATTTACCTATGAATGATATCCATGTATTTTGATGTTTAATGGTAGAATATGAAGCTTGAAATTGTGTTAAACAACTTTTGCTAAGCGATTTTACGTGAAAACGAGTAAAACGGTATAATCAGTAAAAATACCTAATGTTCATAAGTACTTGTTAGATTGAGAATTTGATGTTTCCATAGAAGGGAAAAATGATCAACATGTCATAAAACATAAGAGAATAGGAAGAAGTTTAATTTCCGAACCTTGGGGAAAAAGTGCAAATATGAAAAAGTTTAGGGGTCAAAATGGAAATTTGTAAAAATATGATTTTTAGACCCATATGAAAAGTGTGACTAATTATTAGACTAAATGTGATATTATAGATCAAGGAAATCGAGATTTGGGCTTAAATCGGGAAAATACAAGGTTATGGACTAGAATGGTAAATTGCCATTTTTGGATCCGAGGTAAGTTTGTACGTAAATAATTTATCGATTCTTTTTATTTTATTATATTTTGTTATCATATGAAATGTTGCTGCCTATAGAATGATTATTTGTTGTAAATTGCAAATTGAAAAAGGACTATGAATAAATTGTAACATGTTGGAAAGTGAGGAATTTCCCGGTTGAGCCTTCGGAATAGAAATGATACGAATGATCTATTGTGAGGTCACATGTGTAGTACTAAGTGCAGGCTACTACGTGTACCGGATAATTGGTCGCATGTGTAGTACTAAGTGCATGCTACTATGCGTACCCGATAACTTCGATCACATGTGTAGTACTAAGTGCAGGCTACTACGTGTACTGGATAATTGGTCGCATGTGTAGTACCAAGTGCAGGATACTATGCGCACCAGATAGCTTTGGCTACAAGTTTGAAAATATGTGCAGGCAACTGAGTATCAGTTATTATTCTGAAGAGTTCAACGGGAAAATCGATTAAGTAAAAATACATGTGAACATGATTATATGATGAATAAGTGCAGGCATATGTTTAAGAAAATTTTGAGCAATATGCTCGATATTTGAGTGAACTTTGATAAGACAAAATGGATTAAGTGAAATTATGTAAGAGTGAATTTTAGTAGTAAAACAGTGTTGGATAGCAGCAGTTATATGACTTTGAAAATTCACCAAAAATTGTGTAAGTTGAATTAAATTTCAAATAAATTATGGAATTAAATATTAATGAGCCTATTTTCATATAAAAGAAATAGCGGGAGAAAAAGAGTTGTATATTATGTGATATTCTAATTTCTGTGATACAGTGTCAGAATGAATTCGAGATCCCCTATTCTGACTTGGAAAAATTGTTAAAAATTGTATAAAAATAATTATGGGTTATAATTTACATGATTAGAATATTTGATGAGTTTAATTTTAATATAAACAAACGAGAACATTATCCTAGTCTCGTACTATCAGATAAATAAATTTTAGTGAAGAAAGGTCAAAGCTGTCAAACAGCGAAACAGGGGAGATTTTGAATAATAAACTGTACTTATTGTCTAGACCAAAAATTCTGAAAAGTTTATGGTGGAAATATATATGAGTCTAGTTTCGGGGAAAATTTATGGATCTTAATTTGGAGTTCCGTAACTCCAGATATACATGATTTAGTGACTGTGACCCAAAAAACCAGCTTAACCAAAACATGTGTAAATGTACAATTGGGTTAGTTTTACTATGGAAAGCATGTTCGTAAATTGCTTATTATTATTTCATGCGAGCTTACTAAGCGTAAAGCTTACCCCCTCCTTTCCATTTCTTTTAGTGTTGTCAGGTTAGCTCAGGGTTGGAGATCGTCGGAGCCAGCATCACACTATCAATCCAACACCTTGATAGTATAAACATGATTTAGTGACTGTGACCCAAAAAACCAGCTTAACCAAAACATGTGTAAATGTACAATTGGGTTAGTTTTACTATGGAAAGCATGTTCGTAAATTGCTTATTATTATTTCATGCGAGCTTACTAAGCGTAAAGCTTACCCCCTCCTTTCCATTTCTTTTAGTGTTGTCAGGTTAGCTCAGGGTTGGAGATCGTCGGAGCCAGCATCACACTATCAATCCAACACCTTGATAGTATAAACACATATGCTAGAATTACCAAGTGATCATGTATAGGGATCTAGTTTTATAACATGTGTTATTATAATTTGGCCAAATATATTGGTCTTGAGTGAGCTAATGATTCTGACTTATAAATCTTGCTATTTATGTTATGTTTGATATTGGTGATGTGTATATGTTTGTTTGCCATGCATGGTTGGCAATATGTTATGTGTTGTTGTGAATGTTTAAGTCCGTTAACGCCTCGAACCCTGTCCCAACGTTGGATACGGGTGAGGGGTGTTAAATTCCCATTGTGATAAAGCTCCCTATTTTGCTTATCATTTGCAATTTTACTATTAATAGTTGGATTTAAAATCAAAATTCCTCTAGTAACAATCTACTACGAGGTTTAAAGTTGTTCATGTAACTCTCTTTGAAGAAAGTAGCATTAGTTGACACTTTCATGGTTTGATCACTTAAATTATAGAATAATCCACCTTTTTTTTCCTTTAGAGAGGCCAACAAACATGCAAAAATTCATCCATGAATCCAAAATTTTTGCATCCTTATCCAGTATGTGGGCTGGGCATCTTTAAATCCTAAAGTGATTTACACTTGGCTTCCTACCGTGTCATAATTCATATGGATCTTTAGGTGCGACCTTAGTTGGTGCATCATTCAAAATCTAGCAAGCCACTTGTAATAGATATCCCCAAAAGGATATCAACAATTGTGAATAACTCAACATCAAATGAACCATGTCTAACAAAGTTTTGTTCCTTCTCTCTTCTACACCATTTTGTTGCAGAGTTCTCGTAGTTGTTAGTTGGGATAATATCCTATGGTTTATTAGGTATCCGAAGAATTTATCTAATAAATATTCCCTAACTCAATTAGATTAAAGTATTTTATGGCTAAACCTAATTTTTTCTCCATTCCCACACGATACTCTTGAAATTTTTCAAAGGTTTTTCTTTTCCGATGCATTAGGTACAAGTATCCATATTGGGAATAGTCATCTATAAAAGTTACATAATAATTGTAACCACCTCGTACACACGTTCATGAGACCACATACATCAGTGTGCAAAAGTTCAAATAGTAGAATAACCTTTGTACCTTTTGCATTAATAGATCACTTGGTCATCTTACCTTCTAAGAAAGATTCACATTATGAAAGACCCACTTCATTAAGAGTATTTAAGGTGCCATCTTTCATAAGTCTAGTGATTTTTTAATGGTTGATATGACCAAGCCTCAAATGTCATATGTATGCCTCTTTTGAATAAAAAGTTTTGAGCTACTTATTGAAGAGTTTAGTTTCTAGTAGTGAGTAAATCTTTGGTTTGATAAAAATATAGATAGTTTTGCATCCATCCTTTATAAATAAGAGAACAATTATTATAAATTGCAATACTATTATTCAAAGTCACGGTAAAACCGT
This sequence comes from Gossypium arboreum, assembly GCF_025698485.1. Lineage (NCBI taxonomy): Eukaryota > Viridiplantae > Streptophyta > Magnoliopsida > Malvales > Malvaceae > Gossypium > Gossypium arboreum. The sequence continues at coordinate 41,422,868 of NC_069081.1, forward strand.
CTTTAAATAAACATGCAATTGAAGTTAAATTTCTTTTAGAACTAGGGACAAAGAAAACATCTTTTAAAATAATAATCCTAAAACTATGAAAGTAAAGATGTACTTCTCCCAGTACTTTAGCTATCACAGTTGTCCTGTCCTTGATCCACAACGAAAGATTCTTGTCTTTAAGATCTTTCATTTCCTTGAACCCTTGTAAAAAAACACAAACATTATTAGTAGCTCCAAAATCAATGACCCAATGGTCTACTGAATTGTAACGACTTGACTCTTGCTAATAGTGTAAAACCCCTAACCCGTATCCATCATTGAAATAGGGTTACGGAGCATTACCAGACTAATGGAATAGTAAACCATTCAATTTATATATCAATGCAAACATAATCTAATTACATTCCAATACATTCATAATGTCTCTTAATCGAGCCTTCGAGGCCCTAAAAACACTTTGTAAAATAATCCTGGACTAAATCAGAAACATTTGGAAATTTTAAGAAAAAAGTTAAAAAATTTGAACTGCAAGGGTCATAAGGCCATGTGGCCAAGCTGTGTGGACATTCGAAATAGGGACACACGGCCATGTCCCAACCCATGTTCATGCCCATGTAACTCACTAACTTGGGTCACATAGCCAAGCCAAACGCCCGTGTGCCAGGCTGTGTAAATCTCAGTATGCAAGATCGACCAATACGATAGCGAGAGGGAAACTACCAAGAAATACGGGAAATGTATCAAGTGGTAGAGCTGTGATGAGAGATTCTGCTGTAAGGTCTGAGGCAGGAGCACCTGCCCGAGCTTATGCTATTTATGCATGGGAGGAGGCATCATCGCCAGACGTTATTACCGGTAATTTTTCTCTTTTTGATACTAATATAGTTGCGTTGATAAATCCTGGATCAACCCATTCATATATCTGTATGAATTTAGTATCTAAAAAGAGTTTACATGTCGAGTCTACAGAATTTGTAATTAAAGTATCGAACTCCTTAGGTAAGTCTATTTTAGTTGATAAAATTTGTAAGAACTATCCTTTGATGATTCGGGGTTGTTGTTTTCTGGCTGACTTGGTGCTTCTACCATTCTATGAGTTTGACGGGATTCTGAGTATAGATTGGCTAACGATGCATGATGCTATAGTAAATTGTAGATGAAAGACAATTGAACTAAAATGTCAGAATAATGAGACTATTAGAATTGAATCTGATGATCTGAATAGTTTTCCAGTTGTGATCTCATCTATGTTAGCTCAGAGATTTGTGAGAAAGGGGTGTGAAGCTTATCTAGCTTATGTATTTGATATGAAAGTGACAAAAAAAAGATTGAATTAGTACTAGTTGTGTGCGAGTATCCAGATGTATTTCTCGAAGAGTTACCGGGTTTACCACCTATTAGAGAGGTTGAGTTTGGTATTGAATTAGTACCGGGAACAACTCCAATATCAATAGCTTCGTATAGAATGGCTCCGGCAGAGTTAAAAGGATTGAAAGCTCAGTTGCAAGAGTTGACAGGTAAAGGTTTTGCTAGACCGAGTTTCTTTCCCTGGGGTGCACCGGTGTTATTTGTAAAAAAGAAAGATGGCACGATGAGAATGTGTATAGACTATTGACAGCTTAACAAAGTGACGACCAAGAATAAATACCCTTTTCCACGAATAGATGATTTGCTTGATCAGTTAAAAGGAGCAACAGTGTTTTTGAAAATTGATTTGAGATCAGGTTATTACCGATTGCAAGTTAAAGACTCAGATGTGCGAAAGACTGCATTTAGGACAAGATATGGACACTACGAATTTCTTGTTATACCTTTCGGACTAACAAATGCACCTGCTATTTTTATGGACTTGATGAATCAGATTTTCAGGCCATACTTAGACTAATTCGTAGTTGTGTTTATTGATGACATATTGATTTACTCCCGTGATGAATCTAAGAATGCCGAGCATTTGAGAATCGTGTTACAAGCTTTGAGAGATAAACAGTTGTTTGCAAAGTTCAACAAATGTGAGTTTTGGCTACGAGAGGTTGGTTTTCTGGGACATAGTTTCAGCCGCGGGTATTCGAGTTGACCCGAGCAAAATTTTTGCAGTTATAAATTGGAAGCCTCCGAGAAATGTATCAAAGGTGTAACACCCGAAACCCGGCTTAGACTTTATGGTCGAATCTAGCGATGTCACATTGAAGTGTTTTTTATAAAACAAGTCATCATTAAAGTAAAACCCTATTTTCTATTAGTCCTCTTTTTATCACCTTTCATTGTTTCTAAGATGTATCGTTCATTTTCAAAACGTGAATCATTATTAAAAAGTTGTTTACTTTCAGAGCGTTATTAATTTTCAAAACGTCTCTTTTCGTGGAAGCTTCTAAAATAGTTTGCGTATTCATGTGTAATTTGTTAAAATAGTTTGAATTTTGAAAACTCGATTGTCCCTACTACTAGTAGATATAAATCCAAACAAAAAAAATCCCAAATTATCCATGAAAATTTAAGAGGCCATTATTACAGTAAATACCCCAAAATAAGACCAAATTTATAATTAATTACTAAAATAGAATGAAATGAGTCGTATGGCCATCGTCGAGTCTTCCGCAGCACCGATCTGCTTATGTCTAGGGATTACCTGTACAATTAAAACAGAAGGGTAAGTTTGCGAAAACTGAGTGTGTAATCCCATATAAGCAAACAGTCAAAAAACAAGCACAGTCTGTGCCTAAGCCCTTTTTAGTAGTAGTGACAATATCAGTTTGGGCTTTAGCCTATCTCAATCTGAAACAAATCATGTGTTTGGGCCTTGGCCATTCTGATAACAATAATCGGTCTTGTAACAGTTTAAATAAAGATATAAGTCCTACCCATCTAGCCTCTACACTCCAACTGCGTCCAACCCTACACTCCATGTAGGGATATAATCAACCCACCCATCCCTACACTCTAGAAAGTAGCGAAAGCGGCACTGTACAGTAATATTGAGTTGGGCTGCAAGTAATTTAGGCTCGAAGCCTTTCAGTACACTTCTTCTGATCAGTATAAACCCATCCCCATGCAATGCATCATACAATTATGTCATGTCATATCATAGAATCATACATGTATCCATTACAGTTTAAATAGCATGTTAAAATATGATCATACATGTACACATATATATATACATCACATAGGGGCAAAACAGTTATCTTACCATATAAGGGCAAAATAGTCACTTTATCATATATAGGGGATCTAGGTAAACTTATTGACCCAACAGTAGGTCCATAGTCGTCTCCAGTGACTTGTGCAACCTTAACAGTCAAACAATGAAAATGGACCCACGACCCATATTATGGTCCCATATGGGCCCACACGCCCGTGTAGCCCACACAGCGCATAATGGCCTTGGCCGTATGTACTGCATAGCCTGGCCCAATAAATTCTACACGTCTGTGTGGTTTACCCGCGTGGGGCCCATAAGCCCCTGGGGCCCACACGACCCAATTTAGCCCAAAATGGCCCAATACAACCTCGCCCATGAAATCGCTCATGACGACCTCGTCGTCCATTCGCCCATGTTTAGTCACACGGGCTACCACACGTAGTTACACGCCCGTGTGGTGTCAACTAATCGCACTTTTTGACTTTTTGATGATTTATGATTTCAGAGTTGTGTTTACACACCTGTGTCGACTACGGCTTGTAAGTACTTCAGAAGAATCCCAAACCTAAAGATTGATCAATTCACACCCCATTAATCACCTTAATGGTTGAAATAAAACCAACCTAACAACTTTACTAAATTTACGAGCGATCAAAACATACCCGTAATGCCTCAACTCTGTTTGCTTGTAAAGAGGTATGGGAAGGGTCCCAATCCACACGATTTGCTACTGAAAACAAAGCGTAGTCACTAACGGAAAAATAAGTAATAAAAAGAACTGGTTTATCACCAAGCAACGACTACCCCAAATCATTACAGCTTACTCTTCACTTATCGACGTATAACCAGCGGAGGAGGAACGCACTCCTTGTCTTGAACAAACAAAAGAATGCACTAAGATGAGAAAAATTCAATGGCCGAATTGGCAGCACTAGAGAAAAGGGAGAAAAGAACAGTAAGGATAAAGGAAAGCATCAGAAAAGGAAAACATAAAGCCGCAAGGGGACAAGAGTAAAGCAGAGACTTACCTATTAATATTCGGCCAAGAAACATGCAAGATGAAAAGAGAAAAGAATTGAGTGAGAGGGAATAAAGGTATTCGGCCAAAGGAAAAGGGAGAGCACACTTGGTAGAAGAGTAGAGGAATAAAAAGGAATCGGTTAACAAGGGAAAGATAGCCGAAAGGGAAAACAAAGTCGAAAAGCAGAGAGAGAAAAATATCCAAACGAAGCCTAACACTATTCGACCTCCAAGAAGCGAAAAGAGCCAAAAATGTTGATAGAAACTGAAAGTGAAGAAAGAAACCAACCCAAAGCCAAATCCCCAAAGCCAAGAGTTCAAATTCAACACTACTCTCCCACTCCTTTCAAAATACCACAATTTCCTCCCCAAATCACTCAAAACTGACCACTCTTCCCTTAACAACCTAATTTAAATTCCACTACAACTCTTCAATATTTCGGGTTAACTGAAACTCCCCCACGGCCTTAGTAGCAAAATAAAACACGCCATTACTCTAAGCAAGACTCGGACCTCAGACCTCAAGTAACAGCAACACGTCACTTATCCCCTAGACTAGCAGGCCCTTTCTGACATAAAATACCCACATTTATTTAAAAGACGACTGATTAGAGACAGGGGTTTATCCATATAAAACAAAACTTTTTGCACAAGCCAAGGCTTGAACCCAAGACTTCTCAGACTCTTCCTAGGACACTTAACCACTGAAGCAAACATGTATTTGTGTCTCTTTTTTGCACAACTAAACATTTATGTGCAGCCTTCTAACTGTTCCCCATCTCAAGGCCTAATACCTCTAGGCCCAAAACTCGGGGCGTTACAATTAACCCCTCCTTAAAGAAATTTCGTCCCCGAAATTTGTAACTATCAAATCAATCGCATAACACAGACTACACCACTACGCTCCTACTACACACTCTAATTCTAAAACACTACCACATTTATCTTCAGTGTTTTCAGTACAGTCTATAGATATACTAGGATAGTGCATCTTCCCCAACCACACGATCATGAGGCCCAGTCTCAGTCACAGGTGAAGTCGGTGCCTCCCTAGCTTCACAACATTAGGCATGTGCCCAGATGACAAGGACCCAGCTCGAGCACCTCTAGAGCCTCTGCCACAGCCTCTTGTACCCCGTTTGCGAGTACCTATGGTGCTCATTATTAAATTACGTTTTTTTCCTATATTAACAGCTTTATGCATCAGTTTACAATTTCAGTGTTTATTAACAGATATTTTATGGGAAATAGTATCAGTATTTCAGAGTTTGTTTTCGTAGATCGCAGTCTTACTACCGTTTCTAGTTTATCCTAAATAGAATGTTTCAATATAGTCTACTACCTATAGTAGTCTCAGTATTTCAATTTAAATAAGCAATAGTTTCAAAAGACTTACAGAATCAGCGGCGGAGACTCGATGTACCACACATTCAGTAAAACATTTCAAAATACTTCAAATCATTTGAAACAGTTCTTTTAGAAATTCCAAGTTTTAAAAGAAACCCAAATCCACAGCCGAGTTTTCAACTTAGCTTTAATACCACTAAATGTAACACCCTAAGCCTAGCCTAAATGTTATGGTCAAATCTGGCGATGTCACATTAAAGTGTTTTTCATAAAACAAGTCGTCATTAAATTAAAATCCTCTATTCTATTAGTCCTCTTTTTATCACCTTTCATTGCTTCTAATATGTGTCATTCATTTTCAAAACGTGAAACATTATCAAAAAGTTGTTTACTTTCAGAGCGTTATTAATTTTCAAAACGTCTCTTTTTCGCGGAAGTTTTAAAATAATTTGCGTATTCGTGTGCAATTTGTTAAAATAGTTTGATTTTTGAAAACTCGATTGTCTCTACTGCTAGCAGATATAAATCCAAACAAAAAAAATCCCAAATTATCCATGAAATTTAAGAGGCCATTATTATAGTAAATACCCCAAAATAAGACCAAATTTATAATTAATTGCAAAAATAGAACGAAATGAGTCGTGTGGCCACCGTCGAGTCCCCCGCAACACTGATCTGCCTATGTTTGGGGATTACCTGTACAGTTAAAACAGGAGGGTGAGTTTACGAAAACTCAGTGTGTAATCTCATATAAGCAAACAGTCAGAAAACAAGCACAGTTTGGGCCTAAGCTCTTTTTAGTAGCAGTGACAATATCAGTTTGGGCTTTAGCCCATCTCAATAAAGAAACAGTCATGTGTTTTGGCCTTGGCCTGTTACAGTAACAATAGTCAGTACAGTAACAGTTTAAACAGTATATAAGTCCTACCCATCCAACCTCTACACTCTAACTCCATCCAACCCTACACTCTATGTGGGGAAATAATCAACCCACCCATCCCTACACTCTAGAAAGTATTGAAAGCGGCACTATACAGTAATATGCAGCTGGGCTGCCAGTAATTTAGGCTTGAAGCCTTTCAGTAACTTCCTCGATCAGTATAAATCCATCCCCATGCAATGTATCATACAATCATGTCATGCCATATCATAGAATCATACATGTGTCCATTATAGTTTAAATAGAATGCTAAAATACGGTCATACATGTACATATATATATATACATCACATTGGAGCAAAATAGTCATTTTATCATATATAGGGGGTCCAGGTAAACTTACCAACCCCACAATAAGTCCACAGTCATCTCGAGCGACCCGTGCAACCTTAACAGTCAAACAGTGAAAATGGGCCCCCAGCCCATATTGCGGGCCCATGTATCCAACACAGCCCATAATGGCCTTGGTCGTTTGTATTACATAGCCTGGCTGATAAATTCCATACATCCGTGTGGTTTACCCTCGTGGGTCCCACACGGGCCAATACAGCCTCGCCCACGAAATCGCTCATGACGGCGTCGTCGTCCATCTGCCCATGTTTAGTCACACGGGCTACCGCACTGGTAGCTGCACGCCTGTGTGGTGTCGACTAATCGCACTTTTCGATTTTTTGTCGATTTATGATTTCAAAGTTGTGTTTATACGCCTGTGTCGACTACGGCTCGTAAGCACTTCAGAAGAATCCCAAGCCTAAAGATTGATCAATACACACCCCATTAATCACCTTAATGGTTGAAATAAAACCAACCTATCAACTTTACTCAATTTACGAGTGATTGAAACATACCCCTAATGCCTCAACTCTGTTTGCTTACGAAGTGGTATGGGAAGGGTCTCAATCCACATGATTTGTTGCTAAAAACAAAGCATAGTGACTAACAGAAACACAAGAAATAAAAAAAAACGGTTTATCACCAAGCAATACTACTCCAAATCATTACAACCTACCCTTCACTTACCGACGTATAACCAACGGAGGAGGAACGCACTCCTTGTCTTAAACAATGAATAAATGATGCACTAAAATGAGAAGGATTCAATGGCCAAATTGGAAGCACCAGAGAGAAGGGAGAAACGAACATTAGGGATAAAGGAAAGCGTCATAAAGGGAAAACATAAAGCCGCAAGGGGACAGCAGTAAAGTAGAGACTTACCTATCAATATTCGGCCAAGAAACGTGCAAGATGAAAAGAGAAAAGAATTGAATGAGAGGGAATAAGGGTATTTGGCCAAAGGCAATAGGGAGAGCACACTTGGTAGAAGAATAGAGGAAGAAATGAGAATCGGTTAACAAGGGAAAGATACCCGAAAGGGGAACAAAGTCAAAAAGAAAAAAAAGAAAAATATCCGAACGAACCCCAACACTATTCGGCCTCCAAGAAGAGAAAAGAGCCAAAAATGTTAATAGAAATTGAAAGTGAAGAAGGAAAACAACCCAAAGCCAAAATCCCCAAAGCCAAGAGTTCAAATTCAGCACTACTCTCCAACTCATTTCAAAATCCCAGAATTTCCTCCCCAAATCACTCAAAACTGACCACTCCTCCCTCAACCACCTAATTCAAGTTCCACTACAACTCTTTAGTAGTTCGGGTTGACTGAAACTCCCCTATGGCCTTAGTAGGAAAATAAAACATGCCATTGCTCTATGCAAGACTCGAACCTCAGACCTCAGGTAACAACAACACGCCACTTATCCCCTAGACCAGCAGGCCCTTTCTAACAAAAAATACCAACATTTATTTATAAGCCGGCTGAGTAGGGACAGAGGTTTATCCATACAAAACAAAACTTTTTTGCACAAGCCAAGGCTTGAACCCAAGACTTCTCAGACTCTTCCCAGGACACTTAACCATTGAAGCAGACATGTATTTGTGTCTCATTCTTGCATAACTAAACATTTATGTGCAGCCTCTTAACTGTTCCCATGCTCAAGACCTAATACTTCTATCCCTAAAACTTGGGGCGTTACATGAAGTTCGTAGTTTTTTGGGACTAGTTGGTTATTATAGACAATTTGTGAAAGGCTTCTCGATGATTACGACTCTAATCACACGATTACTTCAAAAAGATGTTAAATTTGAGTGGTTAGAAAGGTGTCAGCAGAGCTTTGAGCAGTTGAAAGCATTATTGACGGAGGTGCCAGTGTTAGTTTAGCTTGAGTTGGGTAAAGCATTCGTAGTTTTTAGTGATGCATCGTTAAGTGTCCTGGGTTGTGTTTTAATGCAAGAAGGCCAAGTTATTGCTTATGCCTCGAGACAATTGAAGTTGCACGAAATGAATTATCCGACGCATGATTTAGATTTAGCCGTAATAGTATTCATATTGAAAATTTGGCGTCATTACTTGTTTGGTGAGAAATGTCATATTTATTCAGACCACAAAAGCTTGAAACATCTGATAACTCAAAAATATTTGAACTTACAACAACAGAGATGGTTAGAATTGCTAAAAGACTATGAATTAGTGATTGACTATCATCCGGGGAAGGCGAACGTAGTTGCTGATGCTTTGAGTCAAAAGTCCTTATTTGCTTTACGTGCTTTGAACACACAATTAGCTTTGTCTGAAGATGGTTCTATAATAGCCGAGTTGAAAGCAAGACCGTTATTTTTACATCAGATTTGTGAGGCTAAAAAATTTGATAATAAATTGCAAGCAAAACGAGCTCATTGTAAGTCGACTTCTGATTTAGAGTTTTGAATAGGGTCTGATGACTATTTGATGTTACGTGATAGAATATGTGTACCAAGAAATTCTGAACTCATTCGGAACATTTTAAACAAAACACACAATAGTTGTTTATTAGTACATCCTGGAAGCACGAAAATGTATAACGATTTGAAATAGCGTTATTAATGGCACAGCATAAAACGAGATATCTCAGAATTTGATTCAAAATGTTTGATTTGTTAGCAAGTCAAAGCTGAGTATCAAGTGCCGTCAGGTTTATTACAACCTATTATGATTCCTAAGTGGAAGTGGGATATAATAACAATGGATTTCGTATCGGGTTTGCCTTATGTCCAAAATAGAAAGTTGTGATCTGGGTTGTTGTTGACAGATTGATGAAATCAGCTCATTTCATTCCGGTACGTACATATTTCTCGCTTGATAAATTAGTTGAGTTGTATATTTCTGAAATTTTGAGATTACATGGTGTTCCCATAACTATTGTTTCGGATAGAGATCCAAGATTTACTTCGCGATTTTGGAAGAAATTGTAAGAACCTTTGGGTTCAAAGCTGCAATTTAGCACTGCATGTCACCTAAAAATAGATGGTCAACCCAAACGAGTTATTCAGATACTTGAGGATATGTTGCGTTGTTGCATTCTTGAGTTTGAATGTAGCTAGGAGAAATATCTACCGTTGATTGAATTTGCTTACAATAATAGTTTCCAATTGAGTATAAAGATGGCACCGTATGAAGCTTTATATGGTCATAAGTGTCGAACACCATTGTACTGGAGTGAGCTCAGCGAAAATAAGATTCACAGGGTTGATTTGACCAGAGACTGAAGAAAAAGTGAAAGTAATTCGTGATAGTTTAAAAGCGGTTTCAGATTGATAGAAATCGTATGCATACTTGAAACAAAAAGACATTGAGTTCCAGATCGGGGATAAAGTGTTTTTGAAAGTGTCGCTGTGGAAAAAGATATTGCAGTTTGGTCGGAAAAAGAAATTGAGTCTGTAATTCATCAGACCGTATGAGATTATTGAGTGAGTTGGGTCAGTGGCATATCGACTATCTTTACCATCTGAGTTAGAGAAAATACATAATGTGTTTCATGTGTCGATGCTTCAACGATACCTATCCGATCCTTCACATGTCATTTCCTCGATCGAGGTTGAAATTCAGTTTGATATGTCATATGCTGAAGAACCAATTCGAATTCTAGCTCGTGAGATCAAAGAACAGAGAAATAAGAGAATCGCATTAGTGAAAGTATTATGGCATCGACACTGGATTTAAGAAGCTACATGGGAACTCGAGGATGCTATGAGAAAGCAATACCCGAACCTATTCACTGGTAAGATTTTCGGGGATAAAAATCCCTAAAGGGGGGAGAATTCTAACAGTCCGTTTTTAGTCAAATTGGAACAGTGGTTTTGGAACCACAAATCCAAGGTCAAAATATTTATTTTATTATTATTTTAATATTTACAGCATGATAATGTGATTGTGTGAAATTTTCATGAAGAAATTTTATCGTTTAAATGGTTAATTTGGTAAAAAGGACTAAATCGCGTAAAGTGTAAAATTAATGTTCTAATAGCTAAAGGTGTTTAATAGCTATAGAATTTGAAAGTAAAGGCCCTTATGTGGTAATTAACCCATTTATGGAATATTGGATGATAGTGGCATCGCATTATCAAAATTTTGAATTAGTAATAAGGTTAAAAAGGTAAATGAGTAATTAAGTTATAATTTAATAAAACAAAAACATAAAATTTTATTCATTTCATCTTCATTAGCCGAATTTATCAAGAAGAAATAGCCATTTTTGAAGCTAGGGTTCGACCAAGCTCATTTGTGCAATTGGTGAGTGATTTTTTGTCCCTTTTTTAATGATTTCTATGTTTTTGAGATCATTGCTTCGTATTCTAGCTAACTCGTACCCTAGATTTCAAAACTATTAAAGATTTATCATGTTTCCATTGTTGAATGCTTGAGTGATTTGATGATTTATGATAGATTTGGAAGGTTTAATGTTAGATTAATAGCTTTTTTAAAGTGATTTTTGAGAAAACTGTCAAAAAGGGATTAAATTGAGAAAATGTGAAATGTGGTAGTTAAAAGTGTGAATAAATTGAAAATTGAAAACATGGGCTGGTAGTAACATGTGTTAAATTCGGTTAAGCATGGGTTTGTACTAAATTGCATGAATTTAAAATTTTATGTGATAAGGACTAAATTGTGAAAAATGTAAAAGTTTAAGGGAAAAAGTATAAATGTGTCTTAAAGAGTTTTTTGGACTAAATTGAATGAATATATAATTAAATAAGTTAATTTTGAATATATATAGATCAAGAAAAGCAAAATACGGACTTAGATTGGGGAAAAGATAAAATTATTGACTAATAAACTCGATTCGCTGTTTTCATGTCTGAGGTAAGTTCGTATGTATTAAGCATTGTAATAATTATGCTTTTAGTGCCTTGAAGTTGCATTAATTATATATAAGATACTACCGTTATGTTCAACGACAAATCGGCTATTTGTGGCACTTAGTGTGCGAGATCGAGATAGCGTCAGCTATATATGGCACTTAGTGTGCGATTTGAGATAGCTTTAGGTATGTACGACACTTAATGTGTGAGATATTGAGTATGGCACTTAGTGTGTGAGACATTGAGTATTTAACGGTATTTCGTGTATGTATGAATTTGTTAAGAATTGGTACAAGTATGTACATGTATATTATGAGCTTAAAATCGAAGAAGTTACAAAGTTTGTATATAAGCTTATGAATAAGCAGGTGAAAGGTTTGCTAGTAATCATAAAGTACATGATAATATGTTTGGATTGATGAATCTTGTATTTGTAATTAGTTAAGTTTATATCAAGCTTACTTCGTGTTATTTTTCTATGTTTTATAGTGAATCAAGGCTAGCTCGAATTCGGGAGTCGTCGGGAACATCATCGCACTATCAAACATCTAAGTTGGTACTTTTGAATTATACAAATATGGTATATGGCATGTATAAACTACACATTGATTTTTTTTTTTTTTGCAATTTTTATTGAACCGTATGAATCAAAAGGTGTCTGTACGGCTACTAGCGGATACAATTTTATCCTAATGAACTGACTTTATCGAGAAAGATTACTGTGAGTATAGCCATGAGATTTGTCTTGAAAATGATCTTAATATTTGTAACCCCCCTATCCCGTAACCGTCGCTGGAATAGGTAAGGGGCATTACTGGACTTGTAACTCATGTCAGAACCGTAAAATTTTGAACTTTTTCTTGAAATAAAGATCATTCATTTAAATAAGTACTAAGCACAGCCAGGGATAAAATTTAAACTTCTCTAAGTAAACATTCAAAAGATGCCATTTTCGCATGGCTTATATACATTAACCAAAATATTCTTCCGCCACTAGTCTATTCTATACATGCCATAAAATAATTCAAAACATAACAAGAATAACAAGCGGTGGATAGTGATAGTGTGACTAGTTCTTGACGATCCCGAGCACTGTAGCTTCCAAATGAGATCTATAAAACAGAGGAAAAAAAGTAAACGGAGTAAGCATTACAATGCTTAGTAAGTTTTAAGCAGTGTCAACAGATAATAATCAAATTATAACATAGTTGTTCGTATTTTTATTTCACTCTTCCTTCGGGCATACTATCCCTTTACCGAATATGCACATCTCATCATATACAATAGGCAGATAAACTTTCACATAAAGGTGAGCTGATGTGACATAGATATATTGTATAATTTCACATAACCTCTCACACTGATCCGATGTCACATAATCATAAGAATAGTCTCATAGATTGCTCACGTATGCATCACATAACTGCCTTATGATTTAGTTTAAATCAAGCTCACATATAAACTTGGAGTACATACCTGTTTAATCTTTTGCATTGAATATATTTATAAGCAATTCTTATTGCGAAGTCTTATAGCCTTAAACTCTACTCGGATTATCGGCGAGACCTTTAGCTCAGATGAAATCTCCATACGATGTGACAGCCCAAAATTGACCCTAGTCGGAAGGTGGTCTCGGGACCACAAAACCGAGGCATAAAAATAATTTAAAATTTATTTCGATGCCTATAATATGTGTGTATTCATGTATGACATTTTTTGATGATTGGTTTAGTGTTATAAAGGTGAATTTCACTAGAAAGGACCTAGTAGTGAACTTTGAAAGTATGATGGGGAAATGTGTGATGACTAATTAAAGCATGCATGCAAAATAAAGGACTTGCATGTCAAATTCCCCTTTATAGGTGGTGGCCGGCCATGACAAGGGAGGATGGGCTAAACATGTCATGAAACATGTTTTGTTGGTGCATTAGGGTGAAATAATAAACAAAGGTGTATGGGTGATAAAAAATGAAAAAAAATGTGTGTGAGTGTGGTAATCCCCCTTGCCGTGAGTTGAGAAAGAGGGACGAAAAAATTTTGTTGTGTTCATCCTTTCTCATCCTTTTGGCCGAAAATCATAAGGGAAGAAAGAGGATTTTTGCTTCATGCTTGGTTTAGAAGAGATCTAGAAGGTGATTTGGCTAAATTGGCATCAAGATTAAGGTATGTATGAGGTTGTGTTAGGAGTTTCATGCATGTTTTGGTTGCTAACTTGATGTGCATGTTAGCCATGGCTCAAATCTTTGTTATGCCATGGAAATGGTATTTGGCCAAAGTTGTTATGGTGATAAAGCCATTGCATGCTAAGTGTGAAGCTTGATGATGATGCATGCAATGATGGATTGTCTACTCTTGAGTAAGATTTTGAGTTTTCTTTTGTGTTTAACCATGATTGAAGTTGAATGGAGCATGATTGTCATATTCGCCATGATGCATTCATGAGCATGGTTCATGCTTCTTGCATGTTAGTAAAATTTGTATTTTGGATGGCTATGGACACCTTGAAATTCGCCATGCTCATATTGTATATATATGTTTGCACATGATGTTTTGGCTATGAAGTAAGTGATGAATATATTGGTTTAAAGAAGAAGATGTGGAAGAATGCTTGTGAAATTGCAAGCACAATTCGGCCTAGCACACATATAAGTGCTTGATGCTATATTACAAGTTTTGGGCCACAATGTGCAAAGCATTAACTAGTAAAATGCATGCTGTTTTTGTGAGGTATTAAGTGCAAAATTGGCCTCAACATGTACATGAATAGTCGGCCTTGGGTAGCCTATTGAAGGCCTTAGCTTTTCCTTGATGCTCAAATAAATTGTATTGAATTGCTTGATGTAGTATAAAATGTGCATGACCATTGTGTATTCAAGCTAAAGAATGGCCATATGACCATTTAAACTCCTTGTCATATTCGGCCATAAGCAAGCACAATGAGGTTTTAATAAATTGAATTTGTTTGAATTAGCTCAAGAGCTAAGAGGGCCACAATTGGACAAGGGGAAGGAAAAGGTGATCGAGTAGCCGAAAAAGCCGTTCAACAACATCCGAGGTAAGTCCTCAAGAAGTGACCTTACTTGAATTATGTGAGATGAAGTATGAATGTGTATGATTATTGATTTATGTGTGTATGAGAAATTGAATGATACCTGTGCTAAGTCCCAAGGCGAATATGCTTGTGAATATATGTGCGTTTGAGCCTTAGTAACTAAAATGAAATATGTATGTCCAATGATTATTGATGCATGTGTGCATGAGAAATTGAATGATATCGGGCTAAGCCTCAAGACAATTATGCTGGAAATTATATCCGGGTTAAGACCAAGGCAATTGTGCTAGTGGCTATATCCGGCTAAGACCAAGGCATTCGTATGCGAAGTTATTCTATCCGGGCTAAGACCAAGGCATTTGTGCACGTGATTATATCCGGTTATATTCAAGAATCTTGGGCTGGAGGTGAGTGTTGGTTGCTGTAATGAATTCAATTAGTACACTCGAAAAGCCCAAAGGATAAGGTACGTTATATGTGCATTGGAAAGTCGACATATTTGAGCAACATTCGCTCAATCGACTAATGAATTTCAGTTATTGAATTGATTGATACTTTGTGAAAGTATATAATGATGAAGTGTGAAGTAAGAATGTGTATTAATGAAATGATGCATTTGGCTATGTGAATGTATTGCTGTAATTAGAGTTGATTATGTCCCTTGAGACTTACTAAGCATAAAAAATGCTTACCCGTTACTTTGGCTCTCTGTTTTATAGATTTCGCTTGATAGCAATCGGATTCGGGATCAATAAAGTCGAAGTCATCCACACTATCCACGCCTCTATTTTGGTATAAATTTTGGTTGAACTTTGAAATGGCATGTATAGGACTACCCCTTGTTGGTTGAATATGTTGTGATGTATATATGTACGGCCATGCGAAAATGGCTCGTAAAAGTGAAGTATCGACTTAGACTAATTGTGGTTTGTATGTATATATTTGGTGTCATGATGTGGCTATGGCTTGGAAATGGGAATGTTGGTCATATGATCAGCCATTGGCATGGTTAAAATGATCATATATGAACCTATGTATGGCAAGACTAGTTGGTTCATGGAGACTACCAAATAGGTAAGACCTACCTTAAAACAGATGCTGCCAGCTGCAGTGACGTGAATGTGAAAAATCACCAAAATTCGTAGGAATGGAATTAAATAGTGAATAAGCTATGTAAATGAACCTTGATGAGTCTATTTTCATATGGAAGAAACGAAATGGTCATAGAAGTTACATGTTAAGAGATATTAAAGCTATTGTGAGACAGGGCCAGAACGGTTTCTGGGTTCCCTATCGCAACTTTAAAAATTTACTATAAATTATCCAAAAATAATTAGGAGACATACCTTATATTTACAGATTCCATTTTGAGTCTAGTTTCATTATAAACAAACGGCACCAGCATTAAATCCCTGTACAGAGATATATTCAAGTTATACCGCGCGAAGGTCAGAGCAGTCGATCCCTGTAACATGAGTGACTTTAACTAATAAAATGTACCAATTGGCCCGACCAAAAATTATAGAAATAAATCCATGGATGGATATATGAGTCTAAATTCAGGGAAAATTTACGAAACCAGTTTCCGAGTTTTGAAACTCGAGATATGATTTTAAGGCGACAGTGATGCAGTTTTCCAGCCTGACTGGAAATGTCAAATGGATGGGCAAAACAAGTGAACTTGCCTTGTTAACCCTCGTGTCCGACATCGCGATGGTCTCGGGTTCGGGTGTTACAATTTTATTGGTATCGAGCCACGGTTTAGTCGATTCTAGGACTACCGTGATGTGTTTGGGGTCTAGCTATACATGCCATTAAATGATGAATCGATAGTGTGGTGATTTCGACAATTTGACTTTGTGTTTGTTTATAGCAATGGATCCCGATCCCAACCGAGCGATAGCTGATGATGTGGAGAGTGTGGCGCTGCTCCGTGCAAGGGACGAGTGCGGCGGACTCTCAACCTATGGCCAGCAATCCTAATGACGAGGCTAGGCAAGCCTTTTATAGTGTGATGAACGAATGGTTTAATCAATACATTCGAACCAACACTACTGTTCCACAACCTCCATTCCCGACAAATGCAACCCCGCACCTACAATACCTCCGGTGACCGACCAAATAAGGTCAAGTAAGCCCCAATCGATAGGATTGAAAACATGGGGCCACTGAATTTAAGGCTACGGATGATGATGATGCCGAAGCGAGCTGAATTTTGGTTAGATAACACTATCCGGTGCTTGATGAGCTATCCTGTACACCCGATGAGTGCTTAAAGTGTACCATCTCCTTGCTACGCGAGTCCGCCTACTATTGGTGGAGTACTCGACTTCGTGGTGCCTAGAGAGCAAGTGACTTGGGAATTCTTTCAAACCGAGTTCAAAAAGTATATCGATCGAGATTCATCGACCAAAAGCGAAGGAATTCCTTGATCTTAAGCAAGGTTCGATGTCGCCATCGACTACTGAACGAAAATTTGTGAGGCTTAGCCAGACGCGTGAGAATGCATTTCGTCCGAAGCTATTATGTGTAAACGCTTCAAGGATGGGCTGAATGATGATATAAGGATGTTTGTTGGCATCCTCGAGATACGAGAGTTCGTAGTACTTGTTGAGCGAGCTTGTAAAGTCAAGAGCTTAGAAAGGAGAAACAAAAGCGGATGTGGGAACCGGAGAATTCGAAGAGGTCCTCGGAAATTCTCTTCAACAAGCATCGAAGAGATTTCGAGATGATGTGAGCCGGTCTAGAGGCGTTTGGGCTTTTCTAGACGAGGACGCGATCGACCCCTGTGACACACGAGTCACCTCGATCACGGTGGTGGAAATGATCGCCGAGAGAGGCGGAGTGTCCACATTGTGGCAAATGGCATTCGGGAGCTGTTGGTTTCGTGATCGCTCCGCTATAAGTGTGGATCGGCCGACCACTTTATGAAGGATTGCCCGAGGATGCATGAGCAGAATGTAAGTCGAGTGCAAACCCGGGTGCTACCATCGCCGAGGTAGGCCACCTAGAAATATGGGCAATGTCGTTGGCGGTCGAGAGGATCTAGAGATGCTACCATCGATCCGAGGCTCGTGCTCTGCTAGGACTTATGCCATACGCGCACGCGAGGATGCTGCCTCTCCGGATGTTATTACCGGTACTTTCACTCTTTTCAATACAAATGTGATTGCTTTGATTGACCTGGTTCTACTCATTCATATATATGTGAAACCTTAGCATCCAAAGAAGACTTTGCCCATTGAGTCTCATCGAGTTTGTAATTCGGTGTCAAACCCTTGGGTCATTACGTGCTTGTCAACAAAGTGTGCAAGAAAAGTCCCTAGTGTTCCGAGGTTCTTGTTTTCCGGCGGACTTGATGCTTTTGCCATTCGATGAGTTCGACGTTATTCTTGGTTTGGATTGGTTGACCATGCACGATCGCGATTGTAAATTGTAAGAGCAAGACTATCGATTTGAGGTGCGCGAATAATGAAATAATTCGGGTTGAGTCTACGGACTTAAAGGGTTGCCAACCGTAATATCGGCGATGTTGGCCCGTAAATATGTAAGAAAAGGTGCGGCGTACCTTGCGTGACGTGCTTTCGATGACAAGGAATCGTAAAAGAAACCCAAATCGTGCCCGTGGTTTGTGAATACCGGATGTTTTCCCAAGAATTGCGGGTTTACCACTGTTCGGGAAATAGAATTTGGCATCGAATTGGTACCGGTACCACTCCAATTTCGATAGCTCCGTATCGTATGGCACCAACGGAATTAAAGGAGTTGAAAGCTCGGTTGCAAGAATTGGTGGATAGAGGTTTTGCTCGCCGAGTTTTTCGCCTTGGGTGCGCCAAGATTGTTCGTGAAGAAGAAGGATGGAACCATGCGGTTGTGCATCGACTATCGTCGACTTAATAAAGCGACGATAAAGAACAAATATCCGTTGCCACGTATTGATGACTTGTTCGATCAACTGAAGGAGCCTCGGTGTTCTCGAAAATAGATTTGAGATCGGGCTATTATCAATTGCGAATCCGAGATTTGGACGTACCCAAGACCGCCTTGAGCGAGATATGGTCACTATGAGTTCCTAGTGATGCCGTTTGGGCTCACTAATGCCCTCGCGGTATTTATGGATTTAATTAATCGGATCTTTAGACCATATTTGGATCGATTTGTAGTCGTGTTCATTGATGACATCTTGGTCTATTCAAGAAATGAGACCGAACATCTTTGAACACTTGCGGTTAGTCTTTGCAAATTTTACGGGATAAGCAATTATATGCTAAGTTCAGCAAGTGTGAGTTACGGTTAGAGAGGTTAGCTTCTTGGGTCATGTGGTATTCAGACGGTATTCGAGTCGATTCAGAATAAAATTTCAGCCATACTTAATTGGAAGCCTCAGAAATATTACCGAGGTTCGAGCTTTTTGGGGCTTGCCGATTATTACCGACAATTTGTAAAGGCTTCTCAACGATAGCCACGCCGATGACGGCTACTCCAAAAGGATGTTAAGTTCGAATGGACGGAGAAATGCCAAAAAGTTTCGATCAACGAAAACTTATTTGACCGAAGCCCCAATTCTAGTGCAACCCGAGTCCGCAAGGAGTTTGTCATCTATAGCGACGCCTCTCTACTTGGGTTAGGTTGCGTATTAATGCAAGAAGGTCGAGTTGTGGCCTATGCGTCGAGGCAATTAAAGCCACATGAGAAAAATTATCCGACTCATGATCTCGAATTGGCCGCCATCGTATTCGCCTTTAAAGATTTGGCGACATTACTTATTTGGTGAAAGGTGCCATGTATACTCGGATCACAAAAGTCTCAAATATTTGATGACCCAAAGAGACTTAAATCTGCGACAAAGACGTTGGCTCGAGTTGTTAAAGGATTATGAGTGATCATTGACTATCACGGGAAAGGCGAATGTGGTTGCGGATGCCTTGAGTCGTAAATCGTTATTCACTTTACGAGCGATGAATGTGCACTTGTCTGTCCGATCCGACAATGTGTTAGTGGCTGAATTGAAAGCCAAACCATTATTGACACACCAAATTCGAGAAGCTCAGAAAGTCGACGACGAGTTGGTTGCAAAACGGGCTGCGTGTGTTCCGAACAAGGACTCGGAGTTTCAAATCGACGATGACGATTGTTTGAGGTTCAAAAGTCGTCTGTGTGTTCCAAAGAATTCGGAACTCATTTCGATAATTCTGAATGAAGCCCATTGTAGCCGAATGGCAATCCACCCGGGGAGTACGAAGATGTACAATGATTTGAAACGTCGGTTTTGGTGGCATGGTATGAAGCGAGACATCTCCGACTTTGTTTCGAGATGTTTAATATGTCAACAAGTGAAAGCGGAACATCAGGTGCCTTCAGGATTACTTCAGCCAATCACGATACCCGAGTGGAAATGGGATCGAGTCACAATGGACTTTGTATCCGGACTGCCATTGTCAGCAAGTAAGAAGGATGCGGTTTGGGTCGTGGTAGATCGATTGACTAAGTCGGCCCACTTTGTCCCCGTACGTACGGATTTTTCAATGGACAAATTAGCTGAATTGTACGTTTCTCAGATTGTGAGATTACACGGGGTGCCAATTTCCATCGTGTCGGATAGAGATCCGAGATTTACCTCGCGATTTTGGAAAAAGTTGCAAGAAGCTTTGGGTACCAAGTTGCATTTCAGCACCGCCTTTCACCCCCAAACCGATGGTCAATCCTAGCGGATAATTCAGATACTTGAGGATATGTTAAGATGTTGCGTCCTCGAGTTTAGTGGTTCATGGGAACGGTATTTGTCGTTGATTGAATTAAACACAACAACAAACTTTCAATCAAGTATTAAGATGGCACCCTACGAGGCCTTGTACGGTCGTAAATGCCGTACACCATTGTTTTGACCGAGCCGGTGAAAGCAAGATTTTCGGGTGGATTTGATTAGGGATGCTGAATGAAAGTGAAAGTAATCCGTGAAAGTCGAAGATAGCCTCCGATCGCCGTAAGTCGACGCGGATCTGAGCGTAAGGATATCGAGTATCGTGAGTGATAAAGTGTTTCTCAAGGTATCGCCTTGGAAAAAGATACTCGTGTTGGCCGTAAGGGCAAGTTGAGCCCGAGGTTCATTGGGCCATATGAGATATCGAGCGAGTCGGTCCGGTGGCATATCATTTGATTTTGCCCCGAACTCAAAAGGTTCACGATGTCTTTCACGCTTCGATGCTTGACGCTATAGATCCGATCCATCGCACGTGATTAGTCCATCAGAAATTGAAATTCAAGCTAATATGAGTTATGAGGAAGAACCGATTCGTATCCTATCACGAGAAGTGAAAGAGTTGCGAAACAAACGGGTTCCGCTAGTGAAAGTGTTATGGCTCAAGCACGGGATAGAAGAAGCTACTTGGGAGACCGAGAACTCTATGAAAGAGCGATATCCAAGCCTATTTACCGGTAAGATTTTTGGGGACAAAAATTTCTTAAGTGGGGGAGAGTAGTGACAGCCCAAAATTGACCCTAGTCGGAAGGTGGTCTCGGGACCACAAAACCGAGGCATAAAAATAATTTAAAATTTATTTCGATGCCTATAATATGTGTGTATTCATGTATGACATTTTTTGATGATTGGTTTAGTGTTATAAAGGTGAATTTCACTAGAAAGGACCTAGTAGTGAACTTTGAAAGTATGATGGGGAAATGTGTGATGACTAATTAAAGCATGCATGCAAAATAAAGGACTTGCATGTCAAATTCCCCTTTATAGGTGGTGGCGGCCATGACAAGGGAGGATGGGCTAAACATGTCATGAAACATGTTTTGTTGGTGCATTAGGGTGAAATAATAAACAAAGGTGTATGGGTGATAAAAAATGAAAAAAAATGTGTGTGAGCATGGTAATCCCCCTTGCCGTGAGTTGAGAAAGAGGGAAGAAAAAATTTTGTTGTGTTCATCCTTTCTCATCCTTTTGGCCGAAAATCATAAGGGAAGAAAGAGGATTTTTGCTTCATGCTTGGTTTAGAAGAGATCTAGAAGGTGATTTGGCTAAATTGGCATCAAGATTAAGGTATGTATGAGGTTGTGTTAGGAGTTTCATGCATGTTTTGGTTGCTAACTTGATGTGCATGTTAGCCATGGCTCAAATCTTTGTTATGCCATGGAAATGGTATTTGGCCAAAGTTGTTATGGTGATAAAGCCATTGCATGCTAAGTGTGAAGCTTGATGATGATGCATGCAATGATGGATTGTCTACTCTTGAGTAAGATTTTGAGTTTTCTTTTGTGTTTAACCATGATTGAAGTTGAATGGAGCATGATTGTCATATTCGCCATGATGCATTCATGAGCATGGTTCATGCTTCTTGCATGTTAGTAAAATTTGTATTTTGGATGGCTATGGACACCTTGAAATTCGCCATGCTCATATTGTATATATATGTTTGCACATGATGTTTTGGCTATGAAGTAAGTGATGAATATATTGGTTTAAAGAAGAAGATGTGGAAGAATGCTTGTGAAATTGCAAGCACAATTCGCCTAGCACACATATAAGTGCTTGATGCTATATTACAAGTTTTGGGCCACAATGTGCAAAGCATTAACTAGTAAAAAGCATGCTGTTTTTGTGAGGTATTAAGTGCAAAATTGGCCTCAACATGTACATGAATAGTCGGTAGTGGGTAGCCTATTGAAGGCCTTAGCTTTTCCTTGATGCTCAAATAAATTGTATTGAATTGCTTGATGTAGTATAAAATGTGCATGACCATTGTGTATTCAAGCTAAAGAATGGCCATATGACCATTTAAACTCCTTGTCATATTCGCCATAAGCAAGCACAATGAGGTTTTAATAAATTGAATTTGTTTGAATTAGCTCAAGAGCTAAGAGGGCCACAATTGGACAAGGGAAGGAAAAGGTGATCGAGTAGCGAAAAAGCCGTTCAACAACATCCGAGGTAAGTCCTCAAGAAGTGACCTTACTTGAATTATGTGAGATGAAGTATGAATGTGTATGATTATTGATTTATGTGTGTATGAGAAATTGAATGATACCCGGGCTAAGTCCCAAGGCGAATATGCTTGTGAATATATGTGCGTTTGAGCCTTAGTAACTGAAAATGAAATATGTATGTCCAATGATTATTGATGTATGTGTGCATGAGAAATTGAATGATATCCGGGCTAAGCCCCAAGACAATTATGCTGGAAATTATATCCGGGTTAAGACCAAGGCAATTGTGCTAGTGGCTATATCCGGCTAAGACCCAAGGCATTCGTATGAAGTTATTCTATCCGGGCTAAGACCGGTGGCATTTGTGCACGTGATTATATCCGGTTATATTTCAAGAATCTTGGGCTGGAGGTGAGTGTTGGTTGCTGTAATGAATTCAATTAGTACACTCGAAAAGCCCAAAGGATAAGGTATGTTATATGTGCATTGAAAGTCGACATATTTGAGCAACATTCGCTCAATCGACTAATGAATTTCAGTTATTGAATTGATTGATACTTTGTGAAAGTATATAATGATGAAGTGTGAAGTAAGAATGTGTATTAATGAAATGATGCATTTGGCTATGTGAATGTATTACTGTAATTAGAGTTGATTATATCCCTTGAGACTTACTAAGCATAAAAAATGCTTACCCTGCTACTTTGGCTCTGTTTTATAGATTTCGCTCGATAGCAATCGGATTCGGGATCAATAAAGTCGAAGTCATCCACACTATCCACGCCTCTATTTTGGTATAAATTTTGGTTGAACTTTGAAATGGCATGTATAGGACTACCCTTGTTGGTTGAATATGTTGTGATGTATATATGTACGGCCATGCGAAAATGGCTCGTAAAAGTGAAGTATCGACTTAGACTAATTGTGGTTTGTATGTATATATTTGGTGTCATGATGTGGCTATGGCTTGAAATGGGAATGTTGGTCATATGATCAGCCATTGGCATGGTTAAAATGATCATATATGAACCTATGTATGGCAAGACTAGTTGGTTCATGGAGACTACCAAATAGGTAAGACCTACCTTAAAAACAGATGCTGCCAGCTGCAGTGACGTGAATGTGAAAAATCACCAAAATTTGTAGGAATGGAATTAAATAGTGAATAAGCTATGTAAATGAACCTTGATGAGTCTATTTTCATATGGAAGAAACGAAATGGTCATAGAAGTTACATGTTAAGAGATATTAAAGCTATTGTGAGACAGGGCCAGAACGGTTTCTGGGTTCCCTGTCGCAACTTTAAAAATTTACTATAAATTATCCAAAAAGAATTAGGAGACATACCTTATATTTACAGATTCCATTTTGAGTCTAGTTTCATTAGAAACAAACGGCACCAGCATTAAAGCCCTGTACAGAGAGATATTCAAGTTATACCGCGCGAAGGTCAGAGCAGTCGATCCCTGTAACATGAGTGACTTTAACTAATAAAATGTACCAATTGGCCCGACCAAAAATTATAGAAATAAATCCATGGATGGATATATGAGTCTAAATTCAGGGAAAATTTACGAAACCAGTTTCCGAGTTTTGAAACTCGAGATATGATTTTTAAGGCGACAGTGATGCAGTTTTCCAGCCTGACTGGAAATGTCAAATGGATGGGCAAAACAAGTGAACTTGGCTTGTTAACCCCTCGTGTCCGACACCGGCGATGGTCTCGGGTTCGGGGTGTTACATACGAAGTCAGCGGGTCTTAACCCAGACATAGTCACCACATATGGTCATCTGGTCTTTAATCCCGGGTTTACATCATAGAGTTTCATACATATTTATTCACATGTTACAACATTCACATCGACTATCATATTTGTAATTCATTTACCTCATCAAATATCTAATAAAACACACCTTCCGCCGTTTGTCATTTGGCCACAATATATATATATATACACTTCCACGTTCATCACATTGGCCATTCTGCCTTATCACATATATGCATGTTCACATTTATCACATTGGCCATTCGGCCTTATCACACATATGCATGTTCACATTCATCACATTGGCCATTCGGCCTTATCACATATATGCATGTTCACATTCATCACATTGGCCATTCGGCCTTATCACATATATGCATGTTCACATTCATCACATTGGCCATTCGGCCTTATCACATATGTACATGTTCACATTCATCACATTAAATCCTAAATCAAAATATAAATTTTCATGTATTCACATCACAATTATCCAAATATACTTCACATACCACATATACTTTCACTTTGTCTTGGTTGAATCTACATCTATCATTTTCCAATGAATAATTCAATTTCAAGCCATACTATCATTTCATATTCGAATACTTATAAACTTACAATTTCACAAATTTTAATATCAAAGATCCATCTAACACTCATATATCATTTTATAATATCACAATTTAGAATTCACGTATGGGTTTAATCAATAGCTTATGAGCAACTAAAACAAGTTTTATCCATGTTTACAACATAACCACAAATTCTCTACAAGCTGTTTTCCTGAGCAATAGTCGTTAAATTATTTGTAACTGGGGTTACGAAATTCCAAATTATGTGCCGTTAATTTTCCATGAAAATAGACTCGTATATCCTCTATCCAAAAAAATTTCAGAATTTTTGGTTTGGCCAATCAATACCAGATTTTTCTCAAAGTTTCCCCTATTTTACTGCTTGACTACTCTGACTACTCTTCACTAAGAATTTAATTTCTCATTTTACAGAATTCAAAATATGTTTTTGTTTATTTTTTTTGAAACTAGACTCATTAAGGAGTCTAAGCATAAAATTTTATCTTATAATCATTTTTGTACGATTTATAATGATTTTCCAAATACTGAACAGGGGATTTCGGAGCCATTCTGACTCTGTCTCACACAACTTTGAAAATCTCATTATAGGCAACCCCTTTACTTACACGATTTCTTGTATACGAAACTAGACGCATCAAGATTTAATTACATAATTTATTCAGCCTTTAACTCAACTCCCACAATTTATGGTAATTTTTCCAAAACACGCTACTGCTGCTGTCCCTAGCAGATTTATACAATTTCCTCTGTAAAGTTCTCATTCACATATTTGAAACATAATATCATATATGCCGTCATTTAGAAAAGTCATTGACCTTAACGTATATACATAATTCATATTCATCCCGTTTTAAAACTTAAAATTTACAAAGGAATCAAACTCAATTACTTAAGAACTTACCTCAGATGTTGTCGAACGATTTCAACGGCTATTCGATCACTTTTTCCTTTCCCCTATCCGACTTTGATCCCCTAAGCTCTTAAGCTAAATCAAACAATTTACTTCCCAAATCAAACATAGTCATACGGCATCCATGTACATTTTAGAACCAATTCACTTGAATTAATTGCCCACTTAAGCCTCTCATCATTTCATTTTCAAATTTGTATATTTGGTAAGTCACATTAGACCATTATACATATAGCTTTGATACATTTTATACTAGCCGAAATGTACCATCAAGATATACTTTACTCAAATAATTTACCTTGGCCGAACATTTACAATGTTTTGTAGCTTAATAATTATAATATAACATCAAGTACTCATTTTACTCATGTGGCCGATTATACCTGGTCATACATACACGTAATTGAGTTATTTAACACCTAACTCACATAGCCATAGTGTACAAAATCTTAAGGTCCAAATATGAATACCCCCAAGTTCTCACGACTTAACCCTTAACCACATTTTGCCGAAATTTCTTTGAATTTCTAATAGCATACACACATATAATCAATTTGGAGACTCTATTAACCAAACATACATACGGCAATAGTTATAGTTCTCTCGGCCACTCATTCCACAATTTAACAAAGCTTTAATTCGAAATCATTAGCGAGTATCAATTAACTTAAGCTACCTTTAAACTTTTACTTATCACCTCATGCCAAACCATCAAAATGAACTAATTATAATTACATAGGTACTACCAAAGCCGAAACCTATGCATACTATTATGTCTTATGCCCAAACCAAAGACCATATTCGGAAACTTCCATCCACCATTCTACCAAGCATAACCGATTACCCATCCTCTTCTTAAATCTAAATTCGGCACCTTCAAACAAAATAACTTAAAAATTCCAACTTTTATGCTAACATAACAAGCAACTTAACACATCCATATAACTAACATGCTAATAGTATCAAGGCATCACTAAAATTTTGAAACCTCTTAGCCGAATCCTAACTCTCCAACAACCCCAAATCCAACCATGAGATAGATAGAATTTAGACTAATCATTCAAAGGATGTATAAACTTCCAAAAGTAACATTGAACATACCTTAATCTAGAGAACCACCTTGGCCGAATTTTTCTTCTTCTTCCTCTTCTAGTTACGGCAATGGAGGAGTAACATAAGCTATCTTTTGTTTCTCCTCCCCTAACCATTATTATTTTATTATCCATATTTTTATTTTTAACATAAAATATTAACATAAAATAATTATAATATGTTTTAGTCCATAACATGGCCGGCCACCATCTAGAATTTGGCTAATTTGACATGCAAGTACAAGCATTTTCTAACATGCATTAATAGGCCACTTTAACATTTGCCTAGCACATTTCTAAATTTTCTCACACAAGTCCTATTTAATAAATTTCGCACAATATATACATAATTTAAGCATGAATTTTTCACACATGCATATTCATATATAATAAGCATCAAACATGACTGTTAATTATTTTTATGACTTGGTTTCGTGGTCCCGAAACCACTTTCCGACTAGGGTCAATTTAGGGCTGTCACAATATTGATGTGTGTTTGGCTATTAGAAATAATTTATAAATGTATATGTTTTGGTTTGTATATATATAGCCATAAGTGATGGCTTATTTTGGTTTGTTTTAGCATGTATTTGGCTAAGTAAATGGTAGTGATTTGAGAATTGGAATAGATAAAATTATAATGGTACGAATTGTGCATTTGGTTGATGATTTTGGCTGCCTAATTGTATAATGAAATGGTACCATTTTGCCTTGTGTAGGTACATTGAAGTTGGGGTGGAAAATTGGCCTTGCAAATGGCCTGTTTTTGTCTACATGCGTAGAGACACGGGCGTGTGTCTCAGCCGTGTGTGACACACGATCATGTTACATGGCTGTGTGTCCCCTAGTGTTGAAATTGAATTGAAGTCAGTATGCTCCACATGGTCTCACACATGGGCTTGTGACTCCCCGTGTGGTACAAGTCAGTATACCCCCTAGTTGGCACACGGCTTAGCACACGGGCTTTTGACTTGACTGTATATCCCCTAATTGGCACACGGCCTAGCACACGGACTTGACTGTGTTGCATAAGTCCGTATGCCCTCCAGTTTTCACACGGCCTGACACACGAGTGTGTCCTCAGTCGTGTGATACAAGTCAATATGTATGCCCTGTTTCCACACGGCCTGAAACATGGGCTCCAGTGAGGCACATGGCCTGTTCACATGGGCGTGTGACCCTTGTATGGTTGAAATTTTTCTAAGTTTCAAAATAAATTCATATATTATCGGTTTAGTCTCGAACCACTTCTAAAGCATGTTTAAGGCCTCGTAGGCCTTATAAGGGACCAATTGATTGAGAATGAATGATGATTGTATGGATTGATTGAATGTATGAGAAAAGTATATGTGTTATATAAGTTTGGTAATGCTCTTTAACCCTATTTCGGCATTGAATACGGGTGAGGGGTGTTCCATTTAATTGGTATAATTGTAAATAATAAAATAAATAAGTTTAATTAATTACTAATCACGATTAACTAAGTTTAGTTACACATTAAACTAATTATATATATAATTTTGAGATGAAAGATGAATTAACTTATTCATCTTCTTCTACCACCATCCATGCTAAAGAAAAGAAAAGAAAATCTTAAACATTCTTAGTTCATTCGACCATCAATCTTACCAAGGTAACTAAGCCTTTTCTTGTAATTTTTTATAGATTCTTGATCATGAGAACTTAATTTAGCTAGCCCATGTATCAATTTCTTCAATTGTTAAGTATTTAACAAGTTTCCATTAAATTGAATTTGTTGACTTTGAGCTTGATTTGAAGAAATTGGTAGTTAGTAAGCTTATATTTTGATAAGGACTAAGTTAGAAATTAAGTAAACTTGTTAGATAACTTTGTGACATTAGGTGCTAAATTGAATAAATTAAATTTTTTCATGAAATAATGTTATGGATAGAAATTATAAGGTCTGTAATGAAACAATATAAAATCATATTTTAATCTGATGCTAGAAATTAAAAAATATGAGTATCCCAAATATAGGGACTAACATGAATAAAATGCAAAATATGTCGATATTGTATTTTAATATTATTTGAGTATGAACTAATATTTTTTTCATAACTGAATATCGAACCTAGCTAAAGATGACACCGGGCTATCTTGAGAAAAGGGAAAGACGAGAGTCGTAGATGAGTGATGAAAATTTGATTTGTACTTTTACGAGTTGAGTTCAATATATTAACACATATACAAATGCATACATACATATATGATTGTTGAAAAACTACCTATTGAGGTAAGTGTATTACTATCACATGACTTGGTTTATACATGATGATATCAAAAGTGAATTGAATATATTTAAAAACGAGCATGACATGAACTATGTTATGTGATTATGGTGTGTATTTGATTAATTGGTTACCCTATTAACTGCTACAGGCATGCCATAGGGTCACTAGTATAATGATCAAAAACCATCATTGTCAAGCAATTCGGGATGTTAGAATGAACAATACTAGCAGAATGACAGTCATTATTGTCGGGCAACTTGGGATGGTAGAATGTGCAATTTCTAATAGTAACGAGCAACCAGAGATTATAGAGTAAAATATATTCGTGTATTTATCTTCACTACGTGTCTAATTAATTGGGATCATAAAACATGAATTATTTATATTATAAGTGGTATGAAATGTGGATTAAAATGATATGTTATGTATATATATGCATTGTGACTAACGAAAGCATGTGAAAGACCATTCAAACCAGTTTATATGAGCATGAGGGTTGATACAGATACGAGCTAGTCAATGGATGTGAGAAAGAAATAAGGTAATGATATAAGTAATGGTATTAAATTAATTGAAAATGAAAGTCTCTTCTTGTTAGAAATCATAGTAAGATATGATCATTTAAATGGTTAATTGAATTAGTGTGTGAATTTGGTATTTGAGACTTGAAAAAGTAACTTGAAATGGTTGTAACTAAATCATGTATTGATTGTATTAGTTCATGTTAATTCTATTGTTATTTTACTTGAATCATGAAAGTACCACTAAGCTTTATTGTCCAGTGTACGGTTTGTTTATTCCTTGTGCAGGTATTAGTAGATCTCAAGGTCCCGATGAGTGATTCAGCATCCAATTTGCAGTTTTTGACTCAGAAATGTTTGTATAGTTTTTGTATGTTTCAATAAATGGCATATACCTAAAGTTGAACCACTTTGTAATGAAAATGTTCATTTTGGAACCTTGAATCGGTAGACATCAACTTGAATTTAAGTATATGAATTAGTGAAGTGTTCATATAGATTGTACATGTAACAGCTTATTTTTTTAGTTATGTAACAAAGGTGATTTTGGAACCCCATTTTTGATGTTCAAGTCCGTAAATATTATTATTTAATATTTTTGAGATTTGTATAAAGGTTACTTAAAGTTTAGTCTGTTAATTTTATCAAAATCAAATGGATTGTTAATTAAGGTATAAGGACTAAATTGTAATTATGGTAAAATTTAATCGCTGTGGATTTTTAATTAATCGAAGGACAAATTATGCAATTAGACCATAATTATATAGCCAAATGGTGGTGGGAACTAGTTATAACCCACCAAATTTGTTAATTACGCTTAAGTTTAATTAAACATAGGTTAATTAAGTTAATTACAATTAATAAACTAATTAAAGTATATAAGCAAAATTAAAAAGAAATGACAGACATTTCCTTTTCATCTTCTTCTCACAAAGCAAAGAAAAGAAAAAGCTAGGGTTGAGTTTTAATCTTTTAGTTCTAAATAGGTATGTTCAATTTAGTCATTTTCTTATAATTTTTATGTTTTTGAGGTCCTGAGAGCTTGATTTAGCTAGTCCATTTACTAATTTTCAAAACTATTAAAGTTTTCAAAAGTTTCCATTGTTTAATTCTTAAAGAAATTTTTACTAAATTGTTCGATTTTAAGCTTAAAAGTGAAAAAAAAAAGAGACTAGTTTGTAAAGTTTAATTACTAGTTTTTGAACATTGGAAATAAAGTGCATAAATTTCAAAATTGGTGTAATATTTCTGTAATTTTTTATAATAGAAGGTTATAGAAGGATATAATTGAGATTGGTTTCAAAATCGAAGCTCAACTTTGAAAGTTATTGTAATTTTGATTTTAGGAACTAAATTGAATAAAATGTAAAACGTTAGAGGGCATTCAAAAGATGAAATTGAATTGATACATGCATAAAATAGGATGATATAAGATATGTGGAATTAATAAATTGAATTGAATTATTATATAAATCGAGATTTTAACCAAACCAAGGATAACTGGGGAAAAGGCAATATTATCGATTAGTCCTTCCAATTCAACTTGTTTACTAATTTAATCAGGTAAGTTCATATGGTGTGTTGTGTTTAAATTGTTTTGTATTTAAATTTATGAATATATATATATATGTTTAATTGAAATTTGGATTGTTTATGCTTTGGTACAAAAGGTAAGATTTGGACTAAATTATAAAGAAATGAATATGAGCTTATACGTTGGAATTACCCCGATGAACTCAGTAAAGGTCTTTTACACATGGATACAGATTGATTACTAATGATTATCGAGATCCAGTATTTGCTGTAGATTCAGAGATACATGTGACACAGGTTTAGCTCGGATGAGTAATCTAATGTCATTTTAAAGGTTTAGCCCAGATAGGTAACCTGATATGTTTATTTGTAGCATTGGTTAAGCTATTTGATGTGTCGACATAAAGGTTTAGCCTGTACAGGTAACTTGACATAAATATATGTTCACCTCAGATGAGCGACAAATGTGTTTAGTACTAGTGCCTTCAAGTTCATTTATTGAGTTTCATTAGGTAATATTGTTAATATGAAATAAGAAAACAAGATGACAAAAAATGCAGTTGATGTTCAAATATGGTATTAATGAATGATTTTAATATAAAGTTTTGATATAATTGTATGATTACTTATATGATATGAATTGGTATGTTATAAATTTGGCACATTACATGATTGATTATATACTAAAGCTCACCTTGTTGTTGTGACTTGATATGTTAGGCAAACTTTGTCAAGTTAAATAGTTTAATATGTTTAATTTTAAATCGAGGTAAGATTCTCGTTTAAACACTTTTGAACTTTCTAAGCATTCGTTATGCTTACCCCGTTGTTTTCCCTTTTCTTGTAGATTGCCAATTTGTGAAACATGTCGATCGGATCATTAAGAAGCTTACATTATCCTAAAATGATAGTGTTTGAACTTTGGTTAACGCTTAATCTTGTGAAGGTTAATGCCAATTAGTATATGTAAGTTTGGAAATATGTTGTGTTGTGTGTATGGTACTTATAATTGTATATTTGAGCATGAAATGGTATGGAAAAATAATGATATAGAATGCCTAAATGCATATGTGAATGAATTGTGATTCAATAAGTTGAATTTGTATGAAATGGTACCAAGTTGAGGCATATTGAATTGATTGGTTGGGAATGTTTAAATGCAATGTTTAGTATGAGTTTGGATTGGTTTTATGCAAGCACAAGTGTGCAAATATGCACAAACTGAGTAAATGGTTGGTTGTACTGAAATAGGTACCAAATGGCTGAAAATTTATCATAAACTGAGTCTATGTCTCGACTAGCAAACTTTCTCGTCGTAATGTCGACTAACAGTGTGTCACGTCGTGAAGGTGAGAGGCCTGAGGTCACAACATGACCAACTGTTTGGCGACATCACAACATCAACTCTGAATTGTCAAAACTTCACAACTTGGTCCTATTTTGAGCTCGGGTTAACAAAAGAGCTTCCGTAAGCTCAATTAAGGCTCATATTTAATTGTGCACCATGATGAGAATGTGTTTATGCCATGTTTGAATGTTTGATTGATTTATTTATGGCTTATTTGACAGTAGTTACTCTGGCAACGGATGTAGCATCCTGTAGTTCAGACCTGACAATCTGGTCGGGTACAGTACAAGGTTTAAATGGTTGAGTTATGCAAATTGTCATATGTTTTGAGTTGGTTTTAATTTGTTAATTGTCAAATTGATATTTTGGTTAGTAAATGCTAGTTTGAACGATGACACTTAAATTGTTGAAAATATGTAGGATGCTTAAAAGGATTAGATATGTAATTGGTCCATTGTGTTATGTTGATGTGAATTTAATTTTAAAGGATATTGTATAAATAATATGTCAGGTCGCAACGGTGAAATCAACAGAGAATGACATCGCGACAACAAACCTCCAATGTCACAATATGATACTCTTGACATTGTGGAGCCAATCTAATAAATTTAGAAATGCTACATTTTATTCCTTCGATAACCACAATGCATTATAAAAGCTTCCGTAAGCTCGTTTGGAACTAATTTTTGGTTAAATATCATATTAATATTAAGAATTGACTATAATACTCGTATAATTTATTTATATATTATGCAAACGAAGTTGTAGTTGCTCTGACAGTGAGTGTGACATCTCATATCTTAGACCCGACGATCAAGTTAGGTATAAGATATTACATTTAGTGGTATCAAAGCTACAAGTTTAGCTTATTCTCGGACTAAATCAAGCTCAGAATTGAGTCTAAAGGTACATATAAGGTTAAGTCGAGTCTTCGAGATTTGGATGTTAATTATGTATTGTTTTGTTTTTTTTTTTTTACAGTTGAAAATGTTTGACAAATCAAGATATGTTGTTGAAGAAGAATTTAACAGCAATGATCAATCCATTAAGGGTGAAAATTGAGTAGAGATGCACATGATTTTGATCAAGTCGGTGCTCAATCTAGAAACAAAGCTGTTAGACCTCGTCGAAAGGGTCAAGGTGATGAGGATTTACTCCATACAATAGAGAATGTACTCTAGAGAGCAACAAGCACTACTCCACAAGTTGTACAATAGCTACAACCTAATGAGTGTAGCGCGGTTTGTGCAAGTGTAGATAGACGTTCAAGTAATAAGTAAGTAAAATGAGTTATCATCTCCACAAGGACTGTATATGCTTAACCAATTAATTGCAAAATTATAATTAAAATTTTGATATAAAAACTCAATAATTTTGGATAGTGATTATTAAATTAACTAAATTCAAAGAGTGATCCCTAATGAAATTTTAACCTAAATGTATGAATGAATGACTTTAGCAACAAAAACAATCAACATTAAATGGGCTAGGATAATTATATTAATCAATTTTTGATTCACTTTATCATGCTTAACAATGTTCAAAAATACTTATATGGCCAATCGATCCTTCATGACTTTGGAAACAAAATTAAGTCCTTCCAAAGTCTTTTACTTAGTTAAATATGCATTTTACTAATCATATTAACTAAGGGTTTCTTAGCATTTATGCGAGGTCATAAGGATATTTACATTCGCAATAGTTTAATCACATAAACCTAAAAAATATGTAAGATAATAGAGCTAACTAAAGATATTATGAACCTCAACTTAGTCGGGTTTAAGGATCTAAATTGAGCATTGCACTTTTCAATTATATGTCTACTAGCTGTTGTCTGGTTAGGATCGCTCAACTAATATGAATGCACCCAATCACATATGAATGAAATGCATCATGATATTAATTGAAAACATGTCTGACTAAGGCCAAAACTTATTAAACATGAATAAAATAAATCTTATTGAATTAACATAATCATCCTAGCAAATAGGATTTAAAATATCACCGTTGATGTCAAAAAGAAAAAAATAAACTCAAAGCAAATATAACTAAAATAAATAACAAGAGGAAAGAGTAAACTCTATTCAGTTGAACAACCTTTTGGATCTATTCTGTATGATGCACTCCACTCAAAGCAAACATAATTAAAATAAATAAATAGAAGAAAAAGTAAACTCTATTCAGTTCAGCAGCCTTTCAGATCTATTCTGATTGATGTGCTCCTTTGTTCTGCTCGATGTTTCTTTTGCTAAGGAGTTCCTAAGTTAGGCGGCTAAAGAATTAACTTGACAAAGCTTTTGTTTGCTAAATAATGGAAAGAGAGATGGGCGGCTATGCAAGGGGAAGGAAAAGGGAAATGGAATGTAGAAAAAATGCTAATAAGAGAAGAGAAATCAGTTATGAGGGATGAGGAATGATTTAAAAAGTGAGAGGTGCATGGTATTTATAGGTGAAGGAAGGGGTAGAGTTTGCTAGAAATAGAATTTGAATTCCTTCGTTTTCTATCACACATGACCGGCCACATTTCAAGGAGAAAGGGATAACTTAGTCTCCTTATTTTAAATTCAAACCAAGGCTATTAATAGCCATAGGGTGGACAGTTTAAACAACAAAGTTGTTGGGCTGATTTCTAATTATTTTCCAACTATAAGAACCTTCAATTAAATACCCCAAAGCTTGCTTTTGGGCACCCATCTACTTGTGCCGAAACTGGGCTTTAATTCCACCTTGTTGCACAGTTTCTCAATCCAATAATTTAGCAAACATGTCCATCTTTTAGCACATCTTTTACTAGGTTAAATTATCAACCTCATGACCCAAGTTGCATGGTCTTGCAGTCCACATCAATTGATTTGTACATGTCCATGTTTCATTTACATTAACCACATCCCCAATGGTCCTCCTTGTAACAATCTGATTTTGGGGTTTGGTGGGAATAGTGGTTTTGAGACCATGAATGCGATGAATAAAGATTTATTTGTATTATATTTCTATGTCTACAATTTCATGGAATTGTTTTGTGAAAATTTTGATAAAAAATTTTATCGATTGGGCACTCAATTTAGTTAAAAAGACTAAATTGCAATAGGTGCAAAATGTGTGTTCTAGAAGCTAGAGGTGTCTAATTTCTATGAAATTTTAAATTGGAGGTCTTTAGATGGTAATTAGACCATTTGTTTGTTAGATGGACAAAAATGGACATGATTAGGTGAAATTTTAAAGTTTTAAGTGCAGGGCATTTTGGTCATTTGGCTAGTAAAGACAAAATAAAACACATAAAAGATGTCATCTTCTCAATTTCATCCTTCCATAGCTGAATTTGAAGAGTCTCCATAGCTAGGGTTTTGGCCAAAGCTTCCAAGCTCGATTGTAAGTCCGTTCTAGTCCCGTTTTTAATGATTTTCAAGTTTTTGAGATCTTCGTAACCTAATCTAGCTATTTCAAGGACTAATTTGAAAGAAAGATGAAGTTTAAAATTTTACCCATGTTAGATATTTGTGTATTTTGATGTCTAATGGTAGAAAATGCATGTTTGGTGTTAGATAAACAACTTTTGCTAAGTGATTTTAGGTAAAAATGTTAGAAAAGACTTATTTGTAAAGGTTATAAAATAAGTAGTAAAAGTGTGATTAAGTGGAAAATGTGGGCTAGTATGATTATGAAAATGGTTTGTCTAGGCTTGGGTTTTGAAGAAATTGAGTACATTTCATTTTACGAGCCTATGGACTAAATTGTAAAAATGTGAAACATTAAGGGCAAAAATGTAATTTTTCCATAATATGATTTTTGGGCTAAATTGAATAATGTTAGTATTAAATGAGTTAAATTTTTTATTATAGATCAAGAAAAATGAGGTTCGGACCTAGATCGGGGGAAAAACAAAGTGTTTGACGATTAGGTCCAATTTTACTATTTTTGTACCGAGGTAAGTTCGTATATAAATAATGCATTGTTATATTTATGTTTTAAATGCTTTAATATTGTATGAATTGTGATTGACTCTTTGGATGTATTTGAAAAAGTTTTGACAAGTGAGAAATCCCGGTTAAACCTTAGGAATAAAATAGGATACGAGTGACATGTCACTAGGAACCCATGTGTATATGCGATTATGTAATCCAGGTGCTGGTCTCGTACGTCCCACCAGTGGCTGGGTAGTCCAACAAGTGTTGCGGATACCTGACAGCTTGTTTGAGCAGCACTATGTAGCTACGTCTTGACTGACAACTTGTGTGAGTAGGCCTGTGAATAGCTCAAAAACGAGCCCATATGTATTATGAGATATGAGGTAGCTTCGGCTACATATATGGCACTTATGTGCAAGATTTTTGAGTATCCGTTAATATTATGAGTGTTTAACGAGAATGTTAAAGTTGTGAAAGGATATGGTTATGTTGCGAGTTGGTACAACTATGTACACAAAACTCATAAGTAATGAGCTCGATATGTGATGAACTCTCTGTAGGATTGTGATTGAGTAAGTTATGATTATGAGATTTTGATAACGTTCATGCTAATCTTTTTCATGTTAATTGTATGTAAATTGTGTGGTTATGATGCTTATTATTTGCATAGGAACTTACTAAGCTATATAGCTTACTTCCCTTCCTTTCCCTTGTCTTATAGTGTCACCAAGATAACTCGGGAATTGGAGATCGTTGGAGATCCACTCACACTACCAACAATTATTTTGGTACGAATGAATTCAACATTTTGAGTTATGGCATGTATAGAGGACTTGGTCATTTTGTTATGTGTCATATTGATTTGGCCAAATGTGTTGGCTTATATTGGTTAAAAGTTCATTTTGTATAAGGCCATTGGAAATGGGCCAATATTGGCTGTAAGTATATTTATAAAATGATGCCTTTCATGAATGATGTGTTGATGTCTTGGTTGTGGATGTTAGTTGTATGTATATGCTCGGATTGGTGCTATGTTTTGTTGTGTAGGTGTGTGCACTAAAGGGTGGCAAAATGGCTTGGTAAATAGCTTTATTTTTGTCCACATGGATAGACACACGGGCGTGTGTCTAGGCCGTGTGCGACACACGGCTTGCCCCATGAGCATGTGCTTAGGCCATGTGTCCCCTACACCCTAATTTTTGCAAAACAGAATGCCCAATATTTAGGTAACATGGGCAGATACACAGTCGTGTGTCTCAGTCCTGTGAGGGCCACAGCCTTGGACACAGGTGTGTGTCCCGGGCGTGTGAAATCTACACCTATTAGATGAAAAATCATAAATTTTAAATCGACCACACGGCCTAGCACATGGGCGTGTGACTTGGCCATGTGTTTTGAATTTGTTCTTGGGTGACAAACATAAAGTTACACGAGTTCGAGACACAGGTGTGTGTGACCACATGGCCTGCCTACACGGGCATGTCCCATGTCCACACGGGCATGTGACCCCTGTTTGGTGAAAAATTTTCTAAGTTTGTAAAATTTTCTAATGTTCTCGGTTTAGTTCTGAACCACTTCCAAAGAATATTTTGGGCCTCAAAGGATCGTATTAGGGACTTTATTTGTAACACCCCAAACCCGGCCTATACGTTATGGCCGAATCTGACGGTGTCACATGAAAGTGTTTTTCGTAAAATAACATTTCTTTGAAAAACTCCATTCCGTATTAAACCTCCTTGTAATCTTAGCTAGTATTTAGATCGTCTTGTTTAGTGTTAAAACTCAAATTGTTTAGCAAAATGTTTAATCAATTTAAATCGTAGTTACCTTTTTAAAACGTTGTTTATTACAGAAGCTTTTTGAAAAATGTTTCGTACTTATGGTGGTTTGAAAAGCATTTATCTTTTTGATAACCCGTGTCCTACTACTAACAGATATGAATCATAATAAACAAATCCCAAATTAAAAGTTAAAATAAAATTTAATAAAAAGTCCATGCAATTGTGTGGCAACCTTTGAGTTCCTCGCAGCACCAACACACCTAAGACTGGGGATTTCCTGCGCAGTTAAACAGATGGGTGAATTTACAAAAACTCAGTGTGTAATCCCATACAAGCAAACATCCAGAAAACAAACACAGTCTGGGCCTAAGCCTTTTTTAGTAACAGTGACAATATCAGTTTGGGCTTTAGCCCATCTCAATACAGAAACAGTCATGTGTTTGGGCCTTGGCCTATTGCAGTAACAGTAAACAATGCAGCAACAGTAACAGGCTAGATATGCAATCAGAAATACTACTCAACCAGCCTCTACACACCACTCCGTCCAACCCTACACACCATGTGGGGATAAAATCAACCTACCCATCCCTACACACCAAAAATAGCATTAGTTGCGGCACTAAACAGTATTTGCAGCAAAGCTGCAATATAATAGGCTTAGAGCCATCAATGATTTGCAGCAAAGCTACCAGTACAGTACACTTCGTCCAATCATAACAAACCCATCCCCATGCAGTGCATCATATGGTCATGTCATGTCATATCATAGAATCATACATGTAGCCATTACAGTTTAAACAACATGCTGAAATGCAATCCTACATGTACATATATATATAAATATCTCACATAGGGGCAAAACAATCATCTTACCACATAAGGTCAAAACAATCATTTTGTTAATTTAGGGGTCTAGGTATACTTACCAACCCAATAGTAGGTCCACAGTCGTCTCGGGTGACCCGTGCAACCTTAACAATCAAACAGTGAAAATGGGTCCAAGGTCGTGTAGCCCACCTTGCCTAGAAATAGCCTTGGCTGTGTGGTTTACACAGCCTGGCTCAATAATCTTGACACATCCGTGTTGTTTACTCGTGTGGGGCCCACGAGCCCGTGGAGCCTACACGGCCCATTTCGGCCCAATGTGGCCCAAAACGACCTAAGCCTATAAAATCACACATGGTGGCCTCTACTATCAAACGCCCATGTTTTACGTGTTCGGTTTACCACTTGAGCGGGCGCACGCCCATGTAGCGTTAATAGTCGTATTTTTTGGCTTTTGCTGATTTATATTTTTGGCAGTGTTTATACACCTATTTACAGAAAACACGCACGTAGTCCTTGAGCATTCCAAACCTTAATCTAATCCACAAATATTCAATTAGTCACGAGGTAATCAAATTAATACAACTCCTCTCCATACCACTTATCCAAAGATCAATTGTCACACACCTTGTTTCATACCCCCAAGCCTTTACATACCTAAACCGTTGATCAAGAATGACTTTCCCCCTTCTTCGGTTATTATCTGCATATCAACCAAATCTATTAACCTTGATCATATTGTTCGCACAACTGTTTGAACCAAGTGTAAACCACTTGCCGAAACATAAAACTGATTATAGAGAAGGGAAGTAATCGATCTATCTCCACACAACACCCTACGCAACAGAGGCAGAGGCTTAGCACAAACCACCTCTAACAAATAATGGTAGTAAAGAACACACCAGATGGAAACTATTAACTAGGCAGAAAGAGTAGAAATAAGAGGATAACTGCAAACAGAGTTACCTTTAATCAAGTGCAGAGAGAGATTAGACCGCTACAATATCAGTGAATAACCTTCACTTCTCAAAAAGTTCCAGTAACCAAAAGAACTCAACGAACAAGAAACGGTGAAAGAGATTCAGCAATAAAGAGAGGGAGAGATTCGGCTACCAAAGAAGGTGATATTCGACTTTACAATGTTAGAGGGGAAACTTGGTAATAGCCGGAAGAGGAGAAGGAGACCAAGGAAAGATTCAATAGAAACCAAGGGCTAAAAGCCGACAGAATTAAGAATGGGGAAAGGGAAGTATTCGGCCAAAACTAAAAGGGCAAGGGAGCACTTTAACAATATTTGACCAAAGTAGAGGGGTAGAGGAGAGAAAAGAGAATCGGTTTGACAAAAGGTTTGTAGGGAAAAATAAATCTGAATGGTACTCGAATTAAGCAAAAACGAAAGCATTCCCTAGCACAATCGATCACAAAGAATAAAAAATGACCGAAATGAGATGAAGAGAAAAGAACCAAAATGTTTTCCCCAAAACCCGAAATAGAGTACTCAAACTTACCCTAAAACCGAAATTCCTAAGAGCCACCAGTTCAAAAACCAGTTCCCTCTCCCACTCCTATCCAATTTCGAATTTGGCAACATGCAAATCCCACATTCGGCATGCTACTCCCTCTTTCCTTAACCTCTCTTGATTTCCTCCTAAAATCTCTCTTGAAATCCCTCATCCAATCTCAACTACTTACTTCAAACTCCACTCCAACACCCACTACTCAGACTTTTAATGAAACACAAACTCTAGCCGTCCAGCACTACAAAATTTTAATCCCTTCGCCCATGCAGGGAATTGAACCTCAGACCTCAGTGTAGAGGACATGCCACTTATCCCCTAGATCAGTAGGCCCTTTTCTGTCATGTTTTACCCATATTTAATTAAAAGCCTACTGCCTAGAGACAGTGCTTATTCCTTTAAAAACAAAACTTTTTGCACCTGCCCAGGCTTGAACCTAAGACTTCTCAGACACTTCCCAGGACACTTAACCGCTGAAGCAGATACACATTTATGTCACTTTCTTGCACAACTAAACATTTATTTGCAGCCTCCTAATTGTTCCCATGCTCAAGACCTAATACTTCTAGGCCCAAATCCAGGGAGTTACATTATGATTAAATGCAGAAAGCTTTGATTCGGACGCAAATGTATAACCCAAAATTGTATGTTTGTCCGTGTTATAAGTCTGGTAATGTCTTGTACCCTGTTCCAACATTGAATATGGGTAAGGGTTGTTACACTCCTACATAGTGAAAAATCATATATTAATAAATTAACATGAAATAATATAAAATATGTACATAAATTACGTAATTAAGCATAATTTCACATACTTTATAAATTCATGCCCAATATTACTAATTAAGTAAAATCACTTATTTTAATAAAGATTAATCAAGATGAACATATTTATTAAGTAAAAAGGTGGTAAAAATATATAGAAAAACCCTATATAATTTTGAGTTTACAACGAGCCTCGATAAAAGAGTTGCGAAAAATGGAGCAACTAAATTCAAAGGATTAAAAGGTGTCAATCCTTCTTCAATCTAAAATGTTAGATCTTGTGCCCTAAATGTAGTATTTTTTTCAATATACACATGTAATTTTTTTAATATATTGGTTAATAAAAAAATTATTGGTTACATTAATAAACTTTGTATTATTGTACTAATGTGGGTTTTTTACGCAAAGCAAAATGGAAGCAAATGTTGCTCATTGGTTGTCTAAACGTTTAACTAATACTAAGCAGTATTATTTGGTCGAATCATGGTACCGAAAGACAACTTGTATTAGTAGATGAACCTAAACATGTCCTTAGTCTAATCAAAAATGAGAAAACCGATTAAAAGACTAATATGTTGTCTATCAAGTCCAATTGGGGCGATGCCTTGTCTTATGCGTCGTAGTGGATGACTCCCAGAAGATAGAGATAGAGATGTGGATGGCTAGATCGATAATACATCGGATAGGACCCAAGCATAATGGATCCTAAATTCGTTTATAGATTTATTCACTTGTGACATTCATAGTGTGGCATACCTAAATCCTGACTAGATGGTGGACTATGTATGTATGCCTCATACACTTTGATGTAAGTAAAAGGCTGAGTTCAAATAGATAAGGAACTGAAAGATGGTGCATTGGTTGTACGACTTCTGTAGTAAGTAGCGTCATTTACAACAATAGAATTCACAGCCCAAATCATAGGTAAA